>NC_089822.1:35159458-37559458 GCF_035046505.1 Tiliqua scincoides
AGGAAGCCCCACTGCCTCTAATGGGACTGACTTCTGAGGAGACAGGCACAGGATTGGGCCCTGAGGCTGCCATCCTATCCACAGTAAGCCCCATTCACTAAAGTGGACTTCTGAGTAGACATGCACAGGATTGGGCTCTTAGGTTGCAATCCTAGGCACTTTCCTGGGAGTAAGCTCCATTGACTAGAACGAGACTTACTTCAGAGTAGACATACCTAGGATTGGGCTCTTAATCCTGGCAGAGATATATATCTGCACCCATTTTCACATGCTAAGGACAGGTGAAAAGGGATTCTACATGTGTACAACGTGCTGTCCAGCCTTGCCAGAGATCCTCCTCATCCTTCCCCCACAAGCATGCCCTCTGCCAGCCAGCGTTTGCAGCACCTCTCCAGCAATGCACAGCAGCTGCTCACGGCAGCAGAGAACATACAATTGCATGCCAAGCACCTTCCCAAAGACACAGAGTATTCTGATACCTGAATTAAACCATATTTAATGGCTTGTTTGCAAACGTAGCTGTTTCCATGTGCACCTAAGGACCCCTCTCAGGTAAGAATTCCTTTTTTGTTCTTACTCCCACAGTTGCTTAGAGTAATTTTGCTACATGGAACTCATGTAAGCCATTTTTTGGAATCCATTCACTGCTTCCTCTCCTCGAAGTAGTGCCACACTACATACTACACGCTACAAGTGCACCTGTACAGTATTTTTCCCCATGTGTAGAAAAAGTAGCTAGGGGGAAGGGGATGTGGAGATTGACAGCCCAATCCTATGCATGTCTACTGAGAAGTAAGTTCATCTTTAGGGGGAAGCACATAAAAATATTTTATTTCTCCAATAAAAAATGGTTTAAAAATAAATAAATAAATAAATAAAATAAAAGATTAACAAGTTATGAGTTCCTGCACTTTTTTTTCCTTTTTTTTTTACAAAAATGCACTGAATATAGACATTAAACAATAGCTTTGGAACCAACTTTCTGTAATTTTAATTTTGATTCCTAGACATCAGATCTTAGTTAGTTCCATTACTAACACTTCTAGTTTTACTTGTCCTTTGGGGGTTTTTTGTTTGTTTTTGGCTTAATAACCTTAATCCATCAATTGTTGAGCTCATTCACCACCATGCCACTGAAAAATCTTCCCCAAAAAGAGTTGAACACAAGTGTCATACAGCATGATAAGCTCATGGAGGAAATCTCACTCAACCTCTTCACCTGTTGGTGTGCCATCTCTTGAAATACAAATTGTAATGCTTGGGTGGAGCCCAAAACTGAGGTAAAACTTAGAGATGTCCTCGAGATGGAGCATCCCACACATGCACATGTAAGAGTGGAACTCTATACCTGGGACCAAGTCTAAGTTCCTTGTTTGCAGTCTGTTCCTTGTCTGCAGTAAGTTCCTAAGTTTGCAGTCTGAAGTGGTATAGTCCTTGTCACCTCATCAGTGGTTTGTGAGCACTGGGTCCAAGATGTATGAAATCTGAGAATTATTTGAAAGCACATGATACAGTTCTACTGCCAAGGATCTGCAATTCTCAACCTTTAAGCTCCACAGATCACCTAGGTAAGCTGCTCTGGCTCAATGAAACTGAAAGCCTGAAGTGAAATAAATAAATGTGGCTAATTTCAAAGGATAAATGCTTTCCAGTCAGGACAGTATGCAAAAGAAACTGTACAAAACAAAAGCAAGAAATGAAATTGGAAACAAAAGGTATTTGGACAATAGAGGAGATGGAAACTTCTGGGCAGGAAGTCTTGTCCATAGCCAGTTGAAGCCTGTGGGCACAATGAAAAGTTCTCTCACACAAGGCCTGTTTATGCTGCACCCATTGATTAAGTGGGGCATTAATGAGAATTTCTCAATCAGGTGAGCCCTGGGACAATTTACCTTTTAGTTACATGAATTAGAACCATGTTTCCATTAGCTGTAACATTTAGCAGAGACTGAGCAAGGCCCAGGGGGAAAGATTACTGACTGACACTCTTTTTTTAACTCAAAGTCAAGAGCCTCCCTATCAGTGTGGAACCAGGCTTGGAGAGTCTAGTCTTTGCACAAGTGCAGTAACATCATATCATAAATTATGAAAGTCTGGTTGCATGAGGTAAAAGGAAAAAGAACAAACCCACAATTGATGTCCCAGTATTACTTCTGCATCAACTCTGACGGTGCAGTCTCTGCATTATCAAAACAAAAATAATATGAGCCCGAGGTGAAATTTATCAGCGGAAGTCTGAGACAGTAAGGATTAACACAGTACTTCACTGTGACTGGGGACCCCTTGATAGTGATAAGTTTCTCTCTGTCGTTACAGTGTGCTCTGTTCCCATTCAGATCAGTGTGCAGAAGGAAACAAGTAGCTTGTGACCTTTTAAACCCTTCTCTGAAGGCTCCCACTATAAACCACAATATGTCTATTCTTTTAATTACACCGACCAAATTCTATAAGAGTGAAGCAGACTATCATTCATACCTAACGCCCAGACAGATTAGGGCACCTTTGCTTATGCTGAATAGGATATTATTTCAAGAATACAGCTAGATTTCCAGTTGTATTGCTCAAAATGTAACTGCTACACAACATTACTAAATATATTGTCTGGCCCAATATTGCAACTCTCTGCAAATAAGGAGGAAGTATAATTTTCCAGGGAGCTGGATCATGGTTAAGTGCTATATACAATTCAGTGCACTCTGGGAGTTCACAAGATAACCTCTGCCATGGAAATTTTGTTATCTTTTGTTAGGTAATTTGGTGTCTGGTTCTAAATAGTAATGGAATCCACTCGACAAGACAGTTAAGCCATAGTATTTGGATTTTAGCCATTTTAGAGTGTGTTCCACAAACCAATTAAGGCACAATCCACCATTTAAGCCAACCAATTTCAGATTTCTGTTCAACTTTTTTCTTTGTTTTACACAGTAAAGTACGTTTGCACCTCCTCAGGAGTAAGCTGCGCTGGCGCACGGAGGTGTACTGGCACATGGACGCTGAATCCAGCCTCCATGGGGGCTTCCTCAGTGAGTCTTGTATTGGTTCTGCTGGGCCAACGCAAGGCTCTGGGGTGGGTGGGGAGGAGGCAGGGAGGAGGTGTTCCTCGGTGGGGGGAGGGTGGGCGGTGGGCAGCAGGTGGGGGGAGGGAGGCAGGGCTGGGATCTGGCAGTTATGCCCAGTCTTAACCCCCGTTTCCGGGGAGTTTGGAGCGGCTGCAAGCCAATCCGCTCATCTCAGACTTGCGCCCCCTCAGGAGGGGGCACAAGTCCGAGGAAACCC
Organism: Tiliqua scincoides; assembly: GCF_035046505.1. NCBI lineage: Eukaryota > Metazoa > Chordata > Lepidosauria > Squamata > Scincidae > Tiliqua > Tiliqua scincoides. Next base: position 35,162,735 of record NC_089822.1, read on the forward strand.
ATAGGGGCAAGGGCGCCTCTGGCTGAGCAGCTTTGGGTCCCTATCCCGTGCTGGATACAGCACAAGCCTCTTGGTTTGCCTATTCCAACGCAGGGTAGGATTGTGCCCAAACTCGGCAATGCAGCAGTCTGGCTTCCACTGTATCCTGAGAAGGAGTTTTAGCATGTTGAGACCTCCTCAGGGTAAGGGAACATTTGTTCCCTTGCCCTGGGGTAAGCCTCAGCAGCCACTATGGGTCAACTTGGACATACAGCAACTCATGCAAGTCCATGTGCGAAGGGAGTTCAGGCCTAGGAAGATGGTTAGGATTTGATGGGCATTGATGCCACCAAACCTGCCCCTTCCTAGGCCCAGTCTCTCTGCCTGTTCTGATTTCTCTCCTTCCTGTTCTGCCAATCCCAGCCCTGTTCCAATACCCCACCTCCTGACTCCCACACTGCCTTACATTCTCTGACAGATGTCCAGTGTTAGTCCCTGGGCAGACATGGCCACTTGGCACTTGCAGCAATAGTCAGACTGCGCTCACTGACGCTGTTGTGTTTGTGACAGCCATAAAACTGTTTACACTGCCGGAATGTGCACTCTGCCAGCATAAACAGCCAATAGGATTGGGCTATTAGGGACTTTGTATTTTCTGCCACTTTTGTGGCAGATAATCTTAAAATAGTTTTTATTTGCTTGTTTGCACTAAAACACAGTCTGAACCCTGCCCCCCTCCACACACAAACAATAGCAATGAATGTTGCGCTAGGGGGACAGACAGAAAGGGCTAGGTCATCCATGAGGCTGACTGAAGCAGTATCCTCAGTCAGCTAATTGGTGAGAGACACATCGTCCTCCCTCTGCTCCCTGGATTCAGGCAGGAAGAGAACAATGGAACAGAAGAAGTATGGAGGACAGTGGTGGGCTCAAGTGGACATGATGTTGTAGCCCACCACTCCCTTCTCCTCATTGTGTTTGGATGGTCTGCAGTTACCTACTGCTAAAGGAAATAAACTGTATGTGCTCAGTGGTGTGCTTAAATTCATTTTACTTTTTGAGCTCTTTCAGCAACAGTGACAGCCAATTCACACAGCAGGTTTTTCACTGCAGAGCAAATTTCAAGCAGCTGCCCTTTGGTTGAGGTCTTCATGGAATCCATTTCTGTGAATGAGTTTGCTGCATATTACACTTTCCCGGCAACATATACTGATCAAGGCTAAAAAATAAGATGAAAATCCATAGAAGCAAATTGGTATGTTGAGTTTGGACTAAGCTTCAGTAAGAGGTATAAATGATTGTGAGGTTTGTCTGTGCTGACCACTTTCAGCAACATGGTGACATGGCAAATGTTGCAAGCTCAACTTTTGGCTATGCTGACTATCTAAAGACAGCTGCCAGAGCTCACAAACTCCTGGGAATCATGTTTTCTGGCTTGGAAGCATTCTCTCTAATTTTGGATGAATGAACCCTGCTTGCATTAACTCAGTGGTGTTGGAAGGCACTATACACATGTTCACGGATTTGTCTCTGAGTTTAATTTTGATTCAGGTTATTAGATTAATAAAGACATGTCGGTGGATCAATCACCTGCTTTTTAAAAAAATTGATCAAATTCATTTATAGATAACATCTCAATATAGGATTTTGGAGCAGGCAGAGTGAAATAATTTATAATTTTGTAAACAATCTGACTGGACTTTTCATACATTAAACTATATTCAGGGATATCTGTGTATTAATCTGTTCATAGGAATAGTTGCTTATGGGTTTATTTCAATGGGTATAATCTGAGTACCTAGAGATACAATCATTTTTACGATACATTCCTATCCTGCTCCCCCACTGGCATAACTAGCATTGCACCAGTGGAGGCTGCTTTACAGCAGTCACAAAGCAGCCTCTGCTAACACGCACAATGGACCCGCTGGCAGGAAGGCCGGAGCAGCTTCCCATGCGCTGGTGAACCAGAGACCTGCCAGAGCAGGTAAGTCCACTTAGGGAGTTGGAAGGAGGTGGGGAGGGGGTAGAACAGGGCAGGGGGTGGGCAGAACAGGGCAGTGATGGGGGGCAGGGAGGAGGGCAGATCAGCGTGGTGGTGGGATGTGTGGCAGTAGGGCATGCCCAATTTCAACCACATTCCCGGGTCTGATCCACCTTCCTGGGTCAATATGGACTTGTGCCAGTGATTGAGCTCACACAGGTCCAAGCTGACCCATAATGGCTACTGGGGCTTACCCTGGACAAGGGAACAAAGGCCCTTTACCCTGAGGAGACTTCCAGCAGCCAAAATCTCCTGCAGGATACACCAGCGGCTGCACCATTGCATCATCTTGTGAGGATGCAGATAGAATTGGATTGTCAATCTGTCTCTAGGTCAGGGGTGCTCAAACTTTCAACTTTAGGGATGCTGGACCTTTAACAAGTGTATAGAAGAGAGAATTTCAGCAGGTGCAACTTGTCATCCCACAGATTACAAGCTGCACCTGCTGAAATTATCTCCTACACAATTTTAAAGGTCCAGGATCCCTAAAGTTGAAAGTTTGAGCACCCCTGCTCTAGGTTCTCCCTACTGGATTTTCATAGTTTGTAATTCCTGGGCTGACTTTGAAAGTGAACCCAGGCACAGTCATTCACATAGAAATATGTACCTATATACTGACAGCTAAAACTGGGTACAGTCTAATGTGTGAACAGCCTTATTTTTAGAAGGAAAGGTTACTTTTAATATTTTCATTTTCATTCTCTCACACAGAAACACAATGGAAGAAAACAACTCAAGTAGCCATGTTTATCTATTGGGGGGGGGGGAAAGAGGGGAAAAAAATCTGCTAATACCTTTATTAGAACCAACCAAATAAATGCCAAACTCTTAAGCAACTCAAGTGTCAAAACTTTACTTAGAATTTGTGTTTATTTGGATGGTCCTAATAAAAATACTACCATCCTATGAATGGATAAAAAGTTTCCCCTCTCATCATTATGGATTAAAACTAATCTTTTGTGGTCATATGTATTATCCCTGTGTTTTGGCAAGCATGTGGTACATCAGGAGTGGGGGAAGTGATAGACCAACTTGCAAGAATAGGTTCTGTGTCATTGTCAGGTTATCTGAAAGTCACTTTGTTCATCAGGTTGTGATGCTCCAAAATTAAGGACATGCCATTAAGCAGGATGTAGAGGAACCATTTTATTTCTGCTGTATGTTAGGCTGCAACATCTAATCAGTTAATCCATGTTATTAATTGATTGTATCCTTTTAATAAACTAAAAAAGTGCCCCCAATTAATTAGGAAGCATATTTTTAAAATACAATTTTAAATCCAAGTACCATTCTAAAAGAGGCTTCCACTTTCTGTCATATAGGAAGGAATGCTTTTTGATGATGGTGCTCACTTTGATAAATGTGTTTATCCTCTGAAAACAATGGAAGGATGATTATTGCTTCAGAACAGTTGCTTTTATCCATCTGCACATTTAATCACCAGATAATTCAACTGACTAAAACTGACTGAACAACTGAGATTTCTTTAACGAATGACAGCCCTTGTGATATATAAATAAATGTGCTTCACTTTTCCTCACCTTCTATTTTGGCAAGTGCAGGGCAGAACTGTACGACACAAAGAGGCAAAACTGGAAAGCAGAAAATAACACAGGCATATGAAAATCATAATAAGGAAGGCGTAAGCCTATAAAAGGGAGCCTGACCTTGGTTGTAGACTGACATTTATACCTCTATTGAGCTCCATTGTTAATGAAATTTTGAACAGACCCTTGGGACTAGCTATTAAGGGAACTGTAAAGATAATGAATATCTTTTCACAACGTTTCCCCCCCCCCCCCCATCCTTTCTGACTGAGGTTAGAGATAACTTTCTTATTACCTAGGCAAAGTGCAGAGAAGGAGGGGGAGAGAATGGTGATCTCCTTGTAAAAACAAGACCTTAAGAGTGGCAATAGGAAACTATCCCCATTCATTCCCTTTCTCCTCCCAGCCTGCCCTAAAAGGGGCTGCTAGAAAAAGAGCTGGACATTGTTGGTGGGTGAAACAAGGGGGGAAAGGAGCGGCAGTTTCCCATCGTGAGAACAGCAATTCTCTTGGCAAATACTTTACACAGATGTCATGATTGTGTTTGATCTACAGTCAAGGGAAAGGGGGAGCTGGAGGAGGGCAGAAGGGGGAGCCAGGCTTCATAAATGCGCACACAAAAAACTATGTACAGAAAGGTTAAGGGGTTGGCTTAAGCCAACATATGCAAGGAAATTCAAAGTGAAGGCTGAAACTTTCTCCTTTAATCGCTACATTGTGCCTAAGCACAGCAGAGAAGGGTCCACAGCCCAGCCCCTGTCTCAAAATGTTTGGGAGGAATATAAATAAATAAGCATATACCAAGGGAACAATACGTTCTGGATTTCAACACCTTTTACATCGTAGGCCTGTCAACCAGTTGAAACTGCTTTTGAAGTCAGTGTAATAGTCAGGCTTTTCCACTGTGATCAATGAAATAAATTCATCAGAGAGCTGCTGCTAGACCTCCAGGTTTGGTGATGTTTTGAAGGCACATCACGAAAACCACAGGGGCTTATATGTGTTGATTTTCTATTGTTACTAATAAATGATTTCTAATGTCTGTGAATGTTGTTGAGATATGGAAGAAGGGCAAGGAGGTGTTCCAGTGATCTCCTGTTCTGTGAGCAGCATTTTTTTTCCCCAGCAAGTTAAACATTGTTTGGGTCTCAATTTGCTGTTTGGCATGGAACCGCTTAATTATTAATGATGTGCCCAAACCAATATTTCACTAGTCTCAAGATCCAGTGAGGTTGGGGGGCCTTTTTAGTACAGAAAACAGTTTAGCAGGCATGTCTGGTTTACGACATTTCATTTGGAAAGAATACATTGCTTTAAATGAATAGGAACACCAGAACCGAATGCCATGTATGGTTGTTGCCATGCCATGTCATGCTTCATTTTCCAGCCAATATTGGCCTCTAAACCACTTTACAATGGACATTCCCCAAAAGTAAGATACACTAGGGATATGCAGAGGTGTTTATGTTTCTTCTGATTCCTGGCAGTCAATGTCATAGTCCAGGTTTAAAAGACAGGACAGGAGGAGCTGCAAATAGGGGGCTGGATGGTGGTGAGGATGCCAGGCCACGGGGGGAATAACAAAACTCTCTGTTGCTCTGCAGAGTCTTCTCAGGGTGAGCTTTGAATATAGTCCACTTAAGCATTCACAATGTAAATCTACAGCTAGGCCTCATTTTCTCTGGAGGTGATCATGTCAAGGATGGAGAGTTGGGGTGCTGGGCTCTGAGCAACTGCCTGAGAGTGATGTCACCCCTAAAGGTGCTGCATGCCTCAAAATTCAAACCTATTTCCCTGCCTCAGAAACAGCTGCTGTTCAACTGCCCATGTCTCATTGCCTCCGCCCCCCACCAATAGTGTTCATGTTAAAAATACAGAATCAAGGTGTGTGTGCGTGCGTGCGTGCGTGCATGTGTGTGTGTGTGTGTGTGTGTGTGTGTGTGTGTGTGTGTGTGTGTGTGTGAGAGAGAGAGACTGACTGACTGACTGGTGGCTCATCTGTTGGAACTGGCATTCCAGTAGCAGTTCATGCTTTAAGATGTTATAAAATGCCTTCTGAAAGTGTGTGGAGCCACATGCCCCCAGGCCCCTGCTGTAGATGGAGGGGAGGGCCCCCGTACTATGTAGGTAAAGAGGAGCCCCACCATTGTTGATAAGTCAGAAGAGTGGGTAGAATAGAGTGGGGATGGGAGCATTGGGTTGGAGTCTGAGACGAACAGGGTACATCAGTTGTAGGAGGCGTGGAACCCAGCATGGATGATTTGCACTGGATGCTATCCCCTCTGGAGCAAGCTGACATGCCCCGTTTGTCTCCTTGTACTTGCACCAGATAAAGAGCCAGCATAGGTCCAAGGAAACCCATTGGTGGTCAAAGGGCTTATAGAAAGGTAAGGGAAATTATTTTCCCTTTTTCCTCCCAAGTGTCCCTATTAGTCTGCCTCCCCCAACACATAGCATGTAGCGCAGCCTGTTTTGGCATGGCTGAATGCTATGGCAGGGAAAAGGATAGGATTGGACTGTGAAATTCTCAAAAGTGGGGTTTATGGCCTTTTGTGCCCCTTCTTTTCCACACTGTAGCACTTATGTTTCCAACAGTGTGATACAGTGGAATTATCAGCTTAAAGGGTATCTTTAGTGAGACCCCTATGACTCAATTGGTCTTTTACATATCACCTGTTAAGTAGGTGAGGATGGCTGTCGCTTGTCTGTGAGCTCCCCTGCCACCCACTGCCCACCTCGACACCAGGTACTAACTGAGCTGCCGTGATATTATGGAATGTGAATAGCCAAACTAATTGCTGAGAAGAAAGGGTCAGTTATATAATGCTGGCAGATAGTGAAGCGGATGTGAGGAAAGGGTGAAGATAAGATTTGCTTGGAGGGCGAAAACAAACAAAGCTGGAGAGATAGGAAGGAATGGTAATGCTGAGAAGGAATAACACTGAGGCCAAGAAGCAGAAGGGGCAGAGGTCTCTAAGCCAGGGGGCTGAGGTGGCAGGACAGTTGAGGGCATAACAATCCAATCCTATGGACCAACAGTCCAATCCTATGGACATGCTGTGGTGCCAAAACTTGCATTCCAGTGGAGCAGCATGCTTTAAGGCAGTTGCAAAATGTGATGTGCCATTCAGCACAGCTGGGTCACTGCCAAAAGCAGTGAGTGACGAGGTGCCAACAGCCTGCTGAGGAGCCCTGGCGTTGTTAGGTCAGTGTAAGGAGTGGTCGGGGGTGGAAGGAAGGGGCAGATTGAAGAGGAATGGGGTGCAGACTTAGGAGGGGAGAGGTGTGTGTCAAGGCCAGGAAGGGAGCAGTATTGGTGGCAGCACCACCACTGATAGCCCTCTTCCTGGCCCTAATTCACCATCCCAGATCCACGTGGACCTGTGCCAGCAAAATTGCTGGTGCAAATCCAAGTAGACCCATTTGAGCAGTCAAGGCCAAACTCTGGGCAAGGAAATAAATGTTTCTTTATCTGGAGGGGACGTCCAGGGTGGGGTGGGTGGGGGTGGAGGGTAATTAGATAGGACTGGGCTCCAAATTTCATATATTGATGTGAAAATAACCAGCCAGTTCTTCTGTTACAATTTCTAGTCATTCATTTGGTTGATTTGTATTCCTCAGCCTTTTCTCCCTATTCAAATGATCTCCACGTGAATGCATCCAGAGGATAGGGAGTGGGAACATATTTGTTGGCCCAACTTCGTTCATGCGTAGACGCTTTCACACCTTCCTCTTCCCCCTCCTGCGACTGTGAATATGGCTAATGTCAAAAGTTACTCTTAAGCTTCTCCTGGATTTTCACACTTAAGGCAACAAATTGTCTCCTGATTATTCAGGCAAAGTTCACAGCAATCTTCTCTGATTTTGTATGATTTTGTAAATATTCTCAAAAAATGGTTTTGTACAGTTAATAGAAATACTGCCCTCTGTTAACTATGGCAGTGGACTTCTATAATACATACAGTTGCTTAGATTAACTAAGGGCGCACGCCTAACCAGGTCTACTCAGAAGTAAGTACTATTTTGTTCAATGGGACTTACTCTCAGGAAAGTGTGGTTAGGATCGCAGCCTAAATTGCAGATAATGCCATTTATGCAGCGCAAAAATAGAGACGTGGACATATCATGGACAAGATGGAGGAGAAGGATTGAAAACAACCACCTGCTGTCCATAAGACCTTTTGGCTGGGATCTGTTCCACAGTAAATGTACATGTAACTGAAAGAATGGATGTGAGAACCATTAAGGCAAACAGCTTCTAGGAAACTGTTGGGAAAGGGGGGTGTAACATAGTAATCAGTGGAAGATCCCCCTCCCAGTGGCAAAAATATATCTCCACCACCCAAGGCTAGCTACTATCAATATACAAAGGAGTGGTGGCTTGGCTAAGGTTTAAAAAAAGAAGTACTTTACTTACAATCCATGGTAGATTATGTACATCTTCTGATTAGGATCAGAGATTCTTACATTTGGGAACAAGGGATCCTAAAGATGTCCCCTTTGTATTTGTGATGTGGGTGGGGCCCACGAGTGAAGGAGCTCTAGCTGGGAATGTCCATCTGTCTGGTGTCTGGAGCAAAAAGAGAGAATGTGTGAGGAGGTTAGAGAAAGGAAATGGGGTTAAGAAGCCATACCTCCTGCAAGAACCATAGAGAGGGACAGGTAATGGTCTCAGGTGACCAGATAGTACTCTGTCCTCCAGAGTCATGCAGGCGGCTTTGCTTCTGGATTCCAACAGAAACCAATTCCGTTTTTGATTGTAATTGTGTCCACACTTGCCAAAATATTGTTAAAAGCCTTTTTCAAAGCATTTTAAAAACTGCTCTTCTCTAAGATTTCTGCACATGGGGTCCTCTAAACACAGTCTTCCTCCCTGCTTGATGTTTGTAGTTCTGACTCTTCTTATTTTTGACGCTGAGTGGCTAATACAAGTTTCCTTGCTGCTGCCCTGTGCTGTCAGCACAGCCTGTCCTAGCCACCCCCAGAGAAGTTTGCAGGGGGTTCAGAAGCACATCCTTAGAGAACCAGACATACTGGGAGCAGTGCAGAAGCCCTGACCTCTATGTGACTTCTAGCATGGCAGATGCAATTGTATTTCCACCAGTCACACCCCTTAAATTGCACACCAAGGCAACTCCTAGTACTGTTGAGACAGGACTGTCAGCTGAAGTGAGGCTGCTCCAACCTTGCTGATTTTGATGACTTGCCTCACACCAAGACTCTTCTGTACTCAGTAGAAATGTAACCATTGTTCGCAAGAGAACCAGGGCTGTTTTCCATGCCTGTCTGAAAGACCATGGAACCAGACCACGAACTCTATGACTATTCTCTAATGCTTATATGAAAACCACTTTGTCTGCACAGACTCTTCCTTAGTCAGTCATTGTTTTGTGACAAGTTAACAATCAGCACCTCTAAATAAAATCTAGGTGTGTTTTTTTTTTAATTGAACCAGCTTTGATTATGCAATTTGGCCATAACCCTGAAACCATTTACTCTTGAGAAATCTAGCAGAAGGCAACAAAAAGATTGAGGAAGCCAGCATGCTGGTTGGGATGTTGAATTACGAAAGCCTGCAGATCTTCACTTGACTATGAGACTCAGGGATGACCTTTGGTCAATCACTTTTCACTCAGTCCAAAAGGCTGTCGTGAAGATAAAATGAGGGAGAGGAAGAACCATATATGCCTCCCTACTTCTTGGAGTATAAATGAAAAAAATTGCAATGGTTACTGGCCCATAAAATAAATTGATATCACACGACACAATTCTATTGCTGAAATTAAACTGGACTGACTTTGTAAGGTCCCTGGATGTTGTCCTGTGCTCCTCAAATGAGTAGGGTTGAACCAGTTAGGGACCCTTGGACAAAGTCATGTATTGGGGCCCTGGCATGCACTGGGCTCCTGCATCTCCCCAGCCTTATCAGAGGTGGTGAGTGATAGTCAACAGCAAGCAACATCTCCTCCTACCCTCCTCTTTGGTGAATAGGGGGAATCAGAGTCTGCAGCTCATAGGGATTTGGGAAGAAAGCCTCTTGGTAAGTAGGGAGGGCAGGAGAAGGAACTGGTACACATGTGTCTTGGCCAAGAGACTTGCATGATCATTTCCTTTTTTCACCCTCCTCACTGGCCAAACTGAACATCTTGTAGAGGTCCTATAATGATACAGGGGCTTCTGGGGATTTGCGCACTCATTTGTATATGGGGATGCCAAGCCCAGCAGTAGCCTGAGTCTTTCAACCAGCTCACACAGTCGCGGCCACCAAGGGATTAACCTGGCAAGGGGGGACCACTGTTGGTGTAGACTCTTGGCTAGTGCCCGATCTGGGAGATCCCTGATGCTATCATGGGTATAGCTAATTAACATTACAATAAATTGTTCAGGCACAAAATATCAACCAGACATGAAAAATGGTCAACAATGTATCTGCTCAGTAAATGGCCCTGCTGATCGATTTTTCTGGACTGCTTTGGGCATGTGTGATGCAGATTACTCTTAAATGTTAACCTCTCTCCACAAAAAGTCATGTAGAAAGGGTTAACAAGAGGGTTATTTTTTCAACAAAAGTCATGGGTACCATTGGAAGCCACTTCCAAAGAACTCTCACATCGTAAAAATATCATAAGGGAAACAGAACTTCTGATTCACTATACCACAGCTGCTGTTGCCACATCAAGCCTTGGATGAGAGAAGCCTAGCGAAGTTTTTCATTCATTTGGGGTTGAAGCAGACAAACCGGAACCATGTGGTACTTCCTTAAAAGTATGGTGACTATGATTGCATGGATCAGTGGTTGTCTGTAACCTCTCAGCATGCAGTCACCCCAGCATTATCAACCCCACCTAGTGCAATGTCTGAGCTGAAGTTGCCCAGAGGAGGACCACTTGATCTGGATTTTTCACATGGTTAGAAAGGTACAGAACAACTCCCGCTCTTGTGTTTAAAGCTGATGTGGAAATGTTTAAGCAATGACTGCCTTTTTCAGAATGTCTCACCCGAAAACATGTCACTTTTGACATAATCCTGTTGAGAAATAAAGAATAGATTGAAAATCACCTGAATTATGTTTTATGTTTTGTTTTGTTTCTGCTGGTAGATGCTTGATGCTTTCAAGAACCTCTCAGGTACGTTTGTCTTTGTGTACACACCATTCCAGGATCCAGAATGACAACTTTTGACCTCTAGAACACAAAATCATTAGGAAGCACGTTCTTTTTAAGCATAGTAGCATCCTCCATTTCTAGGAAAAAGAGATATGAAGCTGCTCTTAGCATTAAGTGCAGGAATCGAACAAGCCATGCACAGGGGATCAGGAGTTCTTATCACAGAAGTTATTATATGATGGTATTTTATTTATTTATTTACTGTATTTTTATCCCACTTTTCTCCGCATATGGAGAAAATGCGGATGTATTTTCTTTGCGATTTTCTCACATCATTGTGGAATTGGCAGTACAGTATATACATGCATTTAATACAGAAGTGAATGGCCTCCAAAACCTAGCAGTGCAGCACTATCCATAGAAAATAGAATCAGACATTTTTCCCCCTTAGAGTAATTGAGTACAGACCTACACATGGAAGCACTAACAGATCCTTTCCCATGTAGCCTCTGTGGAAATCCCTATAGTACAGCCAGCTAGTCATCTTTACAGTGTATGACCAGTTTTTATGTTGCAGGAACATGGGTGCTGCCATAGTCACTTTGCACTCCACTCTGATAATATTAAGAAAGCAAAATCATGTGGGAGGGGATTGTAATGTGGTGACTTGCCACATCAGCCTCATTCCAGACCCACAGAAGGGCAGGGCTGCTGTAGAATATAACCACTGGGTCAGCCTATCCCATGTAATGTTGTAGTTCTGATGTCAGTGGAGTGGCCGTGGGCAACAACCACAGGGGAGCAATCTGTGCCATGCCTGTAAGGTAAAAACCAGACCCTAGAAGGTGGCCAAGTAACCAGAAAGTGCAGAATGTAATGGTTTAAAGTTGAAGGTTTCAACCTTTGCTGTAAACAAAATTCTCCTGGCCAAGAAGCAAAAAGTGTGAACCTCTTTAAGTGTAATTAAAGCAAAACAACACAACCCAATCCAAAGGCAATGCCAAATGAATCAGTGGAAACAAGAGGGAGCATGGTGTACTTAACAATCAGCAAGGCAGGGATGGGACATCACTGAAGGGAAAAAAACAGCACTTTCAAAGATAGACATCGCTATGACACAAATGAGTAAATGTTGATAAGGGTAGCAGGGGGAAAGTTGGGTACTTACTCACCCTATTGTCCCAGGGGGCATACTTGAGCTGTTGTGTGCTTGCAAAAACAAGACAGATCCCCTGCTAGCAATTGTTTGCACCTCCCTCCAGAGGACAGTCCACACCACACTATAAGGACTTTGGTACTAAAGGACCCAGGATTGCTAAGCCTCAGATGGAAACACCCTTGGCTGGAACAGCTGTGAATGTTGGACAGTCCAAAATCCTGGCACACAAAGGGATGAAGTTAGCAGTTACAGATGAATGTTTTTCTTTCAAACTCCATTGAAATAGGAAAGGGTTTGGGAAGATCCTCTCCTTTCTGCCCCTCTTTAGTGGCTTGTAAGAACTACAGAGGAGGTTCAGGAGCATCTTCATTCATTGGCTAGTTAAGTAATTTATGCCTACACAGTGAGCTACAAATATAATATAAACTGCAAAAAAAGTCAAAATCCATCAATATTTTGGTTGTGTTCCAACAATTTCATAATACCTAAGACTACAAAAAGTCTCTGCAGAGAATTATTAAGATTGCACAGCACATCATCAACCTTCATCTACCAGCTTTGGAGGACATCTATACATCTCGCTGTCTGCAGAAGTCACATAGTATTCTGAGAGACCCTTCCATCCGGCTCATAAGTTCTTTGAACTGTTGCCTTCGGGTAAACGATACAGAACTATCAGAGCACGCACCACACGATTCCTGAACAGTTTTTATCCCACAGCCATAATTACGTTGAATAAGGCGATATAGTTGTTACCATGCTCCTGGGCGTTATGGTCTGTTATACTGTTTTTATATTATGATGCATGTTGTATAGAATGTGTGGGTGAGTGTGTAGAGTGTGATTGTTGGAATTGTTGTATATATAAATCAAAGGTGCATAAATTTCATTGTGCTGTAGCACAATGACAATAAAGTTACTACTACTACTACAACAAAGGGGGACAAAGTGCCTATACATTTAACCATTTTATACTACAGGGAATTTTGGCAGGTGCAGCTTTTTAAACCCTTCTATGTTGAACTGCATCTGCCAAAATTCTATACAATGGTTAAAGGTATAGGCACTCTGTCCCACTTTGTAGCTAGTAACCGTATCTAATTTGTACGTTACAAAATGGCACCAAGCCCTAAATGCATAAATTATTATTTTTCACATAGTCCAATTGCCTCTGTAAAACCACATCTGCATCTGTAGTGGGTTTGTTTCACATATACACACACACTATGGATGCCTATGTGAATGAATCCCCTGGGTTCACTGTAGAGCATTACCAGGAAAAAGGGGCACAGAATCCTTTGCATTGTATATAAATTAGTCTTCAGTCTGTCTCACAAATACTGTTGGGAGGCTTCTGGGGCAGGGCCTCTGCTCAGCCTGACTGGCCCTTTAAGGGAGCCCCAGAAAGGTTTCAGACAGGAAGAAGGGGTTACAGTACCTGGGTCCTCTCCCTAGGCAGGGGCTGTAAGCTGCACAGCCACCCAGCTTCTAGCCAGCCCCAGCATCACTGACCTCCCAGCTTTTGTAGGACCAGCTATCCTCCCCACAGCCCCTCCCCTTCCCCTAAGGGGAGGTAAAAAGGTTCCCTAGGAGCCACCTTTTCCCTGGGTAAGCCTGGGTAAGCCTTTGCTCCTCTGCGCTGCCTTCATCTCACCCTTCCTCCCACCCTGCTGGCTTCTCCCACCTCCTCTTGCCTGGCTCCCTTGCCCTGGAACCTCCTCTTGAGATAAGAGGAGGGTTGCAGGATTGCCTGGTTGCAGGGTGGGGACCCGGTTAACTATTTCTAGGAATACACCTTTCTTTAGTAATGTTCTTCAGTACTTTCATCTCAGAGGTGTCATGGATAACCAAGATCTTTAAAAGATTGCTTTCTTCCAGGACACTATAATGTTCACATCTTTCCATGGAGGGTTCATAGATCAATGAGCAAGCAAATGTTTTGCATACATTCCTAAGGTCCTAGGTTCAGTCCCTGGCATCTCCATGTTAAGGGTTTAAGGGACCAGGGTTGGGAACAATCTCTACTTGAAAGCTTCTGCCACCCAAAACAGACAACAACGGTCTTCAGGAACCAATGGTCTGATTCTGTGGACATTCTATTCGTGTTTGTGTGTATGTATGTTCATGTGACTTTCAATTGGTTCCAATTGAACCATTCAGGCTGTTCAGATTTTAACCTTGCATCTGTCTCTGTCATGTGATAGAACAATATGAACTAAAGTATGGAAGTTCTGCTGTGCAATGCACCCAGGGCCCTACATAACAGCCTTTCCAGATATCCCAGGCTTCTGCCAGTGTTCTCCATGGGTACATGAAATTTGCAGATGCTCTGATATCCGGATTTTGGCTTAGCTGGTGGGCTTGGTGGGTTACAAGTTGAGCAGATCTGCTCCAGATGGTTGCATTTCAAGAGGCCACCCCATGGGTGAATGACAACTCGATGTTCTGACTAAGAACTATAAAGGCCCTAGAATAAGTTACAAGGAATAGGCCCTTTTTAAAGAAAAATCATATAGTTCATTTCATTTTATTATTACTGAATCAAATTAGGTCTGAGGCTGCAATGCTATACATACTGGGGGAAGCATCATGGAACGCACTGGAACATAGCATACATGCCTAGGATTGCATTATAAACTTATTTGGTTGTCTTCCTTTAACCCATTTTTTTCCCAGCCCACAGGTGTACACATTTGGTCCCTGTTGCGTATATGCGACGTTGGGCAGAAATGGCTTTAAATTCTGACTGTTCTAAAGGAATTCTTCAATCCCAGTATACTTTTAAGAACATTTCTGGCTACAGGTCTGTATGGAAGGGCACTGTACTTTAGATGGGAATTTTGAATAACTGTAGTGTAGCTAAATTTTCACACGTGATACTTCAAGCACATTTGAATTTTCCTGAGCTACTGAAGTACACATGAAGATACAGTTGATACTGGTATAAAGCATAAGACAGGGTGGGTGTGAGCATGTGTGTGTGTGAAATGTATATTCTGGACAATGCATGTCCTATGCTTGAAAGATATAGGAAAAGCAAACCATGACACTGGGCAAGGAAAGAAACTCTCTCAGAACTATTTGACATAAATGTGACTGTTGCCTTTACACCAGAGTTTCCTGCTATAAACATGTCAAGTAGAAAGAGATTCTGCATGCCTCCAAACAAGCAGTAGACGAGCATGAGACATTATATCCTCTGGTAGCTCCATGGTGCATATTCAGCATGTGGCTTGTTGGATTATACTTATGTGCCCTGTATGCAGTGGCATCACTTGTTGAGCCTCCAAAGAAGAAGAAATTGGGGGGGGGGAGCAGCCTGATTGCAAAACCCCCAAAACACAAGATGGAGGTGGGAGCACCTGGTGCTGTTGTAGCAGTGCTGCTGCTTCTCCTGCTGCCGTCATTGTGGCTGGGCTTCATGCAATATCCCCTTCTGGTCTGGCACCTGGATTGGACCATGCCCCTCCACTTGCTGTTCAACTGCTTTTATGTGTTTCTTGCAAAAGAGAGCCAGTACAAATACAACCAACATGACTGATGCCAGAAAGAGTTAATTGGTCCTTAGATTTGGACCTGGAAACCTCAGTGTGAAGCCCTGTCAAGCTCCCCTCCCACCCCCACGCACTCACTGAGTGGCCTGAGGCAAGTCACAGTCTCTCAGACCCTTTTTATAAAAATGGACGCATTAAGGACTTACCACACTTGGTTGTCATATGGATGAATTTGTCACAACGCCAAAGTGCTGTTGATATGAAGTTACCTAACACAGTTACCTAACACAAAACTTTTGTCCCTAACACAGGTTTGCTTGACCTTGTAGATATAGTTGACAAATGAAAAGGTATACAACACCAGAAATAGCAACATTGAATTCAAATGTGTAATACCTAGAGTTTACCCCGGGGAGGGGACTCTCTCCAGCACATGAAAATGATGAAGTTGTTGATGAATGACTAATATTTACACTTAACTTGCTTAGAGCACAATCCTCACCTGGTCTTAGTCTGGCGTCCCTTGAGCCCTTGCGCCAGCCCAGGAGAGCCTCCTTAAAAGCAGGTGTACTAGCCTCCCTATGTTGGATCCAGACCCGGAAGGGGTAAGTTGGCCAGCCAAGAGTAGGGGGTGGGAGGGCATTCCATGGGTGGGGGGGCATTTTTTGGGTGGGGTTGGGTGGACTGGAAGGCAGATCAGGTCCGGGAGGGGGGAGCGGGATCAGCTATAGCACAGGCCAAATCCTAACCCCCACTCCCAGCTTGATTGGCCATTGCATTTGTGCAGCGAGTTCACTGGCACAGATCTGAGTAACCCAGGGTGGCTGGCATGCAATGCAGGAAAAAACATCTGCTTACCCTAAGTTTTGCTCCAGCCGGCACCTAACTTGTGCTGGATACAGCACAGGCCACTTGGTCTGCCTGTTCCAGCACAAGTTAGGATTGGGCTGCCTGTCAATGGTAACATGACTGAAATTCATCATTGGATGATAAAAAGATGTGACTGTCAAGGGCTCACATTATTATGTGAACTGGACTCCAAAGCTGCATATAGATAGATCCCATTGGCAACATTCTCAGCGTTGAAAGTGCTCTCACTTTTCACACCAGGAAACAGATGCCCACAGTGAGACTATAAGAATGGGGGTTGGTTCAGTCCTAAGTGCCCCACATTGAATTCTGTGGGTTCAAGGAAATGGACTGCAGTCTCCATCTCAATGGGAACCTTCCCTCAGACAGGAGGCTGACCAAGGTGCATGGGATGGGTTCAGTTGCACCCCAGTGATGCTCCTGAGAACATCTCTTCACTTGCTCTAAGGGCCTGGGGCCCAATCCTATCCAATTTTCCAGGGCTGATGCAAACATATCAGTGACGCATGCGCTGCATCCTGGGGTGGAACATTTGTTCCCTTACCTTGGGGCTGCACCAGTGCTGGCAAGTTAGATAGAGACCCCCAGTCCTATCCAACTTTCCAGCACTGATGCAGCTGCAATGCAGCTCCAAGATAAGGGAACAAACATTCCCTAACCTTGAGTAGGCCTCTGGGACTGCTCCCCCCACTGCTGGATGCAGCACTTGCCCCCTTGGCAGGGCTGCATCAGTGCTGGAAAGCTGGATAGGATTGGGCTTTCATAGAAATGGAGAGCTTTTCATTCATTGAAGACCTGAGTATCTACACCACCTACGTTCAACCACTGTGCTGTGGCACATTGGTGTGCTGTGAGCGGTCCACAGGTGGGTCACAGGAATTGGGGGGGAGGTCATTTATTAGTTGGGTCAGTGGGGGATGTGAGCCCCCCACCAGCAGCATGCTGTGCCTTGTCAATGGTCAAAAACCTGATGGTGTGCCTTGCCAGTGTGCCATGAGCTGACCACACCGCCTCACGTGCACACCGCAGTGGGTGGCCAGGCCACTTCACTGGCTCCTCATAAAAAGTTCCCAGGCCTCTTCTCTCTTCCCCCCCCCCCAAGTTTGTTGTTCCCAATGTGGGGAAGCGCGTTCCCACCGCTGGTGCCCTGCTGCTGGGTCTGAGGGGGACTTGGGGCGTTCAGGAGGAGACTGTGGGAGGGGGAGGCGAGGCGCGAGAGCGGCGCGCTGCTCCTCCTGCCGCCCCCTTCGGCTCCGGCTGCCTCTCCCTCTGACTCGGGCTGGGGCGAAGCTGGGCGAGTGCGCGCAGGAGGAACCCTCCTCTCGGAGAGACGGAGCGGGGCCCCTCCTCTGCCGCGCTGACGGGAGAAGGATATAATGATGATGGGTGGCGGAGCCCGCATTTGAACTTGCCAGGCGACGCTGGTCGGCCGCTCTTCGCCGCTGCCCGGGGCGCCCGCAGCCGCCTGGAATCAGGTGTTCCTGGGCGGGGGGACCACGAGGAGAGGAAGCGGAGCAGCAGCCACTCCAGCAGGGCTCTTGCAGGCGGCCACGGGGCCCCTCTGGATTAGCAGCGCGCGCTGACTGGCAGCCCCCACCCCTGGCATTGGGGCAGCTCTGCAGTGACCTGCCCGGGAAGGTAACTATGCCCATGTTTGGGGGGGGGGGGGAAAGAGCCCACCCAGCGCTGCTGCTGCTGCTGCGGGTGACTCCAGTTTACCTGTAAGACAAAGAGTTTGGGGAAGCGAGGAGAGAGCGCGCAGGAAGATGCCCGCCTGGCGCCTGCGAGGTTTTCCCTGGCCGGTGCACGGGGGTCTTGGGGGGAGCCACCAAATCTGGGAGGGGGGAGGGGGAGAACAAAGAGAAGTGCCCGGAATGGAGGAGGGAGAGAGTGCGTGTGTGGCCGCAGGGATTGAATGGGAGGCAAAGTAGACTTGGGAGTTGGGGGGATCCCAAACGGTTAATGGCGTGGGGGGGGGGGGAAGAGAAAGTCTTTGTGGGGCTTGAATGCACAAAGCGGCGCTGGAGGAAGGAGGTGGGGAGCGAGGCTCGGCCGATCCGGGCCGGCTGGATGGGCTGGACCGAGCAGCGCCCGGGACCGCTTCCCTGTCTGCGGAGGTGGCTGAGGGGGCATTGCTGGAAAGCAGTCCCCCCCCTCTCGGGGCTGGGGTCGTGGTGGTGGTCTCCCGCGGAGGCGGAAAAACAGGAGCCCTCCAGCCGCACTGGCAGGCGATCAGGGGGAGAAGAGATCACAGGGGTCAGTGGAGCCAAACGCCCCCTCCCTCTTCTCCCCGTGGTACCCACAGCCGGCTTCAACTGGTCTGGGGGAACACGGCTGCCCTTCTTTCTCACCGGATACCCTCCCGCCCCGGCTTTTCTTTGGAGTGGGGGAATCGGGACTGGAACCGGCGCGGGGAAAACCCTGCTGGCCAACGAGGATCCCCAAAGCAGAAGCTTTTGGGAAATCCAGCTTCCCGTTTGAACGCCTCCTGGTCAAACTTTTGCACTCAAGGCGGTTTGAGCGTGCTCTGTAATGGGCCACCTACTAAGATCTATCTATCTATCTATCTATCTATCTATCTATCTATCTATCTATCTATCTATCTATCTATCCAGCCTCTAACCCCTATGTGGGAAGGGGGCGTGTGAAAGGACTCAAGAGAGAACCTTGGGAAAGTATGTGAGTCTCTCTCCCTCTCTCAGCTGACCCACTGATCCAGATTGCAAATGCCTTATCTCAAGAGGGAGATGTCGCTCTTTCCCAAACTGAGTCAGAGCTTGGCAAGAGGAGAAGCAAATGCAACATGGAAAAAATTGGGGTGGGTGTGGTGGTGGCTGGCTGGGGGGGGGGCGTCGAAGGAGACGTGTTTTGTGCGTTGAAGCGTTGTGGTCGGCAGACGGAGCGTTGTTTTGTCTGCTCCAGCAAGTTGCTGATGTTTGGGTGGGTGGAGGGTGCTTTCCTTGGTGCCTGCCTTCGTTGGCTGCTTGCTTGTTGCGGGTCTCTGCCTCTTGCAGCGCTTTCTTCCTCCTTCCACAAGCGACGTGAAACTTCCAAGACTCAGCCTCACTGGCGGGCTCGCAAATGTCACAGGGGGTGGGGCGACGGGTCAGGGTTTTCTGTGCCGCAGGAAAAGTCGATGTCATCATCATCTTCATCATCACCATCTTGTCCAGGAACCGCTTTCCAACCCAGCTGTTCTCTTCCAGCCAGTCTTCCCAGCCCCTGCCTTGAATGTGGGAATAGAGAGGAGGTTTTCTCCTCCCTCCCCCTCCCCACCTTGGCAGATTTTCTTTTATTATTTATTGTTGTTTTAAGAGCTGGAGAACAAGAGAGTTTGGCTCGATCCCCGCCCTCTTCCTCCTCCCAGAGTCAGTTTGTCGCTCGCTCACGCACTCACCCCACCACCACCTCTTTGCCCAGCAGAGTTCTGGAATCCCTGCTGCAAAGAACCCCCTTGTCCTCCCCAGTGGAGCTATGAATGGGCTTGGTTGCTCAGCGCCTTCCTTGCTTGCTAGAGTGAATGAACAAGCGGTGCGCTTTGGCGCTCCTAACCCCGGAGCCTGGAATCTAGGAATCCGGCTTTGGATAGACGGACCCTTGGCTCCCCCTGCTGGCGGAATTCAGAATACAGGGCCAGAGAAGGGACAAGAAAGCATCACTTTGGGTCAACCGTCCACATTAAAAGAGTGTGAGCCCAATCCTATGCATTTCTGCTCAGAAGTAAGTCCCTTTAGAGTCAGTGGGGTTACTCCAGGAAAGTGTGGTTAGGATTGGTCTGCGTGTTATTTATTGGCACTGGTTCCATGAATCTCAGCCTCTTAAGCAGCCATTCATGCCAAATAATCTTCTTCCTGAATATTTATATGTGGTGTGTCGCTTTTTTTTTCTTCACTTCGACACAAAACTCCTCGCCCGCTGTGCCCAATTTCCTCTGTTCTTACAGTTTCCCTTCATCTCCTCACTTACTAAGCATGAATCACATAGGGAAAGCAGAACAAATTGTGTGAAATAAACGTTCTGTACACAAGCCTTGTGCAGAATGAGTGTTACTTGCAAAAAATCCTATCTACTGACTAAATTTGAGCCAGAGTTCATCCACTGACACCCCACCTTTTTAAAATAATGCCAGAGGTCTGGTCTGGAACATGTCAAAGTAATGGGCTCAGGCCAGGGCTGGTTCACACATGCATGTCAATCACTTGACTGCAGCAACAAGTGACAATGTGTATGTGAATGAGCCATTATCAGGGTCACCTGCCCTCACTTCAAACACCTAGCTGAGAGGTGGAGTTGGGCCATGCATTGCCTGTCACTAAGTACTGAGCAAGAAAGAGACCTTCTGAGCACATGCAGAGTGTTGTTTCCCTTCCATACATCTGGACTTAGGGACCAGGGCTACTTAATTGTTTGGTGTTGTCATTTTAGCACCACCAGTGCATATGTCAACGTACACAGGCAAAATCAGACAGTAGAAGTAGTCTAGCTCAAAATACCAGATGCAAGGGAGTGACACCAGGATGCAGGTCTCTTGTTGTCTTGTGTGCTCCCTGAGGCATCTGGTGGAGCCCTGTGAGATGCAGGAAGCTGGATTAGATGGGCCTTTGGGCCTAGATAGGCCTGATCCAACAGGGTGGTTGTTATGTTCTTAGGTCTCTGCCCCAAGGAACTGACAGTCCAAACTAGGCAATGAGCCCAGCACTCATCTTTTCGTCTGTCTGTCTGTCTGTCTGTCTGTCTGTCTGTCTGTCTGTCTGTCTGATTTCATACTGACAGAATTCTTGGTTAGATTTAGAACCTGAGCTTCCAGGCTTCCAGGATACATCTTCTGGATCTTAACCCATTTCTGCCCAGTCCACAGGTGTACACATTTGATCGCTGTTGCATATGTGCCGCGTTGGGCAGAAATGGCTTAAAGCGGCTATTTTCAACCAATGTGCCACAGCACATTGGTGTGCTGCGAATGGTCTGCAGGTGTACCACGGGAATTTGGGGGGAGGGTCATTTATTAGTAGGACCATTGGGGATGTGAGCCCCTCCCCAGCAGCAGCATGGTGTGCCTTGTTGATTGTCAAAGAACTGATGCTGTGCCTTGATAATTTTAGCACCTGGTCAGTGTGCCCTGAGATGAAAAAGGTGGAAAATCACTTGTTGCATAGATGCAACAAGACCCAGGAATGAGCCTCACCCCCTGCTTCTCTTGAACTGTTGCTTCACTCCAGGGAGTGATGGGTGAGATCTGCTCCAGGGCAGACACCCCGCGCTGTGTGTTTCCTTTCCAAGAGAAAGAGAAGCCTGTTCCCCTTCTTTGCTCTTGGCGGGCGGGGCTGGGGAGGGCGATCGGTGGCCAGCCGTCCCGACTCCACGCTGGCTCTGCGTGCAGACTGTCGGTGGGACAGTGAACGGGGGCGAGGCGAGGCTCTGACCGTGGCAGGCGGAGCAGGGCTGGCTGGGTCCCCCTTGAGAGCGGATTCCCCAAGGTGGGCTTGCAGTGGTTCCTGGGCGCAGGAATCTGAGGTCGAGCGAGGCTGCTGTGCAAGAGCTCCGGGGGGACTTTCTTCCCTGGGATCGACTGGATCGCTTCCCTCCCCCCGCGCCCGTTTCCATCCCCCGGTGGGATGATCAAGCCGAGCGAGGACCAGGCGGTTCCAGCCAGCACGTCCTGCTCCTTGGCTCTCCGAGGAGTCTGGGAGGTCTCCTGCTCCAGCAGCCACGTGGACCGGGGATTTCAGCTGGGAGGCAGCCCTGCTCCTTTGTCTTGCCCCGTCCAGTGTGAAGTTGGGAGCTGTTCGCCTGGCGCCTTTTGTTTAACTGGGACGAGGAGAGAAAGAGGGAGGGGTGGAGGGGGGGCGAGAGAGGCTGCCAAGCACAGGGGTGATCAGGGAGTTGTCACCTGCGACGCCCAAGGAATATTAAGGTCGTGCCACCCATCAGTGAAAGCGGTGGGGAGGGTGGGGGAAGGGAGTTGTGTTCTCTGATTGCTTTATTAGCTTGGAAGCAGAAGGGCAACTGTGACCAGTGGCGTAGATGGGGGGGGCAAAGCATTAAGTTTTTCAGGGAGTCTCGCCCTCCCCTTCAGAGCCATTCCAGGCGGTGGGAGTAAAACGGAGGCATTCGAAGTGCTTTAGCCCCCCTTTAGCTACACCACTAACTGTGGCCAAAGTGGAAAAGGAAAGGGGGGCTCAAGTGGCTCTCAGGAGGATCCCACTGTAAGAAGGGGGAGTGCTGAACCTATGTGGCATTTCCCAGCATCAGGGTATGTCTACAAAAGCAGAACTGTGGTTTCCTTGAAGCCTCACTGGTTTACTGTGGCAGCAGCTTTCTCTACTGCAGAACAAAGATGAGTGGTTCTCAAACACTTTAATACGGAGATCCACTTTTTAAAATGAAACTTTATCAGAACCCACCTAGCTTTACGAGACTTAAAAAGTCTAGAAAGAAATAATATTTTTATTTACAAGTAATAATAATAAGCAGGGAAAAATGCTCATACACTTATCTCCCTATATTTACACAGGCTTGCAAACGGAAGGAGTTGAGCTCTTTGCAGGGCAATTAGCTATCTGATATTTGAATAACCTCAGGGCTTTAGTTATCTGATCTTTCCATCACTCTGTTTTCATTGGTGACTCTGCTCCATGACCCACCAAAAATGACCCACAGTTTGGGAACCACTGGTGTAGACAATGTGCAAGAACATTGGAAGAGCCCTATAGGATAGTAGCCCAGCAGAGAGGCATTGAGTGGGGTGCCACAGGCCACTTGCCTTGAGCTCTGTGCTGTTAAAATATGTTTAAACATAACCTGGATGAGACAGAGGAGTTGCTAATTAAATCTGCAGGTGACTTGTATATAGACTCAAAGTCTATATCCAGTGTCATAAGCGAAGTGCATAATCACCCATTGTGGTCTTGGAGATAGTACTGTAGTAAACTTTGTGAATTCCCTGAAGAGGCAGGGAGTCTTTACCTTGGAGTCTTTACCTGGGAGAATCTCTTCTCCCCTGCCCTTTCTCCAGTTTTCTATGCAAACTTTGACTTAGGAAACACATTCCGTCATTAGCACTGATTTATCATTGTACTTTGAGCCTTAGTCTGCAAACATCACAGGAGGCCAATAAAGTCCCTGAAACAGGCAGAAGTGGAAGGGCAAATATGAGCAGGGTCAGTATAGATGCGTTGACCCAGTTAATCTGCTCAGTAATCCTGGCTGACAGAGGTGCCAGGCCAAGAACTTAAAGGGAACCTTCCAAGCCTTTGACTGGACTGAGCATTGGTGATGGATGGGGAACAACAATTAAAGTACTATCCTAAACATGCAAATAGACAGTCCTGTGGGGATGGAAATGGCCAGACACTACTTCTGGGCAGGGATCAGCCAAGGTTTCTTTTCAATACTGGGAGTATCACACGTCAGCCTCTCAGTGGTTATGATCCCACTGAAGAACAGAATGAAAAAGCTCTCTGCGAAGAAGGACATTCTGGGTCCAGGAGGGAGAATAAAGGCTGTAGATGTCTGTCATGCACATAACGAACACCATGATACAATCCCTGCTTCTGCAGGAATACAATAGTTATCAGAGAATAATAATAACAACAACAACAACAACAACAACTTTATTTTTACCCTGCCTTTCTCCCCGAAGGGACTCAAGGCGGCTTACAACAGGTTAAAACAGATTAAAAACATAATTTAAAAACAGATAAAAGCATATTAACACATATCATAAAAACAGTAGTCAGATAAAAAGTAGTCAGGTAAAAAGGAGCATAGAGCAGCAAATCATAAAAGAGAAGGGTCTTCAGGCCTCGCTGAAAAGTCTCAAGAGAGGGAGCCATTCTTACATCAAGGGGAAGGGAATTCCATAGCGTTGGTGCCACTACTGAGGCCCTATTTTTTGCCACCGCCCCACGTACCTCCCTAGGCGGTGGCACTTGTTAAAAAGGCCTTCTCTGATGACCTAAGAGGGCGAGCTGGATTGAGAAGGGTGGAATAGTAGCTCAGCACAAGCTATCCTAGGCAGAGTTATCTGAGCTTGAGACGTACATGCAATGGGCAGAGTCTACTGAAGGATTAGTGTGGCAGCTGCCTCCATGCAGGTATTTATCTTGGGTCTCTTGAAAACAGCAATTTTCAACCACTGTGCTTTGGCACATTGGTGTGCCACAAATGGTCTGCAGGTGTGCCATGGGAGTTTGGGTGAGGGTAATCCATTAGTGGAGCTATTGGGGAACCGGGCCGCTCACCAACAGGGTGATGTGCCTTGTCAATTGCCCAAAAACCAGTGGTGTGCCTTGACAATTTTAGCACCTTCTCAGTGTGCCATGAGATGAAAAAGGTTGAAAATTGTTGTTTTAGAACATCCATAGGGCTTCTTTATCAAATGTAGACAAGAGAGGTTTACAGTATGTCCACCAATGAGTTCCTGTGGTAAACATTTGATCTTTTCCTGCAAACAAACTGCAATACCATGTGCCCAGCAGCTTGGCACTTGCTGCATGCTTGCAGATATGTGCCTCCTTTTAAAAGCTAAGACATTCATTCACCCTCATGACATATCCAGGGTGAATAACTATGTAGTGGTGGCAGGATTAATGTAAACTCAAACTCTTCTACTGCCACAACATGCTTTCTAGCAAGGTCATGTGCTCTGTTGATGCTGAGGCACAATAGAATTGTGCCTGCAGTGCAGTTAAATTTGAATGAAATTATTTATTCATATCTTGTTATTAATGATGGCTGTAATGATACAGTATCATGTGTCATGCAGCTCCCCCAACATGTAACCAACAGGGTTGCCAGATAATGAGGTGCCAATTTCCCCAGAGATAACTTTCAAGCATTTAGTGTGGAGCTCTCACAAATGGGGCACCTGTAGCGTATGCTGCTTTTGCAACTATGTTAATCCAGTCCTGGTTGCAAAACCATCTCTAGACGTTTGATGTGATGTCTCATGTCATCGATGAACATCTGAGTTGCTGAGTTCCATGTTGTACAGAGCTTGCCTTTGAGTTACGTGGGAATCCTGGTTAGCAGGAACACTGGTTAAGACAAGTTCTACTGTACTAATATTTTCTTCCTGTGATTGAGAATCTGGCTTTTCCAGTTCACAATTACATGGAGAGTCTCATTTCATTTTATTTTGGCATTTTTATCTTGCTTTTCTGCCACATGGCATTTGAAGGAGCTTAAAATAACTTTCTGATACCAGAAAGTAAAACATGTCTTAGGACAGAAAGTGGTCACAAGCTTGTGTTCAAAAGTGGGTGTAAGGTGAAGGATACATTTTGGTGTAAGACAAGGGTGGCCTTCCCGCTGCATGCCATGTGCCACTTTTTATCTACAAAATATTGAACGTGCCACTCCACCTTGTTTTGGCCCTCTCTGGACCTGCTGGGGTGGTTTCATGAGCCTGCATGATATGCCAAGTTTCTTCTTGGGTAAATAACCTTGCCCTGGGCCTTGTCACTCCATTTCTGGGCCTTGCCTCAGAGATGTGCTGTGCACTTGTGGCCATGAAGCCAAGCGACAGCTGACACATGACAGGCAACTTTGCTTGTGCCACTTAAGAAGTGTCTGCATGCCACTAGTGGCACAAGTGCTGCAGGTGGCTACCCCAGTATAAGCAATGTTTGTCCCATCACAGACATAATTAGGGTGTCCTTCTTACTTTATTCTCCCTACCTAGATGGAGGTTTCCAAAAACCAACTGCATAAAAAGAGTCAGATTTTGTACTGCCTTCTAAGCTGTGAAATATTGGCTGTGAAAACCTAATTTGCATCACATTGCAGACTGGCAAGGTTCCTGTCTGGCTGTATAGGTCAAAGGAGCCTCTGGTGTAAATTGAAGGAGTAAACGTCCATTCCACAAAATAGATGATGCTTTAAAAGTAGGATTAGCAGTGCATGCAGATGAGTGGTTGGGATGAGTGGTTGGCATCCAATTAACAAAACTAGCATAGTAGCAATGGGAGGGGCTATAATGTGCATGCACCTGAGCTCATGTGTTTAACACTGTAGGACTGATTCAACATTTAAAGTATAGTCCAAACCAACCCTATGACTAGAATGAGCATTTCGTTTGAAGAGACAGTTGCAAGGGTCAAACTATGCCTTGAGGGTCATCATTGGGAAAATCTGGCAGCCTGTACTTAAAACTTTGCAAATGATGAGTTAATCAAGTGACAATAATTAATTGAATATAGCCCAGATTAACCAACTGTGAGTAACATAGCAATTAATCAACTGGCAGTAATGTGATGAAACTGGCAAAGTTAATTAAATGGAGGGTATAATATTCAAGTGGCATTTATGGTGCAATTTATGGTGAAGCTAATCAGTGTTAAGCAATTAACAGTTCATCAGATAGTCAAAAAAGATTACAAATGAATGATAGTGAATAATAAAGAGTGCAAATATATGGAATGACTGTCATTCACAAAGAACACAAGATAAAGGGAAGGCAAAAACACATATTGGGTGTTAAATAAATATACATACAGTAAATTGTTGAAACATTTGCTGTCACATCCAAGGGCAAATGCTACTAAAGCATTCTGCTCCAGTGATGTTGTAGGTTGCAATAGATAATAGCCCATGCATATCTATTCTGAACTAAGTCCCACAGAGTTGCAGGACTTGCTTCCAAGTATGTATAGGATTGCAGCTGGGCAGCCCAATCCTGAGATGCCCAGGGTGCGCGGCTGTGGCAGCGCCGAAAATGGCTGCCGCCACATCCTGCATACTTCGGGCAGCTGGCAGTGGCTCCTCGGGAGAAGGAGGGAGGAATACCCTTCCCCTGGCTAAAGAGAATAGCCCCGCAATGGGGCTACTTGATTCACCACCAACAAAAAGGTCGGCGGTGAATCAAGTGCCTCCGTGTTGGGCAGTGAGCCCGATGCGGAGGCTTTGGATCTGGTGCAGCGTCCAGTTTCAGCACCGGCCAGTGCTGGGTTACCACCGGTACTCGCCCGGCGGTACGGCCCACAAATGTGCCTTACGGCACGTTTGCAACATGGTGAGCTGGAGCTCTGAGCCCAGGATTGAGCTCTTAGATTGCAGTCCTGTACATATTTCCCAGGAAGTAAGTCCCATTGAACTCAATGAGCCTTATTTTTGAGTAAACATGTATGTTAAGATTTTGCTATAAGGCTCCAATCCTATATATACTTCCTAGGGAGTCAGTTCCATGGAATTTAATGGGACTTGTTTCTGAGCAAACATGCATAGGATTGCTCTGTCAGTTCATTACCCTGGCTCCTCTTCTATTAGTAGCTCAGGCAGTTGTCTGTTACACCTTTTTAACATTCTTGTTCCAATACTTCAGTTGACTTGGGGGTGAGAGTTTGTCATTTAAATCACAAGGAACATCCCTCTGGCTGTTTGGGAGAGAGTAAGATTTGGATCTAAGCAAATCCTGTCTCCCAAAACAGGAATAAACCTCTTCTAACCCCAGGGCCCTTTTTCAGTAGCAACAGCAGTTAAACAGGAAGAAGCAAGCCCCTGACTAACTCTATTCATTTTTTATTGCTGCTGCAGGATTTCCCAGCTCAGGGATGTGTTCCTCCAAATATCGCCCAAAGTCTGCTTGGCTCAGATTTTTGTGTACATGTTGAATAAAGGGGCAGAAATGCCAGACTGTATTCTATCAGTGCTACACAGTGGTTGCACAATGGAAGCAACCTCACAAGTTAGTTTTTCCCACCTGGAGATCAGAAAAGATATGTGTACTTGACAAGAGAAGCAAGAGTGCTTCTCCCCTCAAGTATACCTTTCAGAGGGTTGCTGAAAATATTGGATGCAGTTGGGTATCTACTAGAGGTGGTATTATGATTTATTTTTTTCACTGCTGCTACAGCTCTGAAATTGTCCAGGTACAAGGGTCCATCCTGTCCATCACAGAGTTTTATAGGTCTCCAGAGCTTCTGCAAAAACACTGCAATGGAATTTGCTACAGTCAGGACCAGACTGACCAGGACGCAGACTGAGGCAGCCAGTTCTAGCAGATCAGTGAATCTGTGTGTGGGTGTTGTGTCTCCATCACTGCCTCAGTCTGGCCACCTGGTCAGGGCTGGCATTAAGACATCCTGAGGCAGCATGCCAAATGCAGTCGCCCTTTACCCGATGATGTGCCAGCCTCTGCTTCTCCCACTCTCCAAAAGTGTAGCTCAGCACTCTCCTCCCCTTCACATTTCCTCTTCCTGTCAGTCCCTCTGTTTCTTTTCCAAACCAGAAAGTGGAAGGAGATGGAGGAGCAGTGGGGTCAGGTAGGTGGACAGAGATGGGCAACGATTTGCTGCCTGAGGCAGCTTCAGTTGGCCTCATGAATAGGCCAGCCCTGCACCTGCCACTGTCATCACACTTCATTCTGTCTCTGTCAGCCCACCTCTGCCATCACCTGTTCTGTTGTCTCTACTCACGGCTTCTGCCTTCACCTGCCTCCTCCTATCTTCCTTGAATTGAAAACAACAGAGGGGAAGAAAGCAAGATGGGCATTGTGGAGGAGAGTTCCAAACCACAGTGGAGATGCTCTTAGGTCACCACTCTCTTCTCCTCCTTTACACTTCCTCTTCTGCTCCATTCCTTTCTTTTTAAATTCAGGGAGGGTGAGAGGAGGAAGGGACGGTAGGTTGGCAGAGATGGTAATGGAGGTGGCTATTATTCCTTGACAGTGGTGTCATTTGGATTTGTGTTACCTGGTATGGGAGGCCAGCATGTCACCCCCATGATGGAGGCTGGCATGTCACCACCATGCAGTGGGCAGGACAAAGCCCGAGGCGATAAGTGTGGTGATGCATCATTGTCCCAGCCCACTAGTTTTTTGGCTATAACTTTTGATAGACTAGAGATATTTCAACACTGTTTGTTTCATTGCATTCTGCATGAAATTACACATCAAATGATATATAACATGATGGTATTATTCAAAAGTACCAAGATTTAAAAAATTTTGGTCACTAGTGGTGTCACCCCCCATGTGCGTCACCCGGTGCAGCCCACACCCCCTAGTGACATCACTCTTCCTTGGCACATGGCTGGGCAAGTGGGGCTAGAGACGTTTGGAACTCTGCTTCCAGTGTAGGCAGACCTTGGGTCCATCTGGGCAACACTCCCTCAGCATCACCTTCTGGAAACAACCTCTAAACCCACACAGTTGATCTACTGCAGCCATTTTCAACCATTGCGCCGTGGCACACGAGTGGTCCACAGGTGTGCCACAAGAATATGGAGGAAGATAATTTATTAGTAGGGCCAATGGGGATGTGAGCCCCCCACTGGCAGCATGGTGTGCCTTGTCAATTGTCAAAAACCTGATGGTGTGCCTTGTCAAGTCTGATGCCCTGTCAATGTGCCACGAGATGAAAAAGGTTGAAAATCGCTGATATACTGTATTGCTAGCTGAGGTTAGCTAGCTAAGATCACATATGGTTAATATAAAAACATTCTTAGAAGGAAGGTTCCTTGATTAGTTTTATCTATTTGAAGTGTTCTTGTTATATTTAATAAACTACAGATAATCAATGGCAGTAGAACATTTTTAAAGCTTCCATGGGGGGGGGGGGAGTATGACTTTGCCTTGTGATAGTTCTACATAATTTTAAAGCAGGGGTGCCCAAACCCGGGCCCTGGGGCCACTTGTGGCCCTTGAGGACTCCCAATGCAAAACCCTTGACTTCCGACGGGCAGACTTCCCTCAAATGAGGAGGCTGGTTAGAAGGAGGTTGAAAGGGAGGGTGAAAAGAGTCCACTCTCTCCAGAGTGCATGGAGGCTGCTTAAAACAACAGTAATAGAGGCCCAGCAGAGGTGTATACCGCAAAGAAAGAAGGGTTCCACTAAATCCAGGAGGGTGCCCGCTTGGCTAACCAGCCAAGTTAGAGAGGCTGTGAAGGGCAAGGAAGCTTCCTTCCGTAAATGGAAGTCTTGCCCTAATGAGGAGAATAAAAAGGAACATAAACTGTGGCAAAAGAAATGTAAGAAGGTGATACTGGAAGCCAAGCGAGACTATGAGGAACGCATGGCCAGCAACATTAAGGGGAATAATAAAAGCTTCTTCAAATATGTTAGAAGCAGGAAACCCACCAGAGAAGCGGTTGGCCCTCTGGATGGTGAGGGAGGGAAAGGGGAGATAAAAGGAGACTTAGAGATGGCAGAGAAATTAAATGAGTTCTTTGCATCTGTCTTCACGGCAGAAGACCTCTGGCAGATACCGCTGCCCGAACGGCCCCTCCTAACCGAGGAGTTAAGTCAGATAGAGGTTAAAAGAGAAGATGTTTCAGACCTCATTGATAAATTAAAGATCAATAAGTCACCGGGCCCTGATGGCATCCACCCAAGGGTTATTAAGGAATTGAAGAATGAAGTTGCTGATCTCTTGACTAAGGTATGCAACTTGTCCCTCAAAACTGCCACGGTGCCAGAAGATTGGAGGATAGCAAATGTCACGCCTATTTTTAAAAAGGGAAAGAGGGGGGACCCAGGAAACTATAGGCCGGTCAGCCTAACATCCATACCGGGTAAGATGGTGGAATGCCTCATCAAAGATAGGATCTCAAAACACATAGACGAACAGGCCTTGCTAAGGGAGAGTCAGCATGGCTTCTGTAAGGGTACGTCTTGCCTCACGAACCTTATAGAATTCTTTGAAAAGGTCAATAGGCATGTGGATTTGGGAGAACCCGTGGACATTATATATCTGGACTTTCAGAAGGCGTTTGACGCGGTCCCTCACCAAAGGCTACTGAAAAAACTCCACAGTCAGGGAATTAGAGGACAGGTCCTCTCATGGATTGAGAACTGGTTGGAGGCCAGGAAGCAGAGAGTGGGTGTCAATGGGCAATTTTCACAATGGAGAGAGGTGAAAAGCGGTGTGCCCCAAGGATCTGTCCTGGGACCGGTGCTCTTCAACCTCTTCATAAATGACCTGGAGACAAGGTTGAGCAGTGAGGTGGCTAAGTTTGCAGACGACACTAAACTTTTCCGAGTGGTGAAGACCAGACGTGATTGTGAGGAGCTCCAGAAGGATCTCTCCAGACTGGCAGAATGGGCAGCAAAATGGCAGATGCGCTTCAATGTCAGTAAGTGTAAAGTCATGCACATTGGGGCAAAAAATCAAAACTTTAGATATAGGCTGATGGGTTCTGAGCTGTCTGTGACAGATGAGGAGAGAGATCTTGGGGTGGTGGTGGACAGGTCGATGAAAGTGTCGACCCAATGTGCGGCGGCAGTGAAGAAGGTCAATTCTATGCTTGGGATCATTAGGAAGGGTATTGAGAACAAAACGGCTAGTATTATAATACCATTGTACAAATCGATGGTAAGGCCACACCTGGAGTATTGTGTCCACTTCTGGTCACCGCATCTCAAAAAAGACATAGTGGAAATGGAAAAGGTGCAAAAGAGAGCGACTAAGATGATTACGGGGCTGGGGCACCTTCCTTATGAGGAAAGGGTACGGCGTTTGGGCCTCTTCAGCCTAGAAAAGAGACGCCTGAGGGGAGACATGATTGAGACATACAAAATTATGCAGGGGATGGACAGAGTGGATAGGGAGATGCTCTTTACACTCTCACATAACACCAGAACCAGGGGACATCCACTAAAATTGAGTGTTGGGCGGGTTAGGACAGACAAAAGAAAATATTTCTTTACTCAGCGTGTGGTCGGTCTGTGGAACTCCTTGCCACAGGATGTGGTGCTGGCGTCTAGCCTAGACGCCTTTAAAAGGGGATTGGACAAGTTTCTGGAGGAAAAATCCATTATGGGGTACAAGCCATGATGTGTATGTGCAACCTCCTGATTTTAGAAATGGGCTATGTCAGAATGCCAGATGCAAGGGAGGGCACCAGGATGAGGTCTCTTGTTATCTGGTGTGCTCCCTGGGGCATTTGGTGGGCCGCTGTGAGATACAGGAAGCTGGACTAGATGGGCCTATGGCCTGATCCAGTGGGGCTGTTCTTATGTTCTTAATGCGGCCCTCAGGGAGTCTCCAATGAGCCTCTGGCCCTCCGGAGACTTGCTGGAGCCCACACTGGCCCGATAGAATTGCTCTCAGCGTGTGGGTGACTGTTTGACCTCTCACATGAGCTGTGGGATGAGGGCTTCCTCCACTGCTTGCTGTTTCACGTCTGTGATGCAGTAGTGGCAGCAAAGGAAAGGCCAGTCTTGCTTTGTTCAAGGCCTTTTATAGGCCTTGAGCTATTGCAAGACCTTCATTCATTCTTATAAGTTCATCTTTAATATAATCATTTATGTAAACTTATGTAAATTTATTCAAATTTTAAATGTAAATTAATTCTTTTTTTCCCCGGCCCTCGACCCAGTGTCAGAGAGATGATGTGGCCCTCCTGCCAAAAACTTTGGACACCCCTGTTTTAAAGTAATGTTGAGTTTGCTTAAGGTTTTATTTGTCTCAAGTTTGAATGTCTGATATAGAAATATATGCTTTAAAAAATGAAAAGAAGATAGATACTATGTGTAAAAATCAGGGCAAAACATGGAGCCATCATTTGGGCATGTTCCTTCCCAGCTGCAACAAGAGTCTGTCTGTTTGCCCTTAGGCTTGAAGGCATCTGGTTAAAATGAAGACTTAATACTTGCTTTTTCCCCAATGTATGGCTACAATTGCGATTTTCAAGCCAGTTAATCTTCCTTAGTAGCGCCTGAGATTAGTAGAAATACTTCAGATCTAATCAGACTAAGAACCGAGTGTGGCAATTGGCCAGCTTGATCCACTGCTTTTGCAAAGATTGGATTCCAAGGTTTTCATGCAATTTCTCATATAGAGAAGGTATTTTGTGCTAACCTTACAGAGGGGCTCACTATAGTACCTTGCCTGTTTTGTAATAAACTCTTGTATTGATGAAAGATGATTCTCCAGGCATAAGATTTACTGTAAGTTTTCCTCAATTTTTGCCCCTTTCCACCTATCCCTAGGATGACCCCAGTTCCTGCAAATGCCAGTGTACAGAGACAGGGTCAGTATAAGAGAGCTTTTGCTGTTTCAAATTGGTATAATAAGACACTGTTTGTCTTCTTTGTCATTTTTGTTTCTTCTGTTTAGTCTGACACTATTCTACTTCTGCTTCTATTATGTTGACACCTTCTGTTTCTGCTGGCCCCAAAGCCGTTGTGCCAAGGAGACTCGTGCTGCATCCTGTGGTGGTGGTAACCAGTAGACCTCCTTGGGACAAGGGAACTTTTGTTCCCTTACACCTGGGTAAGCCCCCTGTAACCCTATAGGTTTACTCAGTAGACCAGGGGTGTCAAGCATAAGGCTGAGGGGCCAGATGCAGCCCACAGACACTTTTTATCCGGCCCTCAGGCTCTCAGCTGCTGAGCAGTGCTGAGATGTTACTGCTGTAAGGGCAGACCACATGAAAATTGGGCTCTCCTATCTCTTGAAATATGATCAAGATTTGCATAATTCCTCTTCTGTCATTTGAAGCTTATGAGTTCCTAAGTGAGAAATGGTTCTTATTTTTGGTTATGATCTGTTTAACGACATCACTTCCTGCCTGATGACATCAATTCTGGTCCTCAGCAGGCATCATGAATGCTATTTGGCCCTCTGTATGAAATGAGTTTGACACCCCTGTGGTAGACCTATGGGTCTACTCCCTGGGTAAGCCGCCTGTCACCCTATGGGTTTACTCAGCTCTTTGGCTGGTGCAAGTCCAAATGGACCAGAGAAAACATGACATGGCCAGGCAGGAGGCAGAGCATTTTGGTGGTACTGTTGCCACCAATAACTGCACCATACCTGCTGTACCACACCTCCCAGCTGCCCCGATCTTCACCATGTTCCTCCCCTTTCCCACCATCCCCCACTTCAACTCCCCTCCTCCAGTGGTTTCTTGCCACTTTGGTGAAGTACGCTCACAGTTGCTAGCCTTTCAAGCTGGCGGCCCCATTGTGTGTGTGTGTGTGTGTGTGTGTGCGTGCGCGCGCATTGCCACTGTGTCTGCAGCGCTGCTGGAGGCAGCCAAAACCAAGGCACACCATTTTGGGGCGAGGTGGATTAATGAGTGCCTGAAAAATCATTGATTGCTCTCAGATTATCCTTATAAAACTGATCTATGATAGATTGCTTGTGAAAGTGATCTCTGGGAGTATAGCAGGCCCAGATCTGGTCTAGAGGGTAGAGCCTCCGTTAGCCTTCTGATGTTATCATCAGAAGGTCGCCAGTTCGAGGCCACCGGCACTGTGAATGGCAAGACCTTGAAGCAGCTGACAAGCCCAGTTGAGTGATTCCACCTGCTCTTGGTGTGAGCAAGAAGCATCTTGGCTGCCCTCCATGTGAGAGATGGAGCTGCTTGTCAGCCTGCGTGGGAGAACTGGAGGCCAGAAGTGAGACCAAACCAGAAAGATCCATTCTGAAATGTTGTTGGTTCTTAAAAGAGAGAACGTCTGTAAAAATCCCCTTGAGGGATTTAGAAATGCCTGCCTATGTAAACTACCTTGAATAAAGTCTGAGGAGTAATCTGATGATCAGAAAGGCGGCATATAAATACCAAGTTATTATTATTATGTGCAGTCGGGGGGGAGGCAGAACTTCTCCTGTCCTGTGATTGCGCATATGCTCCACCCAGTTTCTGAGTGGTTGTGTGATCACAGGGGAGGCTGAGCTACCACAAGCTCTAGTCTCTCAGAGAGACTCATCAAGACTGTCCAAGTCCCTCTGAGAGACTAAGGGCGCATAATCCTACCGTAAGAGCATAAGAACAGCCCTGCTGGTTCAGGCCATAGGCCCATCTAGTCCAACTTCCTGTATTTCACAGTGGCCCACCAAATGCCCCAGGGACCACACCAGATAACAAGAGACCTTATCCTGGTGCCCTCCCTTGCATCTGGCATAGCCCATTTCTGAAATCAGGAGGTTGCACATACACATCATGTCTTGTAACCCGAAATGGATTTTTCCTCCAGAAATTTGTCCAATCTGCTTTTAAAGGCATCCAGGCTAGATGCCATCACCACATCCTATGGCAAGGAGTTCCACAGACCAACCACACGCTGAGTAAAGAAATATTTTCTTTCGTCTGTTCTAACTTTCCCAACACTCAATTTTAGTGGATGTCCCCTGGTTCTGGTGTTATGTGAGATTGTAAAGAGCATCTCTCTATCCACTCTATCCTTCCCGTGCCTAATTTTGTATGTCTCAATCATGTCCCCCCTCAGGCACCTCTTTTCTAGGCTGAAGAGGCCCAAACACTGTAGCCTTTCCTCATAAGGAAGATGCCCCAGCCCAGTAATCATCTTAGTTGCTCAGTAATCATCTTAGTCCCCAGGAGGCTTGCGCTGTATCCAGCGCAGCATAGGGACCAAAAGTGGCTCAGCCAAAGGCAAGGGGAAACTTTTTCCTCTTACCTCTGGAAAGGCGCCCTTTCCCCTTTGGGTCTCCTAGGACGTGCACCACTTCTTGAGGTGGCACAAGTCCAAGGAGAGTGGAGCGGCTTGAAGTCACCCCATTCTCCCCAGGAACAGGGGTTGGGATCCAGCATTACAGCTGGATCCCAGCCCTGCCTTCTGCTCCCTGCCTGCCTGCCCACCCCTGGGGCCACCCACTTCCTGCCCTCCCCCTACCTAAGAACACCTCCTTCTCGCTCCCTCCCCGCCTACCTCAGAGGCTTGCATTGGCCCAGCCGGGCCTATGCAAACCTCGGTTCCTCTGTTGGCATGGCATCTTGTTCCAGCCTCCGCCGGCCAGCACGCCTCTGTGCGCTGGCCTAGCCGACGCCTGAGGAGGCACAAATGTGCCTTATGGCATGTTTGCAGTCCTCCTGGTTCAGTGCAAGGGACTTGCGCTGACTCAAGTAAAGGGCTGGATTGTGCCCTGAGCTCATGACAGCAGCCTTTGCTGTAACTGTGGGAGTACTGGCGCTTCTAGTAGCACCAAAATGCCTTATGGCATGACACCTGGGAGCTCTACATGCTGTCCCTCCCCAGCCTTGGACTCCACTGCACTTCAGTGTGTTATAGACAGGCATTTTGTATTTAAGTAAGTGGATTTCATACAATGAGCAGTATCTTTTAGATAATTGTTGGTCTCTTGTGCAGCAATGATACATTCCAGTTCAAAAAATAATTGTAGAGTTGAATTGAACAAAAAGGCCAATTACCATTGCAAGTCACAACCATCTATTTGTACACCTCCTTCCAAAGCAGGATGGATAATTCAAAGCCTATGCACACATTCTAATCAGAGAGGAGATGCATGAGTGTCACAGATGATGCCCCAGATTACTTGCAGATCATAAAAATGCAAGACCGTAAAAGAACAAAACTGCAATGGAAAAGTAATCACAACATCCAGCTAAACAAAGTTATGGTGGTCGTGGGGGAATCTTAGAAATGTTAAAACCAATTCACAGCCATTCGTGCTGAAATATTCTCAGGTGTTTCTTCCTGGTTAGGAACAAGCAAAAGAATTTCATACTGAAGTGCAAAATATTTGCAGGCTTTTCATACAGAGTGAAAGAAAACTATATTTCCATTTCATCATCAATCAAATTGACATGGGTAGGAGAAGACCACTTGCCTCTGTGGACTGCTATGTGGTGCTCCACATTAAATTTCTAGTTATTTAATTATCCAAATCAATCCATTAAGGTCCTGATTTTAAATTATCTTTTCCCCTACACTGTCCTTTTTAGGTGTTATTGTAAGGTGGTACCTGTGAAATCTACTTTTAAGCCCTAGGAAAACTTACCTGGGAGTAAGTCCCATTGAACACATTGGAACTTAGTTCAAAGTAAACATGCAAAAGATTGTACTGCATCATAAACTTTTTAACAGTCAAATAATTGTCTTCTAACATCCATTCAGTAACATTAAATCCTGGCTTGATATGGCTGCTTTGCAATGAGATCAGGTGCTGACAGCCAGTCTTTCAACATGTGCTCATGGTATACAATTTAATTGCTTTTGCATATTTTCTGCAATGTCATGGATACTTAAAAACAGTGAAAATGACTGAATTTTAGGCCTGGTTTTCTAGGGAGGTGCCTGAACTTCTTTTATTGAATAGGCTGGCAGAAATTGCTGAGGCCCTACTTGGTGAATTGGGCTCTTTAAATCTGTGATTTTGATTAACTGGGCCCTCTTTGGAAAGGTCTTCTCCATACAC
The DNA here is from genome assembly GCF_035046505.1 of Tiliqua scincoides. NCBI lineage: Eukaryota > Metazoa > Chordata > Lepidosauria > Squamata > Scincidae > Tiliqua > Tiliqua scincoides. The sequence goes on from NC_089822.1 coordinate 35,200,056, forward strand.
TGGCACCTCTAGAAGTCACTAGTATGCTTGATTAGAAAGGGGATTATTTTTCTCAGCATTAGCACTATGACAAAATAATGTAAAAAATGCAGTATATGAAACCATAAGCCATACCAGCTATTAATTCTTTTAGAGCCCAGTCTATCCTTCCCCTCTCATAGCATGCTGCCACACCAAAATGGGCTGTGTTGTATGCTGTGGTGGGAGGGGTTGATCAGGAGGCTTGGGAGGGGAAAGGGAAAATATTTTTCCTTACCCTGCACTAAGCCAAATTTCCAACGGGTGTACTTGGACCTGCACCAGCTCTTGGCGCAAGTCCAGAGAGACAGAGGAGACACATCAGGAGGCTAGGAAGGAAGCATGTATCACCCACATTGGATGCCAACCCCTCTTGCGTCTGACATGCCTCCCACCCACCCCCGTTTGGCCTGTTCTGCTCTCTTTTCCAATCTGCCTGAATCAGCGGGCCTTTGTCACTCCACCACCATGCACAGGGCTGATCCGGCCTCTCTGATGGCATTCCAGAAGCACACAGTTTTGTGCGCTGCTGGAGTACCGTTTGCAAGAGCCATAAAGCACTTACCACTTCTGGAACACTAGTTCCAGCAGCAGTAGAACCCAATAGGATCTTATCCTAAAGCAGCCAAGATCTGAAGATGGAGAAACAAAAGATGCTGGACATGGAACTGTTGCAAGGAATAGCAATCCCTTGCCAAGATGTCAGCAATCCTTGTCAAGATTATCAGCAGTCTGCTGATAATATTTAGTACAGCTTACTATGTTGTTTTCTTCCCCCCACCATCATTGACAAACAATGTGGGAGAAAAAGACATGAGTAGTTATGATTGAACATTGTGAAAAGAGCAGGGAGAACGGACATGCTTTCAGCAACAACCTAGCACTTTACCTTGCATGTGGATTTATGCTGAAGGTAGCAACTGGGATTGGATACTGTGGATCAGAGAGCTATGTTCCAACCCCTAACTCTTCTAGTATTCCAGTTTATCCTTTTTAGCATTTTTCACACATTCACAGCATGTACAATTATCACATGTGGGGGAAGCAGGTTGTGGCAGCAAGATTAGCTATGGGAATTCATGGGATTGTCTGATTCATATGCAAGTACAGCCTGTACATACCAGTTGGCAACCTTCAGTCTCGAAAGACTATGGTATCGCGCTCTGAAAGGTGGTTCTGGAACAGCGTCTAGTGTGGCTGAAAAGGCCAATCCGGGAGTGACAATCCCTTCCACACTGGGAGCAAGTGCAGTCTGTCCCTGGTCTGTCTCCCTGGCTATGGGCCTTCCTTCTTTGCCTCTTAGCCTCAGACTGTTGGCCAAGTGTCTCTTCAAACTGGGAAAGGCCATGCTGCACAGCCTGCCTCCAAGCGGGCCACTCAGAGGCCAGGGTTTCCCACCTGTTGAGGTCCACTCCTTCAGATCCCTCTTGCAGATCCCTCTTGCAGATGTCCTTGTATCGCAGCTGTGGTCTACCTGTAGGGCGCTTTCCTTGCAAGAGTTCTCCATAGAGGAGATCCTTTGGGATCCGGCCATCATCCATTCTCACGACATGACCGAGCCAATGCAGGCGTCTCTGTTTCAGCAGTGCATACATGCTAGGGAATTCCAGCACGTTCCAGGACTGTGTTGTTTGGAACTTTGTCCTGCCAGGTGATGCCGAGGATGCATTCTCAAAAAGTAAGGTCCACAACCCTGCAAAGCATGTACAAGGCATGTACAGTTTGTATGCACACAGGGACCATACCAACAGTTTTGTGAATGTGCGTAGAGTCTGGGGTAAGGGATGCCATAATCTAGCTTCCTCATGTGCGGTCATTGTACATGGTCTGATCATGTGCTTCCATCTATTCAAAGATTATAGCATATGTAGTTAGTTGTCATAAGCTATTCAATTTACCTGGAGTAACACTGTATACACTCACGTGGAGTAAGTCCCATAGATCCAAAGGAGGTTTACTTCTGAATAGATGTGCATAGGATTATGCTGTAAGTTCCACTGTGCTCAGTGGGACTTACTTCTAAGTAACTGCATAGGAATGTACTGTTAGAAAAGGAAGTTGTCTTTGTGTGACTTATAATAAAGGAAAACATTAATGGTCTATCCCCAAGATGCTTATACATGTTAAAAGTTAAGACCAACTCCTGCATCAAATCTTGGCAAACTAAAACAGAAGAGAGAAAGAGACATGTTAAAAACTTTTTCCAGCAGGAGGAAATGCATTTGAATTGACTCACAAGAGATTGAAGATACCAAGACGGCAACTAATTGAATTAATCTTTGAAGTTTCACAGGCAGGAAACAGCAGTTAGGAGAAGTTTTGTTATGGACCCCAAGACCTTTTTTTCCTGGAATTGGTTGCTTACTTACTTACTTGTTTCAATGTTATTTTATTTTCAAAACTCAAATGCAACCTTTCTACAGCATTACACTCAAGGCAGCACAAAAATTACAAAAACAATATCACAAGCAGGAAAGGACAAAAGTGGCACTTAAACACTTTAAAAGAGGGTAGGCTAATTGAAAGCACTCTGGAAGAAAACCATGGGCATTGTTGGGGCCAGGCATATCTACAGGGCTGGTTCAATCAGGAGATTGCTTCCAGTAGAAGATTGGCAGGGGGTGCCCACCTCCACCCACCCACTTGCCTTGTCTGCTCTTCCCCCTTACGTAGGTTTGTAGGTGTCCCTTAACCAGTTGCATTACTAATGTTACATGACAGTGAAAGTGGATTAAGTCTGCAGTCTTATGAACACTTAGCTGAAAGTAGGTCCCATTGTACTTATTGGGTCTTAATTCCAAGTAGACATGTGTAGCATTATGGTGTAGGTCAGGGCTTCTTACACTGGGGTGTCACGATGCCCCAGCCTGAGGGCCCTGGACTCTTTCCCTTTAAGTGGCTGGAGCAGGGGGAAAGCTAAGGGGGCTGCAGGGACTGGCAATTACTTACCAGTCCCTGCTGCAGCCTCCTAGGGATGCAGGGCACCACAGCCTTCAAAATGGAAAGCAGTTGTGTTCCACTCCTGGTTTTGTGGAGGCGGAGCATGATTGCTCCGCTTTCACTTTTTAGGCTTCTTTCCCCACGCCCAGCTGCCTTCCCCACTCCCATGCAGGCATTTACTGCGGTCCTCAAACTCCCTGAGATTTTGAGAACTGCAGGTGTAGCTGTTCTCTGTAACTAGCATAATGTTAACCAGGAATTCTGGCTTCAGCAAGGAATGTGAATAAAAGAATCATCCAGACAGCAATGGTATGTCAACTAATATAACTAGCTGAGATGTAGATTCAGTACACAAAACCTCTGATTCCAACTCCAGTTCCACTGCCCTGGTTTGCAGGAAGACCAAGGGACAGGGAAATTGAAAGAGTTTTGCAACCTGAACATGTTTATCCAGAAGTAAACCCCATTTTTTCTGTGGTGTTTACTCACAGGTAAGGGTGTTAGGATTGTGGCCTAAATACAGGATATGTACCTAATCTATGGTGGAGCTTTGTGGACTACTGTTGACAGAAGGATGAAGGACTTGTGTGGCTGTTTTGTAGAGCATTAGGAGGTAGTGGCAGAAATACTGAAACTGCTGCCCAAAGGCCAGTCAAGGCTTGTCATAATGTTCATAATTTGGCCCTATGTTCTATACACACTTATAAGGAGTACATTGAAGTCAGTGGGAGTTGCTTTTCTGGAGACATCCATAGGTTTGGGCTGTAACTGCAATTTCCAAGTGAGGTTTTGGTGTACTTTAAACTTGCAAGAAGTCCAACTTATTGGAAACCATACATCCCACCCAACTATCCAGCTAGAATTCTTATCCTATTTTAGTAGCTGGGATTAATAAAAGCAAGTTTTAGAAGTACATCTTTGGAAACCAAAGTATCATTTAAATATGATTTTGAAAAGCCTGGAAAGAGATTGTGTTCAGCTAGTTTATTTAGTTATAAGTGGCCCCAGTTTATCCTGTTTGGTTTCTGTCCTAATCCTCTTCAGGTCATCAAATAGGCATCATTTCAGGCTGCTGACATTGGTAAAACTCAGGAATAGTGCATTCTTTCAAAATGATCAACATGCTTAATGAAAATGTACACTAACAGTTGCTTCAATCGAATGAAGTTGCCCACATTGACCTCATATTGGTTAACGGGTTCGGAGTATACATAACTGTGGACTGGACTGCAGCCATAATTTTACAATATCCACTGGTTATGAAAGGTACTTTTCATTACTTTGAGCTATCTAAGACAAGTAGTTAGAAGAGTAATTGAGAAAAGATTACTACAGTGGCAACCACTGACATGAAATTTTCAACTTTCTTATTCAGTTCATATTTTTCCATCTTATTTGTATAGGAGAATCTCTGCAGAATTGCATTTTTGAAGCAGATGCTTCAAAACAAAAACTATCAATCTCTAGCTTAGGACTGTACAGTCCAATGCGCAAATGCTTTTACTATATTGAAATGTGGCTCCCCATCATGTTTTCTATGGCTGCCGCTGTGCAGTAAAATAGCATGAAGAAATGTCTTGTTTGTTTATGCCATATAATGGCAATGCCATATAATGTTGTAAGGAAACTGAGGGATTGATTTTGGATCACTTTAACATCAGGAGGACCTGGTAAACTTTGCAAGACAAACTTTAGAAAAAGCTTACTGATAAGGTCCAGGCAGTGTCATTTATATGCAGGGCAGAGGTCGGTGGGTAGTCAGAATTGGAATCAGGACAAATTCATGTTGGTGGTTACATACTGCAGCTCTGGGCCGCTAAAGCTAGTTGGATCAGAAGATTAAGGAGTCCTGTGGAGACTCATCCTATTTTGGATAACTTCTGCTGCTGCTCTGTGAGTCGAAGCAAGGCTGGGTTTTTTCAAACAGGTGGTGATTTTGGATACTGGAAAGGACAATATTCTAAGTTGCTGAAATGTTGGTTAATGTGGGTCATCAGCTGATTAATAGTATTTTACAAATAGGAGCAACCAACCAAGAACATGATCAGTTTTGGGAAAGTGACATCTTGTCTGAAGAAGTGGCATGAAAATCAAATGGCCCATAATTTAATAAACCTACATAACTGCTAGAATAAATATTTACTTAGAATTCTTTCTAAAACCACGTTAGCTTGCGTTGTATTTATCTTGTGTTTTTATTATTTGTAGGTCAAGATGTTAATAAATACCTTATGGATGTTTTGGACCTTAGCCATGACATATGCACTCCGCAAAGGTAAGAGTGTCATGCATGATATTTGCTGAACATTGGAGAAGTTATCTTGATATTGGAAAACTCTCTGATTGGGATACTCCATTTCCTTTCATACTAGACTTATTTTTAACAGATTATCTAATTTAGACCCCAATCCTGTGCTTGGTGGCACGACTCTATGCCGCCGAGCACTGTTGCAAATGTTCCGTAAGGCACATTTGCTAGCCTCACTGCAGGGCTCCCGCCCGTGCTAGCCCAGTGCCGGCTGGTGCAGGGCTAGCGCGGGGTCGTCACCCAGCTTCCATGGCTTGGCGGTCTCTTGGACCGCCAAGCCGCGGCACGGTAAGTTGGGTGGGGATGAGGGCAGGAAGGAGGTGTTCCGGGTAGGGGGGAGGCCAGGAGGGGAGGCATGCTGGGGGGGAGGGAGGGAGGCTTGCCGGGGGAGGGAGGGAGGCGCGTCCGTGGAGCTCTGCTCCGCAGGATCCAAGGTGCTCATGGAGAGCTCTGCACCCTACACGAGCACCTTTACTTTACCGCCAACCTTTTGGTCAGTGGTAAAGTGAGTAGCCCCATTGTAGGGCTGCTTACCTTACTGGGTCTGGCAAGTTCCTGGATGGGTGCCTGGGAATCCCAAGTATGCCTTCTTGCAGTAGCATGGAAGAAAGGTAGATGTAAATGAATAGGAGCCTGTCAAGAAAGGAGGTGGCAATTTGGATCTTCCATACCTTCCATTGCTCATCTGTCTCAACGTATTGGCTTCTTTTGTCTTGAAGCACTACCCTAATTTTCACACTTCTAGTATGTTCCACATTAGTCGACTGTTCCACTGGGAAGCAGAAGAGGAGACATAATTCTCTCTGTTGGATACTCTAGCACTTTACAGATGTATGGAGAGAAATCATGCCTGCTGTCCTTTATCTTGACTTCTTTGTGTTGATCTTGAGCAGAATCTAAATGTGTTCAACTAGCAAAAGGCTGGGTACCAAATAGTGCAAAAGTGCTGCATTCATAGGCCCTTGAGACTTTTTGATCAAAGACTAAAGATGGAAAGTTGGGCAGCAGGGTATGTGATCTTGCTTCCTTCTCTACAAGTTGATTATTCCTCAGTTAATGAATGTCTGAAAGGACTTCTATTTAGTGACAATGGTTTGAAAATTATAGTGTAGAAACATGTACAAGATTAGTATACTTGTCATAATTTAAAAACCTTTTTAAGAAGACATATCCTTCCCCAAAGGGGTCCTAGGTGGTTACCGAGATAATCATCTAGTACTGCACTGGGTTGCTAGTTGTTCAATTGGCTACTATAGCTGTGCCTTTAACAGCATTTTGATGTGAAAGCATTAGCAGGTAATGTTTATCTCTATGATGTGAAACACATTGGTTTTTGCGTATCAGATAGGCTTTTTTTCCCTTGTCAGTTAGCAACACTTGTACTGCATGAACAGGTAATGGTAGTTAAACAAGAATTTTTACATTAATTTTAGTTTAAGGCTCCTTCACCCATTGCAAAGTTGCTGCACAGAAAAAATGACATGCAACTTGTGATCAGAGCAAATGAACATAAGAACAGCCCCACTGGATCAGGCCATAGGCCCATCTAGTCCAGCTTCCTGTATCTCACAGCGGCCCCACCAAATGCCCCAGGGAGCACACCTGATAACAAGAGACCTGCATCCTGGTGCCCTCCCTTGCATCTGGCATTCTGACATAGCCCATTTCTAAAATCAGGAGGTTGCGCATACACATCATGGCTTGTACCCCATAATGGATTTTTCCTCCAGAAACTTGTCCGGTCCCCTTTTAAAGGCATCCAGGCCAGACGCCGTCACCACATCCTGCAGCAAGGAGTTCCACAGACCGACCACACGCTGAGTAAAGAAATATTTTCTTTTGTCTGTTCTAACTCTCCCAACACTCAATTTTAGTGGATGTCCCCTGGTTCTGGTGTTATGTGAGAGTGTAAAGAGCATCTCCCTATCCACTCTGTCCATCCCCTGCATAATTTTGTATGTCTCAATCATGTCCCCCTTCAGGCGCCTCTTTTCTAGGCTGAAGCACAAACGCCATAGCTTTTCCTCATAAGGAAGGTGCCCCAGCCCCGTAATCATCTTAGTCGCTCTCTTTTGCACCTTTTCCATTTCCACTATGTCTTTTTTGAGATGCGGCAACCAGAACTGGACACAATACTCCAGGTGTGGCCTTACCATAGATTTGTACAACAGCATTATAATATTAGCCGTTTTGTTCTCAATACCCTTCCTAATGATCCCAAGCATAGAATTGGCCTTCTTCACTGCTGCCGCACATTGGGTCGACACTTTCATCGACCTGTCCACCACCACCCCAAGATCTCTCTCCCGATCTGTCACAGACAGCTCAGAACCCATCAGCCTATATCTAAAGTTTTGATTTTTTGCCCCAATGTGCATGACTTTACACTTACTGACATTGAAGCGCATCTGCCATTTTGCTGCCCATTCTGCCAGTCTGGAGAGATCCTTCTGGAGCTCCTCACAATCACTTCTGGTCTTCACCACTCGGAAAAGTTTGGTGTCATCCGCAAACTTTGCAACCTCACTGCTCACCCCTGTCTCCAGGTCATTTATGAAGAGGTTGAAAAGCACCAGTCCTAGGACAGATCCTTGGGGCACACCACTTTTCACCTCTCTCCATTGTGAAAATTGCCCATTGACACCCACTCTCTGCTTCCTGGCCTCCAACCAGTTCTCAATCCAGGAGAGGACCTGTCCTCTAATTCCCTGACTGTGGAGTTTTTTCAGTAGCCTTTGGTGAGGGACTGTGTCAAACGCCTTCTGAAAGTCCAGATATATAATGTCCACGGGTTCTCCCACATCCACATACCTGTTGACCTTTTCATGTACATTTTGTTTCATGTACATTTTGTTTCATGTACAAATGGCAAAACACACATTTAAGCAGTGTAGTTTGCCTGCCAGATGGCTGGTTCCACCTGGATGCTTTCTCAAAATTCCTACAATTTTAGACCATATTAAGTCCATATTAAGTGGTTCCTACTTTGCTTTAGCCTAATCCACCAACCAGTTGAACTAACTATTGGAAGACTTTTATGGGCTATAATGTCTCACTGAGGTGGAGATTTCCATGATGCTTTGCACTGCCTGTAGTTAAAGGGTGACCTTTAATAACAGTCAAGTCAATAACATCAGTAATCAAATGTGACGTAAATGGTGGCATAAATTAAATATTTGCAAGTGGGTGTGATTTTTGAGAGGAATGGTATAGCAGAAGAAAAGTCCTTTTAAGAATGTGTAAGACCAAAATTGGTTTTCCTTCCCTACAGGTTCTTATTTTACTTTCTAGCAACCTGTTTTTCCTAAAGTCTTCTAGCTCTTTTCAGCAGAAATGAACAAATACCAGTGGTCCTTTCAGTTATGTTAATCTTGTGAAAAATGACATTATCACATGGAGAAGGACCACTGTTGTTCTAATTCCATCAGTGGTCTTTGGTTGTCGTTTTTTTTTTTTTTTTTTGTCATTGTATAATGGTTCATTTTATTAATGTATGTTTACATCACTAATTTAATCCCTGGATCAGCACAGTCTGGCAAATAATCAAAGGATATTCATTGTAGTCAGTGGAATTTTGGGGTAACTTTGTGCCTTATGGAGATGCATTAGGCAGACAAGCATCAAGCACATCTCTAAAAAGTGATTGGGGAAGTTGCCCCAATTGAATTCCAGTCTGAACACATCCCTTCCAGAATAGTGTTACACTGAAAGACCAAGGCAACACATATGTGCATGGCGGGGACGTGCAGTATGGGGGAGGCAGGTGAGGCAGAACCGCTCCACTGTGTCCTCTGAAAACTGCTGCCGCCACCACTGAAGCTGTGAGTGAGTGGGCATTCACAACTTCAGTGGTGGTACAAATAAACTTGTCTTCTGTGCATCTTTAAGGTCTCCTCACCAGCTGCTCCTTCATTTGGTGCTTTTTCCTCTTGCTAGCCATAAAAGAGAAAATGAAGGCATGCAAACCTCAGCGAGGAGGCTGGATCCAGCATTTGTGTGGGTCTGTCCATCCGGTGAGTGGATCTTTTGGTTCCGCTTGGGCGCCTCACGAATTCCCCCTCGATTGGAGGACAGGGACATTCTGGGCAGTCGTGTTGTCTGCTCAGCATCCCAGAAGGCCGCATGACAGGACATCCGGGCAGATGTGACTGCCCAGAGTGTCCTTCTCCACCAATCAAGGGAATTTGTGTGGCACCCGAGTGGAACACTTGGATGCGATCTGAATGGGGACCACATTCTGCAACTTTGAGTGCTGCTACCCTAGCATATTCCCTCCCTATATTGTTGCTTGAGAAACACATGGTGTCTATATATGGATCACGTATATAGACACCATGTGCATCTCAAGCAACAGCATATGTGATTCATATCCTAGAAAAATGGGGTGTGCAGATTTTCACCTGGAGTATACACATCTTGAAGTGTATTTACATAGAGCTCTGTATAGACAGACTCTCCAGGCACAGAGTTCAGGTGAAGTCAGAGGGAAGGACCAACAGGTATGTAGAGCCCACCAAACCCTATGTAGAGCTTTATGTTCTGTGTGACTGTGTGCAGTTTATGTTTATGGAAAGCAGTTTCCATAAGCACAGCATATACATAAACAGTTTCAAGAGGTTCCTGAATGACTTTGTTGTAGGAAGGAGCTGTAGGTCAGTGGTAGAGCACATGACTTGTGTGCAGAAGGTCCCAGGTTCACTCCTTGGTGTATCAAGGTATGGCAGAGAAAAATGCCCACCCATAACTCCAGAGAACAACCGCCAGCCAGCACCAACAATACTGAACTGGATGAGCTCTTGGCTTGACCCAGTGTAAGGCGGCTTCCCAATTGGTTGCATCTGTTTTTTATAATGGCAAACCAATATTGAATGAGTAATAGAAGTGTGCGTTCATGTGCATTTATACATGTTTCATGCTACTGCATTCAGTTCCATACACATCCCCAAATATTACTGCTGCAGATGGAATGTACATTTGCCTAGTTTCACATGATTTACAGTCAGAGTTTGAAGAGTAACTGATCCTTCACTACGCCTGGTTTGCATCCTCCCGCTCTTTACTGTATAACTCGGCCACAAGCCATCTGGTAGAACAGAAAGGGTTTTGTTAGGATTCAATCTATTACTTTCATTGTCAAAGCCCAAAGCAAGTTGTTGCTGGTAGGCCTGGATATTACTGTCTCTCTGCTTTCACAACCTGTCATTTAACTGTCTGATCCTAAGGGCTGCTTTAGACCTGGTGCCATTCCTGCAAAGAAGGCATGTCCATATAGGTAATAGCTGGTGACGCCACTAGCAGTGCCTGAAGTTTGGAGCAGGGTGGGTGGGGAGTGAGAAGAGAATTTGTTTATGTGGGGGGGGGGGGAGGGAAATTCAGAGATCTTCTCATATACGTCTTAAAGATTAAAGTGCAAATAAGTTGGGGTTTAAAAGCGATTATTGTCAGACGTTCCCAAACTTATTAGCACCAGGACGCACTTTTCAAAATGATACTCTATTCTATCTAGAACCCACCTAGCTTTATGAGACTTTTTTTTAAAGTTTCACTTTACCAGCCACTCAAACCTCTGTTTTTATCTTTTTTGCTATGGTGGTGATGGGAGGAGCTTTGAGCACCATCAGATTGGTAAAGAGTACAGGTGGTGTGCTTTGTGCAATGCGGGTGGGTAGGTAGTGAAGAGGGACAAGCTGCATGTTGCCTCAGGCATTGGAAGGGGCTCTGCATAAAGGTGCACAAGAAGGAGTACTCCTAAGCACTGCGAGGATCCTAGGCACCCCAACCTGTGAATTGGCAGCATTCCTCCCTTGTCGGCACAATCTGTTGCAGTCTTAATCTGTGCATTTACTCAGTTGTGCTGTGGCTCTTGAGTGATGTCTTTAGCAGGGTCTGTTCATTGAGAGCTTACCATCCTGTGGACTCTGGTGTTCTCACCCCACATGGATTTATGAATACAACAGCAGCCACTAGATACACACTCAATTTTGCAGAGCAGTCTTCCTAAATGTAATATAATTGTTCTGTTGAGGTTGCTCAGTCACACATGAAAGCAGTTGCGTGCCAGCCATAGGCTGACCTGAGGCAAATGCCTCGAGCGTCAGCCTCTAGGGCCCTGAGGCTCCCGACGGGGGTGGAAATTGTACTTCCGGTTTGCCGGAAGCACAGTTCATAGCGCTGGGGAACCTCACAGAGGTTTCCCCGGAATGGGAGGAGGTTGCACGAGGCTCTGTGAGCCTCTGGTAAGTAGGGGGGGCAGATTTCTGCCCAAGGGGGGTGGCGATAGCCCACAGGGGGGTGCCGTCACGGAGCTTTGCCCCGGGTGCAGGGCTGTGGAGAGCTTCCGCGGCTGCATGAAAGAGCTTCCCAATTGCATAAGGGAATGTGCTTGAAACTGTTCATGTCATGCTCTTTCCCCCATCTCATTGTTGTTTCTTACCTCTTAGCAGATGGTCCAAATAGACACTCATGTTGCCTCACAGACTGAATGGGCAATTGGCCTGATCAAAGAGGACTTTCTTATTTGTGAAGATAAGCAATAGAACAAGACAAGCAATGGAGCATGAGAAATGTTACCTGCATCCTCTTTGACAGGTCTGGGGCTAGTTCAAGGGGCATGATGGTTCTCTAAATTACAACCTGACAACCTTAAATTCTGAAATAATGTAGTTGTAGTATGAATGCAGACCAGCAAACAATTTCCATTGTTGGCTATGGAATGGGAAGTACCCCTGGATCTGTTTCTTCATAGCAGAGAACAGATGTGGTTTGTACTTACAGCTTGCTCAGATCATGTTCTTATATTTACTATGTATTATATAATGTAGTGTTTCAGATGCAAAGTTCTGCAGATGTGAAGTGTGTTTCCACAGGGGCCTGCAATTTTTGCCATAGCAAAAGTCACTTAACTTTCAAGGAAACCTTTGCATCCTCTCTGGCCCAGAGCAAATATTTTATTCTCAGGGAAGCTTCAAAAACAAACACCATTTTTGCCCCTTGTAAGAAGCTGAGGTTTAACAGCACAGACTTTGAACCCTGAGGGCTGGGGGCAGGATCCTCCAGGGATCTCTCCAACAAGGGAAGGCAGGAGTTCTGATTAAGGTCAAAAAAGAGAACATATTTAATTCAAGGTTAAGAACATAAGAACATAAGAACAGCCCCACTGGATCAGGCCATAGGCCCATCTAGTCCAGCTTCCTGTATCTCACAGCGGCCCACCAAATGCCCCAGGGAGCACACCAGATAACAAGAGACCTCATCCTGGTGCCCTCCCCTACATCTGGCATTCTGACTTAACCCATTCCTAAAATCAGGAGGTTGCGCATACTCATCATGGCTTGTACCCCATAATGGATTTTTCCTCCAGAAACTCGTCCAATCCCCTTTTAAAGGCGTCTAGGCTAGACGCCAGCACCACATCCTGTGACAAGGAGTTCCACAGACCGACCACGCGCTGAGTAAAGAAATATTTTCTTTTGTCTGTCCTAACCCGCCCAACACTCAATTTTAGTGGATGTCCCCTGGTTCTGGTATTATGTGAGAGTGTAAAGAGCATCTCCCTATCCACTCTGTCCATCCCCTGCATAATTTTGTATGTCTCAATCATGTCCCCCCTCAAGCGTCTCTTTTCTAGGCTGAAGAGGCCCAAACGCCGTAGCCTTTCCTCATAAGGAAGGTGCCCCAGCCCCGTAATCATCTTAGTCGCTCTCCTTTGCACCTTTTCCATTTCCACTATGTCTTTTTTGAGATGCGGCGACCAGAAGTGGACACAATACTCCAGGTGTGGCCTTACCATCGATTTGTACAACGGCATTATAATACTAGCCATTTTGTTCTCAATACCCTTCCTAATGATCCCAAGCATAGAACTGGCCTTCTTCACTGCCGCCGCACATTGGGTCGACACTTTCATCGACCTGTCCACCACCACCCCAAGATCTCTCTCCTGATCTGTCACAGACAGCTCAGAACCCATCAGCCTATATCTGAAGTTTTGATTTTTTGCCCCAATGTGCATGACTTTACACTTACTGATATTGAAGCGCATCTGCCATTTTGCTGCCCATTCTGCCAGTCTGGAGAGATACTTCTGGAGCTCCTCACAATCACTTCTGGTCTTCACCACTCGGAAAAGTTTGGTGTCGTCTGCAAACTTAGCCACTTCACTGCTCAACCCTGTCTCCAGGTCATTTATGAAGAGGTTGAAAAGCACCGGTCCCAGGACAGATCCTTGGGGCACACCGCTTTTCACCTCTCTCCATTGTGAAAATTGCCCACTGACACCCACTCTCTGCTTCCTGGCCTCCAACCAGTTAATCCACAAGAGGACCTGTCCTCTAATTCCCTGACTGTGGAGTTTTTTCAGTAGCCTTTGGTGAGGGACCATGTCAAACGCCTTCTGAAAGTCCAGATATATAATGTCCATGGGTTCTCCCAAATCCACATGCCTGTTGACCTTTTCAAAGAATTCTATAAGGTTCGTGAGGCAAGACGTACCCTTACAGAAGCCATGCTGACTCTCCCTCAGCAAGGCCTGTTCGTCTATGTGTTTTGAGATCCTATCTTTGATGAGGCATTCCACCATCTTACCCGGTATGGATGTTAGGCTGACCAGCCTATAGTTTCCCGGGTCCCCCCTCTTTCCCATTTTAAAAATAGGCGTTGATTCTCAAAAAGAGAAAAATTCTAGCTGTGCACTCCAGGAGGTGTGTTGTAGGATGTATGGTTTTTCTGGGCTCCCTGCCTAAATAATGACCTACCTTTAAATTAATTATACCATTCAACAGCCCTTGTAACTATCTAGCGAGTGGAGAGACTTGCTCTCTCTGTGAAAAACTATTACCACATGTTTCAGAGGTGACTTCTCTGTAAGATTTTCTATTCACTTTGGCCATCTCCTATAATAGGAAAGATTTCATAGCTAAAACCAGGAGATTGGTTCCTTCTTGCCCTCCATGTCTTCCCTTTTGCCCTCTATGAACATTAGCAAATAGCAGTTGTACATATGGGAGTGTCTGGTAACCGCAGACACTTTTACACTCATAACCAGACAGTTTAACATGGCAGAAGGCAGCCAACTGGTCACAAAAGCTTATAGATGGGATTCCGTTTCCATTTATTTATCAGCCCTGCAGCACTGACTGATAAAAGTAAAGGTTATACACCAAATCTATTTTCTTACAAGTATTTTTGTAAATATTTCTAATTCTTTCTCTCCAGTTCATTCGTTGCTTCTCACATCAGAATAAGCGTACCTATGTTCTAATATGTAAGGAGCCCTTTGTTGCTGCTGCTGGTTTATTTAAGCTTTCCAGCTATCACCAAACTAACTGTACTATAAAGCACTGCTCTGAGGAACTTTTATAGAGACAACTTTTTGTGGCCTCCCAGCCTTTTGTCTCGGGTTCAGTGATTTTCAGCAGCTCTTGCTGTTGATTCACTACCTGACAGACCAAATCCTTCGGCTTCCTTACAGACCTGCTCTTTTGTTGCAGTAGTTAGCTAGCTTGCCAAGCCTACCTCCCAGTAGTCTTTCTTCCTAGATGCTAGCATAGCTTTTATCAGTATTCCCACTTGGTGCAGTATTTCCAACAGGGCGATAAACTCCACATAACTGCAAAAGTGTGACTTGCTTGCACTCCACTTGCTCTCAGAAAGCAGGTCGGTTACTTCTGGGCTTCCATTAAAATAGCAGCAGAAGTTCACGGCCATGTTCACAGGTCCCTTTGGACGTTGAAATTACTGTGCTGCTCTTGCTGACTTTCACCCACAGACCACCTAAAGTGATCCAGAAGCATCCCTTTTTTGATAAACAGGGGTGGAAATCCCATTTGCAGAGGAAATCCCACAAGCAGAGGAAGTACCGTGTGTCATTTTCCTGCTAAAAATTGCCACTCTGAGGCAGCTGTTTGCTTCAAATATTTGCTATGGAGTGATATTTGGAGGGGAAATGGCCCCGCGAGCAAGCATTAATATTCTATGTAGTGTGGTCCTGAACCCAGTTGACAGGGTCAGCCCATCCCTGAGGCCAACTGAAGCAGTCACCTCAGGCAGTGGAATGGTGGTGGTGTGTTCATCTCTATCCACTTACTTGCCACCCTCCTTTACTCCCTGATTGTAAGAGGTGAAGGTAAAATGTGGAGAGAGGAGATTGCTGAACTAAATCAATAGAAAGTGAGAGGGGCAGTGCTCTAGGGGGCAGCATTTGTCATGCTGCCTCAAGCATCAGGACGTCTTGAGCCAACTCTGCCAGTCTGCTCCCACTGGCAGCTCTTGTGGCAAGGAATACTTTTGGTGTCAGATCTATCTGTTGAAAACAGTAACATCGGAAGCAGCCATCCTGAGTAATTGGTTCATGTAGCTCGGTTTTGACAGTACAAACTGTCAGCAGCTCTGCAGGATGTAAGGCAGAAATTTTTCTCAGTTCTACCTGTAGATGCCTGGAATTGAACCATGTAACTTTCTGCTTGCCAAACATGTGCTCTACCACTGAGCTGCCACAGCCCTCCCTCAGGCTACGTGTAATGCAAAGTCTGGCCCCGAGATATGACTAACAGCCCAATCTTAACCTGCACTGGAACTGGCAGGCCAGCTGGCTTGTGCAGGGTTTCAGTTGAATCCTGTGCAATTCAGAATAAGGGCATTTATTTCTCCTTTCTCTGTTTCGCGTGGCAGCCACCTCAATGCAGAACAGAGCAGCCTGGTGTAATGCTGGGCTGCTCAGAAGAGGGGTCAGGACAGCAATTTTCAACCACTGTGCCTTGGCACACTGGTGTGCTGCGGATGGTCCACAGGTGTGCCGTGGGAGTTCGGGGAGAGTCATTCGGGCAGGAGGTCTGGTCTAGAGGGTAGAGCCTCCATTTGCCTGAAGATTAACATCCACAAGGTCGCCAGTTCGAGGCCACCGGCACCGTGCGACCTTGAAGCAGCTGGCAAGCTGCAGCTGAGCTGTTCCATCTGCTCGGAGCGTGGGAGGATGGAGGCCAGAATGTTAAACCAGATCGGAGTGTAACACCTTGAATGTGGTGGTTCTTGAAAGAGAGAACCTTCTTTCAATTTGTAAAAATCCCTGCGTGGATTTAATAAGCCTGCCTGTGTAAACCGCCTTGAATAAAGTCTTGAATAAAGACCAAGAAAGGCGGTATATAAATACTGTATATTATTATATTATTATTATTTATTAGTAGAGCAATTGTTGGATTTGAGCCCCCTGCCAGCAACCTGGTGTGCCTTGTCAATGGCCAAAAAACCAACAGTGTGCCTTGATAATTTTAGCTCTTTTCAGTGTGCCATGAGATGGAAAAGGTTGAAAATTACTGGGTTAGGATCTAGCCTAAGTGTCAGAGGCCAGTCCCACCCCCCTTCTGGGCCTGGTCTGCCCGCTGTCCACCGTTCTCCACCATTCCGCCTCCACACCGCCCTCCCCAACCTCCCACACTGGCCTCCCCAGGCCTGCACTTACCAGGTCTGGGGCTGGATATGGCCTCCAAGAGCCAGTGCATGTCGATGTGCTAGTTCAACCAGCTCTTGAGTTGTTGAAGACATGCCTTAAGGCACATTTGCAACAGTCCCAGGCTGGCCCTGGCCTTGCACCAGCCCAAAGAGTGCTGTGGATTGCACTGTGAGGTATTTTCTGTGCAGAGTCCTAGGGCAACTTTGGAGCTTATGAGTTTTTTCTCAGAGGTAAGCTCATAAAAGTACATTTTTGCACATCTTTAGACAAGGGTTGTGAGAATGTGCACATGTTCTTAAAACAGATTTAACCTGCTGTGGAACATATGAACTACTAGTATTTTTAATATTATTGTTCTATTATATCTATCTCTATCTGATTAAATAGGGGCTGCTGCTTTGCTGACTGGAAACTTATTTGGCCAGTTTTTCTGTTCCTTGGCTATGTTTTTCTTGCTCAGACTCTATCAAAATCAACACTGGGCATACTTTATATTTGTACACATTCACTAAGGGCACAATCCTAACCAGGCCTACTCAGAAGTAAGTCCTATTTTGTTCAGTGGGGCTTACTCTAAGGAAAGTGTGTTTAGGATTGCATCCTATATCAGCATCTATGCTCAATAAAAGAACACACTTTCTTTTTTTCTACTCTGGGCCCCAAATTGAACATATGTTTCCAAACAGCATCCATATTACCTAGAGATGGCTTGAACAGTTTAAATTGCTGCTTCCGCAGAATGGGCAATAAACCATTTCTGAGTAGGTGGTAAGAACTGCCACAGGAAATTACTTATTTGGAACAAAGTACTGTACAAGTATCACTGCTCAATATTTTGCTGCATTATGCCTCTCTCTTTCTCTCCTTCTCTCTGTTTCTATACCCCTCCCCACAATTCACTCCAGTTAGAAACTTGAGCTGAGTGTTCTGCAAGTTAGAACAGAAAGGCCTCCTAAGGGGAACTTTGCTTTGGGATGCTTAGCATATGAGGTTGATGTGTGTATCTGTGGCTATGTTGTCTCGTCTTATTCCAAATGGGGAATTATATTATTATACTTTATTTTTACCCCGCCTTTCTCCCCGAAGGGACTCTATATTGGATTAGAAAATACCAGTAGCTTACGTATCATGATGGCTCTATTTGCTGACAGTGGTTTTTAGATAACTGATTGTGTGGATACCCTAGGGCTCATTGCAGTTACTCAGGAGGTCACTAAAACTGGGAAGAAAAAGGAGCTTTGAATTCTCTTAAAATGCCAACAGGCATGTAAGTTAGTTATAATTATTCAGCACATTTCTGTTTAATAAAGATTGATAGAAGTACAGTGTAAAGAGGCATATTTTTGGTCCTATGCCTGTTTGATCTGGTACATAATAGCACCTGTTATGCTTGCAGAAGGTCCCAGGACCAGTCCTTGGCATCTCTGTGTAGTGCTAAGAAAGACCCTGCTCTGTCTTAAATCAGGGAGTGCCTCTGCTAATCACTATTGACAGTACTGAGTTCAATAGATCAATGGTCTGATTCAGAACGAGTGGTAAACCAATGGTCTGATTCAGCTTCCTGATCAAGATTTTGATACAATTTTTGGGCAAAATAATTTTAAGTGCTCATTCAAAAGCTGCTGAAGTTAGGTTTAAAGCCCTGGTTGTCCTTAAGGGATTTGGGATCCAGCTCTTATAAGCCTCTGTAAATTCAGCCAGTTGCAGCCTAAATCTCCATTGCTATAGATAAAAAAATCTGTTTGAGTGGATTGAAATAGCTTGGCTGGTTTATAAGTGTTGTGTATGGAATGCATAGATATGAACACAACACACTACCTTGTACCGAGTCTGTCCACTGGTCCATCTAGCTCAGTCTTGCCAGTCCAATAGGCAGGATTTCTCCAGGATTTCAAATGGGGTACTTTTCCAGCCCTACTTGGAGACGCCTGGGATTGAATCTAGGACCATTCAAAATGCCACACATGCGCTCTACTAGTGAACTACAGTACTTTACCAATGAGTTCATTAAGCTCTGCTTGGTACAGTTGTCCCAAGTGATTCAAATGAAGAAAATAAGGACTAGAAAAATCCCAAGAATCTGGTCAGTCACTCCAAGAACCATGCGTGCGGGACTGCTGTAGCACCAAAATGGTTGCTGCAGCTGCCTAGGTGTTGGAGGCAGTCGCCAGAGGCTCCTTGGGAGAACAGGACACTTTTCCCCTTCCTCTGAGTAAGGGAAATAGCCCCGCAATGGGACTACTCGATTCTGTGGTAGCTCTTTAAGCAGTGCAGAATCAAGGAGTCTCATGTCGGGCTGGGTGGCCCAACACGGGGCTCTGAATCTGGCAGGTCCTGCCCCTCCTGCTGTTCACCCTCCCCTGCCACACCTTTCCTGCACCCTCCAGCCACCCTGGAACAACTTCTCTCTGCCTCCCCCTGTCCCATCTTACCTCTTCGCCATCCGGCACTTCACACGGAGTGCCAGGCGGCGGACTGCAGGCCCAACGCCAGAGCTGGCCCAGTGCGGTCTTGTGCTGGGCTAGCTCTGGTACTGCAAATGCGCCTTTTGGCTTGTTTGCGATAGTACGTGCTGACGGTGAGCCAGTGTGCAAAGATCTGGATTGGGCCCTCAGTCCCCTAAACTTTTCAAACAGGCTTTCAGGGAAATTAAATGTTTCTTCAGCTTTCTACAGATTGGGTACTGAGGAGTTGGACTTTTTTCTAGTTCTTTTGGAGATAGAAATGCATAAAACAACTGATGTGCACTACACACACTATCTGCTGGTGCTTCCCATGATGTGAAATGAACAGGTATAACTTGAGTAAGCAACTATAAGAGAGCAAAACCTTTTCTCCCCTGGATATAAACTGTGCAAATGCTACATAGAATCATTATTGTCTGAAACTCTCCACAACAGATACTCACAAGGGCTTTTCACTGGGATTGCACATGTTGGCTGTGCTCCCACCTCTAATGTGTGTTCAGAATAACCTGTGAAATAGCCTACCCTTTAATCAGCAGTTTTTCTGGTTATATGTTCAGAGTTAATTTGCATGCACTTTGAGATCATTTTTTTTCACAGTATGCTGAATGTTCATGGTAGGGGTAGGTGTAGGGTCAGAGTCGTGAGTGGTGATCTGGCTTCCCACCTCTAGCTGCATTCTGTGTAATGTGTGAGGAGCTGTTCAATGAATATACAATATAGCTTTCCTTTCAAACATTACAGGGGATAGAGACATGATGGACCTGCTAATTTTTGCAATGCATACCATGATTCTGTATTTCTTCCCAAACTACTATCTACCAGTAGTAGATACTGTCTAGCTGTGGTGCTTGATACATTAAGGGCTCAATAGTAGCTCTGCACAAGTTGCTTTCTCCCTTGGGTGTGTGGGGGTCCTCTATACCTTATCATGCTGTCCTACAGCCCAATCTTGACAACCCCTCCCGATGCAACTGTACCAGTGGAGCAAGTGCTGCCATCCTGCGTGTGTGGGGAGGGGGAGTCCTGGTAGCCTTCTAGAGTCCCTTACCCTGGGGCACTTCTTTACTGACCCACTGGGTCTCCTTGAATCTGCACCATCTATTCTACTGATGTAGAACTGAGGACAGTAAGGGGGAGAGAAGGGAAGAACAGGAATAGAATCCTGGTGCATGGTGCTGCTCGGATCCACCCCCTACCTAGAAACTCCCCATTTCTCCTCCTCCTCACTCTGTTCCTCTTTCCATGCCTCTGTTCCTCATTCTTCTTACCTGCACGTTCATGAATAGCTGGCTACAACTGCTGTCGTTTGCAGTGGTGGTTCCTGAATGACTGCTGTGTAGCCATTTACGACAGTGGAACCACTGTTTCAATGTCATAAAGCCCAGATAAGATTGGGTTGCTAGCGTGTTTAGTTTTTGTCACTCTTCATTCTCACATTTATTAGTGAACAACACACAGAAAAGCATCTTTTTGACTTAACTCTGTATTTCTTGGTAAGTAAAGAAACAAGCAGGACACGTCTAACCACTGAGAGCTAAACAGTTAAATTCTGGGAGTCAGCAAGTGCTAACTTCTTGCTCTGCACTGTTGCTGGCCAGTATTAGTTTACAGAGATTATATCTCTCAATTGTTTTGAATTAATATTATAAGAAACATATTGTGTTTCTCGATTGTTGTGGATTAATACAGTCAGACTTTATTACAGAGCAGGTCTATAAGAGAGTGAGGACAGAATTTGCTTTTGTATCCAAGGTTGTCAATCCCCATTGAATCACAAAAATAAGGGATTAGAGTTAGCCAATATAGAGTTCCCTCCCCAGACATGCTGCAGGCAGGTTCAGTGAACAGTAGCCAGCTGTTATTCCATTGTTGGATGGAAACTTTTCACTGTTTGCAGCTGGAGGGGTATAGGATGGTGCTTCAAGTCCTTTCATCAGATACCTGAGACAAGCAGGGACCATACTGTTGGTGCTTCGCTTCCTTGTAGGTTTTTTCCCCCCTCTAAAAAGCTGAAATGTTTTAATGATATGTTAAGCCCTGAGGTTGGAAAGGAAACAATTAAAGAAGAATGACTAGTTGCTTGGAATATTTTTCTGGAATGAAAGGAAAGATTGCTATTTCCTCTAGATACATGGCAAAACTAAATTAACTCTTGTTTAGATTTACTGGTTTATTTCTCTTCCTGTAACAGAAGACAACCTCAACAGTATGCTTAGTGCACAGATTTTATTTATTGGCTGGAAGGTTAGGGTCACACCTGACATCCGGAACATCTGCTTGGGCTACATTCTCTTTGTATCTTCCGCTTCTCTTGAGTGTGTGCAGTATTGATGGGGTTAATGCAATACTGTGCTCTCTTTTACTAACATATAGATCCCAATTAGCATGCTCAGGGAAAATGAAAAATGAAAAGATAAGCAGAAGTTTTCGCATGAACGTACACAACTAATCTTTTTATACAGAAACATTACCTGGAAGTAGAGGTGTTTGAAAATTGTGTCTTTTACCTTACTCAGAAGTAAGCCATTTGAGTTCAGTAAGACTTAGGGTCCAATCTTATCCAATTTTCCAGCGCCAGTGCAGCCACAATGCAGCCCTGACGTAAGGGAACAAACATTCCCTTAACTTGAGGAGGCCTCCGTGACTGCCCCCCCTGCACAGTAGGATGCAGCACACACCCCATTGGCATAGCTGCATCGGCATCAGAAAGCTGGATAGGATCAGGCCCTTAGGCTGTACTTGTCTTACTCACCAGAAACAAACACCTGTACCAGAAGCAGGGGTGGACTCCAGAGCCAAGGTCAACAAGGCGGGTAGACCTGGGCTCCCAATTTAACTTATGACCTCCATGGCCAAGGTTTGCTGGATGGATAGACCTTCATCCCCGCATGGATTTGGAGCCCAGATCTACCAGCTGGGTAGACCTGGGCTCCCATCTGAACTTTGAGCCATTAGCTGGAATTGGAACCCAGGTCTACCCAGCCAGTAGATCTGGCTCCAAGACCAGGAGAAGCCCAGTTCTACCCTCCCACCAAACCTTGGCCACCGAGGCAGAAAATTAGAGAGCCTTGATCTACCTGCTAGGTAGATCTGGACTTTGTCCAGGCGGCAGCACAGGTCTATCCAGCTGGTAGACCTGGGCTCCTGCTTAGGATATGGAGCCCTGATCTACCAGCTGGGTAGACCTGGGCTCCTATTCCAGCCAATCTTGCCAGTGCCCCACCCAGTGAGTGTTCCCCTGGCATCTGATTTTGCTCCCCAGCCCAGTAAGCAGCCTTCCCTGCTGGCAGTCCATTGGGGGGGGGGGTCATTGCCCCCCCCCTTGGATCTGCCCCTGACTTGAAGTGATTTCTTTGTCTAATGGAATTTTCATACAATGAAACAATCCCTTTGAGGTGCAAGCTAAATGAAAGTCCATGTAGTCTAAGGATGATAGGAATAGCATCCAAGTGTCAGTCTCTTATCCCAAAGTATGCTCTTTCATTAAATGTGTTTAGAGCCCTCTCAGTTCATGCAGTAACCTTCAGCTATTGAACCTGATGCAACTCCTTATGCAGCTCAGGATACTTGAATCACATTTGCTTCTGTATCCCCTGGAAAATTATGCATGGGCAGCCCAATCCTAATTAACTCTCTGTAAAGTAATACAGCAGAGCCAACACAATTTCCACTGTATTCTGTGGGCTTTTTTTTTTTTTTGGCATGTTGAGGGCTCCTCAGGCTAAGGCAGGGCTTTTCAAACTGGGGCGTTGTTATGCCCCAGCCTGTGAGCCCTGGCCTCTGCCCCCTTAAGGGGCAGGGGCAGCCTGGAGGCAGGGAGGAGGCAGCAGCGTGATACCCAGGATCGGGCTGCCCAGGGGGCTGCAGTGGCTTGGGTGTACTTACCCAAGCCTCCTGCAGTGTCCCCAGGCTGCAGGGAGCCCGGCGCAACCTGCAGCAGGGCTCCCTGCAGCAGTGAAAGTAAATGCGGAGCGATTGCACCCCCCCCTCTGCTTGTGGAGCGTGATCGCTCCACATTTACTTTCACTGTTGCGGGGAGCCCTGCTGCAGGTTGTGCCGGGCTTCTCGCAGCCTGGGGAAGCTGCAAGAGGCTTGGGTAAGTGCACCCAAGCCCCTGCAGCCCCCCTGGGCAGCGTGATCCTGGGGATCACACGGCTGCCTTTCCCCGCCCCCCCCCCCGCCCACACAAGTACTTAGTGGCTCTCAAACTCTCCCAGAAAGTTTGAGAACCATTGGGCTAAGGAAACACTTCTTTCCTTGCCCAGGGGTAAGCTCCAGCAGTGGCCTTCAGTCAGTGCTCTATACTTGGCACAAGTCCACATTGACCCGTGTAGGCGGATATTTGATTTTTAAGATCATGGTGGAATTTGGGTAAAATGTTTTATCAGCTCCCCTGTACTTTGCATATATTCGTCCTTGTTCATTTTCACCACTGGCTGAGCTCTGAGCTGCACTAATCTAGAACAGTTTGATTATCTGATTTTTTTTAAGTCTGAATAGATTTCATGTAGCTAAACTTCTGCTTGCTTAGTAATATGATATTTTCTCTTTCAGTTCAAGTGGAAAAAAGTCCGCCAGTGAAAGGCTCCCTCGCTGGAAAAGCCGTCCTTCCTTGCTTCTTTTCGACTTTGCCTACTCTGCCTCCTAGCTACCACAACACCAGTGAATTTCTCCGGATAAAGTGGTCAAAGATTGAACAGGATAAAGGTGGAAAAGATATAAGAGAAACTACGGTTTTGGTGGCCCAAAATGGGAATATCAAGATAGGCCAAGGTTACAAAGGAAGAGTATCGGTTCCAAGTCACCCGGAAGACATTGGTGATGCATCATTGACTATGGTGAAATTGCGGGCAAGCGATGCTGGGGTTTACCGCTGTGATGTCATGTACGGAATTGAGGACACTCAAGACATCATCTCGCTGGCTGTTGATGGTAAGATTCTCTTTGCTACATTTGTGTTTGGGCACAATCCTAACCGGCACTTATGCTGGCATAGGAGCCCTGGGAGGGTTGCAAATGTGCTGTAAAGCACATTTGCGCCTACATGGGTGGAAGCTGTGTCAGCGCATCTAGATGCGCTGACACACAGAGGCCAGCAGAAGCCTCTGCGGCGGCTTCCTTGCCATTGCTTGTGTCAGCGCACCCGCGCCGACACAAACTGCAAAGGTAGGCGTGGGGGGGCGGGGAGGAGGCGGGAGGGGGTGTTTCTGGGCGGGGGAGGGCGGGTGATGGGCAGTTCTGGGGGCGGGCAGGTGGGGAGCCAGGGGCAGGGCTGGGACCCAGCGGTTATGCTGGATCCCACCCCCATCCCCGGGAAGAACGGAGCGGCTTCAAGCCGCTCCATTCTCCTCAGACTTGTGTCGCATCCAGAGGTGGTGCAGGTCCGAGGAGACCCATTGGAGCAAGCAGCCCTTACCCAGGAGTAAGGGGAAGAGCTTTCCCTTGCCCCTGGCTGAGCCGCTGCAGCCAGCAGACCTGCATTGGATGCAGCGCAAGCCTCCTGGCTTGCCTGCTCTGGTACAGGTTGGAATTGCGCCCTTTGTGAAGCAAATCAGCTACTAGACAAAAATAAATTTATGTCTTTCATACAGATCATAAAACTTTACCCATTTGCCAGCAAGACATCATTATATCATGATTACATCTTCTAGTTTCATGGGAGGGTCAGTTTGAGGAGGAGTCAAAGAAAATGGCGAGAAGTCCAGTTTTCACAAGTATTATCACTCCATGCCTATCTTTTCCTTGGGCTGACAACTGGGACAGGGAACAGCTAGTACTGCTCATGGGACCAAGATTAGTCCTGAAGCCTCAAATGGCTGAATCTATGGTATATTCCAAAGGCTCCCTCAGCTCTGTACCTTCTGTTCTTCTGAAGATACTTCTGAAGATACTTTCTTTTGGTGCAAAAGTGTTAGTGATTTAAAGGAAATCCATCTTTTCATTGAATGCGAGCTCGCCTATGGCCAGGCCTGAGCCTTCCCTGCTGTACACTTTTAAGATCTGAAGATTCCCCCTCGGGCTCCTGTGTTTCCTTCTGGTGTTGATGTCATACTAGCAATCTCTCAACTGATCAGGTGTGGGATATGGGGTGGCATATTTACTCTGCCCACATTCTCTTCTCTCTAGCTATTATCATAGTTAAATGTTACTTCAGCATGGATTTTAACTACTAATTACGGATTCCAGTTAACCAGAATTTGATTCCACAGTTTGAAGCTAAGAGAGAATTAAGAGGGTATTTGTATTAAACAAACTATAAAAATTAATACTAAGGTAGCCCAAGTGTGATGGGCAGCCCAATCCTAACTTGTGCTGGACCTGTGCAGGCTGGTGGACCTGCGCTTCATCCAGCTCAAGTTTTGGGCCAAAAGCGGTGCAACCCAAGGCAAGGAGAAAACTTTCCCCTTACCCTGTGTCATGCTGCAGTGGCACCAATGGGTCTACTCGGAACTGCACCTCCTGATGAGGTGGTGCAGATCCAAGCAGAACACAGCGGCCATAGGCTGTGCTGTGCTGCCCAGGAACGGGGTCAGGATCTGGCATAACCACTGGATCCTGGTCGCGCTGCCAGCCCACCTGCCCCCAGGAACACCCACTTCCCACCCTCCCGCATCCCAAAATGCTTCCTTTCTGCCCTCCCCATGCCCCCCCAACACCTGCGTTGGCTGTGCTTGACCAACGCAAACTTTCCCCACCTGGCCTGAATCAGCGCAGGGAGGCCAGCACAGCTCCTTTCACTGGTCTCCCTGACTGCTAAGTCAGCACAAACGTGTCGTAGTTTGTGACACCCCCGGGTAGGCGTAAGTGACTTGCACTGGCCTAACCCGGGGGTTAAGATTGCACCCTAAAGCTATAATTCTGAGCATACATAATAGGAAATAATATGCCCCAGTGAACACAGTGGAATTGACTTCTGAGTAAACATTCATATGTGGAATCCAAGATGGTGGTGCACAGGAGAGCTACCAGAAGCTACCACAAAAGAAGGCTGCTGTTACCTCAGTATGGTTGGGAACTGCTGGAATAATGCATAATTTTGGCACCTTCTTTTCCCAGACACTGGCTTTGTCCACTTCCAGCACTTGTGAATGTCCCATACCAACAGTGTGAATGCTGCTTTGCCGATTCAACAAAAACGCTTTGGAAAAGGCAGAACGGAAACCCTTAGTGGGTAGAAGGTTCATATCCCTGCTAATCTATGAAAGAGCTTGAGTCTTTCATTATCTCTTAGCTTTACCTAATTCATAGAGCTTTTGTGAGGATAAAAGGGACAAATCTGAGTTCCTTGGAGGAAAGGCAGCATATATGTGTAAAAAAAAAAAAAAATCAGCTCAAGGCTGGTGGCTGCTATGGCTTGATTAAAAACATTCAACCCATTATGGGAAAGCTGATGGCTCTGCTCAAGAAATCCTAAAATTAGCTATATTCCCCCCCCCCCCCCCCAAAATGCAAGAAAAAGAGCTTGTCTTAAAAGGCATCAAATGCAAACTCTGAACTTGGCATAGTCTAGAACCTCCCATACTTTTCATGGGCAGTATGCCACAAGAAAGCCAGTACTACTTCTGTTCCTTGTTACATTTTCCCTTATACATACTGAGAATGAAGCTTTCTCTCTTCCTTCAGTATCAACTTTCAGGGACAGCTTGGCTGACTTTTCACATTATTCCCAGTTAGTTTTGTAAACTAACATCACCCTGGCATGAGCTACAATGCTCAGTATGTCATTCAGTCCTAATTAGAACACAAAATCACAAGAAACACCCCTTGGAAACTCAGGAATTTTTGAACAGCTTCCAAAGATGAGTGCAAGTTTCAGTTGCCAGTGGGTGGCAGGTGACATCTTTATATACAGCTTTTATTTTCTCTTTCAAAACCTCATTAAATCACGGTGTCAGCTGTGTATCAGCTTTTTCTGTGTCTCTGGCTGATGTGGGGGAAGAATTGTTTTTATGGATATCAACCAGTTTGTTCTAGATGCTTCAGCAGCAAGTTGGAAGAATTAGATATAAATAAAGAAAGCAGATATGGAAAGAAAGCACCCCTTCTTACAGCCCAGTCCTGTCTAAACCCCCTTGCCCAAATGCAGCTGTGCCACCAGAGCGCACACTGCATCCTGCAGAGGGGGGCACAGTCCGGGAGGTCTCCTCTGAGTAAGGGAACATTTATTTCCTTGCCCAAGGTAAGCCTCCGCTGCTCGATTGGGTCTACTCAGACCTGCAACAATATTTGTTACACCAGTGCCAGTGATTGCCAGCAGATTGGACTGAGAAAGGTGGATTGAGGATGGGAAGCGGGGTAGGGTATCAGTGGCACTGCTGCAACTGATAACTGTCCCCTTCCTAGCCTCGGTATACCCCCTCCCCACCCTGTTTGGCGCACACCCCCACTAATGGCCAGAGCAAACCATGTAAACGACCATAGGCCGTGTGCAAGTAACAGCAGCTCCCAGATGCTCTGCTGGAGCAGGTAGGTCAGCAATTGGGGGAAGTTCAGGGCAGGAGGAGTATCTTGGCGGCAGTCATGCATGCTGAGATCCTATCTCCCTTTCTCTGCCCTGAAACACTCCCTTCCTTGGACTTATGCCAGCAGGCGTAGGTCTGAAGAGACCCATTGGAGGCCAGGCAGCCTATGGAGATGTATTTAAGAAAAAGTTTGACTTGCCTCTCTGGGACTATGTGGTCGCTGTTTCCCCTTATAATGTGCAGTGTGCACTCCGGCAGTGGCACAGCATGCTATGGCCTGGTGGGGGTTAGGATTGGGCCGCAATTTGTTTTAACTACAGTCTCTGGATTAAATAGTCTGATATATCTTTCTACCGCTGACATCAGCATGAGACCCTTGAACTGGATGGTGAAACGGATCCCTCTGCCAGGGCTGTGCAATGCACTATAGGGAGTCATCAAGATAGCCCAAACTGAACCTTGGATTTGAATCTCCAAAACAGCTACACCACTTCAGTGCTGCTGATTTCCTACTTCTGGCAGCCCCTGTAGCTATACTGCATATTAGTTTAATGCAACTGTGCACACTTCTACAGGGATTAACGTAGGTGCAGTCAAGTGTATAGGTGGGGTAGTTTTTACATCTGTGAATGTAAATTGTGTTATAATTTGCGAAAATGTGCCAATGCAACATTGTGGTAGAAGGCATGTAGTAGACGTAGGAGTCTGAAGAGCATTCAGTCACCACAGCCGTTTCTTTTGAAGAGGCACTGATTTACCTTTGTGTTAGCAACCCCTTGTACCTGATGGGGTGGCAGTATGGAAGGTTTCCAACCTTTTGTGGTGCTGATGAGGACAGTTCATGGGGATCCCACTGGAAGTTTGGGAACTGAAGAGCCCCTGCAAGTGAGAGGATGCCATGCATGCTGATTTGGGTGTTTACAAACATGTGTAGTCTTTTGTCTTAATGCTTTGATGTTGTTGGTCTTTATTGATGTTGGACCATGTCAGTATGGTCCTTAATTACAGAACACGCTTTGTCAGTAGGATGGACCAATTGCTATCCCTTGCTCCTAATGCTTGATATTATTATTAACATATTATAATGTTTGTTTATGTAATATGAAAAGCATCAGCTGCTGATGTCTATAGATCAAGCAGCTGTAGACTGTTTTTAACTGGTCAGCAAGGCAGTCTTGTGGGTGTTTTCAGATGATCCAGAAAATCATGGTTTGTTTGATCACGAACACTGTGGAAGAAGTGCTGAGCCTCTATGTTTTCTTCCCCTCCTCTTTCCTTCTTTCTTTCATGCAGAATGATGATGCAAAAATTCTGGTCAGTTAAACCACACAGTGCCATGTGCCATCTACACATGGTTTACACATTTGATTATGAAACCAAGATCTGATTGTGGTTACATGTCATAGTTTAGACCACATTTAAAAGATTTTAAAACTAAAGGTTGTTTTTAGCATGGAAGTTATGCACATTAGTAAAGACTATCAGTGGAAGCACATATAAACACTACTGAAACATTCATTGATTTGCAGCCCACTGTAACAGATTTTGTAGCTGAGGCAATATAGACAATTAAACAAAAAAACTCTTTTAAATAGTGATCTAATACTAAAAAGCAGGACTGTGGATGTTCAACCAAGCCACGTTCTTTGTCTGAAAAGCTTTCTTAAGACATCAGTAAATAAAGTTGTTTGTTAACCTTTGTTACATAACAAATTTGTTAACATTGACATGTTAAGTTCCTTGCCCCCTGTATATTTTGCTTTTGGGGGCAAAATTTCCAAAAGGGAAAGAGGTCAGTGCGTGTTACAGCATTTTAAAACTGCAAAATATAAAAATAAATAGAACAGCACGATGCAATCCAACTGAATGCTTACAAGATTAATCAAAACTACAAAACATTGATATCAGTTTTCCTGGAACTTCTCTTGACTCTTTCCCCAGGATTTACGTTAATCTTGTTTGTCTGAATTTCAGCACAATTATTACGCTACTGTATCTTGCTCCTCAGTCAGTTTATTTGTTCACTCTGTGTTGGAATTCTTAAACAGATAGACACATGGAAAAGAAAAATTTAGATGCTTGTCTTAACATAAGAGAACTTGAACAGCAGATTTTACCTCTTGCATTCTATAGTTCATAATCAAATAACATATTTTGGACTTTAAACCCCAGGGACAATTTGCTAATTATTGCAACTATGGCATACTGTGCAGCTTCGTCACATATTATTGAACAGGGCCCTAATTTACCTGTTTCAGGAAAATGGTAATTTTATAGATAGGTAATATATACTTTCTGGCAGGGATGGGAACTCAAATCAGGTAACTTGACTTGGAGTTGCTAAAATCTGTGTTTTTTGCTGACTCGTTTACACCCGACTCACATGCACAGGACTTGGAAAAATACTCAAGTCAAGGGCCCCCTGACTCAGCACTTGTCCCCACACATGCAGACTCAAGTCTGTCTGTGTTTGGGTATGCATGCTTCCTGTTTTCATGGTGTGAAAAATCTTGTGAGGCCATCATTCAGACTGGGTGAGCAGCAGGGAGGTTCCAGTCAGGAGGCAGTGAAGGGTTAATGTTTGCTTTTGCAGTCTGCAAAAGAGGTGGAGCATGCTCTTTTGGCAGACAGGAAGGAAGGAATCAATGCTCATTGGACAAAGAATGGATGTTCTGATATTTTCTTTGGCTGAGGTAGGGCAGGAGGAGGAGCCCAAGGGTGTTCTTGCTATCACGCTTGCCAGGCACATGGCTCCATTGTTATGTGGGAAGAGGGAGCCTCATTGGATGACTGGCTACAGTGGGACTACTTGTGACCAGCTGCCAAAGATTGGGTCATCCTGGTAAACCTCGCAGCTGTTGCACGTGACTCTCCTTGCTCGTGCTGCTTCTGTCACTGCTTTCATGCAGTCCCTCCCACCGCCTCCTGCCCTGTTTTCAGATGGGTGGGTACACCAGGGGAGTATTAAAAGAGAACACACACACACCCCCAGGCAGTAGCCCTGTCTTTTTCCACGGCAGGCTTTTTGAAGGGGGCGACGCGACTCAAGTCCTTTACAGTCACGAAAGGGTAACTCGGCGACTCAGAAAGTGCCCCAGTTATGACTCGCTTTCGAGTCAAGTCACGGGGAGCAGAAACTTGTGACTCAAGTTGTGCTACGCTGGATTTTCCCATCCCTTTCTGGATCAGAGGAAATTGAAGAGAACATATTGGAAAATGTACTTAACACTGAGTATCTGAACACATTCACATGGGGGAAGACCTTTTGTTTTAACTGTTTTGACCCTCAGATGCAAGTTGAGGCATGATTTAGGAGAACCATGTTTGGATCTCCCAGTCTTTTTTTGTTGTTTTGTTTTTAATGTAAAAGCAGTTGTAGGGGTTCTGCTTTTGATCAGAGCAGCAGCACTGTAGAGAGAGCGTTACCCATGAACCATGTCTGGGGAATTAATCGATGCCTGCCCTGTTATATGCCGATGACCATGTCCTGCTTTTGAGAACTCAGATCAGTTTAATGTACCCTCGAAACATTTATCACCTACTGTAATGGAGAATTACTGAGATAAATGAAGATGACTGAAGAGATTATCTCACTTGTCCCTAACCCCAACATGATTCCCCTGATTTAACAGCCAAGTCCTTTTCTCTGCCAGCCCATATTATTCAGCACTGCCAACAAAATATGTGCTGAATGCAACAGTGGTGGTGGTGGTGGTGGTGGGGGGAGTGACAACTAAATGACCTGGGAGAGGTAAGTAAAAATCTTTTTACTTATGACCCGTAAGCCACCTGGCTGCCAGTGAGTTTCCTTGGACCTGCATGAGCTATTTAGCTGGTGTAAGCCTGAGGAGCCTCCGGGGGTGTTTCAGGGACAGGAAAAAGAGGATTTCAGGATTTGGTGTGCCCAGCTGGCCCTTCTTCTGCTGATTTGACCTAGTTCCTGCCCCAATCCACCCCTAAACTGCCCCTGCAGCCACATTAACTGGTCTGGTGCGGCATCTGGGAGCCACTGGCACATGCACGAAATCTCCAGTCATTTGCACCATCAGCTCCAAAGGGCATAATGGCAGTGTAGCTTTTGCATCTCTAGAACAGAGTTTGCTGCAGAGAATTGTGAGATCTGCTGCCATAGGCTCTCAACAAGATTGGGCCATAAGGCACTTTCTAAAACCTTCTAAATTATTTCTTTTAGAATTAATGCAGTAATGCATCTGTATTTTTAACTTGGTGGACAAAAAGCAGGTTTTTTGGGTGTGTGTGTGAGTAGATTGGGACAATGTCACAGGAAGTACCTCCTCTAGCACTGCTTCTTCAATCAAAAATGGAGTCACTGTTGCTTTCAAGAAAATATGAAAAAGATCTGCTCACAGATCTCCTTTATCAAGTGTATTTTAACCCTGAATAAAATATGCACAGGATATAATCATTTCCTAAGCTTGTAGTCACTCTGCACACTTATTCAGAAGCAAGTCTGTAAAGTGTCCCCTTAAGGAGTGGAATTTATTTGCAGGTAAATGTGCATAGGCTTGAAGTAGGAATGTTTACTTTTTAATCTTTCTTGCTTGGATATCACAGAGGTTTAAAGCAAGTTTGTATTTGCAGTTTCAACATGTTAACTCAGTCTTTGAAAATGTCCTTGTCTAATGACTGGGGGAAAAAAAATCAGGAAATGGTGCCTCATCCAACTTCATTTGTATCCTTGCAGCAGTAGAGGTTACCTGAAAAATTGCGATTGAGTGGAATTAAGTGGGGGAATCTTTCAGAAGCACAGACTTTGACAGGCCACAAATCTAAATTGGCTTTGAAATTTTTTTTTAAAATTGCTGATCAAGATGTACATTGACCAGATTAATGTCTTCACATGTTTAAGGTCAAAGCTCATCTGAAACTATTTTCCAGCACTTTAATCTAGGATGGTTAGGTCACACCACTTCTATGGTCTTTTGTGTGCAAGGGAAGAGAAGGCATGTTTGGTTGTCACTTTAATACATGTAGCAAAGGAAGAAGCTCTCTCTTTTTCAGCTGGATGAACCAGAGGTAGCCATCAGCTATGGGTCCCATTGGGTCTATGTTAGGGACATAGCCTAGGTTTCTTACTAGCTGGCAACTCTCAGCCCAATCCTGAGCTGCCTGGCACCCAGAGGTGCCAAAATGGCTACCACTGCATCCTATGGGCACCATGACAGCCACTGGAGTTTCTTCAGGGGTAAAACCTTCCCTGGGTAAAGGTGCTGTTCCGTCAATGGATCTCCTCCAGTCTATACCAGCTATTTTGCTGACTGGAGGAGCTCTGTGTTGGGTTTTTCAGCCTGACATGGAGCATTGGATCCGGCAGAGCGGAGCTTCACAGGTCCCACTCCCTCCTGCCCTGGTTTGTCTTCCACTCACCCCTCCCCTGACCTCTCCCTGCCCCGGAAAGGCTTCCCCCCACCCCAATAAACTAAGTAATAGTAGGTTTCTATTTTTAATATTATTGCTATTATCACTAATATATTGATAGCTGAGCTAGCCGAAAAGAGAATTTTAGATCTGCTTCAATAGGATAATAGCACGTTGGAAATTCCAGGGAGGAATATACCTAGTGTGGCTGGCTCTCTGCCACCTTCTAACGTTATGGGCATGCTAAGATTTGGCCCCCTTCCAAACACAGTTTTGGCCAAACGTTAGTAATCTAATTGGAAGCTTAGATGAGTTATGCATTTGAACTAACAGTTTGAGTTATGTGGAATGGTTCTACACTTCAGTGTGTGAGAGAACAAATTCCAGTCCCAACAATACTGTGGGAAATGGTAAGGATACTTTTCAGAGAAATGCTGCAACCCCATATTTCATGAAGCATGCCTAAGTCCCATTGATATCAATAGGATTTGGGCTGCAGGCTTGCACCTACTTAATCATGTTGAAGTGTTTATTTGAGTTGGAACACTTTCCGCAATAGATATAATAAGCATGCCGCAGCATTATTGACCGACGTGCACAAAATAGTGATTTTTTAAAAAAGGGAATACAGATAAAAGGGCATTGGGCCACATTTTGAGCATATTATTAAGCAGTAGCGTAGCTAGAGAGAGGGCAAAATGGTAAATACTTCAGGCACCGCAACGTGCCATGTAAGTGACCCTCCCACTTGCTGTTGGAGCTATTCCAGGTGGCGACAGCAATGCAGAGGCGCTTGCCAAACGAAACAGTGCCCCCAGCACATGGCCATAGCTGCCTTTGATGACAAGTGGAAAGGGCTGCTAACCCGATGCATTGCTGTGCCTACAGGACTTGGCTACTTTGGAGTAGTCCCCTTGATTGCAGTGAAGCAGGTCTGAGGACAGGCCTGCATGTATAGTTTTTTAGAAGGTTGCTTCACAGATGTTTAGTGTGCATTCAGTCTGTCTTACAGCCCAATCCTATTACTGGGCTGCATGTACTGGCAGCTCAGCCCAACTTACCACATCATAAAATGAGATGCTGAATAGCTTGCTGCTGGGCCTCTGCCTTGCTATACAGCATTTCAAACCTTCCTCTCTATTTCACCGATAACAAATTCACCATAAATGTAGCGAACATCAGTGCAACACTAGTGACTCCCATGGCTTTCCTTCCTTTGCAGGTGTTGTGTTCCACTACCGAGCAGCAACCAGCAGGTACACCATGAATTTCAAGCAGGCCAAGGAGGCTTGTTTGGAGAATGGTGCTGTGATAGCGACTTCTGATCAACTGAAAGCTGCCTATGAAGATGGATTTGAGCAGTGTGACGCTGGCTGGTTGTCTGACCAGACTGTTAGGTGAGATGATCAAGTTGCCTCTTGACTGTGCATCTAAACATAAATGGCCTTAATGACTCTACAGTGGAAAACTGGTTACATCAGCTTGACCATCAGCTTGACCATCAGCTTCACATAATATACTGGATCCGTGCCCAGCATGGCTGGTTAGATCTGCCTGGGAGGGACTGGCCTAGTGGACAGAGGGAGGGGGTGGTGCCTCTGGCATTAAAGCAAGCAGTGGTTCACCCCCTCCTGAAAAGCCCTCTCTGGAACCCTCTATGTTGGATAATTATCGGCCAGTCTCAAACCTCCCGTTTCTCGGCAAAGTGATCGACCGGGTGGTGGCGTCTCAGCTCCAGAGGATCCTGGATGAAGCGGATTATCTGGATCCCTTTCAATCTGGCTTCAGGCCTGGCTTCGGGATGGAGACGGCCTTGGTCGCTTCCGGGTTGAATTCAAGGTGCTGGTTATGACCTTTAAAGCCCTAAACGGCTTGGGACCAACGTATTTGAGAGACCGCCTTCTTCCGTATAATCCGGTCCATTCTCTTAGGTCATCAGAAGGGGCCCCGTTGGTTGTGCCATCATTGAGAGTGGTGAAGGGAATGGCGGCCAGAAACAGGGCCTTTTCGGTGGTGGCACATAAGAACACAAGAACAGCCCCACTGGATCAGGCCATAGGCCCATCTAGTCCAGCTTCCTGTATCTCACAGCGGCCCACCAAATGCCCCAGGGAGCACACCGGATAACAAGAGACCTCATCCTGGTGCCCTCCCTTGCATCTGGCATTCTGACATAACCCATTTCTAAAATCAGGAGGTTGCGCATACACATCATGGCTTGTACCCCGTAATGGATTTTTCCTTCAGAAACTTGTCCAATCCCCTTTTAAAGGCGTCTAGGGTAGACGTCAGCACCACATCCTGTGGCAAGGAGTTCCACAGACCGACCACACGCTGAGTAAAGAAATATTTTCTTTCGTCTGTCCTAACCCGCCCAACACTCAATTTTAGTGGATGTCCCCTGGTTCTGGTATTATGTGAGAGTGTAAAGAGCATCTCCCTCTCCACTCTGTCCATCCCCTGCATAATTTTGTATGTCTCAATCATGTCCCCCCTGAGGCATCTCTTTTCTAGGCTGAAGAGGCCGAAACGCCGTAGCCTTTCCTCATAAGGAAGGTGCCCCAGCCCCGTAATCATCTTAGTCGCTTAGGTACCTACACTACGGAATTCCCTCCCCTTTGAATTGAGAGCAGCTTCCTCATTATTAGCGTTCCGGCAGGGCCTGAAGACTTTTTTATTCAGGAAAGCCTTCGAGGCACCATAAGGGCTGTTTTTATAAATTTGTCTTTTACTGCGTGCTATGTATTTTATCCATGTATTTTATTTTGTTTTAATTGTTTTTAACTGTTTTGTATTTTTAATGTTTATCTGTTTTGTATTTTTAACCTGATTGTTAGCCGCCTTGGGTGCCCTTCGGGGAGATAGGCGGAATATAAAATAAATAAATAAATAAATAAATAAAATAAAAATATATTGCAGGTATCCTATCCGGCAACCTAGAGTTGGCTGCTATGGAGACATGATGGGCAAAGAAGGAGTCAGATCCTACGGATATCGTCTTCCTAATGAGACTTATGATGCCTATTGCTATGTGGGAAGCTTAAATGGTAAGCAAAACCCTTAATTGTGGCACTCAATGTCAGATGGGATTTGTGATGTGGGGGTGTCCTATCCTGCATACCTCAGTTCCCTCAGGGTACCTCAATTTCCTTGAAAGGGAAGGGGGTTGAATCATCCTGGTTCTCCTTCTCTCCATAAGTTAGCTTTGTAGTACCTCAGTTTAGGCACACCCTCAACCTCTCTACTAGTTTGTCCTTTCTTTCTCTTTGTCAGCGCATTACTAACTGGTTTTTTACAACCCCTTGCTCCCAGCTGTGTCCTGTTTTCCCACCTTTCTAGTTGCCCTGGTGACCAGGGAGGGGCAGGAATGGGAAAACTTGCTCCTCCTGCGGCAGTCAGGATTGTTCCTCATGAGGAAACTGGGATCACTCCTTATGAGGAGGCCTTGACCACCCAGTGGTTTCTGCCACCGCCTCCGCAACATCCCTTCGCTATCTGTGTGGTGCTGACTTTAGTGTTGTCACCAATGAAGGACAGAGGGAAGGTGCATCATGTTGGGTTGGCAGTGTGCCAGCCACTGTGCAGTCCGTTTTGAAGGTGGAGAGTGCTTGGAACAGTAATTTGTTGAATTGTGTTGCAAATTTGTTGCAAATTTGCCAGAATAATAGGTTCGCTGTGCCAGAATAGGTTCACTGTGGAGAGAGATGTGTATATGCAACCATGATTTCAGCTCCCCCATTTCCTTTTTCTGCCTGATCGTGTATGCATACTTGGATGTGACCCCTACTGAGTTCAGTAGGACTTACTACAGTCCTAAGCAACTGTGTTTGTACCATGACCTCAGCTTTCTAAAACTACAGTGATCTTTAAGAAATAGTGCTTTATCTGCCCACTTCTTTAATCAGATAAAGCAGGGGCCTCCAAACTTGGGATCTCCTGCATCAAGAAAATAATCTTGGGCTTGGCGGTGGTGAAGCCTTAGTGTTCTGCCCCACCTCTTCTTCTGTTTATGCCTGATCTGTGAAGATACTCATGCCGGGCAGCTGCTTCCCCAGGAAATTGGGGTGCAGAGCCTTCTGAGGCTATTGACAGTGGAAGCAGCTGCTCTGCATGAGTTTCTTCACAGATTTCTTTACTGTTTCTTTGTGCAAAGACGGAAGGAGGCGGGGCCAAATGGCAAGGCCTCCATTGCGCTATGCCTGGGATGTTTTTCTTGGTGCACTTCAGGTCATAGTTTGGAGGTCCCTGAAATAAAATAATAAATATCAGTGCCTGTTTATGATTTTCTGTAAAATGTTTTCAAGTTTGATTATCAAATTACCAATTTAAATGCTACATGATTAAAAATTTAAAAAGTCAAGATAATCATGTATAAAGAGTTCTGACAATGTTATGTGAAACTGATGTTTATCATGCCTATTTGAATGTTTCTGCTTTAATGCAGTTGCAAGCTAATTCTTTGATTAATAAATATGGAGTCACGAAGGGCACATGAGTGGGCATGAATGATGTTGATATGCTTGCTAACAGACTTGGAACATCTGTGTTCAGACATAACGAGTCACGGTTTTCTGCTACAACTATGGGGAAAGCTCAAGCTTCTGGGTCATGGGCTCCTTCCTTCTCTTCTCACTTCCACTGGTCACAAAAGGATGAGATTAGAATCTTCTATTGCAAGTTTGTGGCAAACTATAGTTTGCCATTTATACAAAGCCAGCAAAAATTGTAATGCATTTGTAACAAAACTACGAGTTGTTGTATTTGTTATTGAATTTCTGTATTTAAATGGTCAATTAATATTTATTTAGCTGACTCTGCCCTTTCTCCTTCCTCAATAAACAGGTCAGTAATATTTGGCCGATGCAATGGAAACTGGAAAATGACACTTAGGGCCCAATCCTGTCTGCGTCGTGTGCTGCCGGAACTTGTGTTCTAGCAGTGCTAGGCCCTTTATGGGGACACAAAAGTCTTCCAGACTTGTGTACTTCTAAACTGCTGCTGCTGCTGCAAACGGGCAGTGATGTGGTATATGCAGCAGGGGCTCCTGAAAACTCCTTTGCTTCTAGTAGGTTGGCAATGGGGGGTGTATGGGGAAGGGGAGGGGAGGGAGGGGGCATGGGGCATGGAGTGGGAAGGCAGGGGGAGAGAAGGGGAGGATATCGCCAGCAGTGACTTGCACCAGGAGCCTATCCCCTCTTTTTATACCAGTTTTGCACCTTTTTACTCTTAGGATTTGCACCAGCTTTATAGCTAGTGTAGGTCTGAGGAGACTCAAAGGCCACTATGAGGCCCATAGAGAGGTAAGGGGGAAAATACCTTTCCATAAGCCTCCTGATCCCCACTTCCATCATTGAATGCAGCATATTCGCATGGCTGCATCATTGCCAGTTTTGGAGGAGGGGGTAGGATTGGGCTGTTAATGAAATCTATTTTCCATATCTCCCTGATGGTGCCATCAAGTACACAATTAAGGACCCTGAACTGTTCTCCTGCCTCAGCTCCAATTAAACCATGCCCATAGACTATGTGAGAAGGGGAGTGGTAGGAAAGCTCTTTGATGGAGTGGTAATGGGAAATTCTAACACATAATTTCCCATGATGCACCTTCATACGTTTTAGTTAAGAAAAGTAATATAAATCCAGATGTTACATGCATATTTTCCAAATATCCATAGGCTAGTAAGTGACTATCCACAATCCATTGAATCGTAAAGGATCACGTTGGTTTCAACTGCAAAATGTCCCAATGCTAAAGTGATAAAAACAATTACTTTGCAAACCTCTGGAGAATAGATAGGCCATGAAGCCAATGGGAGGAAAGGTTTTTTTTACAACAGTGCTAAGCAGCATAGCACTCTGTCCCCAACAGTGGTGAAGCACATACCTCTATAATGCTTACAAGTAGCACATGCTGGAGATATCTGTTTCATACTCCTTGTCTCCAGCATTCAGTAATCAGAATATGGACAGCCAATAGCCAGCAATCAACCAGTCCTTCATGAATCTGAAGTTGAGAAAAAGGCACATAAGACTGCCTACAAAGGATGATAATAAAGTGAGGTTGTGCAGACACACTTTTGTAGAGGGTTAAATTGAGGGGGTTGAAAATGTGCTCCTATTGCATCTACTGGTTTGCATCCAGTAGTGCTAAATGGGAAAAAAAAATACCTTGGGAAGCAGGGAGCAATCCGTGCAAGGGTTTGTTTGATGATAATCATTCATTTGACTGCCATCAGTAATACTGATTCTTCTAGTCCTTAGTGATCAACATGGATATTGACTCAGTCATTGTGTGAATTACACTTGTCAGGTGCATTGGATCAAACCGCATGATACTAGGGAAACTCATGAATTGGAGTACCCTGACAGTGCGATCCTATGCATGTAACACTGCAATCCTTCGCATGTTTACTGAGAAGCAAGTCCAAATGTGTTCACTAGGACTTAATCTCAGGTAAGCGTGTATAGCTGGGGTCCCCAAACTGCAGCTCATGGACCACTAACAGATTTTGACTGGCCTGCTGAGCCCAATTATATTATAATTATGTGCTCCCCCAACTTTTTCTCTCTCCCCCCCACCCCGCCCACCACCATTTACTTCCTTCCTCCTCCTGGATGAAGCAATTGCTATGCTGGATCATTCTCATTGAAAGCCCAGCTGACAGAGAGAGAGGGCAGCAAGCAGACTCACAGCTATAAATGTTGAAAACATGTTTCTTCTATTGTAAAAATATGTTTAAATTGTGTATAAAATATCTATATTTTCTATAATTGACACTGGCCCACCACAGGAACAAGACTAAGGGCACAATCCTAACCAGGACTACTCAGAAGTAAGTCCTATTTTGTTCAATGGGGTTTACTCTCATAAGAACAGCCCCACTGGATCAGGCTATAGGCCCATTTAGCCCAGCTTCCTGTATCTCACAGCGGCCCACCAAATGCCCCAGGGAGCACACCAGATAACAAGAGACCTCATCCTGGTGTCCTCCCTTGCATCTGGCATTCTGACATAACCCATTTCTAAAATCAGGAGGTTGCGCATACACATCATGGCTTGTACCCCATAATGGATTTTTCCTCTCAGGAAGGTATGGTTAGGATTGCAGCCTAAATGATGTTGCTGTGGCAGCTGAAAGTTAGGGGACCCCTAGTATATAGGATTGCAAACTTAGAGCCCATTCCTAACTAAATCCCTGCTGCTGATACAGACTGCACACTGTATCCTGTGAGGGGGGACAGTTCCAGTGGCCTCCTCAAGGTCAGAGAATGCTCATTCCCCTAACTTAGGGTGAGCCTCCACTTTCCCAGGAGGTCCCAGGAGGTCTACTTGGACCTGTGCCAACTCTGTGTTTGGCACAACTCCTAGTGGACCCCAGAGAGGTGGATCAACGCCAGGAAGGGGGAATAGAATATTCGTGGCGCCAGTGCCACCGATAACCACCCCCTTGTTGCCCTTGACACACCCACTCTCTACCCCAGTCCCTACCCTTTTCTTCCCCTTCCCCGTCCTGCCCATCCCTGCACAAATTTACCAGTGCTAGGGCATCTGGGGTTGCTGCTGTCATGAAATGATTTAATCCCAGTTGTTTCATACAAGTGTCATAATTTACTGACCAATGGCACAAACCCATTGCATGCAAGTAACTTGCGACACACAGATCTTCCTTTTTAATTAAGTGTTGCTTTATTTTTTCCTCCATGTGCAATGAAATATGTGAACTGAATTTCAGAGAACGAATCAAGAAACAGTGCCAGCTGGTAATCTCCTTGGAGTTTGAGCTTTTTGGCCTGGGCCAGTAGCTTGAATCCACTCTGGGCAAGTAGGGAATCAGTTTTGGTTTAACACAAAAATGTTGGCTTCTATCTTGCCGTCTTTAACAGCAGTAAGAAAAGCTTAGTCAGGTGCTTCTTAAACTCAGAAAGGTAAGTACATGGAACAGGAAAATCTGGAGAGTCTTAGAGTGCTTTGACTGGGCAGAGGCAATCAACCTAAAACAGTATCCAAAACCAATAGAAATTGCATTGTTGTCCATAATCCAAACATTGTCATGGTTTCCATGTTACCCCAGAGCTAAGCTAACTTCTCCTACACTTGCCTTGATCATTTTGCTGAGTTACTCGGCAAAGTGGATTCCAGCTATCAAAACATTACAGGCTACTTTTAACTTTTTGGGTGCCCCCTTCTTTCTCAATATTTCTTCATTGCTTTAATGTTCAAGGCTACTTCACTCACAAGCTTGCCAGATGAATTTTCTCTGTCTTTCTGAAACATGTGGAAAAAAATATGTTAAAGCTGTTAAATCTGTTTTTGTTTGGGAAACCTTTGCTTGTGCTGATACATAATTCAGCAGCTCAGATAGTATGATGGGTCTAATCCCTCCACTTAAGTGCAGATTGTAACACTCCCAGGGCCAGAGTTAGAGCTGACCTCTGAGATTACGTTAAAGACTTTTATTATTTCACTAACAAAGTTATAAACTTGTCTCGTTTGAAGGTCCAAATAATCCTTCCCTCTTGATCCTTATAGTCAGGTCAATTTGGCTACTTCAAGTGGAAGTCAGGATTAAAATTCTAGTGGATTTGAGGCTTGGTGCCTAGAATGTGGCAAACAGGGGGAAACCCTGATGTTGTATGGAGAAACCCTATGCCAGGTTCTAAAATTCAATAGACTCCACTGCCATCATCAGGACGAAGCCAGGCAGCAAGAGCCCTCTTCTGGAAGCTTCTGTCCAAGTTACATGAAAAATTCCCACAACACCATGCTGTGGTGTGTAACCAGTGGTCCAAGAAGGCTGAGACAAAGCCCAGTTAAACCACACAACAGGCAGAAGAAGGCTTACAACTATTAAAATAACAGTTTATTAAAATAGGATGGAAAGTGGGTTGCAGGCATCGAAGAGGAAAGAAACACAACAAGCAGGCTTTGGGAAAGACTTGAGCGTTTGTCATCCATGGAGGAGACTTACTTCTGAGTAGATGTGCATAGGATTGCATTTAAGGGGAAATGAACTTTTAATGGCAAACCCAATACCAGAGGAGTCAATTTAATATTTCTAGTTATATCTGTCTGAGCTTTACCTGATTAAGTAAACTAACGAGAGTGTCAGAGCAATTCTGGGAGGTTCAGTAGCCATGTGACTGGATGGGAAGGAAGAATCCTGTTAGCAGATGGGCAAAGAGGCTATGGATCCAGGACCCAATCCTATCCAACTTTCCAGCGTCAATGCAGCCATACCCAAGGGGTATACGCTGCATTGGGTGGAGGGGCTGTCATGAAGTCATCTTCAAAGTAAGGGAATGTTTGTTCCCTTACCTCATAGCTACATTGGGTGGAGTGGCTGTCATGAAGGCATCTTCAAAGTAAGGGAATGTTTGTTCCCTTACTTCATAGCTACATTGTGGCTAGCATTGGTGCTGGACAGTTGGATAGGATTGAACCCCCAGCGTAGTTACATCAGGTCACAAAAAAATAGCTCTACCTGTTACACGTCTTGGGGAGATGAGGAAAGGGGAGGACATTTGCCGCTGGAATGCCAGATCAGTTCTCCTTCCATACTTCTATTGAGAACATGATGAGGGACTTAACCCTGGCCTCCACATTGGTCACACTGGTTTTTAGGTGAGACTTAATTTTGTTAATAATGCAGTGGATAAGTTTGAATCCACATGCAGTTGTGTCATTTAACTCTGCAACAGGAAGACTCTTATGCTTCCATTCATATGTTTTGGATACTTATAGTCCTCAGGTATAATCCAGCGTCATATCTCCAACAGCAGTGGGCTTCAAAGCCTTGTCCATAACTGCCTTCAGGGACTGCATTTGCCTGCTGCATTCAATGCAAGCTATGGGAATTAATTCTTGTGATCTAGAATCACAATTCTTGTGATCTATGGGTAGACGACAGCTACGCTACAAGGATATCTGCAAGAGGGATCTGAAAGCCTTAGGAATGAACCTCAACAGATGGGAAACCTTGGCCTCTGAGCGTTCTGCTTGGAGGCAGGCTGTGCAGCATGGCCTTTCCCAGTTTGAAGAGACACTGCCAACAGACTGAGGCAAAGAAGGAAGGCCCATAGTCAGGGAGACAGACCAGGGACACACTACACTTGCTTCCAGTGTGGAAGGGATTGTCACTCCCGAACTGGCCTTTCCAACCACACTAGACGCTGTGCCAGAACCACTATTCAGAGTGCGATACCGTAGTCTTTCGAGACTGAAGGTTGCCAACAATAAGAATAGGGATGTCCAAACATTTTGGCAGGAGGGCCACATCATCTCTCTGACACTGTGTCGGGGAGCTGGGGAAAAAAAAGAATTCATTTACATTTCAAATTTGAATAAATGTACATAAATAAATGAATATATTAGAGATGGCACTTATATAAATGCATGAAGGTCTTGCAATAGCTCAAGGCCTATAAAAGGCCTTGCACAAAGCCAGGCTGGCCTTTCCTTTGCTGCTGCTGCAGCATCACAGATGTGAAACAGCAAGCAGTGGAGGGAGCCCTCATCCCGCAGCTCATGGGAGAGGGCAAACAGTTGCCCTCACACTGAGAGCAGTTGCATTGGGCCAGCATGGGCTCCAGCAAGTCTCCAGAGGGCCAGAGACTGGGGGTTCCCTGCAGGCCAGATTGGGAGTCCCCAAGGGCCGCGAGTGGCCCCTGGGCCAGGGTTTAGGCACCCCTGATCTAGAACAGTGATCTTCAACCTCTTTTGTGCCACAACCCAAACAAACCAATAAATAGTCTATGGGAACCCACTGTTGGTCCCGCACCCCCTCGTGGAACACTATCCTCCCTTTCCTTGCCCTGTTATGCCTTCCCAGCACTGTTCACTGTAACCAAATATTCTTATTGGAGAGAGCAGAAAAAATTACCTTGAAGTCTGGTGGTAGTGAAAGCTGTCTTAGCACAATGGTTAAGAACCTGAGCAGGACTGGGACACAGGCACCTGGTACCTGATGTGGTACTCCAGATGCTTCCTTCTTTACTTGG
Source organism: Tiliqua scincoides (assembly GCF_035046505.1). NCBI lineage: Eukaryota > Metazoa > Chordata > Lepidosauria > Squamata > Scincidae > Tiliqua > Tiliqua scincoides. Next base: position 35,244,075 of record NC_089822.1, read on the forward strand.
TGGTTCTCTAGCCCAGCAGTCTTTTTCTTTCCTGTGACCCCACAACTGAGTGTTCATGACCCCACTGGTGTCATACCCACCCCACTGGGCACCCAGCATTCTAAATGAGAACAGAGAGATGATCTCTCCCTAATTACAGTGTTTGTAGAAAAAATTTCTATGCCTTGGGGATCAATTCTGTTCTTGAGAAGAATGGATGGCAGAGCTATGCACATGCCCCACTGACATGGGGGCAGATTTGCTGGCATGCTCACATTAGCTCTGTAGGGCTTCAGTCTGGGATCATGCCCTGTAACTGTCAGCTACACTCATATGGAGGATCTCCAAGGCCAGACATTTGTTCCTTTGTTAGTCAAATTGAGACCAAGTGTTTTCATTACCAGCTAAATTGGCTTGATGTTAAACGCTTTTATACAGTGCATTCTCAGGATAATAGCTTGAACATGTTTTTTTACCATAAGTCTGCAGAATTAAAGAGCATCATTTGAACGTTTGTTTGCGCACCGTCTAATGAACACTCAAGACAACAGATATGGGAGAAAGGGCCACTTCATTAGCATTTACAACCGAAGGGGAGGCTGAGACCTGTAGCCGCAGAAGGAGCGAAGCCCCCCGTGGTGCGGGGGTGGGACCACTAGGCGGTACCAGAACACATCTGCCCCCAGGCTGGCATGCACCCGACTCCAAGCCATGCCCCATTCTCAGGCAGTGTAGCTCATCCAGGTCTATCCCTTAAGGTGAAGGCAGCCAGACCGCGGGCTGTGCCGGCTCGAGCCGCTGAGTCTCTGAGGCGGACCCCGCGGTCCCAGCCAGGGCCCTGTCTACGTCCTCGTGCTGCCGAGCCCCTGAGGACTGCAGTTGGGTTCTGCCCTGCCTATGCTGCCTGAAGGTGCACGCCAAAGTCCATTTCACGCCTCCTAACCCGCACCACCTGCCCACCTAAAGTGACCAATGGCAGTTAAAAGGGGAGAAAACCCCTTGCCTCTGACAGTCTGGGGTAGGTGAAAAAAACCGCCTGCCCTTGGCCAATTGCGGCAGGCAGCAAAAAATTCCTACCCAGCCCCAAACGGCGACCAGTTAAACTCAGACTGTCTTAAGGGTGGGTGAGTGGGTGTCCACACAGCACCCACGTGCGAAGGAGGAGGAGGGCTGGGTGTTGTCCCTTAAAAGGCCTCTGCCTCCGCTCAGTTCCAGCCCACCTCCACTCTTCCACAGGGAGGAGACTCTTGTGTTCCAGGCCAGGCTAAACAAACTCCGATCACCCCTGTAATTGGGCGATCGGGATTTCAGTCTCACATAATCCTTGTTTAGTCCTTGTTGAGTGTCTGTTTTGCTAACACGTTGCAAAGGCAGCTTCAGGACTTGAGATGCAGATCAGAGTAATACTGACACATGGATTTGTGGTTTCCTTGCAAAGCAGCTGGTGTGTTTGTAGACTTCTTGCCTGTCTGTGAGAATACACATTAACTGGAATTTGTTTGTTATGTTTATGGTCTGAGTGGCCGTTTTTTTAAGCAAGATGATTAGCAGGGTTATTTTGCAAGTGCTTGAAAGTCAGCAACTGACTAACATAATCCTTTCATTTTCATATTAGCACACATACTTGGTGGAATGACAATGGCACTGATTTTCTTGGCAATTTTGTTGCTTTTTTGGAGGTACTTTGGTCATCTGAGTACATAGTGTCCTTATTGAAGGTGCTTTATGTGCATATCCTTTATGTGCATATGTGCCCTGGGAAGGAAGCCCAGAATGTGCCATTTCATGGTGCAAAAGACCATTCAGGTTATTGCCCTTTTTCCCTGCCCATGATTCTTTTCAAGACCAGAAAGTTCCTCATTCAGCCACTGAAACACAGTTTGACTGTCCGTTTTGCACTCTCATGTTAGCAAAATGCCCTTCATTTCGTCCTTCAACAGCATATGACAAGGGCCCTGGGAGTGTGCACTCTCCTGCAGTACCCTTGTCTGAGAAGTCCAGGCTGCCCACTCTTAGAGTGAAGAGTAGGTTTCACTGAAAGTTTCCCAAGTGCTGCCCTTTTCCCTGCAGCAGCCTGCTTGTCCAATAGAGGGAGGGAAGGAACCTGACAATGATGATGATGCTGACTTTAATTTCTTGTGTTTTTAAATCTGTTATATTTTGTGTTCTGTTTTATTTTATTGCAGCTGCTTTGGGCTGCCTAAGAGCAGGAGAGGTGGGCTAGAAATGGTTTAAAATAAGATCAGCTATGTGTACATGCTGTTTATTAGAGTGTCATAGGCAAAGAAAGACAGGCCTTGCCCTCAGGGAACTGAAACTCTACATTTTGACAAGATGGGAGATAACAGAGGAAAGGGAAGAGGGGGAGGGACAAAGGTAGCAAGAGATGGATGGATGTCAGCAGTTGCAATTTCATGTACTTAGATTTGGTTACAGTTGGGGTTGCAGTTGGGCATGAGTTGGAGAAGGGATCTGGAGAATAGGGAAGGGGCATGACTCACATCTTCAGGGAGGCTGTTCTGAGACATAAGGAATGGCCAGGAAGAATGGGGTGGTTTAGAGAACAGGAGGCCTTTGGGCAATAGAGTTGCAAAAACAAAGTGATGGGAACGAACTAACCAGGAGATGACAGCGGCACCTTTACAAAGTATCATAGCAGATTATAGTTTCTAATTTTTGTGATAATTCTGGAAGTAAAGATTTTTTTATATATAATTTTAGAAATGTGATACAGCCATGCATGTTGGTTCTTGTTGGGTGCCATTTTCAGAAAAGGTGTCATGTGCTTCTCTCCCTGTAGGTGAAGTTTTCCATGTAACGTCTCCCAACAAGCTAACCTTTGAAGAAGCAAAACGTTCCTGTGAGGATCAAGATGCAGAACTTGCTTCTGTTGGCGATCTGCATGCCGCTTGGAGGAATGGCTTTGACCGATGTGACTATGGTTGGTTAGCTGACGGCAGTGTGCGCTATCCTGTTTCTGTGGCAAGGATCCAGTGTGGAGGAGGTTTACTCGGAGTGCGAACCCTGTACCGCTATGAGAACCAAACAGGTTTTCCTTACCCAGACAGCAGATTTGATGCCTACTGCTTTAAACGTAAGCTTATTTGATGTTTATATTAAGAATGCATAGCTAACACAGACCATAACAAAGATGTCATACAACCTGCCAATGAACTGGATTCACTTTCTTATAGGGCACAGGGATGCTAATAATAACAGCTCATGTTTGAGGCTTTGCGCACTAAGTGAAGAGGCTTAACTGAACCGATTCTTGAAATAACATTACCAGTCTGCAGATACTTCACTGTGGATAGGAAGAAGCTGTCAGTCCAAGGCTTCATCTCTCTTCCGTGGTGCCTTACTTCTAGGAAACATTTTTAATCAGCCACTTAGGCATTTATTTTTAAATCCTAATTTCCTAGGATTAGATGACAGATGACACAATGCATGTCTGAGCTATTGCTTTCTGTGGAGCCCAAAGTAACAGTCTTGTGACAGTTTCTAATGGCTGGTGCCAGAAGAGGGCTAACTGCAGCAGATACATGCTGCAGTTAGCCCTCTTCTGGCATCAGCCATTAGAAACTGTCACAAGACTGTTACTTTGCTAGAATGAGGGTCTGGCTCTTCCTTCATGCTCCTGCCTGCTATCTTCCTTACATACCGTCAAAAGCTATGGAGCAGAGTGCCTAAGAGACTGTGGGCGCGATCCTAACTTGCACTGGAAACAGGCAGGCAAGTGGGCCTGCCTTCATCCAGCGCAAGTTTGGGGCTGACTGCAGGCCAATCCGGGGCAAGGGGAAATATTTCCCCTTATTGGTCCACTTCCATTTCTTATCTATCCTGTCTCAAAGTCAGAAAAGACAGGACTGTCATAATATCATGTCTTGTTCATTCATTGAATGGATGAGACCTATTTTGGTATTAAAGTTCGCATCTGAAATGTACGAAGATTTGATGCCAGAACTGATTAGGGGCATCAGGAAAGTAACTTAGGAGAACTTATTTGTATGAGAGTGGTCAGAGGAGAATATTCTTTGTACTGTAATTGTTGTTGGTTTAATCACCTATTACAGGGGTCTCCAAACTTTTTGGCCAGAGGGCCGCATCAGATATCTAGTGTGGTGTTAAGGGCCGGAAAATTTTTTTTATATAAAATTTAAATACATAAATTGGAGATGGAATGTAGATGAGTGAATAAAGGAATGAATGTGCTTATTCATTCAACCTCTCTGGCCCTCAGAACACCTTCCAGGCGCAATCAGAGCACAGTTCTGGTCATGTTCAGTTGATTGGGCCAGAGGCTTTCAGGGGACAAGAGGTTGGCCACGGGCCAGAAAGAGGCTTGCTGTGGGCCACATCTGGCCCCCGGGCCAGGGTTTGAAGACCCCTGACCTATTGTATGACAAGTCATCCGTAAGTCAACTTGTGTTGCTTTGAGTCCCTTTAGAGCAGTGGTGTCCAAACTTTTTGGCAGGAGGGCCACATCATCTCTCTGACACTGTGTCAGGGGCCAGGAAAAAAAAGAATCAATTTACATTTCAAATTTGAATAAATTTACATAAATGAATATATTAAAGATGGAACTTATATGAATGAATGAAGGTCTTGCAATAGTTCAAAGCCTATAAAAGGTCTTGCACAAAGCAAGGTTGTCCTTTCAATCACTGCCACTGCTGCATCACAGACGTGAAACAGCAAGCAGTGGAGGTTAACAAGTTGCCCTATGCGGAGACCAATTACCTTGGGCCAGCATGGGCTTCAGAAAGTCTCTGGAGGGCCAGAGGCTCACCTGAGACTGGGGGCTTGCCAAGGGCCAGATTGGGAGGCCCCGAGGGCTGCAAGTGGCCCCCGAGCCTGGGTTTGGGGTCCCCTGCTTTAGAGCCCTGCCTCTTTCTGAAGGAAACCGCATTCCAGCTTACAATTCTCTTACTCCATGGACAGAAGTGTGTTTGCATTTGAGAGACTGTTCTGCAGCATTTTGCATGTGTAGAACAGAGCTCAACAAGCTGGAGTTATTTCCTTTTGGATTGCCACTATTATTAAATGATTACCCACCCTCCCGACCCTCATACTCCACTATTCCAAAAAGCAACTAGCCTAGTTGTACACAATGAATTTAGAATTCAAAACAAAGCACAGCTTATAATTACCATCATTTATATCGCATTAGAAGCTGTTAATTGTGGGGAGGTGGTGGGATATGGTGGAGTGGGATGAGGGCAGAAAACATCATGTTCAGCTTAAAAGAAGGGCAAAATCCGGCTAAGGCATCTAGATAACAGGAGTGCCTGAAGTCTGTGGAACAGATGTTCGTAGACTAAAAAAGCAATGATGTCAACTTTTAACAGCGTCCCTCTTGTATCTGAAGAACTTCTCATTTACCTGACCTTTGTATTTTTAAGCCATATGTTGTGTATTTACTAGAAAGTGGAGGGTATCAAATCCTACCCCCCTTACTCCTGATGTAGTTCCAGTTTGGAGCTATCAGTATAGAAATTTTCTTTGCAGTGTCATTCCCAGAAAAGTTAGGAAATGAAGAGGTGTGGTATTGGCGATGTTAGTGGACTGAATTAGTCCTCATAGAAGCCAGCTATACACTGGGGTTTTTGCGTCCAGCAAAATGGGTGATCTTTGCCAGAAAAGGCATCTGCCGTAATAATAATAAGAAACAAATACTGTTGTCAACAAAGGAGACAGTCTTTTCCTTTCTGGCTGAGCTCAATGCTCTTTGCAAATAAAACCTTTCTACGGAGCAGACTTTGATATATGAACAGTTAAAAATCTATTGGATTTTATCAGTTAAGAAACAGTGATACCTTTGGAATTCACTTAAAATATTCATCTAAAAGTAATTTCAGTAAATTTAAATTGCAGGCTAATAGTTAATAACATAAAATGTTAAGTGAAGTTCTAAAGATCTGGAGATCAAGTGCTTAATTCTATGCTAAAGTTCCAGTTCATTGTCATGCACATCTAACCCCAGACATAATTTAGGGCTCAGTCCTATACACACTAATTTGAGGCAGGCAGCCCAATTGTAACTAAATCTCCCCATGCTGGTGCAGCGGTGCCGGCGGGGTGACATTGCATCCTGCAGGAGAATTTGGCTACTGGAGGTCTCCTAAGGGTAAGCCCTGCAGCTGCAATGGGTCAACTCAGACCTGCTGCAGTGATATCGCTGGTGCAAGTTCATGTTGATCTGTGTTGGCAGATAAGAACTGGGAAGGGGATAGGATATGGCATGTGCTGGTGCTGGACCCTCTCCTGGTCCTGATCCAACTGCCGATGTCACATGAGGAGAGGGAAGCCTGAAATTTATTTAGATGGTGTTTAGGGGATTCTGCTTCTGGTCTGCTATACACTCATGTGACTTTCCATATGGTCCCTATACGCATACAAATTGTAGGAACAAAGTGCAGTATACACTGTTGAGGAACTTAACTTTTTGCACGGTCCCCCAGTGGCATTTCCGGGGGGGGGGCATAGCACTAAGTTTTGCAGGATGCCTCAACATGCCATCCCTCCCCCTCAAAGCCATTCTGGGCAGAGAGAGCAATGCAGAGATGCCTCTGTGTTCCTCTCGCCACCTGGAATGGCTCCGATGGCAAGGGGGAGGGGCAGTTTACATGGCACATTGAGGTGCCTTACAAAATTTAGCACTGTGCCCCCCCCCCGGAAATACCACTGGTATCCCCAAGCATGGCTGCACTTTGTAGTGCATCAGGACCATACAGACAATTGATTGAATGTGTGTTGGTTGGGAGAGGGGTTTGTGACCATGATCCCACTGTCCCTGCACTGTAAAAGAGATCACCATAGTGATTGTGCTAAACATTATTATGTGCATGGCTAACTTTATTAGGATATAGATATGCATGTGCTGAATCTCTGTTGCTTAAACAGCCTTTTGCGCATCCAAAACAAAGACTTCCTTTGGTGAGAGAGGCAGGATAAAAGAAAAATTTAAAAAGAACACTGTTTCTTCTTTGCTATAATAAAGTAAAACATTACTTTAGCCAAAAACAATTCATTACTAATGGATCCTAGTTTTGTGGCCAGACATAGAGTATTCTGGAACATTTCCCTCCTCTTTCTGAAGACTCAACCCTGGTGGTGGCAACGACAGTCTGAGTTTGTAAACTTTGGCCCAAGTGCACAAAATTAAGCAGTTTTCTTTCATTTTTATTTACTTGATTTTTTTTTAAAGATCTCTTTTCACAAGGACTGAAATCTTACTAAACAAAATACACAATATGCAAACACTAGCAGCAGTCCATCTCAAATTAAAATAGAAACAATCCCAGTTCTCAGAAAGTCTAGTGTAAGAGCATCAAACCTGTTTCATGTAGTGGTCTGAATAGCATTCATGGTACCAGATGAGGGCAGAAGTAACATCATAAAGAAAGAAGTGACTTCTTTTTAATTTTGGTGTATTTTTTTTAATGTTTGTCTTTTTTCTTTTTCCTTCTTATAAAATAAATAAAAGAGATCATGAAAAAAGAAGGAAATGACATCATTAGGCAGGTGATGGAACTTTGTTCTCATGTAGAAACTCATTAGCTGCAAATAACAGAAAAGAAAATGTGCAAATGTTGTTCGTAATTTCAGGATATGAGAGTGTGCAATTTTTAGCAAGTCCAATCAGGCTGGGAGAGCCCAGTTATAACAGGGGATGGAGAAACTGCATCCAGCCTGTGGGCCTTATGTTTGACACCACTGGTCTAGTGGACTAAAAACCATCTTCCCCAAGTCTTCTAAAAGACTGCCACAGAATGGGCTTTGAGAATTCTGCAATGCGAGTGTTGCTACCCAAAACACAATGTTTTTGGTAATTTTACTTCAGACTGCAAGGATATTAAGAGCAACATCTGTCCTCCAGAGTTTAATTAGCAGAGCTGGCGGTTGGTTTATATGGAAGAAGCTGTTCCCTTACAAATCCCAGGCTGTTCCTTTAAATACTCCAGACCCAGTTATACGCAATTGTCGCTTCATGAATACAGTTGCTCTCAGTTTAAAGATAGGAAAACTTCCCTTTCAAGTACATAGATCCAAATATTTCATTTATATTAATGTACATAATAGTACAGTCAGCAAATGTGGCTTATATTATGTATCTGTATAAGAAGCTGCATGGCTGGGATTGAAAAGCCACAGCATCTCCTCTAACATTTCTTTGGGGAGAGGCAACCCTGGTGTTTCAGACCCTGGAGCCACCACCTTTTATCTGAGAAGCCAAGAGAATTGGAAGGAAGATGGATGCTCTGTTTCTCCACCCCTTACAGAACATGCCTATGAATGTTTTCTCAGAGTCCCATTAAGTTCAGTGGAACTGACCCTACCCCCACTATTGTACATGATGCAATCGCACTGACAGACCATATGCTGCATCCAGTGGTGGGGGAGGAGTGACTAGAAGGCCAGTCAGATGTACTGTACATAATAAAAAAAGAAAAACCTTTCTACTTACCTCTGGATAGGCCTTCTGGTCATCAATGGATCTCCTTGGATCCATACCAGCTATGTAGCTTGTGTAAGTCAGAGGAAAGGAAGGGAGTAGGAGGGGGTAGAAAATAGGGAATAGGGTCTGGCACATGCTTTTGCCTTTGAGATCCACCCTCTCCAGCCTGCTTCCTGACCCTTGCCCTCTCCTTTAAAAAAAACTCCCCCAATTCTCCCCCTCCCCATGCACAACACCCTATGACTTATCTTCTCCGGTGCAGTCCCAGCCAGCCATTGGCATGCATGGGGAGTCACTGGCTGCTCAGTAGCAATGTGCATTTTACTGCGGCATCATGCCATTTATGACAGATCTGTGCCCTTTACAACATGTCAATAGCATATGAGAGTGTTGGGCCATTAGTCATCAATCAAACTATAATGATCACCAATTGTGGCTTTATCTCACGTGGGTTCCTGGTCAATATGTGTTTAACATATTGAATTTTTTGGGCAAGTGTGGCACTGGGCAGTATTTAACACAGTTTTACACATTTATATGGGCAGCTAGGGGAAAAGAAGGTTGTGCTTCTTGGTGTTAAGAATCTACACTCAGATGAAGATGGCCTGCATTTCAGAATGGCTACACATTGTGGTTGCCTCTGTTGGGTGTCCCATTCTTGGGCAGTGGCATGCCGTAGGGATTGGGCCATTTTCTATTCCTGCTAATTCCCAAGGCAAGCTGTTGAAAAGGCTCCATGGAAGTCCATTTGAAACAACCTTCCCATAGTGGCTTAGGGGGCACCAATTATCAATCTGGGCTCTATGTGGCAAATGTGTGTAGTTTAATTCAGAACCATTGCTCACTCTTCCTAGTAAGCTGCAGCCTTTATGAACATAAGAAGAGCCCTGCTGGATCAGGCCAAAGGTCCATCTAGTCCAGCTTCATGTATCTCACAGACACAACCTGCGTCCTGGTGCCCTCCCCTGCATGGAAGGAAGTGGATACCCACATTCGAAACCCCCAAAGATTGTCTTCTACATTATAATAAAAACCAGAAGATTACAAAATTATTGTTCTTAACTGTAAAAATGTTGACTAATTTTGAAAAAAGGTGTCAGATGAAGAAAGTTTGTTCCAATTTAAAAGCACAGAAAAAGTGAGAGATTTTTTTTTTTTTAAGGCACAGAAATCAATCCCAGTTCCAAAAGACTTCAATCCAGCTCAGCTTCATGCAGGTCATGCACAATATATAAAAACACATTTTTATAACACATGATAGACTTTGGCTTTCATGTAAGCATGAAGTGAGATAATTTTCTTTCTTGCTGTATTAGATGAAGATATTTTATTAGGAAAAAACTGCCTTATGTCTTACATCAGAAGGAGCACAAAGAAGTTATCCCACTGAACTCATGATTCAAGGAGTTTAGTAATGCAAAACATCTGTATGGAAAGGCAGTGTGTTATAGCTGGAGCAGGGCCTATTTTAAAAGAAATAACCTACTCTGTCTGGATCATCTTTGCCAACTAAAGGCAGATGAATTGTAGTAGATATCTCCTTTGAGGAGAAACAGCTTTAACATACTAACCTTTTCTTAGTCATGTCCACAAACTTAAAAACTTTATCTTCTGAACAGTGCTGGTGATAAAGCAAATGACTGATGAAGCTGAAATAATCCTAGACTTAAATCTAGTCACAAATAGGCAAAAGTCATCTGAAATTAATCTGAGCATCTGGTTAGCTAACTGGAGATGAACTGAAATATGTTTTGGCTGAATGTTAATTGGCACACTAAACATGGCTTTTTGGGCTTAATTGCATTCTGACCTCCCCCACACACACAAAAAGGGCATGCTCATTCCCTAAGTATAGGAGTTCACTGTATTTGACACAAGGTTTGAATTTTTTAGGTACATGAAACATTTTGTTGAAACAAGCAGTAACAGGCAACTTCCGAAAAGTGCTGAATTCTTTTTTGTTTTTGTTTAAATTATGCTTCTCTTCTATAGGTGGAGGGCACTCAGTATCTTTTGAGATACCAACTACATCTGACTGGGAAGAAGAGTTAAGAGACTGTATTTTTTAAGTGTTAGCTGCCTCAAGTCTCTCAAGAAAGAAGTGGATATACATTTTTTAAAAAATAAATAAAATGTGGAAAGAGAGAAGGAAAAGCAGAACAGGCCTGCTTCTCTTGTATCTATCGAAGAATTAAAACCTCATTAGTATATTGCCGTGGTTCCCAAACTGTGAGCTGTTGCTCCCCAGGGAGCCACAGAATCCTTGCAAAAAATCCACTGCCCTATACAATGTATAGGATTGGAGTCTAATGGGGAGCCACGGCCAATGGTCCAGTAGGTCAAGGGAGCCGCCAGCCCAAAAAGTTTAGGAACTACTCATATATTGACAGTACAGTCCTATAATATGTACTCAGAAATAAGTCCCATTGTGTTAATGAAGTTTATTCTAAGGAAAGTGTGTATAGAATTACAGCCAGATCTTCAGAGAAACTGTGTTCAAAGTACTTCTATTACTGTGCTTTTGAAAATAATGGAAGCTACTGACTTCCAGTAACACATTCAGGGTGCAATCCTAACTAGACGATAGGCTGGTCCAAGTCCCTTGGGCCGGCCTGGGAGGGTCACAAATGTGCCGTAAAGCACATTTGCGCCTCCTCAAGGGGAAGCTAGGCCGGAGCCGGCCTGCGGAGGCTGACATAAGCCTCCACACTGGCTTCCCCTCAGGTGCTTGTGTCGGCTCTGCTGGTTTGATGTAAGCAGAAGAGGTAGGTGGCGGGGGGGAGGAGGGAGGGAGGCATTCCAGGGTGGGGGGAAGGCGGGCGGTGGGCCACCCCGGGGGTGGGTGGGTGGGCGGGCTGGTAGGGAGAGGGAGGCGGGGCTGGAATCCGGCGGTTATGCCGGATCCCAACCCTCAGTTCCCGGGGAGAACGCTGGGAACACTTGAAGCTGCTCCACTCTCCTCAGACTTGTGCCACCTCAAGAGGTGGTGCAAGTCCAAGGAGACCCACAGGGGCCAGCAGCCCTTACCTGGAGGTGATAGGAACTGTTTCACCTTACCTCTGACTGAGTTGCCTCTGGCCACTATCCTGCACTGGATACAGCGCAAGCCTCCTGGCTTGCCTGTTCCAGCACAGGATAGGGTTGTGCCCTCAGTAGACAAAGGATGTGTACCTAATATATATTTCTAAAGATACTTTCAATGTAAAATATTTTACAAGACAAAATATTTTTTAAATCAAATTGTATTTGTTACTCATTCATTCAATATACTTTTTTTTTTTTTTTGGTGTAGCTAAAGAGAATGTATCGGATTCTGCATCTGTTGAATTGCATATCCCTTTGGAAAGTGAATTGACTGAAGTACATTCCAAAGTTACACATCAACTCAGCATCTCTTCAGTTGCTCCAGCAGTGGCTGAAGCAAAACCTAGTAAGACAATACCTAAAAAGGTTATTAGTTTGTCTACTATTCTACCTCAGACTGTTACAGATGTTTCTGATTCATCAGACGTAACAGAGTCATATACTGTACCAAGTGACCTATTTGTGACTAAAGCGACACAAGCTGATCTTAGCGAGGAAGTTGCACTGAGCTCTGAAAATCAGACTGAACAAATAGAGGTGGGACCGATAATAACTCCTGTAGATGTTCTACTGAGAACTGACTTGATTGAACCTGTGAAAACAGCTACTTCAGTTGCTCTAACAAAGGATGAAACACGTCTTGGAATCCAGCCCACAAAAAAATCAATGGAAGCCAAAACGGACATAAAACTCACAACTGTTTTCATTCCAAAGGAGTTGCTCACTGATCATCATGAACTTACTGTACAAAAGGTTGGTGATGGGGATGGTATGCTTGATGAGAGACCACTAGCTTCTAGCTCTGTTCCAGATGTAGTTGAAGTATCAAATAAGTTCTTAGATGAGAACACTACAGTGGCACCAATTGAGTTAATGTCTTCAACAACCTTATCGGAAAGCCAGAGACCCCCAGTTTCAAGGTACACAAAGAGCTATGACACATCAGCATTTTCAGCAACCGATAGAACTAAGGTGGTGCACACTGAGTCAAAAGAAGTGCCATCAGCTGAGAGCACCATGAGGTCTTTTCATCCTGAATCAGATTCTGTGGAATTACCAAGAAGCACATTCACTGCCACAGAAGCAAATGATATATTGAAACAGGAAGGGGAGGTTGGAAGGGATGAGGAGTCAAGGCACCATGATATAATTGCATCCACACCAGGAATGCTACAAGAGAAGACTAACGGAGTAATAGATCAGAAATATGATTGGACTTCTGAAGGGAGTACTGCTGAGTGGCAGCCAGATTTAGGAATTCCCAGGGACATAGCTACTGTTTCACCAGCGGTAGACACTGAAGGCATAGCAAGCACAGATTCAGTTATATTTACAGATGCAACAAAGATGGTGACTCCTTCTCCAACTTCAAAGAAAGAACCGAGCATTTCTCTGGTTTCAGAGACCTCGGGGGATCAGATTGTTAAAGACAGGGGTACTGTTCTTACAGGTGTCACAGGAAAAGCAACTGAGGCCTCAGTAAGTATCCAGGATGAACTCAGTACTAAATCTCAGGCTATGGAAAAAGTGACTGCTGTTCCAGACTCTACAGCAATAGTTTCAAAGTTGCCATTGTCACCTAAACATGACGTGGCTGCTGAAGGATCTGCATATGGAGAAACATATGTAACTACAAAAACCTTGAGCCCAGGTGTGAAAATAACAGCTTATGACACAGCCACAAAGCCTGAAGCTATTGCCCCTACAGTTGGAAAATCTGCGGATATGGGGAAAGTAGAGACTTCTACAATCCTTAGTCCGGAAGGTTCAGAAATAACAGTAGATGCTTTAGGAACTGGGCCTGTTTTATCTTCAGCGATTGCAACAAGTAAACCAACAGTTGTAAGTGGCATAGCCACATCTACGATTGCTGTAGTAGACAAAATCCAAACGACATCAGCACCCAAGCCTTTAATTACCAAAACACAGCCACCTTTAATTGACAGGCAAGCTCAAGAGGACCCGGACAAAGTGGTAATAATTGATGAATCTGTTTCTCCCATTAAAACAACTACTGATGATGATTTTACAGGCAGCACACTAGAACCAGATATTGATAATGAGTATTTTACATCATCAAGTGTTACTGCAGTTTCACAGCCCACAGGACCACCCACAGAGTCTCCGTCTACTTCAGATGCTGGCTTAGAGGAAAGCGACTTAAAAGTGTTTGTAGTTGGTGTTGCTATACCAGGGAACGATACAGGTAAGACTTTTTTTTTTTAAGATCATATCCCCAAGATCGTGGATATTTGGCCATAGCGTGAACTTTGAAAATATCTTAGAAGAACTTTTCTTAATGATTTATGGAGTATGACACTCTCTTGTTCTCCATGTCTGAATGCTGTAAATAGCTGGTTGTTAAATATTGATTATAGATAATATAGATGTGTACATTATTAGTTGTAGATGCAACCATAATGTATATGCAACAATAATAGGTAATATATTGCTGTTTGATATTTTCAGATCATTGAATTGACTTCCATTACCTGTGGAACAAGTCATTTTAATTTCATAGCTTCTACACCATGCATTACTACTCCTGAGTGTAGCATTGGAGCGTGTTAACATTCCATTAGTCTGTAGCTATTAACAATTGCGTTAGCAGTGCTATCAGCTAAGCAGAATTTGCAATCCTATACCCACCTACCTGGGAGTAAGCCCCATTTAATACAGCAGGAGTTTCTTCTAAATAAACATGCCTAGGATTGCACAGAAAACTGAGGTTCTTTCCAAAAGGTACTTTCAAAATTGGGGGCAGAAAGGTGTGGAATTGGCATGTTTCAATCAAAACAGCAAGGGGTTTTTGTTTTTTGTTTTAGCTGAAAGTACTGTCTATGCAGCTTTAGTCCTGTGGGTATCCAGAACAGAGATTTCAATTATCACTAAACTACCAAGTTATGATTTCTTCTGTGTTATCAGAAGTTGGTTAATGTGTCAACTGAAAGGAGATCTGCCAGTAGATATGGGTTTCCACATTGTTAGTGACATTATGTTTTGACGTTGGGTAGAAAATGTTAGAGAAAATAGCCATTGTAGTTCATCAGATAACATGCTGTGTGTAATTTTTCATATATAGTTCTATGTTATTATTTTGATATATTCTTTCTAACCAGTTACATTCTTGTTTAAGTTTCATTGGATACTCTTTTTCAATTTTTGTTTCATGAACATGATACTAGAGTGAACTACTGTCCATTATAGGAATGAATGTGATTTACCTAAAAATTTCTTCTAGCACTAAGTTTTATGGGAAACTCCCAAATGAACAAAAGTAGACCTTCAGCTTACACTTTTCTTCCGTGTTCTGTGATGCTTCCAGCCCCTTTCCCACTTCTTATACTTCGTTTCTGACCTTTTCTCTGATCTTATCAGTCTTATGTATATGTAAACTACTTGTCTTATTTCCATGTTCTGACTAGTGGTTAGCTATACAGCTGACACTGTAGAAATAATATAGTAGTAAACAGTACTAGTAACTTTTTTCAATTGTATATATGTATAAATGTCAAGATTAAGGTAATCAGAAATACACAAGCTTTTTTTTAAATAAGTGTAGCGTAAAAAGAATAATCTTTTGAATTATCTGATACGTTTCAGTGATCTCTGTTTAGAATTCTGTGTGATGACTGTGATTTGATAGATGGAATTTGAAAGCAGATAAACTCTGTTGGGGGGCCTCACTGAAAGAATTACAACATATTATGCTAATTTCTTGAGCAAGAAGAAAAGTAAAATACGAGGGTTCACTTGATATTTTCAGTGAGCCCATATCCGTTTGTACACAAGAGTCTGTGTTTGTAGGTGTGTACATATATGACAGGCGTGGGTAAACTTTTTGACCTATGGGCTATATTGAGTATAGAAATGGTACAGAGGGCCATAATGAGTACTTGTTATAATCAGAAGTGGGTGAAAACAGTTCTATCTTTTTGTGGATTTCAGTGTGTTGCAGTTAGAAGTGCAGAAAGTTGTGTTATGTATTTTTATTTTGTTATCACCAAAAACCCACCTTTAGTTAAAATTACCATACTCCTTTGTTATAGTTACCATCATAACTATATATTACCAACATTCTGTTTTTAGAACAAATTAATGGCCCAGTCCAATGGTCCATTTGTGACAGCGAATCTTTCAATCCGCTGTTGTGAATGGCCGTGCAATGGTACAGATGTTGCACTGCCATTGTGTGTGATGGAGCCACTGGTGGAAATGGCCAGTGAGTCTGCACACATGCCAGAATCACCTGGATACTCCCTCAACCCAAGTAAGGTGGCAGAGGGGATGGTTCATGAGTGGGGAGGGGCAAGGAGGAGAGCAGGAACCAAGCTGGAAAACAGAATGGGACTGAGAGTACAATCCTAACTTGTGCTGGAAACAGGCAAGTTACCCCTTACCCCATGTTGCGCTGCAGCAGCCCCAATGGATCTACTTGGATCTGTACCACCTGACAAGGTGGCGCAAATCTGAGCAGCCTGTGACTGCCCTGGACTGCCCAGGAACAGGGTCAGGATTTGACGTAACTACTGGGTCCTGGCCCTACTTCCTGCTCCCTAACTGCCCGTCCATAGTAGCCCCCGCTGCCTGCCCTCCCCCTGCTATGAAATGCCTCCCTCTCACCTTCTCCCTGCCCTCCCCACGCCCCTCCGGACACCTGCGTTGGCCAAACTTGGCAGACTCAACTCACCCCCTCCCCGAGGCCCACGGCAGCGTTGGGAGGCTGGCGCACATCTGTGCACCATCCTATCTCCCCTGTGAGTTGGCTGAAGTACTTTATGGCACTTTTGCGACACTCCCAGGCTGGCGCAAGGGACTTTTGTTGGCTCAAGTGCAGGTTTGGTTTTGGCCCTGAAATGTTAACACAACAGTTGGGAAAGTTATTGCACAAGCAACCTGTGCATTGGCTGAAAACTAAATAAGAACATAAGAACATAAGAACAGCCCAACTGGATCAGGCCATAGGCCCATCTAGTCCAGCTTCCTGTATCTCACAACGGCCCACCAAATGCCCCAGGGAGCACACCAGATAACAAGAGACCTCATCCTGGTGCTCTCCCCTACATCTGGCATTCTGACTTAACCCATTCCTAAAATAAGGAGGTTGCGCATACACATCATGGCTTGTACCCCATAATGGATTTTTCCTCCAGAAACTCGTCCAATCCCCTTTTAAAGGCGTCTAGGCTAGACGCCAGCACCACATCCTGTGGCAAGGAGTTCCACAGACCGACCACGCGCTGAGTAAAGAAATATTTTCTTTTGTCTGTCCTAACCCGCCCAACACTCAATTTTAGTGGATGTCCCCTGGTTCTGGTATTATGTGAGAGTGTAAAGAGCATCTCCCTATCCACTCTGTCCATCCCCTGCATAATTTTGTATGTCTCAATCATGTCCCCCCTCAAGCGTCTCTTTTCTAGGCTGAAGAGGCCCAAACGCCGTAGCCTTTCCTCATAAGGAAGGTGCCCCAGCCCCGTAATCATCTTAGTCGCTCTCTTTTGCACCTTTTCCATTTCCACTATGTCTTTTTTGAGATGCGGCGACCAGAACTGGACACAATACTCCAGGTGTGGCCTTACCATCGATTTGTACAACGGCATTATAATACTAGCCATTTTGTTCTCAATACCCTTCCTAATGATCCCAAGCATAGAATTGGCCTTCTTCACTGCCGCCGCACATTGGGTCGACACTTTCATCGACCTGTCCACCACCACCCCAAGATCTCTCTCCTGATCTGTCACAGACAGCTCAGAACCCATCAGCCTATATCTAAAGTTTTGATTTTTTGCCCCAATGTGCATGACTTTACACTTACTGACATTGAAGCGCATCTGCCATTTTGCTGCCCATTCTGCCAGTCTGGAGAGATCCTTCTGGAGCTCCTCACAATCACTTCTGGTCTTTACCACTCGGAAAAGTTTGGTGTCATCTGCAAACTTAGCCACTTCACTGCTCACCCCTGTCTCCAGGTCATTTATGAAGAGGTTGAAAAGCACCGGTCCCAGGACAGATCCTTGGGGCACACCGCTTTTCACCTCTCTCCATTGTGAAAATTGCCCATTGACACCCACTCTCTGCTTCCTGGCCTCCAACCAGTTCTCAATCCAGGAGAGGACCTGTCCTCTAATTCCCTGACTGTGGAGTTTTTTTCAGTAGCCTTTGGTGAGGGACCGTGTCAAACGCCTTCTGAAAGTCCAGATATATAATGTCCACGGGTTCTCCCGCATCCACATGCCTGTTGACCTTTTCAAAGAAATGAGGCAGGTGTACAAGTTAATGAGGAATATAAAGCACACAATTCCAGTGGGTCAAGAAGAGGTCTAGGGCAGGTGTTCAAATTAATGAGTAAATCATGTGAGCATGCAGACACATCTTTTCTGAGGAGGTTTTTTTGTTTTGTTTTGTTAGAAAGGAACTGCATTTGTACAGACTACTAAGCTGTTTTCTAGGCTCCTGTTTTTTCTGTAGAGCTCCATACCTCTGCCTTTGTATTATTGTTGAATGCAGGATGGACATGCACAGGAAACAAAAATTTATCTTTCACGCTTTGATGCTGCCATATTTACACATATTTCCCATCCTGAGCAAGTGGTACCCGTCTTACATTATTAGGGGAAGTACTGGGAAAAAACATGCGTCATGTCTGTTGAAATGGCTTAGAAGGAGCAGTAATGGGGAATTATGAGTTCTACAGCTAGAAGGGAATGAACTAGCAGAAAAAAAAGGAACTTTTCTTCAGCTCATAAACCTTTTATGAGCTGACAAATACTGGGGATTGAGGTGAGGCTGTTGTTTAACAGTGGTTGAGGGGATACTGAAAGCACGACTTCTGTCTGTATCAAGAATAATTTGCACACCTGCATCTTGTGGAGGCATTTAAAATTGTTTACTTAGCATGTTTGAAAGTCCTTGTTGGAGCCCAGGTTTCACACCAGCTATGTCTGGTTTCTTGACCTTTCTACTTTCAAATAGTCTGAAGTTGAGAAAACCATCCCTTTTTAAATGCAACGTTATATGAAAAGAGAATGCAGCCCTTTTTAATGCTATTTAACATGTCATTTCTTTTTACTGTGCATATTTCCTGCCTCTGAGATGTAATAAGTGGGTGAAATTTCAATGAAAGTGAGTGCCTTTTGCAGATTAATCATAGTCTTAAGCCTTAGAATAAACAGAACGCGAGTCCTCATTAGGACTCATTGAGACTACTAGACATTATGTTTTCTTCCATAAAATAAGGTCTTGTGATTCAGGGGCCAGATGGCAAGCACCTAATAATAACATAAATTTAGTGGTGAACTTCAGTGGTACCAAATGTGTAATAAGCTGGACATGACGTTGAAAATGGGAGCCATTGGTGCACACGAGGTAGATTGTCACTAGCTTTGATGGCAGACTATTCATTTGGACGTTGCTCTTGATTGAGACTTTCAGAACAATATTAATGTTGAAAGATGTCTTGTTTTGATAGTGTAGCAAGATTTGGGGCCATGGCCGACCCAAGTCCTCCTGGTGCCTTAGGTGGTATGCCAAATGCTGTCCTCGTCCTTACCGATGGATGTGCCAATCTCTACTCCTCCCACTACCTGGATTTGAGAAGCAAAAGGGGGCTGAAACTGAAGAGAAAGTATGGAGAAGAGAAGATACTCTTGCCCACCAATCTCTTCTTCACCATTCTTCCAGTAGTGGAGATAGGTAGGCAGATAAAGGTGGATGCCTCCTGTTGAACTGTTGCCTGAGACAACCATTTCAGTCGGCCTCATGAATGGGCCAGTCCAGTTTGGAGTGTGTTTTCATATATGTAGTTTTTGAATCAGTGAATGCTCGGTTGGTGCATATGGGCTGATATAATATGATAGAGGGAGGAGGAAAAGAGTTGGGAGTGGCTGAGTGTGTTTGAAGCTGTTGGGTAGGAAGCAAGAAGAATTTCAGAAATAGGGACATTTGGAAATGATTGCCTGCCACTGGATAATCCTTGGGTGTTTGAAGGGCCAAAACTCCCCCAAATTTCACCTCAGCCCGCAACAGCTTGGTAATAACCCTCCATCTGCTGGTTTTCCTCTGTTTCTCACGCTTTCTGAATTTGGGGAACAGGTGAGGAAAGAGGGAGAACTGAAGCTTAGGCTAAAGCCAATAGCTCTTTTAAACCTGTCTTGCATTGCTGAAGTGACATGTAGGGTTTTTTTTTTTTTTAGGTTTTTCCTTACTCATTAAACTAGGATGAATTTTAAAAAACCACAGTTCCCAGAGGGTTTTTTTCACCTCCACTTTTTAACACTGTCTTTCCTCTAAGGAGCTCAGGGTGGTGTATGTAGTTCCTCCCCTCCTTTTGTCCTCATAACAACCCTGTAAGGTAGGTGAAGCTTTCAGATAGTGACTAACCCAAAATTACCCAGAGAGCTTCATGACTGAGCGGGGACTTGAATCTGGATCTTCCAGATCTGAGCCTCAAACTACTACTATCCTGTCTTAATTTGAGGACTGCTTTAAACTGTTCCTCATTTAGCAGTGAGGATAGCTAAGCATGTTCAGGAGCAATACTGAGAAACATCACTAGGAAGTATAGGGTTTTTTTTTTTGTTTTAATTCCTCCTGACATTTAGAAGGCTGTGCATTCATTTTTTGGATGAATGAAATTTATAGTGAAGGCAATATGTTTATTTTGAGTTTCATTTGTCCCCAGACAGACAGACCAGGGAACAAATAAGTGGGGAGAGGGGAATTCTGGTTTCGGAATCCTTAAAGGGTCTTACAGCACCTTAAATAATAACTAGTTTATTTCAGCGTATGTTTTCATACCCAGTGCATTTCATCAGATGTGTAAGGTGAAATCCTCAATGAGCAGCGATATAGGTTGTACTAACTTTGCTTGGGCAGCAGGAATTCAGTATTGGGGGGGGTACTTTTTCCCCCAAGTCAGCTTGATTTTCGCAGCCATGGTTTTACAGAATATCTCTTTTCCCCCTTTAATATATGGAAGCTTTTCCATGTCTAAAACTGTGTAGCTCTTTTAAACATTCTGCAGATTACTCTGTCACAGAGTAATTAGGCTGTCATCTTGTTAATGAGAGTGTTAATTTCTTAGTTAATCACTGAGACAGCTGTAGTAATTTTCATATTTTGAACGGTCCAGTTCTTTTTCTTTTTCTTTTTTTTAATGAAGAAGAATGAATCAAGAGTCTCATTATTATCTCATCAGTGTGAGTACTCTGGTGCTTGACTGGTGATTTACCATTGGAGGTTCGCTTACTGTTGTAAGGCTCGAGTTTCATCAAGATCTGTTATTGGAGGAATCCGAAATATATTGCTAGCACTAGGTGCTAAGTGAACCCAAGCGAAAATGTGGAGAAAGGAGTGTGTGGTCAGTTGTGGAATTCAGAGCAGCTCATTCTGTCTTCTTGGACCAAATAGTTGGGAAAAATCACTTTGGAAAAGCTGTTTTGCACACCATGAGGGCATATCTCTGCACTATTAACCACTTAGGCAAAGCATTGCTCTTTGGAAAAATTTATCTGTGTCACCATTGCAATAGCCCTGCCACATATAGCCCCAATTCTAATCTGCTTGGCATGTCAGAAAACTGGGTGGTGCCTCCCCAAGTCTGGTGGTTTGCTTTACCTTTGTTCTCAGTACCAGTGGACCCCATCCAAGGGGAAGGGCCTGTGGGAATAATGAAGATCCCAGGCCAGCTGTCCCTGCAGGAGCAGTCTTCCCAACTCTAAGGTAGCAGGTGGCAACCCCTGCAGACCCAAGCCTTGGAAGGGATCCTGGCCTCTTTCCCTGCCCATTGGTTAGCCTTCCTTCCTCTGCCCTTACTGGCATCCTCCTCTCCCCCTCCTGTGCGTTCATTCTCCATTCCTTTTTCTACCTTGTTTCTCTACATATTCCTGTATTGTCCCATTCCTTGTTACTTCATCACCAGTTGCGGACCTGCCATTAGTTTTGATAGGGCGAAAGCCCCTGGCACGAGCCGCTGGGACCCTGCAGAAGCCTCTGTGAGGCTCCCGACGGGGTTGGAAACTGTGCTTCTGGTTTTCCAGGAACTGGAACACCTCAGAGATGTTTCCCCAACATGGGCAGAGGTCACATGAGGCTCCATGAGCCTCAGGTGAGTGGAGGGGGGCAGCTTTTTGTGTGGGGGGGGCGATGACAGCCCACCCGGGGGGTGCCATCACGAACCTTTGCCCTGGACACAGGGCTGGAGAGATCCACCACTGTTCATCACTTTCCTATGCGAACATTCTCTCTTCGCCCATTGCCCCGTGCCTCCCAACACCCTTTTTATGACTGGATACCCCCAGCACAACTCCTCTTCCAGCCCAAAACTGGCAGCTGTGGTCTTCCCCAGCCCTACCTACATTGGTCACCTGATCAGTGCCTGGCGGTGACATCACCATCAGGTACCATGGTGTTCAGACAGCTGCCATGCTGTCCTGCTTCTGCTTGCACAGCAAGAGCACACCTCTGGGCTCACAGCTTGCAACTGCTTAAGTTAATGTGGAATTATAAGGACATTGCAACTTTAAAAATCAAATGTGAATTAGAACAAATTCATTGAAGTGACTGAGAAGAGAGTCTGTACCTGTAGTGGACATTAAGAACTTGGCTGAATTGCTTCCCTACTTATTTTTTCACCTAACTTTTCATTGGTATATGTCAAACTGTTTTGGATCAGCTTATTTAAAGGAGGTGTTTATCATTATGGAAGCCTTTCTAAGCAAAGTGAACATAGGCCTTCGTATCAATTCAACATGGTGTTTTATTTGAGAAATGGTCTTGTACATTTGAAGAAGAAAATGCAGCTATTGTGTATTATTCCCCTTCCTCATGCACAGTCTGGACTATAGGTTTGAAAACTCATTGGCATTAATCATTAACCTACAGTAAATTGTGCCATTTTTTAAGAGCTTAAATAATTGGGTAAAGAGCCTATTTAGCCTTCATTGTAAGTCGTTTCTGAGAAGCATATTATAGAATGATGATCTTCCTCACATTCCTTCACAGACCTCCACAGACACTGGGAAACAGCATCCCTCTGTCACACACTTCATTAAGATATATACACATTCTCCACTGCTTTTTGCCCTGTTGCCAAGGAAACCTCCTGGCCCTATACACAGGGATTAAACACTTGGGGCTTCCTTATGGCTTCTTAGCGTATTCATGAGACAAATAGGTACCATGTCATTTGTATTACTCTTGTTTGAAAAGAGAAAAAACCCTTTGAGAACCTTCATGCACAACCCTGGAGGACACTTGAAGTTTGAAGGCAAATAAATAACTTCTGTATCTTACATGAAGGGAACCCTTAGGGTTGTTTTCTGTTGAGAGAAAACTGTTACTTTCTGAATAAGTGAGTTGTTTGTCATTTGTTCCTTCAGCCATTGTTGAAATACAGATGACTTGCCATTCCTGCAGAAAACATTAGCTAATTATCACCTCTGGGGAAATATCTGGACGTAGTGAGAACGTCAAGTCCAAGACAAATGGGCTTAAACTCATAAAACTAAATTCATAACAAATGTGGCATTTGACACCATAAAAGTAAATAGGCATTTGTGGGTAGATGTTTGTAATGCTTAATTATTTATGTAAATATTTTACTACTTTTCAAACGCATTTCAAAGTGGTGTAGATTAGAACTTTGAAAGTGCTGAAGAAGCAAGCCACTTCCAAATATTTCTTTTAGTGTTGCGGCTTATTATTTTTGAGTACGTCATTTTGGCAGAGGTCTCATGTGATACTTAGAATTGTTGGGAATGTCCACTCACTGTTAGGTGTGGTTAAGGTCAGAACTAGTATTGCCTAACTACAGTGTAGGAAAATCCCCCTGCCCTCCCCCAGGAAGGCTGATCCGTGATTTATCCTACTTCAATTCAGAGTTTAAAACTAAGACATTTTTTTTTTTTAGCTTTAGCTAGAGTTCCCAATGAAAAATTCTAGTATACAGGCAGGACATGGATCTAAGAGTAAAGTCCAATCATTTTTGACAGATCTCAGGTCAGAGCCTGGTGGGTTTTGGTGAGTGGGGATGCATCCCAATGAGAAAGCTGTCTACTTAAGGCACTAAAGATTAGCTAAATATGACTAACAGGAAGAAAATGTCTTACATTTCCCTTATATTTTGGGAACAAAATTGTGTTCAAATTATGCAATAAAAGGTCTAGGTGAGGCCTTATGAAAATGTACAATACCCAGCTCCTGACTCCATCTACTTTAGCAAAATCATGGCACCCATGTAGCTGTGGGGGAGGGGGACTTTCACAAAAAGTAAGCTGGCTGGGCTTCTCTCTTTCCTCCTATATTTTGAGCAAAAGGGGGTGGAAAACCTAGATTGCTAGGTTTACCATTTTCAATGGGGCTTATTCTCTGCTGAGTGTGTTTTGGATTATGGCCTTTTCTCTTTGAAAAGACAGTATATGCTGGTAGCCCAGAGTGAGAAATGCTGTTTCATTACTGTTACAATTTCTATCAGTGTTTCTGGTTTCAAATTTTGTATACCATTATTAGCAAATACAATTTTACTTCTGTGCTATTTTTTAACTTGCCAGATTAGTTGGAAAATAAATTGACTTATCATGCTTAAAAGATGTATAGCAAAAGTACCATCTGCGTGTGCCTGAGTGAAGTTTTGAGATGAAGAAATGTTTAGTTTCATTAACATCTGCTACATCCTTGGCTGTAGTGATATATTCACCAAGT
Source organism: Tiliqua scincoides (assembly GCF_035046505.1). NCBI lineage: Eukaryota > Metazoa > Chordata > Lepidosauria > Squamata > Scincidae > Tiliqua > Tiliqua scincoides. The sequence goes on from NC_089822.1 coordinate 35,268,298, forward strand.
ATTACTTGAAGAAAGGATGTGTTTCAGACTTCCTTCCCCTCTGTTCAAAGATAAGCAGCTGTTCAAGATTCTCCATTAACCTGCATAGCAATACTCAGCATTTTTAAGCTTTGAGAAGGCTTAGCTGGACCTTCGCTTTCCAACTAAAACAAATATGTAAGTTACTGGTTGGTCAATGTCCCTGGTATGGCATTTCAAGCTATAGCAGCATTGATGCCCCTGAATGCTGTTTTACCTTACACCATGAAATAATTTTGTGTTCATTGATTAGTGCAGGGTCTCCAAACTTTTCAGCCGAAGGGCCACATCAAATATCTGGCATGGTATTGAGGGCTGGGGAAAAAATGAAATATAAAATTTAAATAAATACATTAGAGATGGAACTTAGATGAATGACTTGAATGAATGAATGAATGAATGAATGAATGAATGGGCTCAAATGTCCGGGATTTCTCCAAGCACCATCACAGCCCAAGAAATAAAGCACACGCACTTAAATGGACTCCAATTCCCCACCCCACAAGCACATCTCTGGTTGTTTTTGGTCAACTGGGCCAGAGGCTCTCAGGGAATCAGAGACTGGCCGTGGGCCGCATCTGGCCCCTGGGCCGGGGTTTGGAGACCCCTGGATTAGTGGATAATTAACCAAAGAAGGTAAAATTTTGTGGTCATTCACACTACCTAATTTATTCAAGCATGGAGAAAAATCTATAGACAGGAGCAAAATCTAAGTAACGATTTCAAACCCGTTATTGGGTTCACTGATCCATAAAGCTTCATTATCACAATAATCCTAGGGCTTCACTGAAGGATGAATTTTTGCCTTTATCTCACTGTAGCAGAGCTGTATGCAATGATGAACTGTTTAAAGAATCTTGGAGGATTTTGCTAAGGCAAGATTTAGTACCATATAAAAGATCCTTGGACCTAGGCTCTCAAGAGCCTCAATTTCCTCATGTTACGGTCATAAATGCAGTCTGCCAGAGTGGAAAGGTGGATTTAGTATAAAATCCACTTAGAATGTAAGAGATTTTGGTTAGCTGTTCTCTTGCCAAAAAAGGCAAAGTGGTTTGATTAAAAGTGGCATAAGAAAATAAACATTGGCATATTAATATTGCTGGACAATTCTGAACTGATTCAGAACAAGATTGTGAGATGATGTGTGTAAGTTTTTATACTAAGGGAAATCAGATCTGTGTTTACAACCATAACCTAGAAGTGGTTTATGCATGTGGCTACTTCCAAGAAGGACACAGATATTGCAAAGCTTGATATCATTCCCATATCTTTCTTGGACAAATCTTACCCTAGGTTACATTTTTAGACTTGTGACTATGTTGTGAGAACACTCCCATGACTCAATAAAGCAACAGAGGATGTTTTTGTTTTAGTGAGAACAAACATTCACACCTTCCTTAGTTTACCTTGCAGTGTAATTAACATTAAAATATAAGAATGTTAGAAAAGGCTTACTTAGTTTTGGACATAGTAGTGTATTCATTTTCATAAAGTGGCTCCAGTGCTTCAGTGGTTAAAGTAGTTGTTGGCAAAAGCAAATTATGAATGACAATTGTAAATGCATGGTTAACCCACAACATTGTCCCCAGATGTGTGAATAGATCTTCTTATATTCACACTATTTAGAAGAACTGTTCATCATTTATGGGGGGGATGACCCAGATTTGATTATAGATTTGGGGTTCCGGTCAAGTTGAATTTTTTTGGGGGGGAGTGCTTACTGACTTTTGCAGTGGCTTCTGCCTGGATTCTGCAAGGAACTTAGACTCAAGTTCCATCAGGCTCTCCTAGGTTGATCCATCAGGCAATTCACAGCTTGAATTGGACTTCCTCTTTGCCTTCAAGTTGTTCTGGAAATCACAGAGGGCTCAGTTTATTCTCTACCGACCTCAGGAGGCTGTGAGACTCTGGATGCATGGGAATATCAAGGTTGATGTACAAATTGCAGCCCACATAACTCAGATTGGGCCTTTCCTGCCTCCTGCTGGGTGGCAAATGGAAGTTTATCCTAACATGTGAAGGCCACAGGAGGTGCAGGGGCTTTTAAAACCTAGCACATGGTGGCATCTTCAGCAGAACACCCAAGGCCTAAAGGCCTTGGGTTTATCTAGTGCAGGGGTCTCCAAACTGGAGACTGCTGCATGCCAGGATTGCTTTCCCCAGCACAACCAGCACTTACCGTTCCGGCGCGCCACAGCCCTTCTTTTGCCCAGATTGGGACAATGTGACACTTTGGGCAATCACATTTATGGTGCAGTGCCCCAGCAGGCATTGCACCCAGATTTCCAGGCAGACCTGATTGCCCAGAGCATCGCACCATCCTAATCTGGGCAAAAGAAGAGCTGCGGCACACTGGAACGATAAGTGCTGCTCATGGGAGGGAAGGATTCTCCTAAACCCCAGATCTGGCCTGTGTTTGGAGAGACCTGATGTAGTGGAACAAATCAGATGATACAACCTTTTTTATTTTTTAAAAAAACACTTGGTAATTCAAAAGTAATATTGAATAGGCACTGATAAATTATTTATCTTTGAGCCATAATTACAATTTTGCAGCTGTCGTCATAGCTTCATGTTGGCTCCCCAGAGGCTCCTAATGCTTTGATGCTGTTATCAAACCCAGAACAGTGGGAGTTCTGATTTTATTTATAGGTATAGTGTGGAAAAAGGTGTTCCTTTGTTTGCACTATCCCTATACATTGCATAAAACTGGCAGTCACACACTTCCAGGGTTGACAACAGCATATGAGGAGCATGGTAAGGAGAGGAGTGAGCTGCTTTGGTGTTGGGTTGGGGGAAGTTGGCAGTGGCAGTAGTAGACTTAGGGTGAAAGGCACCTTGAATCCTCCATCCCCTCAGATCGCTTACAATCTACCAATGATGCAACCCACATCGGCTGTCCTCATGGATGGGCCAGCCCTGCATGGGATGACAGTCTCTGGGTAACATTCACTGGAAGTCAGAATGCCATTTCTGTCTTTGACAGCTGTATTACATATGGCAGTAACTGCAGTGTGTCTATGTACACACATGCAGATAGATTTAGAGACAGGATGTTTATGAATGCTGCTTTTGTTGTTTTATAACTTTCTTTCATCCATGAGACATATTTCACTTTAAATAATCAACATAAGCTGCTGCTTCAAGCCACTTTCCCCAGAACAGTTACTTTGACTGCAATGGCACTACTTCAGAGTGGTGGTTTGAGGTTTTAAGCCATAGTCTAAAAAGAAAAAGAAAAAAAATTGGACAGCTAAGTATTAAATGAAACTGTAGAAATGAGCATAGCCATTGTTAATATTTAGCAAGTGTGGCATTAATTTCCACTTCTTTAGTACGTAGAGATATAAATTATCTCTACTGTAACAGGTCTGCACAAGCCAAGAAAATATTATAATCTTATTGAACATCCATGGCCAATTGGGGGGGGGGATCCCAATAATAAAATACAAATGTACATTGAATCACAAATGCATCTTCTTGCAAACAGAAGATGCAAGAAAAAAATCAGAAATGCTTAAATTAGGAACAGTACAGTATTCTTCCCAGCCTCTGGTAATCTAAAGCAGTGTTTCTCAGACTGTGGGTCGGGACCCACTAGGTGGGTCACGAGCCAATTTCAGGTGAGTCCCCATTCATTTCAATATTTTATTTTTTATATATTAGACTTGATGATCCCATGGTATGTGACTGCATTTGGGGAAGTGTTACAGACCAGTACTTTTAACAAGCTACAATGTATATTCTTTTAACAATGATAGTAAATGGGACTTACTTCTGGGTAAGTGTGGGTAGGATTGTAGCCTAGGATTGTTCAAAATTTTCCTGCTTGATGATGTCACTTCTGGTAACAACATCACTTCCGGTGGGTCCTGACAGATTCTCATTCTAAAAAGTGGGTGCCAGTGGTAAATGTGTGAGAACCACTGATCTAAAGGAAATAATTTCCTTTTCATTTCCCCTGCAATTTATCATTCTTTCTTTGAAAATTCTGCCAGTAATGTTTGTTTGTCCAAAAGCATCCTATCACTAATAAATGTTGTCTATGAAACTGCCTGCTGTTGAATCAGGTTCATTGGTTTCTTTGGTTCTGTCTTGCCTGTGCCGGTTGGTTACAGCTCTCCAGGGTTTTGGATAGGGTTTCTATCGGCCCGGTTGGACTTTAAAAGTACAGTTTTGGAGACATTCATTTTTTATGGCCGTTTCTCCTTCCCATGCTACTGGATGGGAAGAATTTGTAACCACCTCCTCTGCCGGATTATGTGCTTACAAAGAGGGAGAGAAGGCTGCATCCTTCATTGTGAAAGCAGCAAGCTAGAGCAAGTACAGTGCAAGCACTTTTCTACTAGATCTACTTGTGTGAGATGGGATCTACTAGATCTACCGGGTAGATGGGACTCGTCAGCCTGGGAAGGCAGCTCATCTGAGAGAAGGAAAACTCTGATCCCAAACCTCCACTGCCTTGTGGCTACATCCAGTTATGGAAAAGGCTTCAGGAGTCAACCTCAAGGCAGAATCAGGAGCCGGAGTCCCTGAGGCAGTTCATGGCTGAACACAGTCACGTTCTGGCAACTCCTGCGACGCCGCTGGAACCAACCGTATTGGCTTCTGCCTTTCCATTGGACCATTTCAGCGACGTGGAGAGGGGGGATTTGCTGCATGGGTAACAGCCTATCCTCCATACCTACTTTGCCCAGGCTTCGCGCACTGGATAGGACACTCTGTTCCAGAACCACCATTCAGAGCGTGACACCATAGTCTTCCGAGACTGAAGGATGCCAACAACTTGTGTGTAATTGGTCCTGGTAATTGTGGACTAGACATGTTGCAAGAGCAGCATAGGAATTCCCTGATGTAAGATGCTTAGTCCTCCTTTATCTGGAAATATATTGGGAGTAATGAAAAGACAACTTATGATTATGTTTTAGACTATAATGTGAAAATGTCTGAGGTGCTAATCCAAAATATTGGAGGACAACAAAGCAAGCTTAAACAGCTAGACTACAGCTGAGCTAAGTGATACATTAATCTGAAAAGAATGAATGACTGCTTAGAACTTGGGAGAAGCTTTTGTGAAGCTATGATAGGACCAGAGTGAGACATGGAATACATTTCTCTGTGGAGACAGGGCCTAGGAGAGGGGAGTAAAGGGGGCCATTTGTACCCGGGCCCAGAGTCAAAAGGGAGGCCCAGGAACCAAAGGAGAAGGCCCAGAAATTTCTGGGGATCTTACGTTTTCCTGTCTACTCAGATGTGTTACCTGCATGGGATGCTGGGGACAGTACAACGACTGGTGATGCTGGGGACTCTGCTGATGCCATATGGGTTGGTAGACCTGGGCTCCAAAGAGTTTTTCAGTTGTCTCTAACCCCCACCCTGTTTTGACCCTCCCTGCCCCTATTCTGCTTGCTTGTCACCACCCTCCCCTGCTCTGTTTCACCCCTCTCCCTTTGCAAAGAGGCCCAAAAGAAACTTTGTGCCCCCTGATAAAATTACCCTCAGAGGCCCTGTGTAGAGACATCTGTATCTGCATAGGTGTTTTGAGTTGTAGTCAACAATTTTGTCAAGCTGAAATGGGGCACTTCTCAAGGACTGGAATTTGAGAAGATTCTACTAATTGAAACACAAATTTTCTGTTGAAATATAGACAGTGAAATGTAGTAAATCAGGCTCTGTAATTGAGTGAAGACTAAATGCCAAGACTGACCACCCAACTTGCATCTCTTTCAATTCCTTTCCAGTCAGTTGTACAAAAAATGAATAAATTTCCAGAAAGTGAGTTGAGTAATTTTATAGTCTTATGCAAGATCTGTCTTGCGTGGGTGCACGTGCTTTACAAAGCTGACTACTGAAGGAAATGAAAGATGTCCAAACTTATCTTTTAGATGTTGGTGAGAAAACAAAAAAAGATATAGTGGGGGAAAACATATAGAAAATATGTTCAATAGCATATTCTCACAAAGTTGCACATGGGAGCCAAGGATAACCATACTTACATTCTTATGCACTTCAACAACAACAGTTTGCATAGGAAACATTGTAAAATGGATTTTTCAAAATATTCTAGTTGTCTGGCCTGAATAGTCATGAAGAGCAGAGTTTCACCTGACTTTATTCTAAGCTATTTAACACATGTCTGAGGGGAAACTAATATAAAAATTAAATAATTTCTGAACAGCTTGGTTTGTTTTACTTAGCTGTGTAATGATAGGTGTTTCTTAACAATGAGTGCTGTAACCAGGCACATTTCAGATTCCTTATGACCAGAAAAAGCAGAATTGTTAGGAATTGTCAGCGGTTTGAGCTGTTTCCCAGATGGTGGGATTAGAGCATTGTTTTCCAACCTATGGGACCAGTGAGACCACAGTGCGATTATTGGTGGGTTGTGAAACTGAAACTGACAAGGAAAATAGATTGAGCCCTATGGAAAGTGAAACTGAGTAGCACATAGGCATTTACCCATGAGTAGGCAAATGTGCCTCAGTCCATTTCGAAGGGTAGGCTAAGAGGAATGCAATACCATCAGAATGGTCCCAATCTGATGAACGCAAGTGCCAAAAAACACTCAAGAAGGAAGTTCCCCCTCTCCTACTGACAAGAAAAAGTGTATTGAGTCCTATGGAAAGTGAAACTGAGCCACATGTGTGTGTTTACCCATGAGTAATGTGACTTGGCTCCTATCAAAGGGCAGGTGAAGGTAAATGCAAAGTCACCAGAATGGTTTCAGTCTAATGAACATGAAGCTCAACAAATGCTCCAGAAAGAGGCCCTCCCACTATAGTAAAAAGAATAAAAACAGCTGCTTGAACAACTGATAAGTTGAAACTTTTTCTTAAGTCTTGTAAAGCTTGGTGAGTCCCGATAGACTGTCATTTTAAGAAGTGGGTCACAAATAAATGCATGGGTGAGGCTTAGGGCACAATCTTAACCATGAGTTAGTCCCTTGTGCCAACCTAGGAGGGTGCCTTATGGCATGTTTGCGCTTCCTCGGGAGCAAGCCACGCCAGTGCACAAAGGTGCACTGGCCCACGGAGGCTGCATCCAGCCTCCATGTTGGCTTGTGGAGGGAGCCTTGTGTTGGCCGACCTTGGCCAGCACAAGGCTCTGGAGTGGGCGGGGAGGAGGTGGGAGGGAGGCATTGCAGGGTGGGGGGAGGTCAGGGGGGGTGGTTCCAGGGTGGGTGGGCGGGGAGCAAGAGGTGGGGCTGGAATCCAGCTGTTATGCTGACTACCGACCCCCGTTTCCTGACCAGTGTGGAGCAGCTTCAAGCTGTTCTGCTCTCCTCTGACTTGTGCCACCTCAGGAGGTGGCGCAAGTCCCAACAGACCCATAGGGGCTGCAGTGGCTTACTTGGGGATAAAGAGAAGAGTTTCCCCTTACCTTCAGCTGAGCCACTTTGCAGTCCTATCTTGCATTGGATACAGCGCTAGCCTCCTGGCTTGCCTTTTCCAGTGCAAAATAGGATTGTGCTGTTAGTTTCACTTGCCATAGTGCTCAATACATTTTCCTAGTCATCTCTCAGCCTGTCAGTTTCAACTTCACAACCCCCAGCAATCAGGTTGCAACCAACAGTTTGGGAAACATTATTCTAATCTCATCATCTCAGAAACAGCTAAAACTATGATGGGTCCTGACCCACAGTTTGGGAAACACTGATCTAGTATAATACTTCTATTGTAATATTTTAATGACGATGTTGATAATATATTCCTTTCATTGAAAAGACTGGTAGAGACAGAGGTATTCAGTGTGGTATTATAATATTGCAAAGAGTGCCTCAAGTGAGATCTCAAACAGTCAGTCTTGGACACATTAACCTCCTAGACCAGGAGGTCTGGTCTAGAGGGTAGAGCCTCCGTTAGCCCAAAGATAACATCTGAAGGTTGCCAGTTTGAGGCCACTGGCAGCTCCATGAATGGTGAGACCTTGAAGCAGCTGACAAGCTGAGCTGAGTTATTTCACCTGCTCTTTGGTGTGAGCGAAGAAGTGTCTTGGCTGTCCTTCAAGTGAGAGATGAAGGAGCTGCTTGTCAGCCAGCGTAGGAGGCAACTGGGGGCCAGAAGGGATACCAGACTGTGAAAGATCCATCTGAAATGTTGTGCGGTTCTTGAAAGATAGAACATTTCTGTTATTGCAAAAATTCCCTCAGGGATTTAGAGATAGCCTGCCCATGTCCTCTTTGAATAAAATCAGAGGAGTAATCTGATGACCAGAAAGGTGGTATAAAAATACCAGTGTTGTTGTTATTGTTGTTGTTACTACTACTACTACTACTACTACATCTTGGTAGGAGTTGGCAGAGTAGATCTATTGCACCTTGTGTTTTATTTTGGTTGGCTGTCTCTTTGGAAATTGACCTGCTCTTTGCCTCTGGCTTTGCCTATTTGGACTGTGCCCTTGGCTGCCAGGACAACAGAGCAGACCCCTGCCGAGACCTAATAATTATTACCAACTATGTAATATGCTTTTTCAGGAGTTGTTGTCCCGAGAAGAACCACTGTTTAAATATTTTGGAAGAGAACCTGGTAGAAACATATCCAAACCTGTCAGGGAATTGCATTTGTACAAAAGGGCTGTTTTGTACATTATAAGTTTTAAAGATTAGGGGAATGTATATAGGTTCGAGGTAGACTTCTGTTTGATACAGCGCCATATGCACGTGTTTACGTCTTCTGTGGGGTGCCTAGAACATATGCTTTTTATTAAGTTTATTGCCTAGTATAAATGGTTTTGACTGAGGCAGTCTCCCAGGTGTGCATGATTAGAACAATAATTCACTGGTCAGAACTTGTTAGTGTTGTTGCTCTCTCACAGATTGTTGTTTATGCAGTCTAGATATTCAGAAGATTGAGCTCACAATTCCTAGCCTTATTCACTGAAACGCTAGGCTGTTCACATGTTCAACTGTATTCAGTTACATTTGTGTGCCCAGGTATGATCATTGTTGCCTGTACCTGGGTGCGGCTATTCGCATATTCTATTCAATGTTCTGTTAAAATGAACCTAGAAACAGTCACTCACACAGAACTGTGTACTCAAGTCCAGACAGATGTACTCAGTAGAGACACTGCGTGCCTAGTTACAACATAACATGTGACCAGGTTAACTACAAAAAATTAGTTTCTAACAACCCATTTCTATCCTTCCCCCTGCCATAGCATGTACCAGAACAGGCTGTGTTGTATGCAGTCATGGTGGTGGGATGATTGGGAGACTTGGGAAAGATAAGGAAAAATATATCCCCTTACCCCTTAATAGGCTGCGCAATTGCTAATGGGTCTCCTCAGACCTGAGCCAGCTCTATATCTGGTGTGAGTCTGAAGGGGCATGTTGGAAGGTTCCAGAGGGGACAGCATTCGGTGCAAGTTTCTTATGTTGGGATACACCCCCCCCAACTTGCCCCCTCCCCTCCCTTGATCCACCATGCATCTGCATGCCTCAGAATTGCAGTTTAGGCAAAAACAACAACAAACAGTTAAAAAAAGCGCGGTTTTTTTAGTTAAACCAGAAGTGATGTTTTTATGCCTTTAAAAGGCATTAGGAATGCTGGGGAAGCCCTCAGTGTTTTCCCTGGCCTTCATATTGCCTTTTAAAGGTATAAAAACATCACTTCCAGTTTTTCGAAAAACCAGAAGTCTCTTTTTTTTGGCCTAAACAACCTGAGGCCTGCAGAGACTGCAGGCAGACACACTCGACCTCTGCAGGGCTCAATAGAGCCTCTGGAGACAAGGGTTCACTGCTCCCCTTGCCTCCAGATGTACTTGAGGGAGTGCGCACAGGGCCCCACATCTGCAGACCCATAGATAAGTGAAACCGCAGATATGGGATCTGTGGATACAGGGCCCTTCAAGTCTTAATTTTCTTTTTATTCAAAAATGTAGGAGGAAAGAAACAAGAGAAACCTTTTTGTTCTTCCTCCTTCAAAAATAGCATGCCATAGCAGAATCTTAATCTTAAAATGGTTGCCTTATACTTCTTCATTGTTCATGCTTCAGTGGTACATGAGGTCTATAAAATCTCATAGGGCTGTATCCTGTGTCTGAAGTATGTCAACACATTCATACACATATCAGCTCTCAATTTCAACTAAAAGTGTATATGCAGGTTCAACTTTGTTATACACGGATTTTACTCAACGCAAATGACCACTGCAAATGAGAAGGAATGTGCTGATCCCTGGAGAAGGGGAAAAATGCATCCCTTTAAAATCACAGTTTAAAAAACTGCTTATCTTACTGTTGTATGGATTTTTCTATCTCAACGTGATGAGAAGGGCCCTTTAAATTAAAGGAAACAGACGTTTAACAATAGCCTCGTTAATATGAGAGGGTAGCCAGCTGACAATTCATCCTTCTCTCTCCAGGGTAACTCCCCCTCCTTCCCCCCTGAGCACCTGAAAGATAATCACTTTGCTATGGATGGAGGGAGGGGAAGGGAATGAAACTTTCTAAGCGGCTGGAGGGAGACTGATTGATGGATTGTCTGCCTAATGACTCTGTCTTACATTGAAAAGGTCAGCAAGGCTGTTTTTAAATTGCCTAGCAAAGGGTTATTGTTTTTTTAATGGATTTGCTTTTATGCGTTTTTGGCGAATAAGGAGACTCAACCTGTCTTTATGATTGCTCAAAAAGTCACTGGGAATGTCTACATAGTTACAGTGCTTTCTATATTTACTATTCTCTGCTATGTATTCCTCTAAAATGATACAGGTAGCATGTTAAATTATCTTCTGTTTCCATTTTCCTCCTCTCTTTTCTCTTTTGCAACAGTTGTGTGATTTCTGGGAGCTAGAAATATGTGTGAAGGCAACAGAAGGTTTATGTCAGCACTTTTATATCAGTGGCATCACCTGCCAGCCAGCCTTGACTCTTCATGAAGTAGAACTCTTAGATTAATATTGTCTAAGGATGTTGTGTTGTCAGTTCATGTCTTTTCCTTAAACACGTTTTCATCCGGTTAGTGATAACATATTCATGCTGGGTGGCTGAAGTATAAGAAGAAACTATTCAAACTATTCAAAGATTGAATTGAACTTTTAAAGTTTTCCAGAGGTTGAATTACAGTATATCTACATTTCTTTATTTTTGCCTCACATTCTAAGAAAGATTAATTAATGACAAAAAATACATGCAACAGTGTATGTGTGTGGAGTGTGTATTTTTGTTGCTGGCTGACTTCATGAATAGCTTTTTTTCAAGTCACAATTGACATTTTTACTCCCTTTTTTCAGGTAGTATCTCCTGAAATATGTGACTTGAAACTTTTTTTTTTAATGTCATGACATTAAAAATTGAAAAGAGTATGTACAGAAACAATATGGTAGTGAAAAGTATTTTAATGTAGATGGATAATCATGGAAGATTATTGACAATTTCATATCCTTGTTCTTTCAGTGTGTTTGATGCATTGACACTGCCCATATCAAACCAATTGCTAAAAGATTATGAAAAGCTTTCTTTTTTTGCAGATTCTTTTCATGGACTTGTGGTTCATTTCCCAATTCATCCACCAGAAATAGATGAACCCTCTACAGATTCTGAATCAACACATGAGGAACCCTGCACAGCAACCACTGAGGAAGAGTCTGAAGAATTCTTATTTGTGGATGGATTCTTCCCATATGATCTTGAGGATGATGATGAAGAAGACTGTGAGAATACTACTGATGTCACAACTCCCCCAGCATTGCAGTTTATCAATGGAAAGCATCAGGTGACAGCTGCACCAAGCGATAGGAAAGCTGAAGAAGTAAGGAGTGACCAAATTGAAAGTTTACCACATTCAAAAAATATGACATTTTCACAAATCAATGAGACTAGCATAATGTCCGAGAATGACATCTCTGGTGCAAATGAATCCACTGAAATAACGAGAGAAGCTACAGTTACCCAAAACATAATAGGAGTGTCTAGCATGACAGATCTGGTCTTTAGTGGGGATTCAGAAGTTTCCATTACAGATAAAACTCTTGAAATGACATCTATATATGGCCAGCCTTTATCAGAAGCCATAGAGAGAGTAACACAACCTGGAAAAGATTTTCATCAGTTCTTAACTAAACAGCCTAGCATTTTCTCTTTAAGCACTACACAACATGCAGGAGATTTTCCTACTGAGACAGAGCTGAACATTTATGACTTTTCACACACAATGGAAACAGCACTGAAAGAAGATTCAAAAAGGTTTTCTGTTACAACTTCTGGTCCAAATGGCTTTCCTCCTTCCACCTCTGTGAATGTAGGCATGGAAGACATAATGCCAGAAAATGAACCTTCTAAATCAACACTCCAGCCTGATACACTTTCTTCAGTGAAAAGTTCTTTGGAAACAACCAGAAGACCAAATTCTTTGAGCATATCTGATGGTTCTGGAGATGCGCAAGAAGAGATTTTTCTATCTACAACTGTAATAATAAAACCAGCAGGAACAGAAAAGGTTCCTGTTCAGGAAATGTTCTCGGATCTTAACCAATCCATTCCTAGCCCTGGTGTTTCACAGTCTCCTGCTTCTTTGTATAAAGAAACTAATTCTACATTTGGACAAAGTTCTATAGAAGCAGTTACTACCCAATCTATTACTGATTTAATGTTGGGACAAAAAACTCTGAGCTCTACTGAAAGCACAGTAAGCATGGAGGATGATAAGGAGACAGTGAGCATAGTTTCATCACCTAAAGAATATTCAACTACTTTTGATGCAGAAAAGTTGTTGTTCAACCATGAATCGAAGAACTTTATAGATAATGGTAGCGCTGTGAGTCAAGAATCTATAACTCTCTCCAAAACAATATCAGTGACAGATACCTCACCTCTCCAAACCAAAGATGTCTCAGAGAAGATAATACTCATAGATGAAGAATCTGATGATAGATCTACAGATGTTTGGAGGAAACCTGATGCAGACATACTATTTGGGGGTTCCACAAGCAAAGTGGTAAGTACTGACACCCCATTTATTGATCCAGGTTCTGGAGAAATGGATGTTAAAACTCAGCCTACTGCCCTGACTTCATTCCCATTGAGGTTTGGATCTGGAAGGACTGACATACCTGTAAATAAGTTAGACATTCTTCACACAGATGCACCACCTTTGAAACATACAATGGTTATTGATCCCACAGTGCCAGTGTTAAATACTGAATCACATAGGTGGACTATGGAAACGAGAATAGAAGGGAAATTAACCAATAAAGAAGGACTGCATGAAGATGAATTAGATACAACTACATTGTTGTCACTTAGTGAACAGTCCATTCTAGAATCAAATGAAGAGGTGACAACACTTCCTACAATGATGGAAGAGAAAACTAACTTCTTTGAAATCTCTGGTGTAACATCATCTGTGAAACCTATAACAAACGTTGCTGCTGACATCATTGTGACCCATGGTGTCAGAAGTACAAAACCAATAACTGAATCAACTGAAAGTGAAAACACTACAATAATTTCTGCCAGTACTCCTAGAATATTGACAGATAATATTGTTCTACAAAGAGGAGGCTCTGAATTTACAATAAATGAAACAATTAAATCTGCTGAAACAGAAAGCACAAGACACTTTTCTCCAACCACTGCTGTAGAGAAAGTTCATTTGGTAGACATTGGTTCTGGGGAGGTATCCCAAGATGACAGAGGTGGTATGGTGCTTGTGCCCCATGGTCCTACTGAAAAAACAATTCATACTAAATTACCTTTGATTGAACAGGGTTCTGGAGATATCGATTCCTTTACAGAGCCTTCTATAAAGACAACAGCTTCAGCACTGTTATGGTTAGATAGGTTTAGAAATCAAACAGTAACAAATGAAAGAAAAGTTAGTAGCAAGCCATCTAAGTATCAGCTATATACAGATGCACCTGCAGAGTTAGAAATAAGTAGTGACATTGTGATCACCACAGTGAGTACAGGAATGACAAAAGGTGTAATGGACACAGAGAAGGAAGCAAAACCTTTGGAATATGAAATTAATTCTGATGAAGAAGGTGCTGATGAAACAACTGGAAAAACAGAACAAACCCCTAAAACGGCTACACAGAGACCTTTCATTCGAAGTACAGAATCTATAACTGAACATTCAGGAATGTCAAGTGTTTCTACATCTGTCCCACACTTCGAAAGTGACTTAGAAAAATTATATGTCAGTGTTAGTACAGAATCTGTGCAAAGCAACCCCTCTTCAAATACTAAGACCCTTATAACTGAGTCCAAAACAGTTCCCACTCAATTCACAAGCACTTCTCTAACACCTGAAGAGAAAGAAAAGTGGCTGGGAAAAAATGTCTATCCTACTGAAGACAGTCATGAGCCTTTCACAATCCCCAGACTGTATAAGCCAATAACTGCAGTGATCAGTAATGCTCCAGTGTTCTCAGAACAAGGTTCAGGAGATGAATTTTCCCCCATTTCTTCCACTACAAAGCCTGAAAGTTCTACTATATTAACAGAAAGTGCACACACGTTCAGTTATGATATTCTTCATCCTAAAAGTTCAGGGGTAGGTTTTTCAGAGGACAAAATAAAAGAAATTGAGAGACAGCCCATTGAATCAGACAACAATTCTAGCAGTGAAGTAATATTTTTGTATACTATAGCAGAAGCACTGCCTGCAACAACCAATAAAATAATCCCTACTGCATCTACCTCAGGCGCTGGGGTCATTCCTACGGAATCAACCATAAAGCCCCTTATTCATGAAAATTCTCAGAAACCAGAAAATGGGTATCGAGAGGAAGAACATAGAACATCATCAGTACTGACTGCTACTGAAGGAGGTTCCCAAGGCAAAACTGCCCATGTGACAAGCTATGAACACACAACTTCTGTTTCTGAATTATTCAGCAGAACTCCTATTACTGGCACAGACAAAACACATAAAACCTCCTCAACACCAAAGATGCTAAGCATAGTCCAGGAAGGCTCTGGAGAAGGATCTGACTGGGTGGACATGATGGGAAGACATTCAGAATCACCTACACAGTTGGCCGAAAGAGAAATAACACTTGCATTTCATACTCACGGTGAAAATTATTCAGATATTGCAAACCCAGACGTAGCAATGAATGGATCAAAAACTGCGACAGTATCACCCATCCACAAAGATGTAGAGAAAATGCTACCAACCTCAGAAGGCGATCTTTCAGAGATATTTGCAGATGAAAGTTCCACAAACAGCATAAAAGACTCTGAGGAGCTTATCCCAATGGTTGATAACAAAAGGAACTATTCACAGGATATTTCTGACTTTAACGATGTTACACTCATTGAAACGCGCCATGGAATAACGTCTGATGAAACAACAATTATAGATGCTGATATCATGAGGCCAAGTGTTGAAGACATAAGTAGCCAAACAACTGTGGGTACCGAAAGACAGTCAACATATATTGTTAGTACTGCCATAGTTGACATGAAGATCCAGAACACAAAACCTGAAATTGCTTTGACTGATGATAAATCAAGTGGTTTTGGAGATAATCAAGGAAGGGCAGTAACACATACATTAACATACAATGAACCCATAGTATCTGAACACACACCAACATTTGATGATGTGGGTTCAGGAGATGTCATACCTTTTACTACAAGAACGCCCATCACCCAGGAGCTACCTGAGGTAGCCACAATGCTTCCAACCTTGCCACTTCCCCTCCACTCTACCATGTCAACTCCAACCAGCCCCAGAACTGATGAAAAGGCTGAAGAATCACAGTTTGAAACACAACCCATTGAATCTAAAAATAGGATAGAAGATGACTCTGAACTGCACACGTTATCAGACAACCAAGCAATAGCTGATGAAAGTGAAATTTTTTCTACCTCTGGCATTTCAGGAACGGACCAAGCAGAGATAGATGAAAAGAAGCATGTGCCTTCATTTTCTACTCCATCGTTCTTGTCTGTTAAGACAGGTCAGACTTTAACAACAAGCAAGTCTGAAGAAAGCACTGTTAGCACACAGCTTGTTTCCCAAAGTGCAGCAAAGCCTGAAAAAACAAGCCATGAGATTTTCAAAGAAATGAAAACTGCAACAGCAGAATCTATAGAAACAGATCCAGAAAAATTATCTCCTGTAACTCAAATGCCAACATCACCTATGACTGTCTATTTACTTAATGGCGCTTCTCAGTACCCTGAAGAAGTAATGCAAAGTACTTCATCATCAGTGGATAAGTATGATTTGTCAACTAAACAGACCTTTAAAGAAGCTAGTGCTGACATTGCAGCAACTTACAAACCTCCCTCAGAAGAATCATCAGAGTTTCCATTAACATTTTCTCCCAAACTGGAATCAGAAGGGACAATCACTGCAAGTACACCCATTTCTAGTAGGCATGTGGAAGAAAAGCCAGTAAATTCAATTGAACTGATTTCTTCAGAAGAAACTACTGTTTCTGGAGAGACTCTTTCAAAAGAAGCAACCCCAACACCCTTTGTACACTCAGACACTGAAGTTTTTGAAGAGAGCTCAGAAGACACTTCTGAGAAAGTGAGGGAGATAAATCAGTTAGGTGAAAATAGTGCTGAGGGAGACTTATCATGGATTCCTTCCACACCTTCTCCAGTTCCACATGAAAGTAAAACCGGTGGAATATTTGGTGCTGATGGGGAAGGCAATGCTTGGCCAATTTCACCCCCACCATATATGGAAACAGAGACAACTTCGTTTGTGCAGAATGAGCTAACAACCATGTCTTCTAACATTGCCGCCAATAAACCAGGTCCTGACAAACAGACAAGAAACACTGAAGATATAAACTTGAACAAACTTGTAACACCGTCATTTTCACTTCTGGATGTAACTAATGGATCAGAATTCCTGATTCGCACAGGTGGGGGTTCAGTTGAAGGCACAGCCGTTCAGATCCCAGGTAAGAGTTAAATTGACTATTTGCATCTCTTTCTCTTCTGAAATTCTGTATGTAAAATGCTTTCCAATCCTATAAAAATGTTGGCCTGCAGATATATGAAAACAATCAAGGTGATCATCATAGGTCACATGATATTTTCCCCCCTCTGTGTGAGCAATCCCATCCTTCTTTGGGCACACATTCTTACGGACAAATTGTAATATGTGGATTGTGTGATGATGGATGTGGGTGGGAGCAATTCTTGTTATCACAGCCTAACTTTGCCCAGCCACTTAATTACATAAATGACTGGCAGCAGTTTCTGGGCTTGCCTGATTCCCATATTACATTTGTCCATTTAAATGTGTGCCTAGAGACAGTCAGGACTGTTTGAATGAAGGGGAAAAAAAAAACTTACTATGTGAACCCACAATGAAAAATTTAGGTTATATGATGAAATAAATCCAGAATTTTAGAAAACAACAAATATGGAGATGTTAGTAAATGCTCTAAGGTTGTTAGAATGTCATTGTCGGGGCTCCTCTCAGATGCCCTGACCCCCAACTTACCTGGGAGCAGGCACCCCCTGCCCAGGGTGGGGAGGCTTCACTGCCCCCAGAGGGGGCAAAGCGGGTTGGCTCACCTCAACCAGCCAGAGGGGGCTGGTAGGGCAAACAAGGAACACAGAAGGAAACAAGCCAGGAACAGGAAAGGCCTTTTCTGCCCCACCTGGAGGAAGGGGAGGGGCCAAAGGGGGCAGGCTTGCTCCATAAAACAGGGAGGCCAGGGGTGAGAGGCAGTCAGTGTGAAGCAGGGAGCTGTGAGGTCAACAGCTCCTGCTCCTAGGCCAGGTTTGGCAGCTCTGCTAGGGAGGAGGATAAGGGTGCTGGAACCCCCTTTCCCTCCAGCCAATCTGAGGCCTCCCTAGGGAGGAACAAGCCTGTTCCAGGCCCTCCAGGGGAAGGCCCCTACAGTCATATTTCATAATATGGAAATTATGGTCTCCAAACCCTAACCTGGGGGCCAGATTTGGCCCATGGCGAGCCTCTATCTGGCCCGCGGCCAGCCTCTTGTCCCCTGAAAGCCCCTGGCTCACTTTGCCAAACATGACTGGAACTATGCTCTGGTTGCTTCTGGAGGGTGTTCTAAGGGCCAGAGAGGTTGAATGAATGAGCCCATTCATTCATTTATTCACACATCTAAGTTCCATCTCCAATTTATTTATATAAAATTTATATTTAAATTTTTTTTTTGGCCCTCAAAACCATGCCAGATAATTGATGCTGCCCTCTGGCCAAAAAGTTTGGAGACCCCTGGTATAGATAAATGGCTTGATACTAAGATACCCATATATGAATGATGCTGTACAGTTAGTACTACTCGTGGTAATTTTGCTGGGATTCACATTTGCATCCAGGTCCTAAGACCAAGCCTTATGCAGCTGACAGCAGAAGTGGATAGAAATCTGTTACCACCGCTCTTGCAGTTTGCGCTGATTTTCTGTTTACCTTTTGGCCTGTGTACAATAGCAAACAATGTAGGATTATGCATATGGAAAGCTATTTCACTTGTGCAAAGCTTGTACAGTGAATGTAACCTGATATCTGGATGATTTTGTAATATTCTGGGTTGGTGGGATTAATTACTTCTACTGTGGTTGAAATTTTGATGAATTATGTGGGTTATTATTCTGTGCACACGTGCGTGTGTGTTTTAAATGTGTGTGGATGTTCATCAATGTTTTGTTAGAATTATTTTTCATAAGCTCAAAGTCCTTGTATGAAATTAATGTTTTTCCACTGCATCCCAATACAGGCAAGCCTTATGTGCAAATAGATCTAGAACACAGAGACAGAACCTTTGTTCTGTGCCAATGATAAAAAACGTAAATCCTTTCAAGTGTAATATGTTCCTTTTTGGCAGGGCGGATTCACATAATCACGTAATGCATTGATTTTTATGTGTAAACAGCTTCTCTTGATTATGACTATGGCTCTTGCCATAAAAAAAGTTTTATGTAAAATTGTGACATGCTATGGAAGTAATACATAATTATAGCTATCAGTTGTAAAATGTGGTTGCCTGAATCTGTCCTAGTTATCGTGGTTATCTGAATCTATTATATACCTAGCAAAGCCATGCATATAATCAGAATGCTGTAGTGGTTTCACTGAATGCTTCTAAATGCCACAGATAATCACACCTGATGTTTCTAGTTACCGTCATATGCGTATGTTAAGAATTGGTCAAGATTGCTTATATCAGACCCATGACCAAAATCAGGAGACTCTATCATTGTTTTATATCAAAAATCACATAAGTTAAATAGTGTTGGCATATCATTTGGAGGCAAGCAGGATGATTTTATAGAATAAATAAGAATTTGTGAGTATTTATTTAGTAGTCAAATGAGATATCCAGAAAGAAGGCATACAAGAAGTATGGTATAAGAATGCATGTTCTGTGTACCCAATCATTCCACATAAACTAACCCCTTCAGATAAATGCATAATTCATTCACCATGCACATATGTTTTAACTGTTTTCGGCTATAATTAATTATCATGTCATGCCAACTAAATCCTCAGCAGAATATTGCAGTTGCCAAAAATAATATAAAATGTCATTAAAAAAAAATGAAATCTTGCTGGAAATAATTTGTTTTCACCAATGAGTAGAATTGCATCACCAAAATGGAACACTGATGGCTAATTTACTATTTATTTATTTATTTATTTATAGATTTATACCCCACCTTTCAGTTAAATTGTTCCCTAAGGCCGCTCACAATAACAACAGAATACAACCCAGGAGTCCCTTAGTCATCTGGCCGATGTCTGCACTCATCTCTCCAGTCCCTGGGCAACGGCAGCTGGAACAGAGTTCTTTTTAGACAGAAAAGGAGAGCCAAGTTTGCTGCAGCTGCTCCATTCTCTAGTTGATGGTGGGACCCAGGCTGAGCTTCCCCTTGCCATGAAAGACAGGGGGTGCAAAATCCCAGGATCCCTTAGTCTTCTGACCAACAGCAGAGGCCAGAGCAGGTCCCCACTTGCTTCTCCAGTCCCTGGGCAACAGAACAGAATCTATTACTGCTGCATTTTATGATGAATTAATTGTTTTTGTTTTTAATCTGTAACTATAGCAAATTTTTCAGCACCAAACAGAAAGTGGGAATCATTTTTTTTTTTTTACTTGCAAGAGATTCAACATCCAAAAAGCAATTCAATGAACTCATTTTACAGGCCAAGATCCATGCAAAAGTAATCCATGTCTTCATGGGGGGACTTGTTATGCACGTGATTCTTTCTACATCTGCACATGTATGCCGGGTTACAGTGGTGATCAGTGTGAAGTAGGTAAGAACTAAATATCTGCTTGGTAATTGACTTGTCTCATCATTGATTGTGCAGAGCAGACAATCAAATTATATGGCAATTATGCTTGTTTGCAACAATGAGTTTTATAAAAAAAACTCAGAGTGATCAAAGCAGGTTGAGATAATGGTACATCTACAGATATGTGCATGAATGCACACTTTCTTAGCAACATTCTGCATATATGCCAATCTGCTATGCTGAGAGGGAAAAAGACTACCTCAGAGAGCCCTCTGTATCTGCGAATTCTGTACCTGCAGTTTCAGTTAATCAGGGATTGGGTCTTCAGGGTTTCCCCTGGCCTCCCTGTGCCTTACAAGACATTAAAAACTTGATTTTCATGGAGAAACCAGAAGTAACGTTTTTTCTCTATTTTCAGTCATTCTGAGCCCAGCAGAGGCTGTAGGTGGATGTGCACGGTCTCTGTTGGACTCAGAAGACCCTCCGGAGTCAAGGGGAACAGAGCTCCCCCCGCCTTCAGAGGGTGGAGGACATCCCCGGTTATCTCTGGTTTCAATTAACTGTGGGGGTTCCAGAATGGAATCCCTACAGATACTGGGACATGCCTATAATTAAAGGATGATAGATTGCATCCAGAAAGGCAGTAACATGTGCATTACTCTATATTGATGTAACCATCAGTATGTACACTGAGCACTGTGTCTCTGGGGTCAGCAGTTTGTGTGCAGTCTTCTGGTGCTTCCATGATTTTCTGGATATGAACTAGAACATCCCAGATGAACAGGTACAAAATTTAGGATAACATTTCAGTTTGTTTTAGCTATTTTAGTATCTGGTATTAATGTACAGGTCCAGCCTATTTATACACGGATTTTTTATACATGGATTTGACTCAACACAAATGGCCACTGCAAATGAGAAGGAATGTGCTGATCCCTGGAGAAGAGGAAAATGCATCTCTTTAAAATCAGTTTGAAAAACTGAACAGTCCTTTCAATAGCCTCCTTAATGAGAGAGGGAGAGGGCAGCTGGCTGACAATCCATCAATCCTTCTCTCTCCAGGTGACCCCTCCCTTCCCCCTGAGCCGGGGAAAGAAAGGTGATCATTTTACATTGGTGAAGGGAGGGGCTGAGTGTAAGCTCTCAGCTCTTTGTAAGCCCTTGGAGGAGGACTGATTGATGGATTGTCTTCTTAATGACTCTTATCTTACATCACAAAGGTCAACAAGGCTGTTTTTAAATCACTGGAGCAAAGAAACGTTGTTTTTTAAATTGATTTGCTATAGTGCGTTTTTTGCCATCCACATGAGTGTTTGGAAAGGAACCCACGCGAATAATTAGTCTCAACCTGTATAGACAAGAAAAATAACTAGCAATGCAATCAATCTTAATGTTCCCACTGTGTCTGCCTAGTGTGTTGCAAACATGCCGTAAAGCACGTTTGCAATGACTCTGCAGTAAGCTGTGCTGGCAGAAAGGTGGCCGCTGGAGCAGGTGAGTTAAGTGCCAAGCTGTGCAGGGGCATGGGAGAATGGAACAGAGGTGGGGAGGGGTGTAATGGGTAGTGAAGGGCAGAATGGAGGGTGGATCAGACCCAGGAGCGGGGTAGGATCGGAGGCCTCCTCCATATCCTAACCCCCTTCCCGGGCCTGAAAGCCCTACATAGGGCTTCTTGGAACTGTGCCTGTTATTTCGCTGGTGCAGCTCCAAGAAGCCTCATGGGGCAGGCTGGGGTTTTACATGGGATAAGGAGACAAATGTCTCCTTAGCCTGAGCAGCACTCCAGTTAGCTTCTCACCAGGGCTGAATATGATATAGGCTGTTAGGCCTGTTGAGCCAGCGCTGATTAGGATTGGGCTGCTCCAGTGCAGTCCCATGCATGTTTCATATGCATAATCATGATGTTCTTGTTCAAATGGGGACACTTCTTTTAAATATGTTTTTAATTTTTGGGAACAGATGTTGATGAATGCCAATCCAGCCCTTGCAGAAATGGAGCCACATGCATTGATGGTGTCAACACATTTTCTTGTGTTTGTCTTCCAAGCTACATTGGAGCTCTCTGTGAAAAAGGTGAGAAATAGGTTTGAAATGTGTTTAAGTCATCCCTAATTCCAGTGTAAACAAGCATTTGAATTTGCCAGCAAAGCTCTGAAGAGGCTGAATTCACCATTCTTTATGTCTGCTGTTATTTACTTGCTCTTGCATTTGTCTTTCTCCATCCTGCTGATAATAGCTAGAAGAACGTCCTTGTTGTTGGACTATGCAGATGCTGGAAGATGATTCCTTTTGAATTCTGACTTTCGCTTGTCATATATCTCAGATATTGGACTTCTGTGATGATGTTTAATATGCATCCAGCATCTCATTGAGCTTCCAGGGCCTGAAATCTGCTCTTTTTTATTTGCTTGTGTCTAACCTCTTTTAGTGAAGACTTGTGCTCTCTATAGAGAAAAGTATTGCAAACAGTCCAGACAGAACAGCATGAAATGCAAGAATTGGGGGGGGGGGGGGGTAATTCTGTCTGTGTTGTAAGGAACACCAAGAAAAGGTATACTTCAATATACTTTCCAAAGTTAGTATAATGCTGCGGTTTTCAAACTCCAAGGGAGTTCTAGCCCCACAATTGTGGGGGTGGGGGGTAGGCAGTGACATGATTCCCAGGATTGTGTTGCTAAGGGGGCTGCAGGGGCTTGGCTGGACTGACTAGAGCTTCCTGCAGCTTCCTGGGGGTGCGGAGAGCCCTACGCAAGCATCTGCAGGGTTCCCCAGGTCTTCAAAAGTAAAAGCAGAGCAATCGTGCTCCACCTCCGCCAAACCAGAAGTGGAGTGCAATCGCTCTGCTTTCACTTTTAGAAGGCTGGGGAGCCCTGTAGATGCTCACGCAGGGCTCCATGTGCTCCTGGGAGGCTGCAGGAGGCTCTGGTAAGTCTAGCCAAGCCCCTGCAGCCCCCTTAGCAACGCAATCCTGGGGATTGCATCGCTGCCTTCTCCCTACCTCCTCGCTGCCCCCACCCCTTAAGGGGGAAGAGGCCAGGGCCCTCAGGCTGGGGCATCGTGACACCCCAGTTTGAAAAGCCCTGGTATAATGTCTTTTTCCCCCTCTTGTGTCTGGGTTTTAAATCCTGCATTGGCCAACTAGCCTACGCAGCATGGTGAGGCCGAATCTCAGACCACAGACGGGCATGGGAGGCAGCTCTCACCCATCTGTTACTTTCCCTGAGCATCCTCTTCACTTATTACTAGGACATTTTTTTTCCTCCTCGTCACAGTCACTCCTGCCTCTGCCTTTTGACAACCAGAAAAAGTCAATTGGAAAGAGTGGTGAGGAGGAAGTAGGGAGTGGGACCACTTAGTCCTGCCTCATGCATGGGCAGGGTTTTGGCTGGGCCTGCCTGTAATTCTGCATGAGATACATGAAACATAATGAATCTCGTGAGATATTAGTGACTTATAGCACAATCCTATGCATGTCTATTCAGAAGTAGTCCCATTTATTTCAAGGAGACTTACTCCCAGGTAAGTATAGGGATTGCAGCCTTAGTAGCACTTTTGTCTTCCCAGTTCTGATTTACTCGTACAGTACATCCCTTTCCTACAATTGGAAAGGTGGTTTTATAGAATAAAAATGAATTTCTCAGCATGGCTTAAGTCCTGTCCAAACATAATTGAGAAATTTCCAAGAGGAGGAATAAGTTGTGAATTATAATGGTGTAAGTTTTGCTCCTTTTCTGTCACTGTCCCCCTGATGTATGGAAAATTGTATTTCCTCCATCATGATTCACCCACAGCTAGAATAAAAGGGCGCAATCCTAACTCTCTTTCCAGTACCAGCATAAGGGCAATGCAGCTTCTAGGTAAGGAAACAAACATTCCCTTACTTTGAGGAGGCCTCCATGAGTGCCCCCACCCCAAGTGCAGGATGCAGCACAGCTATGCCAGTGTTGGAAAGTGGGTTAGGATTTGGGCCAAAGTGTCCTCCCAACATAGTAGGTTTAAGGATTGTCTTTCATCCAAAGCCTACTGGGTAAGAGGTTGTGAATTTGCAAGTGCTTTATAGAATAGACTGGAGCTTTTGTGGTGTTGTTAATGTTGAAAATTCAGGCACAGGGCCGTATCCTGCAATCATTACATTTCATTTTTTTCCATAACCTGGAAATATCATCTGTTCTTTAAGACAAGAATTTGACGATATTTTTTACACCTAAAGGATATTTCTGAAAATATTGTACTCCACATAATCTAAACTTAGTGATTCCCCATGTTTGGAATGCCGTGATCTACCTGGTACACTGTGCTGGATCACGACCTGATGCACAACGATGTGCTGAAAAGGCTTACTGGGAGCCCCTGGAAACCACTTCCGAGTCATGCAAGGCCTGCGGCCCACACCATTGGCCTCCACGGGCCTCAGAATGCCTCCAGACACAACTGGGAGTTGCAGAAGCAAATTGGAAATATATCTGAAGTCGCTTCCAGTCACTTTCAGATGTGTTCAGGAGGTATTCTGAGGCCTACAGAAGTCAACGGAGTGGGTTGCGGACACAGCACAACCTGAAAGTGGTGTCCAGTGTTGGCTTCCAGCAACGCTTTTTGGCACAGCATTGAGCATCGGGTTGTGACCCACTGCACATCAAATGGTGACTCGCAGATTGGGAAATGCTGATATATGTATAGTATTGGATGATTTGAAAAATCATTGTATTTTTAATGTGTAGTTTATAGTCAACTTGAGAGTGCATCTGAAATGCTTAATGGGAACATTTCCTGATTGGTCAGTATGAAAAAGACCTCAGTTAACTATGGAATTTAAATTTCCTCCACTCAAAGTCCTATAATGGCTTGGGATATTAGAAAGGCATTTAGTGCCATATTTTCAATTCCACCAGGTATTTTTTTTAATGTGTTGTCAACAACTTGCACAGTCATTTGGCAAACAGTCTTCGATTTCATGGTATCGAACTTGATTTCACTGGATCTCAAGCAAAGCCAAAAAAGGCAGAACATGTATTCCTTTGTCACAGAATAGGGCATGGCTGAGTTCTTGTTGCTTGTTATCATATTTCATGCTTTGCATGTTATGTTATTTTCCAGCATGCATTATTAATCTGAAAAAAACAATAGGAATAAGACCAAAGGGACCTGATATTCCAATAGACGTTCCATCTACTTGTGGAAGGTTGACCTTATGGTGGAAAATATGACATGGCAAGGCAACTGTTCTGTTGCTGACCTTTTGGTTGTACAAAAAGCCATAAGGTAATTTGTGTGCCTGGTAGTTGGCATTCAGTATTTTCTGTGTTGTATCAATTTACAGCAGCATCCTATGCATAATTACTCAGCAGACAGTCCCACTTCACTTCATTGGACTTATTCCTGGGTAGGAGTACATAGGATTATAGCCTTTGGTTCAAATTCTGTCCAACTTTCAGTGCTGATGCAGCCACAATGCAGCCCTGAGGTAAGGGAAAAACTTTCCCTTACCTTGAGAAAGTCTTCATGACTGCCTCCATCACCACAGAATGCACAGCCCATTGGCGCAGCTGCATCAGGGCTGGAAAGCTGGATAGGAGTGGGTCCTTACAGTATATGTATATCCTGACTTAGGAGCCAGTCAGTCTGGGTTTCTACTGTGGACAAGTTGGCCAAAGGGCACAAAGAAAGACACAAAGTTCCACTGACTTCTATAGTTTTTTGGACATCTAATTCTCCCAATGGGGAGAGAAAGATAAAAGCTGTAAGAAAGCTCTTCTTCAATTAGTGTCTAATCCTAGGTTCAGTGATGCCCATCTCCAGAAAACCAGATTGTTTGTTCTGACCATTGATCGCATGGCATCCCAGAAAAATAAAGGAGTAACTGAGCTCCAACTAAGAGCCCAATCCTGAACAGTGCGTGTTGGCTCACTGCCAGTGTGCACTGTTGAAATGTGCCTTAAGGCACATTTGTGAGCCCTTATGGCGGGCCTAGCACTGGAGCTAGCCCAGCACGAGCCTGTACTGGGCCAGTTCCGGTGCTGGGCCCACTATCTGCTGCCCAGCGGTCACCTGGACCTCCTGGCAGTGGAGAGGTGAGTGGGAGTGTAGGGAGAGACAGGAAAGAGGTGTTTTGAGGTGGGGGAGGATGGGGAGATGGGGGCAGGGCAAGAGGAGAGCAGGACCAGTGGAGCTCAGCTCCAACGGTCCGACTGAGCTCAGCTCAGACATGTGGTTCGACTTGGGACTCTCTGATTCTTCAGCGGCTCTGGAACCACTCCAGAATCAAGTAACCCCATTCCGGGGCTATTTCCCTTACTCAGGGAATGGGGACGATCCTGGGGCACACAGGATCCCATGGCAGCTGTTTTTGGTGCTGTGGCAGCCCCGTACTCTGGGCAGCTCAGGATTGGGCTGTAAGTTAAGTTATGCAGGATGGTGACAAAAGTATGTTAACAGCAGTCTTTAGGGAGAAGATGACTCTACTATTACTGGTGGGGGAGAAATGGGGGGTTATCTGGGGCTCCATCAGTTGGTATGGTGAACTGCTATGCCTGGAGAGTGGCTCCACCCCTCTCTCTCTTTCTCTGCCATCCCCCGCTTTTTTCCACCTCCATGCCGGTCAGCATTGCTTCATCCATTGGTATTGGCAGGAAGGCCCTGGCCTTACCACCAGTGCACCTATTCTTTGCACCATTGCAATGTGCTTTATGGCACTTTTGTGACAGTGCAAAGACCTGGTTTGCCAATGGAGCACATGTTGTGCCTATACACCAGTTGATCAGGTTTGGGTTCTTAGGCCGCAATCCTAACCAACTTTCCAGCACTGACATAAGGGCAATGCAACTCCGAGGTATGGCAACAAACATTGCCTTACCTTGAGGAGGCCTCCATGACTGCCCCCCAACTGCAGGATGCAGCATATGCCTCACTGGCACAGCTATGCCAGTGCTAGAAAGTTGGTTAGGTTTGCGCCCTTAGACAACCTTATGGACATTGGTGGGAAAAACTATTTGAGAATTATAGTCATAACAGATATTTATAATTTGGCCTTGAATAGTTATTTCTCAGTACTGAACCTGTTCTGTACAATCAGATGTCTGATTAACTGTGTACAGTCTCCGTGATTTCAGTTGGATGGTTTTTGGAGGAAAACAGCTGTATCATTTGAAGCAGCACTGCATGAACAGTGTACTTGTTCCAAGATTCTTGAAGTAGAGTAGAGAGTGTAGTTTAGGCTAGAATCTGTTTCTTTCAACCTACTACCCACCTCCCATGGCTCAGGTTTTTCCTTTTCTTGCCATTTCTTTGCTGGCAGACTAACTCCGCTTAATTGTTTTTAAGTCTTCTTTTTTATATACAAATGTTAAAGTAAAATTGGACTTGCATGTGCCTGAATCCCAGCAGATACTCCCTTAGCTTACACTATTTATTTATTTATTGCAGATGTACATTTGAACCCGCTGCCCAAATTGCACAGATGCAATTGTGAGTAGACAAACCCTCATTGGGACGGTATAGCTAGGCAGGGTTTCTTTCTTTTCTTCACTTCTCTTCCAGGTTTCCTAAGCAAAATAAATGATTTCTTCATTAGTAAAAGTGTTCAGTTTTTATAAAGGAATTCCCTGTCCAAATGTTTGTGATTACTGCTGCTTCTGCCCACAGGCTTTTGTTCTGGAAGTCATTGTAGTTTGGGAAGAAAAGCATCAGCTCTTTTTGGTAACAAATTCTAGCTGAGTTCCCACAACTAAGAGGTATGGGGGGAAAAAAGTCACTGTTTAAAGATATTTATGGCCCAATCCTATCCCATGCTGATGTACAGGATGCAGAACCTCCAGCACATTGTGTTTTATCCTTTTGCTGTTTGGGGACTGGGACAGTTGGGAGAGGTATAAAATGAAAAATTTTGCTGCCACATGGTCCCCATTGAGACTCCTCAGATCTAGCCTAGAGGCTGCCACAATAGCGAGGTCCTTGTTGAACCAGGTACCTGGTGGTACTCCAGCACAACCAGGGGATAGGATTGGGCTGCTAGTTAAATTACACCCAAGTGTTGACTTTGTAGATTTGGGATATTTCACACAACCTGAGTCCCAAGGTGCAGTCTTCTTAGGAGTTTGAGACTAGGCTTGCCCTGAGCGGGACCCTGCTTGAAGGAGGACTGTTTGGACAATATAATTGGCTATAATGAATGACCGTAGACCAGCCACTTTCAACCACTGTGCCATGGCTCACTGGTGTGCCATGAATGGTCCCCAGGTGTGCCGTGGGAGTTTGGTGGGGAGTCATTTATTAATAGGACCATTGGGGATATGAGCCCCCCACCAACAGCAAGGTGTGCCTTGTCAATTGTCCAAAAAACTGATAGTGCGCCTTGACAATTTTAGTACCTTGTCAGTGTGCCATGAGACGAAAAAGGTTGAAAATCACTGCCATAGACCATTGATTTTCAACTTTTTTCATCTCACAGTACAGTGATCTGTACTGTGAGAGGTGCTAAAATTGTCAAGACGCACCATCAGTTTTTAGACAATCGACAAGGTCCACTGCGCTGCCAGCAGGGGGCTCGCATCCCCCAATAGCCCCACTAATAAATAACCCTCCATCCAAATTCCCATGGCACACCTGCAGCCCATTTGCCTGAAGGAGATAGCAGCAGGACATCCTGCTCCAGACCTACATGTATTCAGTTGGTCACCTGAGGAGACCTTACACGTATAAAAATGTATTCACACACAAACTGTAAGCATGGTTGGTACCCCTACAAGGAGTAGATTCTCCAATCATGTAGATAAATCTCTCTCCGTACAGACTAAAAACGTATAGACTTGTCCAAGTAACTGGGGAACCTGCTTTTTGTGGAGTTCCCAACCACACATAAAAAAGCCTACTTGCAGACACTTTGTAGGTACACATGAGTTATTTGGGCACTGAACTGAATGAGCCGAGGCCCTTGTAGAATTTACCACCATGATCCTGCTATCCCACCTATATGCCTTCTTTGTAATTTATTCCTTTAGAATAAGCTGGTTGGTTTTAATTTGTGTTTTGCTGTCAACAAAGCTCCTGGAGATTTGGTTTCTGTTTTATTTTGCATGAGCATGAAAGAGCACAGATCTAAGGTTGGCAATCTTCGGACTATGGTATAAGCCTACAGCACCCAGTATTCCCAGGTGGTCTCCCATCCAAGTACTAACCAGGCCTGACCCTGCTTAGCTTCCAAGATCAGACAGATCTAAGAAGACTTAACATTCTTCACCACGTTTGTACTGCACGCTTTCTTTAAAGGACTTCATAGCTACATACAACACGTTATTCTGTTTTAGCCTCACAGTAACTCTGTAAGGGTGAAATCCTTACCCCTTACGTCAGTGTTTTCCAGCACTGACATAAGGGCAATGCAGCTCTGAGGTAAGGGAACAAACATTCCCTTACTTTGAGGAGGCCTCCATTAGTGACACCCAACTGCAGGATGCAGCACACGTCCCACTGGCACCACTATGCCAGAGCTGGAAAGCACTGACATAAGGAGTTAGGATTGTGCCCTAAGTTGAATAGGCTGAGAGAGGTTGACCTCTTGAAAGCTACCCAGTAAACTACCTGAGAGTGATTTCAGCCTGGGTCCTCTTAGGCCAAATCCAATGCTATATGTACGACATCACACTTTGGTAGTAACTGCAGTTCTGATTTTATTTTCCTGGCATATTAGTGGATGTTTTAGAAGGCAATAGAACTATTATCACAGATTTGTTGCAGCTGTTACTGAAGGCAAAAAGAAAAAAAAGAAAGGAACTACAACCCTAAAACAAAAAACAATACCTTTTTCTGTTTTGAATCTAGAGAATGTAACTTTAATGCAGTGTTTGGAGACTTGTATCCATGCTGTAGCTGTTAAAAAGAGCTGGTGTGTATGTAATGCATGACCCTGTAAAAAGAAAAACAAAAAATAATGTCTGCCCTGTAATGATTCCAGCATTTGGCAAAACAGTTTTCAAGTCACTATAAACATGACAAGCTGAATTTCAGTTCTTATGCAATAAAGTGTGACTATGAATGCCTAGGATACAGGGATTAGAAAATAAAGGATTTATATACACTACGTTGCACTAATTACTTCTGTATTTGCATTATCCACTAACTGCAGAAGCTTGGTTGGTTAACAGACTGTTTCTTTAGTATTTTAAATCAGTGGTTCCCGAAGTCCTCCTTGGGAAGAGGGAACCACTTAAGTTTCTGCAGGGACAGGAGGATGACGGCAATGCATTCCTCAGGATCACACTCCCCAAGTCTCTGTAAATGTAAAAAAAAAAAAAAAAAAAAAGCAGTCAGAAACCGCTTCTGGTTTCCAACTGCAAAACCAGAAGTTGTTTCCAATCACTTTTTTTATACTTACAGAGATTTGGGGAGCCCTGTGGAGGACTCCCTGGGGCTCCCTGCACCCCTTGGAGGCCGGCACTGCGGTAGTTAAGTAAAAAAAGCCCAATCAACCCCAGAAATCCTGAGGATTGTGTTGCTGCCACCCCCCTATCCCGTAAAGGGCCAGAGCACAGTGCTTCCCTGGCTGATGGGTCACAACCCACCAGTTTGGGAATTACTGCTTTAAATAATTAAGACTGCAGTCCTATATACCAGTGTTCCTCAAACTGTGGGTCAGGAACGTCTAGGTGGGTCATGAGCTGATATCAGGTGGGTCCCTGATTCATTCATTTCAATATTTTATTTTTAATATATTAGACTGTTATGTGACTGCATTAGGGGAAATGTTACTGATCTGTGCTTATAACAAGCCACTATGTATATTCTTTTAACAATGATAGTAAATGGGACTTCCTCCTGGGTAAGTGTGGGTAGGATTGCAGCCTAGGATTGCTAAAAATTTTCCTGCGTGATGATATCACTTCTGGTCATGACATCACTTCTGGTGAATCCTGACAAATTATTCTAAAAAGTGGGTCCCGATACTAAAAGTTTTAGAACCACTGCTATACATTCCTTAGAGTAAGTCCCATAGAAGTCAATGAAGCTTACTTCTGAGTAGGCATGCCTAGGATTGCACCATATCTTTGTCTTATATGGTCCTTATTGCAAAATGCCATGACCAATTATTTGGTTAAAATCACATCTATTTTGGCAAACAACACAAGATGATAAATGCACATTTTGTATGAAGTAACACAAGGAAGCTGCCATAAAGAATCAGACAGTTGGTCCATCTCAGTGCTTTTGACAGTGCCTGGCAGCAGCTCTCAAGGGTTGCAAAGAGAGGTCTTCCCCAGCCCGCCCTGGAGATGCCAAAAACTGAACATGGAACCTGAGCATGTGCTCTACACTAAGATATGCTCCTTCCCTAGTGTGATTAGAGGCATGTCTTTCCTTGCATGTAGCAGCTGTTGTTTGGGGCCTTATGGGGACAAGGCTGTTGAACCATTTGTTTTCATGCTGTTTTCCTACTGGAAATTGCTGCCATCCTGGGGTGGCTAGTTAGTCCTGAAACTGATATTTGCTACAGATATTTGGTGGGAAAATAAAAGTAAAGAGTTAAATACACTTTCCCTCCATTCTGTAATCCTGATCAAAATCTCAGCCTTGAGTGTCTGCGACTTATAAGTCAAGACAAACCTCAAACCTTTTCAAAGCTTGCAGTACTTCTGTAACGCAGACCATATGCTGATGCTTGAGACAGCTTAAACTTGCAGTAATATGTGAACCTTCCATCATTAGACCACAGTCATGTTTCGTCCTGCAATCCAGCTGCACTCTTAGTGATCTGTACCAAAAAATATTGAGAGCTGCTTCAACTGCTGTATTCCTTTATGTATTAAAAGGGCATGTTGGGAAGCAGTCCTTCAAAGGCCACAATGGGTAAGAGTCTAGGTTTCCAATCCAGTTTAGTGGTGACTAAGAGCCCAATCCTGAGCTCAGCACTCTGGCTTTCCGCTGGAGCGCACTGTTGCAAACGTGCCATAAGGCACGTCTACAAGGCTTACCACCAGGCCAGCACCTGTGCTAGCCCAGCACTGGCCGGTGCTAGGCTAGCACCAGGCTGGCGCCCGTCCTCTACTGCTCAGCGGTCTCACGGACTGCTGAGCCACAGCACGGTAAGAGAGGACGGGGAGGGGGGCAGGGAGAAGGCATTCCAGGGAGGGGGGAGGCAGGCAGAGAGCAGAGAGAGGGCGGGGAGAAGGCATGACGGGGAGGCGGGAGGTGGAGAAAGGGCGGGTGGGAGGCGTGGGGGGGAGAGAGGTAGGTGGGTCCCATGGAGCTCTGCTCCACTGGATCCAAGGCGGTCGTGTGGGGCTTGTGCCCTACACGAACGCCCTTACAGAGTAGCCCCACTGCGGAGCTACTTCCCTTACCTGGGAGAAGGGGATGAAAGTCCCCTTCTCCTGAGGCACCACCCTTGGCAGGCTGAGGCACTCAGGATGCAGCGGGAGCTCAGCACCGCTGCAGCTACACGCCCCAGGCAGCTCAGGATTGGGCTGTAATTCCGGTTGAAAGCAATGAAACCATTTCCCCCCGATTCATTTAAACTCTACTGCTTTTAATGAGATTTAGTGGTGACTACTTTCATCTCAATCAGGGCCATGAACTCTTGCTACAGTACATGCAGAGAGAGTGCCATTTTGTATGTGACTTTAGTTCTAGGTCTTTTAAAACCTGGTTTTAAAGTGACTGTTTGCTTTCAGAAAACAGTCTCTATTGAAAATAATAATTAAATGAGTCAATATAATTAAATGATTAAATATATATATATATGATTTAAATATAATTAAAGCAGTATAGCATGTATAGTATATAGGCAATTTTGAAGATGTTTCATTGCATGATAAAGGCACATTGAACCCATCTGCAACCCGAGGAAGCAATGAAAAGTTATACCACTTGTCAGCTTCTCTCCAAGATTCCCCAGTCTCAACAGTATAATTAACAACCCATTGAAAAGTTTGCTATGTTTCCAAACTTTGTGTTTGTTTCTCTCTAGCAGAATTGAATTACTGGCTGACGCAACCGTTTCTCTACTGTGCAATCTTATCAGTCCCATCCATCATGTGAAGATAGACAATGTGCATTTCATTATTTCATGTTCCAACTTTACAGCTGCCTTCATAAAATAATCCTTTGTATTTATAAAAGTTTTCTCCTTCAGGGACCCTTTTTATTAGCATTTGGTTAATCTTAACCTTTGCTGAGGTTGCACTCCAGTTTTGCATCCCTGAGCTGCAGACTGACAATTATTTTCCTCTGATTCTATTCTCAATTGTCAATTCTTCCAAACCGCAGTTGCTGAAAGGAACAACTCAAAGAATGTTTTTATGAAGTCAATGAGAGAGAAAAAAAACATGATCCTTCCATAGTTTGTCTTAGCAATCCACCTGGATCTCATTTTTTTCTTTGAAATAACTTTTGCATCCTCTTGCAATATTCAGTTGCACAGTAGTGTTGCTAGAGAGGGGAAATGGTAAGTACTGCAGGCGCCACAATACACCATTTAAGTGGACCCTCCTACTCATTGTCGAAGCCGTTGTGGTCAACAATGGCGACATGCAGGAGACGCCTTTTGATTCGGTGAGCATTTCCATGGCTGCCCAGAATGGCTCCCAAGGTGAGTGGAAAGGGCTGCTTATACTGTGTGTTACAGTGCCTGCACTACTTACTGTTTCCCCCCTCTAGCTATGCTACTGCAGTTGCAAAACATAGCACTTAATTCAGCTAAAGTTATGCAGAAAAGCAGTGGAACAAGTCAGCTTCTTCATATTCAAATCTACAAGGTTTATTTATTTATTTTTCCACATTTTTAAACCACCAAGGAGCTCAGGGCAGTGTACACAGCTGCTCCCCTCCTTTTGTCCTCACAACAACCCTGTGAGGTAGGTGAGGCTGAGAGAAAGTGACTGACCCTAAGTCCATGTCCCTAACCACTAAACCACCCTGGCTCTCATGTGTATTATGTATACACATGTGTATCATGTGTATTATGTGTCTCTATTATCTGTTTATGTGTATTTATTGACAGTAATCTCAATATCATTTTTCTAATGTAAATAAATTCATTGGAGTGTCATTATTCAGTGTCAAGAGACACATTTTTTTCTCAGCCTGTTTTGTAGTGGTGATTGTTTTATTGTATCCAAAGGCCAATTAGCCAGTCTAGCTACATTACAATCAATGGAAACTTTGCCATGTGGATTATGCCTTTAGTTGTTCTGTAAATCAGAAGTATCCTACTGACATATTTGCTGTTTATTTGCATGCTCTCAATTTGTATGATACCATGATAGATTTTGATCATTAGCTTTGATTTTATTAAATGGGTTGATGTGTTAGGGCATGTTTTTAGCATTGGAGAAGATTCCATCTAGTCCTCTAGGTTTATGACTACGTAATTCAATAATGGTTAGTTAAGAAATTGGTGATTCTAAATTGCTAAGCACTTGTGGGAGCAAGAGATCCATTACATACAAGGCTTACAGCTTCATTTATACTGTGCATTTTTAAAATATAGCATGGCCTTCCCAGTCTTCAAATGGCATTGGATTCATCATTGTGTTTCATACAGAATACAGAGTTTAGCACCTGGTGTAGAAATGGGGTTTATATCTCTTCCTGGTTTTATTTTTTGGGGGGAGGGGGAATGTCTAGCTTTAAATTATTGAGGATTTGGAAAAAAGATACAGGAAGTGACCATAATCTAACAAACTATATGTTCATGCAAATTGCTTTCTTTGGAGATTTCCCTCTGCTGAAAATAGCAACCCATGCGCTGATGAAGAAACGCCTGGTTTCTAACATAGCTACTGTTACAATGAACTTACCTAAGTTCCAGCTTCAGGTGTAGCTCTTGCCCATAAATGCACATAACTTCTTTGGTTTGTAGTCCTTTTCTATAGAAGGTTCCCATATACATGGATGGACTGGAGCTTCTGAGCCCAGTATGGTTATCTATCAATCTTTCATGATTTGCACTAATGATCCTTTACTTCTAACAAAATTCACTTTTCTAGATCTCTCTTCTTCCCCTTACACACTACATCTTCCTGAAAAAATGCACAAGATCCAAGTAAGAATACAGCATACGAGTGGCTCATCACGATACTGTACAAGCATGCTCATCTAAATGTTGTTTGCATGTTGTGAATGAAGAATTTGAGTTTTCTTCATGCAGACCTTGGATCATCTTGGCAGTAAATGTTTCTGTTTTATTTCAGCACTGGCACAGTCAATGGGCAACTGGGCTTTGTCTTTTTTGGTTCTCTTTGGGGTAAAAAAATATCCTGTGTTTAAGAGCTCTGCTCTTGTTTCATTGCAGACACAGAAACGTGCGATTATGGGTGGCACAAGTTCCAAGGGCAGTGCTACAAATACTTTGCCCACCGGCGCACGTGGGATGCAGCAGAAAGAGAGTGCCGCCTTCAGGGAGCCCATCTGACCAGCATCCTGTCTCACGATGAACAGCTTTTTGTGAACCGTATGTGGCATTTTGATCCAAAGCTGTGCCTTGGGACGCACGGGGGATGAAATGGCTGTAAAGGAAATACCCTCCAGGACTCTAAATAGTTCCTTTCTGTATTGCTTTCTAAAATGTGTGTTATCATTTATCTTTTAAAAGAGGACCTTTTGTCCCTGACCACCACTTCCATCCTTTCATTCCAGTGCCAGGTCTGTCTTACTCATTAGCTGGGGTGGGAGAAATTGCTGATCTTTGAGGGAAATCATCTTTTACAATCCTGAAGAATTTAGTGCATGAGTAAAAGGCATTAGAAGTGAGGCATTTTATTCCAAAGCTATCCAAAAAATTTTATTTTAAGTTCATTGTTTAGACAATCTCATCTCCAGGCACTTTAGAAATCGTGTTCCTTACAGGCACGACAGCATCAGTCACTTTACATTCTGTTCTAAGTCAGACCCAAGTGTCTGACATCTGTTACAGTTCCAGGTGCTTCTCTGCAAAACCAGAATAATGTTCTGAGCTAACAGTGCATGCGGTTTGTTTCCAAGTGCTCTTCATTAACAGTGTTAATGTTTGGGTTAAATGTTCAGTCCCTGAATATTTTCTTGCATGAAAACATGTATTAGTTCTCAGTGTCAAGTTTCTTTGCCTTCTGAGAAGGCAACATCTGTGCTACTAAGCATTCCTGAAAATTGCTTAATGGTACCAAGGAGGATATACTGTCTCTGAGAAAATCGGTACACTATGGCAAAGCCTTCTGAAACCAAGGAGAGATGATAGATAATGGGGGAGATTAGATCAGGGGTGTCAAACATAAGGCCCAGGGGCTGGATGTGGCCCCTGGAAACTTTTTATCTGGCCCTCAGGTTCTCAGCTGCCGAGGTGTTATAGCTGAAATGGCAGCCCACATGAGAACTGGGCTTTCCCAAATCTTGAAATATGATCAAGATTTGCGTACTTTCTCTTCTGTCCTTTGCAGTTAATGAGTTTCTATATGAGAACAGGATTTGATTTCTGACCATCAGCTTCTCAATGACGTCATTTTCTGCTTAATGACATCACTTCTGGCCCTCAGCTGGAGCCCTGAATGCTAACTTTGACCCTCTGTATGAAACGAGTTTGACACCCCTGGCTTAGATAGTGAGCGCATGTTTTGCCCGAGTTCAAAGCCTGGCATTGATTTCAAGGTGGTATTAACATTATGATAATGGTCACAAAGCCATTTACATAACAAATGGTATGAGAAAATGGTTCCCTGTCCTTGAAACCCTGGACACTGCTGTATGCTGCACTGTAGGCAATATTCTGCTAGAATGGACCAGTGGTCTGACTCAGTGAAGCAGCTTTACGTGTTGATAATCAACATATACATATTACAGTTGACTTTTTGGTTATTAGTAGTTTATCAGCATTTTCTGTTTTTTCCATTGAGCATGCCAATTGAACTAACACAGGTTGAGGTGGGTTTTTAACCCATTGGGCAGGCATGGTTCAGCATGTCAGTCTCAGGGCGCTCCACACATTCAAGGGATGTGTTGTTCTATTCTTTGTTGTTGTTGGCAACCTTCAGTTTCGAAAGACTATGGTATCGCGCTCTGAAAGGTGGTTCTGGAATTCTTTGTTGATGGATGCTCTAATCCAGTGGTTCTCTAACTGTGAGTCTTGGATCTACAAGTGGGTCATGGGTGGTTCACGAAACTAACAGAGCAGATTAGGCTGTGTGCCTCAAGAGTTAAACCGCTACTTGGGACGCTACTTGGGGGAACAGAGCTGCCCAATCACCATTATAGCCACACCCTTTGACATTTATAAATTGGGCAGCAGCCCCTGGGGTCTCTAAAATGTTTGGGAAACACTGTACTGCATACATAGTGAGAAAGTCCTATTGTGTGTTTAGAGCATTCTCCAACTTGCAGATGAGAAGACAGGATTACGCAACTCAGCATAAGGTATACACTGATGCACTCACATTCACGGGGAAACTTGTGGATCACAGTGCTTGTGTAACAGCCATAACCAGACCATTTCAGATATAAAGGAAGTGGAAAAATTAACAGCAAAGGGCAACAATAGCACTCATGGCTGTATGATAATATTTTTCAGAAAATGAATTATTGTTCTGATACAGTAGGACCATTCATTCAGTTGCTTGGCCCAATCTTAGCTGCACCTAAGTGGTCTTGCGATCCACTGTGTAAACCTTGTTAAGGCAGTGTGAAAGATGCATTACTGTTGTGCACTCCAGAGCTGCTAGTGGAAATAGCCAAAGGTTTTGCACGATCACCAGTGGATCCAGGACACCAAACCTAAGCATGTACAGTGACAACGAGTGTAGTTCAGGGGAGGATTGGGGCAGGGAGTGGGGCAGGCAGGGGATGGCTGAAGGGTAGGAGGGGGTGAATCTTGACTGCACTAGTGCGCATCAACATCCTATCCCCATTTTTCCATACCAAGCCTAGCTAAATAGCTGGCATAAGTCTGAGAAGACCCATTGATGGCCAGTGGAGAGCCAAGCAAAAAAATGTTTTTATTTATCTCTCCCTGACTGTCAGGTCGCCTCACCACCACCACAGTGTGCAGTATAAACTAGTGGATTGGGCCAAAATGCAACCAACTGCCAAGACCCTGTCTGGCATTTTGCAATGTATAATTATCTGAGAAGAGTGCTGTTTAGGAAGGTCAACAGAAAAAAGTGAGATCACTTAAAACAATATAGTTTGTGAAAACATTTTATAAATATCTTCATCTGCAATCAGAAAAGGGGGGAGGGCTCCACAAATATTCGTCTGTCTTCTAGAGAAACACTTGGTAACAAAACAAAACAGGAAGTCTGATTCAGTCTGTGAAAATGCTTTTATTCAGAGACATTTTCCTTTTATGGGAAAGTTGGTGAAAAATATCTCCTTGATTCCTTTCCTGCTAGGTATAGGACATGACTACCAGTGGATTGGCCTAAATGATAAGATGTATGAGAACGACTTCCGCTGGACTGATGGCAGCGTGCTGGTAAGAGACCTATAAAACATTTCTGGAAAGTTATTTGTGATATTGCTTTTGAGAATGAAAATAGGTCATGTTGCAGGAACAATGGGGACATGTGTTTCCTAGCAAGCAGCCAGCCAGTTCTGCAGCAGTAGGATGCCTACATTTTCTTTATTATTATAATGCTTGATAGGAGATGATAATGCCAAGATTGTGGCGGCTTTCAGTCTCCTGTGGTGTTAGGCTGCAGGCACCTACCCAGGAATTTTTTTCTGTTCCTCTCTCTCAGGCCACTAGTCCTAAACCAACTTTTTCTTTCAAATTCCCACTGAATGTCTGAAACCTCTTAGGTAGCCATCATCTTTAAACTAAAAGAAAGCCTAAGCACATACAGTTGCATTTGCTTATTTCTTGTTAGCAATTTCCCTTCTTCCTTCTGTCGCCCGCTGCCCTATCCCAATCTAAATTTATACTATAAGTTTCTTGATATATTTGGCTTTAATAAGGGAAAATAAAAGACAGTGATAATTTTGGATGTCTTGCCCAAGGACTCTCCAAAGTGAGGAGCCATCACTGCCTGGGACAAAAGCACAATTGCTAGAGCAGCGGTGTCCCCTGTGCACCTTCTGCCATGATGCACTACACAGAGGCTGTCTACTTGCAGCTGTAGAAACAGGTTTATCGTATTGCCATCCAGCTACTGCCATGTGTGAGTTCTGCTTGGAGACTGCATCCTCTGAATGCAGTGGTTCCCAAACTTTTTGTCTGGCAGCTTCCTTGACCTACTGGGCCTTTGGCTGTGGCATCGTATAGGGTGGGAGGTTTTCATGAGGATTCCGCAGCTCCCCGAGTTGATTTCCACGGCTGTCCGGGGAGCCATTGCTCACAGTTTGGGAACCACTGCCTTAATGTGTTTTATGCGTGTGTTTTTCTTTCTAAATGGGTTGGTGCATAGCGGTCACAAGCTGAATGAGGTGAATTTAATTAGGATTGCTGCCCAACCTGTCTGCAAGTACTTTGAAGCGAGTCTTCATTTTCTTAAATTGCACCTCGTTTCACAGAGCATAAACCGATGCATGAAATAAATGAAAATAAAAGTACAGCTCACTCAGCTGTCCTTTATTACGTGTGGCTTTGTTTCCAAGACAAAATCCTCACTCTCTTCTGCATGAGAGATAGGTGATTTACAGCCACTTGAATGTGCATGGATACTGTGGCTATGCTTTATTTGCTTTTGGTAGTTAGGGATCCAGGGAAACATCTGGTCCTTTTGTTGCAAGCTCTCAGGCTTTGGTTACTTCTGTGTACTGGGTGTGGCAACTTCAGAAAGAAGTGCATGAAGCATCTGCCTTGGGCTGCAGTCCTATGCACACTTTCCTGAGAGTAAGTCCCATACAGACAGTGGGCCTTACTTCTGAGTAGGCAAGCATAGGATTGTGTTCTTGATTAATTACAACTTGTAATGTATCAGAAGGTGTGTGTGTTTTCTGAAGTATCCATTTTTTTAAGACCTGCTGCTTGCTGCAGGTGATAGTATAGAAACTTTAAAAAAGGTAAATAATCTTTCTGTCTCTTGTGTTATTCATTGCTAAGATGCTTTATTGTTGGAACAAATGTGCTTTGTTGTGCCTAGCGGCCTCTTTTCTCTTGGTACATGGCAGGATGTAGCCTATTACTATTTAGGATACCAGCCTGCCACTCCTTCCTCATTCTTGGAAGCCTAAAACATTCAGGCTGTATAACACACTTGATAACCTTGCTCTCCGTTTATCCTGTTTATCCCACCTCCTCACCCCAGTGCCTGCCTGGATCAAATACATTCTATTGCCCTAAGTATTGTAGCCAGAAGATCAGCCTGCCTTCAGAGCAGTCAATATTAAACATGTGAAAAACCTCAGTGCTGGAAAGCCAAGAGCTGCATGACACCA
Organism: Tiliqua scincoides; assembly: GCF_035046505.1. Classification (NCBI taxonomy): domain Eukaryota; kingdom Metazoa; phylum Chordata; class Lepidosauria; order Squamata; family Scincidae; genus Tiliqua; species Tiliqua scincoides. The sequence goes on from NC_089822.1 coordinate 35,308,828, forward strand.
ACTTTTAGGCTCCAGGAAATTAAATCCTAAGTAAGGCTTGTGGGCAAACCCGGGTGTCAAACTTTAGATTTAATGCTGAGATGAAGAGGAGAAGGCATTTTGTGAACAGGATAAGCCCATCTGCCCAACAGGCCTCTTTCTGATTGATCTCCGTCCCATTTCATTCTGGTTTCTTTTTTTAACCACTTCCCTCCATTTCTTTTCCTTGGAAGCAATCTAGGTGTCTCTTGAACTCATTTATGACAGTTGCTTTAATAGCTTTGCATGGTAAATTATTCCTTAAGTTTATGACTCTGTGCATGCAGATATTCCATCTCATTTCCCTTCTTGCCCGTCTGAAGTTTTGATTATTTCACCTGATCTCAATCATTTAACCCTACTAATGAATTGTTAACACATGTTCCAAGCTGCACCCTGATTAATCATAGAAGCACTTTGCTGTGCCTGGTATACAGTGTTAAATTTCTGTTCTTCCTACCCCACTTAGAAAATAATCAATGGTCTCAAGAACCATTCCCTTCAAATAATTTGTGTTTAGTGACCCTGTTACTGTATAGAAAAAGAAACAATAAGGAAAGGTGGGGGAGATAAGAGCAGCAATGAGGAAAGTATGGAAAAGCAAAGGAAGTTGAGATCCATCAGTTACATAAAGTGGAAATCTTCATTGGCATAGAGAAGTAAGGTACAGACTACATTTTTTCCTGATGTTTAAGATCCATTTTTCTTCCCCAGTTGTATTTAATTCAAATTGCATTGCCCTTTGCATAAACAGAAGGTAGCAAAATTTAACAGTAGTTGCAAAGATAATCTGATCCACTGTACTAAGTGATGGTTTAATCTGGGCCAGGTTCTGGGGAGGGGGCACCCCTGTGCTGAGTCCCCTATGGCACTTTGCTGTGTGCATACATGAATGTGCACACACTGCCATCCCTTGTAGAAGCAGCTTGGATGCTCCCTTTTCAGTACCGCTGGGGCTATGAGAACTGCCTGCACTAATCAGCAGTCAGGCAGATCACTCCTCTATCAAATGCTCTAGTAGGGTTGACAAAGCAACTGCCAATCGCCGCCCATCCTGTTTAATTTGCACAGTCTGGGAAGGTAAAAAAGGGTACTTCATATGCTCCTTCCTCAGCACCACCAGACCTGATGCCTGGGAATGTAGGGCATGTATCTTTCTATTTGCTGAAGCTCCAGTGAGACCTGGAGAACTAATGATAGAATGAGTGTTGTCAAAATTGATTTGCCTAGGGGCATATGTTAATGTCTATGTCATGGTATTTCTCAAGTAGAAAACAGTCTGTAGCTTATGTTACATTCATTTAATGTACATTTTAATGCTAGACAAAATTGAGAGTACGTCCTACTGAACACAGTGGGACTTATTTCTGAGTAAACATACATAGGCTAGCACTCTAACAGCCCAATCCTTACTAAATCTAGGATGCCCTTTACAACAGGTCCCTTACCTTGAGGAGGCCTCTGGGCGAACCCCCCCTCCCTCCCGGATGCAGACTGCACTCCATTGGCATGGCTGCATTGGCAGGGAGATGGGGTTTAAGTTAGAATTGTGCTGCAATATACCTTTTATATTTTGCTAGGATATTTTTAAATTCTCTTCTTCAACTTTTAGACATTTATTTTTAACTATTTCAAACCATTCCAAGAATTTGAGATGAAATAAGCTAGATTTTAAAATGGTGTAGTAAGTTTCAAAACAGAAGTAGGTAGCAACTGAAAAAGTGCTGTAATGAAGAAATTTGATTTGTAGTTGTTGTAATCTTAATGGGGTGTGGTTATACAGATGTGGCTGTAGTAATGGGGGGCATTTTGATGAGCTCCTTTAAAATGTACCATGAAACCACTGACTTGTACTGAATTTACCACTTATTACTTCTTGTTTTGCCTTCACTAATGATGGAAAACAAAAGTGTTACATAACCCAGGAACATAAGAAAAGCCTGCTGGATTAGGCCAAAGACCCATCTGTTGGAAGGGAGAACATGTGCTCTAAATCAGCCAATTTCATGTGAACTATTACCACAGTCCACATCTATCTTTTCAAGGATTAACATTTCTGGTTTCCATCCTTTCTTCATATTCTTGCACTATAATTTAAGAACTTTCTTCATTGTTCTCCTCTCTGAACACTGTAAAATTGAATGCAGTGCCATCTTTTAAGGGCCCAAAACTGGTATGACCACTCTCTCCTCCAAACTGCCAAATACCAAACTGCATTTTTTAACGTGTGTGTGTGTTTGTTTGTTCCTTCATTTGTTCAGTCAGTCAGTCAGTCAGAATCTTTATTGGCATAATTAGAGAAGCAATATAACAATGAAATCCCATCTAACCTACACATACAGTTCCCTCATGTCTCACGCTATGCCTCTTTACCATCTTCTTTAAGAAGATTGCTACATTCTCCATCGTTCCTGCCTCCATACCCGAAAGTATATCCTGAATTTTATCCAAATCCTCCCAACCTCTCCTATTTATAAAAAATGGCTCTAAATATTCCATTTGCAGATTGTTATAAAATGGGCCATATAGAAGCATATGGTGGAGTAATTCCACTCCACCTAATATACATGGACAGCATCTCTCCTTCGATGGGATCCCTCTATATCTTCTGTAGAACTGTTCCAATGGCACAACATTACATCTTGCCAACGAAAAAGTCCTTGCAGGCATTTTAAAAGATAGAAATATTCTGCCTATTGGCCATATTTGACTGGGATCTGCAAACTCAGTGGTGAGAATGTCTTATTCCACAGCTCTTGCTGTTCAAAAGCCAGGAGCCTGCACTTAATCACACAGTAAGCTAGTTCTTGGGTCGACAAACCTACAATATCTAATGCAATGACTACTGATTGAATTGTCTTTTCGAAATGAATTGTCCCTATAGGGGGCACAGAGTCTAAAAGAAGTCGGTAAACTATCATGGTCCAGATTATAATAGACTCTCATCCAAAATTTTAAAAAATCTCGACCACACCACAATCTCTACAACCCTGGTTTGCAATCACTAAACCAGAAGTGGGTCATGATTATTTTTTTAACCTTCCATAAGCCATGGTGAGCCTTGCAAAGAGCTCCGCAGGACTCCCCGGACCCTGGCAGTCAGTAAATTCAGTTGAAAACAGTCTCCCTTCCCCCTCAGCAGCATGATCCTGGGCATCATGTCTCTGCTTTCCCCCTGCCCCTTAAAGGGAAAAGGGGAGATCATGACCCACCAGTTTGAGAACCACTGGTCAAGGCATATATCCAACTTGGGACTCCATATAAAACTTGTGGAATGATTTTTGTATTAAAGATCTTGAGCACTGCAGGAACATAAGAGTTCCTTGTAGCATAACAGAAACACAAAATAACTTGGGCCATAACCAGTGTTTGTAATAGCTTTGCCCTGAGAGGACTCCATGAATATTTGTAGTGGAAGAATATACCTAGATATTTAAAACCAAATCCTAACCAACTTTGCAGCACTGGCATAGCTGTGTCAGTGGGATGTGTGCTGCATCCTGCAGTTTGGGGACACTCACGGAGGCCTCCTCAAAGTAAGGTAAGTTTCTTCACTTACCTAGGAGCTGCATTGACCTTATGTCAGTGTTGGAAAGTGGGTTAGGATTGCGCCCTAAATTGTTTTACGTGTTCTATTTTATTACCACCAAAGCTCCAGCTAAGAGATTTCCAAGATCTGCTAAAGACCAGAATCATTGATTTGAAAGAAAGAAAGTTTTAACATGATGATAGTGTCTCGTATGTCAAATATAGTTCAGCCAGAACTGACAAGTGGACCTGTACTGTGCATAAACATTTGCTAGAAGGGGAATTCTGGTCCATGGCAACCACCTTGCATTTAGCAATCTGCTCAGTTTTCTGATGTGCTCTGTGTCTGAACAGGAGGCCACAAGTGAAACCAATACATTTTTTTTGAAAGTTCTCTGGAGGAAAAGCATGATAGAAATATGATTTTAAGAATGATAAAGCATGATAAAAATAAATTATCTAACTTTTGGTTAGGGTAAACATTAACAATTTCACATGTCAGCATAAGGCATCTTCATATGTTTGCACAAGCAGACTATAATAAGAATATGTCACTTGTGCCACTTTCCTTATTCACCCCTAAAGTTTGTGTTTGGTTTACTTATCTAACGCAAACTTTAGAGGTGAATAAGGAAAGTGGCACAAGTGACATATTCTTATTAAAGTCTACTTGTGAAAACATCTGAAAATGCCTTACGCTGTCATGTAAGGCTGTTAATGTTTGCATTAACCAAATGTAGGAATGGTGAAGGAGGTCTCTGCCCTACTGTATTCTCCCACCTGAACCTTTCTTCCCAACATGGGGCAGCTTGGATTTTCGCCAACAATATTTGCACCAGCTCCATAGAGGCTGCTCAGGCTTTATCCACTGGCCCTGCTGGTTTGCAGCACAGGATTTTTGTTAGGATTGGGCTATGAGCTTGGGAAATTTACCATCTTTCAGTTTCATATAAAAATGTATTGTATTGTAGAATACATGTATTGTATACAATACAAAAATGTATTGTAGAATTTTCATTCCATAATTTGATCAGGATCCAGTAGCAATAGCCAATTTTTTATTGGCTAACTGTATATTAGCCAATCACTGTTCTTTTGTTAATCACATAGTGCTAGCCCACTGAATTACGGAATGTCATTTGGGAGAGTAAAAGCTTCATACGTCTCCTATTTTGGTCAACTGGCAGGTTTCTCTCAAAAGTACCTGTGTACAATTTGTGTACAAGGAAGGATATATCTATGTTGCTAACTGGACACTTCATAAAACAATGTGTCAGATGAAATGTGGAATTAAAGACCCTACCTGTTCGTTTTCAGGATTCTTGGGTTACTTTTTCCCATGGATATGATCAGCTGTTGGCAATTTGCCAGAATTAACAACTGTAAAAATACCAGACTTCTGCAGTTCATTTTTTTTCCATACATTGACTGGAATGCATATGAAGTTAACAGAAACAATTCCAGTAAGTGTAGTAAGCTTCTAATCCACGAGGACTCATTGAAAAGCAACGTTTTGGAGAGGAAAAAATGCTTAGGTCATTGCAGTGCCAACCACAAGCTGTCACACTGGACTTGTTCTTCATAGGTCAAGCAAAATTATTTTTATCCATCTGTCCAGTAATACCTCAAGATTCTCTTAAAACTTTTTTTTTTAAATGTCTGAGAAAACCACCCAAGAAGGAGGGAGGGGGAGAGAGACAGAGAGAGCTTTGGACCTTGAGGTGTCTGGAATTCAGTGGGGCTTCCTACATGGGTAACAACCTAGTTCAATTTGAAGAGTTCATACCTGAAAGTAGGTTTGCTAAAATTGCTGCTTTTGTCTTGAACATGATGTGATAGTGCAGTGGTTCTCAAACTTTTTAGCAGTGGGACCCACCTAAAAGGTTTCACTTTCCCAGCCACTCACAGCCTAATCCTGAGCTGCTCAGGGTGTGGGGCTGCAGCAGCACTGAAAATCAAGAATCAAGAGCCTCCAAGTTGGGCGATGAGCCTCCCAGAACACCTCCTCCCTGCTTTCCCTCCACCTCCCCCGCCCTGGAACGTCTCCCCCCCCTCCTCATGCCTCCATCTACCGCAGTGCTGCTTGGTGGTCTGCATGGCCGCTGAGCAGTGGCGCTGCAGTGTTTGCCCGGTGGTAGCCCAGGGTGCTGGCGCTAGGGCTTATGAGTGTGCCTTATGGCATGTTTGTGACAGGGTGCGCCAGTGGTGAGCCAGCGCGCCAAGCTCAGGATTGGGCTCTCAAGCCCTATGGCTATAATGGTGACTGGGCAGCAGTGGCAGATTGTTTAACCCTTCATGTGCATGGCCTAATCTGCATTGTCAGTTTCACGAACAACCCAAAATTGGGTCATGACCCACAGTTTGAGAGCCACTGCAATAGTGTATATATAAAGAACTGTAAGATATGTTACCACCATAAGGGCTCAGTCTACAGCATCTGTTGCTCAACTTCCTTTGAAAAGGAACTCCTACTGGTGCAACAGGATTGTAATTTAATACAGAATTGAATGGATTATCACATCCCATCATGTGTATCAAGAGTCGCATGTGACTCCGTCACTTCCAGTTGGATTGGTTGCATGTGTACAAATCCTAAGCAATTTTCCAGCACTGGCATAGCTGTGCCAATGGGATGTATGCTACATTCTGCAGTTGGGTGGCACTCACGGAGCCAACCTCAAAGTAAGGGAATATTTGTTCCCTTACCTCAGAGCTGCATTCCACTTATGTTGGAGCTGGAAATTGGGTTAGGATTGTGCCCTCATACATACAACATTGTTTCGTGCATGAAAATGATACTTGTCCGCTACATAACTTGTATATCCCTCATGAAGAAGGACATTTCCATGTCAAGGTGAAGTCTTTTGAAATATAATCAGTTATATAATCAGAAATATAATCAGTCATGGAGAAGACACTGTCAAGAATGCATCTAAAATGGTTCTATTCAGTGAAGTCATCCCAGGAAAGGGAAAAACTGCATGCTAAGATCTTATTAGAATTATTAAATATATTTGTCCAGATTTATTTGTTCAGGTGGTCTGGCTGGAGAACTGGACAGATTTCAAAGACAAACGCAGAGACGAGGTTATACCTTCTTAATAAATATTCAGATGTTCACATGGGTGCAGATGTTGCTGGAGTGATCTCTTACCAATTTAAGGTTTGGGAGCAAGCCAGGAGATCATGTATTCCCTTCTCCCCCACCATCATGTTTCTGGAGTCATTCTCCCCTCTGCTTACGTGTGGCTAAACATTACATCAGCAGTGTTAATCATGGTTAAGGCTAACTAGCTTTAGTGTTGAACCAGACTTTTTTTTGTGGTTGTCAAAAACTCTTTTATATAAAGATTAAGCAACGCTCTAGTCTTTCATTACAGGCACAACAGCTTATTTTCACTTGCACCATTATAATTTTTTTGGCCAGGGTTTGAAGCTGAATGGCGAACTAATGGATTTATTTTACCAGAAGTTGACTTTAAAATGCCAATACCAAAATGCGTCTAGGAATTGGTGTTGGCACTTGTCAACTGTTTATCTAGTTCAGTTAGTCCTGCTTTAGGTAGATGTTGAAAGTTAACAAGGTGCACAATGACCCCATACCTGACCTTTTTGTGTTAATATGTGTGGCAGACTTGTTAGCTGATATGCCCACTTTTAACTTCTCCCTACTGTCTTTGTCCATTCCACTTAGCGCAAAAAGTTGTTTATGTGCCAGGCACGAGGTCATATTGTTCCATGTAATTTCAATGGCTTCCTTTAAGATTCCTTTACAAGCTTAGTACTACTTTAGTACATTGATGCAATTCTCAGTGAAATTTAACTAAATAATAATTATGCATTAATGACTGTGAGTATTTGACAAGATGAATGAATATGGAATAGGAGGATGCTACTCATGTGTGGGTGTGATGTGAAAATCAATGGCAAACCTATTGTTGAGGGTGAGCTCTGCTTTGGAATGAGTACTCAGGGTGGGGGCAGCATGTGCTCTTCTCCTCTTCATGACAGAACCTCCTTTATTCTCTCCCTTCACCCCATTCTTTTCATTGACTTCTTGGACCATCACTCTGAATGCTGCTAAATCTCCCCCCCCCCATGGCAAGGGGGCTGCAAGCAAATGAAAGTAGCCATGTTTCTTAAGAGACTGAATACTTTGAATAATGACAACACTTGCTCCTGTCGAATATCAACAATGTGCATACACATCCAACTTTGTCTGTAGCACAAAGAGGAAGGTGAGAGTATGAATTGGCACCTTCTGCCTCATTTCCCTGTTCTTTCCCAGTTCTGAGTTCTGCTGCAAATGATCTGCCTGAATTTAAAGTTATATATAAATATAACTATTTATATAAATATATATAAATTTAAGTTTATATCTAGGTCAGACATTCTGGTTCACAATATAAGTCAATAGGAAACATTAGATCCCGTCTTGGGAGTGGTAGTTGCTGAAGATGATTTGCATGTTAACTTTTTCACTTTTACACAAATTAGGAAACGGATGTCTGCAGCATCTTGTGATGACTTGTAGGAGGACACAAACAAATCAGTGCGGCATTCACAGCCATAAAAACACTTGTGATTCTGTTCACTTTTAAGAAATACATGGAATATTTTTCCCCATCAGTCAGAGATTGAACTTTTTGGTTTTTTGGAAACAAAATTGGTAGGGTCCCTAAGAGGACATCTGAACTTGCCAGTCGACCTGTAGAAAATGCACTGAGCTGTTCACAACATGGTATCCCTCTGTCCTGCAACCCATAGCATTGGCATACTATAGAATACAGTGATCATATGGATGATCCACAGTTTTCTCTCTTGTCTCATTGGATGAAGTGTAAAAGCTTCCTAAAACAAATTAGGGTGCAATCCTAACCCCTTATATCAGTGCTTTCCAGCACTGACATAAGGGCAATGCAGCTCCAAGGTAAGGGAACAAACATTCCCTTATTTTGAGGAGGCCTCCATGAGTGACACCCAACAGCAGGATGCAGCACATGTCCCATTGGCACCACTATGCCAGGGCTGGAAAGCACTGACATAAGGGGTTAGGAGTTCTTTCTTTCTTTCTTTCTTTCTTTCTTTCTTTCTTTCTTTCTTTCTTTCTTTCTTTCTTTCTTTCTTTCTTTCTTTCTTTCTTTCTTTCTTTCTTTCTTTCTTTCTTTCTTTCTTTCTTTCTTTCTTTCTTTCTTTCTTTCTTTCTTTCTTTCTTTCTTTCTTTCTTTCTTTCTTTCTTTCTTTCTTTCTTTCTTTCTTTCTTTCTTTCTTTCTTTCTTTCTTTCTTTCTTTCTTTCTTTCTTTCTTTCTTTCTTTCTTGGTAATCTCTCAGGGCCTTTGGAAGTTTGGCAAATGGATGCCAGAAAGTTCTGGAAAGCTGGCAGAAAATGACATACTGCTTGAAGAAAAACCCCAGAAAGGCTTACTCACTTTGGTCCTCATTTGGTGGTGGCAAGAGCAATGAGCCTTAGTAAATGGTTCCCAAACTGTTGGGTCGCAGTCCACCAGGGGAATCGGAAAAAGGCCATTTCTCCTTAAGGGAAGCAGCCAAGAACTTGGCAGCAATGCATTCGCCATGATTGCGCTGCTGGGAAGGTAAGGGTTTTTCTCACTAACCTGGGGTTTGCTATGGCTCTCCAGAGGAGCTGGGAGCCTGTGACCCCCACTTCAGCCCTCCTAGTGCTTCAAAGTCCTGTGAAAAGGAAAAAAGAAAAAACACTTTCCCTTTCATAATGAAAACAAGGTGAGTTTTTTTTCCCTTTTTACAGAACTTTGGAGGCATGGGGAGGGGGGGGTAACAGGCTCCCCAGACCCTCCGGAGAGCCATAGTGACCCCCAACTAAGTTAGAAAAACCCTTACCTTTCCAGCAGCAGTGCAGTAGTAGTGATCATGTTGCTTCCCCCCTCCTCCACCCAAAGATCTACATAATTCTCAGACTCCAAGTAAAACTCCTGGCCTAAGTCATTGAGGCCATGGGTTGTTCACATATTATTCCCATCAAGTTTCCTATGCTTCCCTAGAAACAGAGGGAAAATGTGTGGCCAAAGTCTGACAGGCCTGGGTTGCTGCCAGAGCTGGGGGGAACCCACTGAGACACAAGTTATCAGGGGCCATCCACATGACCTAACACTTCCCAGCTCTTAAGACCCAAAGCATGTACTGAAACGTTTGTCAATCCGGTGTTAATTACTGGGATTTTTTTTTTTAAAATTATGGTATGCACATGCCATGAGTAAATCCAGCCCTTCAGACATCACTAGGAGGTGTTTGAAAACCTTGTAGGGAAATTGAATTTCAAATCATTCAGATAGGTTGGTGACTGCCAACTTTGATATCAGCAAAGCCTAACCAAGTAAACAGAAAAAAAAGTGGTTATTGTTTTTGGCATGTTTTCCACGAAACTTGGATGATTACCATGTTGCTTTTCAGGAACCTTTGCAAGCAGGTGGAGCGGTAATGGACTCCACGGGAACCATTCGTGTTATGGATTAAGCACTTAAAGCAACTCAGGGTTGTGCCTTGGGCCCCTTTCTCACAAGGGGGAGTTACTCGTGCCCTTTGGAAAATGCTGCTGATAATTAGTACTTTCTACAGCAGTGAGCTCACTCCCATTACCCAAGACTACTGCTTTATTAAAAGAGCAGGCTAGGCTCTGCAGTGAGATTGTGTCTCACCCCTGGAAACAGGCGTGGTGCCACGGTGAAACAGAGAGCTTATGCTCCTTTGGCTTTCCTTTCATAGAGGCACATTTCATATGTTTGTAATGCTGAACTTCAGGTTGCCAATGGAAGGAGGTAACGTTTTAAAAAAATTGTTATGCTAAACAAAGCTTTCTTTCTTTCTTTCTTTCTTTCTTTCTTTCTTTCTTTCTTTCTTTCTTTCTTTCTTTCTTTCTTTCTTCACCTTCACCTTCACCTTCACCTTCACCTTCACCTTCACCTTGCACAAATCTCTGGCTGTGCCCCTTTTGCTGAGGAAGGGGAGAGGAAAGGAAAAGCCCCCTGAGCCTCCAATGGAGGAAAGTTGCTTGTGAGAGTTAAATAAAACAAACAAACCAGCTTGAGAGTGCTGTAGGCAGACTGCAGACAAAAAGCCCGTTGTGCTGGAGTCCCACAGGATCCTTGAATAAAGGATTTTAAAACTTTGCAAATATTTTGATTTTCAGTGGGTACGGAGTCTATTTAAGATGCCCATTTGACCTACTCTGAGGAAAGGGAGGGGGAAACCTATTGCCATAATGACTTAAAATATATTGTTTAACGACAACATCATGTTCCCAGCTCAGATTAGTTAGGAGGCCTCTCACACAGGCTTTTGTTTGTATTTTTGCTTAGTGAAACAAGGTAGGCTATTACCTCTGAGAGTCATTACAGATGGCTTTGGCTGGAACACATATATTTAAAAAAAATAAAAGGCAAGAGCAGTTGGAAGAAATGACAAAATGGGAATTGGGTTTGGGTTTTTTTCCCCTTTTAATATGTCTGTGTGGGCACACATGAATCTCTTGTTTGTATTATGTTGTATACAAAGAACAGCTGTTTTGTATAGCCATTTTTAATGAAATGCTCAAGTTACATGCGCTCTTGAGCAGACTTCTCACCATGCTCATCCACAGAAAACTCTTTGAATTCACTTGAGTTTTATCCTAGGTTATCATCATTTCCTCAATACTTATGTAATGTAACACATGTAAAATAATAGGTGGCATCCATACAGTGTTTTCAAAGCAGTTTACAGATATTATCTCTATAGCCTTTCAGACAGTCTTGTAAAGCAGATCAGTATTACAGTTACTACATAAGAGGAGACTGACACTGAGAGGATATTAGAAGGCCTAAAATTCAAAGGAGTCTGAAAGCATCAGAGCAAGTCCAGTCCAAGACCTCCTGGCAAATGAAGTAGTGGGCCAAACCCTGCCCTCCTTACCTGCTGATGTGCCAGGCTCTGCTCCTCCACTCCTTGGCTCTGAAAATGAAAGTGAGGATGAATCAGAAGAGAAAGAGAAGCAAGGAAAATGCTGAGCTAGAGCATCTTTGATCAGAGATGTAGCCCACCACGGTCTTCTCCTCTACACTTTCTCTTTCCCTCTGTCCCCCTCTTCATTTGCCAGTCTAGTGAGTGGTAGGAGAGGAAGTGTAGGACAGGAGGAGCACTGGAGAGTGGGTGGACAGAGGTGAGCATTCCCTCCAATGCACTGCCTGAAGTGGCAGCCTCATGAATAGGCTGGCCCTGTCGGAGTGATAGGTTGACCAAAACAAATGGAAATTTGACAGCACCAATTTCAGAAGTATATCCTCTGAGTACCAAGCCCAAGCTGTGTGTTCCATGGTAGATGAAGCTGTAAACCCTTGTTGCTGCATATAACTGCAAAGTGTCAAGGAGACTGTGGTAAATGTGAATTAGCTGCACATTTGCTGGCTCCCAGTCCTCTGTGTGCCACATCATAGGAAAAAGTGGCTGGTGGGAAGGGGTTTGTGGAGGAGAGGGACAGCAGGCCCTAGGATATAACTTTATTCCAGGAGATACCTTAATTTATCAGAACACTCCATGCAAGAACTTGTGCTAGATCAGAACTAACTGGGATCAAACAGGCCACCTGTCTCTAACATTCAAGCCTAGGAAGGGATCGAAAAGATAAAGATGAACAAATTAAAGTTGCATCCATACAAGCTGGAGGTGTTGCTAGTAATGCTAGAACTCTCAGCCCTTAGAGGGAGCAGTTCTGCTTACAATTAATGGAGTTATGGTTTCCCCTTTTGAACAAATTTAGAGCCTGGACATTATATTAGATGAGTGATTGTGAACCTATGACACATGTTTCAACGATGTCTTTGGTGACACACCAGCTTTACACATGCCAGGTGTAATGGCAGCAGTAAGGATATGAGTGCAGTTAGTATATCAGTACACATGAGTGCAACTGATACTATCCCTGGTCCACTTCCCTCCCTGCCCTCTGCCCCAGCCAGGAGCACCCCAATTCCTCCTCACCCCCACCACTGTCACAACTACCTTTGTGGGTCCAGTGGCAGGCCTCCTGCTCTGCTGCCAGTTGCAGGATCACACTCAAAATGGCCACCAGCAGCACACTAATGCACACCACCGGAAGCCATTTTATGACAGCAGAAGTCTGTCATAAAGCCTTTCATGCACCAGCCCAGTTCTACATAGGATTGCGCCAACAATCTTAAAAAAAAAAAAAGAGGGACACAAGGGAGACCCTAACAAACATCCACTGGAAAAGGTGCTGTGCTAGAGGAAATGGGAACAGTTGCTCCCTTCATCCTCTGCTAATTATGAGACCACTGTTGGAAAAAAAAAAAGCCACTTTGTTCAGCTAACAGGGATTCCTCCAGTTCTGTACTTGCAGTTCTGTACTTGCAGAATGCAACACAAATGTCTGTAATTTATATTGTGATAGACTGTTCTTGAGCAATCAGAGAATGTTTATATATATACATTATATATGTATTATATATATATAATGTTTATATTATATAAACATATATAATTATATATATAATGATATATATATATAATGATATATATATATATATATATATATATATATATAATCACTGATCTAACAAAACAAATTGTTGCATAAACTTATATTCCGATTATTATATTTTGCTCTGAAAAGTCTCCCTCTTACAGTTCTCTTTTTCTTCCCCTTTCTTTCTCTATCCTGCCCAGAATTGGTAAGAGGCACATTCCATTAAATGCATGAAGTTCGTGGAATTGAATGGAAAGGTTGAAATTTATTTCCTTGGCATTTGTACTGGGCACGAAAAGGATAACATCTTTCTGGTGTCTTAAAGTTCTTTATGTTCATTTAAAATCAAGAATGGTTATTATCTTGATCCAGTAATGATTCAGCATTGCCATCTGCTGGATAGTTGTGGTGCCACTGAATAAGCATCTATTTTACCACTTAGCTGTCTAACCCATATCTTCTGTTTTAAGGTGAAAATAACTCTTAAAACACAACTTGATTTCTAGTTTGTTTGCAAGAGCTTATTGCGTGCATTTTGCAAAGCAGTTAGTTATTTTGTTACATCAAATTGGCGTTAGCTATATTTATTTTGTTTATTTATTTATTTACTTTTTATTCTAACCTTTCTCCTTAGAGCTCAGGGAAGCATCCATATTTCTTCCACATGGAAGATTTTTCAGGTGTCTGAGAATCAAGTGTTCTTGAGGCTCACATGTCACATCCACACTATTGAAACCACAAACTGGGAAGCTAATGGGATGTGTGTGGGTGACCCAGTCCAGAAAAATAACTTGCACTGTGGTGTGCTTCTCGTTTCTGGATCCACTTTCTTCCACTCCCTGCTTAAAACAAGTATGCAACCAGTACTGAGGGAAGCTGCTGTCCAAATGCAACCCTTGACTTGCCTTTTATATTACAGAGAATGGCATGTTTCAATCTGCACCTAGGTTAGGCCCAGCATAATGCAACCACCTCCATTCACTCTTTGCAGCCCCCAGCAGGGTGGTAGTGGTTACAAGCATTTATTGGTTGTGTTCTTTTCCCACCCACTTTGTGAGAACATCTGAAGTCCACACAAGTTGCTCAACACTCGCAGTCGGGATGGGAGAACGCCTGTGCTATGTTCTGTATTGTTTCACCATTTGCTGGATTAAGAAGGGACAGGGGCTGTAACGCAGGGGTGAGACAGGTTTTGCATGCAGAAGGTTTCTGTTTCAGTTCTTTACAACTCTGCATAGGCCTGGGAAGGATCCCTGTCTGAACCCCACTCCTAGTAAGTGTAGACAATACTCAGCTAGATAGGCCAATAGTCTGATCTGACATAAAGCGACTTCCTTTGTAATCTCTTCAAGTTTGTGGTGACATTTACACCAGTTTTTCTAGGCTGTTGCAACCATACAGGGCAGTCTGTCTATGTCTGAGATTCCCCGAGGATTGATGGGCTCAGTATGTGTGGAATTTAAATGTACATCTAAAACATAATGTGTGAATGAAACACACACATGATTGGAAACACATATGGCAGTGGTTTAGTCAGAAAAGCACGATAATAGAGAAGATTAAACACCCAATCCTATACAAGAATGACACATTGGATGATGAGCTGCTGGCGCAATGTCCACTAAACACGCCATCCTGCTGGAGAGGTTGGTCAAGAGAGGCAAGAATTACCTGACCATCTCAGCCACTGTATTGTTCCCTATGGAACTCTCAGAGTTATACCAGCTCTATTGCTGGCATAGCTCTCTGGAGCCACTGTAGCATGTCTGACCTGGAAAGGGGTTTCAAGATCCAGCAGCCATCAGCTCCACCTCATTCCACTCCACCCTTTCCCACTCCTCACCCCTTTCCCACCTCTCTTTCCCATGGAGAGTTCTGCTGGCAGTTGGTGTGCACTCCACTGCCAGTGGTGTGAGGCTATCTAGCTGCTGCACTGTTGTCCATGCAGCAGCCACCAGCAGAAGAGCTTCCACAATGGCAGGACCATCTTTGCTCTGGTGCACTTGGCAATATACCAACATTTCAGGGGCATAGAATTGAGCCATAATAGAGTAGCAGATCTGAGTAGCAGAGAGCCTTGTGAGGACACAAAGACAGGAAGATGTACATGTATAGAAAAAAAAAAGAGAACAGGCCAATGGAAAAGACAAGTGCTTTCTGTGGCTGATATAGAAATATTCTTTCTTGAATTAAGAAAAATGTCAAAGTGGCCCTCCAGCATTCTGACCTGCATGCTACTGAGCTAGATGGAATCTTTGGATAGTCCAGATGTTGTCACAATTCTGGGCTGTTTAACACTTTACACAGCAAGTAGATCTGATTAAGTTACAAATTCTACTTTTATCAAGGCGTTTGCTATCAACTTCAAAAAGATTGAAGTGTGTGCTTTAAAATCTTAGGGATGCACCTTTAGAAAGTGTAATATATGAACTGGTACTCATTCAAAGGTTTCTTCAAGGACTTCTCAAGGACAGAAACCATGTTGATGAGTTCACCATATTGCCTCCAAATCTGAAGAACTGACTTGAGGTAAATTCAGCCAAAACAGCTGGACAGCTAACAGGGCTTTTCTGAAAAGCATGGATCTGTAAATACACCACAAGTGAAATTCACCAGTGTGGGAAGCAGGCTCTCTAGATAACAACTTCTAAGAGCTTATCTGCCAAAACAGAAGAGTGTTTGCCAAAACACAAGGAGGATTGTGCTAAAGACAACATTGGTGAGCTATAATTAAACTCCAGTCGGCAATTGCTTAGCTTCAAGTACTTGGCAGAACTGAAGGGGAATTATTGGGCGTCTTCCTGACATATCTTTCTCCGGGTTTTATGATAGGCTCAAAAAAGTAATGAAAAGGATTTGCAGGGGGCAGTGGAGGAAGGAGAAAGAAAATGTCACTTCTCGTAATGAAACAGTTACAGATGCCGAAAACTAGGTGCATGCGCCTATGTGTTGGGTTTATTTCTAGTAAATAAGTCTCTGATCTTAACTATCGAGGGGATTATTGGCTTTTCACACAATGAATGACCCAGTAATTATGTGTTTGCATCAGCAGTTGATTTAGTTGAGGTTCACTACACACTGTTCCCCACTGGCTGTTTGGGAATGTGAAATCCAGGCTATCAATGCCCACTTGGTGGGCATTTCAGAGATAAAAAGGTTTGCTGTTTTCACTCAGGGCCTTTTGCATTGCTTAGATACTGCCCATGAGAGATTCACCCTGTCAACATTCAAACATCTAAAGAGCCACATGGATTGCTCATTAGTTACTCAACTATAACCAAGTCAACAGTAGAAAAGCTACACTTGTATATTTTGAATGAGTACCCTTACAGTTTTGTCTCCTTTGTCTTTGATGAATGACAAGGTTAGCAAGTAGCCAACAAAATTAACAAAGTTATTGTTGTTCATCTTGTTTCTTATGAATATCATTTCATTAAAGCAATGTCCATCTCTCTTGGCAGAGAATAGTAGTGTTTAGTAGAAGCCTAAATTTTGGAAGTAGATAACAATCAGAACCTAGTCATGTAACTAATAAGGAACTACTGCACGGTAAAACGACTTTGCCATGAAACAATCACAAATAGAAAAGATTTGATTGAGAAATATTTAATTGTCAGGGGTGTAGACTAAATTTTCTGTATTGCATCTTGCCAAGATAGAACTATGGGATATGTTGTTGATATGAGAGCCATAAACAATGTTATGCGAGCACTAGGCATTTGTGTTCATTTTCAACATGAATGGGAATAAACATGGATGTATCCTGCATGTTTTCACTGAAAATCACAGGGCTCAATCCTCTCCACCTTTCCCACACCAATGCAGCTGCAATGCAGCCCCAAGTCTTGGGTACAAACATTCCCTTACCTTGAGGAGGCCTCTGTGACTGCCCGCCCACCACAGGATGCAGCACACACCTTCTAATATTGGCTGCATCAGTGCTGGAAAGTTGAAGAATTGGGCCCTGCATCTGAATTTCACTCCCAAAGCCTTTCTGCTGCATCAGAGTAATCACCAATATGAAGAGTGCCAAATCTCCAGCCTTAAGGTCCTGTGACAAAGAGAAGTTCAGGAGCATAGTGGAAGATGAAACCCCATCTTCTCTCCATAGTGGTGTTTATAATCTCTTCCCTTCTGCTGCTGCCGCCTGAATGCTTCAGTTAGTGGGAAAATGTTAAGGTTGGCTTCATTGTGTTCAATTGCTGACCATTCATTGCTAAAAATCTTTCCAGATACCTGACCTTAAAGGTACTAGTGCTAACTGAACTGGTGTCTATGAACTGTAATTTGCCTGTGCCAGTTAAATCTGTTTTTCACCTATATTAGTAAAATGGCAGCCTGACTCATTGTCTCTATAGGAATCTATTTGTGTTGTGCCATATTTTAGTTCAGTCTCGTGAGAGCAGTTCTTGAAGGCTTATCTCCCAATTTGAGTAAGTTGCCTAAAATAGGAATTGAACCATTTCAGCGTGTGTGAAGTGGAGAGTTATGAAAAGCAGTTCGTAAGTCTGGAACCGCCTACATTAAGTGGTTCTGTCATTAGCAAAAACAGCAATGTAAGGCTTACAAGGCCAAAGTAAACATGCACAGTGACAATATCAGATGTGAGAAGCAACAGCATGTCACCACGCCTGGGGATAACTTGCAAACTTGCGAAACCATGGAGTTCGTTTCATGAGGCCGAAGGCCCTTGCCAACAAGGCACATGAGCCAGAGCTCTCAGTTATTGTTGCCGGTCACATACAACTTCCTTGAAATGCCTTGAATCTTTGCTTAATCATGTGCAACATGTTGAAGTCATAAGTACTTATACATTTCTGCAGAATTGAACACGTGCATAACCAGCTAGCATTTGGAGATGCTCGTATGAGCATTTGGGCAAGGCTTTAAAGGCTGATTCCGCAGTGACTGAAGTCAGTTACTTGTTTTGGATGAGATTTGCAAAGTAAGTTCTGGCTCTGATGTTGTTTTGGAAGTTTTTCATCTGAGTAGGACTCAAGTGAGTTCATTTGTTGTGTTGTGCTAACATAATTGTTAGGGCCAATTTCACATTCATAAAAATCGTTCGGCAGAGCATCCTCCATAACAAGCCCTTTCAATTTCAGAGTGCAGGTGTGGGATTGCACAATTGAATGTTTGGCTGATCTTATAGCGTCCTTGGGCACAGAAAAGCACGTATGTGTAGAGGAAACCTCTTGTGCATGCCAAACGGACATCATTCCAAAGTTTAAGGATGGAGGAGCAAGCCTTAGATAATGTATATTGTTAGACACTGCTACACTCTGTGGATTTGCTTAGTATTTGTTTTCGAATAGAGATCAGCACATATAAAGTGGCTAATGATAAATTAGTGAGGCCTTCTGCAGCAGGTGTTCACACTTAAGCCGATTCAAATTACAGCCACGTGAAGGAGTGCAGCTCCACAGTGCAAACTGTTTCTGTAATTGTAGAAGGCATTGTTGAAATCACTTGACTCAATGAAACCACTTCAAACAGCTTGCTGCATGGTTTTATTTCCTGTAGGTTCCTTCTTGAGCAGTGACCCACATGGGTGCCTGGATACGTATGCAAATTTAGTCAAAGCCAGACATGACATTAGTATTTTAATCACATCGCTGACTTTAGCTTGCTTGTTTTTCCCCCCCTCTAAAAATAGCATGCAACTCCCCCCCCCCACTTTGGATTGGAACTGTAATGGGGGAATTAGGGCTTTAAGCCTACCTCCATCATGATCCCAATGTGGATCCTTGCTTCTGCATGCTGTTTGCTATGTAATAAAAGCTTACCTTGTAGCCAGGATTTGCATTTAACATATCTTGAACCCATTGGCAAAGCTGCACAGATTTCAGTGTTGTGTTGCATCTCAAATATATTCCGTGGGCCTTACTCATAGGAAAATATGAAAAGGCTTACAGTCCCAGTCTTTCAGCAATGTTTTATTAGTTGGTACTGGCTCTACTTTTAATAGTAGAATTTAGAGTGTTGCCATTCACTTGCTTAGATAATTAAAATATTGGGATTGATCACAGAAAAGTATGGGAAACCTTTAAATATTATATTCAACTTTTCTACAGCCTCAGTGTGTAAGCGCCACATTTGTGTGGCTCATTAACTTTATTACTAAAATGTGCTCGGAAAGATGCTGTCTGTGGATTACTTTATAAAGAATTAAAACAAAACAATTTGGTCTTTTTATAAGCACATAAGTGAACTAGCTTCAAGATGTAAGCACTGACATTAAATAAAAGTACTTGCAAACTGTATCATTTTGACCATTTAAGGGATGAATTTGCTAGTAAGTGCCTGGAATTTATAGGAATTCTTGCCCTCTTAGAAACTTATTTTTATCCTCTAATTATACATGCAATGACAAATTTGTGCGCCGAAAAGAATGGCTGAAAAGGTTATTTAAGCATTCCTTTCTCCTCCTCCCTCTTTTGGTTGTACTGTTTAAAATAAGAAACGACAGGAAGGATAGTACTGAAACACCTACTGAAACACTGGAACAGAGTGATTTCTGTTGTGATTTCTATACAGTGAGACAGTATAGAGTATAGTGAGACAATATACGTGACAGGTGAGTATGTAGAACACAACCAGGAATGCTAATGACAAGTGTCTTTTTCCTATTTCAGGCATTTTGTGTACTATGCATTCATGGATAGGGTAGGGTAGTGGACTTTGCTAGCCCTGCCCCCCTGACCTCCACAGAGTCATTCAACCCTTATAAATAGATCCTACATGCATAGACGTGCCTGTTCACAGGTTCAGGTGAATTCATTCGGTATGGAAAACACATGAACGGTCCTGGTATGAAGTTTTCAGACAGCACCACATAATGTGATCCTATAGTCATCCTTATGAGTATCTTGAGAACCTCAGAGTTTGGTTTTTTTTTTTAATAAATAAAGCTGTTTCACCAATCCAGACCAATCCAGAGATTAAAATAAAAAATGTGGTGGCAATGAGTTTTATCCAAAGAACTGCATGAATAGTTCCATGTGCCCAAGGGAGGCCCAAACTTATGTTTCATGAACTCACTCTCCCCATCCCATGCTCACATGTTGTATGGCAAACCTCTTTTGAAATGAAGGGAACTTTGAAAAGCAGTTTGCAACATGGCATAGGGATGTGCATCTCAAATCGGAGTCAGAACTTTCACTGAACGTGCCTGGGCCCTTGTTCCTGCCTAAATAGTTCTGGATTCCCCTCCCCCCCAAAAGTTTCAAAAATCTAGACATCTAAACCAAGCAATTCTCAAGCTCACCACCTTTGCAAATCTCCTTCTAATCTGATTATTCTGCTCATGAGCTTGAACATCTGACTTGCTGTGAGTCATATATCTGTCATATATGCTGTGAGTCATATACGTATCTGGGCATAGTTCACTTTCTCCTGAATTTCACGGCCAACACTGAATTTGGTTCCTCTTGCAGTGCAATCCTATGCACATCTAGTTAGTCCCAGAGTGTTCAGTGGAGCTTACTCTCAGGAAAGGGTGCATAGGACTGCAGCCTCAATCATGGATTCTGTTTTTGTTTTTTGTTTTCCCCTGCAGCAATATGAAAACTGGAGACCAAACCAGCCCGACAGTTTCTTTTCTTCTGGGGAAGATTGTGTTGTTATAATTTGGCATGAGAATGGCCAGTGGAATGATGTACCCTGCAATTATCATCTCACTTACACTTGCAAGAAAGGAACAGGTAAGGAATTGCTGAGTTGAAATCACCAATTGCCATCTGAAGGGCAGAATAGCTCCATCTTTTTCAAACATCTAAATGCAATCCTACACTTACCTGAGAGCAGGTCCCATTGAACTCAGTGGTATTGCTTCTGAGTAGACATGCATAAGATTGTGCTGCAAATAACCTATGTCTCAATCCGACCCAACTTTCCAGCACTGATACAGCTCTGCCAATGGGGTTTGCACTGCCTTCTACGATGGGGGGAGGGCCTCTATCTCCTCAAGGAACATTTGTTCCCTTATCTTGTGGCTGCATTGGTGCTAGAAAGTTGGATAGGATTGGGCCCCTAATAAGTATAAATCTAGATGTTTGAAGAGTGGCAAACTGTACTATAGGCTGGAGCTAGTCCTTGTTTTATGAAATCCTTATTGAAATTATACTGAAACAAATGCATAAATGGCAATAATTATTCTTTTTTCAGTTTTGGATTTCTTGCAGCTTTATGTTACAGCTGTTTAAGAGAAAAATCTGTTCCTTGCTTTTGTTTTTCTCCAAAAATAATTTTGTTTTTCTCCAAGATGTTGCCAATGCTATAAAATGGAAAGGAGTAAAATCAATACTAACTGTATTTTTTTTCTGGCTCACAAAGGTTAGATCATGCTATCCTGGCAAATTTCTAGAACTTCTCCTGTCTAAAAAGAACAGAAATGAAAAATGGCTATTCACACAGCTAGTTTCTGGTGTGACATACTGCAATACTGTGAAATTCACTGATTGATTTGCCAGTGCAAGTATTGATAAGCTTAGTCTGAATTCATGACACAAGTCATTTGATGTGTCCCAAAATCAGCTATAGCCCCAGATCTTATGGCAATAGCCCTGATATTGTTGGGGGGGGGGGATCAAGTAATGTATCAATTAATAAGTTCATGTATGCTTTAATCTAAGCTACGTGTTTCTAAAGTTAATTAATATACGAAGCATAACTTTCAGAATCCTGAAGATTTTTCATGAAAGCTTTTTGAAAATGGTTCCAACTGGATAAATAGTAGGTTCAATCCAGAAAAGATTTTTTACTCACAGTTGATATTCTTCAGACTACAGCATTTTGGAAATGAAGAGTATGGTCCTGATCCTCCTCTCCTTTTGTCAGTCTCTCTGAAAATTACTGAAAATCTCACATGAATAGTGATTTTTTTTTTAACCTTTTTTTTGGAAGCTGATGATACTGACTATAAACTTGTATTTGTACTTTCAGTTGCCTGTGGTCAACCTCCAGTGGTAGAAAATGCAAAGACTTTTGGGAAGATGAAACCTCGTTATGAAATTAACTCATTGATCAGATATCACTGCAAGGATGGTTTCATCCAACGCCATGTTCCAATCATCCGATGCCAAGGAAATGGGCAATGGGATTTGCCTAAAATTACCTGCATGACTCGTGAGTTGCCTTTGCAAAGGAATTTATGATTACTGAGGTTCAATTCAGATATTTATCAGGGTAGCAAAGAATTTTTGCCTGGTGGAGAAGAGATGCATCCTCTTCACTCAGCCATATAGAGAACATTGTTTGATGCAGGTGCTCCACACAGATGCCTGATCACTCTGCTATTCAATTCCTCCCCCCCCCTTTTTTTTGAAGTGGTGGGGCAATTACACAAATTGAATATCTGCACATCTGGGTGTCTGCCTGGGAGCACCTATATCACATTTTCATAGTGGAGGGAAGGGAGTTATAGAATCATACTGGAAGTGACCTACAGGATCATAGAGTCCAACCCCTTGCCATCGCAGACCACAACTACAGTATATCAGATAGATGGCTATCAAGCCTCAGCTTAAAGACCTCCAGTGATGGAGACAGACTACTGCACTGCCGGTTTAAACCTATTTCTCCTGGCTCTACCCAGTGGAGAATAAAAAGCAAATCCATTCCATCTTCCACAAGACAGCCCTTCAGGTATTTATAGACAGTTACCTTGTTCTCTCTCAACCATCTTTTCTCCAGATAGAACATGCCCAGCTTCTTCAACCTGTCTTCATAGGACATGGTCTCCATATCCCCCACCATCCTGGTTGCCTTTCTCTGGAGCTGCTGCAGTTAATAAATAAAATAATAAAACTTTATTTTTATCCCGCCCTTCTCCCCAGAGGGACCCAGGGCGGCTTACAACATATTAAAAAAGACAAACAAAAAACAACAGATTAAAACATAATTTAACAGATAAAAACATTAAAAACACATTAAGAGAAACCATAAAAACAGTAATCAGATAAAAGTCAGAATAAAAAGAGCATAAAACAGCAGTTCAAGGAGGAATCACACCTGTAAGAAACTAAAAAATGTATAAAAGATGTTAAAAAGGCCATAGAGTCAGAAGGCTTGTGTAAACAACAAGTCTTCAGGCCTCGCCGAAAAGTCTCGAGGGAGGGAGCCATTCTCAAGTCAAGGGGAAGGAAGTTCCACAACGTTGGTGCCACTACTGAGAAGGCCCTATTTCTTGCCGCCGCCCCACGTACCACTTTAGGTGGCGGCACATGCAAAAAGGCCTTCTCTGATGACCTGAGAGGACGAGCCGGATTGTACGGGAGTAGGCGATCTCTAAGATAGCCTGGCCCAGAGCAGTATAGGGCTTTAAAGGTCAAGACCAGCACCTTGAATTGGGCCCGGAAACGAATGGACAGCCAATGTAGCCCCCGGAGAAGCAGACTGACAGAGTCAAACCGCCTAGCTCCAGTGACCACACGGGCCGCGGCATTCTGCACTAATTGCAGTTTCCGAACCGTCTTCAGGGGCAGCCCCACATAAAGCGTGTTACAATAATCTAACCTCGATGTCACCGTAGCATGGATCACCGTGGCCAGGTCTGCACGATCCAAGTACGGCTGCAGCTGGCGCACCAGCCGAAGCTGCGCGAAGGCCCCCCTGGCCACAGCCGCCACCTGGGAGTCCAGGAGCAGCTGCGAGTCCAGGTGGACCCCCAAGCTGCGGACCTGCTCCTTCAGAGGGAGTGCAACCCCATTCAGAGCAAGCCGATAATCCAGCACCTGCATCAAGGATTTCCAAACCAGGAGAGCCTCTGTCTTATCCGGATTTAATTTCAGCTTGTTAGCCCCCATCCAGATCCTCACTGCTTCCAGACAGCACTCCAGGCCCTCAACCGCCACCCTGGAGTCTGGAGGAAAGGAGAGATAGAGCTGGGTGTCATCAGCATATTGATGACACCCCACTCCAAACCCCCGGATGACCTCTCCCAGTGGTTTCATGTAGATATTAAATAGCATGGGGGACAGAATTGAACCCTGTGGCACCCCGCACTTCAAGAGCCAGGGTGTCGAACAGGCATCCCCCAGCACCACCATCTGGGACCGACCCTCCAAGTAGGAGCGGAATCACCGCAAAACGGTGCCTCCAACTCCCAACTCGGCCAGTCGGCCCAAAAGGATACCATGGTCGATGGTATCGAAAGCCGCCGAGAGGTCCAGCAGGACCAACAGGGACGCATTCCCCCTGTCCAGTCCTCGGCGTAGGTCATCCACCAAGGCGTCCAAGGCAGTTTCCACCCCAAAGCCCGGCCTGAAACCAGATTGAAAAGGGTCCAGATAATCCACTTCATCCAAGGCCCTCTGGAGTTGGACCGCCACCACCCGCTCGATTACCTTGCCCAGAAACAGGATGTTGGAGACTGGCCGGTAGTTATTCAGCACAGTAGAATCCAGGGAGGGCTTCTTCAGGAGGGGGCGAACCACCGCCCGCTTCAAAGTGAGCGGCAATGTCCCCTCCACCAAGGAAGAGTTGACCACCCTCCCCGTCCACTCAGCCAGTCCACCCTGGGCCGCTCTTATCAGCCAAGCTGGGCAAGGATCAAACAGGCAGGCAGACGGTCTCACACTCCAAAGGAGTCTGTCCACATCCTCAGGCTGCACAAGCTGAAAAGAATCCCACAACACTGGACAAGCAGTTGCCAAGGGGACATCGTCAGACATTGTTAATGTGGCATCTAAGTCGTGACGAATACGATCGATTTTATCTGCGAAACGTTGCGCAAACACGTCACAGTGGCTGCCCATGTATTCTTCCTGATCTACTGGAGGGGCCTGATGGAGGAGGCCCCGCACCACATGGAACAGCTCTGCCGGACGGCTATCAGCAGACACAATGGTAGCAGAGAAGAATGACCTCTTCGCTGCTACCACTGCCACGGAGTAGGCTCTGTAATGAGCTCTACTCCGTGTCCGATTGAATTCATCACGAGTTTTCTGCCACCATCGCTCAGTTTGTCAAGATCCCTCTTAAACTGTGGTGCCCAGAACAGGACACAGTATTCTAGGTGGGATCTGACTAAAGCAGAATAGAGTGGTGCCATGACTCATCTCAGTCTCAACACTATGCCTCAGTTGATGCAACCTAGAATTGCATTAGTCTTCTTTGCCATCATGTCTCACACTCAGCTCATGTGTAGCTTACTGCCCGCTAAAGCTCCTAGACCTTTTCCAGACATAGTATTGCTCAGGCAAGTATCCCATCTTATCTATGTGTGTCTGGTGTTTCCTACCCAAATTCAAAATGTCCTTGTGCATTTTGTTTGCATTTCCCCAATCTTTCAATCCTGTCAAGATAATCCTAGATCCTGTTCCTGTTTCCAAAGGTATTAACTACCCCTGCCAGTATGGAATCATCTACAGATTTGATGATTGTCCTCTCTACTCCCACATCCAGGTCATTTATAATTGGGCTCAAGACAGAGCCCTGAGGCACTCCACTCATCATTTCCCTCTAGGTCAACAAAGAGCTGTTGACAAGCACTCACTGAGTGCAATTTGTCAGCCTGTCATGGATCTACCTCACAGTAGCATCACCTAGACCACATCCCCTCAGTGTGTCCACCAAGATGTGGTGGAGAACTTGTCAAAAGTAAAAGTGCTTGCTTTTCCATCAGATTAAAATTCTCACTGGGTTAGGAGCCAGCTGAAACAACCCAGCAGATACAATACATTGCATCCATTCATCCAGCTTGTTGTTTTGTGCTCACGTTTATAAAACCTTTTCTTCTTTTCTTTTTCTTTTATTTTCAGCATCCTCATTCCAAAGGACTTATTCTAAGAAATATTATTATAAACATTCTTCACCAGGAAAGGGAAACTCATTAAACTCATCAAAACATTTTCATCGTTGGATCAGGACATGGCAGGATTCAAGGCGTTGAACACACTTCTGGTGAAAGCGGGATGTTCGCTGTGCCAGCCAAAGTCCTAAATTACTGTGCCTTTTTCTATCAATTATAGGAGTATTATCAAACATTTTTGGAAACTTAAGGACCTCAGTACTCTCAACACATATCAGTGGTTGCTACAAATGAAAATTTTGAAAAGGGAGCATTTCCAGCCTGTCTAGTATGTTAATTTCTATATGTCATTGGTGAGAAGCCATTTGATTATCGATACCAGTGTCCTATAATAATTAAACTGTTCCATTTTAGCACCAATGATAATGTAAATAAGATGATTTAATGGTGTTTAAATGTGTGTTGTGTTCAAAATCTTGTATATACAATGAAGCGTCACTCATTAAGTTCAGGCTTATTTATAGCTATTTGGCCTCAGAGGTCTTTCATCATTTATTTCATTTGTCTTGAGGTACTTCACCAGGCTGGAAATAGTTTTAAATTGCTGTCTGCTCTCTTTTTGTAAACGTGGGAGGAAATGGCTAGCACAAGCGGAAGATGAACAATTAATGCAGGATCTTGCTTTACAAACATGGCTGTTTCCCACCGGAGGTCCGCGTAGAACCATGTGATGCAAACCTTACTTAAGGAGTACAACCAGCAGACAGAACCATGAACTGCATTTTCAGGGGCCTCCATGTGGAAGTTGACTTCTGCCCTTTCCAGCTTCAGCATCGACCCAAAGGGACTTGCCTGGCGGACTTTTTTTTCTTTTGAATGACAAGGAGGGCCTGTAGGAATAAAAAGTGCTAATACAATAAATCTCAACCAGGGCCACTTTTTAAAAGATGACTTTTACAACACTAATTGTGGGTCTATGTTACAGCTCTCTGCATTTTGAGATAGAGATAGGTAGACCTACTTTTTTTGTAAAAATAAAATAAAATAAAAAAGTAAATAATTTTGTATATATAAATATATATAACCATTTTTAATCCTTTTATAAAGTAATGAATGTTTGTGTATGAATGCTGCAGCTGTGAAGCGTACATAAATAAATGAAGTAAGCCATACTGAGATAATTTATTGGATGTTCTCTTTATCTTGAAATAGCTTGGTGGCTCATTTGTTAGCCACCAAACTCACCTGATACATTTGGAAGAAGCAGCTTCAGATGTTTTTGACTTGAGAAAATTTTCTAATAAATGGGATCATTTGTCTGTGATGACATGAGAGAGAGCTGTGTGACTTGTATACAAATCAGCATCTTCACTTGTGAATAATATTTGTGTCCATAGAACTATTGTAGACTTTTTTCTTCATATTAGACTCAGTTCAACAGTCCCTGTTTCCCTGTTCAACAGTCAACTCTGTTGTTGTCTGGTCAACTTTAAGGTGGTGCTCTAAAGGACAGACAATATACCCTAATCCTGTGATTCTCAAACTGTGGGTCTGGGACCCATCAGTGGGTTGTGACTCAATTTTTGGTGGTTTGTGAAACTGACGGGGCAGATTAGGCTATGTGCATCAAGGGTGAAACAAGCTGCTACTTGTAGGAGCACTGCTGTCCAATCATCATTATAACCACACTCTTTGGCATTTATAAATTGGACAGCAGCTTCAAGGACCTCTAAAATGTTTGGGAACCACTGCCCTAATCCATATGTGTGGAGATATGCAGAGCATGCCATTCTCATCCAACCAGTACACATCAAAGCCACTGCATGTCTACATTGAGTTGGCATCCTTCAGTCTCGGAAGACTATGGTGTCACGCTCTGAATGGTGGTTCTGGAACAGAGTGTCCTCTCCAGTGCGTGAAGCTTGGGTAAAGTAGGTATGGAGGATAGGCTGTTACCCATGCAGCAAATCCCCCCTCTCCACATCGCTGAAATGGTCCAATGGAAAGGCAGAGGCCAATACAGTTGGTTCCAGCGGCATCACAGGAGTTGCCAGAACATGACTGTGTTCAGCCATGAACTGCCTCAGGGACTCTGGCTCCGAATTTTGCCTCGAGGTTGACTCCTGAAGCCTTTTCCATAACTGGATGTAGCCACAAGGCAGTGGAGGTTTGGGATCAGAGTTTTCCTTCTCTCAGATGAGCTGCCGGGTAGATGGGGCTCGTCAGCCTGGGAAGGCATGTCTACATAGGGGTGTGATTTCAAATGTAGCCTAGTATGGTGGTGTTGGAGGCAAAACCAGTGTGCCAGATGGACAAGGAGTGAAGGAGCACTCTCACTCCCCACCAGGGCCTTTGAGAGGAATTTTTGCAAGGGATACAAAGTTTCTTCTGGGCCCCTTCCCAAAGAGGAAGGGGGGCAATGGGGGCAGGCAGAAGGGGGGGGCAAAATAGGGTGGGGGAGGGTCCTGACAGCCACTATAGTCCTTGGAGCTCAGGTCTACTAGGCTTCTTGATGCAGAGTTCAGGTCTGTTCAGTTCACCTGACCATGCAGCATTAGCAGCTAGATAAAATAATATGGAAAACCAAACACACTACTAAAATTTTTGAAATATAGAAAATGAATTGCAGAATATTAGCATTATCATATTTAGGCTTTCACTAGAATGGATCAAAATGAACTTCTGCAGCAGCTATAACCCTACAGCTGGGTCCCTGAGCTTCCTTCATAGTTATGGGATCCACAAGCCAAAGAGCTGCTGTAGCAGGCCAGTTTCCTCCCAGATTTGACACTGTTAAGGAGGGTCATGGGTGCTTTCCTAGGCCTGGTGTGTATGGCTTGCAGCAGCAGTTAACACTGCATGCACATGGTTGTGCCCCAGCATTATGTGCTGGCAGTGAGTTCAGGTAAGAGAGGAAAATGTCAGGTCCCAGGAACTTTCTGGGCCCCCTCTTTTGGCTCCTGGGTCCCCTTTTTGACCCTGGGCCCGAGTACAAACTCTACCCCCTTTACCCCCCTCTCCTAGGCCCTGCTCCCTACCACAGGTATGGGACAGATCCAGGGACCAGTTTAGACTGATGTTGCCCCAAATGATCTTCCCATTGCAGTTTATAGCATCTTGGAAGGGGACAAGCAAGATTTAAAATTTACTGTGTTTTGAATTTTAAAATAATATGGAGAAAAATTATCTAGCTGTATCAGTGCATGCAGATTGTGAGGAAAGTAGAAGATAACATTAATTAATAAGGGCTAGCACATAGATGGACCTTTTCATAAACTAAACCTAGTATGTGTTTTTAGTATGTGAAGTAGCCATATGATGTCCAGGTGTACTCTCACATATCAGGAAGCTGGCCCTTGATATGCAACAAGGGGGTTTAAAATGTATTTTTAATGTTGGGCATTCAGTTAAATACAGCCGGATTTTTGTGAATTGGCAAAGTTAGGGCTAACTGGTTACAGCAGGTTTCCTCATTTTTGGTGTACAAACTCTCACTACATGAAACTGTGTTCACTCTGAAATGTGATTATCAAAAGACAGATTTTGTAATGTGGAAATTTTTGATTGATTCATACAATCAGTTATCATCTGTGTAACAATTTTTTGCATCCACAAGGAGGATTTCCTAAGCAATTGGATCATACAAAGCGACTGATAAAATTAGCTTTCAGATTATAAAATTAGCTTTCAGATTATAATGCAAAATGACCGGTTTGCCAAAATGTGGAGAGAATCATTTATGCCCTATTCATGTATCCCATTTTCATATGGACTGTGTTACAAAAAATAATCCTACAATGTTCTGGGAAAATCTGGGCCACTCAGACATTTTCTTGGAACAAAATGGTGCTCAGTGGCCATTGGTAGACAAGCTTGCCTACTGAAAATAGCTAAGCATCCTTCTTGCTGTTTTTCTGCATGCTCACTAATGTCATCTTGGCAAAAACAAACCCAACGGTTCATAGGTTGAGCCAATTTGGGACCAGTTTTGCAAAATGTGAAACCGTTCTGGGAGGAATTGGGCCACACCTGATCATTCGGATCCATTACAATCTCTCATATGAGC
The DNA here is from genome assembly GCF_035046505.1 of Tiliqua scincoides. Classification (NCBI taxonomy): domain Eukaryota; kingdom Metazoa; phylum Chordata; class Lepidosauria; order Squamata; family Scincidae; genus Tiliqua; species Tiliqua scincoides. The sequence continues at coordinate 35,338,688 of NC_089822.1, forward strand.
TGCTGCTGTTTTGCTCTGTACATTTTCTTTCTTTCCAACACACAGAAAACTTTTTCACTATTTATATTATATTTTGTAAAGTATGTAATGTAAATGTTCGTTTTTGTGGAAGAAAAAAAGTTTAGAAACTTTGTTAACTTTTCATATATTGGCTTCTGGCTCACCAAAGAAACCTTGTTTTGCTCTACTGTGACTTTTCCTGTTTATTGCATGTCTTCAACTCTGAGTCTCTGTAATGTCCATTCTACTGATGAATCAAGTCAGATAACTGAGAATGGCAAATACTGATGCAAATGCTTTCATAATTTTTTTACATTTCTAATAATAACTTTTTAGCTGGTTAACCAGGGTCAGATTTTTGATTGACTTTAAATGGAATATGGATTTGACCATAGTCAGTTAGATACAGATGATTTATGAAATCTGTTTTATAATATGCCATATATATATATATATATAAAATAAATTTTGTGTATACTGAGATTTTTCTCAATAAACAGTATCTATTGTCATTTTGTACAAAGATACACTAGCATAGGCTTGATCACTTTTTTTGTTTTCACCACCTGTAGTAAAATACACATTTCTGCCTGATTGGAACCAGCACAAGGTTCATTTCTGTTGTTTGGGAGTCTCAGTAGCCAGGAGTCAAATCAAGGTAAGTGAAGAAAGGGACTGCAGAATCTGAATTCAAACAATGGCATGAGAGTATTCTTTGCATAGCAGCAACGCTCTATTTGTATCGTATCAAAAATAAAATCATTGGCCTTGTGCTAAATGAGAAGTGCATTTTCTGAGTCATCCATCATAGTTGCATTATTTGTCAAGTCCACCCTTACCGCTTTGAAAGACTTACCTGTATAGTCAGCTATCCCAGCTATCATACCATTGCACAAAAGAATCCCATGCATTCCCTTTCTCAAAGTCCAGAGTACATTCTTGAATAATTTGTAAGTCTTCCAGCTGAATACAGCCCATCACTCATGAACTGTAGTCTTCCAAGAGCTTGACAACATCCTTACCATCAAGCCATTTCTGCCCAACATTGCATATACACAACAGGGATCAAATGTGTACAGGCTAACCCTTATGTGTGATATGGTGTAATATTAGCCCAAGATATACACTTTATATCAATATATCACCTGTATATTGATCCATTCATGAATAACATTCAGGGGTGTACTCAAGAGGGAGAAGAACAGCAGTTAGGCTTGGGCCCAAAGTGAGATTTACCTTTACCTTTATTTCTTAATGCCTAGACCAGTGATTCCCAAACTGTGTGCTGCGGCACTTGGGAGTGACATGGTGAACTCATGAGATGCTGTGGAACATCCCCAGCAGCCTTTTCTTCCAAGCTCTTCCAGGTGCTGCCATCTTGGGTTCCAAGTCTTCATGGAGTGAGGCTAGGTGATGTGATTTTGATATTGGGAGTTGTCATTATGAGCTCCTGCATATTATAACTCACCACCACACTACTGATAGTATTAGTATGTCAGAGAGGATGGCTCTATCAGGTGTTGTACCACTTGCTAGCAGGTCAACTCTAATGGTGTCTGAAATGTAGCTTACATAATAAGTGCATTTAAATGTGATCAGGTGCAAACAAAACTCTTACAGAGGGAAGTATTTACTTTAGCTCATGTTGTTGTTGTTGGCATCCTTCAGTCTTGGAAGACTATGGTGTCACGCTCTGAATGGTGGTTCTGGAACAGAGTGTCCTCTCCAGTGCGCGAAGCCTGGGTAAAGTAGGTATGGAGGATAGGCTGTTACCCATGCAGCAAATCCCCCCTCTCCACGTCGCTGAAATGGTCCAATGGAAAGGCAGAAGCCAATACGGTTGGTTCCAGCGGCATTGCAGGAGTTGCCAGAACGTGACTGTGTTCAGCCATGAACTGCCTCAGGGACTCCGGCTCCGGATTTTGCCTCGAGGTTGACTCCTGAAGCCTTTTCCATAACTGGATGTAGCCACAAGGCAGTGGAGGTTTGGGATCAGAGTTTTCCTTCTCTCAGATGAGCTGCCTTCCCAGGCTGATGAGTCCCATCTACCCGGTGGCTGTTTAGTCGCCTCTTACGACAAGTACAGCCAAACTGAGGGCCTATTCTTATCCCCAGCCCCCAGGGGAGATATTTAGCTCATATTCAGTACCAATCAGGCTGATGTTCTTCTCAACTGAAGAGTGGAGACCCAGGTCCAGGAATGATCAAGCATGCAGCAAATGACCTGCATGTATAGAATGTGGCCCATCCAATGGCTTGCCCCTGAGAATGGTTTTTAGAATGGAAGCCTGATGAAAACATACATAGCCACATGGTCACTGCTTCCAAGCACAAACAGGGAGGAAGCCATAAGCAGGTCAGGGCACAAGCCTAACCAGGTTTACTTGGAAGTAAGTCCTATTGTGTTCAATGGGACTTACTCCCAGGAAAGTGAGGCTAGGGTTGCAGCCTTACCCTCTTGTATCCTGAGTCAGCATTACATCATGCTTTCCAATATTTCACAAATGAAAACAGTGCCTGCTTGTGAACCTCTGTTCCCATACCAAGAATCATTGCCAGTCCCACTTTCTCCCTTACCACATTGTTCTGCCAGGACTTGAGTTATCTAAAACAAACTCTTCTGTTTAATGTCTCAAGCCTGCTGATCTTCCACTCTTGCCTGCTCTTGTGTTGAGTCATTTCTTGGTTGCTGTGCCTTAAATCCATGCCTCCCCTTTCCTGCTCCCTGCTTTCCTAACTCCCATGCTTACTTCCACCTACATTGGTACAATGACACCTGCTCTGCCCAGTATTCATGAAATGGACTGCATAAAACAGCCTACTGATGGAAAAACTCAGTGGTGTTTATTCTTTTAACTGAAGATTTACTTTAATCAAAATAAAGTTATCCAATGATATAATTGTCAATAGTTCAAAATACATCTCAGCAGTTGCAGCAGGTCACTGGCATGGATGTACATTCACCTATTTTTGCCCAGCCCAAAGGTGCACACATTTGGTCCCTGTTGCGTATATGCAGTGTTGAGCAGAGATTGCTTAGGGATAAAATGCATCAGCTCTGTAGTCAGATATTGAGCTACAACCCTATGTATATTCATTTGCAAAATAAACCCCATGGCATACAGTGGGAGACCCTTTCAAGGGAAAGTGACTAGGATTGCATAGCGTATTTTTACAGGTCTGTGGAGGCAACTGAACCCTTAAGAATCACAATCCAGCAACTCACACCAACAAAATTTTAACAAGGCATCGCCAAAGCCAAAAGTAGGGACCAAGTACATAGAGGGATTTTGCAGGGAAAGCTAGAAAATCAGGGTTGCTGCTGGTAATAGCTGAAGTGTTATATCAGATTATCTTGCTCTGAGTTCAAATATACTTTGACGTATTGAGCATGATCTTGTTAAAGCAAAGCATGCTGAAGTAGGTACTTATTTGTCCTGTTGGAATCTGTACTGTACTTAGCTTGACGCCTGAAGGTGTTCAGGCTCAGGAAGATGTTGGCATTCAGCAGATCTCAGTGACGTTCCCAACTTAGCAACCTAAGTTTAATGCGTGTGGCTACAATCCTATCCACACTTTCCTGGGAGTCAGCCCCATTGACTATAATGGGACTTACTTCTGAGTGGACATGCATAGGAATGGGCTCTGTGTCATCTAGGATCAGGACAAGCCCTGCTGGCTTGTGATAGTCTTCACATGGACATCTGAAGTTGAAATGCAGGGATGCTATCCATGCCACCTGTCACCTGGGAGCACCCCTTCACCATACTGCTTACAGGAGAGGAGGGCAGCAGGAAGGTGTAGGGCAGCCAGGCTTGGCAGGTTCCAGCCCTGCAAGGCTCAAGATCTCAGGAGAACTTGGGCTGGGGGAGGAGTCAGAAAGGGTGGAGCCCAGCCACCAAGCCAGTAGGCTCATAAGGAGGATGGCTGTCAAGGGGTGAGGAGGCTCTCCCCAGAGTTCCTTCTAAAGGATGAGGAATCTTCCCGAGTCAAGGGAGATCAGACCTCCCTGGGGGAAGCCTTGGCCACCTGAGGCCCTGGAACAGCAATCCCAGAGGGTCAGAATGGGGGCCAGTCCCTGCAGGCAGGAACAGCTACACCCCATCACCTCCTGCCACAGGTACCTCGCACCGCGGGGAGCCGAAAACAGACATCTGAAGAACCACCCTGATCTTCCCCTTTGGGAAACATGTGGTCGCCTAGACCCTGGGAACCAAGCCCCCTTGGCACTAGGGGTACAAGACTCTTGGCAGAACCGCAGGGTGGGGGAAAGCGACCCCTGGTGAACCAGAACCCAAGGGGATCATGCTGATGGTCTGTATGCACAAGGCCTTGTGCTGTAACAGCACCTAATGAGTATCAAACATTTGACGAGAATAAAACAGTGCTGCTGACCTTTACCGAAGCGTTCTCAACTCATTCCGGGGCTGGGTAAGTGCCAGATCTGCTGAAACCTCCCTCCACTTGATTCCCCTCTTAGTCTCTCCTCTCACGGGGCCCAAATGGACATGACACCACCCCACATGTCTATAGAAAGCAGTTGAATATCTGTGGTAGTGAAACTGAGCTCCGTTACTGAGCACTGACACTTTGGGTTCTGTGCTGTGAACAACAAGCCCCTTCTTTGTTTAAATATGGAATAAGGGAAAGAGTTATAGACAGAAATATATCCATGAAGAACGGAAATGCCAAGAATCACATGGTTTGCCAAACAGCTCCTGGATTCTCAATATGCACAAGACCTTCTAGGAAGTGGACACGTGCTTTTCCTGTGTTGTGCTGATAGTCATGCAGGAGGAACATTCCTTGGGTTTAAAAATGTAGCATGAGATGTCCAACTGGAGGAAACTTTTCAATAACATGCACAGAATCTCCTCTTTCACTCACACACAAACAGGGTCTGTTTGGAGGGTGCTTTCCTTGTCTGACTGACTCCAGGCATTTCAAGATGTCCTTATGGTGCATACATGACCTAGTCCCTCACCTTTCATCCAGGCCAGTTTTCTTGAGCACATGGGAGAACAGTTCATATGAATAATCTCTCTGCATGCACTGCTCGACTTAACTAGATGATACGGGAAACTGACCAGGAAGTGAGGGCAGAGATTAGGATATACCTGCACTGAGAGCACACACCGCTTTATACATGTGGGGCTGGATGGAGCGGAAAATTATCCTCAAAACTGGCCACTGATGTGCATGTAGGGATACACAAAGGAAATCCATTGCTCAGCAACAGCGCACATCAGCATCACAGCCACAGTGTCCCAGGCTTCCCCAGCTAAAGGAGCCGGGCTGGGAAAGATGCCTATTTGAAACCTGGAAGGTCATTGTTCCTTGGACTACAGCTTCACAGAGTTGGAGGGGATCTTGCAGACCATCTTGTCTAACCCCTGCTTGGTGCAGAAAATCCAGTGCTAAAGCATCCCTGATACCTGTCCAGCCTCTGCTTGGAGACATTACATATATTGGCCCCATCGGCCCACCCCAGGTAATTGGTTCCTGGGGTAATTGGTTCCTGCGCTGTCCATAAAAAAGTATGTCCATGATGGGGTGGGTGATGGGAGGGAGGGGGGAATGGTGGAGTGTCTGGGCAGGTAGTTGGGTGGGGAGGCAGAACAGAGGAGGAAGGAGTCCACATCAATTGCATGTGGCTATATCCTATTTCTCTCCTTCCTTTCAATCACTGTTACACTCCTCGGTTCAGCACCAGCAAAACAGCTGGCACAGGACCAGGGAGACCCATAGGAAAAACAGAGGCTTTCCCCAGGGCAATGGAACAAAAATTCCCTTACCTTGAGGAGACCTCTGCAACTAGTATGCAGCATACATTCCATTGGTCACCTGCATCGGCAGAGCGATGAGTTGGGTAGGATTGGGCTGTACATTTCCTTCTTCTGAACCTGTAGTCAAACTGGGGCAGTCAGTTAAGCACTGAGCTTAATGAACCAATGACCTGACTTAATATGAGGCAGCTTTATGTACTGGGTAGTAATCGTATCACTGGGACAATCTGTCATTTGGAAAGAAAATGCACTAAATAGACATGACAAAGAACTGATTTAATTTATAGGCAAACTACACATTAGACGTATGTGTAAAATGCATGTGACAAAGCACAACAGTTTTTAAAAAGTATTTTTAAGAAGAGCATTAATAGAAGGCCACAAGCAGGAAAGGGCTGGTGGTGGTGAACCCTTTCACAACCAGTCGGTTATCCATTTAAAAATACCCCTTCCCTATGTAAAGTTTGAGACGTGTGTGATTATTCTTGTAAGAACATATATTTGACCCTGATGAAGGAAAAGGGAATTCTGAGTTGAAAAACAGCCAGCAGGAAAAGGGTTAAGGGCTCCCCCTGCCATTCTTCTACTCAAAATCAGTCTCTCAGAGATGTTTTTAATTTTTTTAAAAAACTGTCAGGGTTTCATTACATATATTTTTGTGAGGTTTGCCCCTTACACTCAAAATGCACCAAAGTCTGTAATATAAACTATTATAGCTTAACTTAATAAAACTGTGACATTCTTTTACACTCAGAGCATAAGGCATGGGAAAATTGTATCATTTTTATATACACATTTTTTTAAAAAAAACATGAACTGTGTTGCAAAGAAGGAAAAAAGCCAAAATTAATAAGGAAGCTTTCAAAGAACTTGATGGCCAGGGATAGCGTTTTGATTTATGGTGCCAAAATCTCTTCCAAGTGTAGTCTCTTTGCATCCAAGAAAAAGAACGCAAGCCAAGAAACACTGCCACATATGGATGTAATTAGCGTTTGAAGAATTGTATTGTTGGAGTGACGCTTCAGACAAAGTTAATGTGGAGCAGAAACTGAACAATAGCGCTCAGATAAAGGAACACCCTTCAGTACAGGATGTGCCCTTGAGGTGGCTTTTGTCTCTGTCGCCTGCAACCACAAGCATGCAGGACCCATGAGAGAAGCATTGCTGCCGCACTTCTTCCCCATACCCAATGTAAAATAACTCCTTAGGTCCTAAGGAAGAGCCTTGGACTACATCAGTGGGTCCTTTATCTGATCGCTATTGTTCAGTGGGATGGTAGTGTGTCCAGATGATTTGGTGACCAGATGCAAAGGAGAACATGTATTCCTGTCTTTCTAGTCAAGGAGGGAATTTTGGCAAGTGTAGTTCTCCACCCAGGGGTGAAAAGCAGCTACACTTGTAGAAATTGCCTCTTTTGCACAGCTGCTAAGGATACGATAGCCTTCCTTGATATCTGGTCACCACTCTGGATCCTAAACAGGACATACTAGTGCAAACCCTGAAGTAGAATAAGCAAGCCCTTAAAAAAAAAAGAATTTTTAGGGCCCAATCCTGAACTCCATTATCTCCAATGCTGAGCTCCAGTGCTAATGCTGGGTGCTGCAATTGTGCCATAAGGCAAGTCCGCTGCACCTGGACAGGTGGAGCCACTGGTGCTGGGAAAGCGCTGGTCAGCGCTGAACTTCAGCACTGCATGGAGGGTTAACCAGTGGGTGGGACCAGCGGAGCCCTGCTCTGCTTTATGTTCCCTCTTGGACTGAAAAGCCCAGTATGGGGCTCCTCCAGACTGCGCTGGCAAAATAGCCGGTGCAAACTGGAGGAGACCCACTGCCTGTGACCTTACCCGACAGAAGGGGACAAATGTTCCCTTTCCCCAACGAGACTCCAGTAGCTGCCGCAGCACCTGTGGGATGCAGTGGTAGCCATTTCAGTGCCACTGCTCCTCTGGGCACCAGGCAGCTTAGGACTGGGCTGTTTGCCTTTCTCCTCTGCCCCTCCCTCTACCACAAAACCCCAGTCCTTCACCCCTATTCCCTTGGAAAACTCTCCTCATTCCCCTATGCTCTGCTCCCTCTCCCTTCACTTGCACTAATATGAGCCCCCTTCTTGTAAAAATGTCCTTTCTCTTCTCTTTTCTATCTCGAAACTGTTTATGCTTAGAGTTTAGGTGTGGGAGTGATTGTTGCATTGCATTTTATTTTTGATTCCTTTTCCCTGTTATTGTATTATTGTCCCCACAATAAGCTTGACTCCTTTCATGGCATTGGTGTTTAGTCCTGCACACACAATAGATTTCCACCACGTTCGCATACTACAGGTGTCTTGAAATGTGTCCAGTGCTTGCACTCCCATCACAAAACACAAAATCTCACATCACAAACTTTCCCTGGACCCTCAGGGAGTTAGGGAAACTGCAGGCAGTAAGGAGCTGAACCTTAAGAGCTCACTTGCAGATGTATGGGGGAGTTTATGACAACATTCAAAAGAACATGAAGAGTCCTGCTGGATCAGGCCCATGGCCCATTTAGTCCAGCTTCCTGTATCTCACAGTGACCCACCAGATGACTAATAGGGAGCACACAGACAACAAGCTACTTGCATTTCACTACCCTCCCTACCCTATAATGCATCTGGCATTATATTTACCCTCACATCCCCCAATGAAGGCACCGGTTTGGGTTTTGTGGTTTGGGTTTAAGCCATTTCTGCCCAACATTGTATATACGCAACAGGAACCAAATGTGTACACCTGTGGGCCGGGAAAAAATGGGTTAATTTGGGCCAACTTATTAAGCACGTGACCAATTTTTAAAACATGAAACTTACTGAACACACAGTCCCTCCCTCACCAGTCTGGGGTAGGCAAAAAAACTGTAATCTATGGTCAATTCAGATGATAGAAAAAAATTCCTACCTGGCCCTCATGATGAGCAACCTGTTAATCTCAGACTGTAATACCCATCATGGTTTGTAACTTGTGATGGAATTTTCTTCCAGAAATCTGTTCAATCCAATTTTAAAGGCATCTAGGCCTGATGCCATCGCCACATCCTGTGACAAGGAGTTCCACAGACTAATTACATGCTGGGTAAATAAATATTTAATTACCCCTGGGGGCTGGGGATAAGAATAGGCCCTCAGTTTGGCTGTACTTGTTGTAAGAGGCGACTAAACAGCCACTGGGTAGACGGGACTCGTCAGCCTGGGAAGGCAGCTCATCTGAGAGAAGGAAAACTCTGATCCCAAACCTCCACTGCCTTGTGGCTACATCCAGTTATGGAAAAGGCTTCAGGAGTCAACCTCCAGGCAAAAATCGGAGCCGGAGTCCCTGAGACAGTTCATGGCTGAACACAATCACGTTCTGGCAACTCCTGTGACGCCACTGGAACCAACCGTATTGGCCTCTGCCTTTCCATTGGATCATTTCAGCGACGTGGAGAGGGGGGATTTGCTGCATGGGTAACAGCCTATCCTCCATACCTACTTTGCCCAGGCTTCGCGCACTGGAGAGGACACTCTGTTCCAGAACCACCATTCAGAGTGTGACACTATAGTCTTCCAAGACTGAAGGATGCCAACAAAAGAAATATTTTCTTCTGTCAGTTCTAACTCCCAACGCTCAATTTTAGTGGATTTCCCCTGGTTCTGGCGTTGTGTCTGGTGATGTATCTAGTGTTGTGCCTGATAATTCAAAGTCATCCACTGTTTCCTTTTAACCAGGATATACAGTATGAACCAAAATGTGATCCTTTTTGAATGCCATTAACCTGGAAAGTATTCTGCAAATTGCAATGAGCAAAATAACACCAGACAATTTCAAATTTTCTTTGAAAAGAAATGGCATTGCTCACTAACACTGTTAAAATGGGATCGTCCATCTCCCCGTCCCCCAATCCTTTGCAGTACTTTGCTGATTTTCAGCAGATCAGGGCAAGGGCTGCACTAATCTCTTCCTGCAGTGTGTTTGCTTACTACATGCAAAAGTTTTTTTTTGCATGGAGAATCATTTTGAAATGTGGCCTGTTGCCAACATTGCTCATTCACATGCACATGTTTTCCTACCTGTGTCATGAACACACACACACACACACAATAACTCAAGTTGAACCAAACTCAAGTTGAATTAATTATATTTCTAGAGCAGCCATATTCCACCACTGTGCCATGTCACACTGGTGTGCCACGAATGGTCCCCAGGTGTGCCATGGGAATTTGGGAGAGGGTCATTTATCAATAGGACCATTGGAGAATGTGAGCCCCCCCATTGACTGTACAGTGTACCTTGTCAATTGTCAAAAAAATGAAGGTGTGCCTTGACCATTTTAGTACCTTGCCAGTGTGCCATGAGATGAAAAAGATTGAAAATCACTGTTCTAGAGTGCCAGGTCCGATTCAGCAATAACTGACAGTTTTGGGATTTTTGATATGGGTGAGTAGTGCAAAAGCCCTCCCTTGGTTGCAGGAATGCCAGCCAGGAACCAAAACAAAGTTTGTTTAGATGGTACACGTATTGGGAAAAAAAGGACATTTATAACAGACCCCACACAACAGTATGAAAAAAGAAAAGTCAGACTGCAGCCAGGCTGCTTTGAAATTGTGGCAACTTTCTGTTGGTGCTACTGGGTTTATTTTGCAGTGATTTGCTCTCTGTAATATGAATGAATTTTAACTTTGATTTGTATGATCAAAGTCATTTAATGAGACCTGTCTTTTCAAAACCAAGTGTTCCACTAAAGTAGTAATGCATCTCTGTCATAGCCTCATTTCTTGAAGTAAACTTCGCATGGAACACGCATACTTTTATATGGTTAAGGTGGTGATGTGGAGTGCTTGAGTATATGAAAGGGACCCTTACAGCTATATGAGTTGTGCATCCCTTTCAATAAACGTGCATGAACTTTTTGTCTTCCCAGCTGCAATTTGAATCTACTACCACTAGATGTCAGGCGCAGGAGGTTTATTGAATTGGTTCTGTTAGACTGGGTTTGAGAAGGAATGAAAACTAGTCACATTTACTCTTAGTACTATAATTAAGGTGCAAGTAACCACCCCCTGGAATCCATGGAAAACCTGATCGTAATGGAGCCATTTTGCACTGTTCAAACCCATGGAACCCAGAGATAGGATAACAGACTTAGCTGAGCTGAGCTGAGCTGAGCTGAATTAAACAGCCTGAGTTTCACTGGCCGAAGCTTAAGGTTTCAAAATAGTATCACAGGGCTGGATGTGTGTTTTGCACTTGGCCACTAGAAGGGAAAGCAAAATGTGGTTTATACTGGAGAAAAGATGGTCCTCTGGCCTGATTTAGGAGGGTAAGCCACTCCCCCATTTCTACCCCACTTTTATTATAACCAGCGTTTATTTTCTCCCTACAGCTTGATGGTCTACATGTGGCCAACTCCATTTCTAATCCTTAATACTGAATAAAACATGCTGTTTTCCAATGCAGAATATATACTATGGCAGTATCAGCTAAGTCAAAACTAATGTTACGCTAGAAACTGGAATTTATACTGATACAAATGGGGGGGGGGGAGACAAATTCAGACAGGGTGAAATGTTACACAAACAGAACTAATTTCATATTACCTAGCATAAAATTATAAAACGGTGACTCTACACATTTGATTCATATGAATTAACACTGTCTCAGCAAACTATGTAAAAAAAAGAGAGAAGAAAGAAGACAGCAGTCCTTACTAATGGTGTAACCTTTAGGTGCCCATCTGTGTCTGAATTATGAAAAGGTTATGTATAAATTATCTGATTGTGGAGAAGAGAGGCAGGCATTAATAGTGCTGGCCGGAGGGCACTGCAAAACAGTTTATCTGTCAAGTAAACTTATTCAATGGCCTTTTAATCAAATCAATAATTCACGCCTGGCGGATCATGTTACAGGGATTTGGGAACCCGGCACACATAGAAGATGTATCACACTTCATCGTGTTGCTGGGAGATGCTCGGCTCTATGGCTGGTGGCGCTTCACTTGTCAATTCAGCTGAAGAAATACATCTAGAGAAAAACTTCTTGTTTTCTTCCTGGTCCAATCTAAACCCGAGGTACACAAGCCACCTTCAGTTTAAAATCCTGCAGTAACATATAGAGAACTTTAATGTCTGATGACACTGGTGTCATCAGGCTATTTGAGAGATTGCGCTCTGAAACTAGAGGCCACGTTCCTACCTTGCTATAGTTTGTGGGCATTCCTTTAGGTGATCCTGCCGCATTAAATAGGCTTTGGTTCTGATGTGATGGAAGAAACCTGCTTTTTTATCTCATGTTGACCTTCTAAATATCTAACACAGTGATTTACAACCTTTTTCATCACATGGCACACTGATAAGGCACTAAAATTGTCAAGGTACACCTTTGGTTTTGTGACAATTGACCACACCACACTGCTGGTGGGGAGCTCACACACCCAAATGGCCCTACTAATAGATGACACTCTCAAACTCCCATAGCACACCTGCAGTTCATTTGCGGCACACATGTGGATCATTCATGGCACACCAATGTGCTACAGCACACTGACTGAAAATCACTGGGCTAACCCTTCTAATATGGTCCTGGAGGACTCCCTACATTCAGTGTTTGGACTACTGGAGGCAGCTCTCACAGCTGCTGTTTTAGAAGGCTAGAGGGGGTATAATTTGGCTAAAACTGGGGTTAGCAGAGCTTGAAGATTTCATTAATCTTCCCTCAACCTTTCTTCATTGTTTGAGCACTGCTCATGCCTAGTGTGACGCAGGCAAAATGCCATAATTAAGGGCTTGCAATGACAGAAGATGGTGCCTCTCCAGTCACAGTCAGGTCCAGTGGACACCTGATTCAAACCCAACAAAGAAAAGCCCACTGAATTTCCTCTTCAGAAACAGGAAGTACTATCTGGGGTTTGTATGATTCCAAATAGGCTCATCTGCAAGAGCACCACTGCAATGAGGGGAATATGCCTCATTCAAACCTCAGTTGGTTTAGATGGTATTTTGGGCACTCTGCCTTGCTCACTTGGCATGCGAGTCTTCTTTAGCTGTTGAGGCACAGAGTTCTGTGCAAGAGCTAACATCCTGGATAGAACCAGGTTGCCAGTTTGCTGTAAATGCTGTTTATGAGCAAACCAAGGTTCACAGACGCGAAGAAAGGCTGCTAGCGTGCCTCTCTGGCACGCTAGCAATGATTGCCAGGGCTTCCCCCCATTCAACCGGCAGCCGGTGTTTGCTGCCAGCTGATTGGCTGGTTAGCCAGAAGGGGGCAGGACCAGAGAGCTGTCCAAGTGCGCGTGTGCCTGGGCAGCTTCAGTCCGTTCCCGGCAAGCAACCCCTACCCACCCGCCCTGTAGCTAGTCTGGGATTAGCTGGTTGCTCTCCAAGGCCCAGGTAGGAATTTTTAATCACCATCTAAATTGGCCCGAAGATTATGGTTTTTTTGCCTACCCCAGACTGTCTGTGGAGTGGATTTGGGGTTTTGATATACGTATTTAACGTCCTGGTCACTGGCGGTAGAAGTGTGGGGTGGGTAGGCAGAAGACCTTCTCGGTGTCCAATCTAAGTCAGCAAGGATGGGGCGTGAACCAGAATCGCTCCCATGATGCCTGACCGGCTTGAGGATGCAGGCTGTCTAGCCCCTTGTCCGAACTTGAGGGCCTTGCAGGGGTGACCTGAAGGCATAGCAGTTCTGCTGACTTACCTTCTTCGGGTGACATTGAGAGGCGGGCTTAATAACAATTGAGTTACACCTGGAGTCGGCTGGATGACCTATGAGACTGGGGGACAAAGACGTCTAGGGCCGTTTCCCCCACGTAGAACCCAGCACTTGGGATGGGTTTTGTTTAGCTCTTTAGTTGTCCTGTTGCAATGTTTTGTATTCAATAAAGTGGCCCATTTTTAATTCCATACCTTTTTGTCGGCTGTATTTATTTGGGGAATGCATGGTAAATGTTTTTCTTTTTCAAGTTTTTCCCCTCTTTTCATTATGTTCCACATTTTCCTTTATGTTTATGTGATTTCTCTCTCTATTCCACCATTTGCGCATGAAGAGAAAAGAGGGTTAGAGGCTTTCCAAGTGCCACATCTTGTCTTACTTTACTTTCCTGAGATATTCCGAAGAAACAGAGAGGCACCTTGTGAAGATGGAGAGCAATTTTTGATGAATTGGTTTTGCTGTGTGGCCATGTGTGTGTCATATAAAACCAGCTGCAACTGCCTGGCCAAGCCATGATGATCACAGCCAAAAATGTCAGGGAAAAGAGTTTCAGGTCTTTTTTTCCTACCATAGTAGGTCTGAAATAGTCATAGAAAATTCCTCTTGAAAGTAACTGCTGAAATGTTCTGTGTAAATGTTTTATTTAAGGGTGTGGGGAGGGAATCACCTTCCTCACACACCCTAGAAAAATGTTGAGGAAAGTGGTACGTTATTTTGGACGTTTGCTTGAAAAATTATGGACAAAGACACACTGTTCCTTAATTTTACATGCTGGCCAAGTTGCTTGAATTGCTTTGCCAAGAACAGGCAAATATAGCCTATTCAGTCAGTATAAGAAAGAATATGAAGCATACAAGAACATGCTTAACCTCCATTGAAATAAATGGGACCTAAACTGAACTGAAAGAAAGGCAGAGAGGAAGGCCTTAATAAGCTTAAGGGCCCAATCCTATCCTGCTTCACCCCATAGCATACAGTGCTGCTGACAGAACATGCACTACTTGCTGGGTGTGGGTGGGTGTGTGTGTGTGTGTGTGTTAATGTGTGTGACCAGATGGCCCCAAAGAGGTTAGTAAAAATATTGGTTACTTACCTCTCCATAGGCTGCCTGATCTCCAGTGGGTCTCCTCGGACCAATGCCAGCTATTTAGCTAGCATAATTCTGAAGAGAGTCACAGCCCAATCCTAAGCTTCCCAGTGCTTGCTGGAGCAGCAGCATTAAAGTAACTACTGCAGTATCCAGCAGGAACTGGAAAGCTGCCAGGAGTCTCCTCAGGGGAAGGAGATTTCCTTTCTCTGGGGAAAGCCCAAAGCTCTGCAATGGGGTTTCATAAGTCTGTGCCAACTATTTTGCTGGCACAGTCTTGAGAGATTCTGTGTTGGGCTTCTCAGACTGACACAGAGTTCAGGATCTGGTGGAGCAGGGCTCCACTTGTCCCACTCCATCCTCTTCCCACCCCCCAGAGGTTACATCTCTGCCCGGTGGTCTTACTTACCCCTGGTAGTGGAGTGTCCTCCTCTTGCTGGCGCTGAGGCCTGTGCCTGATTGGTGTGGGCCAAACCACCAGCACTCTCTATTCACTGGGTACTGTAAGCATGCTCTATGGCATGTTTATGGAACCCAGCGCCAGTGCTAGGGCTCAGCGTCGCCAATACTAGGTGAATTTAGAATTGGACCCTCAGGGAGTGATTTGGGGTGGGGAAATGGAGAGACAATCTTGGTGTGTGTGGCTGCCACTGAGATCCTCCTCTCCTGCCCCCTCCCTCCCCCTGCCTGGCCCACTTCCCACCCTCAATCGCTCACACTCTTCCCCCAAATCACCTCTGCTGCTGGCCTATCTGCTCTGGTGGGGTGACTGTGAGCTGCTGCTGCATGTATGGAGCCCCTGGCCATTTGTACTGGTGGCCCCAGTGCACACAGTAGTGGCACAGCTGTCATACAGTTTGTCAGGGGCATACTGAAATAGCCGATTGTGAGATCCACCGGTTAAGCCCTGCATAAGATTGAGTAGTTGGGCTGAAGTCCTTAATGATTGTCCTAGTCCAAATTTAAACCTCCTTGAATCAGCATGCTGTGGTAGGTTGGATAACTATGTTTGCCAGGTGTGGAGATTACAGTATGTGTCAGAGTTGGCCATTTTCAGCAGTTGTGTGTGAAAATGGTCCTAATGCCAACTGGTAACTGTGCCGTTCTGTACAACCTTTGTTCCTTACACACCCAATCACTGCTTGCTTGGGTAAGTTTGATTTTCATTTAAGTGAAATAACTACATAAAGTTTTTACAAATGGGCCCACAATTGCACCTTTGTCAAGCAAGGTAAATGAATCCTGTGTAGTGTTGTGGAAGGAAGAGAGACCTCTCAGTTGTGGTTCATTTACCAGAGTGTCTTTGTGGCCCGTTTCACTTTGCACAATCATAATATATACCCTACAGAAGTGCCGCTATTTCTGGCATATACAGAAGGAAAAGGAGAATTGAGACTTTCAGAACTTCTCAGTTAAGAAATAAGCTTCTGTCCATCAATGGCGGAGTTGGATCAACAATCTCTTTAAACACAGAGGCAAATTCTTGGTTAAACTAATCTCTTCTTCTCCAGCAATGCAGGGTAGTGGGAAGCACACCTGTGCATTTAGAAATCTAAACAAGCTACGCACAAATGAAAGAAGTATACACAGAAAAATGCCTGAAACGTCCTAGAGTTCAGAATACTTTTAGATATAGAACTAATAAACAAGCCTAGTTCCCAGCTCACTGCTGTTCAAAGAGCACTTCCAGATGAATTTTTTAATACTGGGCTCCTGAGATACTTTCTTTGCTATTGAAGTGTTAGTTGGGAATAGTATTATGAATAAATCCCATGAGAAACAAGAGATTCTGAATCCATTCTTAGTAGTAGATGCACAGTGTGTGTTCAGTTTGACAATGTCATGAGAGTAACAGGGAGAGAGGGAGGGAAGGTGGACAAAAATGTGTGTGGCACTGATAAAAATTAATCTAGATGCCACAAAAATTCTGCTGCTTCATGAAATGGACAAATTGTCTTGTTTTTCCCCCACAAAGGATAAGTAACAATTAGTAAGATGATGCTATTTATTGGACCAAGCACACTAATGGCCCAATCCTATCCAATTTTCTAGTGCCGGTGCAGCCATGCCAATGGGACATGCACTGCATCCTGTATTGGGAAGGCAGTAACAGAGGCCTCCTCAAGGTATGGCAACATTTGTTCCCTTACCCCAGGGCTGCATTGCAGCTGCACTGGTGCTGAAATGTTGGATAGGATTGGGCCCTAAGCCCCCAATGTACTTACAAATTCCATTCCAGAGGACTGCCAGAACCATCAAACACATGGAAAACCAACCAGGAATCAAAACATAGGTAGGTTGAAACAGCCAGCTCAACCAACTCTTGTCAGTCCAGCACTATTGTGCCTGCTCAAAAGCACCACAGCAGACACACTGGGCCTGTGCAAACGTGCCAATGCCACGTGCAATGTGCAATGTGCAAACGTGCCAGTCCATAACAGATGTCTGAAGTTCATGTATCCAGTGTGCATATTTCAAGCTTCATGAACTTGAGCAGCCCAATCTACCCACTCTGTGTTTAATTAATGCAATAGACTTGACTACCCAACTGATGGGCACATGCCAAAGGGTTGGCCAGAACCCTTTGTCACAGGGTAGCTCCAGACACAAGGACAGTGAAGTCACATTCTAACATATAGCTCTTCTGTAATGGTGCTGCATTCAAAAATGGTCAAGACATTGCAGGAAGATGATGGGAGCCACTTTTAGGATGCTGAGATATCCTTGTCAGAAAGGTCCAAAAATAGAGAAAATACCCAGGAAATGGGGCAGGAATTTTTACCAGTCCATTTTTGGGTCAAATCACTTGTCAGGCACACTTTAACTGCTGTGATGCAAATCATGCCACAAAAAATAAAATAATAATATGGCAGCTGCTGCTGGGGAGACAACCAGCCAGATTTGCCCATTATCAAACAAACCCTCTGTAATGGAAATGCACAAGATTCCCTCAAGGAGATAGGGTGTGGGGTCAACAGTGGCCCCTTGCACTGGCAGGCAAGCACAGGGTTAACCCCAGGGCTCTCACTAACAATGGGTATGTTGCACAGCTACAGCCAGTAGAGGCAACCAGGACCTTAAGGGATAAAAGCAGCACCTGAAGAAGGGAGAGTTTGGTGGGTGCAGAAGGAAGGAGTTTGGAGAGATTGAGAGAGCAGAAAGGAGGAGTTTGGAGGAGACAGAAATGATGAATTAATAGACTGAGGAGCTAATGGACTACTGGACCTGCTGACTAATGGACAGATGGACTTCTGAGGATTGATGGAAAAAAGACTGCTGGAGACACCTGAGATTGGTGTGTGGCTACTGCTCCTAAGACCTGCTGAGGACCAAATTGTTGCTGTGGTGGCTGGAGAAGCTGCTGGCAGGAGAGGGGAGGAAGGAGGACCTCTGCAGGTTGAACAGGTGAGCTCCCCTAGTGGTGGTATCCAGCAGTGCTGTAGTGCAGAACTAGGGCCGTTGCTGGGGAACAAAGGGGAGCTAATTAGCTTAAAGTGGGCATAGGTTCGCTAGGCAAAGCTTGGACTGGGAATTTGGCAAAACACCCTCACTGTTTATTAAGTGGCAGGGCTGTTTGGGACCCTAACTTTACCCTAGTCCAAGGGGCAGCAGAAGAGTCCATAAGCAATTATTGCTATTTCACCTACACCAAAGGTAGGATAAAGCTTAGCTTGAGGTCACCATCTGGGGGTTCATGTGGTGCTCTCCTGGCCAGACCATGTTGTTTTCATAGAATTGGATCATTTGTCGGGTAGACTTGTACAGTCGTGGATAAACTTGTAAAGTAGTTTATTTTCAGTTGCGGAAAGGAAAATGGTCAAATATTTGCAGACTCTCTTCTTCCTGCAACTTACAGTAGAGGAACCAGAAGGACTACAGCAAAATATGAAAAGAGACTTGATTCTTGCATTTAATATCTCCCACTTCTGAGCAGGTCCAGAATCTATATCAAGTACCGTGACAACATGTGGGAAATGATCTGGCCCCTTCTTGGATCTGCCAACAATTTGTTCTCATGACAGTTACAGATGCTTTTAACTCCAGCAATTTTTTTGCATTTCAAACTGATTGAAAATATCCCCAGATAGAGGGAGAAAAAGCTTCATTCATGTAATTTAGTTTGATTTTCATAATATGCATCATCTTGGGTTTCTTGGAACAGAAAAGCATCCTCCCACCTCATACTGCCTGTCCTGATTTTAAAATCCTATTACTACCACTAATCTGTGTTATTTCACCTAAAGGCCATGCTTGCTGAATATAAATTGAATGCACCTGTTTAATAGTGGAATCAATTCTGGAACCTCTGCATAGGCTGCCCCACTGCCATACAAAGCAGACTTCGTATAAGGAATTATATATGTATAGTTAGTAGTGGATGAAAATGGTTTTATTTTTTCATGGATTTTGGTGTTTTCCAAAATTAGAAGTGTGATAAGCAATATTGTGTGTTTTTTATTCCAAGGGCTCATTTTTATAAATTATAATTAGAAATTAGAAATCATGGATGGTTTTGTTTATCGCTTATCTCTCAACCTTGGCATTCCTCACCTGTCAAGGTATCAATTGATTGCCTTTGACTAAGTTTTGTGGACCTCTGCCAGTCAGTTTGTGTTGGTGAAATCATTAAACTGTAGTAACCTGAATTTAGATTCATACTTGTCCATGTAAATTATTCTGGCTCTACTGCCTCCCTCCTACTCCAGCAAGTATTTTGCACTTGACTCAAGTTGGTGGATCTCAGGGCGTTGTTTTTTTTTTTAATGTAGCTCTTACAAACCTCAAGTCTGCCCAGCCCTGTTGTAGACGTTGCTGAAACGAGACAGACCAATGGTTCCGAACCAATTCGTATAAGGAAGCTTCATGGGTTTGTGTATAAATCGGATTCGTATTTGTGTGTAAATCTGCAGACCTTGATGGTGGAGATTTCTTGCAGAGGATAACCCTAAGTAGCTATGGACAGGTCCTTAGCGCAGCCTGCCTCACTTGGTTGCTGTGTAAGGATAACATGAAATAATCCCATCTTTACTACTGAGGAACTGCAAAATACAAGTGTAATTAATAGACACTTTAAAACACATGCCAGCACATGACTTTTCACAAAGGAATCCCATTACATGCCAGTATATGGTTTTCACTAAAAATGGACTACAGATTGACGAACACTTTATATATTCATTTTTTTCCAGCACAGAGAGACACTCTACAATCAAAGCGGTAGATTGTACAATTTTTTCCTCTCACCCATCTCATGGTCAATTACAGTACTAAAAAAAGAAAAACAAAACAATAGCACCAGAACATAGCTGTCCCTGATGACTCTAATGGAATGTTTAAATACTTTATAAAGGCAAAGCCATGCTCTGAAACATGGACCTGAATTTAGCATACTGTCCCACAAGTGTGAAATGGATATGTAATGGGATATTCTGGTAACAAGGTTCTTGGATGTCAGTAAGATTTTTAGGGCACCAGAAGGATGCTGACGTGGGTGGAGGATAGTCTGCAAACACTGAAGACAAGACTTGGAATGCAGTTCCTCAGAAATACAAGGAAATGTCTTGAACATTAGGAGTTAGGAGGAAAATTGTACAAGGACATTGCATGTGATCTAATTGGGAGCAGCTGAAGTTTTGCTGGCTGGGGGCATTTTCAATTATGTCTATGGCAATTTTACAGCCTGATGTTGCTCAAGCTTTCTCAAAAGTATGTTGCACCAGATTCAGTGTGACTTGCTTCCAAGTACAGGTTGACTATCCGTTATCCAAATTGCTTGGGATGGGAAGGTGTCTGGATTTCAGATTTTCATCGAACAGAAATTACAGCCTGTACCTGCACTGTACATGGGAATGAGCACAAGACCTTCTAGTGTTCACACTACAGAAAGGAGTGTGTAAAGGAAAAATATGTGTGTAGAAAGTTAAAAAAAAAGTCTTGGACAAAAATGTCTGGATTTCAGAATAGTCTGGATTTTGGATGTCCAGATAAGGGGTCATCTACCTGTACAGCAATACCTGCTACCTTGAAAGTGGACTTTCATCCACTTTGCTTTCATTGCTTTACTCTTTCAGTTGTTTTCAATTATAGCTACAATACATTTTAAATTTTGTCCATGTGCTTTCCTCTTTCTTCTGATTTTACAATGTTCATTGGCGTCACTTGCTGGTCTTGTTGTGCTTTTAATTATTGTGAGCTGCTCTGAAAACCCTCAGGATGAAGACTGGGAACAAACTCCCCTGATGGCTGGAAGTCAGTCTCCCCTTCTTCCATCCAAGCTGTACATTTTTTGCCCACCAAAATAAATTTGCAAGCTAAATAAGGCTATGCTTTGACATTCATCCATTTTTGACTTTCGTCCATGTTCTGGTCTCTAACCAGCTGAAAGTGCAAGGTATTGTTGTGTTTTTAGAATTTGTATGCAGACTTTGTGTGCAAAGTCCTTGACAATCTGTCCGTTAACCCAGTTACTGATAGCAGGCCAGGTATGTGTGGTGTAGGGGCAGCAGGTGAGCAGAACTGGCCCACCAGTGTCCTTTGAAAAGCACCACCATCACAGCTGTGAGTGCACAAGCACTCACAACCCATGTGCTCCTGCCACTGTTCAGAGAATGTGGGTTGTGACTGCTTGTGCATGTCATATGGCAGTGATGCTTTTCAAAGGACTTCGATGGGGCGGTTCTGCCTCATTCGCCACCCCAACACTGCACATGCCTGCAGTAGACCCATGACACAAGTCTGCACCATTTCTCATTTTACGCATGAAGGACTGACCTTGTGAGACTGTGATTCAAGGAGACAATTTTTGGGACAAGCAGGGCTTTGACTTCCTGTGACCAGCTTTAATGAATTGACAACACCAGTTCTCCAGTCTGTAGATTTCTAGTTTCTCACAAATGAATTACGTGTGTGCCCGGCATCAGCAGGAGATCTGTTCCGGAACCTCCCATGGTTAACTGAAACCACAAATATTGGGGAATGCTGGAAGTTCTGCTCCTCTTGCTTCCAGAGGGTCCTCTGAGCCTGTGCACATCCATCCACAGCCTCTGCCAGGGTCAAACTGAACCTTAGAGTAAAAAAAATGCAACACCCAGTTTTTTCGTAAAACCATAGGTAACATTTTTAATGCCTCATATGACATTAGAAGGCCCAACAAAGCCAGTGAAGGTTTCCCCGGGCCTTCTAATGCCTTATAAGACATTAAAAATGTCATGTTTTTATGAAAAAACCAGAAATCACTTTTTTTACTGTCTGAGGCTGCAAATGGATATGCACGGCCTCTGTTAGGCTCAGAGGACCCTCTGGAGGCAAGAGGAGCAGAGCTTCCTTTGCATCTGGAGAGGGAGTGCATGGGATGCTCCGCGGGAGTGGGGGCACAAACCCGATCCACAAATAAGTGAATCTGTGGATATGGGATCTGCGGATACAGGAGTCCTCTTGTATTTCACTTTAGAAAAGCCTTTTATTTGTCAAGAATTACTCCTTCAATATCAGCCTACTTTGAAGTATTAAGATACCCCAAGAGCACTGCAGCTTCCCATGGCGCCAGTTTACCAGCAGGAAGTGGTTACTGCAAGCTGGTCCAGCAGCTTCACTTCAAGCTTTCTTGATATGCTTCAGGCCTGAATGTTGTGGTTCTACGGACCCTTGCTTAACAAAGCAGAACTCTGAACTCGCACCTCTTTTGTGTCCCACCTCTTTGGATACTCCTTGCCAGTTTCGCCTTAGCTTTCACCTTATCCAGTAGCACCAGCTATGTCTGGCTTGGAATAGATGCCAGTGGCTGGGTATTCACATTACTTTGGTGGTGTTTGTAATATGAGTAGCCCACCCTGCAGTTCTTCCCATGCCAGCCTTAATCGGGTTTTCAAAAGGCTGGTGTGGGGAGAAGCTCCTGTGTAGATGTCTCCAAAGTGAGTCAGTCTCCCATTACTCCCCTTTGGCACAGGAAAAGGCTCTGCTGCTACAGCTCCCACACTGTCACTCTCATGTGAGAACTAGACTTCAGCTTTAGGGTTGCCACTGAATTTTTCCAAAATCAAGATTTGTGGTTAATTTGAAGGGAGCTGTTTAAATTAAAAGAAAACAGCTATAGTGATTTTAGGCATCTAGGGGCATTTTCCACGTCTCTGTCCTCCGCTTAGATTTATTTTACTATATATACACTTCTGTGATGGTTAAGATAATTGGTTTGGTAATACTAGGAACTGAACTCAAGTGAACAAACTTCAATATAACATCTGTGTGGATAAGCTTTTTTAAAATCCTGGATTAATAAGTGCAATAACCATTCCTGTTGCCAATGGTTGCTCTTCAAACATGCTCTTCAATGGTTCATGCCATTCATGCCAATGGTTGCCAATGGCATGCTTCATGCCAATGGTTGCTCTTCAATATTGCTCTTCAAACATGCACAATTTCTCCTGACTCCATCTTTCAATTATCATTCACCCACAACCCCTCTATGCAACTGAGTAAACATTGCCTTTTCCTTGTTTTTCTATATGTCTTTCAATGAACCTATATTCCTTTTGGAAAAATATCTAGTGGTTAATGTTAGCCTCGGTAGCGGCACTTTTACGGTTTTGCAATCCTGTCCCCCCCCCCCGACACGCTATTTGCTGTGCCCTGGCACTGAGAGTAAATTCCACCAGTTTGGTCTTAGTTCTGAGCCAGGCAAACTTGGACCCAAAATATTGTGTGTGTGTTGGAGCATGCTGGGAATATTCAAAAAATGGCAGTCCCTAGTTTCTTAAAATGAGATTCAGGCAACCCTATTCCCACATTGTGGTTATCACAGAGATCTGGTGTTCTCTCTTCTTCTCTCTGTGATGACCTCTTACCTGCTCAGTACTTTTAATAAGGCACACCTGCCTCATGCAAAACGTGACTGCTTTCTGTTATCAGTTTCCTTGGAATACAAATTTCAAAAATATTTGAAATTATGCACAACAATCCTGCATGTTTCCACTGATCTCCAGGTGTGTCTGGGATGATGTCAGGGGACAGCCCAGCCCAGATGACATCCACTTCCAACAGAAGTCCCAGGTGGTCAAGTCATCCCCTGAACCTTACTACCAGTGGCAGTAGTATTGCTCAGTCAGGCAGGCAGGGAGCATCATGGAGCAGTGGAAGCATCAAGGTCAGCCAAGTTGAGCACCAAATAAGGGGCCATACCCATAATTGAACCCACCCAGTCAGCCAGGATGACCTTTTACTCTCTCCCACTACAGTGGTGGTGAGTTGGAAGAGAGACACTACATCTGACATGCCCAGTGACTCCTATATCATCATGGGGCTGCCTGGGGAAGCTCCTGTTGGCTAGTGGGAGAATGGAAGTAGGAGAAGCCACTGTGTATCACCTGTCACAGTCAGTAGGCTTAAAGCCACCTTCCTATTGGCTTCCTGCTTGCTTTTAGGCAAACAGGAAGGAGATTGGAGTGACTCAAATCACAGTGGCCTGGAGTAAGACTGGGGCAGCCTCAGAGACTAAAAAGCATCTTAAGTCTGTCTGCCACTCCCTACACCTGTTACTCAACCTGAGCCCCATCATTTGCTTCAAGGATAGGCCAGCTGTGTGGAGGGGGACATGGGGGCCTAAAGTGCCATTGGTGAAAAGTGAAGATCCAGAGCAGGCCTGTGCCCCAGGACACCCAGCAACCTGACACCAGACCTGTACAAGTGCTGGCATATCATATTATCCTCTCTAGATGTTATATTGCCCAGTTTGGCACACATAGTACTCTGAAAAAGTGCAGCAAACAATTTTCAGACACTGAAGGCAATTGGTTGTCCTTACCTCCACATCTAATACTGTCAATTACTTAGCTATGGATATAAACTGTCAATTCTTCTGCATTTACGGCTGTTATCAGTTTATGTGAAAGCATCTAATTGTGATGCATGGAGCAAATTCTTTTATTTCTCTTCCTCACTCCTTGGGGCTCAGATTAAAAGAGATGACTTCTGCTGATTGTGTTCAGTCATGATTCTTTTATGTGCAATTATGGAAAAACAACCTGCTCAGCCCTTTTGCATCATATAGTCAATTTCATACAACTAAGCAATGATCAGCAATTGAAATGTGCAGAATAGATGGGAGTAGCATATCACTTTGCAGGTATATAGGAGGTGCTCCATATAGTATTCTATAGGTATTTTATACTCTGTGGGAGAAATAGGTAACAGTCTGTAATTGGCTTACAGATGATTTAAAACTTACTGAAGAATGTACCAGAGTGTGAATTTCCAGAATGCTGTTTCAAATTTCTATCCATTAATTACTTTTGGCTGCTATTTTCCCCCCCCCCCCAAAGAGAATGGAAGGCACTTTAGTTACAGTCCTAATGCTCTGTTTACATTGGCTGGGATTCAAGAGTCTGTGAGAGTTCCACACATGCAGGGGAGCCCGTTGCTGACTTTCCTTTCATCTGTCATTGAATGCTATGTTAGAGGGTCTCCAGCCCTTCAGGAACGAGTTGTTGGGGGCAGGTAGGGTTGCAGTTGGAAAGAAAATTACCTTAATAGCCTGTTTAAAAGGGGGGAATGACCCAGAAAGGGATGAGGATACCTGAATCCATGGGTACTGGGGTCTAAGTTTAAAAGCCTTTAAAAACAAACAAAAAAAGCATGAAGATCTGGACTCCTATTGCTCTGTGACCAAACTGTGCAGTTTCCAAGCCTGAAAAGCTTTTTTAGCCCTGAAAGACCCACTTCTGGGTCACGTTGAGGTTCCTTCCTTCTCCCAGGTTTGTCCCAGTATGCATTGTGATTTCATAGTGTAGGAGAAAAGGTATTGCTCCCCCTCCAACTACAGCATAGGGGATAGAAATTGCCCCCCTTACAGATACTTTTTGAAAAAGATACTGTGAATTTTATTCACTGCCTTGCCATATCTTGTTTGGTCCTTGGAGGAATCGCATCCTCTGAAGGGAAGAGTCTGGTAAAATAGAAACCCTGTTTTGTGATCCATGCAAAACATACAAACACTTAAAAGTTTAGTCTAGATTCCTGAAGAGATTAATATTATACCATTACATGATAAAAACACAATCAATAGTAGTAAGTTGTGTTGATAGGCTTTATATTGCTTTTTTTAGATGGCCAGGCACATTGCCAAATGTGGTATGAATATTTACAATAGGGGCTACATACGCACAAGTTAGCTGATAATTTGAGATAGTAGAACAAAGTGGTTACCCTGTCCTAGTATCCTTTGCCAGTTGTTTGAAATTTCAGTCACTATGGCTGCAATCCTAACCACACTTTCCTGAGAGTAAGCCCCATTGAACAAAATAGGACTTTCTTCTGAGTAGACCTGGTTAGGCTGTGCCCTATGTGACTTGGCTGTTGTAATGTGTCAATCTCAGATTGTCAACTCCCAGACAGAAAACGGTGTCCTATTCTTTGACCTAAAAGTTATTCCTTTGCCTCTTCCTACTTTTAAAAACCTCACAAAAGAATATGCACTTCATTAATAATAGAGAGCATCAATTTTCAGTTATTCTCTGGGTGGACTGGGTGTCAGCATCTTTGACTTAACAGGTAATCAAGCCCACGCTCAAGATGATCTTTTTCCATATTGAAAGCTAACTTTCTTATTGGTTAGGTTTATTCAGAAGGTTCTGAGGAAATAATTTTTAAGGCTTCCTAATACTTAAAAAAAAAACAACTTTCCTGTTGGCTTTCAAACTTCAATATGCAGTGGAGATTTATTTGTTTGAGGATTTATATACTGCCTTTCCCTAGGAAACAAAACACGGTGCTCCAGCTGGTTTACAACGTCAAAAGATAACACATGCCTGATCTTGTCTGATCTTGGAAGCTAAGCAGGGTCAGGCCTGGTTAGTACTTGGATGGGAGTCCACCTGGGAATATCAGGTGCTGTAGGCTTATACCATAGTTTTTCGAGACTGAAGGTTGCCAACCATTAAAAATGTACATAGAAAAACATTTTAAACCAAAGTAGCCTAAAAACAGCAGCTAAAATACTGAAGCAATAGCAAATAAGAACCTCTGCAGGCCTCCCTGACATCCCCATCCCCAACTAAGAAATCACTCCCCCTACGTTCTACCCACTATCAGTGGCGTTCCCAAAGGTGGGAGATAGTGCTTAAGTTTTGCAGGGCACCTCAACACACAGTGTAAGCAGCCCCTCACTTTGGTAGCCATTCCAGCCAGTGAGAACAATGCAGAGACACCACCGCTCACTGTCAAAAGTCATTTGAAATGAAAAATGCATTCAGTGAGATACAAATGGTAAACATCTCAGTACTGAACAAGGGTGAGGACTATAGCTAGCTCTTCCAGAAAAGTTTCATAAGTGTGAGTCAGTAGCATAGCTACGGGGGCAGTAAGTATTGCAGGTGTTGCAACATGCCATGTAATTGCCCACTCCCACTTGCTGCTGGAGCCATTCTGGGAGAATAGCATTGTGGTCGCTGTCCAGAATGACTCCACTGGTGAGTGGAAGGTGCTGCTTACACAGCATGTCGTTGCACCTGCAATACTTATCGTGCTGCCCCCTACAGCTATGCTATTGAGGAGAGTGAAATACTGTAAATGTTCCATCCAGTGGTTCCCATACTGTAAGCTATGGCTCCTCGGAGAGCCGTGAAAATCAGCCAGGAGAGCCGCGGAATCCTCATGAAAAACCCAGCGCCCTATTCAATTTATAGGATCGTAGCCTTAATGGCCAATGGCCCAGTAGGTCAAGGGATCCACCAGTCAAAAAAGTTTGGGAACCACTGGTTCCATCCCTACACTTTATGAGACTGATGAGAGGGAAAGAGAGATGAACAGGAACAAGGAATGATCCTCCCCACTGCTTTTCCCTGCAGTATTAGTATATCACTCTCTGGGCTCAATGCTCATAAACCCCATGCAAGTGTTTTGTGGTCCACCAGGAGGTCCTACTGCACAGTTTGAGAATAGTTTGTTTTTCTGTTACATAAGAACATAAGAACAGCCCCACTGGATCAGGCCATAGGCCCATCTAGTCCAGCTTCCTGTATCTCACAGCGGCCCACCAAATGCCCCAGGGAGCACACCAGATAACAAGAAACCTCATCCTGGTGCCCTCCCTTGCATCTGGCATTCTGACATAACCCATTTCTAAAATCAGGAGGTTGCGCATACACATCATGGCTTGTAACCCATAATGGATTTTTCCTCCAGAAACTTGTCCAATCCCCTTTTAAAGGCGTCTAGGCTAGACGCCATCACCACATCCTGTGGCAAGGAGTTCCACAGACCGACCACACGCTGAGTAAAGAAATATTTTCTTTTGTCTGTCCTAACCCGCCCAACACTCAATTTTAGTGGATGTCCCCTGGTTCTGGTATTATGTGAGAGTGTAAAGAGCATCTCCCTATCCACTCTGTCCATCCCCTGCATAATTTTATATGTCTCAATCATGTCCCCCCTCAGGCGTCTCTTTTCTAGGCTGAAGAGGCCCAAACGCCATAGCCTTTCCTCATAAGGAAGGTGCCCCAGCCCCGTAATAATCTTAGTCGCTCTCTTTTGCACCTTTTCCATTTCCACTATGTCTTTTTTGAGATGTGGCGACCAGAACTGGACACAATACTCCAGGTGTGGCCTTACCATAGATTTGTACAACGGCATTATAATACTAGCCGTTTTGTTCTCAATACCCTTCCTAATGATCCCAAGCATAGAATTGGCCTTCTTCACTGCCGCCACACATTGGGTCGACACTTTCATCGACCTGTCCACCACCACCCCAAGATCTCTCTCCTGATCTGTCACAGACAGCTCAGAACCCATCAGCCTATATCTAAAGTTTTGATTTTTTGCCCCAATGTGCATGACTTTACACTTACTGACATTGAAGCGCATCTGCCATTTTGCTGCCCATTCTGCCAGTCTGGAGAGATCCTTCTGGAGCTCCTCACAATCACTTCTGGTCTTCACCACTCGGAAAAGTTTGGTGTCGTCTGCAAACTTAGCCACTTCACTGCTCAACCCTGTCTCCAGGTCATTTATGAAGAGGTTGAAAAGCACCGGTCCCAGGGGCACACCGCTTTTCACCTCTCTCCATTGTGAAAATTGCCCATTGACACCCACTCTCTGCTTCCTGGCCTCCAACCAGTTCTCAGTCCATGAGAGGACCTGTCCTCTAATTCCCTGATTGTGGAGTTTTTTCAGTAGCCTTTGGTGAGGGACCGTGTCAAACGCCTTCTGAAAGTCCAGATATATAATGTCCACGGGTTCTCCCAAATCCACATGCCTGTTGACCTTTTCAAAGAATTCTATAAGGTTCGTGAGGCAAGACTTACCCTTACAGAAGCCATGCTGACTCTCCCTCAGCAAGGCCTGTTCATCTATGTGTTTTGAGATCCTATCTTTGATGAGGCATTCCACCATCTTACCCGGTATGGATGCTAGGCTGACCGGCCTATAGTTTCCCGGGTCCCCCCTCTTTCCCTTTTTAAAAACAGGCGTGACATTTGCTATCCTCCAATCTTCTGGCACCATGGCCGTTTTGAGGGACAAGTTGCATACCTTAGTCAAGAGGTCTGCAACTTCATTCTTCAATTCCTTAATAACTCTTGGGTGGATGCCATCAGGGCCCGGTGACTTATTGATCTTTAATTTATCAATGAGGTCTGAAACATCTTCTCTTTTAACCTCTATCTGACTTAACTCCTCGGTCAGGTGGGGCCGTTCAGGCAGCGGTATCTGCCCGAGGTCTTCTGCCATGAAGACAGATGCAAAGAACTCATTTAATTTCTCTGCCATCTCTAAGTCTTCTTTTATCTCCCCTTTCCCTCCCTCACCATCCAGAGGGCCAACCGCTTCTCTGGCGGGTTTCCTGCTTCTAACATATTTGAAGAGGCTTTTATTATTCCCCTTAATGTTGCTGGCCATGCGTTCCTCATAGTCTCGCTTGGCTTCCAGTATCACCTTCTTACATTTCTTTTGCCACAGTTTATGTTCCTTTTTATTCTCCTCATTAGGGCAAGACTTCCATTTACGGAAGGAAACTTCCTTGCCCTTCACAGCCTCTCTAACTTGGCTGGTTAGCCATGCGGGCACCCTCCTGGATTTAGTGGAACCCTTCTTTCTTTGCGGTATACACCTCTGCTGGGCCTCTATTACTGTTGTTTTAAGCAGCCTCCATGCACTCTGGAGAGATTGGACTCTTTTTACCCTCCCTTTCAACCTCCTTCTAACCAGCCTCCTCATTTGAGGGAAGTCCGCCTGTCGGAAGCCAAGGGTTTTTGTTAGAGATTTGCCTGGTATTCTTCCCCCAACGTGCACGTCAAAACGGATCGCAGCATGATCACTGTTCCCCAATGGCTCAGTAACGTTTATATCTCTAACCAGGTCCTGCGTACCGCACAATATTAAATCCAGAGTCACCTGTTCTCTGGTGGGCTCCGTGACTAGCTGATCTAAGCCACAGTCATTTAGCACGTCGAGAAATCCAGTTTCCTTATCGTGACCAGAACACAAATTGACCCAGTCAATATGAGGATAATTCAAGTCCCCCATGATTACAACCCTGTCCCTTCTTGTCACCTCCCTGATCTGTTTCCTCATTTCAAGGTCCCCATCCGATTTCTGGTCTGGAGGACGATAGCACGCCCCCAGTATTACATTGCTGCACAAGCCTGGTAATTTAACCCACAGAGATTCTACGGTGGAGTCGGACCCACCTTCAATCTCTACTTTGCTGGATTCTATCCCTTCCTTAACATAAACGGCCACCCCACCTCCAACACGCCCCTGCCTGTCCCTCCTGTAGAGTTTATAGCCCGGGATTGCGGTATCCCACTGATTCTCTGGGATTGCGGTATCCCGGGATTGCGGCATTCCACCAGGTTTCCATTATGCCCACTATGTCAATGTTTTCCCTTGTCACCAGACATTCCAGTTCTCCCACCTTTGCTCGTAGACTTCGGGCATTCACATAAAAGCATTTGTACACAGAATGCCCCAGGATGCACTGCTTATTCGCTCCTTTGTCCCCGCATCCTCTCATTGTGCCAAACCGTCTATCACATCCCATCACACTACCTTTCCCAATTTCTTCTCCTACTCTGCCTTTGTCTTGTTGTTCTCTAACCTCCCCATCCGCATCCCATAGGGATGAGGAGTCCCGAACCGGATGCTCCTAGGCTCCTGTCGGCCTTCCCCCAGGGATCAGTTTAAAAGCTGCTCTGCCACCTTTTTAATGTTATGCGCCAGCAGTCTGGTTCCATTCTGGTTCAAATGGAGCCCATCCCTCTTGTACAGGCCCCGCTTGTCCCAAAAAAGTTCCCCAGTGCCTAACGAATCTAAACCCCTCCTCCCTACACCACCGTCGCATCCACGCATTGAGACCCCTGATCTCTGCCTGCCTAGCTGGCCCTGCGCGTGGAACAGGTAGCACTTCAGAGAACGCTACCTTTGAGGTCCTGGCTTTCAGCTTCCTGCCTAAAAGCCTAAATTTGGCCTCCAGAACCTCCCAGCTACACTTGCCCACGTCGTTGGTGCCGACATGCACCACAGCCACTACCTCTCCCCCAGCACTGTCTACTAGCCTGTCTAGACGAGAAGTGATGTCCGCAACCTTCGCACCAGGCAGGCAAGTCACCATGCGGTCCTCACATCCGTCGCAAACCCCCCTCTCTATGTTTCTAATAATTGAATCCCCCACTACAAGAAGCCCCTGACCCCCCTCCCGCCGAGGAGTATCCCGAGTGCGTTCGGATATGGGCCCATCCCCTGGAGAAGGGGTCCCCCCTAGGGGATTGTTTCCCTCCTCTCCAGGATGACGTCCTCCAGTCCCGAGACTTCCCACCCGGGCAGCCGAGGAGCTGCACGCCTGAGGTTGGGATGAAGCCTGATCGTCCCCAGAATTCTCCCCATGGTCCTCCTCTGCCTGCCTGCGCTTCTCCAGGTCAGCCACCAAGGCTTCAAGGGAGCGGACGCATTCCCTGAGACCCTGGAGCTCCTTGCACCGAGGACACACCCATGACTTATGCCCCAGAGGCATATAATCATACATGTGGCACTTGATGCAGAACACTGGATAGCCCCCACCCTGCTGCTGGCTGTCTGACTGCATAGCTTTTTGTTGTTGTTGTTGTTGTTTTATTTAGGGGTCCTTTTATAAACCCTACACTGGATAGCAGCCCTCTTCTCAAGGGAAGAGAAGGGCAGCGTATGGGGCCCTGGCCTCCTTGCCCTGCTGCTGAACTCGCCCAGATGCTAAACTCTCGTGCCTTACCTGGCACTTAGTTCCCGAGGCACTGGGTTCCCAGAGGCCACACGCGTCTGGAGAGAGCCTCACGCGATGGCCAGCCTAGCTTTATACTCCTGGCTGGCTCCTTCCCCCTCCTTCCTTCCTGATTGAAAGGGGGCTGGCCTTCCCAGGTGAGTTTACAAAAGCTCAGGAAGGCAAATGGCTGCTGATGGGCGTGACCTACTCTGCAGGCTCCTGAATGGACTGCTTGGATTAGCCTAATGGGGCTCTTAGTGGGTTGGGAATTGCCCCTTACTAGGTTCTTTCCCTCCTAGTTCTGTTCTCTTAGGCTGGACTGTTTTTGTAACCTCAAGCTAGTTTTTATTTGGGTTTGTTTAATTATTTATTGCTCTCTAGATCCTGTGTCCTGTGTCCCAATTTACTGAACTGTTTAGGTTATGTTCTAACTTAGATTAGGTTTAACCTGGGTTAAGTATAGGTTTAATTTAAACAAGTAGAAAAACCTGCTTTTCACTTTATCCTCCTCCCTTCCTTCGATTAGGAAGGCATGGGTCTCCCATGGCATACAGTGGGAGACCCTTTCAAGGGAAAGTGACTAGGATTGTATAGCATATTTTTACAGATCTGTGGAGGCAACTGAACTCTTAAAAATCACAATCCAGCAACTCACACCTACAAAATTTTAACAAGGCATCGCAAAAGCCAAAAGTAGGGACCAAGTACGTAGAGGGATTTTGCAGGGACAGCTAGAAAATCAGGGTTGCTGCTGGTAATAGCTGAAGTGTTATATCAGATTATCTTGCTCTGAGTTCAAATATACTTTGACGTATTGAGCATGATCTTGTTAAAGCAAAGCGTGCTGAAGTAGGTACTTATTTGTCCTGTTGGAATCTGTACTGTACTTAGCTTGACGCCTGAAGGTGTTCAGGCTCAGGAAGATGTTGGCATTCAGCAGATCTCAGTGACGTTCCCAACTTAGCAACCTAAGTTTAATGCGTGTGGCTACAATCCTATCCACACTTTCCTGGGAGTCAGCCCCATTGACTATAATGGGACTTACTTCTGAGTGGACATGCATAGGAATGGGATGTTTTTGTTAGAATGGGATGTTTTTGCAAGGGTTTTTGTTAGAGATTTGCCTGATATTCTTCCCCCAACGTGCACGTCAAAACGGATCGCAGCATGATCACTGTTCCCCAATGGCTCAGTAACATTTATATCTCTAACCAGGTCCTGCGTACCGCACAATATTAAATCCAGAGTCACCTGTCCTCTGGTGGGCTCCGTGACTAGCTGATCTAAGCCACAGTCATTTAGCACGTCAAGAAATCCGGTTTCCTTATCTTGACCAGAACACAAATTGACCCAGTCAATATGAGGATAATTGAAGTCCCCCATGATTACAACCCTGTCCCTCCTTGTCACCTCCCTGATCTGTTTCCTCATTTCAAGGTCCCCATCCGATTTCTGGTCTGGAGGATGATAGCACGCCCCCAGTATTACATTGCTGCACAAGCCTGGTAATTTAACCCACAGAGATTCTACGGTGGAGTTGGACTCACCTTCAGTCTCTACTTTGCTGGATTCTATCCCTTCCTTAACATAAACGGCCACCCCACCTCCAACATGCCCCTGCCTGTCCCTCCTGTAGAGTTTATAGCCCGGGATTGCGGTATCCCACTGATTCTCCGCATTCCACCAGGTTTCCGTTATGCCCACTATGTCAATATTTTCCCTTGTCACCAGACATTCCAGTTCTCCCACCTTTGCTCGTAGACTTTGGGCATTCACATAAAAGCATTTGTACACAGAATGCCCCAGGATGCGCTGCTTATTCGCTCCTTTGTCCCCGCATCCTCTCATTGTGCCAAACCGTCTATCACATCCCATCACCCTACCTTTCCCAATTTCTTCTCCTACCCTGCCTTTGTCTTGTTGTTCTCTAACCTCATCCCCATCATCGCATAGGGATGAGGAATCCCGAACCGGATGCCCCTCGGCTCCTGTCGGCCTTCCCCCAGGGATCAGTTTAAAAGCTGCTCTGCCACCTTTTTAATGTTATGCGCCAGCAGTCTGGTTCCATTCTGGTTCAAGTGGAGCCCGTCCCTCTTGTACAGGCCCCGCTTGTCCCAAAACGTTCCCCAGTGCCTAACGAATCTAAACCCCTCCTCCCTACACCACCGTCTCATCCACGCATTGAGACCCCTGATCTCCGCCTGCCTAGCTGGCCCTGCGCGTGGAACAAGTAGCACTTCAGAGAATGCTACCTTTGAGGTCCTGGCTTTCAGCTTCCTGCCTAAACGCCTAAATTTGGCCTCCAGGACCTCCCAGCTACACTTGCCCACTTCGTTGGTGCCGACATGCACCGCAGCCGCTACCTCTCCCCCAGCACTGTCTACTAGCCTGTCTAGACGAGAAGTGATGTCTGCAACCTTTGCACCAGGCAGGCAAGTCACCATGCGGTCCTCACATCCGTCGCAAACCCCCCTCTCTATGTTTCTAATAATCGAATCCCCCACTACAAGAAGCCCCTGACCCCCCTCCCGCCGAGGAGTATCCCGAGTGCGTTCGGATACGGGCCCAT
Organism: Tiliqua scincoides; assembly: GCF_035046505.1. NCBI lineage: Eukaryota > Metazoa > Chordata > Lepidosauria > Squamata > Scincidae > Tiliqua > Tiliqua scincoides. The sequence continues at coordinate 35,373,056 of NC_089822.1, forward strand.
CCCCTGGAGAAGGGGTCCCCCCTAGGGGATTGTTTCCCTCCTCTCCAGGATGACGTCCTCCAGTCCCGAGACTTCCCACCCGGGCAGCCGAAGAGCTGCACGCCTGAGGTTGGGACGAAGCCTGATTGTCCCCAGAAGTCTCCCCACGGTCCTCCTCTGCCTGCCTGCGCTTCTCCAGTTCGGCCACCAAGGCTTCAAGGGAGTGGACGCATTCCCTGATACCCTGGAGCTCCTTGCACCGAGGACACACCCATGACTTATGCCACAGAGGCATATAATCATACATGTGTTACTGTTACTATGAGAGTCTTTACAAATCTGCTATTTGATATCTTGCCTCAGAACAGGGGGTATATAAATCTGCTATTTGTTATCTTGCTCAAATAGTTGAATGTAAACAAATAAATTAACAAATTCTAAGAACTAGCTTTTGATCCATATAGTCTTTCCTGATTAATTTACTTTTTAGTTATTGCCAATGCAGCTTTTTATTACCAGGCTGCTGCACAGGACTGAAGTGAAGAATGGCTCTGTTAATGGGTGCCACTATCAGGCCGAATGTCAACATTCAGGATGTGTCAGTATTTCAGTGCTGGATTCAATCAAGAACTTGCAGAAGCAGGAAGGCCTATCAGATAATGCAAATGAAACTTGAGCTAATAAACACAAGCATGCAAAACTATAAATCAGTGTTAACATTTGGAGTCCGTATTTACAGGATGAATTAATCAAATGTATCCAGGAAGAAAATGGAATTAACAACTAATGCCATTCTTGCCACGGACTTACAAAGTCATCTTTTGTACTACTATAGTTCAGTTCAGGCTCAGATATTTTCAGAGGAGAGTGGGAAAGTGAAATATAATGATATTTCGCATAGTGCTTTCTGAATGCAAAGTGCATCATGTTTATTACCTTGCTGTTGTCCTTACAACAACCATGTTGTAATTGCCATATTATAGCTGAGGCTGAGGGAGAGGGAGGGAGGGAGGCTTGCCTACAGGCACCTGATAAGTTCATGGCAGAAACCAGATTTAAGATGAGTCCATGGTTGAAACAGAATTCAAACCAGGGAAGTTCTGAGTTACGGCTCAGTCACTCAGAACCCAATCCTATCCTTTCCCCTGCCATACAATGCAACCATGCCAAAATGGGCTGCATTGCACTGGTGGGGGTGGCAGATTGGGAGGCTTAGGAGGGGAAAGGAAAAATATTTTTCCTTATCCCTCTGTAAGCCTTCCAATCACCATTGGGTCTCCTTGAACCTGCACCAGCTCTTTAGCTAAAGCAAATTCAAGGAGACAAAGGCAGTGAATCAGCTGGTACCAAAGAGGATAGAGTCCAGCATTAAGTCACCCACACTGGCTGCCACAACTTCTCCCCCTGACTCATTCTCCCTTCTGACTCATCTCCCCCTGCCGCATTCCACCCTCACCTCTGCCCAATTAATCCTCCCCACCAATTCACCTTCATCAAACCCCATACTGCACTGGGCTTCCATGGCCTCTCTGGCTATGGCCTAGAAGCACACAGCTTTGTGTATTTGTGAAGGCCTTTTACAACACCTGTACAAAAACTACAGCTCCTAGAATGCTAGTTCCAGCAGCAGTAGAGCCCAATAGGATTGGGCTGTGAGCCACTGTATACAGCTCTTTCACATACAGCAATATAGCAGTGTTGCCGGGTGCCAGCATTGGCTCTGTGGCAGTAAGAAGAGACAGGAGAAAGTATGGCAGAACAAGAGCACAGGTAATGATGTCACACCCTACACAGGTATTATGTCTGGTTCTGACTGTCCCAGTACTTATGCCTGGTTCTGACTGTAGAGGTTAATGCTACATCCAGCCTTAAACCATGGCATGTATTAATTCTTTTTCACCATTTTGCTTCCTATAACAGTTTTGTGGATACTAGAGTTGGTACTATATTAACTGTCATTTGTTACCTCATGCATAAGTCATTGTGAAAAATCAAGTGACACAGATAAAGATTTATTTGCCCATAAAAATACTGTTTGTCCATAAAGAAAGAAGTTCTCTTATTGAAAAGTTCAACATGATTTAATTGTTGCCATTCAGGAGACATTAAAATTCAGGTACATTGTGAAATATATGAAAATGACAGAGCACATTAATACACTCTTCTTATGACAGAGAGTTGATTCTTTCCAAGAACAGGAGCACAGACATAAACCAGATCTTTAAACATTGCCTTCAGGTATTGTTCAAGAACTGTTTCCTTATAGAAGAATGCTCTGTAAGTCTCAGCAATGTTGTGAAGCTTACGTATTATCCATAAAACTATCTGGGTATAATAAATATAATTTATGCATACTTGGCATTCATTTTCTTTGTCATTCCACTTTCTGTTATTTCTAACCCAACTACTTGCAATGTAAAAAACTTGTTTTCTGCAGCCTTGTATATCTCCAGGGATCTCAGGCTACCTTCCCTTCAGTTACAATACCAACAAGAAAATGAATACTTGCTCTCTTCAATAATGTAGTATTTTCTGAGCAGAGACCTCAGTGGTACTGTCTGGATTGTGACTGCTGCTAGAAATCCTATGTAACAAATTGACTACAATAAGGACAGAGATAAAGTAATATGGATATATTCTAGGTGTCAGTTATTCATCTTGTCTTGTAATAATATAAAACTAGAAAACGTGAATTTGTAAACTTCTCTGATGTTACAGGCTGCAGTGCTGATTTATCTGGATGCTGCTTTGATCTAAATGACAGGGTTAGGGAGATGCCAACTGCGGAGAAAGCCAGTATGGTTAACAATAGCTGAGCAGATTGTACAAGTAACAGACCTTGGTCAGGCTTACTTCGGAGTGTTAATTGCATTGTTTTCAAAGTGTTACATCTCAATATTAGAACAATTGGTTCAGATTTGAAAACCCCATACTATAAAAAAGCTTTTGTGAGAGGAGTTAAACAAGTCCTTATTAGAATATCTGAGAGTTTAGCTAAATTCACACACACCACATTTCTTGGACTGTACCATTTCATAATGAAGGTATGGCATCACATGCCTGAATGCGCCTCCCCCCACCCCCATGTCAAAAACATGCTAGCTAGAAAACTAGCAAGCCAAGAAGGCGGCTATGCTGGAATCTTTTTCCTGAATCACAAACTTGCTGTGGGAAGGGAGGTGTTGTTATAGGGAAGCATTCAAACATGTGATTTGAACATTCATTGCCAAATCCTCTCATGATGAACAAAAGTGACTACACTTAGCACAGACTTAAGAGAGGGAATGACTGGCTACATTAATACATTTTCTTTAAAACGCTGCTACCATCATTACAAGATTTGGTTACCAGCTGACTTAACCATAGTTATTTACGAATGGGAATAACTGGAGTGATCACAGTCCTAGGGAACAGCAATGTGGATACTGAAAGAAAAAGACTATAGCTGTATGTAGGGCCTTCTTGTCTTTTGAATTGGTATGTGGTAGTGCAGAAATGGCTCTTGCTACTCAGAAATTTCTTGCTACTTCTGTGAGTAACTGGTCCAAATATTTTGCAGTCGTGTAATCTTTTATGTAAGACCCTCCATTTCAAGCAAGTACCTTCAGGGAGAATATGATACTACTGCATCTTTTTCCCCCCCACAAAAAAGAAGCCAATCCTTGTACCTATATGGAGTATGTTCGAGCAAAAAATCTTAAGTACACAGCTTCATATTTCTTCTTCAAGAAGGGATGGGTGTATATATATTTTTAGGTTCTGCATTATTCAGTACATAGGTGTCATTTTGTTTTATTTGGACATTTCTATCATTAATTTTAGAAAGTTTCCATTATTTTTTTTCCCCTTAAGGTAAGTCATGAAAAAGTGTGTACATTAAAGCACCACCTTTTTTAGCTAGCACAGCAGTTCCATTAAATTCTCTTACTGTCCTTGAAACATTGAGAGATATTTATGAGGAAAATGGCTCACCTGAACAGCCGTGGAATTAATGCCAGAAAAGGCCCACCTGGCTTCATAATTTGACTCCAGTATAGATAAGCAGGTCTGCCTTTGAGCATCAAGAGCTGTGGCTCCATTGATACACACTTGGAAAATCACGCAATGTGATACAGACCACATGTGTAAATAGCCATAAACACGTAAAAACACACACACATTCCCACCCCAAAGGAAGATACTGTGTGTGCAAAAGATGGTGGGGGGAAATCACATCAACATTCCTTTGAGTTAACATGTTTGATGGATTACTTGGAGATTCATTTTAACAGAAGTTTGTTAAATTGCTCCACAATACCCATCTGTGGTCTTGAGTGCAGTAGAAACTCCAGCTAATATATCAAGTACTTTAACTAAAAGGAATGTTGACAGATAATTGCTACAGTAAATATAAGCCATATTTTGCTTTCATGCAATCTGTTCAGCTCCGTATATACATTTCTGGGCAGGTAATTTTCAAAGACATTAAGGAAATCAAAACTTCTGTGCTTTCCAAAACCTACAAAGAAGTTGTGTTTTGATGCACGCGTTTGTGCATGTGATTTATGTGCAAAGAAAATAGTTTACACAAAGGAATGCTACAAATTGAAAGTTGTGTCAGGAATGAACCATACTGCGTTCTTTACAAGGACTATGAAGCAGTATTTACAAAAGTCTTATACTTTCCATGCTCTGGTTTAATCAATGTCCAGAAATCCAGACAGAATGGCAAGAACTAACCCATCAGTGCCAGGTGGATTGGAGGGAGGGAAGATGGGTTGCAAAAGCCCAAACTTATCCCGTGCTTACAGTGGTGAATCTTGCTGTGCACATGGAGGCCACCAGCTCAAATGACCAGAGATCCCACATGCATGACCTACCAAAGCAGACAGGTCAGCAGTGGGAGCAGTTTGGGATGGGGAGAGTGCCAGATGGGGGAGATCTGGGTGATTCAGGGCAAAAGGGGAGAGGATTTTGGTGGCAACACACACACAGACTTTTTATCTCCCTTTTCCTGCCATGAACTGCACCCTGAGCACTGCACTCTCTAATGGGTATGCGCGGACCTCTTATGCAGCTGAGCACTGTTGTGACTTGTTGCAATGCCACTCCCCAGACTTTGGGCAATGATGTCATCATGTCATTGCTGCACGTCCAGGTTGCTGAGCTCAGCTGAGAGGTGCGCAATCTTTTGGATGCGTGCCTTAGAGGGAATACTGCCCCTGAGTCTCTTGGCACTTACACCAGCTAAAGAACTGGCAAGGGCCCAAGGTAGCCTAGGGAGAGGTAGCCACTGAAGACCAGGTGGCCTAGGGAGAGGTAACAAAGATTTTAACTAACCTCTCCTGGGCCATCAGGGCACCTTCCCCCCCCCCCCCAGCATGAAGCGTGCACTCTGTCAGCAGTGCTGTGCGCTAAGAGCTGGTGGAAGATTGGATTGGGTCCTAAAATTCATTTCTGGTACACTCATAATATACTTATTAGCCTTGATAACAAGTCTTTCAAATGGGAGTAGCAAAATTTCAGCAAATAGATGTGTAGTTTTTACTGATTTATCCCAAAAGAATACCTGCAGAAAAGCATTCATGAAAACATACTGACTTTGCTATACTGCAGGCTACTATCCTAGCCCGTTTGGAAATGGAAACCACCAGATAATATAAAAAAGATTTTTTTTTCTAATATTGGTATTCTTGAGCTGTCTGAAGTCTGCAATCATGGCACCAAGAAAAGAGACCTATAGGATCTTTGTCTGCAACAAAGCTAATAGACAAATTGCCATTCCCCCCCCCCCCAATAATCACTATTTATTTCTAATAGCTTTTTTCTATTCTACATGTGGGAAATGCTTTGGAAAATGACTTGCTACTTGAACATGCTAGAGACACATTTTGGTTAAGTGCTGTGCAAGGCAAAAAGTATAGCATTATCAGATTAAATTGTACATGTGGCACACATTTTCCTTTAGCCCACAGAGACCTTTCCTGTTTATGGCCCAATATATTTCACCCACTAAGATTTTGTCCCACCATCCTTGTTCTTTCCTAGATCTACAGTTTTCTGGCAAACAAACAAACAAAAAACACTATAGGCAGAATCTGAAAACTTTAAAACATGATTAGTTCTTTTGTCTATAATCCTGCCCTTCTCCTTCTTCTATCTCCTCTTTTTCCTTGTCTCTTCCCTTGGCTTTCTAACACCTTGGGGTGAGACTGCAAAAATGCGAAGAGAACAGATTCTGAACACAAATGAATTAACTCCAACTATTGGGATATAATAGCCATCTAATTCTAGAAATACCATGCTTCTGCATTCAATAAATCCTAGGGACACTTACAAAATTTGGAATGAAGTTCCAGATCATGCTTGCAAGAATGGTACTGCTGTACAGGTGCAGCCTATTTATCCATAGATTTTTTATCTGCAGATTTGTCTCAATGCGAATGGGGAGGGGGTACTGAAGGTCACACACCCCTTTGCCTCCTTTTGCCCTTAGCTGGCTTCTCCATCCCTTTCCAGGCAGCCCAAAACACTGCAAAAAGGCTCGCCCAGGCAGGGAATAGCCCTGGAGCCCTGGAAGAGGTTCTCCTTTCAAAGGAACAGTAACACTCCGAGCCAGAAAGAGACTGAAGAGGGGGGCAGAAAACCCTGTGTAACCAGAATACATGCAGTGAGGTGGAGCACGCTCGCTCGCTCGCTCGCTCTCTCTCTCTCTCTCTCTCTCTCTCTCTCTCTCACTCACTCACACACACACACACACACACACACACACACACACACACACACGCGGGCAGGTGCAGTAGCAACAGAGGGGATTGCTTTAAAAAACCCCGGGAGTGTTTGCTGAGCCTTAGAGAGACAGGTGAGGGTGAGCAGAGAGCCGGACTACGTCCCAGAATGCTCTGGGGCAGAGGAGTTTCCATGCTGGCTGTGGCCAGGGAGGGCTGCAGGAGTGGCAGCAGCGAAGAGTAGGAGGAGAACCTACAGTGCTGTTGGGAGGTTGCCTGGGACACACAGTACTCCCAAGCAAGCTCAGGATCCCACCTGTGAAAGGGGAAGGAGGGGAGGGGATTGAAAACAGCTGCCTTAGTTTCCTTCCATCTGGAAGTGTCAGGCTGCAGGCTGTATTTGCGTAACTCTATGGTATTTAGCACAACGTGTTTTTTGTTAATCACGCCGAGTCACAGAATGGAACTAACACAGCTAAATAGGCTGTACCTGTATTAGTGACCCACCTTTCTTCTGTCTTTGATTTCTAGATTTTGTTTGGACCTCATGTGCAGACTGTGGAAAAGGCTTCAGTGTGTGTCCTCTTTTTTTATTTCTGTACAGGTGACCAATGTACAGCAATGCATATCTAAACTGATTAGATTTTCACAAATAGGAATCTTGATGTGATAATCATACCAAGTTTTCCTTTTGTGCTCTGGATTAATCAATGCATGTCTGTATGCACTCGTATGTGTCCATTTTTTTGGTTGCCATTTCTCCTCTTTTATTTATATATCATTTAATAAAGTTACTGTGGGCTGATGACACAGACACCTATTGGTGCTAAATAGTTTCCACAAATAATGCAATTGGTGGGGAAGGCACACCCCAACCCTTCCTCATTTTGTCTGTTCCCTCCAACTATCTCCAGCAACATAGTCAAGTGAAGACCAAAATCAACTGGGAGATACTTAAGAATCGCTGTTTAATGTTTTGTGAATCACATCTTAGCTGGCAAATAAGGAACTGTGCTCCAGAAAGTAATGTGATGTTGACATAATTATTGCAAATAGTAGTCACTCACCCCAGTCTAGCTAAAGTTACTCATGAATACTACCAAAAACAAAGGGACTTAACATTAATCCCTGTTCCATTGAGTTTTTTCGTTCAGTGGAACTAAATTATAACTTATTAGTTATGACTTATGCTGGACCAGGGTCGAAGGGCCCAATCCTATCCAACTTTTCAGGGCTGATGCAGCCACAATGCAGTTCTGAGGGAAGGGAGCAAATGTTCCCTGATCTTGAAGTGGCCCCTGTAACTGCTATCCCACTGCAGGATGAAGCGCATGCTCCATTGGCAGCAATATGGAGAAATGTTCCTTAAGCCAAATCCTATGACAGCAGATCTATTGATACCTGGGCTGTGAGACAGTGCAACTGTCATGCTACCATCCTGCAGAATGCAGCCTCTGGAGGAAACGCCCACGGCTCCACAAGTGTTCCAGAACCACCCTGCTGGCCCAGGTAAGGTGGTGAAGGGGGCAGTTTGTGGGTGGTTTGGGGGACGGCAGCGTGGAGGAATTAGAACTAAGCAACACAGGCACCCACCAGATCCTATCCCCGATTTTCCAATCTGCTCTGCCCCCTTTCTTTCCTCTGACTTCTGCCAGTTTCATAGCTGGCATGGGTCTGAGGAGAACCACAAGTAATTAGGTGCCCCACTGGGAGGTAAGCAAAAAGGTCTTCACTGGACAGCAACTGTTACCCTGCACATGCCCAATCTCGTCTGATCTTGAAGCTAAGCAGGGTCAGGCCTGGTTAGTACTTGGATGGGAGACCGCCTGGGAATACTGGGTGCTGTAGGCTTATACCATAGTCTTTCGAGACTGAAGGTTGCCAACCATGTAACTCTTACTGGTTGTCCGATTGCCCCCTCACAGCACTCAGTGTGCACTCTGTTGGCACAGCACTGCATGCTGTGGAGTGGCGGGGGATAGGACTGGGCTGTGTACCTTAACATTGATCAATCAAGGAATTACTGTTAAGAATGGTGGTGCGGATGATCATGGTACTCTCCGGATCCAGTGATCTTCTGTGGTCATTGAAGCACTAATGTGCACACAGAGATCCTTTGCTCCCAAGGGCCACTTCAGTGGAGGAATAGTTCCATAGGCACAAAGAGATGCAGATGTAGAACTGGCATCTCCATTAAAACAAATGAGCAAATTTCTCAAATGCTCCATTTGTAAATGGGGCACAAGATCAGGAACACTGAATACAGAGATATTTCACCCTTTCCTAATTGGAAGAGAAGGTTTGTTTGCTTAAAAAAAAAATCATCAAGTGGATAATATGTTTCAAGATTCATTCATGTTTATCTTTCTCAAGTGAAACTAAGGAAGAAATATTAAATATTTTAATGCTTCATTTATAAAGACAATAATATTTTAAAAGCTAACATGAAATCAAGCTGCTAAATTTAATACATTTGTTTTTTTTTCTGTCCAGCAGTTTATTTATACATAACTGCCCTGAGTAGATGCTAAATGCTGCTTAGCAAAATGGCCTTTAGGATTAAAAAAAAAAAAAAAAAAGTAACTCCAAGAAGCTACTCAAAGGTAATGCAATACATCTCAGGCATATTTAGTTGGTAAGAAGAAAGTAGGGTCCACTCTTTAATTGTTAATACACTCAGTTCTACTGCATACACAATAAAAACCGGAATGATGATTTACCTGTGCTTGTTGGAAAGTTATGGGATTATTGAGCAGGTTTTGCTAAAAGGCATGGTTTTAAACAGTGGAACAAATCTCTAGATACTGTTGCTTTTCACTATATTCAGAACATTGAATTAGTTTCTTCCTAATGGCTTGCCAAACCACATGGAATGCCAGTTAAGAGACAATTAATGCAGTTCAGACCTGCAGATTTCAGGCCTTTTAAAAACATGATACAAATATGTAAACTTTGTCCTTGAAAAAGTTTTTGCTATGAGTAGCTTTACATTCCTTAATTTTGCCCTAGCAATCATCAAGCTGTTGCATGCCCCATTCATGAAAAGTATGTTTTGTTGGAGTGATGTAGCTTAAACAGTTACGCTTTGAACACATCCTTACCTAGAGCTTCCTTTAAATTATATTAATTTAAAATATCTATTGAATGATAGCTTAAAAAAAATAACCAAAAACAAATTAATGGGTTGGTTTTGCAGAAATGACTCTTTACAGTAAGTAAAAAAGATTCATCACAGTTTTGGTAACTTGCATGAGTTCATACTGAAACAAAATCCTTCACATGTTCTTGATGGATTGGATATTGTTGTGCTCTAGGGACACTCACTGATATGACCTGAAGCAGTAGACACCATAGAGCTTGTGCTTTTTATCTGGGAAGCCTACAAAGCGTACTGCTGCTTCAGTAGGACTGCAGCGTTTCCTGGGCTTGGAAATGGGGTATCGGACACTGCCATCAGCCAGCCAGCCAGCATCACAGCGGTCATATCCTAGGAGTTTCCAGGCTGCAAATATCTGACCTACTTTAGCAATCTGTGCTCCATCCTTGATGCAGGCTTGCACTGCTTCCTCGTAGGTCAGCTTGGTTGGGTGTATTAGGTAGTAAAAACGGCCTAATGAAAAGAGAGAAAAGAATATCATGTACAAAAAGAACACCAGCAAGATGCAGTAAGAAATACAGTATATTTTTTGGGGTGGTTCAATAAAGGAATCACTTATCATGATAAAATTGCAGTTGTCTTTTAAAGAAAATCACTACATCTGATGGCAGCTTTCAGTAGCTCTCACAATATGATTCTTTCTCAAAAATCTAAAAAAGTTTAGTCACTGTAAAGGCTCTTCTGAATAATAGCACTTATTTGTTCTGATAATAAAACATGGTGTTGCATTTATGTACACTTGCAGATCCGTCTTGATATGCTCAGATGTACTAACTGCATGATCCTTTGCACTCAGTGGTGCTCTGGAAGCCACATGCAGCTCACATGACCCCGGCCCTGGCTTTCCCATGTGATCCACAAGTTGAGTGCCCTGCAAATGGCAGTTTCACAGTGCTGTGGTAGATTAGGCTATTTTCTGTCTTATTTTGACTTTTTAAAAACAATTTTAAAAGTGGGCCCCAGAATCTGCAAATAGTGGAATCTGTGGGTGCCAGATCCACAGATAAGGCAGGTCCATTGTACATAGCTGTTTTTTTTTTAAATAAAACAGACCTTGAGATGCTAAGACAAAAGTTTCTGTTGTTATTTAACATATTTCAGGATATGTGGATGGTGCAAAGGTAGAAGATAAGCCAGAGCTTACAGCAAAATCAACTGATGAAAGCTTACTCCAGCTCCTCAACACTTTGCATCAGCAAACTGCATTGTATTAAGAACATAAGAATAGCCTTGCTGGATCAGGCTCAGGACTCAACTAGTCCAGCTTTCCTGTTTCTCACAGTGGCCCAGCAGATGTCTCAGAGAGCACACAAGACCACAAGATACTTGTATCTTGCTGCCACTCCCTTGCATCTGGCATTCTATTGACTCTTGCACCCCCAATGAAGTCACTAGACTGCACTTGGGTTTAACTTTTTTAAACACAAGTGACCAATTTTTAATGCATGAAACCTTCTGAACACACCTTCCCTTCCTTGCCAGTCTTGTCCCAGAGACAACTACTTGATGGTGGCATATTACATGAGAAAGATCTCACAGTGAAGTCATTGATGCTGGCAAACAAGTTACTCCTGCAAGGAAAATCCATAGTCTGCACATCTTTGGGGGGTGGATAGGAAAGGGCAGAAGGAACAGAATCTTCATTATAGGCTGGTCAAAGGCTGGTTGGTCTTGTCTGTATTTTTTATGCCATGGTGTTTATTTTTTTTTGTTTCTACATATTGCATAAAACTGCTAAAATGTCTTAAGATTCAGTTGCATAAATTTAGCTAATCCCTTAAGGAATGATTTAGCTGGATATGGATCAGGTAAACATTTGCACAATGTTTTAACTTTGGTTTTCACTGCTGTTTGTTTTGGAAATGCAGAGTCAGAACTGAAGCATCCCTGCCCAACACAAAAGCAGTGTTTACTCTTTGCATGGTTTAAGGCACATAAATTTCATTGTGAACTTGTTTGTATAAGCAGAGATTGGGACCATGTCTTCCTTTGCTGGCTGCATGACAAACATCTGCTTCCCAACATGCATACGGATTAGGACACATGCAAAAGGCCCACAGTGAAGTCACCAGAAGTCAGGCCCAGTTGTCACTGAGAAGGAAAATCTGTTGCGTGAAGCTCTCTGCCCTTCTGTTTTGTATACAGCAATTATTTCCAGATAGATTATTTTGCACGGTGTGAAAGGAATAGGTGCTGGACACAGAAATGGATATTTCTATACATACAGCAACCTAATCCTATATTAGGGCAGGAGGTCTGGTCTAGAGGGTAGAGCCTGAAAAGAACATCTGAAGGTTGCCCGTTCGAGGCCACCGTCAGTTCCGTGAATGCCGAGACCTTGAAGCAGCTGACAAACTGAGCTGAGTTATTCCACCTGCTCTTTGGTGTGAGCAAAGAAATGTCTTGGCTGCCCTTCAAGTGAGAGATGAAGGAGCAGCGTGAGAGGCAACTGGGGGCCAGAAGTGAGACCAGACTGTGAAAGATCCATCTGAAATGTTGTGTGGTTCATGAAAGATATAGAACTTTTCTGTTATTGTAAAAATCCCCTCCAGGGTTTAGAGATAGCCTACCTGTGTGAACCGCCTTGAATAAAGTCAGAGGAGTAATCTGATGACCAGAAAGGCGGTATATAAATACCATTATTATTATTATTTATTTTATTTTATTTATTTATTTATAAATTTTCTGGTTGCATCTATTAAACATGAGCCCAAGCATGTTCCATCTACCAAGCAATGATTTATTTCTGGGTTTCAAAACACAAGTTTTGTGTAGTTCTGTCTAATTCCCACTCTAGTTCTTCAGTTGTGAGGGAAATGAATTATGTTGTTTCTTCATATGTTTTAGGACTGAACCCTGACAATGGAAAAGGATGCTAGACATGAGCCCTGGAACAAAATGAGTCCTGCTATCCCCTTCCTGCACCAGTAAGCATTTCACCTGTCAATTTCTTCTTGTCCTCATGTGTTCATATAAAAGTAAAAGGACCTTCAGGGCAAAAGCAACTTCACACATCTCATTTTTTGTCCAATGTTGCTCTACGTCATACTCACAACTATACACAGAGGTGAATGTGCAGACTGTGATTACATATTCTATTTTGAACATCATATTTTCAGTTACAGCATTTGTAACATCAGCTCCTTTCCTCATGTTTTTTTTCCTTGTGCTTCAGCCAGGAACAGTGTTAACCAAGTTATCATACGTGAACCTCGTTTTTATGGCGTGAAGGAAATAAAACAGGCCCCAAATAGTAGAAAAATGAGCATGTAAAAGTGCCCTAACTAGTTTGAAGGTTGCTCTTCTCAATCACCCATTTACTCAGGCAGTACCAACAGCATAAGCTCTTTTAAGAGATAATTAATTAATCAGGGTCAGTTGTTATCTCTAAAATGTGTATGTCCTCAATTATCTAAATTAAAGGCAAAACTTTTTAATCTTCATTTAGCTGGTAACTCATTTCATCAATAACATAAGAGCACCCCCCCCCCCCAATTAACATGCTCTTCAGCTTCTCAAATATTTCTTGCTTTTTTCAGTGTGGAAAAAGAATGTCTGAAGGATCATTTTCAGAGAATTTTCTAAGGTGGTGACCTGGTTGTGGGATGCCTTCCCCAGAAACATTTGCTTGGCTCTTTTTCTTTTTCTTTGCCAGGTTAAATCTGCTTTGTTTCTACTGGCTTTAGGTACTTTGCAATAGTTTTTTTCTGCTACCTTCATTTAGCATTTTAAAGTCCAATCCTATCTAGGACTGGGCCACTCTTTTACAATAGCTAAACACAATTCCATCTTGTTCGTGGGTATATGGGTGTGTGTGTAGGTCCACTGTTGGAGGTCCAGTGCTGGAGGTCCACTGTTAGTGCTGGCTACCTCCCGCAGCACTGATAAGCTGGTGGTTGGGGTGGAGAGCACCTGGGTGTGAATGGAATGGGAAGGAGAGGGAGAGGAACAGGAGAGTTTCTGAGTGAGATGTAGGGCAGGTGGGAGGCAGAACGGTAAAGGAATGAGGGGGATATCAGTGGCACTAGCATGTGCCCAATTCTAAACCTGTTCTCTGTCCCCTTCCCTCTCCCTTACTCTGCTTGGTCATGCAGATTCATGGAGGTGAATCTGCAAAAGGTGCAGATTCAAGGAGACCCACTCAGAGGAGGCTTGTCTGGGGTAAGAGAACAAAAGTTTCTTTGTCTTGAGGAGACCTCCACAATTGCCCCCCCCCACTATAGAATAAGGCATGTGCTCCTTTGTCATGGCAGCATCAAAGGTGGGGGATTTAAAGCCCAATCCCAGGCATGTCTACTCAGAAGTAAGTCCCACTGGGTTCAGTGGGCCTTACTCCCAGGTAAAGTCTGATGTCCCAGGTAAAGTCTGAAGTATATTTGTAAAGTCTGATGTTGACTACCTTGAGAAGTACAAAGTCTATACAGTTAAAAAGGCAGGTATTTTCTTACAGCAGAAAAAAACGCTTTTGAATCTGTATTCAGAGTTTCTTACCATTAAAATGAGATGTAAAACAGAAGACATCGTATCTACTTTGATCTTTATTTGAGAAGCCATAATTTCTGACTCCAGGCACTGTGTTCTTCCCACCACAAGGCTCCCTGGGATTTGTGATGGGATATTGCACCGACCCATCACTGAGCCAGCCTGCATTGCACCAGTCCAGGCCTAACCTCCATGCTTCATACAACTGGTCAAACGAAGCTATAATTGCATCTTGGTCCAGGCAGGCTTGCTGAGCCTCATAGAAGTTTAAGTTATAGCGACCCAGTCGCGGAAAGTAAGGGAATACAATGCCTAAAAAGAGAGAAACAAGCATTAAGTTTTAAAATAACATGAAGAAAAAAGTAGAAAATAGAAAATACAAATATTTACACATTCCCATTAAATCTTCATCCACTATTATTACATTATAACTTAAGACAGTTACAGATAATCATTAAAATGGGAAAAAACCCAAATGTTTCTGTACTGGGCAGCGCAATCCTAACTTGCGCAGGAACAGGCAGGCTGGCAGGCCTGTGCTATATCCAGCGCAAGTTTGGGGCTGACTGTAGGCAAGCATGGGGGAAGAGGAAAAAATTCCCCTTACCCCAGGTAACACTGCAACAGCCCCAGTGGGACTACTCTGATACATGCCACTGACATCAGTGGTGCAAATCCGAGCAGCCTGGGGTTGGCCCTGGCTGTCTGGGAACGGGGCCTGGATGCAGCATTAAGTGCCAGATCCTGGCCCCACCTCCCGCTCCCCGCCTGCCCACTCATGGAACCACCTGCCACCTGTCCTCCCCTGCCCTGGAACATCTTCCTTCCCGCCCTCCCCACATCCCCGACCTCTGCACTGGCCAAGCTCAGCTAGTGTGAACTTACCCTGCTCCAGGGCTTGTGTCAGTGTGGAGAAGCCGGTACACATCTGTGCACAGGTCTATCTCCCCCGAGAGTGGTGCAATGGTGCTTTACGGCACTTTTGTGACACTCATCAGCTGGCGCAAGTCCTTGCGCTGGCCGAATAGGCAATTTGGATTGTGTCTTAAATCCATTATTTAAAACTATGCATATCTCATTAGCTCATCTTGCAGATTCCTTATGTACTTACTGTAGGCTGAAATCATATGCATGATTTCACCCACTGCCTGCCCTCCCCAGCCCTGTAACGTATCCTTTTCACCCTCCCCCCGTCCTCTGCAGACTTCTGTGCCAGCCTGGAAAGGCCAGAATGTACTTACTGCTCCACCAGCTCTGCATGGGGGTCTGCAGAGGTTAGTGCACATCTGGGTGCTGGCCTGAGTCATCTCAGAATTGCCTTTCAGCATTTTTGTGACACTCTTTAGCTTGCGCAGTGGAGTTGCGCTGGCCTAGTCACCTTCTGGATTGTGCCATCTTTACCAATTGTAAAAGAATGCATCAATCTATCCTTACCCATAATACAGCATATATTTCCACTTAAATATCTTAACATTGACCAGTATTTCTCTTCCCATCAGCACTGCTTTCTTTCAAATTTGGGTTACTAATAGTTGCTGCAACTAGTAAATGGAAATTGATTTCAATCTCCTAACAAGTGCAACTGGTATTACCACTCCCACCGTTGGGCTGGAATCCTGATCCAAAGCCTTTGAATAGACAGACACGTCCAACATATGTGAATTGCATCAATCTTTTCATGCTTGCATACATTATTCCCCTCAAAGAGGTCTGTGGAGGGGACCTCTGAGCTGACCACTTTGGCTACTGAGTAGGAGCCCTGTCATGGTTCCAGATGCATGACAATGATGTCACACATCATCGCTGACTTCTGAGAATGCCAGGCTGTATGGAGGTTGGCTTGGAACTGTGCAGCCTCATGGCCACATGGCTTAAAGCAGGGGTGTCAAACTCTTTTCAAACCAAGGGCCGAATAGCATCTATGATGCCTGCTGCGGGCCAGAAGTGATGTCATTAGGCCAGAAATGATATCATTAAACAGGTCATAACCAAAAATAAGAACTTTTTCTCACTTAGGATCTCATTAGCTGCAAATGACAGAAGAGAAAATATGCAAACTTGATCATATTTCAAGTTATGGGAAAGCCCAATTGTCATGTGGGCTGCCCTTTCAGAAGTAACACCTCAGCACTGCTCAGCAGATGAGAGCCTGAGGACCAGATAAAAAGCTTCCGCGAGCCGCATCCGGCCCCCGGGCCTTATGTTTGACACCCTTGGCTTAAAGGGACTAGTGCCTGCATCACTAACATTAAAATGACAATAGTAAGATAATTTGTCTGCTTTAATCCTCATGGGCTGAGATCTTACCAGGCAACTAGGCTAAAATAATTTTCCATGAAATGAACAGAATTCTAATTCTCAAACCTTGTTTGCTATCTCATACCTTGTAACTTGAACCCAATGCCTTATGTGAAAGAAATAGTTCATTATTTCTTTCTAGAGCCATTAGTTGTTTGATTTTTCTCTGTAAACCGCTTTGTGAACTTTTTTGTTGAAAAGCGGTATATAAATACTGTTAATAATAATAATATTCCTTTTCTTTGTCAGATCAGACTGATATTGGGTCTTCCTGCACTATCTGCATCAATCCACATGGATAAACTGCCATGTTTATCACCAAGGCCCTATCACTTCCAATATAAACAGAATCCCATGGAGAGGCTTCTGGACTTGACTTCTTTTCAAACCTGTTCCAAATGCATATCACAGATTTCATTATGCTGTCCCATAACTATTGCACCTTTCTTAAGCTGTTTTGTTTGTTTTCATATGTATATCCCACCCTTCCTCCAAGGAGTTCAGGATGATGTTCATGGCTCCTCCCCATTCTTTTATCTCAGAACAACTGTGTGAAGTATGGTAGGCTGAGAGATGGTGACAGGCTTAGGGTCACATAGAGTCTTTATGGTTGAATAGGGATTTGAACCTATCTGGTATTGGACTTCCTGGTCCAAGTCCAACCCTCTAACCACTACACAATGCTGGCTCCCTTCTCAGTCTTGTTTCTGGCTGCTCTTGTTTTGCCTATGGTAATTTACCGCTATACCAGTGCCAACTTCTCATATTTTTGCATCATCCTTTTGCCTAACCCATTTTAATATGACATGAATCTGGGCTGCATAACAATAACAGAACTTGCTTTCAAAGTCTATCCATCATCTTCCTTCAAAAGTGTGTGAGTTTGGGTTTGAGAGGAAGGGAAAACATTTACTGGAAGCAGAAAGAGGAAACAAGAGAGAGGCAATCAATATGCAAGGCCAAAATACCAACCTACTGAGTTCTATGTCTTGGGATATAGGCAGTCAGCAAGTCAACTGTTTAGTCTGAAAGGCTCAACTGTCTCCTCTGACAGCAGGCTTCTCTCCCAGATAAAAATCACACCCTTTTCTTCTGGAATGCCACCAGTTCTGAGTACTATTCCCAAGTGCAGACTTTCTCCACACTGAAACTTTACTCTCCTTGTTCAGTTCTGTCTACCACAGTTTAATCCCTCCTACATAGGCAATCTTGCATAGATGAATTCTGAGAAGAGGAATAAATAACACAGGCCTACAAAATTGAGGGTCAGAAAAGTTTTCCCCAAACTTTATGGTGGTTTGATATGAATTTGGGGTGCCAATTCCAAAAATGGCATCCGTTTTGCCCTATCACATCTAGTTTTGGAGACACAGCATAGCCTCTTTAGTGAATGGTTCAAGCAGCTTCCTCATGAGGAAGCCATGGTGTAGGCACAGTAACATCTTGACAACTGGTAAACAGTGTCATTTTATGTAGGTTATCATGAAAGGTTATTAATTGAAACATTTATATATATAAAGCAAAAAGGCTCTTCTGATAGTTGCATGAAACCTCCATGTATAGAGGGTAAATATCTCTGAATTTCAGATGCTAGGGAGAAATAATGGGAGAGGACTGTTGTTTCTTGCCTTGATTATAGGTTTCCTGGAGAAACTTACTGGCTACTGTTGAAAACAGATTCTGTACCAGACAGACCTAAGAATACACTGAATAAATGATTATGAAAATTATGCTCAATTTTTTTTCCAGTTTATGAGATATGATATCTTGCATTAAGTTGGTGCTTCCATACTGCGTTGCTCTTGCAAGCATATCATTTACATGAGCACTGTTTTTCCACTTTTTGACTTCCGACATCTTGCAGGAACAGATGGTAGGAGGTATAAAACTCCATTGATGTAAATAAGGCCACTCTTGAAAGCAGAAAATGAATTCACAGCTTGGTATATGAACTGATGTGGTGCCTGTCAGTTTCAGATTACAGAACAAAGAGTGCTTTGGGATGGTACAGGAAACAGGGTTATGCTGGTGCCAAGAGCCACATAAGATCTGGAGCCACAGCATAATATCTGATAGAGCATATTTCCTAACTTTACGTCAAAGTCTATAACATCTGAATGAGTATGTTGTATGGCAAAATGTGTTCTCTATTCAACATGATGTTGCTTCCCATACATCCCCTTGAAGAGATATACAGAGAATGACCAGAGCAATCTGCTGCAAGTTGAATTCCTCAGAGCTATATGGTTTGGCTATGGAAAGGCAGCTAGCGTGTCTGTATGGCACGCTAGCAATGATTGCCAGGCTTGACCCCCCTATCAGCCGGCAGCAGGGCTTTGCTGCCAGCTGATTGGCTGGCTGGCCTTAGGGGGCGGGACGACTGAGCCCGATCTGGCGCGCAGGCGCTAGACCTGGCTCAGTTCAGGGAAGGCCAAGCGCTAGGCTGACCTCCCCTTGTGGCGGTAGAAGTGTGGGGTGGGTAGGCAGAAGACCTTCTCGGTGTCCAATCTAAGCCAGCAAGGGCAGGGGTGAACCAGAACCGCTCTCAAGATGCTTGACCAGCTCGGGGAGGCAGGCTGGCTAGCCCCTGGTCTAAACTTTGGGGCCTTGCAGGGGTGACCTGAAGGCATAGCAGTTCGGCTGGCTTACCCTCTTCGGGCGACAGTGAAAGGCGGGCTTAATAACTATTGAGCTACGCCTGGAGTCGGGTGGGCGCCCTATGAGACTGGGGGACGTAGACGGCTAGGGCCGTTTCCCCCACTTAGAACCCCGCACTTAGGATGGGTATTTACCTATTTTGCCTTGTTGCTCTGGTTGTAATTTAATAAAGTGGCCCATTTAATCCCATACCTGTTGTCGGCTGTATTTATTGGGGAATGCATGGTAATGCACAGTAGCATACAGATCACACATATTTCCTTAAGGTGTCCCAATCATGTAACAGAGGAAAGAGGGTTAGGCATTTATTCATATTTTGAAGCTCACTGCATATGCAGGGAACACTAAAATATTATCATTTCATCTTGCAGAGAATTAATCCACTAACTACAAATGAAAATATCACAGCTGCATCCAGTTCAAAAGTTATTGCAAGTATTTCAGGCACTGTTACAATAGTAACAGAAATCAGGCTCTCAATAGATTTGAGAATCTATTTTATTTTACAGTTTTTAAAGTTTTAATTCATGTGATATGAATCAAAGTAATGTAAAAAAAGCTAGCAAATTTATACTTTGTTGTCAAATAGTATTTTTTTCCTTCTACAAGTTAATGTTAAACCTCCTGGGGATACTGCATATTCCAGTAATCACACCAGTATTTCAATTAATTCTGTGCTAAACTGTTTCAGTTCAGTTGTTTATTTAGAACAGTGTTTCAGAAGGGGGACACTGGTCCAGCAGAGAGAATAATGCTTATTTATGAACAAAATGGAAACATTTTCTTTACCCTCATTGCATTGCAATTGTTCAATATATGGTGATCTAATGCTCATGATAATATTCTGTATTTTTTTATAAGCTGAGGTCTCATAGACAGTTGAGTGCTATTAACTACAAGTAAGAACTATATCAAACATCTGCTTTTCAGAAGAGAATTAAGATTAGTCTTCTCAGCCAAGTCCTCATAAATATTCATGTGCCCCATCCAAAACTCTGCCAAGGTTTGAACATAGCGTAATGCTGCTCTTCAGCCTTGAATACCAGGCCAACAGGAGAGGTTATTTTGCCATCGTCATGTAATTTTGTCTTTATACCATCTGGAGGCTCAGGTTTCCATCAACACGCATTGATGACTGTTTACGTTATCCAGGATATTAATGAAAGAGACTTCAGGTCTAGGGATAGGTTTGATATGCCCTTAGAAATGCTA
The DNA here is from genome assembly GCF_035046505.1 of Tiliqua scincoides. Taxonomy (NCBI): domain Eukaryota; kingdom Metazoa; phylum Chordata; class Lepidosauria; order Squamata; family Scincidae; genus Tiliqua; species Tiliqua scincoides. Next base: position 35,393,549 of record NC_089822.1, read on the forward strand.
GATATCCATTTCCAGAACAAGAACCCAGACCTTCTGAAAACTGATATTTCTCCATAAGGTCTCCTGCATTCTGAGATACCTGAGGACAGAAATCATTATGCTTTGAGTACAGATATGCCATTTTTTCCCAAGTGCTAATTTTGACAACCGAGTTTAGGATTGTAACTCTGGGCCTTTTGGTCTTTAGTTTCCAGATCATCTCGTTTAATCCCAAATTTGCTTCCACCTATTTCTGCAGTCACTTGGGTTGACTTTTTTTCAAAAAATTTTTCATCTTTGTCCCCAGTACAACCTTCCAGTAATATTCCACAGGATCTTTTGGAGTGGCCTCCAGTTTCCCCTAATGAAATATATGAGTTAATTCTTTCTTTAAAACCTGGTAAAGCTCCTGGGCCCGATAACATTCTGAATGAGACCTTGACCAGTAATCCCAAATGGTGGGCGGAACCACTTGCATCTTTTTTTACCTTGATTAATGCCACTGGTTGTTTTCCTGATGCCTGGTTGACATCTATTCCTATTCCAGTTTATAAAAAAGGTGACCCTTCATTACCTTCAAATTATCGCCCAATCAGTTTATTATCAAATATTGGGAAACTGTACTCTAAAAATCTCCCCGGAAAGGAACAGATTGGTTTTCGGGCAGGAGCTTCTACCCTTGATCATATTTTTACATTGACTTATTTAGCAGAGAAGTATTTTATTTACAATAAAGCTAATCTATATGCTGCATTTGTTGATCTCCAAGGGGCCTTTGATTCTGTAAATAGAGCCCTTCTATAGTCCAAATTACTTAAATGGGGAATAGACCTGCGTTTGTTATTTCTGCTCCGTCAATTACACTCCCAGAATTTTTGTCAGGTTAGGATACCAAATTCCAATACTCTCACTGACAGATTCCCTATTCACAATGGTGTCCGTCAGGGATGTATCCTTGCTCCTTTATTATTTAATTTATTTTTATCTGATTTACCTTCTTTTCTTTCTTCTTCTATTCATTCTACTCCGGTTTTAAATGGGGTCCCTGTTTCTACTCTTTCATATGCAGATGATGCAGTATTATTATCTCTAACTAAATCTGGACTTCGCTGCATCTTAGCTACATTTCAGGAGTATTGTAAACTAAATGATCTAACAATTAATTCAAACAAGACCCAAATTATGGTATTTTCTCGCACTTGGTCTCCTATAACATGGACGATAGGCCCTAATATATACAAACAAGTCCAGTCTTATAAATATTTGGGTCTTATATTTCATTATAAACTCTCCTGGTCTTTTCATAAGAAAGCTATCACTTCGTCTCTCTCTCCCCAACTCAAAGCAATTTCAAAATTTTTTTATAATGAAGGTAACCAGTATGTCCCTGCTGCTATTCAGGTTTTTCAGTCTAAAATTCTCTCCCATTTGTTTTACGGTGCCCCAATATGGATTAAAGTAATCAACAAGGATATCGATCAGATTGCAGCATCTTTTTTTCGTAGAATTCTAGGGATCCCAAATTCAATTCGTGTTTCCACAATTATTTTAGAATTAGGTATACATCTTCCAACAACCACAGCCTGGTTACTTACTTTTAAATTTTGGCTTAAACTGTGTTTAAATTCTCATTCTGGGTCCCTTTTATACGATTTGTTAAGAGACTCTTATTTTTTTTCTTGGTTTTGTTTGATAGACAACAAACTTGCTTCTCTTGATCTTCCATTAGCATCCCTGGCAGATATGAGTCTTTCTAAAGCATATTCATTGATAAAAGGCAAGCTTTTATCATCCGAATTCAATTATCTAAGTAATAACCTTAATCCTACTTGTTCTCCTCTTTCTTTTGGTTTGGCCCCATCTTTCGATCATGCCCCTAATTATTTCTATACATTAACCAACCCGTTACATAGACGAGCCTTTATGTTAGCTCATTTTAACATTTTCCCTTCGGCAGTCCATTCTGGCCGCTTTTTTAATATTCCACGGGAGAAAAGGCTCTGTCCCTTCTGTCACGAGGTTCCTGATTTTTTGTCTCACATTCTCTTTTTTTGTCCAGTACACCTTGATATTCGTAACCATTACCTTACTACTTGCATTTCCTCTGATCTTACCCCTTCTGATATTACTCTTTCCAAGTTCATGAGTGATGTTTGTGTTTCTCTGACTGCAGCTGTGGCTGGTTATTTATCTGAGATTCTTAAAGTAACGTCAGAATTTAAATAACTTGATATCCTGCTTTTAATTGTCCAGTTTGTTATGCAAATTGCTGTGTCAATTGTAAATTTTAATTGCAAACCGTGTTGACATGCCAATAAAGGTTTCAGAACAGAACAGAACAGAACAGATTGTAACTCTGACACTTGGCAAAGAGTACTGGAGCTGTTGAGTTAACACTGAAAAGAGTAACCACCTTGTATTTGCAGAGAGACTTCAATTTCCCGCACTGTAAGTCCATGTGGAATAAAAAGAGAGGCTAGCCTCAGCCAGAGTAAAGAAATTGGCTTCCTTCGGTGCTAGTCTAAACAGAAAATTCAGACCCTGTAGCCAGAGTCAACAAGGGATACAGTAGGGCTTGCTGTACACCCTACCCTAGTGTAACCGTCTTACATTGGCAAGGATTTGCTTAACAAGCATTTTTTTTAACTGATGCTACTGTAACGGGGCAAAGATGATTATCTCACTCCTTCAGAATGTATCATTCTCTCTCTCGCCATCACATATGATGCTCTAGTTATAACTAGGGAGTGACATTAACTGTGTTTTTTCTCTTTGCTGTATAGCCTTACCAATTTCCAAGATCCTCTGCCCCATCACAAACCTATGGTGTATTAATTTCATTCATCAGTCATTGCTGTAGACATCATACTTTGTACATAGCAGCTCACAAACTGAAGATTCATCAGCAGAATTAGGTCCTTAATTCTGTGTTCCTCAGGGGCTTCCCCAGGCCTCATAATACTTTATAAGGCATTAAAAACATCATTTCCGATTTTACAAAAAAACCAGAAGTGACTTTTTGTTACTGTAAGGCTCGGTTTTTTACTGTAAGGCTCAGGTGGTCATGCGCAACCTCTGCTGGGCTCACCTGTGCTCTTTGGAGGGAGGGCATTCCCTGCTATCCGCAGTTTCAGTTAACCACAGGGGATTCCAGAACGGAACCTCCATGGATACCAGGGTATGCCTGTATTGCTAATAAGATTTTTGATTTGGGTTATATATCTGATTTTAAAAAACAATGCATAGACTTCTCTCTGTGGGCATAGCTAATCATATCGATTTCTTGCTTTTCATGGAAAAATAAAAATTTAAAAAGTCCTGAGTTCAAATTATTCTGGGCCATGATGGACAGCCTTGGATGCATCACTATTCTCTAATGCAGTGTTTCTCAAACTGTGGGTCAGGACCCACTAGGTGGGTCGCAAACCCATTTCAGGTGGGTCCTCATTCACTTCAATATTTTATTTTTGATATATTAGATATACCATGCTATCATGGTAGGTGATTGCATTTGGGAAAATGTTAGAGACCTGTACTTTTAACAAGCTACTATGTATATTCTTTTAACAACGATAATCAATGGGACTTACTCCTGGGTAAGTGTGGGTAGGACTGTAGCCTAGGATAGTTAAAAATGTTCCTGCTTGATGATGTCACATTCGGTGGGTCCTGACAGATTCTCATTCTGAAAAGTGGGTCCCAGTGTTAAATGTGTGAGAACCACTGCTCTAATGAAAAGAAAATGCACCAAAGAGATGCACTCAACAAATAACCTGGTGTTGCTTTTTGTTTCCTTGAGGTTTCCCAAATGATAATTAGACAGTAAATAATTCCAGAACTAAATAAAACCATTCACCTTCATTTCACCTCAGCTTTATTGCAAAAGAAATGAACTTCCTGGGAAGGTACAGGTTGAGCCTCATTATTCAATTGGGTTCGACCCTCCAGAGTAGAAAGGTTTGCAAGCAGGCAAAGGCTGAGAGAGTCTTCTACCATGGAAAGCTCCCCAGTGGAGATGGAAAACAGTTTAATTCAAACATGACTGAAATCTGCCTTGAAGAACCAAGTGGAAGAAAGGCAGGTCTCTTATATATCTCTGTTAAATAAATAAATATTAAGTCATTTATGTTAGGCTGGAAATGCTTACCTTCTAAATCTAGAGATACGACTGCTGTGTCATCTTCTAATCCTTCAATCACTTCACATTTATATTTCCCATAATCCTCCAGCATTATACCAGTGATTACAAGAGAGGCATCATTTTCAGTGCTTTTCTGGAGGAATACTCTGTCTTGGTAATTTCCGTAGCTCTTTTTGTGGTATCCCATTTCAACATAGACGTCCACTTCCTTGAGGTAATCTGAGGTGAGTTTGGTCCACTTGACCCGAATTTTATGGGATCCTGAGTCAGATGATGCAAGATCACGGTAAAATTTACACGGCAGTGTAACATTACCACCCCGATGTGAAAAGACTTTAGTTTGTTCTGCTTCCACAAGAAGGCGAGGTCCATTTTCTGGTCACATATCAAGGGAAAGGGAGAAAGATTAGTATGGCATACAGTCCAATAGTTTAGATAACAACAGTAACATACATCAGCAGGCAAAACTAAAGGTTAAGCCTGGAAGACCAGTGCCATGGCCTGGTGGACAAAGGTAGGCCCTAAATAATCCAAAATTCAACGTTTCACAAGGAGAAAGTGGGAATTAAAAGTGCATGCAAGCAAATGGCTCCAAAAGACATAAGTAGCAAGGTAAGCTGCACACTGTACAGCAAGACAGTAAAATACTCATAGAGGTGGAGTCTGTCTATCTGTCTAACCCATGAAAACCACGGATAATGAAACTGCTGTTTTTTGAGTGCACCTGAGCTATGAACATGACCAGAGCCTTGCTCTGGTTGTGTGTGGAGCTGTTCTGAACCTTGGAGAGGCCAAGGCTTAGAATGCCACCCAGAGCCTTTTTTACAGCGACTTGCAGTTTTCAGTGGAAAAAGTTTGGCGGAAAAAGGCTCTGAGCAGCTTTCTGAGAGAGGCCACGTGCAGTGGCATATGGCCTTAATGAAGCTCAGAAAACCTCCAAGATATGATTGTAACCGGGGGTTTGGCATCAGTGGTGAGGCAAATCTGCAGATGTCTAATCCATGGATTAGATAAAGAGGCCCCACTTGTATATGCATTATTGCATTAGTGTCATTTACATGGTACACTTTACAGCAGAGAACCACTGAAGCACAGCAATAAGTCACAAGCCCATGATCAGTCAGAAAATGAAAGAAAAGTGGTATACAAGCATTCAAAACTATATGGCACTTGCTGCGAAGGAAGTGTCCATATAATTGCAGCTTCGGGTTGCAGTTCTACCCATACTTACCTCGGAGCAGGTGCTTCTGAAAGAAATGAAACTTATTTCTGAGAGGACATGCAAAGGATTCACCATTGGGTGCTGTTAGCACCCAATCCTATTCAACTTTCCAGCACTAACACAGCAGTGCCAATGGGGCATGTTCTGCATCCTGCGGTAAGGAGGAAGTCACAGAGGCCTCCTCAAAGTAAGGAAACAAATTTCCCTTACCTCAGGGCTGCATTGTAGATACCCTGGTGTTGGAAAGTTGGATAGGATTGGGTCCTCAGACTTTCAAACATGTGGAAGATGCAAAAATACCTTGTGTCTTTCATTTTCCTTTTATCATTCATATTTGTACACCTTTTCAATCTCATTAAGGCACTTTTCAAGTCTATTTTCTTATTCTGCTTTCTATCTCTTATATGCCAGTTGTTTTACCTATAAAACTTTGCAGTAGTATTATCTTATGTAGATATATTTTATCTTTTATGTACCGTAGATATTCATGTATAGTATGTGAAATTTTTCCCAAATAATCCAAGAGCCTTTCAGCTCTGAACAGTTTTCTTTCTCAGCTGAGCTGTTGCTCAGCTCAGGCCTTAGTTGCTCTAGTTAGTTTCCAGGGACATTCCAGCCAAAGTTAACCTTTTATTCTCCTTCCTTCTGCTGCAGCCTGGTTCTGGTTCTGCTTGGCAAACGCTTGCAAAGCAGGTCTGTTTTGTGAAACACCAGGATGGATGGCAAATTTGGAATATAAATATTAAGATAACTAAAGCAGTGTCTTTTAAAGAGAATTTATACAAAATGTTTTATTGATGATATCTAACTCCAGAGAAATTAGCAAAAATGAATTCTGGGTCATCAAATAAGTGTTGGAAATGTAAAGAGGTTGAAGGAACCTTTTATCATATGTGGTGGACATGTGAAAGAGCAAAGAAATACTGGAAAATGATACATAAATTGTTGCAAGAGATATTGAATTGTGTGTTACCATTCAAACCAGAAATATTCCTCCTAAATGTGACATCAGAAATTAAAGACCAATGTAAGAAATACCTTATTGCACATATTGCTACAGCGGCAAGAATATTGTTTGCGCAAAAATGGAAATCTACAGACGTGCCAACTAGAGAAAATTTAATAGACAACATTTATGAAATAGCAGAATTGGAAGTTTTAACAGAAAGAATGAAAGAGAGAGATTTAGATAGAGTAAGAAAATATTGGAAGCCTTTTTATGACTGGATAGATAATTTTAGTTAAACAATATTGAGTGTTTCGATAAATCTAAATTTTTATACTGATAAATATGATAGCCTTTGTACTGATGATTATTGTAATTTTTTCAGTGGTTTTGATTGCTTTTTTTTTTTTTTTTGAATGATGCATGTTGTAATCTAGGGCCAATACCCTCATGTGTAACCTGTGTAGTACCAGCCCTAAGTATAACCCATTTTCCTTACCTGTATCTGTAATAAATAAATAAAATATTTTAAAAAAAAAGAAACACCAGGATGGGACCCTCCTTCCCAGGCTACAATTCAGTGTACCATTACTTAAGAATAACACCCATGGAAAGCAGTGGGTCTACTTCTGAGTAAAAAGGGCTGCAAATATATGCAGCTGCATCTCTCTGCTGTGAATTGAATTGCACACTCTCAGTTATGTGTTATAAGTTGTATGTTGTATGTAGAGCTTCTGGCTTAACACACCAGACACCTTAAAGGTGGATTTGATTCATGGATCTCCTGCAGTGGTTCCACTTGCATATCCCTTGGCAGCCCATTTCCTTAAATTGTACCCTTCATATTAGCAAAATGTTTGTAATTAATAATACAAGACCTCATCTCCTCTCTATGAAAACCCAGACTTCATGTATTCATCACAGTGTTTTCTCTTTTTATCTCTTTGAGGAACAGAAGACTCTGCCTTTACACTGTTTTGCACCAGAAGTGTGCTGAGAAATTCTGGCTGATTGAACACTTTCCATATTATGTTTCAGCTTTTTTACTATGCTGGTTTTCAATCACTGGTTCACATATGAATTGATGACCAAAAACTAGCTATTGGTGGGGCTTTCACAGCCAACTAGCTACTTCCCTTCCTGCCTTGCTGGTCCTTGCAAGGCATTCTGGAGCACAGCCTGCCCTTTTCTGCTATTATTCCATTCTTTTTCAAGTACCCCTAAAGGTCCTGTTGAGTGTCCCTGGGAGTACATGAATACCAGGTTGGGAACCACTGTTTTACTGGTATGTACTTTACAGTGCACTTACTCTGACAGTGTTTACAAAAAGGTGGTGAAGACCAGAATTTTAAAAAGAATAAAAATGTATCTTATGATCTTTTACTGTTTTTAATAAATTAGAGACTACAGTTCTTAGGTAACAATTAGTGGTAGGTTATTTTTCAGGATCTAGCCTCGGGTAAAATCAGACAAAACTATAGTCAGACACCCCCCTAAGTTTAGCCCCCGACTTATCCGAGGGTCATAGAAAATTCCATGATTGTTGGCTCAAAACCTGCCGCCCCCCCGACTTATCTGTGGGGTCGACTTATAGGCAACTATCTGCAGTAGTTTTAGTATGCCTAAATTTTTATGTTTTTGTAAACTGTCATGAGCTTTGGAGAGGTAGAACAAAAATATTTTAAGTAAATATTTAATAGAAAATCATGCAAACCCTTGACTAACTAACCATCTTTTCTTCTGTTTCAAACTGTCTGCATTATAAGATTTGTTTTTGCCTGATAGTGATTTCCATGCCTTTGGTTTCAATCAGCTGCATCATTCAGAAGGTTTGGCCTGGCCAAAAAAAAAAAAAAAATTATATATTGAAGGCTATATGGCCTGAGTCATAAGTATTTCATAATATGCTCCTTAGGGAAAATGCTGGAATAACCAGGGTTGAAGATGGCATAAATCCCAGCTGGTAGAGTTAAGTAACTCTCATACACTTCTGATCCCTGTTCTCTCACATAGTTTGCATAAATTTTGGCCCAGGCTGTAAATGCAGCTGTCTCTTGTCATTAGCAAGACTGAAGAGTACAAGGCAGTTGTATTCCCTGAACCCACATGTTGTAAGTAGTGACCTTATTGCTGAAACAGGTCAAGAGGAAAGGTTTTTTTCTTTAAAACAATTCACACATGTGGATCTCACATGAACTACATCTGAGAGTCCTACAAATGGACTCCAACTGATGGTAATAGAAAAAAGGAAAGGGGAAAAAAATCTCAAGCTGACAGGTTTCTGTATCCAGTTATTGAGAGCAGACAGCAATGAGAGTTATGCAGACCAGATTAGTGAGGAAGCAATAAAGCAGATCATGACAGGGATGGGGGTTGAAAGCAGCATGACCCATGTCTGAGAAGCAGACTACAAAGAGATAAATTTCTAAAATGATAAGAAACTCCACAACACTCAGCTCATTGTACCTGAACAAGGCAGTACAAGCCACAAATTTCTGCCTATGGTTAAATAGCTTCTGGGGGACAGAAACTGTGGGTGGCATATTTATATATTACTCTCTTTGTGAAGTATTTGGGTTATTTATTTGAAATAATGAAACTTTAAGGTATGAAGTGATGGGCACCTTTTAGTAACATGCACAGTGGGTACAAGGACCAGGATAATTGAAAAGTGTGATGGAATGTTGCACTACATCAGAACAATTTCAACAGATACTTATGCTCAATATGTATGAAAGACACAAGCTGATACAAAAAAAATCTGTAATCATTTAAGGATCAGATATAACATTTCCTAAATAGAATTTTGGTGGGAAAGGGATGTGAAAAAGCCATTAATAGTGTACAGATGGAATGCATATATTTCCTTATATAAACAATTTTAGTTAATTGCAGAGTTTTCATTATAGACTACATATACGTTATGACTCAGATTTTCTCCAGACAAATGGAAACCCCACATTCCTGGGCCATCTGGATCTGTTCCACTTTGGAAGAAATCCAGTTCCAGAAGGAAGGGGAAACAAACCCAGCTGACAGGCACTCTAAGGGCATAAATGCACTACAGAGACACAGAAACTGCTGTTTTGTAAAAAGGATGGTATAACTGAAAATGCTTAGCATCTTCACCAACCTCTGCCTTTCTTCCTTGCCCTACTTCCTGGATTGGCACAGAAAGTTGCACTGGGGTGATTAGATCCACGGCACCATTTACACAGCCTCCCCCCCTTCCCCCAGGCTCAGGGCAAAGGCAAGAAAATCAGGGTTGCCTATAGGCTGGGGAGAGGATCGGGGCATGGCACGGCTGTTGCTGGGCTGGTGTGGTCTCCCAGCTTCAGGCTAACCCAGTCTCTGACACCTGGAGCCAGGATGTCACGCTCATAGGGTCTGGGGGAGGTAAACAGCTAGGGCCATTTCTCCCCAAACTCTTAGTGGCCAGTATGCTTTGGGATTTTACTAGCTTAATTTTCCCTGCTGCAGGTTATTGTTCTGAACGGAATAAATTATAATCCTCCTAACCCTTTGTATTATGTCCTTCTTGGGGGGTACCTGGATAAAGGGAATGGAGCAGAAGTAGAAGGGTGGTGGTGAAGAGTATGGTGGGCTAGAATACCTCTAATGTTACATGCTGCTTCTTCTTCTTTGTTTCTTGTTTTTGAATACAGGGAGTGGGAGAAGGTGGCAGCTGGCATGCTGCCAGGTAAGAGGTGGAATTTGACACACACGTCTAGGGACTGGGAGGTCTTGGGTAACCCCAGGAAGAAAGTGGATAAAGAAAGCCACCAGATGGGAGCTGGGGATATGGAATTCTGAGTTAGAGGCATAGCTGAAACCTGTACTTAGGTGCCAGGAAAAGTCTTTAAAAAAATTATCTTGGGGCTTCTGGGAGAGAACCCACTGCTCTGATTTTATATTGTTAGCTGACTTGGGGACCTGTGGCTTGAAATGCAGGATAGAAATTATATAAACCAGCATGTAATACTGGCTCAAAATTCCTCTACTAGAAATACATTTTAAGGATTTCTATATTATAACTTACTTTTGAGATTAATGGGTGTGTAGTATCTGAGTAGTGGCATTTTATGCAGATGAAAATATTTTGCAGACTATGAATTTTTTTATAGTTGTCATTAATTATTATTTTGGGAACACATAGCTAAGTGGGCTAGTCACTAGTGCATATATGCACTTTTCACTCTCTCCTTTTTAGGATTGCCAACTGACCAAAGATGTTCCTAGAGAATTTTTCTCTCTAGCATGTAATGTCATTTAGGGAGGCCCTATTAAAATCTCCAGGATTTCTTTCTGGGTATTGATTCTGATTCCAGGAAACTCCAGGCCAATCCTGGAGGTTTGGCAACTCTATTCCTCTTAGGTTCAGCATTATATTAATTCATTACAATCCAAGTAAAAACGAGTTTAGGAGTAACACTCCTAAAGTTACTCTGAGAACCTGGATTTAATCAAGTTTCCCCATAGTGAATTTAGAAGTGTCTCCAGATTAATGTTAATGGTGATTAGAAATAGATGCATATAAATAGAGGTGGAGGTAGTAAGGGAGGATGTACAGACACTGGGGAAGAGATGGAGGAAGAGCATTCCTGAAACTTCACCTTGCTCTGAATGCAGACTTCTAAACTCAGTTAATTGTACCCAACTGAAATGGAGGAAGCAATTGACTAGAAAAGTTGTTCATTCCCCTATTGTGGATTGTTTCAGAGAAATGCAGAGTGAAAATCTGTGTGTGTGTGTGGGCCTGCCTTAGGATTTGCAGGGTTCAATTTTGCATGACCCTGGGAGTGGGTGTCACCCCCCCACTGAACACGTCCCTTACTCATGACAATGAGCAGCACGGCAGTGATGTGATGTCCACATCACTGCCAGCTGCTTCTGGGGAGCTCCAATTTCAGACCATTCTGAAGCAAGAGTGGGTGGTTCCTCCAGCCATGGAGCTCTGCTTGCTGCACCGGCCTTGCAACACCTCTGCATGGAGGCTTACCTGCTAAAGTATAAGGTGCCAACTGCAGACAATCCATTCTCCATCCACCCTAGAGCAGGGCCCTCTCAGGCACGGGGCCTGATTGGGCCCAATCAACCTAAAGTCAGCCCTGTGTGTGCCATTTGGCCCAATACTCAGTGGAAGGAAAAGAATAACTCTTGCGGCAATTCTTGGTACCTCCCTAGTTTAAGTTTTGTGTTTTGCTGCTTTTATTGTTTCCTTAGAATTGAGAATCTTTTTCTTTATTAGCAGCAGAATCAATAACAAGCATTTTGTTTTGATTTGGCTCACTCACTTGGCTCACGTCATTTCTGTCATGAGAGTGAAAAATACGTGCCAAACATTGTGCCTCCATCCCAAATATGTTACATACACAAAATAATTTTCTCCACAAGATTGTTGTAAAGAGTGAGAGCCAGATAGGACCTCTGATAAAGACTCCCTCACTAGCTGGAACTATAGAAGTCAGGTGGAGCAGAGCTGAGTTCAAAATTAAACTGATCCCATCAGTAGCAAACTACAGAGGGAAGGGTGGAAAGAATACATCTAATACTTTAATCAGGTGGAAGCTACAAAAAATGTTGAGAGGCAGGTCAGGCTCAGCCACATATCTGCCACATCTTTGCTAACCTTCTACTGTCTATTCAAGTACAACTAATTCTGTGCTTTCTGAACAGTTTACAATAATTTTTAACACTTGTCTAGCTTTATCTGAGTTTGTAAAGTGTATTATATTGTCCTAACAACAATCTTAAGGTAACAGCAAAATACTATGCATTTCTACTCAGAAGCAAGTCCCACTATGTTCAGTGAGGTTTAATCCCAAGCAAGTGTGTACAGGATTGCAGCCTAACAGGATTGCAATCCTATTGGGCTCTACTCAATAGCTAGCATTCCAGCAGTGGTGGCTCCTTCATAGCTGTTGCAAATTGTGCTCTGGCAATGTGCGGAACCTCATGCTTCTGGAACATTGCAGGAGAGACTGGAGCAGCCCCATGTGTGGTGGAAGGGCAAAGAAGTTTGCTGACTTAGGTATGTTGACAGGGAGGGCAGAACAAGGCAGGGGGAGGCAGAACAAGGGAGGAGCTGGGCAACCTTCTGAGTGCTGAGGATACCATCCTATCCTTCCTGGTAATCTGGTATGCCCCCTTTATCCCTTCTAAAGACAAAAGTTCTGGTGCTGGTCCGAGGATACCCATTGGTGAGTGGGAGGCTTATGGAGGGGTAAGGGGAAATAATTTCCTGTTCTCTTCCTAAGCCTCCCCATCTCCCCCCCCCCACCTCAGGATGCAGTACAGCCTATGTTGGCATGGTTGCATACTATGGCAAAGGAAACCACAGAATTGGGCTCTAAGTATTATATTATTGCAGTTGGGGCTGAGATGTAATTACTTGCCTAAGGCCACCTAACAAGTTCATGGCAGAGGCAAGTTTTGAACCAGGGAAGTCCTGATTCACAGTTCAGTCTCAGCCACTGGGCTACACAGCCCTATGGTTTTTAAAAAAGGGGGGGACGACCCTTTTCTTACATGACTTGACTTGGAAAGCCCTATTTCATAACTGCAAACATATGAAGACGCCTGTGGTTACCTAATTGTGTCTGAAATGCATTCTGCACATGCTTTTAATCGGCAAGCTCCATGAATTCCAGCATTCAAAACAGGTTCAAGGAGTGAGTTCTGGCTCAAAGTCATTCAATTTTAAAGGACTTCCTAGGGGTACTAGAGTATAAATGACTGGAGAAAAGGCGGTTGCCACACTTTGGAACTTTGTCAAGTGCTTTCTCCCCATATTCCAGCTGCTGAAAAACTACAGGGTAAGTCATGCAGCCAATGGAAGCCAATTTTTGGTCAAACTTAGCCAGATTTTTGCTCTCTTTGCCACAGACAAAAAGGGGCACACAAACTGCAAACACTGCTGTAGATCAACTACAACTTCTCGTGAGAGTCTACAGAAATGGATCTAGTCTGCAACCTTTTGTATGCCTATGTTCTATACAGACAACAAAGCCAAGAAGTCAGAAGTCTCTCCCTGAATAAGCCATCATGATATAAGCAGGAAATGTGGTTAACGGAGAACCCAGATACTTCCCATGGACAAGGAACACTGAAAAGATTGCACCTATGAGACCAGTGCCTTTTATGGCTCCATCTAGGTTGCTTTGCTATTGGTTACATGGCTAGATGTTCTTCCGAGTGAGGAAGAGAAAGGGGATATGTCATATTCTTGCCTTCCAAGAGATTATGACTCCAACACACATTCTCTTCTGCCTGTCTCGGTGGGTAGAGTGCAGATTGCAAATGAACAATGGGAATGATATTTTTTTTTCAGAGAAGTTCCCAATATATTTCTTTTCTGTAAGTTCTCAGCAGAGGGAAAGATAGTGAGAGAGGCTCACAAGATGGGTCAGCTCTAGAACTGCATGCTAGTATGAATACTGACATTTGCATTTGTACTGGCACTGCCATTTGTTTACTGCTGGACAGTGGTGTAGTGGCAAATTTTAAAGTGCAGACAAATTCTAAAGTGCTATGTGTCATCATGACATAGCTCCACTGCATTTAGTGGCCATTTCTGAACAGCAGTCACAAAGTAGCGGCAGCATCGCTGGCCCACTGCAGCTGATAACCTGCTCCAGCACAGGTAAGCTGGCATGGGAGTGAGGACAACAGGGAGCTTACCCCAAGGAGCATCCTGATCGCCCCCCACCACAGAATGCAGCACATGTCTCCATGTCAGGGCTGCATCAGCACTAATAGCACGGGATAGGAACAACCTATAAATGTAACATATTCTCCATACTGTCTTAGCCCTTAGAAAAGAAAGTGGATTAGACCAGTGTTTCCCAAACTGTGGGTTGTGACCCACAAGACAGTCGCGATCCCATTTTTGGTGGGTTGGAGGCCCAGTGAGGCAAGGATGCTGCAAAGTAAAATGGTGGACAACCTGGAAGTTGCTTCTGGGTCATGCATGTGCCCCATGTCATTGGCTGTGCTGCATTTCCCAAACTGTGTGTCACACTGGTGGGTCACAGGACGCAGTTTGGGAAATGCAGTGCACTGTGGTGCATCACAACACACGCACTTTGGGAAATGCAGGGCATGCACATCCGGATCATCTGCCATTTTATTCTGCAGTGTCCTGGTCTCAGCAGGCCCTGGATCCACAGGAGACGACACGGTGGGTCACCAAGGTAAGGAGTTTGGGAACTGCTGGATTAGACATTAACAGGTACCCCAAGCAAACGTCTTAGTTTGCCTCCTGCTGAGCCCTGATGCTTCTTCTCAGCTAAAATTCTTTGAAGAAAATTTAAGAGACAGCACCTGACCTGTCCTGCTGAGGATGACACAGCTCCTGAGGTAGAAGAAATCCGGGAGTTCTGCTCTCTCCCAACTCTTTCACCACCCCCTTGTTGTTGGAAATACTTGATGAATTCCTACTGCTATAGTATTTGCACTTGAGCAGTAAGCTTTGTGGTGCTTATGACAGTGGTTTTTTTCTCTCGGCAAGCTTGAAAATGATAGTACTGAATAAAATGTAGTTCCTTCTGTTCTTGTAAGCAGAAATATTTAAGTAGATTGATGTCTCATAAGATAGCATCCTCCATGCTGCCTTCATGCACGCAATGGAACATTGATAACCACTGCTTTCGTTCTCAGCCTGACAACCAAGTGAAGAAATAGTGAAGTGCATGAATTTTCACAGAAGTGTTAATGCATCACAGAAACAAACTACTTTTCTGCTACAGTGAACATGGAAATAGAATACTGCTTTTTGAAATGCACACTCTAGCATTTGACCCTTGTCCCCTTCACAGAACAGAACTTCCCCACCATGGGGACAGTCATGATTTAACAATACAATCCTACACATGTTTATTCAAAAGTAAGTCCAACTATGTGGAATTCATGGTGGTGTGCACAGGACTGCCACCAAAGCCCGTAGCAAGTTCTGAAGTATTAACTATAAGCAAAAATATTTTCATTGGAAAATTCAAAAAGTTATCAAATAGGACATTCTAAACAGTTTCATGTCACAAGTTCAGAGAATACACCCAGAAAAAGAAAGAGATACTGATATGAAATACTAAAGTTATGGTACTAAAAGAATCTATCAATGAGACAATAGCTACAAATGCAAGAGCTAATGTTTTGGGAATTGATAAATTGGCACAATCTGCTTCACAAAAGCCTGTCCGATTCGAGTTTGATTTGCATCCCCTTTTAACCATACAGCTTGCTTTTTTTCTAGCGCCACTGCTACCAATTCTGTAAAATTTCTAAATTGACCTTGAAGACAGGGTCTAGTGCCCTGAGATGCTGGGCTCAGTGAGAACTGCAAGTGCTAAACAGCATCACACCTGCTTATAAAAAGTGCAAAATCCAGTAAAGATCTGAACTTCCAAACTTCATATAGCTCCAATAGTTTGCCTTATTTAAGTTGTCAAAATTCAATGTATATAAATGAGAGAAGTCTTTCAACCTGCATGTCACTTTTGCATAAATAAATGTTTTGGCTTGCTTCATACAGGATGACTCTCGACTGCTGAAGCTGGGACTAAAAAACAGCTGCATTGCACTGCAGCCTCAAAGCCTCAGACAGCTAGAAGCCTTAGGACTCAAATGGACATACATGATTATGCGGCGAAGCAATATAGCACTTTATGTGAATGAAAGCTACAGGGATAGGCATCTCTTTAGTGAGGTAAGTTACTTAAGCTGTTCACTATCTTTTTCTTCTAGGATTGTATCTTAATAACAAGTCACTACAATATATCTATGCTATGAAAATCTTTGCTGTATGATCTGTATTAGATCATTTTTATTCTGCAGTAAGGCAAACATAGTTGTCTCTAAGCCAATTGCTTGCTTATGGCTTTCAGTATGCATGCACTTTTATTTCAGCAAATATTGTTTTGATCTCAAAAAACACTGCAGGGTTGCATACCTAATAACTGCACTTCAGCTCTATAAGCAATGCAAGTTTTAGTTTTCACAGTATAATACAATGCAACAAACGATGTAGCAAAGTAAGTCTTGTAGCAAAACTGAACATTTCAGTACAGCATCATAACTCTGCAGCTTAAATTCTTTTTACTTACCATGGATGTGAATAATTCTGTCATGCTCCAGAGTGAAGTTCACAGCATGATGATCAGCCCAGCAGAAAGAAATCAGCACCAGAAAAAGTAGGCTCTTCATCTTTTATAGCCCAAGAATCTTCTTCACTGTGAGAGTACCACATACAAAGAAGCTGGTGAAATTAGGAAACCTTAACAGTGATGCATTGCACACAACTTGTTACAGCCCCACCATTCTTTCATTGCTCTGTAAAGCTTTAACCCACTCTGTTGGAAAAGTTACAGCAGATGCTGACCTTTTAAAAGAAGAAACTTGCAAAGATTGATCTCCATTATCAAGGGATGAGCTGCATAGATTGTTAACTAAAGCCTGGAAATCAGGTATGAAATTGAATAACTCTGATACGAGTATGAAAATAGAAAAAGTGCCCATATCCCCTCTAAATCTGAAAATAAGTAATGATTGTGATTGTTGAAAGTTAAATGGACTAGGGTTTTTTTTAAAGTACTCTGAATGCATTTATGATAATCAGATAAACATGTACTATGTATCAAATACAGTATATAAGGTAATACTTCCCCAATATATTTATATAGCTTCTTTCATCCTAGTTAACATAGAGGTGCAATGCCTTCATCTAATCTAAGGAGCATAAAGGCTGACCAGCAAAGGCATCCTTTGGTACACTTACCATTTTAGAGACTCTAGCCTACAGTGAAATGTTGAAAACCATGCACAAAGTAGGTTAGAGTTGCATGTGCTGCCACTGCAGTTACCCTGATTGATTTTTCATTCATTTCTATCTAGAATGCTGACGCACTAAATTGTGTGCCAGGTAGGGTCTCTGCAGTCAGCACAGTTGCTCCACGCTGCAGGGGAAATCTCTGCCAGCATCAGAGTAGTAATTAAGCATATGAAGCCTGAAATAGATAAGGTGGCACAAAATTCAGGTGCTTTTATGCAGAAGGCTCAGAGTGGCATGCTCTTTTCAGGGATCATAGCTCTGCATTCTCTCTTTGAAACATGCTTGGAAAAATTTTGTTCAAACTAGGAGAGACACTGCAGATAAGAAGAAATAGGGGCAATGCAGATCATACACTTTACCTTCTGTTTGCATCAGAAACTGAGCTGGATCTGAAGCAAAGTTCCAGAACCAAACCCTTCTAAATTTGGAGGAAAGGAAGCAATCCATCCAAGGAAGAATCTGACCCATCTGACTTAATAGTAGCTTCATCTTACTTCCCCCCTCCCCCAGTTGTTTCATAATCAACCCATGAGCTACTACTCTGGCTAATACACGTTTAAAAGTGGGTGCAAAACCTGCTGCAACAGGATGACATGGCTTTTGGCACTGCAGTGGTATATTGCTAATCCATGGTCTTCCTGCTGCAAGAGCAAGTCAGCCCTTATTGATCATTGTAATTGATTCCAATTGGGCAAGGGGGGAATTATGAAGCCAACTTACTTGTCATTTCAGCCAACATGGAACCAGCTGCACCTAATCTTATGTGCTTAATATTTGACATTTGTACATAATAGCACTTTTCAGGCAATACAGTGGTATGGTCATGTCAACTTGCTAAGCATGTGTGCTAATCCAATGGCATGCCGGGATAGCACTTGTGAAGCTCTGGACATACAGTCAGTTCTGAACAACTATTTAAGGAAAAAGGGAAATGGGAGACTAAATCCAGCCTCCTGCTGACACTCTCAAACAGCTTATTGGTACTATTGTCCAATCTGCTAGGGTCAGCCACCCAGAGCTCCAGCAAGGGCATATAGTCCAGTTTGCATGGTTCCTTAAAAACAGAAAGAGAGAGAGAGAGAGAGAGAGAGAGAGAGAGAGAGAGATGTGCAGAAGTCTGCAGGTATGAACCTTACAGTCAAATCCTAACTAATCCCCCCTCCCACAATGCAATCCTACCAACAGAGCATGTGCTGCATTTTGTGGTGGGGGGCAGTCCTAGAGGCCTCCTCAAGGTAAGCGAACTTTTGTTACCTTGGGCTAAGCCTCTGCTGCTCCAATGCGTTTCCTCAGATCTGTACCAGCTATTTTGCTGGCACAGAATCACAGTGAATAAGGGAAATAGAACGAAGGAACGAGGATAGGATCCTGGCACATGCTGGTGCTAATGGGAATTACCCCTCCCCCATACCACCTCCCCATCCAAAAGCTCCCTTATTGCTCACCCTCCCTGCCCCATTCTACCCTTGCACTTACTGTGTCTCTCCCACAATGTCTTACCCGCCTCAGCACAGTTCACCCTCTGTGGCAGCATGTTGGGGCCACCCCTGCCATTTGTGGCTGAAACAGCCACCGGTGATATTCTGCTTGCGACATTGTAAAGGCTTGTATACTGTCGCATATGCCTTTATGACATTGCAAAGTTCAGTTAGGATTGGCCCTTTAGATGTATGCTTTTACAGTACAGCAATATTGGCATGACTATATGCCACTACAGGTTTCCATATTCGTAGTGCCTGTTGCCAGGCACTGAAACACAGCAAAATATGTTGATTGCAGCCCTGAACAGGCATGCTCAAAAGCCAGTATTTTCCCTCATAAAAGTGCACTCATTCTTTTAAAAACTACTTTTTCCATTAGTACATAGTCAGCACAGAACAATTTTCTAAGCTTTGCTTTGGCCTTGTTCAGAACCCTCACTAATGGTCACAAATAAATATCTCAAACTCCACCAACTTCTTAGCACATTAACTACACCTCTCACTGTTGTCATAAGAATGGAAGTGTTTGTCTCAAAAAATACTAGTTTGCCTTAGATGGTGGAGATCATATTTAGATTTCCAATTCTCAAGTGAGAGCTAGCCCAGGGATTTGAAACAGAACAGAGAAACTATGTGTGGTGGCACACTGCAAAATACTGCTTTATTTGAATACAAGAGAACTGTGACTCACTATCCCCTCTAGGAACAGTTTTATAATTTCAAAAATTGGCTGTAATTGGTTCTGCTTTGCGAACAGACACAGCATTTGAAAGACTTCTCAGTTTCCATTACAGCCACTGATTTTATGCCAATGATGGACACAGAGGGTCTGAAACACAGTGAAAGCATTAGCTTCAAGGATTTAATGAGACATGCTGAGCTGGAGAGATTGGTGACACCATATGTTTATCATGGACCTATGCCCTGTTGGATTGATCATGGGCAAGAGCTTCAGAAAAGGAATGGGCAAAACTTGTCACTTGATTTCTGCACATAATTCTACTTCACTTTTCTGTGATCCCAGAAATCAGAGGAAAGTTCACAGTTTGTTGCAGTTATTTATATAGAACCATCAGTGTACATGGTACTTCACAGAGAATGAGGGGACAGCTCCCTGACCCGGGAGGAGGTTTACAACCAAGAAAGAAACATGGAAACAAAAAAGAAAGGGAGAGATATTGAGACAAGAGAAAGCAGGGCAACCTGATGTGAAACATTTTAAATATAAACATTTAAAATAAACATTTTAAATAAAATGTGTTATTGTTTCAAGCTTAGTTACAGCAGGGAAAGAAATGTCTTTGCATTGTTTTTCTAAAATTCTAAACATGAAGTAGTTTTGTATTTTTCCTCTTGGACAAGTATGCAAATTGATGTACAACAGAGAAATGGGCTGGTGCATGCAAATCACGTCACAGGCAGAAATGCATCCATAACATTGCTGATTGCACTCCAGTTTTCATAACTGAGTACCTGCCCAGTTTGAGAAGACAAGAGTAAAGTTATATCTACAAGACATAGAGCATTCTGGAAAGTGCCAGGTACAGGGTAAAAAGCATGTTTTGTTGTGCATGCAGCTTTAGTTGAGTCTAGTTGCTTGATGCATAATTGTGAGTTCAGGACAGAGGTTTATATCTAGCTGCACATTCGTATATGCATTCATACTCTTATCTGCCCCCCTCCACCCAGCTTGTGTAAGATTTTATGTGTCTAGCTGTCAGGTATTTTTTTTTTTTAATGATGGGAAATTTGTAAGATAGAACTAAACATAAAGTGAGTTCGGAATACAGGTGTAACCTAATTATCCATGCATTTTTCACCCACAGTTTTATCTCAACACAGTGAGAAGGGCCCTTTAAATTAAAGAAAAAAAATTCTTCACAATAGCCTCACTTACCATTGTAACAGCAGCAGACAATCAATCAATCAATATGATTGATCTATAATGTATGATCTATATGATTGAGCTATAATCAATCTTTAATGATTGATCAATCAATCAATCAATCCAAGTGCTTATAACAACTTCACTCTGAGGCAAGTGACCCCTCCCTCCCCCCCCCCCCCCCCCGAGCATGGGAAAGAATGCAAAGGGGTGATTTTCACCTCCTCTTTGCATTCTTTCCCCAAGCTCCAGGTGAAGGGATGATCCTGCCTTATAGTGAAGCCTTTCTAAGAACCTGGAGAAAGACTAATTGATTGATTGGTCTGCCTGCTCCCTCTGTTGTGCATTATAAAGGTCAGCAAGGCTGTTTTTAAATTGCTGAGCAAAGGGACATTGTTTTTAAAATGGATTTCCTTTAATGCTATTTTTGGCATCCAAGGATATCGGTATACTTGTGAAAACCAAAACTCATCCTGTAATTATCCACACCAGAAAAACAATATCCATCCATGTCAGAAGCTGAACAGGTAGACTATTATCGCAGTCCTACTGTAGAGATACAAAGATACAAAAAGTGATCACCCATCTTATTTAGGCTAAGCCAAGATCTCCTAATTCTAGTGGTTTCCCTGGTGCTTGTATTTTATACATATGCAATCTTGCTGTTTCTGTACACCATGGCAAAGAATCATTACATCACTTCTGATATGAGACCAATTATATAAACGTAAGTTTTCTACTTACGTAATATTTAGTTTATCTGTGATTTAAAAAACCAAAGGGGATCGAGATGTTTGGATGGACAGAAGATGGATAACATTAATCAGAGATAATTTTAATCTGTCTTCAGACTAGGCCTGACATTGCAGTTTGAGTTACCTATTCCCAGGGTTTTGTGGAGGTTGAAGATGTAAATAATCAGCAGCCTCAATATTTTTTTTTCTTTCATACATTCTTCCCATATAACATTGTCTGACCTTGGCCAAGCTCACAGGAGAAAAAAAAGAGGAGAAACACTAGGAAAAAAATCCAAAAAACAAAAATGAGGTCAGGCTAAAAAAATGCATCTATGATGGAATTAACTATCATAGCTGTTGCAATTGCAACAAGATAGTACAAAATTATTTTGCCACTCAAAAACAATAAAATTCACTTCTATTGTTTTTGAGTGGCAAAGTAATTTTGTTGCCAGAGGGATATCACACTCCATAATACAAGTCAATTAGTTGAGAACCAGTTTTAAGACTTTGGCTTTCAAATATAAACCATCTGAATTTTTTTTTTTTCACATTTGAAAGTTAATAGATGATGCTAGTTAGCGGCCAGTATATGAACAATGTTTCTGTTTGTAACATTTTAATGGATGCCATTTATTTATTTATTTATTTATTTATTTATTTATTATGGAGAGGTAATGGAGAGGGGATCTCTAGACCTGTATCAGTTCTTCTTCAATACAGAATTAAGGGTAACTTTTAAAAACAACTCTCTGTAAATTTAATGCACGTATCATTTACAGGGCACAACAGGGGAAAGCAATGGAAAGGAGCCAGTTTTCTTGTGATGAGAACACTTATTAATATTGACAGCTTTGATTTTCACTTGATGGCCCTATAATTTATTAAAATTGGCTAATAATCTCGGTAGTAGTCAAGGAATGAAAGTGTTGGAAGTTTTAGTTTCCTTAATACAAGTTTTGAGTTTACAAAGAATCACAATATGCAGCACAGTATCTAATGTTAGTGCCCATACATCTTTAGAAATACAAGTTATTCATTTTAACTGTTTCTTGAATATTGTATATGCAACTGTAAGGTACAAAAAAAATACGAAGAGTCTTGTTGGATCAGGCCAAGGGCCCATCTAGTTCATCTTTCTGTATCTCACAGTGGCCTACCAGATGTCTCTGGCAGCTCACAACATACCTTTATCCTGTCACCACTCCCTTGCATCTGGCATTCGCTACCTTTAAAATACATTGCATCTGGACGTTGCATACAATTGTCGTGACTTGTAACTTGTGATGGACTTTTGCTCCATAAATCTGCCCAATCCCCTTTTAAAGGCATCTAGGCCAGGGGTCACAACATCCTGTGGCAAGGGGTTCCACAGATTAAGAAAAATAAATATTTCCTTTTGTCTGTTCATTTCTTCCCAAATTTTAGTGGGTGCCCCCTGGTTCTGCTGTTGTGCAAGAGAAAAAAGGACTTCCTTCTAGCCACTCTATCCATCCCATGCATAATTTTATATGTCACAACCATGCGCCCCCCTCGGCATCTTCTTTCTAGACTGAAGAGCCCCAAACGTGTATGGACACTAATGTTAGTGACTGTGATGCACACTGTGTTCACAAATATATGTATACTCTTTGCATCAAATCAAGGTAAAACAATTTAAATTTTCTGTCATATAGAAGTAAAATATCCCCCTAATTCTTGTCTTTCAGATAAAGAATACAGGCCTCTCTCATATACAAAGAAGGCTTCAAGATATTTTAAGAAGTTTCTATATCCAGTCAGTTTTAATAAGGTATTAATCACGTGCATGGAGGGGAATCTTTGTGATTGGATCTCATCTCTTCTGTGTGACGTTGGAGGAGGAGGAAAGGGTCTGTTACATCTGTGCCATCATTCCCATTGCCTCAAATTCCCACAGGGCCATCTCTACAAGTTTAAGACTGCACACATGGGTAAAGAAGCTTGTGGGGATGCAGTTTCCCCACCTCAGAAGATCACAGAGATGTCACAGGAAAGCCAGTACAGCCTGAAGCTATGGACTTTTTCTGCTGTCATCCTTTGTGTAGTGCAAACTCCCAAGGAAACAGCAGTGGAAAATGGTGATGTGGTTGCACAGGAATTGCCTGACCCAGAGCAGGGAGAAAACCACAAGGAGATTTGGTGCTAATCTAGACACTACATTGATGTCAATGGAAAAGGTCTGTCACATGACATAATATACCCAGCAAGTCATCAACAACCACAGAGATCAATGTCATTTATTCTACTGCTATAACCAAGATAGGAGGGGTAAGCAGTGCCTCTCACAGCATAGGTTAGCCTCATCTGCTGTTCAAAAAACCATTTTCTCCTTTCTCTACCAAATGCCAGGTGCCATACGCTGTCATAACATATACTGACTGTTTTTTGAGCCAATATTGTTACAAAAGAATAGTTGATGCTATATCAGAAACTGTCTGTAATACTTCTTAGCCATCTAGAACAATACTAGCTCATTCAAGACTTTACTGCATCAAATGGAATTAACTGGAACCACAGAGCGTAGTGTACTTTTTATTAAGCTTCTTCCCCTGGTCTTGCATCATTAGCCAAGTAAGCATAGATAGACTCTCTTCAAGTGTATTTAAAGATACCAAAAAAAAAAAAAAAAATTCTTAGAAGTGAGAGAAGCTGTGCAAGTTAATGCAAGACTGGTCAGATGCAAGAGAATACTTTTGGCAGCCACTGGAAATAATGATGCTGATAATAGAACCTCTCTTATATCCATAGCATAGGCGAAAAAATTTTAACAGACTCTTCGGTCTCACTCTGCACATTCATTAGCAAAGTTCCATTTGTTAATCCTGGAAAGATTCCATAAAAATGTTGCCATTTCAGGCTAGTCAGTCCTCGGATAAGCTATTGTGAACCTAACAGCAGAAATCAGCATGCTTCCTTAGCAAAATTGAGAAACATACCGAATGTTAAAGGTTTGTGTGTCAATTTAACTGTCCATCATCTGTTTTGAAAGAGACAGGACTGCCATTTTATTTTGACCTTCAAAAGGTGCTTCAAATGTGGGAAACTGAAGCTTAACAGAGACAAAAAAAAAAGCTGTATACTGGTTAAGTCTCACGGTGGCAAAGAAAACAAGCAAAGAACCTTGCAGACGATGTTGATATGCTACCTTCCCCCCCCCCCCCAATTGCCTGACTTTCTTGGACTCAGCCAGAAAAATACAGAAATCTTTTTGGTTACAGCAACACTACTAGAAAGCTTGTGCTTAAGAAGTCCACACTGAGAACACATAATCAAGACCTGGTGTTCCCTCTTTTGATACAAGGGTCTGTTGCTCTTCTCAAAGGTGGGCAAACTCTTACAATGGCATAGAATTCCCTTGTCAACCTGCTCCTGAACATCTTAACCTTTACTGTTTTGACAGATTATTTTACATAGTATGGTCTACTATGGATCTGTCTTAAGTATGTTCTACATGCCTATGTCAACAAATATCTTGTAACAACTTCTTCCGCCTGCCACTTTAAGGTAATTCTGAACTTGTGTTTTCATAGTTCAGTTACCACCTGCGTGCACTCTGGGATGCTTGATATGTTTCAGTTAAAATTTTGATCAAGTATCTGATGAACAGTCACTTATAAGATGGAATAGATGCTCTTCTGTCTGGCCAAACTCCAGAAGGAAGATACAACCAATGATTCAGGGAACAACCTAGTCTGTGGTCAATGTTATGAATTACTAATTCAGGGCCAGATCTGAACGGGTCCAGCCATAAGACACACTTGAGAAACTTACCACTGGTCTGCCACCAATTGCTGGCTCAGTGTAAGCCCGCGCTAAGTCAGCACAGGTCAGAGGATAGAAAAATGCCACCTGGAGCACCAGGTGAGCACTGGGCAGTGGAGTGGTAAGTCAGGACATAGGGAGAGGTGTTCTGGAGTGGGGAGAGGGTGCGGGAAAGCGGTAGGAGGGAGCGGGGTGAGAGGGGGTGGAGATGGCTGCAGGCTCTGCCACCATATTCCTAAACCCCTTCCTGACCCAGGAGACATTACATGGGTCTCCTTGAATCTGCGCCAGCTCAATTGTGGGAGCAGATCCAAAGAGACTCATTGGGGCCACCTGGGAATTACACAGGGTAAGGGAGCATAAGTCACCCCGAGTAGACCTGGCACTGTTTCCCAGCCCAATGGGATGCAGCGGTCACCATTTTGGTGCTGCTGCAGCCCTGGGTGCTGGGAAGCACAGGATTGGGCTGTCAGTTATTTAAATTTCTCTTCGCCTCTATCCCCAATGCCCAGATATATTACAGATCTTTTTAAAGCCAAGTCACATAAATACATTCCAGAATATGCATCTCTAAAACAACTGCTAGAAACCCAACCAATACCATTTGGTTGGCAACCTTCAGTCTTGAAAGTCTATGGTATAAGCCTACAGCACCTGGTATTCCCATGTGGTCTCCCATCCGAGTACTAACCAGGTCTGACCCTGCTTAGCTTCCGATATCAGATGAGATCAGGCATGTGCAAGGTAACAGTTGCTGCAAATACCACTTAAATAAAATTCTCAACAAATTCTCCACTAACCTTCTATTCTAGCCGTTTGTTTTTGCCCTGTCACACAGCAACAATAATTTGCTTGTGGGAGAGATGACTAATAATTCCAATTTCTCAGGGAAGCCCAACTGAAGGGGACTGGTAGTATGTCAAACATTTTGGTCTTTGTTTTACCAAAAATGGGCAAAACTGGTTTGGTCCACTCTGCAAAAGGTTTGCCAGATCTGGATTTTTCATTTTAATCTCTTGAATTACAAATCTCATGAAGGTATGAAGAAAAAAGTCTTTAGCGTCCATAAGGGAGAATGTGATTTCAGACTTCCAGTGGCCGGGCTTATAATTACAGATACTCATTTAAATAAAGTGATGATGTACCTGTCAGTAGTCATAATGGGTAACTGTTCACCTTTTGAAGAATATGGCAGTAAAGTTCTACAGAAGGCTCCCATTTGCACCAAAAGGAAAACCAGAAGATTTAGATATCCTGTTGTGCTGGAGAGCTTTTGTGCTGTGCTCCCCTCACTTCCAAAGGCTCTTCTGAGCCCTGCAGTGTCTGTGGGTCTCAGAATGGCCATTTAGGCCAAAAAAGGTTTTTTTCATAAAACCAGAAGTGACTTTTTAATGCCTTTAAAAGGCATTAGAAGGACCAGAGATGTTCCCAGTAAACATGGATTCATGTATCCACAGGGGGAGGGGTGTTCCAGAATGGAACTTCCACAGTTACTGGGGCACACCTGTATGCTGTTATTTGAACAAGCATATCAAAAGCCAGTTACAAACATTATATATTCAATATTTCATTACTGTTTTAAGTGTACTTTTTCACTGATATTCACAGGAGACCACAGAATAATTTTATGTTACGTATAGAAATAATGACTTTTAAAGATTTATATGATCAATAAGAAAAAAGTCATTGGTGCTACTCAATTATCTCCAGCAGAATGTGGCTGAATTTGTAAGTTCTGAGACTATTTTGATCACAAGGCCCTTATCCAAAATATGGGACAAACTGGCTAAAGACTCATCAGAATTTTGCTTGTCTGACAGAGACAGAGAACAGTGCATCTGTTTTGCTCTGCACAAACATCTTGCTGCAGTTCACCTTGAAAAGCAGTTTCTACATGGAACAGATGACAGAAGCAAGAGAGAAAAGAAGAGAGAGAAAAAATAATAAAGCCCAAAGTTTGTATAGTTCCTAGGCAAACCCTTTACAGCCCAACATTATCTTCCCCCTCTCCACTGGTGCAAGATGCCAATCCTATTACAGCATAGGACTGTATCCAGCAGGGGACTGGATTCAGAGAATGAGATTTAAACCCTTTACACCTCTGTAAGACTGCCACTATGCAATGAGTCTCCTTGGACCTACGCTAGCAATTTCGCTTTGGCAAGTCTGAAAAAAGAAAGGAGGCAAGGAAGCTGCAAGATAGGGGGACAGGACCTGGAGCATACCATTACCACTGGACCCACACCCTCCTGTAGCCGCCTTGCCCCATTATGTCCCCTCCTGCCCAGTTTCACACCCTCCCATCCCTGTTAACATAAGAACAGCCCCACTGGATCAGGCCATAGGCCCATCTAGTCCAGCTTCCTGTATCTCACAGCGGCCCACCAAATGCCCAGGGAGCACACCAGATAACAAGGGACCTCATTCTGGTGCCTTCCCTTGCATCTGGCATTCTGACATAGCCCATTCTAAAATCAGGAGGTTGCACATGCACATCATGGCTTGTAACCCGTAATGGATTTTTCCTCCAGAAACTTGTCCAATCCCCTTTTAAAGGTGTCCAGGCCAGATGCCATCACCACATCCTGTGGCAAGGAGTTCCACAGACCAACCACACGCTGAGTAAAGAAATATTTTCTTCTAACTCTCCCAATACTCAATTTTAGTGGATGTCCCCTGGTTCTGGTGTTATGTGAGAGTGTAAAGAGCATCTCTCTATCCACTCTGTCCATCCCCTGCATAATTTTGTATGTCTCAATCATGTCCCCCCTTAGGCGTCTCTTTTCTAGGCTGAAGAGGCCCAAACGCCACAGGCTTTCCTCATAAGGAAGGTGCCCCAGCCTAGCAATCATCTTAGTCGCTCTCTTTTGCACCTTTTCCATTTCCACTATGTCTTTTTTGAGATGTGGCGACCAGAACTGGACACAATACTCCAGGTGTGGCCTTACCATCGATTTGTACAACGGCATTATAATATTAGCTGTTTTGTTCTCAATACCTTTTCTAATGATCCCAAGCATAGAACTGGCCTTCTTTATTGCCGCTGCACATTGAGTCAACACTTTCATTGACCTGTCCACCACCACCCCAAGATCTCTCTCCCGATCTATCACAGACAGCTCAGAACCCATCAGCCTATATGTGAAGTTTTGATTTTTTTGCCCTAATGTGCATGACCTTACACTTACTGACATTGAAGTACACCTGCCATTTTGCTGCCCATTCTGCCAGTCTGAAGAGATCCTTCTGGAGCTCCTCACAATCAGTTCTGGTCTTCGCCACTTGGAAAAGTTTGGTGTCATCTGCAAACTTTGCCACCTCACTACTCAACCCTGTCTCCAGGTCATTTATGAAGAGGTTGAAAAGCACCGGTCCCAGGACAGATCCTTGGAGCACACCACTTTTCACCTCTCTCCATTGTGAAAATTGCCCATTGACACCCACTCTCTGTTTCCTGGCCTTCAACCAGTTCTCAATCCATGAGAGGACCTGTCCTCTAATTCCCTGACTGTGGAGTTTTTTTTAGTAGCCTTTGGTGAGGGACCGTGTTGAACACCTTCTGAAAGTCCAGATATATAATGTCTACAGGTTCTCCGGCATCCACATGCCTGTTGACCTTTTCAAATAATTCTATAAGGTTTGTGAGGCAAGACTTACCCTTACAGAAGCCATGCTGATTCTCCCTCAGCAAGGCCTGTTCGTCTATGTGTTTTGAGATCCTATCTTTGATGAGGCATTCCACCATCTTGCCCGGTATAGATGTTAGGCTGACCGGCCTATAGTTTCCCCGGTCCCCCCTCTTTCCCTTTTTAAAGACATTTGCTATCCTCCAATCTTCTGGCACTGTGGCCGTTTTGAGGGACAAGTTGCATATCTTAGTCAAGTCAACTTTTCCGAGTGGTAAAGACCAGAAGTGATTGTGAGGAGCTCCAGAACGATCTCTCCAGACTGGCAGAATGGGCAGCAAAATGGCAGATGCGCTTCAATGTCGGTAAGTGTAAAGTCATGCACATTGGGGCAAAAAATCAAAACTTTAGATATAGGCTGATGGGTTCTGAGCTGTCTGTGACAGATCAGGAGAGAGATCTTGGGGTGGTGGTGGACAGGTCGATGAAAGTGTCGACCCAATGTGCGGCAGCAGTGAAGAAGGCCAATTCTATGCTTGGGATCATTAGGAAGGGTATTGAGAACAAAACGGTTAGTATTATAATGCCGTTGTACAAATCTATGGTAAGGCCACACCTGGAGTATTGTGTCCAGTTCTGGTCGCCGCATCTCAAAAAAGACATAGTGGAAATGGAAAAGGTGCAAAAGAGAGCGACTAAGATGATTACGGGGCTGGGGCACCTTCCTTATGAGGAAAGGCTACGGCGTTTGGGCCTCTTCAGCCTAGAAAAGAGACGCTTGAGGGGGGACATGATTGAGACATACAAAATTATGCAGGGGATGGACAGAGTGGATAGGGAGATGCTCTTTACACTCTCACATAATACCAGAACCAGGGGACATCCACTAAAATTGAGTGTTGGGCGGGTTAGGACAGACAAAAGAAAATATTTCTTTACTCAGCGCGTGGTCGGTCTGTGGAACTCCTTGCCACAGGATGTGGTGCTGGCGTCTAGCCTAGACGCCTTTAAAAGGGGATTGGACGAGTTTCTGGAGGAAAAATCCATTATGGGGTACAAGCCATGATGTGTATGCGCAACCTCCTGATTTTAGGAATGGGTTAAGTCAGAATGCCAGATGTAGGGGAGAGCACCAGGATGAGGTCTCTTGTTATCTGGTGTGCTCCCTGGGGCATTTGGTGGGCCGCTGTGAGATACAGGAAGCTGGACTAGATGGGCCTATGGCCTGATCCAGTGGGGCTGTTCTTATGTTCTTATGTTCTTATTAAGAGATCAGCAACTTCATTCTTCAATTCCTTAATAACTCTTGGGTGGATGCCATCAGGGCCTGGTGACTTATTGACCTTTAATTTATCAATAAGGTCTGAAACATCTTCTCTTTTAACCTCTATCTGACTTAACTCCTCGGTCAGGAGGGGCCATTTGGGCAGCGGTATCTGCCTCTTCTGCCCTCTTCCACCCCTCCTGGAAGAGGATTCTGCCCTCTTCCACACCTCCTGCCTTTCCTGTTGAATTATCTGCTCCAGCATGGGGCAGGAGAGCTGAAGACATACACAGGAAGGCTTTGGTCTTCCCGCCAGCATCCCAGCAGTGTGCTACTCAAGAGCACTACTGGAAAGCACTTTACATTGCTGTCAGAAAGGGGTCTACAGCAGTGAATTGTGAGAGCT
Organism: Tiliqua scincoides; assembly: GCF_035046505.1. Classification (NCBI taxonomy): domain Eukaryota; kingdom Metazoa; phylum Chordata; class Lepidosauria; order Squamata; family Scincidae; genus Tiliqua; species Tiliqua scincoides. The sequence goes on from NC_089822.1 coordinate 35,423,844, forward strand.
GCTATAAGCCCTGAATAGGACTGGGCTGTAAGACACACTACTAGAAAAGGAGACATTTATCTGTCACTAGAAAAAAAATAGTTCAAATGCTGCATATCAGAAAAACAAAGGGGGAAGTTTCAGTACCAGAAGTATGTAATAAAATCATAGCAAGCTTAGCAAGAGAATTCTGATGTAGAATTATAAATCATACATATCATGGTGTACGGGGTCAGTAACTGGAAACCCAAGGCCAAATTCAACCCTGCTGACAAAGACCAATTGCTTCCCCCGTCCAGTTTCTATGCAGTTTTATTGTTTTGTATCACTTTGAACTCCATTGATCAAGAAAGGTAATGACCTAAGTAAGAGTCCAATCCTGAACTCTTCAGTGCCTGCAGTATAAAAGGGGAGTGGGACTGACAGAGTCTGACATGGTGTAGACTTGAGAAACCCCTTTGTGGGGCTTGGGGCTATCCCCGGGGAACAAAGTCTTCCCCCGAGGAGACTTGCAGCAGCTACCACAGAGCCGTAGGATGCAGTAGTAGCTGCTTTTGCACCGCTGCACACAGTAGTGGTGCCACCTTTAGGATTGGGCGGTTAATAAGCAAACCTAAAAGGAAAAATGCTGTGTGAAGGAACTGCTGTTTGTGGCAAAGCTGTGAATGGGTGGTCTACCATCCTGTGTACATTAGTCAAAGTGACTATACTGTAAAACTAGCTGCTAACAGAGTTATAGAGTGCAAACAAGCTAATCTGCATGTTAAAGATGATCTTTCCTACTTTCTTTCATTTCCATCAAAATGCAACAAGATGAATCTTAAGAAGGATTTTGGAAATACAATTTATACAAATTTGTTTAGTTACTGAGAATTGCATTAAACATTCTTCACCATCTGAGACAAAATGTACATAGTCATTTTGTAAAATGCATTCCATATTTTTGTGCACATTATACTTTTAACTCTGCCTACAGGGTAAATACAATGTCTGAAAAACTTTTGCAGTTGTATCTGGGATCTTTTATAACAATCTGAATTCCTGTTTTCATTTAAGAAGTATAGTTAACTTATGTATATGATCATAAGCAAATAGCTTGTATAGACTCCCTGGCATCTTACTAGACTCAACAGAGAAGAATATTAAAGTGTATTCCAAATATTGAAGTATTTATCCACTGGAATGCAACAGCTTTTTCACATGCATTCTCATATACATTCTATAATTTTATCTAATTGATTCCAGCAAAGGCTTTTGGTTATAGCAGAATAAATAAAAATCAGTGAAAGCAAAATTACATTCTCTGTTCCTTTCTCTCTCCTTGATCCAGGCCCAAATGCTTTTGGCTGTGGCAGTTTAGAAAGTTTCTAGCATTTGGAGGGGATTTTGTTAAAGGTTGCTATCCTACTATCAAACATAATAGCTCTATGCTGATGTTCAGAACCAGTGGATCATAGGAACAGGACTGCTCTCTTGTCCCATCTCCTCTCTTCCATTTGTTCATTTGAAGGGCTACATGTATACAAGCTACCCGTATGTGGGCTGTTTCTATGCAATTAGGAACCAGGGAAAATCCTATCAGAAGTCAGAGTTCCCGATTACGCATATAGAAACTAGGAGTGTACAGTTGTATGTATGTAGACTCCATTCAGATCTTTGAATGAAGATATGAAGATCAGGAGCCTGGAAATCTTGATAACCATGCTGGTTTTTTTTAATGTTATTGTATTTGTATTGCTTTTAATATAATGCATATAAGTATATAAGCATGTGTGTAACCATGACTTTTGTTTGCTCTGATGCAAGGCATCATCACTCAAACCAAACTGCTTGCTTATGCAAACCATGGATTGCAATTCTGGATTAGTTGAATCAATGAAAATCAATATTGTTTTGAAACATGAAGTCTAATGTTCAAGGTTCTGATACCTGTTGCTATCCGGTGGAGTCTATATATCCTGGAAAGAATTTGTTGGTGAAACATCATTCTGAGACAGAGTTTGCTGCTCTGCCTCTTATCTGTTGGATGTTTTGGAAAGTGAAACATCTTTCAAGATCCCCTTCCCCAAAAAGAAGAACTAGCTAGGACCCTCAGCTTGCCCAGCCTCACTCTGGCCCATATATTGAAAGAATGCCCTAAGGTTTTAGGAAGGGTAACATCTTGGAATAAGGCAGAAAGTACCTGGCAACATCTTTGGGAGCATCACATGGTATTCTGCACCAGCAATTTGTCCAGCTGTCTACAAGAAGGTAGCTATTTTTGCTCCCAGGACTTTCTTTTCTCTCCTGCAAGTTTCTTTCTCTCTACCAATCCATCTTCTCTTCTTAGCAGCCTAGGGAAGGGGACTAGAGAATAGAGCATTCCTAACCTCCCTCTTTCTCCCGATACTTAACCTGTTTCCCTTCTTATCGGTGTACCTAATACAATTGCACCATAGCCCAACTTCATGCACATAATTGTTAGAACTGATTAATATTTCTTGCTGTAGTTTTGATGTCTGTTCCTTTACAGTAAATCTTCATTGTCTGATTGAAAGCCCTCAATCTCTCTCCATTTATCTTCCTTAAATGAAATTGGTCTTTCTCTCTGTACTGCCCTGGCTTGTAACCAGTTAAAAGATTTCTTATCAGAAAGACCATAAGGGCCCAATCCTAAAGAGGTCCAGCACCGGCACTGAGCCCTAGTGCCGGAGCTGGGTGCTGTAAAGCAGGGCGTGCATCAGTCAGGCACCAGGCCTAGTGCTGGCAGGAAGAGGATGTGCCATTACCTTTTTTCCCCCCTGTCTCCCTCTCTCACCTTTTCTTCCCTTGCCAACAGCATTATGTCACTGGCTGCAGGCTCCCAGCCTTCTTCCCACATTGAACTAAGCCTCTTTCATTAGCTAGAACCGCTGAAGATCAGGCAAAGCCAAGAAGAAAAGCAGCAAACGGCCAGTGCAAGAGAGGCTCAGACTAGTTACTTCCAAGGGGGACACTCGGGCAGCATGTCTGTCTCCCTCTCTCCTGTATTTCTTGCATCATGCCAGGCTGGTCACCCTCACACATCCTCATGGTTATTGGGGGTTGGGGTGGCTGATCCAGAGTCCCAGGCTTACCTCCTGGCTCTGGTGCGGTCCCTCCTCCTCCTGAGCATCAGGTGTGCTCCCTTCTGCTGCGTGGGGGCTGGTTGTCTCTTGCGGGCTGGTCCAAGTTGTAGTGCTGTCCAGGGGCCCTGTCAGTAAGCTCCCTCCAACCAAAGGGCCCATTTGAAGTTCAGCTCTGGTTATTCTCCTGACTTGAGCAAGGGTCTGAGTAATCTCGGCAGGCCACCCCCCTTCAAGCCAAGCACACAGTCCAGGATTTGAAGCTCTGTGTCGGCTACACAGGCCCTTTCTCTCCTGGCCATTCCTTGCTTCTGGGTCTCGCAAGAGCAAGAGCCAGGGTGATCTCAGCTCACCTTGTTTAAGAGCAGTGGCAAGATCCTGGCCACCTAGTGGGTCGTGACTCACAGTTTGAGAAACGTTGGTGTACTGCATTATGATGGCATAGCAAAAAAGATATGCTAGCACTAAGTGCAGGATTGCTAAAGATTAAGTAACTCATATTAATCTGCATCAACCATTAACAGAATAATTGTTGTACAATGCTGTGGTGCATAACTATTACAGTAACTTGATGGAAATTGCTGACCAATTTCTAGTCAGGAGTGGCAATTCAAACTGTCACATCCTTGCAAGATATAAATGAAATGCAAGCATATTGTTTGGCCTCAGGGGTAATCTCAGGGATAAACATATGGCTGGTTCAGCAGAGATTGTTTCAGCAATTAATTTCCAAAACATGAACAAGATTCGCATTCACTTTACAGACGATTTACATTTGATTATGTGGTGTTCCAAGAGCAGTTCTGTGAATTACTATAAGAGTCGGATTGCAATTAGGTAAAAATGAAATCTCTGGTTCTACCGTGCCTCATAGGGGTCAAGCCAGGAGTTTTGTATATCAGAGACCCAACTGCACTTCTCTATGCTCCTTGGATTCTGGTTGAAGAAAAGGTCTGCAGGCAGTTCTAGCTTGGACACTTACACTATACCCTGTTATTTGTTAAGAATATATATGTACTTTTTTTCCAACAAGTTTGTTCCTAAATGGCACTCTGAGCACGCCACAGTATGCTTTTCAGTGGTCACAAAATGCAGTCTGCCATTCTGCACAGCTGGGCTGCCACTGTAAGCAGCTGCTGCTGCCCACCAGCAGCCTCCTGAATAGTCCTGGCAAGTTGGCATGAGGGCGCTCAGAACGTGGAGAGGATTCAAGTGTGTCGAGGCCAGGGATAGGGTGGTACTGGCAACGGCAGCACTGGCGATATCCTACCCCCATCCTGGCTTTGATTCAGCTTCCCAGGTCCACTTGGACTTGCACAAGTAAAATCACTGGTCCCAAGTCCAAGCAGACTAGGAGCAGTGGAGGCTTAACCCTGGGCAAGGGAACAAATGCTCCCTTTCTTGGAGAAGCCCTCCAGGACTGCCACCCCTGCAGAGTGGCCCTCCAGTAGCACAGCTGCCTTGTGGGGGGGAGGGTGTAGATAGGATTGGGCTGAAAGTGGTTTTCATAGCTAGATAAATAAATGGCTTCCTGTTCCCCAAGGGGTAAAAGCTAAGAAAAGATGCAAAAGAAATACCAGCAAACACCATAGGAAAAATTGCAATGTTAGGGTAAACATTTGCTCTCCCTTTGCTAAATACAGGAAGACCCACTTTAAAAGGTGCCACTTTGCCTAGGTTGAGGCACTTTGCACAAGTGATAATCTACCTGGTCTAGGAGGTCAGGTGACATGAGATGGCTAATCTGGTGCCACTGGTTACTATGAAGCTCTCAGGTTTATTATCTTGCTTTAGACTCAACAACTTGCCACTAATGGAGACCACCAGATTCTCTCTGTGCCCGCTATTTTACTATCTTTCAGCCTAGGCTGTCTGTTTAATACCCAAGATACTCCTAAACAAGGGCCCTAGCTCACTGCTGGTAAACACATTTTGTACAGGTGGAGCCTGTTTGTCCATGGATTTTATATCTGCACAACTGGTTCGACCTAAACTGTGCTCCAGTTGTCTTTGGACGGCTTTCTGAAGCCTTCAGAGGCTGCATGCGTCCCACTGCGGCCTCTGCAGACTTCAGAATGGCCCCTATGGACAAAAAAATGCTACTTCCAGTTTCCTTTGGGAAACCAGGTGATGTTTTATGCCTTTTAAGGCATTCTGAAGACCCAGGGAACCCCCAGAGGAGATATGGAGCAATCAGGAGTGGAACCACAGTGGGGCAAAGTCCTAAAACCTCCCAATCCCCCTAAGAACATAAGAAGAGCCCTGCTGGATCAGGCCAAAGGCCTATCTAGTCCAGCTTCCTGTACTAGATACAAGACAAGACAACAAGACAATATAAGATACCTACATCCTGTTGCCACTCCCTTGCACCCAGAAGGTATTTTCTTAAAAACACACACACCACCACCACCAAAACAACAACCCACTGTGCCGCACTAGATATTTCCAGAAACGGGCATAGTTTGGCCCTTAAGTTTACCCAACCACCAAATACCTAAACTGCAACTGTGGCCAACTCTGACTTTTAAGAGGAACAAAAGCAAAACAGAGGGTGAAGTGAAAAAGGAACAAAGTTACCTTACCTATCCAAACAACTTAAGTATCATATAAAAATGACATATATATTGCAATTTATAGCAGACATACAATTTTCTTCTCACCTATGTCAAATAGCAATTGCCCCTTAGTGAGCAGAGGGATAACAAAATGCAACTGTTCTCATCTATTACTCTCTTAACAGTGCCATGGTACTCAAGAAATCACTTAAAACTGGGGCCAGAAAACAGGAATGATCTTGTTCCCACAGCCGTTTACAAGGTAGAAAAAGAGCATATCCCTGCATCGGGGTGTACCCAGCTCTCTCTTTTGCCTGCAGCTCCTTTGCCTGTAGCAAGAGGACCAGCATAGCCATGAATTCACTGGGTCGCACTAGTCAGTTTATGATTTTTTAGCCTTCCTTCTTCATCAGTGCAAGACTGTGCGGTTTTCTGTAGACAAGCATTTGAATGCATTACAATTTGGGAGGAAGCACTACACTGAACATTGTAGGACATATTTCACTGTAAATGCAGTAAATCCTTAGTAAACGCACAGTCAGTTTCCATGGATTCACTTATCCACAGGAACGTAATTGTTACTTATTGCTGTGCCATCCGCTGCCTATTCTCAGCTATCTGTAAACATTTGCTGCATTTGTGGCCATTCTGAAGGCTATCCACATGCCCATTCTGTATCTCTGGTAGCCTTTTGATGTATCCCTGTCCTTCTGAAGCTATCTGCAGCCAGTAAAATACAGGCAATGCCCCAGAATGCCTTGCAACATTAGTACTCCAGAATGCTTTGGGGTGCCACAGCTGGCTCGGGCTGCAACTATTAGAACTGGTGAGGCTTCAAAGGGGTGATTTTTCAACTATAAATTGTTTTTATTCTTTTAAACTTTTGTTAGCTCCCTTGGGGCCATCCAGCAAAAGCCAGGACAGAAATGAATATGACAATAGGCAGTCCTTTTATACCCTTTATAATGTATAGCATAGCGGGTCCATGGAACCTAACCCCATTAATCCCATAGGATTAATGATTCAGTAATCACAGTTCCTATATTCGCTGGGTTTTTCAGGAACCTAACCCCAGCAGATAATGAGAATTGACTGTATACATAGGACTGGACTGTATAGTAGTTTTGAAAGTGCTTAATCTGACAACCACAAAGTTCGTAGTACAACAATACTGATTTGAGAAGGCATGTTAGCAATCAAAATGGCAATTTACAATGCAAGATCATACAACTTCATGCATCTGCTGGAGTGGAATCTAGCTTATGTCGAAATAAATGTACAGTGTGTGTCTTTAAGGTGCCACAAGGTGCTGTTGTTTTAACTTCAGTTCATGTAATGCTTTTACTTTGAATTTCCTTTGGCCTAAAAATTAGAAACCACTCAAATCATCGTAATAAAATGCTACTGTGTGTGTATTCAGGCAGACAAAATCAAAATCAACTGAAAAAACATACAACAATTAAGACACATAAACAAAAAAGAAAGGATTTTAAAAATACTTATAACATATGTAAAAAAACATAATCCTATCCATATTTACTCACAAATAAGTTCTACTGTGTTCATTGGGGCTTAAGCCCAAGTAAGTGTACACAGAAAGTGTAAGTGTACATAGCCTTGGTAAGGAAAATACTTAAGGCATTAGCCAAACCAGCTTTATGAATATGGAACAAGAAAAAGCATCACTCTCAGCAGAATGAAGACATATCAAGTCATTAAGGTAAGTCATTATGTCTTTATAAAATATAGATTCTGGAAAGGTGGCTGTGTTGTAGGGGGGAAAAAGATTCTATATAAAGATACCCTAAGAAATAAAACATACACGAAGGCACAAAACTGCCAGTTTAAGAGAAATTATTGGAGAGATTTGTGAAATAGAATAAAGTGCTCTGGTTTTGAGCAAGTGGCTCCCGACAGATGGTTTTTAGGGATGGATTCCAAAATCCATTGGAATGCTTTGACTCATAAGGGCTGGGTTCCACAATCAGTGAAAATAGCATACTTGCACTTCATCCAGATCAGTCTGATTAGAATCTACACAACTAACCTTGCTGAAGTATACCAGTTAAAGTGCTCTGCAGATTACAGTCTCAGGGTGCACATTCATAGATGCTTCTAATCTATTTTGCATTTCTGCACACAAGGATCATAGCTTAATGAAACAACTGCACACTTTGCATAGAGAAGGTCCTGGGTTCAGAATCAACCTAACTGATATACTAAACATGTAATTGTTGCTCCCATTCTCTGTTTTGAGAAACAGTATCTGAGGCCAATCTGAATGAGAAATGCAGTGCATGGGGGGCAGGGGACACCTTGGTTTTCCCTCCTATGCCATTTTCCTACCATAAATTTGCTCCTCCATAACTTTATGTGCTCCAAAAGTGCTATTTGGTGCAATGGCAATTTGGGGGATAATTCCTGGCAAGGAAACAAAGCAGGAAGAAAGAATCAATCCCTCTCACCACATGCCTTGGCTCTGCTATTCTAAGTTTAAAAAAAAAAAAAAAGCATGGGAAAGATGGTTAGTTTAACACTCAGCCTTTGACTTCTCCAGCTGGAAAGTATCTCTGCTGGGAGAGCTGGGATAGCATCTACTCTACACTTTGGAAGGGTATTCCTTGTCAGAATACAGCCAACACTAAGCAAGATGGAGCAGTGGTCTCCCTAACCTGAAGGTACATAAGAACATAAGAACAGCCCCACTGGATCAGGCCATAGGCCCATCTAGTCCAGCTTCCTGTATCTCACAGCGGCCCACCAAATGCCCCAGGGAGCACACCAGATAACAAGAGACCTCATCCTGGTGCCCTCCCCTACATCTGGCATTCTGACTTAACCCATTCCTAAAATCAGGAGGATGCGCATACACATCATGGCTTGTACCCCATAATGGATTTTTCCTCCAGAAACTTGTCCAATCCCCTTTTAAAGGCGTCTAGGCTAGATGCCAGCACCACATCCTGTGGCAAGGAGTTCCACAGACCGACCACGCGCTGAGTAAAGAAATATTTTCTTTTGTCTGTCCTAACCCGCCCAACACTCAATTTTAGTGGATGTCCCCTGGTTCTGGTATTATGTGAGAGTGTAAAGAGCATCTCCCTATCCACTCTGTCCATCCCCTGCATAATTTTGTATGTCTCAATCATGTCCCCCCTCAAGCGTCTCTTTTCTAGGCTGAAGAGGCCCAAACGCCGTAGCCTTTCCTCATAAGGAAGGTGCCCCAGCCCCGTAATCATCTTAGTCGCTCTCTTTTGCACCTTTTCCATTTCCACTATGTCTTTTTTGAGATGCGGCGACCAGAACTGGACACAATACTCCAGGTGTGGCCTTACCATAGATTTGTACAACGGCATTATAATACTAGCCGTTTTGTTCTCAATACCCTTCCTAATGATCCCAAGCATAGAATTGGCCTTCTTCACTGCCGCCGCACATTGGGTCAACACTTTCATCGACCTGTCCACCACCACCCCAAGATCTCTCTCCTGATCTGTCACAGACAGCTCAGAACCCATCAGCCTATATCTAAAGTTTTGATTTTTTGCCCCAATGTGCATGACTTTACACTTACTGACATTGAAGCGCATCTGCCATTTTGTTGCCCATTCTGCCAGTCTGGAGAGATCCTTCTGGAGCTCCTCACAATCACTTCTGGTCTTTACCACTCGGAAAAGTTTGGTGTCATCTGCAAACTTAGCCACTTCACTGCTCAACCCTGTCTCCAGGTCATTTATGAAGAGGTTGAAAAGCACCTCTTCAAAAGAGGTTGAAAAGTACTTTTATGTCTTCAGGAGATAAAAGCTCTAGGGTTCTACAGCGATGTGATGGGCAGCCCAATCCTATCCCTTGCTTGTCCATAGCAAGCAGCACCACCGATGAAGCACACACTGCATGCTATGGTAGAATGGGAGTGACCAGACAGCCTGGAAGGGGTAAGTAAATTTTTTTTAACTAAAAATTATTTTTTTACGATATCATCAAGCAGGAAAATTTTTAACAAACCACGGCTGCAATCCTACCCACACTTACCCAAAAGTTAAGTCCCATTTACTATCATTGTTAAAAGAATATACAAAGTAGCTCATTAAAAGAACAGATCTGTAACATTTCCCCAAATGCAGTCACATACCATGGTAGCATCAAGTCTAATATATTAAAAAGAACATATTAAAATGAATGGGGACCCACCTAAAATTGGCTTGTGACCCGCTTAGTGGGTCCTGACCCACAGTTTGAGAAACAGTGATGTACCAAAATGATATACAATGAGAAAATGATATACAGTGTACAGAGAAAATGATGTACAGAAAATGTACAGTGAGAAAATGAGAAACAATGATGTACCAAAATGATTATTGGGCTGGGGCACCTTCCCTATGAGGAAAGGCTGCAGTGTTTGGGCCTCTTCAGTCTAGAAAAGAGGCGCCTGAGGGGGGACATGATTGAGACATACAAAATCATGCAGGGGATGGACAGAGTAGATAGAGAGATGCTCTTTTCCCTCTCACATAACACCAGAACCAGGGGACATCCACGAAAGTTGAGTGTTAGGAGAGTTAGGACAGATAGAAGAAAATATTTCTTTACCCAGCGTGTAATTAGTTTGTGGAACTCTTTGCCACAGGAAGTCATGATGGCAACTTGCCTGGATGCCTTTAAGAGGGGATTGGACAAATTTCTGGAGGAAAAGTTCATTATGGGTTACAAGTCACAGTAGGTATGTGCATTAGAGGCAGGCTGCCTCTGATTGACAGATGCAGGGAAGGGTACTGGCACTGGCATACCTAGAGGAGGGCAAATGGGGCAAAAGCCCCGAGTGCCGACTCTCTAGCGGCGCCTCCCTGAGCCTCGTCCCCCCCACTGGAGGAGGAGTGCTCAGGAGCACTGTGGAGAGGCAACAAGAATCTGCCTCTCCGTCAGCGCTTCAGCCCCGACTGAGCTGCCCGTCCCCTCCCCTCCCCTCCCCTTTTATAGGAGGATAGGAGACGGGAGCCCTAGAGAGGCACCGCATCAGGAGATGTGACTCCCATCGCACGCTGATGCTCTAGGGCGCCCGTCTCCAATCCTCCGGAAGATGGGGGAGGGTGCCATAGAGAAAACACTTCTCTAGTGGCACAGAAGGCTCCGTGGGGGCCTCGGCTGACTCCTCCTTTCCCCCTTGTTTTCAAGGGGAACAGAGGAGGTAACTGCACTTTTTTATATGAGAATCCACGGGGTTTGTTTGTTTGTTTGTTTTTAGATTTTTAATTATTTGTAAATTGTTTTAATTATTGTTTTTAATTTTGTATTTTTAAATGCTGTAAACCGCCTTGTGTGCCCTTTGGGCATAAAGGTGGGATATAAATTAATAAAATAATAATAATAATTGTGGTGATGATGATGTCACCGCAATTACTTCCGGGTTTGGTGCAGGGGGACGGAGAAGGGGGGCAAAAACAGGGTGTGGCAGGGCAGAAAACAGGGGGTTGCCCTGGGCACGGGGACCCTCAGGAACACAACTGGGTACCGGGATGCAGATTGTGTCTGTTGTCTTATGTGCTCCCTGGGGCATTTGGTGGGCCACTGTGAGATACAGAAAGCTGGACTAGATGAGCCTTTGGCCTGATCCAGCAGGGCTCTTCTTATGTTCTTACGTTCTTATGTAGAGGTGTTAGAGAATATGTAGAAGTGGTTTTATTAAAATAGGTTTTGTGGATTTCAAGTTTTTTTTTTTTTTTACAGTGCGGAAAGCAGTGTTATGTATTGTTATTTTGATATCACTTCTAAGTATCACAATTCAGAATTTTGCCATGCTACTGTAAGCTTTAGTGCCCAAGATCATAGCACTGCCAAGTACTGTCACTGTCTGTGACAGTGCCTATCACCATTAAGTGATAGGCAGTGTCAGATACAGCTTCTGCTCCACTGTCACCACAGTTAACACTGTAATACAAGAACAATGACCTTTTTCCAACACAATCAACTATCAGTTGTCATGCTGCTTTTGCTGGAGACCGTTGTATGTGCTAACCCTCATATACAGAAGGTCCACTGGGTCCTGTTTTATCCTTTCCTTTTAACTGGGTCCACTGTATTCTAAGAACATAAGAACAGCCCCACTGGATCAGGCCATAGGCCCATCTAGTCCAGCTTCCTGTATCTCACAGCGGCCCACCAAATGCCCCAGGGAGCACACCAGATAACAAGAGACCTCATCCTGGTGCCCTCCCCTACATCTGGCATTCTGACTTAACCCATTTCTAAAATCAGGAGGTTGCGCATACACATCATGGCTTGTACCCCATAATGGATTTTTCCTCCAGAAACTCGTCCAATCCCCTTTTAAAGGCATCTAGGCTAGACGCCAGTACCACATCCTGTGGCAAGGAGTTCCACAGACCGACCACACGCTGAGTAAAGAAATATTTTCTTTTGTCTGTCCTAACCCGCCCAACACTCAATTTTAGTGGATGTCCCCTGGTTCTGGTATTATGTGAGAGTGTAAAGAGCATCTCCCTATCCACTCTGTCCATTCCCTGCATAATTTTGTATGTCTCAATCATGTCCCCCCTCAAGCGTCTCTTTTCTAGGCTGAAGAGGCCCAAGCGCCGTAGCCTTTCCTCATAAGGAAAGTATTCTGTTACATACTTTCCTTTTCTTACTCTCATGAAATTCACTGCCCTTATCTAAAACACAGACAGCAAAGGCAGCATGATGAGAAGGCAACAGAGAAGGCCCTCTTGATCTTTGCCTGGATATCTCTGGGGAGAGAGGTTGGCCAAACGGAGTGTGCAGGTGATTAATGCATCTCTGATCGAAGGGGTTTGCCAACTGCTTTGCAGCTAGCTATGGTTCACCTTCTGAAGAAAACTATCTCTGGACCCCACCATATTGGATAATTACTGGCTAGTCTTGAACCTTCCTTTCTGAATAAGGTGATCAAGCAGGTGGTGGGGTCTCAGCTCCAGTTTTCTTTCAATCCCATTTCAGACCAGGCTTCAGGATGGAAACAGACATGGTTACCCTCATGGAACCACACCAGGGACTGGACAGGGGGAGTGTTTCCCTATTGGTTCTTCTGAACTTCTCAGTAATTTTCAAATTTTTTTATATTGAAGTTTTTACTGTAGCGTTGGTTTTATGAATGTTGTAGGCCGCCTTGGGGAACCCAGTAATCAAGGAGAAAGGCAGGGAATGAATCAATGAGGTGAGGTTCTAACCCATTTTCCCTTTTCATGTTGTAATGGAACCTGTCTTTTTGTTTTAGTTTTCTCTTCCTCTAGCTTTTTCTTGCTAGCAGCATAGGAACTATCACTATACCTTCCTTCTAGCATGGAAACTAGCATAGGTGGATCCCTGGTGGATCTATGGTACCAAATTATCCAAGTTAACTTCCTCTGCATCTTCATTCTAATTCTGCTTTAACCTTGATTTCTGTATCAATGGCAACAACGTGGCTATGGAGATTATTAGCCCACAATACTAACAGGAGCTCTCCCTGGTGGGTCACAAATGTGTAGAAGAGATTAGATCTACAAGTTTTCACTATAGGGGTTGTGGAGAATCACCTGCACTAGAAAAGAGTTCTAACATATTGCTACTTAACCCTGAGCAAAATCGCTCAGAAAAGAAACAGAGACTGCAATGCAGCTCTGCACCATGTCTTACAAATGACCATGCCTAAAGGTACGATTTGCAGAGTGTGCATATTGAATTGGAGAGTACTGATATTAATTTACAGAACAAATGGCTCCTCAGGATTCTGATGACCAGAGAAACACATACATTCTCCTTCTATCATATGATGATTAAAAGGCTAATGGCAGACACAAGAAAACAAAACAAAACAAAAAAGGCTTAAGCTCTGGTTCATCTCTGCCAACATATATCTCCTCAATGAGAACTTATAAAAAACAATTATGTTGGCACATAGAGTTGCTTTTTTCCATTGTGGAATTGCATTTTCTGCTACTGAAAGCAATTCAGTTGTAGGTTTTACTTTCAAAGTTAGTTTTAGAAATGGGCTATAACAGAATGCCAGATGCAAGGGAGGGCACCAGGATGAGGTCTCTGGGGCATTTGGTGGGCTGCTGTGAGATACAGGAAGCTGGACTAGATGGGCCTATGGCCTGATCCAGTGGGGCTGTTCTTATGTTCTTAGTTCTAGGAATGGGACATATTATAAGCTAGGTAATCATTTTTAAAATTTCTTATGAATGCTAAATTATTGTTTTGTTTTCTTAGCCTGGCTGCAAATCAGAATAACTATCTCTAGCTAATTTCTGTTTAATTAAGGAACACTTCAAGCATTATAAATTTCCAAAGCCGAAAGCTCCTCTATGTAGGTAACCAAAACTACTCAAAATAGCATGCAGAGTGTCACGTGCAGTGATGCTGCTCAGGGGTGTGGACCGCACCGAGAGATGCACACAGGAAGGGGCTGACAACACTATGGGTCAAAATTTGTAAAATCTTGGTACTTTTGAATAAAACCATTATATACCATTCGATGCCTAATTTCATGCAGAATGCAATGAAACAAACCGTGTTGAAATATTGCTATTCTATCAAAAGTTATAATCAAAAAGCCAGTGGGGCACCCACTGCCTGGGAAGAGATCCATCATGCAGGTGATGCGCTGGCCTCCTGCACCAGGTGATGCAAACCCTAGTGACGCCACTGGTCACATGCGATTGGTTGGCAACCTTCAGTCTCGAAAGACTATGGTATAAGCCTACAGCACCCAATATTCCCAGGCGGTTATTGCACCTTCAAACATAAATTTCCAAAGCCAAAAGCTCCTCTTTATAGGAAACCACAACCACTCAAAACAGCATGCAGAGTGTGTTGCTAACAAGGTAACACCAGGACATACCTGGTGATGTGTACAGGAGGGTGATACTGCTACTGCATATATACATATGCTGCAAGCCATGGCCAATCACAGGAAAGTTATACTATATTTCTCAGTAGCTTGAATCTGACTTTCTTTGCCCTTCCTTTTTGTCAAGCTCAGCAAAGCTGGCTGTACCTTAAGAAATTCTAGCATGTGGTATTAATAATAGTAGCTCTTTTAGGTGGGACACAAAAGGAAAGAAAGGACAATGGCTAAAGGTGTCCTCAGCAGAGGGTGGAAGGAATGACTAAGCATGCTAAGAAACAAATGTATGTAAATTGTCATATGTGATAGCCTATGACTATGTTAAGTTTTCAGGATTTTTGTTACATACAAGCACTTCTCATGAAGTAGCCCTAGACGACTAAAGGAATGACAGATGAACATTCAACAGAAAATTGCTAATGGGCAGTATGATATAGTGGTTCAGCAATCTAATGTAGTCAAACTAGGGGAACAAGGGTTCAAACCCTCACTCAGCCATGAACTTCACTGGCATTAACTCAGTTGAATCTTCCTTACAAGATTGTTGGGAGGATAAAATTGGGGAATACAGAACTATGTGTACCACTTTAAGTACTTGTAGGAAGGATGGGATAAACATGAAACAAAATGAATAAACAGTATTGTAAGGAAACGTCATCTAGAAGAACTCAGAATCAAATCCATTTTCTATTAACTCAGCATGAATGTATCCACAGTTCTCCACATCCCCTCCTCTGCACCCACTAACTTTGTTTTGCTTCTGAATGGTAGCGCCAAGCATGAATATCCAGCGGCGGAACTCCCCAGCCCTGTGCTCAGGGCAAAGGGCCGCTATGATGCCCCCTGCACGCAACCTGTGTGAAAATCTGTCCCCCTTACTCACCTGAGACTCACGAAGCCTTGCACGATCTGAGCTCCCATCAGAGAAGCAACCTGTACATTTGATTAGCAAACTCCTTGGCAATGAAGGCTCCTTCCAGGCATTTTCGTGAGCTGCAAATTCTGCTCTAAAAATCCATAATTCTTTTGGGAGAGAGTCAAGGGGGCTAACAGAACTGTATTTGGAATATTACTCCTGCTCCCTCATAAGAAATTCTGCCATAATTCCTTCTGGCAATTGAACAGAAATCTGTACTCAATGGATACTGTGACCTTTGTAATCCTCAACTTATCTATTTCATGCAGCTGCATCTTTGACATATTCCTGTGTCATCTATATCTCAGAAAGAAGTTGCCTGTGACATAAGCATTCTGATCAGGCTCATTCAAATCATTATTCTGAGCTGAGCAGCAGCCACTTCAAGTAGTCCAAACAGATTTACAGTGACTTTGAAGGTAAAGCTTATCACCAGCTGCCCTTGTAAAAAGAGAGGTGGCTTTGGGAGGTAACAACACTGAAGGTGAAGCACACCAATCAAAAGTTGCTTGCTACGCATGAGCAAGGAATGTTCAGTTGATCCTTTATTTCCATGTTGTCAGTGTTTGATCTGAATATAAGTTTGCCAGTGTTGGGCCCTGGAACCTACATGTATTCGTTAGCACTGAAAGCAAGTCTTTAAAGGGAAGTAGAGGAGGACAGCCCTCAGATAGTCAGGAAATGTGCCTAGAGTGGCTGCAGAAGTGCAGCCACTCTAGGCGCAGTTCTCCACTGATCTGAGGGCTGCCCTCCTCTACTTCCCTTTAAAGAAAGGGGAGAGGAAGAGGGTGGCTTTCAGGTTGGTGTGATTCCCAATGGTGCCAACAAACCAGTGGCAGAGGGGGGAGAGCGGGTTGGGGTGCTGCCCCGAGTGCCTAACTTTCTGGTGCCTGGGGCATTTGCACCCCTTGCCCCTTGGGTACGCCACTGATTCTATCCAACTTTACAGTGCTGATGCAACTGCACCAACAGGACATGTATATCATCCAGCTATGAGGGGGCAATCATGGAGGCCTCTTCAAGGTAAGGGGATGTTTGCTCCCTCACCTCGGGACTGCATTGCGGCTGCATCAGAGCTGGAAAGTTGGATAGAATTGGGCCCTGACACAAGTAGCCTAAGGGTCATCTGCCTCCTTTACGATATAGCATTCTGCAGGCAACATTATATCTACTTTCCAACAAAATAACCCTCTAAAGGTGGATGGATTCCAGAGGGAAATTACTAAAGATCAGGCATAGGTACCATCTTCAGACAGAACTCTGGTTGTAAAAGGTGATTCTACCTATTTCTGGGGATTTCTTCCCTTCTATAGCCTGGCACCCCATGCCACGCCATTCTGGTGGATCCCCCAAACCTCAAGAGCAGCTTTTTGTGAAGGGATTCAGAGTACTGCAGTAGGGAAAAGGAAGCAGCAACAATTCCCTGTGCATGCATTATTCCACTCATACAAGTCTGATGCTATAGTTATTATCACATCACTGCAGTATTTCCCAAACTGTGGGTCGAGACCCAGCTATGTAGTGGGTCATGGACCCGATGCTTGCAATCTTGCCACAAAACATTACTGAGAGCCACCAGAGGTTGCGTCCGGATCACACTGGGCCTGCAACCCACTCTATGGGTCTAATTGGGCCCTGGAATGTCTTGTAGAAGCAAACTGAAAGTCGCAGAAGCAAACCAGAAGTTGCTTACAGTCCAGGATCCAGTAGACACTTTTGCTGCCAACATCCACCTCATTCACTCCTTAATAGAACCTGAACTGGAAAGACCATGAGCTTCTACCTTTACTGGTACCTCGGCAGGGATATGGAATATCCTCTTCAACCACAGGTATGCTAAAATCTCGGATTGCCATATTGTATTTTATTGCCTCCTCCAATAGCTTCATAGAGGAACAATAAGATTCCATCCTCAGACAACCGAACTGTGACTGCAGCACTTCTGTGGCTCTGGAAGCCACCTTTGTGAGAAGAAAGGAAAACACATTAGCATTGCCCTGCAAACTGGGTTAGAGGCACTTTTTCAAGTGATGCTCCTGTCACCTCAGTGCAGTATCTTCTAGTGGCTGTTGCTGGTGTTCTTTTCTGAATCTTTTTAGACTGTGAGCCCTTTTGGAACAGGGTGCACTGGTGTGGAGCTTCAGCACTGGTGTAGCAAGTTGCAAATGTGCTGTAAGGCATGTCCGCTGCACCGGGGAGGAGAGGCTGCTGGTGCTGGGCCAGTTTCAGTTGACACTGGGCCTCAGTGCCACAAGGAGGGACAGATAGTGCTCCTCCAGCACTGGTCCGCATAAGACTTCTCAGGGTGGAGAAAGAGGGGAGTGGGCAGAACAGGGTGGAGGGAGGGAGGACTGGGCCTGAAAGGGACTGAGGTGGTGGCAGCCTCTGCTGCTGCATCCTAATCCCCCTCCCGGGCCTGGAAACCTGACAAAGGTCTCTTCAGCTCTGTGCCCACTCAAATGCAGGTGCAGAGCTAAGGAGAGCCATCTGCACGGCCTTGGCATTACCTGAGGTAAGGAAGCAAACCCTCCCTTACCCTGAGAAGACCCTGGCAGTAGCCGTGGCACCCACAGGATGCAGCAGTCACCATTATGGTGCTCTGCACTCCTGGGCGCCACAGCATTCAGGATTGGGCTGTTATTTTATTTTCTCTGTAAACCGCTTTGTGAACTTTTGTTGTTGTTAGAAAGCAGTATACTGTACAAATATTCTTAATGATGATAATAATGACGGTGATTATGTCAATCCCACCTTTTCCTTCCCTCATTGGTTAAAAGAATGGAAGGTGGGAGTAGGATCTTCTCATTAAATAATCAGAATACTGCCTACATGTTATTTCCAGAGCTCATAGAAATCTGCTTTAAAAAAAAAAAAATTAAAGCTGGTCATCCAGGCCAACTAATGGGGAAAACATCAGTTGAATGGGATGCTTAAAATCTGTCAAAAACCCACCAACCCACATAATATGGCAACCCTAAACATGCTGTGATAATTCCCTGATTTGAAATTAAGCATCTTGCTTTGCTGAAGTCTGCATTTTTGAAAGTGCTGGAGCCTTTTTTATTCTGATAATGGGAAACTATTATTCTGTGACTATGCTCAGTTCAAGGAACATTATCTCCTAATTACCTCTTTTCTTTTGTTACAGTGACAGTTTTTGAAAGATTCAAATCCCCTTTTTCTAATCAGCGTGTTGCCTAAGATGCAGTACAACAAAGACTATTTAGCTAAGCTGACTCATAGAATCACTTAGGTTAACAATTACAACTCAGGGCTAGGAAGAAATCCTCAGAGAACATTACATGATCAACAGATATCAATAATGTTGCCAATATTGCTGATTCAAAGCCTGTGTCCTGAGTTTGTATTGATTAAAGAATAATGAACAGTTACTATTCAGAATGAATTTCAAAATTACAATCCCTGGTACCTTAATTCACAAATTCCTAATCCAGATAATTGATGTAAATATTGAGGTTTTCACAGCCGGCACTCGTAGCATTAAAACTTACATTTTAAAACTTTCCAGAGTCGAAAGTGAAACGTTGGGACTAGATCCTATAATGTGTTTTAATCTGTGGTTTAAAGACTTGAGCAACATGTTAAATTATGTTTTAAACTCATTCAGCTGTGAAAGCCTTAGTAGGTTTGTAAAATTTACAATGTTCAGGCTAATATTTGGGCTAATCCAGAGAACTGGATTTCTATTCTAATGAATTGAGTATGTTAGTTGTGACTACCTAAGTGCAACTAACAGCCCAATCCTCTCCAGCACAGGAGCAGCAGTGCTAAATGGCTACCAACGAATCCTCTGCTGGATTCGAGCAGGCTGGAGATCTCCTTAGAAGAAGGGGATATTAGTCCCCTTACCCCATAACGCCCCAACCTGCTCAGTGGGGTTTCTCAAAGGGGCTATTTAGCTGACGTAGACTGGAGAAACCCCATATCAGATTCTGGAGCCTAACAAGGGGGATAGAATTCGACTGAGGAGGTCTCCACTGGACCCACCTCCCCATCCCGGGCCTCTCCCTCCCTCCCATTCCAACCTCTCTCTGCCCTCCCGCAACCCTCCCCATGCCTCCACATTACTTGGTGATTTTCTTAGTTCTGGCAGTGGCTGGGTCTCTGCCTGCAGCGTCAACGGAGTGCTGCAGGCCTCTCTGCTGGTGCCGCTTACTCGTCAGGTGATGCAAACGTGCAATTTGCTTATTACATGTTTGTGACACCCAGTGCCAGCACTGTGGCCACCGCAATGATTCTGAGGCACCACTGGATCAAAAAAAATTTTTTGGATTGGGGAGTCATCAGATTTTTGACAACACTGAAGCAATATTTTCCCATTTTCTCTGGTGCAGCTTATACTGACACTTATCATGCCACTTATTTATTCACTTGTTTTTAAAAGTATGTCTTAGTTTATTTTTGCCGAAAGACAAACACAAGGCAGCTAATAAAAAACAACAAATGATTATCAATGCCCTAAAATAACTATACTGAAATAGCAGTGGAAATCACCAAGAGCAAAAATCTTTACAAAACAGCACTCAAAACCTAAATGAACAGCAGAACCAAATCTAAATCAGCAGAAAATCAATTTGGCCCACAGCTTTTGGGAAAACAGCAGTTTTTCATTGGGTGCCTAAAGTTATATAGCACTGGGGACTGGTGGACCTCTCTGGGGAATGCACTCCAAAAGTTGATGCCTCTACTGAAAAACAGCAGGACAACAACCTACTGGAATGTTTCTTATATTTGTGATTACTAGTTTCAACCTCAGATTGATTTACAGTGCAATCCTATGCATGTCTGCTCAGAAGTAAACTCCACTGAGTTTAATGAGACTTATTCTCAGGTAAGTGTGATTAGGACTGCAGCCTTACTCACCGTGCAGGCAAATCTGAAATTTGAAGGGATTGTTACCATGGACCTGCTATTAACTGTAAGTGAGAGAATCTAGGGTAAGTCGTTAGGTTAGGAGGAACCCTCCCAAGTTCAAAATATTACACTGTAATCCTGTTATTTTGAACATTCAAAGGATGCTTCAGTTCTTAGCAACCTGATTCTATGTTTAGAAATCCTGTTTATTAGTGAAAAATCACAAAAAGAGCAAGTAAGTACACAGGCTGCTTTTCAAAATGTGTTCCCCGGCATTGCAGTAAACATTTCAAAACCAGGTTCAAACCAAATTGCAAATTGCCAGGAAAAACTACTGAGGGAAGCTTAGGAAGGGAGACTCCTCAGTTAATAAACATGCAAACATATCTCAAAATAAATAAGAAACATTTACAAGGAAGTCAGAACAAATATATAATTGAAAGTGGAGCCTGGAATGTCATCAGACCATGCCATGTCTTCACCATAACTAAATTCCTAGTCGGCAACTCTGTTAAACCAAAGTACTTTGAAACTGATTCATGCTCAGTTTATGCAAATACCTTTTTTTTGCTGCCTCAAGTAAATGCAAGTTGACTTTTTCCAGTGGATAAAGTCATGATGAATCATTTTGTGAACTGAACAAGCAGCCATGACACAACACCTTCAAAAACAAGATGGAACTCAAATGTGATCTGTTATAACCTGGAAATGTGATGGCTATTCGTTCAGCTAGCTCAACAGAAGCAAATTTACCAAAGATGGCCTTATGACCAAGGTGACCATATTAGCCCCCATAAAGGCACAGCGCAAATGCTGCACTGTAGCTTGCTACTTGAAGAAACACAGTATGGAGACCACACTGGCCTCCAATGGAAGCACATTCCATGAAGTTGATGTCACTGCTAAAAAATATCCCTGATCTTGGGGGATAATCACCATACCCTGACAGTAAGGGCATCTGGAGAAAGGCCCCAGACACTGAGCAGATGTTGAGCAAGCATTGGCAGCCATGTGACAGGAAGTCAGTTGGCACAGAAGAAGGGTGGTGTATAGGGGGGCAGATGGTGAATGGGAAAGAGCAGGTGTTTATGGAATGGATTATCCATTCCAAAAATGCCATTGTATTCTGAAAATATTGCAGTGTGATCCCAATAATAATGTATATTTTTTAGAATTCATTCTAAGACCTTGGAAGTTAACATTTCTGTCAGAACTATTTCCATCTTGAAAAGATGATTTTAAAGGTGCTTACTGCACTCTTTAGGGGCCATAGCTACACCCCAAAAGTGCAATAGTCATTGCTTATCTAAGCAAGGGGAAGGCAGCACAGCAAAATGCCTCTGGACTGCCCCTCCTTACCTGTACCTCCATCACCTGCTGGCTCTCATTCCAGCTGGGTGGAGCATGAAAGTGGAAGAGGAGTCCATTGCCACTCTACCTTCACTAACTTACTCTGTCTAACCTGAATGTATCAAGAAGCAGCTGGGCAGGAACCAGTAGGTGGCAGAGATAAGGGTGAGGGGCCTCTGCTTCCATCTTACCTGTCTAAGTAAGAAAGTGGCAGTGGAGGCAGAATCCTGTTCTGATTAACCTTCCCTCCCCCCTCGCCCAGCATCACTGTGTGCTGAAATATGTTGCTGCAGCCTCAAGCCTTCTCTAATTGTTCTCAAGAGTAAGAAGAAAATGAGAGTGCATGGTGAAGCTTTCAGTTGGGCAGCAGGTTAGGGAAGGTGGCAGGCATGCACGGAACACCCCTTATCAATTTGCTGCTTCTTTGCCCGGAACACCCCTTATCAATTTGCCAATTTGCCCATCACTGGAAGCTGGTCACACTTGAATTGCTAATGGCTGGCCCAGCCCTGACTGCAGTCCTCTAACTCTTTATACTTTCTCAATGTAGGACAGGAGGTCTGGTCTAGAGGGTAGAGCCTCCGTCTGCCTGAAGATAACATCCACAAGGTCGCCAGTTCGAGGCCACCGGCACCGTGCGACCTTGGAGCAGCTGACAAGCTGAAGCCGAGCAATTCCATCTGCTCTGAGCGTGGGAGGATGGAGGCCAGAATGTGAAGCCAGATCGGAATGAAACACCTTGAATGTAGTCGTTCTTGAAAGAAAGAACCTTCTTTGAAATTGTAAAAATCCCTATTTAATAAGGGATTTAATAAAAAGCCTGCCTATGTAAACCACCTTGAATAAAGTCTTGAATAAAGACCAAGAAAGGCGGTATATAAATACCTGTTGTTATTATTATTATTATTAATGTGATCAGAACAAGTAACTGACCTTCCTTACAGAAATGACTGTAGGAAAGCACAGACTATCTTGAGGAAAAAGTGAACAAATTCTGATTTGGACTGAAGATTATTTTAAGAATCATGACTTCTCTAAGTCATGTGGAAAACTCTCCAAGTAATTTAAGTGTCTGTGAGAAATAAAGCTAATATTGTCTCCTGTGCTGTAACATACTTTAGAATGTTCTTCTGTGAGAATAACAACTGCTGTGCATATATCATAACAAAAGGATCAGTTTTAGAAATACAGTATTAAATTTCTTTACAGCAAGTGCATCTCAGGCAATACAAATTCATGCCACTAGATGACAGCACAATAAACATGTAAATAATGCAACTTTATGTACAGCAAGACACAATAAGAATTTACTAATTGCACTGCCATTAAATAGTGCTCCTCATGTGTATGTTTAAGATTGTAGGGATTAATTTTACAATTTTTCACTCACTTAGGACATTAAAGCACCATTTTGTTTTCTTAATTATATCCAGTCTACGTACTAACAACAAACATAGGTAGTCAAGTATTTAGTGAAGTAAAATGGGGCCACCCAAAAATAAGGTAGCAGTTTCTACATACTTTGGGGGCATCTCAATTAAAATAAAAAATAATGGGGGAGAGGTTAGAAGTCCAAAAAAAAAAAAAGCCCAGTGTAGATTGAGCATGCTCAGTGGCCTCCAGTAGTCACAAACCTTTGAAGGTGTAATGTGGGGGAAAGAAAATGGAAAACCTGCTTGGGGAGGGATGGGACTGGCTTGCTTAAGTTCCTCTTAGCTTACAGTATCCTCGAAGGTGGCATGGTTGGCAGTCTTGAACCCTGAACGCAACATTCCTGTTAGTGATAGTGATGTACTGCAGCTTATGGTTGCAAGTCCCCACTTGTAATTCTCATCCTATCAACATGAGGTTTATCCTTTTAAAAGTAAGAGTCTGTGAAATAAAATTAAGCCTACTTGTTCAGTGTCTGAAATTTTCTACAATAGTAATGGAAGTAAAACTTGCCGTTTCAATATTTCTGTTTATCCTCCTAGCAAGTCTCGAACGAAATATTCGTTATAGCCATAAAGTAGCATGAATGTAAGAACTGCTCTTATGAGTAACAGTGTTTGAAAACTGTTATTTACCATACTCAGAAGTAAGCTAATTGTGTTAAGTAAGGCTGTAATCCTATCTTACTCATCAGAAGCAAACACCTCTACTTATGAGATGTCCAAACTAAGGTGTTTGACACAGCAAACTAAGAGTCACGATACTTTCAGCTGAAGGTTTTGCTGTCATCACTAGAACTTTTCTTTATAGCCAAGTGACTCAGGTAACTGTGTAAACTGGATGTGGAGCTTGTGTGTGTGTGTGGCCCTAAGGAAAAAGGGCTACTAGATCCATATTGAGAACTGCATGTAAACTTCCCAATAGATGCACTGCCCAGGTTCATGCAGTTCATCCAGTACTATGTGCACCTATCCCATGGGAGGAACTATGGGCAAACATCCCACAGGAAGATGTGCACCCATCCTGGGAGGGAAAGAAGTTTCAGAGTGGTGTTTGGATCTGTGGGAAACAGCTCCCCTCCTGTGCATGCAGCTCTATATAATCTAGAGAAGTAGAATGCGCTCTCATTTAAAATCTGTTCATAAATCACTTATTTGACACCATTTGCATTCCTCTCAAAACTTCTAATTTTCAACCTAAATTGCTAGTAATCAGCTTCTGTCCATGTGTTCTGTACTCATCATTTCCTTTAACATAAATTTACCACTCAGCCATTCAATGCACCCACTTGATTTACTGAAAATCCATTCACTTCCTAAAGCCTCTTACACACATCTCCAATGCATTAAGCAAGTTCTTGCAAACAATACACATATTTATGCTTCTCACAAGTAGTTATACAAAATGAGATACAGTGATTTCTGTTATTATTCATGAAACTGCTGTTTAAATGAATAGGTTTGCACTGTGATGTGAGGTTTTCGGAAATGACTTCAAAACAGTAACAGTTGGTACCAGCCTCTAGCCATGCAAACAATGAGGTACCAGTTGTGAATCAATGGGAAACAATGGTCAGTGTGCAAAGAAACATAAGTCAGCAGTAGTATACAGCCTGAAACAATAGATTCTCAATCAGGGAGAGCAGTAAAAACAAGTTTCATTTGCAAAAAAAGGCTTGTTTGGTGGTGAAAGCAATATGCATTACATACAACAACAGGCATAATTAAACAAAGAAAACATGAATGGGGGAGAGGTGAGTATCTATTTCATGTCTTGGATCTGACAACAGGCATCCATAACATTCTCCATTGCTGTAATCGTTCTTCATTTACACTACCTTGAGTTTCTGAATCCTACAGAACCTAAGAGTAAGGTTGCAATTCTATCCACATTTACCAGGGAGTAAATACCACTAAATAAAATAGGGCTTGCTTCTGAGCAGACATACCTAGGCTTGCTCTGCTACCACTCCTTCCCCTTCCTCTGTGACCTCTGTAGTATCAATTTCTAGCGCCTTGGGCAGGGAACTGTCTTCAATTTTATTATAAAGCACCATGTACATTAATGGTGCTATATAAAAATAACAGTATTATTATTATCATTGCACAAAGGTTGGGATAATATCTGCCTTTTAAAAAGTTGAACAGAAGCACTTTGGCATCCTGACTTTGGTCCTCCAATGGCATCCTGACTTTGGTCCTCAAAAAACTTGCTTATAATGATGTCGTTAGACTCAGTGATATGGTTCATTAACAAGGAATTTCTGTATAAAATGTAGTTTGAGATCTCCGCACTTGCCACATAACTTGCAATACCTTTACTTTTTAATTTTTTGTATTTGCTTTTAATAAAATAAAAAAGTATAGTTAAAAAATTCTGTATATAGTATTACACTGTAAAGAAAAGAGCACATGGGACAGCCTCTGTGCTGTGAACTCTCCACATGGAATTCATGACACCCAGAGAGACTTTCCAGTGGGTCATGTCCATTGCACACACGCCTTATTGTTGGCAATGGCATGACACTCTCGATGCAAGTGAATGATCTGCGTAGCGAGAGACACTGTACAATACAGCCACCATGCAATGCAATGTGGATGCTGCTTCAAATGGGTTCTCTGTGGTGTTTGTAGTGTGTGGGCTTGCCTGGCTGCAAACAGTGTCTCTATAGTAATGTCTTACCTATATCACCATAGATGTTTTAACTACTACTTGCTGAAGTTTCATACCTGTTGTGACAAACCAAGTAGTGAAATATGAGCAGAGGATGCTAACATGCCAGAACTCATAATTATATTTCTTTACAGCATTACAGCCCAATCCTATCCACACTTTCCTGGGAGTAAGCCCCATTGACTCTAATAGGACTTACTTCTGAGTTGACATGCATAGGATTGGGCTCTTAATCACCATGTTAACTGTGTAGGTTGACACTGATCAATCCCTTATTTGAACTATTACTTAATAATTCTCCACCCCTCCCCACAATACCTTGAAGCATTTGTTTCCTGCTACTCAAGTTTCTGCCAAGCACATCTCTTATCTACCTTGTCTCCATTGCCCATATGGTTCCTTGGGTTTCATAAGCCTTTAAAATAATTAAGATATATTGTTAATAGAATGCTGGGGCAAGTTAATAGTCTGTTGCCACTAGATACAATGTCAAGATGGAACTTATTTCCTAAGCAGGAGGCAAGTATCTGGTAACAGCTTTCTAATTCAATAATTTTGTTTCTGTTACACAGTACTACTTGATTAATGATGCAGATTGTATCATCATATCTCCTGTAGAAAAATGACAGTGGTTTAGTGTGCATTTGGTATAAAGCTTCATTTTATTCCATACTTTCTGACCTTGTGAGTGATTTCTATTCTGCCAGGTTGGAGACACAAGTACATCATCCTACAGGTCTTACTTATGAAACGAAATCTCTTGTCTCCATGTGTCTGGCTTGAAATCATATACATTGGCTGCTGGGGCATTTTATCAAGCACAGTTTCAATTTGCTTTACCTCTCTCATGTGAAAGGAAAATTCTGGCATTCTTCAGCCATTAGCTCATACATCACACTAACAGATTATTAAAATAATATTTCATATAACTTTGAAAAAATAAAGTATTCAGAATAGTCTTCAGAGACACTATTCATATTCCCTCTTTTCCACATCTGATTTCAGGGCAACTTGTTCAAGATTTTCACTCTGTTGTGCTAATTAAAGGGAAACAACCTGTTCTGAAATTTACACCCAATCCTATGCTGGCCTCTGGCACATAAGGCATATTGTGCCTACTTGAAAGCCTGAATGTCCAACATGGAGCTGCCTGGACATGCCAGAGATTTCGCTGATGCTGATCCACGTAGACCCTTAGAGGCTGCTGGGGCTTTACTTGAGGTAAGGGGACAGCAATCCTGTTCTAAGGCAGAATATTCTTATATGGACAGCACTGCCCATACTCTTGCTAGAAATGAGATCTCCCAGGGTTTGGGGGCTCTTACCTTCCTTCTGTCTGGTTTTTCTTGGCTTTGGATGATCTGCCATCCAGTTTAAACTCAGTTTGAGAAGGAACTGGAAGTAGATGCCAGATACTAGGCACTTGCATCCTAGGTCCACCTGTCAACTACTACCTGTAGTAACTCCACAGTTCCCTTCCAGCACTTTGCACCATTGTAAACATTCTAAATCGGTGTTTCTCAAACTGTGGGTTGCAAAACAATTTCAGGTGGGTCCCCATTCATTTCAATATTTTATTTTTAATATATTAAACTTGATGCTACCATGATATGTGATTGCATTTGGGGAAATGTTATAGACCTGTAATTTTAACAAGCTACTATGTATATACTTTTATCAATGATAGTAATGGAAACTTACTCCTGGGTAAATGTGGGCAGGATTGCAGACTAGGATGGTGAAAATTTTTCCTGCTTGATGATGTCACTTCCGGTCATGATATCACTTCCTGTGGGTCCCAACAGATTCTCATTCTGTCCCGGTACTAAATGTGTGAGAAGCACTGTTCTAAATAATTACTTTTCTTGTAGTCTTAGCTTTTCTCTTGCCCTGACTGCCTGCCACCCCCAACTCCCTGAAATCTCTAACTGCTGTTATAAACTGTGCGCGCAATATCTATGTGTGATTCAGAAGCTTGAAGACGAAACACCTGTCCATATAATTGCATAGCTCCTGAACTATAGGTTGGGCTGTTGACAAATGAAAGGGCAAGACTAGGAGATAATGTTCAATGTAAATGAGAAAAGAAATTGGTTCAAAGGCAAGCTTACCACACCAGCAAATGAAAGGAAGCGGGAATATATAGTGCAATGGAAGAAAGTAGGAATGAAAGGCAGAACGAAATATTCTGCCTTTGAAAATGTCATGAAAGGTTTTTTTTCCCTCCTAAAATACAAAAGAAAAACTGATGTTGTTAGGCTGCCAATGTACATGACACTTTACACAGTACAGGAGACAGGCCCCTGCCCTGGAGGGCTGATAGTCTATAATATGACCTTGGAAAACAATACAGGAAGGTGAAGCAGATAAAGAATACACAGTTATTTCAGTTATTTCAGCCTTGTACATACGCAGGCTAAACTTCAGGAGAGCTTGAACTAGAAAGTTGTGCCAAAGGCTTTATGGAAAAAGTGGGTTTGCGATCATTGTTTCCTTTTGCTGATGTAATATTGGAAGCATTATTGATATTAGCTGTGATTATTTACAGTTGCTCAATGGACTTGCTAGTTAACATATTGTGAAAACAAACAAGAACTAAAAACCCCTTTACCTCTTCCTTTTCCAGGTCTAAAATCTGCCTCAAATAGGGTTGTTACTGCTTTTACACGTGGACAGGTCATGTGACTAAACCACCTGGAAACAGCAGAACACCAGTTAATGACTTGCTACATTCAACTAATGTTAAACTGATTTTTAGTGGAAGGAACTGTCATTTTATGAAGGGGAAAAAGATAGCCGATGGCAGTTAATGACTTGTTAGGGTTAAATTACATGCAGAATTGGCTACAGATGTGTGGATTTTTATAAAACAATATTTTTATGGTAGTAAAACACTGACATATCCACTAGGTGGCACATGATGTTAATATATTATACCTTCTCCACAAAACCTCCCATTCATGGCATAAATAAAGACCAGCATTATTAATTTATACCACTGCATCCATTCTACCCCCAATATTTGTTTAGCCAGCTGTTTCCTCTAATCCTGCTAAAGCACCATTGATTAAAATCCCAAATATTCTGAGGGGTTTATTTTAACCCCAGAGAACATTTTGTTACCTACAAATTACAAGCTACCTTTTCAAGTACATAACTGTACATAACAGTTTCTAACTGTTGAGTCAGAAGTCTAAAAATTCCTTCACAGCAACAAGTTTGTGAGTTGAAAAGGATTCACTTAAACATCTCCCAAAAATGAAAAGAAAAAAATGTATATATTGATAGACTATACAGTAGTTCTGATTTTGAAATGTATGATAAATGAAAAAAAAAAAATGAAACCACTGTCAATGTTGCAGAATGTTTAGTTCAGCAGAAAGGTAAATATTTATTCCAGACTGGAGCTTTTAATTCTTGGCATAACTTTCAGGTCTTTTCTGAACAATGTTTAGGACATTACTCCTAAACATAACTACAAGAAGAAAGTCCCACTGAACACATGAGATTTACTTCTCTACTTTTAAACCATGTTTAAAATTCCTCTACAAGAAAGCAAAGGACTAACATTGATTCTTCTCCTTTTCCCAAGGAGTCTTTGAGTGCATAGACAACATAATTAAGGCTGCAATCCTAACCACAATTTCCTAAGAGTAAGCCCCATTGAACAAAACAGAACTTACTGAGTAGACCTGGTTAGGAGTGTGCCCTAAATTAGATTATTATTCTTATTGTAGGTCTTGAGCAGTGATTTTCACCACTGGCCCATGGCACATTGGTGTGCTGCAAATGGGCCACAGGTGTGCTGCAGGAGTTTGGGGAAAGTTCATTTATTAGCAGAGCTATTGGGGGATGTGATGGTATGCCTTGAGGTTTGCCAGCAGTGCACTATGCCTTGTCAGTTGTCAAAAAACTGGTGGTGGGCCTTGATAATTTTAGTACCTTGCCAATGTGCCATGAGAGCAAAAAGATTAAAAATCACTGGTCTAGAGAAAGAGAAAAAATTAAGGGGCAAAAATATAAAGGCAAATTAGCGCAAACACAACTAAGAACTCATTACATTTCCTCATTATCTGCTTTCATGGAGGTTGTTGGCTACCCAACTTAACTCCGCATCTCAAAGAAGAGTTACACTGATTTTATGTAAAGAAAACTATTAAAAATATATCCAGTCAAAGCAGGTTTCCTGATTAACCAGACAATCAAAAGGAGCATCCTTTCAGAATTTCTAAATTTCATGCACAGTACACATAGCTGCTCCCTCATCACAAGGTGGAGAAACAGCATCTATATTCTATACTTGATAAATAAAAGTTAACTAGTAGTCCATCCAGTCTAGGGGCAGAATGCTGGCTAACATGCAGAATTTTTCAGGGCCAGGAGGAAAGAGAGTTGTTGAGAGGCTGTGTGTCGGAGATCAGGGTCATAGTTCAGTGGTAGAGTCCATGCCTTGCATACAGAAGCTTAAAAGCAAAATTCCTAGCATCTACAGATGTGCTGGAAAATATCTCTGCATGAAACCTTGGAGAACTACTGCTAGGCCGTTATTACAACACCCTTTAACCTGGTGTTGGCTAAATGCTGTCTGGTCTATGTTTTCTCTAACATAGACAGTGGTCCTGTAATTAGAACTTTGGGGCAAAAGCAAGCATTACCAACTGGTGCTGGTAGCTGGGAGAAATCTGTACTAGGGCGACCAGATACAATGGAGAACAGAGTGCCTATTACTTTAACTGTTGTATAGAAGTGGGAATTTTGGCAGGTGCAGCTCAACAAGCAAGGATTTAAAAACCTGTAACTGCCAAAATTGCCTCTTCTATAAAATGGTTAAAGGTATAAGCACTCTGCCTCCATCCCCTCCTTTGTATCTGGTCATCCTGGTAAGTACTGTTTACAGCTGAGGAAAAGGAAGGCTCACATGCATAGGTATACTGGCTCTGCTAGACTGGCTATTTCATGCATACAGTAGCTCCTGCCTTGGGTCCCTGCAGCAAAATATATACTTTTGCAGATAACTCTACATTCTGATGCATACCCATGAACAATATTTATCTCTGTGTAAGAACAATAACATGTGAAATGTTGTTGTTATAATTTAGAAGAATATTTATGCACCACTTTTCAACAAAAAAGTTCACAAAGTGATTTACAGAGGTAAATAAATAAATAAATAAATGGTTGTTGTACCATCATGTCTGCTGCATGATCTACACACTACACCTTGTCAGGTATAGATAGTCATCAGATTCCATATTCATTTAGGGGTCCAAGAATTCACATATCCCCTTTCCAATTTGTTGGGATGGTGGCCCCTCCCTGGCTGGTGGTGATCCATGTCCAGCACAAAGTGCCCTCCCTTGAGTTCTTCACACATTGCAAAGAACTTGGAGGGGAAGGATCTCTGTGCTAAGTATGAATATTGTACAGTGTAGAGCTAAGGTATTAATTTAAGATGAAGGCAGGGTGGGAAACACCATGTTAAAAAAAAAAAAACCTGAGAGAAAAAGAGAGACTCTAACCCTACCCCTCTGCTGAGTTGTAGGCACAGTCCAGGAAAGGGGTCAATGGTGATGGGAGGCAATTGCAAATAATGGCTGACCCTGAACTAAACCAAAATCTGTGGATCTTAGACAGGAGCCTGCCAAAAGTCAGTCGGAACTGCCACATTAACTCTCTCAGTTCAGGGTCCAGCCAACCTGGCCAGATTCTGCATTAACAGAGAGGAAGAGCAGGAGACTCTTGTGACAGCACACAGCAGTCTAGAACAGGTTGTGCAGTAGAGGTTCCCTCCACTATTCTCATTGCAATCTCCTCTTCCTCCAGACAGTGAAAGGACTACCCTATGCCAAAAAATTCAAGAATTCTCAAGAAGTTGGGGCCAGCCCAACTTGTCACATTGCTGAAGTTCTACACAAACTCTAAACAAACTCATCAAAAGATGACCTGAACTAGGACAAACATCACAGAGGGAGCTACTCTCCTGTTAGATTTGCATACTGTTGAAGTTCCAAACAATACTAATTTATATTAGTTACATGTTATATATCATATACAGACGCATATAATTATATATTATATAATATATATATTATATATAGATGCAGAGCATTTCTGAACATATGTATCTTTAACAGGTAGCTGCATTCATTTGGTGTTACATAATAAAATGATGCTTTGCACTGCTCATCTTAGTAATTTTTTATTTTTTTTTGCTAGCATTTTTATTTTTCCTGAAGGTAGACATTGGTCACAGGCCCATGTTAGCTTCACAACAAGCATGTTTTTCCCCCCTTAAAAATAATAATTTACAACTTTGTATTTGATCCAACTTGGAAATAAAAGTTTATTGGAATGGCAGCCTTCTTGGCACAAATGCACCACAAAACAGATGCTTCTTCACTACACTACTGATAGTTTTAGCATTTATATCTTTGAAGGCAGGGTTTGTTCAACACTGAATTTACTGCCCAGTCCTATCCCCACCACTTTATAGCATGCTGCCACACCAGTGGAGAAAGCATTGCATGCTGTGGTGGGGCGGCGGTGATCAGACAGTCTTGAGGAGAAAAATATTTGTTACTTATTTACTTATTTAACTTATCCCTTGATAGGTTGCCTGATCACCTTGGACATACAAATCTTCTTGGACATATGCCAGCCATTTTGCTGATGTATGTCTGAAGACAGAAACGGGGCAGGGAGGTTTAAAAAAGAGGGGATAAGATCTGGCACATGCTGGTGCCCTTGAGATTCCCCTCCCTTTCATCCCATCCTCCCTTGACCCTCCTTGAAACTCCCCTTCTCCACCCATGACACACCCCTGCTGCAGTGTAGGAGCACTGACAGGTCTCTGGAGCAGCTGCTGTGTGTGCTGTGAGCTGCTTCCCTTCTGCAGTAGAGACCCAGAAGACACAACAGTGGCCAGGCTTCTGTGCCACTGTAAAGGATCTGTGCTGCCGAAATATTAGATTTGCTAGATGGACTGCCAGAATAGGATTGGGGTCCTAGAATTGCAAGGCTTGTCAGTTTAAGGTTCCCATGTTAGAATACTTATCTGGGAGTAAGCCCCACTGAACTCAGTGTGACTTCTTCTGTGTATGCAAGTACTGAATGAGTATGTAATTTAATAGATCCTGTTTAATGAACAGAGTTGGGCCATTTGATGTTAGCTCAGTATTTGCTTCCACTAGCAGTTCAAAGCTACTTGCATAAACATCTTATTCTTCTTCCATCTTCCTGATGTGGTATCTATCATTCCTTGAATGTTGTTGAGAAAAGGAGAGCATACATTCAAGATGAGGAAACCCCTGACTCCTACTATTCAAATATTGTATGGATTCTGCACTCAGCTTCTGGACAACATTCTCCCCCTAAGTCCCACTGGCCTGGTGCAAGTTAAGAAGCTAGTTTAAACAGATTACTTTTGGTAAGAGCTACTATGACTCAGGGAAGACTTAGGGCCCAATCCTATCCAATTTTCCAGTGCCAGTGTAGCTGTGCCAATGGGTCATGCACTGCATCTTATGGTAGGGCAGCAGTCACAGAGGCCCCCTTAAGGTATGAGAACATGTGAACATCCTCCTTCTGTGGCTTTAGGCAAGTGGATGTCAGTTGTGGAATGAAAAAGATAAAAAATGTAAAGCACTTTGCAAATTTGACAGTGCTATGTAAATAAAAAAATTAGTGCAGTGGGTTAAAGATATCTAGTACCATAGACTTGGATAGGATGGGAGCTGGCTTAAATCCAATAACTCTCATTTAATAGCTTATTGGGTCAGCCTGTAACTTTCTTAACATGCAAGGAAGCTGGCTTCTGAGAATGTAATTATCAAAAGGGCACAATAATACAATTCTTTCATCTTCTGGGAATGTGCATTACAAGTCACACTGCCTCACAGCATGTATAATGATACCACAGAAATTCACATTTTGAGACAAACTTCTTGCTTTCTATGCATATCAAACGTGCTAGCAAATTGAAAATCTTAAACTCGTCCTTATTAATTTTCCATTAAGCTTTCTTCACAAACTGTACTTCATGTAATCTTTTTTGAGATTATGTTTAGAATTCAAAAAAGTATGTAGATTTTTAAAGACATCCTCCTGAAATTCTAGACGTGCTTTTTCCACTTTGAAAATTCCTAGCAGTGACAGGTAGTTTTTTCCCTTCTACAGATTATAGGAATGCAAAAACATTCATATATACTAACCTCGTTTACACATTGCCTAAAATGTAAGTTAACAGTTCCAAGGATTCAGCTGCATCTAATTCAACCCTTGCAAAAAGTGTTAGTTGTTGATATGCTTTTAGGATTATATTTTTTCTATTCAACTGAACTATAAAGGCAAGAAAAACAAATAAATTATTTTTTTAGGATTTTGAGATCATAGTGTCATGGATTCATTGATGGTGAGGGTGTGAAATTCTGAGTGTCCTCACTGACGGTTTGAAGTTCACCACAGCCTCTGCTCTCTCCCTCCCATGTCTACTTCTTTACACTCAGGACACACAATCCTCACAAACTGGGCCATCTTTGGTTTCTCTCCTTACACCTGGGGCACTCAGACTTTTTCCCTGCCTGCTTTTGGAGGTTTATAGGTTAGTATTGGAGAAACTCTCATTGCTTCTGGTCCTGTGACTGCAGAGAATATGACCATTACATTTTGTAAATACTATCTCAGTGGTTCCCAGTTAGAACCCACTGATGGGTCTCAACCTAATTTTTGGTGGGTCACCAAATGGTAATAGAAAGATCAGATTACTAATTGCCTCAAGCCCTGAGGCTATTCAAAAATCAGATGCTGATTACCCTGCCAAAAGCTCAGTTTGCAAGCATGTTTAAATGTTTGAGGGGGTTTTTTTTTTGTTATTATTACTTATAAATAAATAAATAAATAAAATATTTCTTTCTAGATCTCCTTTTTTAAAAGACTGGTAAACCTAGGTGGGTCCTGATAGCATGTTGCTTTAAAAAGTGGGTCCTAGTGCTAAAAAGTTTGCGAACCACTGTACTAATTCATAGCTAAGTTGGAGAATCCAGGAAGAGTGATAAATTTTGATAACGATAAATTTTTCCCAAGTCTCTCATTCGCACCTCCAAACTCCACCTAAGATTTTCACATCACCTCTGTGAGGCATTCCAAGAAGACCTTTCCAGTATGGAGATGGTGTGTCAAGAGAGGAGTCAGCTGTAGAACTGCTGCCTGTAGGGATGTGTGGCGGGTGGGGAGGCAGGTGAGGCAGAGCCTCCCCACCGGAGAAAAGCACCACCGTGTGAGATGCCTCAGCACGCACAACCCATGTGCTTGTGCTGTGGGTGGGGAGGCAGGTGAGGCAGAGCCTCCCCACAGGAGTCCTTCGCCAAGCGCTGCCCCTGCGTGAGCTGCTCAACAGCACCCACAACCCACGCGCTTGGGCACCTCACACAGCGGCGGAGGTCTGGAGGCTCTGCCTCCCCTGCCTCCCCACCGACCGCACCTCCCTGGCTGCCTGCCATGTGGATGCTCAAAGGCAGAGGAGCCTTGGCCAGAAGTGGGGGGGAAAGGTGGCAACTCCTCTTCCCCAAGCGCTCCTCCACTCAAGTTTTCAGGAGCGCGCGCCTTCAGGTGGGGGGGGGGGAGAGTTACCTTGCTCAGGGCTTCACGGCGCAGATGCCAACGGCGAGCCTGGCGACGCGGGGTCCCCAGCGCAGGTCTCCGGCTGGCCTGGAGTGTCCCCGTTGCGCGCGCGCGCCCTCCGGCTGCTCCTTCTTGCCCGGCGCTCGACAAAGTCCTGAGGAGAGGAGAGCCTCAGAGCGCGTCAGACGTGCAGGGCGCCTCTAGCATCTCTTAATTGCCGCTCGACCTGAGCCCCGGGCTGGAAGGGGTGGGCACTGGACGGACAGCCAGCCAGCCGCGCCAAGGCGCCCGCTGCGCACACGCCCAGGGCAGGCTCTCGGCGCGCAGCCTTCAGCCCCGAGTCCTGACGTCCTCTCGCCCCCCCCCGGCTTCGCTGGGCGCCCTGCCGACCCCTCACGCCACCCCCGCCCACGCCCCAGCGCTGCCCACCCAGCGCAGCCGCTCCTCCAGAGTTCCCCTGCGGAGAGGTGGGCGCGCTGCAGGGCGAGGAGAGACCGACACCCGGCCAGCCCAGGCTGCTCTGCCCTCCTCCTGTCGCCCCCCCCGCTCCCTCGCCTCCCCGGGATGGGGGGTGTGGGTGTGAATGGAGAGCAGCTACGAGGCTCTATCGACCCACTTCCCTCAGGCTGCCAGCCTATCCTCCACACTTTCCTGGGAGTAAGCCCCACTGACTACAGTGGGGCTTGCTTCTGAGTAGTCAGGCATAGGGTGGGGCTCTCAAGACTCTCACTCCAAGCTCAGGGCAACTCTGGGACAGTCAACAGAACTTTCTGGAATGTGAGCATGAAGGGCTGCAGGGGGGCACTCTGAACTGCAGAGCCTCTGTGCACTGCAACCCTGGACCACCAAGCCTAGAAGCTGGGCTGTTTCTTACAATGTTAAGATATTGCCGATGGCATAAGGGGGGGGCGGCAAGGGGCACAAATGCCCCTACTGTAAGGGGGATTTCAGTCAAGATCAGAAGCCTGAGATCACACAACACATGTTTAGTATGAGTTGAGAGTGAAAGAATTCAGAACCCTGATGCCCTCCAGCATACTCAAAGGCCAGAGCCTGTGTCACCTAGCCTAGGCGCCCCAAAAATGACTGCATCTCCTGTTTCACAGGGGTCAGGCACATGATGCTTCCCGAAGACCTTGAAAATGTGGTCCATGAATCACATCCAGTTTCAAACACATTACAACTTTGACTGCTGTTTTGCCTTTTCTCTATCTCCCCCCTCCTTCAACACACACACACCACCTACCAAATGAGGATGACGCTTGATGGGTCTGATGAAATAGACCGTATCTACAAAAGCCTATGCTGAACTCAACTGGTCAATCTTGTTTTTGAAACCATAAGTCATCTGCCCTGAAAAGATTTAAAAAGTGAAATAACTTCTAGGAAAAGTTTATTCCTAGAGATGTGTTTTTTCATTATAACAAAATAAAAACACAACACCACTTACTGCACTTCTCATTTTAGTAAAAAAAACAAAAAAAACCTGTAATATGTGAAAAAATAAAATCATTTTTCAGGGACGGGAACTCAAATCATAAAGACTTGACTCAATTTGCAAAACTAGACGTTTTCTGCAACTTATGGGAACTCAAGTCATATGTGTCATTGACTTGGATCCAGACTCGCACTCCTTCTGAAGGCAGAATCAGGAGTCATGATGTTAAGGGGAGGGTTTATAAGGAACTGATTGTTTTTCTCCACTGCTACACTCACTCAAATAACAGCACAACTTTGTTTACATGAATGAAATTGAAATGGTGGTTGAAGTGAAGGACTTCAACACATTGATGACTGCAGATGGGATGGGAATATCACAGCAGTGTTAAATGAGAACTCTGACACACACACACACACCCAACATCTCTGTGTTTTCTGCACACCTCTTGACTCATTTCTCATAAAGACTTGGACTCAGACTCGAGTCCAAATGACTCTAAAAAAGGCTCAGTCACGACAGCCACCCGTTATGACTCATGAGTGAGTCAAATAAAGGCGTGGAGACTCGCAACGACTCACAACTTGGCGCAGTGACTTCAGCACATCCTTGCTATTTTCTAACACCGCTACATATTGGTCACTATAGGCTGGTTGGGCTGGACTGGCGGGTCATGGGTAATGACTGGGGTTGCATCTGCTGACACTATACCACCAATATCACCTATCTAGTACACTTTTAAAGTTATTATAATTCATAATTACAATGTATAAAAACGCACCCTTGGAATGAAAACACCTAATGCCACTTTCTGCACTTCTCAGTTTTGTCAAAAAATGTAATCTGTGAAAAAAAAATTTTTTAAGAACATCTCTACTTACTACACCTTGCTACATGGTGGAATCTCCAAAGTGTGGAAAGGTAGAGGAATGAGACTTTAACCATAGGATCTAAAACATATTTGTCCCAAGAACTCCGCAACCGTGGTTTAAACAATAATATCAAATGTTCAAGCTGTCGCAAACATTTTGAAAATTCTTTTTATGTGGAGTTCCTAGTCTAAACCTCGAAACTCTATGCACATAGCAACAAATTTGCTGCCACAGCCCAACTCTAGGACATCATTCCTCCATAGCAGAAGCATGGCCTCCTGTCGAAACATGCTATTTTTAAATCTTACTGTAATATCACAAAATGACTATGTATTGCCACTTTTCTTTGGCCAAAGAAATCCAGGGTCTGGCAGGCATCGCAGAAGATTCTTCTGAGATCCAGCAATATTTTGACCACAAACATCTAGTCGACTGAACAAAAAGAGCTCTTTAGTAGACTACAGGTACATCCTGACAGTGTGCTTGAAATATCCATTTGTAAATATAGATGTAGCAAGTCTGTCCTCACACCCTAATGTCAAACATGCTAGGAATACTCCAACAAAAATTTGTTCCACCTAAGTCCCAAATAAAGTATTAAAATGGGAACTGGTCAGCCTAATCTAAATCCCTACTGATTTCAACAGGACAGGCCAACATATACTAGGTTGGTTAGCTGTGTGTAAAATGCATACCAAAAAAATGTAAAGTTTGCATGCAACAAGGACAAGTTTGCAAAGATGTATCTTATAGGTACACTCACCAGAAAATTCAAATTGCCTGTGGTTGCTTGTTATGCTTGGTAGCAAGCCTAATTTTACTGCTGTGCAAAGAATGACATATCCTAACTTTCATTTAGTGAGACCCCGCTACTTGGAAGTGAGTTGCATTGAACTCACTGAAATGTGCTTCCAAGTAATGTATTTAGTGTCAGGGTGTTAGTCTACTTTGTCTACTGCAGGTTTATCTTATCTATAGGAGGCAGGCACAGCAACTGTCATCCAATCAATATTCAGATTTGAAGAACTGCCATTTTTGATTTAAATGTGTTGAAGTTCAGAATTCATTCTCACGTTTGCACACGTGACAGTAAAAGCACATTTGAGCCTTCCTCTTCCCATTTGGGCACACTTGAAGTACATTCTAGCCAAAATAGATTTTATTCCACAGGAAATACCTGATTGCATATGGGTTTCCTTGGACCTATGGCAGCCATTCTGTTGGAAAGAAAGGTATTGGGGCGGCTTGGGAAAGAGGGGATAAGATGCTTGCTGGTGCCACCAAGATCTACCTACTTTCTCCCTCGCACCCTGCCCTTTCCCCAACCCTCCCCCAAATTCCCCCTGCCCTCTCCACCTATGGCAGACCTCTGCTGCCAACTTATCAGTGCCAGTGGAGGCCTCTGGAGCCGCTGTTGCACATGCAATGCTGCTGGTCATTTGCAGCAGCAACCTGGAAGTGCATGATGGTGGCCTGGCTTTCATGCCACTGTAAAGATCTTGCGCTACTATAATGCTCGTTCAGGCAGCAGAGAACTCTAATTGAGCCTTTTTCTTTTTTTAAAACACAAAAATAGTTTACTATAAGTTTATATCAGTGCGTTAATCATTAATACCCTCATCATCTCTGCCACAATAAAAAATGAATTTCTTCACATTTCTGCAGTAGACTTCCACAAACATTCTGGTCTAAATATTTTACCTTTTTCAGTCTGAGAAGTTGGGTATAAATCAAACAAAAAGTCAGAAAAAAATCAGTTCCAGGGATATCTTTGCAGTTGCAGCAGTGGCAAGTGACAAGTTGCAATGCAGGAGCAACTGAGTACACAGCTTCCAAATAAATGTTTTCAGAATAAGATTAACTCATTTCTGCCCAGCCCACAGGTGTATACATTTGGTCCCTGTTGCGTATATGCAACGTTGGGCAGAAATGGTTTAAGATTTACAGATCAGTGGGGACATGCAATGTCTTCACATCAGATATGTAACCTTGGAGCAAACGGAATCACTGCCTTCCTCTCACTAGACTGAAAAATGCACGTCATTTGTTGACAATGTGGACGCCTCCAATGGTCAATATAAAACAAAAATTGGTGCAGTGACATTCTTTCATTGATCCATCCTCCATTGATAGTTTATTCTATTCATGTTTCTTTTTCTCTGACACTTGTGTGCTGACTACTGCCTTGTGCTGTATGCACTTACTTGCCTCAATGATAGTGGAACAATCTTATCATGTGCCATATATAAACACCATTCCCACATTGTCCATTAATACGTAGCCCTGTGTTGGACTGCCACAGGCACTTTTGTTGAACTAGGTGATTGCCAGTTCTTTCCATTCATTCTCACAATCACTATGGGTGCAATCCTAACTGCACCCTGGGCAAGGGTTGCAAACATGCCATAAAGCATGTTTGTGCCTCCAATAGAGTAAGCTCGGCTGGTGCAGGGACGCGTGCTAGCCTGAGAAGGCTGAATCCAGCCTCTGCTGTGCCAAAATGAGGTAGGTTCATGCTGGCCAAGTTCAGCCAGCATGGGGGTTGTGGGAAGGGTGGGGAGGAGGTATTTCGGGATGGGGGGAGGGAGGGTGGTAGGCAGTGCCATAGGCGAGTGGGTAGGGAGTGGGAGGGGAGGCCAGGATCTGGCAGTTATTCCAGATCCTAGCCCCATTCCCAGGCAGCACTGAGCAACTCCTGGCTGCTGCATTCTGCTTAGATCTGCTCCACCTCTTCAGGTGGCGCAAATCTGAGCAGAC
Organism: Tiliqua scincoides; assembly: GCF_035046505.1. Taxonomy (NCBI): domain Eukaryota; kingdom Metazoa; phylum Chordata; class Lepidosauria; order Squamata; family Scincidae; genus Tiliqua; species Tiliqua scincoides. Next base: position 35,464,254 of record NC_089822.1, read on the forward strand.
CCACTGGGGCCGCTGCAGCTCTCCTCGGTATAAGAGGAATTTTCTCCTCTTGCCTCGGATTGAGCCTCGAACAATCCCAAACTTGTGCTGGATACAGCGCAGGCTCACTGGCCTGCCTATTCCAGCGCAAGTTAGGATTGCGCTGCCCGTGTCATAATTAATTATCCCCATGTCACAACTGATAGTTTTGGGGGACATCCACACATTATTTATTATTTTTATTTTAAAAGCAGGCCAACCCAATCAGAATCTTAACATATTGTGTAATTTGGCCATAGATAGGAAGATGCAGCAGCACACGTTTCGTTGATCTGCCAACTGATGGAAAGCTTGCTGTCTAATAAAATGAGATTCATGGATCCTCTTGGCATCCTCCATACATGCATGTGTGTAGAGACTGTAAGGGCACACATCTGTGCCTATGTAACCCCTGCATAAAAGCTGACCCAGGAGAAGGTAATGCTAAATATGTCATGGTCTTGTTTAGGGTTTACGTACTTTAGCAGCAGTACATGGCAATAAGGCATCCCCTGCCAACTAGACAAGAGTCTCTTTTTCAGGTGGTGCTCCTCTTATATTTAGCACAGGGAGGAAGTAACCATCCCTTTCCACCTTAGCACAAGGTCTTGCCTAGTGGCTGTTTTCTAGTGTTCTTTTGCATCTTTTTAGATTGTTAGGCCTCTTGGGACAGGGAGCCATTTAGTGTATTTGATTTTTTTTCTTTGTGAAAAGAAACTTTGTGAACTTTGTGAAAACTTCTTTGTGGTTGAAAAGTGATATAAAGTGGTATAAAGTGGCTTTTGGTTGAAAAGTGGTATAAAAATACTGTTTACTGATTGATGATGATGATGATGATGATATTTAACCCACCCAACCACCCACCTAACCAACCGTGGACCTAGGGTGACCAGATGTCATAACTGCAAAAGAGGACAAGGCAGCCAAAAACGTAGGACATCCATGAAAAATGTAGGACATGACAAAATAAAAACTAAAAATACTCATATATTGATTTCATGTGGTTAGTTTAAATGCTAGATTACCTATAATTTATTATTAATTACAAGAAGGCTATGCCTGGCCTGCAGGGGCGCTTACATGAAAAGGAAGACATTTCAGATCTTTTCCAGGGCACAAGGCTAAAAAAGAGGACATGTCCTGGAAAAAGAGGGCATCTGGTCAGTCTGGAACGCCTCACAAAGAGCCCAGTCCTATGCAGTCTACTCAGAAGCAAATCTCATTATAGTTTACTCCCAGGAAAGTGTGGCTAGAATTGCAGCTTTAGTTGTAATGGCTCTGTTCAGCGCCTAGGAGTGGCTAAATATATGCCAAAGTACTAATAGCAGCAATACATGAGTGGAGAGTGAGTCTGCTGCAGGCCAAGGTAGAAGGGAGTATATTGAATGGGGATGGTGCCTTTGGTGGGATGGGTGGAGGCGTCCCCTTCCCTGCAGAACAAACAGGAGGTGTTTATTTCTAACCCAGGGGAGAATATATGGGGCCATTGATTCGCGCCCTGAGCAAGCAGCTCTCGCTGGAGAGGAAGTGGCTTCCTATTTCAATCACAGAGCGGCCTTTGATGGCCCCTGGAGCAAAAACACAGGCACAGGAAGAGCGGGGAGGGTCGAGGGCGGGATGGATGCAGAGCAATCCGAGCTGAGCCGGGGAAAGGCTGCCCTGAGATGCAAAGTATTCGTGACGGGGGGAAGAAGAGGCGAGGATGGGGACGGACGACAAGCGTCCCGTAAGGCTAGGACTCTCTTTCTCTCTCCTCGAGCCCCCATGGAGAATCAGGTCTGGATCTCATCACGGAGCTAAGGCGAAACGGAGACGATGAAGTTGCGCTCTTGCCTCCGCTTTCCAGATCAAAGCACGAGAGTCCTGGAAGCTCCAGGTGGCGCTATTGGCTTAACAAACAGCTTCGACATGCTGTCCCCGGCCAATCAAGAGGAATTAGCCAGCTATCTGCGGAGGGGAGGGGGGAAACGGGTCCTGTCCCTTAGTTTGAACCCCAGCCCTATCGTTAGCCCTATCACCCCGTTGGAAAGCAATTTGGAATGCTTGCAAGTCTCCAAAGCGCCTCCTGGTTAGGTGGTAACAAGTTGAAAAGCAAAAAGGGGAAGCCTGGCTGCTTGGTGAACAGCAGGCTTGTTTCATTTGGCGTCTCCTGTTTGGTTTTGGCACCAACCAGCAACAGCAAGCTCATCAGCCAATCACGCAGTCCATCAGCAAACTCTGCAGCTAGGGGGTGTGCAAATTGGCCTCAAGGTGGCAGAAGAATTTCACTACCAAAAGGGGAACAACAATGGGTGTAAATGGCCTGGACTGGAACACTAGGTTGGCTTTAGACAATCTTTGCTGGAGGATTTCCCATGCTGTTGGAAATGAAAAAAAGAAGAGCAAAAGGACCCTACACTGAAAAGTGTGACTTATTTCTGTCTCTTAACTTGCAGTGGAAAAGGAAATCATAACCATCTTTTATTGGGTTACACCAGGCGTGTCCAAAGTTTTCGGCAGGAGGGCCACATCATCTCTCTGACACTGTGTCGGGGGCCAGGGGGAAAAAATTGATTTACATTTAAAATTTGAATAAATGTACATAAGTTTACATAAATGAATATATTAAAGATGAACTTATACAAATGAATGAAGGTCTTGCAATAGCTTAAAGCCTATAAAAGGCCTTTCGCAAAGTAAGGCTGGCCTTTCCTTTGCTGCTGCTGCTGCATCACAGACATGAAACAACAAGCAGTGGAGGGAGCCCTCATCCCACAGCTCACATGAGAGGTCAAACAGTTGCTTCAGGCTCACGCTGAGAGCAGTTGCTTCAGGCCAATGTGGGCTCCAACAAATCTCCGGAGGGCCAGAGGCCTATTGGAGACTGGGGGCTTCCTGAGGGCTGCATTGAGAGGCCTCAAGGGCTGCAAGTGGCTCCAGGGCCGGGGTTTGGGCACCCCTGGGTTACACAAAAGGGGGAAAGAGGAACACCCACTCGTAAATGCACAAGCACCCAGCACCTATGAATGCGTCATGGGCATAATCTGAAGGCAAAGAATGCAGAAACCTGCTGAAGCTTCTGCTGGTTTGGCTTTTAGTCCATACCTCGGTAGGAGACCACAGACAAATCTTACATTTGCTGCCTTGAGTTCCATGATGGATGAAACATGGGATAGAAATATAATGAGTCATAACAAAAAAGATAAAGAAATTATGTGTCAGTAGAGATTTTTCCGTGATAATGACATAAAAACATAACACCACTTTCTGCACTTCTCATTTTTGTAAAAAAAATCCTAATGTTTGCAAAATCTGCCAAAAAAAATCCAATAAAAAAACCAATTCCCTAACACCTCTACATATTCTTAAACACTTCACGAATGTGGCAGCAACTGCTGACACTGTATCAACTATATCACCTACCTAGTACACTTTAAAAGTGAGTATAATTTATAATTATAACTTATACAAATGCACCCTTGGAACAAAAACACAAAACACTGCTTTGTGGACTTCTAACTTTGTAAAACAACAAAATCCATGGTAATCCATGGGAAAGGTGACAGTACCTTCATCCATACCATCTTGGTTATGCACTTTTTTTAGCTAGGAAAATTGGGGAAGTATCTAGCATGCTTCTAGTACGGCTCATTAAAAAACAACAAAATGGCACGTCATCATTGAAATTGAGGTTGCCATGCTGTTACCATATATTACGGAGGCCATCATGCACCTGTCATTATTTTTATTACTTAAAATAATTAAATTTTAAATAGAAGATAGGCAGAAGTGACGTCTGCATGGAAGTGGCCATCTAGCTCCAAGCTTGCTTTTCTAAATTGTGATTGAATTGTGATTGGTATGCTAGAATCTGAAAAAAAAGAGCATTACATTACTGTGCTGCAAAAAAAACAAAAAAGCTCTTTAGCACTTCCAGTTCACTCTAGTGCTAGCACTAGAAGCTAACAAAAGAACACAGCCCTTGTTTTCGAAATGCACATAACTGCATTAATCAGGACTCTTAATTCTGGATTTTGGTTCAAAGAAAAAGGAAGTTAGATTTCAAAGAGCTAAGCCAAATAGGTGTGAAGGAACCACTCCTGGTTATTCCTTTTGGCATTTTAATTGCTCTTTAAATCCATCTTGTTGCTGCTGCTGTATCCCTTCTGTATGGGAATTGATTTTCTCCAAGATCTCGCTTTTGAGAGGATGTGACTGGAGTATCTGGTTAATCTCACTTCCTAGCCAGTAGGAGTTATTTGTTATGCTTTCATGTTGTTCATTTGCCCTTGATTCCCAACTGGTTATTTTTCCAAACAGCATTTTTTCTGGTCATTAATGAAATTAGCCAATACTTCCATACCCAATGGCCTGGCCTGCAACAGCTCCATAAATACACTCTGTTTTTCCTTTTATTAAATCTTCCAGCTGATTTCTGATCTGTAATAATGATCATGTTTCTCTAGCCTTAATAATTATGAATTACATTATCTCTAAACCTAAATGTTTAACTTAAACTCTGTTAAACTCTATGTTAAACTCTAAACTCTAAATGTCCAGGCATTATGAACTGACATGAACTGACAGAAATCCCAAAAACTCCTTAACTGAATTTTCAATCGCACAAATGGGTAAGATCCATATTGTATTTGCTTGCATTAGGAACTAAAGCTCCTGAACTCTTCTAACATATTAAAAATATTATTTCTAAGGAACTCTTTTTAGAATGAACTGATGGAACTTGGCACTTGAGACAGAAGGCCAACACAGATATACTGTAAAATGCCTGCTGCATACGCCATGAGGAGGGCAATTGTCAACATGACAGCCAGCCATTCCCTCCTACACCATATGCACTCTCTGATCACTCATCCTAACCTATCTACAGGGTTGTGAGGATAAAATGGATGCGTATGTGTGTGTGTGTGGGGGGGGAACCATGGAAACCATCCTGAACTCCTTAGAGAAAGGGCTAGGTAATTGTAATAAATAGAAATGTAGTGAAATAGATAAATGAAATGTAATGAATAGAAAGAAATGTAATAAATAGAAAGGGCTACGTAAATATAATAAATAGAAATGTAATAAAATAGTGTTGGCATCCTTCAGTCTCGGAAGACTATGGTGTCACGCTCTGAATGGTGGTTCTGGAACAGAGGGTCCTCTCCAGTGCACAAAGCCTGGGTAAAGTAGGTATGGAGGATAGGCTGTTACCCATGCACCAAATCCCCCATCTCCACATTGCTGGAATGTTCCAATGGAAAGGCAGAGGCCAATATGGTTGGTTCCAGCGGAGTCGCAGGAGTTGCCAGAACGTGACTGTGTTCAGCCATGAACTGCCTCAGGGACTCCGGCTCCTGATTTTGCCTTGAGGTTGACTCCTGAAGCCTTTTCCATAACTGGATGTAGCCACAAGGCAGTGGAGGTTTGGGATCAGAGTTTTCCTTCTCTCAGATGAGCTGCCTTCCCAGGCTGATGAGTCCCATCTACCCGGTGGCTGTTAGGTCGCCTCTTACGACAAGTACAGCCAAACTGAGGGCCTATTCTTATCCCCAGCCCCCAGGGGAAAATAGATAGATGAAATGTAATAAATAGAAGCGCTAGCTGGTAAATGTAATAAATAGAAATGTAATAAATAAATAATTATGCTTTATACTTGTGCTTATAATGGTATGAGATTTTATGGTCATATGACCTTAATGTAAACATGTTTGGCAGGCATCAGAAAACTTCCTGTTACCAGTGTTGGACCCCCAGTCCTGCGCCCTGGGGCAAAGGTCCATGATGACAGCCCCCTGTGGGATGCGGCTACCCCCACATGCAAATCCGTTCCCCCCCCCTCACTTACCTGGGGCGCATGGTGCCTCATGCAACTCCAGGATGCATCAGGGAAGCCTCCTGAAGGTTCCCAACACTTTAAACAGTGCTTCCTGAAAACTGGGACCACAGTTTCTGACCCCATCAGGAGCCTCAGAGAGGCTTCCGCAGGGTCCTAAAGGTGTGTGAGGCTTTGCACCTGGGGCATGTGCCCCATCAACTGAATGAGAGGTCTGCCACTGCCTGTTACTTATACATTCTAAAATTGTCCTGAACCTTATAGATAACATTTCATAGTGCTTCTGTAAACTCTTCAGTGTTGTTTTGAACGCTCACATTAAGTCATCAGATGAGTCAGCAGTCAGATGATCAAAGCATCAGAGGATCAACAGTGGGATCTTAAACAAAAAGTTATAAAAGACTGTCAGTGCAATCCTATGCATGTCTACCCAGTAGTAAGTCCCTGAGTTCAATGGGACTGAGTTCAATGGGACTTGCTCTTAGGCAAGGGGGTACACCAGCAGTTCCAAACTGTGGGTTGGGACTCACTGGTAAATCACAACCTGATTTTTGTTGGGTCCCCAAAAGGGTGATGGAAAGATCAGATAACTAATTGCCACAAGCCCTGAGGCTGTTCAAAAATCAGATACAGTATCTGCTAATAACCCTGCAAAGAGCTCAGCTCCTGCAGTTTGCAAGCATGCGTAAATATAGGGAGATAAATGTTCAAGAGTCTTTTTCTGGTTATAAATAAATAAATAAATTTCTAGAGTTCCTTTTTTCAAAGTCTGGTAAACCTAGGTGGGTCCCAACAGACTGTCATTTTAAAAAGTCGAAGTGCTAAAAAGTTTAGGAACCATTGTCGTATAGGATGCAGCATAACTGTTAGGAAAGATAATTTATGATCAAGGACATGAATTCTTTAGACATACCTTTGTTTTCACCAGTGTAGATGTATTTGTTTTTAAGTTTCTATTTAAAGATTCCAAACTGCATTTCAGACCTGAATTTTCTTTTTATCATATCTGCAAGTGGCCATCTAGTGTGAACATCAAATTAAGCAAATATCACAAATTGTTATGGTATACTGACAATTAGAGGATCTGTTGGAAGAGACTTGTCTTGATTTGTAGTTTGAAAAATCCCCACTGAAGCAAAATCAACATTTTCTGCATTTATTGATTTGATTCTATGCCAGGAACCTCTGGATAAGGAAACCCATGAATAATGAAATGCATGGGTTTCAGGGCCCTATAATCCTCTGGAGGCAAGGCAGGAAGAAGAGGAAGAGGAAGGATGGGAGAAAGCAAAGCAAGGGACAGTCACAGAACATGGCAACTCATGGACAACAGACATTCCTTTGATAAAAGTGTGGGGCACAATTAGCACCCGATTATCTTATGGCACCTCTCAGATCAAGGATATCTGACAACATGCTAAGCATGGCAATAAGTGTTCAAGTTGCATTGACTTGTCTGATAGTCTTAGGGCACAATCCTAACCCCTTATGTCAGTGCTTTCGAGCACTGACATAAGGGCAATGCAGCTCTCAGGTAAAGGAACATTCTCTTACTTTGAGGAGGCCTCCATCCAACTGCAGGATGCAGCACAGGTCTCATTGGCACCGCTGTGCTAGTGCTGGAAAGCCCTGACAGAAGGGGTTAGGATTGCACCCATAGAGCTACTTGAATGGTGCTGGCTCAAAACATGATGACTACTGACTGCCTCTAAATGTTAGCGATTTAGGGAAAGACATGGCAACTGAGATCTTCTCAGCTTGCCCTCCAAACTGCTTCTTCTTCACTCCTGCTTGTTAACACCAACAAGCAGGTGCATAGAGGAAGCAGTTTGGAGGGCAGGCATAACACACACTAACAAGCAGGTGCAAAGAGGAAGTGGTTTGGAGAGCTGCAAATAGACAAATGAAACAAAAAGAGATGAGATGAGCAGGAAGGGGAATTTGTGAACTGCAGATACCTGAAAGTGCAGACACGGAGTAAATGGGAATGGAGGAGGGGGACTGTATCTCTATTTCTGTTTGTAATTATTTGTATTCTGGCAGCAACTGTTACCCTGCACATGTCTGATCTTAGAAGCTAAGCAGGGTCAGGCCTGGTTAGTCCTTGGATGGGAGACTGCCTGGGAATACCAGGTCCTATAGGCTTATACCATAGTCTTTCGAGACTGAAGATTGCCAACCACCTTTTTTTTTTTTTTTGTATTTGTATTGTGTCCTTAAATGTATTTTTTTTCTCTTAGAATAATGAATTTTTTTAAAAAAATCTTGAAATGGTTAAGTCTCTTGAACTGTTGTTGCATGCCCTCAGGACAAATCTCCATTCACCCAATGTGTAGGCTGATCTTGAGCCACAGTAATGTGAGCCAATGTGGTACATTGGCTATGGTGCTGGAGTTTCATGTGCAAAATCCCACTACAGCTGTAAAACTCAGTGGATGACATTACGTAAGTCTCTAGTTCTCTATTCTATCCTTGTGTTAAAATTCTTCCCTCGTATGTTCTATAAAAAGATAGGACAGAAATATAACATGCAATTAACAGAGTAAGCCTATGCATGTCTATGCAGAAGTAATTCCCATTTTGTTCAATGGGACTGACTTTGAACAAAAGTGTGCGTAGGATTTCAGCCTTGACTGAGGAATTTACTGTCATCAGTGCTAATAGCCACGGATTTAAGGGCCCTATCCTATCCTCCCTGAGTGCTGAGGCTGAGCTCCAGCACTGGTGCTGGGTGTTGCAAGCATGTCGGGGAGGATGGGCCACTGGGACTGGGTTAGTGCCAGTTGGCACTGGCCCTCAGTGCTGAATGGAGTTGCCACAGGAATGCCTGAGGTGGGCGGCGGTGCATGTTTTTTGGAGCAGAGGGAGTCATTCCAGGACAGGGGAGGATGGGATGGAGGGAGTGACTGGCCCAGTGAGCCTTCTGCTGACATGAAGATTCTCCAGTCAAAACAGTAAGCACAGACTTGAGTAGACACTGGGGACCCTGTGTCCTTGGGGGGAAGGAAACAAGTGTCCCCTTCTCCCAAGGAGACCTCCGGCAGCATCTGTGGGGCTGCAGGATACAGCGGTCACTATGTCGGTACTGCATCTGGTGGCCCCACCTGGGATAGGATTGGGCTGCCCATAGTTTTAGAAAGAATGAGGTAAATTGATGGAGAACTTTCAGCAATGATCAATAGCATGTACACCTCTCCAACAGCCCAATCCTGAGCTCCCGGGGTGGCAGCACCAAAACAGCTACCGCCACATCCTATGTTTCAACAGAAGCCGCATGCGACACCTCGGGAGAAGGTGACTTTCATCCCCTTCCCCAGGGTAAGGGAAGTAGCCCCACAATGGGGCTACTCGATTCACCGCTGACCGAAAGGTCGGCGGTGAAGTAAGAGCATTCGTGTCAGGTGCCAACCCCCACATGAATGCGCAGGATCCCATTGAGTGGAGCTCCACCGGTCCCACCTTCCTCCCTCCCCACTCCCTCTACCTGACACATTCTCCCCTCCCCAGAACGCCGCTTCCCCATCTCCCACCAACCCCCACTTACCTTGTGCTCCTGCTTACCGCGGTCCATGCAACTACCTGGTGCTAACCCAGTGCCAGCCAGCGCTGGGTTAGCATGGGCACTGGCCTGCATTAGGCATTATCGCATTAGGTGATAAGCTGGCACGTCAAGCCCATAATTGGGCTCCAAGTCTTTCAGGCATGATAACCAAAGACTGCTTTTTTATATCTTTGAGTATCTTGGGGACAAGAAACCATGGGAAAGGGCTACTGCTGTCTTGATCTGCTTTTAAGTTTCCCAAAAGCAGTGGAATGTCCATTGTTAGAAACAGAAAGGTGAACTTTATGAATCTTTGGTCTAATTCAAAAGGGCTCTTCATATATTCTTAGCAACTATTGCTAACAGTATCAGTATACCCAAGAAAACTATATGACTGAGCTTCCCAATATAACCAACCAAGAGCTTCTCAGATATCCTTAGTGGAGCCATATCATAAATGGGGAAGTAGCCTTTCAGGTCTAATTTCTCTTGGAAACGAACATTTTGTCAGCTTTTAAAATCAATCTTTTTGAGACAACCTTGAGATTTTCCTTTGGATGCTGTGCTCTTTCCAGTTGGTGTTTCTGCACATAAAGTTAAATAAATAGTAAACACGAGATCAGTAATGCGTGTGCTTCACAAAATGAAATGCTATAAATGTGAGCTATCTCTGCTGTGACAACATGAACTTACAGAAAAAATACCAGTACCCTTGAACAGATAAATCTATGTTTTTTCAAGGGCCTGATAGCACTTCTACCATCTGTTTGGGCAAAATTAACCTCTGATAGTTGAGGAAATAACATAGTTGGCTACACTCTGCAAACAATAAATTGATCTCAGAGGGTGGTCAGCGCTGACACTTCTGTAGTAAACAGAAGTTGGGTCAATAATGAAAAGGTACTATTTGTCCCTGTGAATGCCTGGCAAACCACTCTAAACATTAGATCTAGTCTGATGGGCATCGTAATTCATCACCTTCCCCAAACCCCAGATTTCTGCTGGTGAAAGTATAAGACCACAAAACAGGAGAAGGCCCAAGTTCTATTCCTAGCTGAACGATAGCCTGTTTGACTTCAGGCTAAACTTGAACAACAGTAGCTATTTCTGCTGCAACTGTGAGGACATATCCCCATGTACTAAATGTAGTATTTGAAAAACTGAATATACCTGTGGGGTTTTATTTTGATCCATCAGCCCGTTTATCTAAAATAAGAGCATCTTCAAACACCACATTCACACAGAAGCCAACAAGCATCATAAAGGGGGCTATTATATGTACAACAGATAAAGTTTCTTCTGCTACATACCAGCACTGCAATCCTAGAAGCAATTTCACGGAAAACAATCCCCTGAAGCCATGTGGAACCAGACCACTGACTGTAATATGACCATTTTGGAGTGTTTTGAGGCAGGCAAGTTGCCTTAGACATTGAAGGAAAGTAATAACTTCAGATGATCCAATCAATACCACTACAACATAATATTGGCTATTCTTAATCCAGCTATATTAGGGCTGAAATATTGAATCAATAAATTGGTTAGATTAATGCATTAAACAAACATTTTAATAAACTAAAGAGCGCCTCTGTTCAGACAGCACACAAACCACAAATATATATTACACACACACAGTGAGCGAGCGAGCGAGCGAGAGAACACTATAAAGTACTATATATACAGTACTACCTTAGTATTTAATATATATAGTTTATGCTCATTATATTGCTGAAGCAAGAGTATTGTAACTCTGGATTAGGAACTCTGGCAATTTGTTATACAACTCAAGACAACAATTGTTCAATCTTCTGAAACGGAGCTTCAAGCCTAAATGAATTCACACACGCATGGTCCTTATTCACCAACTGCAACTGACCAAACAATCATCTGCATGCATGAAATAGCACCACAGATCAAACACCACAGAGTGGTGTTTTAAGATATCATCTTAAAAAGAAACAGTTTAGTTAGAGGTGCTTCATATGTTCAGCGGAGTCATCAAGTGAAAGTAAATGTAGGCTTATGCACAGAAGTCCTTAGATGGCAATGCTCATGCTTATTACCCACCTAGGAGTAATGGACTGAGATAAAGGGAAAAGGAAGTCTGCAACAGCAAAGGGCTCACTGTACTTTGAGGAACACAGCACTGTTTTGCCTGGCCCCATCAGTACACACTAGCAGTGGCGTCGCTGGGGGTGTGCAAGGGGGTGTGGGCCACACCAGGTGATGTATAGGGGGTGGTGGTGACACCAGTTCTGTCCAAAATTAAAATCTTGGTATTTTTGAATACCATCATGTTATATATTATTCAGTGCATAACTTCATCCAGAACGCAATGAAACAAACTGCAGTGAAATTTCTCTATTCTATCAAAAGTTATAGCCAAAAAACCAGTGGGAGCAGGACAATGATGCATCACCATGCCCGCTGCCTGGGGCGTTGCCTTGCCCACTGCATGGGAGGTCCATCATGGGGGTGACATGCTGACCTCCGGCACAATGTGATGCAAACTCTAGTGAGGCCACTGCACACTAGACTAGGGCATTTACAGAGCTATTATTGTCAACTGCCAGCCCAATCCTAACCTCCACTGGAACAGACAGACCAAGTGGCCCGTGTTGCATTCAGCGCAGGCTAGGAGGTGGCTGGAGCTCACAGCTGCATCCTGGATTTCCTTAAAATAATAATAAAAGAATGACACTGGTCTGCCATCTTGCACTGCAATGGTAATGCTTTGACGCACCAAAGAATCCAAGGATAGTTTTCTCTTGACTGTTCGATGGATCACAAATCTGTTCAGGTAATGGCTCAGCTGCCTGCCTCCTGTGAAGTCAAAAGAATTGCCCTGGGATAGTTTGTGCAGTCATCACTTCAACAGTAATATTATAGTGATGACTGGCTGAGCTCTACAGGCAATTCAATATCAACTGGCATCATCTTCAGGAGCTGTTGCAGTTATTTGTTTGCTATTGGAGTGTTATGGATTATTTGATTCTCTACAAAGAAAGTTCACCCTTTGCGAGTCTATTAAATCATTGTTTCTCAGGAGCTTTCTTGCTGCTGTTTAACTGTAACATAATGTTTCTTTGTTCTCAAAGCAATATTTTTTATCTGAACAAATAGCCTTCAAATAATCATGGGGAAAATTACCTGTTTTGATTAATCATTTTGGGCTTCTTTTTACTCGCACAAACATTTCAACCACTGCGCCATCATAGTAGTGTTTATTAGCACACTACTGAAAGGTAGCTGTAATTATTCATGCTCCCAGAATTGTCTCTGGGGAAATTACTATGAAGCAGAAATCATAACAACATAAGAAAAGCATTGCTGGATCAGGTCAAAGGTCCATCTAGTTCAGCATCAAATTTCCCAAAATGGCTCACCAGGTCCCTTTGGGAAGCCCACAGGAAGGAGACAAAGGTCCACTTCTTTCCCACCATTGATCCCCTAATTCCAAACCTTCTGCCACTTAAACTGGAAGTAGTGCATAGCCATCATAGCTAGAAGCCACTGATAGGCTTGTCCTCCAAGCGTTTGTCCAATCCCCTTTTAAAGTCATCCAAGCCAGTACATCATCATGTCTTGTGGCAAAGAATTCCACAAGCTCTGTGGCATAGCTAATGATCTTGAAGCGAAGCTCAAAATGTTGCCCCGGAAGTGATGTCACAACCAGAAGTTACATCACGCCTGGGCTTTTTAAAAATTGAGAGGAACTCACCTTCTCCCCCCAGCAGCTCACCACCCACTTGCTCTACTGCCTCTCCCCAGTTAGTGGCATTGCTAAGGCATCTATCTGCTACCTGGGGTCAAAGAAAATTTTGTAGCTCTCCCTCCATAACAAAATCAAATTTAATTATTTAAGAAAATAAGAAGTTATTGGTTCCATGCTGTATCATAACAACATCTCATTGGCACTCAGAACAATTAGTCTCATAAGTCAGTTTTGAGGTAAGTAAATCTACTTTTTGTTCCATAAAGGCAGTTGTGTTTTCATTTTCTGGCAAAAGTTAATTGGCCATAACTTTTAATAGAATAGAGATATTCTAATGTGGTTTGTTTCATTGCATTCTACATGAAATTACCTTTCCAATGATATATAACATGATGGCATTATTCATACATACCAAGATTTTCACAATTTTGGTCACTAGTGTCAAGCTCAGCTTGTTGCCCCCACTAAAGTTTGATGCTTGGTGCAACAGCTACCCCCCTGCACCCCCTTAGCTATGCCACTGCACAGGTTAATCATTCCCAGCATAAAGGAGTACCTCCTTTCATATGCCATAATCCTATCCCTATCCTGGCCTTTTGAGGATGAGCTCGCAACTGCATGTTGATATGCCCAGAGTCAGAAGTGGTGGAACATCTACTGGAGCATGTAAGGTAGGGGTGGGAGTGCCGAATCTTATCCCCCTCTTCCCAAACCCAGGCTTGCTCCAAGAAGGCTCTTCAAACTTATACCAGCAAAAGAGCCGGCATAGATCTGAGACATCCCATTGGGGACCAGACAGCCTATGTGGAGGTAACTAAAAAAAATTACTTACAGATTTATGGAGGAGAAGTCCATTAGATTACAAGCCATGACGACTATGTGATCTCTGGGGTTGTCAATGATCTTTGAATGCTGGATGAAAAGGAGTCACAACAAGAAATGTGTATCCTGTCTTCAGTGTTCACTGAGGCGTCTGGTGGGCCACTGAGATACAGGAAACTGGACTACCATAGATGGGCCCTTGGCCTGATCCAGCAGGGCTCTTTTTATGTTCTTACTCATCTCTCCTGTGCTACCTGGTCCCGGGCCAGGCCAAAGCATTCAGTGTACCCTTTCGTCAGTGGTGCTGCATGCTCTGGGCCAGCCCTGGATAGGACTGGAGCATAAACCTTTAAACAATCGGTTTTATTGGACGACCATTGTTCCCAGGGCCAGACCAACAATGAAGCCTACTGAAGCAGATTGAAGGAGGTCCCATCCGCTCACTTGCTTCCACCATTTTTCCATTATCAGGTAAGGAGGGCAGCAATTGACATACTGCCTCAAGCACTGAGAAACAGGTCTCTCTCAATCATATCACATAATTTTATATCTCAAATATGTCCCCCTGATTTGCCTTTTCTTCAAGCTTCTTCTTACCTTGCAAACCTTATAGAATTCTTTGAAAAGGCATGTGGATGCGGGAGAACCTGTAGACATTATATATCTGGACTTTCAGAAGGCGTTCAACACGGTCCCTCACCAAAGGCTACTAAAAAAACTCCATAGTCAGGGAATTAGAGGACAGGTCCTCTCATGGATTGAGAACTAGTTGAAGGCCAGGAAACAGAGAATGGGTGTCAATGGGCAATTTTCACAAAGGAGAGAAGTGAAAAGCAGTGTGCCCCAAGGATCTGTCCTGGGACTGGTGCTTTTCAACCTCTTCATAAATGACCTGGAGACAGGGGTGAGCAGTGAGGTGGCAAAGTTTGCAGATGACACCAAACTTTTCCAAGTGGTGAAGACCAGAAGTGATTGTGAGGAGCTCCAGAAGGATCTCTCCAGACTGGCAGAATGGGCAGCAAAATGGCAGATGCGCTTCAGTGTAAGTAAGTGTAAAGTCATGCACATTGGGACAAAAAATCAAAACTTCACATATAGGCTGATGGGTTCTGAGCTGTCTGTGACAGATCGGGAGAGAGATCTTGGGGTGGTGGTGGACAGGTCAATGAAAGTGTCGACTCAATGTGCGGCAGCAGTCAAGAAGGTCAATTCTATGCTTGAGATCATTAGAAAAGGTATTGAGAACAAAACAGCTACTATTATAATGCCATTGTACAAATCTATGGTAAGGCCACACCTAGAGTATTGTGTTCAGTTCTGGTTGCCGCATCTCAGAAAAGACATAGTGGAAATGGAAAAGGTACAAAAGAGAGCAACTAAGATGATTACGGGGCTGGGGCACCTTCCTTATGAGGAAAGGCTACGGCGTTTGGGTCTCTTCAGCCTAGAAAAGAGGCGCCTGAGGGGGGACATGATTGAGACATACAAAATTATGCAGGGGATGGACAGAGTGGATAGAGAGATGCTCTTTACACTCTCACATAACACCAGAACCAGGGGACATCCACTAAAATTGAGTGTTGGGAGAGTTAACAGAAAAAAGAAAATATTTCTTTAATCAGCGTGTGGTTGGTCTGAGGAACTCCTTGCCACAGGTTGTGGTGATGGCGTCTAGCCTGGATGCCTTTAAAAGGGGATTGGACAAGTTCCTGGAGGAAAAATCCATTATGGGTTACAAGCCATGATGTGCAAGTACAACCTCCTGATTATAGAAATGGGCTATGTCAGAAAGCCAGATGCAAGGGAAGGTGCCAGAATGAGGTCTCTTGTTATCTGGTGTGCTCCGTGGAGCATTTGGTGGGCCGCTGTGAGATACAGGAAGCTGGACTAGATGGGCCTATGGCCTGATCCAGTGGGTCTGTTCTTATGTTCTTAGAATGTTCAAAATGCTGCAACCTTACCTCCTAAGGAAGGTGCTGAAGTTTTCTACTCATTTTTTTTGCCCTCTTTTGCACCTTTTCCAGATCTACAATGAAGTGTGGAACCAAATGGTACATGGAATTCCAACTGTGGTCACAATATAGACTTGTATAGGTGCACTGTAATATCAACCATCTTATTCACACGTATTTTCCTAATGACCTCAGCATTGAATTTGCCTTCTTGGCAGCTGTAGTACACTGGGCCACAGCACACACACCAACCAATGTGATTTGTGGCGTTGCTGCTTTCTGTCAGGGCTGCACACCAATGGATCAGGATCTGTGAAATTTTCTGTTACCTCTCGTGGCCTATTAGCTCAACACAGAAGTCTTTTTTTACCATGCACATGCAAGGACCATAACTCAGGATTTCTCCACAGTCTCCCCTTCCTTGCTGAGCTAACATGAGCCTGAATTAATCTTGTTTGAAGTCCTGCGCAGCTCTCCTATTTCTTTTTCTCTATGCTGCAGCAGAGGGATGAAATCCTAATTTTCATAGAAGAACATGTGCTGTGTCTGCTTGTGCAGCTGTAGTTTAAAATACCCATTGCATGTTCTAGGGTAAATGCAGCGCCAGCACAATTTGTGGCTAGACCTCATACCTTCAGTTTGAAGAATGTGTTTGGAATATACAAATACCTGTCACACTTCAGTTTTTATAATCATTTCATAAACCTTCAAAAATGCATCTTTCAGAAATTAGGCTGTATCCTACCCATCTTTTTCTAAAACTTGTAGAATAGATTTTTTCATATGTGAGATGATTCAATTATAGGGAAATATAGTGATTCAGGTCTTTTTTTTCCCCTCCCCCTTTGGAGGGCATCTGGAATCTCTCAAGACACTTTTGAATTGGAAAATCACTGCAATAATAAAATGCTGATTAAACTTTTCATATGGAAATATGCCTGCTGAAGTCAATGGGATTCTTCAGAAAGCCAGCAACACTGTTACAAAGAAACGGGAACACACAATTATTTTATAAACACAATTTCAGTGCAGCAAAATCATACTCCTAAAGAGCAAAATCTAGGTACATTCTGAACAAAGACCCCACAGGCATTTAAAAATGAAGTGGAATGCAAGGATTTTCTAAGTAGGAGACATATCTTTCATTTTATTCCAGGTATCTCAATTTTTTTTTTAAATAAAGCATACCTTCTAAAAATCATATTGGGGAAGATGTCATATTCTCCAAGGGCCCAGGAGGAGGAAAAAATACCACACACTAAAGGGCAAAGCAGATGCAACATGCAGATGTGAGTTTATTGGTCATGTTTCATTCTTTTATATAAAACTATACTTAATGACCAAAAACAGCTTTAGAAGAGATAACTGGGAGTAGAGCAGAAAAGTAAAAGCATACTTAACTCTTTCTCCACTAGTTATTTTCCCCCTGCAAATCAGCTCTCAATTAAACTAAGGTTTAACTGGAAGCTGAGATAGGACAGTTTATTGGAGCTATGGAGTCAGGGAAATGGAGGGTAATGGAGTCAGGGCTTTAGCTGCATAACTGCTACTCCAATTTTTCCCCACTCATTTGGTTTGAGAGACACCAGGCGCAATCCTAACCCCTTATGTCAGTGCTTTCCAGGGCATAAGGGCAATGCAGCTTAGAGTAAGGGAACAAACATTCTCTAACTTTGAGGAGGCCTCCGTGAGTGACACCCAACTGCAGGATGCAGCACGTGTCCCATTGGCACCGCTATGCCAGTGCTGGAAAGCACAGACATAAGGGGTTAGGATTGCGCCCACATTGTCCCATCCATCACCCAGGAGGCCAGAGTTGGTGATCTTCTGGGGCTTGGCTCCTCTTTCTAATTTGCCTTGGCTGGCAAGTTTTTCACCTACTACACTTGACCAAGTAGGTTGGTTGTAGTTCAGTCAGGAGGTCACAACTGGTAGGTAAGTGCATGTTGGGAATTAGGATTAGGTAGGGTTTCCCAAACTTACCATGGTTGTGGTGCTCTTTGCAGTGAACTCTTTTCCTGGGTGCCACCATCTTAGACTGCATGAGATCTTATGCGATCCAAGACGGTGGTGCCTGGGAGAGCCAGGAATTAGAGGCTGCTAGGGACATCCTGTGGCACCCTTAGGCACTGTGGCCCACAGTTTGGGAACACAAATGGGGGGCATAACCACACCCTAGAGCAGCCATTTTCAACCACTGTGCCATGGCACACTGGTGTGCCGTGAATGGTCCCCAGGTGGGCCACAGGAATTTGGAGGAGGGTCATTTATCAATAGGACCATTGGGAAATGTGAGCCTCCATTGACAGCACAGTGTGCCTTGTCAATTGTCAAAAAGCTGATGGTGTGCCTTGACTATTTTAGTGCCTTACTACTGTGCCATGAGATGAAAAAGGTTGCAAATCACTGCCCTAAAGGCTTCTTGTTTCAGGGATGCTGGCTGAGAACCCCCTGTCCATGGTCTGTAACAGGGATGCCCAAACCCTGGCCCTGGGGCTACTTGCGGCCCTTGAGGCCTCTCAATGCTGCCCTTAGGGAGCCCCCAGTCTCCAATGAGCCTCTGGCCCTCGGAAGATTTGTTAGAGCCCACACTGGCCTGATGCAACTGCTCTCAGCATAAGGGCAACTGTTCGACCTCTCGCTCGAGCTGTGGGATGAGGGCTCTGTCTACTGCTTGTTGTTTCACATCTGTGATGCAGTAGTGGCAGCAAAGAAAAGGCCAGCCTGGCTTTGTGCAAGGCCTTTTATAGGCCTTGAGCTATTTCAAGACCTTCATTCATACAAGTTCATCTTTAATATATTCATTTTTGTAAACTTATGTAAATTTATTCAAATTTAAATGTAAATTAATTCACACACACACACACATACACACACTGTCAGAGAGATGATGTGGCCGTCCTACCAAAAACTTTGGACACCCCTGGTCTGTAAAGTCAACCTTGGTGGCTTGGGGAAGGATTGCAATCCAATCTTCCTCAAGCCCCCTTTAAAGGCATTGATAAGCGGTGATTTTGACAACTGGCAATTTTTAGATGGGAGCCTGAATGGGATGCCCAGGGGGAGAATAGAGAATTTCTGTCCCCCCCCTTCCTCAGGAAGGGAAACCTTACTAAGGGGGGGGGGTTACAGTTCTATTTTTGTTAGGATAACTGCAAGTCTTTGTATTTTGTCAATAAATTGTGGCTCTTTTCAGCTCAATCTCACTTGCCCTGTACTTTGTGTATGTGGGGGTCCTAACTGCAAAATGTTAGTGTGTAAGAAGTGGGAAGGGACTCATGGGGCAGACAGGGCATTAAAAGGCAAGAAGAGGAGGTCAAAATCAATGCACAGGGACAGAGATTTTTGCAGTATGAATGTGGTCTTCTTCCTCCTTACTTTGTCAGTTTCTGAGGTTACAGAAGATCCTGCCCTTCCCAGTATTTAAGCGTTTCTCTGCAACCATGAAAGCTAGGTATTTGCCAGTGTTTTCTTTAAAAATGAAACCTAATATTTTCAGGCATCTGGCAGATTCTACACTGGAAGCCAAATATTACTATTCATAGCACACCCACAGTCATGTAGAAAGCTAATATTTCTGATGACCAATGACGACCGAGACTCTTGGGATTCTATAAAAGCACCAGCTATAAATTCAGATTCCATATCGTACCACTTTGATTTTTGTATACCAATGAGATCATTCTTTCTAAGCTGTTCTTTTTAGGGCAAACTTTTTCTAAGCTGTTCTTTTTAGGGCAAAATGTATATATTACATTGAGGACATCATTATAGCTGAGGTTCCAAATTCCCACCCCCCAAATCCAAGCTATGAAGCATGATCCAGATTTGAAATATAAAATGGAAGATGAGGTATTAATCCTTTGCCCCACCATGGAACCAATCTAGATCAGCTCCCCATAGCTGCAATGGAATGAGGGGTTATTTGCAAGTTACAGAAGCAAACTCCTTGTTTCAGAATAGCACCAATATTAGCTGATCTGGTGCAGTTGAACAGTGAGTCCCACACTGATCTACAAGTATCAACTTCTGCACTAATAACCAGAAACCGTGAGGTCGTTTACAGAAAACAATGGAGAAAAGGAATGAATGAGGGCACCTATATTCACTTTATTATGATCTAGCATAGAGAGCTCAGCTCCAAGTGGCAGCAGCTCCTCACCACAGCTTGCACCAGAGGGGGGAAAGCACACACACAATATTATTAATTCCTTTCTTTTAATCACATATTTCCTGTTTTCTTATTCTCTGTCTGATGCCCGTAGGAACCACTTCAAGAACACCACAAACCTTTCTCCTCATGCCCTTTCTTGCCTTTGTATACATGAATCTCTAGACATATACGAGGCTATAACTGCAGGATTCACTACACTTGAAGTGCCCAGACCATACACCACATAGAACAGGTGGAACCTTGCTTCTCCAACCTCTCTCTGAGAATTACTCACCAGAATAAGTAAGGGCTATTGTACTGTATGTAGCACTTTGGGTAGGAACAACAGTAGCTGGTTGCACAGTGGAAGATACAGAACAGATGGAGAATGTAGTGGTTGCTGGGCGTGGGGTGGCTGGTTTTATGGCTATCACTTGTCGAGTTTGCTGGGCTTTAGTATATTGAGTTGCTCCTTGGCTATAACCAGCTTTTGGAGCTGATAAAAGCAGAAAAACAAAATTGTAAGTCTAGAACATTCAATAGTTTTATAAACATTCAATAGACCTATAAACAGCAGCAACTTAAAAATGAATTTCATATTTTTCTTCATTTCACCAAGTCATTGTAAGATTATGCCCGCAATGAGAGTGTTCCTCCTGGGGCAAATAGCAGCTTGGGGGAGCTTAAATTTGGACCGACTATGGCAGGGGCAAAGGTTTATAGTTGTCCCCCCATCACAGTCACAATTTGGATTGACCCCTCACTCCTTATTTAGGGAAAAACAACAACAAATATACCAGGCCTGATGGTGAACTTCATGTAACACATAGTTTGGCCCTTATTTCATTCAGCAACAAAAGAAATTGTCAGTTTGGAGAATTCCTGCATATTGTTTTGTATTGTGACTTACAAAACACAATGGTTTTTACAGGGCTTTTCTTATATTTCTTATTTTCTTTGCCAGTGTTTTCCAAGCCCCCTATTTTCACAAGAAAATGCTTTCTATTGTAGCACTTGCAAATCAGGATCTAAGATACAGTGTTTGCTGTTACCAGGCAAAGGACTAATGCAATTTTCAGTGCACTCACTGGAAGTAATTTAGTCTTCCTGCATGTGACAAAAAATTGATTTTGCTCCTTTTGAAATCAATATGTCACTTCTGTTGATTTCTTTATTGTGCATCCCTTTGCAGACAGTTTCAAGGGGTTTAAATCATGTATGTGGTTTGCTTTTGCTTTTAAAAATGTTTTAGCTTAGGACTGCATTTCTTATAATGAAGAAAGGGAAAGGACAAATCCACAGATACAGGGCATGCTTTAGCCATACCAAGCCTTTAGTCAGAACTCTATTTAAAGGGGACACATTTTATTTTCTGTTACATGAAGATGGAAGGTCATCTGCTTATATTTTTAGTGTATTAAAACAAGTGCCCAACTTTCCATCCACAAATGGGAACCAACATGATGGCTAACAAGCATAATACACCATAACTCACAAGAAATCACTAGTAGTGAACAGCAGTGACAGTAGTAGTGAACAGTAGTCATCCACAAACCATTTTAAACAGTATGAAAAGAAAGCAGCAACAGTAAACAAAGACAACCAAATGGAGTCAAGTATTTTCAATGACTTAGAACTAAGGCTAATTCTCAATGACTGACTATCCTAGGTCAAATGCACACCTAAATGCTAGTGAGTTGATCTGTTGCCAAAAGACAAGGTGGGTGGGACTTAGGCTGCAATCCTAACCACACTTTCCTGAGAGTAAGCCCCATTGAACAAATAGGACTTCTGAGTAGACCTGGTTAGGATTGTGCCCTTAGCAAACTAAGGGCACAATCCTAACCAGGTCTACTCAGAAGGCAGAGATTTCCAACACCTGGTTGCCACCACTGAGAAGGCCCTATCTTGTGTGCAGTGGTGTTGCTACCTTTTCTTTGACCTGGTGCAGTGGCTCTCTCCCAGGTGTCACTCTGGGAGTAATTGGCAGTGATATGAGGTGGAGGTAATTGGCAGTGATATGAGGACATTTTCATGTCACCACCAATTACTTCTGACTTGTGAGCCACTACAGAACTTGGAACAGAGCAAAGAAGTGGCTGGGCTCAGAGTGGCTGAAGTGGCCACTTGGAGCCCAGCTGACTCACTTCTTTGCTCCGCTCCAAGTTCTGCAATGGCCAGGCTTGGAGCAACTCAGCTGAGTCAGCTGGGCTCAGAGTGGCTTCATGAACAGGACGCAGCTCAGAGCAGCTGAAGATGGCTGAGACCAAGCAAGGATGACACTGCTCCCTGAGGAGTGTCACCCTTGATCAGCCTCAGCAATCTTTGGCCATTCTGAGCCACTTCGTGTTTTCATGTGCTATGCTCATCATGTCATGAAGAAGACACATAGAACAGGATCACTGAACCCAGGTGGTGCGGTGGGCTTTTCGCAGGGTGTCACCTAGGGCAGCCCACACCTCCTGCACCACCCTAGGGATGCCCCTGCTTATGTGCCTTCCAGATGGAGGGAAGAGTAGTGAAAAGCAATGAAATCCCTTCTCTCGTAATGAGGTTTACTTCTCTTTATCATTAGCTCTCTGTTGTAGTCAAAGACTAAACGGAAATGTTCCATTTTTAAGTTGCGCATGGTTAACCTCTTCAGGTAATCAATGACAACAAATGTTGGAGAAATAGCATTCAGAGACTAGCAAGAGTTAGTATTTCATAGATCAAACATTTAGGAAATTGGTTCAAGGGTTAAATCCAAAATGAAGGCTGGTCCAAGACCTCTGCTCACTCTTCACACTCAGTGAAGTGTCAGCCTCTGCTCCACCCACTCACTACCTGGACTGAAAAAAGAAGAATGGGATGGAGTGAAATTATGGAGCAGAGAATAGTGGTGGGCTAGACCAACTCCAGTGCTCTAGTCCCATGGTTCCTAAACTGCATACAGCAGCAAACTCACAGGAATGTCCCCAATGTCCTTAGATGCCCCAGGCATCACCATGTTGGATCAGGCAAGGTCTCATGCAATCCAAGATGGTAGCACCCAGGAGAGTTGGGATGAAGAGGCTGTCACAAAAAAAGGGCTTCATGACCATGGTGTTTTGCTAGATTCCCTGTCCCAGCTTCACTTAAAGAATTATACCCACTTTAAGCTGATTAGCTCCCCCTCTTTCCCTGACAATGGCCCTAGTTCTGCCCTGCAGCACTGCTGGACCCCATCCCCAGGATAGCTCACCTGTTGAGAATGCAGAGGTCCTCCTCCCACCATTACAGCAGCACCTTGGCCCTCAGCAGGTCTTAGGTGTGGCAGCCACAAACCAGTCTCCAAAGTCCATTCACCCATCAGCAGTTCCATTACTTCCTCAGTTCTTTAATCCAGTTTCTTTCCTCCTACTACCCACACCCCTTCCTGCATCATGTGCTCCTTATAACACTAGAGACCTCATTGCCTCTAGTGGCAGCAGCTGTGCAGCACACTCTCTGAAGATTGAAATCCCAGGCCTTAATCCTTAAAGGGGCCACTGCTGCCACCACATCCTATCTCCTCAAGGGGTCTTGCTCATTTCCATTACACATGGTAAGTTTGGAAACTGCTGCTCTAGCCCATCCTTCCAGATTTCTTCTTTCTCTATGTCCCCCTCATCCTTTCTCAACTCAGGAGATGGGTTGAGAAGATGAGAAACAGTATTAAAGGCAAGTGGGGCAAACAGAGGTGGGTCTCTTGGTAATCTGTTGCCTGAGACAATCTCCTCAGTTGGCCAAACAGATGGGCTGACCCTGTCAGAAACTCATAACTGGTTTTCTAAATGAAGCTGCCTTACATTGGGTCATAACTCAATATCCACTTGTTCTGTTCTGGCTGTCCGAGGTTTCAAGCAGAATTATTTCCAGTCCTTCAACCTCAGTTTCTTTACTAGAAATGCTCAAGACTAAAAATTGAACCTTCTGGGGTCATGCCATGCAGTCTGCTATTGAGGCCTTTCCCCAAATTAGGCACTTAAATGATTTTAAACCTGTATTTTGTGTGTCCAAAGATTGAAGAAGTCAATTTTCTCCCCTCCCCCCTCTCCTGCTGCCCCAACCATTCCTTTGTCTAATGTTTCATAGAGCAAATGCTGGTCATTAGGAAAAACAAGGAGACAGCAGTTGAAAGCATTCTGAATGGAGGTGCGTACATGCAGAAACCAGAGTCCTTCCAGTCTTTGAACACATAAACATGCATGAATGTTAAGTTTTCTTTTTGAAATTGGTTCAGTTCCATGTAGTATTGATTTACTCCGAATGATGGAGTACTGTATTACATTCATGCTGTTGAATAATTGTTCTGCCAAATATCTCAACTCCCTTCTAATGCCCAATTTTTGGCTAATTAACACCCTCCTTTTCCAAGAAACAACAGCTATGGTGTGCAATGGAATGAACACAGAACTTCTTATCTATAGCAATTAACAAGAATTTATTGCTACAAAAACATACACTCCCTTCAAGTCCTCTTGTCCAGAGGCTTTCCCTCCCCAAAACTCCACTTAACTTAGTGGGTAGAGGTCTGAAGCCTCCAGTCGAAGTCCAATCCAGTCTTCAAAGCACAATCCAGTCTTCCCAGTCCAGTATTCCCAGTCCAATCTTCTGCAGTAGAGTTCCTCCTCTCCAGCAGTGTTCTTTCCAGCAGAGTGTCTCCTCCAGTAGGGGTCCTGGCAGTCCTCTCTTCTGTGTCCTCCAGCAGAGTTCTGGCAGTCCCCTTCTCCCAGTGTGGGTCCATCCAGGTTTCCCTCTGGGTCAGCGTCCCGCTTCTGGCTCTGGGTCCTCCCTCTAGTCAGCATCCTACTCCTTGCTCTGGGTCAGGGTCCCGCTCTTGGTCCTGGGTCAGAGTAGCTCTGTCACCTTCCAAAGCTGCCTTTTATCCTTGGATGTCTCATGATCCAAATGCAGCTCAGCTGTGAGCTACCTCATTAGCTCCAAATTAGGCTCAGGTGAGCCATCCCTTCAGTCCATGTCCATTCAAAGTCTCATCAAAGTCAAATGAAGCTCAGGTGTCCATCCAGGTCTCCATTGGCCTTGATTGATTACAGCTGTGGAGCCAGCCCTGCCCTTCCCAGAGCTGTCAAACAGCTATCAAAACAGGGAATCGCTGTCAACATCACATCATCCACCTGATGATCTTCTATTACAATAATGCTGTTGTACTTGTCGTAAGAGGCGACTAAACAGCCACCGGGTAGATGGGACTCGTCAGCCTGGGAAGGCAGCTCATCTGAGAGAAGGAAAACTCTGATCCCAAACCTCCACTGCCTTGTGGCTACATCCAGTTATGGAAAAGGCTTCAGGAGTCAACTTCGAGGCAAAATCTGGAGCTGGAGTCCCTGAGGCAGTTCATGGCTGAACACAGTCATTTTCTGGCAACTCCTGTGATGCCGCTGGAACCAACCATATTGGCCTCTGCCTTTCCATTGGACCATTTCAGCGACGTGGAGAGGGGGGATTTGCTGCATGGGTAACAGCCTATCCTCCATACCTACTTTACCCAGGCTTCGCGCACTAGAGAGGACACTCTGTTCCAGAGCCACCATTCAGAGCATGACACCATAGTCTTCCGAGACTGAAGGATGCCAACATGTTGAATAAGGGAAGAAGTGAAGACATTGAGAAACCTGCTAGAACACAAGAAGGCACCAGGTCTATCTCTTGGAGCACTCCTGAATTATTATCTTCTTCTAGTCTGTCAAAGTTAGCAGTATTTGGGCACAATTCTAACCAGGTCTACTCAGAAGTTAGTCCTATTTTGCTCAATGGGGCTTACTCTCAGGAAAGTTTGGTTAGGATTGCAGCCTTTGTCTAGTACTAATCTGTCTGGTCAGCAGTATTCTTTTAAGAGCCGAAGACTGGGAAAACTCCTGCAGTCAATGCAAAGGCAAAACTCTTGGGTTGAGTATTTGAGAATTTCTCTTGGGTAAGAAGAATAGTAAGAAATAATTGTTGCATGAAGGGCCCAATCCCATGGTTGCCCTGTGCTGTGCTCTGGTGGTGCAAAAACTGGGCCACAGTTGTGCATGGCCGGGCCACTGCTGCAAATGTAAGATTTTCTTTCCTGATATGGGTTCAAATTTAGGAAACTGCCTTTTTTGACTCCAGCAGGAATGAAAGGAAAGCTCTCTAAAGTTTAACCAGTTTAAAATCTTTGACAATTGTCAATGAACAACCTTCAAGAACATGTGCTGAAGTTAAATAATAATAGTTTTTTTTCCGAGCTGGAAACTCAGTTTTATAAGCGTACAACTGGAAAACGCACTGTGATGGTTCAAATAAAGGAACTGTAAAGTTTGGGTATGTTCAGATCAACAACCAATGATATTGTCTTTCCATGCAATAATGACCAAGTAGAGTTCCAAAAACTCCTATGTTATTGGTACTGTGAACTCTGTGATAAAGTTTTCTGCCCTTGAAAAGTGTTTGAAAGTTTTAGCTGCCTGAGAGAATCTATCTCTTTATTCTCAGCGTGGCTGGTCATACTGAGACCACTCCAGAAGTATTCTAGCAAAGTGAACTGCTGCCTTCCTTCCAACTCCCTCCACTGCCCCACAGCCCCATCCCATGCCTATCCATGCCACAGCAGCCTATTCTACAGATTCCTCTACTCCTATTAGGCAAAGACAGGAATAAATAATTACTGATGTAGTGGAGCAAGTGAAGATGAAGCACCTTGCTGGTCTAATTGTTGATCAGCTTGATACCGAGTTACAGTGCATCCAATCAATGTGGCTGCCAAAAATAACACTATTTGGGAGGCAGATTAGACTGTTACTGTTTTCCATTTATAATTGAATGTAGAAGGAGGGCAGGGGGTTGGGTATTTGTTTCTGTTTTTGTCACACTGAGCAAAGAGAAAAGCATTCAAAATAGAGTTGCTGAGACGTATGATAATCACACACATTTTGCTCAAATTGGTAGAACAATTCAATTTCTGATTGAATTTCTGAACAATTCAATTTCCAGAACCCTCAGGGCCCAATCCTATCCTACTTTCCAGCACTGGTGCAGCTGCAATGCAGTCCCAAGGTAAGGGAACAAATGTTGTTCCCTTGAGGAGGCCTCTGTGACTGCCTCCCCACCACAATATGCAGTGCATGCCCCATTGGCACAGCTGCACCAACACTGGAAAATTGGATAGGATTTGACCCTCAGTGGATAACAAATCAGTGGAAAAATAACTTTAAAGACCCACTACTAGGTTTCTCGCTCCATACTGATTCATTAGTATAGGGGCTATAATGAGAAGCTTGCAACCAGTACAGTTTAACAGCAGGAAGGTAGGAAATGGGATTTTGGTGCTTTATTTTTTTGTTACAAGGCATTTAAAGGTGGACCCTGGTATCAGTGTTGAGTCAAATCAGTAGATGTCAAATCAGTGGATAAGGAAGCATGACCTGCACTTTCTCCACCCCCACCCCAGTTGCATTGCCTGTCCAAGAAGCAACAAACACTGGTGTTGACCGAGGTGTCCCCTTCTCACACTAGAACATGTAATCTGAAAATCAAGACATTGTCATGTCATGGAATGCATGTTATAAAGAGAGAGTGTATGTGGGTGGCAGCCTACTGTTTGCTCCCAATTGTCATTTGGTTTTCATGCAGCTGTTTTTCTGGATGACATCATAATAAAGAACCACACAGAACAATTTCTTGTAGATGTCATGCACCATGGACCCTGTTTAACCAGGATAGTAAAAAAACAACAACACACACACACCACAGAATGTGACAAACTGGGCTGCATGTTCATGTGCACAGTACAATTTCTCATTCCTCATGTCTCCATCAAAAAAAAAGACTCCGGAGAAACATGATGGATGGGCCGATTCATGGTCTTCAGGAAACTTGTGTGGGAGAATTGGAAAGAAAACTTGTGTGGGAGAATTGTCGCTCCATTATGTGGAGCTGTTGGTACACTGGATATGAATCACATGAAGGGAATAATTCAGACAAAAAGAAACCCTGTAAAATTCTGTGCTTGAGCTTGTGTAGAGTTGATGTCTGGAGTACATTTACTGGCAATTTTGTCTAGCCCAACACCTTTTCTTCACCCTCAGAAAGACTGTTTTCTCTTCCTGAAATTCAGAAACAATTTTTCTTGTTTGTTTCCATATCATTATTCTAGCAAGTCTTCTATGCTCCTTTCTGCTTGTTTTCCTCAAATAATTGCAACCTGCTGTTCTATACACCTTATTAACTGTTTAGCACAGCAAGCTTTTAATCCCTCCAAAGAAACCAGTTCTTAAAGTTTCAGATAACTAATTTTTTCCCCCTCTTCACATTACAACCATGTTGGGTGAAGGTAGAAGTGAATTCAAATTTATAAGTAAGATAACTTATAGGGCAGGAGTTCTGGCTCAGCTGGTAGAGCTGCCGCCTTGTATGCCTGAAGACCTGAGGCTGCCAGTTCGAAACGACCAGAACTACCCGAGAACTGACGACATGCTGATATACTGATGAGCTGACCCTCGGTGACAGAGAGGAGTTGCCATCAAGTGGAGCATGGGAGGCGAAGGGCCAGAGAGAGGCCAGACCGGGAAGGAATCCAGCTGGAACAAGAGTTCTAAGAAAGACTAGAACTATTCAATTGTAAAAATCCCTACAGGGTGGTTTAGAACAACCTGCCTATGTAAACCGCCTTGGATTAAAGTCTGAGGAGAAATCTGATGACCAAAGAAAGGCGGTATATAAATACCTGTATAAATATATAACATAACCTTGGAGCTTATACAACTCTTTCCAAGGCTTGGAGTGGCTAGATGGTTTTTTTTTCTCTTTTGCTATTAAGACACCAAACAGTTTCTTAGGGTAAAAGTAAAAATGAAATGGTCATCTAAAGAAGATTTGGATCAACTGAGGCATATCTGTATGCATTCCCCCCCCCCCCGAATGCTGGCAAAAGTATCCGAAAGATTCCTTCATTATTTGATCACTACTCTTGTCACTCTCACACTTCTAGAATTCTTCTGCTTCCCTGTTATTCTCAAGTTATTTTGTTCACACTCTGTCATTTTTAATCATTAGACAGAAATGAAGCTCATAGTACACATTTATTTCCATGTCATGAATAGCAGAGAAGCGTTAGAGCATTTTGTTTCTGTCCTTCCCTATCTGTTTATTCAGCTCTCGCTCTCGCTCTCTCTCTCTCTCTCTCTCTCTCTCACTCACACACACACACACACACACACACACACACACACACATTCATAATAATAATAATTCCACAGCTGTCTTCGCAGTTAATATGCAATTAATATGTTTCAGTAGGTACCACTCTGCTCCTGCTGAAACAGAAGAGAGAGCCAGTTCTGGTTTTCCAGGGTGTGTGGCCTGACATGATAAATTCATGTGGATAATCAGAGATCACATTGGACTGGTGTAGCACAGCGTCTAATCCTATGAGCTGTTTACAGTGGCAGAACCCATGTTCTGCCACTGTAAATGCTGCAGCACCTTCATCAATGGTGCACTGTTGGCATAAATGGCAGGTACCTCTGCGCACCCACCATCGATGGACCCAGCCCAAGCCACAACAGGTAAGGTGGTGGCAGAGGCGGGACGTGGATGGTTTGAGGAGGTTTGGGATAGGGAGTGGGCCATTTGAGGGTGGGAAGGGATGGCTCTTGTGACACTAGCACAAGCCAGATCCTATTCCTGTTTTCCCAGCCAAATATTTCCCCTTCCTCTACATAGACTTACTCCAGTAAATGAGCTGGTATGGGTCCAGGGTGACCCACTGGCAATCAGGTGAGCTACTAGGAAGGAAGTAAACCATATTTTTACTTACCTATCACCAGCTGAATGATCACCCCCATAGCATGCAGTGCCCACTCTGATAGTATGGCTGCATGCTATGGACTAGCATGGGATGGGATAGGCCAGAGGTGGCCAAACCTGTTTAACCAAAAGCCACATATGCTAAATTTCAGGTGTTTGAGAGCCTCAAGAAGCATTTAAATTCTTAAACATATTTATTCACAATGAACATTAAAAATACATTTTAACCTTATTAATAACAACCACCTAGTGGACTCTCCGCTTATATAACATAGCTATTTGCTGGAATGTAGGCAAGAGGCCTCAAAAATATAGCCAAGAAGGCTATAATTTGACTGACCTGAGCTGTATCCAGAGCAGATTAGGAGGTGGCTGTGGCACAACTCGGAGTTAGGAGATATTTACCTCCTTACCCCATGTTGCATGCCAGCCACCCCTATGGGGCTACTTGAATAAGAACATAAGAACATAAGAACAGCCCCACTGGATCAGGCCACAGGCCCATCTAGTCCAGCTTCCTGTATCTCACAGCGGCCCACCAAATGCCCCAGGGAGCACACCAGATAACAAGAGACCTCATCCTGGTGCCCTCCCCTGCATCTGGCATTCTGACATAACCCATTTCTAAAATCAGGAAATTAATAATAATTTCTAAAATCAGGAAAAAATACCCCATAATGGATTTTTCCTCCAGAAACTTGTCCAGCGAAGTCACTGGTGCAAATCCAAGCAGCCGGATATAAAACTGGTCTGACTGGGGGTGGGGGGGTTAGGATACAGCCTAAGTTGCCCAAACAGGTTCCAGGCGCGGTCTGCCCGTTGGCCCTGCACTTGTCAACTGTGTTACTTATCTGTACCTAACAACTTATCTGTGCTTGTTTTGATTGCAATAGATAAAAGCAATGGTTGTTTTTATGATCAGCATTTTATCTGCACATATTATTTTTGTTATCCTGGACAATCAATGTGATTGTGTTAAAACTCTTTTTGGTGATGGATTAAACAATTTGGGAAGAATGTAGAAGAATGTTCAGCTGTACATTTGCATGTGACATGCAGCCAGTTTTCCTGACAGCTTGGCAGGATGATATGCTCAAACTAGTGCAGGATAAGAGCACTCATCCCAGAATAGGCTGATTTTCTGTATGGACTCCTTATTGCATTATTAGATCAGAAAGCAAAGAATGTCACTTTTGGTCTTCCTCAATGGAAATATGTGACTTTTCCCCTCTGTCAATAGTTTCAGTGTACAGTCTATGACCTTGAGAAATTCCAGCTGCAAAATCTGAAGTGTAGTTAAAAATGCAGATTAAAACATTGTCCTAAATCTATGGAGGCTAAAGACAGATTCAGATCTTCAGCATGTACTATCAATACCTTATAGTATCTTCCACTACTTGATAATTTGGTTTTACTGCTGAACTCCAGCAGTATTACTAAGGGCACAATCCTAACCAGGTCTACTCAGAAGTAAGTTCTATTTTGTTCAGTTGGGCTTACTCTCAGGAGAGTGTAGTTAGGATTGCAGCCTAAGATGATTTATAAAATTGCTGGCAACAGTTTCAGGTCAAACTGGTCACAGTGCTAAACAGTCACATCATCTGGCGTGCATTTGATATATTTGAAGTAAATAGGAGCTGTGAGGGACACTTGATCTGCAGTGGTATGGGCAAAGGCTTTCACCCTTCTTCCTTCATGTTATGGTCCCAATTCATATCACTCCCTACTGTTACTATTTACATTAAAAATGGACACATAGGGCCAAATGATGTCATCAACATCATGTCTATTTTGACCTGAAATCCCTCTTATAAACGAATAGTTACTAAGAGCACAATCCTAACTTGCGCTGGAACATTCATAAGAACATAACTTGTTCCTAATGTTCCTAACTTGCGCTGGAACATTCAGGCCAAGTGGCCTGCGCTATATGTAGTGCAAGTTAGGTGCTGGCTGGAGGTCACCTCAAGGTAAGAGAATATTTTTCTCATCACCCCATGTCGAGCCCCTATGGGGTTATACACCTATGGGGCTATTTCGATTTGCACCAGCAATTTTGCTGGCACAAATTTGAGCGGCCCAAGTAAGGCTGATCAGGTCAGGAGTGGAGTTTGGATTCAGACTGCGCTACTGCAGCCAATCCCACCCCCTCCTGAGCCTGATCTGCTTCTCCACCCTAAAATGCCCCCTCCCCACCTCTGGAATGTCCTCCTTCCACCTTTCCCACCCCCCAGCCTCAGATGGCACAAACTAAGCCCTAAGGGGCTGGATCCAGCCTTTGCAAGCCAGTGCAGACCTTAGCACTGGTGCTACTAGCTCTTGAGTAGCTGTGAATGTGCTTTATGGTTCATTCATGACACTCCTGGGTTGGTACAGGACACCTGTCAGCCCAATCCTATCCAACTTTCCAGCACCGGTGCAGCCCCAAGGTAAGGAAACAAATGTTCCCATACTTTGAGGAGGTCTCTGAGACTGTTTTTCTAACACAGGAAGAAGTGCATACCTCATTGGCAAAGCAGCACTGGAACTGGAAAATTGGGCCCTATGTTGGCACTATGCACTCTCTGGATTGAGCTGCCTGGCTGCAATCCTATTCACACTTTCCTAGGAGTAAGTCCTATTGAACACAAAGACTTACTTCTGAGTAGACATGCACAGGATTGCATTGTAAATTAGATATAAGTGTAACTACAGCAATGCTTCCCAAACTCCTACAAGGAAGTTGGGGACACTCTAAGTGTGTGCAGGGGTGGGGCTATGGCAACCACACAATCTCCAGGATCACACTGCTGTTGGGGGCTGGAGGGTTTTTCTTTTTTACTTACCTCCAGCCAGCGACGAAAACTGGAAGTGCCCATTTTTTTCGTTCCCCCCTCATTTATAGAGGCTTGGGGAGCCCTGCAGAGGGCTTCCCAGACCCTCAGGACTCCCAGAACTCCAGCACTAGCTGGACATAAGTTTTTTTAAAAAACCTTCCTGTTTTCAGCAGCAGCATGATCCTGGGTACCACACTGCTGCATTCCCCCCCCCCCTTTAAAGGAGCAGGGATAAGTACTTCCCTGGTTGGTGCGTTGTGACCCACCAGTTTGGGAACCACTGAATTAGAGGCCTGCTTCCCATATTTTCCATTGGAAATGTCAAGTCCTTTTTCTCTCTCCACTAACCTTACAATCTGGCTCGCTCTTTCAGGTCATCAGAGATGGCCTTTTTACAAGTGTCGCCACCCAAGGAGGTGGGGGGGGGGCAGCTGCAAGAAATAGGGCCTTCTCGGTAGTGGCACCAACATTATGGAACTCCCTTCCCCTTGATTTGAGAATGGCTCCCTCTCTTGAGAGTTTTCGGTGAGGCCTGAAAACACTGTTGTTTATACAAGCCTTCTGATTTCTGGCCTTCTTAACATTTTTATACATCTTTTAGCTTTTTACAGGCTTGATTCCTCGGTGACTTGCTCTTTTTATTCTGTCTTTTAATCTGACTACTGTTTTTATGGCCTCTGTTAATGTGTTTTTAAATGTTTTTATCTGCTATGTGTTAATGTTTTTTAAAATCTTTTTTTTTACATGTTGTTAGCTGCCCTGGGTCCCTTTAGGGAGAAGGGCGGGATACAAATAAAGTTTATTATTATTATTATTTATTAACCATCACTTCTGTGCCTTTTGCCTTCCTGCAGACATGCCACAAGAGAGCCTTTGTACTCAGAAGTAAACTAGAGGAAAGAAAACACTTGTATTGGCAACCTTCAGTCTCGAAAGACTATGGTATCACGCTCTGAAAGGTGGTTCTGGCACAGCGTCTAGTGTGGCTGAAAAGGCCAATCCGGGAGTGACAATCCCTTCCACACCGGAAGCAAGTGCAGTCTGTCCCTGGTCTGTCTCCCTGGCTATGGACCTTCCTTCTTTGCCTCTTAGCCTCAGACTGTTGGCAAAGTGTCTCTTCAAACTGGGAAAGGCCATGCTGCACAGCCTGCCTCCAAGCGGGCCGCTCAGAGGCCAGGGTTTCCCACTTGTTGAGGTCCATCCCTAAGGCCTTCAGATCCCTCTTGCAGATGTCCTTGTATCGCAGCTGTGGTCTACCTGTAGGGCGCTTTCCTTGCACGAGTTCTCCATAGAGGAGATCCTTTGGGATCCGGCCATCATCCATTCTCACGACATGACCAAGCCAACACAGGCGTCTCTGTTTCAGCAGTGAATACATGCTAGGGATTCCAGCACGTTCCAGGACTGTGTTGTTTGGAACTTTGTCCTGCCAGGTGATGCCGAGGATGCGTCGGAGGCAGCGCATGTGGAAAGCGCTCAGTTTCCTCTCCTGTTGTGAGCAAAGAGTCCATGACTCGCTGCAGTACAGAAGTGTACTCAGGACGCAAGCTCTGTAGACCTGGATCTTGGTATGTTCCGTCAGCTTCTTGTTGGACCAGACTCTCTTTGTGAGTCTGGAAAACGTGGTAGCTGCTTTACCGATGCGCTTGTTTAGCTCAGTATCGAGAGAATGAGTGTCGGAGATCGTTGAGCCAAGGTACACAAAGTCATGGACAACCTCCAGTTCATGCTCAGAGATTGTAATGCAGGGAGGTGAGTCCACATCCTGAACCATGACCTGTGTTCAACATGTAACTAAATGGAAGATCAGAAGATCCTCAGGTGTATGATGTGCTGACAGCTGGTTGACAGCTCTGGGAAGGGCAGGGCTGGCTCCACAGCTGTAGTCAACCAAGGCCAATGGAGACTCTGATGGATACCTGAGCTTCATTTCACCTTGATGGGACTTTGAATGGACATGGTCTGAAGGGATGGCTCACCTGAGCCTAATTTGGACTTAACAAGGGGCTGTAGGAATAAAAGGCAGCCCCAGAAGACCCAGATGGTATGCCCACCCAGACCTACAGGACCTATGGGAGAAGGAGACTGCCAAGATTCTGCTGGGGAGGATACAGAGGAGGGACTCAGCTGCTGAAGACTGGACTGTGTTTGGGGAGATTGGATTAGACTTGGACTGGAGGCTTTGGACCTTTACCCACTAAGTTAAGTGGAGTTTTGGGGAAGGAAAATCTCCGGACAAGAGGAAATGCAGGAAGTGTCTGTGTTAGGAGCAATAAATTACTGTTAATTGCTCAAACTGATAAGGAGTTATAGTCATTCTGTGCATGCCCCAGCTGCTGTTCTTTGGAAAAGAAGGGGGTGTTAATTAGCCAAAAACTGGGCATTAAAAGGGAAATGGAATATTTGGATGGGACAAATTGTCATAGTCAGCGCAGGATAGGGAAAATCAGACAGGACAGTAACCTCTTTTCCAAAATAACCACAACTGCTTAGGATCATTCAAATCACTCAGACTGACTGGTCAGATGAACTGACTAGAGGTGGAAGTGTGTAGCACAGGATTCTCCTACTTTTTCTTCCAGGATGGAGCATGAGGGCCTAATCCTATCCAACTTTCTAGCATCAGTGCAGCCACAATGCAGTCCTGAGGCAAGGGAACAAATGTTTCCATACCTTGAGGAAGCCTCTGTGACTACCTCCCCACCACAGGATGTAGTGCACACTCCACTGGCACAACTGCACTGGCACCAGAAAATTGGATAGGATTGGGCCCTGAGTCAGCTGAAGGAAGTGATTGACCTCACTCTGGGAAACTCAAGGGAAACACCAGCTCTGCAAAAAGTCCAGTACAGTATAGCCCCCAAAGGACTGTTGCAAACTCACTGAACTTAACTTTATCAAAGCAACTTAGAACTAGTTTTGTGATCTCAAACTCCAAGTATTAAGAAAGCACGATATAATCTTATAACTAGTTTTAAAAAAGAAGCACATTTTGTACCAGAATTATGTGCAGAGTTGGATATTATCATATAAAAATGGCAAGAGGTTGCTCAGTTGATTTTAACTCACACATTAAATGGCAACCACTTACTCTACACAGCAATGTGTGATCTTTCTTACAATAGCCAGAGGCACACAAATGTAATCTTACAGACCAGAAGCTTTTATTTTAAAGCTTTTGGTTTACTGTTTTAATTTCCTTTGCTGCTTAGAAGAACTTTAAAGAAAAAGGAACACATTGCACATTTCAGAAACAATTCTGGAAGTCGCCAGATCATTGGCTTTGTATCTTCCATGTATTAATAGAAATACTTAATTCTTAGATTACTGGCACAATAAATGTTAATAGAACTTTTGGAACCATCAAGGGCTATTGACTAGTATGTCTCTATATTGTTATGGATTCTCCACTTTCCTGAACAATGAGAAGTTCCCAGCTCAGAACTACAGGATTTAGAGTTGAATTCTATCTTTTCCCCTTCCCTTGTGGATCAGGAGGCTGGGGAAAAGGAATTTAAATCCCCTTTCCTCTCCATAACCCTCCCATTCCACAATGTGTCTCAGACCTGAGCCAGCTCTTCAGGTAGTGCAAGTCTGAGGAGAGAAAGGAGGTGATGAGGCTGCCAAATGAGGGGAATGGATTCTGCATGTGCCATCATCACTGGATCCATTCCCCTCCTACAGCCCCATTCCTCCCCCCTTCTCATTCCTCCCCTCCCCACCTGTTTCAACCCTCCCTGCCACCTCCTTGCCCCCTTTGTCCTCTCCCCCCCCCAGCTGCTGTCTTACCTGCTCCAGAAGATGGCTATGGTGAGATCAAGCAACAGATGGGGAGCACTGCTGCCTCTTGTGGTAGTGCTCCCAAAATGGTCACTGACAGAGTATTCCATGCACCATTTTGCAACAGTGGTACTCTGTTCTGCTGTTGCAAAAAACTATGGCTGGCAGCTCAACACTGAAAAGCCAGGACTAAGCTTTGAAGTTGATTCTGAGCATAAAAGAATGTCAGAGTAGGCACTGCAAAAGTGTGTTAAAATGAACAGAGCAGAAAAAAGTTGGATCCTTAAGGAACACAGTAAGATCAAAATAAAGCAAGCAGCAAAAAACCCCAAAGACTTTCATGAATCATGCCTCTCTCTTAAAATGTCCTTGATGCATGACCACAGCCATTTTAAAGGGCTAGTTGTGGGTACTGTTTTGAAGGTTATCTGCATCCTTCTTAAGATAACCTTCAGAAGGCTGCAGAGCACTTCAAAATGGTGCCCATGACTAGCACAGAGCACTTTTAAATGGTCATGGGAAACTTCCCACTGCCATTTTAAAGGGCCCTGAACTAGTTGCAGGCACCATTTTGAAGTGCTCTTCAGCCTTCTAAAGGTCAGCCATGGATGCTGGTCTTCTCTGGATTCTAACTCCACTGCTGGCAGGTAAGCTGCCCCTCTCCCTAACTCCTTTGATCCCATTGGACTAATGGCTCACCATTCGCAGATTTGCTATCCATTGGGATTTTCAGGAACCTAACCTCAGTGGATAACAAGAACTGGCTGACATGTGATTTTTTTTTTTTTTTAAGTATATGATAATTTTGTTCACTTTTATATATTGGACTCTAAGGGCCCAATCCTATCCAACTTTCCAGCACTGGTGCGGCCTCAATGCAGCCCTGAGGTAAGGGAACCAATGTTCCCTTACCTTGAGGAGGCCTCTGTGACTGCTTCCCCACCAAAGGATGTAGCACACACCCCAATGGCATAGCAGCACAGGCACTGGAAATTGGATAGGATTGGGCCCTAAATTTCTTTCCTTTCTTGCAAATAAATTTTAAAACATTTTAAGCTTCTAAACACTGGAGCCAATATCTCATTTTGTTGACATTTTGTAAAAATGCCATAAAGTTGATCATAATGCATTCAAGTTGCAGGAAGCTTTATATACGGTCAGTCTTGAGATGACCTCATACTCAGACACCTTGGGAGGCAGATTTATCAGAAGCTTTCCCTGCAGAACTCAATTTGACAGCTTTTCTGTGGCTGGCACTGACTCCTCCACCATAGCACAGATGTCATATTTTATCGTACACCCAGTGAACTGGACACCTGTCAAATTACATTGTTCTGGCCTCTCAGCCTCTAAGAAACACTAGCTCTGTAGGAATCAACGGGATATGATATTTGAACATAACACTTTTATAATTTTCAAGTGCTTAATGACTTTGGAGAACAAAAATGGGGACACCATTTGTGAACTGTTGTGATTGTCCAAATCCCACTTTCCCCTTCTGCTGCAATGATTCTGAATCAGGCCTTGCACCTTTCCCTCAGAAAACAGATGTTCTTCCCTATCAAAGTTTCATTACTGAACATTAGAATTCTATGACTAGCTTAATTTTGGGAAGGTATTGCCAAATTGGAGAGGACTCAGAAGAAAATAGTGAAGATAATGCATAAACGTTCTGTCACCCTGAGGAGACCTTCAACCTGCTCAATAGGTCACTCTGAGGAGACCTTCAACCTGGATGCAGCGTGGGCTGTTTGGCCCTGCTGTGCCAGAGCTAGGTAGGAATGGATTGTTAGTGGTAATACAGTCACTGGCAGTCCTGGGGGGTCGGGGGAGCAAAAGCCCCAGGATGCCACATCTGTGGAGGCGGCAACTCCATGCTTGCCATGCTGTGCCCTCTGTGCCGCCGCTGCCCATCCTCCAGAGCCCTTCTGAGGGCTGGAGAGGCCCTGTATGGTGTCCCCTGGCTTCTGAAAGCCTCCTCAGGCCTCCAGAGAGCTGTTAAAACAGTACTTAGTTTTTGTTGGAAAACCAGAAGTACTGTTTAACAGCCCTCTGGAGGCCTCAGCGGACACCCTACTGTAATGGTAGTAAATCTCCTTTCCAGGGGAAGAGCAGCATTTTGCAGTCCTGTGCCCTTGGGCAGCACAAGGGCCAGGTCCACAACTGAATACAGTACAGCCGTGTTGTTGTAAGCTGTACCTGAGGTCAAAACAGATGTGGTGTGTGGTAATTATGCACAGGCACTGGGCTTAGTTTTAGTATGTGGCAAATGACAACAGTCACGCCTGCGCAAGAGCAAACTCTTGGCCTTGGTAATATGCTGAGTGTCTGAAGCCCAGTGCAGTAAACAATGGGAGGTCTTTATCTCAAGAATGTTGGGTTAGCTAGAGTCAGTCAGAGCCAGCTAGGAGCAGCTAGTAGTGTAACTTTTTGTATTGCATGGTATTGTGTTTTGAGACTCAATAAAAAGGGCTTGTTGGAGCTAAGGAGGAGCTTCTTTTTCAGTTCCAGCTCTCCCCCTGCATCTACATTCAAACCTGTCTGTCATTTCTTTCTTTGCTCCGGCTCCTGTGCCACACCAAGCAGCCTTGATTCTCAGGTGTCAGGCTGCTTCCCAAAGGTCATTGCGACAGTGGTGTTAACTGTGTCATTTCTGCTTCCCATTTGTAGGGGACCCGCTGCTGAGTGCCTCCTGTCCCTGCTGTTCATTCTCCTTGCAGTTCCTATCTGTTTGCTCACACCCCCCCCCCAGGCCACAGGAGATGAGCAAGAGGGCATCAAAAGCAGCAAGGCTGAGCGCCTGCTGCTTCATTGCTTGCTTATAGCTTTCCTTGGCAAGAAAGCAACTAACATTGATGGCCCTGATGGCATACACCCAAGGGTTATTAAGGAATTGAAGAATGAAGTTGCAGATCTCTTGACTAAGGTATGCAACTTGTCCCTCAAAACGGCCACAGTGCCAGAAGATTGGAGGATAGCAAATGTCACGCCTATTTTTAAAAAGGGAAAGAGGGGGGACCCGGGAAACTATAGGCCGGTCAGCCTAACATCCATACCGGGTAAGATGGTGGAATGCCTCATCAAAGATAGGATCTCAAAACACATAGACGAACAGGCCTTGCTGAGGGAGAGTCAGCATGGCTTCTGTAAGGGTAAGTCTTGCCTCGCAAACCTTATAGAATTCTTTGAAAAGGTCAACAGGCATGTGGATGTGGGAGAACCCGTGGACATTATATATCTGGACTTTCAGAAGGCGTTTGACACGGTCCCTCACCAAAGGCTACTGAAAAAACTCCACAGTCAGGGAATTAAAGGACAGGTCCTCTCGTGGATTGAGAACTGGTTGGAGGCCAGGAAGCAGAGAGTGGGTGTCAATGGGCAATTTTCACAATGGAGAGAGGTGAAAAGCGGTGTGCCCCAAGGATCTGTCCTGGGACCGGTGCTTTTCAACCTCTTCATAAATGACCTGGAGACAGGGTTGAGCAGTGAATTGGCTAAGTTTGCAGACGACACCAAACTTTTCCGAGTGGTAAAGACCAGAAGTGATTGTGAGGAGCTCCAGAAGGATCTCTCCAGACTGGCAGAATGGGCAGCAAAATGGCAGATGCGCTTCAATGTCAGTAAGTGTAAAGTCATGCACATTGGGGCAAAAAATCAAAACTTTAGATATAGGCTGATGGGTTCTGAGCTGTCTGTGACAGATCAGGAGAGAGATCTTGGGGTGGTGGTGGACAGGTCGATGAAAGTGTCGACCCAATGTGCGGTGGCAGTGAAGAAGGCCAATTCTATGCTTGGGATCATTAGGAAGGGTATTGAGAACAAAACGGTTAGTATTATAATGCCGTTGTACAAATCGATGGTAAGGCCACACCTGGAGTATTGTGTCCAGTTCTGGTCGCCGCATCTCAAAAAAGACATAGTGGAAATGGAAAAGGTGCAAAAGAGAGCGACTAAGATGATTACGGGGCTGGGGCACCTTCCTTATGAGGAAAGGCTACGGCGTTTGGGCCTCTTCAGCCTAGAAAAGAGACGCTTGAGGGGGGACATGATTGAGACATACAAAATTATGCAGGGGATGGACAGAGTGGATAGGGAGATGCTCTTTACACTCTCACATAATACCAGAACCAGGGGACATCCACTAAAATTGAGTGTTGGGCGGGTTAGGACAGACAAAAGAAAATATTTCTTTACTCAGCGTGTGGTCGGTCTGTGGAACTCCTTGCCACAGGATGTGGTGCTGGCGTCTAGCCTAGACGCCTTTAAAAGGGGATTGGACGAGTTTCTGGAGGAAAAATCCATTATGGGGTACAAGCCATGATGTGTATGCGCAACCTCCTGATTTTAGGAATGGGTTAAGTCAGAATGCCAGATGCAGGGGAGAGCACCAGGATGAGGTCTCTTGTTATCTGGTGTGCTCCCTGGGGCATTTGGTGGGCCGCTGTGAGATACAGGAAGCTGGACTAGATGGGCCTATGGCCTGATCCAGTGGGGCTGTTCTTATGTTCTTATGTTCTTATTGGGAGCTCAGCAACAGCAATGAGAGTTTAAAGGGCCCTGAGGCAGAAGGGCTGAAATCCAGAAAGCCTGAGAGATGGTTTAGTAAAGTGGCTAAAAGGCTGAGCTGCAAATAGGAGTTCATTCGTTAGTGTCTTGCCTCTGCCACAAACTCACCACATGGTTTTAGCGCAAGCAATACCCTCCAGCCTCTCTGGCTGCAATATGGGGATAAAAATACCCTACAGGGTTGTTGTAAGGATGGCATCAAGACAAAACATGTGAAGCACTTTGCACACTCAGAAAGTACCATACGAACACTAGGAATTTATGTCCTATGCTTCTCCAAGGAGCTCAGGGAGCACATATGGATTACCTTCTTTTATTCACACAACAACTTGGTGAGGTGAGTCAGGCTGACCCAAATGTCATCCCAGTAAGCTTCATAAGTAAGTGAAAATTCAGACCCAGGTCCAATTAGTCCAAGTCCAATGCATACCACCTGCACCCCCAGGTCCCAAGCGCACCCCACCAAAATCTAGATCTCAGCACTCTGTAGTGCACTCCTGTAGCAGGAGGGGTGATGTTGTATGAGGTAAATAATATTCTTTCCAGCATGTGGACAGCAGTGGTCACGCTGGCTTCACAATGGTCTTTACCCCACAGATGGGTGGGTGAGGCAGAGTTGACTGAGGTACAATGTTGCAGTATGTACATTTTGCATACATTTTCTTTCTGAGAACAACCTGTGCAAATGTGTTGTTAGCTGCTAACCCAGCTTGGAAGTGTGCCTGTACTCTGTAATCTCATTAAAACCACAACAGTGTGAGCCACGCTTAGCACAAGGCATGGCATCCACAAGGCTTTGGAAAACATTGATGAAATGGCAGCTTGCACTATAAATGTTATGATTTGAAGAACGGGTGGGACTTGAGTCAAACTTTTTCAGTGCCTGGGATTGGCAAGAGTGGAGCTATGAAAAATATCTCTGTTTACAACACTTGAAACTGCAATACCTGTCCTGGAGCCGATTCCTCATAATCACAGCAATTGGCTTAGATCTGTCACAGTATGTTCAGCATAGAAATAGGGGCTTGGTGTAAACAAGATCAACCAGGCAAACAAGAAGGGAGAGAGAAAAAGGGAGCAGATAAAGAAGGAGGAAGCACCAAACTCCAGCGGTGATAATAATAACTTATGGCAGCTGAAGTAAATCAGAAGTCGACAGGAGAAGATGCAGGCATACATAGAAAGCATTTTGTTGAGGCAGGCCTTACAGTTGTAAGATTGGAAACATTCTGATGTAGGCAGGCATGCCTTCTAGAATCACAGATGGCAATAGAACAAACAAATGCTGCCACTGGCATTCCTGGGGGGGGGGGGTACTAAGTTTTTCAGTCACCTGCCTGACTGTATTGGCAACCTTCAGTCTCGAAAGACTATGGTATCGTGCTCTGAAAGGTGGTTCTGGCACAGCGTCTAGTGTGGTGGAAAAGGCCAATCCGGGAGTGACAATCCCTTCCACACCAGGATTCCACACCGAGAGCACAGGCGTTCCACCATAACAACTAACAGGTGTTCAGCTTGACCTGGATCTTAAAGAAAGCAGTGTCCAGAGTTCTTGTTATTGTCCACTGAAATGCAATGGTGATTCAAGAACAACAGTTCAAAAGTGCATGGCCTGGAGGGCCCTCTAGTAGGCATGGGCCCTCCGCCAGTCTCCAACTAACCAACACCTGCTCCCCTGCTCTTCTCTTTGTATATAGTTGGTTTATTCATTGAAAAATTGATTATTAGCCGCCTTGGGTGCCCTTCAGGGAGAAAGGCAGAATACAAATCTAATAAATAAAAATAATTCAAAACCCAGAGCATTCTCTGCCAGTCAAAATGTAAAAAAGTTTCAGCTACTGTCTCCTCCAGCTTCCCTTTCCCTTCTCTCCTATAGCATCCTAGAGACTGCAGTATGCAATCTGAACTACAAGTACTGAACTCCTCCTTGTCCTCTAATTCCTTCCCCTTGTTCCTGTCCTCCTTTGACATGGACTTACATAAGCAAGCCACTTGACTTCTGCAACTCATCCAAATACGTCCCATAAAGAAGAAAGGAAAATCTTTGTGGAGTTACAGTCTTAAACATCCAAAGCAGCCATTAACTGGGAACAGCCTGAGTCTTGAACAGAAATGATGTCATTCAGGAAAACACGCATTTGTTTACCTCCAAAACTTATTCCTGTTTTCAAGTGGGAAAAGAAATACAGCCTATTTCCAAAATGTAAACAGATATTCAGTTCCTACCCATACTGAACAGAGTACACGGTGTTAAAATTCTGTTCGGCTGTTAAAGTCTATATCACTTTCTGAATCTAGACATATTTCTGTTGTACACATAGAAATATTATTTTTGCTTATTCATCTCACACAGCAGAGGTGTAAAAGAAAAACGTGTTTTGAAATGCTTAAAACTTACAAGTGATTTATCAGAGAACAGTGGTGTATAAATGCCTACATAACGACATAATAAATAAATCTCACAGCAGAGCTTTGTAGTGATTTCTGTATCTCATACATCTCACTTAGGGCTTGTGAACTGCTGCACCCAT
Organism: Tiliqua scincoides; assembly: GCF_035046505.1. Taxonomy (NCBI): domain Eukaryota; kingdom Metazoa; phylum Chordata; class Lepidosauria; order Squamata; family Scincidae; genus Tiliqua; species Tiliqua scincoides. The sequence goes on from NC_089822.1 coordinate 35,507,755, forward strand.
GCCTCTCCCATGTTGCTCCAGGAAACCTGGAAGATCTAGTCCAGTGGTTTGGAATGTCTCAAGAGGTTGGACCCACGCTCCGGCTTGCAACATGAGACTTGCATTCAAGAGACCATGTCTTCACCACACTCCTATCCCCTTTTATGTGGACTACTGCACACCTGGTCACAGCGACAGCAATAAGTGATCCTGGTGTACTGTGCCATGGCGCAATGTGGGTAGGTATGTTGGTTAACTGGGCAGTTGTTAGCTATTGGGCAAAAGAGTTGGACATGCACAGCCACATGGCCATGACTCCTGTTTATCCTTCTGAGAGATCCCCTGTGATCAGAGAAGTCCAAAAGTGAAGGCTGATCACACCACTCAGCCAATGGTGGCTAGCTTACCCAAGAAGGCTTAGCCACCCAACAACATGAAGGAGAAGGGTACTGACATAACCCCCATGGAGATCCTGGAGCAGTGGGATTCGTGTATTGGCAACACTGTCAAAGTAGAAATAGAATCAGATTTCTATTTTTATTTATTAAATAGTGAAATCACAGCTGTTGTGCATGACACATCTGTATGTGAAGGAACAAAATTTCACTGGATATGAAAGCTTGGTATCCATGGCATCCACATATCATTCAAGATATAATATAACTTTCGTATATGAATGACAGGATATATCTTTCCAGTCAAGGAAATGACTGGCTGTTGACAGAATTACAAAAGAAGAACTATCTTAGATCTCCTTGGTTTGAGAATAGAGCCAACTATTCCCATAGGTGTCTGTCTTTTTTGTGAATGGATCCCCCACCACGAGCAAGGGCAGAAGAAAAGGGAAAAAGCTGACAAACAAACTCTGAGCCTTGGGAACTTGGAGGAACAATGAAGATGGAACCCCAGAGTGGTACATCTGAGCTAAGTTCACAGGACAGGTGACATCACTTTGGCCTTTATATTGCATGACTGCAGATATACACAGTTACATATACTGAGTCAGGCCACTGGCTGATTTAGGTCATTACTGTCCACACTGACTAGCTATGTCCCTTGGATTTCAAACAGAGTAATTTCCCAGTCCTACCTGGATTTACTAGGGATTGAACATGGTACCTTCAGCAGGTAGAACCTATGCCTTACCAGTGAGCTACAGTTCTGCCCTCCCCAGGACAAACACAAGGGATAACCCCCCGCCACCCGAGAAGACTAACTTTTCTCCTCCATGGCTCAACATACGCAGAAGGACATGAAAAGAGAACCGGCTCGTGTATTCTCATTGTCCTTTCTTAGCGGTTTGTTATATCTTACTATGCCTCTTTGAATCATCAATAAGTAGAATATGTGTGATCATAAGGAACTGTGCAGAATGTGTGGGATATATCTGCTAACTAGAATTAACTTCTGTATTTGAAGGCTCAAATTGCAGTTGCAATTTTGGTTTCTGCTTTGCAGTGCATATAAGTGCATGTTCCTCATCAAAGTGAGCATATTCTTGCTCAAGTATTCATAAGTTGTTGATTATTTTCCCAGGGGGCACCAGATGGTAATTTGACTAATTTCAATTTATCCAAGACACTGGTTGTACAAGATATTGTGAGTAGCCATCTTCAGTGATCGAGGGATATGAGCAACTTTGGTTATAAGGACACTGGTCGTCTCACCTGAATCTGCCTGATTGTTACTATTGTCTTTGGAAGAAGGTATCTGGGGCTGCAATCCTATCCACACTCACCTGGGTTTAAGCCCATTGACTATAATGGGACTTACCTCTAAATAGACATGCATAGCACTAGGCTTGGGGTTCCCCTGTCTTCCCATGTGAGATGGAACTGCACCGGGAATAGAGCCTCTTCAGTGGTCATACCTCAAAGCTGGCTATTCACCCAGATCCACTTGGCTACTTCTCTGGCTTTCATATGCCAGGCTTTTGTTCACCTGCACATATAATAGCATCTAATGTGATAGTTTGAGTATTTACTGGTGCTACTGTTTTAGTGCCTACATAATAATATAATAATATAATATACAGTATTTATATACCGCCTTTCTTGGTCTTTATTCAAGACTTTATTCAAGGCGGTTTACACAGGCAGGCTTATTAAATCCACGCAGGGATTTTTACAAATTGAAAGAAGGTTCTCTCTTTCAAGAACCACCACATTCAAGATGTTACACTCCGATCTGGTTTAACATTCTGGCCTCCATCCTCCCACGCTCCGAGCAGATGGAACAGCTCAGCTGCAGCTTGCCAGCTGCTTCAAGGTCGCACGGTGCCGGTGGCCTCGAACTGGCAACCTTGTGGATGTTAATCTTCAGGCAAATGGAGGCTCTACCCTCTAGACCAGACCTCCTGCCCTAGGTACTGCCATAGGTACTGTTCTTATTTCAGGAGGCATTCTTTTAATTTATATTGTAAGTAGCCTTGTTAATGTCTAGATAAATATGAAATATAATTATTATAAATAAATGAGTAGAGGATTAAAGAAGAGGGCAGCATGGATTCTGAGAGATTTGTGGAAGGTGAGGTAACTCTTCAAGCAGGCTGGAGAAAGCATATATGAACAGGGTAACCAGATACAATAGAGGACAGAATGCCTATACCTCTAGCCAATGTATAGAAGGGGAAATTTTGGCAGGTACAGCTTTTTAAACCCTTCCATGTTGAGCGGCACCTGCCAAAACTCCCTCTTCTATGCAATTGTTAAAGGTACAGGCACTCTGTCCTCCATTGTATCTGGTCACCCTGTATATGAAGCATATATGACAAGGGTGTTTACCCAAGGTGCCTATGTGGATGAATGTCAGAAAAAGTGGTATATAAATAAATAAATGTTCAGTTACTACGTATCACTGTATTTAAGTGTATCAGGGTGGAATCCAGAATTTTCTTTTTGCTATTCTTTTCCTGTAACCTGCAAAAGTAACATATCTGAATGGTATTCACTGGCCTTCTCATGACAATGCCTGAACATCCAAGGCCACACCCATCTCACAAACAATAGTTCATCAACAACCTCTCCAAGTTCTGCTGAAGTCTAGAGGGTTATCTGTGACTGCTTCAGAGTAAGTCTGTGTGCTTGTATTTATCCTGCAGCCTCTACAAAAGCCTTGAAGATAAACACTGTGAAATCTCTTTCTATGGAGCAGAACAATGCAGGTCTGTAAAAATGATCAAGTGGAAAATATAAATCATAAAGCAGTATTTCAAGAGAAGAGGAATAAAAATTATGGAACTATGTATTATAACAACATTAAATCTATGTAAACTTGGCGTGGTGAACAGATGACGTACATTAGTGATGCACAGCTGCACGTCTTCAAAAGATGCTTTAATTGATTGCTTTTTAATATACTGTATCATGTGGTTTATGTGGCATCATGTTTAGCACTTTAAATTGCCATGAATAATGGAATAGGCTAGTAAAATGGTTCTAGAACTTTACCATATCACTGTGTATAAAAAGGAAAACTCACAGAGCCAGATCTAATGCAAAGTTCTGTGCTTATGAAGACACTGTTAACTGGGATCATGTGAGTATCTCCACCTGGATAAAACATATATAAGGGTGACTGTAGTTTTCAGAAGAAAATATGTTTCTGTGAATAGAAACCTAAATTTCTATTGAATCCCATTCCTGGATTGAGCTTTTGGAAACTTGTATTGATGATGATTTCCCCTGTAATATTTTCTCCTAGGGGTGCTGTTTAAAAAGTTTATCTGTGACTACAATGAAAGCAGTTCAGGGTCTTTTTATATTTGGGCAAAAGGAGCCTGCGTAAGTGGTTAAGACAGTAAATAATGTTTTGGACACTGCAGAATGGATCGTGTTCAAGGATATTTTCAGAGGACTGCAAGTTGCTCAACAAGGGGTGATTTCAGGTATCTGTTTCATTGACCATGTAACAAACATGTGGCAAGATGGCAACTGGAGCATAGGAAGCTACCTCATATGCAGTTGAAGCTTTGATCCATGTCTAGGCCATTACTATCTAGCTGGCAGTGATCTTCAAAGGTATCAAGCCTTTGATTCTCAGCCTTGCAAGCCAAATGCTTTAACTAGGGATGATGGGATTGACCCTAAATCTTAGGGGTGCAGCCACTTCTATGATGCAAAGTGCTAATATACACTTATCTACTATCCTGTAAGCATCATACAAGCTGGTCATGTTGTTGTTCCTAAATTGCAGTATGGATTAGCAAAACAAATAATAATCCAGCATAATATTGAGTTGCCTTCTAGTAAACTAGACTATTGATCCATACAGGTTGGTTCTTGATTGGTAGCACCTCTCCATGGTTTCGGACAAGGGCCTTTCCCAGTCATACACGGAGGTACCAGGGATTGAAACTTGAACCTTCTGTTTGCAAAGCACTGCATTTATGGCCCCTTCCAATAGGATGTCTTAAAGTGTGGTTGAACCAACACTACCCTTGGATTAATTGGATTAACACTACCCTTACTCAGTCTCTGGGTATGAAAGTCTTCTGGAAAAGCCATGTAAGCTCTGACATTATAAACAGAAATATTTACACATAAACTTAGTCCTCACCTATGTTTGAGGAATGATTCATATGAATAATATGCATTCCAGGACTTTGGTTTTATGGCTCAGTTTTTAGCTTGGGAGTGTGATCCTTTCCCTATTTAAATCTGTATGTTTATTCACAATGACTTTGCCATCGGCACAAAATTAATGTGGAAAATACTATTCTAAAAGCATTAGAGCTTGTTTGGAGTGAGTCTGGTTCTTTGGAGGAAGTTTTATTTTTGCTTGTGATTTCCTAGCAATTAATTTATATAGTCTTTTTATTTCTAGGGTATAAAACAGAGATCTGATTGCTTATGTATTCAGAGCAGTTATTTGTAATTTAAAATACGGAACCTAATATTGCCATTTCTCTTGCTTTGGGAGCCTTTGCTCTCACATGTAGCCATTCATCACTTGCTTTTAAGTTGCTTCAGGCATACTGAAACAGATGAGGTTTTAGTTTTCATTTATGTTTTCTTAATGCATGGTGATAGAAAGGGGAAAAAATGTTAGCCACAGATACTTTTAAAATACATGAACACAAATCTAGCATCCACTTATAGCTGGGGAAAAGAAAATGTAAAACCTCAGAAATTATAGGTTAAAAAAATTACAATTTATGATCTTGGTGAGTGGGGGAAGTCTGATGTGTCTCATTATTTATAATATCTACAGAACTTTTCAGCTTTCCTCTGCAGTGACAAAACTGTCTTTTGCTAGTTTTGAGTAAAACCACTTCTTTCAGCAAAGCTTCCTTATGTAGCTTATATTTCTTTTTCACCCAACACACTATCCTAAAATGTAGCCTTGAAATGAATGCCACACTGATTTGGAGGCAAAATAATAGCCCTTTTAAAATATCATGGGCTTGTTAGCAACAAAATTCAGATTTTAGTATTGTGGTGGTTGGTGGTTGGCTACCTTCAGTCTCAAAAGACTATGGTATAAGCCTACAGCACCCAGTATTCCCAGGCTGCCTCCCATCCAAGTATTTCAAAAATTCACTGCGCAATCCTAAGATCTTGAGCCAGTGCAGCTGGCTCTGTGCCAACTCAGAGTGTCGCAAATGTGCCAATAAAGCATGTTTGCGGCTATTCTGGAGCCATCAGCGCCAGCACAAAGGCCTGTTGGAAGAGATGCTGTTGGAACATGACACCCTTAGTGCTACATAGTGATGCTAATTTTTTTTGTATCATCAAAACTTTTTTTGGCTATCCTACTACCAATGCATTGCAATACATGTTGACTAATACAACTGCATGGTGTGAATTGCGGCTAGTATTTATGCTATGCCAAAACATTTTTTGAAATCCTCGCACCAAAATTGATAAAGAAACATTGAAACATTCAGATATACACAAAATGGTTCAAATTTTGTTACACAGTGTTGTTTTTTTGAAATAAATTGATAAAGCAGTGACTCCAATGCTATTGCTTTTCACTGATAAACAGATACTGGATCACAGCAGCAGAAGAGGGCATGGTGAAGGTTGTGCAAACAAAGTGCTGGGTATAAGGGGTGAAGAGCAGCAGTTTGACAGAACTAGGAGGCCAATGATTATCCAGCGGAAGGGAAAATCCAAGCTTGAGTGACCATGCAAATACAGTGTGACTGTCAGGTAAAGTATTGGATAAGATGTAGAGTCATTTGTTTCCCATTTTAACCTAAGCCATTATCAGTTTGACTGTGGTAAGAACTAAACCAAAGTATTTCCTTGATAAATGACTGTAACATGCTTTGATTGCCTTGGAGAAGGAAAATTTTGTGCCAAGTGAGTTAAGGGAAAGAAAAGGCCAAAACATTCCAAGAGAGTGGTGAGAACTTTTTTTTGGTTTATTTCTTGTTAGAGTTGTTAGCCAAGTCTAAGTGATCTAATCGTGTAGTCTAATTCACAGATATAAATATTAACAGTATTGCATCAATGGTATCACAACATACAAGGGGTCATCACGTTGGGCCAAGGCCCACCCTATGGTAACTACTGAATTGCAAACTGGTTCAGTGAACAGGCTTACAGTATGTTTGAGTGCTTTTTGGCCTTTCCTCCTCCCCTGAATCACAGTAACAGGGTGCTTGGAAGAGGTCCTGTTGGGACATGACACCCACAATCCTCCATAGACTATATGAGGAGGACCTGCAAAGTCAAAGAGCTTCAAAATTCATCTCTACACATCCAAGATACCATATGCTTATGATGCATAGGCATAGGTATAGCTTCTCTCTCCATATTTCAATAACATAATTATTGAGAGGTATTTTCAAAAAGTAGCAATAACAAATGTTCTTAGAATACACTGGATCAGTGTTTCTCAAACTGTGAGTCAGGACCCACAAGGGGGGTCACGAGTCAATTTCAGGTGGGTCCCCATTCATTTCAATATTTTATTTTTAATAGAGTAGACTTGATGCTACTGTGGTATGTGACCACATGGAAGGATAAAGTGGATTGAGAGATGCTCTTTACACTCTCACATAACACCAGAACCAGGGAACATCCACTAAAATTGAGTGTTGGGAGGGTTAGGACAGACAAAAAAAAAAATTTCTTTACTCAGCGTGTGGTCGGTCTGTGGAACTCCTTGCCACAGGATGTGGTGATGGCATCTGGCCTAGATGCCTTTAAAAGGGGATTGGACATGTTTCTGGAGGAAAAATCCATTATGGGTTACAAGCCATGATGTGTATGTGCAACCTCCTGATTTTAGAAATGGGCTATGTCAGAATGCTAGATGCAAGGGAGGGCACCAGGATGAGGTCTCTTGTTATCTGGTGTGCTTCCTGGGGGCATTTGGTGGGGCTGCTGTGAGATACAGGAAGCTGGACTAGATGGGCCTATGGCCTGATCCAGTGGGGCTGTTCTTATGACTGCATTGGGGGAAATGTTACAGACCCGTACTTTTAACAAGCTATTATGTATATTGTTTGAACAATGATAGTAAATGAAACTTACTCCTGGGTAAGTGTAGGTAGGATTGCAGCCTACGATTGTTAAAATTTTCCTGCTTGATGATGTCACGTCTGGGCATTACATCACTCCTGGTGGGTCCCGAAAGATTCTGATTCTAAAAAGTGGGTCCCAGTGCTAAATGTATGAGAACCACTGCACTGGATTTTTCCTCCTGCAATGTACTATTAAACATATTCAAGCGCAGGTCTTTGAATGTTGTTGTTCATCTTACCAGCAGGCCCTAAATCCCTTTTCACCACCCTTCCTGGAAAACCTAAAATGGTGCCCGCTACAAGAGTTGAGGTTATTTCAATGTTTCACCTAAGGAACTAAAATGCTTAATGCTAGCGTTCTCTGCACAGCATAAGAAAAAATCCTACCTCCAAACAATGATTTCTGCTATGGGGACTATTCATTACATCTCCAGCTACTTCTTTTTAGGGAGACACAAATATGCTGTGTAAATGCTGAATTTATTTTGCACGGTTGAGGAGAACCATTATAACATGGGGGGGGGGAGGCTACTCACAAAATATTGATGCAGCAGAGACCAAAAAGAGGGAAAGGATGGAATATGAATGAAGGAAGGGTGGAGCTTGTAGGGTCCATTCACCATGTGAGTACATTTGCTTCTGTGGAGTAAGATGGGGGCAGCAACCACTCTTCTTTCTGAGTAAACAGCTCAGCACCCTGCTGGTGTTTTTCTGGCTCCTGTTTATGAGCCGGAGGGAGAAATTCAGAGCCCAATTTCTCATATTGTATTTTGCTACTTATGAATTCTGAGACCCAGTAAAGACCCCGGAGCTCTGATTTCTCATTTCACTGCTGCTGCATAATAGACCTGTAGCACAATGTATCTTTTACAGCCTACATTTAGACAAATTGTTGTGTGTGTGAACACATTTTATAAATGGCAGCGGTGAGCAAGCAAAATCATGGAGCCCAAGAGAACATTCCAGGCGAAATGAGAGGAAAAGATCACATTCGTTGCCTGTTAACCTCCAAAGTGAGAATTCATTAGAAGTTGAAATGCGCAAATAATTAGAAAACATGTGTCTCCTCCTTCATCTCGGCATGCACAAATAAACACTGGGTTTTTAAAATGATCAAAAATGGAAACTGTAATCATCTCTCAAATTGGGATGAATTTGAACTTTCTACCTCCTGGTCAGGAGACTGAATATACTGCTGCCTTGTTTTAGTTTGTTGGGTTCCACAAAGTAGCCATTTTCATTGTACACATCCCAGTACCCTGCAGAGGAATTAATCAAAAAAACTGTAGCCTTGAGTTTCTGAAAGTATGAATGATTCTTTCTGTGGGCTCATTTGCAAACCAAGAACAAAGTAAGGCCAACCCTCAGAATGTAGGCTCTTTGCTGGCTTTTAAATAGTTTAATTCATCTTTTGATGGTTTTTGGTTTTAGAGGCAAGCTGCCTCTGATTGCCAGATGCAGGGGAAGGCACCAGGACGCTGGTTGTCTTGTGTGGGGCATTTGGTGGGCCACTGTGAGATACAGGCAGCTGGACTAGATGGGCCTTTGGCCTGATCCAGTGGGGCTCTTATGTTCTTAAGGTGAGAATTTGGAGACAGAAAATCTTCCAGAGTGCAAGATCTAGTTTCTGTCATGAGAAATAGCAAAGCTGAAGTTTGCATCAAACACTTCATATACAGAAACCGCTAAGGAAACTCTAACACTTTTTGAAATCTTTCTGAGTTTTTATGCTGCTGAACTTATGAGGTTGACAGTGGCAGACCTCCCATTGTAGATGATGGGGCAAATGCCCCAGGCGTGAGCATTTAGGACCCTGCGGAAGCATCTCTAAGGCTCCCAATGGGGTCGGAATCTGTGCTTCTGTTCTTCTGGAAGCACAGTTTTAAGCCTCGGGGAAGCCTCAGGAAGCTTCCCCGATGCAGTCTATGGTCACACGAGGCTCAGTCAACCTCAGTAAGTGGGGGGGGATGGATTTGCATGTGGAGGGGACGGTGACATCCTGCGGGAGTTGCCATCGTGGACCTTTGGCCCTGGGCAAGGGGCTGAGGAGTTCCACCACTGGTGGTTGATACATGTCAGCTGTTTTGAATGATTTTCCTATAAAATAGGAACATTTGTATCAATCAGAGATGGGTGGAAAGCTGGCAATTTAGCAAAATTCTAGGTTTTGCAGAACCTAAACTATTTCAAGATTGAACATGTCAGGTGTCATGCCATGACAGTATGTCTAATTAAAAGATGAAACACAGGGTGTCATTGCTTGAACACAGGTTTATGGTTGTTCCCCATGTAAGGCAGAATCTAAACTGATTGCACCAGCACTGGGGATTTCTGAAAGAAGTGGGTGTAGGATTCATTCTTACTAGTACAAACCCTAAAGACAACTCTGAAGACTTTAATGGCAAATGTACTATTGACTCCTCCTTTATAACTTTTTTTATAGAATTATCTCTATGTATCTGTGTCTAACTGGAGAGAGGTTATCTTTCCCAGCAAGGTTAAGAAAGATTGCTAGCAATTGAATAATACATAGTTGCCTGCATCTATGATGTTTCAAGTAGCCCTCCATCCCATCTTCATTTACTGGCCGTTTATGCTTCATTATGCTTCGGAAAAGAAGAGTGTGGCATAAATGCAATGAACTCAGAGTTTGGGGGCATCGTAATGCACTATCCAAACATGATGGATTCATTTAATAGTTGATTAGCGCTAATCAGAATAAATTCATTTGCACTTCATGTGGAGGTCATGTATATCTTCATATAACACATTGAGCAATTTTGCGTTAGTTAATGAACACTTAGCAGAAATTGGATTTGGAGGACTATTGCATCCAGAATAATCACCTGAAATAAGAACTGTAACTCACACTCCTAGAACCTGAGGCAAGATTATCCTCAATTTGCCAATGACAGAATGCTCACAATTACTGTATACTGGTGACATTCACATTAACCTAAAATCTATATCTTCTTCCTTTTCTTCTCTGCCCATTTTTACTTGTTGCTTCCAATAATGGAACATCTCTCTGTTCAAGAACTCACCTTGTTGGTTAACATCATGGAATTATCATTCTTTTTCCACAGTTTGTAAAAACTCTAAATTAGACAAGACATTGGACAATCTTCTGTGAAACAGAGGAATTGAAGCAGTGGAGACTTCATGATACCATCTTTATGCAATGCCCAATGCATCTACTGGATTGTGCCTGGAATGGGCTCATGTGAAGATGCCATATATGTTAATCTGATCCTTCAGCATGGGGCCTGGATCCGTTGTAAGCTTTGTATTATTATTAATATAACAGCTGACTTATTGATCAGTTTTGAGTTGAGGAAATCCTCTTTTTATTACAGAAGGCAGTTGTGTTTTCATTTTCTGGTTATTTGGCTATAACTTTTGATAACATACAGCAATGGTACTCAAACTTTTCCAGTCAGTGGCTCCCTTGACCACCTTGGCTGTTGGCCATGACTCCCCATCATGTTCCTGATGGCTGGAAGTGACATCATTAAACAGGAAGCAGCCAGAAATATTAACTATATTAATATTAATTATATTAATCATACGATTAATTAAATGCAGATCTTAAAATATATTAATACACAGCAATATACATGCTTTATAAATGATCAGCTGCTGATCACTGTTGGAGACGGGATGCTGGAGTAGGTAGATTTTGTCTGGTTCAGGAAGACTCAATTTTTTTTTAACTTTGTAAGCATACCAATTGAATTGTTCTATCAAATGAACTTTGTGAACAACCAGTCTGACCAACATTACACACACACACCCCTGTGGACCCCAATCCAACTAGTCATTTCTCCCATTCTCCTTGGATAGGACTGAACCCTTTATTAATTTAATGAAATTAAATTTTTCCAGCAGCTGGTGGGGAATAATAATAATAATAAATAAAACTTTATTTTTATCCCGCCCTTCTCCCTAACGGGACCCAGGGCGGCTAACAACATAGTAAAAAACAAATTTTAAAAACATTAATACATAGCAGATAAAAACATTTAAAAACACATTACAGAGGCCATAAAAACAGTAGTCAGATTAAAAGACAGAATAAAAGAGCAAGTCACCGAGGAATCAAGCCTGTAAAAAACTAAAAGATGTATAAAAATGTTAAGAAGGCCAAAAATCAGAAGGCTTGTTTAAACAACAGTGTTTTCAGGCCTCGCCGAAAACTCTCAAGAGAGGGAGCCATTCTCAAATCAAGGGGAAGGGAGTTCCATAATGTTGGTGCCACTACCGAGAAGGCCCTATTTCTTGCAGCCCCCCCCCCCGGACCTCCTTGGGTGGCGGCACTTGCAAAAAGGCCTTCTCTGATGACCTGAGATGGTGAGCCAGATTGTATGGGAGTAGGCAGTCTCCAAGATATCCTGGCCCAGAGCAGTATAGGGCTTTAAAGGTCAAAACCAGCACCTTGAATTGGGCCCGGAAACGAATGGGCAGCCAATGTAGCCTCCGGAGAAGCGGACTTACCGAGTCAAACTGCCTGGCTCTGGTGACCACACGGGCCGCTGCATTCTGTACTAATTGTAGTTTCCGAACCATCTTCAGGGTTCCCAGGTGGCGGCTGTGGCTAGGGGAGCCCCACATAGAGCGCGTTACAGTAATCTAACCTTGATGTCACCGTGGCATGGATCACCGTGGCCAGGTCTGCACGATCCAAGTACGGTCGCAGCTGGCGTACCAGCCGAAGCTGAGCAAAGGCCCCCCTAGCCACAGCCGCCACCTGGGAATCCAGGAGCAGCTGCGAGTCCAGGAGGACCCCCAAGCTGTGAACCTGCTCCTTCAGAGGGAGTGCAACCCCATTCTGAGCAAGCCGATAATCCAGCACATGCATCGAGGATTTCTGAACCAGGAGAGCCTCTGTCTTAACTGGATTTAATTTCAGCTTGTTAGCCCCCATCCAGATCCTCACTGCTTCCAGACAGCGCTCCAGGCCCTCAACCGCCACCCTGGAGTCTGGAGGAAAGGAGAGATAGAGCTGGGTGTCATCAGCATATTGATGACACCTCACTCCAAACCCCCGGATGACCTCTCCCAGCGGTTTCATGTAGATATTAAATAGCATGGGGGACAGAATTGAACCCTGCGGCACCCCGCACCTCAAGGGCCAGGGTGTCGAACAGGCATCCCCCAGCACCACCATCTGGAACCGACCCTCCAAGTAGGAGCAGAACCACTGCAAAACAGTGCCTCCAACTCCCAACTCGGCCAATCGGCCCAGAAGGATACCATGGTCGATGGTATCAAAAGCCGCCGAGAGGTCCAGCAGGACCAAAAGGGACACACTCCCCCTGTCCAGTCCCCAAGGTCATCCACCAAGGCGACCAAGGCAGTTTCCATCCCAAAGCCCGGCCTGAAACCAGATTGAAAAGGATCCAGATAATCCGCTTCATCCAAGACCCTCTGGAGTTGGGCCACCACCACCCGCTCAATTACCTTGCCCAGAAACGGGATGTTGGAGACTGGCCGATAGTTATTCAACACAGTGGAATCCAGGGAGGGCTTCTTCAGGAGGGGGCGAAACACCGCCCGCTTCAAGGCGAGCAGCAACGTCCCCTCCATCAAAGAAGAGTTGACCACCCTCTCTGTCCACTCAGCCAGTCCCTCCCGGGCCGCTCTAATCAGCCAAGCTGGGCAAGGGTCAAACAGGCAGGCAGACGGCCTCACACTCCAAAGGAGTCTGTCCACATCCTCAGGCTGCACAAGCTGAAAAGAATCCCACAATACTGGACAGGCAGTTGCCAAGGGGACACCATCAGACATTGTCAATGTGGCATCCAAGTCGCGACGAATACGATCGATTTTATCTGCAAAGTGTTGGGCAAACACGTCACAGCGGCTGATCGTGTATTCCTCCTGGACTATCGAAGGGGCCTGATGTAGGCCCCGCACCACACAGAACAGCTCTGCCGGACGGCTATCAGCAGACGCAATGGTAGCAGAGAAGAACGATCTCTTCGCTGCTACCACTGCCATGGAGTAGGCTCTATAATGAGCTTTACTCCGTGTCCGATTGGATTCATCACGAGTTTTCTGCCACCGTCGCTCTAGACGCCTGCCCTGCCGCTTCATCATTCGCAGCTCCTCAGTAAACCAAGGAGCCGCTCCGAGTCTGCGGCGTGGCAGAGGTCGCTCCGGAGCAATCTCATCCACAGCCCTGGCCATTTCCCCATTCCAGAGGTCGACCAGGGTCACAGATGAGGCGCCAGTCTTGGCAGTGGGAAAGTCCCCCAGGGCCCTCAGGAAGCCTTCAGGATCCATTAGCCTCCGGGGGCAGACCATAGAAAATGGTCCCCCGCCTCTGCGGAGGTAGGAAGTCGCAACAAGCCTAAACCCTACCAGGAAGTGATCTGTCCATGACAACAGAGTGATGTTGATCTCCTCTACCTCCAGATCATTGCCCCCATGCCCAGTTGTAAACACCAGGTCCAACACGTGTCCTGCACTATGTGTCGGGGCCCAGATCTTCTGGGACAGGCCCATGGTTGTCATGGCAGCCATGAAATCCTGAGCTACACCTGCCACAGGGGCCTCGGCATGAAGTCCCCCAGCACTAACAGGCGGGGGGCCTTCAATGCCACCCCCGAGATCACCCCAGTCAGCTCAGGCAGGGAGACTGTTGGGCAGCAGGGCGGGCGGTACACCAACAGAATCCCAATCCTGTCCGGCCCTCTCAACACCACATGCAAGCACTCGAACCCAGGAGACTGCTGGACAAGGGAAAACAAAAATAGACCATGAAAATATATCAGAGCTGATAAGGGTTTGGTTAGGAAGCTGATTTGTCTCCTATATTAGGAGATGTACAGCTCAAGCCTATGCATGTCTACTCAGAAGTAAGTCCCATTAGAGTCAATGGGGCTTACTCCCAGGGAAGTGTGGATAGACTTGGGTTGGCAATCACTTCATCAATGGCTGATAAGTATTCCCTTCAAATAGCAAGATTCATCACTTTAAAAATACAGCCTGTCCTCTTCAGTCAAACAACAAGATTAATAAATCACTTTAAAAACAGTACCCTTTTTCTGCTCCTGGCCAAGTAAAGTGTGTGCTTCTCTCTCCCCTCCCCCTTTGCCAACTGCATGGAAGCAACTTTAAGGGAAAGGGGAGGAAATCTGGAAGGTTTGGAGATCAAAAGGGGGGAGTGGAAGAGGGAGGGGGTTGAAAAGAGAGATTTCACTTTGATGAGAAGGGATCCCAGGCTAGGAACTAGGAACCAACCAGACAAGGATCAAGGAGGGTTTCAGCAAGGGCAAGGACTGCAAGCTGAGCATGCTCCCTACTTGCCCGATGGGGGCTGGAGTGGAAGAGATTTGCAAACAACATGCAGGAAACACAGAAGGCAGCAGCCTCGGAGTGGAGGGGGTAGAGGGTGGGGCAGCAGCAGCCACTCTTGCAGCTGAGCAACTGTTTCTTCTGCTTTAAAAAAAAAAAAAAGCACAGAGAAGGGCTCTTATTCTGCCCAGGGGTGTGACTGTATCATTTCAAGAGGTCATCCTGCGCCTCCCCTTTCAATTCCTGGCGCCTCCCTAAAGAGCCTCACAGTTTGAATAACACTGACATACAGATATTTCAACAAGGTCAGAATCAGGGCAAGGTCAGAATCAGGGTGGACCTTGTGGCAGCTAACCACACTAGGACCACCTTTAGGACAATTTGACCAATTTGGGTCCCACACCTGGAGGGGCCCAGTTCTGGGGCAGCAAGTAGAGCATCTACAGTCCTAGCCTGCACCTCACTCTATAGCAGGGGTCTCCAAACCCTGGCCTGGGGGCCAGATGCAGCCCGCGACAAGCCTCTATCCAGCCCGCAGCCAGCCTCTTGTACCCTGAAAGCCTCTGGCCCATTCAACTGTACATGACCAGAGCTGTGCTCTGGTTGTGTCTGGAGGGTGTTCTGAGGGCCAGAGAGGCTGAATGAATGAGCCCATTCATTCATTCACTCATCTAAGTTCCATCTCTAATTTACTTATTTAAATTTAATATTTAATTTTTTTTCTGGCCGTCAACGCCATGCCAGATATTTGATGTGGCCCTCTGGCCAAAAAGTTTGGAGACCCCTGCTCTATAGCTAACACTCCAGCATGGAATTTTTCATGCTGAGACATCACAAGGGGAGCACACCAAGTGAAGCATTACTGCTGGATGGTCCTCCCACCCACCTGCCCCAGATCCAAGTAGATTGAACCTGGCCCCCCAGGAAGCAATTGGTGGTGACACCACTGCCAGGTGCCTCAGCCACAGACCTAGCACTTTGTGAATGGGCAGATTGCCCAGGCACTAGGTCCATGAGCCTCTAGGACAGCGCAGGAAGCCTCTCTGTGGCTCCTGACGTTTTCAGAAACTGTACTTCCAGATTTCTGGAAGTGCAGTTTAAGACCCTGGGGAAGCCTCAGAATGCTTGCCTGGTTATTCCTGGAGTAAAGTGAGGCTGCATATTGCTACAATGAGTGGGGAGGACAGCTTCACAAAAGGGCCAGCAGCATGTCGCGGGGGTGGGTGGGGTGGCATCACAGATCTTTACCCTGGGTGCAAGGCTGGGGAAGTCTGCCACTAGAGTGCCTCACCACTACTGCTCATCCTGGTGAGCAGGGAAGTTCTGTGTTGGGCCCCACAGCTCCTAAGGGTGACCCAACTGGGCCCAGACTTGCACTAGCAAAAGAGCTGGACTAAATCTGTGAAGACTCATTGGTGACTTGACAGCCTATGGAGAAGTAAATAAAATTTTTCTTTACTTACCTCTCCTGGGGTGCCTGTTCCCCAGCTGGCCCATACAATCTA
Organism: Tiliqua scincoides; assembly: GCF_035046505.1. NCBI lineage: Eukaryota > Metazoa > Chordata > Lepidosauria > Squamata > Scincidae > Tiliqua > Tiliqua scincoides. The sequence goes on from NC_089822.1 coordinate 35,524,015, forward strand.
GCACATACTCTGGCAGCTATTAGTCTCTAACCCAGTGGTTCTCGAACCTTTTTGACCCTCCGCTCCCCTGATCCTTGTGGCCATTGGCCACGGCTCCCCATTACAACACCTCATCTCAGTTACCCCCAAAATGGGGGTGAAAGTGTTATAATTATACACTAGAAAAAAAAAAAATAAACAACTGCCAGAACTCTAAGGCTGAAATCCTAACCACACTTACCTGAGAGTAAGCCCCATTGAACACAATACGACTTACTTCTGAGTAGACCTGGTTAGGTTTGTGCCCTGAGTTTGTTAGCAGCCTGGAGGGTTTTTGAAAGGGAGGGAGGGAAGTGATGACTTTACTGGGAGGGGAAGACTTTGTTTTGTGTGTAACTGCTAATTGCAAACTGATGCAAACTGAGACCCAGAGAGTGTTTGGCTGCAATCCTGACCTCCCTTTTCTGGGAGTAAGTCCCATTGAACACAATAGAACTTACTTCTGAGTAAACCTAGCTAGGATTGTGCCTTTTGTCTTACAATAGCAGCCAACAACAGTTTCCCCCTGCTAACTGGTAAGAGGCACTTTTTCAAGTGGATGCTCCTCTTTTATTTAGCATGGGGAGAGTAACTGGCCCACCTCCCCCAGCAGTGTGTTCGCTAGTGGCTGTCTGCTGGTGTTGCATCTTTTTTGGATTGTGAGCCCTTGTGGGACAGGGAGCCATTAGTCATTTGATTTTTTTTCTGTAAACCACTTTGGGAACTTTTTGTTGAAAAGCAGTATATAAATACTGTTAATAATAATAACAGCATGGTAAGTATGCCCCTCCCCCCATCAGGAGGCAGGAGGAAAAAGAGGAATGGCTGAAAAGGAATGGGTATTTTTATTTTTTTAATCAATTTTTGGAGGCAAAGCCATCAAGAGTGGCTTTTTTCTCTTTTTTGAAGGGGAAGGAAAAAGAAAGGTGAAGATCCTTTCTTAAGCTGGCAGACCCCAAGCCTATGTAGGTCTACTCAGAAGTCAGTCCCATTTGAGTCAATGGGGCTTACTCCTGGGAAAGTGTGGAAAGGATTGCAGCCACACAGAGCAAGATTACAACTCACCCCAAAGTAGATGGGGGCTGCTCACACACATATACCCAACATGCAGATGCCACCCCTGTTCCCCCCAGGCAAGATGGAGGAATGCAGGCTGGGGCATTTGGATACCCCCCCCCCTAAGAGCAGGCTGGACTCCCTCCTTCCCAAGCAGAGGATTTACTCTCCCCTCCCAGTTTGAAGCCTGCCAGGATCAAGCCCTGTGCTGATGAGATGCTGCCCAGCCAGCCTTCTTTCCCACCTCCCCCCCACCATGTTTCACACACCTCATGCTGCCCCACCCACCTCATTCACAGCCGAAGAAAAGCAGCAAGTAGGGAGGGGCAGGTGCAGCTGAGCTGAGCTGAGCAGCTACTCTACTCTACCCCACCCCTACTAGGTCCTACAGCCATGGCTACTTCTCTCCTGGAGATGCCTCACTACGCCCCTGGCAGCTAGGCATGCCTCCCTAGGGAGCTGGGATGCGCAGATTGAATACCTCAGCTCTAACCTTTCTACTTGTGACAATATAAGGAAAAGTATGCAGACAATATTCTGCGCAAATGTTCAATGAGAATGAAACCTTTTTCCACTTTTCAATGAGTGTAAAGCGATTGGGGTGTATAAGTACTTGGCCTTTGTTTAAAAAATGTGACAAAAATCACACCCTATGAATATTTCATAAAATTAAATAAATGTGAATGTATCAGGCAACCTGCATTTATGTTCTGATTGCAATGGAGGTCTTTGCCACAGCATTTCTAGCAATGGTCAACCTGTTTTGTTTTTCTGTGCTTAAAATGCCATTTTTATTAGTGACTGTGGATTGTATTTTATTGTAATGTCTTGATTTTGTACATCACTCTGATGTTCCTGAATGAAGGCTGGTATACTGCTGATGGTGGCACTGTTTTTCATTTTTTTCTTTGTTGCTTAATTCCTAGATATATTTGTGTGCTTATTTTGTGATTTTTATGATTTTTTTGTAAATTGCCTTGGATGCCCCGATAATGGGGGGAAAGGTAAGATACATTTTAAATAAATATAGAAATTACATAAAAATTAAATAACCTAAATGAACCCATGCTGCTTAAGTATTAATACGAACGACTCTCTTAACAGCCCAATCCTATGGCCATTTATGACAGCATCTCTCTTTTGTAAATGATCCAGCAATGGCACAAATGTAGCTCAACAATTGCATGTGACAGAGGCACCAACAGCAATGGCCAGAGGCTCTGTTCACATGCCAGAACTGCCCAGATGCTCCACCTATTCAGGTAAGGTGGTGGAGAGGGCAGTTATTGAGATGTGCAGAGAGAGGAATTGGCCAAACCAGAGACTGGTTTGAGGGTGGAAGAGGGAGGATCTCGGCAACAGTCCTGCATGCTAGATCCTATTCCTGGTTCAGACTCACCTTCTTTTTGGACTTAGGCAAGGAAAATGGCTGGCCAAGGAGACCCATTGTTGATGAGGTAACCTACCAGGAGAAATACCTCTCACTGGCAGTCTGATCGCCACCCCAACATAGCATGCAGAGCATGCTCCATTGCCACAGCTGCATGCTATGGATTGGTGGGGAAAGGATTGGGCCATTAATTGGAGAATTCCCATAGGCAATCTAATGCATCATACCAGTGATTGAACCTATGCATGACTGTAATCTGAGATATACAACAGGGAACCAACAATCTCTGTGGATTCTAAAGTATCAAAGGTTTTTCTCTCTAGGCAAATATATACACTATAGTTCACAATTTCACATATCAGTTGGCATGGGTGTGATGGATGAGAATGCACTTGACATTTAAAAAATACACCCTTCTCATTGACCATCAATATTGTAGATTATAAAGCTGAGTGAACAGCTGCAAAACTAGTAGAACTAATAAAAATATCTCTGAAATGTTCATTTCCTGGAAAGAGCTAGAATAATCATTCTAGAGACTGATTGCTGAATATATTAAGCGGTCATAGGAAACCTACAGCTGACCATCTTTGTTAATAGGCACCTCTGCAGTCCCTGAGAATGACTCCAGGCAAGACATTGGGGTAATTCAGCCACACCAAAGAGTCATCAGCATTAAAAAGAATCTCCTTCTTGAAAGACAAAGAAGGTTAATGAGTTCCATTTTCTGGTTGCAAAGCAAACCAATTAGGAAGCATACAACTGACAATTATGAGCAGTCCTCTTATGAAGCATGGAAAATGAGGTTGGTTATTCAGTGAGACATTAATACAGATGTTAGCAGCCATACCAATCATTTATCTTTCTTCTCAAAGAAAAAAAAATATTTATTTGATCTTGTGATTTTGCTTATATAGCACTTCAGGCAACTTATGCATGGAAGCAGTTCATTCTATGTATGTTCCATTGTTCTAAGTCTCAGATGAAGTTGAAGAATCTAGTTTTCTCTTTTTATTAGAATGAAAAAAATGTATTGCTGGGGTGCTGGATTGCAAAATTTGCAAGTTATGAGAAGAAAATCTGTATTTGCAGAATCCTAGGTAGCAAATTTCCAACCAGATGTGAAACTACCTTGGAAAAACACAGATTCTAGTATGGCAGCCATATGGAAATGACACTTTAAATTTCTCAGTGAACCCACATATCCATGATGGATCACATTCTGATCAGCTTGTTTTTTTTCTAATTCAAATTGCCTCTGCTCAGCAAAAAGATCAGTGGTTCTCCCACATTTAGCACCAGAACCCACTTTTTAGAATGAGAATCAGTCAGGACCCTCTGGAAGTGATGTCATTACCGGAAGTGACATAATCAAGCAGGAAATTTTTTAACAATCCTAGGCTGCAATCCTACCCACTCATACTTAGGAGTAACAGTCCTATTGACTATCAGTGTTAAAAGAATATACATAGTAGCTTGTTAAAAGTACAGGTCTGTAACATTTCCCCAAATGCATTCACATACCATTGTAGCATCAAGTCTAATATATGAAAAATGAAATATTGAAATGAATGGGGACCCACCTGAAATTGGCTTGTGAGCCACCTAGTTCACAGTTTGAGAAACACTGGGTTAGACCAATTTATGAATAAACTAGGAGACGATGGAGGGGTGGGCCTGACAGATAACCCTTCAGCACTACTGGATGGCTGGTAGTCCAGAGACACAATGACTAATTAGGAACTTTGATAGTTACAGGTATCAGAGCAATACTCATGTCATCACTGTGAATAAAACAAGTAATTTTAGCTACGTTCATGCAGAAATGTGTGCATTGCTTCAGAGATTTTGACAATACAGGTTGAGCCTCATTATTTGGGTGGTTCCAAGCACTCAAAAAGTGGATGGCAAAAAATGAACTATAGCAAATTAATTTAAAAAACAAAGTTTCTTTGCTCAGGTGATTTAAAAACAGCCTTGCTGACCTTTGTGATGTAAGATAAGAGTCATTAAGAAGACAATCCATCAATCAGTCCTCCTCCAAGAGCTTACAAAGGCGCTTCACTCAGCCCTTCCCTTCATCAATGCAAAGTGATCACCTTTCTTTCACATGCTCAGGGAGAAGTTGCCGGGAGAAAGAAGGATTGATGGATTGTCAGCCAGCTGCCCTTTCTCTCATTCATTAAGGAGGCTATTGTTAAAAGACTGTTCAGTTTTCTAAACTGTGATTTTAAAGGGGTGCATTTTTCCCCATCTCCAGGGATCAGCAAATTCCTTCTCATTTGCAGTAGCCATTTGCATTGACTCAAATCCATGTATAAAAAACCCATGTATAAATAGGCTGGACCTGTACATAGATATAAACAGGTCAAGATCTGGTCAGTATTGAGCAAAGGGTATTTTCTTGTGCATTCCTCATGAATGACATGAGATAAGGTTTTGAGTAAGGTTTGAGCTACATGGGTACCCAATTATGCCCAATTCCTCTCCTCCACCAATTGAAGCACAACAAATGAGCATGAGCTGCATGCTAGAGTTTTTCCATGCGATTTTTTCCAGTGATAATGAAATAAAAACATATAACATTGTTTTCTGCACTTCTTATTTTGTGTAAAAAACAAAAACAAAAAAACAAAAATAAATACTAAACTGGAAGGTGGGTCGATGGTAATGACTGTGGATGTATCTGCTGCCACTATATTACCTATACCTAGTACACTTTTAAAGCAACTATATAATTTATAAAAACGTGTCCTTGGAATAAAAAGACATAACACCTAAAAAGACATAACACCACTTTCTGCACTTTTCCGCCTTGGGAAAAAAAATGACATCTGCACAAAAATAAAAATGCTTCAGAATAATCTCTATCTATGGGCTTCCTTGGTGCTGTGCCAGCTATTTTGCTGGTGCAGAATGAAGGAATGTAAAGGTGGCAGAAAAGGAGAGGAATAGGACCCAGTCACCCACGAGTGCCCCCAATTCTAACCCCTTCCCTGTTCCCCCTCCCCCTCTGCCCCCTCCATGCCCAGAAAACTCCAGTGTACTCCTCCTCCCACCACCAACCCAACTCATTTTGTGCCAGCAGATGGAGTTCTCTCCATTGGTCAGTGTGTCAAGTGCTACAGGCATCACACCTCCCCCTTAGTTTCCTGCCTTCTGGGTGATGCCTCTAGTTGGTAATTAACCAGCCATAAACCTCTCTTAGGCTTAATACCTCCTTAGGCTTCCCTGTTTCCAATTACCAATTGCTCTTCAAACATAAGAGCTTCCAAGCCTGATAGGTCAATTTGCACACCTGATTGAGAGCCTTGCTCCAGCCTGAGCCTCCCCTGACTTGGCCTGAACCCAGGAGCTGGTCTCCTTTACTAGGGTATTTGGTTTACATACCAGTCAACCATGGATTAGCTCCCACAACCAAGCCCCTTTGTACCATCAGTCCAATAATCCACTCAGCTGTAATAGATAGGATGTATTAAAGAGAGTTAGGGCACAATCCTAACCAGGTCTACTCAGAAGTAAGTCCTATTTTGTTCAATGGAGCTTACTCTCAGGAAAGTGTGGTTAGGATTGCAGCCTTAAAGAAATAGTCATACAGACAGGCACTGCATCAGTCATAGATTTAAGAATTTAGATTAGAGCATATCATTACAATACAACACTCAGCAATAACAAAACAATAAAGGGCTAACTCCTACGTCTATTTAATGACTTACCAAAGTCTTATACTTTAAGAGATCCAGTCCAACCCATCCTTACTGCAGTTAAGGCAGGACCCTCTTGTCAGGCATGGTCAAATCTCAGGTCCCCCTTGGCCAGACAAGACAAAGGAAGGCTACTTCCTTCTACCTTTATAGGTCTTCTGCCTCATCCAACAATTACAACTCAAATCCAGTTTAACATTCCAGGTGTGAACATACTACAGGCCCTTTCCCTCATGGTGGACTCCCCCTCAACCTGGAAGGTTCACAGCTGCACCTTGTTCAATCAAGTGGTCTTGAAGTCAATTTAGAAGCCTGGTACTGGAGGCTTCTAAAGTAACTAAGCCTGGTACTGGAGGCTTTTATCTGGAGCTCTGTGAAGCAGCCATCTTCACAGTTCTTTCAGACAAGAACATGAGAACAGCCCCTGCTGGATCAGGCCATAGGCCCATCTAGTCCAGCTTCCTGTATCTCACAGTGGCCCACCAAATGCCTCAGGGAGCACACAAGACAACAAGAGACCTGCATCCTGATGCCCTCCCTTGCATCTGTCATTCTGATGTAGCCCATTTCTAAAATCAGGAGGTTGCACACAGTGGCGTAGCTAAGGAGGTGCAGGGGGTAGCAGCTGTACTGGGCATCAAGCTTTGGGGGGCAACAAGCTGAGCTTGACACTAGTGACCAAAATTGTGAAAATCTTGGTATGTATGAATAATACCATCATGTTATATATCATTGGAAAGGTAATTTAATGCAGAATGCAATGCAACAAACCGCAATGGAATATCTGTATTCTATCAAAAGTTGACTAATTAACCAGAAAATGAAAACAGCTGCTGTGGAACAAAAAGTGGATTTGCTTAACTCCAAACTGACCTATGAGACTGATTGTTCTGAGTGCCAATGAGATGTTGTTATGATACAGCATGGAACCAATCACTTTTTATTTATTTACTTAATTAAATTTGATTTTATCATGGGGGAGTGCTACAAAATCTTCTTTGACCCTGGGTAGCAGATAGATGCCTTAGCTATACCACTGACTGGGGGGAGGCAGCAGAGCAAGTGGGTGGTGAGCTGCTGGGGGGAGGAGGTGGGTTCCTCCCAATTTTCACTTTTTAAAAAGCCTGGGTGTGATGTCACTTTTGGTTTTAACATCACTTCTGGGGCAACATTTTGAGCTTGGCACCAGGCTACATGATCATTAGCTATGCCACTGGTTGCACATACCTGATTTGTGCATTATGGCTTGTAACCTGTAATAGATTTTTCCTCCAGAAACTTGTCCAATCCCCTTTTAAAGGCATCCAGGCCAGATGCCATCACCACATCCTGCAGCAAGGAGTTCCACAGACCAACAACACGCTGAGTAAAGAAATATTTTCTTTTGTCTGTCCTGACTCTCCCAACACTCAATTTTAGTGGATGTCCCCTGGTTCTGGTGTTATGTGAGAGTATAAAGAGCATCTCTCTATCCACTCTGTCCATTCCCTGCATAATTTTGTATGTCTTAATCATGTCCCCCCTCAGCCGCCTCTTTTCTAGGCTGAAGAGGCCAAAATGCCATAGCCTTTCCTCATAAGGGAGGTGCTCCAGCCCAGTAATCATTTTTGTCACTCTCATTTGTACCTTTTCCATTTCCACTATGTCCTTTTTGAGATGCGGCAACCAGAACTGGGCACAATACTCCAGGTGTGGCCTAACCATCGATTTGTACAACGGCATTATAATATTAGCCATTTTGTTCTCAATACCTTTTCTAATGATCCCAAGCATAGAATTGGCCTTCTTCACTGCCGCCACACATTGGGTTGACACTTTCATTGACCTGTCCACCATCACCCCAAGATCTCTGTCCTGATCTGTCACAGACAGCTCAGAACTCATTAGCCTATATGTGAAGTTTTGATTTTTTGCCCCAATGTGCATGACTTTACACTTACTTACACTGAAACGCACCTGCCATTGTGCTGCCCATTCTGCCAATTTGGAGAGATCCTTCTGGAGCTCCTCATAATCACTTCTGTTCTTCACCACTTCACCATGTCCTGGTATGTGCAACCCCTGGGGGCTGGGGATAAGAATAGGCCCTCATTTTGGCTGTACTTGTCGTAAGAGGCAACTAAACAGCCACCGGGTAGATGGGACTCGTTAGCCTGGGAGGGCAGCTCATCTGAGAGAAGGAAAATTCTGATCCCAAACCTCCACTGCCTTGTGGCTACATCCAGTTATGGAAAAGGCTTCAGGAGTCAACCTCGAGGCAAAATCCGGAGCCGGAGTCCCTGAGGCAGTTCATGGCTGAACACAGTCACATTCTGGCAACTCCTGCGATGCTGCTGGAACCAACCATATTGGCTTCTGCCTTTCCATTGGACCATTTCAGCGACGTGGAGAGGGGGAATTTGCTGCATGGGAAACAGTCGATCCTCCATATCTACTTTACCCAGGCTTCGCACACTGGAGAGGACACTCTGTTCCAGAGCCACCATTCAGAGCATGATACCATAGTCTTCTGAGACTGAAGGATGCCAACAACAGGTATGTGCTAATGAGCACCCTTACTGGCAGCTGATATACAATTGGGGCCCAGCAACATGACAAAAGGCAGAGACTTTCTATGCTCTGGTTTTTCCCTCTGTCAACCCAATGTTAACTTTTCTGTCACACCCAGCTGCCAGCAATTTGCACTGGTGATCTTGCTGTGCTTTCCAGTAGAAGTGATGTTCCTCAAACAGTCTCCTGGGGGTGGGGGGGAGGGGTAGAATGGGGTTGTTATTGAATCAATGTCTATCAATACTGTATAGAACACCCTTGGCACATCCTATTTTGTCAATACTTTGCTGCCCTTGACATGTTTTTATATGTACTGTATATATTTAACATTCTGTTTTGTTGATTACTTATGTATTTATTGTGAATTGCCTTGTGCCTCTTCCAAACAAGGAAATATGGGATAACAACAACAATCACAAGCTCTCTTTATTTGAACAACTGTGTGTGTGGGGGGACTTTCCATCTACTCATTATGCCAGCCAAGAATAGCAATAGAAAATTCAGTGTGAGGACAGATGTTGCATTGTTTTCAAAGATTTTTCATGGTGTGTCATAACTTTGATATAAAACAATTCATCACACGTAAGGACCTTGTGCTGTCTAGCAACACTGATATATATGTAGGTTACAAATCAAAGTTGGTATCTCTTTTAGAGGCAACATATGACAGAATCACAGCCCAATTCTACTGGGCTTATCAGTCGCAGTATGCATGTTCTGCGAGGCCAAACAGCTGCAAAAACACTGTAAGGCACTTTCTGACAGTGCACTCAGTAGCGCATAGCTGAATGTCGGCAGGAAGGCCAGCTCCTTCTTGCCCATATTGTCAGCAATCTAGCAACCCACCGGAGCAGATAATTCAGTGGGAGAGGCGGGAGGGGCCAGGGGAAGGCAGAATAGGGACGAGGAGAGGGCAAAACAGGGTGGGGAGTCCACAGAGGGTGGCAGTGGAGCACATCAGATCCTATCCCCCTTTCTGCAGCCTTCCTGCTCGCTTTCTCTTCTCAGACTTGCACTTTATTGTTCCCATTTCAGTTTAATTTAGTAAGTTATAGGACACTGAAGCCAACTACATGTCCACCAAGTTGCAGCAGACAAAGTGAATCTAAAGTTGATTGTTGCTGTTATTGTCTTATGGCCTGGATAAGCTGGTGCGTGGATGCATTTTTGACAGTGGAACCCAGTTCTGCTGTCATAAAATGGGTTTCGGTGGCACATGCAGTGTGTGGCAGACCACCAGTTTAGGAGCACTGCAGCAAACAGCAGCAGTGTGGGAGGCCTGCCACTGGACCAGACAGGTAAATTGGATCAAGGCAGTGGGAGCAAGGGAGAGTGCAACAGGACAAGGAAGGGGGAAGCAAGAGGAGGAGATGGTGCAGGGAGGGGGGGCAGATTGAGGATGGGAATATGGTGGTGTTGACTGCTCCTGTGCCACCCCCTTCCCACCCTTGATCTGCCTTCCCAGGCCCAATTGAACTTGTACCAGCAAAATAGCTGGCACAGAGCCAAGTACACCCAAGCAGAGGTTTACAAATGTTCAAATGTTCCCTTACAAAGAGGAGACCTCTGCTTGAAATTCCCCTGCAGGGTGCAGCTTTCACCCCATTGGTGCAGCTACATCAACACAAGAGTTAGGACTGGGCTGTTAATGTAACATGGGTGTGGAGCTATGGCTATTGGGTTTATGACAAGGCCAAGCACTTTAAAAGTACCATTACACCACTGTATGCAACTTTGGTCGCAATCCTAACCCACTTTCCAGCACCAACATAAGGACAATACAGACCCTACATAAGGAAACAAACATTCCCTTCTTTTGACGAGGCTTCTGCAAGTGCCACCCAACTGCAGGATGCAGCACTCGTCCCATTGGCACCGATATGCCAGTCCTGGAAAGTTGGTTAGGATTTGGGCCTTCATGATGTTACAATATCAACCAGTTTATTCCTGTACTGTATTTGCTAATCATCTGTTTCTTTTGCATTCATTTTTTTCTTCTGCATGATGACTCTTAGATTGTAAGCCATTATATTAAACTGCAGACAGACTTCCTTGAGTGTTTTGCAGAAAGGTGACATATTAATACATTATATACAATAGAGATTGTGTAGTTTGTCAAGTTTACTGTGTGAGTAAAATGTTAATATAATAGAAACTGTATTACACCAAAAGAATTGCTAATATACAAAGAGATTTGATTAGTTTTAACCATGGGGGTCAGAACATCACCTACATAATAAATTCAAATAAAAAAATATGAATATTTAAAATCAGCGTGACTCCTTAAAATAATGTAGGATGACCTACATGTCCACGTCGAACTGTCTGTTTTCTGCTGAGATGAAGGAAAGCTTACATGCTCCTGTGACAGATCTGACCTCATTTGCCTTCAAAAAAAGAGAAAGAAATAAAAAAAATCAGTTTTCAGTGAATTCAACCCCAAGTGAGGAGGAAGCTACAGGAACTATTTTTTCTTATTGTGATACGTTGCGATACATAATGGGGAATATCCTGAACAATACTGCAGGTGTAATGTTTTAAATTATATGGAATGTTCCTGTAATGTATGTTAAGGTCAGCCAAGGGAATTTGCTGAAACGTTCATGTAGAGCAGGGGTGTCCAAAATTTGGCAGGAGGACCACATCATCTCTCTGACACTGTGTTGGGGGCTGGAGAAAAAAGAATTAATTTACATTTCAAATTTAAATAAATTTACATGAATATATTAGGGATGGAACTTAGATGAATGAATGAAGGTTTTGCAATAGCCCAAGGCCTATAAAAGGCCTGTCCTTCACTGCTGCTGCTGCTGCACCACAGACGTGAAACAGCAGCAGTGGAGGGAGCCCTCATCCCACAGCTCACTCAAGAAGTTGAACAGTTGCCATCATGCTGAGAGCAGTTACATCAGGCCAGCACAGGCTCCAGCAAGTCTCCGGAGGGCCAGAGGCTCAATGGAGACTGGAGGCTCCCTGCAGGCCAGATTAGGAGTCCTTGAGGGCTGCAAGTGGCTCCCGGGCAGGGGTTTGGGCACGCCTGATGTAGAGAATTGAAATCCTGATCCCCCCCTGCTCTATGCATGGGATGTGACTGAGGGGACACATCGTGTCCAGTCTCAGGATAAGGGACATTTATGGCAACCTTGCTATGACTGCAAAGATCTTTGTGCTTGAGGGCTGTGATCAGTGGGGTGAGCTACAATTTAACAGCCATGCTTTGCCTTTCCAGCAACCCTCTGTTGCATCATTTCAGCACTTACCCATCTCCACAGGCCTCAATGATGGCCTCAATCAATCCATGATCACCACCAGGGGCCGAGGAGCAGTTTCCAGGATAGCAGCACCCAGATTCTCTGGCAGTAGAAGGAATGGGCTTGGGAAGGATTGTTGATCATGGTAGAGAGTGGTGCCTTTATATGAGCACAGTCATTTGCCACAATGGCAGGTTAGCGTGGGTACAGAGTGATTGTCATGGCGAATGCCATTGGAGAATACCCAGAGGCACAAGTAAGATAAAAAAGGAGTTTTCATGGATCAACCACTCAGGAGTTTGGAACTAGGGAGTTCTGGAAATGGGAACCCCTCTTGATTGCTTGCCTCATGCTCTCAGATCCTTGGGATCTTTGGAGGACTGAGAACCTGGCACAGGTAGGTTGCATAGTGAGGAGGAGCCTGGTGACTGCTCCTGGACTCATGACCCAGCCTGTTTGCCTGAGAAAGGGAAATGGACATCATCATGTTGTCACTTCATCCCAAGGAGATACACTACAGATCCCAGCCCTCTAATATAGAATTGGAGGGGAAAAAACAACAGATCTTGGAACTAGGAAGAAGTTCTTTATGCCTCCTAAATCCATAAATTGTCTGAATACTATTCTGCTTTCACTTTCATAATCTCAATTTAATATTATCAACAACTTTGTAATGAAAAATGTAACTTGCAGGGAACTACAGGTGAAATCTGTTGTGTATATGGCTATCACTATAGGCTATGTTGGCATCCTTCAGTCTCGGAAGACTATGGTATTGCACTCTGAATGGTGGTTCTGGAACAGAGTGTCCTTTCCAGTGCATGAAGCCTGGGTAAAGTAGATATGGAGGATAGACTGTTACCCATGCAGCAAATCCCCCCTCTCCACGTCACTGAAATGGTCCAATGGAAAGGCAGAAGCCAATACGGTTGGTTCCAGTGGCGTCGCAGGAGTTGCCAGAACATGACTGTGTTCAGCCATGAACTGCCTCAGGGACTCCGGCTCCTGATTTTGCCTCGAGATTGACTCCTGAAGCCTTTTCCATAACTGGATGTAGCCACAAGGCAGTGGAGGTTTGGGATCAGAGTTTTCCTTCTCTCAGATGAGCTGCCCTCCCAGGCTAAGGAGTCCCATCTACCCGGTGGCTGTTTAGTCGCCTCTTACGACAATTACAGCCAAACTGAGGGCCTATTCTTATCCCCAGCCCCCAGGGGAATATAGGCTATGAAGCATTGATTATGGAGATATATCAATTTTGAAAACACTTCATTGGCTTACCATGACTTTCTGAGGGTAGGTCAAAGAGCTGATGTGAACCTATAAAGGCCTGTATGGTTTGGGATCAGGGTACCTCATGGGACATGTGTTCCATATGAACATACCTTTCTGTGCTGGCACCCTGGGTCAGCCCATTCATGAGGCCAGCTGAAGTGGTTGCTTCAGACAGCATATTGTTTGAGGGCTCCTCTCAGTCCGCCTACTTGCCCTCATTGCTCCTCTTCATCCTCCACCTGCCTGGATTGGAAAAGAAGAGGGAGACAGAGAGGAAGAGAAAATGTGGAGAAGAGGAGAATGCTGAGCTAGAACAGTGGAGTATGGAAGGTAAGGGAAGCAGCATTTGCCATGCAGGAGGTCTTGGGCCAGCCCTGGGCAAGTCTCTTTTGGAATACAGAAGCAATGGAACAGACAAGTGGGAGAAGGACTGAAATTGGATTTGTTAGCTTACAGAAGCAATAAACCTCCAAATGGACAGAATAAAATACAGCATTCTTCTGTCCCTGCAAACAGCAGCAGTACCTCCTCCAGTGGGTCCTTTCCTCTCCTGGGCAAGCTATGTAGCATGTCTGCAGTCACCAACACCAGTTACAGGCCTGATGGCTTCTTGAAGTCTCCCTTTATACCCCTTCATGAGGAGAAAACAAGATGTTGCAATCTCCTGAGATGTGGCTTCTTCCAGGTGCGTGACCTTGGCTTGGAGTCCAGAACATCTCCAGATATAGCAAGGTAGGCTTCCTTACTGACAGGTGTGAAAGCTAGCAAAGCACGACTCAGCACTTTTACCCAACAATTAACCCCTGACAGAAAAAAATGACCACTACGGCATACGTAGATCTTCTGCAATCTGCCAATACAGCACCCATGTCACTCAGATACAGCAATACAGACCCAGATGTGGGGGAGGATACCAGGACGAAGGTTGTGCCTTGTTGTCTTGTGTGCTCCCTGAAGCATTGGGTGAGCCACTGTGAGATACAGGAAGCTAGACTAGGCTTTACTTAAGTCTCAGGATTGTATACTTGGTACTAATTCTTATGATCTTTCACTTTCAGTACCAGGTAGGGAGAGACCATAGGTGATGTACATGCTTCACAGTTTCAATCCTTGGTTTGTCCCAGTTTCAATCCTTGGTTTATCTGGATTGCCCTCTCACTGAAACCCTGGCATGTCAAAATAAACACTGAGCTAAATGGTAGCTACACTAATGATGGCACACAGTATAAGGGAGGTTCGCATTTCCCAAAAACTGCTGCCTTTTTGTTTTTCCAACCTGGGCATATTGATTCAACGCACTGTTTTATTACTGCTGCTTTTAGATATGGCATTTTAGTCAGATCGTTGTTATGTTTAGTTAAACCTTGTTTGCTTTTCTTGTGTTATTTCAGCTTGTTATTTATGATTTTGCAATTTTTAAAAATAAGTTATTTCAAAAAAGCTGTCATTCATTCATTTGATTTTTACCTGGCTTTTCTCCCAGATGGGCACTGAAAGTGGCTTCCAAAAATATTTAAGAATATATAAAACAATTTCATTATTAAAATGTAAGTGTTCTGCCAAGCTCCCTGTTCTGAGCTTTGCTTAGAGATCCTATACCCACTTTAAGGCTAATTAGTTCCCCCAGCTTGACTACAGCTAGATCTACCAGTACCAACAAGAAGGAGACCAACAGGTGGCTTGCCTGTAAGTCTGCAGGGTCCCAGTTCTCCAAGCAGCAGTCCTTCCAGGTGCAGCAGCAGCACCTCAGCTCTCCACTGCTCAGCAATCTGTTTGAGTAGTCCCTTAGTCAGTGAGCCAGATAATCAGTCCAAAAGTCCAGTACGTCATTAGCCAGTCCCTTGGTTCATTAGCAGAGTCGTGGGTCAGTCGTGGGTTAATAGCCAGTAAGTCAGTTAGCCAGAATGTCAGTCCAAAATGCAGAGCCTTAAGTCAGTCCATGAGTTAGCAGTCCAGTAGGTCAGTTAGCCACAAAGTCCAGCTGGCTGGCCAGTCTCCACTCTCTCTCCACTACAACCCACAAACCCTTCTTGCATCAGGTGCTCCTTATATCACTAGGGACCTCATTGCCTCTAGTGACTGCAGCTGTGCAGCACACTCTCTGCTGAAAAGCCCAGACCTTAACCCTTAAAGAGACCACTGCTGACACCACATCCTATCTCCTCGCCAGATCTTCCAATACAGTACTGCGATTCCAATACAGTAACTAAAAGCAACCTCATAGGTTAGATTCCTACCCTGGAATCTAGACCAGGGGTGTCCAAACTTTTTGGCAGGAGGGCCACATCATCTCTTTGACACTGTGTCAGGGACGGGGGGGGGGGGGAAGAATTAATTTACATTTCAAATTTGAATAAATTTATATAAATGAATATATTAGAGATGGAACTTTTACGAATGAATGAAGGTCTTGCAATAACTCAAGGCCTATAAAAGGCTTTGCACAAAGCAAGACCTGCCTTTCTTTTGCTGCTGCTGCATCACAGATGTCAAACAGCAAGCCCTCGTTCCACAGCTCATGTGAGAGGTCGAACAGTTGGCCTTCACACTGAGAGCAGTTGTGCTGGGCTAATGTGGGCTCCAGCAAGTCTCTGGAGGGCCAGAGTCTCATTGGAAACCAGGTGCTCCCTGTGGGCCGGATTGGGAGTTCTTGAGGGCCGCAAGTGGCCCCAGGGCCGGGGTTGGGGCACCCCTGATCTAGACATATGAAATAAATCAATCCAAATATGCCAAGCTCAAATAGGTTTTCCCATCAAAAACAACAGTATTTTTTACAATCATGGATGCAGGATAATACTTAGCATTTGTTTAGAGCTTTCTTCACCCCAGTCTTATGCATACAGTACATTGGTAGATCTCACAATCAGTCAATTACCATTGCTATAGCTGCTCTGATGTTGGGTGGCTCTCTGATGATGGCACAACAGCTGGTACCCCTAAACTGGCAACAGCGGGGAGCAAACTAGTCATTGGGACAGGTAGGGTGGCAGTAGGGATGAACTGGGCGCAGATCGGGACAGGGATCCTGATACAGCACAGGCTCACGGCCTGCCTTTTCCAGCACAAGTTAGGATTGCACTGCCTGTCTGAGTTTTAACTTCCTTTCCTTTCATGAAGAATAAGAATACTTATCTTCCTTCCTGTACTGTTACGTGAAAATCCCCTTTTGCCTTTTTAGTTGTGATTTTATATCTAGTTATGTTATTATGGACTAAAATATCATGCAGGCCAAAAACCTCTCACACAGGCCAAATTTCCAAAAAACTGTGATCGCCACAAGCTCATGGTCACAACATCCATCTCTCTAGGAACAAGTCTGGAAGAGTAAATCATTGTTAAAGTATCTCCTATTGTCTTAAGAACTGTATGCAAAAGTATCTCCTAATCCAATCACTGTTTATGCAAACACCTTAGGGGAAGAAGACTCTGGGAACAAAGTCTAAATCATTGTTTCTACCTTACTTTAACTCAATCACTGCTTGAGTACCCTATGCAAATTTGAACTGCCTTCCTGACCCTTTGTTATTATGTAAGTTCCCCTAGCTAGGAAGCCAGCCATTAGACACATTGAATTTTGCTGATAATCCTTTCAAGTTTTACATATTGCAAGTACCCCACTGTGTGGTAGTAAGCAAGCTGCGTGAGCTGTCAGACTCACACAGCCAGCAAACCCCCTTTTAAAAGAGGGCTTCTGCCACACACTCTCTTTCTCTGGCTCTCCCTCCAAGGCAGAGGGTCCTGCACACAGGACTCTCCCTCCCCCCCATCCAACTGCTCTACAAGTCAGGTAACTATCTTGGGTCTGGGACTTTTTCCTTTCTTCCTCCCCCCCTTTTTTTCCTCCCCTTCTCTCCCCATCTTTAGTTAGCAACTAGGTTTGGCAGACAGGGACCCCTAAAATCCTTCCCTACAAACCTTCCCTTTTTCTAATTTCCTCGGATGCACGCAACCACCATGAAAGCTAGGATTCAAGTAGACACATACTTACCATTTTTCCATGTGCATTATGTTTACCTTTGTGCTTCTGTAATAAAACTATAATCTTATTGAAAGTTATCTTTCTTTCAGTCTCCTCCTTAAGCTAAAAGGGGATTTCTCTGCATTACGCCATCTTGTTATCCAGCCTGTGGTCCTGACGTTTCCAATAAGGGCAGTGTAATTATTCCCCTATATAAAACAGCCCTTTGGGTAACAGTACGGCCAGTAAGCAGATCCATCTATGTAAAAAAATTCTGCAATGGTTGGATCATATGGCTTCTTTATCAGGATCCTCTTTAAAGGATACAGGAAGTTGGTCAATATATATGGCATCATGTTCAACCACAACAAGCCTTGGCTATACTTTGTTACATTGTACTATTAAATACTGATTAAAGTGATTTTTCTCAAGTACAATTGGAAAGCTTTGAGGGCAAGGGATTATTGCTCTCATACCTGCAAGTACTAATTATTTTCTTAAAGATTAAACCTTCATAGTTCCAAGTTGCCAACTGCAGTTTATTTCATAACCATTGTTGAAAATGATTTCTTTACCTTCAAAAGGAGTTTAGAATCCCCCCTTTGTATAAGACTTAAAATCTGCATGACAGAGTGGGGCATTTTTACCTCCTTAGCCACACATTTTACAAGTTTTTACATATAGCTCTGCTGTCCTGTTCAAATCAGCCAGCACTACTCACTGCTTTCCACTATTCTTCCATTTCATTTTAAGTGCACTGTGCCTGCAAGTTCTGGAACTCCAAAGGAGGAAGATCAAATATCAAAAAGAATTACTAATCCAGCCTTAATTGGCTAGTGATTGCTTGTGCCAAAGAGAAATACTTCAAAAACATGTAAACGATTATAGGATTTACGAGTATTTTGAATATAGATGTAATTGACTTCGGTTGGATCCAAAGGTGACTTGTGTGAGTGGAAACACACTTTGCTCATACAAAGTGATCTCCCAATTTCTATCAGTTCTCCCTTTGCCCTTCAGTCCTGACACCCCATCCCAGAGGGTGACACATAATCAAGAATGGATTTTTGGGAAGAATAAGAAGTTGCATTAGTGAAAGTGAGAACAAGCCCAGTCCAAGTCCCACCACTGCTTGAAACTGCATGCAAATTTGCAATTGAAAACCCAAAGTGGGTTCCAATTGCAATTTTTACTGTTTTGGAGGCTTGAAGAGCCTTGCTGAGGACTGTGAGGCTCCCTGCATCCCCCAGAGGCCAGCACTAGCCTTAGGTAGGTTTAGGATAGGAAAGGTGCCCTGAGCAAGCACTGAGTCATTACTGACCCTTTGGGTGATGCCGAGTCTGCGATGCTTTCTTGGCAGACTACCAACGGGGTGGTTTGCCATTGCCTTCCCCAGTCATATTACCTTTCTCCCAGCAAGCTGGGTACTCATTTTATTGACCTCAGAAGGATGGAAGGCTGAGTCAACCTCAAGTCGGCTACCTGAGATCTCAACTTCCTCTGGGATCGAACTCAGGTCATGGGGGGAGTTCTAAGTTGCGGTTCTGCAACCTACCACTCTGCGCCACATACAGGTAGGTTTAAACCTCCCCCCCCCCCGTCCCTTGCAGTGGCATAATTCTGGGGATCATGTCACTGCCTTCCTCCTTCCCTGCCCCTTAAGGGGCAGACACAGGGCTTCCAAGGCTGGTGTGTCGCAACCCACCAGTTTGAGAACCCCTGCTTTAGAAGTAAGTACAACATGTAGAGGTGTTTAGGACAGAGAAGCCAGCTAGCCAAGGAAGATTCCCCAAAGGTTAGCAGAGCACCATAAGACTGAGCACAAGTAGATTTGGCTTTATAATGTCACCAAAAGAACTGTCAGCATTTCTCCAATGAAAGCCAAAGAAGTTTCTAGAAGATAGGTGAAGGGAGGTTGCGAATATTTCTAAGTACAGGCAGGAGACGGTAGCTGGGTTGATGCTTGACTCCCTTCCCTTAGGATCTGAGACCCATTTTGTGAAGATAAGATTGGCAGTAAGGAACAAACTGGGGCCGCAAACACACAATGTGCTCCATGAGGATTAATTCAGGAATGAAATACTGGGGATTGTAGTTATCTGAGACATGGTGTGCTGTGATGATGCAGGCTTAGACATAAAACCAATGAAAGTGGTAATAGAAAGGGGACAGGGATACAGCAAGTGGGGCAGAGCAGGACCTTCACGACCCAATGTTAGGTAGTAAGTGGGCTACTGCTGTTTAGCTGCTATGGGTTGCACTGTAGCTGTTGCACTGAAGTTGATCCAGAGGATTTGGTTACTAGATCTAGCACCTCACTCTAGCACTATTCTAAATTGCTATTAGACATGCAGGTGTCTGAATAACAGGAAAATATGGGTCTTTCCCTCTCTCTCTCCCTCTGTGTGTGTGTGTGTGTGTGTGTGTGTGTGTGTGAGAGAGAGAGAGAGAGAGCGCCTCTATTCAAGCTGGGAGACATTTCATGTCTCCAGCCCTTGAATTATTATATAGTTTTTGTCTAAACAATTTAGTCCTTAATATCAACCTGGCACGGCAGCATCCTTTACATGAAAAATCTTCCCTGAGATTCCCATTAACTTTGTGCTCTTCTTAATTTTCACGTGTGTTTTGTGGTCTTCTTATCTGTCCTGCAGTAAAACAAATGGCTCATGTTGACAGAATCCATTGCAACTGCTCAACATCAATCTCTCTCTCACCACTGTTGCTTCCAAATGCTATCTTTTGGTTATTAAACCTGTTTTCATATCTCATAATTGTAGCTATGAATCACAGTTCTTGCCATCTGTATCCGACCATCCGTATCCAAGCAGCGCATATAGGACAGGAAGATAGCAGGTGTGATGGCTCTACTGAAGTGTTTTCTTGCAGCATGTTTTGTTAAACTGCTAATTTGTAATCTACCCAATATGCACTGGAATCTTCCCCTCACACAATATGCAACCTCATTCAAAAAAATATAGCCTACCACTATATATAACCCATCACTGGAATTTTATCTGGGTGTACAAAGTTTCTTTTGGGCCCCTTTGCAAAGGGGGAGGGGTGAAATAGAGTGAGGGAGGGTGGTGACAGGCCAGCAGAATGAAGGCACAGAGGGGTAAAACAGGGTGGGGGAGGGAGGAGACAGCTGGATAAGTCTTTGGAGCCCAGGTCTATCCACCCATGTGGCAGTAGCAGCTAATACAGTAATGCGGAAAACCAAATGCACTCCTAAGGGCACAATCCTAACCAGATCTACTCTGAAGTAAGTTCTATGTTGTTCATTGGGGCTTACTCTCAGGAAAGTGTGGTTAGGATTGCAGCCTAAGTCTTTCTAAAATCTTTTAGCTAGAGAACACCATGCAGAAAATTAGCATCATCATATTTAGGCTCACACTAGAATGGAAAGTGTCCTGTGTGTACCAAAACTTGCTTCTGCAGCAGCTGTAGTGCAGCTCTGTCCCTGCGTTCCTATACACTCCTTCGAGGTAAGCAGATCCACAAGCCAAAGAGCTATTGTAGCAGTTCAGTTTCCTCCCAGATTTGACACTGTGTTAGGGAGTGTTAGGTTTACATTCCTCAGCCCAGCATGTATGGCTTGCCAGTAACTGCAGCTGTACACTTGTGGTAGTGTCCCCAGTATCCCACGCAGGCAACAAGTCTGAGTAGATAGGAAAATGTAAGATCCCAGGAAATTTCTGGGTTCCCTGCATTGGCTCCTGGGCCCCCTTTTTGACCCTCGGCCCAAGTACAAATTACCTCCTTTACCCCCCCTCTCCTAGGCCCTGCCAATATGCACTGGAACCTTCCCCTCACAAAATATGCAACCACATTCAAAAGAACATAACCCCTCACTATATCTGCATTAAGAAGAGAAGGGTCAAGATAAGAAGCCTAGTCTGCTTACAGCAGAGGACTGTACATTTTTACTTAGGAGTATGTCCCACTGTCTTCAATGGGGTTTACTCTCAGTGTGCATAGGATTGCAGCCACAAGGACAACAGTGAGAACTATCAATATATTGCAATTAGGAATAAGCCAAGGGGAATAGTGCCTACTGGTTAGAATGCAGGGCAGCCCAATCTTGAGCGCAGGTGCCAAAATGGCAACCGTAGCAAAATCAGGCAGCCCACGGCAGATCCTCAGGAAAAGGGGCCTTTTGTTGACACAGAATTGAGTCCCATGTCAGACCGTATGTCCCAACATGGGGCTCAGGATATAGTGGAGCTGAGCTCCACCAGTCATGTCCTCTTCCCACCCTACTCCCTCCCCTACCACACCTCCCTCCTGCCCTACCCCACCACCTCCTACCTTGGAACGCCTCCTCTCCACCTCCCCCCACACCTGCACTCACCTCTCATCGCCTGGCAGTCGGGGCGACCACCAGGTGGTGAAACGTGGGCCCAGCGTGGGTTTGTGCTGGGTAACTCCAGCACTGGGCCCGCAGTAAGCCGGTGCACACTGTTCAGAATCGGGCCCTGCATCCCTTTCCACTTTCTACTTTCTCTTTTTATTGGGTCAGCAGCTGATGGTGGGGGCAGGACAGAATGATTGATAGATATATCTGCTGCTACCAGCCCAGCTTAAGGAGACTAGGCATAAGGGAGCAGTCCAGGATAAACTGCCCTTCCCAGGAGAGTACAGAACCCCAGGCGTTCTTATTTAAAATCAACTTGCAGTAGCACCCCAGAGTGATCAGATATGACAATCCACTGAATTACCTGTGATCATTGGCTAGAGGCATAGTCTAGAAGTCAGACACAGGAAAGTTCAAATATATAACTATTTTACTCAGAAGTATGTCCCACTGTCTTCAATGGGGCTTACACTCAGTGAAGTTTGTATGCTGGCTTGGAATGAAAAGCACAAACAGAACAAAATTATAAAGCAACTTAAAGTGACTAGCTAGTAATACAGTTCCTAGGGTAAGCTACTTACATTGTCCCAGGAATCCTGGTCCCTATACTTAACTGGAGAGTGTGAGAATGTCTTCCACAAACCAGCATTAGATTTCATAGAAGACCTGGCAGAAATATACACAAACATATTTGCCACTGGACCTTGTGATGGCACCTGGCCTAGATAGGAATTGGTCAGATTTATGGAGGTAAACTCCATCACAGGTCACAAACCATGATGACTATATGCAGTAGCCTATCTCAGTGCCAGGTGCAAAGGAGCTGCAACAGGATAAGGGTATCTTGTTGTCTTGTGTGCTCTCAGAGGCATCTGGTGGACCTCTGTGAGAACCAAAAAGCAAGACTATATGTGCTTTTGGCCTGATTCAGCTCTTCTTATGTTCAGAAGCATCCCTGTGCTTGATGGTTCGATGATGGCACAGAATGACCAGATTAGAAGTGTGGGACCCACCTGGTCACTCTTTCCCAGTCCTTTGCCTAGAGACAGACAGGTTTGTGTGTCCAATATATGAGTGCATCAGTGGCGTCACTCGGGGGGTGAGCGGGTGTGGGCTGCACCGGGTGACATGCACAGGGTGGGTGACACCACTACTGCCCAAAATTTATAAAATCTTGGTGTTTTTGAATAATACCATCATGTTATATATCATAAGATGTGTGATTTAATAAAGAATGCAGTGAAACAAATGGCATTGTAATATCTCTATTCTATCAACAGTTATGGCCAAAAAACCAGCGGGGATGGGGCAATGATGCATCACCATGCCCACTGCCAGGGGCTTTGTCATGCCCACTGCATGGGAGGAGGTCCATCATGACAGTGACACTCTGGCCTCCTGCACCAGGTGATGGGAACCCTAGTGATGCCACTGGGGGCATGCCAATCTCAAAAGGCGGCTTTGCTAATCCTGATGCAGTACAGGACTAAATACACATCAGCACATGGATGTCTGGGAACTGCATTATCAAAACAAGAACAGAAGAAATGTTGTAGGAGCATGTTCCAGTAGGTTTTAGGTGCCTGAACCAGCAGGCGCTGGGAGTTTAGAACTGTCCAAACTTAACGAAAAATAGGCAAAAAATAGAGGCAAAAGTAAGGGATTCATCGCAGTCTCCCTTAACATACATTTGAGGATGGGCAGGAGGGAGATGTGTATAGATTGCTTTCCCATGAAAGCATGTTTGGGGCAAATCTGTGACACTGGATAGATTTATCTGGATGATTACCTGATAGAAAGAATGACCTTGAATATTCTATCTACCTTTGGGAATGCAAAACGACTGAAATTTTGCCCGGTAAATTGAGGCTGTAGGACTTCATCAGTGCAAAACTCTCATCTCAACCGAGGTGGGTTTATATCACTGCTGATTTAAGGAACTGACTTTTTTCCCCACTCTCACTTCATTTTAGGTCATCCCTAACAACTCTTAAAGCACCCTTCCTAACTCTTTCCCAACATTTCCAATTCACAGCTTCACTGTGTGTGAATGGCTAAAAGGTGGCTCATTTCAATTTCATTTAAGCATGATAGTGACCACCAAAGATGATTATATACTGTTAGCACCCATTAATTCCTGTTAAACAAAATGCCCAGTCATTTAGTTCAAGATGTTGGTAATTAATTTTCCATTATGCTCAACTTTCACACAGCAGGAGAAAACCCATCTGTAAACCTATCCTTTTTACACAAGGTGTCTTTTTAGAAAAGGTGCTCATTATAAATGCATAAAAGCTTCTGAACCTAAAAACAAATGTTCTTATTCAATGTATATGAAGCAAATATTTCAAGAGTTCTGAAGAACTCCTGGTCTGGGAGTTATGGTTGTGAAAGGCTATCACTGCTCTTCACTTCATATCTTTGAAGCCCCACCTGGAAGTGTGGCAGGAACTGTGGCTTTCCTATCGAGAGCTGGCAACACCCTGCCTTACTAACATGGACATCACTTGTTAGACTTAGGTTACAGTCTTTAAGAACCAAATTCCATCCCCTCCACAGTATAGCATGCAGTTGCACCAGAAACTGCATGCTGTGATTGGAGGGGTGACCTGAGGGCAAATATCTCTGTGTCGGCCATTTTGGTGACATATGTCTGAGGAATGACAAGGGGCAGGGAGGTTTTGGAAGGATAGGATAAGATCCAGCAGGCACAACCGCCCATCACTGTAGGCTTCTTTACAACATCGGGACTGTAAAGATGCTGCTGTAAATTGGAGGATAGGATTGGGCCATAAATAATTTATTCTAGCAGAGACCCATTTACTCAGTGGGCGTACAGATTATTTGAAGGCTGCAGTAAAAATAAATCTTATTGCTACAATATCGTAAAGATGTTCTAGAGCTTCTATGTCTACCTGAGGGCCTAGTGTGCTTTTGAATGAAAAACACTGGAATTAATCTCAGCTTATATATATATATATATATATATATATATATATATATATATATATATATATATATATATATATATATATATATATATATATATATAAGGTTATTGACTGGTAGGTCCACTAGATCCAGAACCAATAGATTCACATCATGGCCTGATTGCACAAATCCATTCACAAATGGATTTTTTCCCCACATGTTTTATAACACTAGTTCTCTTAGACCCCTTCCAGTTGCTTACTGCAGGATCTGTCTTGGCACATCTTAACTGTGAAACTGTCAGACTTGACTCTGAGATGAGGCAACAGGAAAAGCAAGTCTCCTAGTTGCTCAGGCCAGTGGCAAACCCTGGCCCTTTGGGATGGTTATACCAGCACAGGGGGAGTTAGGTAGGGTGAGCTGCCCGTGTCCCAGTGTCCATTATGATGGGTACCCACTGGGCCTGCTTTGGATAGAATAATCATAAATGAGCTAAAATGGTGGGCAAAGCCCTCTCAGCTGATCTGAAAACCACTTTATAATCTTTCCTGAGAAATCTTTAAAAAAATATACAGTGTTTTTTGAAGATTTTTTTTCCAGCCCTGTTTGGGTTAAAGATTGCCTCCTCTGCCAATCCTGTACAGACCTGTCCATTCTTTAAGGGCTGACTCTGGGCGCCCCATCTTCTGGGTTTAGGTGTCTGGTGCCCAGAGACAGGATCTTGGTGGGATTACCCAGTTTATAGAATTCTTCCCACAGGGACATGTATCTATGGTAATGGTGATCAATGGTCAGAGTGCTTGTCTCTCTGGGCACCTCTGACCGGGGACAAGGCATTTTTTGTTGTAGTGTTTTCTCTTTCCAGACACATTCATTTGGCACCAGTTCTTTCTTTCAGATATTAAATTGCTTGACCAGACCAAATGAGGTCTACCCCAGGAGGCAGTTCTTATACTACACTCTTTAGCTCTGCCTCCATGATGTATCCAAATACATGTATGGTTCCTCTATTTCTGCTTGTGAGTTTGTGATTTGGACATGTGGTCAGGTGATCATATTTTCAGGATACATAGTAGAAGGCAGAAGTGAAAGTGGAGAAAATGAAAGAAAGCAGGAGAAAGACATCCTGGCTCCCTATCCATAACTGCCCATTTATGGAGAACATTATGCAAGGCTTTGTGTTCTCATCTTCTGAGGTTACATAGCTGACAGCTTGAGACAGGGCCTTGGTGGTGATGGTATCCTGTTTATAGAATTTATCCCTAGGGACACTTATCTATGTCGATGGCAGTAATGATCATTGGCTCATAGTACATGACTCTTTGGATCTCTTTGCCCCAAGACAGAAAACTGCACCCTCGCATTTGGAGAACAGAGAAAGAAATTGAAAACAAAAACTGCTACTATTTTAATAAATCCTCTCATTACACATACTGGGTGACCAGATACAAAAGAGGGCAGAGTGCTTGTACCTTTAACCATTGTATAGAAGCAGGAATTTTGGCAGGTGCAGCTCAACATGGAAGGGTGTAAAAAGCTACCTCTGGTCAAGGTGCATCTGGTCATCCTGTATATGTGCAATAACACTGCAGGAACAAAAGAATAGAAGAAGACTTTGTTGGATCTGGCCAAGGGCCCAATTACAGCCCAGTCCTATACTCGGTTGTGCTGCTCAGTGCAGTGGCACCAAAATGGCTACTGTTGTATCCAGCGGCACTGCTGAGCCCACCAGAGTTCTCCTCAGGGGAAGGGCTCTTTCATCCCATTCCCCTAGGGAAAGTCTCAGTTTCCACAATGGGGCTTCTCAAGTCTGTGCTGGCTATTTTGCAGGCACAGACTTGAGAACCTTCATGGCGGGCTTTGCAACCCAACACAGATGATAGGATCCAATAGAGCAGGACTCTGCCAGTCCCACCCCCTCCTGGGCTGCTTTCTCCCCCCACCCCATCTGTAATGCCTCCCCCTTGGCCCTGAAAGATTTTACCGCTGCCTGGAGCTCTTCTCTTGCTCTGGGTGGCATTTGTCCAGCACTGGGCTTGGTGCAGGGCCAGCCCCGGTGCTCCTTACACTCTGGGTGCTGTAAACCTGCTTTACAGCCAATTTACAACACATTTACCCCCATATAATTGGGCTCTCAGTCCAGTGTCCTGTTGCTCACAGTGGCCAACCAGTTGCCTCTAGGAATCCTTCATGACAAGTAGCTATTGAAAGGCTTGCCCTTCATGAATTCGTCTAATGCCCTGTAAAGCTATCTAAGCTGGTGGCTATTGTCACAGCTTGTGGTAACCAATTCCAGAGATTTATTGTGTGCTGTGTGGAGAAGTGCTTCCTTTTGTGAACAATAATGCAACTTGGGCTACCTGTAACTACCTGAAGCTACACTTACTGATTACTAAAATATCCTGTTGCAACTTCCTGATTTCCAGACAAAAGTTGTGCCTTTTCAGCTTGCCTAGAGCCTGAAGCCTGGTTCTCTATGGACTGTTCACACAAGTCTTAACCTTTTGGCTTACTGCTTGACTATTACTCATTCTGTTGACCAAATTACTTTCTAGCACTCATCCCTCACATTCAATCTCTCCTTACATCTGTTGTCTGTTCAATTTTGTGTGGGGGGAGCAATTGAGGGCTCTGATTTAAACTTAACTCCTTGTAATCTGGAGTCCTGGTGCTGCCCTGATGCACACTAGATTTTCCCCTCAGGTGCTTGTACATTTAGCTACATACTGTACCCCTCCTCTGCCTGCTTCCATTACAGCATTGCAAATACAGTTATCATGGTGCCTCTAAAGTGCCCTTGCCTAATATCATCCTATTTCTGTATTCAATTTTTATTTTGCAGGGCTGAAATGAAATGGCCCTGCAAATTTACTATGCATTTTGCAAGCAGCTAATTTGGGGAAGAATTCTTTCACTGTCAGGGGAAGAAAAGTTTTGAGAGAAACATTGTGAAGAGAGTTTTGAGCAGAGATGGGAACTCGAGTCAAGTGACTCAAGTCTGAGTCGCAAAAACCAGTGTTTTTCACTGACTTGTGGAGACTCAAGTTGCACGCATGGAAGGCTTGGCAAAACACTCGAGTCCAAGGCCCCTGACTTGGCACTCGGTCCCCATGTATGCAAACTCAAGTCTTTCTGTGTCTGGGTGTGCTTGCTTACCGTTTGCATGGCATGAAAAACTTCATGGGGCCATCATTCAGACTGAATGAGCAGCAGGAAGTTCCAGCCAGGAGGTAGGGAAGGGTTAATGTTTTGCTTTTGCATAGGGCAGGAGTGGGTTCTCTTCCCCATCTCTAAAGGAACTGATGATCTTTTTTCTGAAATGAATTCATATCCCGCTGCTTATGGCAGGGGAAGCAGGTTGACCACTGGCTGGGAAACACCACTTTTTCCCCCTGGATTTCTCATTCTTAATCTTACCACTTAATGGATGTGTCTTCTACACTTTGTTAGTGTTATCTTAGGCATTGTGCCAGGATTGGGCACCTGGAGATACCCATATAGCTTCTGATCACTACTTGTTAATTGGTAGAGCCTAACTGGGTGAGTCTTCTTCCTGCCCTTGTTTACCCATCTTGGAAAGCAGTGGGCATTGCTTCAAGGGCCAGCACCTGCAACTGAGGGGCCCTGTTGATGGTTTGTCCCCTAACACATTGTTCCTCTCTTACTAATTAAAGGGGGAGGGAGTTAAATATATTAATAGCTATTACTAGGCATAATAGGCATACTGTCAGGGTGGGGGAGGGGGAGAATACCCTCTGTGGCCTGCAGCCACCAGCCCAAGAGCCCCTGGGCTGAATCCCCCTTCCTAATGACATAACTCTTTAGTGGGTCCCCTTTAGTTCCTCTCTTTTACTCTCTAGAGGAAGGGAGTAATGGTCCCAGGTCTCTCAAGAAGACCCAAACAAAAAGGAATGAGGAACACAGAATTTATTAAGATCCATCAACAAACAAAAGGCTTTAATATAAATCCAAATAAGTATTTGGCTAAAGTACTACAATAAGAGGAGGCTCCCAAACCTGCAGGACTACCCCCTCCCCCAAGGCAAAACCCTTTTATGTACTTGCTAAAGAAAACTACAAAGAAAAGATAAAAACCCTAAAGCAATCTAACCTTTTTTTCTGACTAGCCAGAACTGGTTTAATTTCTCTCACTCACAATACCAGAATGAAGCTAACTCTCAGATCACATCCATCAAGGAGGCAGCAAAGTTCCCTTCCCTAAAGGTTTTTATCCTCTTTACTAATAAACCCAACACTTCTCACCTGGATCTTTTACACCTGAGGAGTCCCAACTACTCTAACACCAATGGAAGAAAAGCAAAGACCTACATGAAACAGTTTCATGACACGTATATAAGAAAACTCCTAGCCCATTATCAGTGAGGATTGGGGTAGACTGTCCTAGCAGGTGTTGCTCACATACCACATTCCATAGGAGTTGCTCTCTACTGAAATCATGCTCACCACAGCTGAAGGAGCACATGTATATTATCTGTCCTGCTTGCTTTCTTGAGATTGTTGCCCCTGCAGTGTATGATCTAGGAGAAAAAATTTGCTTTTCCCATTGATGTGCATAATGCCTCTGAATCTGAAAAGAACCATTGCCCTCTGGCAATAAACCAGTGTATTGGTGTGGGGAGGGAGCAGTTTGCCCTTTTTTATTCCAAATTCCCTGGAATAACACCAATTCCAGGAGAGTTTGGCAGGCAGACTAGCAGGCAGGCAGAGAGAGAGGCAATGGTAATAAGCTAGGTTTATTAAAAAGAGAGACGAGACCTTGATTCTTGCTACTCTGATTTAAAAAAAAAACACCCCAAAACTATTCATTGAATTTCTTGGCTCCCATCCTGAAAATACCCCATTTTAGGGCACAATCATGTCTCTTGTAACTTTCAGCTTATGGCCCATATTTTTGCATGCCCACTGTGGTGCCATGTTAGTTGGCAACCTTCAGTCTCGAAAGACTATGGTATCGCGCTCTAAAAGGTGGTTCTGGAACAGCGTCTAGTGTGGCTGAAAAGGCCAATTCGGGAGTGACAATCCCTTCCACACTGGGAGCAAGTGCAGTCTGTCCCTGGCCTGTCTCCCTGGCTATGGGCCTTCCTTCTTTGCCTCTTAGCCTCAGACTGTTGGCCAAGTGTCTCTTCAAACTGGGAAAGGCCATGTTGCACAGCCTGCCTCCAAGCGGGCCGCTCAGAGGCCAGGGTTTCCCACTTGTTGAGGTCCACTCCTAAGGCCTTCAGATCCCTCTTGCAGATGTCCTTGTATCGCAGCTGTGGTCTACCTGTAGGGTGCTTTCCTTGCACGAGTTCTCCATAGAGGAGATCCTTTGGGATCCGGCCATCATCCATTCTCACGACATGACTGAGCCAACGCAGGCGTCTCTGTTTCAGTAGTGCATACATGCTAGGGATTCCAGCACGTTCCAGGACTGTGTTGTTTGGAACTTTGTCCTGCCAGGTGATGCCGAGAATACGTCAGAGGCAGCGCATGTGGAAAGCATTCAGTTTCCTCTCCTGTTGTGAGCGAAGAGTCCATGACTCGCTGCAGTACAGAAGTGTACTCAGGACGCAAGCTCTGTAGACCTGGATCTTGGTATGTTCCGTCAGCTTCTTGTTGGACCAGACTCTCTTTGTGAGTCTGGAAAACGTGGTAGCTGCTTTACCGATGCGTTTGTTTAGCTCGGTATCGAGAGAAAGAGTGTCGGAGAGTTGGAGTGTCGGAGTATCGAGTATCGGAGTATTGCGTGTCAGAGTATCGAGTATCGAGAGAAAGAGTGTCGGAGAGTTGGAGTGTCGGAGTAGTGCCTCACACTACTACAGGTGCCATGACACTTGCTGAAAGTGCATGAGGATGTCTGAATTTCTGAGAGAGCTGACATGCCCTTTGCATACAGAATTTCCTCTTACTGTTTCTTTTAATTGTTTTCAAACACTTACAGGAAAGCCTGTTTTCATAGACTTTATAGTTGTGGAAATGTGTTATAGCTAAAGCTGACCTAGATAGCTCCATTGTGACTCCACTCACGTATGACTATTAATCATCTTTTTTGCCAAGTGCTAAATACAGATATATGAATCATCTTGAATTAGGGAAGATCAGATTAGAAGCATTTCCCCATTACCTGGACCACATCTTTTGGAGGGTCAGAGATGTCCAGCACTGCAAACATAATAAGAGAGACTGTACTTTAGCTCACCTCTCCACTTTCTGTCTTCAGTAAACTACAGAAGATCAAGGAAAGTGGTGCTTGCCAAGCATTATGTGGCACTTTTCATCTTCAGAGCAATTTTGGAGCCTTCCCTAATTAATCTGCCTATCACTCTGGGGAGATAAATTGAATATTATTTTCTTCTGTTTTCAGCTGAAAAGCCTGATGAAAGCTCAGTGTGAAATGCTGTTCATGGAATCTTTCTGGAGAAAAAATCTGTTTCTGCAAACCTTGAAATCCCACCAAGCTACATGCTCATGTTGAGAACTCCCCCCCTACACATACAGAGAGATATGAACTTTCTATGGCTGTCAGTCATATGGTTGAGCAGGAGATGCAGAAGGTCAGAGAGGCTTGTGCACGATTGACCCTCTTATTTATGACCCACAACACTCTCACAAATCAATGGAGAGCATCTTTTTCAGTGGTCCCTAGGAAGTCTTTTCCTATGGAGGACTGACAAAGTGATCTATGTTCCTTGATTCATTGGCAGCCCA
Organism: Tiliqua scincoides; assembly: GCF_035046505.1. Classification (NCBI taxonomy): domain Eukaryota; kingdom Metazoa; phylum Chordata; class Lepidosauria; order Squamata; family Scincidae; genus Tiliqua; species Tiliqua scincoides. The sequence continues at coordinate 35,555,210 of NC_089822.1, forward strand.
ATCCTATGCATTTCTACTCAGAAGTAAGTCCAGTTAGAGTCAATGGGGCTTACTCCCAGGAAAGTGTGGATATGATTGGGCTGTAATTCACCTCTGATTATGTGTAACACAGTGTTTCTCAAACTGTGGGTCGGGACCTACTAAGTGGGTCACAAGTCAATTTCAGATGGGTCCCCATTCATTTCAATATTTTATTTTTAATATAGTAGACTTGATGCTACTGTGGTATATGACTGCATTGGGGGAAATGTTACAGACCTGTACTTTTAACAAGCTACTAGGTATATTTTAACAGTGATAGTAAATGGAACTTACTCCTGCGTAAGTGTAGGTAGGATTGCAGCCTATGATTGTTAAAATTTTCCTGCTTGATGATGTCACTTCGGTTCATTATGTCACTCCTGGTGAGTCCCAACAGATTCCAATTCTAAAAAGTGGGTCCCAGTGCTAATTGTGTGAGAACCACTGGTGTAACATATATGCCAATCCTATCACTACCCCCCAGGCCCACCAAGGTAGCTGCTCCAAAAAGGCACATGATTGTTGTGGGGGGGGGGCAGGGAGCAAACAGGACATAAGCACAAAACATTTATACTTACCTTCAAGTAAGCCCTAAGGGTCTCCTCAGACAAACTTTTGGTGCCATAAATCCAAGGAGAGGAAAAGGGCAGGGGGCTTTAAAGTGGAGGTGATATGGTCTTGGGTGTGCCATTGCAACCAGATCCACCACTATCCACCTCCTTCCCAACCCTGGTTCCTCATTCCTCCCCACTCAGTAACACCCCCAGTACTCCCACAGCCCACCCCCACCACTGACTTACCAGGTCTGCTGGTTGTGGTGGGTTCTGTTGGCGAAGCTGCAGCCTTGCTGTGTCTTGCAGCAATGCATTCAAAATAGCCACCAACAGAGTGCTACATAAGCCATCAGCAGCCATTTTATGACAATGGGAGTCACTTCCATGGTTGTAACCTCCTCCATCCAGCAGCTGTCAAACAACAACATGGAGACAGGGCTAATCATAGGGTGACTTTCCTAATAATAAGAGTCCTGTTGGATCAGGTCAAGGTTTTGTAGTCCAGCATCCCATTTTCCATGCTGGCTCACCAGTTGTCTCTGGGAAGCCTAGAAGCAGGAGATGAAAGCATATCCCTTTCCCACCACTATTTCTGTGCAATTGGTATTTTAAGGTATACTGACTGAAACTACAGGAAGCACACAGCCATCATGGCTAGTAGCCATTGAGAGATTGGTCCTCCAGGAATGTGCTTAATCTCCTTTTAAAAGCACCTAAGCTAGTGTTCTGCCAGATCCCCAGTCCAAGCTCTGCCTGGAGAATTATACCCACTTTTAGCTAATTAGCTCCCCTTCTTTCCTCAAAAATGACCCTGGTTCTGCCCTGCAGTATTGCTGGACCCCACCAGCAGGGTAGCTTGCCTGTTTAACCTACAGAGGTCCTCCTTTCTGCCAGCAGCCTCCTGCCACTACAGCAGCCCCTTGGTCCTCAGCAGGTCTTGGGCACAGCAGTCAAACACCAGTCTTAGAGTCTCCAGTAGTTTCTGCTCCAGCAGCTTTCAAAGTCCATTCACACATCAGTCCATTAAATCAATTCCTTGGTCCATTAATCCAGTATGTCCTTCCTCAAGCTTTCCTCCTTCTGCTATCCACACCAAACTCTCCCTTCATCAGGTGCTTTTATGCCTAAGGGCCCTCTTGCCTTCAAGTGGCTGCAGCTGTGCAGCACACTCTGCTGGATGCCCAGGCCTTACCCTTAAAGGGGCCACTGCTGATACCACATCTACCTCCTCGCCAGATCTTCTGTGATTCCAATACAGCTAGTAGCCATTGCAAAGTTGCAGTGAATTTCACAGGTTAATTATCTGTGTGAAGAAGTACTTCCATTCATCCATCCTGAGTCTCCCAACAATCAGTTGCACTGGATGAGTTTTGGTTCTACTACTGTAAGAGAGGGGGAAAATATCTCTCTATCCACTCTCTCTACCATACAACATTGTATAAGTCTCAGCCCAATACTTTCCAAACCTCGCCCATTGATGCAACAGTGCCACCAGAGCATGTACTACATGCTGGGGTGGGGCAGTCACAGAGGTCTCCTTCAGGTAAGGAAACATTTGTTCCCTCGTCTGGAGGTAAGCTTCCACTGCTCTGATGGGTCTACTTGGACCTATGGCAGTGATTTTGCTGGTGCAAGTCCAAGCAGACCTGTATAGATGGATCAAGGGTGGGAAGGGGATTGCATATCAGCAGAGCTACTTGCCAATATCCACCTCTTTGCTGCCCTCAACACATCCCCATTTCTGCCCCATTTCACCCACCCCCACACCATTCAGCCCACTAGAGCAACTGCCTGACCGCTGCTGTTCACTATTTGTGGGGGTGGCCAGGCTGCACTCTAGCACATTGCATTTTTTTACCACTGTAAAGCATGCTGTGCCACCAGAATGCAAATTCCAGCAATGCAGTGGACCCACTGGATTGGGCTATTAATTATTTACCCCCTTTCCCTTGTTTTCTTTCCTTAAAAGCACCATAAGTTGTAGCCTTTTCCTGCAATAATCAATGGGCTGGAAGGGAAGTCATCTCAAATGATGATCATTTGAGAAAGTTCCACTGTTCCACATCCCTATGAAGGGCAGGCAGATAGGCCAAGGGAAGAGGGGCTAGAATATTCAGGGAGGTACCAAAGTAGGAGGTATGACTCTAAGGAAGAAGCAAATCAAGGGATGCAGAAGGGGTTAGGAAATTAAGGTAGAAAAAGAACAAAATTCCAAAGAAATGATGAGAAGGCCAGAGAGAGGAGTCTGAGAGGGAAACTGAGATGGCAAATCAGCAGAGTTGAGAGCTGGACATTGCCAGGAGATCAAGGTGTGGGGAAAGCAGAAGTGCCAACCTTCAGTTGCAATAAGTAGTCAGTTCCTTCACTTCAGGCATCTGGTATAACTAAATATGATGAGGAACATTGTGAAGCACAAGGACCTCTATCAGCCCAAGAGCTACTGACTACCTTTGGCTTTTAATAACAAACATGACTACCAACCTGGTCTCTCCTTCTTATCCATGGAAGAAGAGGAACTGGATGAAGAAAAGCTCCATCCTGGTGGGTCATCAGCAAGACTAGGGTTCATTCCATCCTGTCTTGTCATCGGTAAATGCCATCTGAACAATATTAGGAAAATTGTAGTCAGAAACCATGATAGAGACTTCATTGAGGGTTTTTCCCCTCCCTCAGATATAGTATTTTAAACATTTTTTTAAAATGGACACTCTGATAATACCACTTCAAGTGGTGTGAAAATATTGTTGTCAACTCTTTCGTGCCTCTCCTCACATATCTAATTTTTCTAAGCATGGAAAGACACGTCACTTCCAATCGCTTCCAGTTTTTCCCTGGAAATAACAATTATTGAAATGTGTTTTCTCCTTTGTATATAGACCCATGTTATTTGAGCCCTGTAAAATATGGCCATTTTTATTGCTGAAGATGGTGTGAGGTGGAAGAATAATGGGAAAACTGGGCTGCATCTATAGAGGCTGACAGGAATTGGGAGGTATTCTTTTGATGCTGCATGATACCAGCTGGCTAATGACTTAATTAGATTGAGGTGTGTGAAAAGAATTTTTTTTCATTAATTGAATGATAACTAGTGATCCCTGGGAACTCTGATGGGGGAGTGTTAGAAGTGTTAATCTAATCAATAAAAACTGAAGGTCTAGAAGTGGTGCTCAATCTGAGCAGTCAAACCTTTCCAGAACATTGCCACTGAAATAAATATTTAGTGGCTCTACACTGAAGGTGCTATTGTTCTGACAGGATGAGTTTTATGCCTCATGGCACAAAAGTTATGAGATTTCAGTCAGTAATCAAAGAATAACTCCACATTTTTCACAGCAGAAAGACATGGCTTCTTTTCTTACTGACACATTGGTGATTAAACGAAATTTTTTTTGCCCAAGACAGAAGGAGTGAGAGGAAGAAGGGGAAAATAAACTGCAACATAGCATTGCAAAACTTATTACCAAGTGAACTTGAAGTTTAAGGTAAATGGATTCTGGCTGTGAAAGGATATATACAGTGGTATAGCACATGTGGCTTTTAATTTGCATTTTACAGTTGGATGTAGGTTACCTGATTTTAACTATTGCCAGGCTGGATTTTCCTTAGTTAGCAAATGTTTTGAAATCAGTTGTACTTGAGCATCTCACTTCCTCTTGAAGTTAGAGCCCAATCCTAGACATGTCAACTCAGAAGTCCCATTATACTCAATGGGGTTTACTCCCAGGTAAGTGTAGAAAGGATTTCCACAATCCTGAGCATCAGCACAGCTGTCACCTAGGGTGTCACAAACATGCCATAAAGCACATTTGCAACATTCAGAGTATAGGCAGCACTGTTGGGAAGGCCTGTGCCATCCTGCTGGTGCGGAATCCCAAAGGAGAGCCTGATGGAGCAGGTAAGCTACCACTGAGTGGCACAGGGGCAGAGGAATGGTGGAACAGAGGCGGAGAGGGGGTGGATCAGGCCCAGGAGGAGGCAGGATTGATGGCACGGTTGTATGTTGAATCCCCTCATCCTCCAGGCCTGAAAGCCCAACACAAGACTTCTTGGACTTGCACCAACAATTTTGCTGGTGTAGATTTGAGCAGCCCCGTTGAACAGACTAGGGCTTTACTCAGTGTAAGGGAATGAATACTCCCTTACTCTGAGGAGACCCCCAGCCTGCTCCTAGCCAGCATAGGATACCACATGAACTGAGTGGCCCTGTTGTGCCAGCACTGGTTAGGATTGGGCAGCCTGTTTTACTGACTTTTTTAGAAAGATCACTTGAAACTTCATCAGCTTAATAGAGAAATCAGGGCCAAAGAAAACCAAAAAAGTGCGGTTTAAATGGCCCTCCAGTGCAGACTTACTTGAGAGTAAGCCCCACAGAACACAGTGGGACTTCCTTCTGAATAAGCATGCTTAGGATTGTGCTGTTAGGAACATGTTGTAGAAACAGAGGCCGCAAGATAACTTGCACCAAATCAGGTGCTGATTTTTTTTTAAAGATGGAGTTCCATATATTAGAAGATAAAGTAAAGAGAATTCTCACCAAAAGGAAAGTTCATTCCTTTTTACACTAATATCAATAACTGCAGTGATTTATCTTCACTTCAACCATAAATAAATGTAGCAGACAGCCACTCCCTAGATACACTGTAATTTCTTTCCTACTTCCATTCTAGCCATATAAATGGCCATGGATAGGGCTATCAGAGCAATATTTCAGAAACAGGATGCATTTGGGAGCTCTCAATAGAACGAATTACTGATGTTCATGTGTTCACGAACATACTCTTCACACACACACACACACACACACACACACACACACACACACACACACACACACACACACACACACACAGAGAGAGAGAGAGAGAGAGAGAGAGAGAGAGAGAGAGAGAGAGAGAGAGAGGAATTCACATTGTCTATTTCCCTTTTCCTACTCTCATTACAGTGGATTTTGTAGACATAGTAATACATACAATTTGGGACCATAAAGCACAGATTTTAAAATTGCATTCCAGGGAAAACAGAAGTTTCATGGAAGCTTACCCAAGGTCCTCAGGATCAGTAAACCTTTGCCCAATTACAGTCCCAATACAGTTGCTACTTCCCTGGGGGGACAGTTACACTGGAACTACTGGCAGTAGCATTCCAGTATGCTACAGGTCGGATGAGAAAGCCGACCTGGTATGCATTATGGAGACCTGGTTGGACATGGAGGGAGGCGCTAGTCTCTCTGAACTTTGTCCACCAGGCTTCCAGGTGTTGCAGCAGCCAAGATTGCAGGGACGGGGAGGGGGAGTTGCAATTGTCTATCGTGAGTCCATCTCCCTTACCAGGTGCCCTGTCCAGCAGTCTGCTGGGTTTGAGTGCCTGCATGTTGTGTTGAGAGGGCCGGACAGGATTGGGATTCTGTTGGTGTACCGCCCGCCCTGCTGTCCAACAGTCTCCCTGCCTGAGCTGACTGGGGTGATCTCGGGGGTGGCATTGGAGGCCCCCCACCTGTTAGTGCTGGGGACTTCAATGTTCATGCCGAGGCCCCTGCAGCAGGTGCAGCTCAGGATTTCATGGCTGCCATGACAACCATGGGCCTGTCCCAGAAGTTCTGGGCCCCGACACATAGTGCAGGACACGTGTTGGACCTGGTGTTCACAGCTGGGCATGGGGGCAGTGATCTGGAGGTAGAGGAGATCAAGATCACTCCGTTGTCATGGACAGATCACTTCCTGGTAAGGTTTAGGCTCTTTGCGACTTCCCACCTCCACGGAGGCGGGGGACCGTTTTCTATGGTCCGCCCCCGGAGGCTAATGGATCCTGAAGGTTTCCTGAGGGCTCTGGGGGATTTTCCCACTGCCAAGACTGGCGCTTCATCTGAGACTCTGGTTGACCTCTGGAATGGGGAAATGTCCAGGGCAGTGGATGAGATTGCTCCAGAGCAACCTCTGCCATGTCGCAGACTCGGAGCGGCTCCTTGGTTCACTGAGGAGCTGCGAATGATGAAGCAGCAGGGCAGACGTCTAGAGCGACGGTGGCAGAAAACACGCGATGAATCCGTTCGGACACGGAGTAGAGTTCATTATAGAGCCTACTCTGTGGCGGTGGTAGCAGCGAAGAGATTGTTCTTCTCTGCTACCATTGCGTCTGCTGATAGCCGTCTGGCAGAGCTGTTCTGTGTGGTGCGGGGCCTCCTTCATCAGGCCCCTCTGGTAGACCAGGAGGAATACACAGTCAGCCACTGTGACGTGTTTGCACAACATTTTGCAGATAAAACCGATCGTATTCGTCGTGACTTGGATGCCACATTGACAATGTCTCATGATGTCCCCTTGGCAACTGCTTGTCCAGTGTTGTGGGATGTGGACAGACTCCTTTGGAGTTTGCCTGCCTGTTTGACCCTTGCCCAGCTTGGCTGATAAGAGCTGCCCGGGGTGGACTGGCTGAGTGGACGGGGAGGGAGGTCAATTCTTCCTTGGGGGAGGGGACATTGCCACTCGCTTTGAAGCGGGCAGTGGTTCGCCCCCTCCTGAAGAAGCCTTCCCTGGATTCCACTGTGTTGGATAAGCGGCAACAGAAGCGGCAACAGAAGCGGCAAGAGAGAGGAAGGTCTCACGCAGCAGCTGTGAGGCTTACCAGGACAACCCAATCTTTGGCAGCCCTACATAGAAGTAGTCCCATGCAACAAGACATTCAATGAAGGTTCCTCCTCCCCACCAGCCATGCGATGCAAAGTGTGAACAGTATGAACTCCCCCTTTCCTCCCTTCTTGGGTTTCTCAAGCCAATCATAAGGCAAGAATCCCCTTGGATCCTCCTCCTGCCCTCCCTTAGCCAATGAAAATATCAGAATGCCCATTCTTTGTCCAATGATCATTCATTCCTTGCTTTCTATCAGAGACGGGCAAAGAGAGCCCAGTCCCATCTCCCCCATTCACTGCAAGAGGAAAACATAAACCCTTTCCTGCCTCTCTGCTAGAACTTTCCTACTGCTCATCCAGTTGGAATGCTGGCCCCGTGAGGTTTTTCACACTGCGAAAACAGTAAGCAAGCACACCCAGACACAGACAGACTCAAGTCTACACATGTAGGAATGAGTGCCAAATCAGGGGGTCTTCAACTTGCGTGTTTTTTAGAGTCTTCCATGCGCGCAACTCACAAGTCAACAAGCCACCCCAAATCACACAATTTTGCGACTCGAGTCTGAGTCACGGACTCAAGTTCCAGACTCTGGGAATCACAAAGCATGGTCATTTTTTGTTTTCTTTCATACATGGAATAATTCATGAAGAATAGCCTCTTGATGCTCTGGAAGTGTGCAATATCTGCCCTTTGACACCTTTGGCAGAAAAAATGCTAAGTTAGTGCAATTTAAAGCAAACAAACAACAATCTTGACTCTGGCTTAACAGGGAAATTTGTATATCTTGAAAGAATGCACGAAAACATATATGTGAACCTCTAGGAAACAATTACAGATGAGACTTTATAGGACTCATTTCATTTCCTCAAGATAGCAATTTGTCTTCTAAATGGGGGTTAGCCTTGCAAAATTAGTTAGACATAAATTGCTGCTATTTTAGCACCAACTGTCAAGTTCACACTTTACATTTTTTTGTGCGGATTTGTTTAGAGGAAGTACTGCACTGCCAACCTGTTTGAAATTACCAAATGTGGGCATAAATGAAAACACATCTGCTAGGCACAGCTAAAGCCCAAGCTTGCTACAGAAAAATAATAATAATAATAATAATATTGAAGTTAGGCATATTAAAAAAGCAAATGTAACTGAAAATATGATCCTTCAATTAATTAGAGCTGTAAGTGAAACAGGTCATGTTCAGAACACTTGATTCATTATTTTCAATTAACAACAAGGAAGCAGAAATTGATTTGTGATGTGGCAAAATAATGCTGGTTACCTTATTGTCTTTTGTGCATGCAGACCAGAAGAAACATAGTGGCATTAAATTGCTGCCATATTAGAGACATGATCAGGCCAGCCCAGTCAGGAGGCCAACTGAAGTTGTCGTCTTAGGCAGAAGATTGGCAAGGAGCACATATATCTGTCTGCCTACTTGCCTTCCCAGCCCCTCTTCCCTGAAATGGAAAGGAAAGAGAGCAACAGTGAGGAAATGTGGCGGGCAGAAGAGTGCTTAGCTAGAACATTGAAGAGTGGGAGAAGCAGAGACTGGCACATCCTCAGGAAGGGGAGCAGAATCAGGTATGCAGCCCCAAGTGACAGAAGGACTTGGGATGACCCTGGTCATGACTGACAAAGAGTCATCCTTCCTATCTTAGATACACAGAATTTGATTGTTTATTCAGTGGCAAAAGGAAGGCATTCTGTACATGATCACAATTACTTTTGTCCATGTTTGTTGTTCACATGTCTCAGCTCAGGGTGCTTTTCTGGATGTAGGTTCCTATCTATGCAACTAGTGCTACCTGAGATCCTTTAGAATTGAGATGCCAGGAATGGTGTCTGGGGGCTTCTGCATGCAAAACATGAACACTACTACAGGTTATTCTGTCCAGGAGAGAACCACAACTTTTGGCATGGGACCAACTTTCTGGAATAATTCTTCTGAATTCATTAGAGAACCACTCCAGAGTAAAAGGATTCAAGATTTTGGCTTCATTACATGTAGCCCAAAAGCTAAATCCACAATGGAATTAAAACTTATATTTAGGCCTGATGCTGACATAACATTTATCCTCTGCCAAAGAGGATACAACATCAATGAACAACATTGCTTAAGTAGGAAAATTTCTCCAAGGAATTGGCAGTAAGGGTCTATAAACCGGAGACATGAGCAGTATTCATAATAATTCATATAATCATTCATATAATGATTCATATAATCAATATGCATGGGGGAAGACAAGCATTGCAGCATACCCTACCCCTGTCCACTTGGTTCCCCGGTTCACTCCCCTCCCCCCATTCACTTGGCCATCTGTCTAGACAGTATGCATGTACAAATGAAGGGACGGTCAAGTGAGCATCTATATGTTGGAGGCAAGGCTGGAATACAATGAAATGTGTTCATTGTGCACATAGTGCTTAAAAACTGGCTGTTGGTGCAGCATAGTGGTTATAGACATAAGCTGTGAGTGTGAAACCCCATAGTTCAAATTTCAGCTTGGCATGTGCTCATTGTGTGGTTTTAAGTAAGTCCCTCTCAGACTTGCCCAGAGGTGACAGCAGTGCTGGGGTCTTGCCAGGGATCCGCTCCAGAGGCCCCCTCCATATCTGACCAACTCCTGAAGCAGTAAGAGCCAGCTGCTGCCACTGCTCCCCATCACCCCCTGGTAAGCCTGTGGGGATGCTTCCCAGGTGACTGTGGGGATGCAGCGGTGCCAGCAGCCCTCAACCAGCCACTAGTGAAGGTTGCTTTCTCCCCCCCCCATGCCTTTTTTGGTTGTGAAGCATCATTTGTGCCACTCAAGCTTTATTGTCTATTACCATTTCTAAAGAAAATAACCTAGTCCTCACCATAAGAACTTCAACTGTGAAACGACAGGCTTCCATCCATTCCATTATATGTTTTTATTTGTTTTTAAATTATGTTTTTAATATGTTGTAAGCCACCTTGAGTCCCTTTGGGGAGAAAGGCGGGATAAAAATAAAGTTATTATTATTATTATTATCCTTGTAAGCTGCATATGTCCCCCTCTAAAGTAACTTCTGCAGTTGGCTCTGTGTTTATCCGACACCAACAAGAAGAGATATAAAATTATAATTTATTAGCTCTTAATTATTGTTGCCAGGGTCTGGCGTGTTGACAGAATGCAGTAATGATCTCCGCACTTGAGAGACTTCACTCACGCTTGTAGAGCTGCTAGCAGAGTTTTGGTCATGATTTACAACTCTGAGTGTCTAGATCTCATTAGGGAACCTGAGCCAACCTCTTCAAGGAGTTTAACACTGAGTGAGTGGGGAAGAAAAACATGGGAGGCCTTGGAGACCACCAGGAATCATGCAGCATAGATCGCCAGATCTGTTGCCACCATCAATAACTGAATGGTACACTAACTGATCATTTAAGTGGATTTTGGATAAAGGGCCTGACAATGATAGCAGCAAAGGGACAGGAGAAGGATGGTAGGACAAGCACAGCTTCACATAGCTGGCTTTTAGATTTCTTATTTTAGGAATCCATTGGCATATGGACATCACAGTCTGTAACAGCACCCCTTGCATTTTTATTATACTATCATCTCTCCTCCTTGCATGACTTCTTCTGCCCCACTCCATAACTTTATACCCCCCACTCTAGAGTCTCTGCATACTCCCTGCACACTCCCTCCCAGCTGCATTGCCAAATTGTAACCCAGCAGTACTATCTGTTTCCATGAACATCCTGACACAGTAGTGGTGCCTTTGGCACAGATCCTCAAAAGTCCAATTGTTTGCCCTACTCTCCCAATTACTCTAGGTCGGGGTGTCAAACGCATTTCATACAGAGGGCCTAAGTTAGCATTCAGGATACCTGCTGAGGGCCGGAAGTGACAGAAAGTGACATTATTAAGCAGCTGATGGTCAGAAATTAGCACATTGTTCTCATTCATTGCATTAACTGCAAATGACAGAAGAGAAAATACACAGATCTTGATCATATTTCAAGATATGGGAGAGCCCAATTTTCATGTGGGCTGCTGTTTTTCAGCAGTAACACCTCAGCACTGCTCAGCAGCTGAGAGCCTGAGGGCCGGATAAAAAGCTTCCTGGGGGGGCCAGGTCTTATGTTTGACACCCCTGCTCTAAGTGGAATAAAACACAAACCTTAAACACAGCAGATGAAGAAATGGGCCACTGGAAGGATGGACAGCAGCTGCAGCCATTCTTGCGACTTCAGGATATTTCAAACCAGACTCTCTGTGGCTTGACCTGGGAATTCTCCTGCAGCCAGCAATGTGCAAGCACAGATTTACCAAGTGGGTAGTCACCCCTGCTGATATCAGCAGACTGCTCTCTAGCCTGGGATGACTGTGTACCTAGCAACCACACACTTGCAAAGTGCTGGTTGCAGCAACATCTCTCAGCACCGGAAGGGAAGGGTGGGAATCTCTTTTCCCCTGGATTGTCAGACACCAGTTTTTCCCCCACAAACTGCTTCACCAGTCACCACTGAATCACCATAAGATGAGGCAATGCAGTGGCTTGCACCTTTGTAAGAAAGGGCTTGTGGAACATTCCAAGACTACTTTTCTATGGACCACTTTACATTTATGGGAACAGCGAGGAATGGTGTCAGGAGGTTGCCAAGTTGGGCACAGGCTAGGGGCTCAGAAGCCCATGTGAGCACATTGCAGTGTTGAGAGAGAGAGAGAGAGAGAGAGAGAGAGAGAGATGGCAGTGGTCAGAAGCTCCCTGGACCACTGCCTCCTTGTGGGGCAGGGGCCCAGCAAATGCATTGGACAGTGCACTATTGGGGACTCAATGCATGACTTTGTCCCTGTGCCCCTTGTAATCTGGCTCTGACACCAGGGGCACCTATCCAAGCACATCAGTGAGAGCTGCTATGGTTTTCTTGATCACAATAGCCTGCCCACCCCAAAGAAACAAGACATCAAAGGAAAGAAAACACTTAGCCGCTAGCTGTATTGGTGTCATGTGTCCTACAGAACAAAGTTGCCTATTCTTGTGCCTCGTATAGGCATTCTTTGAGTCTTTATTACTGATGGAATAAAATCTAAGCCTGGCAATCTGTCATTTTTTCCCCCAGCTCTCCCAGCTTTAGAGGAATTATCTGCTTTCAAACATTTTGTCAAGGCAGTGCTTCATATCATGTTCTTACTGGAATTATTTATAGCCTTTAAGCTGCGGATTCTGACAGTAATGGGTTCATTGCCATCACCGAAGCGCCCCCCCTTGCCCCACCCCACCCCATCCTTAATAGTGAACCTCTTTTTTAAAGACCAGACACAGCTACAACATCTAGAAATGAAACTCTGCCCCTTACAGATTTTTAATCTCAGAGGACAGAATGTGAGAAGAGGATGAGTGCTGTTTGATATGCTGTCTTTAAGAGCCAAACAAGAGTAATTCCCCATAGCTGGAAAATGACAGCTTTTAAAAAATGTTCCTGTGTCTGCAAGGATGGACTGCCCACTTCTGCAGCCTGCTCCATTCCTCCCAGATGCAAACTGTTCCATTTTTAACAGACTGAAGCAGCAACATTTTATGCAGAGGGAAAGAATAAAATCTTCGCAGACCAACTGGGGTCAGACAAAGGAACGACGGTATGCAAAATGAACAAGCATCACAGAATGGATGGGCAAAACCTGAAGTGTGTTTGTTTCAGCAGTAATTAGCATTGTCGTTGGACCCTGGTTATGAATTGGGGCTGGAATCTATTTTGACAGGCCCAGCTTCTTCCCCTGTGCAATGTTTTGCTTTTCTTATCATCCATCCTGACAAACTGTTCTGAGCAACTCAAAAGCTAACTGCTCAAGGCTTTGTCTTAATTTGGTTGGTCCATAACGGTTGGTACTAGCAGTCGCACAGCTGAAGGGGGATCACAGGGGTCACAGGACCCTGGACTGCACTCTGTGGGGGGCAACAGTGCCACCCCCACCAATGGCCATGGTCCTGCCCCTCTCACTCTCAGCCACCACCACAGCCAGACTCGGCACTGTTGCTCAGGGCGATGCCACCCACTTCAAAAGAAGCAGGCAGGTTTGCTCTGAGCGACCCAGAAATAATTGCGGTGTCAGCATCATGTCATGCAATTGCTTCGGGGGCAGAGGGGGTGGCAGGCTGACCTGCATACCCCAGGGCAGCATGCCAATCAGCTATGCAGCTGGGTACCAGATTATGGTCTTTTGGATTTTTTCCCCCTTTCAGACCAATGTATAATTCTTATGGAATAAAAACCAATTTTTAAATATGTGTGGGGCTGGATATTTTTGAATAATTCTATGCTTCATCTAGAGATGTAGATTATGAAGTTGATAGAGAGATAATAAAAAGAATAATGTATTTAGATTGAGCCCCTCAGAGGAGAGACCTGCCTTCTCTTCTCCTGTAAAATGCCATGCACATTGATGGCACTATACAAATAAATAACAATAATAAATGCATAATATATGGAATGATCTCTACAGTGCTTTTAATCTTGCTTGGCTGACATTTTAAAAAGCCCCACAACGACCAGTGCACTGCTTTTCAGGTTCACCTCCTCCTTGGTGCAACATTCATTTCTCTTTGCTTTTCACATCTTGTATGAAATGGCTTTTATTCATCCCCCAGCAGATCTTGTTTTGACATTTGTGGCTCATAATGATAAAGGAAGAACATCTTATTGTATTTTATAATGAGCTAGTTATTCTCACCCAGCTAGAACTGTGTAGGCAGAATCTTTTTTTCCCTTTTTCTTTTTTCTTTTCCCCCCCAAGAGTTTGCTTTGACAAAAATAGAAGGGGGAGGGACAACTGTTATTCCCATATGCAAAGGGTTTTCCTTCGGTGTAGCCTGAAAGGGGGGGCACAGTAAGAGACTGCAATGTGAAGAATCCCTCCATGTGCCAATAAATCCTTGCCCAGTCCCCTGCGTTGGTTTATGCTGTTGCAGCTTTACACATGCAGACCTTCTCAGCAAACCTTCCTGGCACTGCACATGCGGGCTCGCGCTGGGCCAGCTCCGGTGCTGAGCCTGTGGTAAGGGCTCACAAACATGCCTTATGGCACATTTGCAACAGTATGTGCCAGCGGTGAGCCAGTGCACATGGGTGCACATGGATGGGCAGGAGGTCTGGTCTAGAGGGTAGAGCCTCCGTCTGCCTGAAGATAACATCCACAAGGTCGCCAGTTCGAGGCCACCGGCACTGTGCGACCTTGAAGCAGCTGACAAGCTGAAGCCGAGCAATTCCATCTGCTCTGAGCGTGGGAGGATGGAGGCCAGAGTGTGAAGCCAGATTGGAATGAAACACCTGAATGTAGTGGTTCTTGAAAGAAAGAACCTTCTTTCAATTGTAAAAATCCCTATTTAATAAGGGATTTAAATAAAGCCTGCCTATGTAAACCGCCTTGAATAAAGTCTTGAATAAAGACCAAGAAAGGCAGTATATAAATACCTGTTGTTGTTGTTGTTGTTGGATCAGGCCTTAACTTCCATGTAAGTCTGCGTAGGACTTCAGCTCTAGTCTCTTATACACTATAACAACTCTTATTTAATGCCAGTATGTAACGTTAAAACTAAATCCTTCTGTATGTCAATAAATATCCATTATTTTCTGATTAAGGAATACGGTACATATTCCTACAAAAGACACATGAAGGCACATTTTATTGACAAAGCCATTACTGGTATGAGTCGTCTTCATTCCAATGGTTGTCATCTAATGATTTCATCACTTGCATGGTACCTGTGTTTTACTATGGCATTTATCTACTTTAAATCCATTTTGACTCCAGTAAACATTCCTTTGATTGCAGTGAACAATTGAAATTTAGCACAACTACCCCATGTCAGGCAACTCCCTGTAATTACTGAAAGTCATGCTTTGAATTTCTTTGTTTAATAAATTATTTTTGTACTTTGAATTAGTTTTGTGCTCTAATAGCGTAGTACCTGTTTCTTTGCAAAAGTATTCACAAAAGTAATGGAAAAAAATTAAGACAACTCTCAAGCCAGTGCCCCTCCCTAACTCTCCACTTACTAGAACCCAGGCATAAGGGTTGGCAATAGCACAAGTACTCAAGAGAATGACTTGTCAAAATCTTGGGGTAGCTCAACTTTACATTGAGTCAGAAATACACTTCATTTTACTGTTAAGAGTAAACACTAAAATGACTGTTGCTTTTCTGTTATTTTACTACCCCTTTCTGTACCAACTTAAAAAGGGTTTAAGTTAAAATGACCAGCCTGGCCTCAGCTGTCATGAATGCTACAGACCTCTCTCAGGCAGTAGTACAGGGGAAAAAGCCAACCAGGCCTAAGTAACAGGAAGGGTTTTATAATTCACCGCTGAATTTTAATTCACCCTTTTAGGAGTTGATTAAGGCAAAATCGTGAATTATGTTTTTAAATCTTTGCACTATGTTTTATTGTATGGGTAACCTTTGTAAGTAAAAGCCAAATTGATATTTCATCAGGCCTAAGAGATATTGAGAAATCCATGAAAACACATTTGACCCCTTTTGATCCCCTTAGGGTGCAATCCTTTTCAGCACTGGCATAGCGGTGCCAATGGGACATGTGCTGCATCCTGCAGTTGGGTGTCACTCACGGAGGCCTCCTCAAAGTGAGGGAATGTTTGTTCCCTTACCTCAGAGCTGCATTGCCCTTATGTCAGTGCTGGAAAGCACTGACATAAGGGGTTAGGATTGCGCCCTTAGAGGTCGAATGTCTAAAAATCTCTTCTTAGTGGGTCCTTCATTTTTCCTGATCCAGGGGTTTGGGCTGGGTGTTAATGAGTCAGTCAGGACATTCATTTTTTATATATAGATAGATTTCTGCCTCTTTCTTGTCTCTTCTCTCTTCTTTGTGGGACTCCTTCTTTAAGCCATTCCACATGCCTAATCTAGCATTTTTCTCAACGCACCAGTCTGACACGAGACTCTCTGATTCTGCAGCAGCCCTAGAGCTACCTTCGAATCAAATAGCCCAATTGTGGGGCTACTTCCCTTACCCGGGGGGAAGGGGACAAAAGTCCCCTTCCCCCAAGGAGTTGCTGCTGTGCTGCCACACAGGATACCGCAGCAGCCATTTTTGGTACTGTGGCAGTCCCGTGCATTGGGCAGCTCAGGATTGGGCTGTCTGTCCCAGTGAATTAAGTGGGACATACTTATGACTAGACATAGCTAGGACTGGGTTGTTATGGCCCAATCTTACCTAGGGTCGTGCTGGTAGATAGGGTTGTTTTACAACAGTAGAATAATGTTCTGCAGCTGTAAGATGGGTGCCAAGAGCGAGCACAGCATACCTCTGGCTGCCATTTTGTAAGCAGCACCACAAGAAGTGGTGGAGCTGCTGCTTCACTGCCAGACACCACTGCCCCTACTAGAGCCAATAAGCCAGAAGTGGGGGCAGAGTGTGGGTGGATTTAGTTAGGATGTTAACCATCTTGCCTGGAATAGAGTTTAGATTCAGAGGTCTCCAAACTGGAAACTGCTGTGTCCCAAAAAAGCCCTCCCTGTCCTGAGTGGTGCCTACTGTTTGATGCTGAGGTGCAATATTTCTTTCAAGCCGATCTGGGCACAGGTATGCAAAATGATAAGCATCCTCAGGATGGGAAGAGCTTTCTCCAAACCCCGGATCGCCCTGGCCCAGGGAGATCCCTGGAGAGCCCTGGATTAAATAACAAAGTGGGGGCAACTGTGAAATGGGTTGAAGCCATGCTGGGGGTAGGGCATGTTAATAGTTTTTTCTCACCATGGTGTTCGTCTTGATTGCTCCTCTGAGTTTTTTTTTTTTAGGAAAAAAGTTCTTCAATATAAGTTTATTTTCACTTAAAAATCACATCTAGGGGTTGCAATTTGGATGAAAAATATGATTGGCAAAGTAGTGAGAAACTTCTACTTTTGTCCTGTTGTGTGCACCTCCACTTTCTATGTATGATTAAATCTAAGCCCTGATTGGGCAAATTGTACAATTGAGTGCACACCGAATTAGATCCTGAGTTGCAAATCAGGACTTCCCAAATTCTGACCTCATCTCAGGCTACATTATTTTTTTTTAAACTTCTAGCGCTAGAAGTGCCCAAGATAATTTTTTTTAAAGCTTCCAGCATGCTTGTGTCATGTTCTTTTTTTTTTTTTTTTGGTTCTAGCCACGCTAGAATTTTTACAAGCAAGCTCAGAGCTAAGTAAGATGGCCACCACCACTGGCCAATCAAAACATTTTTTCCCTCTGAGGAATCAGCCATCTTCAAAACAGTGATTATATGACCCCTCTCTTCTTTAGAGCATCTAGCTCATTTTAATGGAAGTGGCTACAAAGGTACAAACTGTGAGTGATTAAGGAATTTCAGATTTTATCTTCTGATTACAATGAGTTACAGGTTTAAAGAGCTGTGTCCTATCTTTTAGCTTTCTAATGTTGAAAGCACTTTCCAAGGAAAAATCTCACCCCATGATCTCCATGATCCATTGGGATTTCATTACCAGTAAAAGCACTATTAATCAGTTCTCTTCCCCCCCCCCCCCCAACAGCAAATGTCAAATGGGGAAACAGGAAAGCACGAGTTAGCCATGCCTCTGCCGTGGACTCATTCACTGGCCTTGTGCTCCATGCGTTCAGCATTTGTCTGTAAAAGGCAGTACTGAGTATGTGGCATGGAGAAACCCTCCCCACATTCAGGATTATCCTTCTCAAATGCCAGATCTGTGGGTTCCCAGGGGCATGGGAAGTGAGCTCATTGGCATGGAAGGGCGATGGCTAGCTGGCATGCTTCCATGTCCTTCTCATGTGTGTCCTGGGGGACAGTGGCATAGCTAGAGGGGGTGCAAAGCACTAATTTTTGCAGGGAGCCTTACTGCAGCATGCAAGCGGACCCTTCCCTTCTGAGCTGTGCAACGGAAATGGAAGCGAATGCTCCCGGAATGGCTCCAAAGGGGAGGTCTGCTAGCATGCTGCAGTGATGCTCTCTGTAAAACTTAGTGCTTTGCACCCCCTCTAGCTATACCACTGCTGGGAAGGGGGCAGGATGTCTGAATATGGCTATAATTGCAATTGCATTGTCAACAAAGAACGTTGAACAAAAATAAGATCATATATTTATTCAAGTCACCACCCTTTCAATTGGAAACAGCTTTCTTCCCTTTGTCACGAAGAAAAAAATCACAGGGTGTTAAGCAATTCTTGTTGCTGACTGAAGTGCCCTCTGGGACTCTGTTAGAATTCCCATAAATTATCATGGCAAAGTCTTATTTCATGAAACAAATGCAGATTGAGCAGGATGAAAGTACATATCTGCTCCAAACTCATCTTGAATCTGGTAAGATTAATGCTCCCATCCTATCCCCTGCCACTTGCACTGATGCAGCTGCGACATGGAGACATGTGCTGCATCCAAATGTGGTGGTGGGGACAATCAGGAGGCCTCCTCAATGTAAGGGAACTTTTGTTCTCTTACATCCAAGTAAGTCCCTGTTGCCCTATGGCCAACAGGCTATGGGTCTACTTGGATCTGCACCACCTCTTTGGCAAGTGCAAGTCCAAGGGGACTTAAGAGGGTGTGGCAAGACCAGGCAGGTTTCATGGAACATCAGAGGCACCTTTGCAACCAATAACCACTCCCTGCCTATCCTACCTCCCTCCCTTTGGTCCCGAACCCTGCCCAATCCTCCCCCTCTCTAACCCATTGCTCCCCTTGCCTGCCCACCAACCATCCCATCATGCCAACTTGAGGCACCAGAGGAGCCACATGAGCCACGGCTGCAAGGCCTGCACTGCTTACCATTTGTGGCAGTGGCCACTGAGACCTACTTTTCACTGGAAAGGTACCCATTTCGACAACTTCAGACTCCAGGCAAGGGCTCATATAATGCAACACTAACACCAGTTCAGCAGTTGAGGAGGAATGAGGAGGCAAGAGGGCACCGGTTCAGAAAACAATGCCTGACAGGCCCCACATGATAAAAACATGCACACTCACAATGCATGCATGTCTCTGTTTCTCCTTTCCATTCTGTGAGAGGCCCAGAGCACATTCTTTAATCATGCAGAATGGGTATGGAGACTAAAAGTAAATGCATCAGTGCATGGAGAAGGGTGATTTGGATAATCCCCATCTAGGATTATGGGAAATGTCTGTGGGGCTTGTTGGATGCTAAGAACATCATCCAAACTGGCCCAGCAAGAATGTAGCAAGAGGGAGATAGTGAAATAGGCTGGGGTGAAGAGTAGGTAGTCCACCAGTAAGGGGAGAGAGCCAGTTGCCCAGAAAGTGAAGTAAATGTTTTGGCTGTCTAAAAAATGTCTAAGAAAATATTTTGACTGGGTATCACTGTTGCCTAAAGAAGGTTGGCTACTATGCATCCCCATGGACAAGAGGCAAAAGGGCAGAGGAATCAAGGAGCTTTATCCAACTCTTACAGAGTTTGTCATCAGTAGGGCTAAACTTGGAAGCTCCTAGTTATATACAGCTGTCTTGCTATCTGTAACATAAGCTTCACCACACTCTTGCTCTCTGTGCATTTGATGAAGATGGAGAGCTCAAGCCCATATGACATAGAACTCCTCTGTGGGGCCCATTTCCCCACAAAACACCTGGGAATACCAGATGACATCCAGTGGCATATCTAGAGTGTGGCAAGTGGGGACACTTGCCCTTGGCACCACTTCAAGGAGGCTGCAGGGCACAGACTTACCTCTGTTCTATTGATGGTGCATTTCTGCACCACAGTCAATGGCGCATTTTTGCACTAGTTTCAGGAGACTTTGAAAAAGAGATAAATTCCTGCAGAAAAAATTCAAGGTGTTTCCATATACCTGAAAGAGGTGTTGCAAATGCGCAATGCTAGTAGGAAAGGGAATAATTTTTTTGCAGTACTGTCCAAGGTGCTGACATATAGACCCTTATCTAAACCATAGTCAGAAGCTGACTTCACCCAATAATATTTCAATAGGTCTGGCTTCCCACCCCATGATCTCCCCTTCTCTGTTTTGACAGGGGAGCAATTTCAGTGCTTGCAATGGGCATCATTTCTCCTCGATACGCCACGGATGACACCATAAAACAATTAGAGCCATTTGCAGACCTTATCTGAATACAGAAAGGAAATCGAATCTCACAGACCCAACCTCTACACATGCAGTACAAAGTATGAAAAAGATCCTGGGTGAACAGTCATACAGTCAGAGGATTTTATCCAGGTGATCAGTGAGCCTTCTCTTCAGGGATTCCTTTCGCACAGAGAAAAGGTTCCATATGTATAGGAACATGTCTTCCTATGTGCCTCATTCTCTTTCCTTTTTACAAGACCAACCTTTTCATGCCTGTTAATACTCCACCTTCACATTGTTATGGAGCCAAGGGAGGAAGCCAAACTCAAGGCTATGATGTCAGCAAGGATCATATAAAGAATAAGTAAACAAAATTCTTTTGAAGAAAGGAGGGCTTCCCCAGCATGAGCTGCTGGTTCAATGTTGATGAAGAAACCTCTTCCACACCACTCTCCTGCCTTTCTCAGTTAGAGGGGCGGATTCCTCTGGCCCCTGATCTTCTATGCCAGGTAATCATGAATGTTTAGGAATAAAATTTGTTTATTTCTTGCTATGAAAAATAAATGACACAGCTATGTTCACAAACAGTTGGTGTTTGTGAGTGTTTGCCCTGTGTCATCCAAGCTTTCCCAAGATCCTGTTTGATTTCTGAATGTTCTGGGCCACCCTCTGACCTTGAGCACTAGCAGATTACCATTTTTATCACTGTCTGAAGTGGTGCAGCCCAAACACAGGTTTATGACCTCAGAGAGAGAACTAGTCTATTATTTATTTTGCAGATGAAACTAGTTTTTCATTAGTAGGAGTGACAGCCCTACATTGTAGGCTCCAAGTCAATATATTTTCAGAGATTTGCTGCAGGAGCCACATGCTTGGATTTGCATGGATTGGCAGCTATAGCGAGAGGTCAACAGAGGTAAACGTATGTTTCTGCAGATGAAGTAGCTTGGAGATATTCTAGGTCAGTTCAATTATTCGCACTTTGAGAGAAAGCTAATGACAAGCTGCCTTGTGCTTCAAAGACTCTGGCAAGGCCACGTGACTTGAAAAATGAAACAAACCTTCAGTTTTGTATATACAAGGGATTAAACTGACTGTCACCTGGGAAGTATGCGAAGTTACCTATGAATAAAAGCTGCTGGAAGAAAACATCTTCATTTCCATTCATCAATAATGACACTTGGGGTGTAAATTAATCACCAAATGTGTTTTAAGCCTCTAAGGAGAGAGAAGGGGGGGAAGCCCAGAAACACAAGTAGTGTTGCTTTTTGCAGTTGGAATCTCATGACACTAATGAATTTGGGCCCTTCTTCTCACCTATCTGCTATCTTTCATTTTGAAAACCAGGGGAGGGACAAAAAGGAACTATTAAAGTGCAGGTGAATTGTTCACTCCAGTCCAGCCCCTTTCCTCAAAAACTTAAAAAAAATGCAAGCAAGCAATGGCCATCTAGCCCAACACTCTGCTGCAAGGCAGGGCTGTCAACTCATGGGATCCACAGAGCAACATCATTACAATGTGCCACAAGCAAAGACCAGAAACCAGTCACCACATCCCTGCAGACGCTAGAATATAAAAGTAGAACTCTCCTCTGGATTCTGGAAACTTGGAGAGTGTGGCTTTGAAGGAAGTTCTAAAAATGTCCTGGGATGTTTGTGGGCCAACCCATTCATTCATTCATTCAAAAAATAATGTGTGGGATTATTTCACTGTTCCTATATTATATTAATATAATTAATATATTATATTGGGCTATACTTACTTTGGTAAACCTTTATTGGCATATTGGAAGTCCACAGACAATAATAAATATAACATAGCAAATAGATACACTTTACCGGGTATTAGCTTCTGGCCTTTGCCATAGAGACTACCACTAAAAATTCCGCCACCAAGTTGGTGATGGGGGGGAATAATCGCTAAGAAGAATTGGGAAAGGATCAACAAGGGAAACAGGATATTAGGCTATATTAAAAGGTCCTACAGATCCTTAAGATGACAAACAACTAACACAACCAACGTGTAAAACAGCCTGTCTACACAGTTCCAATCATTAGGGAATCTGTGAATCAGGAACAAAAAAAATCAGATTTTTAAAAAAGCTTTTACACAGTTTTCTGAAAGTCAGAAGGGATAAATACGGTTTGGGAAACAAGTTCCTGAGTTTTGGGAGTCATCACAGAGAAAGCTCTGCTCCCCATTTGCTAGTATTGGCTTTTTCATGAAAAAAAACCTCAGTTTTTTATTTATACAAACGTACAGCAAAAATGAAATCTAGGACACACAGAATTTAAATAAAACATTGTAAAACTGAATCAACCAATCTCAGTCTGTTCATATATCTTAGTTGGAACAACATGCCACTTAGCACTGCACTGAAACAGTATCAAACAATTGGAACTCCTAGCAATTTGCTAGTGAGCAGAGAATACATTCAGCCCTCCTGTTCTTCCCCAAGAGCTGATAATCTCCAGAAAGCTTTATCCATGTCTGGATAGCATTTTAGCACACATTTTAACTACACTCCTATATCTGTTGTAGTAAAATCCTCCTAACGCTCCCCACAAGCACACAAGAGGTCCACTCCTAACCAGCACTTGAACAGGCAGGCCAAGTGGCCTGCACTTTACCCATG
This sequence comes from Tiliqua scincoides, assembly GCF_035046505.1. NCBI lineage: Eukaryota > Metazoa > Chordata > Lepidosauria > Squamata > Scincidae > Tiliqua > Tiliqua scincoides. The sequence continues at coordinate 35,578,078 of NC_089822.1, forward strand.
CAGGTTAGGCAGTTTGCTAGAGCACGACTTGGAGTAAGGCGATATTTTTCCCCTTACCTTGTATTGCATGCCAGTCACCCCTATGGGACTACTCCAACCTGCACCAACAAAATAGGTGGTGCAAATTCAAGCAGCCCAATGTAACACTGGAAGTAACTAGTGATGACATTATCACCAGTTACTTCTGAGCTGGGAGGCCAGATGCAACACAACCAACACCAGTCAGAGGCTCAGGGTGGACTGGAAAGCCTTTTTGAGTATGGAAAAGCTTGCTTTGGAGCTTTGCCTGCTGAGTCGAGCCTCCTACTGCTGTTTGTTGTTTCGTGTTCCTGGTCTCGTTGCCAGGTGGCAGGGGTCCAGGGGTCCCACAAGTACCACCAGATATCAGCTCAAGTACCACGGGTGGTACCCATACCACTGGATGAGAAACACTGATCTACACCGTTCTCAGCTTTTCTTAGGTTCCAGGGCTCCCCAGTCAAACAAAGATACCACATGGCTGAACATAAAATTATTTTCAGTTTTCTATCTGTGACCCCCCCTTCACATATGCCAGGGCAACCCAGGAGGCCATATGGCTCCCATTGAGAATTATACGTCTCCCATTAAGAACACCACAAATGATCATGGTCTATATGATACGTCTGAGCTGGCTCTGAGCAGAGAGGTGAGATTACGTGTCCTGCACTCCCACTGGGTGCACCAATTCCCTTCTCAGAATCATTTGTGGGGCAGTTCATCTGATCTACCCCAGCCCTAATAATGAGAAAGGAAATGGAACAGGACATATTGTCTAAACTGACCCATAATGTGCTTATTTAAAACAATTTAAAGTTACAGTTGAATGCCTTTTCTGCCATAAAGTTTACAAGACCAGGAAAAAAACAAAACAGAATTGATTGATCACTTTAGGGGTGATTTTTTAAGGGGAAAGCTAGTGACATTCAAAATACCTGCAGCTGATCTTTCCACCCCCCATCTCCCCCTCCCCAGTAATGTTTCGTGTGTTTTTTTTTTGTTTTTTTTTTTGTGAACATGCCTTCATTTTGGAGAAAAAAGGCATTGTCACACTTCCACCAAATAATTTTTTTTACATGAATCATCCTATTATTAGCAAGGCAAATTATACTGCGAAAGATATAGCCGAAAGGCTGTTTTCATTGAAGAACTTTGAAGCACCAATATTAAACTTCATTTGTTACAATGCTTGATTTTCATTATTGTATCTGTTGCTGGATTGCCCGAGCTGTACAATGCTTCTTTGATTGTGTTTTTAATTCTAATGTTAGCTTCCTTGATTGGTTTGCATTTTGAATGAAAAGGCAACACAAGTATTTTTAAAGCATCAGCATCATAATTTGACTGCCAGTAATCATACTTCTGAAGTTAAGCCATTACACAATATAGAATAGTGTTTCTCAAACTGTAGTTTGGGACCCACTAGGTGGGTTGTGAGTAAATTCAACTGAGTCCCCATTCATTTCAAAGTGTATTTATTTTTAATATATTAGACTTGAATCTACTATTGTATGTGACTGCATTTGGGGAAATGTTACAGATCTGTACTTTTAACAGGCTACTACAGAGGTTTTCAGATTGGGGCGTCATGATGCCGCAGCCTGAATGCCCTGGCCTCTGCCCCCTTAAGGGGCGGGGGCAGGTGGGAGGCAGCAATACAATCCCCAGGATCATGCTGCTCAGGGGGGCTGCAGGGACTGAGATGCACTCACCAGTCCCTGCAGCATCATCCTGGGGGTGCAGGGAGCCCTTCGTGAGTGCCTGCAAGTCTCCCCAGCTCGTTTGAAGTGAGTGATTGCTCTCAACTTCTGCAAAACCGGAAGTGGAGCACGATTACTCTATTTTCACTTCGAACCAGCTGGGGAGCCGTTCCCAAAATAATATCTAAATCTACTTCCTTCCAGTCTACATTGTTTCTTTTTGCTTCATTGACTTGCTCCAGTTACTCCGAATTGCTCCTCATATTGCCTGTTGTCTGCTGAATCTTTCACAAAGTGAAGGCTCCATGCACAAATGGCTCAAATTGAAGGATGTAAAGGATGTTATTAGGATGTGACTCAACTCCCCAGCAGGCTCCAGCGCCTAAAGGCTGCTACATCTCCCCATGAGGGACGTGAAGGAGGAGCCCTCACTTGGGATGCTGCAAAGAGGCAGAAAAAGCCAGTACCAGTCAGTTGTACTTCTTGTTCTCTCCTGGAGGTTCAATCATCTGCAGCCTTTCAGGGTGATGGTGGGATAGCTCTGCAAGCCTCTGGCTGAGAAGGCATTTGTTTGCCCATCTCTTCTGTTCACCGTCAACAACCCTCTGGACTCCAGTGCCTCCTGATGTGCTTTTGGGAAATTTAGTTTGCAACCCATGTTGGTGACACCCTTTCTGTCTGCAGCAGACATGGACGTCTACACTTTCCTCAGTGGAAATTTCTATGTCTTATCAACCTTATTTTTTGGTATCAAGTATAGCAGTGGTTCCCACACTTCTTTCAACTAGAGGCTCCCTTGACCTACTGGGCCATTGGCTGCGGCTCTCCATTAGGGCTTCAATTGTATACATTGTACAGGGTGCTGGGTTTTTTGAGAAGATTCCATGGCTCCCGTGGTTGGTTTCCACATCTCCCCAGGAAGCCATGGCTCAGTGGTGGACCTTCCCAGCCCCACACTCAAAAGTTTGCAAAGGTACCCCCTGTGGGCTGTCACCATCCCACCATGCAGATATTTCCCCCCCCCCCCGACCTGAGGGTCACTGACTCTTGCGCAACCCAAGCCTGCATTGGGGAAACTCCCCTGACACTATAAACTGTGCTTCAGGGAAACTGGAAGCAGTTTCTGACCCCGTCAGGAGCCTCAGAGAGGTTTCAGTGGGATCCTACAGGCTCGCACCCTAATCTCCTCCTTCCAGGGCAAACTCAGTCAACTCAGCTCAGTTCAGTTCACAAGGCAAAAGTCTCCAAAGCCACAACAGATTCTCCTGAAAGAACCAGATAACTGGCTCATGAGTACATTTCAAAGACCATTTCATGTTGCCATGACATCACTGCAGGGCTAACTGGAGAGGGTGAGCTGAACTACATGAGATCCAGACGTTAGATTTTCTCCATGCACTAAGTTCAAAACCTGCATTGGTGAGATTGCACAACTGCACTGGTGAGAACTGGCACATGACTTTGGCTGCAATCTGATACACACATACCTGGGAGTAAGTCCCATTGAACTCAAGGGAACCACTTAGCTCTGAGCAGACATGCTGCCCTATCCCAATTTCCCAATCCTGCCAACTATGCCAATTTGTCCCAGCCAAATATTCCAACTCCCTTCTAATACCCATTTTTTGGATAATTGACACCCTCCTTTTCCAAGAACAGCTGTGGTGTGCAAAGCAATGAACAGAACTCCTTATCAGTTGAACAATTAACAGGAATTTATTGCTACAAACACACTCTCAGCAATTCCTCTTGTCCAGAGGCTTTCCCCTCCCCAAAACTCCACTTAACTCAGTGGGTAAAGGTCTGAAGCCTCTAGTCCAAGTCCAATCCAGTCTCCAAAGCACAGTCCAGTCTTCCCAATCCAGTTTTCTGCAGCAGAGTCCCTCCTCTCCAGCAGAGTGTCTCTTTCAGCAGGGTCCGGGCAGTCCTCTCTTCTGTGTCCTCCAGCAGGGACCGGGCAGTCCTCTCTTCTGTGTCCTCCAGCAGGGACCGGGCAGTCCCCTTCTCCTGTAGGTCTGGGTCAGATAACTCTGTCTGGTCAGGTTCCCTCTGAAGCTGCCTTTTATCCTTGTATGTCCCATTAAGTCCAAATTAGGCTCAGGTGAGCCATCTCTTCAGTCAATGTCCATTCAAAGTCCCATCAAGTTCAAATGAAGCTCAGGTGTCCATCCAGGTCTCCATTGGCCTTGATTGATTACAGCTGTGGAGCCAGCCCTGCCCTTCCCAGAGCTGTCAAACAGCTGTCAAAACATGGAATCGCTGTCAACACCACATCATCCACCTGATGATCTTCTATTACACATACCTAGGATTCTGCAGTTATTATTGTGTTGCAGTTTGATGCAGGGAGGTGTTGGCAATAGCTCTGCTTTCATCCACAGGAGCGATCATGTTACTTCAATTGATTTTTCATTCCCAAAGCTGCATTTGTATCATGCCCACAGAATTCAGCAAAACGCGCTGGGATTAATAAGATCATAATGTGACTGCTAGACTGTAAGAAAAACGATGTCGCTCTCTCATATGTCAAATTCTGCTAATTCACATTCATGTTCCTGTCATTAACACTGGGTTGTATAAAGCAAGCCATTTGAGATATCTGACAGCATCCTAGCTCTTTCGCCACTAGCTGTTGGTTGCAGATTATAAGCCTACTTATACAGTTGTGCCCTTGTTTCATTCCAGATCCCCCCTGCAGATATTGGAAACCACGGATACTGCAGACACCTGTCTCCGTGCCCCACATCCCACTGTGCAGAATTTCAACTGACCCCCAAATTCTTGCTTAAATAAGGTCACAACAAATTTAGGAGTTCATAGTGACCTTCAGGCTGCCTCTTGGCAGCCTGGTCACTTGTAAATAACTAGATCAAGGTTAACAGGAAGCAGAACTTAACCTCCATATTTTTTTTTTAATGTTTAGGCTGTTTTAAGGACTTAAACCAGTGAAAAAGCTTTTTTTGCTATGATCTTCTGCTATAAGGAAAGCATTTTGGCTAGGGTCAATTCTTAAACAAGCTCCCACACCCGCTCCTCCCATGTGAGCCCATTAGCTTCTTTAAGGACTTAAACCAGTCAAAAGTTTTTTCTTAAAGTGGAGGACTGCTTCGATCTTCTGCTTTAAGGAAACATTTTGCCTGGGGAAAGTTCTAAAAGAAGCTAGGGGGGGTACAAGAGCTCTTCATCCCCCACAAGTCCATTAGCTTCTTTATGGACTTATAACTAGCCAAAAAGTTTTCTTAAAGCAGAAAGTCGCTATGATCTTCTGCTTTAAGGAAAACCTTTTGGCTGTGGTAAATCCTTAAAGAAACTAATGGGATTGCGGAAGGGGGGGAGGCCTCTGCACCTCCCCCATGAGCCCATTAACTTCATTTAGGACTTACCCCAGTCAAAATGTTCCTTAAAGGAGAAGGCTGTCTCCTGGCAGCCTAGACATTTTTTTTTTTCTAAACTAGACGGAGGTTAACAAGGAGCGGTTTAGTTCCGCTTTCTGTTAAACTCAAACCAGTTATTACAGGGATTTACTAGTTATTTATTAGTCATTTACTAGTTTACTAATCTAGTTATTTACTAAGGTTAGTAAACGGCCATAGTAAATAACTATGTAAAAGCTAAATAAAAAATAATTATGTAAAAGTAATAGTGACCAGGCTGCCGAGAGACCGCCTGAAGGTCACTATGAACTCAGCTTGTAGCAAGAATTTGTTTAAGCAAGAATTGGGGGGTAAGCTTAAATCATATGGGGGGCAGGGACCTTCGCATCTGCAGATAAGTGAAACTGCAGATACAGGATATGCAGATACAGGGTCCCCCCTGTACTTGTGCGCCAGAATGGAAGTTGACAAAGCTGGAGCTTATGAGATCTACAGTAGTTGTTTTTTGCTAGAAATCACAAGGTATATCAACCAGACCCAAAAAGTTGCTCATGGGGAGAGCAATGGCATTTGGAGGGAATGAGAGAGAGAGAGAGAGAGGGGGGGGCAGGCGCATTTGGTTGGTTGTTGCTATTTGGAAGTCAGAAGGCCCAGCTTGGCTGACTGCAAATCACTTAGGGACTGACCAGTACATTCTGATTCCTCTTCTATCTTTCCCCAGCTAGAGGCATTCTCTCTGGGGATGTTCTTGGAGCCAATTCAGTTATGATTCCAACTTTTATCTGTGATCACAGAAGAAAGCAAGGGAAAATTGCAGGTCAAAATATCAACTCAACCCTGTTGTAGTTGAGTTTTCCATCTAAGAAATGGTCCACAAGGGTCTAGTTCTGCTCTATGTAACAGGAAGATGCTGAGGGAATGGTTCACAGGTTTTATTGCAAGAAAAGTGAAGATGTGAGGGCACAACCTGTCTCCTTGTCTTGATCGCCAACCATGTGTTGATGCAACAGCCACCATCCATTCGCTCTCTTGCACTGACACTCATTGCTTCCCCTGCTTTACCAGGTCAGGAGCTTATGAGAGTTAGAGCCAAAAAAAGCAAGCTGGGCCCTGTTACCCAGTAGCCTATGTGCTATTTGGAATCTGAGAACAGCATGCTCAGAAGTCCATTCTTCTGTCTCTCCCTTAAGTCAGCCAGTCCATTAGTTCCTCAGTTTAGTTCTTCCTTCCTCCAACCTTCTATTACCCACACCCTTTTCCTTCCTGCAGGTGCTTCTTTTAACCCTGTGGGCCTTTTTGCCTCCAAGTGGCAGCAGCTGTGCAGCTCATTCACTGCCATCTAAGGCCCTGGTGTTAACCCCATGCTTGCCTGCCAGAGCAAGGGACCACTGTTGACACTACACTCTAACTCCTCAAGGGATCTTGTGCATTTCCTTTACACATGCATACCCTTGTATACTTCTGTGGCAAAGAGGGTGATAAAATCCATAGCATATCCACTGAACACATACAGGCTGGAAACCCCTTATCTGGACCACTTGGGATCAGAAGTGGTCCAGATTTTGGAATTTTAGAATACTTGGCATAAAAAAGTATTCCAAAGCTGGCCATTGGTTCAGTGCAACAGAGCAGCAAAGCTGCCTGCTATAATAGCACCATACCTTTGAGAGGCAGCTGCTCAGACTCCTCCAGCAAAGCCACAGGTAAATTGATTCTGCCTGTGCTTCTGCTCCTCCTCCAGCCTGCTGTGCACTGGGGAGGGGGAGTGAGGACTGCCACTGTCACCCCCATGATCACTTTAGCAACCAGTCAGAGGGAGCACAGGGAGAAAAAAATAAAAACAAAAACATGCTAAGTGCTTAGCCTGTGCAGAATTCAAATTTTACAAGCTGGGAAAACTTGCACCCCCATACTTCTTTGTGCAATGGCCAGCATGATCAAAAGGCTTTTCTGATGCAGTGGTGAGTGCTGAGCCTATGCTATGAGCAGGAGGAGCAGGGTAAGAAATGTCCTGTAGGCTTTGTTGCTGGATCACTGAATGACCAAACACTGAAAGCAAAAGAAACATCCTGTAGGCATCCTCTGTGGGTTTAGTACCAGCACGATGCTGGTCAGGCATCAGAAACAGTCTTGACCCCCCCCCCCCCCAAGGTCTGGATTTTGGAGTGGCTTGGAATTTGGATATCTGGATAAGGGTTAATCTACCTGTAATGAAGGTAAGCTAAGGACATAACATTAGCCTTCTAGTTGGGCAGATGACAAAGCAACAACTGCTATTTATCCCATTGCAGCCAAGGCTCCATAAGACCAGATAGCCTTACCAAAGAAGCAGGGATGGGGCAAATATCACCTTTGACACCCCCTTGCTGGTCCCCACCACTTCACCCTGTCAAGGCTTTAGCAACGTGATGGTGAAAGATTGTAGGCTAGAAGAGGCCACATGGGGCCTCTCCTTGGCTGCAGTGATGTCTCACTGCTTGCTGCATTACATCATCTGTTGCTGGGATTCTTGGACCTTAACACAAGCCCCAGGACTGCTGGTGCAACTCTGTGGCACATCACTACCTTCTCTCCTGCCATCTGTTTCCTTTTCTCAGCTGGACTTTTCCTGGCCGGCTCTCCTGTCCTCCACTGTCAGCTACCCCACCTCCCTCTCCCCCTTCCGAAGATAAGGCTTTCCTTTTTCCTTGGCAATGAGGTGAACTGACAGGGGGGCAGAGGAACAGGCAGGACACTTTGGGAAAGGGGGAAATTGGGATTTTTGAGTACACATATACTAAAAAAAATCATTCAGTGTTTTTAAATGTGCAACTTGATAACTCAAAAAGCCTTTCAGGTTGAGCTGACTTGCTCACTGCTACATAAAAGCATCACTAAAATTATATTAGAAGACTATTAGCAAAATTAGCAATGATGGCCCTTTAAGTGTTTGTTTTATGCATGCAATCTGTGTTGTGGTTGAAAGATTGTGTAGGTTATTCATTTGAAACAGTAGCATCAAGAAACTGACAGCCCAGTCCTATTCAGTGCTGGTGCAGCAGAGCACATACTGTATCCAGGATGGAGGGCTCCTTGGGATAAGGGAATATTTGTTCCCTTACCCTATGTCAATCCTCAACCTGCTCAATGGGGCTACTTGGATCTGTGCCAGAGAATTCACTGGTGCAAGTCCAGGAAGCCCTGTGTAGGGCTTTCTGTTCTGGGAATAGGGATAGGCAGAGGCCTCCTCCACTGAGCCCGCCCCCTCCTGTCCCTGATCTGCCCCCATCCTATCCCCTGCCCCATTATACCCCTCAGTGCCGGTGGGTTGGCACAAGTTTTTTCTGCCAGCACTCCTCATTTACACAGTGCCACAACATGCTGTGTGTTTGCTTCAGCATTCCCCAAGGTACTACAAGACTCTCTTCTTCAAAAGTAAACTTAAGAGAAAAACAAATTCACATTTACTCAGAAGTAAGTCTCATTATATTCAGTGGGGATTACTGAGGTGTATATAGCAGAGGTTCTCACATTTCCCCCTGCAGCGACCCACCTATGCTGCAGTGGAAGGTGCCATGACCCATCTCCTTCTCTGATGCTAGGCTTTCATATGCCTCTGGAAGCAACCTGAAATCACTTTCATGAACCTGGAAGTCAACTGGAAGTGGCTTTCCGGCTGCTTCTGAGACCCTGCAGAGGCCTACAATTGCGTCTGGAGGACTCCAATTTGGAGCCAACCAGAAAAAAAGGGCAGGTGGGAGGGACCAACCCAGGACCCACCAGACATCGAGTCATGACTAACAGTTTGAGGAACCCTGGTGCACAGGATTGCAGTCCTACTCCACAGTTCCCCACTGCCACACAGTTCTCAGTGTGAAGCTATATATTAACAGAGAATTATATTTCTGCTGTGATTTTAGAGCTATTGGAAAGCTCAGTCCACCTCTTTTGTGCTAAGGTCAATCAGTGCCAATTTGTGGCTCAAGAAAATGACTGTTAAATGTTTTAAAAGAACTTAAGCAAATTTAGGGCTGTGAGGAATTTTGCTTCCTTAATGTTGCGCATAGACCACCTTGTATTTACATGCCTGCCTTTTGATTACAGGCCGCAGAGGTGCTGAACAAACTCCCCAGAGCCTACATGAAACTGTTGCAGTTGGTTCTTGGTCTTCAGACAGTTTGTAGGCTCTCCAAACCATTTGGAAAATATGATGATTAGCCGTTAAATGCATTTCCAGTGAAAAGTCATCTGTGAGAAGATGGCACATCTCCCATGGTAAAATAGCCCTTTCCATTGTTGAACAGAAATGGAATGGTGATTATGGGCATAAGTCAGCAAACAGGTTATGTGACATTTTGCATATGTGACTGTTATCTTAATATCTAGTTAGGTTGCTATGAGACAGAGAGAGAGAGAGAGAGAGAGAGAGAGAGAGAGAGAGAAACCTCTTGGCATGTATGTCGTGGTCATCCCCATTTTGACACACATATATAATTAAAGCACCCCATTTGAAAATCAACTGTACATTTCCTGGGAAAAGGGAGATTAATACTGAAGACGTGTAACTAGATCCCTTGATCCATATCATTAATTTAAAACTGATACTGCCAGCATAGTTACACTCACAGCTGCGGTTTATAGATGTATTTTCTAACAAAGCTTAACTACCCTTCTAAATGAACATTCATAATGCTAAACATTTGAAAGGAGGAACAGGAGGGTAGCTGGAGGGTCTCTGAAATGTCGACCGACAGACACAAAGTGGGGAAACAGATGTCACTGTTAGCAGGTTACAGTACAAATTAGAGCCCATTGGAAGAAGTATAGGGAATGGAAAGAAGGCTAGATTCACACAGCTGAATACAGGCTTCATTCTCAGTTGGGTTAAAGTGGTCTCTTTCCTTTGGTGTCATATGTTTATGCATTCTTGTTTCCAATGTACACATTAAATACACAAATGAATGCCTAATGTTTCAGGATTATTTCATTCTGGCCAAATTCATGCAAGGACTGTGAGATCTCACCTTACATTACAGACCACTTATTTCTAGTGGATTCTGTTGCGCAGGGTGTATAATAATATTTAGCATTTGTTTGTACTGTTTAATGCAGCCATTTTCAACCACTATGCCATGGCACATTGGTGTGCCACAAGTGGTTCACAAGTGTGCCACAGGAATTTGGGGGAGGGTCATTTATTAGTAGGACCAATGGGGGATGTAAGCCCCCCACTGGCAGCATGGTGTGCCTTGACAATTGTCAAAAACCTGATGGTGTGCCTTGACAATTTTAGTGCCTTGTCAGTGTGCTGTGAGATGAAAAAGGCTGAAAACTGCTGGTTGAATGTGTAATGTGCTTCACATGTATTCTCTTGATGTAAGCCTTACAACTACATTTTTGTGGAGATGGTACCTCTGTCTGTCCTTTGGCAAAGGTGGATGTGTGTTTGCCAAACATACAAGTTAGCAAGGCAATGTTGTGGGTACAGGAGTTCCGTGTGTGTGCCTGATCAGTTGCTTGTAGTACAGATATACTTCAATCCTCCTTTTCAATTAGAGCGGGGTTTTGTTTGTTTTGTTTTTCCTTTTCCTTAGAAAGACTTCAAATGATGTTGGGTGCTGAAGAATGAGTTGACTTCCATTGCAAAGGCAGAAATCTGCTCACCTGGCAGCTAGTTTAGTACATATATTAAAGGCAATAGCTACTGTTCTAATAGCATGTATTTATGGCAGTGGATGCTCTCGGCACGATCTCAGCATGGATGGAGTTACTCCATTGTTTGATGTATAAATGGTGAGGCCAGTTTACCTCGCCAGTGGTTTATGTCTATAAAAATTCTGTAAACACAGACCAAACCACCAGTATAAAGAAAAGCATAGTAGAAAAACAAAATACAACCTACCTGTTTGAGTGGTGTTTTTTTTTCCTGCAGATGAACACACAAGCCTAGAGACCAACATACTCAATAAGAGATTGATTTCATCAACACTAAAATATATACATAAAAAGATCTTCTGTTCCCATAATGGGATTTTTGTTGCACTTTAGATTTATATGCACAATTCTATCTCGAAAAAGAGAGCTACACACAGTTTTTTATATGGAGAACTAGTCCCATAAACATCCTTCTCTCTCTGAATCTCAGTATAATCACTGGATGTAAGAACATAGGAAGCTGCCTTCTACTGAGTCAGACCATGGGTCTATCTAGCTCAGTATTGCCAACACTGACTGGTAATGGCTCTCTAGCCTCCACTGAACCATCACAAATGGTGGTCTCCATAGGCAAAACTGCAAAGAGAAATGGCTGCCCCATTGCAGCCTCCAATTTCCAGCTTTTAGATCCAAGTCCCCATGCTTAAATTCCCAGACTTCAGCCCCTCAGTTAATAAAGACCAAAACAAAAATGGTTACAACTGTTGACATTAACAAATGTCAGTGTGTGAAAAGTCCTATGGTGACAAATTTTCTTTGAATGAAACAAAAATAACATAGCGTGGGAGATCTATGATATACCCTGGCAAAGTGCTCATAGTACATGGTTCATTGGTAGAGATGCTTGGAAATGGACTTATTTATGTTACTCAGAGGTACTGTAAGTCCACTGTACTCAGTAAGACCTAGGGCCAAATTCTCTCCAACTTTCCCATGCTGATGCAGCTGCAGTGCAGCCTTGAGGAAAGGGAACATATGTTCCCTTACCTTGAGGAGACCTCCAGGACTGCCCTGTTGTCATGGCTGCATCAGCGCTGGAAAATTGGATAGGATTGGTTCCTCAGACTGTAATCCCACTTTACTCACTGGAAACAAACACCTCTATTAATTAGCAGCTCTGAGATGCTGACCTTTGATAAGCAGTGTATACAGGCATGAAAATGAAAGATAACCAAGAATGTGCTTTTTAATAGTTCTGCGACTTTTTCCTGAGTGAAAAACGGAGACCATTTCTGCACAGCCCACCATCCTTCCACACTAAACACTCAGTGACCATACCTTCTGCCTTTTGTACCCAGGGTTGGCTTTAAGCCAACTGGATCAATCGCTCCCAATTGGACCACATGCTTATGGGGGCCCTGCACTAGTGTAAAAATAGAAAATAAAATTAATATTTTTTCTAAGCGCTTAATCCTAAACTGGCCCGGTACCTGCGCTGAGCCCCAGGGAAGGCACTAGTTACCAAAAAACATGCCATAAAGCACATTTAAAGCACCCGGTGAGAAGGGAGCTTCCCTGCTGGGCCTGTGCCAGCAGGAAGAGGACGCACCGCCGCTAGTGGTAAGTGCAGCCTCTGGGAGATGAGGAGAGGGTGGAATGAAGGCTGACAGTGTGGGGGGAGGGACTGGGGTAGGAGGGGGGTGGGATTTGTGGAGGTCTGCTCCACCATATCCTGAACTCCTTGTCAGGCTGGAAGGTCCAATACGGAGTCCCTCAAGTCTGCACTGGCAAAATGGCTGGTGCAGACTTGAGAAGCCCCATTGCAGGGCTTGGGGCTTTCCCCGGGGAAGGGGACCAAAGAGACCTCAGGCTGCTTCCTGGCACCTGTTGGATACAGTGGTAGCCGCTTTGGTGCCGCTGCTCCAGTGGGCACCAGGAAGCTCATGATTGGGCTGTAAATCATTTCACAGTCACTAAAACAAGAGGTTTTGTTTTTACTTTTCGAGGTAGTGCTTCAGTCAAATCTGCAGTGTCACTGGAAAATGTAATAAACATATTTTGTTTGTTTACTTGTAGGCTTACATTTATGCAATTTTGTATTAAAATGTGCTTAGATCCATTTGGTTCATTAACTCGCATGCATTTTTTAAGTGCTCATTTAGATTGCTTTCCATTCTACCACAGTGATATAAAGTCTATAATACATTTTATTTATATCTCTTAGATTCCACAGACCTTGGCTCTGAACCTGGGGCTCCACAAAAATGTTTCCAGTTGGGCCCTGCAGCTCCTAAGGCCAACACTGTTTGTACCCACATAAGAACATAAGAACAGCCCCACTGATCAGGCCATAGGCCCATCTAGTCCAACTTCCTGTAACTCACAGCGGCCCCACCAAATGCCCCAGGGAGCACACCAGAGACCTGCATCCTGGTGCCCTCCCTTGCATCTGACATAGCCCATTTCTAAAATCAGGAGGTTGCACATACACATCATGGCTTGTAACCCGTAATGGATTTTTCCTCCGGAAACTTGTACAATCCCCTTTTAAAGGCATCCAGGCCAGATGCCGTCACCACATCCTGTGGCAAGGAGTTCCACACACCAACATGCTGAGTAAAGAAATATTTTCTTTTGTCTGTCCTAACTCTCCCAACACTCAATTTTAGTGGATGTCTCCTGGTTCTGGTGTTGTGTGAGAGTGTAAAGAGCATCTCTCTATCCACTTTATCCTTCCCATGCATAATTTTGTATGTCTCAGTCATGTCCCCCCTCAGGTGTCTCTTTTCTAGGCTGAAGAGGCCCAAACGCTGTAGCCTTTCCTCGTAAGGAAGGTGCCCCAGCCCAGCAATCATCTTAGTTGCCCTCTTTTGCACCTTTTCCATTTCTACTATGTCCTTTTTGAGATGCGGCGACCAGAACTGGACACAATACTCCAGGTGTGGCCTTACCATTGATTTGTACAGCATTATAATATTAGCTGTTTTGCTCTCAGTACCTTTTCTAATGATCCCAAGCATAGAATTGGCCTTCTTTACTGTCGCAGCACACTAGGTTGACACTTTCATTGACCTGTCCACCACCACCCCAAGATCTCTCTCCTGATCTGCCACAGACAGCTTAGAACCCATTAGCCTACATGTGAAGTTTTGATTTTTTGCCCCAATGTGCATGACTTTACACTTACTTACATTGAAATGCATCTGTCATTTTGCTGCCCATTCTGCCAGTTTGGAGAGATCCTTCTGGAGCTCCTCACAATCACTTCTGGTCTTCACCACTTGGAAAGGTTTGGTGTCATCTACAAACTTAGCCACCTCACTGCTCAACCCTGTCTTCAGGTCATTTATGAAGAGGTTGAAAAGCACCGGTCCCAGGACAGATCCTTGGGGCACACCGCTTTTCACCTCTTGCTATTGTGAAAATTGCCCATTGACACCCACTCTCTGTTTCCTGGTCTTCAACCAGGTCTCAATCCAGGAGAGGACCTGCCCTCTAATTCCCTGACTGTGGAGGGACCTGATTTGGTGAGGGACCATGTCGAATGCCTTCTGAAAGTCCAGACATATAATGTCCACGGGTTCTTCCACATCCACATGCCTGCTGACCTTTTCAAAGAATTCTAAAAGGTTCGTGAGGCACGACTTACCCTTACAGAAGCCTTGCTGATTCTCCCTCAGCAAGGCTTGTTTGTCTATGTGTTTTGAGATTCTATCTTTGATGAGGCATTCCACCATCTTACTCAGTATAGATGTTAAGCTGACCGGCCTGTAGTTTCCTGGGTCCCCACTCTTTCCCTTTTTAAAGATCAGTATGACATTTACTATCCTCCAATCCTCTGGCACCGTGGCCGTTTTGAGGGACAAGTTGCATATTTTAGTCAAGAGATCAGCAAATTCATTCTTCAATTCCTTAATAACTCTAGGCTGGATGCTATCAGGGCCTGGTGACTTATTGATCTTTAATTTATCAATGAGGTCTGAAACATTTTCTCTTTTAACCTCTATCTGACTTAATTCCTTGGTCAGTAGGGGCCGTTTGGGCAGCTATATCTGCCCAAGGTCGTCTGCCGTGAAGACAGATGCAAAGAACTCATTCAATTTCTCTGCCATCTCTAAGTCTCCTTTTATTTCCCCTTTCCCTCCCTCACCATCCAGAGGGCCAACCGCTTCTCTGGCGGGTTTCCTGCTTCTAACATACTGTATTTGAAGAAGCTTTTATTATTCCCCTTAATGCTGCTGGCCATGTGTTCCTCATAGTCTCTCTTGGCCTCCCGTATCACCTTCTTTCACCACAGTTTATGTTCCTTTTTATTTTCCTCATTAGGGCAAGACTTCCATTTATGGAAGGAAGCTTCCTTGCCCTTTACGGCCTCTCTAACTTGGCTGGTCAGCCATGGGGGCCCCTCCTGGACTTAGTCGAGCCCTTCTTCCTTTGTGGTATACATTTCCACTGGGCCTCTATTACTGTTGATTTGAGCAACCT
The DNA here is from genome assembly GCF_035046505.1 of Tiliqua scincoides. Taxonomy (NCBI): domain Eukaryota; kingdom Metazoa; phylum Chordata; class Lepidosauria; order Squamata; family Scincidae; genus Tiliqua; species Tiliqua scincoides. The sequence goes on from NC_089822.1 coordinate 35,593,289, forward strand.
CCATGCTCCGTGTAAAGACTGGACTCTTTTTACCTTCCCTTTCAAACTCCTTCTAACCAGCCTCCTCATTTGAGGGAAGTCTGCCCATCAGAAGTCAAGGGTTTTTGTTAGAGATTTGCCTGGTATTCTTCCCCCGACGTGCATGTCGAAACGGATCGCAGCATGATCACTGTTCCCCAATGGCTCAGTAACATTGACATCTCTAACCAGGGTCTGAGTACTGCACAATATTAAATCCAGAGTCACCCGTCCTCTGGTGGGCTCCATGACTAGCTGCTCTAAGGCACAGTCATTTAACATGTCAGGGAATCTGGTCTCCTTTTCGTGACCAGAACACAAATTGACCCAGTCAATATGATAATTGAAGTCCCTCATGATTACAACCCTGTCCCTCCTTGTCACCTCCCTGATCTGTTTCCTCATTTCAAGGTCCCCTTCCGGTCTCTGGTCTGGAGGATGTTAGTATGCCCCCAGTATTACATCACTCCTCAGGCCTGGTAATTTAGATCATTACAGAATGATGCCACAGAATGCGGCCACAGATCATTCCTCAGAAGAAAAAGATGAACTGTAATTCAAGAAAATGACGCCATCACTTTTCTTCTAACTCAAATTGAGTTTCTCTTTATCAATCTACTATTGCATTACTGAATGACTGTATAGCTCAAAGCCTTTTGTTCTCTCATATTTTCAGTGACTTTTTTTTTTTTTACACCTTTTTCTAGAGGCTGATTTTCCTTATCTGCTCATGTGAAGATAAAGGAGTGTGGCCACTGACCTATTCCCTGATGTGCAACCTCTGATAACGATGATGTATCAGCTTTCAAAGCAGCAAAACAGCAAAGCTTTGCTCTTACTCCAGGCTACTGCTTCCTCTCTCATACTGATGGCAGCTGTTTTTTACAGCATGTCAATACAGGTGTTCTATACTGCGTTTTGTTCAGAATACTCATCTACATGGTGATAAAACTAGTTCCATAGTCTTAAATAGAAGTAGCACATGCATATGAGACAAGCATTATTTGTACGTCCACCAACTCCTAATGTAGTACTAAACAAAATTTGCACACTAACAATCCAATCCTAAGCCTCCCAATGCCTAAAGGAACAGTGGTCGCCACTGGCAACTGCTGTACCCTGCAGGTGTCAGGAAGCTGCCAGAGGTCTCCTCAGGAGAAGGGGACATTCATTTCTGAATAAGGGCACAGGCCCTGCAATGGGGTTATTTTGCTGGTGCAGACTTGAGAACCTTCACGTTGGGCTTTTCAGCTTGATACGGAGGATAGGCTCTAGCAGAGGAGGCCTCCACTAGACCTTCCTAGGCCAGTTCCTACTCCACCCCACCCTCTTCTCACCCTGGAATGCCTCCCCCCACCCCAAAAGTCCATACTGCCAGCTGGGGGTCTCACTCACCTCAGGGCGGCATCCTTCTGGGACTGGGCTCTGTGTCAACTGGTGCTGGTCTGGCGCTGGCACTCCTTCCTCCCATGGTACCATAAACGTTCTTTATGGCACATTTATGACACCTAGTGCCAACGCTGGAGCTCAGTGCTCCTACTAATGGCCCTTTGGACTGGGTCCTAATTCAGCTACAAAACTGTATGAAGATAACTGATGGGGAACTTCGTTGTATATTTTAGAATAATACTGTTACAGCTCAGTTCGTCATTCTGCTGTACAGTGACTATGGGCCCAATCTTATAGGCACCTTCTGCTGACAGAACTAGCATATGAAATTAGCCATTACATAGCAATCAGATCTTGAGATGGAACAGGCATATGGCTTCAGGCGTGTTCATGCTTGCTGAAGTAATCTCAGCAGGTCTCTCGTAGAACTAGCTTCACTTACCACTCATGAATGCCAGTGTAGGGGAAGCAATGGTGAGAAACGAGTATCCTACCCTGTTTGTGGGCTTCCCTTGGCCATTTTCTTATGATTTTATGTTCTGACACTTATAACCAGTCTCTCTTACTAGTCCAGCTATACTGTGGCCTGCTAGTTCGTAATGAGATAGCAATTCTCTCAAGCACTGAAACACAGGACAAAACTGAAGCAGAAGGACAACTTCAAAAAAACACAGTGTCATTCATACAGAAATTCTATACTGACTCCTCCACTGAGATCCAGGGCCAGACTATGCTGGGAAAACATGTGTTTGTCCATGATGTATGAAAGCTGTACAGATGTCTATTCAGTGACATCCACATTTGCAGCCTGCATAAAAACAGTCTGCATAAAAACATTTTACACATGATGGTCTGCAAAATGCCCCCAACAGATAACTATTCAAAACACTGCAAAAATGTCTTAATTTTTCAAAAGTTTTATTGTTAAGTTTGAAGACTAGACGAGGTCATACTTTTTAAACATCATTCTACATGATTTAAGTATATACAAAAAACATTGGAACTTTACACAGGTTGCCAAGGTTGCAAAGGTCATTGTGTCTGAGATATGTCTGTACTGACTGACACATCTGAAGCCAGCTGTGACTATTATATTTCATATTTTGTTGTATAGCACAGATACACTCATTAGTATCCTTTGTCTTCAAAACTCACACAAATTTGTATGCGTTCATTCCAAAAGAGAAAGTCAACCTAAAAATTAGAATCAGGGTTGTAGTTTTGTTTTCTTGTGAGAAGCCCTTAATAAAACATAGAGAATCCTAAGCCTTGTGCATTAAAGTTCACTTTATAGGCTGTAAAAGCAGCACATTGGGGAGTTAGAGAAAGGTGAAATATGCCAGGAGATAATTAAACCACTTTAGGGAAAACTGAAGAGAATGTTTATTCACTTTGATGCAGTTTCACTATTAGAATTAGTACAAAAATCCAGGTCAATTTCATAACATTTTCCCAACAAGTTTAAAGGTTACAGCCTTCAAGCCACCACCTTGTCAATCAATAGATTACTCAAGAGTAAGTGGTTTGAGGGATGCAGCTCTAAAGTCACTAACCTTCTGAACCTAAACACAGCAAAAATATCTATTTCTGGAAAAGTTCCATTGGTTGCAATAGATTTACTTCAGATTAAGAACACTGAAATTTTCTCCTTAACTTTGGGTAGATTCACTAATGGCTCTGTATGTATTCACTATAAGCAGTGTGGTATCAAAGAGGCTCTCTCTCTCTCTCTCTCTCACACACACACACACACACACACACACACACATCCATACAGAGAATTCTCTATATATCCTTTTAGACACTCACGGCTGCATTCTAACAAACTGCCACAATGCAGCCCCAAGTTAAGGGAACAAACATTCCCTTACCTTGAGGAGGCTTCCATGATTGTCTGCCCCCCCCCCCCCACTGCAGGATGCAGCACACACCCTGTTAGCATGGCTGGAAATATGTATAGGATTGGGTTGTCAGTGAATTAGTGAGAAGAGGAAAGGTACTGGCATTGCACTCACTCCCTCAGTCCTAACATCCACACGTTCATTTGATGGTTAGAACAGAATCTACAGGCATACATATTTTATGTACACAGACTTCCTTAACGTGACTGGGAATACAGGCAGAGTCTTTGTTTGGATGAACAGAGCTTGCTCTACACACATACTGTTGCACGCACAAAGGCTTTGTTCAGACCTCTGGATGAACACATGAACACTGAGGCGACAGTGGACACTATTCTGATCTCTCTCTCCAGTGTTCATTGAACATCAGAAAAGTTTAATGAACCTATGTGTGTCCACACAAAATACTTATGTGGGGATACAGATAAATGGGCAGAGCAAACTCACACTCAGAGATATTTATGTAAACCTGAGTTCATACAAAACATTCCCGTTCCACTTGAGGGTGTGTGTGTGAAAGAAACTGTCACTCCTGATCCCCTGCCCATGTGATCAGTATACATATTAGGGTCATTTGTGAACTCCTTCCCCTTATGTTAGGATCAAAGCCCACAATTATGCTTCACAAACCACTTAACGTGAAATACTGGTTCTCGATCTTCAGTACCACTGAAGTGAAAGTACTTTTGCTTAAGCAGTTTTCAGATCACAGCTACATTGAATATATGTACAGGTGTGGGATGGAATTCCATTTTCTTTAAGAAAGTATAATATGTAGACTTAGGGGTGATTTAAACATGTGTGCATAGCATACAATGACCAGGTTAGACAGAACACTAAACCACAATTAAACCATAGTTTAGTGTTATTTGCATGACCCTTGGGCTTGCATGCTCTTCACTTCTTTGCATACAGGGAGGAAATTTGCTGCCACCATTCCTTGTCAAAAACAAGTCGCAATTAACTATGCCTGAATCTGGCAAACCACAAATTGTCCTAACCACAATGAAGCCAAGATATCAAGCCAATATACTGATTAAAACAAGCTGCTCTTTCCCTAGTTGAACATGACAAATCAGAGTTTGTTTTAAACCAGGAATGGGAGTAGCAGTTTTCCCTTCATCATGTGTAAAAGGGATGAGGGTTACACTAATAACTCTAGACTAGCCATCATGGTTTAGTGTTATGTCTGAATCCACCCAGTGTTGAAATATCCACTTACTTACTTCACGCTTGATTATTCACACTTCCCACATTGAAAACTACTGGGTTTGAGGTGATACCAGCTCTGTCTGCAGTGTTTGATCAGTGGTGGACTTTTGATACATGCCAGTTACTTAGTGATGAATATGTGTAAACTTACTGTTTTGTTAGAAACTATATCTTGCAGCAATAATGAATTCAGCATAATTAAAAGCAAAATAAAAAGATTGTGGTCTACAGGTTATGGAATGCATTTCGTGTTCAACTGCTATATGAAATCCAATGGAAGCCCCCCCCCCCCTTTTAAGGTGTATGAAATGAAATGTAGCATAGCACTTTGTTGCACCTCCCATTCATTTCAATGGGCTTGTGCAAGAACTCTCTCCCCTGAATTGTGGCCAAAGGTACTAAACAGATGCCAAAGGCATTTTTTTTAGAAGATTTATACTGAAGTGACAAAAGCAGGATGTGGCAAAGTGTTCTTAAGGTACAGAGTTTTTTTGTTTGTTTAATCAAAAGGTTTCAGGCTCTGAGGAATGAACTGGTAAAGGCTGACAGGAATGGGCACAGAAGGGAAAAATGTAACCATTTCATATGAAGAAGAATGAACAGAGACAACTACATTTTCAACATGAAGTTATTTTCATGTACTGTAAACTATAATATATATTATATATATATATATATATATGTAACTCCATTGCAAGTACAAGAAATATTCATTTAAATGCATTTTTTTAAAAAGAACAAACACAGAAACATTTTATAAGACACTACTGACTAGCTCAAAGTGCTCCATCTATTCAAGCTTCATTCACTGAAGTGGTACTAGCAATAGCAGAGGACTTTCTGAATCAGGGCCCAAACACTAAAGATCAACAGTATCCTTATCTGCAGAAAAAAAAAAAAAAATCTCTTGTTTTAGGGCATCGGTCACCAAACTCGCAACTGTTGTGTAACAGAAATCTGATCCCTATTCAGGTCAGAGCTTACTGTTCCACTGCATGATTTTCAGTTAAATCGGGCAACAGGGACACTCTGGGCAGTCACATCTGTCGCCCTGCATCCCAGAAAGCTGCACAACAGGATGTTTGGGCAGATAGGACTGTCCAGCGCATCCCTGTTCCCTGATCTAACTGGAAATCATGTGGCAATGTGGTGGAACAGTAAGCTCCACTCACGGGTAGAAGGGTTACTCCAAACCCCGGATCTGGCCCCCGGACTGGGGTTTGGAAGGCCGTTTTAGGGAAAGCTGCAAACCTCAAAGCACTTTCTTCAGAGAGGCCTTCTGCAGCCTAATAATGGCAGGCTCCCCTGATCCATCCAAGGGTAGTCTCCCTGCTAAAATCCCTGTCTGGATGGGACTACATGTGGCAAAGGGAAAGGCATATGCTGCTTCTCTGGCTAGAGAGGAACCGTGCCTGCAGCACTGTACAAATGGTTGAGTTGACAGCACCAGCTACCAGTTGGGTGTGTTTACATGTGGAGGAATGAATCCAGGCTCCTTCTCTACCCCCAGGAGGCAATCATTACTGAAAATCTGATAATGCCAACCATCCTTTGGGTCACTCATGTGATAACCTCTGGAATGGGAGTTGTGCCTGCTGCTAGGAGCTGAATCTGCAATGATTTTGTTTGCTACCTATTGTATCAGCAAATCTTAAGTGCAAAATTTGACCCCATAAAATAGGAGAAAAAGATGAGGCCCCTTTAAACTCCAGACCCATGGAACATTCAGACATTAAGAAGCCACTGTAAAAAAAAAAATCTGAGAGTAGGCTTACAAAATAAAACAGAATTGCTCTGGAGCAAGTGGGTTGGTGAACTGCAGAATCTTCATACCAGATAAAAGTGCAAAACTTGGGCTGTATGGAGCTTAATGCCATTTCAATCTCCAACCTTATTCCATCTGACTTTTGCACCTTAAAACACAATTATGATTGACTTTCTCTTTAAAATTATTCACTACAGTTGAAGACCACTCCATAGATAACATTGTTAAGAAATGTTAACACAGTTACAGACAAGACAGTAACAGTCTAGTGGCTTTTGTAATGCTGCACAAATTCAACTAAAAAAATATGAGAACAAAAAATCATAAATTTAACAGTGTTGCACAGGACCTTAATGTTTCTTACACATATCTGCTTTATCTTGATTCGATTCCCAAATTGAGAATCTCCGAATATCCATGTCTAAGCCTTAGAAAACAAACATGAACAAATACACCTTGAGAATTAGGTTCTCTTTGTGTAGACTAGTCCCAGTCCTTTCCTGGTTCAAATTTTTTTAGAGATGCTGTTGAGAGAGCCTCCACTGATCATTAAAAGTTTATGTCCCAAACCATGAAGCAAATCAGATGTTACTGTCTGTACATGGAGAATAGGAGATTATATATGGGTTGTGACATTGTTAATATTCAGACTCCTCTTTAGGCATTCCTTTCTGTAACAATAATAGGATGATGAGTTGCTTATCAAGGTCATGGAGACCATGTTTATTTCTCTATGATTCTTTTTTTCTTGAATGATAATGTAATGCCATTGAAAAAGAAGAAAAAGATACTTAGCATGATGCTTTAATGAGACACAAATGAAACAAATCTACTACAGCATGATATGAAATTAAGAATGAGAGTAATCATAATTTGGAGATTTCAGGTAATGGAAAGACATCCAAGAATTATAATGAGAACTGACAAAATATTTATACTTTGTTAAAAATGAACGAGTTTTGCGATATTGGATAGGGCCACAATTAATCAGGAATGAAGCATTCCTACAGATGCAGGGATTTCATACAAAAGAAATTACAGTCAGATTAGGATCCAGCAGTGTTTCCCACACTCATAAGGGACAATTTGGGTTGAACTGACCCAAATTTTGATTAAGTAGAATCAAGACTAGGGAGCAATTTCTACAGTGCTCTTCCAGCATTTCCATATGTTCATTCCAATGGCCACAGGATCACATCTTGTTTGACTAAGGGTGGGCTGGGTTAGCCACTATCTTTTTTTGAATTAGCACAAATGTATGCACAGCTGGGAAAAGAACTCTATGTCTGTGGCTCTCAAGTATTGCCATGCACTGCATCCAAGGCTCAATCAAATGATGCTATAGTCAGCTGTACATTTTCAAATGGGATGTCTGAACCACAGAAGTCCATGTGAGTTGCCTGATGAATGTGTACAACATCTAGATGTATGGACAGTTGTGGTGATCTTGAAAGGAGATTGTCATCAGAGAATAAGCTTATCACTTGAGATATTTGCTTCCCCTGAAGAGACCTGTCTTGATGTGCAAGGAACCTCCACAACTAAAGTTGATCCATGATAAATGTTTCACATAACTAAACCTTGCAGCAGCAGCAGTGATTACCACATGCTCCATCTCTTCTTTAGTCTTAGAGAGCTCAGCCAGGGTGAAATGCAACTAAGCACTCAGACTGTGGCATAAAAGAAAGAGAATGCATGAAAGAGGTTTTTCATCCATCCCCATGCAAGAACTGACTGTAGCATATCTCTTGGTGTGCACACACACTGTGGTTGAGCCCTATTGTCAGGGTGTCATGTGCACTCTGTGCTTAAGAGGCCTCAAAGGCTAATATTCTATTTCTAGCCAATCCATATTCTGTGCCTTGACTAGTAATGGGAAGGGAAAGAGCTTTGCAGGTTACTGAAACCCTATCCCTCATGCCTGAAGATTTCAGCAGCATTTAATGCTTACCCACTTGCCAGCACAGCTTCAGAGCCTTCCCCTTTTAACGATAGGAAATTTCTTAGGAAGCTGACTGTTCCTTCAAATACCGCATCCTTTGGTTTTTCCTGCACTTCCATTGAATTGTCACATACACCCAAATCAGTCTATTAGCTGATTTTTGAATTCATTTTTCCTCCCCTCCCCTCTGGTTTTGAACACAGGAAGCTGCCTTGTACTGAGTCATCCATCTAAGTATCTATTCTAATTGGCAGAGGCTCTTCAGGGTTTTCCAAGTCTGACCTAGAGATGCCACGGACTGAACCTGGGACCTTCTGCATGCAAAGCATGTCCTCAGTCATTCCTTCAGTGAAGACCTGTCCTCTCCATCCTATCCTTTCCACTTCTCAAATAATTGTCGAAGTGTTGAATGTTAAACATGTTTAGTAATCATGTCATGTGAATATTCGGTGCCAGGCATTGCTATACTATCCAAATTTTATCCAAATTTCTGGAGTCAGTCAGGGATAGTGCTGGGGGAATGGGTTAGAGCTAGGATCACATGATCTGTGCAGTGTGACGTGTGCCCTGAATCCTATATTCACCTTTGCCCATTGAGACTCCTGAGGCTTCTTAGAAAAGCCACCATCTAGGCATGAAGCAACACTCAAACAAGACCCAGTGCTATTTCTGCAGCCTACATTTGTGCCCACATCCCTGCTACAGTTGCTTCGGCCTTGAATTTGGTCCATGGTCTTTCATACCAGCATCCTTTAGGAAGAAAACTGCAAGCCAGTTTCACTGACTTTACTCTGACAAAACCATTAACTTCATAATATACGGATAGCAGATTTTGTTTCCTAAAATCCAGATCAGCTTATTGAAAGTAAACAACAGCAGTTGATGTGATTAAACGTAAAAGACAGTGAGGATGCCCACAGCGTGCTCAATGGAAAGCAAAGCAAGTGGCAATAAAATTGTCTGCTTGTAACAGAAATTATGGAAGGTAGTTTCTAACATCAGGAGGACTGCAGACCACAGAGATTCTTCCAAAAAGTGTCATTAATCTTGACAATGCTTCATAGGCACAAGGGAAACAATCAAATGCAGTCATCCCCGAGAAAACTTATTGCTAAAGCTACAGTATCACTTTTTGCAAGTAAGATGACCCTGTGAGTTTGGAAACAATGAATCAGCCGGCTCCTTCTCAAATCACATATGAACTCTGTCATGCCATTTTCATCTTCCTTGTAAAAATGATGCTGCTTTTCATTCCTAACCACCTTTCAGTCAGTGAACAACTTAGAAGAAAACTCAAAAGGGGAATTCCACAGCAAAACAGAGGAATAACTGGAACAGATTTAAAAGGACAAAATCAGATTGGACCATTTTAAGGGCAGGCTTAGACCTCCTTACAAAAGACAGTTAGTGGCCTACCGGCAAGTGAGCACTTGTTCATGAAAAAACCCATTCAACTTCCTACAGGTTTTGCACAGTTTCTTCTATGGATTTTTTTTGTTTAGGAATATCAAGAGTTGTGCTGTGAAGTGAAGTTCCTCGTCAGTCCTCTTCTGTGCAGCCCAAGATCTCTGAACGTAAAGTGATCCTGCCATACCATGACCAAGGGAGGATTCTTATGTGCCGTGCATAGATTGGAGGGTCAATTACGTTCTTTCTGTGGGTGTCGTTATCAAAGTTTCCCTGGAAAACCTGAAAAGTGATGAAGAAGAATTTGGTGATAGCAAAACAGATAAAATGAAATGGGAAGGAGCAGAGTAATAGGGATAAAACAGCACAAGGAAAACAGACAGACAGACAGACAGACAGACAGACAGACAGACAGACAGACAGACAGACAAAGAAATATTTTATTCTGGCTATTTATACTGGAAAAGTTTTGTGTACTCTCAAACATGCATTAACAACTATACACTTAAACTCACTTACTAGGAAGGGAGCAATTGAATCCTGGAAAATAAATATGCTTTGTACCTAATGCTACACAGCTATTTTTGCCCTGGCAACACCAGCTCATTCATTTACAGCACTGGTTTTCAAACTTTCTACTTTCTACACAGATTATTCTTTCTAAATATTTTCAATAATTTAAATGATTTTTAATATATCACTATCAACATGAAAAAATTTAAGAAAACAAACATTAAAAAGATTTTTTTTAAACAGTCAAAAATATCAGTAACTAGATACAGGCTATTAAAAAAGAGGTTAAGGGCGCAATCCCAACCTGGACTTGGGCTAGCGCAAGTCCCTTGCAGCAGCCCAGCTGGGCTGATGCAAGGCTCTGAAGTAAGTAGGGTAGGGGTGGGGAGGAGGCAGGAGGGAGGCCCAGGGAGCGGGTGATTCGGCAGTTATGCTGAATCCCAACCCCTGTTCCTCTCTTTGGACTTGTGTCACCTCAAGAGTTGGCGCAAGTCTGAGGAGACCCATAGGGAAAAGGGTGCCTTTCACAGAGGTAAGGGGAAAAGTTTCTCCTTGCCTCTGGCTGAGTCGCTTTTGGCCCCTATCCTGCATTGGATACAGCACTGTTCCAGTGCAGGATAGGATTGCACCCTAAACCATTCTTCTACTGAGATGGCACATCAAACACTGTTCCTGGGAGGATGTTACTGAAATAGGCTTCAGCCTAGGTATGTGCACAGTGGGGAATCAAAGGGGGCTGGGGAGGGAAGACAACCACACTAAAAACCATGTCGAAAAGGCATTCAGCCATTCAGAGAACATTTCAGGTCTACAGCTTGCAGCTCCCTGTTGTAGAAAATGCCTTAATGAAGCTAATAGCATTCAATTAGACTTTTTATTTTATTTTGGAAGAGTTTGGGAGACTAGACAACATGTGGAAAATTTTACATACTTACAGACTGCTGTAAATATTTGTATCACTAGCACACAGCTTAGAGATGTATCATCTTTCTAATGAATGAGGGCCCAATCCTATTCAATTTTCCAGTGCCAGTAAAGCCATGCCAATGGGACATGCACTGCATCCTGTGGTGGAGCAGCATTCACAGAGGCCCCCTCAATGTATGAGAACATTTGTTCCCTTACCTTGGGGCTGCACTGCAGCTGCACCGGTGCTGGAAAATTGGATAGGATTGGGCCCTGAATCGTCACCTGTCCCAAACAAATGTCAGCTAACAGAGGAATTGTAATGAATGGTGAATAAAACTGACTAAATTTAAAAGTCCAAAGGATATGCAAGGCATTTTTCAGGGTGCATTTGTTTAGGTGGTACAGCTAAAGTGCAAAGATATATTCTTTTGGTGGCTTGCCAGATGATTGTTTCAATGTGTCAGGAGACTGCATAGTCATCATTACACGGTGTGTGTAGGTGTGTATATGTGTGTGTGTAGGGGAAGGAGGTTCAAAACCTTTCCTCCAATTTAGTTTATCAACTGTTGGCAAGTTGTACTGTAGCATTTTGTCACTAAGAAAATGTGACAGTCCTTCTGTCCTTTCATTATGATTTGGAATGTGGTGATGAAAATGTGTGCACAAGTGACACAGATACCTATTTGACCTGTGATGTCTAATAGTGCTCCTGTGCATGCAACATTCCTATTGCTTGTGGAAAAGGGCTGGTAGATCATGGTGTATATTTCTAATATGACATGGCAATTCACTCTACGGTGAATTTTTTTTTCCCCTGAATCACAGGAACAGTTTAAAAAGAAGAAGAAAAGGGTTTGCCGAAAATGGCATCAATTACCCTAGCACTAAATGTACAGTGATCTACTGACATCTAGTTGAAGAGAACAAGATCACCATTTCAACTTGATTTTTTTTTCTGAAAAAGGGTATTTCCCCAACATGTCTCAGTTTCCATTTCAACTCAGTCCAAAGACGGAGACCATGTTGAAGTAGATGCCCTGTTCTAACAATTTAAAATGAGCAAGAAAAGTAGCATTCTAGAAGTGTGTTTTTGGATTGCATCCCTAGAGGAGCTCCATGCTGCTATAAACTCAGATAACTGGCAGTTTGTATTGGCAACCTTCAGTCTCGAAAGACTATGGTATCGCGCTCTGAAAGGTGGTTCTGGCACAGCGTCTAGTGTGGCTGAAAAGGCCAATCCGGGAGTGACAATCCCTTCCACACCGGGAGCAAGTGCAGTCTGTCCCTGGTCTGTCTCCCTGGCTATGGGCCTTCCTTCTTTGCCTCTTAGCCTCAGACTGTTGGCAAAGTGTCTCTTCAAACTGGGAAAGGCCATGCTGCACAGCCTGCCTCCAAGCGGGCCGCTCAGAGGCCAGGGTTTCCCACTTGTTGAGGTCCATCCCTAAGGCCTTCAGATCCCTCTTGCAGATGTCCTTGTATCGCAGCTGTGGTCTACCTGTAGGGCGCTTTCCTTGCACGAGTTCTCCATAGAGGAGATCCTTTGGGATCCGGCCATCATCCATTCTCACGACATGACCAAGCCAACGCAGGCGTCTCTGTTTCAGCAGTGAATACATGCTAGGGATTCCAGCACGTTCCAGGACTGTGTTGTTTGGAACTTTGTCCTGCCAGGTGATGCCGAGGATGCGTCGGAGGCAGCGCATGTGGAAAGCGCTCAGTTTCCTCTCCTGTTGTGGGCGAAGAGTCCATGACTCGCTGCAGTACAGAAGTGTACTCAGGACGCAAGCTCTGTAGACCTGGATCTTGGTATGTTCCGTCAGCTTCTTGTTGGACCAGACTCTCTTTGTGAGTCTGGAAAACGTGGTAGCTGCTTTACCGATGCGCCTGTTTAGCTCGGCATCGAGAGAATGAGTGTCGGAGATCGTTGAGCCAAGGTACACAAAGTCATGGACAACCTCCAGTTCATGCTCAGAGATTGTAATGCAGGGAGGTGAGTCCACATCCTGAACCATGACCTGTGTTTTCTTCAGGCTGATTGTCAGTCCAAAATCTTGGCAGGCCTTGCTAAAACGATCCATGAGCTGCTGGAGATCTTTGGCAGAGTGGGTAGTGACAGCTGCATCGTCGGCAAAGAGGAAGTCACGCAGACATTTCAGCTGGACTTTGGATTTTGCTCTCAGTCTGGAGAGGTTGAAGAGCTTTCCGTCTGATCTGGTCCGGAGATAGATGCCTTCTGTTGCAGTTCCAAAGGCCTGCTTCAGCAGGACAGCGAAGAAAATCCCAAACAAGGTTGGTGCAAGAACACAGCCCTGCTTCACTCCGCTTCGGATGTCAAAAGGGTCTGATGTGGAGCCATCGAAGACAACAGTGCCCTTCATGTCCTTGTGGAAAGATCTGATGATGCTGAGGAGCCTGGGTGGACATCCAATCTTGGGGAGAATCTTGAAGAGGCCGTCTCTGCTGACCAGGTCGAAAGCCTTTGTGAGATCTATGAAGGCTATAAAGAGTGGCTGTCATTGTTCCCTGCATTTCTCCTGCAGTTGTCTAAAGGAGAATGCCATATCAGTGGTGGACCTGTTGGCTCGGAATCCACACTGCGATTCTGGATAGACGCTCTCTGCAAGTACCTGGAGCCTCTTTAGTACAACTCAGGCAAACAGCTTTCCTACAACGCTAAGGAGAGAGATGCCGCGGTAGTTGTTGCAGTCACCCCTGTCACCTTTGTTCTTGTACAGCGTGATGATGTTTGCATCCCTCATGTCTTGAGGTACTCCACCTTCTCTCCAGCAGAGACAGAGGATTTCATGCAGCTCAGTGACGATGATCTCTTTGCAGCATTTTAGGACTTCAGCAGGGATGCTGTCTTTTCCAGGTGCCTTGCCAAAGGCAAGGGAGTCCAGGGCCACGTGAAGTTCTTCTAGGGTTGGTTCACTGTCAAGCTCCTCCAGCACAGGCAGGCACTCAATGTTGTTCAGTGCTTCTTCGGTGACTACATTTTCTCTGGAATATAGCTCAGAGTAGTGCTGCACCCAGCGTTCCATCTGCTGTGCCCGATCCTGGATGACCTCGCCTGTGGCAGACTTCAGAGGGGCAATTTTCCTCTGTGTTGGACCTAGGGCCTGCTTGATACCATCATACATCCCCTTGATGTTGCCCGTGTCAGCTGCTATCTGTATCTCGGAGCATAGCTGGAGCCAGTAGTCGTTAGCACATCTCCTGGCAGTCTGTTGGACTTTGCTGCGAGCAGTTCGGAGGACCTGCAGGTTGCGCTCACTGGGACAGGCCTTGTATGCTGCTTGAGCTCTCCTCTTTTCCTCAATGACTGGTGTCAACTCCTCAGAGTGGGCTTCAAACCAGTCTGCCGCCTTGTTGGTCTTCTTGCCGAATATGGACAAGGCGGTGTTGTAAACGGTATTCTTGAAATGTTCCCATCTGTTGGATGCATTTGCGTCGGCCGGGCCTGGAAGAGATTCCTCAAGCGCTTGTGCAAATTCCTCCACTTTTCTCTGATCCCGGGTCTTGCTGGTATCAATGCGAGGTCTTCCTTCCTTTTTCGTGTGATACAGTCGTTTTGTTTGCAGTTTCACTCTGCTGCACACCAGGGAGTGGTCAGTGTCGCAGGCAGCACCATGATAACTGCGTGTGATCTTGATGCTGGGAAGGCCGGAGCGTCTGGTGAGGATCAGGTCGAGCTGGTGCCAGTGCTTTGATCTTGGATGTCTCCAAGAGACTCTATGTTGGGGCTTTGTGTTGAAGAACATGTTGCTGACACAGAGACCGTGATGACAGCAAAACTCTAGCAGGCGTTGGCCATTTTCGTTCATCCTCCCAGTGCCAAACTGACCTAAGCAAGTGGGCCATGAACTGTTATCAGCACCAACTCTAGCATTGAAATCGCCGAGGATGAACAATGGCTCTTTTACAGGGATTTTCTTGACAGTGGTAATCTCTTCCGGGTAGATGGGACTCGTCAGCCTAGGAAGGCAGCTCATCTAAGAGAAGGAAACTCTGACCTCAAACCTCCACTGCCTTGTGGCTACATCCAGTTGTGGAAAAGGCTTCAGGAGTCAACCTCGAGGCAAAATCAGGAGCCGGAGTCCCTTAGGCAGTTCATGGCTGAACACAGTCACGTTCTGGCAACTCCTGTGACGCCGCTGGAACCAACCGTATTGGCTTCTGCCTTTCCATTGGACCATTCCAGCGACGTGGAGAGGGGGGATTTGCTGCATGGGTAACAGCCTATCCTCCATACCTTCTTTACCCAGGCTTCGCGCACTGGAGAGGACACTCCAACTTCGCCATACGGCGTCGGCACAACACGGGAAGCAGCAGTTTACCGGTTATAAGTCTTTGCTCGATTGGCGTAGAGCATGACGCCAGGGGCTGCTTCCGACGGTGGGAGAGATCATTGCATCTCATTGGGCAGCTACCGCCCGCCTTAAGCTGGGCAGTCCCCAGCCAGTAAGGTGTTGCCTCGCCACGGTCCGTTAACCTCATGGGGTGCGTGGGGTTTAGGGTGAAAACCGACAAGCGGATCGACAACTCTGCACCATGCAACAGAAAACAGAAAACTACTGCCCTAAAGCTGGGCACCTGGAACGTTAGGACAATGACACCTGGCTTCTCTGATGACCTGCAAGAAATAGACGACGCACGCAAAACAGCTGTCATCGACATGGAGCTGAGCAGACTGCAGATGGACATTGTCGCCCTTCAAGAGACTAGGCTGCCAGATTCCGGATCTGTCAAGGAGAGAAATTTCTCATTTTTCTGGCAGGGAAAACCACCAAACGAAACCAGGGAACATGGCGTTGGCTTTGTGGTCAGAAATACCCTGCTGAAATCCATCATCCCACCTACTGTGGGAAGTGAAAGAATTTTGTCCCTGCAGCTCCAGTCATCAGCAGGACCTGTCACTCTCATCAGTGCTTATGCACCGACTCTGTCGTCTCCAGCAGAAGCCAAAGACAAATTCCATGATGACCTGGCCACCACTGTCAAGAACTGGCAGTTATAAAGCAGTGAATGCCTGTGAGAAACAGCAGAAGTGCCTGTTCCTTTTCACATCCTCTACTTTTTAAAGATGCAACGAGGGTTAGACCCAGCAATCTCCTTAGTTTTGTTTTTGCTTTCACTGTTGTCAAAAAGCATCTTTGTTTTTGGTAGTGCTTTTGGTTGCGGCCTTGGGTGAAAAACAGAGAAACAATGCTGATAGCCATGTCATTTGTTTAGCTGCTCAACTGAAAGTTTGTCCTTGGTAAGCATACACGGTTTGACGTGAAAATAAAAATTCACAAAAATGTAGTTCGTACAAAAATGTGCATGTGACTCTGAAAGTTAAGTTGCACTTTTTTCTCATTTGGTTATGAAAAATGAACCAAACGCAGGTCCAGCCAAACAGGAAATGGTGTCCCATGGAAGTTCTGCTGCCTCCCCATGGATTTTGATGCTGCCCCCTCGCATAGGGGCTGGGGGTACACCCTCCAACTCTTCCACTTCAGCTTAGAAGCCAAAGAGAAGAGGCAACGACACACAGCCCTCTTAGCCTGCCTGCCTCTTTTGCCATAAATGAGGAGATAAAATAATTGTGGCAAAGGTCCTCAAACAAGGACTAAGACAGTGGCAGCCAACACCCCTCTAGCAATGCCACTGGACCAGGATTACCTACCACTTCTACTTCCCCTCAACTTGCTCAGCTTACCTGTTTCATTGTCTTCACTCTGACCACTGTTTTGTAAAGGCACACAAAGCAGGATGGAACAAGAAAACTGGGACAAGAAAAAAATGGGTGGACCTTCTCCCAACTTCCTTGTTCTACCCTGCTCTGCCACTCCATTTCAAAACATAGAGCAGTAGAGTGAGGGAGCAGAGGTAAGAGGGCAAATGGGAGCTAGGTAATATGCCCGCCAAGGTGACCAATGAGCCCTGGGAGCTGCCTGTGACCTTCTGCTGCCTTAAGGCAGCCCACCTTGTCTCATGGCTGAACTGGCCTTGACCAGACGAGATTGAGTCAGTAAATATGGCATTTTCAATCTAGAACCTTTATGTCTTTGCAATCAGTGTGATTCAAACAAAGACCTGGAATCAGAATACAGTCTCCAAACTTTGCACTAAGAACTAGCCACAGAACCTAATTTCATCCATTTAACTCAGCAGGCACCAAACCCCAGCCTATGGGCTGGATCCAGCATCTGGAAAATGCTTTCCCCCACACGTGCTACACTTACCATTCTACCACTCAATGTCTTATCTTTCCAGTTGATCTCTACAGAAAGTTGCACCATGCAGACGCTTCTGCTACCTGTGTCCAAGCAGGCTCTGTGCCCCAGTTCTGGGGTGGAAGTGGCTGCTCGAAGCAACTTTCTGCAGAGATCGGCTGGGAACATAGGATGTTGCACAGTGGAACAGTAAGTGCCGTGCACAACGGGGAAGCCTTTCGTCATGCAGTGGTCCCATGGTTAGGAGACCGCTGATTTAACTAGCAGAAGCCAGATAGATTTCAGCCTTCACTAAAGGTGCTGATTATAAACTATAAAAACCCCAAAGCCCAAAATAATTCAAGGAGTACCTGCTCCCTTAAAAATTCCCTCTGTAATTAAACTTTAGAATTAATTAACACTGTGTTTTCTGTGTTAGAAGACCTGAAGTTTTCAGGGTGTTTTTTTTTTTTTTTAAGTTCTGTGATGCAGACTATTTTGGTCCACTTTTGTAGCAGGTCAGGTATTCTTTAGAAAAGTACATTTCCCAGTGTTACAAGCACTTGGAAGGAGGAGGAATATGTAGAGGAAGAAGAGGAGAAGCTCCTCCCACCTGTTGGCCTGTTGCCACAGTGGGTTGGTGGCTGGAAGAAGGACATGGGAGTTGTAAAGCATCCCTTGTTTTTAAAATGAGCCTTCTAAATAACCTAGGTTCACATTTAGGTCCGAGGAATTAATTCTGGATTGGAAAGATCCTGCAGATTTGCTGGAAGCTACAAGGTGGATATATTTATTTGGGCTCTGGATCTTCTGCTACTCCCAGCTGGAGGGCATTAGGCTCCTTCTTCAAATAAGCACTTGCATGCAGAATCACAATGAAGATGTATGTATTGTACTATGAATGCGGCATGTTTTAAAGCAGTGATTTTCATTGTTCCCCAAGGTCTACCAATACTGCAATTAACCATTCAGTTGAGGAAGAGTGGAAAATTAACATCAATGCCTGTGAAGACACTGTAAGTGAGAATTAATAACAAGGACGGTGCTGTGAAGCAAGATTTTCTTTACATTTAAATGAGGTAGTGCTTCTTCCATGTTGGAATGAAAATATGATTCATTTCAACCTGCATGCCCTTACAATGTTTACAGCAGTTGCATAACCCTTATGACAAAGCAGCATGCACTGTTTGGGTGCCGAGGCACACAGTGAAGGGGACACAGATTTGTTCTTTGACCATTATTTGAAAGCTCCCTGTACATCCCACAGTCAACACAGACTACTTGTGATGAGAAGTCATGTGCATTGGTTCTAATCTTGCTCAGCTGTGAAACTCACTAAGCCACCTTGGGCAAGCAACCTACTTTCAGATTGTGGTTGAGTACAGAAAATATTTGACCCTGGACACAAGTGAAATGAATTCACACTGTTGGAATTGGCTGCTTCCCTCCCACCCTGACTCACCTGGAAAGACTGGGGGAGGGTCCCCAGACTGGCAGCAAAAGAGGAGGAGAGGCCACCTGGACCCTGGGCACACCCAGCCGCCTGTTCCACCAAACACAAGGGAAAGAAGGGAGGCAGGGACCAGAGCCCCAGGCCCCTTTAAGGCTCTCACAAAGGAAGTAGGAGGAGGGTGAGGGAGGAAGGGTGGAGCAGAGAGGGCTTCATAAGAGAAGTCTGTGATGAGGGTGAGGCGGGCAAGGTGTGGAGCAGTTCCTGCTGCTCCACTGGTGATTGCCAGGAGGAGGGTGTTTTAAACCCCTCCCTCTGGTCATCCTCCTGAGGCACTCCCCTCCACCCTTCAGTAGGCCTCCTCTCCCTTGTTGGAAAGGCCTGGGAGGCAGGGAACAAAGCTCCACAGACTACAACCACCCCACCCCCACACGAAACCTGACACACACTAAGGGCGCAATCCTAAGTGTGCCTTGGGCTGGTGCAAGGAACTTGTGCTGGGCCAGGAGAGTTGCAAACGTGCTGTAAAGCATGTTTGTGCCTCCTCTAGAGTCAGCTGGGCCAGTGCAGGGATGCATGCTGGCCCATGGAGGCTGAATTCAGCCTCTGTGCCGACTTGGACAGGGAGGCTTGTATCGGCCAAGCTTGGCCAACGTAAGAGTCTGGGGTGGGCAGGGGGGAGGTGGGGGGGAGGCATTCTGAGGTGGAGGGTGGGGGAGGGCGGTCCCGGGGATGGGTGGGCAGGAATTGAAAGGCGGGGCTGGAAGACCTTAAGATATGCCAGATCCTAGCACCCGTTCCTGAGCGGTACTGAGCAGCTACAAGCTGCTCCGCTATCCTCGGACTTATGCTGCCTCCAGAGTTGGCAAAAGTCTGAGAAGACCCATGGGAGCTGCGCTGGCCTACTCGGGGGCAAGGGGAAGAGTTTCCAATTACCTCCAGCTATGCCACTTCGGGCCCCGTCTTGTGCTGGATACAGCACAGGCCACGGAATCAATCTGGAGTCAATGTTGGATGTGGCGCCCTGCAAAGCTTAGTGCTTTGCAACCCCTCTAGCTATGCTCCTGACAGTGTTAAAAGCTGTTCTTTTCTGTATTGAATGGTTATGGATTTTAGGTTATGGATTTTAACCTTTTTTATTTATAAAACTGTAAAAATACTACGAGAACAAAGAGTGATATTATTCAAAACCATGTTATAGAAGGTATTACTGTATGACTCTGATTTATTTTTAACTACCCTTTAGAAAAGTGAATTTTTAAAAAATGAAGGCAGGTAAGTTTTTCCTTACAAATGGGGTTATATACATATAAAAATTTATAGCCTACATTTCATAACTTTAAATCTGAAGTTGCACGTTTATGTGTCTAATACAATAAGATCAGTAAATGTCAATGACGTTTTGCAATACAATCTGTTTCTGTTCACCTTGACTTTTAGCCATGGAACCTTAGGCATGAACATCACATAATGCAGATACCGTCAATTCCCCTGCAGGCTACCAGCTCTGAGATTACCATAGGTGTAGCTCTCTATTTAAAAATGCATCCAAATATCAATTGGCTCATTAGCTTACCTTATCCTTTTTTTGCTTTTCATCCTGATATATGGTCCAGTGTACCCCATCATTGCTATAGGCAAGTTTATAGGAGCCCACAAACTGTACGTGCCCAAAATCTTTAGCTCCTTGAGTAATAATGCCAGTCACTTTTGTAGGAACAAGGAGGTCAATCTATAAGAGGAAAAAAAAAAAACACAACACAGCCAAGTCACCTATTTTAAACTCTCAGTTTCATTTTGCATTAAAAAAAGAATAGCTTAGAGTTGTCTTCCTGATCAAGCCACAGAAGATCTGATGTACAAGAGCAAAGGGAATACTGAAAATATGAACAAATCCATTTGTACCTATTGTAGACCAGACAGTTGTTCTTTTAAAATACCAATCGCGTAACTTTCTTTCACTTTGTAAACTATTTAGACATAGAATATGGTACATTTTTCAAAAATTACATTAAATTAAATTAAAAGAAAAAACACTAGATCGGCGGTGCCCAAAACCCAGCCTAAGGGCCATTTGCGGCCCTTAGGGGGACCCTCGGGGATCCCCAATCTGGTCTGTGGGGAACCCCCAATCTCCAATTAGCCTCTGGCCCGCCAGAGACTTGCTGGAGTCCACACTGGCCCAACGCAACTGTTCTCAGCGCAAGGGCCGACTGTTCAATCTTGCGCACAAGCTGAGGGCTGAGTTTTCTCTCTGCTGTTTGCTGTTTCATGTCTGTGAAGCAGAAATGACATTGAAGGAAAGGTCAGACTTGCTTTGCACAAGGCCTTTTATAGGCCCTGAGCTATCACAAGACCTTCATTCAGTCATATAAGTTCCATCTCTAATATATTCATTTATGTAAATTTATTCAAATTTGAAATGTAAATTAATTCTTTTTTTCCTGGCTCCCAACACAGTGTCTGAGATAATGATGTGGCCCTCCAGCCAAGAAGTTTGGACACCCCTGGACCAGATGAAAACCACCTCAAATTCCCAAAAAACTGGGGTGGGACCAGCGGAGCCCTGCTCCGCTGGATCCAATGCACCACGTTGGGCTGAAAAGCCAGACACAGAGTTCCTCCAGTGTACACCAGCAACACGGTGCAGACTGGAGGAGACCCATTGAGGGGCCTGTGCCCTTACCTGGCAGAAGGGTATAAATGTCTCCTTCCCCAAGGAGACTCCGGTAGGATGCAGTGGTAGTCATTTTAAGAACATAAGAACATAAGAACAGCCCCACTGGATCAGGCCATAGGCCCATCTAGTCCAGCTTCCTGTATCTCACAGCGGCCCACCAAATGCCCCAGGGAGCACACCAGATAACAAGAGACCTCATCCTGGTGCTCTCCCCTACATCTGGCATTCTGACTTAACCCATTCCTAAAATCAGGAGGTTGCGCATACACATCATGGCTTGTACCCCATAATGGATTTTTCCTCCAGAAACTCGTCCAATCCCCTTTTAAAGGCGTCTAGGCTAGACGCCAGCACCACATCCTGTGGCAAGGAGTTCCACAGACCGACCACGCGCTGAGTAAAGAAATATTTTCTTTTGTCTGTCCTAACCCGCCCAACACTCAATTTTAGTGGATGTCCCCTGGTTCTGGTATTATGTGAGAGTGTAAAGAGCATCTCCCTATCCACTCTGTCCATCCCCTGCATAATTTTGTATGTCTCAATCATGTCCCCCCTCAAGCGTCTCTTTTCTAGGCTGAAGAGGCCCAAACGCCGTAGCCTTTCCTCATAAGGAAGGTGCCCCAGCCCCGTAATCATCTTAGTCGCTCTCTTTTGCACCTTTTCCATTTCCACTATGTCTTTTTTGAGATGCGGCGACCAGAACTGGATACAATACTCCAGGTGTGGCCTTACCATCGATTTGTACAACGGCATTATAATACTAACCGTTTTGTTCTCAATACCCTTCCTAATGATCCCAAGCATAGAATTGGCCTTCTTCACTGCCGCCGCACATTGGGTCGACACTTTCATCGACCTGTCCACCACCACCCCAAGATCTCTCTCCTGATCTGTCACAGACAGCTCAGAACCCATCAGCCTATATCTAAAGTTTTGATTTTTTGCCCCAATGTGCATGACTTTACACTTACTGACATTGAAGCGCATCTGCCATTTTGCTGCCCATTCTGCCAGTCTGGAGAGATCCTTCTGGAGCTCCTCACAATCACTTCTGGTCTTTACCACTCGGAAAAGTTTGGTGTCGTCTGCAAACTTAGCCACTTCACTGCTCAACCCTGTCTCCAGGTCATTTATGAAGAGGTTGAAAAGCACCGGTCCCAGGACAGATCCTTGGGGCACACCGCTTTTCACCTCTCTCCATTGTGAAAATTGCCCATTGACACCCACTCTCTGCTTCCTGGCCTCCAACCAGTTCTCAATCCACGAGAGGACCTGTCCTCTAATTCCCTGACTGTGGAGTTTTTTCAGTAGCCTTTGGTGAGGGACCGTGTCAAACGCCTTCTGAAAGTCCAGATATATAATGTCCACAGGTTCTCCCGCATCCACATGCCTGTTGACCTTTTCAAAGAATTCTATAAGGTTTGTGAGGCAAGACTTACCCTTACAGAAGCCATGCTGACTCTCCCTCAGCAAGGCCTGTTTGTCTATGTGTTTTGAGATCCTATCTTTGATGAGGCATTCCACCATCTTACCCGGTATGGATGTTAGGCTGACCGGCCTATAGTTTCCCGGGTCCCCCCTCTTTCCCTTTTTAAAAATAGGCGTGACATTTGCTATCCTCCAATCTTCTGGCACTGTGGCCGTTTTGAGGGACAAGTTGCATACCTTAGTCAAGAGATCTGCAACTTCATTCTTCAATTCCTTAATAACCCTTGGGTGTATGCCATCAGGGCCCGGTGACTTATTGATCTTTAATTTATCAATGAGGTCTGAAACATCTTCTCTTTTAACCTCTATCTGACTTAACTCCTCGGTCAGGAGGGGCCGTTCGGGCAGCGGTATCTGCCCGAGGTCTTCTGCCGTGAAGACAGATGCAAAGAACTCATTTAATTTCTCTGCCATCTCTAAGTCTCCTTTTATCTCCCCTTTCCCTCCCTCACCATCCAGAGGGCCAACCGCTTCTCTGGCGGGTTTCCTGCTTCTAACATATTTGAAGAAGCTTTTATTATTCCCCTTAATGTTGCTGGCCATGCGTTCCTCATAGTCTCGCTTGGCCTCCCCTATCACCTTCTTACATTTCTTTTGCCACAGTTTATGTTCCTTTTTATTCTCTTCATTAGGGCAAGACTTCCATTTACGGAAGGAAGCTTCCTTGCCCTTCACAGCCTCTCTAACTTGGCTGGTTAGCCATGTGGGCACCCTCCTGGATTTAGTGGAACCCTTCTTTCTTTGCGGTATACACCTCTGCTGGGCCTCTATTACTGTTGTTTTAAGCAGCCTCCATGCATTCTGGAGAGACTGGACTCTTTTTACCCTCCCTTTCAACCTCCTTCTAACCAGCCTCCTCATTTGAGGGAAGTCCGCCCGTCGGAAGTCAAGGGTTTTTGTTAGAGATTTGCCTGGTATTCTTCCCCCAACGTGCACGTCAAAACGGATCGCAGCATGATCACTGTTCCCCAATGGCTCAGTAACATTTACATCTCTAACCAGGTCCTGCGTACCGCACAAAATTAAATCCAGAGTCACCTGTCCTCTGGTGGGCTCCGTGACTAGCTGATCTAAGCCACAGTCATTCAGCACGTCAAGAAATCCGGTTTCCTTATTTTGATGTTGCTGCTCCTCTGGGCACCAGGCAGTTTAGGATTGGGCTGTCAGTCTGCTGCCTGTATATGCCCAGCCTGATAGAGGTCCCTTGTGTTCATGCATATCTAGCATGCTAGAAAACTATGCCTAGCATTTCCAGTTATGCCAGAAACCAGAACAATAGATGGCTTACTTTTTGGCATTCGCTATAGCATTAATGGAATGCGAATTGCAGTTTATATTCTTTTATCCATATGTCTCTCATCAGTAAATTAGCATTTTTATTAGGCAGCTAAAATGACTGAATAATCTCTGCCTTATTTCTGCATGCTTAATTCCTTGGTAAATAAAAACAAAGATCCTCTCCTGAAGCAACTTCATAATTATTTTTTATTTTATAATTATATTTGCTCTGTTTATTTTAGAAGTGTACATTGAGTTTATTGCTTCATTATTGTTTTGGATATTTCTTGTTATAGCCAAGAATGAACAATGCATCTTTGTTGGACTGTCAGTTGTCTCTAGACCCGCATGACCCCTTTGTGCAAGCAGAATATTCCTTCAATTTATGGAAGGATCTTATGTTTGAAGAAGGAGCTTGTGAAAATAGAATAGCTAATTGCCACTCTAATTTTTTTTCTATCTAGATTATTTGCTTTGTTTCATAGTGATATTCAGTTTCCATAGTTTCAAGGAATAGTGTTATCGTTTAGACTAGGGATCACTAACCTTTTTGGCCGAAGGGCCACATCAAATATCTGGCACAGTGTCGAGGGCCAGAAAAAAAATATAAATATAAAATTTAAATAAATACATTAGAGATAGTTATTCATCTAAGTTCTGAAATGAATGAATGAATGGGCTCAAATGTCTAGGATTTCTCCAAGCACTAACACAGCCCAAGAAATAAAGCACACACACTTAAATGGACCCCCATTCCCCCACCTCACAAGCACATCTCTGGTTGTGTTTGGTCAACTGGGCCAGAGGCTCTCAGGGGATTAGAGGCTGGCTGCGGGCTGGATAGAGGCTCTCCGCGGGCCTCATCTGGCCCCCAGGCAGGGGTTTGGAGACCTTTGGTTTAGACGACAAATGAGACAAACTCAGAGGGTCACTGGACCTGTCATCAGATGTGCTATTTCAAAGCAACAGTTACTAAAATGCTGTATTAATTCTATTCTGACTGATGTTTTATTATGATTTGAAATCTTTTGAAATCATTTGATACTATCCTTTAGATGGCCCAATAGAATGTGTGTTCTGCTGGTGGCGATTGCAGAAAAATGGCTCTAAAGTGTGCTCCCACAGCCTTCCCGCGCATACTGACAGAGTGCTGGCCACCCGCCACGGAAGGTAAGGTAGTGGGGGAGGTGGTGGGAGGGGCAGGGGGAGGAAGGAATGGGGTGGAGAGGGGCAAACCCGGGCTGGGAGGCAAGAGGAATGGGGAGTGGGGAGGCTGTGGGAGGGGGTGAATCTGGTAGTGTTTGTATGAGCCAGATCCCATTCACTCTGGCAGCAGCTCCCCCCTCCCCCCTTATCTCATTGGACGTGCCAGAGAAATTGCTGGCACAGCTCCAAGGAGACTCATTTTGGGGCAGAAGCTTATAAAGGGGAAAGGGGGTTACCGCATGCACTTTTTCAGAGCAATAGCACCAGCAAGTGGGGGGGGGGTAGGATTGGGCTGTTAATCTTACAAACCTGTGAGATAGGTTAATTTAGGCAGAGAAGTAGTGTCTGGATCTAGGTCACCAAAAGAACTTCATGGCTTAATGGAGATCTAAGCCTGGAAACCCTAGTTTTCATCTGGCTCTTTAACCAGTATACCACACTGACTGCAGTTAGTGGTTTTATTTTTTAGAAGGTTAAAGTTAGCTGAAAAAACTAAGCTTGGGCCTTTTCTCTTCTAAAATGTGCTACAATTAAACGTTTCAGTACATATCCATGTACTTTTTCAATCTAACCATGTAGTGTTCATGCAGGTTGCTTTCTAGAAGGTTACGGTGATCCAGGAGTTCCATTACTAATCGCAGAAAAACTAAGCTCAAGAACCCAGAGAAAAGTGATACTGTTCATCAGTGACAACAAGAAAGTCTTAATTTTGTTCCATGGTTCTTTTCCACTGGATTGAAATGTGTATTTTTACATATACTTTATGACATCCTAGCATATCATGTACATCCAAAACTTTTCAACAGCAGAAGTTCTGGTCACAGCTGCAGAAAATTAGATCCCATTTATGCAGTAATAAATATGTGCACCTAACTGTGAGAACTGAAGCTTATGGAAAAGTTTCAACGAGCACTATAGGTGTGCTGGGCAGCCCAAAACAAACCTTAGGCTGAGCTAGCACAGGTCAAGTGCAGACCCTGAGCTGGCCCCTGAGAGTTGCAAATGTGCCATAAGGCACACTTGCACTGATGTGGGAGTTGGTTGGGTCAGCATGGAGGCCTGTGCTGGCTTGATCCAGCCCCTGTGCCAGCTGGATGGGGTAAGTTTGAGATGGGTGGCACAGAGGGTGGGAGAGGGTAGCAGGAGGGCATTCTGGAGTTTGGGAGGGGGGTGTTTTTGGGTGGGTGGGGGTGGAACAAGAGGTGGATTGGGCCCAGGAGGATGGTGGGATTGGCGGCAGCCATGCACACTGGATTCTAACCCTGACTCCAGGGCTGGGTGGCTTTACATGGGGTGCTTGAATTTCAGTCAGCTAAATAGCTGGTGCAGATCCATGTAGCCCCATGGGGCAGTCTGGGGTTCAACACAGGTCTGGGGTTCTATCAACATTTAGGAGGGACTTTATGGAGACAGAAGGGACCGCTGTGGGAATGAGGAAGAGCTGAGAATCCCAGTGTGAGTGAAGAAGTCTACGGATACTGCTTTGGATCTTATTGTATAACTGAAAACTTACAGAATTCTCTGCCATAAATTGTGGTCACTGGTTTAAATTTATTTTTTAAAGGGATTTTAAAAATTCACAGAGAATAAGTGTCAAAAACTGTGACCTAAATGAAACATTTATGTTCAGGATGAAATTTCTGAATGCTAATTTTTGTTGTTTGTTTTTTTCAGGGGGGGGGGGGTAATCGCAAACAGTAGAATTTTTGTTGTTGTGGCCTTCACACCTTAGCTTGAAGTACTGGATACTGTTGAAAACAGAGTGCTGTTCTAGATAAACCCTGCACTGAACCTATTAGGAATTCTTATTTCTCTTACTAACTGTGTTTATCATATCATAGGGACAGATTCATTTACAAAAACAATGAACAAAAGGAATCAAGCTGATTACTAGAAACAGAACAAAAGTTGAACTAGACGTGACTTCACTTGTACTGCAATCCCATACATGTTTATTCAGAAGTAAGTTCCGCTGGGTTGAATGGGGCTTCAGGTATAGGATTCAGGTACAGGATTGCAGTGATAGGCTGTTTAATGCTGCGTGTTTTTTCTTCTCCATAAACACCAACTGTGTGAACAAAGGATTACATGTGCCTTCTGCCACAGCCTAGTCCTGATCTGAGTTGCCCCTCCACCATGGTTTCATGGGAACAAATGTTCCCTCACCTAGAGAAGACCTCCACAACTCCCCTCTCCCACAGGATGAAGTGGTAGCCATTTTGGTGTTGCTGCATTTGAATGGGGGGGGGGAAGAATAGGATTAGGCTAACAGCATTTCAAATCCACATATTAGCAAAATCAGAAAGTAGTCCATTTTCCTTATCCTTCTATTTCTTCTTCCACCCTCATACTTCTCTTTTTTATCATCTCTTACTAATATACAGCTGCTTGATCTGGCAGTCTACTACATTTTTCTTGCATTCCCCGCTTTCCTTTTCTTTCCTTAGGCAGATAGGTTGACCAACAGGAGTGGGTGAACTAAGCAGGCAGTCTGTGTTATTTGTATTTAACAGAAGGTGCCACAACTGTATTACAGGTGTGTGTGAGAGAGAAATATATTCCCCATACAGTCAAAATTCCTTCTCTCACTACATTTACAACTTTCTCCTAACATTTCCGACCTCATGTGCAAATTATCTCCAGCTGCCTTCCTAAAAAATTAGAATGATAGCACTAATGCAACATTAAGCCTTATGATAGTCTTAGGACCCTAAATGTCCAGCCTCACTGTCATCTGGAGCCAGCCCTGACATATTCCAGCAAAGCTCTGTGAGTCAGTAAGAGCAGCTCTGTACCACACCTGGACTATATCTCACAGTCCCATGACAAACAGCAACAATGGCTTCCTCCCCAGCTTATCAATACATTTCCTTAATAGTCAGTAAAAAGTCCTGAATTCTTGTAAACAGCAGCTTTGAAGAACCATGCACTTACTTAGCTCCCAAAGAGCCAAGGAACGTAGCATTTTCTCTTCCTCTAGACCAGGGGTGTCCAACATTTTTGGCAGGGGGGCCACATAGTCTCTCTGACACTGTGTCAGGGGCCGGGGAAAAAAAGAATTAATTTACATTTAAATTTTGAATAAATTTACATAAGTTTACATAAATGAATATATTAAAGATGAACTTATATGAATGAATGAAGGTCTTGCAATAGCTCAAGGCCTATAAAAGGCCTGGCACAAAGCAAGGCTAGCCTTTCCTTTGCTGCTGCTACTGCATCACAGACGTGAAACAATAAGCAGTGGAGGAAGCCCTCATCCCACAGCTCACGTGAGAGGTCAAACAGTCGCCCTCATGCTGAGAGCAGTTGCGTTGGGCCAGTGTGGGCTCCAACAAATCTCCGGAGGGCCAGAGGCTCATTGGAGACTGGGGGCTCCCTGAGGGCCACATTGAGAGGCCTCGAGGGCTGCAAGTGGCCCCAGGGCCGGGGTTTGGGCACCCCTGCTCTAGACCATCCAGTCCCTAAATTTTAACCCCTAAACCAGGAAGAAAGAAAGTTTGAAGATTCCAGTCCTGAAGAATTTATAATTCATGGTTCCTCTATCAGCAACAGCATCAGAATTATTCAGAACTTCTTATAGCGCACTATAGTGAAACCTACACATTACATTAAGCTTCATGCTCATTGTTCCTGATGTAGTCTAAATTTCTCCTTGGGAGCTGCTTGGGGGCATCATTTGGGGGGGTATGCAGGGGGAAACATACTGAGTTTTAAGTCTCGGATTTTCTACTGCAGCCAAACCTCTCCAGTTGCTACAGTTGGATTGTGTTCATCCCCATCCTGATCCTCAAGAGGCTTATCTCTAAGACAGTCAAATGGAACTCATATGGACCCCAAGATGATAAAGACAAGTTGACCTTGAACCAATAGCATTCCCAGAAAGCGGCACCCTGATACATTTTGCAGGGTCCCTCAAGGTGCTGCGTAAGTTGCCCCCACCCCTTGAGAGTCCCTTTACTCATATGCCTAGTTTCACAAACAGAAAACGAATAGCACTTCAAAACTCGCATGACTGACTAGATATCCATGCACAAAAAATATACTCCCTGCATAGAGAACTACCGTAGATGCCAGGGGAAGGGTTCTACTCCAGTCTTCTTGACATGCTAGTTTCCTATGTACAGTATATGCATTTGTCCACAATAGTCTCATTGCACTCAATATGAGAGCTCCTCCATATACAGGAATCTTTGGTACAAAATAAACTGCAACTGATCTATGGGCAAAATACATTAGAAAGGAAAGAAGGAAAAAGAATTTTAAAAAGTTTGAAAAAAATAACCCACAGTGATTAAGGTACAAGTTTCACTTCAGGGAGTTTAGATAATAAAAAAGTAAAGTCCCTCAGGGACAAAAATTATATATATCAGAGCTATAAAATGATAGGGAGTGAAGGAATGGAAGTAACTAAGCCATAACACTCATATAATCTAGGATAAATCTATTTTCACTGTACTGTAAACAACTACATAAGACTATGATTCATCTTTGTGTTCAATGCTGCTTACCTGGACTATATCCAATATTTAATGAAGTGTCTGCCCTAAGCTATTAGTATCTTTCTTGATACCTAATACATACAAAGGGTTCATCTGCAGCTCTAGGGAGCCATAAATTATAGCCATGCAACACTGTTTAAGGATTAAAATATCAACTGCTTTTGTATTAAACCTCAGTAAATACCCCACTCTGCACAAAAATATCAAACACATAGAAAGAAAATGCAACAACAAAAGAATCCCTTGAGGCCAGGAAGACTTCTCCCACTCCCATTTCTTTTCCCTAAGCCTTAGCAGGAAAAGTTGCAGTGCTGGTGGTGAGGAGATTAAGCTCACCCTTCAGTTTTTCTTGCTTCTCCTCCTTAGAAGGAGATGAACCACAGACCAGATTGAACCTCCTCAGAATATCCACAAGGACCAGACTATAGCTCTGAATTCCTGTTTCTTCCAAGGACTTGTACAGGTTGTTCCTCATTATCCACTAGGGTTCCATTTCAGAACCCTCAGTGGATAAAAAAGATCAGTGGATTCCAAATCAGTTGAAAAATAGCTTTAAAGACCCACTTCCATGTTTCTTGTGCCTCCATTGTCACCCCAGAATGCACTGGCATAGACACTATATTGCACTGAGCCACTAAGGGCACAATCCAGACCTGTACTTGGGCCGACAGAAGTCCCTTGCGCCGGCCCAAAACTGTTGCAAAAGTGTCATAAAGTGATTCTGCGTCACTTTCTGGGAAGATAGGCTGGCGCCTGGACATGCAATGGCCTCCCCGCATTGACGTGGGCCCTAGAGAAATGGTGAGTTGCATTGGCCAAGCTTGGCTGATGCAGACGTCTGGGAGGGGCACATGGGGAGGGTGGGGGGGAGGCATTTCAGGGCTGGCGGAGGGTGGGCGGAGGGCATTCCTGCCTGCTTCCAGCGCAAGTTAGAATTGCACCCTAAATGGGATGAACAGTGGAATCTAATGGAATGAAATTATAACTATTTAGCAGTGCGAAGGAAGGAAATGGGATTTTGTTGCTTTTTCCCCTTGCTACAAGGTATTTAATGGTGAAACCCAGTATCAGTGCGGAGTCAAATCAGTGGATAAGGACGCACGACCTGCACCCAAATGCTTCCTGGAAGTGACTCATGGCTGCATACGGGGGGTTGCCTTCTGCTAAGCTATTCTTTCAGTCTCCAATTCCAGGGAAGCCTCCTTTCCATAGACCACTTAGGCCCTTCTTTCCAAAACTGTAGGGCAAGCTCTTCTTCCTGATGCAATGAACTAATTAACAGTGCAATGCAATACATGTTTACCTAGAAATGTTCCACTGTCTTCAATGGGCTTTCCCTCAGGTAAATGAGTAGAGGATTGCAGTCTAAGAGGTGGAACTATGAAGCAGAAAATCCCTGTTTCAAATTTTACTGAACGTACCAAGTTGAACCCACTTACGTAGGCTTAAGAAAGCCCATCACTCTGAACCTTAACCATCACAACTGGAAATTTGGGGATAATAATACTCAACTTATGCTGACACTGAAGTAAGAGCAGAGGTGGTCTTTCAGTGACAGTTAAGATCACGCAGGAGAGTAAACTGACAGCACTAAAGACCAAATTATCAGTGCAGCTCTACTAGGTGGTTGTGTGACTATTCCAGAGTCTGACCTAGAGGAAAGTTCTGTTTTGCAAGAGCCCACAACAACATTCACCAACCATAGGCACCTTCCTAAACAGAAGACAAAACCTGATGGTCACTGAACTATTTCTGTAAACTACTTCTGTTGGCATTCTCTGGATTTCCTTTAGTATTGATTCAATCTTAGCCAACTGTGCCAACTATAACCAGGCTGCGCTTGTGCCAGACTATGTATCTATGACATATGTATTTCTCAGAAACCTCACACAATGGCAAATTTCTCCAGCCTGGACCACCACTTTGTACCTAATTAGAGTAGACATGGCACTAAAGAGTAACCACAAATGCAGCAGTGAGTTCCAATAGATATTCATACAGCCTAGGATCTTAACAAAGTGAACAATTGTCCAAGTAATGATTTTCTACTGTGGATTTCTTATGCTTTGTTTGTTAAATTCTATTTTTCTTTCTATTTTCCTGTTGACTGCAGTTGACTTGATTTTTGCTGAATTCATCTCATACCTGGTCAGCAAAACCCTTCACCCTGTTAGAAAAGATATTAACTTATTGCCTGCTGCTTCTCCAGAACTGTAGCCTTGCCCATTTAAAAGAGCTTTTATTCACTTGAAAAGTTAAACATATATGAATTGATGAGGTGCATAATAGTTAATGTAGCTAACAAAGCTACAGGAGTTACACTGTGCTAGAGTTTAGTTTCTCATTCCCAATAATTTGTTAAAATGGGATAACCCATAATTCCCCCCCCACGTGCTTTATCTTGTGCCCTGAGTACAGTAGTATAATGTTTGATGTTTTTTAATTACATTCATGTTTTTACTGTGTGCATTTTATATTGTCCATTGTTTCTATCTCCTGGAAATTGTTTTATGCCAATAAAGGTCTCAATCAATCAATCAATCAATACTCAACTTACAGGGCTATTGTCAGGTATATGACAAAACATGAAGTGCTTCACTTACCAGAAAGTACTATACAAATGCTAAATTATTGTTATGAATGATCATAAGAATTTCCCAAATTGTTCTGAAGATGGAAAGAAATGGTTTGATCTTTGAGCCAAGTTACAAGTAATATGGCAAATCCATGACTCTGTCTCCTTTAGGGAGAAGGGTCTGAATTTGTGCCGAGTACCAGCTTGCAGGAGCAGTGATTTTCAACCTTTTTCATCTCATGGCACTCTGACAAAGTACTAAAATTGTCAAGGCACACCATCAGTTTTTTTTACAATTGACAAGGCACACCAGGCTGTTCTGCGGTGCTGCTTGGTTGATAAAATTTACCATCCACCCCTTCCCTGCTCATAGTGTCTTTTAAATGAAAACTGAAATCATATAGAGATCTTAGGTTGGAAAGGTTACATGTAGTTTGTAGTGTCTCCAGAAAATATTCAAGCTTTGACACATCTTTAGAGAAGGAAGTTCTATAGTCATGGAATAGTTTCATGCTTTCTAAAGGGGGTGCACGGACAGCATAGTTGCAAGGGTGCTCTGGTCTGATCTCATGAAGTTACAGAGAAGATGAATACGTCTCAAAGTCATTTGGGCGCTGGTTATTTTTTAAACTTTTTATAGGTCAATCTCAGCACTTGGATTATGCCTGGAGAACTATCAGAAAGCCTGTTTAGATTAAGACCCAGAAATTTTCATAACATGCTCGTGGTGGCTCAGTTACTATATTTTATACATTTAACGTCAGCCACAGCTTTCAAAACAAAGAAGCTCTGGAAACAGCTCATTACAATATTCAAACTACTGAGGTTGCTTTGAAAATCAGCACAAGTTTAAGAAAGAACACAGAAACCCCATCCGAAAAACAACATAAACTTATCAAGTGGCCTGAAATAACATTTGGCTGGTTGTCTGGCACAACTTAAATCATGTTCATTTGAACCTTTCAGAAAGGTAGAAGCATGCTTTACAAATGATGTACTTATGATTTCACAACCGTCTGAGAGAGAAAGTTTATTTAAAACAGGTTGACATGAAATGATTCTAGGGAAATCTATAACAGGACTTATGGCATTCTGAAAAGGAAACTCAGTTTAGTTGTATTCTCTCTTTACTATAGTATTATGTAGTCTATTTTATGAATTACAAACACTCAGCAAGAAGTTTCAAAGGAAAATTAAAGCAAGGAATGCAAGGTAAAAATGTTGGCTCTCTTGAAAGTTGACACATACAGACTTAAGAATATCATCAACTCAGACAATATTTTTACAAACTGTGTTCTTTTATGCACTGGGTAGTGCAATCCTAACTTGCGATGGAACAGGCAGGCCTGTGGGCCTGTGTTGAATCCAGCGCAAATTTCAAGCTGGCTGAGGCTTGGCCCTAGGCAAGGGGAAAAAATTCCCCTTACCCTGGGGAGAGCCATAGTGGCCCCACTGGGTCTACTTGGATCTGTGCCACCTGACAAGGTGGGTCCCAGTGCTAAAAGTTTGAGAACCACTGGAGTAGCAGATACCCCAGTTGTATATTACAAATTCATAGCACAGCAGCTTGAATCAGCTGAAGTGCTGCCAATGAATCAGAATAAAAACATCTTCTGCACACCTTTCCTAGGTCAGGTGTGTCATATCATATCACATCAGCCCAAAGGGAGCTCGAGGAGGCATTCTGACACATCTACCCACAACCTGCTGCCAAACAAGTGCTTCTTGTCTTTAGGGTATCTCATACATGCAATTTCCCTACTCTCTAGTCCATGGGTGTCAAACTCATTTCACACAGTGGGTTGAATAGCATTTATGATGCCTGCTGAGGGCCGGAAGTGATGTCATTAGGCAGGAAGTGATGGCATTAAACAGGACATAACAAGAAATCCGCACTTATTTCTCACGTAGCTGCAAATGACAGAAAAGAAAATATGCAAATCTTGATCATATTTCAAGATACAGCAGATTCCAATTATCATGCAGGCTGCCCTTTCAGCATTAATACCTCAGCACTGCTCAGTGGCTGAGAGTCCAAGGGCTGGATAAAAAATGTATGCGGGCTGCATCCGGCCCCGGGGCCTTATGTTTGACACCCCTGCTCTAGTCCTTTTTCATGAGACATTTTGGAATAAACACCATATTGACTTGGTCCCAGTTCCCTTTGGGAGTGTGGCAAAATATTGAGGCAAATAAACATTAATGGGGTGATGTTTCCTAAAAAAGTTCACGTAATGAAATGGTCATGCTATAAACTGAAATGCTATAAAGTTGCAAGTTACCAAGGATGAAGCATTTCTAGAAAATGGCCATG
Source organism: Tiliqua scincoides (assembly GCF_035046505.1). Taxonomy (NCBI): domain Eukaryota; kingdom Metazoa; phylum Chordata; class Lepidosauria; order Squamata; family Scincidae; genus Tiliqua; species Tiliqua scincoides. Next base: position 35,628,035 of record NC_089822.1, read on the forward strand.
TGATGTGGTCCCTGCTTGCAAATATGTTGCACTCAAATCAATAGGTTTTACTTTCAAGCAAATGCACTTAGGATCAGGATGCCAGACTACTTGCTGTACGCTATAAATTCTGAATGAACCTTCTGCTGCTGGCACATTAAGGACTGCTCTGTTAATTGCAGTGATAAATAGTGATTAGCAATGAACCAGTCACAGTCAAGGCATGCTGTTTCCAGGCAAACATAGCCCACATATTACAGATAGGCGATCTGTAACATGGAAATGCGATCTCCAGATTCCCGTTCCAATAAAAGAAAAGAGACAATAGCCTTCCCTTTTTTTGTGGGACTATAGTTATCCCTCTGATTGTGCTATTATGTTTCTATAATTATAATATCATTATATTGCTATAGTTACGAATCCAACTGGAAAGTACCTGCTACCAGTGGCATAAAACCATTAGCTCAGTACCAGAAGAAAGAAGGGTGAGAAGGATAAAGCAAGAGCTGACATCAGGCCAACAATAACATTAAAAGTTGAGTATCCTGTGGTTATGGTACTCTGAATTTGGCACTGTCAAATCAACTACTCACTCACTATCAAATTAAAATGAAGAATCATTTGCAGAAGGTGATTGCTATCCAATATTGAGGTGTGAACATGCTTTGGCAAGGCAATGATTTGGAACACAAATTAAAATACGTGGCTACATCAACTGATTGCAAGTGAAACGGACAGTTATTTGGCAAGGTTAGTGCCACACACAAGAGTAGGCTCATTCCAGAACTAGGAGGGGGAAAAAAATTCATTGAATAAAACCAATTTCCTATTCCCATGAACAGAAGGAAGTACTCCGTGATCACATCACTGCTTACTATCACAATGGCATCCAGTTCTGTATACTCTGTTGCATGATCACATAAGAACATAAGAACATAAGAACAGCCCCACTGGATCAGGCCATAGGCCCATCTAGTCCAGCTTCCTGTATCTCACAGCGGCCCACCAAATGCCCCAGGGAGCACACCAGATAACAAGAGACCTCATCCTGGTGCTCTCCCCTACATCTGGCATTCTGACTTAACCCATTCCTAAAAACAGGAGGTTGCGCATACACATCATGGCTTGTACCCCATAATGGATTTTTCCTCCAGAAACTCGTCCAATCCCCTTTTAAAGGCGTCTAGGCTAGACGCCAGCACCACATCCTGTGGCAAGGAGTTCCACAGACCGACCACGCGCTGAGTAAAGAAATATTTTCTTTTGTCTGTCCTAACCCGCCCAACACTCAATTTTAGTGGATGTCCCCTGGTTCTGGTATTATGTGAGAGTGTAAAGAGCATCTCCCTATCCACTCTGTCTATCCCCTGCATAATTTTGTATGTCTCAATCATGTCCCCCCTCAAGCGTCTCTTTTCTAGGCTGAAGAGGCCCAAACGCCGTAGCCTTTCCTCATAAGGAAGGTGCCCCAGCCCCGTAATCATCTTAGTCGCTCTCTTTTGCACCTTTTCCATTTCCACTATGTCTTTTTTGAGATGCGGCGACCAGAACTGGACACAATACTCCAGGTGTGGCCTTACCATAGATTTGTACAACGGCATTATAATACTAACCGTTTTGTTCTCAATACCCTTCCTAATGATCCCAAGCATAGAATTGGCCTTCTTCACTGCCGCCGCACATTGGGTCGACACTTTCATTGACCTGTCCACCACCACCCCAAGATCTCTCTCCTGATCTGTCACAGACAGCTCAGAACCCATCAGCCTATATCTAAAGTTTTGATTTTTTGCCCCAATGTGCATGACTTTACACTTACTGACATTGAAGCGCATCTGCCATTTTGCTGCCCATTCTGCCAGTCTGGAGAGATCCTTCTGGAGCTCCTCACAATCACTTTTGGTCTTTACCACTCGGAAAAGTTTGGTGTCATCTGCAAACTTAGCCACTTCACTGCTCAACCCTGTCTCCAGGTCATTTATGAAGAGGTTGAAAAGCACCGGTCCCAGGACAGATCCTTGGGGCACACCGCTTTTCACCTCTCTCCATTGTGAAAATTGCCCATTGACACCCACTCTCTGCTTCCTGGCCTCCAACCAGTTCTCAATCCAGGAGAGGACCTGTCCTCTAATTCCCTGACTGTGGAGTTTTTTCAGTAGCCTTTGGTGAGGGACCATGTCAAACGCCTTCTGAAAGTCCAGATATATAATGTCCACGGGTTCTCCCGCATCCACATGCCTGTTGACCTTTTCAAAGAATTCTATAAGGTTTGTGAGGCAAGACTTACCCTTACAGAAGCCATGCTGACTCTCCCTCAGCAAGGCCTGTTCGTCTATGTGTTTTGAGATCCTATCTTTGATGAGGCATTCCACCATCTTACCCGGTATAGATGTTAGGCTGACCGGCCTATAGTTTCCCGGGTCCCCCCTCTTTCCCTTTTTAAAAATAGGCGTGACATTTGCTATCCTCCAATCTTCTGGTACCGTGGCCGTTTTGAGGGACAAGTTGCATACCTTAGTCAAGAGATCTGCAACTTCATTCTTCAATTCCTTAATAACCCTTGGGTGGATGCCATCAGGGCCCGGTGACTTATTGATCTTTAATTTATCAATGAGGTCTGAAACATCTTCTCTTTTAACCTCTATCTGACTTAACTCCTCGGTTAGGAGGGGCCGTTCGGGCAGCGGTATCTGCCCGAGGTCTTCTGCCGTGAAGACAGATGCAAAGAACTCATTTAATTTCTCTGCCATCTCTAAGTCTCCTTTTATCTCCCCTTTCCCTCCCTCACCATCCAGAGGGCCAACCGCTTCTCTGGTGGGTTTCCTGCTTCTAACATATTTGAAGAAGCTTTTATTATTCCCCTTAATATTGCTGGCCATGCGTTCCTCATAGTCTCGCTTGGCCTCCCCTATCACCTTCTTACATTTCTTTTGCCACAGTTTATGTTCCTTTTTATTCTCTTCATTAGGGCAAGACTTCCATTTACGGAAGGAAGCTTCCTTGCCCTTCACAGCCTCTCTAACTTGGCTGGTTAGCCATGCGGGCACTCTCCTGGATTTAGTGGAACCCTTCTTTCTTTGCGGTATACACCTCTGCTGGGCCTCTATTACTGTTGTTTTAAGCAGCCTCCATGCACTCTGGAGAGACTGGACTCTTTTTACCCTCCCTTTCAACCTCCTTCTAACCAGCCTCCTCATTTGAGGGAAGTCCGCCCGTCGGAAGTCAAGGGTTTTTGTTAGAGATTTGCCTGGTATTCTTCCCCCAACGTGCACGTCAAAACGGATCGCAGCATGATCACTGTTCCCCAATGGCTCAGTAACGTTTACATCTCTAACCAGGTCCTGCGTACCGCACAAAATTAAATCCAGAGTCACCTGTCCTCTGGTGGGCTCCGTGACTAGCTGATCTAAGCCACAGTCATTTAGCACGTCAAGAAATCCGGTTTCCTTATCGTGACCAGAACACAAATTGACCCAGTCAATATGAGGATAATTGAAGTCCCCCATGATTACAACCCTGTCCTTCCTTGTCACCTCCCTGATCTGTTTCCTCATTTCAAGGTCCCCATCAGATTTCTGGTCTGGAGGACGATAGCACACCCCCAGTATTACATCGCTGCTCAAGCCTGGTAATTTAACCCACAGAGATTCTACGGTGGAGTCGGACCCACCTTCAATCTCTACTTTGCTGGATTCTATCCCTTCCTTAACATAAAGGGCCACCCCACCTCCAACACGCCCCTGCCTGTCCCTCCTGTAGAGTTTATAGCCCGGGATTGCGGTATCCCACTGATTCTCCGCATTCCACCAGGTTTCCGTTATGCCCACTATGTCAATATTTTCCCTTGTCACCAGACATTCCAGTTCTCCCACCTTTGCTCGTAGACTTCGGGCATTCGCATAAAAGCATTTATACACGGAATGCCCCAGGATGGGCTGCTTATTCGCTCCTTTGTCCCTGCATCCTCTCATTGCGCCAAACTGTCTATCACATCCCATCTCCCTACCTTTCCCAATTTCTTCTCCTACCCTGCCTTTGTCTTGTTGTTCTCTAACCTCCCCATCCTCATCCCATAGGGATGAGGAGTCCCGAACCGGATGCCCCTCGGCTCCTGTCGGCCTTCCCCCAGGGATCAGTTTAAAAGCTGCTCTGCCACCTTTTTAATGTTATGCGCCAGCAGTCTGGTTCCATTCTGGTTCAAATGGAGCCCGTCCCTCTTGTACAGGCCCCGCTTGTCCCAAAACGTTCCCCAGTGCCTAACGAATCTAAACCCCTCCTCCCTACACCACCGTCTCATCCACGCATTGAGACCCCTGATCTCCGCCTGCTTAGCTGGCCCTGCGCGTGGAACAGGTAGCACTTCAGAGAACGCTACCTTTGAGGTCCTGGCTTTCAGCTTCCTGCCTAAAAGCCTAAATTTGGCCTCCAGGACCTCCCAGCTACACTTGCCCACGTCGTTGGTGCCGACATGCACCACAGCCGCTACCTCTCCCCCAGCTATCACCAAAATAGCTATAATAGATCCTTTTCACACAATATGTAGGGTAACTGAATACAGCAGTGTGAGGAGGGGTTTAGCAAGAGAGCAGTTTGCCCCTGACTTATGCAAGTTCACCATACTATGTGAACAAATTGTGAAGGCTGTGAATGTACGATCAGGAACTCTGGAAAAAGCAGGACCACTGACGGCTGTGCAAATGGACTCTATATAGATGCAAACTATGTACGTGAACACTGGCCTGCTCCTTTGGGAATCCTACTTTTTGCAGGGTTCCCAACTGCACACATCACATACACATGCACACTATTCATACAACATATTGAACACACTAAGGGCACAATCCTAACCAGGTCTACTCAGAAGTAAGTCCTAGTTTGTTCAATGGGGCTTACTCTCAGGAAAGTGTGGTTAGGATTACAGCCTAAGGGTGAAAATAAGGAGATGTTGCTGGCTCTGGGCTGTAGGTAGCAAAGCACACAGAGAACTGAAACTATGAGTCCCAGTGCATTTGGGACTGGGGTTGAATGGAGCATTGGGGCAGGTCTCACATATTTACAAGGTAAGGTCACATTGTTTGGGACTTTTTTGCCAGGAAATAAGGAAGTTAAAAGGGGGGCATGATTGTGATTTATACAATGATGCATGATCTGGAGAGGAGTTCTCCTTTCTTCACAGTAGCATAATCAGGGGTCAGCCAGTGAATCTGACAGGCTGGAGATTTAGAATGGAATAAGGAAACACTTCTTCACTCAGCACATTATGGAATTTGTTGCTACAAGATGTGGTGATGGCCACTGATGGCTTTAAAGGGGGATTAGACAAATTCATGGAGGACAGGCCTTTCAGTGGCTACCAATCATGATAGCTCTGAGTTACCTCCAGGTTCAAGAGCAGGATGCCTACAAAAGCAGGGCAGCAATGGTGGGAAAGAAGCCTGTTGTTCTCTCCTGCTTGTGGTCTTCCCAGATGCAGATGGTGAATCACTTGGGAAACAGATGCTGGGCTAGATAGGTCCTTGGTCTAATCCAACAGGGATTTTCTGATGTTCTTCAGAAGGAAAAGATCAGAAGCAGAGCTACAAACATGTAGCACATAGAATTAGTCTGGAGGTGGATGCGATCACAAGTTCCAAGTCAACAATCAGCTTGGAACAAGGATACAGAAGAGCAAAAAACAGAATGGCAGGAAGGTTGCAAAAAGCTTGCAATGAAAGCAAGCAGACAGTCAAGTAATTTAGGGCCAAATCCTATCCAACTTTCCAGTGCTGATGCAGCTGCAATGCAGCCCTAAGGCAAGGTAACAAATGTTCCCTTACCTTGAGGAGACCTCCATGACTGCTCTCCATCACAGGATACAGCAAACACCCTGTTGGCATGGCTGCATCAGCACTGTAAAGTTGGATTGGGCCCTTCGCAAGTAAGGAGCCACAGTGTGAAGGCCAAGCAATTGGCAGGCAAGACCTAGATCTGACCAGGTTTTTTTATAGTAGAGTGAGACCAGGAGGAAACAACAGGGAAATGGACCCACACTACCTACAATGATGGAGCTACACTGGGATCTAGGAGGGCAATATGATCCCTTGTCTCCTTCACTTTGCAACCTTGGACGTTGTATAAGAGCTTGGCTACATCTTACCTCTAGCAGAATCCCTCAACTATTTTTGCCAATATGCCTCAATTTATAGCATGAGCAAAACACTGCATTGGGACTGCTCTTTACTGTTACTATATAAGGGATTCTGTTGGCAACAGCCATAGTATAATACTATGCACATACATTGTTGAAGAAATATGAATTCAGAATTATTTAGGTTGGCCTTTCTTTGGTTAATTCCAAGAACGAACACTGCTTTGGTTAATTCCAAGAACGAACACCGTAATCCTTACACCAAACATATACACTGCTAGGCTTCTCCAGACACCAGTTCATGTTATTTACATAATATGAAAGCCTTCAAGTACTTATTGTTTATCATGGATACTAACTATCCTGTTAAAATCATGTAAATTAGTTTAATGAGGTCACTTAATGGCAAAGTGTGAGCTGTAAAATTCTAACAAACAGCTACTACTAAGGTTTTTCAGACTATGTAGCACTAAATCTTATGCTGTAAAATAATTAGTATACAAATAACAGGAATGCAAGGCAGCCATTTATATCCTTTTCACATGCTGATTAACGTAATACAGCATTGGGCTCAAAACAACCAATTTTACAAGCAAGTTTGGGCAATGCTTTATTAGCCTGTCTTACGGTGTTTTTCTTCCTTGGTCTGTTGCACAATATAGAAGCAGCCACATAAAAAGACTTAACCTCAAATTACCCAACAAATGCTCACCTCAGGGCTGAGTTTCACTGGAAAAAACAAAATCACATTGCTTTGATGGCCAAAGAGCAATGCTTAGGAATCTCTCGGTAAAATTGGAATACAGATTGAATTTGAATAATTAATTTTAATGTTTCTGGTAACGTCGTGCAGCATTAAAATTTAATTTGTTTATATACTTTAATGCAGAGAAAAGAGTATAGTTTCCAGAATAAAGAGGGGATTTTTAAAGTAAACCATACAGAAAGGTTCTTAACTGCAGAAGCCGCATTCTCTCTCTTTGTCTCTCCTTTGCCCACTCTATATGCCTAAATCAGTGGTTCTCACACATTTAGCACCAGGACCCACTTTTTAGAATGGGAATCTGTCAGGACCCACTGGAAGTGATGTCATGACCGGAAGTGACATCATCAAGCAGGGAAATTTTTAACAATCTTAGGCTGCAAACTTACCCAGAAGTAAGTTCTATTTACTATCATTGTTCAAAGATTATACATAGTAGCTTGTTAACAGTACAGATCAGTAACATTTCCCCAAATGCAATCACATACTGTGGTAGCATTAAGTCGAATACAGCCATTTTCAACCTTTTTCAGCTCACGGCACACTGACAAAGCACTAAAATTGTCAAGGCACACTACCAGTTTTTTACTTACATTAAATCACTACATTACAATTAATTTTTAATTAATATAATTGATACAGTTAAATCATTACATGACAAAGAAACTCACAATAAACTTGGAGAGGAAAGTATATGTGATTCTGGAAAGGAGGAAAAATGTTTTGAAGTAGGGCGATCAGATGTTATTGAAGTGTTATGCCCGAATGTGTTGGCAAAGAGAGGTCCAACTGAGCACATAGTGGAGAGATGAGGGGTGAAGGGCAATGAAGAGACATGAGTGAAGCAACTACAGCATTCAGCTGGAGTGGGGGGGAAGAGAATGAGAGGCAAGTGATTCTGGACCTTAGGAAGGTGGGGATGAGTGAGGGAGGGACAGTAAGATTGGTGCTAACTGCAATTATGAGATTTGGGAGGGAATGTACCTGTGGGAAGGAGAGGGGTGGGGAGAGAGAAGTGCCAATTGCCTGCTCATTTAAGAAAAAAGAGTGAAACCAAAAGCCCACTCCTAGGCATGTTTACTCAGAAGAAAGCCCCATTATAGTCAATGCAGCTTACTCCCAGGTAAGTGAGGATAGGATTGTGGCCCAACGCCATTCCTCTAAAAGGCAAAAGCAAGGCAGGGAGGGTCACTTTGGGGAGTTGTAGGCAAACTGTGGCAAGGAAAAGGGACTTAGATGGACCCTTTTAGCCAGCCAATTCTTAGGCTGGTGGCCTCAGCAGACTCACTCATTTCCTACCTGCTTGCCTGCTCCTGGCTCCCTCTTCTCATTCACTCTGCTCGGACCTCCTCCAGTCTTCTCTGGCTGCCCAATCAGCACGCGGGCCAGGTAACAACCGCCTCAAAGCCCAAGCCTAGACATGTCTACTCAGAAGTAAGCCCCAAAATAGTCAGCGGGGCTTACTCCCAGGTAAATGAGGATAGGGTTGTAGCCTTTGTCTTGCTCAGGAGTAGGAGCAAGCAACAGCAGGAGGTGCAAAGCAACCACAACCAGCCCCTTTGCTGCCTGCTCCTTTTTCTTCTGCTGCCATGTGAGGCTCAAAGCAGCTGCTTCCCCATGTGCACGGCTACTGCCTGTCTGCTCTGGTCCTGCGGCACACCCGATGCAGCCTCGTGGCACACTGCTGGTCTAATATATTAAAAATAAAATATTGAAATGAATGGGGACCCACCTGAAATTGGCTTGTGACCCACCCATGGTTTGAGAAACACCGGCCTAGCTGAGTTGCAATACTACTACCATACTGCATTCCGGGGGAGGGAGGTGGGAAGGGTGGAGCTTTGCTCCACCGGATCCAGAGCCTCAGTGTTGGGCTGCCCGCCCAAAATGGAGGCTGTTGATTCTACACTGGGTCACCATAGAATTGAGTAGTCCCGTTGCAGGGCTACTCACTTCACCCAGGGGAAGCGGAGGAGCCACCAGTGGCTGCCTGGAGTGTGCAGAATGTGGTGGCAGCCATTTTCGGAGCCGCTGCAGCTAACGGGTTTCTAAACCTTTTTTGCTCATGGCCCTGTTTTGAGCCTCTTTTGAGCATACACCTGGCAGTTAGATTTGGTTGCCCCCCCCTTAGAAATGTAATGTGGTCTCCTAATGTTCTATTTTTCCATGTGGCTCTCTAGAAATATGGCTTGGCCACCTGGAAGGCCATGTGGGTCAGGTTAAGAACCACGGATCCAGACTTAGGCTTTGCCCACATAGGCTTCCTGTTTGGGTCTTTGATTCAAAACGGATTTCGTTCCAATTGTGCACAACACAGCAACAATGCTGACTTGGGCCTGATCCATCACTCATCTACTCTGCCAAGCGTAGACTCTGGGAATTCATGTGGTATACCAAGGTAAACAAATATATGGGAATTACTAATGCTTGCTGCCTGTCCAATTCTCATGAAAGGCATTGAATTAAGTGGACTTACCGGACCTATCCTGCCTTTAAAATCCTATACATATAGGAGTAGGGAAAGATTATTAAAAGGCAGGTGTATGTGTGTGTTCTTTGTTCATATTGTTTTCTGACAGATGCTTTTGGAAATCAACAAACTGACAGTAAAAATGACAAGCAGCTGTTTTAAAGTTGCTCAGAGATTTCAAAAGAAGGAACCATCCGGAGGAATAAGAATGTGAGCAGCAAACAGGCTATATTGTCAGACGCAAAAATGATTTAGATGCCCTCTGCTTCATCGTATAAGGACAGAAACAACAGCACAGGATGTGTTTATTTAGAAGATAATCTGCTTTTTCAAACAGCATAGGAAATATTGCTCACATGTGAGTGATGAAAATTGTTTAGAGGTATGGAAAGTGAAACAGGAGGCAGGATCATCTGCTGGAGAAGGGTAGGGGGGAGGGAAGGATACATTTGGAAGCCCAAGAGGGTCAGAATGCTTCCGGCAGTGCTCAATTTCTTCTGTAGTTGCGACACCAGAGCAAAGTCAACAGAGTTGTCTCTTCCTCCCTTTTCTGGCCACCACCGAACAGTTCTTGCTCAAGCTTGGGCTCTTACCAACCAATGGAATTGGCACCCTTCTATCATAATGTCTCATGGTGGGAATGGTACATTATAATGATCACAGTAGTGGGGTAGTCAGGGCAAAATATGATTACATTGTCATATGCAGGTGACATTCGTAATTAATAAGTGAAACAAATAGTATCAGCAACTTGTTTAGCCATAGATAATACATCAATGATCAGTGTCTTGATATTTATCTGTGGCTGAAATCCAATGAACTATTTCAGAGGGGCTGAGCACTGAACATCAGACCGTCCCCATTGTTTTGAATACTCTATTACTTTCAAAAGTAGCTTCCCACGTGGCATGGATGGCTGCTGTTTGAGAAATGCAAGCTCAGTGTCTCCAAAGATATATATGTGTTGATGTGCCTGTGGAACAGGGCTTTCTCTGCAGCGGCCCCCTAGATGTTGAATTCCCTTCTCTGGATGGTATGGGGGGGGGGGGTACCATCTTTCTCCCAGCCTTTTTGAGAATACTGAAAACTCATTTCTGTAGCCATTTCATTAGGGTTTTAAGAGTAGAATAGCTAATATCTGCTGCAGCTAAAAGATGATTGTCTCTTATTGCTGTTATTAATTTGTGTATTGATTTATTGTGCATTAATTTATCAAATTGTTTTAATCATTTCAATTATGCTTTACTCGCTGTCCTGGGATCAGTTGTGATGAAAGGTGGGCTATAAATGCAACTAATTAACTAACTGAAAATTGGCCCCCAAGTGGTGATTTCCTGAAGGCCGACATATCATAGAAGATTGCAAACATCATCAGGTGTGCCATGCTTAACAAGGCTCACTCTGAACTATGTCAGGTGAGTATTCTCCACTTACCAGAAATACCTTATTCTCTAGTATTCTACTTTTTTCTCAGGTGGATAGGTAGCAATAAGGACATTTGGGGGCTACCACTGTGTTCCCTATTGCCATTGGAGTCTGACCCTTTACGACCGCACAGCTCCTGTACCAACTTTTTCTCAAGCTTTCAAGAGCTGGCTGACTTGTAACAAGCTCAAGCCCCATCTTGAGACATCACCAGATCCCCACCTCAGAAATACCAGGTTTTTGAATGCATCAACTCTGAAAAGCGTCAGAAGGCCCACATTTATCAGAGGGCCATGTTGGCTGCTGAACTCTCAGTACAAGTGGGATGCATTAGTGCCCAACACACAACTGTTACCCTGCATATGCCTGATCTCGTCTGATCTCGCAAGCTAAGCAGGGTCAGGCCTGGTTAGTACTTGGATGGAAGACTACCTGGGAATACCAGGTGCTGTAGGCTTATACCATAGTCTTTCGAGACTGAAGGTTGCCAACCATTCAGGGTGGGCAGGGGACATCATGGAGGCCAGGTGCAGTGTTCTGTCCCATGGACCCAATAATCAGGTGCTGACACTCCAATTTGAGAATTCTAGAGACCTTCCAAGATTCCAGTCCGAAAGGCAGAAACCATCACTAAAAACTGAATAGAAGCAGAACTCCTATGAAAGATTTAATTTCAGGGAGAAGAAGGAAATTCCAAAGCAAATTAATGAAAACATCATCCTAATCATCATCTACAGAGCCCATGTTCAGGGAAAAGAAAAAAACAAAAACATTTATCATTATGTTAATGTTCTGTAGGCTTATGGTGACTCACAGTAAATACCAATCAAGCCAATCAAATTCATGTAAAATCAAACTGAAATAAAAGATGCATGTAGCATCTATATTTTCTTTCATGTTTTACTTTCATATGCTACGATGTGGCTGTCTCATCTTTTTTCTTTGTTATCAGACTACAGCATCAAGATACTTTATGGTATTCCCCTTGCTTATTGGCTTTTGAAGAAATCTTTGATATAGCAGGCTTTTAATTAAGATTAATTGAAGGGGAGTTGTCACTGTTTACCTCCTTCCAATATGGGCTTTTAATTCCTAATGCAAGAGGAAAAGGATAAATGCCTCCTATGTATTGTTTGTCAGTTCGGAAGAGAATCAGTCTAGTTTATCTAATTAATGTCAGGAAAGATACCAGGATACAGTAACATAAGTATTGAAGGGAGAAAAGGTTTTTAAATCAGCCAAGGCCTCATAATACAGCTTTGTTGTGCTAGTTAGATTCATAATAGAGGAACAGTGGTATGCATAAATTCACAAACCTCCTGCACATACATTTGGATCCCATCTCCCAGAAAAGAAACTTATAGGCTTTTTTTGCACTTCTTTTAATATAGAAATGCAAAACTGCCTTTCCTCAGGCAGTGAAGCAAAATTTAGAAATAATTTGGGTTAGCATTTTAGGTATGTAGAATAAACCTTGGATATGGTGTGTATGACTATTACACAATGGTCATGGAGTCTGACGTGAAACAATTTTTTCCAAGGAGCAAACCCAGTCAGTTTAGACCTAAGCTTTCATTCTGTATGGACTTTTCATTTAGCATAATTGTGCTGACATTTTGATAGTGGCCAAGCACCATAATTGAGGAACTAGCAAGATCTGATCCCTGCAAACTGTCTTAAAGGGGGCAGGAGAGGTTTCCTTTCATTTTCAGGAGCTGGTTTAACAACTTCACTCCCTCTAGGTGGCTGGTCTCAGGTGCTACAGGTAGATCTCATCATCTGCCATCTTAAATCACTCCAATTTCTCAATCCATCCCCCCAGTAGTCAGGCTGACTGCAGGTGGTCTGCTATATCCTAGGATGTCCTTGCCCTTAGGTAGACAAATTAATGGAGGCAGTTGGAAACGAAGTTGTGACCTGTTTAAATGAAGCCAAACTACTCATTATGTTAAGCATGTAACTGGATCTGATGTGCTTAACTTTTCTATACTAAATAGAAGTCCAAGAGGGCTGATTCAAATCAGAACAGTAGTGTGGGGATACAGGAGTTTTAATGGGAGTTTTCCTCTTAAGGCAAATAAGAGACAAGCAAAAGTTAACCCCTCAATACTGTGTCCCTAATCCAAATCAGATGTCTTCCCTACAACTCTTATTTAGTACATAAATTTAAGCACATCAGCCTTGATTATGTACTTAACGTGAATGTTGGTACTGAATAAGGGGCACTTGGGCAATTGGTCTAGCTACGTTTCAGTTAGTCTCTTTGTTGCCAAATCAGTGATAACTTTTGCAGGCAGTATAAAAGATTGAGATAAAAAAATAGTGGTGGTCTCCCATGATTTTCTCTTTCTGTTCAATTTGTTCTATATCATATTTTACACCATTCAAAATCAGTCCCTCAGCTATTCATAATGCTGAAGGAATATAGCAGATCTTCCGGCTATAAATGACTATAAAATAATCTCTGAAGTCTGGCTATATGATAAATAAAGTAGACAGTTTAATGATTACTGGCAAAAGAACAACAGAACACATTGATATTTGCAGATATATTGAAATGCAGCCCAAAGGGACTTGCATGTATTGCAGAAGGCCCTAGTAAAACGAACAATATATAATTTCTATTTTGCACTACACATCCCATGGAAGAATATACATATACAGAAGGTTATGGTTTAACTGTAATACCTTCTTTAACCTATTACTGTTTGACCCTAATCTATTACACTCTACTTCCCTAGTATAGTTATCAGCAGTAATTTGCCAATTCTCCATAATGCAAAAGGAGTTATTCTTGTAGTAATTTTAATTTATATTCAAACTTGACATCAAGGTTATAGGTGAAAGGAAAAATGATGACCTTAAAAGAACATCTAAAAAAGAAAAGAAAGCATGCAGACATTCCACCTGAGAAAACTTATCCTACTTATTTCTCTTTATGAATAATGAATTAACTACTTAAGTACAGTATAAAGAGGATTTTTTGTTTTTGTTATTTACAAGGAAAACTAAATACTGCTACGGGACAGTACTCTTTCTTCTAATAAGGCTTGCATTGGGATTTTCTTGGCGATTCCACTGAAATAAATGACATTCTCACAATATCAGTGTTTGTAAGATTGGGTCCTAAAAGAGACGGTGGGCACACAGAATGACAGAATGGATGACTCATGTTTTGCTGGGCATTTGATTTATTTATTTATTTTAAAACTGAAGCACTTCCTCCCCACAATGGCAGACTGCTTTTGAATCTCACATGAGTTTCAAAGGTAGAATGCAATTCAGGTTTGTAGCTGTAGTACAACAAAAGCAGTCAAAGGAGCCTAGCAGTTCTTTTAAGTTCTTGAGTGTGACTGAAGGAGCTCGTGGATTAAAAATAATATAAAAGGATCCACAGTGATTGATGTTCTCCAGTTTTTCCATAAACTCTTATAATCCCAGTGGTTATTAAAAGCCAATACATTTTTATGAGGTTGATATGAATAATTCTTGCAGGACTTATCATTTTTGTTCATGTTCTGAGAGGTGGAGGGGATAGACAGTCATCTTCTTGACCCAGCCAATGGCAGCAACAGTTACCCTGTACATGCCCGATCTCGGAAGCTAAGCAGGGTTAGGGAATACCGGGTGCTGGGAATAAGCGCCTGGGAATACCGGGTGCTGTAGGCTTATACCATAGTCTTTCGAGACTGAAGGTTGCCAACCAATGGCTGGTCTCAATTCCACTTTGACTGATAACACATTACTCAATGGAGCTGTTCAAGTCAACAAAGACCTTGCTGTTACAGTGCAGCAACAAAGGATGGGTGGGTGGTATCAGGACATTGTGAGGCTCAATGGCAGAGATGAATGCAATACCTGTCTCACTCATAAAAGAGTCAAAGGGGGTTGGCATGTAGGCTTCGTCTTCAACTAGTAATGCAACCACAATTTTTGCTTCCGGCGCTTTAGAAAGTGAATGAGTAGGGCTTGGCACATAAACTTTAGGTTTAATTTTAAAACTAATGAAAATGGTAAATAAAACATTTAACGTGTAAGTGCTTTTTCATTGAATTCCCTACCCAGACAAACTGAACACCTCAATTATTTTTGAATGTAGGCATTTTACAGTAGAATTTCTTTTTATAACCAGTAGTTTACCATCTCCTCTTTATATCATGTTGTTATTAAAGGAAAAAAGAACACAAAAAGCAATGGAAATGCTTTCCCCTGCTGCTGTTTATTTCACAGACTCCTTAAGATACCTCTTGTAAATAAAGTTTTGCAGGACTTTACCTGCCCTGACCTGCTAATAACGTTGCTGTAAATGGCTAGGTGGGAAAAAAATGCGATGACCTTTCAGATGTTCCACAGTTTACAGCTTAAACACTGCATTAAGAATACTAAAAATAAACTAAGCCTTTATTTTGCTTTATTGAAACCGAATGCCTACATTCTATTTGTCGTTCTAAATATTTCCATAAAATGAGTGGTGAACGAAAGCTTTGCAAAGTTAAAAGCAATTTTCAAAAGGGCAATGCTGCAATGCATACCTTAACAACACTATTAATATGAATAATGGATTCTGCCTGAAATTGTATGCCGTGGATAAGGCAATGACCGACAGAATCTATGTCAAGTGCATTGCGCAGGTAATGCCCTTGAATGCTGCGCAATCTGTTTTATCACTTATTGGTGCAATTAATGGGGATTAATACTACACTAAGGAAGTCAAAGCCTAATGTTTTTCAAGCATGACCAGCAGGGACAAAGGCAAAGTCAATGAGTAGGCTGTATGCCAAAGGACAGGGAGTTAATAACAAAAGCAATATTTCAATTGGTATTGCATTTTTTTTGTCCTTTTGGCTTGTAAAGATTAAATCTTCTGCTTTGATTATGTGACTTTGGCCTTTACTGGCTTGTAACTAGCATAGCAGGTGATTCAAAGCAGGAAATGAGAGCAAGTTCTATACTAATGGGGCAGGGCAAAGAAAAAAAAAATATTTGAAACTTCATTGCTGTACTTATTAGAAGCACCTGTGAGCCAACTGAACATAAGATCTTTCCCAGCATTGCTGAGAGAAGTCAGGAATCAAATGGGGGACCTTCTACCTGCTCAGCCAGGGTTGGTGCCAAATTATAAGAGGCTCTTTGCAAACTGCCCTCCATAGGTAACATCCTACCTGAGCTGCAAACCCCATCCAAACACACAAGGTTTATTCTCCATTGGTGTGGGGGCTACATTGGTGAATGGAATGAGAGGGTGGTCAATGACACATCAACCATCCCAGCCGAAACACTCACTCCACTACCACCGCACAAAGGCTATAGACACAGAGGGGGTCACTGGGGTTGAAAGGAGGGCCCTTTGAAGTCCCTCAAATGCTACCCAACAATGCCAAACCATGATGCTGGCCCCATACTCTACTGCTCAGTGACATCCCAACTGCTCCCACTGGTAAAAAAGACTAACAGCGCGAGTCCTATCCCTTATCTCTGCCGGTGTAATGTGCATTCCATTGACTGAAGCACCAGAATCGAGGCAGAGGTGCCTGGATCCTAGTGCATGTTGTGCAACATTATTACACTTGCCAATGTTGCCCATAACAAGGCCAGCAGCAAAGTCAGTGTCGGCCATTGGCATGGACCGGCAGCAAGGCTACCATCCTCCAAGGCAGAAGTCAGCAGAGGGGGTGGGAAGTTGGAGGGAGTGGGGGCATTTCAGGGAAGGGGTAAGAACAGGGCCAGAGAATAGGCAAGGGGGTGTTTCTACTGACAATGGTGCACACCGAATCTTATCTTCAACTTTGCAAACCTCTCCACCCCTTTCCTTATTATAGTTGGTGCATGTCCAAAGAAGTGTTTGGGCAACCTACCTGGAGGTCTGTACAAAATACTTTCACTTACCCCCTGCACCATAGGATGCAGCATGTGCCTTTTGGGTGCAGCTGCATAATCTCTGGTGGTGGGGGATGGGATTGGGATGTAAGTCAGTTTCATTTTGCCACATGAAATTGCTGCCACTTGATGCATTTTTTTTTTTAAATAAAGTTGACAGCATGAGAATCCGAGTCTGGCAGAATAAACACAAGCCTGACAATTTACCTTTTATTTCAGAGTTTTCAAAGCAAAGGCTGCCATATTATACAGATTTGCATTTCACATGGCTGAGTTTATGGCCAAAAAAGAAGTATTTCAATAGATATGCCTGCTTTGTTAATGGCTCATGAACTTAAAGGTGATTATGCAAACCCAGCTAATTATAGGTTGATACCTTGTGAGTCATCACTAATGTAGTTTACAGTACCCAAGATGTGTTGAGAAGTGCTTCTCCCATCACTTCAGAGTGAAAACATTGCCATATCAACCTCACTTTAAAATAATGCCCCTTTTCTTTTAATTTTCCAGTCTGATAGAGCAAGTACCTATTCAGAGAAGGTGATTCAATTCACAAACGTGCCAGACTTCAACCCCATAACAAATCAAGTCCCCGCCTATTTGGTTACAGTTCTTCTACTGTTTATGTGAGGCTCGAGTTTGAAAATACCTATTTTTTTTAATGGATGATCTATTATTGAGAAATCTCATTGTATTCAGAGGGTTTTCTTTCTGGGGAATGTGTGTTTTTTGGATTAAAGCTAGGAAGTACTTTAGTTTTGGTTGGCTTTCACCCTCTTCGGGCAACAGTGAAAGGCAGGCTTAATAACAATTGAGTTACGCCTGGAGTCGGGTGGACGCCCTATGAGTTTGGAGGACGTAGACGGCTAGGGCCATTTCCCCCCCGCACTTGGGACGGGTATTGTTTACCCTCTTGTTGCCTTGTTGCTATCTGGTATTCAATAAAGTGGCCCATTTTAATACCATACCTGTTGTCGGCTGTATTTATTTGGGGAGTGCATGGCAATGTGTGTTTTTTGGATTAAAGCTGGGAAGTACTTTAGCAGGGTTTAAAAAATTTTTTTTAAATTTTTTTTTTTTTTTTTGCAAGGCAGGAAGAGTTTTGATTGGCTTTCACAAAACAGCATCATTTAGATAAACTGTATTGTGTAGCTTGATTTACGTTTATTATTTATATAATTTAGAGCGCAATCCTAACCAACTTTCCAGCACTGACCTAGCAGCAATGCAGCCCCAACGTGAGGTAATAAACCTGCCCTTACCTTGCAGTGGCCCCCTTGATTGCCTCCCCACTGCAGGATGCAGTGCACATCACAGGGACACAGCTATGTCAGTGCTGGAAAGTTGGTTAGGACTGTGCCCTTAGTGTTAGCTGTGTTGTCCATTTCCCTTTTACTTAACATTTTTACATGCTCCATAAACACATTGACTTGTTATCTCTACCCTAAATCCATAAACCATTTGATGTTTCACTTACAATTCTGGTCTGTGGGCTTTTTTACTGATTCAGTTTTACCCAATGGGGAGTAAGAAGAACTAGACTTTCACAGGATTTCTTGTAAATAATTTTCTTTCTAACCCAATGTATTTGTCCAGGTTTTTGCATTTTTTAATCTGATGCTGTCACTTGCTGAGTTCAAAATCTCTCCGTTTTGCACTGTTGAGATTATTTTAATACTGTTTTGGTTTTATTTTGATTATTTAATATTTTGTGTTGTTTTGATTATTTAATATAGTATTGGATTATTCCAATATTGTTGGATTATAAAATAACTGTTGGATTGCAAGGCAGCATAGTCATGCTCTGAATCCATCAATCCATCTGTTCTCTTCCTGGCGGCATGCTTTTAGTGCCATTAAAATCAACTGAAGGTGTAATTTGAGAAAATAATTTGAGAAAAAATTTCCAGTTTGTACAAGTAATCTGTTTTTGTACCTTGTTTCCTACAAACATATGATCAGATTTGATTTTGTAAAAGCTTTGTTGTGACAAACTATGCAAAAAGGAGTACAGAGGGATTTTTTCAAAGGAGTTAGCAACAGAAAGGTTACAAATTTAACAGTGCAATTCTATGCATGTCTACCTAAAAGTAAGTCCCATAGAGTTTAATCAGCTTGCTCCCTGTTCAATGTAGGTTTGCAGCCAAAATGATGTGAACATTTATTTTCTACTGAATGCTTACCTAGAACTAAAGCTTTTGGCCACTCTCATGCTAAAGCTAATGTACTGAAATGCAAGACACAAGTATACCTAGAAACGGAATGCATTGCAAAGGCCATTCAGACTGTTCCAGCAACTCCTGTTTGAGTGCTGTTCTAAAGGCTGATTCAGACATTATGAGGCAGCCAAGTTTTCTGGGTATGTGTTCATGTCTATTCTAGACATATGTGTGTGCTGCATCCTCTAATGTTAAAAATAAGATATAGGCTGCAATCTTCCTATACATATTTTCTTGGGAGTAAGCCCCATTGAGCACAATGGTACTTACTTCTGAGTAGACATGTGCAGGACATGTGCTGATATTTCCAAAGAACTGAGAGCCCAATCCTAAGGCACGTCTGTGAGGCTTACCGCTGGACAGGCGCCCGTGCTGGCCAGCACTGGGCTAGCGCCAGGCAGGTGCCCATCCTCCGCTGCTCTGTGGTCTCATGGACCCCCAAGCCATGGCACAGTAAGCCGGGGCGGGGAGGGGGACTGGGAGGTGGCGTTCCAGGGAGGGGGGAGGCGGAGGGCGAAGAGGGGGCAGGGAGGAGGTGTGACAGGGAGGCAGGAGGCGGGGAAAGGGCAGGCGGGAGGCGTGCCAGGGGAGGGATCAGAGGGCAGAGGGGTGTGTCCGTTGGAGCTCCTCTCCACCGGATCCTGTTTGTTTGTGTAGGGCTTAGCGCCCTACATGAACACTTTCACCTTATTGCCGACCTTTTCGTCAGTGGTAAAGTGAGTAGCCCCATTGCGAGGCTGCTTCCCTTAATGCGAGAAGGGGATGAAAGTTCCCTTCTCCCGAGGTGCTGCCCGCAGTAGCCCAAGGCGAGCAGGATCCAGTGGCAGCCATTTTCGGTGCCGCCGAGGCTGGGCGCCCCAGGCAGCTCAGGATTGGGCTTAGTAAATGCAGAACGCTGTATGTTATGCACTGCAAATGGAAATGATTTCTTTTCAGAAACCATAACATACCTCAGAGCATTGTGTTTTTTTTGCATAGTTTGATGAGGGGAAAAAAATAGGCATAATTCTTCCAGGGCTGACAGAAAATCTGCCTGCAGCCACCTGGATGCAGACTGAATCAATTTGTATACTCAATCAGGTACAACAGAAAACAAAAAATAAAAACAAAAAACAACAATTGGAACACCACAGAAATTTTCAGAGAAAATAATAAGGGCTGTCATCATCTCCCCATCTCATTTCCCTAATTCCCTGCCCATCTAGAGAGTACTATAGATCCATTGTCACCAGCAATAGAATAATGCACCACAACAGGGCCAGCCTTAAGAGCTATGGGGGCCCAACTGGAAATACATTTGTGGGCCCCCCGCTTCGTAATTTTTTTTAGCTCTTAATTTGAATGGAGCCAGAACAAGAAAAAAAAATCTGTTACTTCTGTGCAAGTGGATAAGACTTCTGTGTCTTTAGTGGCTGTGCAGAATAGGCGCCTGGAAGGTCAGCCGGAGGGGGGACGGAGCATGCACCCAGCCTGCAGCATTCCCTGACTCTCGCCCACTGCTGCCTTGTCCACAGTGGCCTGCTCTGGAGTGAGATGGTGGAGAGGACGGTGCCGGGAGCTGCAAGGCCAGGGAAAGAGCAAGGTGTGCATGCTGCCGCCTGCCTGGCACCAATTTCGAGTCAATCGGAAGCAGCAGTGGACAGGAGCAGCTTCCAAAGTGAACCAATTGAGGGCCAATTGGAAGTTGTGGTAGGCGGAAGGGCAGTGTGGGACCCCACCATGCGCGGGGCCCAATTGGGTGTAATCTCTCCAGTTGCCTAAAAGCCAACCCTGCACCAAAGAGTAATCTGTATTGCTTCTGAAACTTACTTCTTGGGATCAGTAAAAGGGTCAAAAATGTGACATGCTTGCATGCATTTCCTACTGCAGAAGTGGTTGGTTTCACCAAATTCCACACCTTTAAAAGATTACAGAGTGTACCATCCGGGGAAGGGACAATTCATGCTGTGGCTTGTGACTCACACCCTTGAGTATCAGTAAATCTAGCTCTGAACCCTCAGAAATCATTGTAGTTTCAATACAATCCACACCCAAACCTTTCAAAGGCTTTCAAGAGTTCTTTATAAAATCTGTTACTGAGGACCAACAGCTTCTTAAAGTTTAAGTAAAACTGCTAAGGGCTCAGTAAATGGATGTTAAGGCAGTGGGGGGGGGGGGAACACACCAAACTCCATCATCCTTGACAACAACAACCTAGATCTCCTATGTGATACAGCACTGTAGCTGGAAACTTAAGCCAGACAACCAGGAAGGAAAAATCTGCAGAGAATGGCTGCTCCTGACTTGCTGCCCTATCCCAGCTCTCTGGAGCGCCACCTCAAACAGTACAGCTTATAATGCAGAGCTGCTCAGCGTCTGGGCAGTCCCTGATGATGTCGGCGTGATCACTGATGATGACTGGTCTGGTGATCCATTTCTGCCTTGTTCTAGCATCTTCCTTCTTTGATTTGTTCGTGCGGCTGAGCAGACTGCGTGTTTGAGAGAACAGAATCGCATTCCTCTTCCCCAATGGGTTGGGCATCACAGTGTGTTAATATCTTGACTGAATTAAGACATCTTTAATTTTTGAAATAAATAGACAAGGCAGTTGCCAGTTCTTTCCTCTCCCCCCTCCTCCCACCATTTGTGAGTTTAGAGAGATGATAGTAATCACACTGCGGAATTGCTTAGCAACTGCAGAGCTTTGTTGTTGTTTTTTGTTAAGTGAATAAGTCATAATTCATATGTGAAAAGATTGCAGGGGGCTAGCAGCACACAGTGCAGTTAAGGCTTCATGCTGAGAACTCCATTCCCTCCTGGAAGCAGATTATAATACTACTATATACAACGTTTCTAATATGCAGATTGAGCAGTGACTGGCCAAATAGTCTTCTGCTTGGTGATTTGTTGGTCTTTTACACATTAGCCTACCAGCTAAGGTTTGTAAATCACCCTAGCACTGAAAACAAGTAATGCGAATGGCTTCTTAAATGAGTTCACGGTGCTGAATCAATCTTACTAGACCTAAACATGTTAAAAGAAGGCAAAGTTTGAACTACATCAAATAGTGCTGCAATTTCTGCAGCCGAAAACATCAGGTCTCCATGTGTACCTGAGAGATGGAATAAATAATGCTTTCTCAAATTAATCACATTAATTTACTCTCTTTGACAATTTGATACCTCTTGAGAATGTCCATCTGAACAATTGGTTCAGATTGACTCTCTGAACCAATCTCAAATCTGAAAGATTTACGCTTTACTCTCTTTGACAATTTGATACCTCTTGAGAATGTCCATCTGAACAATTGGTTCCATTTAATTTGATTTTGTAAATTTGCTCCAAAAATAATTAAAGTCAGACACTTTATTTTCATTGCTACAGCATGGGCATGACATAGCAACCTAATCACATATTGAAATTTTTTCTTTTGGGGTCTGGGCATAGTTGTCACTTGCCCATCCAGAAAAATAGCTGGGTTCAAGAACACTCCTAATTTCTTCGAGGGAAGTGTAATCCCAGCCAGATGAGGCTGACACTACACTAGCAAGCCGGCAGATCTCCTGACAAGTGGCACCTCAGTCTTGTCTCTATTGTTTCAGTCTCTTAGCCCTCATCCAGTCCGCCACTGCCACCAGGCAGAGGTTCAGAATTTCCACAGCTTCCCCAGTAAATGATGGAAAAAAAGAGCTAGAGCTTGAAATATATGTCAGGTTTATGATGTCAGTTTGAGTTCATCTGCATTCTTTTTTCCCCCTCAAACTAATTGTTATCCTGCACATGCCTGATCTAAGAAGCTAAGCAGGGTCAGGCCTGGTTAGTACTTGGATGGGAGACTGCCTGGGAATACCAGGTGCTGTAGGTTTATACCATAGTCTTTCAAGACTGAAGGTTGCCAACCATTATTTTCAAATTGTAAGCCACTTGGGAATAGGATTGTTAACATGAAGTAGGGGAGTGGTGAGCAACTGGTCCCGCTGCACAAGGGGAATCCTCTCCTAGCTAGACTACTTTCCATCTCGGTTGCAGGGAGGGGCAACATGCAGTTTCGCCCCTCTCCGTGACTGTTGCCCCTCCTCCCTCTGGACTGCCTGGCACTGGCAGGGCTGCTAGCAGCAGCCCAATTGTTGCCCACAAGTGCTGTTGCCTGCAAGTTGTTGTCCCCTCAGCCACGTTGTTGCCCCCACCCACCCCATAGCCCGGTGCACTTCTACCCCCTGCACCCCCATAGCTACGCTACTGAGTGACTCATAAAACAAGTTCTTTCTGTATGGGGAAATCCAACACCTGATTCAGATTCCCAAATCAGCATAGCAAGCAAAATAGATGCCAACTGTAAATATCATTTTTCATTATTTAGATTTGTGGTTTTGCACACAGCTAATTTAACAGCCCAATTTGATCCTTGGACCAGCCCACCAGTGAAGCCTCTACTCATACTGTGGCTGACAGAAAACCTCACAGCAGAGAGATAAGAAAAACAATTGCTTACTTACCTACTTCAATATGCCATAGTCCCCAATGGGCACACTTGAATCTGCACCAGCCCTTTGGCTGGCATAAGTTCGAGTGGGCCCAAGAATGTGTGTCAAGGCCTGGAAGGGAGCATTGGATATTGGCGCCACCACTGTCACCAATATTTGCCCTCTGCTCTCTCTGAACACACCCCCAGCCAGCCCTGATACTACCCCTCCCAGTACAATGCTCCCCTTCCCCATCCATGGTTCAATTCTGCCACCTACATACTGGCTCACATGCATAGTCACCAGTGATTTGTGCTGGTGGCCCTGTTCTACAATGCACTGCTTTGACTACATGCCAGCAGCCTATACTTTCCAATGAGGGAAACCAAGTTCTGTCACTGTAAGGCCCAGATGGGATTGGGCCATAAGTAAGCTAGGATTGAATGAGTGCTAAAGTCAAGCAATCCAGGACATGGAAAATGTTTTAAAGGTTTAAAAATTACAAGGATGGCACAACATGCAGAAAAACCTTAAAACTGTGTCCAGCCATATACTGCAACCTTATGATATGTCAGATCTAGCACTAACACGTAACAGATTATCGTCACCTGCATGATGCAGTCAGGAGGCAAAGGCACTACACACAGAAACTGAAAGTAAACACTGTATAAGAAGTGAGCAAGGAAGTGGTGAATAGCTAGGTTTACGGTTCCATTTTCTCCCCACTGTCCCATTTGCACCATTCAATGACAGCAAGCTGATGATCCCCACTGCCTCTGGCTGTATTTTGCCAACATCCTCTGCTTCTTCCCACAAAGCATACAATGTCCCAGTTTCTTGCACAAGGAGCTTTTCCCTACTACTGGGAAGGAGGTGGGCAGCCGAATCTGAACTTGCGTTGAAACAGACAGGCTGAGTGGCCTGCACTGTATCCAATATAAGGTACATGCCGGCTGGAGCCCAACTCGGGGTAAGGGGATATTTTCCTTTTGCACCTTTTCCATTTTCACTATGTCTTTTTTGAGATGCGGCGACCAGAACTGGACACAATACTCCAGGTGTGGCCTTACCATAGATTTGTACAACAGCATTATAATATTAGCCGTTTTGTTCTCAATACTTTTTCTAATGATCCCAAGCATAGAATTGGCCTTCTTCACTGCCGCCGCACATTGGGTCGACACTTTCATCGACCTGTCCACCACCACCCCAAGATCTCTCTCCTGATCTGTCACCGACAGCTCAGAACCCATCAGCTTATATCTAAAGTTTTGATTTTATGAGATCAAATCAATACTTATGAATAAAGTATTGTGATCTTAGGCAAGAAACTGTTGGCCCAACCACATGCAATACATGCTCCCTCCAGGGCAACTCTCTGCATGTAGAGTACACTATTTGCAGATATTAAATCATGACAAATCAGACAAACAGTGTGATGCAAGAGAGGATTAGACCCTCAGGTAGATCTCTGTCTTCTCATTCCTCTAGCATAACCTAAAGAAACAGGTGTTTTGTTTTTTTTAAAGTAGAGGTCAAGAATAACTACAAATGTTCACCTGCAGCCACTGTGACTGGTCACTATGTCCTGATGTCCAAGCATTCACTTTGCCTTGTTTGTCTAGTCGAGCTTTTCTAGCTTCCCATGTAAACATGTCCATGTTGAGTGTTCTGAAGATGCTGGAAGCAGTAATCTGATAATCCTGTATGTGACCCGATTTCATTCCCAGTGGTTCAGAGCAACCTAAAGAAGTGAAAGAGTATCTTTGAAATTATTTATTTCAGTGATCTATAGCTCCAGAGCAGTGGTATCCAACCTTTAGGAGCCTGTGGACCACAGAGGCAAAAACTGGAATCAACATGGGCCACATGCAACCTCCCACCCCTGCACACACAAAAAAACTATTAAATTTATAATAATAATAGAAGATTCATTAGGCATGTATTCGATATATTATTTACATAGATTTGTGGGTTGATGCTTTTGTTGCTGACTGTGGGTGGTCTATTCTCTGCCCTCTCTGGTGGTCCATGAGGAAGAGTTTCCTGAGTGAGCATTCTCCCACAGACTACCAGAGAAGGTGGAGAACAGAGCATCTACAGCTGCAGCCAACACATCAGTGCTGGCTGCAGACGGTCTGTTCTCTGCCCTCTTTGGTGGTCTGTGGGGGAGAGCTCGCTCAGCAAGATGCTAGACATGGTCAAAGGCAGCCCTTTTTTCTGAGACCTCATGGACCACTTCTCAGGGTCTTACAGACCACATGTTTGGAACCAGCGATCTAGAGGTTTGAAACTTGCACAAGAGTGCCCAAAGCTTTTCGAGGGCAGTGGGATTCAAGTAATTGTTTAACTGACTACATTCATTTAATTTTGGGGGGAAGATACACAAGTAAATACAAACATGTCACTTGAGTCTGATTGTAGCACAGCTGGTTCAAGACAACCTGGAGTGTGTGATGGCATACCAAATGTGGCAGCCTGATGTGCCAACCTCTGCTTCTCTTACCCCCTGACTTAAAAAAGAGGAGGGGGCAGAGCAGAAAAGGAAGTGCAGAGAAGAGGACTTGAATGTTTCTTCACATACTTAATTTGATCAAAATCAAGCTGTAGCATAAGTTTTGTGGTCTAAAGTTAATGATCTATTTATGCTTCTGAATTCCCATACCATTGTATGCACCCAAAGCAATTTGGAATCTTAAGCAATTACTTAAAAACAATGACAAAATATGGATGTATGTATGACAAAATATCATTTAAATAATCACTGAACAATACCAGCACTTTAAAACATTTTTTTTAAAAAGTATGGAAGCAATGTACCTATATATTTAGCTTTCTGCCTTAGGCAAAATTTAGCTACAATCCAAGGTATCTCCCTGGATACAAAGAATTAATTTCAGATGATATAAATAGCAAAGAGGTTTTCTTTACTGCTTAGATCATTTTTTTAAAAATTATTGTAAGCAAGCAGACCATGCATGTTGGAAAAACATGTTTCATTTATTCATTAATTTACTGATTCGCTGAAGGCATTAGTATTGATAAGTGAATATGGGCTTATAGCCATAATTACAATACCAAAATCAAGAACCAAAAGTTATTTTTATTCATCTTCTGTATCAAGTTTCTCTAGATATTTTTCTTTCACCACAGGACCTAACCAGTAAGGAGAAATTATTCTCCAAAGCATTGGTATCATAACATTCTTTTTATTTTCTTTCTCTTGCAAAGCATCTGCAGTTTGTGTGCCATTGGAGCATTTAGCAGCAGCCATGTGAGGATTATAGATTGCTGAAAAACAGAGAGGGTCATGGACCTGTGTATTATAGCAGTCTTGCTGATTCAACATCACTCCAGCAAAGCAGGGTTTCTTTGAAGGTTTCTGTATCCAAGTGTGGATCTGATCTTGCTCTTCTTTGTTTGGAGATTTCTGGTGGAAATCTGGTGGAAACCGCACAGTGATTCCACTGCAGTGTGGCGATCACACTGATCTTGTGGTGATCACAAGATCACTGATCACACTGTGGTGATCACACTGATCGCCACCCTGAAGCACATTCCTTTTGATGCCTTTAGACAACAGGCACATGGAAGCCAAGTCTTTGTTTCTTCAGTATTCTTAACATTTATTATTCTTAATTTGAAGTTAGGAGATGTTCTCATTACAAAGCATGATATGCCAGCAAATTAAAAAAAGGGGGGGGTACAGTGGGGTATCTTGTTCTTTTTCTTTGAATGTGACCATATTTGATAGCAAGTGATGCTCTTACTTCATCAAATTTGTTACCCCTGAGCCACTTAGGGCACAATCCTAACCAACTTTCCAGCACCAAGGTAAGGGCAATGCAGCTCCAAGGTAATGGAACAAACATTCCCTTGCCTTGAGGAGGCCTTTGTGACTGCCCTTCAACTGCAGGATGTAGCACATACCCCACTGGCACAGCTATGTCAGAGCTGGAAAGTTGGTTAGGATTTGGGCCTGACTCTTTGAGTTCAGGTGAATCCAACCACTGAAGAACTAAGATGCAGAAAAATAAAATCTCACCCCATTACCACCAAAGTCCCCTATTCTAACTTTGCAAGATTCGAGCACGGTTGGAGGAAACATCTTGCCAGGCAGTATTAGTGCATGAAGAAGCTGCTGGCAAGAAGCTGTGAAGCAAAATAAGATGCACGAGCCCAGTGCGTAGTCAATGGAAACATGTCTTCTTCCTCCCCTACTGATAGTGAGAGCGGTAGAAGCACTTCATTTACTCACAGTGATATAGGGCCAAATGCTGTGCATCCCCTCTGTTGCCAAAATGAGGGGCATGCCAAAATGGCTCATGCTACATCCTGTGGGGGAGGGGGGCAGTTGCATAGGTCTCCTTTAGGTAAGGAAACATTTGCTGGTGGCTTGGGAATGTCAGGTAGGGATTTAATCTGTGTGCCATGAGAAAATTACAGGGAGACCAGTCAAGGAAGCTGCTTCACAGCAATTGTCCAGAGTGGGTCAGGTGCCCTTATTTCCCGATTCAAATGTTTACTTCTGATCAGGTTTTCTTACTAGACTGAACAAGAAGAACTTGCAGACTACATACTGTTTTTGCCTTTAGAGAGCTGGGCATGACAATCATCCAGTTTTGCTGCAATCCCCGTTTGATTGGTTTTAGAGTTGAGGGTTGCTTATCAATGACTCTCAGCTTTTCAAAACAATTTGTTTTTCCACTCTGATTCTATCTTTGGCAGAGAATGAAATAACTGATTATATTTCTCTGGTTTTTCTGCATTGTGTCCAAGATACAAGTGGTGAAGCGAAATCTTTTCATATTTCTGAAGATGGTTATTTGTAGGTTGTCTAAGGACTACTATTGATTTTCAAGTAGTTTTCTACTCAGTAAATGCATTTCTTTTAAGATTTTTTTCTAAAGTTAAAAAAAAAAGACCAGAAAGCATTTTGGCTTGAGACAGAGAGCATGAGACTAAGCAAATTAGCAGCAGTATTCTATAATTTTCAAAATGGGAACTTTAGAAAGCTGAAGCTCCTATATCACCTATACTGCATGAAGCCAAATTGAAATGGAAAAGGGAGTTTGAACTGTAAGTGATTCACCATACTTCCCTTAGGGCTATATAAACCACTGGAAAAAAAAAAACTTCCACCTCCTCCCCGCACTCTATCAAAGCATTCCATCTGGTCAGAGGTACTGGACAAATTGAATGAACTGATATAGACTCATTTTTCTTGATTGCTTAATTTGCTTGTTATGACCTGCAACTGACCAGTGTTCTATCAAGCAACCAGAATGGAATAAAGTTTCCTATCACTTTTGAAATGAACTTCTGTAAAGGGTATTGACATTAAAAATTTATGGTAGGCCCTTAAAGACAGAGACCGGTTGGAGTCGGTCATCCTGGTTCAGATATCAAAGCAAGCTTACTGTCCATTCAATAATATACTGATAGTAAAAATAAAGCTGTGGAAAAGTTTTTGTGCTGGACCACTTTAAGCATTGTATGCCTAGGACTATAAGCTTAGTACTCTGTGTTGTATCAAGAAAAAGCAAACATTTTCTTTAGTTGCTTTGAGTTCTATGAAAAAGAAATGAGAAGTTTCTACTTAAATCAGTGAATGGCGTCATCTGATATTGATACTATGTGTTCTGTTTAAGAGATGGCCTGGTCCTTCTCTGTAATTCTCACCTCTGACTCTTTTAATACATCTTCAGTGGAACACACATTTCGATAGAAAAAAAATGCCACTCCAAATATATCAGGATGGGCTTACTTGTCCATATGTTTATGCACTAAAATCAGGGAGGGGGAATATTGACTCTAGGTGTGCCCCAAGTACAGTATTAAGGAAGTATAGAGGTCACCAGTATACTAGTCTTCTGGCATAAACACTATACATTTTTAGGGTACATACAGATGTACCACACTGACATAAGGGGTTAGGATTGTGTCCTATGTCTCAAAGAAGAAAAAAGATTGTAGATTGTAGGCCCCTCATGCATGCTTTACATTCCTGTCTATATGCATACATTAGCAGTGCAGCTGACAAGCAGAAGATCCCTGGTTCAATCCCTGGCATCTGGTTAGCAAGGCTGAAGAACATAACCCTAGAAAGCTACCATCCAGTCAGCCATCACAGAAAAGGTCAAGCCAATAGACCACCAACCACTTCATATGGTAACACAGGCCTACAAAACTGAGGGTCAGAAAAGTTTCCCCTAAACTTTATGGTGGTTTGATATGAATTTGGGGTGCTGATTCCAAAAATGGCATCTGTTTTGCCTATCACATCTAGTTTTGGAGATATAGTATAGCCTCTTTAGTGAACGGTTCAAGAAGCTTCCTCATGAGGAAGCCACAGTGTAGGCTTCCTCATGAGGAAGCTGCTTGAACCATTCAAGAGGCTGTACTATATCTCCAAAACTAGATGCGATAGGGCAAAACGGAAGCCATTTTTGGAATCAGCACCCCAAATATACCCAGGAATTGGTGTAACGTTTAAGGAAGCAAAATGTGTGTTGGCCTGTGTAATATTTAAACAGGTTGTCAGGGATCAGTCGTTCTTATAATGATCCGTTTGTTACAATTGGGCTAATATATGCAATTTTGGGGTGAATGTTTATAATACTTTTCTTATGCCACCTGGGCTGCGCCAGTCCCATTCCAATGATACTTTCAGACAGCCAGGAAAAACAGATTTGTTCTGCTAAGTCCCTTTTAATCAATTGAATGTTGCTGCTAAGCTGATATGGTTTTTGCAATTATTTTTGGCTTTTTTTTTTTTTTAAAGAGAATTGTTTTTATAACGTTTGTCATATATTCATTCATTTTATGGTAAACCATTTCAGGACAGTATGATACACAAGTGACCTATATATTTAAATAACAAAATACGTACAGTGATGCCTCGCAAGACGAAAGCCTCGCGCAACGAAAAACTCGCAAGACGAAAGCGTTTTGCGATTTTTTTGGTGACTCACAAGACGAATTTTTCTATGGCCGTGCTTTGCAAGACGAATTTTTTTGCATTTTTTTTTGTTTTGGTTTGTTTTAAATCGCACAACCGTTAATACCCAGGATGCATTGAAGTTTTGTGCTTGAAATTTTTGAAATCTTCTGTACAGTATGTATGCCTTTAAAGAGCACTTAATAAACACTTTGTAAACCAAATTTGACTTTGTTCTGACTTTTTTTGCCCATAGGAACGCATTAATTAAATTTCAATGCATTCCTAAGGGAAACCGCGCTTCGCAAGACGAAATTTTCGCAATACGAAACGACTCGCGGAACGAATTAATTTCGTCTTGCAAGGCATCACTGTATTTGTTATTTTGTTATATAACAAGTACAGGGTGACCTGCCCCCCCAAAAAAACAGAACCCACAAATCTTTGAATAAAACTGTTAATTTTAATTTTTCTTTGGAAAGAACATGACTTTTATGCAAAGCGACCAAGATAACTGAAACTTTGGGGAATAATCGTACACAGATTGAAGTTTGAGTCCAGTAAGTTTCTTGAAATTTACTGGACCTTTGTAGGATTTAATAAAATTTTTATGGGTTCTGGGTTTTTTTTTTTTGGGGGGGGGTCACCCTGTATGATTTGTTTATAACAAATAGTATAATTATTGGCTAATGACATGGGCAGCCCAATTTTATCAATCATTCGGCTGTGCTGGTGAAACTTACAGTGTCACAAAATGCAAAGCTTATGATGAGCAATGGGGCCACTGCTGGAAATGGCAGTGGCCTCCCAGTGCCAGAGCATCAGCAGTGGGGGTGGGCCATGGGCGAGAAGGGGGAGAGAGTGGGACGACTGGGAGCATTTCTGGGTGGGTGGGGGAACTGGGGGCAAGCTGTCCAATCAGCCCCCCCCCCCACAGGATGCAGTGCATGCCTTTTTGGCACAGCTGCATTGGTGCCAGTGGCAAGGGATAGGAATGGGGTCTTAATGTGAAGTTACTTGATTGGGAAATTTGCAGTCAAAGTCAGGAACTCAAGGAATGCTTCACAAATTACATATTTATATTTACAGATAAAACACTTGACACAGACTCTTAAAAAATGCTTCTACCAATGTATGTTCTGTATTTTGCATCTAAAGGGGCATGGGTTCCATGAAGCCAGAGATGGCCACAGGTCCTTGCCATTTGTACTCCCAGTGGAAATGACATTGTTTCTTCTATCTATTATATGAAGCTACTATTCGTCCCATTTACATCAATAGTGAACATCCCATTCATCAATAGTGAAAAGTAGTTCTTAAATTGACCAGGTCATGCCCACAGTCCATAATTTTGTTAGTTGCATTGAGCACTCTTGGATAGAAGTCAGGATAGGAAGTTAGTAGCTAAATAAATAGGATTTATTACAAACTAGAACTCTCTGTATCCTATCACATAAAACAAATTGGGCCACCAAGAGCTAAATAGCATTCATTTATCTTTAAGAATCATTTTTATGTTTCAGTGGAGAATCCAATTGTTCTAGAGAGCCTGGCCACCATGACAGTTCAGAAGTATAATGACCTTGAAATAAGATGAGATCACTGAAATTGATTCACTTAGTAGCTTTCACAGTTCTTTGAGAAAAACAATTCCTAGTCATTTTGGCAAGGACTTACTTGAAATTGTGCTTCAGTGGATGGGAGACACACAAAAAAGAAAATTTAATAAGGCAAACACCTGGGCACAATTTTCTCTTTACTTCTATCTGTATTGGAAGAGGGCCACAGCAAGATTAATGCATTAACTTTTCATTTTGGAACCTGGTTTTGTTGTCACTCGAGAACCAAAAATTATGTAACATGGGCTGTTTTGATATATTACTAGTGCTCTAGCTGACTGCTTGTATAGTAAGGAGGCAGCTATATAAAAATAATCTCAAAACGAATTTTGTGTAGCAGTTGCCATATGAAAATAACGCTGGCACTTTGACAAAGACAGAGAATTTTATGTGTTTCATTGAATCTGCAAGGGAATGACACTTCCATGCAGAAAGGAGCTGGGTCAGGCTTTACATTTTTGTGCTATGACCCTTCAACACACACACACACAAAAACCCTTGAAAAGGCTGATATTGACTCCACTACTTCATTTACTTCTGGTACAAGACACACTGAAGGGATTCTGCTCAAAAGCAACAAAACAAAATCAAATCAAATAGCACTGAAAGCAACCAGGCTCAGCAGCATACTTAATTTCTCCTGGAAAATTCTTCAAAAGAAGCTAGAAAACCCTTGTAAACCAAAAAGGTCTTCTAAGCTATACCTTCAAGAAGCTGCATGGGTGAGAACTCCAGAACCCAAAGGGGATACTGTGGCTTAAATGGGAACAGGGCAGCCCAAGTATCTTCTCAAAATGTTGCTGTAATAAGAATATATGCACCTGCTGAACTTCTCTGTGGAGCTATTACAGTCATAAAAAACACATTGCTTAGCCAGGCTTGGTGTAAACCTTTGGCTAAAACAGCTTAGGTTCCCAAACCTTCCACTTCAACATTTTGGGCTATGAGTTTTCCTTTCTTGTTGTCTGTTGTTTAGATTTGTTAAAGCACATTTTGTGCATAACACAAATAGCATATTTGTGCCCTACAGTGACAAGGATCAAATTGGCTATTAGAAGGTGGGGGAAATGTGTTTGGATTCACAGGGAAAATTTATTCATTTATTTAAATGATTATATCTTGCCTTTCCCTCCAAATAAGCAAAGCACACAAGGAGGCATATAGAGTGGGGGGGGGGAGCAAACAGTAAAATGCCAAAATTAGAATGAAATATAAACTGCACTACCCATAAAAACATGAAGAATAGTACAATTACAAAACACAACCACAAAACCTCAAGAAGGGATGCCTTATTAAGAAGGGATGTCCTGGTGAAAAAGTCTTAACCCCTCACTAGAAAGTTAACAAGGACGATGCCTGATGTGGCATGCCAAATGTTAGCCCCCCCTTTACCCAGTGATGGGTCAGGCTCCCAAGGTCCTGTGTTCTAGCTCAGCAATCTCCTCTCCACCACATTTTCTCTTCCCCCTCTTCCTTTTCCAAGTCAGGGACTGGAAGGAAGAGGAGCAGTGGAGGCAAGTAGGTGAATGGTGGGGGTACCCCCACCAATCTGCTGCCTGTGGTAGCCATTTTCATTGGCCAGGGGAAGGGTTGTCCCTGATCTTAGAAAACAAAAAGAGGATACAGAGAGTGCATTGATAGAAATGCCTCTCTCTCTCTCTCTCTCTCTCTCTCTCTCTCTCTCTTTCTCAGATACTTGAACTTGAGGCTATTCAAAGAAATTCATTTGCAGTAGGTCCGTTTCTGTACACAGTGCATAAATGCTTTGCCACCTGAAGGTGGTGTTGGCTACTAGGTTTCAAGAAAACAGAATTACAGCCCAAAAGTGCTTCCAGCAGTGTGCAAAGTAGAGTCCTGTCCAAGTGTCTGCAGAAAGACTGGTGCCTTTCCGCATGTACTGGGGGATCGCCAGCCACCTGGCAGAGTAGGTAATGGGGAAGGCAGGGTTGGGGAGGGTGGAATGAGGCAAAATCTGGCAAGAAAGGGGAGAACCGGGGTGGGAAGGCTGGGGAATGAGTGGATCCAAGAGCGATGGCACATACTGAATTCTTTCCTCCTTTTTTGCAGACTCCTCACGCCATTTCCCTCCTTGGACTTGTGCCTGTGAAATAGCTGGCGCAGGTCTGAGGAGACCCATTATAGAGTGGGAGGCTTACTGGGGAAGGGCATGGGAATTTAAATCCTCTTTCCCATCCAAAGCGTCCAGATCCCCCCCACTGAATATAGTGCACACCTTTCAGTGCGGCTGCACCAGCGGGGGAAAAGGGTTTGGACTGGGCTGCTAGACAAATTCATGGAGGATAGCCTTATCAGTGGTTGTTAGCAATGTTAGCTACAAATGGCCCCTTCTTATCAGAGACACAGTACTGATGATTTCGAGATGCTGATTAAATCAACCTTCAATTTGTTTCAACAAAGGTAATTATTATGTTCGTGGCTGTATAAACAGTCCACAAAATAAGGTTTGTGACAATGCAAATGCAATAACATTTTTAAAGCGCTATCTCAGGCTTTGATCATGTCAATCTGGCTGGAGGCACACAAAATGCAAATTATACACTCCTGGAGCAGAAGACAGCTGGTTACATCCAGATGAAGAAGATGCTACTACCCAAGCTGTTTCTCCATTTATATCCACAGATCGCTCTTAATTATTTGTTTTCATTTGCCACTTATAAAGTTTACAGATAGATGGATAGACAGTTCCTAGGCACAGTTTAAAACCTCTTCACTGTTATCATGTAGGTATTACAAGAAAACCTTTACCTGATAATTCACACCCAAGGAGTTCCATTCGCAATGTACAATGCCTTCTACAAACTTGAGGATACAATCGTATGTACTGAGATTTTATAGGTGGGGTGAAAGAGTTGGCATAAGGTGTATTATTATCAACATTTCCACGGAATACCTATGAAAAAACAATACATTGCAGACAACATCAGAATC
Source organism: Tiliqua scincoides (assembly GCF_035046505.1). NCBI lineage: Eukaryota > Metazoa > Chordata > Lepidosauria > Squamata > Scincidae > Tiliqua > Tiliqua scincoides. The sequence continues at coordinate 35,662,845 of NC_089822.1, forward strand.
ACATTTGGAACTATGTCTTTAAATTATTCTTTGCGTATTGTGCCATCCCACTAAATGACAGTTTGCAAGAACAAGAGGACTGACACAACAAACTAGAAAATATAGAAACATTTTAGAAATATTTTGCAGCATAGTCTAACACAATTCATTGCTACTACCACCTGACATTTCTTTAATATAACCAGAAGGTCTACAGCCATTATTTGATAGGTGAGATAGGAACAACACAAAGACCAATGACTGACAAGGTGTGCATATAGGCAAACATTTGCAAAGTGGTAACTTCATCTTTAACATCTTTCCAAGTCGTTGGAAGGACTTACCACTTTTGTTACCCTGGATTTCTAACTGGCTAGGGATGTGTGGCAACGCACTCTTTGCCAGTTCATGAAACATTACAGAAGAAAGGATCAAGCTTAACTAACAGCCCAATCCTGAGCTGCCAAGCTCCCAAGGCTTCAGTGGCACCCAAAGAGTTGCCACAGCATTCAGGCAGCTGCAGATGGCTCCTTGGGGGAAGGGGACATCTGTCCCCTTACCCCAAGTAAGGAAAGTGGCCCTGCAAAGGGGCTCCTTGACTCTGTGCTGGCTAAATAGCTAGCACAAAGAAGCTCCTGCCCGCTCCCTCCCCCAACATGCCTCCCCCCACACCCCCACTCACCTCTCTGCTGCCCGGTGCTTAGCATGGAGTACCGGGCGGCGGTCAGCACCAGCCCAGCACAGGCTTGCGCTGAGCCTTCTCCAGCACTGGCCCAGCACTGATTGCCACAAGCGTGCTTTACGGCATGTTTGCAACAGTGCACGCTGGCAATGGGCCAGTGCATGTTGAATAGGATCAGGCCCTAAATCCCCCACTGCCAATGCAGACTTGTAAAAGGTGTGCTGTATCCTGCACAGGGGGGCTGTTGCGGATGCCACTTTGAGGTAAGTAAACTTTTGATCCCTTACCCTGAGGCAAGCCTAAACTGTCCCAATGAGTCTCATCAGATCTATGTCAGCTATTATGCTGGCGCAAAACTGAGGAGAATATGGGAAAGGGAAGGTGAAAAGGAATAAGGTTAGAATATGGCACATGCTGGTGCCACCAAGATCCGCTCTCCCACTCCCATTCCACTTCCTGCCTGCCCCCTCCCCACCCAGAAACTCCCCATTCCTCACCTTCCCTGTTCCACCCACCCCAGCTGCTCCCTGACCCCATTGCCTTTATCTTGATACATAGAGGGTAGGTAGCATGGAAACTAGCCTATCCCAACACTGCAAGAATGTGAGCATTTCAGAAAACTAACTTGCAATAGTCCCTCCCCTCAACACTATTTTGTTGACTGCCCATATTGGTTTCAGGGATGACTTAAGGGGTGGTTTAGGTTATGTACTGTTAAAGGGACATTGGCTGACCCCAGGACCCATACAGGAACAAGCAGATGCAGCAGCGGCTCCGTGTGCAAGCCTTTTGGCTAGAAGACCAACACTGCCATCACCTTCTGCTCCCTTCCAGGTTTGGCTGATTGGGGTGGGAGAAGAAAAGAGCTGATTTCAGTCCCTCAGTGATGGTAGTGGCTCATCCCCTTCCAGGTTCTGTGGTAACAGGAATGCATGGCAGTGATAGCATCTAGGAAGATCTCACCTCTCACCTATGATGGAAAGTCTGAGAAGTAGGGGCAGTGCCAGAGAGCAGGTCTACCTGGGCACAAGCTAGGGGCCCACAGTTACCAAAGGTCCTTGTTGGATCCCCATCAGGATGACTCAAAAATCTAGAGTTGCACGGTGACTCAGATTCCAGATAGATTAAGAACATCTACTGTCCCCAAGTGACTCTAGATTTTCAGGCTCCCATCCCTGGAAATCTCTACTCAGAGAGAAAAGGGAGGGGGAGAAAAGAAGACACTGCCCAAGGAAAAGTCTTGCATGAGCAGTTCCTTCTTCTCCCAGAAATTCTTCCATCATGTCCTGGCCAGGGTCTCTGGAGAGCCAGTTGATTGGTAGGAGGAGTGATGGAGGAGGAACTGCTCATGTGATATTTGCATAAGCAGTTCTTCATTCCCTGTCCCACAACCAACCGAGTTAGTCCTGGACCTTTGGGAACAAGCTGGCACAGCCAGCCCCAATATCGACTGTTACTTATTCACCAGTGCTGGTCCAGCTAGGTGGCTGCGTGGATGGAGGGAGAAGAAAGCCCCACATGAGGGAGGGGTGAAAGAAGGAAACCACAGGGGGAAAGGAGCCTAGTGAAACATGCCATGGACCTTTTTTCCTCCTTTTTGCAAGAAGTGAGCAGCCACTGGAGCCCAGCCACCACCATTTCTCCAACTGCCCATCAAAGTAACCCTCCCACTAAGAACCCTGGTACTCATTTGCTTGAGGGTCCCTGCTGACCTGGCCTGAGCAGTTTAGTGCAAGAGTGCTAGACGAAATGCAGTGGTGGTTCCTGTTTCCATGTACCTTTATTCTTTCCCTTACATTATATATTTCCCATACACTCTTTTCTTGCTTTAGGATAAATTTAAGTTCTATACAGGTCGTGCCTTGTTATTCCTAGGGGTTCTGTTCCGGAGTGGACAGAGTGGAAAGAAAAATAAGTGGATACCAAATCAGCAAAAAAATAGCCTTAAAGACTCAATTTCAGGTTTCTTGCTCCTCTGTTGTTGCCCCAGAATGCATTGGTATGGATGCTATACTGCATTCAGCCACTAGATGGGATGAATAATAAGAACATAAGAACAGTCCTGCTGGATCAGGCCATAGGCCCATCTAGTTCAGCTTCTTGTATATCATAGCAGCCCACCAAATGCCCCAGGGAGCACACCAGATAACCTGCATCCTGGTGCCTTCCCTTGCATCTGGCATTCTGACGTAGCCCATTTCTCAAATCAGGAGGTTGTACATACCCATTATGGCTTGTAACCCATAATGGATTTTACCTCCAGAAACTTGTCCAATCCCCTTTTAAAGGCATCTAGGTCAGATGCCATCACCACATCCTGTGGCAAAGAGTTCCACAGACCAACCATATTCCATCATCGGTGGAATTAAATTATAATTTTTTAACTGTGCAAAGGTAGGAAATGGGATTTTGGTGCTTTTTTCCTTGTTACAAGGCGGACAAGTTTCCTTGTTTAAAGGTGGACCTCGGGATCAGTGGTGAATCAAATCAGTGGATACCAAATCAGTGGAAACTGAGGTTCTACCTGTACTTTCACATTTCTGCTCTTGAGAGAAAAGTGGAGTGGGCTGCTCTGTGCTTAGTTCAGAATAAAATCAGTTGTATTTTTCCTTTTACAATGTGACACCTTTAAAAAAAAAAAGTGTTTGGCACTTCTGAATAAATTCTATCCTTTCAAGGGTTACCATTTGCTGAAGTAATAAAATTAAATTGAACACAGAGAAGTAATTACTGGAAAGCTAATTAAAATGAAAATCATTTAAATGTAATAAACAGGATTATTATAGCCCTGCAATGCTGTATTTATAAAACAATAAATTACAATATAAAGAAGTTTTAGTCCACAGATAATGTCAGTTTATTCCAGAGTTTCCCAGAAAGAAATCTATGAAGGCAAAGTGTCTCAATCAGCCCATGTTCTCTACACAGTAATAAAGCTCCCCTACTGAAGTGTCACACATTGGAAGATTTACAGCACAATCCTATGCATGCCTACTCGGAAGAAAGTTCCATGGTGTTGAACAGCACTTACTCCCATGAAGGTGTGCATTGGATTGCTGCCTTAGAAAGGTATGGCATGCCTTAGAAAGGTATGCCTTAGAAAGGTATGCGTCAACTTACCATATCATATACCATATCGTCAACTTGCTGCCTTAGAAAGGTATGCGTCAACTTACCATATCTTCATTTGTGCCTTTCACTTTATAGGTTGCCCATAATTTTCCATCATTGCTGTATGCAATTTTGTATGATTTTATATATTCTGGACTTCCAATTCTCTTGGCGCCTTGAGTTATAACTCCAGTGATTCTCATCTTCCTTTGCAGGTTTATCTACAACAGCAATAATGTGTCATCAGTAACGATCAGAGGAGGAATGCCTGTTATGATTCTTCATCTAGTCTTTGGTTTAAAAAAAAAAAAAAAGAATTCTATGGCTTCTCCAGTGTCTTGAAATTTTTTGTAGTCAGAATTTCATCTGGATGCTCAGTCATGGAGGAAATGTCATTGGAGATGAATTCACTTGAAAGGGTATCATATGCTAAATGGTAACAAGTTCTCCTAGTATGTTTTTCAGCTGCTGACATTCCTGCAGGTATGTGAAAGAATGCCAAATAGAATCAATTGCACAAGTTAGTTCCAACATGGGGAACATACATAACATAGCCTGCAGCTAGATTTGCTTGGTAACTTCCATTGCTAAAAACCATATGAAGTATTAGCCCTGGAGTTTGCTTTCTAATGTTTTTTTTTCCAAACACAAACCTACAGTTATCTAGTAACAGAGCCTATACTTTTTTACATAATGGCTTTAGACAAGTGAGTTCCTGTAGAAGCTATTATGATACCATTATGACATTATGACAGTGCAGTGAAACATCTATTACTTTTCAAGATTCTGTAAACATATATAAGATTCCAAGTCAGATGTATTAGAATGCGAGCAAGTTTTTTCAGCCATGCAGAGTGAATCATCAATTTCAAGGCAAACTTTTGCATTGAGACTGAAATATTTCAAATCCATTCACATATCTTTCTGCTCTCTTGATACAAGGAGGCTTGCAGGTGGAGAAATAAAGTAGGTTATGGGTTCAGTTACTGATCCCTACAAAATTTTATTTAAATTTTAAGTAAGAGTCACCCTTTCTCAGTAGTTTGATTGCTGTATGTATGTGTGTTCTCAGAGCTTGCATAGCTATTTTCCCCTCCAATTAAGGTATTTCATTCTATATTTTGCTCATTAGTGGACTGGGGGCCTGATCCTTCTCTGAAGTAATTCATGCAGTGTTTTATCATTCCACTATATGCACTGGGCAGTATGTAGTTAAGACACAAGTTCTTTTTCGAGAATATGCCTAGAAGAGTCTAGCAGCTTCACTGCAGCATATAACTTCGTGAACTTTTCTCAGTATACAATTGGGGCCTTGGTAAACGTGGAGGACTGTTTTCATACTGCCCTGTAAATACTGAAAATTGTGAATAATGTAATCTGTGGTTTTGGTCTCTTTAAGCCATTCGGAGGCGACCAGACCTGTGCTTTCTGAAGCTTGCAGAGGCAGTGCATGAAATTTTGGGCCCCCCACCAGAAATTTTTTTGGGGGGGCCCAAAATGGACATTCTGAAGCCTGCAGAAGTGGCAGGTGGACATGCATGGCCTCTGTGGGCTTCAGAAAGCCCTCCGGAGGTGAACGGAGCACAACTCCCATCGCCTCTGGAAGGCTTGGGTTGGGCCAAGTCTGGCTCAATGCGGTCTGGGGGACCCGTGTTGACCCAGATCAACAGATACAGAATCCATTGATACAGAGGCCCCACCTGTATTAGCTTCATTCATCCAGAGGTCTACAACATGCTTGTGTAGGTTTCTCAGAAGTCATTTGGCCCCCTCACTGATAACAGTTTCACAGTAGCAATGTTAAAGCTGCTGTCGCAATGTATTTAGAAAAAAACTTTCAGATTTTCATTCCTCCAATACACATTTGTTCAAATATGGCCATAAGTCAGAACTCATTAATGTTTTGCTTTGCATGTATTTTAGAGTTAGTGTTCAAGACCAAAGGAGGAGTAGATAGTTCTGCAGTATACAACACACAAAATGCTAAGTTGTCAGTTAGCTATTCTAATGAACTACCTTCTGTGACTGCAGAAGTGAAAGCAACACATACAGCATGCATTTAAAATCCACCAATATATAAAGGTTGTTTGATTTATGACCCCTAAGAAAGAATGCATTAGATGATTGCTTATTTAAACGAGGCATAATTATACCTAAGTTCCCTGCCAGCTCCTTTCACTAGCAGGAATAAATTAACCTAAATTTACAACTGTAAGACAGAGAGGAAAAAAGAACATTCTGATCATGTCTTTTTCAATATGGATTTTTAAGAAGCTAACACATTTCCAACTGTGTTTACAGTTGGGATGCAATTTATATGGCTGATTTTCCTTCTAGTTCTAGTATCTGTTTTATCGCCCCACCTACAAATGATTTACACAGTAACGCAAGTTAATAGTCTGCTATATAGCAAGTCCTCTCTTAAAGTTGTTGATAGGTTCTTGGAAACTGCAACTTTAAGCAAAACAACTTATAATGAAATCAATATCATCATAGGGCTAATTCAGTATTTCTCATACTATGGGTTGGGACGCACTAGGTGGTTTGTGAACCAATTTCAGTTGGGTCATGTAGCACCTAGCTCAGCTTCCATTGAAAATACAGCTGAAAATACAGGGTACACAGGTGCTGGGAAGGGCAGGTTCCTGGTGAGAGAGAACGAAAGAGGCATGGTGCTCTGTCCTGAATAGGTGGGAAGATGGGATGCTAGAAATGGAGGGTGGGCTGTGTGGTTGCAGAAGTATCCAAGTTCTGCTTTGACTTCCAAGATGGAATGTTTAAATTCTGAGCTATGTAAATAAAAATATGAGTGTGTTGTGTAATGGAACATTTGCTGATAGCAGCTTAAGTTTGAAGCCTAAGGGCACAATTCTAACCAGGTCTACTCAGAAGTAAGTTCTATTGTGTTCAATGGGACTTACTCCCAGGAAAGTGAGGTTAAGATTGCATCCTAAATTGATGATGTCATTCCTAGCCATGACATCACTTCCAAATTAATGACATCAATTCCAGTGGGTTCTGACAGACTGTCATTCTAAACTGTGGGTCTCACTGCTAAAACATTTGAGAACCACTGGGTTAACTGATATACATAAACAAGAGGTTTATTCCTATAGCATGTTTCTGGTCACAAAAACATCACCAAACTTAAATAAAGACCCCAAACACTTCTAATATTAAACACTGAAATAAATGTGAGCTTTCTGGGCATACATGGGGAGAACATGCCAATCCACACTGAAAATGGCCCCGGGCAGGAATCAATTTTTTATCTCAACAACTTTGTAACAAGATGACTTTGAACAAAATGATTTTAGGTGAGGACTTACCATATTCAGCACAATTAATTAGCTGTACACTGTCCCCTTAAATACATCTCAGACAGCCCCTTGCCTTGCATTAGGAGAGATCCTGCTGCAAGCCTCCAATAAGTTATCTTTCAGAGAAAGATCTGTATAGAACCCACTTATGGGCTGCCCAATCCTAACCTGCACTGGAAAAGGCAGGCCAGCTGGCCTGCCCCATATTCAGCATGGAGCTGGAGCTGGCTGCCACACAACTTGGAGTAAGGGGAATTAATTCCTCTTATTCCGTGTTGTGAGGCATCTGGCCCAATGGGGATACTCAGATCTGGCATGGATCCAAGCAGCCTGGCGTAAGGATGGGCTGTTTGGGATGGGTGTTAGGATCCAGCCTAATGCTGGATCCTGGTACTGCCCCTCTCCTGGGGCTGCTTCATCCACTGGACTGCCCACTGCCTGCCCTCCTCCTGATCCCAGGACATCCCCATTCTGCCTTCCCCCCGCCCTCCCCAACGCCCTCACTGACCTAAGGAGGTTGATACGAACTCACCTCTTTCTGTCAGCACAGAGGATGGATCTGGCCTCTGTGAGCCTGCACACATTGTTGTGCCAGCCCAGCTGACTCACAAGTCGTCACAGATGTGCCTAATGATACACTGGGCTAGCGCAAAGGACTTAGGGTGCAATTCTAACCCATTTCTAGCATTGACATGGACACTAAAAATGCTAGTCAAGGTTCAACTGTAAACACAACTAGAATCTTATAACCATTTCCCAAGGTCTAAAACAGCAATAGTTTCTGACTAGCATTCATAGCTAATTTTTCTTTTCCCCATTTACAGTCAAAAAATAATGTGGTTATATAAGAAACGACATTAAGAAAATTTTACAGTTTGAGAACTCTCTTTTTAAAGGAAGTATATCATAAGTTTTTTTTTTACATCACTGCAAATGAAAATATGTCCTTATTAAAATATTAATATTGTCCTTCCTTTTTAATCTGTGACTTATGCTTTGACCGCCCCTGACTCTAATCCAGGGATTTTGTCAGGGGTCATCAGATCTGATACCAGCTGAGGGGCCATATCTAGAGGCCTCACTCAGCTGGGTGAACCCTTCAATTCTCAGTATTTGTGGTAGTGGTCACATCCACCACACATTTAGGGAGTGGGCAGGTATGCCATAGAGGGAGAATCCAATGCAGGTCTTTGTCTCCATTGCTATTTCTGCTGAGTTTCCACATTGTGGAGTTTCATACATTATTGTGATTACATTTAAAAATCTGATATATAGCTTTAAGTTTAGCAAGAAAATAAGAAAAAGGGAGACAATTCCCTACAATGCTTTTCATGTGTATTAAAGAGACAATGGGCTAAACTTCAGCAGTGTAGCTTCTTACTTCTTTCAGAAATTGTACTTTCCCTGGAAACATTTTCTGTACCGGCCCTGTTGAAATTAATGGGGCTTAGACAAGAGTACAATTCTTGGTGAATTAACCCTCTGGTTCCTTCATCTATTACTGTGATACTTGTCAGCCTAGGCTTTTTCTTAATGTTGTGAATAACAACACCTTTTAAAAAAAAATTAAAAAAAAGGAAAGAAGTATAGCCCCTGACAAATAATAAGAACCAGCCCTTTCATTATTAGGAAATTTGCAATACTTCAGTAGAGTATTAAGGGGGGGGAAAGCATTCAAACTTTATTAAGTGAGGTCCTTGCAAGAGCACCCACCATAGACCACACAAGACAAGATACTGTTCGGTATAAACTGGGCCATTTTACTGATTATAAACAGTATATGCAGGTGCCAAACTAGGGAGCTTCCCCCCCCTCCATTTAGTGCAGGCACCTGCCCTAAGGGAAACAGAGGCAACTGTTTACTTTCCTGTTCACAGGCATAGCACCCTGGCTGCAACCAGAAATCGGCTCAAGCCGACCCTTGATTTCCCCCACCAACTCCTAGAAACGGGATTCAAGACAGCCAAATTACTCAGCTCATCTCAAGCCATTTTGGCTAGACTGCAATTCAGGCTTTAAGAGTTGCCAACCAGTATCCCCGAGTATCCCATCGGAAGTAATGTCATGACTGGAAGTGACATCATCAAGCAGGAAAATTTTTTACAATCCTAGGCTGCAATCCTACCCTCATGTACCCAGGAGTAAGTTCCATTTACTAGCATTGTTAAAAGAATATACAGAGTAGCTCGTTAAGAGTACAGATCTGTAACATTTCCCCAAAAGTAGTCACATACCAGAGTAGCACCAAGTCTAAAATATTAAAAATAAAATATTGAAATGAATGGTGACCCACCTGAAATTGGCTCGTGACCGACCTAATGGTCCCGATCCACAGTTAGAGAATCACTGTCTTAGGGGATGGGTGACATTTCACCCTTTCCAACACTATATAAGAATATAAGAACAGCCCCACTGGATCAGGCCATAGGCCCATCTAGTCCAGCTTCCTGTATCTCACAGCGGCCCACCAAATGCCCAAGGGAGCACATCAGATAACAAGAGACCTGCATCCTGGTGCCCTCCCTTGCATTGGCATTCTGACATAGCCTATTTCTAAAATCAGGAGGTTGCACATACACATCATGGCTTTTAACCTGTAATGGATTTTTCCTCCAGAAACGTGTCCAATCCTCTTTTAAAGGCATCCAGGCCAGATGCCGTCACCACATCCTGTGGCAAGTTCCACAGACCAACCACACGCTGAGTAAAGAAATATTTTCTTTTGTCTGTCCTAACTCTCCCAACACTCAATTTTAGTGGATGTCCCCTGGTTCTGGTGTTATGCAAGAGTGTAAAGAGCATCTCTCTATCCACTTTATCCTTCCTGTGCATAATTTTGTATGTCTCAATCATGTCCCCCCTCAGGCGCCTCTTTTCTAGGCTGAAGAGGCCCAAACGCCACAGACTTTCCTCATAAGGAAGGTCCCCCAGGCCAGTAATCACCTTAGTCACTCTCTTCTGCACCTTTTCCATTTCCACTATATCCTTTTTGAGACGTGGCGACCAGAACTGGGCACAATACTCCAGGTGTGGCCTTACCATAGATTTGTACAACGGCATTATAATATTAGTCGTTTTGTTCTCAATACCTTTTCTAATGATCCCAAGTATAGAATTGGCCTTCTTTACTGCCGCCACACATTGGGTTGACACTTTCATCGACTTGTCCACCACCACCCCAAGATCACTCTCCTGATCTGTCACAGATAGCTCAGAACCCATTAGCCTATGTGTGAAGTTTTGATTTTTTGCCCCAATGTGCATGACTATACACGTACTTACATTGAAATGCATCTGTCATTTTGCTGCCCATTCTGCCAGTTTGGAGAGATCCTTCTGGAGCTCCTCATAATCACTTCTGGTCTTCACCACCAGAAGTGGTGATAATGTGGGAAGAGTGGGACGATAATGCGATAATGTGGGAAGAGTGATTACATGATGTTCAGCAGCTGCCCCCATGGCCACACTTTATGGCAAGACCCAAAAACTGGAGGAAGAGAAGTTTTTTCACCATACTCTGAATTTAAAGCAGCAAAATGAAATGAAATACAGATACCAAAATCTGCGGCTACTGGGGAACCCAGTTTTAACAAGTGTTCTTTTTAACAAGGAAAAAAGTGCCAAAATCCCATTTCCTATGTTTATGTGGTTAAACCACAGCAATTGCAAGCTGTGGGTTAAAAATTGCTTTAAAAGACCCACTTCCAGGTTTCTTCCTCCTCAATGGAAGTGGGTCTTCTTCCTCCTCCACCCACTCCAGTATAGGCACTATACTGCATTCAGCCACTAGATGGGATGAATAATGGAATCTAATGGAATGAAATTATTCCATTAGATTCCATTATTCACCTCATCTAGTAAATGAATGCGGTATAGTATCTATACTGAAATAGTTTCATTCCATTAGATTCTACTATTCAAGAAATAATAAATAAAATCCTGCACATATTTCCTTGGGTGTTCATCCCACTGAATTTGGTGGGCTATAAGGATTATCCACTTGGAGTGGATTTGCTATCATCAAACATGGAAACAAAAATCCAAATATATTGGCTTATGATTGGCTTTAGATTTCTGTGACTTGTTTATAGAACAGTTTCTCAAACTGTGGGTTGGGACTTGCTAGGTGGGTCATGAGCCAATTCTAGGTGGGTCCCCATTCAATTCAATATTTTATTTATTAGACATGCTATCATGGCATGTGACTGCATTAGTATAAATGTTACAAATTTGTACTTTTAACAGGCTACTCTGTATATACTTTTAACAATGATAGTAAATGGAACTTACTCCTGGGTAAGTGTGGGTAGGTTTGTTAAAAATTTTCTTGTTTGATGATGTCACTTCCAGTCATGACATTACTTCTGATGGGTCCTACCAGATTCTCATTCTAAAAAGTAGGTCTCGATGCGAAAAGCTTGAGAACCACTGGTTTACATGATTTATATCTTGCTGTCCAGTCACAGGTTTTGAAGCAGTTTCCAAATATAAAATATCTCCATATAACAGATGTGTCAATATAGATTTATACCTATTTATATGGATGTGTTTATTTCCCTTTTCCTAAATGCAGTGTAATTCTATACATTTGAAAATACTTGCCCTTAAAGGACAAACTAATCTTTAAACTTAAAACAGACAGGTTATCTTCTTATCCACAAGTGGTGAATTCTATATTTGAGGTAGAGCTGGCAGTCAGCCAAGCTATTAAGAGCTGACTTGTAATTTTGGCCCTGGGATTTGGGATTCACAGGAGACTTGTTAGCCTGGTGAATAATTTATTCCAACAACTAGCAGATATGTAAAATATAAGAGTTAAAAATTCACACAGCACCTTAAGTATAGAATCCATTCTCTCTAGGTATTATTCACAACCTGATTTTTCCCCTGTTATGAAAAGTGCAGGGGGGGGGGGAGGCAAATCCCTTTTCCTTCCCCCTTAGACACAAATTAAACTCTGCCTGAATAGCTGAATGCTGCCATGGTTCTTTTTCAATTATCGTTCTGTTTCAATTATCTAGTTCAGCTCGTTGGTTTTTTTGTTGGTGCTTTTGCTTTGCCTAATATTTTCTGCATGTACATCAATGTAGGGGATGAAATCTCCATGATGTGTAGCAGGAAAAAAAGGAACACAAAACCATGCCACTACTTTCTTATTTTCTGCTGCTTGTCCCTGATAAATCATTGTCCCTGTTTTGTCTTTTTGTTTTGCCTTGGGAATTGTCTAGTTAAAACGTTGTTAGCCTGCATTGCTGAAGTTGTCATTCTACAAGGTTCCTCTACAAAAGTTGGAGAAGTGTAACTCATCAAAAGTTAATTCTTAGAGGAGGAAGAGAATGCAACATCACTAGTGTCAATGCGTGTACATGAAAGCTTAGGCACATGTATAGCAATGTCACGTTGCACATTGTAGCTACTGTTATATATTTTGAACAACTGACAATCTATTGGACAATTCCTTTTCCTAGTATTTCCTTAGCCAAAGGACAAACACCTTCTTGGCCTTTACGTTGGTGGGAGAAAGATACAAGCCAGGTAAATCAATATAGCATACAAAAGTCAAAGTAGAACTTTCAGCAACATATAATCATGGCAGGAGGGGGATAGCAGTTCAGGTAGCAGTTCTTGGTATGAAAAATGAGGAATTACAAGCATGCCCCTATTTTTATCTGTGGAATGTTGCAGGCTATGCAATTGTAACAGATGCAGTGGGTTTTGGTCATCATATGCTTCAGTTACCTGTGACAAGATACCTGTGCAATATACCTGAGGAACTGGATAGATACTCAATCAACCTTCCTTCCTGGGCTTTCTGCCCACAATTGAACCTAATTCTACTGCTTTGGAGCAGATTATTATGTCTTGAGCTTTGGAAATACAGCTCCTTTCAATCATACTGATCCAACAAGGGAGACAGATATGTGTAGAAGCCGGCTTCTGTGTGCATAGTCAATGTGGATACAGTCATGCATCCAGGTGCACATTTACATCTGCATTGCAATACTCATTCAGTACTCATTCAACTGCCTGGAAATGAATTTTGATGCAGATGGAGATGTACATCCTGGTGCAGAACCAACTAATATGTGTGAAGAGCTGTGCACGACTAAGTTTGGATATATGTTTTATTTGACAAGAGAATGGAAAAAAATAAACAAAACTCTAGCTTTTGCTGTTTTCCTATGGACTCCACTGTTTTGGGTTCTTTTGTTTCTTTGAAACATTATTTTAGGCCTCAGAGAGTTCACAGAATTAGGCAGACTGGAAACTTGCTTGGTTTGTTTCTTATTATTATTAAGTTATTATTTTAGTCCCAAAGGTGGTTGTTATGAATGCTATTAACTGAAAGATATGAATTATTCAGTCACTGGCATATTTAGACGGCAGCCTTAGTACAAAGCCTGTAATCAGACTCCTGTTCTATAGAATTCTGCACTCATTGAAATGTACAAATCATAGATTACCACCTTAGCTATGTTTGGTGAATGAAGAATATTAATTACCTTACATCAAATAATTTCCTCAACATATACTTTACATGATTAAAGACCCAATTCTATCCCTGAGATATGCAAGTGTATCTCTATGTTTGCTGAAGCAATGACAACCCCACCAGTGTAGAAGCCTGTCCACCAATGGATGCACCACAGACCAGTGGCACACCTACCATTCACTTGATGGGGCAAATGTCCAGGGAGCGGAGCGGAGCACGCCTCTACGACCACACAGAAGTCTCCCTGAGACTCCTGATGTCGTTGGAAACTGTGCTTCCAATTTGTCGGAAGCACAGTTTAAAGTGTTGGGGAAGCTTCAGGAGGTTTCCCCAACGCATCCTGGAGTCGCACGAGAGTCCATGTACTCCAGGTAAGTGGGGAGGGGTGGATTTGCAGGCGGGGGGGCAAGGGCATCCTATGGGAGGCACCTTTGCCCCAGGGCATGGGGCTGGGGAGGTTCGCTACTGCCACAGATGCTGGTGAACATCCTGTGCTAATATAACTCAAACGTTGTTCAGACGTCAGGGATATTTTTAAAGCTGCATTTTTCTACTGAAGAGGTATTCTCAGAAAACAGACACACAAAAACAGGATGGGTTAGATTCAATATACAACATGTTCTGTGCTGACCATTGATAAGAACTTATACTGTGGTTTGAGTTTCCAGACATGCAGGAAGCATATCAAAATTAGAGCACCTAGTCTGCGTTTGTTTCACATGTGCTCAGGATTCAGCATCACAAATTCGTAAGATCAGTCCCATCTCCATGGTGCAGCGGCCCTCCTGAGGCCCAGCAATGGCCCTAACTGTAGTTTGTCAGTGGTCTGTGAATTCAGAAATAATGGGAAACCACCCTAAGCACAAGCTGCGTTTTGCTAATGAGCTTTGAATGTCGGTTTCAGATCCTGATGTGCTGGCTCAGATAAAGCGCAATCTGTAAGCAGGGAGGTTCAGATGTAACATGAAACCATGGTTTGGCATTACTGGGTGGGCAATTCTTACTATTTCACCCTATAAAATGTAAATCTTTTCAGCTGTAAGAATGAAGTATGCTTCCAACTGTAATATAGCCAAAAAAAGACTGGGCTTGCTAACAGAGATCTGAAAACAGCAAACCACTCAAGACAGAATCTATTGGCCGTTTCTGAAATAAATGCTGGAAACCACCAGTATACTTGTCTTGACTACAGCTTCTAAAGGACAGACAAGGACAGTCTGCATTAGTAGTTTCTAGTGTAGGAGCAGTAGGCTCTCAGTGCTTAACAAATAATAAATAAGTCACAAACAATGGTGATGAGAGCAACAGAGGGACTGTTGCAATTTTTCTCAAGCAGGGACATATTTGTTATCATTTCTGTCAGCTGCTCATGACTGTATTCCTCATGACATTTCTTACTTATGCATTCTTGTAGCTTTTTAAATCCAGTGCTGGTGAGACAAGAAGAAGAAGAAGAAGAATTTCATTTTTCCATTTTATTTTTTATGCAAGACGAAGATGAAAACTCCTACACAAATGAAAATGAAGAGCAGACACCTCTTATAAACTCTCTTATAGGCTTCCTTGTTACCAGAAGGGGGGGAAAGCTGTCAAATGTAAAGTTAAGAATGTTCAGAGCTCTGCTGGGGGGGGGGGGAAATAGCAAACACTGACAATTGATGGACCTTATTCAAAATGAATTAAAGGCATTAAAAGACACACACACACACACACACACACAGAGAGAGAGAGAGAGAGAGAGAGAGAGAGAGAGAGAGAGAGAGAGAAGAATGCAAGACAATACAGCTCATTAAAAATTGAAAGCACTTTGTTGGGAATATGTTATATAGAGTAAGAATATGTTATATAGAGTAAGCAGAGGAAAGAAGAACACTTGATGAGTCTCAAGAGGAAGCCCGGCATTGTAATTAGGATTTTTTGTCTTCAACACCTACTGGGTAAAAATATCACAGTGCAGATGCTTTGATAAACATTATTCAAGACTCAGGCTGAAACTACTGCACGTAGTCTACCCTCTGCCATTTTAAAAAAAAATCTAAAGTAGGTTTAGGCTGCACCAATGGGACACTGGCATGAGAGAAAGAGCTTTTTAACCTGTAGCTGTTTTCCACCTCTAAAACACTCCACCTACTTTCACTTCTGGCCTCCAAAGAGCTCCAGGTGATACACAATCCTTATCCCCTTTATTTTTACAACAACCTCATATTAGCCTCATAGCTCAAGGTCACCCTGTAATCTTTGCAGGTGAGTGAGAATTTGAACACAGAACTTTCTGGCCTAAGTTGAAACATTACACCACCCTGGCTGTCTCACCACATGATGCCCATATCTTTTTTTTTCTTCACAGAGCCAAAATTGGATTCAGAAGCCGATTTGAAGATAGACAACAAGTGAAGAACCCTCTTAACCCCTGCTAATTGGGTAAGAGGCACTTTTTCAAGTGGGTGCTCCTTTTTTTAGCAGGGGGAGAGTAACTGGCCCACCTCACCCCAGCACTGTCTGTTCTAGTGGCTGTCTGCTGGTATTCCTTGGCATCTTTTTAGATTGTGAGCCCTTTTGGGACAGGGAGCCATTTAGTTATTTGATTTTTCTCTGTAAACCGCTTTGTGAACGTTCAGTTGAAAAGCGGTATATAAATACTGTTAATATAATATAAATATAATAAGAAGGAAGTGTTGATAAGCAGTTATTTGAGATTTGAGATTTCAACCTTTAGATTGCTTTAGACTAAGAAGAAAGGAACAGTTTAGAGGAAATCTGCATCACTGACTACCATCACTTGTAGTTTGGGCTTCAGATGAAGTTTGGAATGGATGACAGTAAGCCAGATAATACTTTTCAAATTCAAAAACTAAATCTAAGGAAAAAGAAAAAACTTGAATACATATTTGTACCACGAGAATGCATGAAACTGGCTTAAAACTACTAAAACTTTTGCATCCTACTCAGTCGAAATCAGTAGGATGTAAAAGCCTTAGGCTGGAATCCTAACCATACTTTCCTGAGAGTAAGCCCCACTGAACAAAATAGGTCTTACCTCTGAGTAGACCTGTTTAGGATTGTGCCCTACATTGTGGAAGCATTACACTCAGGGTGTTTTAGGAATAGAAAAGTGTAAACTTGTTCCTGATCATTCTGGAATGAGGAGTCACACAAAACTACCTTCTTTGTGTTGCTTCTGGCAAAAAGAATGGGCAGCCCAATCCTATCCCGCCACCAGTCAGTGCAATCCAGCAGCTCCAATGGAACACATGGAGCATGCTGTTGGCGAAGGTGACCAGACGGTAGGTAAAATCTTTTTGACTCACCTTCCCGATCCTCCCCTGAACTGCCTCTGCTGTCATGTTACCTTCCCTGTTGCAGGTTGGGTGATCCAGTTGCACATATGCATTACCTTCAGCCACATGCACTGACAGTTCTACAGGGCATGAGAGTGGTGTGGCTCTTAGGACACTAGCCCAGGACTTATAGCAGCAGATCATGAGATCTGCAGCTGAAGGTCCTTAACAGGATTGGGCTGTAACTCAAGTGACAGAAATATGTCTTTTTCTGCGAATTCCCTCTCTACACCAAAAATGCGAAACTAGAAAGCGCTGGAAGGCTAAACATGATAATATTCTTTCTTTAGTCCTAAGGCCAAATGCAAAACCAGGGTACAGAAAAATCTAGCAATACTGTGTTGGTTTATATTCATTGCCTCATAAGAGATTGGATGTTTGCTGCAAAGTTTTGAAGCCTACGTTCTCTTGAAGGATCCTGCCTTCCTGTCCTATTAAGCTCAACTGCTGGAAACAAATGCAGCATACTAACAGGGATTTTTACACTTTGATTGCTGACTGCTCTGAAAGGGCTGAAGCACTAAAGAAAAACAAATATGTTGCAGTAGTGTTCAGAGATCTAAGTAAACTTGGCATCTGTTGTGCTATGAATAATATTCAGGACTTTTAAATACAGCAATAACTTGCATTTTTGTCTGGTTAGGGACCACAGCATGGACAAAAGAAAAGAATGGATGAATGGCAAAGTACAGTACAGTATTGATATATGAATAAGCACAGATTGCCACGAATGCTCATCCATTGTAATATGAGCTGCCTTTAGAGTGGCATTTAAGCTGGGGAATGGAGTGTTCACTCAACTCTACAGCTAATTGAAAGCTGCTTTGGCTTTGACATGAATAAACATGTCAGGATGAGGATGTACTGGGCCACCAAAGCAGTGGGCAGAAGACAGTAGTGGCCCTGCCATCTGTGGGAGCTGCTGACACACCCAAACAGATGCTGTGGCACAGGGCAGGTTGGGTGCTACGTGACCCTAGCGGCAGCAGTAGACGCAGCAGTTGAATCCAAGTACCTGCCAATGCCAGTGGGAGGTGACTGATTTGGCTCTCACTCTAGTTGGGCAAGGGAAGCAACGCAGGCCTAACCTAGTGAGCGCCTGGTTCCCGAGAGCACCAGGGGAGTGCGAGTAGGGACGAGGGACAGGGATGATAGGAAAGGTGGCAGAAAGGGGCAAGACCTCTTTAAGTCAACAGGATCCACCTCATTTATTCATCCAGGATCCACTCACTGGAAATCATGGAAGTATGGATGAAATTGGACAAAAGAGCAAAGTGACAAAAAGTCAAGTGAACGAAGGTCAAGGTATTGACTTAGGAATGATGGCAGACATGTTTGGGAAACAGATGCTCCAGTACTCATGAGTGGGGAAATAAAGTTTGACAAAGTGGATGGTTTGGAAGAAAATAGTTTGCTTAAAAGAGATTTCTAGTAAGTCATGTTTTTTTAAAAGTTAAACAGAAAGCCTTTCAATGTAAAATTCCCATAAAGGCCAACAATGACTATACGAACAGAAGCTGGAATAGAAATACCATGTTTCTCCGAAAATAAGAGCTACCCCAAAAATAAGACCTGGTATGTTTTTTGAGAATTGCTGAAATATAAGTCCTACCCCAAAAATAAGACCTAGTTGTGATCAGGGCCAGGACGGGGGGCGGGGGGCGGAAGGGGTTCTCAGGCAGGGGGGCGGGTGGAAAATGTGACCAGGAATGCTGCACTCCATGCCCACCACCTAGAAAGCGCCTGCTGTGCTGCCTTGGGCAGAGGACACTGAGGAGCAGCTGAGGTGGGAAGCAGCAAGTGAGGCAACCTTGCCTACCGGGCTCTGAGGCTCTCCACACCTTCCAGGGAGTAAGTCCCATTAACTATAAAGGGACTGACTTCCGAGTAGACAGGCAGGCAGGGATCCTCCTGGGCACTTAGGGAACACCCTCTCCACACCTTCCAGGGAGTAAGTCCCATTAACTATAAAGGAACTGACTTCTGAGTAGACAGGCAGGCAGGGATCCTCCTGGGTGTTGAGGGGATATTTTTGTACGGTATATTTTTGTGCATGAATGACTGTGGATTGTTGTACATGAAAAAAAAAATAAGACCTACCCCCAAAATAAGACCTAGTGTTGTTTTTTTTTTTGAGCCAAAAAAATATAAGACAGTGTCTTATTTTCAGGGAAACACAGTAATTAATACTCACTGATGGGGAGATCCATGCATGCAACTTGGATGCGGGAGTTGCCACTGCAGAAGAACAATGTGCTTTAAGTTGAATGGTGGCTTGTTTCTTTGGCAGGGGAAATATTTGGCAAAGAAAGGAATCCAGGCTACAGTTGCATGTACGGTTTTCTCCCAGCTACAAACTGTGGCCTGTGTAACCTGCCCTAAGCACACTGTGGCATATACGATCAGAATATCTTAACTTCTCCATCAACACCTAGGAACTTTCATGAATGTTGTGTACAATAAGAAAAAGTGAGTCTACTTGTATGCTAAGTATTGAAAAGTTCTGGAGCTACCTTCAGTTGGAGAATGGTGGGTAAAGATATTGGACTTAGTTGAAGTCCATAATAAACATGATTTTTAAAAAAGAGAAGCCAGTAAAGACTTTTATGGACAATTAGAAACCATTCATGGACTTCCTGTGCATGAACAGGAAAATTGGTCTAATGAATTATGGATTTGATGAGTAGATAATTGATATAGAGACAAAATCTTCTGCTGAAAATAAAATAAAGAATGGATAATTAAATAATTGATACAGAGAGGAATAGAAAAAAAGGTTTTTTAAAAAAACAATTCAAGAAAATAGCACCATGAGTCGCTTAGCAACCGGGATGCGGACTGGTACCCCCATCATCAAGAGAGGCTTGACACTATACAAAGCCTCCAAAGACGAGGGGAAGCTGCGCTCCCCTTGCTTCCAGAGGCTTTTCGCAGAGACAGCACACAACTGCACTGAACAGAGCTCTCCTCAGCTCCTGAGGCTTGGGGGGGGGGTGCAGGGACCAGCGGCAGCGTTGCATATGCAGCCTATTGCTGGTCGGAGCTTCGCAAAGGGACGCTCACCTATATTTTAGAAATAACCAATAGACTGTTTAAGATGTGATGGTTTAAAATGTGATGAATTTGCAGGAGAATAAAATAATTCAGACTTAGGACTCCACACTTGCTATATAACTTTCAGTATCTGTTTTTATCTTTATTTTATTTCATCTTTTTCTTGTTTGTTTTTTCTTGTCTGTCCTACGTTTTAGACCTGGTAACTATGTTATTCTAAATTCAAGGTTCTCTGGGTTTGTTTTTGTTAATTTTAGTTGATAAAAATTTAAAGAAAAGAAAAGAAAAAGTGAGTTTACACCTATCAGCCTCTAAGAGTGATTTTCACTAGTCAACTACTTGCAAAGGAACATGTAGGATTTATCTTTTAGAAATAATAAGGAGGCAAATGTTCAAAAGCGTTATTGTAATTAGGATGAATAGACAAATAAGTATAACACAAACATGTTTTCCTGTGCTGCTGAAACAGCAGTAAGCATTTTGATTTAATGCAAAGCGTCCTTTTGTTTTTCACACCAATCCAAACTCACTCCCTGTACGGTGATGCAGCACAGCCTATGTGGCTACTGCTGCATCCTGGAGGGGAGTTATGGCCTCTGGAGAGAACAAATGTTCCCTTGCCCAGGGTAAAATAAACCCGACAAGCCACCATAGTGAGTGCAAGGCAGAATTGAACCATGCAGGTGGATCGGACCAGGGAAGGGGGCTAGGATTTGGCAGGTGCCGCTGCCCCCAAACCGCCCCCTCCCAGGCCTGATCTGCCCTCTGCCCTTCCCCTACCTGTAGCTGCTGTAAAGCTTATTATGCTGGCAGAACATGTGTTCTACCAGCATAACGACTTGCTAGGCTTTGGTCGTTTCTCATTTAATCAAGAAAGAACGTACATTTTAAGGATCTTTATTTATAAGTATGTATAAGATTACTATAAAAGTCTCTTTCTAAATGAAATTTGTAAATTTCCATCAGGAATAATTTAAACGGGCTCATTAGAGTAAGCAGTAAATTAATGTAATCGGTATAATATGTCCTTAGGGATATAAGCTTTAATCAGAACTGGAAAAGTGTTGTGAGTTGGATACTCTCTTTAGCTATGGCCAATACAAAAATAGTTTTTCCCTGCAGAACAGGTAATATATGTCACTGTTCCGCTCTGATTCCCAGCCATCAG
Source organism: Tiliqua scincoides (assembly GCF_035046505.1). Taxonomy (NCBI): domain Eukaryota; kingdom Metazoa; phylum Chordata; class Lepidosauria; order Squamata; family Scincidae; genus Tiliqua; species Tiliqua scincoides. Next base: position 35,683,990 of record NC_089822.1, read on the forward strand.
GGTATTGAAGTGCTGGTGCTCATGAAACCACAATGAGCCAGAGATATATTAATAGCTTGCATAGAGAAAAAGGAAGGACGACACAGTGGGATCAATGTGCGCTTTCTCGTAGTGGAACCTCAGGGACTAATGGATTTCCATCCCTGAACTGCAGATCAATGTCTGCTGGCAGATTCAGCAATGAAACTTATTTTGCATCCTGCTACTGGAGGGGAAGCTGCCTTCTTTTCTTTTTTTCTCTCCCAGTCAAAGGAGACCTCCCTATCCTGGCTAGTTGGGAAAGTTTCCATAAGCAACAAAGTTCCTTTAGCATGTAATGAAAAAAGGTCAAATTCAGCATAAAATGGTATGTGCGTGCGGGACACACACACAATTCCTGCTTTGGTCATCAGAAGCAATGGCTCTGGGAACACCCTCTTACAGGATTTAACAGCAGAGGTAGTAAATGCCATGGTGGTCATCTCAGGCAGTAGATTAGTGGCAGATGCCCATCTCAGGCCTTCTAGCTGCATCCACTGCTCCCCCTTCTTTCCACTCCCTGGACTGGAAAAGGAACAGAGGGACAGAAAGGAAGAGGAAATCTGGAGGGAAGGGGAGTTCTGAGCTTGAACATTGGAGAGTGGGAGGACCAGAGGATGGCGCATTATTGGGTAAGGAGGGCAGCATTTGGCATGCTACCTCAGGAATCAGGAGGCCTTGAGCCAGCCCTTGCAACAGGAGTGGCTAACACTGGTAATGTTGAAATCCAACAATGACAGCAGAGGGAGAGACAACTTATGAGTTTGGCTTGCGTCACACACTGGTCTCCCATCCTGTCTCTATTTTCAGTGGGTGTAATGAATTTTCACCTTCCTATCCTGGCAACTGGGTGTGCCTGTCCCACCTCTGTCACCCCTAGATGCCCATGCATGGGCAAAATATTAGAACTGGGTGGACATAAGGGAAGACCAAAGTGCCTAGGCCTGAAAAGAACAATCAATATCCTGCTCAGACTCTGGAAATCATCACTCCAGAATTGTTGCCCAGGAGCATGAAAGGGCAGGTGAGTGGGGCAGGAATGCATAACTTTGCTATTTCTTCACATGCAATGAAATTAGAAATTGGTAAAGAGAGGAAATGATGCACACACATCCTCCAGTTTTCATCTACTCATGGCCCAATCCTATCCATGGGAAATACTGGTGCGTAACATGATCCACCAGTGCAATGAGAGCTCAGCTGATGGAAGATAGCTTCCGCTGATGAATGTCAACCTCATGCCAGGGCTATGTGCCTGAATCCTACACTGATACAGACCTGATGCAAACCAGCCACTACTGCTGGCTGGGGGCAATCATGGGAGTTTCTTGGGCATGTCATAGGTGTGACATGAACAGAGCGCCACAGGCACAGAGGCGCCAAATCCTAACCCTATACAGCAGGGTAGATGCATCCCTTTCTGCAGAAAATTGCTACACCAGCCTCAGACCAGGCAGAGATTAGAGGAGTCCCATACGGGGCTATGCGCATGTCCCTGCACTCTTTTCCTCTGTTGTCTATTCTAAGTCTTTCTGCCTACCTGCTTCCAATTCTGCCTAGGTCCCCAGCTAGTCTAGCCCAGTATCTCAAGCTAACGTGCCCATGTCTCAAAGCCAACAACTGAACACTCCAGCCTCACCATGCTTTGTCATGGAGCTGATGGCAATGATGTGGGGCAGGCTAACTATCCAGACATGGCAAGTATTCAACCATCATGTTGATTTGATAGGGTTCTGACTCAACCTCAGGGCCCAATCCTATCCAATTTTGCAGTGCTGGTGCAGCTGTGCCAATGGGGCATGCACTGCATCCTGTGTTGGAGAGGCACTCACAGAGACCTCCCCTCAAGGTACTGGAATATTTGTTCCCTTACCTCAGGGCTGCATTGTGGCTGCACAGGTGCTAGAAAGTTGGATAGGATTGGGCCCTAACGGCACAATCCTAACCCATTTTCCTGCACTGACATAAGGTCAATGCAACTTTGAGGTAAGGGAACAAACATTGCCATATCTTGAAGAGGCCTCCATAATTGCCCCCGAACTACAGGATGCAGTACATGCCCCACTGGCACAGTGCTGGAAAGATGGTTAGGACTGCACCCTAAGTTGGCTACTACAACAAATTATTTTCCTTCTAAATTAAAATGCACCATCATTTACTCAAGAAGCAAGGCAAAGGAGCTGTTTTTCAAAAACTGAATAACATATTTTTGAACCAGACTGTCTCCACAGGTTCTTTCTGTGTAACATCATTTTTGTCTCTGGAAATCATGTATTAAAAAAACAAAAACAACTCACATCAACCAAGGTAAAATTAAAATGGTAGAGATAATGGCATTGATTTATAGCTGATAGTATAAAAAAACTGGATTTGCTTACATTAGGGATAAATCTATTTATAGCTAACTAGTGGTTTATTAAAATCATATGATATAAGGTGTTATTTCTTACATCTCAGATAAAGCAGTATTTCTCTATGTTCCCTATGAAGAAATGCTTACCATGGATGTTATTTTATTGATTTTTGTAAATGTAGAGACTGCTTTAAAGTTAGATATAACTGAGGCTGCCTTTAATTTGCTTTTAATGCCACAATCACTGACCCTTTAAATTGCAAGCCAATTACAAGCATTGTAGTCCCATTACTAATTACATGCTGGGAGTGTATATTCAGAATGAGAATTTCAATATTCATCTCATTAGGAGAATGAAGGGAAAATAAATTACATATTTATTGGTTGGTGTGTCATTGACCTGAAAGATTAGGGCAAAAACTGAACTCAACACAGAAAGAACTGTACAGGCTACCTGAATCTTTCACTTGCAGAGAAATCATACAAAATTATGAGAAATAATAATGGTTCACTCTAGTAAAATATCAAGAGGTCCATAGGCAATTACACGGGGGGGGGGGGAGACTTCTCCCATTACAACTTAATTTTCTTTAGAACTCAAGAGCTCTAATACAGAAATAGGCTATATTTCAAAGAGTCGCAGAACAACACATTAAAGCAGGGGTCTCTAAACTTTTTGGCTGAAGGGCCGCATCAAATATCAGGCATGGTGTTGAGGGTCGGGGGAAAAAAATTAAATATAAAATTTAAATGAATACATTAGAGATGGAATTTAGATAAATGAATGAATGAATGAATGAATGAATGAATGGGCTCAAATGTCCAGGATTTCTCCAAACACCAACAGAGCCCAAGAAATAAAGCACACACACACAAATGGATCCCCATTCCTCCACCCCACAAGCACAACTCTAGTTGTGTTTGGTCAACTGGGACAGAGGCTCTCAGGAGATCAGAGGCTGGCTGCGGGTCAGATAGAAGCTCTTCACGGGCCACATCTGGCCCCCAGGCCAGGGTTTGGAGACCCCTGCATTAAGGTGATGTTTTATTTTATGGGACGTATTCTTTTCTGAGTGGTGTCATGTTTCAGTCACTTTCTAATGTTTTCCTCTAATAGTGATTGTTTTCTGTAGTTATACAGACTATAGAATGCCAGTACACAGATGTTCTATTAAGGGCGCAATCCTAACTCACTTTCCAGCACCAACATAAGGACAATGCAGCTCCTAGGCAAGGAAACAAACATTCCCTTACATTGAGGAAGCCTCTGTGAGTGCCCCCCAACTGCAGGATGCAGCACATGTCCCATTGGCACCACTCTGCCAGTGCTGGAAAGTGGGTTAGGATTTGGGCCTTAGCTGTAATTGCTAACAAGACACCCATCCATTATTTTGCTCAGTCTTTTTTTAAAAGGCATCTAGGTCATTGGATGACCAATAATTTTATAAAACTCTATCATATCTCTCCCTACACTGGTAGTTTTTTTGTCTACATTAAACATTCAACTGCTTTAGTCTTTTCTTACATGTAAATGCTTCAGTTCTTTGATCAATTCAGTCCCCCTTTCTGTAGTTCTTACAATGCTAAGTTATCCTTGCATGTGTTAGGAAATGTGAGTCCACTAAACCTATAGCTATGTGTTCTAGCATCCCTGCCTTAGATTACACAGAGCTACATCTCTGATGGAAAGGAAGGAAATTTAATCATTAAATGAATGTCTAGTGGTGGACTGAATCTATAACGATGGATGATAGGGAACTGCTCATCTATCTCTTGTTCGTAGAGTAGCAGAGAGGAAATGAAACTTATCTTAAAGACTAAAGTGGCTTATGAGAAGAGCCACATGTCTGGAACTCAACAGAGCTCTCATTTATCTGATGTGCTCTCAAGGTACAACACTGTATAGCTATAGACAAAGAAAACAGTCCTTGACTGAAGTTTTAAATTAAAATTATGTATAGGCAATTGTTACCAGTTTGGATTGATTAAAGGACTAGGATGCCAGTGCACAGACACCTTCTTTTGCTGTGTGGCATTGCAGTTGTGTCATGAAACACTCTCCAGATGCTCTGCAATGACATCATGCATCATTGACAAATTTCCGGGTTGGTGATCTACATGCTGCATGGAGCTCAGCTTGGAGGTGAGCTGTGCAGCTTATGCGGAACAGTGCCTACCAGTACAGGAGACTTTGGAAACATTTCAGTGCACCAGTTAAATGGATGAAAACACAGCAGCTTGCTGAAAAGTGGCTTCAAATGAAAACTCGTAAGAATCCTCAACTGGAGTCACTAACTTTCCACTTCTTGGAAGAGCCCATGACAATCTTCTGTCATTAGCAATTACTTGTAAATGAGGACTAATTCTTACAAGCAGCAGATAAAGCAGCAAGCCTGTCTGGGCTGTACCTCTTCAGGCAGCAAGATATGCCTGAAGATATGGAAGATATGGACTGATGCTGTTCCATTTAAATATATATGTATAATTTATTTTATTATTTTCCACATTTTTATACCACCCTTCCTCCAAAGAGCTCAGGGCAGTGTACACAGCTGCTCCTTTCCTTTAGTCCTCACAACAACCCTGTGAGGTAGGTGAGGCTGAAAGAAAGTGACTGGCTCAAGGTCATCCAGGAAGCTTCATAGCTGAGAAGGGATTCAAACCTGGATCTTCCAGGTCTAAGTCCACCTCCAAACCACTACACCACCCTGGCTCACATAAAAAACTAGTACTTCAAGAAGAAGGTTCTAGGTTAACCGTCTTCTGGACATACTAGTTTTTCTGTATGTAAATCTTTTTTTGGGGGGGGATGTCATCAGGTGAGCCCCCCATCTACAGTCTGAAGTAGTGTAGTTCAAATACAGGTTTACCATCCCTGCTGCTCTTAAGGACATAAGAAGAGCCTTACTGGATTGGGTCCAATGTCCATCTAATCCAGCATCCTGGTTCTCAGAGTAGACACCCAGATGCTTCTTTGTGAAAAACGGGTCATAAACTTTTGAGTTCACATGAACTATCAGTACTTACACTGGTGGAGGTTAACTACTACGTATTTGACATTTAGAAGTACACCGGCTCAAATGCACACATACATTTTCATAAGGGCACTTGTTGCATAGTTAGTACAATATAACAATAAGCTCTGCTTGTATATTTGTAAATGGATATCAAAAGGGCACGATACTGTATGAGTCACGTGCTCTCACTCATCCATGGGAACCTAAGTCCCATAGTGCTACTCCAGGTCTGCTCATCACTTAGAGAAGAGGAGAGTGCTTAACATTATGTTACCAAATCTGCATGACTATCACTTCTTCATAGCTAGATCTCATTCTGTTCTTGTAACTGTTAAGTTACATTCATTTGGGATTAATGAATCACATGGAAAGCGAAAGGAATGTCTTATCCAATGCTATTTTCAAAAATGATTCGGTTTTGTATAAATACCATCTCGCAGAACCAGTTTTGAGCCAAACTTTCACCAAGGCAGATGGGAAGTGACTGGGTTTTTGGATTGTGTGACATGTAAAAATGTGCCCATCAGCAGCTGTTGCTACTATGATAAGAAAGAAGGCAGTGTAAATGCTATTCTATTGCTAAACATCTTTGTAAATTTGTAGTTATGCTCAGAATATTGTCGTGGAGACAGGCTAACACTTTTTGAGAAAGCCTGGACCACTGAAAAACTTACAGCAGTTGCAGTAGGAACTATTCCCATCAGTCTACAGCCAAATAAAGGCTACAAATAAAATATTTGATAATAATTTACCATTTATCTTCATTGTTTTCTTAAATGACTTTGGCAATAGAGACTAGAAGATTCCACCCCAGCCCACTGCTCCATCTGTTACCTGAATCCATGGCCATCTGTCATTTTCTGCTGCCGTCCAAGCATTTACAAGACCCTTTTTGTTAAGTCGTGCATAGTAGGGATACCATTTTTGGAGACCAAATAGAGCTCGATGGGTGGATGAAGCAGTAATTTGCTGATTTGAAATTATTCCGCCTTCAATTCCCAACGGCCCAGAACATTCTGTGGGGAAAAAATGAAAAGAAAAAAATCAGAGGTTCCAGAGCATCCTGAACTGAAATCATCCATAACGACCAGTTTGAGTTATGGCACTGGAAAGAATCATTCTATGAATGTTAAAATTTACACTTAAAATTTAACAATAAGGAAACTAAACTAAAATATATCTTTAAGCTGAGGCAAATTTCTTTTGTTTGATCAACAGCCCAATCCCTACCTAACCTGGTGTGCAGCAATTCAGCAGTGCCAACGTGGCATCTGCTGGGTACCGCAAGGGAGTTTAGATCTCCTCTCTTGTTTGCTCCCTTCCCCTGGGGTAAGCCCCTGCTGTCCAGGTGTGTCAGCTCAGACCTGTGCCAGTGATATCAGTGACGTAAATTCGCTTGGACCATATCAGTGGTGGACCTGTTGGCTCGGAATCCACACTGCGATTCTGGATAGACGCTCTCTGCAAGTACCTGGAGCCTCTTTAGTACAACTCGGGCAAACAGCTTTCCTACAACGCTAAGGAGAGAGATGCCGCGGTAGTTGTTGCAGTCACCCCTGTCACCTTTGTTCTTGGGAGACCACTGATATGGTATTCTCCCTTAGACAACTGCAGGAGAAATGCAGGGAACAACGACAGCCACTCTTTATAGCCTTCATAGATCTCACAAAGGCTTTCGACCTGGTCAGCAGAGACGGCCTCTTCAAGATTCTCCCCAAGATTGGATGTCCACCCAGGCTCCTCAGCATCATCAGATCTTTCCACAAGGACATGAAGGGCACTGTTGTCTTCGATGGCTCCACATCAGACCCTTTTGACATCCGAAGCGGAGTGAAGCAGGGTTGTGTTCTTGCACCAACCTTGTTTGGGATTTTCTTCGCTGTCCTGCTGAAGCAGGCCTTTGGAACTGCAACAGAAGGCATCTATCTCTGGACCAGATCAGACGGAAAGCTCTTCAACCTCTCCAGACTGAGAGCAAAATCCAAAGTCCAGCTGAAATGTCTGCGTGACTTCCTCTTTGCCGACGATGCAGCTGTCACTACCCACTCTGCCAAAGATCTCCAGCAGCTCATGGATCGTTTTAGCAAGGCCTGCCAAGATTTTGGACTGACAATCAGCCTGAAGAAAACACAGGTCATGGTTCAGGATGTGGACTCACCTCCCTGCATTACAATCTCTGAGCATGAACTGGAGGTTGTCCATGACTTTGTGTACCTTGGCTCAACGATCTCCGACACTCATTCTCTCGATACCGAGCTAAACAAGCGCATCGGTAAAGCAGCTACCACGTTTTCCAGACTCACAAAGAGAGTCTGGTCCAACAAGAAGCTGACGGAACATACCAAGATCCAGGTCTACAGAGCTTGCGTCCTGAGTACACTTCTGTACTGCAGCGAGTCATGGACTCTTTGCTCACAACAGGAGAGGAAACTGAGCGCTTTCCACATGCGCTGCCTCCGACGCATCCTCGGCATCACCTGGCAGGACAAAGTTCCAAACAACACAGTCCTGGAACGTGCTGGAATCCCTAGCATGTATTCACTGCTGAAACAGAGACGCCTGCGTTGGCTTGGTCATGTCGTGAGAATGGATGATGGCCGGATCCCAAAGGATCTCTATGGAGAACTCGTGCAAGGAAAGCGCCCTACAGGTAGACCACAGCTGCGATACAAGGACATCTGCAAGAGGGATCTGAAGGCCTTAGGGATGGACCTCAACAAGTGGGAAACCCTGGCCTCTGAGCGGCCCGCTTGGAGGCAGGCTGTGCAGCATGGCCTTTCCCAGTTTGAAGAGACACTTTGCCAACAGTCTGAGGCTAAGAGGCAAAGAAGGAAGGCCCATAGCCAGGGAGACAGACCAGGGACAGACTGCACTTGCTCCCGGTGTGGAAGGGATTGTCACTCCCGGATTGGCCTTTTCAGCCACACTAGACGCTGTGCCAGAACCACCTTTCAGAGCGCGATACCATAGTCTTTCGAGACTGAAGGTTGCCAATACAAATTCGCTTGGACCAGTGAAGGCAGATTGGGCCTAGGAAGGTGTTAGAATCTGGCAGGCACCACTGCTGCTGAACCCACCCCCTTCTCAGACCTGATCTGCCCTCAGCTCCACCCCATCGCCCCTATGTTTCACCCTTCCCCACCTCCCTCCCTCCCCAGAGTGAACCTATCTGGGGCAGAGGGCATCCAGTGTTCACCCCCTCCCTACCTAACTTCTGCTACCTGTGCAATCCTAACTGGTGCCAGCGGGCATGCAGTGTCTGTTGCCATGCTGAGCCAGTTGCTTATTGATGCTGGCATCAGCCATCCTGTGTAGTCTGGTGTGTCACATTTGTGACAGTGGAAAGTGCATTATGCTGCCAGAACACTCATTCCAACAGCATAATTGGTCCACAGCATTGGGCCAAAAACCTTAACATCAGAACCATTATAGGTTAAACTACCTAAACCAGTGGTTCTCACACATTTAGCACCAGGACCCACTTTTTAGAATGAGAATCTGTCAGGACCCACTGGAAGTGATGTCATGTCCAGAAGTGACATCATCAAGCAAGAAATTTTTTAACAATCCTAGGCTGCAATCCTACCCACACTTACACCGGAATAAGTCCCATTTACTGGCATTGTTAAAAGATATACATAGTAGCTTGTTAAAAGTATAGGTCCGTAACATTTCCTCAAATGCAGTCACATACCATGGTAGCATCTAGTCTGATATACTAAAAATAAAATATTGAAATGAATGGGGACCCACCTGAAATTGGCTTACAACTCACCTAGTGGGTCCTGACCCACAGTTTGAGAAACACTGACCTAAACAATGAAATTAAACAAAATTATCTTATTTCCTACAAGACTGACCATGCCATCCTTAGTTTATTTACCTCTGAGAGGTGAAAAGGCCTCACAATAAATTAGTGGCATCACTGCACCTGGATCTATGTATATGAATTTAGGTCTGTCTTGAGGCATAACAAGTATAATTTCCTCCCCTCTCTGACCATTGCATCAACTGTAGGAGTAAGAGCTTTGGTGAAGAGGTATTGAATCTTTTCAGCAGGGATAGTTTTAGGTTTAACAGCCCTTCTTGAAGTAAAAAGCATCTTGAATCTTTTTGAAACTGACTGAAACAAGAAAAAATTGACAGCTATCCTTAAGGCCTCCCAAATAGCTGAACAAACTGTTCAAAACAACACTTCCAGATAAATTAAGCTAACATATATATACTATACTGTTGAATCTCATTCAAACCTATTCAGTCACACTGAAGTAACCACCACGGCAGCTTAAAACATTTAATTAAACAGTATTAAAAACCAGCTTTAAAACAACAACAATAAAAAGACATAAAATACTTATAAATACTGTAATAAATATAACTAATTATGTGGATTGCTGATTGCACTCTTTCACTCAGTTCATAAACTAGCTAAATGGTGCATTTCAATTCAATGATACTCCTTTTCAGTTTAATGCAGAAAATAGTCTTCAGTTTAAGAGCCAAACTATATGTTAATTATTCAGTAATGCATATTATTATTATGCCAGTAATATTTTTGCATCATTGTTATGGCAATGGTATTTTATTCCAAAGGCAGCTAAAGACTTACGTATTCACCCTCGCAACTGGAGCCTTGCTTGATTTCTACCACATTGTCTTATTTATGTTTATTTTTCATGATGCCAGACTGATTTATTCATGTTTTGTTGAGGAGCTGAATTATTAGTTAATATTTTGTTGGTTAGTGCTTATGGTTTTACACTTTGATGTAAGTCAACTTGAATGCCTCCTAGTGGAAGGAAAAGGTGGCATATAAATATTTTGAATTAATTACCGCCAATCCTATGCCCCACCATTGGCACTGATACAGTTGCACTGGGGGAGTGTACACTGCATCCAACAGGGAGGGTGATTGCAGGTAAGTAAAAAACAGGAGGTAAGTAAAAATATTTTTGCTTACCCCAGTTGGTTGCCTGATCACCAATAGGTTTCCTTGGACCTATGCCAGCCATTTTGGTAGCATATGTCCATGAAGAGAAAGGCGGCAGGGAGGCCTGGAACAGAGGGGATAAAATCTGGTGTGTGTTGGTGCTGCAGAGATCCACCCCCTGCTCTCCACTGATCCTCCACAAATTTGTAATACAATGGGGCTTTCACACCTCTGTCTATTAAAAGACAGAGGTGTGAAAGCCCTATTAAAAGACAGAGAGAGGGGGAGGATTTTGTGAAGACAAAGTGGAAGTGTAGTGGAGATTTTGCCCATTGTTTGGTGAAGGCATAAAACTGCCTTCAAACACAGCTCTGCCTTCAGTACTACTATTATTTGTTTGATGAGAAAAAGTTCTGGTAGAAATAAAAGTCAGTCGAAAGTGAGCATGAAAGAATGAACAGACAAGTGAAGGTTCCAGCAGAAGGTTGGTGTGACTACTCAATTCATTCACTGGCCCAGCAACCACAGAAGCAACTCATCATTTTCAAAGTAAAAGTACTCGTAGTATATCTTTGATATAGTGTCCAGTACACAGACCCCATTAATGAAGTGCAATAATCAGAGAGTTGAACATATGTTGTCATGTCATTTCCATATTTCTTTTCTTTTCTTTTTTTTTTTAAATAGAAGCTGGGTCTCCCCATGGGAAGGGTTAAGAACATAAGAACATAAGAACAGCCCCACTGGATCAGGCCATAGGCCCATCTAGTCCAGCTTCCTGTATCTCACAGCGGCCCACCAAATGCCCCAGGGAGCACACCAGATAACAAGAGACCTCATCCTGGTGCCCTCCCCTACATCTGGCATTCTGACTTAACCCATTTCTAAAATCAGGAGGTTGCGCATACACATCATGGCTTGTACCCCATAATGGATTTTTCCTCCAGAAACTCGTCCAATCCCCTTTTAAAGGCGTCTAGGCTAGACGCCAGCACCACATCCTGTGGCAAGGAGTTCCACAGACCGACCACACGCTGAGAAAAGAAATATTTTCTTTTGTCTGTCCTAACCCGCCCAACACTCAATTTTAGTGGATGTCCCCTGGTTCTGGTATTATGTGAGAGTGTAAAGAGCATCTCCCTATCCACTCTGTCCATTCCCTGCATAATTTTGTATGTCTCAATCATGTCCCCCCTCAAGCATCTCTTTTCTAGGCTGAAGAGGCCCAAACGCTGTAGCCTTTCCTCATAAGGAAGGTGTCCCAGCCCCGTAATCATCTTAGTCGCTCTCTTTTGCACCTTTTCCATTTCCACTATGTCTTTTTTGAGATGCGGCGACCAGAACTGGACACAATACTCCAGGTGTGGCCTTACCATCGATTTGTACAACGGCATTATAATACTAGCCGTTTTGTTCTCAATACCCTTCCTAATGATCCCAAGCATAGAATTGGCCTTCTTCACTGCCGCCGCACATTGGGTCGACACTTTCTTCGACCTGTCCACCACCACCCCAAGATCTCTCTCCTGATCTGTCACAGACAGCTCAGAACCCATCAGCCTATATCTAAAGTTTTGATTTTTTGCCCCAATGTGCATGACTTTACACTTACTGACATTGAAGCGCATCTGCCATTTTGCTGCCCATTCTGCCAGTCTGGAGAGATCCTTCTGGAGCTCCTCACAATCACTTCTGGTCTTTACCACACAGAAAAGTTTGGTGTCATCTGCAAACTTAGCCACTTCACTGCTCAACCCTGTCTCCAGGTCATTTATGAAGAGGTTGAAAAGCACCGGTCCCAGGACAGATCCTTGGGGCACACCGCTTTTCACCTCTCTCCATTGTGAAAATTGCCCATTGACACCCACTCTTTGCTTCCTGGCCTCCAACCAGTTCTCAATCCACGAGAGGACCTGTCCTCTAATTCCCTAACTGTGGAGTTTTTTCAGTAGCCTTTGGTGAGGGACCGTGTCAAACGCCTTCTGAAAGTCCAGATATATAATGTCCACGGGTTCTCCCGCATCCACATGCCTGTTGACCTTTCCAAAGAATTCTATAAGGTTCGTGAGGCAAGACTTACCCTTACAGAAGCCATGCTGACTCTCCCTCAGCAAGGCCTGTTCGTCTATGTGTTTTGAGATCCTATCTTTGATGAGGCATTCCACCATCTTACCCGGTATGGATGTTAGGCTGACCGGCCTATAGTTTCCCGGGTCCCCCCTCTTTCCCTTTTTAAAAATAGGCATGACATTTGCTATCCTCCAATCTTCTGGCACCGTGGCCGTTTTGAGGGACAAGTTGCATACCTTAGTCAAGAGATCTGCAACTTTATTCTTCAATTCTTTAATAACCCTTGGGTGGATGCCATCAGGGCCTGGTGACTTATTGATCTTTAATTTATCAATGAGGTCTGAAACATCTTCTCTTTTAACCTCTATCTGACTTAACTCCTCGGTTAGGAGGGGCCGTTCGGGCAGCGGTATCTGCCCGAGGTCTTCTGCCGTGAAGATAGATGCAAAGAACTCATTTAATTTCTCTGCCATCTCTAAGTCTCCTTTTATCTCCCCTTTCCCTCCCTCACCATCCAGAGGGCCAACCGCTTCTCTGGCGGGTTTCCTGCTTCTAGCATATTTGAAGAAGCTTTTATTATTCCCCTTAATGTTGCCGGCCATGCGTTCCTCATAGTCTCTCTTGGCCTCCCATATCACCTTCTTACATCTCTTTTGCCACAGTTTATGTTCTTTTTTATTCTCCTCATTAGGGCAAGACTTCCATTTACGGAAGGAAGCTTCCTTGCCCTTCACAGCCTCTCTAACTTGGCTGGTTAGCCATGCGGGCACCCTCCTGGATTTAGTGGAACCCTTCTTTCTTTGCGGTATACACCTCTGCTGGGCCTCTATTACTGTTGTTTTAAGCAGCCTCCATGCACTCTGGAGAGATTGGACTCTTTTTACCCTCCCTTTCAACCTCCTTCTAACCAGCCTCCTCATTTGAGGGAAGTCCGCCCGTCGGAAGTCAAGGGTTTTTGTTAGAGATTTGCCTGGTATTCTTCCCCCGTGCATGTCAAAACGGATTGCAGCATGATCACTGTTCCCCAATGGCTTAGTAACGTTTACATCTCTAACCAGGTCCTGCGTACCACACAATATTAAATCCAGAGTCACCTGTCCTCTGGTGGGCTCCGTGACTAGCTGATCTAAGCCACAGTCATTTAGCACGTCAAGAAATCCGGTTTCCTTATCGTGACCAGAACACAAATTGACCCAGTCAATATGAGGATAATTGAAGTCCCCCATGATTACAACCCTGTCCCTCCTTGTCACCTCCCTGATCTGTTTCCTCATTTCCCTGATCTGTTTTACCTCTCCCTCCCCAATGTCACTCTCTCAAAGAGAATCACTATCCCAAAAGCTGCTATTTGGCCAGGGAACAAAACTGCTCCATATGCCCATATTTTTTGCCTTTCTGGGGGAAACAACACTTTCTGAGGAGGAATTTCAACAGGAAAATGGCAGGGTAGGAAAGGTTCTCCCTCCCTCCTACCCCACAGTCCTGATCGGGATGGGGACTGTGCAAATATTCTGCAGATATTCTGTGCAGAGATCTCTGCAGATATTATTCTTCATCTTTTGTTTTGAATAAGAGAAAAGCAAAGGCCCACTCCTTGTTATACCTAGTCTTAGCATGCAGTGCCAGTGAGCTGGCCAGAAATATAGTTGCTCCTGAGCACATTCTTGCGTGTTCTGTAACACAGAGGAGGGCAAGGGTCACCATGCTATCCATAAATGATACTTATTCCGAAATCTAATGCTTAGAATGGCAGTAGGCCCAGTATACATCATGAGTTATGCAGGTGATAAGGCGACCACTGTCTAATAATGGCTGAATTGCTGTTCTAACAGGTGCAAAGAGAATGTGGTAGACTGAAAATAAAGTTGTTGGGAGCGTATTGCTATTAGTGGAGGTGGTAAGGTTTGCTGCATTGAGTTCATTTATCATGTCCGCAGAGCTCCACAAGTCAGCAGCAGTTCAGCACAACAGATTTCCAATGGGCAGAATGCACAAAGGAAACCTGCTTCAGACATCTGTGGCCTTCTCTTCTTCCCAGCACCTCATATTCTGGAAAGAGATTACTCTGGCTGTGCTTAGCATAGCATGATAATGGCCTTGAACACAAAACCTGGCAGTGGGATTATAGACAACCTCCGAACTTGCAGTAGTAATAATCATTCCTGCATAAACTTTCCAATGTGCAGTTAAGCTCACAGCCATTTCCATTCACTTGCAGGTGTTTTGTTTAGGGTACTTCTCTTTGGGTAAAAAAAGAAGATAGCAGTGACCTTATGAGCAATCTGTTTAGATGGCTGGGAATGATTATTGCAGAATTTTATTTCATAATATATTCATAACCAATATGGGCCATTACTGGATTTCCTTGATGCACAGCTAAAAAGCCTCTTCTCTTCAGATGAGAAGGCCAAACAAAACAAGCATGCATTGCACAAAAGCTCTAGAAGACACAGAATCTTCCTTCCTTCAGGCAGAAGCACAACACTATTCAAGCTGCTTCATTACTGTGGTACCATAAAATTATATGATTATGACTACAGGGGCAATTTTAGGGGCCCATCCATTTTACTGACAGCTATTTAAAACAGTTGGCAGCCATGGATTACTGGTCCCTCTTTAATTCTTCACAGATTCAGTGATAATTGAACACAGATCTCTGTCCTACTCAACCTTATGAAAAAGCCTATTTTCTTCTGCAAGCAGTTTATGCTGTTTGGTAAACCTTGGCTAGCAATAGCTCTGTATCACAAATAGCATACTGGTGCTCACTAGAACCTGCATTTGAACTTGGTCTTGATTTAGATAAAGCAAAATCCAGATTGGCAGAATGGAGCAAATGTTTTTCTACTGCAAATACTCTTATTAAGGAAGTTGAGAAACTAGACTAGAGCAATATTTAGGTTCAGGTTTGTCAGATATTTATTCATTTGTTATGCATTTATTCACTGTTACAACAAGGTAGTTGGAAGCAAATAAGGACTGGCTTTTGAAGCATATGGGGAACATGTCTGCTGGGCCTTCAAAGGGTAGCTCCAGGGTTGAAAGCTAGATGTTATCACCAAAGCTACTGCCAACAACCAAGAGTGCATGTATGGGTTACTGATATTTACAGGCTGCCCAGCAGGACTTATTCCCTGGTAAATTTAAACACATTTATTAAGACTTCAGCCTTAGTAACTTCTGACAGCCACAGTGATTTGTGGGAAACTTAAGCTGAAATCTTCTACACCAGCCATTCTCAACCGGAGCCATAAGCCTCCTTCGGGAGCCTTGGCATATTTGAAGGGGGCCACAGACTGTTGTTTAATAATAAATGATTTTATCTTTATCATGTTGCATCCTTGTTTGACAGGGTGGACCTGAAACCTGAGAAGAGCTCCTAAGGGGCCGTGACCAAAAAAAGGTTGAGAATGGCTGTTCTGCACCATTCTCTGGAAGTAAATTACATTGGATTTAATGAGGCTTACTTCTGAATTGACTTGGATAGATGTTCACTGTTCTCTACTTGGCACCAGATGGCAAATATGCAACTAATGGTCACCAGAATGGACAGCTAATGTGGTTGAAAATGAACACAGTCCAAAAATCTGGTGGCAATGAATACAAGACAAAAGAGAGCCGTGCAGCTCTCTGCAATCCTATCTTATGCTGGAACAGGCAGGCCAGGAGGCCTGTGCTGTATCCAGACCAAGATAGGGCCCCGAAGTGGCTCAGTCAGAGGTAAGGGGAAACTGTTCCCCTTACCCCAGGTAAGCCACTGCAGCCTTAATGGGTCTCCTCGGACTTGCACCACCTCCTGTAATGGGACTTGCACTGGCCCAACGGCACCGCAGGATTACGCCCTTATTTTATTATCCTTTTTTAAATTATTCAAGACAACTTTTTTTGTTGTCAGTATAATTATGATCCCTGTCCAAGTATAGAGACAGCACACGCTCCCCTATTTTGTCTCTTAAGCATAGAAAATTGTTCTTTGGGCAGGAATAATTTTATTCAAGCACATGAGGGTTTCGATAGTTGCATACGCTCTTCTAACATACAAGAAACAATAATGATAGTTATTTGCAATATTGTTGGTCTATTTCTCCTACAAAAATGTATTTTTGTCTACTAATGCAGAGTCATATTGTTCCTCTTGTTATTCATTTCCAGTTATATTGGCAACTGAAAGGTCAGCGGCATTATTGTGGCCAGCCCACCCTAAGGCACCATCAAATAGGAACACACTTAGAAGGCACTGGACAAAGGTAATATCTAGCTTTAGCCTTATCAGTTTTCTAGAAGAGAAGTATCTTTCCTTAAGTGCAACAAAACACTCCTTCTAAAACATGACAAGAATGTTACCAATTCAGACACTTTTACCAACATAGTTTAAAACATACCAGTTGAACAACTTCTGTATAGGCTGACAGCATCGCTCATTTCTTTTGGAAACAATTAAGAATGCTATACTAAAGCACAATGCTAAAAATGAGCTATAGCCACCAGAGATGCATGATTGCATGCAAACTGCTCTAATCTAAATACATTTTAGAAGCCACAATGCCTGACATTTTTAAAAACAAAAATATGTATTAGCTTTTTAGACTTCTAGTAATTGTATGCCAGATGTAAATCATGAAAGATGCCCCACGGATATGGACTGCAGGAATCTGCATACATTTATGTGCAGTATCAGAACTGTAACATCTTAAACTGGAATAAAATATGATTGACATAAAGATAAATCTCAGTTAAATGGGAGACGCTTCAGAATTAATGCTGGCATTACAAGGTTCCAAGCTAAATTGTCCGTAATCACAGAGAAGAGCTATTTGAACATTGCAGGCTTGATCCTGTCAAGTGCATGCAGAGTATGTGCGCATGGAAGAGACCCACTGGGTTCAGGGTGCAGCACCTGCACACGGAGGAGTTTCAGAGGCATCAAAAAGGTCTGTTTTCCCATTCCTCCATCAATGTGATGCACAGGTATATGTGTAGGCAACACAAAAAAGCACTGAAGTTTTTCATGTGCAGGTGCTCCACCCGTGTTCATTCAGATGAAGCTCACAGAATATATTCCTGGTTACTGGTAAAATAATGGCTTTTTCAGATAAGTGAGGAAAAATGAATTGGTGGAGGTGTGGGGAGGTTTGCAGTGTGGCCACATCCATCCAAACTGCTGAACAGAACCTACTTATTGGTGTACCTTATCTGCATAGGCTGTGTTCATTTGCTCTGCACACACTGACTCAGCTCCCTGCTTTTGCATCCCAGCCCACTGCATGGGGATGCAGTGGCTCCAACACCATGGGAAAGAAATATCAGAAGATGATTTTCCAACATTCTGCATGAATAAAAACAGTAAGAAATTCTGTTTCTATATGTTGATATAGTGAAGAACCTCATAAAAGAGAGGTTTGGGCTGGCAGAGTGTTTTGGGAATTACATCATTAGTTTAAATCCTGCCTAACAAGATCTGCTAAATACTCCTAAATGTGTTTATCTCTTAGAACAAAATAAAACCCTACTAATCTAAAGTGATTGTTCGTTCTGAAATATTGAAACCAGTAGACCATTTCAGAGCCAGGTTTATTCTACGGCCCAGCCTACATGTGTAACATGAAGTGGGAACGAAGTGGTGGAATTCCAAAGTGAATGTGATAGAGAGCAGAAAACAGCAGAGCACTGAAAAGGACAAAATGGAGAGTTCCACTGTAAACCTGATCACATATTTAAACTGAGTGTAATACAATTAATTCCTTGCAAGTGGAAAACTAGCACATGAGGAAGCAGCCAAATCTTGGGACAGTGGCAGACCTCCCATTAAGAATGATGGGGCAAATGCCCCAGGCGCAAGTCTTTAGGACTCCGCGGAAGCCTCTTTGAGGCTCCCAACAGGGTTGGAAACTGTGCTTCCGGTTTTCCAGAAACGCAGTTTAAAGGTTTGGGGAAGCATCCCTGAGGGAAGCCTGCAGTCGCATGAGGATCCGAGAGCCTCAGGTGAGGGACTGTGGATTTGTTCATGTGGAGGAATGACAGCATCCCGTGGGGGAGTGCCATCTCAGACCTTTGCCCTGGGGCATGGGGCTGGGGAGGTCCGTCACTGTTTTGGAAGGAGTGAGGTGGGAAGTAGAGAATTTCCAAAGACTGGAAAAATGAGTCCCCACAAAAATGAGTGTGTCTTAGGCAGGAATGAGGGAGTTCTTGTAGAAGTTTTCACAAAAGCTCAAGAGCATAGTCAAATGAGATTCTGCAGATAGGCAACCTGAGGGATCATGGTGCAAGAGAAACCATATAGTGGAGCTCCACTTACAGTGGGTTCATTTTATGATCAAATCATTTTACAATGAATTCTCTGAAGCAAAACAAGGTTCACTATAGTATACAGTATTTTATTCACTTTATGATGGGCTTGCGATTGCTACCAGCAGGATTTTGTGGGTGATAGCTAAACCAATCAGCGATCTGAACGTAAGTGTTTAGTTGCATCGGCCAATAGCAGTGTTTTTAACATTCTGGCTGTGTCTGGAGGGAAGGATATAGACAATGCAAAAAACAAGTATCTCAGGCAGTAGCAGTGTTTTTAATGTTGTGGTTGTATGTACTGAGGGAAGGATCAAACCTTATAATTTGTGTTGCATAATTACAACACTGTGGAAACTGATAACCAGGGATGGGAAAACCCAGAGGGGCTTGAACTTGAGTTGAGTTGCCAATGCACTGTCCCCCAAGACTCAACTCGATAAAGAGTCCTAACAGGAACTTTCTGAATCTCCAAGTCACCCTTTAGTGACTCTAATGAACTCGAGTCGAGTCACCACCCCCTTTAAAAAGCCTGCCGTGGAAAAAAAACAGGGCTGTTGCTGGGGAGTGTGTGTGTGTCTTGGAGTTCCCTTTTCTCACTCCCCTGCTGTCCCCACCCATCTGAAAAGAGGGCAGGAAGGGTAGGAAGGAAGTAGTCCCTCTTCAGCTGCTCATTCAGTGAGGGTCCCCCTTCCTCCAAAGTAACAACAGAGCCATGTCATGCAAAGCATGATTACACCTCTGCCTTCTCTTTCTTCCATAGACTGAGTCTCCCCCTTTAAAAAGCCAGTTATGGGAAAAACGGAGCTGCTGCTGGGGTGTGTGTGCATGTGGGGGGGAGTTCTCTTTACTCACTCCCCTGCTGCTCCCTTCCATCTGTAAACAGGGTGGGAGGGATTGCATGAGAACCGGAACAGAAGCGGCAAGAGGGAGTCGGGTCACAAGCAGCAACTGGGAGGCTTACAAGGACAACCCAATCCTTTGCAGCTCTACTCAGAAATAGACCCTTTGCAGGTTGCCCCATCTCCGCTGCTCCTCCTGCCCTCCCTCAACCAATGAAAATATCAGAATGTTCATCTTTTGTCCAATGATCATCCGTTCCTTCCTTCCTTCCTATCAGAGACAGGAAAAGAGACCCTGGCCCGTCTCCCCCCCTCACATTAACCCTTCCCTGTCTCCCGGTTGGAACTCCTTGATGCTCACTGATCAGAATACTTGCCCCACAAGGTTTTCCAAGTGGTGAAAACAGTAAGTAAGCACTACCAGACCCAGGCAGACTTGAGTCAGCACATGTGGGGATGAGTGCTAAGTCAGGGGGACCCTAACCTGAATCTTTTCCAGAGTCTTCCACGCATGTGACCCATGAATCACTGAGTAAGCAAAAATCACACATTTTCACTACTTGAGCCTGAGACACTGACTCTAGTTCCCAATGCTACTGATAACCATAGTCCCTAAAGAGTGGACTAGTCACCTTTTAAATTCCATTTTAGAGAAGGAAACAGCTTAATTCTATGGCAGAAACTTCAACTTCCAAGGCCTTGGAATGAATTAACAAAAAACAATGATGGTAGATCTTGGGGCATCAGATGCTATCCTTCATTCCCTCCACTCTTCTCTCCTTGGACAAATGCAAAATGGCTGACATATGTCCAAGGAGACCCATAGGCAATCAGGAAGCCTACTGGGGGGGGGGTGGTAGTAAAGTGTTTTTACCTACCTCCAGCTTGCAATCTGATCACACCCCCTCCCCACCACTGGATGCAGCACACAGTCCATCACCATAGCTGCGTTGGTACCAATGGTGGGGGATAGGATTTGGTAGAGAAGAATTACTGGGTGGAATTAATGAACAGGAATAAAAACCTTTGGGGGAATGATCTATAATCAAGCTGTGAAAAGTCTTCCTAGGGAAGTTCAGAAAAATATCCTGAAGCAAAAGCCAAGAAAATTCACAAATAAAAGGGGGGAAAACCCACCTGAACAAACATTCATCTATAACCCAAAACTGAACTACATGTTGTAATATTTCTACATTGTCTAACTCAGTGCTGGTATTTCAAGAATTCTGAGACTATAGTAAGAAAATTTTGGTCTAACTGAGGTACATGTAATCAGTAATCACAGATTTACATAATTAGTGTGACAGCTTTCAATTACATAATTATTGTAAATATGTGCAATGATGCAATTAGGATTTGTAATTACAATGTGTAACTACATAATTAGGTGCTACAACATGGCAAAAACCCTTGTGAAAGGAAGCGGGAGCCTGCTAATGCTGGCACTGTAGTTTACAAGAATAATGTAGTTATATAAGTAGGAGCTTGCATTTTAATATGAACTCTGCTATCGCTAGTTTACATTTATAGCTCACAAATGAATGTTAAAAGTCAGGGAAATTATGCCAAAGTGCTTAGGAGAGATGCAGTTGCCTCCCTAAACAGGGGTATTTCAGCGTACTCTAGTCAGTACAGACATTAAACCACCTGTCCATCGTATTATTTACATACCATAACATAACCTAAGAATTAAGAGCATTTAAGTATAGCATGGTAATGAAACGGTTTTCCACAAGAGATTTCCACAAGAGATTTTACATAGATTTTGGATGGTTTATAAATATTACTTTTAAAGACCAACAGAATGCGAAGTTAAAATACTTCCTCCTGGAATAGATTGCCACATGGTAAAAGATGAAGCAGAAGGAAAGGAGATACTGTAGTTAAGATATGCTGGAGTGGACTATTGAACTAGTGCTTTGAGGCACCATGAATGAAGCATTGAATCAGAAGAACAGATTGCTTATGTTTAACTATATAGTCCTGTTCTGCAAAAGTGGAGAGCAGACTCAAAAGTTTCCAGGACATTGTTGTTTTGCCCCTGATCTTAAGGGTGGAAACCCAATGCACATTGGGTGCCTGAAGGCTGGAAAGAATGTTCAGTCACTCAGAGCTCAATCCTATCCACACTTACCTGGGAGTAAGTACTACTGACTATAATGAGACTTACTTCTGAGTAGATGGGCCTAGGATTGGGCTCTTAGTTCCTTTAAGGGCCATCTCTAAGTTCCAACAGTTAGAGCTAGACCAGGAGAAGTGATGGCTGGGTGAACCATGTGACTGCACAGATGACCACTCAATGAATTATAGGCGCAAGGAACTAGTAAACAAGCAAGTAATCTAATTAAGCAAGCTTAACTTGATGTCTCTGAGCAGTCACAGCTACTGAATTCGTAGTTTAGGAGAAGATATTCTGTACAACAGTGCACCCAAACAAGGCATTACCTCATGACTATGTATAGTGCTTGATAAAGGTCCATCATGTAAATCACAATGCTCTCCAGAACTGAAACACCTCTCAATCTTGCACTGTAGGATGAAGCACTCAGATGGGTTGTGCTTTCCAGGAAGCTAGTGGTTCTTTCTTCACTAACTGGTAAGTCACTAAGGGCACAATCCAAACCTGCGCTGGAGCAGGCAAGCCAGGAGGCTTGCACTGCATCCAATGCAGGTTTGTTGGGTGCAGCGGCTCAGCCACGGGCAAGGGGAAGCTCTTCCCCTTACCCCTGGGTAAGGACTGCACACCCTGATGGGTCTCCTCGTAGCTGCACCACCTCTGGAGGTGGCGCAAGTCCGAGGAGAGCGGAGCGGCTGGAAGCGGCTGGTCCCAGCCCCGCCCCGGCCCCCCATGTGCCCACCCCCAGGGCCGCCCATTGCCCGCCCTCCCCCTCCCAGAAACGACCCCTCCTGCCCCCTCCCCATGCCTACCACGCCTACCTACCACACCTACCTACGACACAAGCGGCGGCGCAGGAGCCACCGCGGAGGCTTCTGCCTGCCTCCGCGTGTTGGCGCAACTGAACGTGCCTACGTGGCTCCCACCCACAGAGGCGCAAACATGCAGATGATGGGTAAAAACATTCCTGCCTTCTTGGGGCTTTTCAGTGGCAGATAAAAAGCCTGTTCTTTGCCCAGAATGATGCAGTTCAGTGAATGTAGAAAAAATAAGCTCTCCTAATAGTCTGGATATATGAACCTCTCTTTCAGCATCTGAAGCTTTGTTTTGAAAGAAAAGAGATGGGATTTTCTTGATTAATGTGGAATGTTGAGATTGGGCAAAAGGGCAATGCCCAATCTCAACACCACTGTTTCTGGATTAAAAATGAAACATGGAAAAATCAGACCACAGAGTAGAGTGCACAGTTCACTGGTCTTCCATGCTGAACTAATGCATATCAGAAACACCAATGTTGACATAGATCTACTGTAGCCATACGCTCGAACAGTTTGCTCATAAATTGGCACAGGATGGAAGACAAATTCCATAATGGAACAAGTAGCTTTATAGGTGGGTGGATAGTTCTTGAAAAATCTTCTGATTAGCAGTATGGGAAACACATACATTGCCTACTGCCAAATGGAAGACAGAGATGGCAGCAAAATGAACTCTTAAGGAAGAATTCACCAAATGCACAGACTTGAGGCGAATATCATGCCATAGGATGCCCTAGATAGAGGAATCCCTTGGCTGAAAATTGTTAGATGCTGCATATAGTGGCAAAGCCACAAAGGACTAGGCAAGAGGTATTGCTGGAAACATAACACCTGGGAGAAGTTATGGGGTGTGTGTGTCAGGGCTGTTAGCTACTGTTGTAAGAGGACAACAAAGAACACCTTGTTACAATGCAAAGTTCAATTGCCGTTCTTCTGTCCTTTCTCCCCCACGCATGGTCTTTTCTCCCAGGTGGTGTAACTCCCTCAGAGATAGTGTGGTCCATGACAATGTCAGATCCATAGGAATAGCCCAACAATGGTATCTTTGGAATAGATTTCAATAAAGAGTGAGATTGTTCCAGGATCAGGTTGGCAACAGGAATGTTGCAGCCACCAAGGTAGAAGGCATTGGTGTTTAGACTTTGGAAAGTTTTTCTGAAGGCTTGGCTTCTGAATGATGTTTCACTGCCTTTTTAGGGGGAACCCCAGTACTGGTCAATCACCTAGTGTGGGACGTATGCCATTTGCTGTGCCTTTTAGGTATTGCTTTGATCCTGACAGCAGCCTGAAGAGAGTTTATGCACTGGAAGCCACTGTCAGTAGTGAAGAAGGAAGTAGGTTTGCAGAAGGTGCTGATACTGTTACAAGGATGCTGCAGGAATATTGCTGTGGGGATGCAGATGCCCACTACAAAGCTTTTTCCTCAAATAAAGGAGACCAGTGTTATGCCCAATAGTGGATAAGTGTTTTGCTCCACAATGGCAAGTTTTTAAAAAGTAACCCTTGTTGCCATACAGTGTTGGCATCCTTCAGTCTCGGAAGACTATGGTATCACGCTCTGAATAGTGGTTCTGGAACAGTGTCCTCTCCAGTGCGCAAAGCCTGGGTAAAGTAGATATGGAGGATAGACTGTTACCCATGCAGCAAATCTTCCCTCTCCAATGGAAAGGCAGAAGCCAATACGGTTGGTTCCAGCGGCGTTGCAGGAGTTGCCGGAACGTGACTGTGTTCAGCCATGAACTGCCTCAGGGACCCCGTCTCCGGATTTTGTCTCGAGGATGACTCCTGAAGCCTTTTCCGTAACTGGATGTAGCCACAAGGTAGTGGAGGTTTGGGATCAGAGTTTTCCTTTTCTCAGATGAGCTGCCTTCCCAGGCTAACGAGTCCCATCTATCCAGTGGCTGTTCAGTCACCACTTATGACAAGTATAGGCAAACTGAGGGCCTATTCTTATCCCCAGCCCCCAGAGGTTACAGTGACACAGAACTAACTAATGTACTAACTACCAACATTTTTAAATCTATGATTTTGTAACATCAAACTACTAACACAATGGTTGGCAACCTTCAGTCTCGAAAGACTACGGTATAAGCCTACAGCACCTGGTATTCCCAGGTGGTCTCCGATCCAAGTACTGACCAGGACTGACCCTGCTTAGCTTCCAAGATCAGATGAGATCGGGTATGTGCAGGGTAACAGTCGTAGAAAATAAAAATTAAAACTGTGTTTAAAGTCTTCCAAATTTCTGTGGGACAAAAGACAAAGATAAGCATTACTTGTGATGCTGCTTCAGTGATGGTTAAAAAGGAACAGAAGGATTGGGCATTCTTCCTAACCTTGAGACACACAGTGTGCAATGATAGGTCTCTGTGTAATCATTTGTGCAGAAACAAGATGACCCGCCCAACTGTTCCCCCTTCAGGTTCGGCTCCAACTGTTGGATCACTCTTGCAATGCTTCAATTTGAATTTATGTGGTATTCCTCAAAGGAAATGAGGGACTGGATATTTTTTTCTCCCTTTAAAACACAAGGTGTGTACAGGGATCTCTTGTCTTAAGAACAAAAGCAAACTCACCAGAGCCCTAGTAGCTTCTCAGTCAGTTCTGTGAATGTGCAGAATGGCACCATGTGTGACTGCACCAAGACCACCTATAAAATAGGACCACCATTTGTGGAGACCTCTTTCTAAATATACAGAATCAAAAGCTTGACCTAAGCAGTGCTGAAATGTTGACTGTCATGGATTAGGTGCATAGTGCCTTTATGGGTCTGGCAGGGCTGAGCTGCAGAATGATGAGAAATTTGACGAGAGAGCAGTTTCAAACAAAGTACTGCAGAATGCAGGCATCAGTCAGAGCTTGAGAGAGGGAACATGGCATCAGTTAGGCTATGATTAATATTATAAATAATCAGATCATTTATAATCAGGTAATATTCTTCATTTAAATATCTAGAACCTTAGCAATCACAATTGGATTCTGCATACTAGCATGCAGTTATTTTGCAATAAAAGGATCAGAGTTTAAATCCATACATGGTAAACTATACTTACTGTACTGGCAGTTTCTTCCCATAAATTCACCTGGACACTCACAGGAATAGTTTGCAATGAGATCTGTACAAATTCCACCGTTCTTGCAGGGTTCAAGTTCACATTCATTCACATCTGTGGGGATGACCAATGAGCGCATTAGAGTATTAATCAGAAAATGTTTGCATTTTTGAAATAAGAGTTCTGGTACTTGATTGCATATAATTAGTATTACTAGGTAATATAATATCAGTAAAAAATGCATTCAGTCAAAAACCTCTCCCTCCCAGGAATCTACAATAAAGGCTGCAATCCTACACAGACATACCTGCATGTAAATCTAATCCAGGGGACATCCACTAAAGTTGAGAGCTAGGAGAGTTAGGACAGACAAAAGAAAATATTTCTGTACTCAGCATGTAGTTAATCTGTGGAACTCTTTGCCACAGGATGTGGTGATGGCATCGGGCCTAGATGCATTTAAAAGGGGATTGGACGAATTTCTGGAGGAAAAATCCATCACGTGTTACAAGCCATGATGTGTATGTGTAACCTCCTGATTTTAGAAATGGGCTATGTCAGATGCAAGGGAGGGCACCAGGATGCAGGTCTCTTGTTATCTGGTGTGCTCCCTGGGGCATTTGGTGGGCCGCTGTGAGATACAGGAAGCTGGACTAGATGGGCCTTTGGCCTGATCCAGTGGGGCTGTTCTTATGTTTTAATTGAACTCAATGGGACTCACTTCTGAGTAGATTGCTTTGCATGCTTTCCATCTTAAGCACACCCTGTTTGGTATAATCTGCATTGAACTAAATAGGACCTACTTCTGAGCATGCATTCCTAAGAATACACTGCACACACCAGATAATGCTATACCCTGAAAAATATATAGTGCAATATAGCCAAAGTTAGGCAATTTAAACACAAAGGTTGTTTTTTTCTCACTAAAACAAAAAGAGAAACCTAAACATATGAATTTCCTTTCACCAACATAATTCATTTCCCATATTACCTCTTCTACTAAGCACTGACTTATATTGATTTTTTGCATCACATTCCTCTCTGAAAAATATAGTCATTTATTCCTTCAGTAAATATGCTTTAAGAGATTTAGGGCTCAATCCTATCCAATTTCCCAGCTCCAGTGTAGCCACAATGTAGCCATGTGGTAAGGGAACACATGTTGAAAAGGCCCCAGTGATTGCCCCTCCAGACCTACCACAAGGTTTCCTATGATCACCATATCTACAATCATAGGTCTGTCAGTTTTCTACAAGTATAATAGTATTGAACTGTTAATTGCCTGCCAGCTTCAATACCATCCCTGGCAGCATTTGTCAAGTACTGGAATCATGGGGAAAGAAGTAACAGATTCCATCCTGCTGCGATAATGCTTTTCTTTCTTTCTTTCTTTCTTTCTTTCTTTCTTTCTTTCTTTCTTTCGTCCGTCCGTCCGTCCGTCCGTCCGTCCGTCCGTCCGTCCGTCCTTCCTTCCTTCCTTCCTCAAATAAACTCTGCTAACCCCTTTTGTTTTAAGTTAGGGTACAATCCTAGCAGCGCTGAAAGCTTGTTTGCGCCTCCTCAGGAGTCGGCTGGGCTGCCGCAGGGATATGTGCATCCAGTCTCTGTGCTAACTTCACAGGGGAGTCTTGCATTGGTCGAGCTCGGCCGACACAAGGTTCTGGGGAGGGGGGGAGAAGGCAGGGAGGAGGTGGGAGGGAGGCGTTCTGGGGCAGGGGGAGAGCAGTCCTGGGGAGGGCTGATGGGGAGCAAGAGGCAGGGTTGGGACCCAGCAGATATGCTGGATCCTAACTCTCATTCCCGAGCAGTACAGAGCAGCTACAAGCCACTCTGCTTTCCTCTGACTTATGCCACCTCCAGAGGTGGCACAAGTCCAAGGAGACCCATTGGGGCTGTGGTGGCTTACACGGTTGTAAGGGGAAGAGTTTCCTCTTACCTCCAGCTGAGCCACTTTTGGTCCCTATCTTGTGCTAGTTACAGTGCAGGCCTCCAGGCCTGTTCCAGACCTTGCAACTCTCTGGACGTTGAATCTCTTCCACATATGGTTTTAACTTGCAAATGGTTTGATGATCTGCGTTTGCAGTTGCTCAGGCCATTGCTACATCAGTTGCTATTAGGAAATGATGAGGCATGTACATGCCAGGTTGCAAAATTTCTTTACTCAATTTTGAGGAGGCGTGGTATAAGTAAGGGCGGTGTATTGGTTGGGCACATGGGCTGTTTTAGGTGTAGTTTACATGTACAGCTTGAGTCTCATTATTTGAGACTCATTATTTGGTTTCCCTTCCCAGAACTCACTTGGATGGCAAAAAATGCACTATAGCAAATCAATTTTAAAAACAAAGTTTCTTTGCTCAGGTGATTTAAAAACAGCCTTGCTGACCTTTGTGAGGTTAAGATAGAGTCATTAAGAGGACAATCCAACAATCAGTCTCTCTCAAGGTGCTAAGAAAGGTTTCACTCTCACCCCTCCCTTCACCAATGCAAAGTATCTTTCTTTCACATGCTCAGGGGGAAGGGAGGGGTCATGGGCTGAAGCTGCCTGAAGAGAGAATGATTGATGGATTGTCAGCCTGCTCCCCCCTCTCTCATTGTTAAAGGACTGTTTTCCTTTAATTTTCCTTTAATTTAAAGGGCGCTTCTCATTGCGTTGAGAGAGAAAAATCTATGGATAATTAGGTTATACCTGTAATCACTTGCATGACTTTCTCTCTCTACAACAGTAAGAAAAGCGGTTTTTTTAAACTGTGATTTTAAAGGGGTGCATTTTTCCCCTTCTCCAGGGATCAGCACATTCCTTCCTTTGCAGGGGCCATTCGTGTTGAGTCAAATCCGTGTATAAAAAATCAGTGTATAACAAGGTTGGACCTGTATTGTCCTATGTTATGTTTTATTTAATGCCAATAAAGGTTCCTGAATCTGAATCTGTTCCAGCACAAGATAGGATTGCGCTGTTAGTCTCTGTTCTCCTGTTCAGTGCTCAGGATACAAGCAACCTTCAAATTGAGAAGTGAAACCATTTTGCAAGACTCAAATGGCGAATAGGTACGTTTTCAGAAAAAAGAACTTAAAGGGTAACCTGGAGAGAGAGAACAAAGAACAATAAATATTCCTTCTCTCTAAAGTTTTGGAGAGAAAAGGGAAAGAGATTTTGCTGATCTGATATACAATGA
This sequence comes from Tiliqua scincoides, assembly GCF_035046505.1. Classification (NCBI taxonomy): domain Eukaryota; kingdom Metazoa; phylum Chordata; class Lepidosauria; order Squamata; family Scincidae; genus Tiliqua; species Tiliqua scincoides. The sequence continues at coordinate 35,712,665 of NC_089822.1, forward strand.
CTTTTTACTCTTTCAAAGGAAGAAAACATAAACCACTTTTTGAAAGAGAATAGAAAAAAGTATACTTTCTAAGAAATTGAGGAAATGGATGACACAAAAAGACAAAGCTTACTCCGGACTTAGATAATAGCTTTTCTTGTTGAAATGCAAAATCTAGAGAAAAACTGAGAATATTTACATACTTGCACACTTTCTGATAAGTGTGTTGTACAGAGTGATAAAAACAAGCATTATCATATAAACCAGCATTTGGTCCATTGTATAAGCTTTTATCCAGTCAAAACCCTTATTGATTGGAAATACCATTTTTCTTCCTTTAACTGAGAAATGCCATATTATGCTGATTTTATTTCCTAAAGTATGGGACACTGAAAGGAGCCAACATCAGAATTTCAAGCGCATAAACCTTAAACAAGTTCCTCAAATTGTAGAATGTTTAATGGACAGAGTGTTAGACCAGTAAGAACTGGGCTCAAATCTCTGCACAGCCATAAAGTACACTCACTTGGTAGCCTTGAGCAAGCTATTATATCTGAGGCTAGTTTATCACACAGGGTTATTGTGAGGATAAAGAGACACTTTTATGTACGCTGCCTGAACTTCTTGAAACATGTTTGTGACATATATGGGGGAATGACATGTAAATAATTTAATGGTAGAAATAGGAAAAATAGTGACATGCAACACATATTTTGTATTATCAAAATATAAATGCAAGTTTACCCAGGGATTTGTTTTTATAGCACATATAGAATTCTGTCAAAATTAAGTGCTTGGCTTAACTATCTGAAATGGTTAGATAATTTGTGTTAGGCGATTCCATGTAAAACTCATGTATAGTCTCTGTATGGACACTTGATGACTGTTTCAGGAAAGCTGATCCAATTGTGCACAGCTCTCTGCTAACACTAAGGTAGCTTGGGGAATAACTTGGCAAGTCATCTGGTTTCTCCACTTCAGATATGAACATTGGTATAGCTATAGGGGGCTTGTGCATTAAGTACTACAGGAGCCGCAATGCGCCACGAAAGTGCCCCCTCCCACTCACCTCTGGAGTGCCTGCGCATTGGTGTCTCTGCTCGGAATGGCTCCGAAGGTGAGTGGAAGGGGCTGCTTACATAGCACTTTTCAGAGCCTGCCTTACCTACTGCACCGCCTCCACCAAAGCTACACCACTGGATATGAGCATTAAATATCATGGGATAGGGCATGCATGTGTGACTAAATGATACATGCAGATTTCATCTGGAAAACTGTCATAGTTCTTGCACACTGTCTTTAAATGTGCCATTTAAAAATGTAAGTATTTAATTCACTTCGTACACACATTTTGAAAGGTGGCATTACCCGGTGCTCCCCCCCCCCCAAGTTGATGACACAGCACTGATAATTTCAACAAGTTGTCATAAATGACAGCACTTTAAACGGGGTAGCAGTGTGAGTGAGGTACTTTTGGCAGGATAAAGCCTGCTCCGTTTCACAGTTGTTCATTTTCCGGCAGAATTTCACCCTAGTGAGGCAATTTCAGAGAATGTCATTTTAATTGGGGCGTTCACTGTGGCAGTGCGTTGAAAGATGTGTTAATTTCTCTTCACACACTGTGAGGTTAGCCTTAGTTTAAGAAAGGGTGATAAAGGAAATATAATATTAATTCAAAATACATAATATTTAAAAGACCTTTTATTCTGGGAATGGGTAAGATGCAGGTTGCAGAAAAGCTAAACTGCTATTGCTTTCAAGAGAAAAGAAGGCAAGCCAAAGCCACTTTCTTTGCAGGAGTCAAACAAAGGCCAAGCTTGTAACAACTTTTTTCCCTATGTCTTGAAGTGATACTAAATTTAGTGTAGTTAAAATGTCATTTCTTGAAGACTTCAACATATCCATGAGGAAAGGCATGAACAATTTATAACTCTGCTTTGAAGCACTTGTTAAACCAATCTGACACACAAAAATTGCACTCCATTAGAAACTCACCACACCGACTCAACTCTCTGTTTTGAACTAAGTTTCTGTATCTTTCTGTGTTCCTAAAAATAAATGCAACAGGATATTTAATAATATCCTGTTGAATTGACTTTGAGGAAGACAAAAAGAGATCGGACACAAACCAGACCCCGGGATAGGCCAGCACATGTTCCCTGCACCAGCCCTGGGGTCTTGCAAACGCGCTGTAAGGCACATTTGCGCCACTGAGTGAGGAGGGAGGCTGTGCACCATCCTCTAGAGGCTGACTCAACCCCTGCTGAACTGGTGCAATAGGTACAGCCATATTAGCAGAGGCAGGCCAGCACAGGGGCTTGGGGAGGGTGGGAAGAAGACATTCTGGGACGGGGAGAATGGGCGGCGGGTAGGCATATGGGTGGGCTGCGGCCAAGCAGGAGGGTAGGGCCAGGATCTGGCATTTGTACCCCACTCCTGAGCAACCCCGGAGCAGCTCTGGGCTGCTTGGATTTACGCCACCTCTTTAGGTGGCACAGATCTGAGTAGCCCCATTGGGGCTGCTGCGGGATTACCTGGGGTAAGGGCAATGAATTCCCCTTGCCTCAAGCTGAGCCGCAGGCAGCCCCAACCCTGCTCTGGATGCAGTGCAGATCAGTTGGCCCGCCTGCTCCAGGGCAGATTAGGATTGGGCTGATAGTTAAAAATATGTTTTTAGTGAAATATTAAGGCCAAATCCTATCCTTGAGGACCAATCCTATCGTTCCCCTCACTCCCTACCAGTGCAGCCACACTAAAACGACTTGCGCTGTATCCTGCAGGGCAGGGGACAGTTGCAGAGGTCTCCTCTGGGTAAGGGAACATGTGTTCACATGTGTTCCCTTATTCAGGGGTAAGCCTCCAAAGTCTGGTCTGGCATACTCATATTTGTGCCAGATAAATGGGCCTAGGTCAGGGAACTAAGTCTGGAAAGGGAGCTTGGATTCAGTGGATGTTGCTGCCACCAAACCCCTCCCTGATTCCCCCATTGCCTTCTTATGCTTTCGCGCTGAAGAAAGATTATTTTATTTTACATTATTTTAGTTAATGCTGGCAGAAGGATACTTCTGCCAGCTGGGCAACCCAATTGTATTGGGTTGATAGTCACTGATGAGGTGGTTCAGAACACTTGGATTGGAAGCCCCTGAATCATAACTCCGATGACTGCACAGAAACACATTTCTTCCGTAAACTTTGATGATGGTAGTAATCAGCCTGCTGGCTTCTCCTCTGCACACACTGCCACACAGTCCTGGAACGTGCTGGAATCCCTAGCATGTATTCACTGCTGAAACAGAGACGCCTGCGTTGGCTTGGTCATGTCGTGAGAATGGATGATGGCCGGATCCCAAAGGATCTCCTCTATGGAGAACTCGTGCAAGGAAAGCGCCCTACAGGTAGACCACAGCTGCGATACAAGGACATCTGCAAGAGGGATCTGAAGGCCTTAGGGATGGACCTCAACAAGTGGGAAACCCTGGCCTCTTAGCGGCCCGCTTGGAGGCAGGCTGTGCAGCATGGCCTTTCCCAGTTTGAAGAGACACTTTGCCAACAGTCTGAGGCTAAGAGGCAAAGAAGGAAGGCCCATAGCCAGGGAGACAGACCAGGGACAGACTGCACTTGCTCCCGGTGTGGAAGGGATTGTCACTCCTGGATTGGCCTTTTCAGCCACACTAGACGCTGTGCCAGAACCACCTTTCAGAGCGCGATACCATAGTCTTTCGAGACTGAAGGTTGCCAATACAATACACTGCCACAGGACTCAGGACTAAATTAATTAATGCTATTAGAAACTGCTTTTTAGGCACCTGGGATTTCTTTCTCAGCCAGACTATCTGGTATTCAATTTACGAGCCCACACAACGGCACCAATTGTGCGATTCTTGGTAATGCCATTGAAACGTCAGAAACTGTTGCAGCATATTGAAAATTAATATCAAGGCACAGCTATCAAGGCTGGCATATGAAATCAGTAAAAATTAATAGAGATATGCTTTGGAATTTACATATTAATTGTGTACATGACCCACTACGTGAATGAAAGGTCAGGGAATCACAGAAATATTGGTTTGCAATCCGTTGGCATGAATGCATCAGTGTGGTTTGATAGGTTTGTAATTATCCAGATTAATTGATTCATAGAGACAATATCAGAGGGGGAAAAGTGAAATAAAACAAAATTATAGGTTGGACACTTAGAAATTATAATTCCACAAGAAGCTGCATGCCTTGGAATGAGGTCGCTTTAATTTAGCTTCTGTACTCTGGGTAAATTTGGGCAGATTACATACCTGAATTCTAATGAGCTTGCAGCTGAGTTTGTAGACAGGGAACCAGGAAAGACAGATTTCAAGTAGTTATAAAACCATGGGCTGAATCCTAACCTTTCTAGCACCAATGTAGCCACAATGCAGTCCCAAGGTTAGGGAATAAACATTCCCTTACCTTGAGAATGTCTTCATGATTGCCCCCCACCACAGGATTCAGCATATGCTCCATTGGCACAGCTGCCTCAGTGCTGGAAAGTTGGATTGGGCCTAGTATAAGTTTGTTAGGAAACAGGCAAAAAGAGTTAGCACTATTTGTGAATGGGTTTAATCAGTTTTATTATTTGTATTCAACAGACGTATTTATGCTTCTACATATCAACAGAATTCAGCTCTTCAAAATGATACCAGCTCAAAAATCACAAATAAGAATAAACTAATCTGAGGTCAATCATTTTAATTTTCTATATGATTTACTGTAGGTAAATACAATCTGCCAACATACTACCCTAATTTTGATAAGAATTTAGCACATCTAATTTCCCCAAATATATGGACTTGATACCTCCTATGGCTATGAGATACAAAGTGTTGTATCCTGACCCTCTCTTCCACAAACAGAAGGCATTTCTATTCAAGCAAAGGAAGAGGGAGAATGAGTTAATATTTTCACTTCATATTCCACATTCTTGTTTTCCCACTGTTTTTGTATTTTCATAAACTATTTCTTTCAATTATGTATTGTGTGTTATTTGGGCATTGTTTGCTAATGTATACACAACAATGCAGTATTTTGAATGTGCGTTAATTACTGCTTTTGCTTCCAGAACAGCCAATAAAAGTAATACAATTCCAAGACGTCCTTCTCAAACACTATGAGAAATATGAGGGAAAGTATAAGAGCTTTGAGTTGCCCTATGATATTTTGGAACCAGTAAGGCTGCTGATACAACAAAATAAAACACAGATACAGTGACAGAAAAGGTTGGAAGGGATAATAAAGTGGGGCTTTAGAGTTGCACATGACTGTGAAAAGTATGCATGGAAGATCTGGAGCTTAGTAGAATTTAGAGATGGGCAGTCCAGTCCAACTTCAGTTTCCCCCTGCCAAAGCAGCCCATGGGAAAGTTTCAGGCAGGCAGGAGGAGGAGGTTCTGCTATTTTTAAAGAAAACCACACAGATGATGCCTGTCTCACCAACCTGTTACAGAATCATGACACACATTGAGCAGCAAAGAAGATGCTGGAGCAGTCCTAAATAGCTCCCCTTCTTCTCTAATGGAGCTCACACCTTGTACTATGCAATGAAAATTCTAGATCTCTAACCCAGCCATTTTCAACCACTGTGCCGTGGCACACTGGTGTGCTGTGAATAGTCCACAGGTGAGCTACAGGATTTTGGGAGAAGGTCGTTTATTAGTAGGGCCAATGGGGGATGTGAGCCCCCCACTGGCAGCAAGGTGTGCCTTGTCAACTGTCAAAAACCTGATGGTGTGCCTTGACAATTTTAGTGCCTTGTCAGTGTGTCGTGAGATGAAAAGGATGAAAGTCTCTGCTCTAACCAGTTTAAACACGTTCAAATATGCAGAAACAACCTCCTCTACGTACAGCCTCATGCATGCCTCTTAAACAGTCCCACCCACGTTGACAGTGCTCTTCTCACCAAGAGAACTTACGAGGGGAAAGAGCAGGCGCCAGTAGGCAAGAGCTCTTGTGCTAAACTGAGATTCCTTGAGATATACATCTGCAGCTTTTCCCTTCAAATACCTGGTAGGTGATTTGAGGCTTCTACTATCACAAAGCAATTTACCATTTCCAAAACTCCTGCAGAAATTGTGACAGCCATGACTTTGTTACCGTTTTTGCCTTGTTGGGTGGACTCATTCAGAATTGCTGGTAGCTGTTCTGGTATGATCTAATTGCAGCGTGGTTGATAATGACAGTGCTTATAATCAGTGGGAGCAATCTACACCCCATTCTGATTTTAGGATTGTGCTATTGACGTGTGAGTACCTGTCGTTATGTTCCCTTGACAAAAGTCACATGCATCACTTTTATCCCTGTAAATAGCTAACTGGGGAATCCAATCAAAATACAGTCACTATATTAGTCAAGGCATGTATTTTGGAATGTTTCACTTGCAAAAATGGCTGGGTAAAAACAGTGGTTGTGGTGCAGTACTACATAAAATTGATTTCAGATTACATTTCCTACCCACAGAGCTGTTATGCTGCAAGAATTTCCTATTTCAGTATCAATTTTCTCAATACCTATCAACAGCAGGAGACAGTGTAAATATTTTGTAGTTGAAAAATGGTGTTGAAGAATATTGCTACTGGGCAAAAGGTACTCTGCCTGTTCTTAGAAGGAACTGGAAAAGATTGATAGTGAAAATAGTAATGTAGCACTTACCGTGAGGCTAATTCTAAACTTACCATTTTCCCTGGGCTATGACATCACTATTTTTATAGGGTTTTCATAAAACATTTTGTTTTAAATCAAGGTGGGATATGGTTTCATATGCAATTCTATACTGACAGTGATGGGGAGATTCTAGCTGCAGTAGGACTTAGGTGTACCCTCTGTGTGAATTCCACTCAGTCAAGGGATTCTTGGGTTTCTGACCTGTCTCTTTTCACCCTGAGAACATAATCTGCATGGGCAAGCTTAGTATATTGGCTACCATAGCAATTCCTATTAAATGCAAATATATTCTATTGTGTTATACTCTGCCCCGGAGTCTTTGATGAAGCATATAAAATACTATTTGTCCATTCGGGCACCTGACAGAATGGTTGACAGTCCTCATCTGAAGAGAACAAGTATTTTGTCTATAAACCTTTATGTCCCCACTGTAACATTTACAAACACCAGTGGAGCATATGCTATGTTAGCACAAGTTGTTGCAAAAGTGCTGGAAAGCACTTTGCAAAAGTGAGCCTACAAGCAGAGCCTTCCCATTGGTGCTGATGTGTGGCGCTATGCCTGCTAGTGCAGGTAACTCTGGGGCAGGGGTGGGGGAGGGCAGAGGAGGGAAGGGGTTAACAGGGCAGGGGTTGACTGACTGAGCCTATGAGCGTGACAGGATTGGTGGCATAGTGCGAGCAATATCCTAGCCCCCTTCCTCGGCCTAACCCACTAACATGGATCAATGCAGACTTGTGCCAATGACTGAGCTGGCCCAGGTCTGAGTTGACCCACAGCAGCTGCTGGGTCTTATCCAGGGACAAGGAGACAAATGTCCTTACCTTGAGGAGACCTCCACTTCCAAAATTCCCACGCAAGATGCAGCAGAGTCTATGCTGATGCCACTGCACCAGCGTGAGGGAATCTGGGTAGGATTGGGCTGCCCATTTGCTTAGTTTCCATGATAAGAAGAGGAAGTAAAAAACCTCACAGTTTAATAGGCACTTTCAAACCAGTTATAACAAATTTTAGGTAGAATTAATGCCTCACTTTAAACCTAAATGGTAAAAGCTTATCAGTTTTAAATCCAGGTTAGCCATTAATGAAGCCCTCAGGAAAGTCTTCTCAATGAATTAAATAATATGACCAAGAGCACCTGTCTTGGGCTTATATTAAAATAGGCTAAATAAGAGGATATAAGAAACCGATTAGCATAAAGATCTGCTTTTTATAATCCTTTTCATCTTTGGCTGCCATTGACCAAATGAACTGCTGACAACATCATGATGAAGCCCTGAGCCCTAAGGCAGATCAGGCCACTTTCCACTTTCTGATACCCCTAAATTTATGGGGGGGGGGGGAGGAAATTCAGCTCATCTTTATTTGATGACAAGGACTTAAGCTTACATTTTTCAAAATGTATTTTTTTTAAACAAATGAGGCATACACATGAGGTGAAATTTTAAACTTTTCTTAGAACTGGGCAGCAGTTGTCTTGTCTAGAAAGACAGATATAATTCTGAAACTGGCCCAGGATAGTCAGCGGTGAAACAAGAATTACAATGAATGGTTGAAATCAATGAAATTATAGCAAATAGCAACCAATTGCTATAGATGTTTATAGTAATTTATACCATCGGTAACCACAGTGCAGCCTCTGGGGACAAAAGTAACGAAGCACTATACTGAAACTTACTGTGCTGGCAGTGGATCCCATTAAAGCCCTCTGGACATTTACAGACATAGCCTATGAACGTGTCTCCTCTGTATGCTTCACTGATTTCACATGTGCCACCATTATGGCAAGGATTTGGAATGCATGGTCCTGAAAGATAAAAAAGGCAAATCAAATATTAGAATGAAGAATTATACGTTCCATGAGATCCATTTCACTCAGACTCTGTGGGACAGGTGCTGTGAAGATAAAAGTGACTCTCAGGATAGAAATATTAGTACAGTCGTGCGCCACTTAATGACGGGGATCAGGACCACGATCCCCGCTGCCAAGTGGCGCCTGATGCAATCTGAATCTTCTGCAGGGAAGGGAATGCTCAGCTCCCCTCCCCTCTGGAGGGCTGTCTGAGCCTCCCAGAGGCAGCACACATCCAAGCACTGCCTCTGCAGGCTCAGACGGAGGGAAATCGCAGCTCTTGCACAACTTCCGGTTTCATGGAGGAAACTAGAAATAGCGCAAGAGGCCCAATTTCCCTCAGTCTGAGCCTTGCAGAGGCAGTGCTCGGACATGCACTTTCTCTGGGTGGCTCAGAAAACCTTCCAGAGGCGAGGGGAGTTGAGCTCCCCTCGCATTCAGATTGTAGGGATGTGCGCCCCCAATGACCACGTGACCATGACCATGTGGTTGTCGCATATGCGATCCCGGCGTTAGCTGGACCGTTGCTAAGTATGCACACCTGTAGTTGGCTACGAGAAGCTAAAATGCTTTTACACTTAGATAAAATCTGAAAAGGTGGGAAAGTAGGAATTAATCACCACCATGATTGCTACATTTCACCATAATCACTTTCTACTTTTTTGTGTGTATTAGCTCAATAGCTTTATCAAAGGGTAGCAATATTCACCAAGCTTTCCCACTGACCACACAACTCCCACTGAGACCACTCAATCATAACATTCTCTTCCATGACTTGGTTGCTGTTATGGAACACTTTTTTCTTATGGCCCAGTTCTAAACAGCCAAGCAGACCTTGACGCAACTTCTAAGAAGCACTTCCAGTGGCAATCTGTAACCTTTCTGCCATCCAAGATAACTTTCATTTTCAGCATTCTCATGTGATTTAAATATAAGAAAATGGAATAGCAGCTGCAGGGGATGTTGGGTGCCTCTTAAAATCAACATGCTGCAGGTGGCATATGTACACAGTGCAACAATGCTGCCAAAAACTATTTTTGGCTGTGTGTACTAGTCAGCCTTGTGAACAAACAGAGCAGAAGCAAGGGATTCCAAGAACTTAAATGTCTCTTTTGAAATTACATTTTAAGTGTGGCTCTGACTAACTGGATTTTTTTTTAAGTGATGCTAACATGCTGCTGTAGCAAATTATACTTTCTGCATACCACTGTGAGATTTAATTGTATTAATTTTGTCATTCACAATGGGTCATTTGGATAAGTTTCAGAAAAATGTGGTAGATGCTATTTCTATACTAAGCATGTGTCTTCCTCAAATAACTGCCTGTATAAATCTAGGTCAAAAGTTTTCACTGTTTTATGCTGAAAATATCTTCCCTTTGCAATATGTCAGTTGAACTCTCAGTGTAGCCCCCAAGGACAAACATTTTAAAGCACTTTATTACTTTTGCTTTAGCTGTCAACTCCTCTATTACAAATATTTCACTTTTTAACTGTCCAAAAGAAACAAAATAAATACTTATGTACTGCATATGGTACGAACAGCATTTTCTTGAAAATGCATGATCTCTATTACGTTACAACACCTGAAGTATCTGTTTCTGTAGTTTTTCTTCAGATGCATTTATATTCCAAGAAATTAAGAATGGCTGCCAATTTCCCATTACTTTTGCATCCTTAGCTGGATATGAGCCATCAGCTTCTCAAAAATATGGGCAGTATTTTTAAGCAACTGAAGAAGCCGTTTTACCTTAGGTACCTTTTTACCTTTTCTCCCTGCAAAGAATTGGCAGTCACTAGTGCTAGTATTTAAAAAGTGATTACATGCTTGAAAACATCTGAAGTGAGCTCTTCACAACTGCTTATAAGTTCTTCTCCGCAATAAAGAACTAATCTTCATTCCTTGGAATGCAGGGATAATTTTTTTATAATTATTTGTCCACTTAAAATCTCATTTTGTAATACATAAGAAAAGATTTTCCTCCCGACCATGTAATTTATTTATAAATAAGGCTGGGGACTGAATTATTTAATGATTCAAGAACTACATATTTTCACATTTTTTATACTCTACATAATAGTTCAATACATTCTCTTCCTTATAACAAGGATTGTTGACTCTTTATATAAACAGAATTTATTCAGAATTCAAAATGCACTTTCACAGAAACAGCAACAAGCAAGCACAATAGAACATACGCAGAAGTGTGGGCAAAAAGTCAACACAAATTCAGATATCAGTGATGGTTTGCCGGACACCCTAATATGAATTTTGTCACACTGCAAGTGTTGCTGGATTTTAATAAACACAGGCATTTCTTTAAAAAGAAAAACAAGGAAAAAATGTGTAACAAACTCTCAGTCCTATCCAACTTTCCACTGTTGGTGCAAATGCAATGCAGCCCTGAGATAAGGGAACACACATTCCTTTACCTTGAGGAGGCCTCTGGTACTGGCCCCCCACTGCAGGATGCAGTGCCCATCCCATTGGCACAGCTGCATCGGTGCTGGAAAAACTGGTTCGGATTGGGCTGCCAATCTGTGATGCTCAAAGCACTTTAAAAGTTTTGCTCTGAATCTTTAACTGGAGAATGACGATTGAATTGCAAGCAAAGAATGTCACAGCAGAGCTAGAATCATAAGAGTTGGGAGGAACCCACAAGGTTATTATAGAGTTCATAGAATCATGTTGTTTTCAGTCCCCACTCCCCGCCTTCCTGTTAACAACTGCACACAGCACAGAAATAGCCAGAAACTGGAGACAACAGGATGGTTGCAATCAGACACCAGATGAGTTACCTGTGCAATGGGGGGGGGGGGGGTTGTTTGGTGAACCACTTCTTGTTGGTTTTGTTGTTATCCATGGTTTTTGGAATCCACGGTGGCAGCTGGAACCTAACCTCTGTGAATAAGGGGGGACACGCCAGTATTTACAGTTTAAAAGTAATATATTTTTTATTATTGCAGGAAATTTATTTTCTGTGTGCTGAAAAAAAAATATATATCTTAAAGTAATCTAGATCTTTTCTCAGCAGTAATTAGGCATTTCTGCATATTCAAAAAATGCCCTAGTTATTCCTATGGTATTATATTCCTACAGTATAGTACCCTAGCAGTACTTCTACAGTATTATAAAATATTGATCTAAACAAAAAAGATCAGTCTAAAATTTTGACTTTAGTCAAAAGTTAGTTCTGATCAAACCTGACTGAATCCAACGGAAGAAGCTAGCCACAACTAACAGCCCAGTCCTAGCAGAACTGCCTGTGCCATGATACACAGACACCGAAATGGCCACTGTTGTATCCCTTGTGGGCAGGGAGGCAACTGGAGAGTGCCTCAAGGGTTGCAAACATTTGTAAAGAACCTTCCGCTTCTGGAACCCAGCAGGAGGCCTGCATAGGATTGCAGCCCAAGATTAGTACTGGCAAAACATATAATCTATGTTCATTGCTAGCACACTACAGTAGGAATGGGCACCCGAGACCTGAAGACTCGATTTGAGTTGTGAAAATGTGTGTTTTCCGTGATTGGTGGGAACTCGAACCACTTGCATCACTGACTTGGACCCTGACTCGCGACTCAGGGCTGTGACTTAGAAATGAGTCATGACTTGTATAGACTCAAGTAATTGAGACTCATGATTTTGGGGCCTGAGACTCAGCCCTGTGTGTGTGTGCAATGCTTGCTTACTATTTTTTTTCCACCACTTGTGCATTACGCCAAATTCAGAATCTGGCATTCAGATTGGTGCAAGAGGCAGATGTAGTAGGAGGAGGGTAATTTGGTTCCAGGAGGCAGGGACTGGGGGTGAAGGAGAGGCTTGATGAGGCTGGGGGGAGGAACCAGAAGAAGGTGGGGGAAGCCCGGGGGAGGAGCTCTCTTGTCCGGACAGATTATTGTCAATGACACATTATTGATTGGCTGAATGGATGGCATGATTTTTTTTCTCAGGATGAGGAAGGGGAGAAGGAGGAGTCATGATGTGTACAGGGGGAGGGGTCACTGGGGTTCATATGGAACCAATCAGTTGTACTGCTGCACTGACTCGAATAACAATCACAGCTTTTGTTTGCATCAATGAAATAAAAAATGGTGGTCGAAGTGAAGGGCTTCATCACATTGCTGACTGCAGATGGGATGAGAACTTCAGGGGAGAGTTATATGAGAACTCCAGCACACACACACACACACACACACACACACCACCAGTACCTCTCTTTTTTTTTTCGCTTGTGGAGCCGTGCCTGACTCACAGCTTCATTTGCTACTAAGGCCCAAATCCTAACCAACTTTCCAGCACTGGTATAGCTGTGCCAATGGCACGTGTGCTCCATCCTGCAGTTGGGTGGCACTCATTGGGCCTCCTCAAAGTAAAGGAATGTTTGTTCCCTTACCTCAGAGCTACATTGCCCTAATGTTGGTGCTGGAAACTGGATTAGGACTGTGCCCTAACTTGAGAAAAAAATGACTCTGCAGTTCTGGATGAGTCGTGATGGCTGCCCATTATGACTTGTGAGCAAGTTAAGGGGGTGAAGACTCTTGACTTGTGACTTGACACTGTGACTCCGGCACATCCCTGTGCTATAGTCATGGTTCTACTGTGAACACCTGAAGCCTATGGGCCTTTGGCCAGTGTGTTCACTTTTCAGGAAACAAAACAAACAAACAAACAAATGCCATTCATTAATTTATATAAGATGGCATGCAGAATACTTGATAGACTGGATGTAGGTAGGCATGAATGTGAAATTTTAGCAAACTACAGGGAGAAATGTGTTCCATTAATGAAACAGTGTAACTTTCTGAGAAAGCTGGATGGTTTCCGAATACTTATTTCTTCTATGAAATGAGACTCCCTTCAACACAAGGAGTATTCCTACATTTTTATGCTAAGAATGAAACATTCTATTGGCATGTTGTTCTGTCGTGTCCCTGAAGTTGAAACTCCTGAAAGTGTCATTTTTTATAGATAATTGAGCCAGTTCTAGCAAACTTAAGTGATACATGACCGATCTCAAAGTACTTTACAAATACATACACATGTGTAAACATATGTACTCATACACATGGAGAGATTTTCGAAACTTCTTTTTTGAAACTTTACACAGATCCGAATTCTGGGAAACACGCATACACCAACATAAATCCATGCTTCTGTATCATGAGTATTTGCATATTTGACCCCTTGATGCTGTATTAAGCCATCCCCATTCCAGCCACAACCCAAGGACCACTGTGCTGAGCTGTCACCCAGCACCAGCAATCCCACGCTCACCTTTCCTTTCCCACCTTTCCCCTTTCTCTTCCTCAAGTGCAATTGAAATCTATTGTGCCGGGCAGCTATTCCTTGGGGGCCGTCTTGTAACATGCCCCTTTACTCTTGGAAAACAACTCCTGCTCTGTTTCCCTCCTAGAGCCACCCACCTCCTATCCCCTAGGTCAGCCATTTTCAACCACGGTGCCATGGCACATTGGTGGTCCACAGGTGTGCCATAGGAATGAGGGGCGAGGTCATTTGTTAGTAGGGCCAATGGGGGATGTGAGCAGCATGGTGTGCTTTGTCAATTGTCAAAAACCTGATGGTGCGCCTTGACAATTTCAATGCCTTGTCAGTGTGCCATGAAATGAAAAAGGTTGACAGTCACTGCCCTAGGATACCTTCAGAGTTCTTTCTGCCTTTTTAGACCCTGCTTTAGAACAGGAAAATCACTTTGTTTCAGCATCTTAGCCCTGTGACTAGCAAAGCAGTACACTCCATCCAGCAGAAATTGACCCTTGGCCTTTGTTTGATACAGTCTCACCATCAACCCACAAAACTTCCTCTATCTTTCCTTTTACCATCTGCAATCAAATTGACATAATGCTCAGTGCCTCTATCTTTTTCTTGTTGCAAGTGTGCATTTGTGAAATGAAGTGTGCATTTGTTTTAGGGAGGTCTAAGATCAGCCTCAGGCCTCCATGGAACAAACCCCCTTAACCGATCCATCAGGGACTCAGAGTACAAATGTAATTATCCATTCCTGCCAATTCCCACTTGGTGTCTGGGAGCATCAGTTCAGAGAGATAATTCAGTAGGAGAGACTACCTGCCCCTTGTAGAGAAGTGATTTCATGGCCTACTCAGCATCTCACTGCTTTCCTGTAGCCCAGGGGTCTCCAAACATTTTGGCCAGAGGGCCGCATCAAATATCTGGCACAGTGCTAAGGGCCAGAATAAAAATTTAAATATAAAATTTATATAAATAAATTAGAGATGGAACTCAGATGAGTGAATAAATGAACGAATGGGCTCATTCATTCAATCTCTCTGGCCCTTAGAACACCCTCCAGATGCAACCAGAGCACAGTTCCAGTCATGTTTGGCCAAGCGGGCCAGAGGCTTTCAGAGGACAAGAGGCTGGCCGCGGGCCGGATTGAGGCTGGCCACAGGCTGCATCTGGCCCCGCGCCGGGGTTTGGAGACCCCTGCTGTAGCCTAAGGTTCAGGCTATAGAAAACCATAATTCAGCCATGGCTTTTCACCACCACAAACTGTGGGAACTTCTCTCACTCCCTTACTTTTTCTTCTTCAGCTACCCCTCCCCCTCCTTTCTGCTACTGTCAAACTTCTGGTTTTGCAGCCCAGCTACTCTAGGTAGCCCACCTAATTACCTCACTTCCATCTCTTTCCCTTCTTTTCCTTCTCCATGCTTGTACAATCATGCACCCCTTTCCCTTTTAAGGTTTCTGCCTTTTCTCTCTCTTTTTGACATAGTAACTGCTTATGTTTAGGACCTAGATGTATACATGGCTAAGGGCGCACTCCTATCCTGCACTGGAACAGGCAAGCCAAGAGGCTTGCACGGAATCCAGCATATGATAGGTACCCAAAGCAGCTGAGCCAGAGGTGAGGGGAAACTTTCCCCCTTACTTCTGGGTAAGCCACCCTTGTACCTATGGGTCTCCTCAGACTCATGTCACCTCATGAGGTGGCACAAGAATGAGGAGAGCGGAGTGGCTTCAAGCCAGTTCGATCTCCCCAGGAACAGGGGTTGGGATCTGGCATAACTGCCACCCCAGCCCTGCCTCCCGCTCCCCACCCACCCGCCCCCAGGGCTGCCCATCGCCTGCCCTCCCCCTGCCCTGGAATGCCTCCCTCCTGCCCGCCCACCCCAGAGTCTTGCGTAGGCTGAGCTTGGCCAACGCAAGACTCAGAGCCTCTGTCGGCACAGAAACTTATTCCATCCTCTGCAGGCTGACGCGCCTCCATGCATTTGTGACCCTCCTGTGCTGGTGCAAGGGACTTGCGCCAACCTAAGTGTAGCTCAGGATTGCACTGTAAGAAACAGTGAATTGTTTTCCATTTTTGATTTGATATTATTGTTAAATTATCTCCACAATAAAGTTTGTTTAGTGTACCTTCACCCTTGTCTCCCTCATCGTTCCCCACAAAATCACTGAGGTGTGCCACTGAAGGTCTCAAGGTCTCAACACACAAGTTATTGTTCCCCACTGTGTATATGTTATTGCATGTTGAAATACATACCCAATAACAAAAAGTATGGAAAACATAGTAATACTGTGATGTATAGGTTTTTAGACTAATGATCATTACACACACACACAAACCATAACAGCATGATTATGATGGTGTCAAACTGGAATGTCTCTCATGGTTCTTGTATATCGCAGCTTTGAAACACCAATATTCAGTTTTGCAGGACGCATGAAAGGCCACTGAATCATAATTTTAAGGCTGCAAATCTCAAAAATATTTCATGGAGTACCCATCTGGGTGTCTGTTATAGAAATATATGCTAACAAAGAGGGTATGTTTCTATCAGACAAAACTTCTATCATTTTTACCAAGTATGCACCCAGGCCATGAGAACTCATGTTCTCCATACTAAGGTCAGGCATAGTTTAGGACGCTTGCGTGTGTGTGCCTGTCAAATTCCAGTTATCCCATGATTGCCCTATATTTGCATCAATACAAATAATTGCAGACCTGAAGCTCTCCCAGTGTCATGGTTCATTGAATACACTGCAAAAGTCTTAGTTGTGGACATTTGCATGATATTCAGAAACTGAAAATGTACAGTTTTCGTAAGAGTAAAGCCATATGCTAGGAAATACCACCCAAATATAAAGGTGGGAATTCTGTCATAATACAGGGAATGTGTTGCCTAACTTTCTATGTGATTAATATTATTCATTAGATGCAGGCAAAGTTTGTAAACATCCATCATTACAGCAAATTCTTGTAGTCATGCTTTAAAACACAATAGGCTTCAGGGATTTTTTTAAAAATTAATCAATAGAGTAGTAATACGTTTGCAGGTAATCTTTAAGTAGCTTCTAACACAAAGAGAACAACTACCTTTGATCAATATAAACGAGCTGCGGAATCCAATGGTATGCTTCCCAGGCATTTTAATCCACATTCATATAAGTAATGTCAACAAGATTAATTGCATACTAACAGTAATGGATCTATACAGTTTGCAGCTCTTTTGAGCCCTCCTCCCAGTACAACCCCACTGATAATAGCTAGCGCAGTAAGTGCTTGGAACCCTCCAATATGTGTGATGTTGATATTCAATTGGATTCTCATCCTGCATTGGAAAGATACTAACAGTATAATAGTCAACATAAAAGGGTGGCAGTTGCTGAATATTTCAGAAGCTGTGATGGAAATATCTGAGGTTCATAGGCAAAGAAATCAAATGACTGTTTCTCTACAGGGTAGCAAGAAGGTCTTTAAGGCAGAAACCGTGTTACTTCCAGGCCTCAGTGACAAATACAGTCAATTCAGTTTCCATAATATGTGCCCACTAGGGAGAACCAAACTCTGAACTGGAAATTAAATATTTCCAAATGTGACAGGTAGTTTGGATTTAAAATACAGAGGCTGTCGGATAGAGTGTAGAAGGCCATTTTTCCCCAGGTAAAATGTAAATGCCGACAAAGGAAATAAATAATAGGTGTAAATCAGAAACCATGTTTAGAAGGACCTGATGCAGCTTGGGGTGAATGGAAAACAACAACAAAAACAAACAACACACACACACAACACAAATGCATGTATAACTTCATACTTTCAGATTCTGTTGGCATCCTACTCACTTTCGGTCCACATACTTCTACTCCTGCAACACATACTCAAAAGAGGTCCTAGTGTGGCTATTTATTTTAAAATGAATTTCCCACCTTTCTGATTCAGTTGAAATGTCAAACACAAACAGCTAAGAACCACAAAAAAATTAGAAAAATTAAAATAATTTTTAGAACACTTTTTGTTTTAATGCAGGTGGGAGCAAAAAGCAACTATGACAAGCTGAACTAAATCAACTGTTCAATAAAAGGAAGAAAAACCTGATCCCATCAACTGAGTTCATATTCAGTTAATCATGCAGGGGGGCACCATATTCGTGGATCCCGCATCCATGGTTTCGCTTATCTACAGATTTGCAGATGTGCCACTCCACCATGCACCTACATGCATACTCCAGAGCGTTTTCTGAGCCCCACAGAGGCTGCACACACCCATCCGCTGCCTCTGCAGGCCACAGAATAGCTGTTTAGGCAAAACAAACAAACAAACAAAAAAAAGACCACAAAAAACCAGCAAATGAATTTTTATGCCTTTAAAAGACATTATGAGCACCCTGGAAGCCCTTAGTGGCTTCCCCAGCTGTCCATGGCCTCTGCTGGGTTCAGACTGAGCCTTTCTGCTAAAAAAATACAACTTCCATTTCTCTGTGAAACTGGAAGTGATGTTTTTAATGCCTTATAAGGCAATAGGAGGCCTGGGGAGAACCTCCGGGCAGAAAGGCTCAGTCTGAGTTTTTCTGAGTTTCACAGAAAAACCAGAAGTGATGTTTTTAACAGCTTAGAAGGCAATAGGAGACCTGGGGAAGCTCTTCAGGCAGAAAGGCTCAGTCCGAGCCTGGCAGAGGCTGTGGTCAAATGTCCATGGCCTCTGCTGGGCTCAGATGAACCTCTGGAGGCAAGAGGAATTGAGCTCCCCTCACCCCCGGAGGGGGTGCGTGGGGGGGGGGCCCTACAGACCCAATACGTGGATAAGTGAATCTGCGGATACGGGATCTGTGGACATGGGTGCTCCCCTGTACTTGCAATGCTGAGCAAAATATATTGTTCTTTCAGAAAAAAGCCCCTTGCTACAGTGTTAACTGAATAACGGCATGATTTTGTTGCACACCGGATGCCATGTTTGTGGCTGTCCACCCTCTGCTATCAGCTCTCAATTAATCCTGGTTATCCAGGCTATCTGTTCAGTGACACAGTAATGAGACTGAATTACAGTACTATGGCATATTTAATTTTCCTTAATGAACTTGTCTATGTAGTGCTGAAAATTGATGCCATTTCCAGTAGTGGGTAATAAATCTAAAGTCTTCCTTCCATTTGTTGTAAAATCCAATTCCCCCTCTAACTGAAATTTAACTAAAACGTTAAACTTGCATTGTTATAACTTGTAAAGATGGCAGATTGATGATGTGACAGATGACATTTCGCTTAAGAACAATGACTCAGGATTTTGATTAATTATGCACTCTAGCACTTTTAAAGAAGTTCTCAATAGCACTTTCAACAGTAAATACAGCTGTTATAATAAGGAAGCTGATAAAAGCATGGGGCATTTCCTCAACATACATATGCTGCAAAATATGGAGGGCATGATGTGCCTGAAATAAACCAAACGTAGAAAATCATTATCACCCTGATACAGGCTTCCTCTGCTGGATCTTCCCTAATACATGTAGTACATATTATTCATGATGGTTATATGGACCCGAAGACAGCATGCCTTTGAATTCCAGTTCTTGGGAGCGACAGTAGGAGGGAGCTGTGGCCTTCAAGCCTTGCTTGTGGGCTTCCCAGAGGCACCTGGTTGGCCACTGAAAAAGCAAGATGCTGAACTAAATGGACCAGAGCCCATTTTAATTCTTCTGTTCTTATGCACAGAAGGCTGAATGCAGCAAGGAAAGCTTCACATCCACTATCTATGGTGGGCAGTTACTGCTTATGCATTCACTGGGCACACACTGCCTAAGCAATTCTAGATGCTCCTGCTATGTTTCAGGTTCCCTGGAATGAGTAAATATTTTTGTTAAGCGCTAAAGTAATAATGTGCAGGTTTTCTGACCGATAGACAAGCTGCAGCTGATTGCTGTGCATGCAAGGAGAATGCTACAGTTGCATTTTTTGCATGCTGTAGCAGGGAGATCCTACTACGTTGCCAGTCTGCTGCAATCCCAGAATAAAAGTTACATTTGTTTTTTTTTTTTTAAAGCTAGCCAAATGGCCACATAATGGCAACCAATGAATTTTCTGCAGAGGCACTTATGGTCCAATTCTATCTGGTGACGGCACAAGGGATGCAGGACCACTGGAACAGCATTCACCGCCCCCAACTTGTAATCATGAGGAAGTGTCCAGGCAAGTGGGGGGTGGGAAAGTAAAATACTTACTGGTACACTTGCTGCCAAAGGGTCCAGTATGGGACTCCTTGGAGCTATTTCTAAGCCTTTTGCTGGTGTAACTCTGAGGACCTGCAGGGAGCTTGTCAGGCTTAGGATGACGCCTCAGGATCTGTTGACCGCCAACTCTGCCTTGTCCCCTCCTGTCCTGCCCCGATTCCCACCTCTTTTCTGCCTCTCCAGTGACAGAATCCTGCCAGCAACCAATATGTGCCATGCTGCTGGTGATGCGCAGCTTTACAGCTGCCGCACCAGTGGCCATGCATCAGCCTCTGGCAGAGGGGCTGCCATAATAGCAGGGCCCTAATGATTTTCCTTGTGCAGAGCTCAATTGTTTGTAAAACTACGGCGAATCAGTCTTTCCAAATGAGGCGTAAAAGAGCTTTGTCTCCGTCTAGTCATAAGAACATAAGAACATAAGAACAGCCCCACTGGATCAGGCCATAGGCCCATCTAGTCCAGCTTCCTGTATCTCACAGCGGCCCACCAAATGCCCCAGGGAGCACACCAGATAACAAGAGACCTCATCCTGGTGCCCTCCCCTACATCTGGCATTCTGACTTAACCCATTCCTAAAATCAGGAGGTTGCGCATACACATCATGGCTTGTACCCCATAATGGATTTTTCCTCCAGAAGCTCGTCCAATCCCCTTTTAAAGGCGTCTAGGCTAGACGCCAGCACCACATCCTGTGGCAAGGAGTTCCACAGACCGACCACGCGCTGAGTAAAGAAATATTTTCTTTTGTCTGTCCTAACCCGCCCAACACTCAATTTTAGTGGATGTCCCCTGGTTCTGGTATTATGTGAGAGTGTAAAGAGCATCTCCCTATCCACTCTGTCCATCCCCTGCATAATTTTGTATGTCTCAATCATGTCCCCCCTCAAGCGTCTCTTTTCTAGGCTGAAGAGGCCCAAACGCCGTAGCCTTTCCTCATAAGGAAGGTGCCCCAGCCCCGTAATCATCTTAGTCGCTCTCTTTTGCACCTTTTCCATTTCCACTATGTCTTTTTTGAGATGCAGCGACCAGAACTGGACACAATACTCCAGGTGTGGCCTTACCATAGATTTATACAAAGGCATTATAATACTAGCCGTTTTGTTCTCAATACCCTTCCTAATGATTCCAAGCATAGAATTGGCCTTCTTCACTGCCGCCGCACATTGGGTCGACACTTTCATCGACCTGTCCACCACCACCCCAAGATCTCTCTCCTGATCTGTCACAGACAGCTCAGAACCCATCAGCCTATATCTAAAGTTTTGATTTTTTGCCCCAATGTGCATGACTTTACACTTACTGACATTGAAGCGCACCTGCCATTTTGCTGCCCATTCTGCCAGTTTGGAGAGATCCTTCTGAAGCTCCTCACAATCACTTCTGGTCTTCACCACTCGGAAAAGTTTGGTGTCATCTGCAAACTTAGCCACTTCACTGCTCAACCCTGTCTCCAGGTCATTTATGAAGAGGTTGAAAAGCACCGGTCCCAGGACAGATCCTTGGGGCACACCGCTTTTCACCTCTCTCCATTGTGAAAATTGCCCATTGACACCCACTCTCTGCTTCCTGGCCTCCAACCAGTTCTCAATCCATGAGAGGACCTGTCCTCTAATTCCCTGACTGTGGAGTTTTTTCAGTAGCCTTTGGTGAGGGACCGTGTCAAACGCCTTCTGAAAGTCCAGATATATAATGTCCACGGGTTCTCCCGCATCCACATGCCTGTTGACCTTTTCAAAGAATTCTATAAGGTTCGTGAGGCAAGACTTACCCTTACAGAAGCCATGCTGACTCTCCCTCAGCAAGGCCTGTTCGTCTATGTGCTCAAGTCCTGACCTTGAGCCATCATTACCTTCTTTGAAACAAACTAAATTAGAGAAGTTTATGCCCTCCTACAACTCTAATTCCAAAGAACTCTCTATGAGTCAGCCGTCTCTGGAAGAGTTTTTCCAGCCTGTGTCTCCCCTTTCAAAAGAACAACCTCTGCTGGAAACTCAGCAGTCTTCTCAGTTGGAGGGGAGTGCACAAATGATTAATGGGGGTGAATTATCTACGAAGCTTAAGGAATATTCTCAATTGACGGCCCAGATGGTATCTTCTATATTTTCTCAGATCTCCCATATATTGAGCCTTTTAAAGGAGCAACACCAAATGATTTCTAAGCTATCAAACTTTTTTGTTAAAAATTTTTCTCAATCTGCATTGGAGATGAGACATTCTACTTTAGCCTCAACATCTCACTCTAAGTTTGTCTCTGCAACTTTGCTGGAATGTTCAAGCCAACTGGTTTATCAAGCTTCTGTAGCTGTGCTATCATTTGATCAACTGGCACCCAGGAGACACCCAGCCTGGTCTACAATCCATTTGGCCAGAAGACATCTAGCCTCCTTGCTGAATGTTCCTGTTTCTAAGGTGGATTTACGGAATTCAGTCCATCTACCTTCTGTTCGTCACCCTCTTCGTCTCCTCCTGGAATTTCGTTCCTCATATATTCCGAGATTCTTATTTGCCACCTCCAGATTTCTCCAGGAAGTAGGTATATCTGTCCATCATTATTTTCGTAATACCTCCATAACCAAACTGGTTCCATCTAAAATTTCTCTCCAAGGAGGAAATATGGACGTTCCTGCGTCAGCACAGTCTCCCTGTTCGGCAAAGAATGGTTCCTCTACTATACCCCTTTTGGATTGCTCTTTGTCTGCTTCCAAATTATTTCCCCTTCCTTGCCCTTTGGAGGCTGATAAACCAGAAATTGCATTTTCCAAAACAAACCTGTTGCCTAATTCTTCTGTAGGACCGGATGATCCTTGTTTTAGTCAGCCTTCTCCAATGCCTATTATGTTGAATTTAGAAATCTCTACTGATGCTTTGATTCCAAATGATGTTCTATCTCTTCCAGTTGTTCCCTCTAACCCGAATCTGATGCCTCTTTCACATACATCCCTTTTTCCTACTTGTATTATTAAGAAAAGTTCTTTATCTGACTCTTTTCGTTTAATTGATGCTTCCGCTCAATATCCCCCGCCTTTAAATTTTGATTTCATTGGTTCCAGTACATTAATAAACAATGAGATTAATAAATTTACATCTGGCCCTCCTTTAGATACTCAGATCACCCCTCCTAACTCAATTATAACTCAGCTAGAGGTTTCACACGATCCTCAAGCTTCCCCTAAAAGTCATTCTGCTATCCCCTCTCCCCGTTGACTAACTGATTGTTGTTCTCCTTCCTTGCATAACGTTATGACTATTACTATAATTTCATGGAACATTTCGGGGTGGTCCAGAAAAGCTTCAGATAAAGATTTCATCAATTTTCTGAAAACTTTTGATGTAATTTTATTTCAGGAGACATGGTCTTTGTCTTCCCCGTCCATTCCTGGCTATACTCCCTACCATTTACCTGCTTTCAAAAATAATATTTTGGGACGTCCACGTGTTGGACTTTGCTGTCTTGTAAAGTTATCATCACCTTTTTCCTTTTCTCATATACCAATTCAATCTTTGTATTGTCAAATTTTTCTTTTACAGATAAATTTTTTTAAGA
The DNA here is from genome assembly GCF_035046505.1 of Tiliqua scincoides. NCBI lineage: Eukaryota > Metazoa > Chordata > Lepidosauria > Squamata > Scincidae > Tiliqua > Tiliqua scincoides. The sequence continues at coordinate 35,736,212 of NC_089822.1, forward strand.
TTTTGCTGTTTAATGTGTATATCCCCCCTGCTGCTATTACTCCCTCCAATCTATGGGAATCTCTTGAAAAACTTATAGAGGAAAATTTAAAAGCTTTTCCTTCTGCTTTGCTGATAATAATAGGGGACCTTAATACTAGAATTGGCCCCAGTAATTCTGCGCTAGTCCAACATATGAACTGGTTTATGGGTGACCAAATCCCTCCTTGGCTTCATCTTCCAAGGGTGTCCAAAGATTTATTCTTTAATAGTTATGATGCTTCCTTTGTCGATTTATGTGCCTCTGCTAATGTAGTTATATTAAATGGCTCTAGAGGTAATGATTCCCCAGGAGAGTTTACTCATTTTTCAGTGAGAGGCCCAAGTGTTACTGATTATGCCCTTGTTTCCCCTGATCTCTTACCATTCCTCTCTGATTTCTCAGTGGGCCATCGTTCTGAGGGAGATCACCTTCCACTTTTATTAACATTTTCTTTTCCCCATGATGTGCCCCACTCTTCTTCATTTCCTTCTAACTCCAGTCGATCTTATAAATGGTCCTTTACTTCACAACAAGCTTTTTCCCAGTGGACTAGTCACCCGGAGACTATTGTTCTCATCCGTAACCTTCTTTCTTTTTCTTCCCCATCCTCAGCTATAAGAGATTACGATTCTTTAATTGATTCTCTAGTTAATTTTCTTAGCTTCTCTAATTCCTCACAACCATTCAGGGTTCCTTTTAACCATAATTCTTGGTTTGATGCTGATTGTTGGCAATTAAAGAAACAAATACGCTCTCTTTTTTTTCATTCGTTCTCATCCAATCCCATCTTTTTTAAGAGACTATTTTTATTTACGCAGAACATGCTATGAATTATTTGATGAGAAAAGACATCAGTATGCTCTGCGTAAGTGGGTCCAATTACATTCTGCAATTATTTCCCATAATCAAAAGGCCTTTTGGACTTTAGTTTCCAGATCAACCTGTTCAATTTCAAATTTGCTTCCATCTATCTCTGCAGTTACCTGGGTTGACTTTTTTTCAAAAAAATTCTCATCTTTGTCCCCAATTCAACTTCCCAGCAGTACTCCACAGGATCTCTTGGAATGGCCTCCAGTTTCCCCTAATGAAATACATGAGTTAATTCTTTCTTTAAAACCCGGTAAAGCTCCTGGGCCCGATAACATTTTGAATGAGACTTTGTCTAATAATCCCAATTGGTGGGCAGAACCACTTGCATCCTTTTTTACCTTGGTTAATTCCACAGGTCGTTTTCCTGATGCCTGGTTGACATCTACTCTCATTCCAGTCTACAAAAAAGGTGACCCTTCATCACCTTCAAATTATCGCCCAATAAGTTTATTATCAAACACTGGAAAATTGTATTCAAAGTATCTTTTAAGAAAACTCTCTTCCTGGGCAATTTCTAAAAACCTCCCCGGAAAGGAACAGATTGGTTTTCGGGCAGGAGCTTCTACCCTTGATCATATTTTTACGTTGACTTATTTAGCAGAGAAGTATTTTATTTATAATAAAGCTAACCTTTTTGCTGCATTTGTTGATCTCCAAGGTGCTTTTGATTCCGTGAATAAAGACCTTTTATGGTCCAAACTACTTAAATGGGGAATAGACTTGCGTTTATTATTCCTGCTACGTCAATTACACTCTCAAAATTTTTGTCAGGTTCGGATCCCAAATTCTAATATTCTCACTGACAGATTTCCTATTCACAATGGTGTCCACCAGGGTTGTATCCTTGCTCCCTTATTATTCAATTTATTTCTATCTGATTTACCTTCTTTTCTTTTTTCTTCTACTCATTCTACTCCGGTTCTAAACGGGGTCCCTGTCTTTACTCTCTTGTATGCAGATGATGCAGTACTATTATCTCTAACTAAATCTGGACTTCGCTGCATCTTGGCTAAATTTCAGGAGTACTGTACACTAAATGACCTAACAATCAATTCAAACAAAACTCAAATTATGGTGTTTTCCCGCTCTTGGTCCCCTATAACATGGACGATAGGTCCAAATATATATAAGCAAGTCCAGTCTTATAAATATTTGGGTCTTATATTTCATTATAAACTTTCTTGGTCTCTTCATAAGAAAGCTATCACTTCATCTCTTTCTCCCCAACTTAAAGCAATTTTAAAATTTTTTTATAATGAAGGTAACCAGTATTTTCCTGCTGCTATCCAGATCTTTCAGTCCAAAATTCTTTCTCATTTGTTTTATGGTGCCCCAATTTGGATTAAAGTAATTAATAAGGATATTGATCAGATCGCAGCATCTTTTTTTCGTAGAATTCTAGGGATTCCAAATTTAATTCGTGTTTCCACAATTATCCTAGAATTAGGTATCCATCTTCCAACAACTACAGCCTGGTTACTTACTTTTAAATATTGGCTTAAGCTGTTTTTAAATTCTCATTCCGGTTCTTTATTATATGATTTGTTAAGAGATTCTAATTTTTCTTCTTGGTTTCGGTTGATAGAAAATAAACTTGCTTCTCTCGACCTCTCATTAGAATCCCTGGCAGATATGAGTCTTCCAAGAGCATATTTCATTGATAAAAGACAAGCTCCTAGCATTTGAATTCAATTATCTAAGTAATAGTCTCAATTCTGTTTGTTCCCCTCTTTCCCTTGGTTTGGCCCCATCCTTTAATCATGCATCTAATTATTTTTATACATTAATCAATCCGTTACATAGACGAGCCTTTATGTTAGCTCGCCTCAATATTTTCCCGTCGGCAGTTCATTCTGGCCATTTTTTTAACATTCCACGGGAGAAAAGGCTCTGTCTCTTTTGTCATGAGACTTCTGATTTTTTGTTTCATATACTCTTTCTTTGCCCAGCACACTTTGATATTCGGAATCATTACCTTGATTCTTGGATCCCTTCTGACCTTAGTATAGTATAGTATAGTATTGTATTGGCAACCTTCAGTCTCGAAAGACTATGGTATCGCGCTCTGAAAGGTGGTTCTGGCACAGCGTCTAGTGTGGCTGAAAAGGCCAATCCGGGAGTGACAATCCCTTCCACACCGGGAGCAAGTGCAGTCTGTCCCTGGTCTGTCTCCCTGGCTATGGGCCTTCCTTCTTTGCCTCTTAGCCTCAGACTGTTGGCAAAGTGTCTCTTCGAACTGGGAAAGGCCATGCTGCACAGCCTGCCTCCAAGCGGGCCGCTCAGAGGCCAGGGTTTCCCACTTGTTGAGGTCCATCCCTAAGGCCTTCAGATCCCTCTTGCAGATGTCCTTGTATCGCAGCTGTGGTCTACCTGTAGGGCGCTTTCCTTGCACCAGTTCTCCATAGAGGAGATCCTTTGGGATCCGGCCATCATCCATTCTCACGACATGACCAAGCCAACGCAGGCGTCTCTGTTTCAGCAGTGAATACATGCTAGGGATTCCAGCACGTTCCAGGACTGTGTTGTTTGGAACTTTGTCCTGCCAGGTGATGCCGAGGATGCGTCGGAGGCAGCGCATGTGGAAAGCGCTCAGTTTCCTCTCCTGTTGTGAGCGAAGAGTCCATGACTCGCTGCAGTACAGAAGTGTACTCAGGACGCAAGCTCTGACCTTCTGACCTTATCCCCTCTGATATTATTCTCTCCAAGTTTATGAGTGATGTTTGTGATTCCCTAACTGCAGCTGTTGCTGGTTATTTATCCGAGATCCTTAAAGTAACGCTGTTAGAATTTAAATAATTCTAGTATCTTGTTTAAATTGTTGAGTGTTATGCAAATTGTCATGTCAATTGTAAAGTATAATTGTTAATCGTTTGATATGCCAATAAAGGTTTCAGAAAGAAGAAGCAGGGCCCTAACTGCATTGGCATACCTAGTGGTACACTGGCAATTGACAAGGACAGAATTGGAGCATTAAGGTCTCTTTCGGTATTACAGAAGCAGCTTGAGAACCACACTTCAGTGTGTAAATGTTCCAGGGAAGGAATCCTTCCCATGTCGGCACTGCTCCAACTCTGGCTGGAATTGATAGGTTGAAACATCTTATTCCAGTTATTTTCAAACTGCATAGCTGTTGTTTCCCAAGCTAATTCAAGATGCTGGTTTTGACCTTTAAAGCCCTAAACCAGTGGTGCTCAAACGTCTTGGGAGTAGACCTCCCAAGATAAGTCTTTGCAGCAATGTGATGCCTAGGATCATGCTACTGCAGTGGCATGGGTTTTTTTTTTTTTTTTAAAAAACATGTCTTACCCCCTGCCAGGGTCCATGGAGCACTCTGCAGGGCTCCCTACAGCTTGCAGAAAGTGAAAGTTGTGATAGCGATCCACTTTCAGGTTGCGACTGCAAAACCGGAAGTGGGTCGCAATTGCAACTTTCGCTTTTTACAAGCTGCAGGGAGCCCTGCAGAGTTCTCTGCAAGTTCCCTGCACCCCCTGGAACCTGGCAGGAGGTAAGCTATGTTTTAAAAGCTCCCCTTCCTTGCTGCTGCACGATGTTGGGGATCGCATTGCTGCTTTCCCCCAATCCCTCTCCTTAAACGGAAAGGGGCAGTGGTTTTCAGGCTGGTGTGTTGTGACTACCTTTTTTTTTTTTTTTTGCTTTATGTGCCACCTGGCACACTCTTCTCAACCTCAGAAACCTTGCACTGAAAGGTCTGAAGGGACTGCCAAATGAGATTCAGCAATATTCAATAATATACTGTAAATTATTTCCACTCTTACGTCCTGGAGAAAATGTAGATCATATTTCCTAGGAATCACCACCTTCAGTGGCATATGGCCTAGATACGTTTAAAATGGAATTGGGCAGATTTATGGAGGAAAAGTCCATCAAAGGTTACAAGTCATGATGACTATATGCAAACTCTGGGTTTTAGAGGGAGCCTATTCCTGAATGCCAGATGAAAGGGAGTGGCAGTAGGATATAGGCATCTTGTGAGCTCCCAGAAGCTTCTGCTAGAATTGACCACTGCAAGATACAGAAAGCCAAACTAGATGGGCCCTTGGTCTGATTCAGCAGGACTCTTCTTTTGTTCTTATTGTAAATTCCTCAGATAAAGGCTATATCAAAATGCAACATTCCTCTGCTTCACAGGAGGTGGAATGTTGTCTTGAGAGTTCCCAGAGGCATCTGGTAGAACACTGTGATATACAGGAAGCTGAACTAGATGGGCCCTTGGCCTGATCCAACAGGGCTCTTCTTATGTTCTTATTGTAAATTCCTCAGATAAAGCTATATCAAAATACAAGATTCCTCTTATTCACCGATTAGCTACAGTTTTGGTACTACAGATCTTTCTTTGAGTGTCAGGACAGATATAAACTTCATCAGAAAGATGACTTCACAGTTACTAGTAACTAGTTCAATGTTATCTCTGTTCCACAGAGGTGACCCTTCCAGGAGCTTAATGGGTAAGTAAAAGAAAACCTAATCCACTCCTCAGGCAAATTGATGGTATGAGTTTCTGTATATTTAGGGACCTTATGTACATGGATCCTCTTCTCAAATCCTTTCAACTGTCCTCTTTTTATTTCAACTGTTGGAGAAGCCAGCACAAGGACAGGTGCCAGCCTCCACACACCAGATCCCTGCCAGGAAAAGGTAAGTTTGCACTGGCTGACAGCAGCACAAGGGTTTGAAGAGGGTTGCAGGAGAGTGATTGGTGGGCAGACCAGGCCTAGGAAGGGGGTGGGACCAGCCTAGGCAACCTAGCCCTAAACTCTCCCAGCTAGCCCAGTGTTACACTGGGCTCCTTGAAGTTGTGCCAGCAATTTCACTGGTACAGATCTGAGTAGCCCCATAGGGGTGGCTGTGGCATTACTTGGGGTAAGGAGATAAATATCCCCTGTGGTGAGTTGCACCACAGTCACCTCCTAACCTGCACTGGATACGGTGCAGGCTAGTCAGCCTGCCTTTTCCAATGCAAGTTAGGATTGGGCTGCCCTATACCATTTTACAATGCCACTTTATACTTCATGTACCAGTCAAAAACCTGGTTCTTTCCAAAAATCTTTAGCATAAAGTGATCTTGCTTTTCTTCTGTTTGAAGTTTGAACTTCAAATTATTAATTGTTGTAGTTGTCGTTGCTTTTGTTAGCTGTTAGAACGTCATGTACTGTTCTGTTATTTCCTGCTGTTCATATTATTTGGCTCCTTGTATTGTCAATGATTTCTTGGTAGGCCATATTGGGTTGTCTGAAAGGAAAACAGTGACACTATGTCCATCAGCAGTGGATCACAAGATGGACATGAGTCAGCAGTGTGATTCAGCTGCAAAGCAGGTTAACACAATTTTAGCCTACATTAGCAGAATCGTAGCTTCCAAGTTGTGAGAATTCTTCCACTTTCGCAGACATTACTGTGCCTAATTCTGGGTACCACACTCTAGGAAAATGCAGCCAAACTGGAGTGGGTTCAGAGAAGAGACAAGGATGATCAGAGGTCTGGAGAACATACCCTACAAGGAAAGGCTGAGGAAACTTGGTATGCTTAACTTGGAGAAGAGAAGGCTGAGAGGGGATATGATAGTACCCTTCAAACACCTGAAGGGCTGTCATATGGAAGAAGAAACAGATTTGTTGTCATCTCCCTCTGAGAGTAGAACTAGATCAAGAAGGGACAAAAAGCAAGACGGGAGATTCCAGGTGGATATCAGGAAAAAAATTTTAATAGTATGGGTTGTTCTGCAGTGGGGCCAATTACAAAGGGAGGCGTTGGAGTCTCCCTCACTGGATATCTTCAAGCACAGGCTCAACAGACACTTGCTGGAGATGCTCTAGGATAATTTCCTGCTATAGCAGGGGGCTGGACTAGATAACCTTGTGGGTACCGTCCAACTTTATGATTACATGATCAAGTTCCCTGTGGAGGGGGAGGAGAGGGAAAAGAGCATATCCCCTTGCGTACCAGCAAGGCATAACCCCTCTATATCACCATCTCCACCTCACGGTACCTGTGTTCATCACAGTGGCCACTGAAACATCAACTGCACAGTGAGGAGGAGGAAGGAAAAAAAAGCAAGCAAGGCATATCCACCTTGCTTTTTTCTGTTGTAATTATTTCTCATTGTTCGATTTTTATGTAAGCCGCTCTTGTCAGCTGAAGAGCAGGGTACAAATGCTTTAAATAAATAATAAAGACATATATAAAAAGTAGTAATATAAAATTAACAGCTCATCCTCTCTCTCTCTCTCTCTCTCTCTCTCTCTCTCTCTCTCTGTGGGTGGGTGGGTGGGTGTGTTTGTGTGTAAAAGAGAGAGAAAGAGAGGTCATGGCTACAGAGCGATATTCAGAACTAGTAGATGATATTCAGAACTAGTAGACGTATCTTCTAGTTAATTATATGTACCGAAGGGATATAAGATTTTTGATTTAAATTAGATCAACATGTTTTCCAAGGATGTGGCTGTATGAGTGCAACATAACCCCACATATTCAATACCAAGGAATGGCACTGTTCCAGATTTGACTGTGCTGTGGTTAAATATTTATCCTGCTTTATGCATCAAATGATGCATGCTAATTACCATAATCAAAGTGCCTCCATCTGGCAAGGCCAAAAGCAAAGTCCACACCTTTCCAAAATGCTGCAGGTCAGGTCCCCTTCCAACTCTTGCCTGCCTTTTCGATTTGAATGAACTGTGAATACAAAGAAATGGAAAGCAGCAGAGAACTGCTCAGCCAATGGCTTCACTTTAAAATGAAATAACTGGGGGAGTAATTACTGATGACAAGCTGTTTAAAACTCGTGGTCGTGTACTGTCACTCCGTAATTTAAAAAGCTGTGCTTGATAAAGACTTCCCCGTTAGCCTCACTTGTACTGAAAATGGCAGATTAATTCACAGTTAAGCCTGACCTTCTTTGTGACATTTTGTAACTGATATTCTTATACAATTTGGTTTTTAAATGCTCCAAATATTGGAATGTGTCATTTGGCTCGGTGTGTGCTTTTAAACATTCAGTTCAGTCTTTTAAAGAGTATCAGACAGATCAGACTCTAGGAAGATTCTAGAAAGATTTGCATCCAGTGAACCCTCTTTTTTTTTACATTGTCCTTTTTATTTCATTTGTCTTTTATTTTCTTTCCCGTCTTCCACAGTCTCTACTTTTGCTCGCCTTCAAACCATCAGGGTTTTTGTCTGACTGACCCTTTACTTTCTGATGCCTGCTAAGTCAAAATTCCTTTCTCAGGTTTTTCTTGTTAGCTTTCTCTACATCGTGTCCACAGTGACTTTTAAATACATTCCTCTAGAATTCAGGTTCCTCATAGAGGAAATTGCAGTGCATGGACAATATCATCTGCTCATTAAATTGCAAAGATCTGCCACTGTAACTCCCAGATAGAATTGGGACATCGGTCCATTAAACTAGGGTCAGCATCAGTCTGGCAAGGGCACAAGGCTTTTTTTGATCCCCCTCTGTCTGTTCTAGGTAGGAGAAAGAATGAGAATATCCCTTTGGGCCACCACTGCAGCAACATGAAGGAGCACTCTCTACCTTGGGCCTTGGCTGCCCAGAAGTCAGACTGCCAAGACTCAAGATGGAAGAGACTGACCTCTACTGGAATCAGCAATCCCCTCCTCCAGCTTCAAAGGAGTGTTCTTCTTTGTGCTGCCACTACAAGAGATAGGAGAGTTCTCACCTCCACTAGTGCCACAGCACAAGGGACACAGCACATTGGTAGGGGTTCTTTGCCTTAACAGACAATGCGGAGGAGAGTAGCCTCCACAGTGGTTCATCTTCTTTCCTGGGTACTGGCCATTTTTAAATTCCCAGGTATCTCAGTTCAAATCACATCAAGCAATCCATCCTGCAATTTTAGAATGGCCAGCACCAGGAAGGAAGACTGATCATTGCCGCAGCTGCTATCTTCCCTATTGCCCAGTTAGTCACAAGCTACTTACCAGGTGATGTGGGGGACGGAGCCAACACAACGGGCAAGTGGACGTGTTTGAACACAGACATGGAACCTGCCAGGACTGTGGCTGGCAAGGCCCGATATGTGATGCCAGTCCTGCCAGTAATCAATAAGCATTTGAACTGCATAATGAGGAGGTAAATATGAAAGTGATTTGCTATGATTTGTCGTTTTCTGTCTTGTGCTGCTGTATGTTGAAAACAAACACTTTATTGTAAGTGTTTGACTTGAGGTCTTCACTACTGAGGACTGTCCTATTTGCTCTCCTGGTTTCCCTGGTGGGCTTGGCCGCATCCCTCATGTAATAATTTATCTGGTTCCCTCTCAGCTTTATCCTCACATCTTCCTCTTTCTATTTACTAGATAAAAAAGGCAACCCCCTATATCCTACCACATACAACAATTAAAAATAATAATAAAGGGTAGAGGGGAAAAAAGCTGACAAGAACAATACATGGGAGAGCAAAAAAAGAATAAAACACAACTCACACAAATGACTCTTGTTCTTTGCAATATTCTATCAGTTTCAGCAGTGCTCTGTCCCAACTTCTGAAGAAGTGTTCACCCTTTGTCTGACAGTCTGACTTTTGCTCCAAGGCACTGTCACAGTGCTCAGGCTGTGATTAATGTTATCTACAGTGGGCTGGGTTCAAGGTCTCTAGTGTTCCCTGCAATGAGCTGAAGATGTCACCCTCTTTGTCTGTCTTTCTGTCTGTCTACATAATGCCTCTGCCAGAGCAGATGCCCACAGTGGCTTACATAGAAAAAAATAATTTTAATAAATACAGTTTATAAAAACAATGTTGTTGTCAACCTTCAGTCTCGAAAGACTATGGTATCGCAAACAAACAAACAAATACCAATTGGAGGAGGGGGAAACTATTAACATCAAGGAACTGCTATAGAGGCTTAAATAAAACAAAAAGGATTTGAGCCTCGCTGAAACACCATGAGTGAGGGGATAGATTTTAATTCCCCTGGTACGGAAATTAGCAGTCAGAAAGTAGCAGTCAGCCAGATGAGGGAGGTTCCCTGGAACCCAAAAGGGGTTTTTTGCTGCTTAAGCTACTCTGCTTCCCCCCAAAGAGGAAACTACTTTTAATTTCCTCCAACAGTTCAAGTGGTGACAGTGTGAGAGATTTTATCTGTGAAATACTTTACAGATTGGTCGCAGCGAGTAACCAAGTTGTCCTCTGTACATACTACGTGAGTTTAGCAGCACACTGTGTAACAGAGGGACTGAGAAACCAATTCACAATGCACTAAAGAGCTGTTCACACATTAAAGCACACTACTTTTATATAGCTGTATTCTCTCTGCTAGTCTCCACTTGAGTTCGGATACTCACACATTCCATATAATGCAGGTTTAGTCTGTGTACATTGATTCACATGGAAATGTTTACCCCATTATAGGCATTCAGTACCTGGTTACAGTATAATATATGACTAACCCTTAAGAATTTTCAGTATTAATGTGGAGTTTGTTTTGTGCTTTGAAACAAGGTATTAAATTTTTGCAGCCCATGTGAATATGGATTTGCATTCTTTATATTCCTTCTGTCATTCCTGTTCCTGTGTCATCACTTAAATTTCATCAGAATCAAGACCTCATGACTCTCAATATATGCATAGCATTTTATAGAGTCACATCGTATTCTCATTATTGTCTTTGCAATGCAGAGGACACCGTCTGGAATACATTTTAAGAATTGAGTGTTTAGGTTTCAATTCCTTTAAAAAATACTAGTCAGTATGTAAGCTTTCTATACATGTTTTATACTAGGATTCTAGGGGTAGATGGATTTTATGTTTCTTAAATCAGTTTTTATGTGGAGAAACTGAAAAGTGTAACAAAAATCAATTTCCTGTCATGACACAGCCAAGAGCCGGACAGCAAAACGTGTTACAGCTCAAGCTCACCTTGGCTCAAGGACTAAAAGCAATCCATGTTTTGGACAGAGCTGATATATTATTTGTATTTATTTTAAAATATTTATGCCTTTCCCTTCCCCTTCCCCTTCGTATATTACAAAACTAATGGTATGCAAAGGAAAAAGGAATGCAGAGATGACTGTTGACTGGAAAAGATCAACAAAAGTGTGTGTGTATGATTAACGGCCCAATCCTATCCTTCCTCCCTGTCACTGGAACAAGCATTCCAACAGCCTTCCTGGCTGTTGCAAACATCCTTCCAAAAGAGTGTGGAGTAGCATGCTGCCAGAAGGCCAGAGGCAAGGTCAGAGCAGCCCTGCACATGATGACGGGACAAAGGCATGTTGGCAGGGAGGGCAGAACAGGGCAGGGGGAGGCTTGGGGGTCATGAAGGGGGCAGTAGGGGATAATCCTGGCATGGACAACTTGCACAAGATTCTATCCCCTCCAAAAGCAGCCAGCACACCCCATTTCTGTCCTTGGGCTTGTGCCAGTTAAGGAGGGGCTTATGGGGAGGTAATCTGCCCCCCTCCCACAAGACTCAGTGCAAGCCTCCATGGCACAGCTACATCAGCGTGGGGAAAGAACAAGATTGGGCGGTAAGAAGAACATCTAATGAGACCTCTTACAAATGATGGTTAGTATGTGAATTCTTCAATGAATCAAAATGCTCATATAAGTCAAAACTACATGTATTGCTAACAGCTGCTGAACTCCATGAAGTTGGTGCCCTTGGACAGAAAGAAGGATGAAAGATATAAAAACTAAGCAACTTAGAGCCCGATCCTGTGGTCCGCGCAGTGCCTCTGTGGCATGGACCACAGTCGCAAACATAAGGGCTTACCAGAGCTGAGCTGGCACGGCTTACCAGAGTGAGCTGGTGGGCACCCAGGTTCCGCGGCTCAGCGGTTTCAGTGACCGCCAGGCTGCGGAATGGGAGATGGGGCGTGGTTGGGGGTGTGGGGGAGGCATTCCAGGGAGAGGGGAGGCGTGGTCGGGGGGTGGGGGATGCGTGTCGGGGGTGGGGGAGAGGCAGATCCACGGAGCCAAGCTCCACAGGATCCAAGGTGCTCGTGCAGGGCTGCTCACCCTACTTGAGTGCCTTCATTTTAGCAGGGACCAAACAGTTGCCGCTAAAGTGAGTAAACCCATTGCTAGGCTGCTTCCCTTACTCGGAGGAAGGGGACGAATGTCCCCTTCTCCCAAGGAGCCTCCCACAGTAGCACAGGAGGCACTGGATCCGGTGGGAGCCCTCCATGGAGCCGCCGGGTCCCGCAGCTCTGGGCAGCTCAGGAGTGGGCTGTCCGGCTGTAATCCTATGCACACTCACTCCAGGGCAAGGGAACAAATGTCCCCTTACCCTGAGGAGCCCTCCAGCAGTTGATAATCCCCTGTGAGATGCAGCATAGACCGTGCAGATACCACTGCATTGCTGTGTGGGGATTTAGTTAACACTGCGCTGCCGACCTCTCTTAATGGCCAAACCATTTTTTTTACCTTTTAGATTATGAGCCCCTTTTAAGAAGTTCTACTAACATGCAGAGAGAAGTACTTGAAGACAGTGGTTCCCAAACTGGTGGCTCGCAACCTACCGGGGAACCAGAAATGGGCCATTTACCTGTAATGGGTGTGACCCAGGAATGGGTGCCCTGATGGCGCCACAGCAATCATGATGCCACAGAACCTAGGGGCATTTAAATTTGCCCGGGGATTGTGAAGCATCTCGGATCGATCAGAGTTCAGCACAGCAGCAGGGAGACTCGCAGAGGGGACTGTGAGTCTCCAGGAGGCTCTTCAACCCCCCAAGGTACATTTAAATGCTCCTGGGTCCCTGCAGCACCATGATCACTACAGCGCTGTTGGGGCACACACCCCAGCTGCCGCCCAGCCCTCGGAACAACTTACAGCATTCCCAAGTCCCTCTGAGGACTTTGGACACCACTGCTCTAAGGTGCTCTTAGCCTATGGAATAGAGTGATATATAAAACTAAATAACAGAATTTCCCTGGCAGCCCCTGCTGGAGTAGAAGGGTGGGAGTAACATGTATTAAAGGAACAATACAGAGCACAATCCCAACCTGTAGTTGGGTTGGCGTAAGCCCCTTACACTGGTCCACCAGTGTTGTGAAAGTGCCATAAAGCACTTTTGCACCACTGGGTGAGGAAGAAGGCAGTTACACAAGGTAAGTCCAAGCCAGCCAAGTTAGGCCAGCACAGGGGTCTGGGGCAGCATAGGGAGCGGGAGTGAGAATAAGACATTTTGGGGCCAGGGAAGGGCAGGGAAAGGGCGGACAGTGGGTGAACCCATGGACGGGAGGCGGGTGAGGGGGCGGGACCACGATCCAGCACTTATGGATCCCGGGCAGCTGAGGGCAGCTCTGGGCTGCTTGGATCTGCGCCACCTCTTGAGATGGTACAGATTCAAGTAGCCCCATTGGGGCTGCTGCGATTTTACTGAGGGTAAGGGGAAGTGATTCCCCTTGCCCCAGTCTGAGCCGCTTTGGACCCCAACCAGGTTCTGTATGCAGGGCAGGCCTGGTGGCCTGCCTGCTCCAGGACAGGTTAGGATTGGGCTGATAGTTTTTTAATCGGTTATAAGTCACCTCACAGGACAAGATTGGTTATAGATAAACCAAACTATTTCCATTAAATTATAACATGAGCTTTACTTAATGCAACCTTACAACCATATTTCAATGGCTACTATTTGTTTTGGCAGGTGGATTACACGCTATCTAAATGAGGAGCGCACACTGTCATTATGAGAGACAATATGTTATTTTGCCTACGTGTAAGCATGAATATGCTTCCAGGGTAGGTTACAGAAAATTTTATATATCTCCTACCTGTGTCATTGAAAAAACTGGGTAACCTCTGTTATGCTCACGACTCCTGACTTAATCCTCTCATTTAGAGAACATATGGCTTATTTTTTTATCCCTCAGTTATATTTGCAAAACAACACTTTTGGGATACAGGCAGACTTCACAGAATCAGTTGCTCAGACAATCCAATTACCTGATCCCTTACATGGACAGGCAAATCCTTCTGGCTGAAGCCAGAGAGCAGATTGTTTGGGACATCAGAGAGTTTAAGAGCCATTTTTCTCCAAGATACAGGATTAGTTGTAGGAAGGGAATACAGTGACCATAATATAGGGAGAGAGTTCCTTGGATGAAAATGGACATCCAATCAGTGACTGAAGAGATAGAGTCTAATAACCAGAAGCACAAGGGAAAGAAATCCATTCATTTCTATTTTAACATTTCCCCTTGTACTTTGAGATGCTTAATCTCATTTGCTGCCTATCTCGCCACTGTATTGGTTCTTGTCAATGGAAAACGAAAGCAGTGCCCAAGTGTCACATTTATTGCCCCTTGTGACGTTCCCAAATATAATTGCAAAAATGCAACATGCAGCAACATTTTCTGGGCCCTAACTAACTCCAACTAACATTAACAGAAAATTTTGAAGGGCTTTTGCATTTTTCAGTTTATGTTCCTATATCAAGGGTCTCTAAACTTTTCAGCTGAAGGGCAGCATCAAATATCTGGCACAGTGTCGAGGGCCGGGAAAAAAATTAAATATAAAATTTAAATTAATACATTAGAGATGGAACTTAGATGAATGAATAAATGGGTTCAAATGCCCAGGATTTCTCCAAGCACCATCACAGCCCAAGAAATAAAGCACACACTTAAACAGACTCCCATTCCCCCACCCCACAAGCACAACTCCAGTTGTGTTTGGTCAACTGGGCCAGAGGCTCTCAGGGGATCTGAAGTTGGCTGCGGGCTGGATAGAGACTGGCCGAGGGCCACATCTGGCCCCCAGGCCAGGGTTTGAAGACACCTGTCCTATATGATAGTGCCAGATACTGAATCAGATCACAGGAACACCTAGCCCAGTATTGTTCACACACATAAGCAGTAGCTCTCCAAAGGTTCAACCAGAGCTTGTTTCTAGTCTTGTTACTAAAGATTAGAGGTATTAAAATTTGCTGTGTGTGCTGCATGCTATGGTGGTCGTGGGAGGGGGGCAACCAGAGGGCAGTTAGAGGTAAGTAATTTTTTTTTACTTTACTCCCAGTAGGTCACCTGGTTTCCTATGGGTCTCCCAGGGCCCACACCACTCACTTAATGGCATAAATCCAAAAACAGGAAAGGAGTGTACGCGGCTGCCAAAAGAGGGGTAGCATTCCAGAGTATGCTGCTGTCACCAAGATCTACCCCCTCCTTTCTTCCATCATCCAAACCATGCATGCCTTCCCCCTTCCCACCCTGAACCACCCATGGCCCACCCCTGTAACTACCTTATCTGTTCTGTAGTGGGCCCAGTCCAATGATGGTGGGTGCACAAAACTGCCAGCCATTTGTGCTGGTTGCTCGAACATGCATGGCAGTAGTGAATCATTTATGGCAGTGGAATGCAAGTTCTGCCTTCTTAAAGAGGCCATAGGATTGGGTTGTTAGTTATTCATTTGGGAAAATCACATCTTGAAGAAGTAATGAATGTGAAAAATAGTTAGAAGAGGAAAAATGTGACATATAAAGTATCATTGGCACTTGGAAACAATTAATACAAAGAAAAAAACTAATCACATTCTGTACAAAGAAGCAGAATACTGGACACGGCATTTTATAATCCCTGGATAGTTACTAGAGGGTAAAGCTATTTGAAAATTTCCTTATTTCCATGTTTTATCTAATCCTACAAAGAAATTATCACTGCTGCAGAATAATTGCATGGCATTTTTCTGAAACGCCGACCAACAATTCCCGAAGGAATAAGCCAGAAACACCAATTAATTCCTCTTTTTGACCTAAGCAAGATTTGCAGCCTTTAGAGGTGAAAGGCTTAGGAACAAACCGACTCTGCCACTTGGCTCCCAATCTTGTTTTCACTGCTGTAGTCCAATTTCCTCACAGCACCAATGCTCATTAAACTTCCAATATAGAATTGCACCTCACTTCTGTTTTGTTAAAATATACAGAGAAAAAGCAGAACAAAAGTGCAAGATACCTTTTAGACACTGCAGGATAGAAGAATGTACAGATGTATGCTGAATCAGAGACTAAAATTCAATTACACATGTTGCTGAGGGTGAGGACATCTGAATGTAAATGTAGGTTCCACTAGAAGGCAACACCAAAAGTTCCTTCACCTTTCTGATATGTAGGAAACATGTTTTGCATACCTCACAGATGTTATTTTGTCACTGCATTTGCTGAATGAAGAAAGCTCATCAACTTACACAAAACACCTTGGTCGGCTGAAGAACTAACAAAGTACAGAAAAACCATGCAGTGGTCATAACTGCAGGTCAGGAGGTGGACCTAATCTGCTAACTTTGCTAGTTTGAACCTCTTACCCCTTAAAAACACACACACACACACACACACACACACACACACACACACACACCTTTGCATGTACATTACAGTGTACAAGCCCTACCACCACTGGAGGCTGGAGGAGGTTCCAGCCTCCTTCTCCTTACCCTCTCCCTTATTTACCTGGCTGGTTAGGGAAGCAACTGGATGGGCAAAGAGAGGGAGGCAGAACAGAGTGGAGTGGATATTATCCTCACATTCACTGCTATTTGTTTTCACTGATACTGTGCAAAACAAACAGCATGGACAGAACACAATGAGAATGCCCACGCTCCATTCATCCTGTTTATTTCAGCAGGACCAAGCAAAGCAAGGAGGAAGAGGTGGCAACAAACCTGACACTAGGCAGGAGGAGAAGTGGGGGCTCCACTTCCTTCTTGCTCACCTGGCCTTTTTGCTGGGTGGGCTGCAAGGAAAAGGAGCTGAGCTATGAGATCCTATTGATAAAGTGCTGTCAAGCAAACGATCAAAACAGGATCATTGTTTTGCTGTTCCTTGAAGCTCTACCACTACAATCACTCACAGCAGTGGTGCTGGAGGGTGGTGGGCTGCCACTGCCCTGATCCTTTTTCCCACAAGAAATAAGAAGACCAGAGAGTCAACTGAAGCAGCTCCATGAGTGGTGGGCTAGACAGGGATGGTAGGCAGATGTGGGGTGCAGGACACATCTCACCAGTTCCATCCAACTCAAAGCAGCCATTTCTTCATGGCTGTGCCAGCCCTACTGCAGGTTCCTCTGTAAGGGCTTGTAATGCATTGCTTTAAGGTGGTTCATACTACAATATAATACTATTTCTACTGTTAAATTAGTGGAAAACTAAACATCCATCTGTATTAAATCAGGGACAAATCTCACTGAATTGTGTCCTTAATATACACATTTAAGTATTTGTGATAGGCCTAGTCAACTGGAGGAAGTGGGCCAGACCTGGGCCCTGAGGAAATTTTATCTAAAGGTCAAAGCACTGTCTGAGCAATTGCTTTTATCAGAACACCACTTGCCCTGAAGGACACAGAAGCTGGTCATTCTTATTTTATAGTATATAAAGGAATGACTGACTGTCCCACGTGGCTAGATTCTGTAGAGATATTAAATGTGAATAAGCATTGATGAACATATAATTTATTGCTCTGAGTCATATACTTCAGGAAACCAATCAAGTGTCTTGGCATCCACCTCTGACTTTGGATCAGCTTTTTCTATTTATGACAAACTCTAGGGGAAAAAACTGAGTACTTTTGTCCAACAATTAAACAATTTCATTCCCCAAGCAATTGTTATAGAAGGAGATTATTTGCTGTGTTGAGGCTGCAGTGGTTTTAAATGTCAATACAATCTGGCAAATAAGTATCAGAACTAATCCAGAAGAACATTTCAACCTCTTCCTTTCAAAACAAAAACATCTGGTCATATCTTAAAGCAAAACAAAATTGTAGTAATAAACATTTTCCAAAAATTCAAATATCTAGAATTAGTGATGGTGGTTGGGTATAAATTAACATTTTGGTAAAGCATGGTTGCAATTAATACATAATGTGAGAATCCCTGCAGTAATTGCTTTGGAAAGAAAACTTACAAATAGCAACTGATTGCTAATTTAATTTAATTTTCTTATAGTAACATTTCAAGAAGACATTTTAAGAACTGGAGCCAATTCCACATCCAATGGATGCTTGCAAAGAGCACTAGCAAAGCATATTTATGAATACAATCTAACAATCATTGCTTGCTTGCAACCTTCATTTGTTTTGATAAGTGTTAACTATGGGCTTGCTGATGTACTACATTTCATGCCTGCAAATAGCACCTCATGGCCTCTTTCGTACACACATCTGTTTATGAAGTCAACCATAAATTCTATTATTTTGAACCCACTGATTTAGGAGCCATGCCTGATGGATAACATTTTACTTTTATAAATTAACAATGATGAAATGGGCTTTTAAGGGAAAGTGGTACTCAAACATTTCCCCCGTAGCTGTTGGCCATGACTCCCCATCATGTTCCTGAGGGCTGGAAGTGACATCATTAAACAGGAAGTGGCCAGAAATATTAAATATATTAAATATAATAAATATAATATTATATTTATTATAATATAATATTAAATATTAAATATATATTGACTGTATTAATATTAATTATTAATCATATCATTAATTAAATACAGAAAAATACATTATTAAAAATACATTATTAATACACAGCAATATACATGCTTTATAAATTATCAACTGCTGATCACTGTTGGAGAGAGGATGCTGGAGTAGGTAGATTTTGTCTGGTCCAGGAGGACTCATTTTTTAAAACTTTGTAAGCATACCAATAGAATTGTTTTATCAAATGAACTTTGTGAACAACCGGTCTGACCAACATTACACACACACAACCCTGTGGACCCAATCCATCTAGTCATTTCTCCCATTCTCTTTGGATAGGATTGAACCCTTTCTTAATTTAATGAAATTAAATTTTTCCAGCAGGTGGTGGGGAAAACAAAAATAGAGCATGAAAATATATCAGAGCTGATAAGGGTTTGGTTAGGAAGCTGATTTGTCTCCTATACTAGGAGATGCACAGCTCAAGCCTATGCATGTCTACTCAGAAGTAAGTCCCATTACAGTCAATGGGGCTTACTCCCAGGAAAGTGTGGATAGGATTGGGCTGGCAATCACTTCATCAATGGCTGATAAGGATTCCCTTCAAATAGCAAGATTCATCACTTTAAAAATACAGCCTGTCCTCTTCAGTCAAACAACAAGATTAATAAATCACTTTAAAAACAGTACCCTTTTTCTACTCCTGGCCAAGTAAAGTGTGTGCTTCTCTCTCTCCCCCCTCCCCCCCTTTGCCAACTGCATGGAAGCAACTTTAAGACCCCTGGTGACTGGTAAAATAGGAAGTGTTTTATTTGGGGAGGGGGAGGAAAGCGGGAAGGTTTGGAGATTGAAAGGGGGGAGTGGAAGAGGGAGGGGGCTGAAAAGAGAGATTTCACTTTGATGAGAAACGATCCCAGGCTGGGAACTAAGAACCAACCAGACAAGGATCAGCGAGGGTTAAGGATTGCAAGCTGAGCATGCTCAGTACTTGCCAGATGGGGTTTGGAGTCGAAGAGCTTTGGAAACAACATGCAGGGAACACAGAAGGCGGCAGCTTCGGAGTGGAGGGAGAAGAGGGCGGGGCGGCAGCAGCCACTCTCGCAGCTGAGCAACTCCCAGTTCTTCTGCTTTAAAAAAAGCGCAGACGGGCAGAAGATAGGCTCGTATTCTGCCCAGGGGTGCAACTGTATTGCTGCAAGAGGACGTCCCGTGCCTCCCTTTTGAGTTCCTAGCGCCTCCCTAAAGAGCCGCGCCGCACAGTTTGAATAACACTGGAATAGTCTAAAACATTAAAAATGAAATATTGCCAAAGAAGGAAATGTGATACCCCACAAGGTCTAGGCTCAATGTTATGGGCAGCCCAATCCTGTGCTTCCCAGCATGCAGGTTGCAGTGCAGCTGAAATGGCTACCACTGCATCCCATGGGGTGGGGAAGCAACATGGGGTATGTGTAGTTCCCAAGTGGCCCCAATGGGTCTCCTCAGATCTGCACCTGCTATGGGTGCAGATTTGAGGAGACCCATGTTGGGGCTCCTGGGCCAGGAGGGGGGTTAGGATACGGTGGCAGAGACTGCCGCCATCTCTGACCCCTCCGAACCCACACTCTCCCCCATCAAGCCTTCCCCTGCCCCGGAACTGCCCTAACATATCAGTTCGCTGCTGGGTGCTTCCTTGGAGTTCCAGGCTACGGTTGTTGCTCCTCTGCATGGTTCTGGCTCAACGCAGGCTTGCACTGAGCCAGCCCGCATGCCACCGAGCAGTAAGTGTCACAGGTGTACCTTACGGCATGTTTGCAATACTGCACACCAGCACTGCGCTGGCATGGGCCCATTGAGATCGGGCCCTGAGCCAACTTCCATGCAGTCGTCCAATCCTAACTGCTGCAAGCTTCTTCTAAAGTGCCTGCAAATGCACTGCGTCTTGGCACTGTGAACCCAAAGCCACTTTCATGGGGACAGCTGAACAACAACTAACAGCACACAATCCTTTCCTGGGAACCATGTCAAGTGGTTGCTAGATAGCCACGCAGTGCTTCTGCTTCTTTTGGAAGCTGAAGTCTTCATAAGGAAAAATGTTAGGCAGATGCAATAAGTGGAATATACCTTAATTGGAGTTTCTGAGGCCCCATTCCGACCTCTGTGAGGACTTTAATGATTTGCAGAACAAACAAACAGGAATGGATTAGATTCAGGAAGACATAAAGAGAAGTGGATGCCTAGTCCTATGACTAATGCTATATCCAACCCTTCAGTTTAGTCATCTGTGCTGTGATAGTGGATCAGTTCAGATTATATATTTGTTGGTCCCATGCAATCACAAGAAGAAGGAACATGTGCTAGTGTGTTTCCACCCATCTGGTACACTCTGGACACACCACATAATTGCACTGGTATGGTTCACTGAACCTGCCCTCCCACCCACAGGTGATTTAAATGCTAGTACTGTATTACTATACTAATTGTGTGCATGCAATGGTTCAGAGAATTAATCTCCCCATGAAATTATGTGGTGGAGTGATAGCACACCGAGTTGGATGGGAGATGTATGCGCACACACACCTTCCCATATGATTTCAAGGGGTTGGCAGGTGTACCATTCAAACTAGTCCACCTTTACCCTTGGATGCAGAACAGAACTGTGTAGAACACTGCAAGGAAGGGATATCTTTAGAATAGCATTCTTTTATTATGTAGGGGGCACCTTTTGGAACTTGTGGGAAAATCTCAAGGTGTAATGTTTCAAGGGATTATTGTTGTGTTCCCAGCAATTGATTCAACAGGGGGTGATTCGGGCAATTAAGGGTAATCCTCAATAGATAAAATGCAAACAGATGCATTCAATTTCTAGAGACTTTAAAATGCAAATGGCTGTTTTACATTATTCCACTAGACTTGAGTGCTGAAGGTTACAACACCCTGAGGTGGGTATAAAAATCCCATGAAGGCAGTTAAAACACTATAGGTTAGCATCTGTCTGGTCCTCTTATCAAGCCAACAAAGACCATATTAAAAGAGTTTCTATTCACATCAATGGCTGAATGGTGAATTACTGAAATAGTATTGTTTTAACTGAAAGGGCTATGGGTCATAAGGGGTCATAAGGGGTCAGCAGGTATACTGGGGTGTGTGTCCATCCCTCAGTGGTACACCAATTGCCTCGCATGAAGAGCATCCAAGCCTTAATCTGTAGCACCTCCAGCATAAGAGACTCCACCTAAAACCCTGGAGAGCCACCAAGGGGAACATACCCCCACCTCCAATGCTTCCCAAGTGAGCAAGAGACAATAGGGCTGTATAAAGACATGTGGCTGTCCTGAGCATATGATTCAGGAAATGATGCTTGGAATGACACTGACCCCAAGCTTGTAGAGTGGTTTTGGGGTAGCCCATTTGCAAAGGCACAAGGCTTTGTGAGATAATTTGAGCTGGCTAAAGCTGGAAGGGGCCAGCTGCAAGGGCAGAGCTTGCTTCTATCAGGGCCCAATCCTATCCAATTTTCCAGCCCCGGTGCAACCACAGTGCAGCCCCATGGTAAGGGAACAAATGTTCTCATACCTTAAGGAGGCCTCTGTAACTGCTGCCCCACTACAAGATGCAGTGCATGCCCTATTAGCACAGTTGCACCACACTGGAAAATTGGATAGGATTGGACCATCAGGCTGCTCCTCTTGCATTCCCAGTCAGACTCCAGACTCAACAGCCACTGGAAAAGACTCCATGCTGGGGTGATGAGGGACATTGCTCTCCCCCCCCCCCCCACTAAATATGAGGAAATCACTTGAAAAAGTGCCTCTTTGCCCAGTTAGCTTCTCTTTGCAGACTGTGAATGCAGTTCACTGAGTGTGGGCAAGATGTTGCATATTCAGCTGTATCTAATACTGTTTCTCAGGGAACAAGTACAAGAGTTTCTGAAACCAAATGCCAAGATAATTAGGTGGACCCAAGATACTAGTCTACTTTGATGCAACTACACTATCTGCCTCAGACAGTGAACCTGGAGCAACCCAGATTGGGTTGCAGACTTTCCAGGACTGGTCTGGAGTTTTGCATCACTCTCCAAATGGCTGCAGACCCAGGACATGTTTCAAATACCATTATTCACCAAGGGATGTCTTTGTATCATTTGTCCAAAGTTCTTTCACCTCCCTTTGTCCTGTAAGCGCTACTGTGGGTTTGATTTTTAATTCAACACCTTTGGGGTTTAGTGCTCTTCTGGAAAGGGGATTTTCTGGCCCCTCTCTGCATGGTTTCTGTAGTCTTGGATGGTGGCAGTGGTTTTTTTTACCAAGGTTTTTTTCTCCCAAGGTTTTTTTCCCTTCCTGTTCAGCTACTGGTCCAGTAAAGGGAAAATGGGAAGCAGGAAGTGATGTGTGTCCCCCTTTAGGTACTACTTGCTTTGGTCAGTGGGCCTTCTCCTGTGAATCCCTTTCCCTGACAGATGAACTACACTCCTGAGGAAGCATGCACAGAATTGCAGTATGAGTTTGCTCGTGAAATATGCTAGATTAGGATGAAAGAAGAAATTCTAGAAAAGGCAATGATGATTAAAATACAAACTGTACACTGTAAATTTCTCACCTGATGGCGTTGGCTCTTCTTCATCAAGTGCTGTGAAAAGACAAAAAGAGAAAAGAAACAAGATTATACATGATCTGAAAAAAATCTTTAGAAAAAACGTTAAATTGTTTCTGATGTTAAATGTTCCATCAAATCACTTTTGGTTATTTTTTTTTTCTTTTTACATCCTTTAAATCTGAAATCCTTGAAGCAAAAGCATAACTGTCACATTTTTAATAATAGTTTGTGAATAAAATCACCATCTCCACTTTTAATAAGAAAATAATCCAAAGCAGAATCAGAATATTCCTTGAGTATTTAGGAGAGAAAGTATGAGCAGCATTTATGGAGTACCACAGCAAGTTCAGTTAGAAAAGGGAATTGAAAAGATTCCACAGGGGAAGCTATGTTTGTCCCTTGCAAAAGAAACAATGAAGAATCTGGTCAACACTTCAAAGACAAACATTTGGACTTCAACCTAGGCTTTTGTGGTCTAGAATTCTATTAATCAGATACATGATAACACTTTTTTTACATCTGATGGAAGTGGGCTCTAGCCCCTGAAAGCCTATGCTTTTTTTTTTAGTCTTTATGGAGCCAAAAGACTCCTCTTTGTTCAATTGAAAATATATTTAAAAAGAAGAATATATTGGTATTAAAGGCTGGTAGACAGCCCTTGATTACCAGTGACTTCATCTATATTGCTCTTATGGAAAATCACAATTTCTCAATGTACATAGGAAAGACAATGTACAGTGACAATACTATATTTCACAATCCCTGGGAAAGAAGAGACTCAGAGCCTGGATAACCCCTGCTAACTGGGTAAGAGGCACTTTTTAAGAAGGTGCTCTTCTTTAATTTAGGGGGGAGGGGAGTAACTGGCTCTCCTCACCCCAGCACTGCCTTTTCTAGTGGCTGTCTACTGGTGTTCTTTTGCATACTTTTAGATTGTGAGCTCTTTTGGGACAGGGAGCCATTAGTTGTTTGTTTGATTTTCTCTGTAAACCGCTTTGTGAACTTTCCATTGAAAACCGGTATATAAATACTGTTAATAATAATAATAATAATAATAATAATAATAATAATAATAATAATAATAATAATAATAATAATAATATTATACAGTATTTATATACCGCCTTTCTTGGTCTTTATTCAAGACTTTATTCAAGGCGGTTTACACAGGCAGGCTTATTAAATCCACGCAGGGATTTTTACAAATTGAAAGAAGGTTCTCTCTTTCAAGAACCACCACATTCAAGGTGTTACACTCCGATCTGGTTTAACATTCTGGCCTCCATCCTCCCACGCTCCGAGCAGATGGAACAGCTCAGCTGCAGCTTGCCAGCTGCTTCAAGGTCGCACGGTGCCGGTGGCCTCGAACTGGCGACCTTGTGGATGTTAATCTTCAGGCAAATGGAGGCTCTACCCTCTAGACCAGACCTCCTGCCAACTTTCCATTGAAAACCGGTATATAAATACTGTTAATAATAATAATAATAATAATAATAATAATAATAATAATAATAATATCAGGCACTCTAGAACAACAAGATGCTTAAGAAAGGGTTACCAAATGATTACGTGCATAATAAAGAGGAAACATCGCTCATTCATAATCTCTCATAAAATTATCCTTTAAATTTCTATACACTTCCATTAGGCTTTGTGTTTTGAGGCACTGCAGCAGCAGAGAATCTTTTGAGTGAGCTTCCAAGCTGCCACCACATGGCGGCGTTATGAGTTACACTGGACAAAGTTGTTCACACTTTGATTTCAGGGTCAGGGGTTAAAGATTACAAGCAGACTCTACACCCGTGTCCCAGTCAGGCATCCACTTTGCTAAAAATGAACAAGAACAAATACAGCAAGCAGGAACACATTTGTTGAAGAACAAATACGGCAGTCTGCTCTGATTCCATTCTCATCCTGACTTGTATGGTTAAGTTTTTAAAGGCAGACAATTTCCCATAGAAGACAGGGATTGAATTTGCTGCATGAATCTCATGCTTCAGCAGCCCAAGTCAGGATGCTAAATATTGCTCTTTAGTACCATTATATCGGTCACAACAGGTTTCTTCTAATTGAATGTCAAAAAGAGTTTTTCCCTAAGATACCAGAAACAAAATGTCAAGGCTAATGACTATCTTATCTGAACTGCTTGCAAGGCACCTCCTCCCTTTGGATTAAATTGTTTTGAAAGGCATTGGGAAAGCAGTACAGCTCATGGATTTCATACGCAGACAAAAAAATGAATAACACAAGCTTTCCAGGTCAACCCGACCCCTACTATCAAAGCATGATTTCATGTACAAATGTAAGAGTGATTAATAATTATTAGGTAAGCAATATTTAAAATAAAGATGTGTGGACCTGAATCAACAGCTGAGGGAGAAAGGAAATGATTGAAGCTACCAGAAAGTAAAATTTGGTAGTCACAAGCAAATGACCTTGAAGAGTGTCTGAAAACAGAACACGTTTACAGCTCTCAATTCATAGCCAGGTCACAAACTCACGTTTGTGAGTCCCTCACTAACCAGGCAAGGACTGAGAGAACTGGCAAGGACTGAGAGGACTCAGGGCAGGCTGAGAGGACTCCAGAGATGTCAGAATGGTCCTGATCCAATGAATGCAGCCCCCAGAAACACAAAAGGGAGAAGGAGGTCCCTCCCTCCCAGCCCTATGGAAAGCGAAGCAGCCTCACGGTTGTGTTTACTCGTGAGTAGATAGACGAGCCTTGGCTGGTGGTCAGGCCAGGCAAAGGGGAATGTGAGGACACCAGAATGGTCCTGATCTGATGGAACTGAAGCTCAACATATGTTTCAGAAGACAGTCTCTCTATCCAACTAAAAAGGACAAAAAAAAAAGAGGCTTGAATGGTAAAGGGAAAGTTTTTTATTTTGCACTTGCAAAGCCAGGAGGATTTATGGGAAGAAACAGAGGAGTCATTTAGGATTAGGAAGGGGGCTAACACTTTCCTTCAGTATCTATGGTAACAGGCAGGTTTAGCCTGCTTCAGCTGTGTGCAATCAGTCCAATAAAGTCAATGAGCATTACTGAGGACTGAGCCAGCCTCCATCTGCATAGCCTTGCCCCATCATCTGCACATTGCCATCTGTGTTCCATTTCTTGGCTTGACCCTAGAGTGTAACAGAATCCTGGAAGTTCACCTTTACATATTTTGATGGTAGCTGATATGCATGAGCAGCCAATATGGCCACCTTCCTATTCAATGGCTTTTAGTATGTGAAATGGATTCCCTGTAATTTCATAGAGCTTTCCCATAGACTTAAAAGGTGAGACAGCTCCTGTCTCATTAAACATTACAGCTTGCTGAGCCATTTCTGTGTTTACCTCTCAACATAATAAAAAGTGACCATTTATCTACATCATTCTGTTCTATATCTTTTAATCAGAAATTGATCCACACAAAGTTCCTTCATCTTATGACTTGCTTACTTAGCTCTTAAAGCCTCATTCAAATGGCCATAAATTCCATCTGCCAGGGTGTTCTGTGAAACCTTTAAAACTTCAGTTTAAACATTTGCATTGTTGTGGCCTTATTGGCAAGGGAACTTACTGCCTATGCTAAAAGATTTTGCACTGATTTTGAAGATTAGAACAAAGTGGACTGAATCTTCTGTGTAGGTAAGGCATTAAGCACTGGGAGGAACTAGGAAAGGTAAGCATTTAGTGACCATAATCTTGCACACCTTGGAAAACAAAAAACTATAGGCACACTCTGTTGACATAACCACTTGGTTGTTGTTAACTAGAAGTGGGATGATGATGGTGATGGAAGTCACACTGATCTATGTCTACTAGTCATGATTGCAGTACGGTATGCCCAGGTTCAGAGGCATTGTCAGTCCAATCCTAAGTAGAAGGGACTCAGCAGCAAATCCCATTAAGTTCAATGGAACCTGATAGGTCATAGGTCAGCATCAGCGCAATCCTAACTTGTGCTGGAACAGGCAGGCCAGTGGGTCTGTGCTGTATCCAGAGCAAGTTTGGGACAGTCTGAAGCTCAGCCCGAGGCAAGGGGAAACTTTTCTCTTTACCCCTAGAGAGCCGCAGCAGCCCCAATGGGTCTACCTAAAGAGGTGGTGCAAATTCGAGCAGCCCAGGACTCTGTAGTCCCTTTTACAGTCTCCTGCGCTAGCCCCAGTGAAAAGAATGGGAAAAGAACGGGCTCTTATTAAACTCCCATTTATTTCCACAAGAGAACTTTCTGGCAGAACATGTCCATATTATCAGTCATGGCAGATAATCACTGTTCACGGCAGATATCAGTCATCACTGTTCACCGTTTGCAATCTAAATGGCAGTCCTGGAAAGGATTTTAAAAAAAAAATGCCCCTTCAGAATTGCTTTTATGTAAAGGTGAAGACTTAATTTGAGCTGTCATTCTTGCATTTCTAAATCACTGACACGAGAGAAATGCAAATATATACTAAAAATTAATTATGAATAAAAACTATCAAAATCCTGCAGGCTTAATGCACAGAGAGTTGTTTTTCCATCAAAAGAAATCAACACCTGCAATTCCCCTGCTGTGCTTGACAGGTTTCCTTTACTACAGGTACAGCAGTTTCAATGTGGGACTTCGTGTGGAAGCAAATGCAATGAGCTTTAACTTCAGCCCATTTTTTTAAATGTAAGGGAGAGGGGATACTCTTAAATTTAGTTGACCAGGACATGTAGAATAACACCACAATGATATTTCAATGATTATCAATGACGTTGCTCAGATCCTAAAGCTACTTTAGCCATGCCTTGGGGAATGTTTGATTCGATTTCTTTGAACCGCAGCCCCTCCCCCCCACCAAATTCATTGAGTGCTTGCTCACATGTAGGCAAACCTAGGATTGCAGCCCAAGTGTAACACTGAAAAACTATTTATACAGAAATTAATGGGACATAGGAAGACAAGCCCCCTGAGAATTTTTACTTGTCTTACAGAAACATTCTTGGCTTCCCTTGAAAACTGTCAGATGCTTCTCCTTGAGAAGGACCCTGAAATATACTTTCAAATTTTGTCTTGTTTTATATTTTGGCCCTATCTTAAGCAACATGTTTAACTGACACAAAAAGAGGAGGAGGAGGAGGAGGAAGAAGAAGATGTAGGGTGAAGGAATGTACACCCTTCGATGTAGGGTGATGCTTTCCAAATTTTCAGTGCTTTCCAAATTTTCATAAATATTCAGACTCCACTGTATTTATCAAAATATGCATAGAGAAGGAATGGCCCTTTACACATTTCTAATCAATGCAGGTAGGTCAGGGACTGATATCAGCCAGGCAGCATGGCCTACACTACATCCAGCCTGCTGATGTACACTACATCCAGATATTTTCCCCTTATCCTATGTTGAGCCCCAGCCTGCAATACGTAACTTCTCAGATCCGTGCCAGCTATTTAGCTGGTGCAAATCCAGGAAGCCCAGCATAATGCTGGGAGGGCCAGGAAGGAAGTCAGGATATGGCAGAGGAGGCCTCCAGCAATTCCACCCCTCCCAAGCTCAATCTGCCCCCATTCCACACTCCCCCTGCCCAGACTCTCCCCACCTCTCTGCTACCCTCCCTACAGCCCTGTGCCACTCGGCACAAGCCTCAAGAACAGCTGCACCAGCTCAGGATGATGTTTGGATTGCGCTGTGAATTAGTACAGACAATATAGCACTGATAGTACGGCCAGATCTTCTAGGATTTCTTCAGAACCAAGGTACAACTTCGATGAACTATTTCTGGCAGCTTGTACAGTCTTCTATGCCCTATATATTGCAAACAGTGATTTGATAAGGACCAGAGAGAAGATGCACAAAAATGGCTTGCCCATATCCTAAAAAGAAAAAATCTGTAAGATTTGGTATAAAATCAACATCTGTGAAGGCAAATACTGTAGATTCAAGCACTCCCTTATCCTTAGCTAAATAAATAGTAGAAGGCTATATACGAGATTCTAAGGGCCCAATCCTATCCAATCTCCAGCACTGATGCAGCTGTGCCAGTAGGGCATGGGATGCATCCTGCCATGGTGGGGCTGTCACAGAGGCTTGCTCAAGGTAAATGAACGTTTGTTGCCTTACTTTGGAGCTACACTTTGGCTGCATCAGTGCTGGAAAGTTGGGTAGGATTTGGCCTAAGTCAGCTCATAAGGCAAAAATTGCAAATACTAAAATTATCTTTAAATCTATAAAATATGTACTGTCTCTTTGAAAACTAAAATCACACTATGAGAGACATGCAGGAACAGAGATGACTGAGAGAACAGAAGATTCAGTCCATCTCATAATCACTCCAGGGAATATACTGATTGAGTGGAATGATAGACAAATCACATAAACTATTTCCCCCCCCCTTTCTTTTATTTCCCACCGTGCATACTTGAATTTGTGCAAGTAAAATGTGCATAAGATGCAGGCTGAGTGTACTACTAAATGAATTTGTTCTTACATTACCTGAAATGAGTATGCTAAAATATGCTTCCTTTGAGCTCCTCTTTGTACAATGAATTAGTGTCTCCAGTGCAGAAGAGAAAAAGAGAATCAGCCATATTTAAATCAACAGTACATCCGGCCATTCTAACTTTTATGTGTTCATTACAAACTGATTTAAGTAAAAACCCTGCTGTGATGATTGAGCTCTCCTTGCTCCCATTTTCTATTAGTATGTTTCCCTTAAGGAAAACATCAGTGTAAGAATCAATAGACTCTGACTCACTTTGAAATCTACATTTTTGCAGAATGAGCGCATGACCAAGCAGACAGACAGCTTGTGAACTGCTTCATTGCTTGAGCTCAGCAATAACAATAGCCCTAGTTGGTCCACCTGCTGGAACTGGTATGTGCCAGTCAACTGGACTTCCATGCCCACCTGATCAGGTCAGAGGGTACATAGGGATGCCCAGGTGATCATAAATGTGTGTGTGGTCTATGCACAGTCAGTACAGCCATATCACCAGGCTCAAAGGGGCATAAAACCCTCTGCATGACAGCACAAGCCTGCATTGGATTAGGCTGAACTCGAGTATCCAACTCTACCAGCCCTCCCTTTTGTGTCTTACTAAACTTTTTCTGAAAGTAAACAAAAAGCAACAGTTTTCACAAGAGTAAACATCAAGCTGCCCACAAGTATGCATGATTTTGGCATCTTATAGTTCAATCCTATTGGGGTCTTGCGCTGCCAGAAGTTGTGCTTTGGAAGCACTAGGCCCTTTGCAGTGACACAAAAGCTGGGCTTCCATCGCAAGCTTCTACATGATGGGCAAAGGCATCATGTACACAGCAGCGGCTCTTGGAGGCACTACAGCTCTTGGTAAGTTGGCAGTGGGGGTGGGAAGGGTTTCGGGGCAGGGAGGGGGACAGCAGGGAGTTTGTCAGAGAGGGCAGGGGGTGAAGTCCATCAGCACTAGCATACATCAGGATCCTATCCCAAGTTTTGAACTGCCACTCCCCTTTCACAACTGGTGTAGGTCCAAGGAGACTCATGGGACACCAGGAGGCCTGTAGAAAGGTAAGGTATTTTCCTTACCTCTCCTAGGCCTTCTGATTTCCCCTCCCCACCACTAGATGCAGCATGTGCCCTGCTGGTGTAGCTAAATCCTCACCAATGGTGAGGGATGGGGATTAGGCCATCAGTTTTGTGGATTATTTTTTTCCTAAGTTTTACACAGCTGTAACTCTTCCAAACTTATGAAGTGGCTACAGAAAAAAAAGTAAAGCACCCATAGAGTTATTAAAAATGCATAGCTGGGGTAATGAAGAAAAGCACTATGCAATTTTTTCCCCCAAGAAGATTAATATGGAAAAGGCTGTTTAAATTGGGAATCTGTTCATACCATTGCTTGGTATGAAAATCAATCAGATGATTGATTCTCAGAATATTACAGTAGTAATCGACACAGAAAGTTGCACATGTTGATTTTACTAGATCTGTCAGCAGAACTCAATATACTATCGACTATTAAGGTTTGTCATCTTGCCTGATGTGCCTGCCTGATAGTGTTCCCACTGCTAATTTTTCTGGCCTCCCTTTCAAACGTTTTTGTAAAGCTACTAGAATGTATCTTTGATTATTTCTGTCCTTCAGACACCATGATGATCTGCTACTAGATAGTGTTACTTTATTGAAACAAAGGATATGCTCTGTTGTTTAATTAGGTTTGGCTTGCAGGGCTGCTGCACAGTGGAAGAGCATTAGTTTTCGTTCAGTAGAAGAGCATGCAGAAGGTCTCAGGTTCAGACCCTGCCATCTTCAGGTAGGGTAAGAAGAAAAAGATTTCAGTATCCTCGGGTCAGACTCACATGGGCCTCTGAAGGTGAGAGGAACTGGGCTCCCAAACACCTTAGAAGGCACAGTTTCCCTGCCTCTGGAGGATTACAGGACCCGAAACCTGTGGATTTCATTATGTGTAGGTTTCCTTATATGCAGGGGTTCCTGAAACGGAACCCCCATGGATAATGTGGGACACCCTGTGTTGATCTAGGTATCCTGATTTTGTGGCAGTAAAAAAAAAAAAAAAGTGAATGCATTACTGGGCTACATTAGCAAAGGCACAGAGTTCAGATCACACAAGACGCAATCGTTTCACTTTATTTTGCACTAATCAGACTTTACTTGGACTGCTGAATACAGTTTTGGGCACAATATTTTAAGGATATTGATAAGCTGGAACAGGTTCAGAAAAGGGCAACGAAGGGTGCAATCCTAACCCCCTTTCCAGCACCAACATAAGGGCAATGCGACTCCGAGGTAAGGGAACAAACATTCCCTTACTTTGAGGAGGCCTCTGTGAGTGCCACCCAACTGCAGGATGCAGCATACGTCCCATTAGCACAGCCATGCCAGTGCTGCAAAGTTGGTTAAGATTTGGGCCTGAGAGCGCAATCCTAACGTTTTCCTAAATGCTAGGCTGGCGCAAGTCCCTTGCCAGTCTAGGAGGGTCACAAACATGCTGTAAAGCATGTTTGCACCTCCTCAGGAGGAAGGTGTGCTGGAGCATCCAGCCTCTATGTCAGCTTCCCCAGGTAAGTTGCGTCAGCCAAGCTCAGCCAATGCAGGGGTCTGGGGAGGGCAGGGAAGAGGTGTTTCGGAGGTGTTTCGGGGCAGGGCGAGGGTGGCCCCAGGAGTGGGTGGATGGGGAGCGGGAGATGGGGCTGGGATCCAGTTGTTATGCCACAAGTCTAAGGAGACCCATAGGGGCTGCAGTGGCTTACCCAGGAATAAGGGGAAGAGTTTCCCCTTACCTCTGGCTGAGCCACTTTTGCACCCTATCTCGTGCTGGATATAGCGCAAGCCTCCTGGCCTACCTGTTCCAGTGCAAGATAGGATTGCGCTGTAATAGTCTGGAAACCAAGTCCCATTAGGAATCATTAAGAGTTTAGTTACATTTACTCTGGAAAGGGAAAAAACTAAGGGGAGGTATGATTGCCGCCTTCAAGTATCAGAACGGCTGTCACATAAGAGAACGTGAGGACTTGTTCTGTGGAGCTCCTGCAGGCAGGACTAGAACCAATACGCTGAAGTAGTTTTAGGCTAGAGATGAGGAAGTGTAACTATAAGAGCTGATGTAAGGGTTGACCGATACTGGAACAGCCTGCCTTATGCAACTATGGGCTCTTTCTTGTTGGAGGATTTCAAGCAGAGGTTAGATAGCCATCTCATAAGGATGCTGTGGCCTGCACTGAACAGGGGCTGGACTAGATTATCTGCAATGTATTTCCAGTTCTAGTATTGCATCATTCTATTACCAGGGTCTGTCTCAGTATAAGACAACTTCCTATGGTAACTCAAACTTCCTGACTCAAACAGACCATAAGACAGAAACTAGATATGTTTTTCTGAAGTGAAACCGTAGAGATGTATAAGCAAACAGATTGACGTTCTCCCTTCTTTTACAGTGCAAACGTACGTGTATCTACTCAGAAGTACATCTAATTGATTTCAGAGGGACTTACTCCCACTGTAAGTGTGCAGTGTGTATACAATTGCAGTCTTAGAAGTCTGGGATGTAGCTCTCCTGAAAAGCAAACTCAACTATTTAACAAAAATAGGCTTATCTTGCCTTCCTGTTTAGCACAGTTTGATGATGCAATACAAGAAAATTCCTGTCTAAGTGAACCTGTTGCTAACTATGCAGATTGCACCTCCCTCCCCACCCCTTCCTACAGTAGGAGTTCAACCTCACAGGGGAAGGGAAATGACATGCTGGGCAGAGGAAGAGATACAGAAATGTGGAGGCATAGAGATGCTGCTAATACAGGGGTTTATTGTAGGATTCTGCATGGGGGGGGTACTGAAGAACTCAGAGAGCGAAAGCAAGTGGGGGGGGCAGTCTTCCTGGCATTATTCTTCCAGCAGCAAGACTTACAGTACTTTTCTCAAGAACCAGAGTGATCTTTGTCATTGGGTCAGGGTGTCCCTGTCTAAGAGTGTCTTGCCTGAAGGCTTCCTCTTTGTCCCAGGGGTTGGAGTCCAAGTTCAGGAAATAAGGGCAACTGTGCCCAGGATATGCTGGGAATGGCCTAGTCCACTGTTTCTTTTTCTGTTTTTCCTCCACCGTACCACTTCACATGCTCCACTTATTTGAAGTATCACCAAAACTGCCGATGACATCATTGTCAGCTGGTTGGGAGGCCAGATGCAACACGACCAGTGAGAGGTTCAGAATGTGGGGGAAGGGTTTTTTCAAGCACAGAAAAGCATACTTTGGAGACTCCTACCATTATTTGTTGGGTTGCATTCCTGGTCTCGCTGCCGGGTGGCAGGTGTCCAGGAGCCCTGGGAGTACCACCACACACCACCTCAAGTACCGCTGGCATAGTTGAGAAACTATGGCATAGTCCACTTCTGGCTGCCATGTACCCTTGATACTTCTCTCTTTTGTTGCCTTCCCTCTTCAGACTTCTCCACCTCCCTTCCCTTCTAGCTCTGCCTTCTTTCTCTGCCCTGCCACCTTCTTCCTCCTGCTACCTCTTTTCTTCACCCCCTTTCCCCCATCTGCACCTCTCCACTCCTCAGTTGCTAGCTAGGTCTCTAGGCTGCTCCTTCACAAAAACCTGAAGTGCCTTCTGATAAAACAGTGATTTTCAACCTTTTTCGTCTCACGACACACTGAAAAGGGACGAAAAGTGTCAAGGCACACCATTAGGTTTTGGACAATGGAGAAGACACACCATGCTGTTGGTGGGGGGCTCACATCCCCCAGTGGCCCTATTAATAAATGACCCTACCCCAAACACCCACGGCACACCTGCAGACCATCTGCAGACCAGTGTGCCACGGCACAGTGGTTGAAAATGGCTGTGATAAAAGATAACTGCTGTATACAGCAGTGTGGAAGCCCACAGAGGGGGCTGCAAGCCCCCCAGACTCTCCCAGAGGCCAGCATGCTCCCCCAGAAATGTAAAAGCCCCTTCCTCCTAGCACCACCATGATTGTTGCAGCACCTCCCCCTTGTCCCCCAAATACTTACCACAGTCCCAAAGTTCAAGTAGGACTTTGGGAATCACTGTGCGAGTGTTGTCCCCATATTGCAGAGAAGTGCTGAAACTATGAAATGGTGGTATCCTTAAGGCAACTGAGTCAGTTCATGGATGAGTGAGATTTGGAACACAGATTTCCTGAGTCACGCTCATAGCCACTACATTGTACCAGCTTTCTTGAGTCTTACAGGCCCTCTCACATAACTGCATCCAATCACTCCCTGATGGTTTTCTGAATTCCCCACCTCTATGCAAGGAGAGGAAGTGAAAAGTACTGGGATCCCGACAGAATCGAAAGAGGACACCTGACTAATTACCATGAACAACAAGGATGTTTGAAAATGAGGTACAGAAGTGGGATCAATTTAGCTAAAATCCATGCAATTAATACTTTGCAACAGGGAAAGTTCAAAGACACTGTGTACCTCTCCTCCCTTTTATTGAATAATATGAAAAAGAATCAATACAAAAACATCAAGTCACAGAGGGACCAGGGTACTGAACACTGTGTAAATGATTATTTATTTTTCCAGTAAATAACAGATGGCTTCCACAGCTCTTGAAATTTACTTGTGTTAGAAAGGCCATTCCATGTTCATTTCATAAAAGTCAAATCGCTCATCATTTTAATGAGCCAAACGACGCCTGTCCATTCTTCAAATTAAAGGTCTCTTTTAAATTCCAATTTTCGTTGTACCTCGCATTTCAAGCAATTAATTCCACATATGACTGATGCTTTAGAAGACCACAGATATGATCCAATGTCACATGGGTGGAGCTGTTCGGATCCTGGAGCTCTGCTTTCAAAAGCAAAATAATCCTGCTGGTCAGGTTTTTAATAGTGACATGGGGGGGGGGGGGTTGAATCCAGCTCCCCCTCTTTTCAAAGGGGACCAGGGCACACAGTTTTGGATGGGAAGGGGAGTTCCAGTATCTGCAGAAACAGTTTGGACATAGGAAGCTTCATCAAGCTAGGAATATGCAGACGGCTTCCCCATGTACATAGCCCACTGTTGGTTTGAGGTACACGTTATTTCATGTAACATATTCTACTACCCACTGCTTGCAATGCAGTGCACTCGAAAGCATTACTTGCATTGTAGCATGTGCTTACAATGTATCAGTATACACTGAAACTATGGACAGCCTAATCCTAATCTGCACCAGAACAGCAAGGCCACATGGCCTGCACTGTATCCTACACAGATTAAAAGCAGGCTGGAGGTCAGCTCAGGGTAAGGGGATATTTTTTCCCTTATGTATCTCCCCAGCCTGGCCTATGGGGCTACTCTGATCTGTGCCAGCTATTTAGCTTACGCAAATCTGAGTAACTCGTGGATGGCTGCACAGGTCAGGGACAGGGAGTTAGGATACAGCATGCACTACCATCACTAATTCCACACCCCTCCTTGGCCCTACCCACATCCCATTCCACCCTCCCCCCACATAGAAACACCCCCTCCCCACTCCCACAATGCCCTCTCACCACCCTCTCTTACCACCTGAATCACCCCGTGAAAACCTACCTGCCTTGGCTGGCTCAGTGGTGGGATCTGGTGCCAGCAGGCCACTGCACGTCCTTGTGCTGGTGCGGCCTGCTCCCAGGCTCCCTGTGACACTCAGTGCAATCTTACAGGATTGTGCTGTAAGATGGATCCTAAAAATAGTTTCCAAAACTGATGTTGCAGCCTAATGGGGGGAGACGTAGGGGGCTGCAGAAGAAACAGAGACATGGGTGAAATCTGAATGAATGGAATTTCTCCTCTGGCAAGCTACGGTCTTAGTAGCCAAGCTGCTGGGATTTAGAAGTGTTAACTTTGCTGCATGAAACTCACTTTGAGCTTCTGAACTACCGGATACTCATGTATAGTACGTGAAATTTTCCCCAAGTAATCCAGCTCCAATTCTCACTTGGCCTGATCTCAGAGGGTCAATCGCCTGATCAATCAGAGGGCAGAGCCTTTCAGCTCTGAACAGTTTCCTTTCTCAGCTGAGCTGTTGCTCAGCTCCCGCAGGCACCTCCTTAGTTGCTATAGTTACTTTCCAGGGACATTCCAGCCAAAGGTAAGCTTTTATTCTCCTTCCTTCTGCTGCAGCCTGGTTCTGGTTCTGCTTGGCAAACACTTGCAAAGCAGGTCTGTTTTTGGAAACACCAGGATGGGACCCTCCTTGCCAGGCTACAATTCAGTGCGCCGTTACTTCAGAATAACACCCATGGAAAGCAGTGGGTCTACTTCTGAGTAAAAAGGGCTGCAAATATCTCATCTCTCTGCTATGAATTGAATTGTGCACTCTCAGTTCTGTGTTATGGGTTGTATGTTGTATGTAGAGCTTCTGGCTTAACACGCCAGACACCTTAAAGGTGGATTTGATTCATGGTTCTCCTGCAGTGGTTCCCAACCTTTTTCACTTACATATCCCTTGGCAGCCCGTTTCCATAAATTGTACCCTTCATAATAGCAAAATGTTTGTAATTAGTAAGACAAGCCCTCATCTCCTCCATATGAAAGCCCAGACTTCATGTATTTATCACAGTGTTTTCTCTTTTTATCTGTTTGAAGAATAGAAGACTCTGCCTTTGCACTGTTTTGCACCAGAAGTGTGCTGAGAAATTCTGGGTGACTGATCACTTTCCATATTGTTTCAGCTTTTTTACTGTGCTGATTTTCAATCACTGGTGCATACATGAATTGATGACCAAAAACTAGCTTTTGGTGGGGCTTTCACAGCCAACTAGCTACCTCCCTTCCTGCCTTGCTGGTCCTTGCAAGGTATTCTGGAGCATGACCTGCCTTTTTCTGCCATTATTTCATTCTTTTTCAAGTACCCCTAAAGGTCCCGTTGAGTGTCCCTGGGAGTACGTGAATACCAGGTTGGGAACCACTGTTTTACTGGTATGTAGTTTACAGTGCACTTACTCTGACAGTGTTTACAAAAAGGTGGTGAAGATCAGAATTTAAAAAAGAATAAAAATGTATCTTATAATCTTTTACTATGTTTTTAATAAATTAGAGACTACAGTTCTTAGGTAACAATTAGTGGTAGGTTATTTTTTAGGATCTGGCCTCCGGTAAAATCAGAAAAAACTATAGTCAGACACTCCCCTAAGTTTAGCCCCCGACTTATCCGAGGGTCATAGAAAACGCCATGATTGTTGGCTCAAAACCTGCTCCCGACTTATCTGTGGGGTCGACTTATGGGCGGGTGTCTCGGGTATATTGTTGCTTGGCCACCTGCAAGCCTTTAATGTGGCACAGAGGAAAAAAACAGTCCAGCACAAGCTAAAGAGATTTCTGGTCCTCTCACAGCCTCATTCTGCAGCACAGATACAAGAGTACAAGACCGACCGGAATTGTTCAGCTCTGCTTTTTATTTCCTTACACTTCAGTATTTAAATGGTTCTCACCATGCTATAACTGGGCACTTGAGATGGGATTTTTTTTTAGCTAGCTTTTCCCTCTCTTTTTCTTTTTTCTTTTGCTACTAAATCCTTTCTATCCCTGCTCTATTACAATTCCTCTCTGTATAGGTAATGATCCCTGTTAGGGATGGCGTAGTGCCTGACTGTATGATTCCATCTGAGTTTTAGTACGCTGAAGAGGAAGCAAGCATGACTTTCTGACTGTAAATACATTTCTCTGGTCTGTATTTTTCTTCCACATTCACAAAATTTGTCAAGGGATTTTTAGTCTCTTCCTTTAAAAAAAAAAAACACCAACCACCTAGATCTCTGCAAAGGAAAATTCCTTTCCTTATCCATTTTTGATATAATATAGATAATGATTCCATGACATGTTCAGTGAGAGCATGGGGGACGTGCCATAGCTAAGGGGTGTAGGGGGTAGCTACAAGCTTTCGGGGGGTAACAAGCAGAACTTGACACTAGTGGTCAAAATTGTGAAAACCTTAGTATGTATGAATAATACCATTATATTATATATCATTGGAAAAGTATTTATTTACTTAATTAAATTCAATTTTGTCATGGGGGGGCAAAAAAATCTTCTTTGACCCCAGATAGCAGATATCTTAGCTATGCTACTGCCCCATTTTTCACTTCTCTAAATGTCTGGGTATGACATCACTTCCGGAAGTGACATCACTTTGAGGGCATCATTATGTACTTGACACTGGGCTATATTTTTATTAGCTATGCCATTGCATGGTGATGGATCAGAACTGCAGACATGTATACATTCAACAGTTATCTCAGGAGCTGTAAGTTCAAGCAGACAAATCAGATCTTTACTCAGAGTCAGAATGTCAAATAAATTACCAACGCTTTCTTTCTTGTAGATATCACTTTTTTTGAGGTACATATCAAATGTACATGAATGGCTCTTGCCCAACACTCCAACTCTTTCCTTTTCTTAATGGCCCATTCTGTGGCTACATCTTATGAAACCTAAGGTCCCAATCCTATTGTGGCTTTGTAATGCCGGAACTAGCATTCTGTCAGCACAAGTTCTTTTGTAGCTGCGCGAAAGCTGGGGTATTGTTGCACACTACTGGGCCACTGCCACAAATGGTAAGAGGAACAGCGGTGCATTGGCAGCTCCAGGAGGCTACACAGGCACCAGTAAGTTGATGGCAAAGGCAGGGCGGGAGAGTTATGGGGCACGTTAGGAAATCAGGGGCATGTTGGGGACAGAGAGGGTGGATTCGTCACATCTTTGCACATGCCAGAATTTATCCTTTATTCTTCTGCCCATCCTGCCCTCTGTCTCTCCTTGAACTTGCACCAGCTATATAGTAAAGTAGGTCCAAGGAGACCCATATGTGATCAGGGAGATACATAAAATATATTTTAAAATATATTTTTACTTATCTCGGAGACATGGCCAAGGGGACAAATTCTGTAGAATTGTAAGATCTGTGGTAAAAGGGGAATATTGAATCCCCATTTCTCGTGAGCAGCAGGTGTGTGACAACCTTATTAATAGAAGTGATGTCTCCTTTTCTCATTGCTCTTGTCTGACCATGCACTGGGAAAAAAAAACCAGAAATACGTCTTCCACAAAGAGATCCCTGTCAACACTGTTTATTATGAGGCAGCATGCAAAAATGGCATGTTTACGAGTTTCTCCTCCTTGCACGAGCAAGCAAAAATCCAAAGGCAGAACATTTCTCAGCTAAGATGGTGTTTTCTATGGTAGTGCCATTCTGTGAATATTCTTAAGTTGAAAAGTTATAAACAAGTATGAACGAAAAGATAGCACATACACACATTCTAATCCCATAGTTCAAACCAGTGACGAGAGGTGTGGGGGCGGAAAGCAAAGCAGTGAGACTCCACTGGGTTTCTTCCAAAGGCACTACCACCACTGCCCAAGCTGTGAGTACACACACACTCACTACCCAAGTGCTCTTCGCAACTGAGGCATTGTGTGGATTGTAAGTGCTTGCGTGACTGCCGCCATGGTGGTGGCAGCAGTTCTGCCTTACCTTCCATCCCCCACACCACACATCACTGGTCAAAACTATGCTTATTCAGTGGTAAGTCCCACAATTCTTAAGTAAGTGAACACAGGATTAGAGTCTTTACCTCTTTTACCTGTATCTTTCTTGCGGTTACAGGTATCTTCAGGATTGCTCCCATGCTACTCTGGGTGTGTGTGTGTGTGTGTATGTGTGTGTGTGTGTGTGAACATTTCAACCCACATAGCTTGCATTCCTACCATTGTACAAATAATGGAAGGAAGTGATCAAAAGGGGAGCTACATAAATGGGAACCTATATACGTAAATGCACTGAACCCGAACCACGTTGGGAATGGTTTGTGTGAAGGTGGTCTGAGACCAGAAGCTTCTAATGTAGCTTTTCTCAAACTGTGCTCCGTGGAACCCAGGTGATCCACAATTCCCCTTCAGGGTTCTGTGAGAACAGGGCCACAAGCCCTGCAAGTAGCTATTCCATTTGATCTGGTTCTGCTGTGGAAAGGAGCAGATCTGCAAGTGCTAGCATTCCTGCTTTTCTACTTTCACATTCTCTTCTGGTAAACCATATGGCAGGGGAAAGAGTGTTGCAAAAGAGGGCAGGCAAGAGCCACCCATTATGAGTGACATGAAAAGAAAACACTCATCAAGGAGATGAGCATGAGTCTTCCCTCCCAGAGCAGACAACAATAAATCACCATCTTCAATCACAAGTGTCCACAGAGCTCACCCCACACTTGCTAGAATCTTGCCCTCTTTCAATGCCTTGGTTGGGCAGGAGGGATCCTTTGAGGCTTGAGCAATCTTAATGAACAGTTGAGGTCAGTGGCAGACCAACATCTTTGGGGGCCTGCAGTTTGAACTGTTATAAGGGCCCCTTCGCAACCAGCTTTGGGATTGTTGAAATATATACAACAAAAACATTAATCAATTTGAGTCAAGTGACTATTATACTATTATTTTTTTAAAAAATCCTTTCTCATAAGTAGACCCAAAAATTTTTAGGCAATGTAAATGAAAGTTGCTTATTGCCCCCCCCCCCAAGATTAGAGTACCTAAAGCTTAAGCTTTATTAGTTTCCAAGTAGATCTGCCTTCTGCAGTCGAGTCAATTGTGCTTACTTGGAAACAAGTCTCTCAGCAGGTAGCTAACATGTAAGCTCTGCTGTTCTATAAGCTTGCTCTTACCCAAATGTTTGTTCAGCAAGCCCTAACACAACACGGTTTAATGTCTAACAGCCCAAGCCTATTCATGTCTACTCAGAAGTAAATCCCATTATAGTCTGTAGGGCTTACTCCCAGATAAGTGTGGATAGGTTTGCAGCCTTAGCCTTAACTGTGGGTGAAGCTACATATGTGTGCACGCATGCGCGCACGCACACACGCGCGCGCACACCCCCCCCGTTTTTCCACTGCTTCTTCTCGGAGCGTAGCAAGTAGCTTAAGTGTTGTTCTGTAAACCTGCTCTTCCCAAAACATTTCTTCTGGAAGCCCTGACACAATACCTTTTAATGCCTAAACCTTAATTTTAATGTCTAAGCTGAGGGTTAAATTCTAATAAGGTATCAATTCATAGGCAGAACCCGCAGAAACAAATGCTCTTGAATTTTTAGATAATTTTTAGAAGTGTAAAGGATTCCGAAGACCAAAAAGTTTTAAGAACCACTGTTCCTTGAGATGTTTTGTGAACCACTGTAGTAAAAGGAGTTTAGATTAGGCTCCTGTCTAATTTATCTGGGTACCATTAAATTATGCAATGAAAAGTACAAATGTGGGAATCATGAGTAAGAAAAAAAAATGCCTTCTCCATTAACTGACTTCAAAATATATTCTAGGGAAATGACGAATAATTAAGAGGCTGATCCTGAGTGCGTTCTGAGCAGCGTATTACATACGATTAGCAATGCTGAGAAAAGAATTAGTTTCTAAAATATGCTCTAGGAATTAGAAACAAAACTTTAATTTATGTATGGTCCTTTAATGGAGCTTTGCAAATTACTCATGAGTAAGTTAAGACCACTTTCATTGATCTTTCTTTATCTTAATGAAAGGAGTCACAAGAAATCAAAAGTTTATCAGCCCCTCCTGACTTAACCTTTGTACAAAAGCACTTTGAAGAAAACTGTCAGTCAGCATTCTAGTACTGCTCTCTAACTTTCAATTTTCATTAGCGAAGGAGTCAGACCTATTGATTTTAAAAGGTGTTTTATTAGAGTTGCTTGAAAAAATAACGACTGCTTGAAGTTCAA
Organism: Tiliqua scincoides; assembly: GCF_035046505.1. Classification (NCBI taxonomy): domain Eukaryota; kingdom Metazoa; phylum Chordata; class Lepidosauria; order Squamata; family Scincidae; genus Tiliqua; species Tiliqua scincoides. Next base: position 35,778,232 of record NC_089822.1, read on the forward strand.
GTCTACTGTGCTCTTCTTTGAATTTTAAGCTGTTTTATTCACTTTTTATATAAAACCCTCGGGCAAATGGAAGCTCTTAGTATGAGTAACTACAACTGTTAGGTGCTGACCCAACTCTTTGTGAATTTAGCCCTTTTGTATTATTTGTGGTCTTCTTCCCTCCACTAAGCAGATGACTGATGACTCAAATCTTACCATAAACAATGCCAAGGGATGAACAGTTATAAAGTACATTTTCTGTGATTTAGCTCTTTCATTCTGCATGGAAGCTTTTCTAAGGATGGATAGTGCTTTCTTTGCCAGTTTATCATAAAATAATTATGCAGTTAGGACATGGTCACCACACCCAAGGGCAAGTCCTCTTTTTATGGGAGACAATGGAAAAATAAAATACAAGCAAAGTGATGAAGAAAACAATAAAGAGAGAATTGGGAAGACTTGGTAGTGTGGATTTTGCTTTAAAAAATAACACTGGAATAAGAAAGGATACGTGAGTAGACAACAAGTACCTTAGAAAAGACCACAACTCCAAATATAACACCTTGCGTTTGACTTTATTACAAGATCATGTGTGTCCTGGAGGGAAATAGAGCAATAGGCTTTGTCTCAGAACCTCAAGAATGGTTTTCCAACCCTCTGATCTCTGGGCATATCAGCATACAAGGAAGGAACTAAAAAGTGGACGATTTAACTCTTGGCTTCGCTTTTGGGTTTTATTATATTGTTTCAATAGATGTTGATCATTGTTTATCACTTTGAGAGCCTGCAGCTGAAAAGCAGGATAGAAATTGTTCTAATAAATAAAACTGAATAGTTATTATATACTGTTTATCTTTTATTATTAAGGAAAAAAGCCTAAGGGTCATATGATGAACACCATAGTGCCACCAGAGTTGTGTTCTGCTAGTTATTTTGTCAAATAACATGGAACTCTTGGATTTATGCATGACCTATAAGGATAAGAATTTACAGTTTGTATGAATCCACAGACATCACACATGGGTTCTTTAAACAAACAAACAAAACTACAAAGAAGGGTTTTTTAAATTTAAAAAAACCTATGAAATTCTGGTATGAATGTCTATTATGTACCTGACCTCCAAAGCTAAGACCCACCAGCACCATAGCTAAGCTATAAGAACCTTTCATAATGTAGGATAACACAAAACGAAGACTGCACAGTTTAGGACTGGGCAGTGAAGAAACTAAGGGCGCAGTCCTGAGGGGAACTTGGGCTGGCACAAGGTCGAGGAGTGTCCTTTGCACTGGCCAAGGAGTGTTGCAAATGTGCCATAAAGCACGTCTGCGCCGACCTGGGAGTCGGGGAGGCCGGCACAAGGAATTGCATTGGCCTCATTAGGCCAGATCCAGCCTCAGTGGGGTAAGATTACATCAGCCAAACTTGGCCAACACAGGGCTCTCGGAGGGGCTTGGGGAGAAGGTAGGAGGAAAACATTTTGGGACAGAGGAAGGGCAAGTGGCAGGCGTTCCTGGGGGTGGGTAGGTAGGGAGCAGGCAGCAGGGCCAGGATCTGGCAGTTATACCGGATCTTGACCCTGTTCCCGGGCGGCAGAGAGCGGCCTCTGGTCACTCCGTTCTGCTCAAATCTGCACCACCTCGTCAGGTGGCGAAGATCTGAGTAGACCCATTGGGGCCACTGCAGTGCAACATGGGGTAAGGGGAAACATTTTCCCTTGCCTCAAGCTGCACTACTTTTAGCCCCAAACTTGCACTGGATGCAGCACAGACCCGCTGGCCTACCTCCTCAGGGCGGTGTAGTGGTTTGGGAGGTGGACTTTGACCTGGAAGATCCAGGTTTGAATCCCCCTCAGCCATGAAGCTTCCTGGGTGACTTTGGGCCAGTCACTTTCTCTCAGCCTCACCTACCTCACAGGGTTGTTGTGAAGACAAAAGGAGCGGAGCAGCTGTGTAGACCACCCTGAGCTCTTTGGAGGAAGGGTGGTATACAAATGTGAAAAATAAATATAAGTTAGAATTGGGCTGTGAGTCATAGTGACTACTATTCAAGCAGTATGCAGGACACAAACCTGGCAAACTTTCAAGCAAAAAAATCACTTTTAGAATACTTTAAGGAAAGTGGTGGCAACGTTTCTGCAGTGTCTGACAACTAAAGCTTGAGGAAGCTTCAGCGTGTTCTGGGAAGATTCCTCCTGACGGCAGTTGGGCCATCTGACTTATTTCCCATAAGCAGGATCTGTAGTTTTGCATTTCATCACAAAAACAATTTGCCATGAGGGGAAAAAGTAGCTGCCATGAGTAGGATTGTCATATGCTATGACCTCAGGTTAGAGTGTACAACAAGCACTAGTTGCAAAGCTCTTAGCCCAGAAACAGCACTTTGATGCAGTGTTGTCAGAAAGGGAACTTCTATGAAGAAAGATTTCAGCATAAATCCATAAAAAAAAAAAAAAACATTTTAAAGGGAATTCTTAAGGGGGAAAACTCACATTACACTTTCCTTTCCTGTGACCTCTTTTGCACTGCACCTACTTATGAAATGGAAACAGACATAAAAAGTCAAATGGCCCAGTCCTAAATGGCTGTTGTCATGCTTCTCCTGCTCATGGTGACTGCCATAAAGCAGTCAGCGCCATCATAAAAGGAACCTCTTCATGTTGTCAGCTCTCCCGATGCCTGCTGGAGCAACAAAGTCAGCATGAGAGACCGGAGGGGTGGGGAGAGGGCAGGACAGGGGTGGGGAGGGGAGAAACTGGGGAGATAGAGACAGGAGATGGGCAAATCAGGTCCAGGAAGGGGGCCAGTTTGGTGGCCCCCAAACTGTGGCCCATATGAATGACATATAGATGTCACATGGATCATCACATAAAATGCTGGCAATGACATACATATGCCACACTGGTGATGTTCCAATGTCATGGCACTGATGCACTGCTGTCAGGATGCTGGTCCATAGTTAACATGATCCATGTTAACATGATAGTTAACATAGTTAACATGATCCAGGGTAGGTTCGGAATTTTACCCTTGCTGTTTGGCTATCAGTGCACTGTTGGTATGGCATTGCCAGGACAGGTTTAGGATATGATGACATCACGCTGGTTTCCCAGTGACATCAGCATGGTGTCCAAATAGAACTGGAAAGAAAGACAAATTTCTCTCCTACCATTGCTCCCTTGAAACGGAGATAACGACATGCACTGCCACTGACTCTGGTGGTGACACACAGCCAGAATTACTAATAGCCATTTTTAGATCTGTTCTCTGTAGCTTGGGTCAGTTTTTTTTTATAAAAATAAGAACTGCTCATACCCAAAGAAAGTTCAGGAAAAAATAGAAAGAAAAAAATCAGTATGTCCGAGTAGAATGCCGAATTACAAATCAATTAATAGTCATGAGTATCCTTTACTGAAAATCCTTTGCAACCAAAATCTAAATTTCAAGAACTCCTGTTCAAGCTTTTAGGTATCTTTACATGAGAAAAAAGAAATATTCTCATTATTGGACTTTGTCAAACATTAAAATTTAATTTACTGCTTGTATTTTAAGAGTCCCTATTAATCACTTGGTACTTGCAGACTTCAAAGAGAGCATAACAAATCAAAGACTACCACAACTAAATATAAAATGTATTCAAGAGGCTGAAATAAAAAGTTAAATTATGATATATTCATCAGGTGGGCAAATTTCTTCAACTTTAAATATTCTATGCTTTAAACTAGTTCGTTTTTAAGTCTGTTCTTAATTTTAAAAGGATGACTGCATAGTATGTGCAATGCAAACACCAGTTGACAAACTATTGATATATTCGATTATGCGTTAGCAACAAAAAATAACTATGTTAATATACATAACCAGTATCCAATGAGGACAATAAATTGCATTGGTAGGGAGGAACTTGTGGATGATGAACAAGCAATGCTAGACGGCAATACAGAGGGCCCCCCATATCCATGAATTCGTATCCGCGAATTCACTTATCCACGGATCAGGTCCATAGCCTCCCTGCCTGCAATCCCACAAGCCTCCTCAGGAGGTAAGGGGAGCTTTACTCCCCTCCTCTCCAGAGGGTCTCCTGAGCTCAGCAGAGGCCACACACATTTGTTCACAGCCTCTGCCCGACTGACTCTAAGAGTAAAAAAAATTCACTTCCGTTTTTGTTTTGTTTTTTTCTAGAAGTAGGGCTTCCCTGGGCCTTCTAATATCTTATAAGGCATTAAAAACATCACTTCTGGTTTTTCAGAAAAACAGAAAGTGACTTTTTTAACTCTAAGAGTCCGTCTGACCCTGGCAGAGGCAGTGGGCAGATGCAGGTAGCCTCTGTGAGGTTCAAAAGTCCCTATGGAGGTGAGGGGAAGCAGAGCTCCCCTTGCCTCTGAAGGGTTGGGGGGTATCCCTGGTATCTGCTGTTTCGCTTAACTGCAGGGGTTTCTGAAACGGGACCCCCATGGTACCATGGCACACCTGTATCTATCTCATTGGGATTTCTGCAAGGATTTCAGTTAGGATAACAGAAAGTCACACAATCCAATTGCATCAATATTCTCAATTCATATGTCTTGACTTTTAATGGACAATATGATCTGTAGCCACAATGTGATAGCAAGCTCATGACATCCTCGCCAAGAGCTTCCAAAAAATATTTACTAATTTCTGAAAGAAAGTGGAGCATGAGATTTTGAATACCTTGACAGCCACGCTAACAGTGCTCACCAGCATCTGGTAAATGTGTGGAGAAAATAGACGATTCTGGATAGTATTGCAAGTAGATGTTGTCACCTGCATTGTTATCCAGTTGGGAACAGTGAAATGGAACTCTGAATTGCAGGCAGGCATCTATTCCTTCCTCTCTGGGACACCAGGACTGCTAGTTTAGAACAGGGAACTAAAAATGAGACATAGTACCTCCTGGCTCAACGAATCAGTTGACTGCAAAGAACTGGGTTACCTTTTGATGGAATTTCTGCTTCAGTCTTCAAAACATTTTGCTGTGAGAGAAGCTACCCAATCATGTCTCCGCGTTGCTGGAATATTGCTCCTCTGCCTGCCTGACTTCTGCATGTTGGCTTCCTATTTGTTCTAAGGCTGTGGTTCCCAAACTTTTAGCACTAGGACCCACTTTTTAGAATGAGAATCTGTCAGGACCCACTGGAAGTGATGTCATGACCAGAAGTGATGTCATCAAGCAGGAAAAATTTTAACAATCCTAGACTGCATTCCTGCCCATACTTACCTAGGAGTAAGTCCCATTTACTATCATTGATAAAAGCATATACATAGTAGGCTGTTAAAAGTACAGAGCTGTAACATTTCCCCAGATGCAGTCACATACTATGGTAATATCAAGTCTAATATATTAAAAAAAAGATATTGAAATGAATGGGGAGCCACCTGAAATTGGCTCACGACCCACCTAGTGGGTCTTGACCCACAGTTTGAGAAGCACTGTTCTAAGGTATTTGCTCACTCTTATGTACATCTACCACATCTTTAAGACATACAGGTACCAATTCCTGAAATTAAATTGCTAGCTAACCGAGTGGCCTCTTTGTCAAAGTCTGGAGATGACTGTTCTAGGGGACAATGAAAATATCTTGTGTTTACTTACTTACTTACTTGTTATTATATTCCCTGTTCATTATTTCCTGGTCACTACCTGAAAGGACCGATCATCTCATGGCAATCTACAATAAATCAACAGACTGTGTGTCTAGATTGCTTTGTCCTTATGAGCTTTTTGATAATGGCTTAAGCATCAGCATCAGGTTTTGCCAGGCTTGTGTAAATGTAAAATGTCTAGTGAGGTCAAGGCACATTAGTAAGTGCAACAGGTAACTGCAACTGTTTTTGCCATGCCAGGTTTTGGACTAATGATTTTAACTCCTCTGTAAATGGGTCAAAGATTTCCCAGCACTAAGCAATCACATCAAGTGCATTAACATTTAGCCATGACAACTGCAGGCCATATGTTCAAAGAGGCTTAGTGAAACTCTAACCTACTTTCCAAAACACGCCAGTAGTGTGTGATAATCTTCAGCCTTGCACACCATGTGAGGCCTCACATTTCTGCAACAGGCCATAAGACTTGACTCTGCAGGGTCAGAGCATGAGCATGTGTGTGTGTGAAACAGAGAAAAAAAAGGTCAGGCAGGCCACAGTTGGGGGTCCCTATGTGGGAAAGCAGCTCAGCTTAATGAGGACTTCTATTTCCAGACACTCACCTAAATATTTTAAAATAGATTCCCAGGGAGGCCAGTCAGTGGAATTTATTGGGTGAAATAACATATTTGCTCCGGATGGAAAATGTCTCTAAAGAACAAGATCTTGTGGATCAATTTCAAATAGGCACACTTAGTATTTATGCCAAGGGAGGCAAAATGTTCATGATATAACATTATCTTCCGTGCCCCACTACATGCACACTCATAAACATTTCTGTCATTGTGCCTGAAGGCCTCTGACCCCACTTCCTACTTTTTACCATTTTAATTTCCCCACACACTACCTCTGCATTTATGTACATACTATTCTTATCATTCAAACTATTCCAATCTTATGAAGGAGTTAAGGCTTCTGTGGCTGGAATAGTCACCTGATGAGAAATTCATTTTCTGCATCTGAAGGCCATATTCATCAAGTCTAGATAGTAAACCAAAGTTTCACCCTAAAGTCTGTAGACCATTGGTTTTCAAACTTTCTGGAAGTTCAAGAACCAGAGTAAGCCTTTGCGGGGGGGGGGGGGAGAGACTGCTTTTATTGGTTACAATTGTGCATATTTGGTTATTCCTTTCTATTCTGCTTTTCCTCCAAGGAACTCAAGATGGTGTAACTTTACCTGGTTTTATCCTTACAACATCTTTGGGATGTAAGGGCCCAATCCTATCCAATTTTCCAGTGCTGGTGCCCATGGAGCATGTACTGCATCCTGTGGTAGGAAGGCAGTCACAGAGGCCTCTTTAAGATAAGCAGAGTTTCTCAAACGGTGCATCAGGACCCACTAAGTGGGTCACCAGCCAATTTCAGGTGGGTCCCCATCCATTGCAATATTATATTTTTAATATATTAGACTTGATGCTAGCATAATATGTGACCGCATTTGGGGAAATCTGCACTTTCAACAGGCTACAGTGTATATACTTTTAACAATGAGAATCAATGAGGCTTACTCCTGTGTAAGTGTAGGTAGGACTGCAGCCTACAATTGTTACAAATTCTCTGCTCGATTATGTCACTTCCAGTCATGACATCACTTCTGGTGGGTCCTGACAGATTCTTATTCTAAAAAGTGGGTCCCAGTTCTAAATGTGTGAGAACCACTGCAATAAGGAAATGTTTGTTCCCTTACCTGGGGGTTGCACTGTGGCTGCACTGTTGCTGGAAATATGAATATGACTGGGTCCTAAGTTAGGCAAAGAAACAGTGATTGGAATACAATATTTATTAATAAATCAAATTAGTTAATCTGTTCTTCTTTAAATGGAAGAACTTTTTCATATCATTAACATTTATTTAGAAGGTGCCACTTGTTAGAACAAGATTGATTCAACACTTTTCACTTGCTATTGACCTAAATTGGTGTGTCCCTAAGTGAGTTCAGTCACAAACAGCCACAGATGTTTCTTCTTTCATGCCTGCAGAAGCTGGAGCTAAAATTGAACGCCATGTTTCTTGCAGTCATTAGGGCTCTCATGGTAAATTATAGTCCTTTTATACATATTCTTGAATAAATCAAATGACACCAACAATGCAATTTCTTTATCTGCAGAACCAGTCTTGCTCAGCCAAATGTTTCCCTAATTAGAGTGCCTATGCTGAACAGATGATACAAGTGTCACATGCTCTAAGATAAAAAATAGTAGCATGAGCAATGTCTAATCAAAGAACTTTCCCCCTAACACAAAAGTACATCTGCACTATCTTTCCTACTGCTGGCACATAGAACTTGAGTACAAAATTTACTTTTAACAAATGTTTATGATTGAGCAATTTGCTTCTCCTAGGGCATTCAGATCAGATCAGGGCTGGATGGGGAATAATTATCATTTCCTGTGTCACTTGCATTTGCTGACTGTGAGGTCCTTCAGTGATTGTCTTTACTGGGTTTTTTCCAGTGATTATTTTGGTTTATTGCACTTGATCCAGCATGTCATTTTCTCTCAGTGCAACCTCAAAGGCAAGGAATAAATACACTTTTGAGGAGCTAGTAAGGATAATGGCAAAGATTGTGAGTGTACTTCCTGAGCTCCTTAAAGGGCCTATGTGAAAAAGGAGCAAGATGAGTAGGTAGGGAAGCAGATCAATAATTAAAACAGGAAGAGCAGGCTTGCATTTCTTGCTTTGTTGAAAAGGATTGTGTGGGAAGGCATGCAGGAAGGGGCTGGGTTCTTCCGCCTGGGTCTTTTGGGGAGGTGCATATGCAGCAGCAATGGGTCAAGGTAGTTTTGGGTTACATACATCAGTGCAGTCATTCTCAAACTTTTTAGCACTGGGACCCACTTTTTAGCACGACAATCTGTCGGGACCCACCGGAAGTGATGTCATTAACCTGGAAGTGACGTCATGGCTGGAAGTGACATCATCAAGTAGGAATTTTTTTTGACAAAATCAAATAAAACAATTAAGTAAACTAAAAGTTTACAATAAGTTTAAACTTGTAATTCAAATAAAGAAGAACCATGCCAAACCTCCCAAGCAGATGCTGATCTGTTTGAACAAAAATTCCCCAAACATCTCAAAATCTGCAATCTTATCCACACTTATCTGGGAGTAAACCCCACTGACTATCATTGTTAAAAGCATATACATAGTAGCCTGTTAAAAGTACAAATCTGTCACATTTCCTCAAATGCAGTCACATATCATGGTAGCATCAAGTTGAATACATTAAAAAACACACATTAAAATGAATGGGAACCCACCTGAAATTGGCTCACGACCCACCTAGTGGGTCCTGACCCACATTTTGAGAAACACTAATTTACACAACACATTGTGTAGCTTCAGCTACCCAAATCACCTAATTCAGCTAAATTTTTCAAAGAACCCGTATCTTATGAACATGTGGGAGTCCTATTTCTTAACCTTTATGGAGGCAGTTGCTTTACCAGAGAATTCCAGTGGATGGGATGGGCACCAAACTACCAGTGCCGAATATATAATGGTTCATATATCCACTGGGACAAGCACTGAAAAAGCAAAGTAGAGGAACGGTGTGAGATCCTGCCCTCTGTCACAAAGACATCATCCCATGGATGCTTTAAGGAAAAAAGCAGAATGGAAATCCTTTAAATATGTAAATGTAGGGGCCAAGGACTGAGCCAAATCTGACTTCCTGTGACATCTGCCTGACCTCTCAAGTTGCTAGCCCAAATGCAAAAAAAGGATTGCAGCAATTGGGCTTTCTGGAAGGGTAACTTGGGGTTTGGTCTTCCACCTCTTACTGGCCCTCCAGAAAACCTAGTTGCTGGCCAGGGTCACAGATTATAGACCAGAAAATGCTGCAAATACATTGAGAAGCAAACTTTGTAGAATGCCTGACTATAATGGGAGAGCTAGAAAATGAGTGGGGTGAAAGACAAGCGAGTTATACTAGATGGAAAAAAGAGAATTCTTAGTAAGTTGTGAAGTCTAAGCAGCAGGAGGTCTGCAATACCACTGATTTTGTCATCTTTAGGGAATAAAACATGAAGAAAGCTGAAAGGTAGTAGTTTCTCATAGACTCTTGCTGAAGTATGAAGGTGTGCCAACCACAGTTTTGAAACCAGACAGCTGATGCTGGCAAGTTGACGGGTGTTAGTGAAATGCGTTTATTATGATTTTAGATTAGATCATAATCCGTTGACAAAATATGCCCCTGTCATCTGTTCATTGTAGTGGCCTCTCTCTCATCCTACATGTTAACTGAAATGGAGATTTTGTATACCTGGGTTTTGTGCAGCTTGCTCTTTGCAGAGCTAACCAGTATGATGAATCACATATAAGGCTAGAGAAGTGAGTGCCAACTGTGTGTTCTCACCTTTTATGACAAGTTTTATGACAAGCCATTTGAGAACAGGATCAAGAGGCAACATCATCTCAGAATCCACAAAGTTGATTTTGTGGGAACAGCATACAAAGCTATTGACGGATAGAAAATCACTTTTGTTACCCCATCATCTCTTGTGAAGGCAATTTGGGCCAACCTACAGTTTCAGAATGCAAAAGGTTGATGGAAGAGAGGGGGTGGTTGAAGTGCACAGAACAATACAGGAGATGGGAGTGAATAGACAGATGGCTCTGCAAAAGTGGAATGGAAGAAGTAACAACTACTATTCATTAGAAGGAAAAATAATGGTGAAGACAATTACTCATGGCTGACCTTCAGCACCTGAATATGGTCTCTACCTTTTGCCATCCATATGGAGCCAACAAACAGACGGCAAACAACCAAAAAAACCCACTTTATTGTTGTTTGAAATTGCTTCTCAAGAAACTACATGGAGGTTCACTGGGGGGGGGGGAGAAATATGTACCTTAATTCCTACTCAGTTCCTAGAAAGCAACTACAGGGCCAGGGAGCTTGTAACCCAAGCTTCCAAACAGAGTTTCATACAGGGGAGTTTTATGTGGGAGTTTAGCAGTGTGTGATTGAGTGGAAGCAACTCCAGAGACTATGCAGACTCAAAGGAATATGGCCTGCAAGGAAGAAGAAGCCATGTTTTCCACAGGCAAGGCTTTGAACAAATCACAAAAGACTATGATGATATTAGCCAGAAATTGATAATTCTGGTGGAAACTCATGGCTCGCAAAGGGGAGGAAAAATCTTAGAAGCAAAAGACTGAGCAAGCAGATGGTGTCAACAAGAAGGATTTGGTTTCCTGGACCATGGACTATGCTTCTGGGATGACTGTCTTCTGGCAAGACCGAAGGGGAATGGCTTTCTTACACATCATCTTCATTAATGGGAAAAAACAGGTTCATGAGGAGAAGTATGAAGGAACCTTATGAGCAAGTGTTTCCCCTGGGATTCACCATATGGAGATGGTAGTCAGACATACTTTGGACTTTAGGAAGGCAGACTTCAGAAGGATGAGGAAAATACTAGGCAAAATTCCATTGGCAGAAACTCTGGAATCAACAGCTTACAATTAAAGAGATATAATGGATCACTAGTTCAGGCCTACCCCACTCATTTTACCAACGAAGAAAAAGGGGATAGCACCAAACAAAGATAAACTTTAAAAAAAAAAAGTTTAACGATGCATTTTAAAAAGGGATTCTTTTTCATATAGAAAAGCATGTTAATGTGATAAAGAACAGGCAGCACAATCCTAACCCACACTGGCCTGTTCCATATCCAACGTGGGGTTGGGGTCGAAAGCAGCTCAGCCTGGGGCAAGGGGAATTGCTTCCCCTTACCCTGAGTAAAGTCACAACAGCCCCAATGGGGCTATTCGGATCTATGCCAACTCAAGAAGTGGCACAGATCCAAGCAGCCCGGAGCTACCCTGGGATGCCTAGGATAGGATCCGGCCCAAGTGCAAGATCCTGGCTTTGCCCCCTTCTCACCCGCCACCTGCTCATGGCCCAGGCCACTGCCTGCCCTCCCCCTGCCCCGAAACACCTCCTCCTTGTCCTCCCCATTCCCCCTGACTCCCGCGTCAGCCTGACTTGGCCAGCATGGGCTTACCTCCACCACTTTGGCCAGCATCTAGAGGCTGGTACACATCTGTGTGCCAGCTCCCTCCTCCAAAGGTGGTGCAAAAGTGCTTTATGGCACTTTCACCACACTCTTCGGCCGGTGCAAGGGACTTGCACCAGCCGAGGGTGCTCTCAGGATTGTGCCCTGGTTGTGTTAATTCAGAATGGCAAAACATGCACACTATTTATCATTCACTTTCCTGGTTCCTCCTAGCCAGGCACATCTTGAGGGTGAAGGCAGCATTATGTAGCTATATATTACTGGGCATAACTGAGTTTCAGAAATCATTGAATCCAGTACATTTTTACACATGAGGCTTAAGATACATTCTTCTGCAAAGATGATGCACTTCCAGTGCTGACTGGGAATGATGGAGAATTGCATTACAACTCATATACCTGCCACACACACATGTCTTCAACATGAACCTCTCCATCTGATGAATTGATTCTGCTACCACAGAGACAGAATGCACCGAGATGTTCTTATTGTCTCTGAGTTTCCTTTAATCTGATGACCTTTTATTTACTGTAAATGATTCTTGAAAAGGAAGTGATCTGACTCATGAATCCCAGGGTGTCGCAGAGCTGGCAGACTTTCACAGAGCTGGTTTTCTCCATTAATAAGAGAAGAAGAAAAAATAACTTAATTTTTTCTTCTTCTCTTATTAATGGAGAAAACCGATCTGGAAACCACTGAAATGTAATGAGCAGCATAGAGCTTTCTTAGCCAGGAATAACTGTACTTCAAAGCCTTCATTCCCTGGGCCGCTATTTCTTTCCCACCCTGACTAGGTTGCAATGCTTCATTTACCTCACAAACTATCTGCATTATTTTTGCGATGCCATTAAAAATTCCTTCTATCAACTGGCCATAGATAGGAAGTCACTTTAAAATAATTTCAATAATGTGATTCTTCCTGCAGCCTTCCGATAACCGATACATTCATTCTGTGGAATCATCTGATGCCTTTGAAATGCTAATAATCTCATGGTATTTTGTTAAATCCATTATTATTATTTTTGAACTGTTATCTCCACTATCAAAAGACCATTTGGGTTCACCGGTCTAGCACAAACTTTCAGAAGGTCTCTCTGCACACTTTGCCATCCATGTGGAGGCCAATTAAAGTAACTCCCACATGATAGTTGCTCCATGCTGTGGGAATAAATGGTAGTACTTAGTACAAAATGGATTCCCTGCATTATGCAGATAATCTGCATTCTGTCAGTGGAGTCTCCTGGCAGTCACTAGCCCTGCTCAGGTAGCACACACTTGAATGCATGGTCAGGGAAGCAATGAGAGCAAGCCAGCAAGTCCTGTCCCAATACTGATGTTCTTTGTAGCCCCAACCTCCCACTCTCCCTGGGGATAGCAGTCATCTGCACAGACAAATGCTGTCCACAGAAAAAGTTTCTCTATGTGACTGTCAACACTTAGGAATGAGCAGTGGCATCACTAAGGTTTGTGTCACTCAGTGACAGAGGCCAGTACATCACCCCCATGATGGACCTCCTCCCATGCAGTGGGCAGGGCAAGGTCCCAGGTTGTGGGCACAGTCTTGTACCATGGACCCGCCCAGTTGGTGTTTTGGCTATACCTTTTGATACAGCACAGATATTTCAACATGGTGTTTTTCATTGCATTCTGCTGTAAATTACACATCAATTGTATATAACATGATGGTATTATTCCTATAGACTGCCGTATTAGAGATTTTGGTCACTAGTGAACATCATCCCCCCCTTGCACGTCACCTGGTACGGCCTGTACCCCCCACACCCCTGTAGCGATGCCATTGGGATGGAGCATTCTCAATCATGGGATAATCTGTCCCTGTGGATTACATTTGCCTGTGCAGTCAAATGTTGTCCACTGGGACAGCAGGGGCAGGTCTACAGGATGCATCAGTGTGAGAGCATTGCTGGTCCACTCTCACAGCATCCCAACTACACATTCAGGTAAACAATGAATGAATATGTAAACCAGGAGTGTCAAACATAAGGCGCGGGGCCCAGATGCGGCCCCCGGAAGCTTTTTATCTGGCCCTCAGACTCTCCACTGCTCAGCAGTGTCGAGGTGTTACTGCTGAAAAGGCAGTATACGGGCTCTCCCATATCTTGAAATATGATCAAGATTTGCATACTTTTCTGTCATTTGCAGCTAATGAGTTCCTAAGTGAGAAAAAGTGCTTATTTTTGATCTGTTTAATCACATCCCCTGTCTATGACCTGTTTAATGACATCACTTCTGGCCCTTAGCAGGCATGATGAATGCTATTCGGCCCTCTACATGAAACGAGTTTGACACCCCTGGTGTAAACAATGCTGCTGGAATAGAGTGGAATAGAGTCACTCCCTACAACATGCACAAACAACAAGGCCAGAAATGCCACACATTATGTCCACAGTGTGCAGAAACCAACCCATGGAAATTCAATTCATTCTGCTTCCACTTGGCTATAGTAAGGTGTAGACGAGCCCTAATACTTAGTGAGGTGGCTATCCTTTCTCCAACCAATAGAATAGTCTTACAATTGTATAGTTACAAAAACATGAGTTTAGTGCACAAACATTTAAAGGAAGGTATTCAAAGTGAAAACGATTATGACTTGAGCACTGCAAAAATGCAAGGAACTTACTGCTTTTTGTTCATTCAGAAACTATTTACACACTACAGTACTTTTTGCTTTGGTTTGCACTTACCAACCTCCACAACTCTAGAACAGTTGGGGTCTGCGAAGCCTTCGGGACACTCACAAGAGTAGAAGTCATCATCCAACCCTGACAAACAGATGCCTCCATTTTCACAAGGGTTTGAGTCGCATATATCCCCTGTAAATGAAAGAAAGGATGTCTCTCAGTCTCAGGAATATATAAATCATACAACTAAGAAAATAATGCTACAAAAATTGTTTTGTTTACAGCCAAAGGCAGGTTATTATTTTCCCATTTTAGCATAACATCTAACAACAACAAAAAAAGGCTAGTTGCCTGGGCCATACCATTAAATCTTGCTCATGGTGGACCATAGCAGGTCAATTATAGAAAATAATACATACATTTTGTACATAACACTAAGAATTTTCGCAACAGGAGGAAAACAGAAGCCAAATTCCCAAGCAAATGTGAAAGAAAAATTCAATTATTTCAATATAAGTTTATTTGCCAGAAGTTTGCCAAACTGGTTTGAGCCAATTAACAGAGATCACACATTTCATATAGAGAGTTTCAGGTTAAATATTCTGTGATCTGTTTAAAAGGATCTCAGGTAGCAAGACAGGAAATGCCAATACTGAAATCTATTACAGCCAGTCAGTTATATGTTATATGGAAGTAAGTGCTGAGAAGAAGAAAAAAGATTGTGTTAAACCATGAAAGACTATCTCAAAAATGAGCATGTTTAGGAGATGTAAGCACATCTCTTACCATCTACCAACAAATGTTCATTCTTTATATATAATATGAGCAGAGAGCTCTTCCTGTTGGCTGTTCCACAGTTACAGAACTTTCTCCTAAAAGTTCACTAAAAATACATAACTGAGTTTTTTTGTAGAATTATCTACTATTTATGGCAGCAGACTTTGAAAACATATAGCAGGACTAGTGGTGTGATGCTTCCGAGTATATATTGGATGAAGCAGGTATTAAGGAGTCAAGTTTTGCAACCTGTCGTCTGGCATGTTGGTCTGTTTTTTGTTTGTCAGTCTGTTTTAAATCCACTCTAAAGGAAAGTTTGTGTCCTAAATATGATCTATAGCTCTGACAGAATTTTACTAAAGTATTTCTGGTTCCAGCATTTTAGATGAGACAGCTGTCATGTAGAGTTCCGTATTATCAGGAACACATCCATCTAAAGAGCATTGCATTGACTTCACCAGAGTATGAGCAAGCACTTGGACGTCAGGTGTCACTCTGATGTCAAACTGTATGCTGAGTTGCAAATTTCTTACTTTTCTGTGTCCTACGTGTAAAATCTGATTTCCTAATATCAAAAGCACGTGAGAAAAATTCATGCATTCTGCCAACTGAATTTCCTTCCTTTATAATTTATATCTACACGCTGTCTTGTTACCATGTGCCACTAACTGAAATTTTAAAAATTCAGTTCCTTAACCAGTATCCCCATAACCAGTATGTTCTTCCTTCCATGCACGCAACAGTCACCATTAACGGTACAAAAAAGACTATGTTTATTACTCACATAAAGGCATTATGTCTGCTTCAGATACATGTTTGTTTCCACGAAGATCACATGAAATCAAATTGTCTCATTCCTGCCTAGCTATGCATCTCAGTATGCCTGATTCACACAACTCTTTAAATCAGCGGATAGTTTTGCAAAGGTTCCCTATTTCAACTTGCTGTTCCTGAACTAGTTCCTCCCAGCAAGGTCTTGTGCATTAATTCAAACTGCTGAACTAACACCTTCAGCAAGCCTATCAAGAGCTCCATTCTGTGAAACTACCTGGCTGCCAGTTTTGTTCCTCTGTCTTTCTACTGCCATTTCTGAACTGGTCCCTGGTTCACTTGAATTCATGCCCAATTGCAACCTCAAGGCCTTGAACAAGTCTAACTGGGGATATATCTTGAGAGACCAGCTGGGTTGATCTTCTGAGGCCAGCTGCCGATCACTCCCCTGCTTTTCCAGCAACCCAGTCATTAGGGATGATAGACTGAAGCAAATACAACTGCGTTACAAAAAGTCAATGCTTACTCAGAAGTCAGATTGTGTATAGTGGGGCTTATTTCCTAGTGAGTTGAGGATAACAACCTCAGGCTCTTTCCCTCCATAACTTCAGAATTACTGCTACAACAGGGTCTGCAGCTATGATATATCAGTTCAGGTGCCTTACCTTTCATACTGAGACCTTCATGAGGTACAAATTGCTGTTTTTAAAAGCCTAGAAGAGTTTTATTTCTTCCCTGGGGCCCCAGGCTGCATCTGGTTCCCCTCTTAAGTTACTCATTACCAATGTGGGCTGCACTTTCTCTTGCTTCATCTCCTGCCATTTCTTTTCCCAGTAGTTTTTGTATGTCCTGGGGCTGTTTATCCGGTTTCTCATTCCCCCTCACTGAGAGCAGACTTCTGGCTAGACAAAGTCTCCTGACTGCAATACTCCACGGTCCTAGTCAGCCATCTGTCCAACCACATTATGAGCCTCCTTGGTCTATGAGCCTTGGTCTATGATCCTACAAACCGAGGGTCTCTGCAACTGGGCTTTGGGGCCAGCTCTAACACTTCCAGTTGGTGATCAAAACACAACTCTACTCCCATAATTTTGATTTTTCTCTGTAAACCACTTTGTGAACTTTTAGTTGAAAAGCAGTATATAAATACTGTTGTTAATAACAATAACAATAATGTGAAGTTTCTATAATCTACTTCACAGTTGGTTTAATTTTCTCTGCAGGTAGCTACAACAATGCTGTGATTTCAGAAATACTAATATTTTCTTCTTCTTGGCTCAATCACCAGCTTAGCAGCTCAAACAACAAGAAAACATCCCACACCTCTGAGAGCTGCATTAAGAATTCCCACTCCTTTAACTGACAAGAAGTTCAGAGGAAAACATTCAAAATGTCATTTCCAAAATGTCTTTCAATAAGACCACTGGAGACGTGAGGTGCCTTGCAAATATCAGTACACAGTGCAAGCAAACAGACTTCTACATTGGGGAACACAAACTCTAATCCAACTTCAGGTCCCCCCAAGCATGGATCCCTGGATCTTCCAAGTTTACTTCCAGTCCAGCTACACTCACAGCTCTGTTTGTCTCTTTCTCTCATAGGATGCAAATTACAACTTTTTTTTTGCCAGTCACATCTTCCCCGACATATACCCATTTATACCCCCGAGGATAAATTGCCTATTTAGGAGAATATGTCCAGTTATTAGTGCCCATTTACTAAACTAACTTATATTCCCTGACTATGAGCTAGTAACCACCTCAATAATGGATAGTCACCTGGGAGCCATAACACCACCTCTATAACCAGCAACTACTCGTGGTTGTGTGCATATATAAGCCTAGTAAAAAAGAAATGCTATATTTCAGGCATTACACTAACATATCCATACGTATTCATGTCACTGTTCACTAACAAGTGATCAGTTTGATCAATTAAATACCGAGGCTCTTGTACTTATGTACATTCAAGTTAACAAATGTCTGAGATAGCAACATGGCTGGTCAGGGCTGGCTGGGGCTTTCATCACCAGAAGTACTGCAGGAAAATGCAAGGGCTAGCTGATTACGGTGGATATTTTTTGCAGGGAAGTGTAAAAGTGGGCCCTGAATTGAGGCAACGGGAATACCGTGCATGAACATGGACCCAGAACGGAGGCAACCCAATAACAAAACATTTTTTGAAACTTTTCACAGCATGCTCACTACCAATAATACTGGCATTGGACTTAAGAACAATACAACAAAAACAGATCCCTGGAATCCAACTTGTTTGCACAAAGGGGAAATTCTGTATTTGCAGATTCTAATCATGTTTTAACACATTTCGAAGAATCATAAACGTACACAGTGCAAAGATGGTTTTGGCATCAGCCACCAAGCACTGTTGCAGACGAGTCTCTCCATTAATTTTAGTCGCTCCTTTAAGATGACTGTTTTTTAAAAAAAAAGAAATCTAGTTTTATCCAGTGATTCTGATTAAGGGATAGCTGTGTGAGCATGCAGATGATCGGTGCTTTGAGTACTGACTGGCTGAAGAGCTGGTAGAACCAATTATCTGTTCGGTGACTGAGTCTAAGAACAGTACCACTACAGTGTACGCACCCACCCACTCCCAAGTGCTGCAAATACGTTTTCTTCATAGCATCCTTTATAGACTTGCATAGTTTAATCCAATTTAAATGTGTAATACAGGAACTTGCAAAAAAAAAAAATGTGCTGACAGATGTCATCTTGGGGAGAGCACTCCCCTTCTCTCTGGGATGAGAATGCCTTTTTTTAAAAAAAAAAAGTGGCACTTTTTGCCTGCATAATCAAAAAACTATGCATTTTCCTTCAGACATGATTTTATTCATATGTGGACATAAATAGTTAATCCATTAAAACTCATGTGATGAATCGACAAAACATTCTTTAATAGGGCAACAGATTTAATATGAGTGGGATTAATAGCTCAAAGGATAACTTGCGGACTGAAGCATGGTTCTTGCTGGATTTGAATTCAGATCTTGTTTTGTATGTCTATTTTTTAAAAAAAAATGTTATCTAATATTTCTTTTTAAGGAGAGTCAGGGGAAGCATGTTCATCTAGGTTAATGAGCACTAACTACAGTATGGGCAAATCTGATACATTATTAACCCTGTCTGCTTGGTTCTGCAGAGGAACATGATAAAGCTCTGTGGGTGGAGGGGGAAGAGATCACTGCCATCCAAGCATCAGCCTACAGTATGAATATTTACAAAGCCATGTGTGCTATTTTAATTTCAGAGCCATGATTTCTGCATGAAGACAGCCTCTGCTGAATCCATCTCTTTTTCGAAATGCAGGGGGTGGGGGGAGATGCAAGTTAACTTTTCCAGGTGTTAGAGAAGTAGGTCATTCTGAAAACTGGCATGTCTGTGCCTCCTCCGTGTTTGTTACGTATCCTGCCAACTAAGCATCTAAGGGAGCTACATGTTGTTCAAGCGGAGAACCAATGACCTGCCTCTGTATATTTGAAAGCATCTGTTTTTGCCATTCTAGCCCAGTGTTCTTTGGGTATGTTTCATGCTGTTCCCAGCACTCTTTGGGGAGTGAAGGTAGCTAGAGGTCAATCTTATAGGGATCAATTTGATATCTCTGGAGGGACGTAAAAAGATGTTGTGGGCCCAATTATTACCAACTTAGGTAGAAGATGCTTAGGGAAATCTATTCCCAGCAATGTTAATAATTAATTTGTTGAGGAAAATACTGCTTGTGTTACCCATATGGTAACATTTGATTAAAATTAAATAGGAACCTTGGGCACAAGACAAAGTTCCAGAGTTCATTAAACAGACGGTCTGTGTCAGGAGCCAAGCAGGCTTGGTGGGTCTGGGGTGAACGAGCACCAGATTTCAGTTATTCCTGGAAACTGCACCTCGTTGGATGCTGGGTTTGCCTTACACTCAACTACTGGGATTATTTCTGACTAGACGGTTCTAATATGTCAGAAACTGCATAGAGAGGTTTTGCTAGGCTAGCATACACAATGCCTAACACACTGACTGCCTATAGTCTGAAAAGGTGGCAAACAAAATAGATTTCAGAGGATCTCAGAGCAATAGCCTGAGGCATTCTATGAACCAAGAGGATTTGAGGGTCAGGGGCTCCCCCACCTTACATCAGTAGCATGAAATCCAGGGATGCAAGGGAGGCTCTCTCTCCGTCCCCATCTACAGTGACTTGTGCCACCACCTACTTCAGACCCAGAGATTCCAGTACACAGAACTTCTCAATAATGTCCATTTTTCAGAGTGTGCATGAAATTAAACTGCACTATTTTTAACAAAACAAGTCCACATATCTTGATTAGGTTGGGGTTTTTATTTGCTGTCCTTGCTTGTTACATAGGCTGTGATCCTACACTCACTGACCTCTGAATAGATATGCATAGAATTGTGCTGTTAGCGGCCTTCAGGAAATCTTTTGTTCCCCCTTTGCACATCGATTTTATAATTTTATAAAACTGGCACACAATTATTCCTTTAAAATAAACAAAACACAGCAATCCATAACCATTTATCATTTACTCAATAAATGTATATGCTGCTCTTCACTACAGGTTATTTCTCCAGCAGTTTACATAATAAGACAATTAAAAAAAAACACCAAATGAATCAATTAAAACACCAATTAAAAAATAATAAAACCAGAAGATAAAACAGTAGCATAAAACAATCTCATCAGAATTTTAAGAAGCCTGACAAAGTTTTTTTTTTTTTAAAAGGGTCTTCACCTTTTTCAGTGAAACAGTTAAGAACCACAAGGCCAGAAGCAGTTCCCAGTTCCACAGCTCCCTTCTTGCCCTCTGCCAGCAACAAGGGAAGGAGGAAGGCTGTATTTGCTCCCTGATCAAACAGGCAGCCTACTAAGGGCCCAATCCTATCCAATTTTCCAGTGCCGGTGCAGCCATGCCACTGGGGCGTGCACTGCATCTTGTGGTGGGGAGGCAGTTAGAGAAGCCTCCTCAAGGTATGGGAACATTTGTTCCCTTACCTTGGGATTACATTGAGGTTGCACCAATGCTGGAAAGTTGGATAGGATTGGGCCCTAAGGCTACACCAGCTCCCATTACTCCAGGCTACTACTGTGCAAAACCTTGCTGGCTGCTGCTTTCCAATATCACCTAAGCCTACCTTCCCCTACTGCAGCATCCAGTGCTTAATGGCACAATCCTGAGCAGCATTCAGGCTGGTGCAGATCCTGCTGCAATAAAGCACTTTGTGACAGAGTAGTAGGATGATGTGAAAGGTCCTGCTAGCTTGTTCACACCAGCACAGGGAGAAGCACTGGTCTAATTAAGTATTTTATTGCACCTTCTCTCTCTGGCCTTGCTGCTGCTAATGCACTCTGGGACTCTGCTCTCTTCTTCTTCTACTACTGATACTCTCATGACTGTGTGTGTGTGTGTGTGTGTGTGTGTGTGTGTGTGTGTGTGTGAGAGAGAGAGAGAGAGAGAGAGAGAGAGAGAGATCTCCACAGTAATTGAGGCAGATCATAACACCAGCGTAAATCTTTAATTCCAGCTAAGTGGAAAAAGAGGAAAGTGGTTGCTGTCTTATAGTGAGCAGGAAGAGAGTAACACTTCAATTTATCCCTGCAATTCTCAGTTTCCTGTTGCCGTTGTGGTACCCACATGCATTTTTTTTTAGTGCGAATTTTTTGGGGGGCCAGGGAATCTGCTTCTCGTTCCTTCTGCTATGTAAACTGCATTGCAAACTTCTGTAGTTGGACAGCAGTATTATATTCTTAATCACAATTAATAAACACACTGTATAGCTCAACATCATTGTTCTGGAATGCAAGATCCAGAAGCATTTGCTGCTTGATATATCTAGGAAACTACTTAATAAAACAAGCGGGGCTCCACAACAAAATATTGCTGCAAGCGCATCTCCCTTGGAATAAGTCGTGCTGAACCCCATGAGGCTCACTCCAGAGTAAATGTGCTCTGAATCACACTGCAGGGGTTGGATAGGAGTCAACTCCTCCCCACACACACAATCTTCCCAGCTTCTTCCTGAGAGTCAATTCCATTCCACTCCATGTGGCTTACTTTAAACATGCCCCACAACATACTATTATTCTGCAGCACTCACACATGGTGTTTCTTTTCTCTCTCACGCACACATAGGACCCAAGCCTATCCAGTTTTCCAGCGCCGGTGCAGCCATGTCAGTGGGGCATTCACTGCATCCTGTGGTAGTCACAGAGGCCCTCTTAAGGTATGGGAACATTTGTTCCCTTGCCTTGAGGTTGCATTGCAGTTGCACCAGTGATGGAAAATTGGATAGGATTGGGCCCACAGTCAGCTATTCAATGCACTTCCTCCTATGCATGGTGTTCCTTCTCCTTCTTTGTGGGTGGCCCATTTTGGCTCCAGTCTGATCAGTACTCAAGATGTCTTATGGGGAAAGAATTCTCTGCAACTACTCTACATTTCTCTGGAATGACTGCCCAGCCTCGCTACTGAAAGTTTTTTCTCCAAGTACAAATAGCTTCCAGATAACAGAAGAGCAGCCCCAAACGCTCCCAAAGCAGCTAACAGTTTGATTTTGTGGCCTCACTGGTGCTTTTCTTGCCAACCATTCCCCTTGGATTTTGCTCTAAGTTGCTGGGGTACATTTGTCACCAATACAAAATAACAGACTGTGTTATTGACTGAATACAGACTGAATACAGGAATCCAGTTAGGGTAAAAAGGATAAAAACAGATATATTCACTGGAATCACTTTATTGCAGTTTACACAGAGACAAAGTATCCCTGATGTTTTGGCTGCCAGACACCAAGGACATCCAACATTAGAAACAAATTGAGAACAAAAAAACTGGCAAACTGTCTTTGCAAGGTAAACTCCAGATTTAATTGTGTTTATTCTGCCATTATGAGTTATTGAACAGATCATAGAGTCATTTTTTAAAAAAATTAAAATTATAATTTCAGAGAGTAAAAAAAGGAAAGGCTTGGGGAGAAAGTGCTGAAGTTAAATGTAATAAATGTCAGTTATGGCAAATATCCATTCTGGTGACAGATGGTAGTTATACAGATATTTACAACACTTGTCATTATTAACATTCCAGGGTTGCAGACATTTTTATCCTCACCACAGTTTTACATGGTTGATTAGATTGAGAGACAAGCCCTGTTCAGTTGCTCTCTCCCCACCATTCACTGAACACAGGGCAGCGGAAGTGGCAGTGTGCCAGGTGGCCACACCCCAAACAGATCCAAACACCAACAGGCTCTCTGGTCACACCCCCACGTTTAGCAGTTGTCCCCCTAGAGGCTCAGGGTTCCACAGTGCATTCTGTCCTGCGTACTTCAGACAAGTGCCAAATGCCTGGAGACCTGGGCATGGCTAGAGGACATGATTTTGCTACCCTCTTGCATTCCCACTCTACAACAGGCAGCTTATATAGACTGGCCTAGGTTAACCTGCTAAGCCTCAGGTTAGCCTAAGCAAGTGTTCAAACTCAGGCATTACCAAATCAATTCCTACAGTCTAACCCAGGACTTTCCAAACCCCGAACCAGGAGCCAGATCTGGGGTTTGTGGAAAGCCCTCCATTCTGTAAGCAAAGCTTACCATTCCGCCTCCATGCTACGTGTATTCTGAGTAGATCTGGGAACCAGGACATTCTGGGCAGTTACGTCTGCCTGGATGTCCTATTGCACAGAGCTCTGGGCAGGCACATCTGTTGCCCAGAGGGCTGTGCAATAGGACGTCCGGGCAGAAGTGACTGCCCAGAGTGTCCTGGTTCCCAGATCTACTCAGAATACATGCGGTGCCAAGGCAGTAAGCTCTGCTCTGAATGGAGAACGCTTTTTTGACAGTCAGTGTTAAAAAAAAATTGGTGGCTGCTGGTCTAACCACTACACCATGTCCACATTTATAGATAAGATTTGTAAGGATCAGATCCTGACATTTGGGGAGAGTGCATTTTTCTGCCCTTTTGAGTTTCATGTCACTGCTAACAAAAACATGCACACCACAGTTCATTTAATTCAAGTCAAAACCATTCATTTTGATTTAGCAATCCAGCCACTGAGTTTGTATTGAACTGGTAAGCTAAATCATCAGGAAAGTTCACTTCTTATTGCTTGTTGTGTTGGCACCTGTTAATGCTTGACATATTGCATTCATGAAGTTGGAATGGTTAAGTACACTTACGTTAAGTGTACACTTATGTTAAGTGTACTTAAGGACAGCCAAGTTAAGGACAGCCAGGACACAATAAACTCAGCCAGTTCCTTGTTTTCAAATGATCTCTTCCTTATCTAAATGTACTGTTGATCTACCTTAATGGCATTATTTACCAGATTTTTTTTTTTAAAAAATATTTTATAGAACATTTTATAGTCACACATGCCAATTTTACACTTTTTAATGACTTCCTCTGACACATTTTACAAAACAATTCTTTTCTTATGTAATACAATGTAGAACCTCCTCAACACAGCCCAGAAGACAGACATGAAGCACAGGACTAGAATAAGTGAAAAATGCAACATTATTGAAAGTACACACTGCATGTTCAGCGTGACTAGCAGTCCCTCCATAGGGAAGGGAGATTTGGATGACCCTATTCTGTCTCAGAGCTTCAGCTCATCCATCCCACATCCTAAAAGCGTGAAAGCATTACCACCTTCATGCTTATTAGCGCTGTCAGACAAAACGGGCAGGGGAGGAATCACATGTCGGGTAGTTGAATGCGGAGGATCTGTGCTTGCTAGAGCCCCCTTATCAGCTAGGAGAAGGTGCAGCGTAACTCCTTGCAATATCCCACAAGCCACTCTGGACTTTGCAAGTTGTGACACCAACTTAGCTATTCTAATTAACTCAATGCCTTAACATAGGATACCAAACCTGGCATAAGATGTGGCCAAATGTCTTTGGGAAGTGGGCAGGGTATTTATAAGCTGAGCTAAAATGCAGTGGCATTTGGACTCAAACTGCAACCACTTTTTTCAAACTATGCAGATTTGGTTATGGATTTAGTTTAGTTATGGATTTCATAGTTAATAATTTAAAATCATAATCTTTCAGTCACTAAAATCTTCTTAGGAGGACAGCTATCATATTAGGCCCAAATCCTAACTCATTTTCCAGCACCAGCATAGCTGTGCCAGTGGGACATGTGCTACATCCTACAGTTGGGGGGCACTCCTCAAAGTAAGGGAATGTTTGTTTCCTTACCTAGGAGCTGCATTGCCCTTATGTCGGTGCTGGAAAGTGAGTTAGGATTGTGCCCTTAGTTACGTAGCTAGAACAAACTAAGCTGCGTGAAAATGCATTATTAACAATAAACATGCACTAAAACAATCACATCCACAGAGTTACAATATGTGGGGCTACTGGCTGCTATTTCTGAGTAGGTTGTGCCATTAGGACACAGTAATATAATCGTTAAAAGATTTCTTCCCTCTGCTTTTCTGTTTGAACAGCCCATCCCAGGCTGCCTTTCAGTCACAAGATTGTTTCCATAATCTTCCTGCAAGTTTGTATTCCTGACATGGATTGATGGGCTTTTACCAACCTGATGTATTGCATTATTTATGTAGAATGGAACAATTGCATCTTTTCAGACTGCCCTTTGCTGTCAGGCAAAGGACAGCATTAGTGTTGAAGGAAAACTAATACAGTGATTTGAAGGATTTACAAAATTATAGTATTTTGCAATGACAGTATTTGTGATTACTGAAGGAACAGAGCCTTACTACATGCTTCATCTTAATCCACAACCTAGCTAGGATGGAATACCTGGATTTAAATCAATTTAGTACTGTTGATGTGAGAGGATCTAAACCAACATATACAACTACTTCAGCTGCTTGAGTTGATGGTGTCTGTTACAAAATTGGTAGAGACATTATTTAACAAAAAATGAATTGGAGCACGCTAGTGTTTGCAGTAAATGATGGCAAAATGTCCTAGCAGGAGATAAATACAAAAGGTGCATGCTAATTTCGCATCAGTATCCACTTAACGCATCCACTAGGGTCCAAGTTTAGATTTTAAGAAATAAATTTGGTTCAGACATCTATGTGATCACTTGATTTCTGATAAATTATTCAGTGCTTGATATCTCACAATATGTAAAGGGACTTCACTGAAAAGCCCCTCAAAGACCATGAGATGTCAGAAGCAAATTTCTACATGTGGTATTTGATCTGTGATTAAATAATGCATGTATCCATTGCATGTATCCATTCATGTGTAAACCAGTCCTAACAGCTATTTATATTTTGGAAATTGTAACCACTTTTATAGACTGTCTTGAAAACATACTTGGAGATGATATGCATGTGAAATTGTATGCACAGAATACCACCACAATGGTATAAGAATTCGTCTTATAGTCCTTCACATTGGGCTTAATTGTCTTCCAGCTGATTCCTATAGCAGGTTTCAGTCTTGGAACCATAATGTTGTACTAAAGGTCATATAAAATGCAATATCTTGGGTGCTTATCTGGTAAGAAATCCCATCACCAGTAATGTCAGCACAAAACAGGCATTCATGCAAGCACTTTTTGAGAGTGAAGCCTTTAACAATGAAAGTCGATGCATCAAACTAAGTAGAATGTATAACAAATTAGGCCTCAATATTTCAAAATAAATGGGCTCTCAAGAGGCACAAATGTAAATTGAGAGGCATATTGTTGATTCAAAAGTGACATTTATTTTGTTCTGCACAATTTCACTGGCAGTAAGTCATATGGGCACAAGCATTTTAAGAGAGCTTCACTAATTTGAGTATGCAAATTTAAATGAACTTTATCTCTTGTCTTAAGAAGAGTTATTGTACTTGTGTCTGAGTATGCAGTTGGAAAAATTAAGAATGGATGTGATGCAATACTAGACTCTAGTTTTAACTGCTACAAGCCAAAAAATACCATATGTTTCCGCCTTAATCCAACTCCTGCATTCTTTGATGTGAGTCAAGCCACCTAAAAAGGGTTGTTACAGCTCTCTGTTTTCTCTTTTGCCAACGCTTCAAGAAACTGCGCACTTTCAGGCCGTTTCATGAAAAAATATATGGGCAAAATCCCAAAATACGGCTCCGATTTTCCACAACTGGCCTGCTACCAAAGAAAAGCTTGGTACTTTGAACTCACAAAAGTACAAAAGACACAACTCTAAACCAGCAAGTGTTTGCTTCTAAGGAAGACAAAGCGAACAAGAAATTGACACTCAGTTGCAATTCTCTTATAGCCTATCAAGAAGCACTTCATAATTGCATCTAAACACATGTATTCTGCATGAAAAGTCAACATATGGTGTCCTAAACACTACATTAAGAAAAGATGAAGTCTGTTACTTGTGCGGACATTTCCATTTATTGTGATTGCTTGCCATTTATTGCAGTTTTGTACTGCTGCAGAATTAACCATCCTATCCAAAGGTAAGTGGAATGGTGTGAACGAAGTGAATGACAAAATGACAAGACTGTGTCTTCCATAGTGTAGGCACTTATACTACAACTGCACCAACAACCATATTCTTAAGTGTCACTTGAGCATCAGATATATCACCACCACTATTCCCTCTAAGGTGCATGGCTGAACAGCTGCACACCTCCAAGCTGATTTCCGTACAATGCGAAGCTTGGCAATGTGGAAGTTCAGCAATGACATGATGATGTATTTCTAAACATGCAGAAGCAGCATTGCAGCACTGCACAGCTACAGAAGGGGTTCGCCAACAGCATGGACACCTTACAGGGAACACTGGTCACCACTAGTCTGTAGTATAGCACAGATCACTAACATTGATAGCTCAAATAATGTGTACAGAAACAGTCCTAGTGGAAATATATGGCTGAATTTTATCCTTGGACAGCCTAGGGCAGGGGTGCTCACACTTTTTTGGCTCGAGAGCTACTTTGAAACCCAGCAAGGCCCGGAGATCTACCAGAGTTTTTTTTACAATGTTCGCGCCATCATGACATATAACATTTATGTGTACAATGTATGTTGGTGTACCTTGAGCCCCACTGAGTATAACAGGACTTACTCCTAAGTAGACATGCCTAGGATTAGGCTGTGAGGCTGCAATCCTAGCCACACTTACCTGGGAGTAAGCCCCATTGAGTACAATGGGCCTTACTCCCAGCGTTTCCTCCCAGAGGCACCTGAAGGGGGGGGTCAGCACTCCACGATCTACTCATTTTGCCTCGCGATCTACTGGTAGATCGCGATCCACCTATTGAGCACCCCTGGCCTAGGGGGTACAGCGGCACTAATGCAGCCTCTTATGCACCCCACAGGTCGGCTGGGGCCCAGGCAGTGGTGGAGATATAAGCAAAATTTTACTCATTTCCTCTATTGCTCTCTGGTCCCCAATGGATCTACTCAGATTTTTGTCAGTTTTTCTGCTGGCATAAATCCAGTAGATCCAAGGGGACATAAAATTGGGACTGGGCCAGGGGCTCTGGGTCTTGTGGACACCACTGCCACCAAGATCCACCCTCGATCCTTCCCCACCATCGACTGACCTGGTGCAGAGGGAGGTTCTGTGGGCTGCAGTTGCCAATGCGCAGACTCCCAGCCTTTGTGCTTGCAGCCCACAGGATGCAATGACAAATAGCGATATCTGCCAGTGTATCCCAGCCATAGGATTGGACCATTAGATGACCAATTTGTGTTGCAGTAGTCAGCAAACGCACTTTTATCAAGTGCCTGTCAGTTTTCCTTCCTGTGATGTACCTGATGAAAAGTCTCTCTCATTCTCTCACTCTCTAACTCTCTCTAGGTGATGACTGATAATACATGGGCATTTTGCATAAACAATTTGACATTATAGTTACAAAAGTGCTGCATCATAGCTGAGATTCACACTTTAGAAATATGTCCAGCTGAATCAACTCCATATATTTTTTTTACAGTCTCGTTCAAGGTGCGTACTGTACTTAGCGATCCTAGTATAAGGATAATAGTAGCAAATCACTGTCCGTACAGAATGCAATACTTATCTTCTCTTACAGAAGTGAATGGCATCTATTTATTTCAAAGGAAGAAAGTAAAAGGACAGCAGCCAGAGAAAGGGGACAATAGTGAGGTGGGGATGAAATTCCCAACTTCATGGAAAACCTCAAACCCCAGAATCAGGTAGCGGTAGAGCTGGATGTCACTCACATATTCATGACACCACATTAATAATAATAACAACAACAACAACAACAACAACTTGGTATTTATATACCGCCTTTTCTGGTCATCGGATTACTCTGACTTTATTCAAGGCGGTTTACATAGGCAGGCGTTTTTAAATCCCTCAAGGGGATTTTTACAATCATAGAGGTTCTCTCTTTCAAGAACCAACAACATTTCAGAATGGATCTTTCTGGTTTGGTCTCACTTCTGGCCTCCAGTTCTCCCACGCAGGCTGACAAGCAGCTCCATCTCTCACATGGAGGGCAGCCAAGACGCTTCTTGCTCACACCAAGAGCAGGTGGAATCACTCAGCTGGGCTTGCCAGCTGCTTCAAGGTCTCGCCATTCTCAGCCCTTCAGGGAACTGCCGGTGTCCTTGAACTGGCGACCTTCTGATGTTTCTTCAGGCTAACGGAGGCTCTACCCTCTAGACCAGGGGTGTCCAATGTTTTTGGCAGGAGGGCCACATCAGCTCTCTGACACTGTGTCGGGGGCCGGGGCAAAAAAAGAATCACTTTACATTTAAAATTTGAATAAATTTACATAAGTTTACATAAATGAATATATTAAAGATGAACTTATATGAATGAATGAAGGTCTTGCAATAGCTCAAGGCCTATAAAAGGCCTTGCACAAAGCAAGGCTGGCCTTTCCTTTGCTGCTGCTGCTGCATCACAGATGCGAAACAGCAAGCAGTGGAGGGAGCTTTCATCCCACAGCTCACACGAGAGGTCAAACAGTCGCCCTCACGCTGAGAGAAGTTGCGCTGGGCCAGTGTGGGCTTCAACAAATCTCAGGAGGGCCAGAGGCTCATTGGAGACTGGGGGCTCCCTGAGGGCCGCATTGAGAGGCCTTGAGGGCCGCAAGTGGCCCCCGGGCCGGGGTTTGGGCACCCCTGCTCTAGACCAGACCTCCTGCCTCAACCTCTGGACAACCTCTCTTTATATAGAAATGCAATAGAATTGGGGACTGAATGGAACCTTGCAGGATCCCATATGCCACTGACCAAAGGGTCAAGAAGTAGTTCCCCAATAATAGTCTCTGAGACCAACCCAACAGATAGGAGCAGAGTGCCCCCACCAAAAAAACAACAAAAAACAACTAATCCCAGCCATGCAATTCAGAAGGATACTGTGGTCAATATAGCATCAAAAGCCACTGAATTGTCCAACCAGGTTGCACCAACCAGGGTGCTCTCTCTAGATAATTCCTGGTGGACATCATCAACCAGGGTGACAAATGTCATTTTATTCCCATAATTCAGCCTGAAACCAGATTGCTGGACAGTTGGTTAGGATTACAACCACAGGCTGATAATAATCAAGAGTGTCTAGATCCAGAGAGGGTGGTTTCAGCAATGGTCTCTCAATGGTTGGCAACCTTCAGTCTCGAAAGACTATGGTATAAGCCTACAGCACCCGGTATTCCCAAGAGGTCTCCCATCCAAGTACTAACCAGGCCTGTCCCTGCTTAGCTTCCAAGATCAGACAAGATCAGGGATGAGGGATGGTCTCTCAATAGCCTCCTCCAAACCTGATGGAACAATGTCGTCTCTTAGCAAGGAATTTGCTGTCTCTGCCTCCCAGATGCTCAGGCTATCTCTAGCTGCCTTAAGCAGCCACAATGAGTAAAGGTCCACTGGGAGCGTGGTTGATCTCACACTTCCTTCAAGCCTATATCCTGAATTGAAAGAAACATATCTCTTTTTTAAAAAGCAAGCAGTTGCCTCAGGAACATCAGAGACCACCTCAGTGAGAGATCAAGTAAGGATGGAAGTAAGAATACTAAACAGAAGTCTGAAACAACAAGTTATTGATATCCCCAATACTACTATGACTACTATTTAAAAAGCAATTCCATTTTTTTCCCCAGCTACCAATTGTTAGCATTTCTTCCTTTGGATAATATTGAAAAAATAAAATATGGCAGAAACCATTTGACAATAAAAATGGGACTCTGTTCAAAGCACTTTAATAGTTTTCTGATGCACAAAGCAATTTGTAAACTGTCAAAGTTCAAATCTATTTATCCACAGTTGAAATAGTGGTACCACAGCTGAAGCAGAAGCGAGGCCATAAATCTTGCCAAAGACACATAGAGACACCAACTGATAAACAGGAGAACAAATGAGCTTTGTAGTTCTCTTAAGAAACAAACAAACAGTTGTTCAGGCTAATGGCTGATTTGTTTTAAAATGCAAAGGAACCTGAACGCTAGACAGACAGTTGAAAAATTAATGTGGCAACAGGAGTTAGAAGATAAGCGATTAGCAAGGTTCTCTCACACACCTCCCTAATTTTGCTTACAGTTGCTTTCACCTACCTGTGTAGCATACAGAAATGAAGGTTAGAGGTAGGATGAGAGGTAAAGCACAGTCTTCATTTCTTCTTTCACATGGTTATGGGCATTTTTTATTTGACAAGGTTTCAATAAATAGTGATGAATAGTCTTCACCAATTTTCTTTTAGCTTATGTGCAGATTTGGTAGACTGGGAGATTAGAGTAAAGGATTTCAGTCACAATGTCTGGCTCAAGCTCTTATCCAATATTCAGCTTACCATCTGTTTTGCATTTCAAGAAAACTCTGTTCAGGTAGTCACCTGGGTACAAATTAACCCGAGAAAGGAAGTGATTTTATCATTAGTAACAGACAGAAGAGTCTGTGACAGATACATGGATTGCATTGTGACTTCCCCGCTGGCTGTGAAGGTTGCGGGCATCACACATCTCCTAGATAGGTGGTAGATAGTGCTGGGGAGGAGGGAATGGTTGTGTTGCTCCCAGGGGATCCTGGAAGCAAAGGGTGCTAAGTAGGATGCTAAAGGTCAGGACTTCCAGGGTAGCATTTTCAGAAATGCTACTTGTTGCACATGCAAACAGGGGAAGCTGAGGGGTCTAATGGTCCAATACTATATAACTCCTGGTGTGGCAATGCAGCAGAAGTGGTACAAGCTTTGCTGTATCATGTGGGGGGAGTTTTGGCTCCCCCCCCCCACAAGATATAGCAGAGCATATAAAATGGTATGTGCCCTGTGGAAGGCTGCAAGGAATTATGACAGACATAATTCAGGCAAGACTTTCCACTGTTCCATTTACAGGCTTGGCTTTTTTCAATTATGATTTGATTGCTTTCCAATTTGCTTGTGGGTGATACAAAGTTCTTTTAATTTTATAAGTCATTTACTATGATTGTTATTATTATCACTAGAGCACCCGAAGTTGCTAGCTGCTGTCCAAATGCGATCGAAACATGACATATTATGGAGGAAAGGAAATGTGAGTGCAAAAGGAAATAGGATCAGCCAAGGAAAGTCAGGGTGAATAGCTGTCAAAACAGGCAAATTGAATAGTCTTTTTCTCTCTCTGCCTCACGTCCAGTGGCTGGCTGCTTCTGCTGAAGTGGAAAAGGGGGATGCAAAATAGCAAGTCAAACAGGTGGGTGGAAATGGCCTTGTGTGCTCTCTCACTCTTTCTCTGGAGGAAGCTGCAGAGATATGTCACTGATGGTGGAGGTCAACAGGAGGCAGTTGCTTGGTAAAAGGAAGAAAAGAGGGAGGCAGTTGTGCTAACACGTGCTCAGAGCACAAAGTATTTATTAATTTATGCGCATGTGACTACCATGTTTCAATCTCAGTTCACATTAAGGGCCTTGAAAAGGGTTTCTTGGTACTCCCAATGACCCCACAAATATGTAAATTGGTCTCCTGTTATTTGTGCAATCTACTGTAACCTCAAGAAGCATTTTTATACCAGTGGAGAGGGCTGAGGCTGTGACATGTTGGGCAATTAATCTTCTATTATCCTCCTAAAGGTAGTTTTGCTGTATCAACAACATCAATACTCAAACTGGTTTGCTTCTCCATCTCTTTAGTCACCTAACACTATTCACTACTCACAGTTCCTAAAGCACTGAGTGTGCAGATGAAGCTCTTCCCACAAATTCTGGTGGCACAGACGTACCTCCAGTGACTTCTGGTCTCATATATGTTGAAGAGAAAAGCCCAAACTATTTGTTAGTTAGGAATGGGGAATAATTAGGAATGGGGACAGCTCCATGTCCTCACATTTATGTGAATTATCCTTTAGAATGACTTCAGCTGCAATCCTAGCCACATTTTCCTAACAGTAAGCCCCACTGAACAAAATAGGATTTACTTCTGAGTAGACTTGGTTAGGATTGTGCCCTTCACTTGATAATCTGAACACTGTGTTAACAGTCACAATAGTACTGCCAGCAAGGTCTATATTTAATGCTAACAAGTGAGATGCTCAGTGATGTTTCAGAGCCCATAACTTTCCTATTTGCAACTGAGTTCATGGATTGTTATAACACTTCAAATTATGCAGCAGAAATGACATGCTGGGACTTCTGTGTTACTACCCACATGTTTAATTTGTTTTTCATGTTCCCTTGAAATTCTCTTTAACTCAGGCAATTCCTCAATCTCTTCCACAATGCTGTAATCTGTTTTAAACCCACTGTCTGACTGCTAAGATCTCCTGCTTTAAATCTTGTTTCACGCTTTGGATTTCCTTCTGTAACTTGTCTAGAAGCTATTCACATAGCTGCTCAAACTTCCATTCCCCAAGGAGATTTGCTTTGTAGTCTCTCCTTTCTGTTTAAGTTACAAGTCTCAGAATTATAACTGTCAGACTGTAATTGGAAGGTACCTATAGTAATAATCGTGGCTGGAACATCCCACAAGTGCCCTACCTCGTCGATCTAGTTTCCCATAAATCTTATAACATTCTCTTAAAATCCAGAAAAAGTCTTTCCTCATTTTTTCATGGGAGATGTCAGCAATAGGTGTGGTCTGGTTAAGTGAAAGACTGCCTGAAGAATGCTAAGCAGGAATGATCCTGGTTGAATTTTGGATGGGAAACTGAAAACTGAAAAAGCTGTCATGAGACAACAGAGCCAGGAGTCACTTTTTACAGCTTGTTGACCTGAAACTGCTCCTGCTGGAAGCTTGGAATGCATACCCAGATGCCAGGGATGGGAAACCCAGTTGGGCTTGATTCAAGTGGAGTTGCAGTCACTGCCCCCCGCAACTTGACTTGAAAATGAGCGATAACAGGGATACTTTCCGAGTCGTTACTTTCCGTTAGTGACACTAAAGGAGTGCTGAGTCAGGGGGTCCCTGACTCAAGTGTTTTTCAGTCTTCCATGAATGTCTGCTATTCTCAATAAAATCTGGGAATCAACCACACAGTTTGGGTTTACACACATTGGATTTTATATGCATGTACCCTTGTTTTCAAGTTACCTGCACATTGGACTGATGAAGAAGGAAGATACCAAATTGTTCCCTACTACACCTAGGTGAGTGATTTTGGCAAAGGTATTGTCCAATTTGTCCTATAGTGAATGTTAGTATATGTGCCTGTTAATTTGCCAACTAAGGACCCAATCCTATCCAACTTTCCAGCTCCGGTGCAGCTGCAATGCAACCCCAAGGTAAGGGAACAAATGCTCCCATACCTTGAGGAGGCCTATGTGACTGTCCCATTACCATAGGATGAAGTGCATGCCCCACTGATATAGCTGTACCGGCCCAGGAAAATTGGATAGGATTGGGCCCAATCCTATCCCCAGTCATGCCAAAATGATTACCACTGTATCCAGCGGCACCGCCAGGGTCACCTGCCAGGGTCACCCTGGGGAAAGCCCAAAGCCCCACAATGGGGCTTCTCAAGTCTGTGCCAGCTATTTTGCCAGTGTAGACCTGAGAGCCTTCATGTTGGGCTTTTCAGCCCGACAAGAAGGACAGGTTATGGCAGAGCAGGGCTCCACTAGTTCCATCCCCTGCCTCCCCCTCCCCCCTACCACTGCTCCCAAGGCCCTCACTGCCACGCAGACCTCTTACCATGCTCCGGGTAGTGCCCGTCCAGCGCAGGGCCCAGTGCTGACTGGCGCTAGGCCAGTATGGCACACCCTACATGGAGGGTGCCATAAACGTGCCAGCACTGACCCACCAAAGGACCGGGCCCTAAATAAGCAGATATTTAGATAAAGTCCTTAGACACATAGTGAGAGCAAGCAAGGCACACTTGCTCCTTTTGCTTCATACTTGAGATACTGTTTGTTCTACTTTACATGGAGCAATGCATTGGTGGAGAGTATCAAAAAATAAGCGGCATTTATCATGCTGTGTTCTTCTTGGCTTGTAACAAAATGACCGTTTCGGTGAAAGGGAGGCAGGCAAGGAGTGAAGTGCAACTGAATCCTGGCTGTTTGCATTCAATATGCCTTTGACTTGTCCTTGGGAAAAATTTTCAACTGCTAGAGATGACTGCCTCTGACTGTCAGCAAAACACACTGGCCAAAATTGAACAGATCACAAGGAGACCTGACCATTCATTCATGGCATGCTACTTTAGTTAGAAGGAGCTTGTATAATGTATAATAAAATGGGTAGCAATGCTGGCTAAGGGACACACACTGCCTCTAACCCTGTCCTCAGGAGCAGGAGAGCACATGCTTTGCTGTTCACTTTCCTCCCTTCCACTATTTTGACGCAAGATCCCATATCCTTCTTCTATCTTAGGGGCCCACTATTTGAATCTGCAAGGTGCGGGTGGGTGGGTTGGTGGGTGTCAAACTGGAGTTCCCAGCAGACAGGCTCCAGCACCAGTGTCACTGATGTTCCAATTTCTCTGCAAACTAGTCGACAGTAACAGCTTGTCTGCGCAATGGATCACCAAAGGTCAATTCCCAAACTCCATCCTATAAAACGCCCTGGCTTTAGACTTGCTCCTCAGTTCATTCCAAGCAACTCATTGCTAGTGTGAAGACTCTGAAAACACTTCTGCTCCCTTTTCCTGACC
The DNA here is from genome assembly GCF_035046505.1 of Tiliqua scincoides. Classification (NCBI taxonomy): domain Eukaryota; kingdom Metazoa; phylum Chordata; class Lepidosauria; order Squamata; family Scincidae; genus Tiliqua; species Tiliqua scincoides. The sequence continues at coordinate 35,814,085 of NC_089822.1, forward strand.
GCTGTCTTGGACCATTACCCCACCTCAACTTTCATCATGCATCTGCCCCTGGCAGATTCCTTCAGTCCTCTATTGCTACCTCAGATCTTGACTTTCACCTGTTTTTGAGTACTGTATTTTCTTGCCTCTGGTCCTTTTGAAGTCTCTCTCTCTCTCTCTCTCTCTCTCTCCCCCCCCCCCCTTCCCGGGAAATGGACCTTCAGACAGGCTATGAGGTCACTACACACCTCTCTCTGCCCACTGATCCCTGTCTGCCTTTTCTGGAACTCAGTTTTGCCTGCTTAGGATCATGACTCCTCTCTCTGGCCCCATGAACTCGTATCTGACTTTTTCCTGGTTTCCAGAAATCTGCAACCTGGAAACCCCTGTGAAGGTCTAACAGTGCTTCTCGTGTTGTCTCTGAATATTCTTCTTAAACAATATAAATCTGAACCTGAGTGCTAAATTTGAATGTCATTTAAAAAGGGCATTCTCTTACCTGAACAAGGTACATCCATCCAGTCTCCTCCCCTCATGACTGATTTATTTGTCTCATCTGTCTTTCCCATTTACCTTTTTTGGACAGCTGAGTACTATAGGGGGCAGTGCATGTGTGCCCAATGTGTGCCATGGGGCAGGACCAGGTTGTCCCAAGGTCCCTTGTATGTTGCCACTGACACTATTAGTATCTAAGGAGATATTTATTGGACCAACATAGGCCTGTGTATGAGTATGCAAGCTTCCAAGTCTTACGGAACTCTGCATTGGCAGAGTCCATGGTTGAATTAAGTTCCCTGGCACAGTATTCTATCCACTGCATCATTCTGGCTCTTGAGCAATCCCTTAGTGTAGGGAGAGGAAACCAAAAGTCTCATATTTCATTTTGCTACAGTATTTTTTAAAAAAGTTACCTCTGCTTCACCTATTTTTTGTTTCCTTTTCCTGGACTTGGGACTACTTTTAGCCTTTGGTTATTCACAGAGTTAAACTTTTAGGTGTTTATTGCTGCCATTTAGAAAAGTCAGTTGGGGGTAACAGAATACAGTAGTTATAGACCAAACAGGTGATTAGAGAAGCTTCATCATTCACTGACTGGAAATATAAAAGAGTTATTACACCTAGGCAAATAGATTAGCCTAGTCCCTGAAGAGGAGCCACATTTTAGCTTGAGAAACAAAAAGGCTAAAATAAACATTGGATACAGTGGAGATATAAAGTAGATCTAGGATTTAAACATATTTCTTTTTAAATTGAGCTATTAATAACAGCTCAGAGACTCATTATAGAAACACACTGTTCCTCCTTTCGTCTATTGCATTTCCTCATCTGATTGTAGGCTCTCTCTCTCTCTCTCTCTCTCTCTCTCTCTCTCTCTGCACTGTGCTTTAAGTTTACCCAAGGATGAGTTTGGATGAGTCTGTCTACTCAATGTTATTTTTAAAATATCGACAGGAGTTTATTCAAGTTTAGATCACCAACCAGAAGCAAATCATTGTTCATTCACCAACACTTATTCATCTTAGAACAAAGCACACTTAACATTACTCGGATACCACTACAATTTCCTGCACTGGACCAGATTCTTGATCTAATTCATACATATGATAGGAGTAAAAAAATCTAACTTTCCAGGTGGTACATATGCCCTATCTCCAATATGTCAAGTTCTCCATGCAGTAACATAATGGTTGAATATGACCCATGTTCATAAAATCCAAGGTGCATAGGCTGAGATCAGGTGGTTATGTGCTTTGGATTTCACATATGTGAGCTCCATTCAACCATTCGCCCCTAGGTGGACTACAAAGAATGTTGGAGGCAGGGCAGCTGGGTCAAGTAGTCAGGGTGGAGAGATCCCCTTTCATTCCCCACAACATGTACGGTATATGCTAGATCAGGGGTCTCCAAACTTTTCAACATAAGGGTCACATCGTATCTTTTACATATCGGGTCAAAAAAGATCAGTTTTATAACTTAATGAATGAAATTTGAATGATTGAATGAATGTGACTTGGTTTTTTTTTTTTGTAATCAGCATGATATTTCAGAACAAAAGAGAAATGTGACAAGTACAAAGAAACAATGCCATGCTTAAACTGAGAAATGATATATAAGGAGTAAAAATACCAAACATTAGCAAGTGCTCTGCCAAAAACCATCTGCCCATCTGCATGGGCCAGATAAAATCTTGTGGTGGGCCGGATGTGGCCCTCAGGCTGCAGCTTGGAGACACCTGTGCTAGATCAAGGAGAGATATCATCCAACCTGGCCTGTGTTCCTTGTTTTTAGGTGCTTTGGTCTTGTCTGTCCTTCATTTTAAAACGGAAATGTTTGGTTTTTTTTTACTTCCTACTGTTCAGAACTTGGGAAATATGATGAGCTGGTGCAGCACAGGTAGGGAGAAAAGGAGAATTTAATGTAGGAGCTCCAGGTTGCCACACAGTGTTCTCCCTCACTCTATTCTTTAATTCACTTCTGAATTGTGAGACAAAAAATGTGGCTTTTCCCTGTTCCAGTCGTCTAGTCTGCCCTCTCCTACACCTGCTGTAGGGAAGCAGGACTCCAGGTGTACAGTGTAGCAGGTGAAAGAGAATGTGAAGAAAGTGCAGCTACCATGTCCAGATTCAGAAGGATATTTAAAGATACAGGGAGAAATCTCCAGGCTTGTGAGATGGCACCCTACTTCAGAGAATGTAATGATGTTTGAGGTCTGAATGAAGGCAGTATTATTATTATTATTATTATTATTATTATTATTATTATTGGATAACAGGATAACAGCCACCAGGATCTGTGGCTCCATGTGCTGATACTGCAAGGGACAAGACTCAGCATAACATTGCCATTTGTGAATCACACCTTGTGATCCCAGGATTTCTGATACGTGTCTGTACCTTTAAAATAAACTTCAAAAACCCATATGGCTGACTGTGGTGAAGAAACTGAGCTTTAAATCAGGAAGTCCCTTCTAAAACCTCACCATAAACTTAATAGGTAGCTGCTATTCTTCTAGTTTTTGCTCACCTACCCTGATCCTTCATCTACAATTTTGGAATGGTCTGAACAAAAGTGCTACCTGATGCATACTTACTTACTTTACAGGAGTGCTGTAAAGGATTAAATACTCCTAGGAAGGACTTCAAACCCTTGGAAGTGCTATACAGATGCTAAGTATTATACTCTGTCTTTCTCTGCTTCCTCACCCAATAGACATATTGAACCCTTATTGCATAAACAATAAATTGGTTGCCTGTTTACACAACTAAGTCCCACATTTTTCCCATGGAAGAACACAACCAAATGTTGCATTAGTGTCAGAACGTGGGACAGTTTTCCATATGAAAAGGTACCCTCACAGTTATTGAAAAGGATGCCACCAACTTTGTGCACTATCTGGTTCACAGTAATGCTTCATACATACCTGACTACATACGTAGGAAAAAATAAACCAGGCTTGCACATGATGCTGTGGTTGGCTCTAAAAAACCCTTACATGCTGACCTGATATTGGCTAACAAGCACAACCTTCTCACTATTTAGTGCTAATGTTTTGGAGGACATAATTTTTCCCTAAGAACTATCTATTTTGGCTGCTGCCAATGCAACATGATGCAGGAAACGGAAAGGTTAACTACACAGTGCAATTTTAATTTCAAAAGAGCAATGGGTGTCTGAGACTTCTCACTTTAAACAAAACAGCTGTATGTACTAAATATTTTACAACATGTTTTCATTAATGTGGCAGAATCAGTAGGGGGACTGGATCTACAGACTGGCATTATAATGGAGAAAACAAAAGAAAATATTTTGCCTTTCTGTCATAAGACTGAGAGGATCCTCTGGCTACAAAGGAGGAGGATCCCTGATGGCAGATGGTTCCTGGGCATCAAAAGATGAGGCTGCCTCGGCTTAGACTCCTCCAGCAACCTGCCCCAGAAGGGCAGCTTCTCACTCAGCCGCGAGACTCCTCCATCCGGCAGGGCTCCCTTCATGGAAAAAGTGCCCAGGCCACAGAGAAATTAGAACACTTCAATTTCTGCCGGCACAGGCTGCAGAGCCAAAGCAACAGTCAAAACAGAGTTGTGGTAGTGCAAGCTGTTGGCTTGCCAGCAGGACACTGGAACCTTCCTATGCATGTTGGCAGATTGACAGTGATGAGCCAACAGTGGTAAGCCCACTCAGGGCATGGGATGGGGCAGGGTGGAGATTGGGTTGAACTGAGCAGTGTGTGGACAGAACAGGGTGATGACGGGGATGGGCAGAATGGGGTAGCGACAGGGTGGGGGGGTGTGAGGCAGAATCGGCAGCAGCAGTGCGTGTCAAATCCTAACCCCCTTCTGAGGCCTGATCCACCAAACAGATCAACGTGGACTTTCGGCAAGCAATATTGTTGGAGCACATCTGAGTTGACCCATAGCGGCTGCTGCGGCTTGCCCTGGGGCAAGGAGAGAAAGGTCCCTTTACCCTGATGAAACTTCCAGCAGCCAAAATGCCCCTGCAAGATGCTGTAGATGCCAAGCTAGGTAGCTGGGTAGGATTCAGCTGTCAAGAAGATCAAAGAAAGTCCCTTCTGCCCTCACAGAATGCACTTAATTCCATATGAGCAGTGAACCAGAAATACATAAAACAGTGAACTAAATTTTATGACCATTTTCTTGCTAATGAAATAAAGACAGCACAGACTCCATTTCCAAAATAAAACATAAGTGTTCTAAATATTCATATGTATACCCTAGGTCAGTTGTTCCCAACCTGCGTTATGTGTATCTCCAGGGGTTCTTGCCAGTATTTTTAGGGCTACTCAAAAAAGAATTTAATAATGGCAGAAAAAGGCAGGTTTCTATTAGAATGCCTTGTGGGTTTGGCAAGACAAGACGGCAGGCAGCTTGCTAGCTGAGAAAGCTCCACCAACTGCTAGGTTTTGGTCATCAAATTGTGTACTATCCAATATGGATCAGAAGTTGAAAACATAAATTTGAAATAACAGTCATCGAAAATCATTAAAAATTAGCAATCATTTTGCTAATATTAGGGGTACAATTTTTGGAAATGGGCTGCCAAAGGGTATGCCAAGTGAAAAAAAGTTCTAGATAACAGAACATAACTTTTACTTAGTTATCGGTTTAAGGGACATGCACCATAATAAGGATTGGGTGAGATAAAACCTTCTAATGAAGTATATCAGTCTGTTGCAACAACAAATGCAGAGTATTTTAATATATAATTGGCTCATTTATTGCAAGAGGAACTTCTGAATGGAAAAGTTAGTTCTGGCAGTTGCAATATGTATCCCACACCAAGAACTTCATGTTATTTACTTCATTAATGTCTATCCTGCTGTCAGTAAAGACTTGGGTGCTACCAGGGTAGAGTTCAGTTTTGAAGGACAAAAACAACACATTCTAATATAAAAGCTTGAAACAATAAAAACAGCAGATTAAAAATGAAACGATAGATTTTTACTTTTTTATTTTTAAAAAAAGGATGAAAAGGTCTGGCCAAAAAAAAAAAGTGTCTTTGATTAACTCTGAAATGGCATAAAAGTATGTTTCTTTCAAGTTAGACTCCCTGGGAAGATGCCACAACTGAGAAGACACTCTCCTTAATTGCCACTCACTTCAGAAGGTGGGTATCATCCTTCATGCAGGTTTCCATACAGCAGTGTTAATCAGCCTGTTGTACAGGTACCACCAGTGGAACTTGAGGTGGTGTCTGACGGTATTCATGGGATCCCTGAACACCTGCCACCCAGCAGTGAGACCAGGAACATGACACCAAAACAGCAGTAGGAGGCTCCATAGCATGCTTTTCTACATTTTAAAAAGCCCTCCTGCCCACCCTGAGCCTCTTACTGGTGCATATCATGTTGCATCTAGTCTCCCAACCCAGAAGTCACTGGTAATTATATCATCTCCAGTTACTTCAGGAGGTACTTCAAATAGGCGGATCATGGAAAGTGCTACAGCAGAGGACAAATGTTGCGAAACACTACCATATATCGCCAAAGGTCTAGAACCATGGAGAGCTCCAAGTGAGCATTTTGTGAAATCCATAACTTAAGCAAGGACTTAAATGTCCTGAGTCTTAGACTGCCTGTCTCAAGCTCTGTCCCTGCTGCCTGGAAAGGAAAGTGTGTCCAAACTTTCTGCCTTGAAGACTTGCGCTCCTTTCCAACAACTCTCTTCTGACTCACTGCCAGTGCTGGCAAGCCAGTACAGAAGAGTGTAAGATTTTAGTTATGGATTGAGAGATCTCCGGAGGTGCAGAATTCAGGGACACTTCTTGCTGGGGCTCCTGGCTGATGGGCTCCAATTCCAGCTCAGTTTCTGGGTCTGGATCCATTACTGGTCCAGCTGGCTCTTCCTCCAAGCTACTGCTTGGAGCAGGGGACCATGATAGCAAGTGCACTAGAGTCAGTAGAGCTCTCCAAAGCCAGGAAGAAAAACTGTGGGTTCCAGCTCCAATACAGGGGGCCTTTTAAACCCAACTAGGATCAAAATCAAAGTGAAAGAAGAGTTCCCAGCTTTGGTTCCACATCCTGCCAGGCTTCACTGTGCTCCAAAGCCTTCTTCATCAGCATGTCCAAAAATATGCTTCACTTCCTTCCTTTTACCTACAGAACAAGATGCAGATGTAGCAGGAACGTCATTGGTGGCCAATGAGCAGAAGATACAAGCTTTGTTCCCGCTCTTCCTCTTTCTCCATCATGCTGATGCACTGGGTAACAGCACACTGGAGTACAAAGCCTACAGGGCCATGGGAGAGGTAGCTCTTCTGAGGAATGCTGCTGCTCCTACCTCCTCTGCCACTTGACAGTAGAGAGGACAGGAAGGTGTTTAGAATAAAAGGATGGCAGGGAAAGCTTTTGGGAACTGCAAAAACATTTTTAATGGCTTTGGGTGGAAGCTAGATGCTGAATACTGCCTTCAAAATACTCAGCAAATGCCAACAGGACCTATGTCAGTACACTATTTGTGGATTGTTCTGAAAATTGTGTTCCTAACATGGTTTAATATCTCAAACTCATAATTTGAGGTGAGAGTTTGGAGGCAGCCAATTGACTGCAGGGCCATGGCTTGGGGACAAGGAGAGGTCTGAGGGGTCCATTACTTACCCCTCAGTCAATCCTCGTGGCTTCGTCCCTCCTGCCCTCCCTGTGTTCATTCTGAAATTAGCTGGTTGCCCGTTTGGGAGCTGGGTAGAAATTTTTTACTACCAGCCAAGATTGGCTGTGAGGCTGGTGATTTTTTTTCCACCTATCCCAAGATGTTGCAGGCATGGTGATTAATTAGGGCTGGTTAGCATTGGTTACTTTAGGCAGGTGACATGCACGTTGGTAGGCAGTTCGGAACTTTTGGCATCCACCCTGAAGCAGCAGGGTCAAGGGCTGAGCCAGAACCTTGTTTGCCTGGCTCAGGGAGGCAGATTGGCAAGCCCCTTTAGGGTTTGCCTGGCGGCATTTTCTGCCCTGGTCAGTCCATGGGTCGCATGGTCCAGTGATGACAAGCTGGTCCTGTGCTCGGCAGGGCCTGAGCTTTGAGTCTGGTGGCATGCCTGATAATGATCAAGGGGATGGCAGACAGTGGATGCTGTTTTTGCGTCAGGCCCTGCTGCAGTTTTTCTGTATTAAATCTTTTAATAAAATGGGCCAAGTTTTAATTCCAAGCATCTGTATCATGTCTTCCTTTATGGGAGGTACAAGGGTAAACTTCTCTCTTATCAAGTCAGGCAAATACTACTGTAAAGGATCTAAGCTTTTGGTCTATCATGAGTCACATCTTGGCTATATCAATTCAGCACATTAACTATCAATTGACCACAGATAAACATTGATAAGACATTTTTGAGATTTATGTATCAATTCTGAAGTTTGGCAGATCACTTTGTTTTTTACATACAATGAAGAATGCCCAAAAGGGTTTAAATTGCTTTTTTGTGTATTACTTGCATTACTTCTGCTAATGCCTGGCATATTAAAGTCTATGTTTTACAAATTTTTTTTACATGAATCTAATCTTCTAAAATGAAACTGGAACTTTACAACTTAGGTAAATCTTTAAAGTGAAAGTCATTCCCTGTGCTGTTATTTATCTTTTCCTGCCACATTTAAATATTCAAAGTATATACATTTTGCCTTGGTCTCTTTGGTTATTACAGAAATGCAAGATAAATCACTACGTGGCTTCACTACATCAAAATGAATTAACAGCTGAAATGTATCAGGATTATGTTTAATGCGTTCGGCTCTTTCTATCAAAGTTTTCTATTTTTACCACCACAGGCCTTTCTGAGCAGGAATTGCAGATTCAAAAACAGAGTTGTGAAGCACACATCTTGATTTCCAAACTGGTTCCCCAAGAACCCATTTGATTCTAATTTTCAAGCCCTTCTGGTTCCTATTAAAAATCTGTAGACATTCACCAAGGTAGGGAGGTAGGCTTATCATTAAAGTTTCGATTTGGAGAATGTAGTGGCTATACTATGAACTGCTAAATCACATGGTCATTTCCTAGGAATTGGAAGTCAGATTGTAGTAGAGGTGCATCTGGAAATTCATTCTTGGAAATACCCAGCTCTATCACCGAACACCAGTGAAAAACAATTACACCATCTGAAAAACTGATAACACCAGAGATATTGGGATCCAGACCTTGTTTGCTTTCCCATGTATATAATAGCTCTATAAAGACTGTTGAATGTGTTTACCAGAAGTATACTGCTAAAAATGGCACTCTTTGTAATGACGTCACTATGTGACATACAGATTATTCTCATGCTGAACATCTCCATGACCTGTCCAAGTAGTAGCCTTTAAGAACCTCTTACACTGGTTGGAGACACTCACTGTGAGTGAGTGATTCAGGTGAAAAGCAATTACAACTGGGGGACAAATAACTTCCTGAAAATAATTGTTTTCTGCATAGGAGCACAGGAAGCAACCTTATCATGAGTCATAGTATTGGTCCAGCTAGCTAACCAGGATGGTCTACAGCAGGGGTGCTCACACTTTTTTGGCTCGAGAGCTACTTTGAAACCCAGCAAGGCCCGGAGATCTACCAGGGGGGAAGGAAGCGTCTGACAGACACCCCCTTTAATGTATGGAGCCCCTGCTGGAGTCTAGTCAGTTTCCTCAGTTTTGTTGCAGCATGCCTGAAGAGCAGCTAAAGTGTCAGTTTCAGTGTCAGTTTAGTGTCAGCTAAATATGTCAGTTTCGTCTAGTCACTAGACGAAATTGGCATATTAACAGTTTGGAGAGACAGGGCTCCGCGATCTACTCATTTTGCCTCGCGATCTACCGGTAGATCGCGATCCACCTATTGAGCACCCCTGGTCTACAGTGACTGTATTTAGGGTTTCAAGCAGAGCTCTTTCCTAGTCAGATTTGGCAATGCCAGGGATTGAAAATGGGCTTTCTCCATTATGCCTATGCATCATCAAAACATCCAAAATAAATGTTCCTACTTTTTCAGAATTGTCACTCATGCCCTGTAACAATAACAGCAGAATTTCATCTAACTGTGTATTGCTGTCTTTGTATTACAGATGGCCCAATCCTAACTAAGCTGTATGACAGCAGAACAGTAGTTCTACTGTAGTAAATGGCCATATGGGGGCAATTTCAGAATCATGCTGCAAACAGTGTTGGCAGCCCATTGCCACAGCTGACTGCACACAGGACAACAGGTAAGCCAGTGTGGGGGTGGAGTGGACTGTAGGAGGAATGGGAGGAGGAGGGAGGAATGAAGGATTGCCTGCATGGGGAGAGGGGTGGGCAGGAAGTGGTAGGCAGGGAGGATGGATACTGGCAGCTATGACTTGCACCTTCCCCATTCACTATCTTACTCCCTTTGGACCTATACCAGCAAAATGGCTGGCATAGAAGATTCCTGGAGAAGACCCATTTGGGCAGCTGAGACTTGCCCTGAATAAAGGGAACAAATGTCCCTTACTTGGACAAGACCTCCACAACTCCCTACCCCTCTGGATGCAGCACATTGGTGTGGCAGCATCAGCAGGGGTTTTAGGACCCAATCCTCTGGGCCATCAGCACCAGTACTGGAGTCTAGCACTGGCAATAAGTGTTGTAAATGTGCTGTAAAGCACGTTTATGACACCCTTAGAATAAGGAGTGCCAGCCAGCATTGGACTCAGCACTGGGCCCACTGCTGGGAGGAGAACATCAAGCAGTTGCCAGAATGCCAGGCAGAGATGCAGCCTTTCAGAGTGGGGGGCATTCGGGGGGGGAGGCAAAATGGAGGAGGGGTTGGGCGGGAGGGAGTGGACCAGCAGAGACCTCTTTCACCAAATCCTATCTTCCATGTCAGGCTGCAAAGCCCAACACGGAGGTTCTCAAGTCCCCAGGAAACCCTGGGGCTTTCCTTGGGGGAAGGAGACAAAATTTCCCTTCCCCTGAGGAGACCTCAGGTAGTTTCCCCAGCCCATGGGATATACCAGTAGCCATTTTGGCACCAATGTTCCTCCAGATGCTGGGAAGCATAGGATTGGACTATTAGTTAGGATCGGGCTGTAATTTAATAAGTCTATTATTTTTGGCAAAAATTAGGTTTTGAAATAAAACGTGACCTTCCTCCATTCACAAGAGATCTTATGGTACATTTTTAGTAAACAGGGTTGGGGAAAATAAGGTTAGCTTTATACAATATGCTGAATTTGCTATCAGCTCTAGCAGTAAGACCTGGTAAGGTCAGTAAGTACAGTGTTTCTCACTGTGGGTCGGGAGCCACTAAGTGGGTCGCAAGCCAATTTCAGATGGGTCCCCATTCATTTTAATATTTTATTTTTAATATATATTTAATATAGTACCATGTTACCATGGTATGTGACTGTATTTGGGAAAATGTCACAGATCTGTACTTTTAACACACTACTATGTATATGCTTTTAACAATGATAGTAAATTGGACTTACTCCTGGGTAAGTGTGGATAGGATTATAGCCTAGGATTGTTAAAAAAAATTCCTGCTTGAATGATGTCACTTCCAATGATGACATCACTTCCGGTGGGTCCTGACAGATTCTCATTCTAAAAAATGGGTCCCTGTGCTAAATGTTTGAGAAGCACTGAGTAAGTACACAAGATTTCTCAGTGTAAATAAAGGCACTAGCAAATATGCAAACAGTAACCATACAACTGACACCCCAATATTCCAGTTTTGACTGCTGTATAATTTGCTAACAGCCAGCAAAGAAAATTTATGACAGTCTTGATTTTAAACATTTCCAGATCATATGAAATATAATCTGGATGAATGAAATTGTGGAAAATAAACAATGCTGCTGTTACTGATCTCTGCAAAATCTGTCTTTAGAGCAAAAGATCATAATTATAAATATCACAGTCAATGAACAGGAAAGCAATGTTGGTGAGAAAGAATTATTGGTCTATGGGAAAAATAATAAAAGAAGTCTTCCTAGTAGCTCTAATATTTTTCTGTCAATTTCTCCATGCTTCTGGTTTTCACTATAATGCTTAGAGAATTCTGGTGGAACACATGGGAAGATTAAAGAGAGTGAACCCCAGACAACTATTTTACTATCAACTCCATGACCTTATATACTGTAGATGACTGATCTACTAAAGTCTCTCACCCCAACATAGCTTAGTCATCTCTGGCTACAATCCTAATACATTTGACCATGGGAATAAGAACACAATCACCCTGAGCAGGTGTAATTGTGTAAGTCCCTTACATAAATTCCTTAAGCCGGCCTGAGAGCGTCGCAAACATGTCATAAGGCACATCTGTGATTACTGGGGAGCAGGTCGCACTGGCAGAATTACATGTGACAGCATGCTCCTGCCAGAACCAGTGGCAAAGGAGGTTAGGAAGCACCAGCCCGGGGGGGCAGCGTGGGGGTTTGGGGAGGGTGGGAACAGCATTTCAGGAGCATTTCAGGGCAAGGGGAGGCCCTTGTGTAAGGGATAAGAAAGTAACCTCTGTGGTAGCTCAGTCATCTCCTTATTTTACTTAGGGCACAATCCTATGCAAGTCTACTCAGAAGTAAGTCCTATTGAGTTCAATGGGACTTACTCCCAGGAAAGTGTGGTTAAGACTGCAGCCTTAATTATTTATTTTAAACTTCTCAGCTATTTCTCTAAAAGTGATCTTCAGAGAATTCATAAAATACAGAAGTAAAAAAAATAAGGCAACTTTTATCACTATTATGAAACAAAATATTTTATTTTAAAGTATGAGCCAATACTAAGTCAACTAAGCAGAAGGAAGAACCCATAGTGAAACACCAAAATAAATGTAACTACAATCAAAATTCATGGAAAACCAACCTTTCAGGCAAAGAGGATAGATGTTGTCTGGCACCTAAAATAATGGTCGAATCCAGCACAACTTCCATGCAGGCATACAGCAAGGCACATTGGTGCTACCCATTGCAAAACTGCCGTAAAGCACTTCATGATGGCATAGCAGCTGCCAGCACAGGCATGAAGGTCCATGCAGAAGACCTGGCACATGGACAGTGTATGTTGCAAGCCAGCAATTTTCAACCAGTGTGCTGTGGTACGTTGGTGTGCAGTGAATGGTCTGCCACGGAAGTTTGGGGGAGAGTATTTTATTAGTAGGGCCACTTGGCCAAAGAGTGTCACAAAAGCTCCATAAGGCACTTCTGCGACAACCCTGGAGGAGTGAGACCAGCGCACAGACATGCCCCAACCTCCAGAAGCCAGCCTAAGCCCTATTGGGCTGGTGGGAAGGTAAGCACGTGCTGGCCAAGTAAGGGCAGTGTAGGGGTGTGGGGGAAGGGCGGATGAAGGCATTTCAGGGCCGGTGAATATTGGGCAGACCCGTGTGCAGGCCGTGGGTGAGTAAGGGATGGGGCCAGGATCTGGCACTTGCGCCAGATCCTATCTCCAGTCCTGGGCAACCCAGAGCAGCTCCAGGCTGCTTGGATCTGCGCCACCTCTTTAGATCTGAGTAGCCATTCTGAGCCCCATTGGGGCTACTGCGGCGTTACCCAGGGTAAAGGCGAAGGAATTCCTCTTGCCCCGGGCCAAGCTGCAACTGGCCTCAACCCTGCTCTGGTTGTGGGGCAGGCCTGCTGGTCTGCCTACTCCAAGGCAGGTTAGGATTGGGCTGCCTGGCACTCAAGTGACCACACCGTTGAAATTTTTTTGTCCAACTCTAATAGATTCCCGATGACTTTGTTAATGTCAAACTTTAATAGCTCTCTATGTTTAATTATTTATCATTGCCCTCAGTGGACAGTACAGAAAGTATAAATGATCACATTAGCTTAATTTCAAAGTAATTCACATGTACCTTGTGAATAATTAGGTAATACAATTCCAACTCCAGGGTCCTTGTGCTTCCTACCGGTGACCTGTGCTTCCACCACTTTTGGCACTACTTCCTTTCTCACTTGTTCTATTTAGCAGTTATCACTTTCCTGCTTAATTCACCCCAAAGGATTATATTATTGTTGTTGTGTTCTGTCCCCAAGAGTCTTTTAAAATATATGCTGTAAACTGCTCGCTCAATGAGTCAAGCAGTAGCATCATTAGGGTTCACATCCAGTGCGTCATCCCTACGATGGACCTCCTCCCACGCAGTGGACGGGGCAGCACCCTGGGTGGTGGATGTGGTGACGTGTCACTGCCCTGCCCCCTGCTGGGTTTTTTGGCTATAACTTTTGATAGAATAGGGATATTTCAACATGATTTGTTTCATTGCATTCAGCATGAAATTACACATTGATTGATATATAACGTGATGGATTTTGAACATTTTGGCCAGTTGCAGTGCTGCCGCCACCCCAGTGCACATCACCCAGCGCGGCCTGCCCCCCCTGCACCGCTCTAGTGATGCCTCTGAAGGCAAGATTTCTCTGTGGATCTGGGTAAAAGGATGTTATGTTGCTATGCTATGCACTGCAAACCACCAGAATCTGAAATCCTGACTTTCAAATGCAATGGGGAGCATGTCTTTGATGCAGTGGAATCAGATTTGCCCCTACTGAAATCCTTTGAAAGGTATACAAGCCCTGTTCAGATATCTTGTAATGTGGTACATGTAACACATGGAGGGGAATGGGATCAGGGTATCAGATCCGGCCTCTGACCTCCATGCTCAGATCACACCTTGGGCACAGAGCCTACATGTGCACAGTAACACACTGCCCTCAAGGCGCCCCAGGGCACAGTGTCGTCCTCCCCAAACCATGCCCCCCATGCTTACCAATGAAACAGAGCCTTGTGCAACTCCAGGACTGACTGGGGAAGCGTTCAGAGGCTTCCCTGCAGTCTTAAACAGTACTTCCGGAAAACTGGAAGGACTGTTTCCAGTCATGTGGGAGCTTCCGTAAGGCTTCCTGCGTGGTCCTGGAGTTGCATGGGCTCAGCACCCAGGGCACTTGCCTGGTTTGCCCAGTGCCAGGGGTGCCACTGCATGCGCACTTGTGAACATATGCTATCTCTGTGCAATTTGGGGCACTGCAAAATGCAGTTTGTATATGAATAGTCTCTTATGTGCAGGGCATGATCTACATATGAAAGCCAGGAACTGGATTTGCCAATCTGATCCCATTCCCCCCCTTAATGTGTTTTCATCCTCCTCAAAGTTACCTGCACTAGGCTAGAGAACATCTAGTATGAATTTCAAAATCCACATAAGTCCTATTCAGTTGTTCAGAGCACGTTCAGTGAATACACTGGGGAGGGCACATTGTGGCAGCAGGCTTGATCCCCAGCTTGTGCATTCACTGAATTCACTTTGAATGAACAGGGCTATAGTAATGGTACAATACAGCAAACCAAAGGTCTGAGCTAGGAATACATGTTGTTGCCTTATTTTGCCCCACTATATCAAGGCTTAGATCCAAAGAGCCAGGAGCAGAAAGAGAAAATGTGCTCATACCACTCAGTGAACATTTGTACGAGAGATAACAGAAGACCTTGCAGTACAAAGCCACAAGGTATATTGAGGGTTGTTGTACAGGTTGAGAAATATGCTGAACATACAGTAGCATATAATTGCGAGGGGGGGGGAAACAAAGATTTTGAGAATTAACTTGTACAATCAGAGGAACTGCTCTGCACTAGGAGTCATTGTCTCATTAGGGCCCAGTCCTATCCAACATTCTAGCTCCAGTGTAGCCACAGTGCAGTCCTGTAGTAAGGGAACACATGTTCCCATACTTATAAAGGCCACAGTGACTGCCCCTCAAGAACAAGATGCAGCACATACCCCACTGGCACAAATTCACCAGCACTGAAAAACTGGATAGGATTGGGCTCTTATTTGGCTTGGGTGGAAACAGCCCTTTTATGTGTGGAAGAGGTTACATGCTAGCAGAAGGCATTATTTTTGCTAAAGAAAATCACTTCTTGAAAAACAGGCTATCAGGGTGATAGTACTGTGAAGGGCAGACTGAGCTCCTGCCCCAGGACAGTTACAATGCTTAGCAAATATTGATAGTTTCAGGAAACAGGAAGCCCTCTTAAAAAAGTGAGAGTAAATTTCTGAAATACACTTTTTGGGATGATAGCTCTCTAACTCATTTCAACAGAAAAAAATTTAACTACATAAGCCAAAGCTATCTGTGCCCTTTGAGGAGCTCTGATTCTGAAATGTAAGGTTTAAGTTCAAATAGTAGAAATCAAATAAACCATCTCCCCCCCCCCTTTTTGGGGGGAATAAGGTTGCAAATGTATACACACTTTCCTGGAAGTAAGTCCCACTGAATTAAAATGAGACTGAATTCTGAGTAAACATGCATAACATTGCAGTGAAAATAAACTATTTGTTCTAATTTTTTCTGCAGCTGGACTTATGGGAAGGGTCATATTCCCAAACTCCTCATAACTCACTACTGAGATACATCATAGTATAGAACCATCAAATTATTTCAAATAAACAGTGAGATGTTACGACAACACATGACTTTTCGTCCCTCGGTCAAGATAATCTGACACAGGCCCACCAACCAGTGTATGGAGGTTACTATCACTGGTACACAACAGCCTTACTGAAGCCAGTTAAGACCCCCAGGAAGGGTGTGATTCTCCAAGTGACCAAATTAATAGCACTAAGCAGTAGAATAATTTCAAGGGGGAGCTGGAGGTATTGGCTGAAGCAAACTACAAGTAGATTAATGTAGTCATCAGAGGGTGATTCCCAGAGAAGGGGAAAGAAAACTAAAGGTGGTGGAGCACTGAAAAGAAGACAGGAAGGCCAAAGGAGCTACATCCCCACCACTGCTGTTACCTAGAAAAGTGGTTGTATTTTGGGTGGGTTCAGTCAAGCCACACCTATTTCTGAGACTGGTCTGCCTATTACACTAGCTTACTCTGATTCTACAGCAGGGGTAGCCAAACTTGCTTAACATAAGAGCCACACACGATAAACTTTAGATGTTTGAGAGACACATGAGAGATGTTTGAGACCCACAATATTTATGAAGCATGTGAATTCTTAAATATATTTACTCACCATGAACATTAAACTTATGTTTTAATACAGTTGACTCTTGAGTTTATACTTGGTAAATACTTATAGAACATGAACATTTGTTATTAATATTAACATATTAATTGTAATGCAGAAAGGAGCTCTGCCAACATGTTTCCAAGAGCCACCTATTATATGTCAAAGAGCTGCTGGCTCCCAAGCCACCGTTTGGCTATCCCTGTTCCAGAGTAAAGAACTTGCATAGAAAATGTCTTTTTAAGAGAAAAACAAGAAAATGATGAGAAAATACATCAAGAGAAAGCCTGCAGTAAAAATTTCTCTGCATGCACTGTGTCCATGTTGCCCCAATTCTATGCATGTTGTCTTAAAAATAAGTCCCACTTTGTTCAGTTGGACCTATGCTACAAGAGAGCATAGCATTTCAACTTTAGGCCAGTAGGTTTTTTTACTCCTTATACTGTAATTATTCCAAAACTAGATTAAAAGTCACTTCCATAAGTATAAACATCTACAGAGAGGTAAATAAGATGTTAGTCCTGAGATCATGCTTCATGACGGTAGAGGTCTTGCATTTTTAATAATAAGGGATTTAGAGTTGGCTTGGTCATTAGTTTTCCATTTTACCCAGTTCTGTGGGAAAAATAATTTGCCCTTATTTGTTTATACCACTAGAACTGAATTAGGCTGCAATCCTAACCACACTTTCCTGAGAGTAAGCCCCATTGAACAAAATAGAACTTACTTCTGAATAGATCTGGTTAGGATTGTGCCTTTAGGTTCACACTTCACCGCTATAAAGCCCACCAGTCTCTAGGGCTTCTTACTTCTTGTTACAGATTCCAGCGTAAATAGGCTAAAGAAGTGCCATCATGTTTCTGACACCAAATGACTCTTTCACATTTAACATCCATTAAACAGAATGGGGGGGAAAAAGATTATTCAATATGCAGCATATGCTTCCTTTGAGCACAAAATGAAAGATTTGCAAGGTTAAAGAATGAAAGACTTGAATGTGTTCACATTGAACATGAAAAGATCAGCCACAGATCATATCTTACACTTGTCTTTGTACATGTTGGAATACCCTTCAATTCCCCTAGAATAAAATAAGTGAAGTCTTACATCACATTTTGGGCCATAGACCAGCCTTATTTTAAGCAAAGTTGGCAGGGTAAGAAGACTGTCTTCCTTGATCATTGACTTCAGAGATGAAGACCAATGGTCTATGTATCACAGGACATTGCCTTGTTGATATTGTACAATTTCACCAATGTATTGCTGAATCCCTGAAGCTTTCTGCTAGAGAGGGGTCTAGAAATCTTCTGAAACTCTTATATCCAAACTAATATAAGTACTTGAATCTATTTTACTGGATGCCATTGCAATTCTCCCCAGTCTCAGGCTGATCCAATAAGTGAGAATTTACTTTGAATTTACCTCTTTGATTTGTCTTCTGCTGGTGTTGTTAAAAGGAAGAATTCATGCCTCAAGTTCCCAAAAACTATTGTCAGAATATCTCATCTTCTGAATTCTTTTTAGAACAGTAATTGGTATCTTGGACTATACATGTATCAGATTCTGCTTCTCTATCTGTAGTAGAAGTACCTAACAATCCTGCTACAACTTGAATCAGTGAGGCCCAAGTAACTTTTTATATATGTTATTTTAAATGGATTTGTATCAGACATTTTCAAGGTGTTCCAAGTCAACCTTGCAATTCTATAAATTCCTATCACAGTTCATTGGTGATTTGGTGGCTGGTGATTTGTTCAAGAGAAAGCTGATCTATATATGTGTCAAAAAGCCTTTTGGTTTTTTATGTCCTTTATCACTTTTCATTTGGCAAAGAATTTATCAGTGTTCTAAAGAGCCAATACATTTTGCAGTCATACACAGTTTTATCTCCAATTGCCATCTATTTTCCTGTTTCTGTAGTTGTCCAAGGCCAGTTTTCAATATACAGTTCAGTACAGTTCAGTAAGACCTTTATTGGCATAAAATACAGAGAAAGAACAAAACAAAACAAGAATATACAAAGACAACACAACATAGACATCGGTCTTTTTCTCACACACTGCCCAGAGTCCCAGAACTCTGCCTGGCAATTACCCCAGATAAAAAGGAAGCAACCTTATCAAGGGTCTCAGAGTCAGGTGTGGAAAGGAGAGACTGAAGCATGATTGAGTCCTCCCAGCCCTGCATCCTAGTTAACAATGGGCCTAGATATTTCTTGCGTGAAACATCATGTAGTGGGCAGTAGAAAAAGGTATGTGTTATAGTCTCAATACAATCCCTACCACACTTGCATTTCCTCTCCAAGTAGGGAATACCACTGAACCTGCCCAATAACAAGGCTGATGGAAGAGTATTACATCTTGCAAGTGTGAATGCTCTCCGAGCCTGTGGGCACTCCAGGTGATAAAAGAAGGAGGCCGGTTTCCCAAAACTGACTGGAACATGGAGATAGCGTGGAGAGCATGTGGTTCTGGTGGCACTAAACAGCTCTTGTTGTTCAATATCAAGAATTCTTTCTTTGACGATTCTGTAAGCAGCATCACAGCCACTCATGCCTAGCTCTACAGTGTCCAGCCCTATTGACTTAAATTTGGTTAGAAGATCAGAAATCTCTAATGGCAGAACTGAATCCGACAATAATTGGTGCATTAGACCAGAGGAGGTAGGGTTAAATAAAATCCTAAACCAAAATTTCAGTAATCTTAGCCATGCAGTCGCCTTTAGCCGAATTAACCCCACCTTGAGACACATAACCGAGTAGGGAACGCACCTGGGTAAACCCAAAATCTTCCGTAAAAAGGAGGCTTGAATGCGTTCTAGTAGTTGGTTAATAGCCTTATACCAGACAGGAGAGCCATAAAGAACCTGGGAAAGAGCCTTTCCCTTAAACACCTCCAGAGCAGCTGGAACATAACCATTGCCGCAGGTGAAAAAGAAACGGGAAATAGCTGAGGATGCTAGTTTGGATGCGTTCTGCACTGCCTTACGATGAAAAGCCCAAGTGAGCCCTGTAATGGAAGTTGATTCCCAGGTACTTGAAATGCTTAACCTGCTCCATTTTATTGCCATTACAAGACCATTTACAAGCCTTCCATCTGTTGGCAAATATCATTATTTTAGATTTAGCATAATTGATTTGCAATTTGTTGGACAAAAAATACTCTTCAGTGTGATTCAGCAGACATTTTAGGCCAATCCTAGTACAAGATATCAGTACTGCATCATCCGCGTACAGAAGTAGTGGCACCTGGCTTGCGCCAAGCTTCGGACAATGGCTATCTACTTCCTTCAGGGATGGGGCAAGATCGTTTAGAAACAGATTGAAAAGCATGGGGGCCAAGACACAGCCCTGTTTGACCCCTTTGTTAGTGATGATGGAATGAGTTAGATTTCCACTCCAGGAGTGTCTAACCCTGCATGAAGTATTTAGATGGAGGGACCTAATCAGCAGCAGTAATCTTTTATCAATCCCCATGTTTTCCAACTTGGATCAAAGAAGCTCCCTATCCACAGAATCGAAGGCACCTTTCAGATCAAGGAAGGCTACATAAAGGCGAGCCTTACATATCCTAACCTGCTTATGGGCCAAATGAGATAGGATCAGGCAATTGTCCAAAGTTGATTTGCCCTGACAGAAGCCAGATTGCTCGGGGCCTAAGATGCCTTGCGAAGTAACCCAGAGAGTAAGCTTATTGCATAGATATTTAGCATCGATCTTACCTATTACAGAAAGCAAACTAACGGGCCGAAAATTTCCTGGCGTGGTAGGGTCACCCTTTTTATGGATAGGAATAACTGTCGCTGTAAGCCAGACAATGGGCAATAGGCCAGAACTGTCGATCACTGTAAAGATGTGGGCAAGTAACTGGGCCCACCATTCCGGATCACCTTTTAAAAGCTCAGGTGGTATTTCATCTGGACCTGTAGCCTTCCCTGGCTTCAAATGCATAATTAGCTCTTTAATTTCCTCAGGGGTCACAGGAGGCCAGATAGGCAGATCCACAGAGGTGAAGTCAGGGTAGGTGTCTAGGGATTTGCTCTTATCATAAAAAATGTCTGTGAAGTGTTGAACCCATGTAGATGATGGAATAATAGCAGGGTCATATGTTTCTGATCTACACGAACTCGCTACAACTGCCCAAAATTGTTTATTATTTTTTTGTTGAATTGCTTGATGCAGCTTGTTCCATTGAGTTAAAACAAACTTTTTCTTTTTCTCTGTCAATAAAACTCTTAATTGTTTTTGAGAATGGAGTATTTAACCAAACAATCGGGGTCATTGTACTTTCTAAAATCTAAATAAGAAGCCCTAATACACACCTTAAGATTCCTACATTCACTGTCAAACCAATCCTTTTTGTCAAATGCACCGCATGATTTAACCAACTTGGGCTTGGTACTCAAGACCTTAAAAACATAACCAATAAAACCTTCAAAGGATTTGATTTGAACAAAGGGATCCGAATCCTGTAGAATGGCCGATAAAAAATCTCTGCTTGCTGGTTCCATACTTAAACGATGGAAATTTGGGGAAAGGGCACTGTTAGCCACAATTTTATACCTACACTCTGGATTTGTATCTACCTCAGCTTGTGATGGAACACTCCCAGAATGGAGGTCAATGACCAAGATTAAAGGTAAATGGTCACTAAGAATTAGGTCCCCAATGGCAAAATCTTTCACATGATGTTTCATTTTGGTGGAAACTAAAATGTAATCCACAACGCTGGCGCCACGAGAAGATACAAAAGTAAATTCATCAGCATTGGGGAACTCTTTTAGACAGTTAAGCCAGATCATGTTAGAGCTGATGGAAAACTTAGCTGATGGAAAACTGTAACAATATACAGTTACCAGGTGGAGGATTTGATGGGGAGAGGGTTCTTGGTATGTTTGTACAGTTTCAATTGAACACACTATTTTCAGTGCTATGCACAAGCTGAGTTTAAACATAATAGAAACCATGTTTTTTGCCAAACATAGTATAGAATCCATTCACTAAGAACCATTGTTTCAGCTTTCAGATATAACACAAGCAAACCAAGGTTTTGAGCTGTTTGTCTGCTATTGTTCCCATTCGGGGATGAACTTATGAATGTGTTTATCCTGAGTGATAATGATGCAGCAATCTTCTTGAGGCATAGCAATGGCCCTAATTGTGGTTTATCAATGGTCAGTGAATACTGACATAACAGCAAACTGTAGTAAGTAGAAGCTGTGGCTTCAGATTTTGGATCCTTGGCTCCAAACAAACTGCAGTTGGGTCAGCCTCAGGTTCAAACCATGGTTAACTATACTTACTACTATAGTGGTTCCCAATCTTCTTGATGCCACATCATCCTCCGCAGTGAGTTGTGACACAGTAATGACTTGGCAGGAGAGTGCAGAGGCTTTTCTAGGTCTTACTGGACCAGCAACCCACTCTACTGGCCTTTGTGAGCCTCAGAATGTCCCACAGAAGCAAACCAGAAGTGGTTATCAAAAAACCAGAAATGGCTCTCCAAGGCTTCTGAAACCATTCCAAGGCCTGCAGAGGTCAGTAGAATGGGTTGCTAGCCCAGTATGGCCTGAAAAAGTACTCCCCACCCTCCTAGTGAGTAATTCTGGAAAGCTTGGAGCCAAACATGAGGAAATGCAGATGGGAGAGGCAAGGTCATGACCCACTGCACATCTATGCATGTCTACTCAGAAGTAAGCCCCAATGTGTTCAGCAGCACTAATTCCCAGGTAAAGTTTAATAGGTTAAACAGTTAAGACTGACAGACACAAAAAAATGAAATTCATTTCATTGTCTCTTATTTCCTAGGGAGATGAATGATATAAAAAAAATGAAAGAGGAAATGGCATGCACGCTATAATGAACTTGATGGGTTGTAAAATTATCTGGCCTATAGGTTCCAAATACAAATTTCTTTTCAGGAGTTAAAAAAAGTTTAGACAAAGTTTTGAAAAGAGCAAGGCTGTTTTATAGATCTGCACAAAAATTGCAAAGACATAGAGAAATGAGATTTCAAATATTGTTAGTGAAAATTATGACAGCAACATAAGATGAACCTCCTTGTGACCAAAGCAGCTCTTATTATTAATAATTTAAGTATTAATAAAATTTCTCTCTGTTTCTAATTTTTTGGTCTAGTGGGTCACAAAAGATCGTCATTTTAAAAACTGGGTCCCGGTGCTAAAAAGTTTGGGAAGCACTGGATTATGCTGCAAGTCAATTTTCGCCTGAAGTACGTGAGCATTTGCCTGATATGTTACAGACCAATCCTATGCTTTCCTGCACTGCAGGCTACAGCAGCACTGAAATAGTCGCTGCTGTAACCTGAGGGACCAGGGAAGCAGCGGAGGACTCCTTGTGAGTAAAGCTCCTCCCTCTATAATGGAGATATTTGAGTCTGCATTAGTTACATTGCTGGCGAGTTCTTTAGAAATCCTGTGTCATGCTTATGATCTGATGGGGCAGGTCTCTATTGGTACCACCCCCTTCTGGGCCAGTCCCTCCTACTTTCCCCCTCCTCCTGCCCACGAACGCCTCACTCATACCCTCCCACCACACTCCCCACTCCCCTACATTGCTTGGCACCTACCTGGTCACCAGTAGTGGCCGGGCCTTCCTCTGCAGCGCTGATGGGGCAGTGTAAGCCTTCCCGCCAGCACCACTTACTCCAAGTATGCCATAAACATTCAATAGTCAATGTAGGCAATGGGAAATGAATCAAGTTTCCCTGTCTGAAATACATTTACGGTAACCTATTTTTGTTAAAACTAGATTCTGTTCGATTTAGAATTTTATTTTTGCGTGTTTCCTTAATTTTAAACAAAATGTGATCTATTTTTTCTTCTGACAACAGAAACTAATTAACTTGGTGTTTATCTGAACTGAAGCCTCAGGCCAGTAATTCACTGCACCTAATCAGATGCTTCTGTTTACATGCCGGAGGAAAGGAACTTGAACTGAGATTAGATGGAATAACTCAGCACTCTTTAACAGTAAAGTTACCTTCAAACAGTAATCAATAGTCATATCTATTCATCATTCCTAGCTTCTTTGTTTTATAAAATACATTTTGAATTACGGTACTTTTTTAAAAAAGAGCCACTCCTTTTATTGGTCTTCTGTTCAAAAGCAACATTTCCGGGGACTTCTGGACCCAAGAGGTGACCTACACTGCAAGCTTTATAATGGGATCAGATAAAACCAACAGCCTACAAATTTTGTCTAAAGAATAAATATATACTATTGCTCACAGATTCAAAGGATTTTAAATATAAGTAAACAGTTTCCCAGCTGCTAAGAAGTCAGAAACTCAAGGGGCACAGAGGTGTGTGTGTTCTAAAATAAGGACAATACAAACCATCTTATTCAATGGATCTGTTATGTTCTGAGATACACAAGAATCACCCAACAATCAGATCTAGTTACTTTTAAGAACTGCGTGGAGGTCAGAATTTCAGCAGGTGAGGCTTCTCTTATCACTGCAATACTGTGAGAGGAAAAGTGACACCTGATGAAATTCTGACTTCTATTCAAGCCTTAAATTCTGCTGAAAAACATACTTGGGCTGCACAAGATGATACTGTTCCCAATCTACACCATTAGGAAGCTTGCCTTAAACTGAATCATACCATTAGTCCATATAACACAGTGTTTTGACACTGACTGGCAGTCACTTTCCAGAGTTTCTGTCCTGGGTAGAGAGGTTAATAGTTGAATGTGGAACCATGTAAAGATTTTCTGCATGCTGCTGAGTTACAACCCCAGCTTGTTGTGTAGAGAGCATCCCAACTCACTTGGCATATTGGCCCCACACAGCGTCCTGGGGATAGAATTTCTGACGATTGCCTACACATATAAGATCCGATGCATGCAGCCCAAACATTTCAGGGTTGATTCCCCCAGAAAAATCCAGCAACTGACTACAGACAAGGAAATTGTTTTCAAACTCTCCTCCATTTAATGGGTCAGATTGAGGAACAGGTGTCTAATCTAGCCTTCTGTGTTGATGTGTACAGATGAGCATAGGATAGTGTTTGCTAATTCTGCTCATGCATACATTCAGAGTAATTTCCAAAAAAAGCCTACACATGTGTATAGGATGTGCATGTACACTGAATGTGTGATTAAAACCCCTGCTTCATTCGAAAGCAATGCTGAATGCCCATTCAATCAAAAATAGATAATGTGAGCAAGGATATGAAGGTACAAGGAGCCATTTGCATCTTGTAAAGTATATCAAGCACTACATTCTTCGGGTATAATCCTATCCAATTTTCCAGCAGGAGTGCAGCTACAATGCAGCCCTAAGGTAAGAGAACAAATGTTCCCTTACCTTCAGGAGGCCTCAGTGACTGCACCCCCCATCCCAATGGCACAGCTGCATCAGTGCTGAAAAGTTGGATAAGATAGGGCCCTTAATATACATAGTTAACATACAGCCCAACCTACCCAGGACTGGGCTGTCATGCTGAGCCCATTACGATAGCAGAACATACATAGGATTACAGACAGCACAAGTTTGAATGTCTCCCTAGATTTTAAATAGCATCTGATTTTAGACTTCATTTTATTTCACGCTGTTATTTTCAAAATAAATTATTCAGAAGCTGTACAGGTTTACTAGATAAGAGTACATTTTGTGTATTAAGAAAAAAGAAAGGATTTGAACATGCAGGTTCCCTAACTAATATATACTTTTCTAAAAAAAAATAAAAAATGAGGAAGCAGAGGCAGGAACAAATGTAAGAACATTAACAAGCCAAGTATATTACTATGGAAATGAAATGCCTTTAAACTCTTTTAGCCACCTCTTGATTACAGTGGTGCAGTCACTGTAAATTCTTTCAATTTATGCTGACATCACAATCATATGCCCCTTGCTGGCTCATCTTATCAGCTTTCTCCCACAGCTAGAACATATTTTAAACACTACAGCTCCCAAGTATAAAAATACATTGCTTTTTGGGTGTGTTTAGCAGACAAATAGTAGATGTCATGAGCTGAATTAAGGAAGGGTCAATTCTATCTCATTTAAGGTGCAGCACATTTAGCCTAATTTTCCTTTAAAACCAATGACTCAGTCTGGCTCTGGCCAGCTTTAAAGAAGTGAGACATTCATCCCTGGTGCTGAATTTCAGAGGACAAGAGACGTAATCTGAGATACCTGTCTATTCAGCAACTGTATGCTTGCATGGTGCTGGCTACAGCATTTCTAAGACTGCCATTACCTCTTAGTGCCTCATAATCAGGGCATAACAATCTCCTTAGATAGATAGATTCTTTATTAACGGTCATCCGACCAGCTAGTCACAAAACAACACAACAAAATACACAAAATTAAAACCAACATCCCTTTACACATATATAAAATCATAAAATCATCCATTTATACTCTCAATTTTCTTTCTTATTAACAATCTCCTTGAAGTTCAAATAACACTTTGATACCTGCACCAGTTGGGGGATCTGTTGAATTTTTTTTTTTTTTGGTCTATTATAAGGCAGTTAATGCTGGTAGAACACGTGTTTGGCCAGCATTAATGCCCAATAGGATTGGGCTGGAAGTCTCACAAGGATACTGGGCAGCACTGCTGAAAATGATAGCTGGGTAATAGCACTGTTAGAATATCTGAGTAGAAAAGCCGCTTATTTCATTATTGTGTTCAATGCTATTGCAACCTCCCCCACGCCCCTGTCCACGCCTCCCATTCCGCAGGCCGGTGGTCCGGGAGACCACCAAGCCGCTAGCCACTGGCCAGTGCTGGGCTAGCACTGGTGGGAGCCCAGTGGTGAGCCCCGCAAACATGCCTTATGGCATGTTGGGATAAATAAGAAAAATGAAAAGTGCTTGTGCATTCTGTTTGGACTGTTCATATTTAAAGTATATTGAGCCATGTGTCCAGTTATTAAGTTGGATAGTCTGTAAATGTCCAGTATGGTAAATGAGAAACAAATTATCTTTTATCAATTCTTCTGGGATTTTAGGACTGGGTCACATTAAGGATTGTAAATAGGCCTAAAGAGCTGGCGAAGTCTCTGTTTGAAAAGTAGTTTATCAACAGACTAACATTTGTATGGGAAAACCTTAGCCACGTCAGCTTTTCTTGTCTATGTAAACACCTGTGAAGTTTGGCACTGTCTTTTGTGTTGATGCAGATGAGCCATTTAGAGTAGCAATGCAGCCAAAATTCACAATTACCTGGATCAGTTTTATGAATTTGTTTAGGCTGTATTACAAACAGAGCACCATTTTCTCCAGAAGTTCCTCTCTTGTTCGGAATATTAAACAAGATTCTGTACACGTGATCAGCATTCAGCAGACCAGGCACACAAAGTCAACCTCAACTCAATGAAATTCTTGCTGGTTGATTAAATTGGTTGATTTCATGAAAGACACCTTATTTGTAGGGTTGGGCATTTGTTTTCAGAATGAATGACACCTGAATTGAATGGGGCTCATTTGATTTGGGTTCCATTCAGACGTAAATGGACAGACCTGGGAAAAAAGGCTCTGTTTCTGGAACACCTATTTATACCCATTTATAGGGGGGCGGGGGTGTTTTTACTTTGTGACTTCTAGAGATGTGAAGGCCCAGAAAAAACCCAGAAAAATTAAGAAAAAAACCAATTTTTTCCCATTTTTTTCCTGAAGACTTTCCTGTTTTTTTCTAAAAAATTGAAAAAAAAAGAAAAAATTGATTATGGAATGTTTTATTTTAACATGATGAATAAAATATTTTGAGACAAGCTGTTCAAATATTTTCCAAATCATTTCTAAAAAATATGTATGGTATCAGAGTATTCTAATTTCTGTGCACAGAGGACAAGCAAGTCCTAGGTTACAAACTGAACTCTTCAATGCAAGAACAAAATGCATTTCTTCCTTTAGGAGGTGCTGCCATTGTCACATGAAAATAAAAGGTTGCAGTTTCGTTTTTGCATGTGGGTGGGTATGTTAAGAACATAAGAACAGCCCCGCTGGATCAGGCCATAGGCCCATCTAGTCCAGCTTCCTGTATCTCACAGCGGCCCACCAAATGCCCCAGGGAGCACACCAGATAACAAGAGACCTCATCCTGGTGCCCTCCCTTGCATCTGGCATTCTGACATAACCCATTTCTAAAATCAGGAGGTTGCGCATACACATCATGGCTTGTAACTCGTAATGGATTTTTCCTCCAGAAACTTGTCCAATCCCCTTTTAAGTTTGGTTCTGTTCTGTCCTCTTCACAAGGCCTCAAGGCATTGGAAGAAAATAGAGTAACAAAAAGGACCTGAAAGTGTATACTTAATTTTAAAAGGTAAGAGTTTCCATTTATCTGATTCCGGAAAACTGAGGGCCCAAACCTATCCAACTTTCCAGCACTGGTGCAGCTGTAATGCAGCCCTGAGGTAAGGGAACAAATGTCCCCATACCTTGGGCAGTCCTCTGTGACAGCCCTCCCACCACTGGATACAGTGCATGCCCCATTGGCATGTCTGCACTGGCACTGGAAAACTGGATAACTGCATTGGGCCTGGGGAGTCCAATCCTGAGCTGCCCAGAGCGCCCAGACTCAGCGGCACTGAAAAGGGCTGCCGCCGAATCCTGCGCCTCCCGCACTACCACAGGAGGCTTCTTGGGAGAAGGGGACATTTGTAGCTACAATGGGGCTACTCACTTTACCACCGACCAAATGGTCGGTGGTAGAGTAAAGGCCGTCATGTAGAGCGGGCAGCCCTACCCAAGCGCCCTGGATCCTGTGGAGTTCAGCTCCACGGATCCTCCTCCTGCCCGACCCTCAGCACGCCTCCCACAAGACAAAGGCAGGGTAGGAGAAGAAATTGGGAAAGGTAGGGTGATGGGATGTGATAGACGGTTTGGCACAATGAGAGGATGCGGGGACAAAGGAGCGAATAAGCAGCCCATCCTGGGGCATTCCGTGTATAAATGCTTTTATGCGAATGCCCGAAGTCTACGAGCAAAGGTGGGAGAACTGGAATGTCTGGTGACAAGGGAAAATATTGACATAGTGGGCATAACGGAAACCTGGTGGAATGCGAAGAATCAGTGGGATACCGCAATCCCGGGCTATAAACTCTACAGGAGGGACAGGCAGGGGCGTGTTGGAGGTGGGGTGGCCCTTTATGTTAAGGAAGGGATAGAATCCAGCAAAGTAGAGATTGAAGGTGGGTCCGACTCCACCGTAGAATCTCTGTGGGTTAAATTACCAGGCTTGTGCAGCGATGTAATACTGGGGGCGTGCTATCGTCCTCCAGACCAGAAATCTGATGGGGACCTTGAAATGAGGAAACAGATCAGGGAGGTGACAAGGAAGGACAGGGTTGTAATCATGGGGGACTTCAATTATCCTCATATTGACTGGGTCAATTTGTGTTCTGGTCACGATAAGGAAACCGGATTTCTTGACGTGCTAAATGACTGTGGCTTAGATCAGCTAGTCACGGAGCCCACCAGAGGACAGGTGACTCTGGATTTAATTTTGTGCGGTACGCAGGACCTGGTTAGAGATGTAAACGTTACTGAGCCATTGGGGAACAGTGATCATGCTGCGATTCGTTTTGACGTGCACGTTGGGGGAAGAATACCAGGCAAATCTCTAACAAAAACCCTTGACTTCCGACGGGCGGACTTCCCTCAAATGAGGAGGCTGGTTAGAAGGAGGTTGAAAGGGAGGGTAAAAAGAGTCCAATCTCTCCAGAGTGCATGGAGGCTGCTTAAAACAACAGTAATAGAGGCCCAGCAGAGGTGTATACCGCAAAGAAAGAAGGGTTCCACTAAATCCAGGAGGGTGCCCGCATGGCTAACCAGCCAAGTTAGAGAGGCTGTGAAGGGCAAGGAAGCTTCCTTCCGTAAATGGAAGTCTTGCCCTAATGAAGAGAATAAAAAGGAACATAAACTGTGGCAAAAGAAATGTAAGAAGGTGATAGGGGAGGCCAAGCGAGACTATGAGGAACGCATGGCCAGCAACATTAAGGGGAATAATAAAAGCTTCTTCAAATATGTTAGAAGCAGGAAACCCGCCAGAGAAGCGGTTGGCCCTCTGGATGGTGAGGGAGGGAAAGGGGAGATAAAAGGAGACTTAGAGATGGCAGAGAAATTAAATGAGTTCTTTGCATCTGTCTTCACGGCAGAAGACCTCGGGCAGATACCGCTGCCCCAACGGCCCCTCCTGACCGAGGAGTTAAGTCAGATAGAGGTTAAAAGAGATGTTTCAGACCTCATTGATAAATTAAAGATCAATAAGTCACCGGGCCCTGATGGCATACACCCAAGGGTTATTAAGGAATTGAAGAATGAAGTTGCAGATCTCTTGACTAAGGTATGCAACTTGTCCCTCAAAACGGCCACGGTACCAGAAGATTGGAGGATAGCAAATGTCACGCCTATTTTTAAAAAGGGAAAGAGGGGGGACCCGGGAAACTATAGGCCGGTCAGCCTAACATCCATACCGGGTAAGATGGTGGAATGCCTCATCAAAGATAGGATCTCAAAACACATAGACGAACAGGCCTTGCTGAGGGAGAGTCAGCATGGCTTCTGTAAGGGTAAGTCTTGCCTCACCAACCTTATAGAATTCTTTGAAAAGGTCAACAGGCATGTGGATGCGGGAGAACCCGTGGACATTATATATCTGGACTTTCAGAAGGCGTTTGACACGGTCCCACACCAAAGGCTACTGAAAAAACTCCACAGTCAGGAAATTAGAGGACAGGTCCTCTCGTGGATTGAGAACTGGTTGGAGGCCAGGAGGCAGAGAGTGGGTGTCAATGGGCAATTTTCACAATGGAGAGAGGTGAAAAGCGGTGTGCCCCAAGGATCTGTCCTGGGACCGGTGCTTTTCAACCTCTTCATAAATGACCTGGAGACAGGGTTGAGCAGTGAAGTGGCTAAGTTTGCAGACGACACCAAACTTTTCCGAGTGGTAAAGACCAGAAGTGATTGTGAGGAGCTCCAGAAGGATCTCTCCAGACTGGCAGAATGGGCAGCAAAATGGCAGATGCGCTTCAATGTCAGTAAGTGTAAAGTCATGCACATTGGGGCAAAAAATCAAAACTTTAGATATAGGCTGATGGGTTCTGAGCTGTCTGTGACAGTTCAGGAGAGAGATCTTGGGGTGGTGGTGGACAGGTCGATGAAAGTGTCGACCCAATGTGCGGCGGCAGTGAAGAAGGCCAATTCTATGCTTGGGATCATTAGGAAGGGTATTGAGAACAAAACAGCTAATATTATAATGCCGTTGTACAAATCTATGGTAAGGCCACACCTGGAGTATTGTGTCCAGTTCTGGTCGCCGCATCTCAAAAAAGACATAGTGGAAATGGAAAAGGTGCAAAAGAGAGCGACTAAGATGATTACGGGGCTGGGGCACCTTCCTTATGAGGGAAGGCTACGGCGTTTGGGCCTCTTCAGCCTAGAAAAGAGACGCCTGAGGGGGGACATGATTGAGACATACAAAATTATGCAGGGGATGGACAGAGTGGGTAGGGAGATGCTCTTTACACTCTCACATAATACCAGAACCAGGGGACATCCACTAAAATTGAGTGTTGGGCGGGTTAGGACAGACAAAAGAAAATATTTCTTTACTCAGCGCGTGGTCGGTCTGTGGAACTCCTTGCCACAGGATGTGGTGCTGGCGTCTAGCCTAGACGCCTTTAAAAGGGGATTGGACAAGTTTCTGGAGGAAAAATCCATTATGGGGTACAAGCGATGATGTGTATGCGCAACCTCCTGATTTTAGGAATGGGTTAAGTCAGAATGCCAGATGTAGGGGAGAGCACCAGGATGAGGTCTCTTGTTATCTGGTGTGCTCCCTGGGGCATTTGGTGGGCCGCTGTGAGATACAGGAAGCTGGACTAGATGGGCCTATGGCCTGATCCAGTGGGGCTGTTCTTATGTTCTTATGTTCTTATGCCCTGCCAGCCTCTCTCCCTGGAACACCTCCCCATGTCCCCATCCACCCATTCCGCAGCCCAGCGGTCCAGGAGACCACCAAGCTGCGGAACTTGGGCCACTGCCTGGCGCTAGCCCAGCACCGGCTGGTGCTAGGCTAGCACTGGCGGGAGCCTGGTGGCGAGCCCCACAAACATACCTTACGGCACATTTGTGACTGTGGCCTGTGGCACGGAGCCATGCCGCCAACCACAGGATTGGGCTCTGAATCATTTAGCTACACTAGTTTATCTTTATAACCTTTGTGCAAATAATGATTTAATTAATACTAATCTGGTTCTTTATTTCCCCTACCCACAACCATAGATTAGTGTCTTCTTGCAAACTAGCCATTAAATTATTTTTCTTTCCTACTCCCCTCTGGAAAATGGTGAGACCTTTGTTGGCAACCTTCAGTCTCAAGAGACGATGGTATCGCGCTCTGAAAGGTGGTTTTGGAACATCGTCTAGTGTGGCTGAAAAGGCCAATTCGGGAGTGACAATCCCTTCCACAACGGGAGCAAGTGCAGTCTGACCCTGGTCTGTCTCCCTGGCTGTGGGCCTTCCTTCTTTGCCTCTTAGCCTCAGACTGTTGGCAAAGTGTCTCTTCAAACTGGGAAAGGCCATGCTGCACAGCCTGCCTCCAAGCGGGACGCTCAGAGGCCACGGTTTCCCACTTGTTGAGGTCCACTCCTAAGGCCTTCAGATCCCTCTTGCAGATGTCCTTGTATCGCAGGTCTACCTGTATGGCGCTTTCCTTGCACGAGTTCTCCATAGAGGAGATCCTTTGGGATCTGGCCATCATCCATTCTCACAACATGACCGAGCCAACGCAGGCGTCTCTGTTTCAGCAGTGCATACATGCTAGGGATTCCAGCACGTTCCAGGACTGTGTTGTTTGGAACTTTGTCCTGCCAGGTGATGCCGAGAATGCGTCGGAGGCAGCGCATGTGGAAAGCGCTCAGTTTCCTCTCCTGTTGTGAGCAAAGAGTCCATGACTTGCTGCAGTACAGAAGTGTACTCAGGACGCAAGCTCTGTAGACCTGGATCTTGGTATGTTCCATCAGCTTCTTGTTGGACCAGACTCTCTTTGTGAGTCTGGAAAATGTGGTAGCTGCTTTACCAATGCGTTTGTTTAGCTCAGTATCAAGAGAAAGAGTGTCGGAGATCGTTGAGCCAAGGTACACAAAGTCATGGACAACTTCCAGTTCGTGCGCAGAGATTGTAATGCAGGGAGGTGAGTCCACATCCTGAACCATGACCTGTGTTTTCTTCAGGCTGATCGTCAGTCCAAAATCTTGGCAGGCCTTGCTAAAACGATCCATGAGCTGCTGGAGATCTTTGGCAGAGTGGGTAGTGACAGCTGCATCGTCGGCAAAGAGGAAGTCACGCAGACATTTCAGCTGGACTTTGGACTTTGCTCTCAGTCTGGAGAGGTTGAAGAGCTTTCCGTCTGATCTGGTCCAGAGATAGATGCCTTCTGTTGCGGTTCCAAAGGCATGCTTCAGCAGGACAGCGAAGAAAATCCCAAACAAGGTTGGTGCAAGAACACAGCCCTGCTTCACGCCGCTTCAGATGTCAAAGGGGTCTGATATGGAGCCATCAAAGACAACAGTGCCCTTCATGTCCTTGTGGAAGGATCTGATGATGCTGAGGAGCCTGGGTGGACATCCAATCTTGGGGAGAATCTTGAAGAGGCCATCCCTGCTGACCAGGTCGAAGGCCTTCGTGAGATCTATGAAGGCTATAAAGAGTTGCTGTCGCTGTTCCCTGCATTTCTAGAGAATACCATATCAGTGGTGGACCTGTTGGCTCGGAATCCACACTGTGATTCTGGATAAATGCTCTCTGCAAGTACCTGGAGCCTCTTTAGTGCAACTCGGGCAAACAACTTTCCTACAACGCTAAGGAGAGAGATGCCACGGTAGTTATTGCAGTCACCCTTGTCGCCTTTGTTCTTGTACAGCGTGATGATGTTTGCATCCCTCATATCTTGAGGTACTCCACCTTCTCTCCAGCAGAGACAGAGAATTTCATGCAGCAGCTCAGTGACGATAATCTCTTTGCAGCACTTTAGGACTTCAGCAGGGATGCTGTCTTTTCCAGGTGCCTTGCCAAAGGCAAGGGAGTCCAGGGCCACGTGAAGTTCTAGGGTTGGTTCACTGTCAAGCTCCTCCAGCACAGGCAGGCACTCAATGTTGTTCAGCGCTTCTTCGGTGACTACATTTTCTCTGGAGTATAGCTCAGAGTAGTGCTGCACCCAGCGTTCCATCTGCTGTGTCCGATCCTGGATGACCTCGCCTGTGGCAGACTTCAGAGGGGCAATTTTCTTCTGTGTTGGACCTAGGGCCTGCTTGATACCATCATACATCCCCTTGATGTTACCTGTGTCAGCTGCTATCTGTATCTGGGAGCAGAGCTGGAGCCAGTAGTCGTTAGCACATCTCCTGGCAGTCTGCTGGACTTTGCTGCGAGCAGCTCGGAGGACCTGCAGGTTGCGCTCACTAGGGCAGGCCTTGTATGCTTCTTGAGCTCTCCTCTTTTCCTCAATGACTGGTGTCAACTCCTCAGAGTGGGCTTCAAACCAGTCTGCCATCTTGTTGGTCTTCTTGCCAAATATGGACAAGGCGTTGTTGTAAACGGCATTCTTGAAATGTTCCCATCTGTTGGATGCGTTTGCATTGACCGGGCCTGGAAGAGATTCCTCAAGCGCTCGTGCAAATTCCTCCACTTTTCTCTGATTCCGGGTCTTGCTGGTATCAATGCGAGGTCTTCCTTCCTTTTTCGTGTGGTACAGTCGCTTTGTTTGCAGTTTCACTCTGCTGCACACCAGGGAATGGTCGGTGTCGCAAGCAGCATCCTGATAGCTGCGTGTGATCTTGATGCTGGGAAGGCTGGAGCGTCTGGTGAGAATCAGGTCGAGCTGGTGCCAGTGCTTTGATCTTGGGTGTCTCCAGGAGACTCTATGTTGGGGCTTCGTGTTGAAGAAAGTGTTGCTGACACAGAGACCGTGAAGACAGCAAAACTCTAGCAGGCGTTGGCCATTCTCGTTCATCTTCCCAATGCCGAACTGACCTAAGCAAGTGGGCCACGAACTGTTATCAGCACCAACTCTAGCATTGAAATCGCCGAGGATGAACAATGGATCTTTTAGGGGATCTTTTAAGGGGATGAGCAGTGGTGAGACCAACGGGATGCAGGGGGAGGGGCAAGAGGGGCTTGTGGGTATCAGGAAATTGGAGAAGGAGCAGTGGTGAGACAAACAGGATGCAGGGGGAGGGGCAAGAGAGGGGCTTGTGGGTATCAGGAAATTGGAGAAGGAGCAGGTGAGACGAACATCTAGCATAAGGAGGCATTTTCACATTACAAGTTCTTCTGAGAAGAAAAATGTGATTTGCAAATATTGTCAGATGAAATATGCATTTCCAAATGCTACCAGATGGCAAAACACATTCTTGTATGTAACAAGTGTCCCGTATATATTAAAAAATCCTTCATGGATCTAAGTGAAGAGAACCACAATGATGAAAATGCACATAGTTTTTCTCAACGTTCTCGTTCAAGAAGTCCTCTTTCTACTCCATCTGTAACATCAGCAGCAACACAAAGTGTTGGGATTATATTTAACATGCTAGTAGTGATAATTTTATGCCAAGTCAAATTGTCCATAGTCATATTTTATGTTCCTAAAGTAACAGAATGACTTTCAATCTGGAAAAGAAAAAAAGTGCTAATGTAGCATTTTTTTCAATTTTTCTGAAAATTTACGTTTTTTTCTGGAAAAAAACGGGTTCAAAACCGAGCTTCAAAATTTCTAGAAATTTTACATCTCTAGTGACTTCATCAGTGCTACCTTTCCTACATATTTTCCCTGCTGGTGCAATGTCATCAAAAAAGCTTCCACTGCATCCTGGGGGGGGGGGGGCAGTTGCCAAGGTCTCCTATGGGTAATATTCATTCCCTTACCCAAGGGTAAGCCTCCATGGCAGAGAGAGGCTTACTCAGACCTACACCAGTGAAATCACTGGCTCAAGTATACTGATGGCATCATCAGTATACAAAACCACTTTGTGGCGAAGGTAAACATAACTAATACCAGCCAATCAGAATGTGCACAGCGTATGTCTCCTTTAAATTGGTCATAAAGATTTTCCCTGAGTTCAATTCTGGATACTTCTATAGTGATTTGACTGTTCAAACAATGTACTTTTATACCTACCCTTTTATATCTTTCCATAGGTTGATTTCTTGTGAATCACTGCAGCCTGGCTCCCTATTTTACCTAATGGAATTCAGAAACTATCAAGATGTGTTATAAAACTGATAAATGTTGCCTTATATTCATATACCCTGAAGATACCACATTTTGAATAGCTGGGCAGAAAAGGTATTCAGTATATAGGACTTGTTGAAGAGAATAAAGCCTGACATCCATAACCAAGTATGTTAATATATATTATCCAACTACAGTTTCAATGGTAAGTTGCATATCAAAGAAGGATTACATCCATTATACATATTTCTAAAAGGATTTTTACATAAGCCATAACAGCATGCCTGAACAAGGAGAAAGGTGGTGAATATTGATGCATCCATTAATGTTGCTTGACTGTAAATACTGAAAGGATGCAGACTCACTCATCCATCAGCCTGCTTGTCCAAATCCCATGACTTTGTTCATTTGATAGAGGGGTTGGGTGAAAGTAAAACTCAGATGATTATGCCCAGGTTCTGCTTGCTGAGGAAGAGCTGATGAAACCTCACACTAGAGACCCAGCTCTTTTCTGCAGCCAGAAATAAATATGTAGAACATCTTATAACACTAAAACTTCTCCATGACTCACCGCAAATGTGACAATCACACAGCAAAAAAAAAGTACTTATTACAGGAAGCCAATGAAGGTAGATAGAAGATGCTAGTGCTTAAAGCATTTTGAAATTCTTGAAAGTGGTATCATCTTGCTAATTAAACTTCATTACACTTGTGCATTCCCAAGGCCTAGAGATAAATTCCTAATCTCAAGTATTTGTAAAATTCTTTAATATTAGCCTGCTAATTATATGAGTATATTTGCTGCCACCTTCAACAGTCATGAAAATGTGGGCAGTGCAAGTCGGAGCAGTTTTATATTACATAAAGTGTTGCCATCTGATTTGTATTGTTGAGCAAAGACAAAGAGTGGCGTTCTGTGTAGAAAAGAAAAGCAAGTGTCTTTATGCATAATTATGTGCAAGCTCATTGATATTAGAGTAAAGCACTCCTTCCTAGGGCTTGCTTATACAAAACTTGAGTGGTAGAAAGAAGCTTTTGCATGTGCAGCTAGATTAATTAAATAGTTCAGTATGCTGTGTGAGGGCTCATTGACTCTGGAGTAGCAAAAACAATGCCCCCAGCATCAGGGCAGAACTTGGCACGATTAGTGATATGTGACTGGACCTGACCACTCAGCTCATCTTGAAAACCACTTCTGTGGAAAAAACCTCAATTGAGTTTTTTAGTTTAAGCATGTGACAGGCACAATCAAAAAGGTTGAAGTGGGTAGAGTTCAGCCCCTCTGTCTTTGAGTTTCTCCTTCCTCAGTTCAAGAAAGTGAGGCCTTGAAGGACCTCTTCATGGCTGGAAAGAGAGGGAGAAGCCCTGCAGGATGGCTTCTCCTTCCTGATGATTTTTGTTTTGTTTTGGCTTGGTAGAGAGGGGAACTGGCAGGAAGTACTGGATAGCAGTAGGTATGGAGAACAAACCCTGCTTTTTAGTCAGGCCCTGACTGCAAAAATCTGAACCAATTAGTTTTTGGGCACAATTCAAGGTGTTTGTTATTACCTCTAAAGCCCTTAATCATGTGTGATTCAAATACTTGAAAGATTGTCTCATCCCATATGTATCTGCTTGACCCTAAAATAATCTAGAGAGGCTCTCCACTACAGGCCACTATTCATGGAAGACAGCGATATGTGGGAGAGTCTTCTTGGTTATGTGGCCCACTTTGTGGAAGTCCCTGCCAGAGGATGTCTCCTCAATGTCACCTCACTTTTGTCAGTTGTAAAAGCACTGTCAACTTGCACTGTGATCGTCATGGATAATCCACTGGTCAGAATGGATGCTTGAAGTGCCCTTACCCTTGCATCTCCGAAATGAGCATGCCAGACAAAGGTTTGGGATGAAGGATCACTTTATTAATACAATCGGAAAATCTGCAGCAGGGCATAAAAAAATCTAAAAATGCCCCCCACATGCAGACTACTAATTTGGGGGAAACTGCACCAGCTGCCTACCTCCCCCCCTCTCCATGCATCACATCCATGCATCACATCCTGGTTCCAAGTCACCCCAGACATCGCCTGGCAGAGCTCATCAACACCAACCCCAGGGGTCAAGGCAGCCAGACAAGCAGGTACCCCAGAGGCCACGCCCAATCTAGCCTAGGGACTTGCCAGCCAGCCTCATCGACCCAGACAAGTATCATCTGAGCAGACCTGGATCACCCTCCCCCCCCCTGACCTTGCTGACCTTGCGGAATGTATGCCGGATTCCCTACTGCCCTGACTACCTTGCCTGCATGTCACCTTCCCAAGTGACCAAAGGCAAATAACTCTAAACATAACTCAACACCCTACCATACCAGTCTGGGTAGGTGAAAAAATCACCAGCCAAGGCCAATCAGGCTGGTGACAAAAAAAATTCCTACCAGGCCCCCTGAAAGAAAGCATGCAGCCTTCAGGACATTCAGCCCACCCAGTCCCCACTTGTGCAGCAGCCAATGAGGTGCTCCCATTTTCCTGCCTTAGCCTAGCTTGCTAGGAGTGCTGGGCAAAGGGGGGGGGGGTGAAGCTCTTCTGGGGCTTCACCATCATTTTGTTACCCTTAGGCCATTTCCCTCTATTCATGACAAAGCTGTGACCAGTTTCATTTCCCTAGCACAAGTGCTCCTCTCGTACATGCAGTGTATAACATGTAACATGCACCATACATAAATATACTTGTAATGTGTACACATGAAACATTTTAGGCAGACAAGGTGAAGGGCTATAGCTCAGTGATAGAGCACATGCTTTTGGGGCAGAAAGCTTTTTTCAGGCAGAAAGTCCCCACTTCAATCCCTAGTATGTTCACACAGAGAAAAACTTTTGCCTGAAACCAGGCAAGCCATAGATACCTATATAGTATTTGAGTTACACACACATTTTTCTATGCCCTAGTACTCTTGGGTGTAGGAAAATTAGAATATTGCTGATCCAAAGGAAAAATAAAATGGATTTTGTATAGTTTTTTTTAATTAACCCACATTTTTAAACATCCAGGGTGGCTACACATACTGATGGGTTGCAATCCTCATATGCTCGCTAGCAAGTCAATACTTACTCCCAAATAAAGATGCACAGATCTGAGTTGTAAACAAAGTTATAAACAAACACATTCCTTTCTGAAGTAACAAATCCCAAAGTTATCTTAAAAAAATACTTCCACTCCAAAATGAGACAGTTGGGGTTTTATAAGTCATCTGCGTATGTTCTGTTAAATAAAGAAAAGTCCAAGTTCTTGGGTGTGAGAAATGTATCAAATTTTTATTCTATTCATTTCCAATCCTACCTAACTCTGCCTGCACCAACACAGCCATGCCAACAGACTGCACACTGTGTCTTGCAGGGGAGTTTCAGGCTCCAGAAGTTTCCTGCAGGTTAGGGAACATTTGTGCCCTTGTTTGGGGGTAAGCCTTTGCCACCTGCATGGGTCTACTTGGATCAGAACCAAGTACTTTGTTGGCGCAAGTCTGAATTGAATGGGGATGGTGGATCAATCTGGGGACAGGATCTTGGGACCACTGCTGCCCATACGCAGCCTCTATCTACCACCTCTACCCATCTCCCCTCCATTCCACCAAATCTCCTCCTCCTCCCGCCTACCCTGTACCCTCACTGCTGCTGGACTTACCTCTCTGGATCCAGCAACGGTCCTCCCACATTGCTTAAAATGGCCAGAAACCAGAAACCATTTTACAACAGTGGAGCTGTGTTCTGCTGTCATAAAACCCCTCCACACATATTTGTTTTGCTTTGTGCTGAAATTTGTTTTACTAGCTGCTAGTGATCTCACAGCCACCAGTATTCAGGAGAGTTCCACAATACGTATAGTTCACATTCCAAGCAGTATTCATAGTAGCAGTGGATGTGCTTGTAACATATTCCTAGCAACAAAAGGACTGCTGTTTAAGTGGTGGGAAAACGTGATACTCCTACAATGGAATTGCTAACGTGAAGGAATATATCTGGATTGTATGAAGCAAAGATGTATCTGCTATACATTACGTTACTGTGCAAACTCCTACTACGTGGAAAAGTTCCAAGAAAAGACAACCACAGGCGAGTCATAGAGACATTCCTTCAAACTCTTCCTTGCTTTTTGGCTCCTGTGTTACATTTAGCAGATGCCTAACAGTGTACAATAACAAAGCTAAACCCAAGCTACTGTAAAGAGGCAAATGATAAGAAATCTGTGCCTTTATAGTAAAATTAGCTATCGCAAATTGATGAACTCACACCAAATGAGCCTCTGGCAGAAATCTCATATGCTGAATTATTAACTGGTAGATGTTGATAGCCTCGGAGGATGGAATGGGGATTTCATGTATGAAATATGGGCCCTTATCTGAACCTGCTTTGCAGTTCAATAATTTGACAATTGTGTCTGATGTTTTTATACTGCAAAACCAGTTTGATGATCTCTTTATGACAATTTGCTACTCCCAACTGCCGATACACTGTTTCCAAGACATTTGACTAAGGGCAATTGAACACTGCAGTTCCCAAGATAGTATTCCACTGCCTACTCTATCCAGTTTAGATTTTGTTCACCTCATTGTCTAAATTTCCAAAAAAAATTATGATTTCAATTAAAAAGCATATGATACAAAGACATAAAATGAAGCAGTGCCTTTATGAGTGATGAAGTAGACAGCTTCAGTCCATCAATCTCCTGTCCTCCATTCCATCCCCCTCTCTCTTTTGCCAATCCAGAAGGAGCAATGGGGATGAGAGAATGGGTGGAATTGGACACTCCTTGCCAATTCGCTGCCTATAGCCACCACCTGATTGTGCACTCCTATCTTGACGATCTGTGCTAGCAGCTCCTTTGCTGGCAGAGGGTGTAGCAAATGTGCTATATGGCACATCACAGCACCTGGCAAGTAAACAGCACCACCAGAGGGGCCTGTGCCACCCCACCAGTGTCACTCCACCAGCACTGCATTCAGACGCAGGGAGGCTGGCAGAAGTGAGTTTCATGCAGAGCAAGGGTTGGGAGATGGTGGTGGGAAAGCAGTCCAGCAGAAAGGAAGGAATATTTCTGGGTGAGGGAAGGGCAAAATGGGGCATAAGAACATAAGAACAGCCCCACTGGATCAGGCCATAGGCCCATCTAGTCCAGCTTCCTGTATCTCACAGCGGCCCACCAAATGCCCCAGGGAGCACACCAGATAACAAGAGACCTCATCCTGGTGCCCTCCCTTGCATCTGGCATTCTGACAGATCAGGCCTCACAGATCAGGCCTGTGAGGGGGTGGGATTGGCAGAGGCCTTCTCCACTGTATCCCCTCCTGGTCCAGCCAGCATTACACTGGAATGCTCGGACGTCAGCCAGTTATATAGCTGGCAAGGATCCAAGAAGCCCCATAGGGCAGGCTGGGGCATTACTTGGGGTAAAGGGGAAAATTTTTCCCTTATCCTGAGGAGACCTCCAGCCATGTCCTAACTTGTGCTGAATAAAGCACAAGCCATGT
Source organism: Tiliqua scincoides (assembly GCF_035046505.1). NCBI lineage: Eukaryota > Metazoa > Chordata > Lepidosauria > Squamata > Scincidae > Tiliqua > Tiliqua scincoides. Next base: position 35,855,230 of record NC_089822.1, read on the forward strand.
GGCCTGGCTACACCACAGCAGGTTAGGATTGGGCTGTTGAGTTGGCCTCATGAATGGGACGGCTTTGAGGAGGGTAAAGACTTAAGCAATCCCTCTACCTGCTGCTCTTCCATTCCTGTATACAGCCTTCTAAGACTGTTTTTCAGTTTTTGAATGTTGGGGAAAAGAGATAATGACTCTGTATCGCATCTATGGGTGAGAAGGAACATTTCAGGCTCAAGATTGCTTGACAAATCCAAGGATTCAGAAAAGTATTCCTTCAACTCAGCACTCAGGGTGTATAAATGCACACTGATTGTTACAACAGAATCACAGTATTAGGTGAATTCATTTCTTGCTTTACTCATTCATCCATTTTCCCAGTCAGTACATGTATTCTGCTGTGTTCACAGTTTTAGTTTGTAATAGTTCAGGAATGTGATAATAGCTATATGACTTAAATCTTCCTGTGGTCTTCTTAGATAATCGTACCACAACTACTATTATAATATTTCAAGACATGCACAAAGTACAAATAAACCCCCAATTTTACCATATGTCATGATCCTGCAGTAACTCGTGCTGTGGATGAAAGGGAAGACAGGCAAAAGCAGCTTGCCTAGTCCACTTCCCTGCTGTCACCAAGTAGAAGTTCTTTATATAGCTTCCTTCATTAAAGCAGCCTTTTGCCTTGGGAAAAATCGGTGCTTCCATTCCAGCCACAAGTACTGGGCAAAATGGAGTTGACTATGAGATGGAAAAACCCCAGAAAAGGAAGGTAAATGACCATTTACAGCAGAGTTTTTGAAAAATGTTTCAGTAAGCAAATAGATACAAGGATAATCAGTTGCAAACCAGTTTTTAAAAACACATTAGACAATGGGGAATAAGAAAGTAACAAAGATAAATGCAATCAGTTAACCTGAACAGGACTTATTCCCCTATTGTAACCAGATTCCAAACTAAAGCAATACTAGTGCATGATTCAGCTTTAAGTCCAGGGACAACTGTCTTTCTATTTGACAGCTCTCTCTGCTGCTCCCCTTTTCCAAGCAAAGCCTTCTGTGCTCTGGCTCAATTCAGTTCATGCATTATAAGAAACCACTGAACCTCCCTCCTAGATCTTGCCCAATCAGATGGCAGTCTTGAGTTTCATTTCTTTAAAGTCATGTTTTCTCCAAGCCTTTCTTCCCTTTTCCTGACTATTACTTTTGGTTTTAGTTTCCTAGGTTTACATACGAACTTCTCTGTCTAGCCCAGGGGTGTCCAAAGTTTTTGGCAGGAGGGCCACATCATCTCTCTGACACCGTGTCAGTGAATTTGAATAAATGTACATAAGTTTACATAAATGAATATATTAAACATGAACTTATAAGAATGAATGAAGGTCTTGCGATAGCTCAAGGCCTATAAAAGGCCTTGCACAAAGCAAGGCTGGCCTTTCCATTGCTGCGGCTACTGCATCACAGACTTGAAACAGCAAGCAGTGGAGGGAGCCCTCATCCCACAGCTCATGTAAGAGGTCAAACAGTCACCCTCACGCTGAGAGCAGCTGCGTAGGGCCACTGCGGGCTCCAACAAATCTCTGGAGGGCCAGAGGCTCATTGGAGACTGAGGGCTCCTTGAGGGCCACATTGGGAGTCCTCAAGGGCCACAAGTGGCCCCAGGGCTGGGGTTTGGGCACCTCTGGTCTAGCCCTACAGAAAAAAAACTGAAATATAAAAAAGTAATTATTTTCTTCTGGCAATCACTTTACAACACCGTGCAAAACATAAATCAAAATGGAGGCGACACATTCCTTCACACTCTTTCAAGCATCTTTGAAAGATAGCAGTCAACATTAGAGTGTGCAAATACTTCAGATTAACTGTTCACCACATGTTGTTGGCATCCTTCAGTCTCAGAAGACTAAGTTATCGCGCTCTGAATGGTGGTTCTGGAACAGAGTGTCCTCTCCAGTGCGCGAAGCCTGGGTAAAGTAGATATGGAGGATAGACTGTTTCCCATGCAGCAAATCCCCCCTCTCCACGTCGCTGAAATGGTCCAATGGAAAGGCAGAGGCCAATATGGTTAGTTCCAGCGGTGTTGCAGGAGTTGCCAGAATGTGACTGTGTTCAGCCATGAACTACCTCAGGGACTCCGGCTCCAGATTTTCCCTCGAGGTTGACTCCTGAGACCTTTTCCATAACTGGATGTAGCCACAAGGCAGTGGAGGTTTGGGATCAGTTTTCCTTCTCTCAGATGAGCTGCCTTCCCAGGCTAATGAGTCCCATCTACCCGGTGGCTGTTTAGTCACCTCCATAACTAGTTCAAATTTCAACTGAAGGCCTCAGTCACTAGTATAACTATCAACATGAAGGGCCACTTAATCTAATCACATGAGCACAGTGAGCCCCATGGAAATCAGTCTGATGTATCTTCCCATAGAACTGCAGTAATGTCATCTACAATATCACAACCCTTATTTATCCTTATTCTCCCTTAATCACAGGGAGCAGTCATCCTCTTGTATGTGAATACTTGCAAAGACAATAGACCCATTCAATATTCTTGCTCTTCAGTGGGAGGAATTTCCACTCAGAAGTTAACAGTCATGGTGCCTAGCAATCAAAAGGTGTGTCTACTTCTAATGTTTGAGGTAGAAGGACTCAAGGAGCACTTAACTTGATCTGTTGTGAAATGGTTTAAGTTTTGCTTGGTTTGCAAAGTGAGTTTGTATAGGCAGCAACAAAACACTCTTCTGCACACCCACTTATGACAGGAGTGGTCAGCACCTTTGTTGACTGGAAGATGGTTGTAGGCACCTTGGTTTTGCTACTAAGTGTACATAACTTCAGGTATGTGCTACAGGGAACTGATTCATGCATTACAAAATTCCTACTTTCCTTCAGGAAATAATGTGCATCCTAGTATCCTAGGATGTCCTACTGGACATTTATTTAACATGAATACCCCACCTTCCCCTTTAAAAAAAGGGACTCCCAAGGTGACTAACAAAACAAAATACAAGATCAACATTAAAATAAAAGCAGTAACTAACAATCACATGTGAACAATAAAAACAAGACAGAGGGGCTTCACAACATAATAGAAAGAGGGGTGCAGAACAGAAGGCTCTTCAAGAGCCAAGAAGGGAACCAATCTCAACTGAATGCTCCCCGATGAAATCTGGTGGAAATGAAATCATTGTGAGATTCAGGAAGCTGGATGGGCCCTTGGCCTGATCCAGCAGGGCTCTTCTTATGTTCAAGCCAAGAGGGAGGGATTCCACAACTGTGTCTACACAGTGGAAAAGGCCCTCCCTTGTGCTGTTGTCAAATGAGTGTGAGATAAAGGTGGCCTACAGGAGATCCCCTCTAGACTATCTCAAGGAGTGTGTCATCTCATCCATCCAAGTACCCTGAGCCATAGAGGGCTTTAAAAGTCAATACCAGCACCTTGGATTGCATCTGGAAACAGATTGGAAGTCAGTGTCACTGGAAAAGCAGTTGCCTGAAGAGTCAAACAATCTGCCTCCACTCACCACACAAGCAGCCACATTTTGTACTAACTATAGTTTCTGGAAGATTATCAAAGACAGACCCAAGAAGAGTGCGTTACAGTAATCCAGCCCTGATGTGACCAATGTGTGGATCATCACGGACTGATCTGGTCAGATTAGACATGGGCACAGTTGCTGCAGAAAAGCATGTCCCCCCACCACTACTTGGTGATCAGAAGCATCATGGGAACATGCAGCAGAAGTAACCATGATACGTGATCATCTACAGTTGGTTGTATGTTATTTACCATATGAAATGTTGGAATTTGGTAGCATATGAGTATTTGTACACATCTCCACTTGCTGAATGCAACCCAGTAAGGGAATTCAGGTCCCAGTATAGTGACAAACTGGATGACATGTCCTTGAAACAAAGACACTGAGGACCACCAAAGAATGAGTGAGATTGCTTGGTGTGCTGAAGACTGCATGCTTAACATTGCGAAGTGAAAGCAGTATATTGGGTTGCATTTATTCTGCCAGTCACATTTGTTAATAGTATCTCATGCAGCAAAATATTGATTACTCCTTAGTCAGCTAATACAGGCAGTGAACACAAGAGGTTGGAATAGCAAAGCTGGCTTTTCATCATATAAGGCAGACTTGTAACTCATCCCAAGTGAAAGACAAAAACCAATAGCCTTGCTCTCAGAATAAGAAGCCCTGCCACTAAACAGAGCTCTTCCAGGACAATAATGTATAAAATGGTGGCATTCTACATTTTTTTTGTTGATGTCCAGAAAAATCCAGTATTCTTTTTTCAGATTAGCTTAAAGATACAGGAGGTAGATACATATGATACGTATCTTGACAACTAATGATACTAAATTCAATTGGAATTTATTGTGGAGAAGTGCCTTGACATTAAACAAAAAACATAATACAAAGCACATTATCTTGGGTGTGACAATAGTGATAAATCTCACTTTGCTATATCAAACACCAAAGGTGCAATAAGACTTCACAAGATCATCCTCTGGACCATGCTGACACATTATAAAATTACTTGATAGTTTTAAAGTCACATTTTTAACTGTGTTCTCATTTCTTTCAATAAAACTGTAGATTGCTTACTAATGAAAGAAATGCATTACATATGTGAGAAGTTACTTCCTTTTCTGAGTCATCTGCAGTCTGCTCAGATGACAAGCTGCACCTGCTGAAATTCCCTCCTTTACACAATTGTTAATGGTCCAGGAGCCTTTCAGTTGAAACATTGGCTACCCCAGTCCACGTTAGTCAGAGGAGATGGATTCTCAGAACACAATGAGAAATTTTTTGGCAAGCTCTCTTCCTTTCAAACTTTCTACTTTCAAAGAACCTTCCCTGCATTGTTTCTCTGCCGGAGAACCATTGCATGTCTTGTAGAAGAGTCTCTGGGCTATGTCCCAGAATGAGTGCATACAAAACTGACAAGGTATACTATCTTGGAGCCTTACATTAACTTGCATGAAGTAAGAATGCAGACTTAGCATGCAGTAAGCACTCTCTGGAAGCTTCATTTGCACCATTGTTCGCCCTTAGGTACCTTCAAGAGAAGTTCAAGAGTTCATGCAAAGTTTTCAGGGAACTCTAGTGTTTTTTCAAGAACATTTAGCTAATAGCTTGGAATTTTGTCAAAGGGCAAAAATGTCAATAACTTAAAGAATCCTGGAAGAGATTTATTAGGATGGATTCATATTGGCACACATGATGGTTACTTGCCCTGTGAAATTCAGAAAGGGGAGTACTATAAACGTTGTTGCACATGTGTTGCACTAGTGCCTCTATTACTCAGGCTTGTATTTAATTGGCACTACAAGATCTATGCATAAGAACACCCCATAGGATCAAGCCAAAGGCCCATCTAGTCCAGCTTCCTGTATATCACAGTTACTGCAACTCTACGGGAAGATGCTTCCCATAAACTAATTTCCATGAGCCTCAGGGAGCACACAAGACACATGCATCTTATCAAGGACATGCAGTGCGGGAGCATCAGGTGAGGCAGAACCGCCCTGTAGTAGCCCATAGAAAAGCACTGCAACTGCCTCACTTGCTTACAACCCAGGAGGCTCTTCTTACACCCAAGAAAGCTGGTATAAGGAGAGCCTCCTCAGGTGTAAGCAGATGGGACAGCTGCAGTGCTTTTTCATGGACTACAATGGGGTCTGCCTCACCTGAGGCCCCTGCACTGCATGTCCCTGCACCCTATTGCACTCCCTTTCATCTGACATTCTGAAATAAACTATTTCAGAAATTAGGAGGTTCCACATACCCATCATGGTTTGTAACCTGTGATGGCCATTTCCTTCAGAATTTGTCCAATCCCCTTATAAAGGCATCAATGCCAGATGCCATCACTACACGCAGGATAAAGAAATGTCTTCTTTATTCTAACTCTCCCAGCACTCAATTCTAGTGGATGTTCACTGGTTCTAGTATTGTGTGACAGGAAAAGAACATCCCTCTATCCACTCTATTCATCCCCTGCATAATTTGGTATGTCTCAATCATGTCCCCCCTCAGGCATCTCTTTTCTAGGCTGAAGAGGCCCAAACACTGTAGCCTTTCCTCATAAGGAAGGTGTCCCAGGCCAGTAATCATTTTAGTCGCTCTTTTGCACCTTTTCCATTTCCACTATATCCTTTGTGAGATGTGGCAACCACCACTGGACGCAATACTTCAGGTTTATATATTTGCATAATCTGCTATAAATGGACTCCTAAAATACAAAGTACCTGTACATAATTATTCACATTACCAATTAATAATTTTATTTATTTATTTACCACCTTTCCCATGCTGAAGCAAATGCCCAAGGCGGCTATAATTATAGACATCATATTAGCCACATCCCACTTAAGTAAAAAAGAACATTCTGATTTGACTTGAACACTTCTGGAGTTGACTCTACGATTGCCATTTACCACACATGTCGGGCACCCCAATCCTCGCTCACATGCTGCCTGGACAATGTCCATTGGAAACACATCGTAAGGCATATTGCAGTGGTGGCACTCGCTACTGGACTTCTGTGCCAGCGGCAGGAGCAATATATGCACCCAATGGTAAGTATCCTACTGAGTAGCGGGAAGGTGTTTCTAGGTGGACGGAGGGCAAGAAAGGTGGGGGGGTGTTTCTGGGTAGGGGAAGGGTGGCCTGTGGAGTGGTTCAGGCCCGGGAGTGGGGCAGGGATGGCGGCAGCAGCTGCCACTGGATCCTATCCCCCCTTGAATGCCTGAAAGCCTGACACGGGATACTCAGATCTATACCAGCGGTTTGGCTAGTGCAGATCCAAGGAGACCAATGGAGTCAATGTTCCCTTATCCCAAGGAGACCTCCAGCTGCTGCTCCGGCTCTGCAGGATACAGCAGTGCTTCAGTGCTGCTGTACTGCATGGCACCTGGGCAGCATGGGATTGGGCCCTCATTTTCACACACAAAAACAGATGAGGAGGTAAACCTGCTTCTGCGCTGTAACAGCTTCAGACTATAGGTAGAAGCTCACTAGATTAAATGCATTTTAATATATGCAATAAATAAATCAATAAATCCCAGAATAGAGAAAGCTAGAGGTCTTGCATCTAGTTATGAAAGTGTCGACCCAATGTGCGGCGGCAGTGAAGAAGGCCAATTCTATGCTTGGGATCATTAGGAAGGGTATTGAGAACAAAACGGCTAGTATTATAATGCCGTTGTACAAATCTATGATAAGGCCACACCTGGAGTATTGTGTCCAGTTCTGGTCGCCACATCTCAAAAAAGACATAGTGGAAATGGAAAAGGTGCAAAAGAGAGCGACTAAGATGATTACGGGGCTGGGGCACCTTCCTTATGAGGAAAGGCTACGGCCTTTGGGCCTCTTCAACCTAGAAAAGAGACGCTTGAGGGGGGACATGATTGAGACATACAAAATTATGCAGGGAATGGACAGAGTGGATAGGGAGATGCTCTTTACACTCTCACATAATACCAGAACCAGGGGACATCCACTAAAATTGAGTGTTGGGCGGGTTAGGACAGACAAAAGAAAATATTTCTTTACTCAGCGTGTGGTCGGTCTGTGGAACTCCTTGCCACAGGATGTGGTGCTGGCGTCTAGCCAAGACGCCTTTAAAAGGGGATTGGATGAGTTTCTGGAGGAAAAATCCATTATGGGGTACAAGCCATGATGTGTATGCGCAACCTCCTGATTTTAGAAATGGGTTAAGTCAGAATGCCAGATGTAGGGGAGGGCACCAGGATGAGGTCTCTTGTTATCTGGTGTGCTCCCTGGGGCATTTGGTGGGCCGCTGTGAGATACAGGAAGCTGGACTAGATGGGCCTATGGCCTGATCCAGTGGGGCTGTTCTTATGTTCTTATCTAGGGAGGCTTTTTTGGCTTGTTTTTTTTTTAAGTAAAAGATTATTCAATCATGAGTTTGAAGTACCTGAAACCTGAAATATGAAGCAGCACAGCCCAGAAACAGGTTTGTCTTGTCACTTCAGAACTAAGCAATAGTTAAACATGCTCAGGTCCGACTGACATTAATAAGGACATAAGTACAGAGTGCAGCTCATGTTCACATCAATCTGTTATAACACATGTTTTATATACAAATTAACCTGCATGATTTCCTTTGAGACCATTATTATCTCTCAGCTGATAACTTGCTCTCAAAAGAAAAAGCAGGAAGAATTAAAAAGGAGCTATTACAAGATTTAGTATGCACACTTCCTAACAAAATCCACAACCAGAATTTTCAACTGGGACCACATATTAGTGGTTGTAATAAGTAGTTACAGCCTGGCGGCCCTGGCAAAAGGACTGTGGAGGTTAGCCCAGAAACAGAAGATAAATATGGCAAGTGACCAAAAAGATAATAAATTAGATTAAAACCATAGCTAATTGTAATTATTTCATCTCCTTCATATGACCTCTTCATTGGTGCACTGCAGTTCAAAGAAGAAAGGAATATGCGGGCAATGGTATTTTTGTTGTGGTTGATGATCACATAGTCTCCAACATTTCCCAAATGAAAAATGGAAGTACTGGGATGATGTGGTTAGCATGGTGGCACCAAACCCATGGGATGGATCCGGCACTGAGAAAAAAAGCACTCCCCGTTGTGCGCAGAGTTTACCATTCCACGCTGCTGCCTCTTATCTTTCAAGACAATCTTGTCAAAAAATCATGTCAGGCAGCCGCTTCCACCACCCATCACCCCAGCAGACTCTGTGCCCTAATTTTGGGGTAGAAGCAGATGCTCAGAGCACCTTTCTGGCCAGATCGGCTTCAAAGGTAAGCGGCGGCAGCACGGAACAGTAAGCGCTACACACAATGAGGAGAGCTTTTTCATAAATCAGCGGTCCCACATTTTGGAGACCACTAGCACAGTAGATACTGTTGGGTTAGAGAGCAGACATGGCAAGCTGTCGATGATAAAAATGCAGCAGGAGTAAATAGCTAGGGCTGCAATCCTATACACACATAACTTGGAGTAAGTTTCATTGAATTCAACATGATTTTCTTCTGAGTAGTCGTGCATAGGATTGTACTGCTCAGGGTAGGCCTTAGGGTCCTACATAGGATTGTGATGTAATTGTGCTGCTCAGGGTAGGCCTTAGGGTAATTTGACCAATTTGGGCCCAACACCTGGAGAAGCCCTGCACTAGGGCAGCAAGCCTGCAGGTGGCATCTTGCTCTGCAGTTATCACTCTGGCATGTCTTTCATGCCCAGGCATCGTGAGGAGAGCACAGCAAGTGGAACACTGCTGCTGGACTACCATCCCTCCTGTCTACCTGCCTGTCTCCGGGTTCCACTGGCTGAGAACCCTAATGACCGCAACCCCTAATCCTATTCCCCCTCAAAGCGGCTAGTGCCACTCATCCTAGGAAGTAGGGGTGGTACAAAAATGTTCAGAATTGGTACCCACAACTCCTAATGCCCACCCCTGGTGCTTCTGAGCAGTAATTACAAGAAAAAGAGAGCTCTGTATGCTTATTGGCAATCATTGCACAGTCACCTGGAAGGCAGGGATGATAAGGTCAACACCAAGTAGTATCCTACGTGAGTACATGCCAGTGATATCACTGCCACATCTGTTACCAGTGTATGCACCCCCTCAGTTGCCAGTCAGTGGTCACTTGTTATTTCCCACACTTTATCGCAAAAATTTTTATTCACAAATAAAAATTGGCCACAATTATTCACAAATAATAAAACAACGGTACTCAGTGGGAAAAGAAAAACTCAGTAATTGCACCACAACTACTAAATTTTCACCATATTAGACAGTGAAACAAGTGTAATTCAGAAAGTATATTATTCTACCCATTCAGAAATCACAATTTCATAAACATATTTTTATTGGCTAGGTAAGTGACCTAGCAGTACAAGAAAGACTGATATTGTTTCAGGTTTTGTAGTTCTGTCATATGTGCTACCTATTTCTAGGACTCCGACTTTACTATTATATAACAGCACAATCCTATGAAGGACTATTCAGAAGCAAGTCCTACTGAATTCCATGGGGCTTACTCTTAAGTATAGGACTGTAGCCTAAGGGCACTGCACCCAAAATGTTCTGCTTACTGCAATGGCCAATGGCTCTTCAAGCTGAGGAAGGGGTTTTTCACCCAATCCTATCTGAAAGCCTTTTCACTGGAGAAGCTACAGGACTGAACTTGAGCTTATCTGTATGCAAAACATGCGCTGCTATCATTGAATTATGGGGTAAGCAAAACATGGCCAGATAAACTGGGATGCAAGAAGCACAAAAAAACCAAAGAACTATATGCTCATGTAACTACTATTTTTCACAAACGTTTTAAATGAATCAGTGCAATGTACATTAATTTTATGGACTTGCTCATTTGATGCAAAAATGGCTACATATAGTCCACTGAATTGCAATTTTATTTTACAAATTATAATCACTTTCCACATTAGTGTTTAAGATCTATTGCTTTACTATACAAGTACCCAAGTTATTACTTGAACAAAAGAAAGGGAAGGCTTTAAATTAGTTAATTAATTATTGGAAAATGTCTGGCCTTTCCAGTACTACCAAATGACTCACTAATTCTTTTTATTCTAATTTTCTCCCTTTACACTCATCTCACTAGAGCTATTAAACTGTTTGCTTGATCACTGAATCCCAAATCTGTAGAACTCACCCTCTCAGCAGCAGTTTTCTTGCAGAGATCAGTTATGTAAAACCAGAGAGCTCTTAGGTGTCATTTGCAATCTTCCTATCATATATGCAAGAACAATGGTGTTTGGGAGATTTTTTTAATCACAAGCTTGGATATAGAAGATAACATTCTACAAGCAAAAACTCTGCAATCTTTTCAGCTAAGGGAACAATGTGCAAAAGAGAAAGGAGTATTTTTTAGTTTGTAATACTGTATATCAAATTATTTTTCATAAAAAGATTAGCTAAATTGAATTAAATTATTGCTGTTAATTCTCCAAAAACAGTGCCAGATCATGTAACAGAAGATTGACCAATAGCACATTGCATTTATTTTACAAATAATAAATTTCTGGAGTTCTCTGTCAACTTATCTCTGTCCAGAAAAGACAGAGGTTCCCCCTGGTCATCTGCCTGCTCTGAATAAGGTTGCACTCCACCCTGCAGGAGCAGGTGCGTACTTTGGGAGTGCTCCTGGACTCACAGCTTTCCCCAGAGAGCCAGGTGGCGGTGGTAGCCAGGGGTGCATTTGCCCAGCTCTGGCTGGTATGCCAGCTGCGGCCGTACTTGTTGATTGGACCTGACCACAGTGGTCCATGCCCTAGTGACTTCGATAATTACGATAATGTGCTCTACATAGGTCTGCCCTTGAAAATGGTTCAGAAGCTGTAACCAGTACAGAATGCAGTAGCCACGGTGGTTACTGGAGGTAGGCAATCCGATTCTGTTGGACAATTTGGCGATTGCACTGGCTGCCCATTTGTTTCCGGGCCCAATTCAAGGTCCTGGTATTGATCTTTAAAGCCCTTCATCATTTGGGGTCAGGTTCTCTGAGAGACTGTCTTCTCCCATATATTCTAGCCTGCCCTCTTAGGTCACATGAGAGGGCTTTCCTGCAAGTGCCGCCTTTCTCCCATGTTAGGGGAATGGAGACACGGGGGCAAGCCTTTTCGGTAGTGGCACCACAATTATGGAATTCCCTGCTGGGGAAATTAAAATCTACCCCCTCTCATATTTTAAACCGCCTTGGGCATCTGCTCAGGAAGAGGAAAGGTGGGGTAAAAATCTTTTAAATAAATAAATAAAGACTGTTCCATCCACAATGAAATGTCATGTCACCCAAAATGATATGAATGCTTATAAATCATTTTTTAAATCCCACAAAAAGTGGTTATTATTCTGTATCATGTTCATCATTAACCTGTTAGCAGCCTTCAGGATAGAATGCAGTAGCAACCACCGCTCTCCATTGCTAAATCCAATGAAACCTATTTTAAATTGGCATTAGTAACACAATTTGACATTTTCACTGAGGAACAGTCTCTTTTGTGGGCACTGGTGGACAAGGCTATCTTAAAATGGTAGCAATGGTAGTTTCTCCACTAGTATGCCAAAGTTTTTGACAGGGTAGAGACAAAGTTATAAAAAGGTTGACTGGCCTTCCCATGACCCAGAGACAAGAACTGAAACAAGTAGAAATAGAAGAAAAAAGAAACAGAGGAAGCAGAGGAAGGAATCTAGATGAAGAGAAGGGATAGAGCAAAGACATGAGAAAACAAGAACAAGTTTGTCTGGAAAGAAGAAAGAATTGTAACAGGGGGGGGGGAAATCAGTGAAAAAGAGTGACAGATGGAAGATTCTGAGGAAAGAGTTTAAGCATTCGTTTTTGAACCCTCCTTGGCTTTTCCTGAAATTTTACGAGACAGAAAGTAGATGAGTAATGACTGTAAAGGGATTTTTACATGAAGCTGCAAATTTACAATGCAGCTGAGAATTTTTTATGTAAGCAGTTCCTTTTGCAAAATCTGAAGCAGCATCCACAAGAGGCAGGCAGGGACTATGACAGTGATAGAGCACACGCTGCGCATGTTTAAAGTTGCAAATTCAATCCAATGCTCAGATTACAGGGAAGCTGAGGGAACAGTTATCTTTAGTTTTAACCTCTTTAGTGACTGTCTTTAGTCAGCTACCCTGGGTGGGGCAAAAATATGGCTAAGAGCCCAGTCCTATCCAGCACAGGAACAGTGGCACCAAATGGCTCCCATTGTATCCTGTGCTAGAACTGAACAGGTTGGAAATCTTCTGAGTTAGGGGACATTCATCCTCTTACCCCGAATAAAGCCCCAGCCTACTCAATGGGGTTTCTCAGAGCTGCATCAGCTATTTAGCTGGTACAGACTTGAGAATCCTAGAGTCAGGCTTTTGAGCCCAGGGCAGTGGATAGGATTTGGTGAAAGTGGCCTCTGTCTCATCCCTTCTCAGGGCTGTCCCACCCCCACCCGTTCCTCCCTTTCCCGCCCAGGAACACCTCCCCAGTGCCCTCCCACCTCCTTCCCTTGCCCCCTGCCACTCATCATTTACCTGTGTTCCAGAAGCAACCAGGTCTCCTACTGCGGCATTGACAAGGTGGCACAGACCTCCTTGCTGGTGCAGCTAACTTCCTGGGGAGTGCAAATGTTCCATAAGGCACATTTGTGATACCCAGTGCTAGGGCAGTATAGGATCAGGCTGTAAATCAGAGGGAGTCAGAGAACAGAACCTAATTATTTTAAATAGCATTACTCATCATTCAAGCACTGGCTCTCCACCACTAACATCTCAGGTAATGTGGGTGAAAAACACCTGTGTGTGTGTTCTTGAATAACTTCTTACAGTCCGAGTCAGTTTGCGCTTGAAAGAAGAACTATACGTGGCATGATGCTAAGCTTTTGAAAAAATTGTTTCAAAGATATGGTCCAATTCCATCCAACTTTCCAGCATTGATGCAGCTGTGCTAGTGGGGTATGTGCTGCATTCTGTGGTGGTGGGGACAGACATGGTGATGTCCTCAAGCTAAGGGAGTATTTTGTTCCTTTTCCTTGAGGCTGCATTGCAGCTGCATTGGTGTTGGAAAATTGGATAGGATTGGGCCGAAATGTAAGGATTACCACTTAGCTGAACCAATTAAATTTACAGAGCCGATTTTTAACAAACTATCCTTTCAATTAATATACTCTGGATTTTAAAAGGTGAATTGCTGTCTTCAAGTTTCAGGAATCAGACTAGAGTCACTGGGCCATTAAAGGTGTATAAAATAAAGGACTACGGGGTAATAAGCCATGGCTTAACATATAAACTGTCACTGAACAAAACACTTTCAAAGAATGTCACAGAGGAATCATTTTTGTATAAGCTTTTCATTCTAATTGTACTCTGATCGCAGCTGATCCTAGCACTTCTCCATTAGGCCCTGTAAATGTGAATGATTTTCAAAACTATTTGTGAAAGCTTTCGGTTCATTTCTGGTGATGGGGGTTGCTAGAACATGAGTTGTTTGAAGTCAAGACAAAGATATGACTATTTGCCTGCCTAAAACAAATGTGGGGGGAGAAGCACTTACATAGATGCAGAAAGAGGTCAAAATAAATAGAAAAGATTGCCAACTCTGAGTCTTGCAACCTTGACAACATGCTTATTGAAGAAGATTTTCCAAACCATCATTTACGTTTGGCTAGACTTGCTGCGTAAATTAACAGCTGATAAATTTTTCACATATGTATTTTGATTTAGCTGTAGCTGTGATTTAATTTTTTTATCTTGGAGACATTATCACCTCTTCACTCACACCTCCTGTCCATCTCCAGTTATTTCTGTAAAATCTTTAAAGTGGGTCCCTGGTGTATAACCTTTCAGGTTTACCATAGAAACAACTCTAAGTGGCTAATACAAAAATCAGCATAAGACACAAGAATACAGAACAAAAATTTATTTTTCTTTCTGTCTGGTGCACATTTTTATAATTTCAGTTTCTATTCAAAGTTTATCTGTAAGCATAGGATTACACATGACTGCATCACTCCACAAGGAATACTAGGTCTTTGTTGCGTTCAAAACAGCCTTTTGAGCCTTTTGCAAGCTTATCTATTGTATTTTTTTAAACTTATAAACAGAACATGATGTATCCGATTATTGCAATAAACTGCCCTGTTTGTATAAACTGCATAGCTCTCCACACAGCTCTTCACATGAAACATTTCTTCCGTACTGGTGAAGAGATATAAATTCACTCTTTCCCTCATTTCAGCACTGGATCGATAAAGCAAACAAACTGGTATAGACAGACAGAAGAGGGCAATGAGGCCTAACACCTTCGCTCCATACAACTAAATATGCATATAGGATCACCTTGGAAATGCATGGGACTGCTGACAAGCTAACAATCACTCAATCAGTACAGACATGAACTAGTGCACCACGTATGGCTTTCTCCAGGGCAAACAGACTTTCAGACTGCAGCTTTCTCCCCATGGGATAGAGCACAAGACAATGCATCGGCATGGGGAAATTTCAATAGGATTGGGCTGTCCTTCTTGTCTTGTCATTATTCCAAATAAGACTTTTTTCCTCTGGGCTGGTATTTATATATGGCCATGTTGATAATACATAATTAGTATGCATTTATCAACGAATTTTTTTTTCCTTGATTGTAGATTTTCCTTATCACCTTGTAGTCTACTCTGAAATGTTTGCTCAGCTATGCCTTCCCAAATATGTTCTGCACTTTGGCAAAAGTAGCCTGCATATAGGTAACTTTCCTCCTTCTAAAGTTAAGAGGTAAATCAAGCAGGCAGGAACTGTTAGGGTTCCTTTGTGAAGGCATGCTGGGTTGGTATAAGTACTGCTAAACTAAAGGAAAAGGAAGAATATGAGCCAAATGCAGGATATTTTCTTATTGGTTTTATCTATTAAGAAAGCCCGATGTCTCACTTAACTAGTGCAACTCAGTTCCTTTTTAATCTATACTCACATGCCAATCTAAATTTACATTAAAATTCTGATTTTTTTCATTATCAAAACCAAATCTGGTGGAACAAATGGACTGAATGGAGAATTCTAATACTCATTCTCAAAAGACTGGTCTCAATATTAAGTTTTATTCTTTTTCTTTTATTCAAATTACAGATTTGCAGTAACTTACTCATTGCTAGAAACAACAAATGCTCAACACAATATGAAGAGTTATGTCTGTCTCAGAAGTCTGGCCCTCATACATTTGATGCTTCCAAAAAGAGCAGATATTTGTAAAAATCTATCTTCAATCCTGAGATCAGTTATAATGTTATACAAATTCATTTCAGATATTCTCAGACCCGACATGGACTATTTGAGACGTAGCTGGATTCAGGATTCAAGGCAAAGCATGACAACCACAATAGAAAACGGATTTCAGATGAGTCACCTCATCATCTTTTGACCTAGGCTTATTTGGTAGAACACTGTATTTCATGCTCCCTGGTTCCCCTAAAAAGATTTGATTTTTTAAAATGACATATGCCTGAAAAGTGACCAGAAAAGTGACATCAACAACTCTATATGCTTTGGAATTGCTCTGCAAGCTTATGAATCGAGCTCACAAACAAGGAGAGCTAAGGAGAGCAGAAGAGTTTGATGTGGCAGTTTAGCAAGGAAGCATGTGGGAGAGTCCAGAGATTGCTGTTCGTGTACTTGCAACTTCAAGCAACAGGGATGAAAACACACTTCAAGAGAAACACACTGGTGACCTGCAGGGTATGTGCCAAGTTTGTTTTCCTACCAAAAAAGATATGAACTACTCCTGTGAAAGTGTAAGCTGTTTGCTGGAGGAGAAGGTGATAGAGCTTGAGGCATGCCTTTCTATACTGCGACTCATTAGAAAGGGCAAGGAGTTCTTGGACAAGAAATAAAATATCTGGGAAGGAAAAAAGAAGAAAGGAATGTCTTCTGAAGAAAAGGAAGCCACAGCACAAGGTGTCAATGCATGAAAACATGTGGCACAGAGGAACAGGAGAATCAGCAGAATTAGGAGATATTCTGTGTTCTAAGCAAGTGGCTCCAGTTTTGTTTGTCTGCCTACCACAGCCTGTCTCCTTTGGTAAAGTGATATATTTGCCAGTTTGGTTCCTTCTGGCTGGTACAGTATGGGACTGGGAGCTGGGATTTGACAGATTATTAAACAGAATAGATGCAAAAATATGGTGATTTCTAGGAGCTAGCAAGGGTTTGTTAAGAACAAGTTGTATCAGATTATCCTGGAACAGGTTCAAAGCCACTTGAAGTCAAACAAAGAGAGGAAGAAGGAGGCCTGCATGTCGCTTTTGTGCAGTACACCAGAGCCCTTTGGTCTGCCCCAATGGAAGCCCAGCACGCTGCATGGGCGGGGGGGGGGATGGAACTGTGCAAGGTTACCTCCCTCCACATACACAGATGGATGCCCATTCTCATTATGTGAGGGGAGGTGGCTGCCACAACTCGTCATGAGAAAAAATGTTCTAACTCTTTGAGCTGTCCAGCACCAGAACAATCTGCCCTGTGCAGTGGTGCATTCTCCCTCATTGGAGGCTTTCAAGCAAAGATTGGATGGCTGTCTGTCAGGTATGATGTACTAGTTGCCTGCAGTGGGCTGGTCTATATGACTTCCAAGTCCCTTCTATCTCTATGAAATACTTGTAATTGCTTTTACAGGTGATGCCTGATCTTCCACAGATTTTTCATCTGTGATTCTAACTCAAAGCAGGTCCACCATCTGCATTGAAACCCAACCAGGCCCGACCTGAACCTACCAAACGTGACTGGAGCAGAGCTCCAGTTGCATCTGGAGAGTGTACGGAGGGCCAAAAATGGTCACTTCTGGCATTCTGAGGGTCAGGAAGGCCAAGGGCAGCCTCCCCAGCCCTCAGAACATCCTCCAAACATGACCAGAGCACAGCTCCAGTCACAGAGGATTGGGTGCCAAGACCCGCAGATTTGATTACCTGCAGGTTTTGGCATCCACATGGGTTCTGGGAATGGAACCCTTGTGGATGCTGAGGCATGACTGTACTATCAATAAAATGCTGATTTAAAAGAAACCCTGATCCACAACAAAATGTAATATGTACTATGCACCGTTCTTCACAGTTCTATTGTTTGTGAATTGTGACCCAATTCACAAGATATTTGCCTGATAGATAGGAATATGAAACATCTACAAAACATCTACAATAGAATAGAAAAAATGCATACATTTTTACTGAGAACAGCCACTCATGTTATATGGCAACCCAACTGATAACGTTGAAAGGTTAGATAGATATTTATTGTTTCGGTCAAAGACCAGCAAAAACCAACACACAATACAGCCCTACAACAGGCGGAATTTAAAATTTCAACATTAAGACATTAAAATACATTAACATTTAAAAGATTAAAATTTCAACATTAAAATACAAGATTAAGATACAATAAAATAGCCATCATGGTATTGTGAACAAATAAGGAGCAGCAATTTAAATTTCCTCTCATGATTAATAATGCCCATCCGGGTTTTGTAAGCAGCAGCCAAAAAACTTGCAGTTGTTCTTAAAAGCTGAGAATTAGCACCTGAAAGAAGTTCCCTGGCCATTTCTGTTTGTGACACGCCCAAGAATTTTCTGCTCAGGGGAATAATGAACTTGTCTCGGATCCCCTAATAAAATGGGCAACAGAACATGACATGTTCAAGTGTCTCAACCTCCCCTGAACCACAGGGACACAGTCTTTCGGAGATGGGGATCTTTCTGAAACAGCCCTCGACAAATGCCGAAGGAAGAGCTCTCCACCTAGCTAGGAAGAAAGCTCTTCTCTGCCCAGGGAGATCTAATAATGAAAGGTAAGTGGCCAGGGCAGCTATATACCTTGTGTTGTCAGAGGCAGGAAAATCTGGAGATCTGCTGACATCTTCTTGTCCCTCCGTCTGTTTTATAATCACTCTTGCCTGATTCAAAGCCATTGCCAGAACAATCTCTAGTGAAAATCCCAAGTGTCTCAGCTTTGTGTGTACCGCCTTGAGCCAGGTAGACTGAAAATTATCAATTAAAACCAAAGATGTTAGGCCTTGGGTGTTAAAATTTAGACTGAGCCACAAATAAATGAATGCTAAGGCAATCTTGGCCTCGACTTTTAACAGGCCAGAATCAAGACGTAAGCTTGCATTAGATACATAGCTGGACACTTGAAATATAGATCTTAAAAATTTGGATTGGACACGTTCAAGTGAGACGAAGGAAGAAGAGGAGGGACCAAGAATTGTTCCACACAAAAGTTGGGGCAAGACCTTTGTGAGATATAATCTAATTGCTGCCGGAATATAATGACCACCTTTAACATGAAAGAACTTAGTTATTGCACTTGCAGACTTCTGGCCAGTAGCAGCCACAGATTCATGATGAGTGGTTCTAGTTCCAGTGGAGTGCAGCATCACACCTGGGTATTTATAGGAACTCACCTGCTCTATCTTATGGCCATTAATACTCCAGAGCCTGCACTTAGGTCTCTTGCCAAAGGATTTAATCTTGGTTTTCTGGTAATTAGTGACCAGCTGGTTTTCTTCACAGAAAAGACTAAATCTATTAAGGGCCCTTCTCAGTCCCACTGGGGTCCTTGAAAGGATAACTGTATCGTCCACATACAGTAGGGCAGATATCTTACAGTTAGCTAAAGCTGGAGGATGGAAGTCGGGAGAGCTCAGGTGATCGACCAAGCCATTTATGTAGATGTTAAATAAAAGGGGGGCTAGAACACAACCCTGCTTTACACCCTTATAAGTTGGAATAGCATTTGAGAGATGTCCATACCTGGAACATCTCACCTTAAGAGACGTGTTGGAATATGAAGCACGGATTAGAAATAATAATCTGCGATCAATGGACAAACTCTCCAGCTTCTCCCACAGTTTGACTCTAGAGAGTCAAAAGCAGATTTTAAATCAATGAACGCTGCATAAAGGGAACCAGAGTATTTTTCCATCAGATGTCACATGATTAAAGTGTGTCCATTTGTGGCCCTACCCTCTCTGAAACCAGCCTGTTCCTCTGCAATTAGGTTTTCTTGACCAGCCCAGCATTTAAGCTTCTCTAGAAGATGGCTAGCGTAAAGCTTACTGATAATACTTAGCAAGCTTATCAGATGGTAATTAGCAAGGTCCTCTCTCTCACCCTTCTTGAAAATCAGGACTATGACAGCCTGCCTCCAGCTATCAGGAATGCATCCTGTGGAATCAATTATGGTAAATAAAGAGGCTAAAAATGGAGCCCACCAATCCACATAGTTTTTAATCAATTCAGGACGGATGTTATCAATGCCAGGGGCTTTGCCTCTTTTGAGTTGATTGACCAATGGAATAACTTCATCTATGTGAACTGGAGGCCACTGGGGCAATGTTGAAAGGTTAAAACATGTTGGATAAGAATGCACCTATGAAACACAATGATATTATAAAAAAACCAGTCATACATTTAGCTTGCAGAACCAGTGATCCCTGGGACAGCATTCTGTATAATGACATCTGGGTCAGAATGAGTCTTAAAAGAGACAGCTAAAGAAATAGCTAAAAAACTGTCACCTGCAAAGAATAACGAGGTAAATTGGAACAGAACTGTGAGCTCATCTCACCTTTCTACCAATAGAAGTTTTTCCTTTACAGTATGCAGGTGAATGCACCACTTCAACTGTAGAATTTTGAAAGCCTTTCATAAACTTAAACACATGCCAATTACTTAATTCCCTTTGTTTCTTAATTATTAAAGTAGGGGGAAAACTTCATTAGGGAAAAAAATTAAACTATAAGTCATGAGCTAGTCACAAGAACCTGTGCCATATCCTACAAAGTAGAAATATTTTTTTAAACCTGCTAGAGAGATGTAACAGTACAATTCACAGAATTATGACTAGGAAACCAGGTAGGGAGCATGGATTAGAGAGTATGTGTTCTTTAATGAAATTGAAGAGAAGTATCTGTCAAAGAGCAGAAGGTGAAAGCACAGGAAAGCACATTTGTTTAAAATTCCTGTCTATGTCAATTTTAATATGTGAATATATATTCCTTCATATTGGCTACATCTGTAGCTGAACTCTGGAAGAAATCAAAGACAGTCAAAATCTCTAGGCAACTGTACATTTTTTTTTTTCCTGCTGGGGCATTCTTCATAATTAAATGGGACTGAAGTACTAGGACTTAAATGAACATACAAAGCTGCTTATAATGAGTCAGACAATTCACTAGTCTGATCTGCTCTGAGTGGCAGCAACTTTCAAAGATCCCAGGCTGTGCCTATTCTAGCCTTCCTACCCGAGATGCTTTGAACTGGAAGCACCAGGTATTAAACTTTGGGCAATCTGCCTGTGGAACATGTGCTGTACACAATTTAGCTATGGAACATGTAAAACATGTCCAGATAAACTGAGATGCAAGAGATAAATACAAACAAAACTCTAAACGCTGATACTATTTCCATTTTCAAAGGCTTTCAATGAATCAATGCAGCATGCATCCAATTTATGAACTTGCTCATTTGATTCTAACAGCCATAAACCATCCATTGAATTGAACAGACTATAATCATAATCCCAGCATTATAATAATACTGTTCAGAGATCCCATTGGTTTATTGTACAAGTACACAAGTTACTACCTGAACAAAAAAGTGGGAGGCATTAATTGTAGTTAATTATTGAAAAATGCCTGGCCTTTCCCTTATAAATAGGAGTATATGAGGAGAAGGAGTATATATAATATAAAATATTATATACATAATGTATATAAAATATACAATGTCCTATTGTATATTGTAAAATGTATACAGGACCAATCATGCACTATGAGAGGAAGCAAGAGGTAGCAATTATACATTGTATAATGTATATAAAATATACAATGTCCTATTGTATATTGTAAAATGTATATAGGACCAATCATGCACTATGAGAGGTAGCAAGGAATGTTACTGTGTGAACCACCCCTCGCTTACTCAGACTCAGTTTTGACAGATACAATTCTACCAAGCCTGCTTGTGTAAAATTGGATATCATGTACTTTTTATGCACAGGATGAAGTGAGTCAAACTCGTACATTTTATCCCATAAAACTGATGAGAGGACTGCAGTCTGTGACACTGCATACAATAGCATCTCCTATAATGTTGTTACTGTGGCCTTTGTTCGTCATGATTGACAGCTATTCTAATCAATGGGAACAGTGGATTCTGGGAAGCATGGGTCAAATAAGTACCAGTTTCCTGCCTCACAGACATCATTGAATTATATAGTACTGTTTCATACAGAACTTGGCTTTCCCAAATAGATCCCCCACATTATGAGAGGTATTAGTGTACTTATGTGTCACAAAATGTGGTGTAGGTCACTGACTCAAGGCGGCTTTAGAACAGGATTAGACAAATTTCTGCAGGAGAGATCTATTAACTATGATAATTAAATGGAATGTTCCTGTGCAGATACCTCTGAATGCCAATTGCCCGAAACAATGTGGGCAAACTGTTGCCCTTCTGTCCTGCTTGTGAGCTTTAGAACATGAATAATTTTTTCAGTTATCTGCCTCCTATACTTCATTTACAAAAACAAAAGTACCCCATAATGTAACCACATTGTCCTCCTTGTCTGTGAAACAAAATATAGGAACATAGTGATCAATATTCTACGTTGTAGATATTTCCATTAATTCCAATGAGTCAACTGTCATTCTAATGATGCCATGATAAAACCCTTATAATCATTTTTAAATCTCAGTGTTGTGACTCCTTAGTACTCCACTTCCTCCAATTCTTGAATAATCATATGAAAACTGAAAAATAAAACATTTTGCTGTGCAACCCACGCAGTCTCAGAACACCATATTCATTAATAGAGCCAAACCTCAAACTTGTACTGAACAAGCCAGAAGTTGCTTTCTGTGTATTACACAGACTTAACAGCATCATCATCTAATATTTCATTTAATGGCTCCCAGGCTTGTAACAGTCTGACTTTCCTTTTCAAATGCAGGCACATATAACACACACATTCTTATGAGATGGGAAAAGTATCTGAGAGAGCTTCTCACCACTGCAAAGCGGGCTCTTGCTAAGGATGGTAATTTTAAAAAATAGAGAACTGAGATGCCCAGATTCTTATTCCTTCCTTCTTGGCTGCAAATCATTTATGTAATCAAATTTTACGCTGAAGTCAATTATGCTGCTCAAAATTAAATACTACATCCAATTCACCAAAGTTTTCTGAAGTAGGTCTTTGGAGAACATTATTTTATTTGAAAAGCAAATTTCAGTATCTTTTAATAGATTGATGGATACACTATTTGCCACGAAGTCTATAGGGAACATTTTAGAATCTTTTTTTCTAGTTATGGAATACATTGCATTAACTATTTCTTCATCCATTTTGAATGCCTTTTGTTATTTTTGGGACGTGTATCTTTAGAAGAGCCCTTAAAAATAGAAGTGGGATTCAAACAGATACTTTAGGTACACCCAAAGGTTTGCACGTATCCAACTGATTTTTTTGTGTTCCTCTTTTGAACAGAAAATGTTCATAACAAGTCACAAAACTTTTTTAAAGATTCAAATGCTTAAATTTCTAAGTAGAAATTCCTTCATAGGCAATAATGGTCCCAACTCCCCTGCCCCCCCCCCACTGATGTAGCCATGCCAATGAAACACATGATGCCTCTTGTTGTGGGGGGGCAATCGTGGAGGTCTCTTCATGGTAAGGGAACTTTTGTTCCCTTTCCCTGGAGCAAGCTTCCACTGCCCAAATGGGCCTCCTCAGATTTGTGCCAGCCATTTTGCTGGCACAATAGCAAGGAAAGTAAGGGTAAGAGAAAAAGACCAGGAACAGGGGGTATGAATCTGGTTAATGCCTTGCCACTGAGATCCAGCTCCTCCCTCTCCTGCTCTACCTCCTGCCCACCCCACTCCCTACCAAGACACTCCTTCATTTTCCTCCCTCTCCCTGATCCATTCCTCTCACTGCTCACCCTCCCACAGGCACTTATCTGTGCTCTTGCAGGTAGCCAGTAGCATCAGAGGGCCACCAGAATTGCTGCCATTTGTGGCAGTGATGCTCTATCCATGCTGCCAAATGACAATTTGTGACAGTGGAACCTCTGTTTGAGCTGATTGGGCTATAAGTTCTATTGTTATCTCCTTAGTTTTACTAGTACTAATTTCTAGTGGGAAGCAAGTCCCATTGTATTCATGTTGGCAACCTTCAGTCTCGAAAGACTATGGTATCACGCTCTGAAAGGTGGTTCTGGCACAGCGTCTAGTGTGGCTGAAAAGGTCAATTCGGGAGTGACAATCCCTTCCACACTGGGAAGCAAGTGCAGTCTGTCCCTGGTCTGTCTCCATGGCTATGAGCCTTCCTTCTTTGCCTCTTAGCCTCAGACTGTTGGCCAAGAGTCTCTTCAAACTGGGAAAGGCCATGCTGCACAGCCTGTCTCCAAGCGGGCCGCTCAGAGGCCAGGGTTTCCCACTTGTTGAGGTCCACTTCTAAGGTCTTCAGATCCCTCTTGCAGATGTCCTTGTATCGCAGCTGTGGTCTACCTGTATGGCGCTTTCCTTGCACGAGTTCTCCATAGAGGAGATCCTTTGGGATCCGGCCATCATCCATTCTCACGATATGACCGAGCCAACGCAGGCGTCTGTTTCAGCAGTGCATACATGCTAGGGATTCCAGCACATTCCAGGACTGTGTTTGGAACTTTATCCTGCCAGGTGATGCCGAGAATGTGTCACAGATTGCTTCTTTCAAAAGCAGTGGGGGGAGGGGGAGAACCTGCTGTTTGAAAGCATGTCCAAAGCTTTGTGGGGCATGCCAAACTAGTTGGGTAGTTCTATGGGTTCTGGCTTAAAAATTAACATTTTACAGAAGGGGAAATGAGGACAAAAGTCTAAGGCACCCATGGTGTTAATAAATGAAACCTGATTTTACCTTAAAACCTTCAAAGCCCAACATGTTACCCATTAGACCAGGAGTCCTCAATCCTTTCAGCCCCAGGATCCACCTTTATGCACAAGCTTCAATACAAGATCTATTTTTCACATTTCTAATTGTATACAAGTGTTTATTCCCCCCTCATTCCATCTTTCTGCTTTAATCTCTCGTTTTTCTTTTAAACTTAATGAACAAGAAATGTAAAGGCAAATGATGGCGATGTCTCTGGTGTGACCCAACTTAAGCTGTCCCATGACCCAGTTTTGGGTCTCAACCCATCATTTAAACATAAGAACAGCCCCACTGGATCAGGCCATAGGCCCATCTAGTCCAGCTTCCTGTATCTCACAGCGGGCCCACCAAATGCCCCAGGGAGCACACCAGATAACAAGAGACCTGCATCCTGGTGCCCTCTCTTGCATCTGACATATCCCATTTCTAAAATCAGGAGGTTGCACATACACATCATGGCTTGTAACATAAACCTATTATGTACTTCAATTGGCTATATTCCGACAAAAATTATCCTTTCAATCTTAGAACCTCGTTTTTAAAAAGGGGACATTTACTCCTGAGGACCTTTGGTATCAAACCAAAATCACTCACTATTAGCAGGATGCAGGACATTTCTTACTTGGTACTATGTGAGGAGTGCACCAGTGGACAAAAAAAAATTCATAGGCAGCACAAATACATTTTTTTAAGCCAGCAAAAAACAATTATTCCAGGGCATCAACCAGTCTTTGTAAAATGGATGGCTGTCATAGCCAGGATTCGGTTCTTTGAAACAGAACATTCAAAGTCCTTCTGATGTTTTCAATTGGCAGTTTTTGATAGAACTAAACAATCATGAAATATTATTTCTGGTATTTCATAGTATGCATTCTGCACCATGCCACTTAATCTGACTGTAGCAGCAGGCTTTATAAAAGATTTCAAACAAATGAAATACGGAGAGATGAGGAAAAAACAACCACAACCTAAAGCGTTTCTTCTCAGACTCACTGAAAACTAAAAAAAACTTTTTGTTTTGTTCAGCAAGATAGAAACCATCTACACTCAAGTTATCAATAAAATGTTTCAAAAGATACTATTGACAAGAAGTGGTTGTTAGGCTGCCAAGGTTTCAGATGACTTCATTAGCATAGGTCCTGCTATTTGAGCCTATGTTGCTTCCAGTTCTTAAAATATACTGAAAGCAAAAAGACACATTTTTAAGACATTGAGTAGTTCTGCTTGAAGTTTAAGAAATGAGTGGTTAGTGGACAAAGTGCTAATGGCATCACTTTTGCATGCATTCTGGGGTCACAAAAAAACCCACATTTTCAATCATACTGTACAGCATAGCATTTGACTTCTCCTAAATGTATGTAATGGATAATAGCAAAGAAGGGGTACAATGTCAACAGAAGCCTGTTCTCAACAAGCCTTTTATATCTTTAATGGTCTTCTTTGAACCTCCTCAAATTTCACAACTGCTATTTAAAAATAACATTTTGATTATTTGGATTATCAGACAGACTGCTAATGGAGTTTCAGAAAACCAGTGGCAAATATCATTTGGATGTTTGCCACGTGTATTATGAAGAGCTGCTTTGGATCAGTTCAGCAACCCATTTTGCCTATACTGCTATTATCCCTGACTGGAAACACATCCTGAACTGTATTTGCTAAGGTCTCAGCAAAAGTTCTCCACAGCTGTGGTCTATGAGTGCTTAACAGAAGATCTTATCTTGGTGCACAAGGATGCTCTATCCATAGGCTACAGCTCCAAATAGCTTAGTTCATTACCACTAACTGAAAATCTGTTTTCATGAGTGATTTTACCAGCACAATGTAAAAGTAAATCAGAAATACAGTGTACACTTCCTTGGTTTCACTGAATGCGTGGGAGGCTGCAGGTCATTAAAATGGCTATAGAGGTTATTTGCCTTATCATAGTTCTTTTTGCTTAACAGTTCAAGAGTTTGCTTAAGAGTTCAAGCTCCAGATACACAAATAGACTGAAAAGGTATCACATGTTTGCTGCATCTGTGCGTTAAAGTTACCAAGTTTGGGCAGCATCCTAGAATAATGCAAGCAATAATAAGAATTTTTATTTGGATCAAAATATTCATTTAATTTTCAGATAAAATAAATATAAATTAAGGGAAACTTAGTGGAAATGTAAATGAATATGTTAGTTGCAGGCTGGGGATATATGTATGTTACACCAAATGTACAGCATCCAAGATTTTCAGTAAGGTAATTAATGCTAGAAAGAACTCTCATCATTAAATAAAATTGTGTTTCTTGCAAGTTTATAAGTTCAAAGGTTAAGAGTTAGAGTATGTCAATTTTTTCATATAATTGGAATATAGCAGCTTTTCAGTACAGCAGAAAGAAGTTGAAAAGTGTTGTTTAAGATTGCAAGTTCTTCCTCCCTGAGGGATTAAGAACAATTTGAGACTGATTAACCCATCATCCACTGACAATACTAGACTAGTCTCATCCTGAAGGATTGAACATGCATCTTTTACTCATGCAATCTACTCTGATTTTTCAAGAACAATACTTGGTGCTTGCCTCTCTCAGAAGTGTATGTAAGACAAGACATCACTGTGTTTATTATCTGTGGGTACTGATATGCAGTGAGGGAATGGCCTCAGGGGATATGAATTTCCACAACAAAGAGTAATGAGCTTGGTAATACCTATTTTTGTAACTCCATAATCTCCTAGGTGCAATTGTTTTTGAAGTTATTCTGACATGCCATTTCCTATCAAGTGTTAACCTTCTGAACAGCACCTTGAACTGACATACATACATAGCCCCAAAAAACTATAATGCCTACTTTAGAGGAATAGCATTTTCACAAACCCAATTGCCTTTTTTTAACCCATTTTTGCCTGGTCCTCAAGTGTACACATTCGGTCCCTGCTGCGTATATTCAACACTGGGCAGAAATTTAGGGCCAAAGCCTATCCAACCTTCCAGCGCCTGTGCAGCCATGCCAATGGGGTGTGTGCTGCATCCTGTAGGCAAGGGAATGTTTGTTCCCTTTTCTCCAGACTGGAGAAGTTGGATAGGATTGGGCACTGGAAAGTTGGATAGGATTGGGCCCTCAATCAACTAAGGCTGCACTTTCCTGGGAGTAAGCTCCACTGACTATAATGGGACTTACTTCTGAGTAGACAGGCATAGGATTGGGCTCACAGGCTGCAAAGCCCCTCAAAGCAGTTATTTTCATTGATGGGAAACACACAACCAACAAACCCACCTCATTACTCTTAACTGGGACTGAAGTACATCAGTGTGGTATTTGGCGTATCAGTGAATGTCCCAAATGTGGTTAAAGTCAACAATTACATGAAAATAATTTACTGGTACTAAATTTTTACCAGTTAGTACTAAATTATTACCAATAATTTACTGGTAATAAATTGGTAATTTGTTGAGGGACACAAACAAATAAACATCTGATTCCCCACTTTTTGGATGCACACAAACTGGATGCTGACAAACTGTGGAGGCTGCCAGTGCATGCACTTAGCCTCAGCTCAGCTCTCTCTCTCTCTGAGTGCTCTGCATTCACCACGTTTCTGGCAGCTGCTATGTCTATTGGGTTTGTGTATGTGTGAAGACAGGGGCTACAATCCTAGCCACACTTTCCTGGGAGTAAGCCCCATTGACTATAATGGGACTTACACCTGAGTAGACATGCACAGGATTGAGCTCTGGGACTGTGATTTGTGGAGCAGCAGCAACCCCAGCAGGAGGGGAGGGAAATGGGGGTGACTGGCTGCAGCACGAGCTCTCACAATAGGACTGCGCTGGCGGGGGCGGTGGCTGCATCCACTGACCCTGCGGGCAGGAGCTGCTGCGAGCATCCTTGGCCCCGCTCCACGAGGCGTCCTGCCCCCCCCCCCCGCACCTGATGCCCCAGCAAGATGGAAGGGCTGCCAGGCTCCTGGGGGCCCCGCTTAGCCAGATGCATCCAACCAGGCTGCCTGAGGCCATAATCCACTGCACGCTTTCCTAGGAGCAAGCCCCATTCAACAGAATTGAACTTACTTTGGAGCAGACCCGCGTCGGATTGGGTTGCAAACCAAGCCAACGCCAGGTGCC
Organism: Tiliqua scincoides; assembly: GCF_035046505.1. Taxonomy (NCBI): domain Eukaryota; kingdom Metazoa; phylum Chordata; class Lepidosauria; order Squamata; family Scincidae; genus Tiliqua; species Tiliqua scincoides. The sequence continues at coordinate 35,883,772 of NC_089822.1, forward strand.
TCTGCCCCTTGCTTGCTTGAGGGAGCAGGCCCCCTTTCCCCAGAACGTACTTGGAGAATAACCCACATCGCCCCAGATAAGGAAATAAGGACAAGCCTCATTTCGAGTGGATAACTGTCCACACACAGGGAGGAAGAGTCTGCCTTATCTCCATCCTCTGTGCTAGTGACAGCCCAGCCCTAGACAGAAATCAGTCCCATTATAGTCAATGGGGCTCACTCCCAGGAAAGTGTGGGTAGGACTGCAGCCTTAGAGCCTGATCCTATGCATGTCTTCTCAGAAGTCAGCCCCTTTATAATCAGTGGGGCTTACTCTCAAGAGCCCAATCCTATGCATGCCTATGCAGAAGTCAGTGGGACTTACTCCCCGGAAATTGGGGACAGGATGCAGCTTTTCAGCCCAATCCTATGCATGTCTACTCAGAAGTCAGTCCCATTAGAGTCAATGAGGCTTACTCCCAGGAAAGTGTGAGCAGCATGCATAGGATTTCAGCCTGATCCTATGCCTGTCTACTCAGCAGGCAGTCCCATTAGAGTCAATGGGCCTTACTCCCAGGAAAGTGTGGCGAGGATGGCAGCCTGAGCCCTTTCCTCTCCTGAGCCGGGGCTCTCCCAGGCACAAATCGCTGTGTTGAGAAGGATGAGAGGCTCCTCTGGGAACCCGGAGGGAGGAAGGGAGGAAAGAAGATAAAAATCTCTCCTCAGGCAGCCAGCACAGACCTGCCTGGGAGGCCGAGCAGTGAGCAGGAGGCATTTTGTCCTCTGCTCCAGCCTCTCGTGCGGTCCACAGCAGCGGCGGGTGCATCCCTGGCGCGCCCCGCCAGGCGGTTCAAGGCCGGAGCAAACTTCAAAGGCGCCGACGCTCCCTCTTCCTTTCCCACAGAGCAGCCGCGGCGGCTCTCCTTTTCTCCCCGGATGGCGGATCTCCCCCCCCCCGCCCCCAGCGAGCCACAGCCTCGATCCTTCTCCCAACTTCGGCCAACACTTGAGAAGAGCACCCGGGAGGCGCGGGCGAGGGATGCCCTGGCCGTCACTCTCCCGGTGGGCTCTCGCCCGGGCGGTGGGTGTCAGAGAAGCGCTTCTCCCTCCTTCTCCAGCCAGCCTCCTCCTCACCCACTCGAGGCATCGAAAGCCTGCTGGCGCTGCCCAGCCAGCCAACCAGCCAGCCGACGCAGCCAGACGGCTACGGAGCCCCCTCCCCGCCTCCCACACTGCACCCTTCAGACGGAGGGTGTCCTATTTAGGGAAGGGCGGGGGAGGGGCGCGCAGCAGCAGCAGCAGCAGCACTCCCTTCCCACTGGAAGCCCGCTCTGCATCGCAAGGAAGGCAGCCCTCGCCTGCCGCTTCAGCACCCCGTCCCTGTCCATCAAACAAGGGCAAAGGAAAGGGATAAGGCGGCACCCGGGGGCTCGCTCGCTTTCTGGCGACGAGGAGGGGGGGGTCTCTTGCTCTTACCACTCAGCCTTGCTGCCAGCCCGCCCCTCTGCTCCCAGGGGAGCCCTGCCCTCCTTTCCGAAGCGTCCAGGGCCCAAAGACACCCTGACTACAATCACAGCCACACTTTCCTGGAAGTAAGCCCCACTGACTATAACGGGACTTACTTCTGAGTAGACACCCCTAGGATGGGGCTCTCAGGCTGCCATCCTCTCGACACTTTCCTGGGAGCAAGCCCCATTGACCATAATGGGACGTCTGAGTAGGCACGTCTAGGATTGGGCGTGCTGTCTCTGCGGCGGGTGCCCATAATCCGATTAGATGAGAGAAATCCCTACCAGGAAAGAGCCGCGTCCAGCCACGCAGGTCCCTCGCCGTCTCTGCGCCTCGCTCCCCCCTCCCCACCCCCGCATTAATTCACTTTTTTCTGCCGACTTTGCGACCACTTTCCCCATCGGGGCGGGGATGCACCTGACCGCTGCTGCTCTCCCCTTCGGGAGCCCCCCCCCAGCCCAGTGCCCGAACCCCCTTACCTTTAGCGAACGGCGGGGCTCCGAAGCTCAGACCCAGCAGAACCCAGGCGGCCACCCAGTGGTTCATGGTCCTTGGCTCCCCCAAGGGACGATCCAAGAAGGGGAAGAGAGGAGACTGGTCTCCAAGGCGGAGAGGGGAGACTGGAGGAGTTGCGCGCCCGGCAGAGAGGCAGCAGCAGCGAGCCCTGCACCTGGCCACTTATGCCACCGATGATGAGGAGGGTGTTCAAAATGGGGGATGGGGCACAGAAGTCCTTCTCGTCTCCCAGCTCAGGGGGCGGTGGGAAGAGCCACCCTCCTCTTTCCGTGCGCCCAGTTCTGCCTCTCCTCGCCGCCTACGGAACCTATCCAGGGAGACCCGAGCGCAGCTCCCTGGCGAACTGCGGCCACGAGTCAATCATAGCTCGCCCAGAAGAGGAGAAGCGCCTGCTGCGGGGATGTGCCAGGTGGGGAGGGACGGAAGGATGCGCGCGCCTGCCTGGGTCTCTCCCCCTTCGCCTGCCGTGGGTCGGTGGCAGCCTCCTGGCTGGCTGGCTGGCTGCTGCTGCCGCCGCTGCTGCTGTAGGGAAGAGAACAATGAAGCGCGCGAGGCTGAGCAGTGGAGCCGCCTGGCAAGCGCGCTGTGTACAAACAGAGGCGGCGTGCGCCCGTCTGAGCCGAGCGCCACCCTCTCCCCGGCTCTTGACGCCTTGCCTCTCCGCTTCGCTCCGCCCTTCTCTGGAGAGGACCGCGGCCACACCCTGCCCCCTGATTGGCCCACCTTTTGGGTCTCTCCGTGCTGGGAGGGGCAGCGAGCTGGGAAAGGAAAGGCGAGGATGGACCCAGGGATGTCCAAGGGGGCTGTGGATTTTCCCCACCACCACATTCCTCATTGTGGAAGGAGCCTGGAAACAGCCACACCTGCATCCCCCCCCAGGTGAAAAGTTTGCGATTGAAACTGATGCTTGAGCCCAAGTCTATGCATGTCTACTCAAAAGTAAGTCCCATTATAGTCAATGGGGCTTACTCCCTGGAAAGTGTTGATAGGATTGTATCCCAAAACCCATCCTATGCATGCCTACTTAGAAGTAAGTCCCGTTATAGCCAATGGTGCTTACTCCCAGGAAAGTGTGGAGAGGATTGTAGCCTAAGGGCCAAATCCTATCCAACTTTCCAGCCCTGCCAGTGCCAATGGGGCATGTGCTGCATCCTGTGTTAAGGGGGTAGCCATGGAAGCCTCCTCTAGCAGGTAAGGGGATGTTTGTTCCCTTTCTTCAAGGTGGCACTGCAGCTGCATCAGTACTGGAAAGTTGAATAGGATTGGGCGCTGAGTCATCTTTGTCCAACATTGCGTATAGGCAACAGGGACCAAATGTATACACCTGTGGGCTGGGCAAAAATTAATATCATGACCCCTGAATGTGAATGTGAACTGAATATAAACTGGGAATATGAATCACAGTTGAAGACTGTCTTTTCATTAAGTAGCATTCAAAGTCAAAATGTACAGTAAATCCAAAATCTAGTCTTAGCAGTAATAGTAGTAGTTGGAGTAACGGCAGTAGTAGTATTTGTAGTACTGTATTAGTATGTTGTAATAGAGGGCCCAATCCTATCCAAATTTCCAGCACTGGTGCAGCCTCAATACTTCCCTGAGAGAAGGCAACAAATGTTCCCATACCTTGAGGAATCCTCTGTAACTGCCTTCAACACAGGAAGCAGTGCATACCCCATTGGCACAGCAACAGAACCTGCACTGGAAAATTGGATAGGATTGGGCTCAGAGGCAGGAGTTCAGGTGGAAAGCAGAAACTGCAGATCACTCTGAGAATCCTTTAGTAGGGCGGAGATTCAAACTGATGATTCCAGCTCTCGGTCATAATTAATGCACAAATCACTCTCCATTTCACAATTCAACCATCACATACGAATTCTGAGATTTTGCCGGCTTTCAAATTTGCCTGAGATTTTATGCCAGCTGCTGCTGGCAAGATACTTCTTGTTCTCTGAGGTGCCAATCTTTCCTGTTCTCTTGTTTCCTTGTTCTCAATGTTTCCTTGTTCTCTGAGAGGCACACTTTCCTGGGAGTAAGTCCCATTGAATACAATGAGACTTACATCTGAGTAGACATGCACAGGATTGTGCTGTAACAGTGCAAGCCTATACATGCTTACTCAGAAGTAAGACCCATTGAGTTTAATGGGACTTACTCCTAGGTAAGTGTGTTTAGGATTGCAGCCTGAGGTCCCAATCCTATCCGACGTTCCAGCACTAGTGCAGCCACAATGTAGTCCCCAGGCAAGGGAACAAAAGTTCCCATACCTTGAGGATGCCTCTGTGACTGCCTTCCCACCACAGGATGCAGTGCGCATCCCATTGGCACAGCTGCACCAGCACTGGAAAATTGGATAGGATTGGGCCCTAAGTCATTCATCTTTTTTTTATTGTGGACTCTTTAGAAAGGGTGGGTGGTCTAAGAATATTGGTTCTGTATTCAAGTCTGGCAGAAGACTTGATTGTGTGACATTGATTATGTGTAGGGAAAGCCATGTGTATATGTGGGGTAAAGGTGGGGCATGTTTAGCATGAAAGATACATTGCCACCATTCTTATAGAAAAGGGGGGTGAAAAAGCACATTCTTAAGAGGTCATGTCTGCAGTGTTGCAAGAGAAACTTGAACAATCCTCCTGGCCCCAGAAGTAACCATTGTTACTGGTGTTGCAAGCCTGGGTCTTTGAGTGATGGGTAAAGATGAGCCAGAAAGTTGAACTTTATACTTAAGGCAGACAGAAAAATGTCTTCCGTCCTGCAATAAAACAGTGGGAGGTTAGGTCTCCTTATTTAAAAACTAAGAGTCTTATGGTACATTTAATCAAATGATAAAATGAGTTATCCAACCAATGTTTCTCAAACTGTGGGTCAGGACCCACTACATGGGTCTTGAGCCAATTTCAGGTGTGTCCCCATTCATTTCCACATTTTATTTTTAATATATTAGACTTGTTGCTACCACAGTATGTGACTTCATTTGGGGAAATGTGACAGATCTGTACTTTTAACAAGCTACTATGTATATTCTTTTAACAATGATACTAAATGGGACTTATTCCTGGGTAAGTGTGGGTAGGATTGCAGCCTAGGACTGTTAAAAATTTTCCTGCGTGATGATGTCACTTCCAGTCATGACATCACTTCTAGTGGATCCAGACAGATTCTCATTCTAAAAAGTGGGTCCTGGTGCTAAATGTGTGAGAACTACTGATCTAATCCATGGAAACTTGTCTTTCAATCAATTCTTTTAGGCTGTAAGGTGCCACAGGACTCTTTGTGGCTTATGTTGCAAGAAACCTCAGTTTTTACTCTGGAAGTAAAAACAAATAGTAAGTCCATAGACCTCATAGTTGCAGAGAACATCATTAGCATTTCAAATTGTGCAGCCTTTGCAGGATGATGAACTGAATTTGCAGTAAGGACTTTCTAAACCCCTCCTTCTCCTCGCCCCACTCCATTGCCTCGCAGGACAAAATATGTAGGGAGCAGAAGGATTTTCTGAAGGATCATATCAGGAGTTGTCAAATACCCAGCTCTGCTTTTCAAAGGACATGATATATGATGCTGAAGTGGAATTTCTCTTTAAGAAGCAGGGCTTAATTTGAAGCATAACTCCGTCTTGGAATGTGTTTCTAAATAGTAGGCTTATATCCAAAACCTGAGAAGTGGAATATTAATACAAATAAGATCATCATCAGTTCTCTGATAGCTTTTTGTTTGTCCCAGATGGACAGGCTTCAAAGTGGTCTGGGTGGCCCCTTCCATTGGGTGGTTTAGTCAACGTTCACATTCCTCCATGTGAAAAGCTCTTGCTTCTCCTCCCCAAAACCACAGTCTTCACATCACTTACTTTGGTTTACAGTAAAACCCTCAGTTGCTAAGCCACCATAAAAGCTCTAGATCCACTTTTCCCTGAGCGGCTCCTGTATAACTGGGGTAACATTTAAAGACCCCAATCACAAACACATTGTGCATTATTGTTTTGGCCAATCTCTAATTATGACCTAAAAACCAGGCAGAGGCGGTTGAGTTGCTGGACTCAGAATCAGACAGAGGGTTTCCAGGCACTACAGGAAACTGCACATTTTCCAGAATTGTAGGAGTTCAGGAGCAGCAAGGGAAATTTTCCTTTTAGAACTGTACAGTTGGGAGAAACTCACCACTCAAAAATGTATTCAGTTCAGAAGTGGAGAGAGAGAGAATATAGTGAAGCAGAATATTGGACAACCTTAATGCTCTCCTCAAATTTGAATATTTTCAGATCATCTTGTACCATGAGACAATTTTCTAATTCTGCTGTAAGGGCACAGAATGGTGCTTTTGAATATTTTAGGATTGATAAACATAAGTACATTTATACATTTCTGCCTTCCTATTGAACATTTTCTGAAAGCTACTAACAAAACTTGTCTTACTATTGAAGAGCTCACAATGTAAGCCTATAGATGTTTATTCAGAAGTAGGCCCCATGGAGTTAAATGGACCTTACTCCCAGGCAGTAGGGGTTGGTAAACTTTCAACTTTAGGGATCCTAGACCTTCAACAACTGTGTACGAGAGAGAATTTAAGCAGGTGCAGCTTGTCATCCATGAGAAAACAAGCTGCACCTGCTGAAATTCCTTTACTATACAATTGTTCAAAGTCCAGGATCCCTAAAGTTGAAAGTTTGCCCTCCCTTGTTTACAGGATCACAGCCTTACAACCCAATTCTAATGAGGGTCTGCACTGGCTGAATGCCTGTTCTGTTGGTGCACACTATCACAAAAGCACCACAAACACTTTGCAACAGTTCAAGGCCCAGACACGCTGGTGGGAAGTCCAGAGCATTACCACTCACACCGGTGGTCTTTGGGAGGCCCACCATAGCAGGTCAGTCTAGCACAGCAGTGGGTGAGAGGAGGTTAGATGGTGCAGTGAGAGGAGAACATGATGACAACAGGGTGAGAATGAGCATGGGAGATTGAGTGGAATCAGTGGTGCTGGCAAATGCCCCACTTTCCAGGCTTGATCTGTTTGCACAGATCAATGCAGACTTATGCCAGCAACATCACTGGTGCAGGTCCAACCCATTGTGGTTGCTGGGCTTTATCCTGGGACAAGGGGACAAATGTCCTCTTACACTGAGAAGATCTCCAGTAGCCAAAATCCCCTGTGGGATGCAGCATAGCCCGTACTGCTACCACCGCATTGCTGTATGGGGATTTAGTGGGGATTGGGCTGTTAACATGTTGAGTAAAATCATTATAAAGCTGATGGAGAAAAGCACCAGGACAAAATCAGAGGTGGAGAGTATCTATTTACAGTAATTTACTTTCTTGCTTGACATTTCATGATTGTTTCCAGCTTTTTAAAAAGCCTATTTTTGAATGCTATGAAGGCTTCTTGAGTCTTTTTCTTTCTTTCTTTGCAAAGGCTTTGACGACTTTCCTTAAAAACTATTTTACACTCCTTTACACTCCTATCTCACCACTGGGATATATTTTGTCTCTGACATTTTATTTTTTATTTAATTTTATCCCATTAGCTGGTTGGAGGAGAGATTTATAATGTGGGCTATGTCCTTTTTATCTGCTCAAAAGAGATGAAACCACCCAAGTAATAACTTACGTTTATACAGTGCATTTCCTCTCTAGAATCCCAGATTGCTTTATACACTCTATATATACAGCAATCACTCCATCCATCACTGAAATGCAGCTCCCTCTCTGGTGGGCTTCTTGGAACAGTCATGCACACCCACATAAGAGCATCAAATAAGAATGCTACTTTCTGAATATAAATGTAAGAAGATCTAGAGTAGATGTACTGCGCTCACACTTAACCAACGGCGTCTGGTTAAGAAATGGGATAACATGTGGAAATCTTTCTGCCACTATAACAAAATATGGGGTCAGAAGTGACTAATGCTGAGATTAGTTGCTTGTATAACATGGGAGGGTTCAATACACTGATGTAAACTTTGGACATGAGTAGGGTGACCAGATGTCATAACCACAAAAGAGGTCAAGGCACTCCAAAATGTAGGGCATCCAAGAAAAATGCAGGACATGACAAAATAAAAGCTAAAAACACTCATATATTGATTCCATGTGGTTAATTAAAACACTACAGGTGCAATCCTAACCCCTTATGTCAGTGCTTTCCAGCACTGGCATAGTGGTGCCAATGGGACATGTGCTGCATCCTGCAGTTGGGTGTCACTCAAAGTAAGGCAATGTTTGTTCCCTTACTTCAGAGCTGCATTGCCCTGCAATTGCCCTGCATCCTGCAGTTGGGTGTCACTCATGGAGGCCTCCTCAAAGTAAGGCAATGTTTGTTCCCTTACCTCAGAGCTGCATTGCCCTGAATTGCCCTGCAATTGCATTGTCAGTGCTGGAAAGCACTGATATAAGGGGTTAGGATTGCGCCCTACTTTACTTATTATTAAATTTAAATATATTACACACAATTTATTATATATAATTTATTAATTACAAGAAGGCTATGCGCTGCCTGCAGGGCCTGCTACAGGGAAAAGGAGGACATTTTAGTTCTTTTCCAGGACACAATGCAAAAAAAAAGACATGTCCTCTTTATGAAATTTGAAAAGTGGTATAAAAATCTCTTAAATAAATATATATAAAGTATAAATAAAGTATATATAAGTATATAATAAGTATATATAAAGTATAGACTCACCCAAAGCTTCTCCATTTTTTTTTTTTTTTTTTTTTGCCATAAATATGAAAGTTGGATACTCCCATCCTTAAATGTCAAGTGTTCTGATTTTGTTAGGGCAGTGCAAACCATCACCTTTGTACCATAAGAAAACCACACTTTCAAAAGGGGGAAATTCATGAAGTATACTGAAAAGGAAATAAACAGTGAATGAACTTTTAAGAAAAATATTATCTGAAGTCTTAAAAATGGTACAATTATTTTCCCTTTATGGACACATGCATATGGTCACACAAATGACAGCCCAATCCTATCCAAACTGTCCTGAGAGTAAGTCCCATTGACTCTAATGGGACTTACTTCTGAGTAGACACGCATAGCATTGGGCTGCCAGTGTACTAAAACCTGGTTGCAACATTCTTCACTGTGAAATAGGGACACACATGAGCCATTTTGTTGAAGTCAGTACAGTAATTGAATTGTTCTAGATTTTTATGAAGTTTGCCATCACTGTTAACTGGGCTAAGAGACCCAGGCTAAGAGGCCTGTTCAAGAGGCCTAAGATGGGCTAAGAGGCCTTTAGGAGATGGTTCTCTTATATTTAGTGGGGGAGAACAACTGTCCCTACTCATCTGAGCAGAGCACCTTTTCTAGTAGCCATTTCCTAGTGTCAGATTTGTGATGTTTAGATTGTGAGTCCTCTGGGAGAGGGAACCATTTTAAAATGATTTCTTACTACATAAACCGCTCTGCACACTTTTTTAAAAAAGAAAAGCAGTATATAAATATTTTATAATATATGTATAATCACTGTTTCAGCAGCTGGCCTGTCTTCCTTCCTATGACTCAGCTGCACTGATGCAGCTGCAGTCAGCCCCATGGTAAGGGAAACTGTTCCCTTTCTTGAGGAGTCCTCTGTGACTTTCTCCCCACCACAGGATGCAGCATGCATGCACCCCACTGATATGGCTGCATCAACACTAGTAAATTGGCAGAGTTGAGCTGTTACTCTTCCCCTGCTAAACAGAAGAGGAGCACCATTTGTAAAAGTTCTTCTTTGGTCAATTAGCAGGAGGTGTCAATGTATCTAGAAATTGAGATGAACAAAGAAAATAATGGCTTTGGGACTCCTTTTTTATTATTAAAACTGTTATTCATCCCATTATTCATTTGAATTTACTCCTGCTTGTTCTGGGACCCATTCATAGAATTTTTTTTCCTGTGGACCCCATTCATTTGTGTTCCCCTCTTTCTTTTACAAACATTTTGTTGATACTACCTTAGCAGTGATGCTAGAGCTCTCCAAAGCAGCTACCTTCTGGCAGATGTTAAATACCTAGAGGTGGGTGAAAATGGTTTTATTTTTTCCACGATTCCGGTGTTTTCCAAAGTTAGAAGTGCAAAAGCAGTGTTATGTGTTTTTATTCCAAGGTCGCATTTTTATAAATTATAATTATAAATTATAATTGCTTTAACAGTGTACGTGGTATGTGATATAGTATGTCACTTGGTATGTGACTTGGTATGTCAGCAGATGCAGCCATATGCATGTAGAGTTGATATAGAATATGTAGATGTGTTAATGAATCTTTTTTTTTTTTTTTGTAGTTTTTGGGCAGGTTGGTTTTTCTTTTTCTTTTACAAAAATGAGAAGTGGTGTTATGTGTTTTTATTTTGTTTTCACAAACAAAAAATGAACCAACCACCTCTACAAATACCATTTTGTTCCAGGACTTCCACTGGTGGCTGCTACACGGTTACAGAAAAATGTTGCATCTCAGCAGTATGGTATTCAACATGGTGTCAACTAGAGGTGGCTGTGTCAAAGCGATCCCACTTGTGCTGCCTCTGGTCAGGCATAGACCGCCCCATTCTGATGGATTTCAAGTGAGATGAATGGGGTTTTGAAATAGGAACCCCAAATGGTTTAGTCATCCTCCCCCCCCCCCATTTTTCTGGTGTTCAGAGGTGCAATGGCAGCTAGCTCATGATGAGGTAAATTACACCTCTTGTTCAGCTGTATGCGTGGCCTGTTTCTCTGTTTCCACATATGTGCTTTAAAAATACAAGCAGCCCAATCCTAACCCGTGTTGGAACAGGATGACTGGCTAGCCTGCCCTGTATACAGAGCGGGATTGGGGCTGCCTGCGGCTCAGCCTGGGGAAGGGAAATTCATTTCCCTTACCCCCGGTAATGCTGCAACAGCCCTAATGAGGCTGCTCAGGTCTCTGCCACCTCTTTAGGAGCTGTGCCAGGTCACCTAGCAGTAGGGTCAGAATCCAGCCAGTGTCAGATCCTGGTCCCACCCTCTGCTCTGCCCATGGGCCTGCCTACCGCCTGCCCTGCCCCTGCCCTGGATCACCTCCATACCACCCTCCCCCCAACCTCCTCAAGCCCCTGTGCCAGGCTGACTTAGCCAGCGCAGCCTTACCATTGAACTGGCTCCAATTGCCTTACGGCACTTTTGTGGACTTGCACAAGGGACTTGCACTGGCCCAAGGGCTAGTCTGGATTGCACCCTTAATCACATGATCTCATGAAAAGGGAATATAGAATATTGTTTCATTCCCAGTTATAGAATCCAAAGTTTCTCTCTAGGATCCTGGTCTACAGATACAGTATGACAGCATGATTGGGACTTCTGTCACTGCGACGTAGGAGGTCTGCATTTGGTTCTGGTGGATGTAGCTCTGCTTGTAAAGTGTTGGGTGGATTTTAATATTGTGTTGCTATGTATTTTATTTAGCACCTATTTCTGGGGAAAAGGTATTACCTGTAGCTCACTTAATATTTTTCCTCCAATTTCCCAACCTTTCTATATTTTCAATGTAGCTGTAATGATACTAATTAGTTTGTATCTGAATCTTGTCTTTGTGAGTAGCTAAGTCCGGATGATCTCCTCAAGGATGGTCCAATAACCAGTGACAGAAACTGCAGTTGTTATTTCACCTGTCTTTTTCCTGCTTTGGGCCTTTCCAATGAGTTGTAAGCAATAAATAGTTGAGTTATTAGGAGTCCAGTATATGCATCCGTCCTCACACATTCAATAATTATACCTTATTCAGAAGTGGCAATTCTTATGAAGATTTTCAAAATGAGGCCTTGATTTCTCCTTCAGTGCCTTCTCTTGTTGCCTGTGTCAATAACATAACTTTGTATCACAAAATCATTACAGCACAAAAGTATCTCAGCTTCACTTGGGACCGACATACTCCCATTACCAAAACAACAATTGTGAACAGTTTGTCCCTGTCACTAAATCTTATTTCCTCTTCATTTCAAGATTTCCAAGAAAACAAGCACACAAGTTCTGAGTTACCTTGGTGACCTTCAAGTATCATGTCACCTTCAAAGTATCTTAGATAGCTGGTGTATTGTATACACCAGTTTTAATTTAAAGATTAGCTTTATCACAGCCTCCCATCCAAGTGCTGACCAGATCGGAGAATGTTTACCTTGTGAAATCAGATGAGCAAAAAGCCAGAGGTAGAGATAGTGGCAGCTTATGTGGCCACCATCTCAATGTTTTAATTAAGGCCCATAAAAGCAACAAGTCCACCTGAGCTGTTTCTGCTGGATAACATTGACAGTACAGGGAAAAATACAATAAAGACTGGACTGATTCAAACAACCAGTGCCGAGAATAATACAAGCATTTTGGTATGATGATAATATGGAGAAGCAATAATTAGTTGCCGTTTTTAGGCCAGCAATCTACGAATCTTGGCTCGAAGAATACATGTTTTATCCGTGTTTTGGAATGGGCTGAATGACAGTCTCAACACATGCTAAAAGGCGCTGTTATTTCCAGTTCACATCCTGCAAAACTACGTAATTCTGAAATCTTCCATGGCTATTTGTATACGAAAGGGGAAAAAAGGAAGATGTTTATGCTTATTTCAGCCTCAGAAGCAAAGGCCAGGATTTCAATAACCTGCACAAATTCATATTTGTACACCCAGGGCATACACTGAAGTAAATAAGTTTAAACATTCTCACTGATGGGGCATATGCTTGTCCTTGGGCATGCTAAATAGCTCTTTGAATCCCATCCATAGTGCAAGCAATTCCATTTTTAAAAAAGGTATTTATTAGTGTATGTTTTATTTTGGCAGAATGAGTCTTCCGGATGATGACCAAAAAAAAAGTTCATGATAGGTCAAGAACAAAATGTACTCAAATAGTGGTTAAGTAACACCTGATCTTAAGGAGTGTGTCTTTATAAAGTGCTTCTTTGTCCAGCACTGTATAACAAAAGAGAAAGTAATGTCAAAGTGTTTATGATAGCCTACTCCTGCTTTCTGTTCCCATTTCAAATAGAGAAAGTCCACACCCATACAAATTTATTTATTTATACAGGTATTTATATACCGCCTTTCTTTGTCATGAGATTTCACCTCAGACTTTAATCCAAGGCGGTTTACATAGGCAGGCTGTTCTAAACCCCCGTAGGGATTTTTACAATTGAAAAGTTCTAGTCTTTCATAGAACTCCTAGTTCCAGCTGGATTCCTTCCCGGTCTGGCCTCTCTCTGGCCCTTCGCCTCCCACGCTCCACTTGACGGCAACTCCTCTCTGCCACCGAGGGTCAGCTCATCAGTATATCAGCATGTCGTCAGTTCTCGGGTACTTCCAGTTGTTTCAAACTACGTAGTAGCCTCAGATCTTCAGGCTTACAAGGCGGCAGCTCTACCAACAGAGCCAGACCTCCTGCCCATTTTGCAGAATGAATTGCACATTTTAAAAAACAAAACAAAAGCCTCAAGTTCTCATTCCTAGGTTCTGAAATGGCAGGCATCCCATCTCTAACTTCCGTGCCAAGGGCATAGGGATGCCAGTGCAGCGTAAATTGAACCCTATGCTGGCAATCCCATGTATGCTTACCCAGAAGAAATCCCCATTGTGTTCAGTGGAATAAACCCTCAGGAAGGTGTGTCAAGGGCTGCAACCACAGACTGCAATCCCATGCAGCCCATTCCAGGTTCAAATCTCACGAGATTTCAATGTCACCATGCTTAGCTACAGCTCAGATGCAGGATGCATGTGCAAAATATGCTAGCCTGATGTGATGAGACCTCCTGACATCGGGTCCGCATCTAAGCACAATACCTTGTTTCTGCCTGTTAATGTGATGGACACACAGTTGGCTTTTTCCCCTTCCAGCGGGCAGCCTAGTCAAGACTTGCAGCTGCCACTTGGGCTATGTGGGCCCTCCCCTTATCATGAACCTTCTTGGGGCTTTCTGGGGAAAGGGAGGCAGGTCCCTATCTCCCAAGGATAAAACTATACATGTGTATTGTGTTTCATTTCTTGTTATTATTGTGTATAGGTTTTATTGCACTGGAAGAGCTGCATCTGAAAGGGAAACACACATAGGTGGGGTAGCCAACCTTCTCTTCCCAGCAGGGTGATTGCAGCATTGCAAGCTATCCAACATACTCCCACATCACAGGTGCCAGTGAGATCTGGCAGCACCAGTCAGTTTGCTATGTCGGTTTGCTGACAGTTTGCTGTGTGCCATGGAGTTTGCAGAGCCATAGGAGTGCGGGTGGGAGAAGTGGTTCAGTGTCTAGACTGGGGGTGGTAGTGACTGGACTGGGGATGTTCACTTCACTTCCTGGTGTCCTTGCATGTGAGGCAGCAGCCTGCAGTGGGCAAGGAGGTAGAGACACAGAGCAGAGGCAGCAAGGCAACAGCAACAACAGTTCCACATGTCTTGCACTGCTTGGGAGCACATTCCTATGCTTGTCTACCTCAAGGCAAGTCCTACTGGACTCAGTGGGGCTATACTCAGGGAAGTGAGGCTATGTGTATACCTGGGAAGGAAATTAGACAACGCTGATGAAGGATGGGAGACACCTGTTTCCAGACAGGGACTGCCTGCTTGGTGTCTGTGAGGGAGGACGGTGCTCCCATTGAGCAGGCAGATCATGTTTTCTGCTAGCATTTCCCATGGATAGGATTGGGTCATAAGGTTTCAAGACTACACACTTACCTGAGAGGAAGTTCCATCAGATAAAATTTCTTGCTTCTGAGTATCAGATTGTATCGGACTGTATTGTGCTGTACTACAAGCCAAGCTATAATTCTCATTCATTCATTGGAAAGGTGCAAGGCAACAATCCTATACCTATGGGAGTAAATCCCACTGAACTCAATGGAACTTCAGAGTAGATAAGCCTAGGATTGTGCTGTCAGAGTAGCTCTTGCTTAAATCTAATGGACAAGTAAGTACACAGTATACAGAATACAAATCTCTCTCTCACACACATCTCGCTATTGCCTATATATACTGAATATTTATCACTTCTGTTTCTCAGTATATCGTTTATTTAGGTTGCTTTGGGAGTATTGGCATTCTTATTCTCCTCATTCCTTACTTCACTAATGGTCAAGCGCCCTTCTCTATGTACAGATTCCCTGCTGTCTAGAAAGCCAAAAGTAATAAGGGATCATTGTGACCAATATGTTTTCTAGCAAACTGACTCCAGCAAGATTGTGGGGTTGGCCCAATGGTTTCAATCAGTACATGAAGTTACATAGTGAAAGCAATCTCAGTTACTGCTCAGAAAAACCCCTTGACAGATGCTACCAGAAGCACCAATGTTGGAATTACAACAATACAAGTGGAACTTTCAGCTGTTAAGGCCTCTCTGCTCCAGCAGCAGTTCAGATCCAGCACCTCAAGAGGCAGGACCAGCTGGACCAATGTTAGACCCAAATGCAAGATCTGATGCTAGGCTGAACATGGAGCCAACAGCTCCAGGAACAAGAGTCCTCAGAATCTGCATTCCTCCTAGACCAGTTCACCTGAAGAACCAGCCCCTTCCATACCTGGAAACTCCAACAAGCCAGGAGGGGCAGAGAAGGACTTCAAGGTTCCAAGCCAGAGGGCTACCCCTCTATCACACTTCCTGCCAGTGGTGTAGCTAGAGGGGGTGCAGGCAGACTGCAGCAATTGCACCAGGTTGCATGCTGTCTGGGGCAAGAGTTTGGCTGCCTGCCAGTGCAATTGCACCCCCTCCAAACTCTGCTTGTGCCTCTTGCAAAAAGTGTCAGAAAAACCGGCACCCTTTGCAAGATGGGCAGTGGGGATTGCAGTCTCTGGTCACTGCTCCCCTTGTCCCTGGGGGCTGGGGGGTTTGGAGCATGCAGGCAGAGCTTGGAGTGGGGAAAGTCACAGAGGAAGGGGTAGCTAGTGGCCAAAGACTCTAATCATCGCTCACATCTCTTGGGGAAGGTAAGAAGGGGGGAACCTGCGGTGGGGGGGAGGTGGCAGATTTTTTATTTTTCAATTTTTTAAAAAAGAAAGTCACAGGTGTGACATCACACCTGGAAGTGATGTCACTTCTGGGTGTGACATAGGGAAACATCATTTTTAACTTTGCCCCAGGCTCCAGAGTGGCTAGCTATGCCACTCCTTCCTGCTCCAGGCAGCAGAGAAGATTTGCTGCTAATTGGGTAAGAGGCACTTTTTCAAGTGGGTGCTCCTTTTTTTAGCAGGGGGAGAGTAACTGGCCCACCTCACCCCAGCACTGTCTGTTCTAGTGGCTGTCTGCTGGTATTCTTTGCATCTTTTTAGATTGTGAGCCCTTTTGGGACAGGGAGCCATTTAGTTATTTGATTTTTCTCTGTAAACCGCTTTGTGAACTTTTAGTTGAAAAGCAGTATATAAATACTGTTAATGTTAATTTGAGGAGGCGAGCAGAGAATAATTTAAGAACCAGAGCTCTGGTTCCTACTGGAGCAAGACTCAAAGGCTGAGTTCTGTGTGTTCCTATGCCTCTGTCCTCCATTGTTGCCTCACCTCATGGAGTTATGAGGTGGAAGATGCTTTCTACCCACCAACCCCTGCTAGTCTGCTGCTGAGAATGAAACAGGAGCAGAGGCAGAAAAAGTTTTCAAAGAAAAAATATTTTACTCACAGTTCACAAGCATGTACATCTTTGTTGACTTTACAGGTCGTAAACTTTGGAACAGGGAATTGTAGGACTATTTCCTTTGCACGGGTGTGTTTCAGACCTGACGGCATGGTGGATTCCTTGTGGCTGGTCTGCATGGAGGATGGTCTGCATGTTTGAGGGATCAGGATGAGAGAAAAATCACAGTGAAAGTTGTTTTGCTCCTTTAAGAGAAAAGACATGAGCACCCATGTATCTTTCCTTGTAGAAGGTAAAAGCAGATGGAAGAGAGGCCCAAAGCAAATGGATAAGAAGTCCTTCTTCCCTAAGCCTGCTTTTCCCTTTCAGATTACAGCCTCATTGTATTGTACAAACCACCTGTAAAAAAGAATAACAGGACTACATGTATTGTGTCATTCTGCTTTAAGAGATTCACCCTGCACAAGAATCCAAAACAATGAAAATACAATCCTAGACATGTTTAGCTAGTGTAGTGAACTAACAACCAGTTCAGGTCAAGAACTTCTGCAGCAGTTTTAACCTTGCCAGTAAAGAGTCTCACCAAGTAGACTCTGAACCTGTAATTTCCCAGATACATAAGTTTTTACCTGCATTCGGTGTTGTAAGTCTGTGTATTGATGGTGAAAAGAACCTTGTAAAGTATCTTGTTCAGAGGCAAACAGAAAAAAAAACCCCACGCACAATATGGTTCTTTTCTTTTTAAAAATCTTATTTTCCTGCACTTACATTGCACCGTTAGTTTTTAACAGCTCATTCACACTTGACTCAGAACCCAGGGGAGGATCCACTAAATTACAATAAAGTATTTAATGGAGTTGTGCCATCTGTGTTGCAGAGATTTTACTGCGAGCTGAAGTGAAGGACCTTGTGATCTCAAAATAAGAGGACTATTACCGAAGTCAAAGGACCTTCAACATTGCATTTTTCATATTCAATTAAAAAATATCACTGCTTGAATACTTCTATTGCACGCTTACTGCTGCGCCATGTAGATGAAAACCATTTGGATTTGTTGACATATACAATGATTCCTAAAAAAAAAAAAGAAACCAAAGCCAAATCTATTACCCTTGTAACCTATGACTGTATCAGGAATTTGCCACTAAAGCTTGACAAATGCAACAACCAACAATTAATACTTGATCTGAATGTGCTCCAGTTTACTAACTAGTTTGTGGAATTAGCTGATAATGTGGGTTGCAACAAAGAATATTAGATTGACCAGTTGCTTTCTCACCTACGCAGGGCTGGCTGGCAGTCAAGAAACCACAGAAGGAAACTTCCTTCCTGTTTGGATAAAACAATGAAAAGAGCCCTCTGCCACATGGATTAAATGGGCTGCTGTGTCTGCCAACAAGGGGTTAGAAAGGACTTTTCCACAGTTGCTGTGTTAAGTAAAAGGTGCAAGGTTAGTGAAGAGGGTGCTTGAGGGATGGGAGAACTGGCAAAGGCAGCTACTAAGCCTCAAAATGAATCTCCTCTTTCTCTCTATCCCCCTGCTCCTTTATCAGTCCATGGAGTGGGAAGAGGAGGAAGATGGACAGAGGAGGGAAGTAGATGGGCAGAGATGAACTTCCACCCGATTTGTTGTCTGAAGCAACGGCTTTAGTTGGCCTCATGGATGGGCCTGCCCTGATGGTCCCTCAGAACCATTTCTTCTCCACATTTCATAGATGGGCCAGGCCTGTTTTGAGAGCTGCTGCAATGAAATTAGCTCTTACAAATGCTACAACTTCCCTAAGCCCCTTTACCTTTCTTTCCTCCGGTTTGGAGAAAAAAGAGAAGAAAAACCTCTGCAGCAGTATAAAGTCACTGCTGCCTCTATCAACTAGGTGAGGTGGAGAGTTCCTTTTGGTATGCTGGAGGATTGAAGGCTATTGGGGAAGGCTGGTGAGGTGGGACTGAGATCAAGACACATTAAACCAGCCATTTTTAACCATTGTGCCATGGCATACTGGTGTGCCATGGATGGTCTGCAGGTGTGCCATGAGAGTTTGGGGGGAGGGTCATTTGTTAATAGGGTCACTAGGTGATGTGAGCTCCTGCTTTCAATGGGTATGCCTTGTCAATTGTCAAAAAGCTATTGGTGTGCCTTGACAATTCTAGTGCCTTGTCAGTGAGCCATGAGATGAAAAAGTTTGAAAGTCACTGCATTAAACTCTGATTCTGAATCTGAGTTTTGGAAGTTTGTTTCTACTTTTTGGGTTGGGGGTGGGAAAATTACAGCCCAATCCTATGCTCTCCAGTGCCCAGAGGAACAGCAGTGCCAAAGTGTTCACCACTATATCTTGTAGGTACAGGAAAACCACCAGAGGTCTCCTTGGGGGGAGGGGACTTCTCCTCTGCAGTGGGGCTCCTCAAGTCTGCACCGGCTATTGCAGCCCAATACAAAGGATAGGATCTGGTGGAGAAGGCCTCTGTCAGTCCCATACCCTTCCCTGGCTGGTCAGTCCCCCCGTCCCACGTTCCCCCACCCTCTCCCCACCCCAGAATGCCTCAATAAGCACCCCAATAAGCAGCAGTGCTTACCCCCAGGGCTCTCCCATGGCATACTTCCAGCACTGAAGCTCAGCACCAAGTGGTGCTGGCCCAGTGCCAATGCTCCCTCTTCTCCTGGTGCTGCAAACATGCTTTATGGCACATTTGCGACATCCAGCGCTGACGGTACTGCCAGTGCTGAAGCCCACAGGATTGGGCTTTGAGTTTCCAAACCCAGACTTGGAGAACTTTAGCAACACCACTAATTTCACCCTCTGCAACTGATGACGTGAGAGTCTTTTAGGTTTAATGGGAGTGCATGGGTAATGACTTTGGCTTCATCTGCTGACACTATACCACCTATAACCCCTGCCCAGTACACTTTAAAAGCAATTATAATTTATATAATGTAAATTTTTGAATAAAAACAAAAGTTGCTTTCTGTACTTCCATCTTTGGAAAACAATGAAATCTGAAAAAAAAGTTTTCTCCTACGTCTACCAATTGTATATGAACTGATTATTTTTCAGTTAGAGATCTTTTTGTATTTTTAAAACACCATGTACTTTTCTTGAAATAATCCTTACTTTAGCCATCTCAGCAATAGAGGGTGTCCAGTTTGTCTTCCATTCTTTTGTCTCCTTTTTTTTTTTTTTAAGTTATCTGTTCTCATGCCAAATTGTTCCCTTTTGAAAGAAAAAAAGAAAGCGATTACTTTTTATGATACGTTTTCTTACACTGGTAGCTGTGAAGTTCTGGAAAGTATTGTGGGAGCGGTTCTTTGCTGTCACACTATATTAAAGAGAAAGAGGAAGTCCTCTTGCATATTTAAAGTTTTGCTGAATTAATGTCTGCATTGTAGAAGTAAATTATCCAGGTTGCTGCTGAGTTGTATACTGTACAAAAATCACAGACCGATACAAATCATGGCCTCAGAGAACTTACAGTTTGAAAGACAAGACACAATGGAAAGGAAAGATAAGGTGACAAGAGGAAAAGAAGAAGCAATTAACACAAATAATACTATGCCTTAGAGTAGTCTAGCTGTGTCTGCATTTCTTTACCAAAAAAGAAAAAAGGAGAAGCACATCCCAGTTCGCCACATTTCTTGGGCAAGGCTGAGTCGGTCTTTTTTCCTGTAGAGAGAGTGACACTTTTGCCACCAAGGCCCTTTTAGTTGCAAAGGCCATGCTCATTGGACTCCATAACCACCATTCTTTGGACAAGACTGTGCAGTGATCAGTGACTGAAATGTTCACATTTTCTTGCATTCCATTTGTTGATTTCAAATTGTTAAAGTCAATGCTCATCGGAAAAAATATGTCCACATGCTCATGCATGCATGTGCGAGAACACACATGCACATGCACATAGAGAGAGAGAGAGAGAGAGAGAGACCATGAACATACCTTATTACTCTCCCCCATAGTTTTTTCTTTGCCAAAAACCTATGTTGCCTTCGCCAAAACATATGACATAAATACCCCCAAAATGCAAATTAAAGCCTCATCCCAATGAAAGAATTTGTTTCCTTAATATATTTGTTTGTTATGTTTTGATAAATGTGTTATTCTAGCCAATTGCCTTTGAACATTTTACACGATCAAATAATATTTAATATATAAAGTTACTTTTTATTTAGAGCGCAGGCTCTCTGGGCAGCCAAAGATGCACCACAAAGACTTGCAAACCAAAGGTTGATTTTATTTCAAACATTAATTCATCTTCCAGCATATGGAATTCTCTGTAAATTAGAGGAGTGTCCCAGCTCACCACCCTTAATTTTAAATCCCTTTTGAAGCTTCTTCCTTTGGTAAAGCATCTGCCTCCAAATTTTTCCCCCTTACATGAGGAACTGTAGTAACACAAGATCATAAATCAAGTCATAATGAATCAAATAACTATCAAGAGCTGGGTTAATTGCTTCCGCCCATGATGCTGCTTCATTCCCCATGGAGGATTTCACCTGCACATGTTTTGCCAGACTCATAATTGCTAAGCTTGTGTTAGAAACACAGCACATGTTCCTTGAAATGCACTCTGTTTGGGATGATGGTGATGCCAACACTGCAGACAAAGATGCCATGAGACCCTTAAAACAATCAAATACTCAAAGGGAAATTAACATTAACGTTAACAGTATTTATATACCGCTTTTCAACTAAAAGTTCACAAAGCGGTTTACAGAGAAAAATAAAATAACTAAATGATTTTAGTTATTCCCTGTCCCAAAAGGTCTCACAATCTAAAAAGATGCAAATGAATACCAGCAGACAGCCACTAGAACAGACACTGCTGTGGTGAGGTGGGCCAGTTACTCTCCCCCTGCTAAAAAAAGGAGCACCCACTTGAAAAAGTGCCTCTTACCCAATTAGCAGGGGTTAATGTTTAAACATGGACAAAAAAATGAAACTGTTTCAAACCCTTGCATTGCCTTATGGAATGAGACAACCAAACACCAAACTGAACAATCATGTTTGCTAAACAGAGACACAATCTAGACCAGGGGTGTCAAACAGAAGGCCCCTGGGCTGGATATGGCCTGCCGCAGGTCTTTATCTGGCCCACATGATAAATGGACTTTTCAGCTCTGCCCTTTAGCAGAACTGCTTCTGCTGATGCTCTGGGAGGGAGAGACAGAAGGAGGCGTCAGAAGACAAAGAACACAATGGGGAAGGGGCAGACCAAGAGCTGGGAGAGGAGATGCTGCCGAGGTGCTGGGAGAGCCCAGTCATCATGTGGGATGCACTTTCAGACGCACTGCTTTTGCCGAGGTGTCATTTTGCTGAGCTGTGAAGTGACACCTCAACAGAAGCAGCACTTCTGAAAGTGTGGCTGCATGAAAGTTGGGTTCTCCAATATCTTGAAAATATGATCAAGATTTGCATATTTTCTCTTCTGTCATTTGCAGCAAATGAGTTCCTGCCTGAGAACAAAGTGCTTATTTTTGACCATCATCGGCTTAATGTTGTCACTTCCTGATTAATGCTGTCACTTCCAACCCTCAACCAGAACCATGAATGCTATTTGGCCTGCTCCATGAAATGAGTTTGATACCCCTAATCTAGACCGTGCTAAGCATGATTCTCTGGACTTCAGGGGGACATTTAAGCACGTGCAATTCATGCCTATAACCATGTATAGATACTACAAATTTAATAGGTTTCAGGCAGGATTTCTTCACTATCTTACCTGGACATCAAATCTGGGATCTTCTGCATACAAAGCAGATGCTCTTTCCCTCCCAATCTAGAACAGCCCTCCCCCATGACTGTGATTTTAAAAATATAACAAAAGATAAAGGGGTAAAGATATATTAGCAATTATATGTAGTTTCACCCTAAGGGGATAAATTCGTGCCTCTAAGAATATGTCTCAAAGAAGTTTAATTCTGTCCTTCAACTTCTTGACACTTTGACTTTCCTGTAACAAAGGGCTCGATCCTATCCAACTTTCCAGTACTGATGCACCTGCAGTGAAGCTCCAAGGTAATGGAACAAATATTTCCTTGCCTTGAGGAGGTCTCTGTGACTGCCCCCACGCCCCGCAGGATGCAGCACATGCCCCATTGGCATGCTTGCTTCAGTGCTGGAAAACCGGTTAGGACTGGGCCAAAAATCTAGAAGTGGAATTATACATAGAGATATCAATCCCCCCCCCCACCACCACAAAAATGCCTCTAATATGGTTAGGAAGCTAGAAAAGAAGCTGAGATAGACGTGCTAAGATAACTTCCTACATATTAGTTCATTGTAGCCTCCTCCTCTTTTCTATGACACTGTTATTTAACTTGCTTCTGTTGTCCGAAAGTGTGTGTGTGTGTGTGCGTGTGTGCGCGTGTGCGTGTAAAACATTATTTGAATTATGGCATCCCAAGAATTATGTTTTCTTTTATCTTCTTGCATGATGTATTAGGGAATTGTAAAACTGTCCACAATTTATTGGTTGTAAAATGACACAGTAAACATTTCATTCTGTCAGGATGCACAAAAACAAAGGGGAGCTTTCCCTTAGCAATCCAGAAGAGCAACCCTTTGATCACTTGTCAGAGATATTATTTATAATTTATTGAGCCGGTATTTTTAAAAACAAAAATAAGCAAAATAAGAATGCATAAAATCATTGGCTGCCTCAGCATTAATATCCAGGCAGTGAATTCCTCGGTGCTTTAATGCTGGTAATCAGGGCTTGGGAAAATCAATATTCTGTCGTTAGTATTCTGGTTGAACTCTTGAGTGCTTCAGTACTCAATTTGCAGTTCTTTTTCAATATTATCATTTCTGGTTTGCTATTATACCATTTTGCTTGTTGAACACTTTATTTCAATGACCTCTCATTTTTGATTCATAGCCTAGTCACCTCTGCAGCTATTGTTTTTTAAATGTAGATCGTTATTAATTACTTTTTAACATATCCGAACAATTCCGGGCAGCCCAATCCTACCCTGTGCTGGAACAGGCAGACCAGCTGACCTGCACTGTATCCAGCACAGGGTTAGGAGGTGGTTGGAGGGCAACTCAGGGTAAGGGGATATTTTTCTCCATACCCCATGTTAAGCCCCAGCCACCACTATGGGGTTATTCAGATCCTCGCTAGCAAATTTGCTGGCGCAGATCCAAGCAGCCCATGTAAAGCTGCTCGGGTCAGGGATGGGGGTTAGGATTTGGCACATGTTGCAGTGGCCAGTTGCATTCCCCTCCTGGGCCTGATACACCTCCCGGACCATCCTCATGGCATGGAGACTGGATCTGGCTCCTCAAGCCAGTGTGCACCTCCATGTCATCCCAGTGGACTCCTGAGTGGTGGCAAATGTACTTTACGGCACATTCACAACAATCGGGAGCCAGTGCAGGGGGCCTGCCCCAGCTTATTTCCAACTCAGGATTGTGCTCTGAGGCTGCAATCCTATCCACACTTTTATGGGGAGTAAGCCCCATTGACTACAATGGAACTTACTTCTGAGTAGGCATGCATAGAATTGGGCTCTTAATTTATTATAAAAATACTGCTCAAGTTACTTTCTAGAGTTAGTACATGTATGTTAAAAGACAGGCAATCTAAACCAAAAAGCATTCAAAACCAGAGCACTTGAATTGAAGATATGGCTTTAATGCATATATATTTGCAATAGCACAGTTGTCGGTGATGTCAGCATATTATCATGTTCAGTGATGTGCTGTCATGACTAATGGCACTCATCCTAAGCAGCCATGCGCTGGCAGAAAAGGTGTTAGGATTGCACAATAATGAATTTTATCTTTTTATTCTGAGTATGACAATCAGCTGTTTTGTGGATCCAAGCCAAGGTCTTGCTTCTGTTGGTAACAGTTTTCAAATAATTACTTGGATGCTTTTATTTTTGGCATTGGAAACATTTTGCAGCCCTTCAAAATTTTAGAGTGAAAACGAAAACGATCATCCCACTTGTTAAGTGTGCTTTTCGGAACATGCATAACATGTGCACATAGTGCAAATCTATTGTGAGTGCGGGGACCAAGTGCAATGGCCAAGGGCACAGTTCAGTGGTTTGGCAGATAAGAAAGAGAGAGGCAGGGTAAAAGTGCAACAAGAAGAACTTTATTGTGGGGATAATAATACAACAGCAGGGAAGGGGAATCAAAAATAAAAAGCAATGCAGTGTTCCTTACAGCCCAATCCTAATCTGCCCTGGAGCAGACAGGCTAGCTGGCCTGAGCTGCATCCAGAGCAGGATTGAGGCTGGCTGTGGTGCAACTTGGGGCAAGGGGAGGTAATTCTTCTTACCCTGAGTAATACAGCAGCAGGCCAAATGGGGCTACTCGGATCTGCGCCACCTAAATAGGTGGCACAGATCCAAGCAGCCTGGCATTAACCTGGGCCACCTGGGAGGGGATTTAGGATCCAGTCAGGTCACCTGGGAGGGGGTTAGGATTTGGTCTAAGTTCTGGATCCTGGAACCAACCTCCTCTCAGGCCCTGTCGGTCCACTGGCCCCTCCACCGCCTGCCCTCCCCCCACCCCAAAACATACTTGGAACGTTCTCCAATTGCAATCCCCAAACCCTTACCCCAGCTGAGGCTGGCACAAACCTACCCTGCGTAGGTCCTGCAGAGGCCAGATTTGGCCTCCAGAGGTCAGGCTCCTAACTCCCTCGATGGCGCAAAAGTGCCTTAAAGCACTTTTCGGACACTTCTAGGCCAGTGCAGGGGACTTGCACTGGGCTAAATGGCCCTTAGGATTGGGCCCTTAATCATTCAAACAACTAGGTCTTAAACATAAGCGGATTCTAGATAGACAAAGGAAGAAAAGGAAATCTTTTTGGGGTAGGGGTACATGATGATGCAAGCAAGGAGCAGAAAAAAGAGGGGGAGGGCACATAGGGAAATCAGGTTTACCCAGATGGAGCTGCAGTTGCAAAATTGGGAGTTTTGAGGTAACAGGAAGGGAGAGGAGAGAGAGTTGAGGAGGAAGGAACAAGAAGCACCCCCAAGTTTGGGCCATAGTGAAAGACTGGGGCTGAGTTGGAGTTGTCTATAGCCTGAACCAAAGAGTGAGCCCCTCAGTGGGCCATGAAATCATTTCACAAACTTGTTGTGGGAGTGCTAGTCTCTCCCACTTAGTGATAACCAGCCCTGCAACTTTCCAAAGAGGTTTGGAGAGCTGGGATTGAGCGATTGAATGGTTAAGGGAATCCACCTGAAAAGGAGGTCCAGGGTTGATTTTGGGCTTCCCCTAAAACAGTTTAGGCAGAGAGCTCTAAATTCACATGCACACACCCTCAAAATTGAATCTACTCTTACTTGAAAAGTATGCACAAACATAAAACGTAATTATACAATAGTTAACTCTACTTATTATAACGGAAATGTGCACTGAAAATTTAAGCCAGTGATTTTCAACCTTTTTCAACTCACAGCACACTGGCAAGGCACTAAAATGGTCAAGGCACACCATCAGCTTTTGGACAATTGACAAGGCACACTGTGCTGTCAATGGGGGCTCACATCCCCCAGTGGTCCTATTGATAAATGACCCTCCCCCAAATTCCTGCAGCACACCTGGGGACCATCCGCGGCACACCAATGTGCCATGGCACAGTGGTTGAAAATGGCTGATTTAAGCCCTGGCCATAATCCTTTCAATATGCTTTCATTTCAGTGCACAGGAAGACTTCCTGCTAGATTTTGCCCTAACTTTTTGGCCTTTACTTAGAATGATTTATTTTCAGTTGTATTGCCTTTTGGCTGATTTGTTTTGATGTATGTTCCTACCTGCATAAAATATGTAACGGTGCCTGGTGATGCAGTATAATGGTTTTATTTGACCTCATTTGACATGCCCTATTTAATCAAGGTTGAAACTCATAAGTAATTAATGTCAAGCATTTCAAATAAGTACTAATAAACTTGACACTACCACACGCCATGGATTTAGCAGTCTCCTAGTTCACAGGAAAAGCATTCTTAAGGCAAAATCCTGTACCAGTTTATGCAAAAGTAAGTCCTGCTATGTAAAAGTAAGTCACTCCCAGGTAAGTGTATATAGCAGTGGTTCTCAGAGTGATGGGTTGTGACCCACCATTGGAACCAAAATGGGTCATTTCCCCCTTAAGGGGAGTGACCCATAAATGGATGTCCCAACGGCGCCACAGCGATCGCGGTGCTGTGGGCACCCAGATTCATTTAAACATACCTGGGGGAACTGTGCAGTCTCCTGGAGGGTCCTGGAGGCTCACAGCCCCTTCTGCGAGCCTCCCTTTCACTACAGTGGGTTCCAATCTACTGCTAACATGAAGACTTTAAGCTGGAGATGTTTCCCCATCACTTTTTGTTTATGGCAGAAAAAAGCTTCACCTGTTAGTTTAACAGCAACCTGCTGGGCTGGCCCAAGACTTCCTGGTGCCTGAGCCAGCATGCCAAATGCTGCCATCTCTTACCTGATCATGTGCCAGCCTCTGCCCTTCCCACTCTCTAATGTTCTAACTCAGTCTCTCCTCCCTTCCTCATTTCCCTCTGTCCCCCTCTTCCTTTTCCAATCCAGGGAGTTGAAGGAGAAGGAGGAGCAGTGGAGGAAAGAATGTGGACAGAGAAGAACACCCCACCAACTTGCTGCCTGATGCAACTGCTTCAATTGGCCTCATAGATGGGCCAGCTCTAGCAACGTAAAGCATAGAAGTAAAGTAGGTGAGGTTTTTCCTGACATGGAGATACTTGGTGATAGGGAAAATGTCATTTGCTTTTGTTCTGCATGTAGGGCTGCTTTTAAAAGGAACAAGAAAGGAAAAGTTCTTGGCACTTCCAAAGAGTAAGGAATTATGTGCTTATCTATTGTAAGCGAGGCTTGCCATTAGATGATGTTTAGGTTTAAAAAACTAAAAGCACAAAGATAATCCCAGTATCCAAGCACAATTATAAAAAATTGTTAAATACTGGCAAATATTGTTGTGAATGTACACCATTGTGTTCATAAATATATTAGCGAAGAGAGATGAAATATTTCAGGTGTTTTTTTTTTCTTAACAAAGAAAGCATTTCCAAATCAAAAATAATCAAATACAAAAATATGAATGATGCCCTCCTCTGTATGAGAGATGTCACACATTGCTGAAGTGCTTGCAATTGGGAAATATGAACATTCAGATCTGATGTGTCCTGCAGGAACACAATAACAGGCTCTTGCTATTCACTGACCTTCCATGGATAGACTGGTAAAACCAAGTCTGATATGTGCTTTGTTTTGCTTTTATAAAAATGCAAGACAGAAGACTTTCCAGAAATGATAAAGTCACCAGGGATCTCAGAACCGACTATGATCCTTGCACTTCTGCAGAAGCATTGATTTTCTGAGGGGAATTCTTGCAACAAGAAGAAAGAAATAAGTGTGTTAGAAAAATGGCTTAGAGCACCAGTTTCTTTGATTTTTATGGCCCTCTTCCCACAGCAATGAATAATACACCTCAAAAATGTTGTACTGAATTCTTCAACAGAGGGCACTGCTAACACTAAAACTGTTTCAGTGTCAGCCATAAAATAAAAGACTTTTGCACAAATACTGAGTCTCTGGGGAAGGAAACTTCTAAAGCATTCTATTACCGCTCAATCTGATGCATGTTTACTCAGAGGTGAGTCCCACTGTGTTTAATGGGGATTACACCCAAGAAAGCATTATAGGATTGCAGCCTAAATATATTATTTTGAAAGCTATTACTCAGGCCTGATGACTGAAGTGTTTCCACAATGCTTGGCACTTCAAAAGAGTAAGAAATTATGCCTTTACGTATTGTATGTGAGGCTTCCTATTTCCCTTTGATAATGTGTAGGGGTTAAAAAATTAAAAGCACAAACTTTAAAATATGGGCAGTGTATAAGGATTAGACAACACAGTGGTGACACTGGCTTTGAAAAGGGAGACCCTGAGGCAAAAGTCTTGTGAGGGACCCCATCACCCTGATGTGTCCATCACCCCAGTGATGTGCTTCCCCATTATTCGGAAAGTGCATGAGTGTACTAGCTACCCAGTGCCCAGGACGTGAGCAAGAGATGGACACAAGTTCTCCTTCATGCTGCACCTGCAGTTGCAATGGCTGTGAAGAAGAACTCTCACCAAACAATTTATTGGTTCCCAGTTAGATTTCTAAACTGGTCACCATCTGTCATACCCAAATTGGAAAGCTAACCTGGTAGCGAATGTGTGACCATTCTCCTTCACTGCTGCCACTTGTCACTGCAGGTGGCAACAGAAACGATGACCACCATCTGCTGCTTCTGCCTGACCCCCACTTTCTCCTTGTAAGCATCCCCATTGAGCCATGGCTAGCTTACTGAACAGTGGTGGGAATCAGTTACAGCAGCAGACAGAAGGCATCCTTCTGGCTTACCGTAGAGTGGTGAGAAGTAACAGCAACAGTGAACCCTTGCAGCCTTAGGGATTGGCCAGGAATGTGTTAGGTTCATGAGCCCCCGGCTCATATCCCACCAAGCCCCACCTATGGAAATTATGCCATGGTTTAAAACTAATTCCCTGTTCAGAGCTATAGTTACTACGGAGGCGAGGAAGCGATCTCACAGTAGATTCAGCATCTTCAAGTAAACTAAAATCTCCAAGACTGCTCTAGGGAAGCCATGACAGTTGTACTGTTCCAAAGCTGATATAAAATTTTAGTTCAGAAATGTTTAGTGTAACAACCACATCTCCAGTTTAATAAGAACCCCAATTTCTTTTACAAGCTCACCTGGGCTAAACCAGAGTATTAGCTCCTTTTCAGTGTAGTAAGATGTTATATTCCAAAATATAGGTATGTCAAAACCAAAGGAATCAGGGTTGTTGAGCTGAATTTACCAACTGAATATTTTGCTTTTGTGAAGAGAAAAAAGAATAACGACTTTGTGGAATTTCATTTTTTAACAAAAGTCCAATAGTTGCTCTATGCTCTGAAGTAGCCTCAGCAAAATACACTGGAAAGGGATTATCTTGGGCATGTGAACATAAAAGGATGATACTCCACCCATATATCAGCCTCTGTCCTTTAGTTTTTCCACTGCTTCCCTTCTGGTTGTAGTGCTGCTTGGCAACTCAGGACCCAGAACACACTAAATAGCAGGATGAGTCAATGTGATACTTAATGGAACTTTTATTACCAGGCCCATTGGCTTATGAATAATGGTGTTGCATAAGTCTTCTCATGCTCTTGAAACTTTAAGCACTGAATGCTCCTGTGGACCATTCAAAGCACTGGAACGTGCTGTTTCCAGACCTCTAGTACAGAAATAGGTTTCACACCATTTAGTTTCATTATCCATATATTTGCTTCCCATAGGGTTCTTTTGTGACTATCCAAAAGGAAAAAAAAATCTTAAAGTAAAGGAGCTTCTTTCTGTTCTTTGACTAATTAAAAGCTCAGGCTATTTTTCTTCCACCTGGTAGGTGCTGTTTCTTTACAAATATGAAGACCCTGTAAACAAAGTTAAAGACCTGGAATTGATTCATCAGGTTGCAAGACTATTCATCTTTCTATAGTGTGTTAATACCTCTTGATATCTCCCTTCCCATAAACTGGACTAAAGGCAGAGTCCACATCCTTTTCAGCAAAAGAGCAAACGTGACTCTGTAGAAGACATTAAAAGATTAGGGAAGTTTTAATAGCAATTAATTAATGCGATCTGGAGGCTATTGATAAGTTTTAGGGAAAATTTTCATTTTTTAAAATCTTATCTGCAGCAGTGTTCATCTGCTCTTTGCTATCGTGACTTGAATAATTCATTTTTGAATCTCACGACTTTCTAGATACCTGCACCCTTTCCATTTGCGTCAGGAAAGAATTCTCTTAGTTCTAAAGGTTGTTTAGAGATAAGTGAATGTCAGATCTTTATTCACACTAAATCAAATGAGACTTTACTTTTCAAAATGCTTTGACCAGTTCAGGCAAAAACAAAAATGCTTTACAATAGTCTTGTACATTGTGATTTACCATCAAGTTGATGAGGAAAGGTTTCAGAATCAGACCTAAGGGGGTCTTTGGATTTGCTCTAGTTGAATGCAAACATTTATGAATAAGTAGCAATGGGGCATCATGAATCCCAGTTTCTTCACAATATAGTATTATCAGTTGGTGGTTCATATGAATCACTGAGAGTGTATTAATATTTGTTCTGAGACATGTACCTTACCAAAGAAGAAATTGTATTAGTCCATTGACTCAACCCTTCCTGAAGTAACCTGCACTGGATTTTTTTAAATATCTGGTTAGTGCAGCCAGCTGTATCACATTGAAAGCAGAGTGACTGCCCTCTTAGAAGTGTGTGAAATAAAATGAGCTCTCTCTTCCCAATGCTACTTTGGTTAAAGTGTTCCTGATCAAAAAGAGGATGTAATGGGAAAGGAAGAGTCAAGAAACAGACAAGCAATCCAATACTGGCAGATGGGGCTGTTTAAGACTCCAGTGGTTGTGAGACCAATAGGATTCCATCACCAGAGATCACTTAGATGTGGAGATAATCCTGGAGATCTAGCAGAGGACAGCTGTCTGGCTGTGGGACAGTGCTGCGGCCTACATCACTGAAGTCACACAAAGTGACCTTCCTACTCACTTTTACTCAGAAATATATTTTTACCTTATAGTGAGGCAAACTATTTGTCCATCTAGCTAATTATTGTTGGTACAGCTCTCCAGCACTTCAGACAGGAACTTTTTCTGCCCTAGCTGAAGATTATGGGAGGGGGAATCTTCTGCATGCAAAACATATGAGCTTTGATAAGATCTGCTGCCTCATAAGTTCAGATTGGACACATCCTTAATATTTTGGTTTCAGTGTCTGCCAGCCTTGTATCTAACAATTGCCAGACAACTAAACCAACAGAATTGGTGAATTTGCTCCATTGTGTATCATGTTGAAAAATGTATGATCCTCTTTGAATGATGTAATCCATGGTGAACTGAGATGCTGTCCTATTACTCTGGAAGTTACACCATTATGGTCTAGCTCAGGGGTATCAAACTCATTTCATATTGAGTGCCGAACAGCATTCATTATGTCTGCTGAGGGCCAGGAGTGATGTCATGAGGCAGAAAGTGATGTCATTAAACAGGTCATAACCAAAAATTTTCTCACTTTTTCTCACTTTGGAACTCATGAGCTGCAAATGACAGAAAACATGCAAATCCTGATCATATTTGAAGATATGAGAGAGCCCAATTTCATGTGGGCTGTCCTTTCGGAAGTAACACCTCAGCACTGCTCAGCAGCTGAGAGTCTGAGGGCCAGATAAAAAGCTTCTGTGGGCTGCATCCAGCCCTTGGGCCTTATGTTTGACACCCCTGGTCTAACCTAAGTAATTAAGTACGGTATTCTTCTCAGGAAGGCCCATAACTAGTCATGGAAACAGCAAAAATTGTGTTACCAATTTGGAGGTACATTTTTTTATTCCTAGAATTCATAAAATACGTGCGGTTGATGTGACTCCGTACATTCTCCCCATTCTTGTGACTGACCACTGGAATGAGCAAAATCTCATACAGACTGAATGATGTTGCTCTAAAGAGTTTCTTTAAATATATTGTTATGCCAATATTGTGGACTGTGTGCAGTCACAGAATAACAATATATGACTCTCATTCAGGGTCATAAAGACTCTCATTCATTTTATAAAGTAGGTTTCTCAGCATTTCTTTGCAAATGTGCCATTAACTGTGAGGGCTTATGGTTAGTAGAACAAGTAGCTATGATGGTTTTGTAGGGTTATTTACATTCTGGAATATGCAACATTCTTTAAAATGCCTTGTCTAGCAAAATGCCTGGCATATTTGACAAAAGGGGAAAGGCATCCTGCTTCTCTCCCCTCCCCCCCTCCCAAGATCAATGCTTTCTTTTCAGTCAATTTGCTGTGAAAATTATTTTGAGAATGGTTTTTGTAAATAATACTAATAAAAATAATGTTTTAGCACATTTCTCTTCCATTCATGCCCTGAGAAAGTTCCTGAAAGACTGGCCCTAAGACCACACTATAGTGAAAACCCTCTCCAGCCATTGAAATTGTTGCTACATCATCTTCTACTCTCTAATTGTGGTCAGGTCAGGGTTTCACTCTGGGCAGAGTGTAAGCAGGATGATGGTTATTGGCACAGGTGATATCAAGGATTGTTCAGGTTGGGCACTGACCAAACACCTTGTCCATCAAAGGGCCTGTATGACATGAGGCAGAAAGTTGAATGCTGCCACAAAAGGCAGTGGTAGCACTCACTGTGCCATCCAAGACTGGGTGTGTGGGTCATGGATTGCCCAGTACCATATTTTGTTCCCAAACCCCCCAGCAACTTGTTTCTGGTCACACAGAATTACATCCAAAAGCCTACAACTTGTGATGTCGGCCCTGGTGATGTCACAAGACTCTTAACCCTCGGAGAATGGGAGCAAAATCTGGCATGGAGTGATTCCACACTGTGAAGAGCCCTGGCACCGCTTCACGGCACCCCAGCTCCAAAATACCCTGAGATTAATCTTCACCACTCATTTGCCTGAGAGAAAGCAATACGCTGAAGGGAAAAGGTAATTTCTGGAAAACTGGCAACCCTATACACATTCATCATTGTGCAAATTGGCAACACTTAGCTTCACCCTCCCGCTGCCCCTGTTACTGCCTCTTTCTGCCCACCTCCATTCTGCCCTCATTCCACCCCCTCCTGCCTATCCCACTACCTCACCTGTGTCGATGGGTCCAGGTAGCTGCTCTGGCACACATGGGAAAGCTGCAGGCTTTCCAACAGTCCTCCAGCAGCATGTAAGTCCTTGTGCAGCTGGAAGTGCTTTCGGAATTGCCATAAGGCAGTTAGCACTGGTGGACCGCTAATTCTGCCAGGACAAAGAGCCCACAGGTTGTGGCTGTAAGGCTGAAATTTATTATTATTATTATTATTATTATTATTAACAGTATTTATATACTGCTTTTCAACTAAAAGTTCACAAAGTGGTTTACAGAGAAAATCAAATACTTAATGGCTCCCTGTCCCAGAAGGGCTCACTATTTATAAAGATGCAAAAGAACACCAACAGATAGCCACTAGAAAAGACACTGCTGGGGTGAGGAGGGCCAGTTACTCATCCCCTGCTAACTAACAGAGGAGCACCCACTTGAAAAAGTGCCTCTTACCCAGTTAGCAGGAGTTAATCCTAAAACACTTACTCAGGAGTAAGTTCAGTTATATCCAAATGGACTTACTTATGAGTAGACATTCCTAGGTTTGCACCATTTAGGTATTAATTGTATTTTAATTTATAGCCTATGCTTGCACTGTGGTTCATTGACCAAAGAGAGGTGGGACTCTTACAGATAAATGTGACCATCTTCTTTCTTGATCTGTGCGTTCATGATAAAGATTCTATGCTAAACCAGGCCCAATAGGAGGACTGTTGTTATTCATTTATGTGCATCTTTATTTTATTGTGTATATTATTAAATAGTCATAATATTTGAATGAAGAGTGTACGTGGTAAAGAAAGAAAGGTAGGAATAGGAAATACCATTAATTGCATGTGAGCCGTGTTCACATGATACTGCAAACATCTCATGTTTAAATTCCCCATTGCTTAGTGCTTGACTTAGACTTAACTTTGCATTAACCCTAGATCTTTCAATTAACCTTCCTGCTTTGTTTTAATTTATGAGAAAGAGGTATAAATGAAGTCCCTAATTCACTTGCTCATCACAGGACATTAATTGGTCCAAAATAGACAAATTGTCTTTGAACATTTAACTGGCCCATATAAAATTTCACTATGCAAACCTCTGACCTCATTGCAGAGTCAGAATTAGTGGTTTTTGAGCTTCAATCCTATACATACTTTCCTGGGAACAAACCCTATGGAATACAGTGGAATTTACTTCTGCGTAGCTATGCATAGGACTGTGCCGTAGGAGTTACAGTGTCCCCCTTAAATGAAGAATAGAGCCTTTCAAACAAACATAAAGGTTCATTTAAACAAAAGGGTTTTAAAAAATAAAATCAGGAATTCAATTCCTAGTAAATGGGCTTCAGGCAAGCCCACTCTCATAAAATTTGCTTTTATCACAGCCCACATAGAGTGGCAGCATGATAATTCTCTTCTAAAAGAACTAAGAAAGCAAAAGAGAACCACTGCTATAATAACTAGATCATATAAGGTTGTATACCTCTGCACTGAAACCAATATACTCTGAAATAAATCTGAAATGAAAGACAGCAAGGCAGGATCAACCAATTTCTTTTTTTTCAAGAAGTGGCAGAATTTCAAAATACTAGTCAGTGAAACTACTAATTGATCTAGCACAGTGGTTTTCAAACTTTTAGCAGTGGGACCCACTTTTTTGAATGGGAATCTGTCAGGACCCACTGGAAGTGACAGCAGCAGCAGCAGCAGCAGCAGCAACAACAACAACAACAACAATAATAATACCACCTTTCGTGGTTGTCAGATTTCTCCTCAGACTTTAATTCAAGGCAGTTTACATAGGCAGGCTGTTCTAAAACCCCGTAGGGATTTTTACAATTGAAGAAAGGTTCTATCTTTCAAGAACCGCACAACATTTCAGATGGATCTTTTCTGATCTGGTATCCCATTCTGGCCTCCAGTTTCCTCCTACACAGGCTGACAAGCAGCTCCTTCATTTCTCACTTGAAGGGCATCGCTCACTCCAAAGAGCAGGTAGAATAACTTAGCTCGGCTTGTCAGCTGCTTCAAGGTCTTGCCATTAACGGTGCCGGTGGCCTCAAACCGACGACCTTCAGATGTTATCTTCAGGCAAACGGAGACTCTACCCTCTAGACCAGACCTCCTGCCTGGTGCCCCACACACTGTTGTCTCCTCCTCGCCCTCCTCCTTGCCCACTGTCATGACCAGAAATGACATCATCATGCTGGAAAATCTTTTACAATCCTAGGATGTAATCCTACCCACGTTTACCCAGGAGTACGTTCCATTTTTGTACATAGTAGCTTGTTAAAAGTACAGGTCTGTCACATTTCCCCAAATGCAGTCACATGCCATGGTGGCATCAAGTTGAATATATTAAAAATAAAATATTGAAATGAATGGGGACCCACCTGAAATTGGCTCGCAATCCATCAAGTGGGTCCTGACCCACAGTTTGAGAAACACTGATCTAGCATATGTGAAACAACAAGCATTGATGTCAGATATCACAAGCTTGGGAAGCTCTACTGTTTCTTGGTATTTTCTCCCATGGACTTACAGTATTCCCCTCCTCTCTCCTCCCATTTTCAAAAAGAACACCCTTAGTAGCCAACACCTAAGTAGTGCCTGGGGAACCCAAGTTACCACAAGGAAACTCTCCAACTTCACCCCCCCACAACATAGTCAGGGTCAGCCCATCCACGCTACTTACTTACTTAGTATCATCACCCAACTCTAAACAACATTCACAGCCAATCCATGAGGCCACCTAAAGCAGTTGCCTCCGGCGGCAGATTGGTTGGAGGTGCCCGTCTCTGTCTTCCTACTTGGCCCCACGTTCCTCCTTTTCCTTGCACTCCCTAGATAAGAAGAGGAAGAGAAAATGTGGAGGGGAGGAGAGTGCTGAGCTAGAACTTTGGAGAGTGAAAGAAGCAGAGGCGGGCACAACATCAGGCAAGGGGGAACAGCATTTAACAAGCCCTTCTCAGATGACTAGACATTGTGGGCCAGCCCAGAATAGCATCCTCCTTAAGATTTTAGGAACCCTTGGGAAATGAGGTGGGGGCATGGATGTAACTGAGGGAGGACACAATCATTCCAAATTTGGCTGGAGCATCTGAACTTGTGCAAATGGAACTCCCCTTATTCTAGGTGCCTCACAGCCCAATCCTATGCTTGTCTACTCTGACGTAAGTCCCATTACTAGTGTCATTAGTAATGGGGCTTACTTCCAGGAAAGTGTGGAAAGGATTGGGCTGTCAGCCCGCTACTTTCCTAAGCAGCCAGTGGGCAAGGAGGAGGGTGTGGAGGAGACTACAGCAGCAGTGTGTGGGGCACCCTTTGTAAGTTAGCTGCTTTTCCCAAACTCGCTACTCAAAGCAAGCCCTTTAATCAGCTGGTGAATGCTGAAAGCTATTTAGAAGCAGTGCAGTATGTCATGAAATAAAGTGTTCTGACATAAAAGACATCTAGGTTTTGTGTTCTCAACTATTGGTTGTTCTACCAACAACCATTCCTGGACCCCATTCAGATACCGAAAATCACAGATTTCATGAAATGAAATAATGAAATCCACAATTTTTGCGGCCCACCTTTGTTATGAACGTGACTAGAGCCTTGCTCCGGTCATATCCAGAGCCCCTCTGAGCCTTGAAGAGGCCACATCTGCGCATGGCCTCTCTGAGGCCCAGAATGGCACTTGGAGCATTTTTCGATGACTTCCAGTTTTCACTGAAAATTCCAAGGTCAAACAACAGCCTGGGAGGCTTTATGAGCCTCGAAGAGGCCATGTGCGGTGGTGCGCGTCCTCTCCAAGGCTCAGAAAACCTCTCTCACACAACCAGAACAAGGTTCCAGTTGTGTCTGGGAGGTCTGCAGGGAGGGGGCGATCCAGGAGTTCAGCATTTGTGGTGGGGCAAATCCGTGAATGCCAAATCTGCAGATAAAGAGGCCCCACCTGCACTCTTGTAGGCCTTCAGTTTTACTCTCAGAAACTAGTAACTCTTATTGGATACTGAATTTCACAGGCTTATTTCATTATGCTAGAACTCCTGAACTTATGAACTCCTCCTTTGCTTTCTGCTCCACAGGCATAAGAATTTCCAATAGTATTAGAGAAATGAATCTGAAACAAGGACATTCCAATCTAACTCTCTTATGTAGAATGATTATTATCAAGGGCATTAGGCACTCTTAAAACGGGAAAAACTCTTACAGCTTTCAGCAAAGGATAATTACTATATATCAGACAGTCTGTATGTCAGATGCTAGTCAAATAATTGGGTTATTAATTTACTTCAAAGCTGCTGGATGATAAAACAAAATGGAGTTAAACTTCTTGATTTGTAAAACTCTAATTTGCAGTCTTCATTTGAACCATAAAAAATAGGGAAGGTTCTGTGCCAGGGCCCAGCATCTGATTCTTTATGTGGTCTCATCATTGTTGATTTGAAAAACTGAAGGCAACTAAAAAGAACTCCAACTTTTGGGTCGACTCTTGTTACCTTTGCAGCAGGGAAGCGACAGTAGTACAACTCATTCTTTTCATTTACGTGTCATCAGAAGCCCCAGACCTTGTAGGCAGAGTCTATGGTGTAGTCCTTTCTTTCAGCCTTCTTGAAACTAGAGCAATGTTAACATGGAAAGGAGCCGGGTCATAGATTCTTCCCACCTGTGCTAGGGCAGGGGTGTCAAACATAAGGTCCAGGGGTTAGATGCGGCCTGCAGAAGCTCTTTATCTGGCCCATGTGATAGTTGGGCTCTCCAAGCACCACCATCAGCTGCTCTTAGCTGCTGAGCTGTGAAGTGATGCACAGGCAGAAGAAGCACTGCTGAAAGGGCAGAACTCTGAAAATGCACAACACTCTTCTCTTATGCTATTAACTTATTTCTTGGAAGAATTAATACCCTACCTTTCAAGGCTCCCAGGGCAGCATACATAAAATTTCCTCCATGCTATGTTCCCACTCTGAAACAGCCCTCCTCCCCCCCCCCCCACATCCATTTAGAGAATGCAAATCAAGCACATTGGAGTAAAGCACATTAATGTAATGTGTAGTTTGGCCTTCAGTTCTTCCTGGCAAATGTTTTATGTGGTTATTATGACCCATCCTGATCTGAAACTCCTTCATGCTCCTGGATCAGTTATGTATTGAGAAAGACAGGCTGCTGAACTTGTAAGCAGCTTGGAGTCATGGCTGGTTCTAGGAACTGTAATTCTCAGGAGGCATAACAAGGGTGATGCATATGGCAACATCAATATGCATGTGCAAACATTACAAGCAGGGGTGGCATCAGGGATCAGCCAAGTTCAGCAGCGGTCAAGGGTCTTTGTTAATCAAAAGGCCCATCTGGCCAGGCCAGCCCCTGGACCCTGTGGCAGTAGCAGTGGCAGTAGTTCCCAATGTACCATCTGGAGACAGGTGGGGTGTCCACTGCATGCCTTTGAACCAGACAGCACTCAACAAAAACAGACGAACGGTTTCCAAATGTTCAAAAAGAAAACTCATAATTACTGAGCTGATTCTGAATCAAGTCAAAGAGAGTTCATGCATCATTCATCATAACATCTCCAAAAATAATTTGGAAAATAGCCATGCTGCAAAAGGGAAAACACCACGGTGACATGGTGTTCCTAATTATTTTTACAACCACAACATTTATTGAAACTGGGGAAGCTATGAAACATATTAACACTGCAATTCTAACTTGCACTGGAACAGGCAGGCCGGTGGGCCTGTGCAAGTTTCGGGCTAGTTGTGGCTCAGCCCAAGGCAAGGGGAAATAATTCCCCTTACCCCGTGTCTTACTGCAGCAACTCCAATGGGTCTACTCAGATCTGTGCCACCTATAGAGGTGGTGCAAATCCAAGCAGGCCCAGAGTTGCCCCGGGCTGCCTGGGGAATGGGGCTGGGATCTGGCATAACAGACAGATCTCAGCCCTGCCCCTCACTTCCCTGCCACCCACACACAAGACCACCCACTGCTTGTTCTCCCCCCACCCTGAAATGCCTCCACCCTGTCTCCTCTCCACTCTCCACACACACACCCAGACCTTTGCGCTGACCTGCAAAGACCAGTGCAAATTTACTGGGCCTGGTGCCCACTTTGGCAGGGGGAGGCCAGCGTGCATCCTGGCACCAACCTTCCCGATTCACAAGTTGGCACAAGGAACTTGGAGTGCACCCTAATTTGAAGGAAACCTATATTTTGAGAAAACAAAATAAATAGACAAAAATAAGAAGCTTAAGTATGAGAAAAAGGCAAACCAACCATCAAGGAATAATGATAATCTAATCATGATAGAATCAAAGAATATATTAAAGAATGAGAATTGTCAATGGAGAGAAAAGAATACATTTTAGAAAGATTAAGAAGCTGAATGCTTAGCAATGGAAGAAATTAGGTAGAAAATGGAAGACTCAAAATATCTTCTCCAAAAATTGGTTCCTGCTGCTTTCCGGTTAAAAAAAACAAAACAATTTTGAGCCACCTTGATCAGTTAATCAGAAAGGAAGGATATTAAAACCACACCCAGTTTTTAGCAGAAAAAGAGGAGGAAATAGAAATAGCAACAGACAATTACAGAGAAGTAAAAGACAAAATACAACCTGGAAGAAAAATCAGAAACTCAGTGTCAGCTAATTTACTGCTTGAGATAAACAAGTAGATAACCAAGAAGAAACGAATGGCCAATGAGCAAAGTCTAGAGCAGTATGTAAAGAGGTATCAGGGACTCAAAGATATAATTAAGAGTTATCAGCATAGAGATAACAATCCTTAAAGATGAGTAATAAGACCCAGAGGACAGAGATACCAATACAATAAACAATAAAGAAGGACCAAGAATGGAGTCTTGGGGAACACACACAAACATACACACAAAGAATGAAGAAAAAACACCATGTACAGGGATCTGAAAAAGTGATCACACAGAGGGAGAAAGAAAGAAGGAAGGAAGGAAGGAAGGAAATACAAATCACATAACCAATTACAGTATAAAGAATGGTATCAACATGATTCATCAGTACTTCCCAATACACCCATATTAACATCAGAAGTCCAGCTCTCTGACTCCAGACTGTCAGAATTTTGGAAGGTGGGTGCACGAAACCAGGTCTTTTCAGCCATAAAATCATTCACTCTGCAGTGAAGTGTGCCTGGTCCCTTTTACTGGTGCTTTTTTGTCACTCAGTGAATACTTGGCTTTCTGGGGAAGTTTTTGGTGATGCTTTCTTCTGCTTACGGATTTTTGTTCCCGCTTGGAATTTTTGGAAATGGTGATTTTATGTAATTTATTTTTCTTGCAACTTGCATTTTTGATTGTTTTAATTGCTTGTGGTTATCATCTTCCCATTTTCTTGCAAAAGAAAGGGTGAGATATAAGCTTTCAAAATAAAAATAAAGTAAAATATCAATTGCAGAAAGAAAACTCAAGGAAAACAGCAGCAAACTGGTGTTGTTCAGCGAGTAGGAATAAAAATATGTATTTAAAAAATCCCAACAGTGTGAAAAGAATGAGAACCTGATTCAGAAAGATGAGAAAAATGTTAGCAGAGAGATAATCAAGATACTGAGAAAAGACAACCCCTTCCAAAAGTTTGTAAAAAAAAGGAGTGGGGGAGGATAAGGAGCCGCAACGCTCCATTCACATGCGGAGAGAGTGAGTATTTAACTTTATCCTTTTGTGTTATAAAAGTTATACCCAAAAGCTCCTGTTTACCTCAGGATGGAAGCTTCCATTGTCACCAATGTATGTTTCACTCCCAGGACTAATGGCAACTGTAGGAACATGTTTGTTGTTGGCGTAAGGGGAGCATGGCATAAGGGGAGAATTTCTCTCCCTTCAACATTGTCTTGATCTGTGGCTGCTGTGTAAATACACAGCATGCAAAATAAAATGTTGGGGAAACAACTGCTGTTCTAATCTGGAGAAATCATACTCTGAGGACTCAAGCAGCTTCCAGTTTAGAGAATCTTTGTTTTCTTAATTATTAAGAGCAATTGCCCAGTGCGCAGCCAACATATCTGACTCACGAGTCGGCTATGAAGGAATGCACACTGTTGTAGTGATGTTTTTTATAACTCTAGTTACAGAGACTGTTCCACCACCTTATTTGGAATATACCTATGACATCAAATTAAGCATGTGTGGCACACTTGTTTCCCCCCAAACCTTGACATTCTTTTAGCTTTCCGTTTCTCCAAAATCATATGATTTCTCTGAAAAAAACATCCCAAAATCTTGTTATAGTGTGATCTAAGTGCTCAGCAATGTATTATTTCTACCTATTGATAGGCTTGGTACTGCTCATTAGGAAGTCACTAGTTCACGTCAAAATGATAAGACCAGTTCAAAGCACATTTCTAAGTAGGAACATCTGTAGCTAACCCTTTCCCAACTTGTAGCAAGAAAATGGCTATACACAGAAACTATGTGAATTTTATGAA
This sequence comes from Tiliqua scincoides, assembly GCF_035046505.1. Classification (NCBI taxonomy): domain Eukaryota; kingdom Metazoa; phylum Chordata; class Lepidosauria; order Squamata; family Scincidae; genus Tiliqua; species Tiliqua scincoides. The sequence goes on from NC_089822.1 coordinate 35,925,416, forward strand.
TCTATAAGAAAGCTAGTGGCCTATGGCAGGGGTGGGCAAACTTTCAACTTTAGAGATCCTGGACCTTTAACAATTGTATAGGAGACAGAATTTCAGCAGGTGCAGCTTGTCATCTGTGACAATTTGCCCACCCCTGTTGAAAGTTTGCTCATCCCTGGCCTATGGCATAGTTCACAGGGATGGGAAAACCCAGTGCGGCTTGAGTCAAGTCACCGAGTCACCGCCCCCTGTGAATCTTTGAAAAAGAATCATAACAGCACTTTCCAAGTTGCCAACTCACCCTTTCACGACTCTAAAGGACTCGAGTTGATTTGTCCCCTTTAAAAAGCCCACTGTGGAAAAAACGGGGCTGCCGGGGTATGAGTTCACTTTAACTATCCCCTGCTGCCCCATCCCATCTGTAAATAGAGTGGGAAGGGTGGAAGGGACTGCGAGAGAGTGGGGACAGAAGTGGGGGCAAGAGGGAGGAGGGTCATGTGCAAGGCTTACCAGGACAACCCAATCTTTTGCAGCCCTCCTCAGAAGCAGTCCCACTGTAGCCGGTCATTCAATTAAGCTTCCCCCTCCCTACCACCCATTCAATGCAAAGCATGATCGCTATGAACTCCCCACAGTCCCTGCCTCCTTCTCCTCTCTGGGTTTCTCAAGCCAATCATAAGGCAAGAACCTTCTTGGCTCCTCTTCCTGCTCCCTCAGCCAATGAAAATATCAAAATGCCCATCCTTTGTCCAATGATCATCTGTTCCTTCCTTCCTATCAGAGATGGGAAAGACAGCCTGGTCCCGCCTCCTGCCCCCCCATGCAAAAGCAAACATTATCCCTTTCCTGCTTCCCAGCTCAAACTTTCCTGCTCCTTGCCCAGTCAGAAATATGGCCCCACAAGGCTTTTCAAGGGCGTTGAAGGTAACGGTATTCTTGCCTTATGTATGGTTTATGTATAGGGATAAGAAAAACCAAAGAAAAGCTGATGCAGGCTCCGCTGAATCCTGTGAGGAGTTTTGGCCTCGGGAGGCCTTCTCTTGCCCCAGGGTAGGCCTCTGTGGATCTGGTGGGTCAACTTGGATCTGACCACATTGACTCAGGAAGGTGGATCAGGTCTGGGAAGGGGGTCAAGACTTGGTGTGCATTGCCTCCGGCCTGATCTGCCCTCCTGGGCCTGATACACCATGCTCCCCACCCACGTCACCACCCCATTCCACCCCTGTTCTGTCCACCCACCCTCCCTTACCCTGTTCTAACTCCTGCATGGCCTTACCTGCACTGGAAGGTCTTTGGCTATTCACCAGCATGTGGGAAGCTACTCTGGCCTCCCTGCTAGTGGGTCTGCAGTGTGCATTGTTGGAGGCTGCTTTGCCATGAAGTAGCCTCCAACAGTGCAGTGAGCATTATGCTGGCACCCAGCAGGCATAGGATTGGGCTTTACATCAGTAGTGGCCTGAAGTAATCCCTCTAACATTCCTTTTGTTCATCTAATCTAGACTGATCTTTTTTTAAATCCTATAACCCACTGAGTTACCCCAACAGTTAGAAACCAAGTGGCTTCAAATTAATGCTATGTCAAGAAACAAATGCACTCAAATCAGCCAATCTCCCTTATACTTAGTATTAGAGAACAACGGTGTCACTCTTATTTGATCTATGTAATTATTCATCTTAACTTATACTCATCATCAATATTTGCTCTATAGTACCAGTGAGACCACATTGTAATCCTAAAGGTTCTTGCTATGGAGTAGTTTCCATTGGAATTAATGAGACTTCTGAGGAAATCTGCTTATGATTGCATTGAAAAACACTTTCTGGGGCATTTGGTGGGCCGCTGTGAGATACAGGAAGCTGGATTAGATGGGACTATGGCCTGATTCAGTGGGGCTGTTCTTATGTTCTTATGTTCACTTTGTAGGGAACCCTGGGTGTTCAGTGTGTATATATAGTTGATAAAATCAGGATAGTGATAGCTTGATAGGCAAGAGACCTTTGGATAAGATCCCATGGTGAAGGCTGCTGGGTGGCAACTTCCACTATATCTTGACAAGGATAAATGAATAACCTTGGGATATATTGTTCATGCTCCAGTGAAGCCTGGTGTATAGTGTAAAATCTTGATCTGCAATATAAATTATATGCACTGTCAAACTGAGCTCTTTTTCATCCTATGTTGCTGTGTTAAACAATTTTGGAAGATTAGATGCACCGTAACTTATGAGCCACTTTTTTCACTGACCTCCTTGAAGACTGCAAAAATTTTCATTGCCAAGTCAACTTATGATTAAGTATTAATATTCAGAATTATTTACCAGGTTTTTTTTTTCTTTTTTACAAGGGGGAGGAAATAGTGAAGGTCAGCAAGCTTTTAATCATATGTTCCAGCTTGAATATTACACTTACAAGAAGGTGAGAGATTTCATTTCAACTTCACACCTGCTGTTTGAGATGCTAGCTGATTGTCAATGCACATACAGTAAAATAGCCATAACTTAAAGATATTGTCTGAAAATAGTGATATTTAGTTATGACTAAGTCCTGTTGAAAGTAATGGGATTAACCTACAGTAATCTTAGCTAGGTTTGCTTAGACAGAAGTCCAGGTGATTTCTATGTGACTTACAGGCACTTATGCTTATGATTATAACCATAAGCATTTAACTGTACATTTTTGTACTGATTTAAATAGAACATGCAAGTTAGGGTTCTAAGGGTTCAAAACCTGTGGATTTGACCCATTGCAGGTCAGGAAGGCCTCACAGTACCTCCGGACATCAACACGCAACCTCCCCATGCCTCAGAAGGCCTGCCAGAGCCTTCTAAAACGCATTTCTGGTTTTTTTGCAGTGACAGGCATGGGGAGGAAGTGGATCAGGCCAAGGAGGGGGGCAGATTCAGTGGTGGCGGCACATGCCAAATCCTGATCCTGTTCCCAAGCCTGATCCGTATTCCCAGGTCAATATAGATTTGTGTCAGCAACTGAGCTGACATAGGTCCGGGTTGATCCACAGCGACAGCTGGGGCTTATCCTGGGGCAAGGGGACAGATGCCCCCTTACCCTGAGGAAGACTCCAGCAGTCAAAACTCCCCTGTGGGATACAGCAGAAGCTGTGTAGGTGCCACTGCATCACCACACAGAAATTTATTTAGGATTGGGCAGCCTGCTAAGGGGGGTTATAATTGCTACAAAGAAAAGTTACCCAATCAAATGGAAGACTGATTATCTCAGGAAAGGGTCAAGGCCTTGCTCTCGCCAAAGCCCCATGCTGGGGACACCCCCTTCTAATCCCCCCAATTTGCTTAATTCCCCAAATATTCTACTTTCCCTTTTACCCATCTTCTGTTAAAGACATATATCTGGCACTGTTGATAAGGACAATATTTGAAGCCAACAGAAGCACATCCTACTGCAATGCAGCCCAGAGTCAGAATGCTAGAGTCAATGTTTGGCTTGCTCACGTTCCACTGGCTCCACCCCAATCTGCCCAAAGGCACCAATTGGATGCCTGAAAGCCCAATCTGCCTTGTGCAAAGGCCGGACCAGGCATAGAACACCCGCGTCCAATCTTTGCAGAGGAGCGGCATTTTCTGTTAGTGGTTTTGACTCACCAAAATTAACTTGTCTAACTTGTTCTATTTTTGTCTTTTGTAAAAATGAATACATCCCAAAATGTATTATTAAAGCTGTTTAAATAATTCCCAAAGCAACTGCAATACAGTGTCTAAAGAACATTTGCTAATGGATTAAGAACCTGCTTGCCAACTTTTTGACTGAAGTGTTTTATTAGCTGAGCAATAAATTCTTCAAAAGGATGCTTCCAATAAATATCTTGACAAAGTTAACTACTTTAGAGCAATGATGTTGTAAAATTAGAACAAAACATTATCCAATAAAATAAGCAAATTGTAATTAATTTGCAACTAAACATCAAGTATTGAATTAACAATTGGGAGAGAAATCATGTTCCGACAAGAGAATTTTGCCAAATTATCTCAGGGGGAAATAAACAGAAAATGCATTTAAATGTCACAGACAGAAGTTATAAACTATTACTTGCTGCTCTTCCACAAGTTCCCATTTATTAGAATGCAACATATTCCTGAGTCAGTGTGTGTGATGAAATAAATCTATTCAGTCAGTACTCCACTTATAATGCTAACCATTGAAGAACATAATTGGGTTTATTAGAGAGGGGAAACATGGAGAGAAAAATCAGATTAAAAATGTGATTCTATCTCTGTTGAATTATGATCTGAAAATGTTATCAGCCAGTCAAAAATTTGTTGTGTATTTGACAAAAAGACCTTTGAGTTGGGCCAACCATGAACAATAATCAGGTGTTCTTGAGATACCTTCTGCGTTACAATAGTTCAGCCTTTCCCCCCCTCAAATCAACATTTCAATGCCATTGTAATCATAACATAAACATGAGTGAGGATGACAAACTCTTTGTGACTTCTTAAGGCTACAAAACTCATGAATTAGTATTATAGACTATAAAAAAGATAGCAGAGACAAGATTTCAGCAAATCTAGTTTTAGCAAACTGAGAGTCCAGTCCTATCCAACTTTCCAGTACAGATGCAGCCATGTCAATGGAGATGTTCATCCCCTTCCTCCAGGTAAGGAAAGCAGTCCTGCATGGGGCTACTCGATTCTGTAGCAATCCTTGGGCTAGCGCAGAATCAAGAACCTCTGTGTCAGACCACGTGGTCCAACATGGGGCACTGGATACAGCAGAGCTCAGCTCCGCCAGTTCCACCCCCTCCTGCCACGCCTCCACCCCACCCTCCCCCACACACCCCACCCTGGAACACCTCCTCCCCACCTCTCCAAATGCCCCCACTCATCTCTCTGCTGCCAGATGTTGTTTTGAAATTGTATAGGTAAATAATTACTATTTTGTAATCTCTCTCTCTCTCTCTCTGATACTTTCACCTGAAGTGAAAAGTTGACAATTCTGAAGGAAAATCAAAGTAAATAAAACTAGGAGAATTCAAATTGACTGATAGATTTCCCATAGGAATCCAAAAATGGAAAGAGACTTCCCTGAAAATCGAGTCCTGCTTGACCTGTTCACACATCTGGACCCAAACCAGAACCCAAAATTAAACACACATTATCATGAAACGGTGCATACATTGTTCAAACTTCCAGGTGCTTGGTGTTCTAAACAGATGCTCTCAGGCTATTTTCGTCAACTACATAAATATTTAAACACTTAAGAAAGCACTTTTTATAGGTCTCATTCCAGAGAAGTAGGGGTAATACGAGTCTTAGTGTAGGGCAGGCAAAATTGTGTGGTTTTCTACAAAATCTATACCGGTTTTAATGAGATACTTTACTTTAAATTGGTTCACCTTGTTGATTTCATAGTGGCCTCTTAATGCTCAGTTGCCAGTGACCAAAAGCTAATGGTTATAGACAAACTGAGTTCATGCAAGTGTATCCAGTAACGGTGTGGAAATGCATTCATCTAACAAAAATGGATATTTTAATAATAATAAAAGGTTGAGTTAGCAGCGATTGTGTAAAATCTGTTCCTTGAGGTAATGGCAGTAACAGAAACAGACACTTCCAAATAGTACCCAAAATGCAAAGAACCCCCCCCCCCCCAAAAAAAAAAATTGTAAGCATTTACCTGTATCTCAAAGTTGCAATTTTAGATTAGGATATCTAAAATGATATGTTGACATGATATGTTGGAGCTACTTACATAAGAGCCCCGCAGCATAAGGCCAAAAGCCCATCTAGTCCAGTTTCCTATATCTCACAGTGACCCTCAGGGAGCACACAAGACAACAAAAGACCTGCATCCTAGTGTCCTCCCTTGCATCTGGCATTCTAAGGTAGCCTTCTTCTAAAATCAGGAGGTTGCACATACCCATCATGCCTTGTAACCTGTGATGAACTTTTCCTCCAGAAATTCGTCCAATTCCCTTTTAATGGCATCCAGGCCAGACGCCATCATCACATCCTGTGGCAAGGAATTCCACAGACTAATTACACACAGGGTAAAGAAATATTTTCTTTTGTCTATCCTAACTCTCCAGAACCAAAAAAGGAAGCAGCAAGATATTGTCAAACTAAACTACATCACTCTACCTATAACATATGAATCAACTTATGCCATTTTGAGAACTATAAACTAAATCACATAATCAGAAATGTAGTTGGAGCTGCAGTATGGCAAAGAGGTTCTAGTCATGCAGCTATCCATCTATAAGGCCATACAGGGCCAGCCCATTCCTGAGGCCAACTGAAGTGGTCACCTCAGGCAGTAGATTGGTGGTGGGTACCCATCTCAATTCATCTACTTGCCTCCACTGCTCCTCTTTCTCTTTCCACTCTCTGGACTGGAAAAGGAAGAAGGGGACAAAGAGGAAGAGGAAATGTGAAAGGGCAGGGATCTAGCTAGATCAGGTAAGGGGAGACAGCATTATAATGCCATCTCAGGCATTAAGAGGTCTTAGACTTGCCCTGAGAGCATGGCACCTCCATTTTATTTCTGCTTATTTCTTCATCATGGGTCAGATTTCTGTGCCAAGCCAGCAGAATTTCTAAATCCAAAGGCTGCAGGACATCCTAATTTCCATTGTGCCAGGAAATATCTTGTTCTTGTTACAGAATATCACCCTTTGTGACCTCTTTGTGGCTGCATTGCATTAACTCTCTCTTGCACATTCTAAAAGTTTTGAGCCTGCAGTATGCCGAGTACTGTTTTCTGTTAATTACTCTGATGAAGAACATGGGATCTTTACATAATTAAATGTGGGAAATTTGTGGGATGTTCTGCCACCTGAAGTTCCTACACTTATTATTATTATTATTATTATTATTATTATTATTATTATTATTATTATTATTATTATTATTATTATTAACAACAGTATTTATATACCGCTTTTCAACTAAAAGTTCACAAAGCGGTTTACAGAGAAAAATCAAATAACTAAATGGCTCCCTGTCCCAAAAGGGCTCACAATCTAAAAAGATGCAAATGAATACCAGCAGACAGCCACTAGAACAGACACTGCTGGGGTAAGGTGGGCCAGCTACTCCCCCCCTGCTAAAAAAAAGAGGAGCACCTACTTGAAAAAGTGCCTCTTACCCAATTAGCAGGGGTTATTTGAGGTTGGATTCAGCCTCATCCTTCAACCAAGCGTTACAATTAATTACAAGTTGTCAGCCATATTACAGAATCTTGACGGTGGGTGACTCTAGATAATTAGTTGGTGGGAGCTAGTGCACATCATAAGAAGCCCAGCCAGTATTCAAGCCCAGCAAACTAGAAGAAGATTGCTAAGGAAGATGGAGAATGACAATCCATTGTGCAGACGAATGGCCTGAACCATTTCTGGGTAAACTGGAATTACAGCAACAGTATGTTTCAAAGAAGGCAACCTGCTCTGAATCCAAATTCAGTTATGTTATCCTGAGTGAAATGTTTTCGTGGGAGCTAGTTAATCCAATCAGGGCTCATAGATTCTGGTGCTAATGGCAGTATGAAATTTAGTAATAATGCAAAGGATTGATTGCTACTTGCTGGTACTATTGCCGAAACATTTCTTTTTGACAGCAAGTATTGCTGCTCACAATGATACCTGCAATGGAAACTCTATTCCTCATATTTGCTATTCCAGTATAACATCTGTTCTTTCCCTCCCTTGTGGTAAAATAAAATATGGTAAAATAAAATAAATGATGGTAAAACAAAATAAAAAATAAAAAGTAGGAAAAATGCACTTTAAATATTTGAAAGTATTCAAAAATAATACCCCTAAGTATTCAGGGGTATTATTTCAAAAGCACAGATGATAGAACTGGAAAATAAAAACAAGATCCTAACTGCATGTTTTAAAATGTTCCTGTCTAAATATCCCTACTACTCAAGACAGTCACTGGTTGACATGTAAGTTTGAAATACCACCACCAAATTTGACTCCATATTGCAGCATGCTATCTATGGGTCCAATCCTATCCAATTTTCCAGTGCTGGTGCAACTGTGCTAATGGGGCATGCACTGCATCTTGTAGTGGGGTGACAGTCACAGAGGCCTCCTTAAGGTATGGGAATATTTGTTCCCTTACCATGGGGATGCATTATAGTTGCACCGGGGCTGGAAAATTGGATAGGATTGGGCCCTATGTCTACCAGCCATCACTAACAGTAGTGACAGTCCATGAGGTTCTGCTGCCCAACATGGCTTGGATCTGCTGCCCCCACTCATGCTCGATTCATCTCACATTCTAGAAGTGCCTGAGGCAACAATCTAATTCTGGATGTCCTTTGTGTGTGTGTATGTTTGTGTGTGTTTCTCATGAGTGCTTAGGTGCACATGCATTTCTGTTGCTGCTGGTGGTCTTTAAAGAAGTAGCCAGGCAGGCAAGGAGTAGAAATGGAGCCCAGTGCAGTGATCATGGAGCACGTACCTCCTGCCCCTGCTGCCTCCTTATCTTTACTTTGTTGGCTCCTGCTTGTTCCTGCGCAGCCATATTCAAACACAAACATTTGGCAGGGCATGCTCTGCCCAGCCTATGTGTTTGAAGAGGCAGCTGGATGGGAAGAAGCTGGAGATAGAGGTAAAAGGGCACTCCAGCTCTGCCTCTTCTTTCCTGCTTGGCCACAGCTGGATGGGTGAGAAGGAAGTGGAGGGAGCTGGAGCAATCCATCTTTGATCACTGCTCTGGAGAAGGAGCAATCAGAACAGGGCTTTTGCATTCCTCTGCTGCATCTTTCTGCAGCATCACCACTGACTGCAGTTGCTTGTGGCATTGGCACAGGAGGAAGCTGCTGCCCTGATCTTCTTAAACCCTCTCAGAAGTGGATCAGAGCACAGGGTAATGCAGCTGGGTGGGCAGTGGGCTGGAGATGCATTGTAAGTGGATACAGAATGTGGGCACTCATTGGTTTGCTGCTCCCCCCACCCTGCCTCATGGCTGGTGGTTGGCAACCTTCACTATGGTATAAGCCTACAGCACCTGTATTCCCCGGCAGTCTCCCATCCAAGTCCTAACCAGGCCTGATCCTGCTTAGCTTCTGAGATCAGACAAGATCAGGCATGTGCAGGGTAACAGTTGCTGCTGGGGCAGTCTGGGCCAGTCTTGATTTAAAGGCATGCCATATGTATTTTAGCAGTTCCCCAAAACATTTTGATGAATGTGGGCTCTCAACTGGCCTCCATGAATCTCGTTGCCAGGGTTAATGTTCTTGGACCGCTAAAAAGGGCCCCAGTTCATTTTGGAGACATTGGTGCTTCTGCCTGCAGTCAAATCCAGTATGATATGAAATCATTTCCCCCCAAGTCCTCTGGCACCAGCATAAGACTTGAAGAAAGGAAGGTTCGTGGCAGACCACAATTTATGGTATGACTAGGAAAGAGTAGGCAATTTTTTTTTTTACTGCCAGGCTTTGAAGTGTTCCTGGATCTGCTATATAAAAACCATTTGGTTTGACCACAGGATTATAGAATTCTCTCCCCTCGGAAACCTGGCACAGCTCAAAACCTTCCTTGGATTCACTGTTAATGACTTCTCTCTTTCCTTCCATAAATTTGCTGGATGCTATTTATTTATTTGTGATCCACAACTCAAAGTGGTTTGACTGGTATCAGGTAGATTTCTAATTGGATTTAACCTTGCTTTTATATTTTGTGGTTTTAGAATGAAATATTTATATTAGATTTCAGTATTTTGCAACATGTTTTTGGCCTTCAGTATAGAGCAGTACTGATGGAAGGAGTGACCGTATAATTCCATTGACCCACATGGTTCCTTTCCACAGACATTACTGGTGCAGCATGGGATCTCCAAGTAAGTTTTATCAGTAATGATCAAGAAGAAAGTCTCTCTGTATAAAATAATATATACATAAAATTTGATTACTAATTTAAACACTAAGATCCCTGGTTGCTCAGACACACTTCTTGATTGCCTTTTCATATGCTGTTACACTCCTCATAAAATTTATTCCGTGTTAATACGTGAAAGAAGCCCTCATGATTACAGATGGCCTGCCAACTTCGATCTATACACATGTAGCATTAGAACTCATTTCACGTACTTAATAGGGTCATTCTCAGCAATTGAATTGTTTCCTACTGGCATGTTCTGCCTCTCTCAGGTGGTTCACACAGCACTCCTTTTCCTTATCCAAGTTCCTGTGAATTCATTTGGAAGGCTTGTTAAATAGGGAAGACATCGTAATGCAAGCCTGTGAATAAAGCAGAGTAGGGATATTTTGATTTTTTAAAAAGAAGAGGTGGAAGCATTATTGCAAAATGTATGCTAGAACTGGCAAAGAAAATGAGGGAAAGAAACACAGCTAGGAAAAGACTTTCACTGATTAAATGCATTGCACTAACGAGAAGATCTAGATGTGGAAAGCAGAAAATGTCTGTTGCTGTTCCATCCACATCGTTTTGAGCAGAAAAAGTGTGAAAAGACTGCATTCTGCTTAAGAAATCTGGGTAGACTGTGCCCAATCTAGATAAATTAAGCAGTGTGATGTCCCATTCAAAGGGATTTATAGCCCCCTACACACACACTGATACAGACTTGTCAATGAGCACATGCTGTATCCTGCCAGAGGGGCTGGCAGTCCCAAAGGCCTCCTCAAGGTCTCAAGGCCTCCGCAAGGTCAAGGCCTCCTCAAGGACAAGCTTCCGCTTCCCTAATATTCTATTTGGACCTGTGCCAGCTTTTTTGCTAGTGCAACTCCAAGTGGACCTGGGGAGGCGAAGCAAGGTTAGGAAGGGGCGTAGGAAATTGGAGGATCCTCTGCCACCAATACCAATCCCACTTCTAACCCTCAATATAACCCCTCTCTGCTCTGATCCCATCTTGTTCTTCCTCCTCCCTGCTGCTTTTCCACTATCATTCTGCTACCCCCCCCACCCCCAATGTCATCTTATGGGTATCAGGACATCCTGGAAGGCCACCATTGTGCAGCTGCTGCTGCCCATCTTCTCTAACAGTGACCTGGTTGCAACCAGAAAGGCAGCTGTGCTGTTGGAATGTGAGTTCTGACAACACAGCAGCCTGTTAGGATTGTGCCTTGAGAGAAGTGCTTAGCTTTGGCTAGATCATGCCCAGAATTATTCTATGAGTTCTCCCAAGTATCTTTTCTAACTGTGCCAAAGGGTGTCTCCCTTCATCTTAACAGAAGCCTTTGATGACTCCTTGGGATAAAGAATAACTGGTGTTGAAGCAACATAAAATACAAATATTTTGTGCATTCCTCCTCTGCCTGCAAGGGGAACCCTCAGTGATACAGCACATGCTTTGTGTGTATGAGATCCAAGTTTCAATCCCTGGCATCTCCGGATGAGGTAAAGAAAAATTCTTGTCTGAAACTCTAGAGAGCTGCTGCTAGTCTATGTTGATAATACCATCTAGATCAGGGGTGTCCAAACTTTTTGGCAGGAGGGCCACATCATCTCTCTGACACTATGCTGGGGGAAGAACTAATTTACATTTCAAATTTGAATAAATTTACATAAATGAATATATTAGAGATGGCACCTATATGAATGAATGAAGGTCTTGCAATAGCTCAAGGCCTATAAGAGGCCTTGCACAAAGCAAGGCCAGCCTTTCCTTTGCTGCCACTGCTGCATCACAGATGTGAAATAGCAAGCAGTGGAGGGAGCCCTGGTCCCACAGTTCATGCGAGAGGTCGAACAGTTGGCCGTCACGCTGAGAGCAGTTGCATCAGGCCAGCATGGGCTCCAGCAAGTCTCCGGAGGGCCAGAGGCTCATTGGAGACAGGGTGCTCCCTGAGGGCTACATTGGGAGTCCTCAAGGGCTGCAAGTGGCCCCAGGGCTGGGGTTTGGGCACCCCTGATCTAGATGGATAAATGGTCTGATTCAGTAAAAACAAAGATCCTATGATCTCTGTCATGGCTCCGTCCATGGTGAAAAATAACGCATGCTTTTTTGTAGTTTAAGAAATATCAGTCTCATAATTTTTAAATGGGTCTTGCCTATGTGGAAGGGTATTTAGAGTGGCAGTACAATCCTGACAAAATCCCCCTTCCCAATATAGCCATGCCAATGGAGTGTGTGTGTTAGGACAGAGGTCTCCTCATGGTAAGGGAAGTTTTGCTGCCTTACCCTGGGACAAGCCTCCACTGCCCAAATAGGTCTCCTTGAATCTGTGCCAGCCATTTTGCTGGCACAAAATGGAGAGTACTGAGGAGAGCAAAGAGGACTGGGAATGGGGTTGGAATCCTGGTGCATGCCAGTGTCACTGGGACAATTGTCCCACCACCTCCAATCTGCACCCCCCCCACCTAGACACTCCCTCATTCCTCTCTGTTCCTGCCCCATTCCTCCCATCACCCACCCTCACTGCCAACATACTGGTGTTGTCAGCCTTTCCACCCACCTGTACATGTGTTTTCCATGCCACATGTGCTGGCAATGTCATTGTGCACCCCAGAAGCAGTCGCATCTGCTGCTGGGCTGGCACTTCTGCTGCCAGAATGCACAGCGGAAGCCTTAGTTAGGATTGGGGCTGATGCCCATTTGATGTTTTACTCAGTGAGGTTGAGAGGATTCCTTGAAGCTTGATCCACGTGGACTAGCTTAAGAACTGCTCCTCTGGCTTGTTCTCAAGTTTGAGACTTCAAAGCTCCAGAAATTTCTAAGCTGCCCTGAGCATTAGAAGCCAGCTGTAAGAAAGAAAATAATGTGAATGAATGAAAGGAATCCATATGAAGTTCTCTAGGTTTGCAAGTGTTTAACAAAGGCTGGATTATGACCAATATTTCCAATGTGTTTTTACGAGCTTGGTTGAGAGCTTTTCTGAGTCTGCTTCTCAACCACAATGTCTAACATTCATTACTGAAAAAAAGGAAGATAAGACTATAGGCACCAACAATACTTGGAAGATAGACAAACCAGGACTTGAAATGTGTCCACTCCTACCTCATCTGGGTTTTATTTGCTGCAAGTATTATAATTCAACTAGCAGAAGCAAAAGTAAGCCCATAGTTGTTTCTAGAATTTAACTAAGAGCCCAATCCTATGCATGTCTCCTCGGAAATAAGCCCCATTATAGTCAATAGGACTTACTCCCAGGTAAGTATGGGTAGGATTGCAACACAAGGCATTTTAGCATTTACTTTCTCTTTAAAACCCTCATTTTGGTCCCACCCCTTGATGTCTCCCCCCCTCCACTGCCACTCCTCCACAATGTTTTGGTGCCTTAACAAAGGGCCCACCCAGTCCATGGCTGAGAAATTATGATTCCAGCACAGACAACAATAAATACTGCATCATAATAGAATCTGTGCAGGATTTTTGTTTAGTGTTTTGTTTGCAGCAAAGATGCCATTTCTTGTCTTGTCTCTACAGAGAGAAGTGCTTCATCTCTTCACAAATCAACATGCAGTACAACAAAGGCTGCTATTCTTCACTAAACCCAAGAAGAGCAACTACTGCTATTCAGACAGGCCAGTCCAAGAAGTTTCTGTTGAACAAAATAATTGAGAAAATATAGTCGTTTTACTATTTGAGTGTGAATGAGTAGTAGACATTGAGAGATGCAGCAAGAGCAAACCGTGCACACACAGGGTGGCCATCCAATGGAGGACCAAGTGTCTGTACCTTTAAGCATTGTATAGAAGAGGGAATTTTGGTAGGTGCAACTCAGCATGGAAGGGTTTAAAAAGCTGCACCTGCCAAAATTCCCTCTTCTATGCAATGGATAAAGGTATAGGCAGTCTGTCCTCCAGTGTATCTGGTCACCCTGTGCACGCATAGTGGTCTTTAGAAACAGTGTCAAGCCATATCAAAAGAACAGCAGCAAGCAAACATATCAGTGCTTCCTATGCAGGGTCAGCCCATTTATGCAGCTGATGTTGAGGGGGGGCAGTAGCAGACTCTGCCACTGCTTCTATCCAGCCCGCCATGGGTGGAGCTCCATCAGTCTAATTTCTACTCACTAAAAGCAAGGCAGAAGAGGATCATCTACTTCTCTGCCCACAGTGCTATGCATGTCTACTCAGAAGTAAGTCTGATGGAGAGCTATGGAACTCACCCCCAGGTAAGAGCGTATAGGATTGCAGCCACTGTCATAAAAGCAATGGCATTAGCACTAATGACATATCCAGCATACCACTGATGACTATACAGACACTGTTGGCACACCCCAGTTCTCCAAGCAACACTGCCTGAGTCACCCACATTATCACACCTTTCTAAATGCTCTACTCCATCTGCTGCATATGGCTTGTTTACCCTGAAACAGCTTTTCCGCCACCAGCTTGGAAGCTAAGAGTGTGTCTGTTCTTTTGGTTAATGGTATACCACAATATGTTTTCAACAGTTCAAAAGATAACTCAGCAGCTGCAGTGTGTGAAATGGAGTACAAATGCACTAAAGGCAAGATGAATGCATTCCTTAATGGTGAAATAAGTCTGGCCCAGCCAGGAGATGAGGTGAGGCAAGCTACGTCAGGTGATAGGTGAATGCTGGCAGCATCCTTCCAAAGGGCATCTAACTAGAGTTAGAACTGTCATTGTGCTCCTTCCTGAATATGTACCTGCCCACATCCTAGTCCAGACAAAGCTGCCATTGGTTAAAAGTCTTTCTATACCCTTTCTTCTAGCTAGGTGTGTTCTGCATCTTCTTTCAGTGTTCCTCTGTTGGCACATGAGGTTGCCAAGTTAATTAACTCACCAAGTGGCATTGGCATGCAGTATCAGTTGCCAGGCTCTCATTAAGAGTCTTAGTGAATTCAGATGAAGGTGCAACTGGGGGCTCTTGAGGCATATAAAAGTGTGTTGTTTCAAGAAGTCCAGTGGCACTTTTGTTGTGTTTAATCAAGCAGAACAAAGTAGATATTAGATCCTAGTAGACTTCTTTGCTTCGTTTTCTGTAAGATGTATGTAAACCTCAGTGGTATGAATGCTAATTAATAGAGCAAATTAGACTCTTTGACCCAGAGGAAATTTAGTGCCATGTTCTACTTTCACTTACAAAGATATTTTTATGTAGGCTTTCAATGACTCCATGGCAGAGAATAAAAGAGAAATGTGTGGCAGTCCCAGAGCAAAATGAGAAGGAATTCGGTCTAAGCATGGAGGCTTGAGAAAATTTGTTTCAATACAGTGAACCCCTTACGTGCCTTATTGTCAAAGCAATCCGATATCTCAAAGGAGATGATTCTCTCAAAGAATATAATTTGTTTTTAATTGCAGTTTGTAAATCAATATTGTGTTGCTAAAACACACAAATTAAACCATGTTTTGATGTCATAAAATAGAAGTGTTTCTATATCATCATCATCATCATCATCATCATCACAGCACCCATAGAAACTAGATTCTGTGCAGAAAATTAAAGACACAGGCCTACTCACAATCTAAGGAGCTAAACAGGTACGTTATTACACACAAATATATGTGACAGCCCTATTTTAACATCATCGGGCAGAGTGTGGTTTTGAGTGAAGAAGTAGTGACAGGAAGAGGTGCTTTGCCTCTCCATTGTTTTCCTAGGTGCTCCCCCTAGCAGTTTCACCATAGGTTTAACATGTGAGGAAATGGCTCCAAGCCCACAATGTGTCTTCTTCCTGCCTTTCTCTGAGAGGTAGAAACTAGGGTGGGTCCTAGAGGAGACCAAATCCCAAAAGGAGGCCTTGATGAAGGATGGAGTCTTCTTGGTATGCTGGCTGTTAGGTTTGCAATCTTTGAACTTTGTTAATGAATGTGTACATTCACATAGTTCTGGACAATATTTACAATTAGAGCTTCATTTTCAACTTTCCCTTTCATTGGACTATGTGTTTTTCATATACAGGTTGAGCCTCATTATTCGCTTGGGTTCCGTTCCAAGCACTCATGTGGATGGCAGAAAACGCACTATAGCAAATCAATTAAAAAACAAAGTTTCTTTGCTCTGGTGATTTAAAAACAGCCTTGCTGACCTTTGTGATGTAAGATAAGAGTCATTAAGAAGACAATCCATCAATCAGTCATCCTCCAAGAGCTTACAAAGGTGCTTCACTCAGCCCCTCCCTTTACCAATGCAAAATGATCACCTTTCTTTCCCTCCCTCTGGAGGAAGGGAGGGGTTCACTGGAGAGAGAAGGATTGATGGATTGTCAGCCAGCTGCCCTCTCCCTCTCTTATTAAGGAGGCTATTGTTAAAGGACTGTTCAGTTTCTTAAACTGATTTTAAAGGGATGCATTTTCCCCTTCTCCAGGGATCAGCACATTCCTTCTCATTTGCAGGGGCCATTTGTGTTGAGTCAAATCCGTGTATAAAAAATCCGGGTGTAAATAGGCTGGACCTGTAGAACAAAGTGCTCACCGTCATATTGTACTGACGGTCCAAACAACATCACTAGCAGCCCTATCTTATCCATTTACCCCCCCCCCCACCAATGCAGCAGTGTTAAAATGACTACTGCATCCTAAGGTAGAAGGCAGTTGTGGAGGTCTCCTCTAGGTAAGGGAACATCTGTACATGAGGGGAAGCCTCCATAGTAAGGGGGGAGGTTTCAACTCAGACCTGTGCAAGCTAAGAGCAGGCACAGGTCTGGGAAGTGGATAGGATATAGGCAGTGCTGGTTCAGCTGATCCTTCGCACTCTCTGGCCCAATCCACCCATACCCCACCCCTTTTGCCACCCTATCCCTCCCCGTTTAACTCCTCCCCAATCCAGTTCCACCCCCGCCCCCACCTCTTCCACTGACGTACCTGCTCTAGTGAGCTGTGGGAGAAATGCTGGAGAAGACAAGAAGGTGCAGGCCTTCCCACCAACACTGCTGGCAGCACAGAGTAGGGAACTGTCAGACTGCCTTTTACGACTGACACTGACTGCTTTATAGTAGTCAGCACCAGTGCAGGAGGTGTGCTGCCAGCAGGTGCTGCATGTAGGTTTGGGGGCCTAAATGTTTGCTGGCATATTCATTTTTTTGGTGCCGTCATGGTCAGTTTTGGAATCAATGATCTCCTAACCCTCCTCCTGCTGCAAACAGGTTCTGAGTTCTATGACTCAGATATTGGGAAGTCAGATAGACTGAAGGGTCAGACATTTTATGACTCAATTATTAGTTAGTTCGAAAATGTTCTTTTTCCAGAAACAATCTAACAATGACTCCAGTGTAAAACATGACATTATATTAAGGATTATAGAGTATTTTTTTTTTTTTAGAAAAGAAAGTTTAAATCTAAAGGAAGTCATTAAATCAGTGAGTTGTGACTCGCTTAAGTCTTCATTTCAACTTAGATGAGACTAATGGCCCAATAGTATGGGCCATTTATGACAGCAGATCTGTTGGCTATGGGTCTCCTTGGACTCAATGCCAGATATTTTGCTAGTGCAAGTCCAAGGAGAGGAAGGGGGTGGGGTGGATTTGAAACTCAGGGATAGGATCTAGCATTTGCTTTAGCTGCTGAGATCCACCCCCCTGAAGCCCACTCCTCACCCTGTGCTCTCCCCTTCCTCACCCCAAACATACCCCAAACCACTCATGAACTGCCCCCTCTGCCACCTTACCTCAGCTGGTGGAGCTTCTGGGCAAACCTGATACGCACACTGAGTCTTTCCTGTCAGTGACTCCTTTGTGTATGACAG
This sequence comes from Tiliqua scincoides, assembly GCF_035046505.1. Taxonomy (NCBI): domain Eukaryota; kingdom Metazoa; phylum Chordata; class Lepidosauria; order Squamata; family Scincidae; genus Tiliqua; species Tiliqua scincoides. The sequence continues at coordinate 35,942,989 of NC_089822.1, forward strand.
TGGTGCGACATTTGCATCATCAAAGGACCTAGGTAGATTTCATTTTTAGCCATCAGTTGATAACCATCAATAGTCCTGTCATCCCTCTACTTGTCTATTCATGTTCAAAAGCCACCTGATTTAAAAGGTCAAACAGAAACTATTTCCAAACAAAGTCTATTTTATGTCTCTAGCACTCAACCAATGGCATTTATTTGTATTCAGCTTATTTCTTCCCACCTGTACAGGTTGAATTCAAATCTGTATTCTTTCCTTAGAAAAGAAAACTCCCACACACCCTTAACTTCCACTTCACAATCGTCAATATCCTATTTACATTTTTTCACGACATGTAACTTACACTGAACTTTCCATTTCACTCTGTATTTTATAAAAGAAAGTTTGAGAACAACATTGGATGGGACATAATTCTGAATATATAATTCTGAATTCAAATTCTGTGTTTGTTCCCTGATTCACTTAAAAAAAATTATTCTCTGTTAACCTCATGGAAAAGTAAAAAAGATGTTTATGTCAATGGACCTGTGTCCTTGAACTTACACCAGCTGTTTTGTTGTCATAAATCTGAGAGGCAGGCAGCATGTTGGACCTGGAAAATAGGGATAGGATTAGGCATGTGCTAGTGACACTGAGGTCCACCCCCTTTCACCCTCGAAATGCCCCATGCTCACCCTACTTGTCCCTTTTCCTTCCCCTCCTTACTTCAAACCACTCCTGCCTCCCCCTTACCCACACTGGCATGCCATCTTGGAGCTGCTGTCATGCACATGGGACCTAAATATTTCTTTACTCAGTGTGTGTGTGTGCAAGGAAAGCGCCCTACAGGTAGACCACAGCTGCGATACAAGGACATCTGCAAGAGGGATCTGAAGGCCTTAGGAGTGGACCTCAACAGGTGGGAAACCCTGGCCTCTGAGCGGCCCGCTTGGAGGCAGGCTGTGCAGCATGGCCTTTCCCAGTTTGAAGAGACACTTGGCCAACAGTCTGAGGCAAAGAAGGAAGGCCCATAGCCAGGGAGACAGACCAGGGACAGACTGTACTTGCTCCTAGTGTGGAAGAGATTGTCACTCCCGAATCGGCCTTTTCAGCCACACTAGACGCTGTTCCAGAACCACCATTCAGAGCACGATACCATAGTCTTTTGAGACTGAAGGTTGCCTACCTACCTACGATGATGATGATGATGATTACAGCCTAAGTCTGACTGAACACAATGGGCTGAGTAAAATAAATAATCCCATTTTCAAGACAATGGCATGCTGAACAAGCATGCCACCCAAGGCCTGTGGCACCCCTTGGCGTGGCACCTGGAAGCAGTGGCGTGGCACCTGGAAGTGATTTGGAAGTGACATGATGACATCATTGCAATCAGTGCAATGACATCAGTGCACCACCAATTAGCTTCCAGGTCAGTTGTTTTTAGCCATTCGGAGGAACGGGAATGGTGGGAGAGCACAGTCACTGCCAAATGTGGTACAGGCAGCAAGGGTTCAAGTGGCATGCCCATCACTCCCAGTTTGTGTCACCTGGCCACCCTCTCCATAAGCTACCGCTCCATACGCTACCTCTAGGGCTTTACAGAATCTCGTTTTCCATTCTCCCCAGCCTACATGAACATATTTGCTAGTAGTATGACAGGACAGTAGGGACAATGGGACATTTGTGCACACTTTCTCACATCTCCATCCCAGAGGTTAGCCGAGTTGGACACAGCCAGGCCAACACTCTGAGCCTTCCAGTATCAGTCAGTGATTGTGCAATCTCCCTTGCCCCAGTATTTGCCTATTGGGAGGTGAGAGAAACTGCTATTGCCTGTGCCCACCACCAGTAGTATGTTGTGGGGAGGAGACAGCTCAGGAAGACCAGCAACTTGGTACCAGCAGTGCATCATCCAGCCCTCAACTCAACAACTCATGGTAGTTATTCATACTCTGAGAAACTAGAAGGATGTGCGATCCAGTGAAGTGTGTAAGCCCTGAGCTGAACCACATGGCACAAGTCAAGGAAACCTCCCAGCCTTGGTAGCAAAGGTACTGTGCAATCACTGACCATGTCAGACAAGGTGAAGGAAGCTCTTTATCCTAACTTTGCTTTACAGCTACGTGGGCTGGGGGAGGCTGTGTGCAGAGTATAGAAAGGAACTCTGCAGTTCAGTACACTCTCATTTCAAGCTTGGTCCGTGACTTCCCTGACCTATGTGTCCTGTAGCCTCAAAAATTACAGCTCCATGAAGCATTAAAATCACTGTCTGAGTGGTGATTAATGTCCAGGACTTGGACTAAAAGCAGAGAAACACTTTTGATTTCCATGCTGTTTACACAGTTGTTCAATTAAATGTTTGCCCCTCATTAAACATGCACATTTTGACAAGAAAATCAAAACTCATGCATATTCATTTGAGCTCTATCAAGCAGTCCTGGAGAAATCAAGGCCCCAGCTTGTATGTCTTTATGTTCTCTGGATTCCAACAGACTGTATAAATTCTAGGCTGAACTGCAGCCGCTAAGAGGTGTTTACATGTGCCGAATGTGGGACAAATGACACTGTCACAGATAAGGTGCCTTAAAATGATGCTTTTGAAGGTCAAATGTGGAACAATCTATCATCACATCAGTGCAGGGAGATAAGCAAAAGCCATTACATAGTCAATAAGGAAAGTAGAGTTACAGAGAAAAGTCATCAAAGTGGAAAGTTTGAGGAGCCATTCCCCAGGTATCTCCCAAATTGATGCTCATTCTGACAAATCTTAGTTTGTCAGATTTTTACTTATCGTTGCAAAGCGCATAAAGATTAGTCACATCAACATGGAGAGTCAGGCTAGTTCTGAGTTTTGCCCAAATTATGCAAAACCGTCAGAACTGCAGACGAGTAATCCTGTCATTGGACATGTTCTTGACTACAATATCCCACCCTGTCAGGTGGTTACTTATGCCCTACATGCAGCAAAGATCATATTTTTTTTTCCCCCAGCCTCTTAGAAGCAACATTAGAGCTGTGAAATTAGAGTGGTTCTGCTTGGGATTGTAAAGGCACTTAAAGCCTTTTGGGTTAAATCCATTTGAATGACATATTTACTGAATTTATGCAAATGCTTCTTGGGGCTTATTGTGGTCTTGCCACACACAGGTTTTTATTTTGCCAGGTTTTGGAGTAACTCAAAGTGAAGACTGAATTGGAAATGTACAGACTAATGGTATTTTCTTACACGGATTTCCCCTCTTGCCATTTTTGCCATTGCCTCTGTGTAATCTTTCCCCTAATATAGAACCCGGCAATATTACTAGTTTGGGGGAGGGAAAGAAAAGAGCTGCTTAGTCCATTAAGAGGCTTATGAATGGCTAATTTGGAATGACATATCTGGTTTTTTTTTAATTCACTAAGAAGTAGATTTGTATTTTCCCATTTATTCATTATGTCCAGAGTGGAACAATTTTCTCAAATTGTCTGCACTGGGTTGAGTCTTTCAACGTTGGTGTAAGCTCTGGTAGCCAACAGTGGCACAGAGGGGCTGCTAGAACTTACATCATCATTATCATCACAATTGCATTTTCCTTTTGGCCCTTCTTTTAAAAGGCCCCAACTGGGCCATGTTTTTAAGGAATTGCCTTGACTGGGCATTGGATGCTAATTGCCCCAAGTTTCCTTTAACTTTTCTCTGCTAGGATAGTGGAGGAGTCATCTTTTTATAAGGGATCTCTGCTGTCACAGCAGTGTACAGTTCAGGAGCCAACCTCCAAATGCTTTCCCCTGTGACTGCCTTTGAAAAAGTGCATTTCGACATCTGAGCCTCTGATTCATATGAATATTCTCTAGCAGATTTAAGGATTTGAAATCATAAATGAAGTAGGGCTGGGTGATATGCAATGTGCACATTTAAAGATGTAAAATCACTTTATTTTTACTTTTCAGAAAAGGTGGTGACTGCAAGCTAGGATGCCAAGAAAGAGCACGGCTAAAAAAAAAACAAACGGAAGTGTTTAGAGTACTTTAAGAAAAGTGGTGCAAGTAATTGTAGACAACATGTTAGCAGTGCTCTTTTGAAGGAGAGCAAGGGAAATTTTTTGACAGCAGATATAGCAGTGTTTTAAGGTAATTACTAAATAAATGATAATGTGAGTTTCGGCATCTGCTGTTTGATAGTGTTCCAAGATAAACTTCCCACAGTTGTGAGTACTTCAGCAGAGACTTTGAACAGAGAAATACAATGGTGGGATAGGGGACCTGGAATGCCTTTTGATGCTCCCCTGAGGCAGTAAAGTAGCATTTAGAGAAATAGTAGTGCTTTTGAGTGGTTGGGTCAGCTGTCAATGTTTGGAACATATCGAAGAAATTGAAAAAAAAAGTCTTGCAGCATATTATATAAAACTGCTTTTAGGGACAGAATAAGAGGACTTTTTTGTCAGTGAATGGTTGACTTTCCCAATTTTTATATAATGAAATCCATGAAATAATTAATGCCCCAGCTCTAGGAAAATAGGAGTTGAGTAACTATGGGCGCAATCCTAACCCACTTTCCAACACCGACATAAGGGCAATGCATCTCCGAGGTAAGGGAACAAACATTCCCTTACTCTGAGGAGGCCTCCATGAGTGCCATCCAACTCCAGGATGCCGCATATGTCCCATGGGCATAGCTATGCCAGTGCTGGAAAGTGGGTTAGGATTTGGGCCTATGAGAGGTAAAAGGTTGTCTGAATCCACCCTATGGCCAACCCTGTAGGCACCGTACTCTGCCAGAATGAGCATTCTGTGGTGTATGATGCTTTCCAGCTGTCACAAAAGGAGACATACCAGATCTGCAGCTGCAAGCAGCAAGTGGCTGGCTCTGTATGCCAGTGGACTCCAGACACCCACAGGGGGTGGGAAGGGAGGCAGGAGGCAGAATGGGGCAGGGTTGTTGGAATGGAGCATCAATTGGGATGAGGTAGGAGGGTGGATCAGAATCAGGAAGGGGGTGGGTTAACTAAGCCCTTATCATTTGCTACTGCTTACAGCTTCTGTGTGAGGAAGAAGGGGCAGCAACCAGGGGCCACACTGACATCTGTGACCCAAAATGGGAAGAAAAATAGGTGATGTTTTTGTTCATATGTGAACCACTTTGAGAGACTTCAGTGTGAAAGACAGTGTACAAACAAACAAACAAATGAATGGTGAGGGTCCAGTGCATCAAGCTGCATTCCTAATGGAATATTGCACTGCCAAAATGAAATGTGCAGATTAGGGGGGGGGGGGAGAGAGAGAGAGAGAGAGAGAGAGAGTGTGTTTTCCACTACCCGGACACTGGTGGGAACGCTGGAGCCATCCCATGTGCTCTGTTTGCTCTCCCACTGCCCAGGTAAGGCCAGGTAAGGCAGCTGGAGAGGCGGGAGGGATGGGGGAGGGTGTAATGGGGTGAAACTGAGTGGGGAAGGGGTGTAATGGGACAGGGAGGTATGGCAGATCCTCTCCACTCTGACGCAGCCTCCCCAGCCCCTTTCTCTCCTCCTCTCTCCTCTTTGCTAGTGCAGGTCCAAAGAGACCCATTGCAGCGTGGAAGGTCTATGCACAGGTAGAGGATTTTAATCTCCTTTCTCTATTGAAACCTTCCAATCCCCCCCCCCCCAAACTGGATGTAACATACCTGTTTTTGACATGGCTGCACTAGGAGAGTGGGGGAGGCTAGGACTGGGCTGCTTGTATATCCTGTTGGAAATTACAATTGATGGGAACATAGGAAAAGCCTTTCTTTGTGTGAATAGTAGGAATTTTCTGCTTTGAAGACCTATTTTGTTCATTAATTACTGGTTTTCCAGTGCCAGCTGAAGACTTTGTTGTTCAGAAGGCATTTGGTTTGCCTCCTTTTGTTGGGTGTGTATGTATGCATAGGTTTGTTTCATCTCTTTTCTTTTTTTAAAGTAATGATATGAACTGCCTTGATCACTCTATTTGGAGAAGAAAAATGAGACAGAAATCTCAGATTGTAATAGTATAATTGTCAGGCATATGTGGCTTCTGTCACTAATCCTTAATTCTTTTTGTGAGTTTGTGATTATTCTGTACCATTGAGAAAGACTGAGACAGGGTCATGAAATTCATCATCTTTTCAGTTCTGAAAGCTGAGCCAATATACTCCCACCTTGCCTTACCTATAATTATAAGGTGCTTGTACCATATTGCTTCCTTCATAGTCAGGTCTGTGGAAACTAATGGAAGAGTGGCTCTGCAAGAGGTTAAGGCATGGGTTAAGTTGCTATATGGAAAGAGAAGGGAGAGAGAAACATGCCTGCCACTTGGTCACATACCTTTGATCATATATCTTGATCATATACCTCTTTTGTAATATTCTCAACATCAATTGCTAGCAACCATACAACAATCTCTGATAAAATGTGATGGTATGCTGTTGCATGTAACTGCACCAATGTAAATTGAATTTGGTCTGGCAGGTAGTAAGTTGGTCCATGTAAAAGCAGGTGCCTACATGTAGTTATTTAAATCCTTCTTTTACTATAAATCCTGCAAGGCCTTAGAAAGACAAATGTAATCCTTTTTGAAATACAGTATAGCCCAGTGTTATTCAAACTGTGCGGCACGGCTCCTTAGGAAGGCACCAGGAACTGAAAGGGGAGGCGCGGGATGTCCTCTCGCAGTGATACAGCCACACCCCTGGGCAGAATAAGAGCCCGTCTTCTGCCTGTCGTCTATGCTTTTTATTTTAAAGCAGAAGAAACAGTTGCTCAGCTGCAAGAGTGGCTGCTGCCACCCTGCCCTTTTCCCCCCTCCACTCTGAGGCTGCTGCCTTCTGTGTTCCCTGCATGTTTCCAAAGCTCTTCTACTCCAGCCCCCATCTGGCAAGTACCGAGCATGCTCGGCTTGCAGTCCTTGTCCTTGCTGAAACCCTCCTTGATCTTGTCTGGTTGGTTCCTAGTTTCTAGCCTGGGATCCCTTCTCATCAAAGTGAAATCTCTCTTTTCAACCCCTCCCTCTTCCACTCCCCCCTTTCAATCTCCAAACCTTCCCACTTTCCTCCCCCTCCCCTTAAAGTTGCTTCCATACAGTTGGCAAAGGGGGAGGGGAGAGACAAGCACACACTTTACTTGGCCAGGAGCAGAAAAAAGGTACTGTTTTTAAAGTGATTTATTAATCTTGTTGTTTGACTGAAGAGGACAGGCTGTATTTTTAAAGTGATGAATCTTGCTATTTGAAGGGAATACTTATCAGCCATTGATGAAGTGATTGCCAGCCCAATCCTATCCACACTTTCCTGGGAGTAAGCCCCATTGACTCTAATGGGACTTACTTCTGAGTAGACATGCATAGGCTTGAGCTCTACATCTCCTAATATAGGAGACAAATCAGCTTCCTAACCAAACCCTTATCAGCTCTGATATATTTTCATGGTCTATTTTTGTTTTCCCCACCAGCTGCTGGAAAAATTTAATTTCATTAAATTAATAAAGGGTTCAATACTATCCAAGGAGAATGGGAGAAATGACTAGTTGGATTGGGGTCCACAGGGGTGTGTGTGTGTGTAATGTTGGTCAGACTGGTTGTTCACAAAGTTCATTTGATAAAACAATTCAATTGGTATGCTTACAAAGTTAAAAAAAATTGAGTCTTCCTGAACCAGACAAAATCTACCTACTCCAGCATCCCGTCTCCAACAGTGATCAGCAGCTGATCATTTATAAAGCATGTATATTGCTGTGTATTAATAATATATTTTTAAGATCTGCATTTAATTAATAATATGATTAATATAATTAATATTAATATAGTTAATATATCTGGCCACTTCCTGTTTAATGATAGTACTTCCAGCCCTCAGGAACATGATGGAGAGTCACGGCCAACAGCCACAGGGGTCAAGGAAGCCACTGGCCGGAAAAGTTTGAGTACCACTGGTATAGCCCCTTTTCCTCCTAAACCTTTAGAGTCCTGCACTTTTAGAGTTGGAGCTTCCAATGTAAGTCTCAGTATTCTCTTGGAAAGAAGGGAAAATAAAAAAAGTGAACTTTGTGTTTTACTCTTTCAAATATCAAAGAGTGCTAGTATGAAAAAGTGAAGAAGTGATGACTGGAGTCAGGTACACATTGAGCTAGTCTTTTAATCCCATAAAGAAAGAGTAAAAACCTGGTTGCTTCATACTCCATAATAATTACCTGGAAGACATAATCATGCTTTGCTTCAGCAATAAAAAGTAGCCAAACATGCTATTTGTAAAATATGAGAGAGAGAGAGAGACCTCACGTTTGGTGACCCTTAATGCTGGGCTGCTCTTTCTGGGATGCCATTAGCACAGATTTAAGGGAAGAGTTATTGCATGTTAATTAAATACCAATTGATTACTGAAGACATCTTCACTGAGGATTAACAACTTTGCAAGACTGCTTTGCAGGGCTAAGCACAGTCTCTCATATACACAAGCTGTTAATCCCCAACAAATGTATCAAAGTCTCAATTGATATATCTTTCTTCTAAAGCACTTCTTGATAAACATTTTCCCGATTGCCCAATTACAAGCAGGGAGATTGGAGTTTGTATGGCCTGGCTGGAACATGCGAGCCCCTTCTACTGCAAGGGGATTGGTGGAGGGCTGTGGTTGGGGGGAGAAGAGGTATTTTAAGGTCACAGCAACAGCACCCCCTTCCTTCTTTGCTCATGGGCACAGAGCGGACAGCACACTGCACGTACTGGAGGTTCAAATGGAGAGGGATCCTCCTTGTAGTTTGGCGAGACAGGCCTTGTGGTGCTTGGGGGGGTAAGGGAGCATTCCACCGGGAAGGGGAGGTTTTTTGGAAAAGGGGGCTCTGCGGGAGGGTACCGCTCAAGGGGGTATCCTTGGCTCCCCACCCTGTCCCCACTGAGGCTGGTGGGGCAGCTTGCCACTCCATCGAGAGAGCTCATCACCCCCCCCTTCCTAGGGCTGAGGCCTCAGGCCGCGTGGGAAGTGTGCGTGCTTGTCACCCCCCTACTGGGCAGGGGACGCAGGCTGGAACTTGGGTCTCTGGCCGCAATCCTAAGCCACACTTTCCTGGGACTAAGACCCATAGACTATAATGGGCCTTGCTTCCGAGTAGGCATGCAGAGCCTGGACCCTGGCTGCAATCCTAAATCACACTTTCCTGGGAGTAAGCCCCATAGACTATAATGGGTCTTGCATCTGAGTAGGCAGGCAGAGCCTTGGATTCTGGTCGCAATCCTAGCCACACTTTCCTGGGAGTAAGCCCCATAGACTATAATGGGCCTTGCTTCTGAGTAGGCATGCAGAGCCTTGAACTTTGGCCGCAATCCTAGCCACACGTTCCTGGGAGTAAGCCCAACAGACTATAAGGGGCCTGGCTTCTGAATGGGCATGCAGAGGTTTGGATCATAGGGCTCCAGTCCTTGCCCCACTTGCCAGGGTGTAAGACCCTTAGGGGCTATAATGGGGCTTGCATCTGAGTGGGCATGCAGAGGCTTGAAATTAAGGTGAAGGCTCCAAGCAGGGAAGGAAGCTGAAAGAAGCAAGTGAGTGTTGTTCCATTGTGTGTGTCTGGCATTAATTTACTAATTGACTGCCTGATTAAGCTTTTGCCTGAGAGAAGGAGAAGGACGGGCAGACTTTCCCCTCCTGGGAGAAGAGGAAGGAGGTTGAGGCTTTCTCTGCGTATTTGTTTGTTGATCTGAGAAGAAGCTTTGGAGGAGATCTGCTGAGCTTGTTATGGAAATATGAGTGCATAACTAACTTTATAAATCTAAAATTTGTTGGATTACAAATTAACTGTCTTGGAATACTATTGTTGTGGTTCAGTTGTTATTATTGTTGTGTTCAGTTGTTATTATTATAATTGAACACAATTATTGATGAGTTCAGTTTCGTTTTCCTGTGGAGAGCTTGTGGAGTGCCTGTGGAGAGTGGCTGGAGACCTGCATTTATTTTTTTGTTTTACAAAAGTGGTTGATTGTTTACATTCCTTTGATTATCTCCTGGAAAGGAATGTGGTTGACATAGAAACAAATATAAATAACAGAAATAAGATATAAACAACAGAAATAAGAACATCAGGGACATCTAGTGGACTGAAAAAGATACTACAAGGACAAGAATAGGACTTGAGAAGTGAAGTAAGAAGATATGAGAAGGAAGAAAAAGGATGACGGGAAAAGGAGCGAAAGTTAGGAGCTCTTCTACCCTGGAGTCCAGCTTGGGAAAACTAACACAAGAGGAACCGAAAGGAAAAGAATGGAAGCAGACAATACAAGACAATATAGAGAAATTAGTGGTGATGGGACAGCAACAAACAAATCAATATCTGCGGGTTCAAGCTAGTTTGAATGCATTAACTACACAACTAAATGACCTTAGTGTGTAACTTAAAGATGTTATATCTGAATCACATGAGAAAAAACAAAGGATTATGGAAAAAGTATTGGAAATAGGAAAGCAACAAGCAAATCAATATTTACAAATCCAAAGTAGCCTGGAAATCTTAATTCAACAGACAAATGAGTCTAATATGCAACAAACAGGAGAGGATCAACAAAAGAGCAAAGAAATAGAAGATAAATTCAAAACACTGGAGACGGGACAAAACAAACAATTGGAAGAGACAATATTATTGGAGATAGCTTGGAAGATAAAGACTCAAAAGTCACCAGAACACAAAGGAGAAGAAATACTTTGACTAATTGATGCAGATTGGATTGATCAAGTGAAGGAAGAAGAAATACTTTAACCAACTGACATAGATTGGAATGATCAAGTGAAGGAGATGACTCATCAAGATGTTGATTTAGCAAGAAGGGCGAGGACATTAAATGTGATCTGTTAAGAGGAATTCATGTGAAATTTATTAGAAAAAAAAAGATGGAAAGTTAAAGTCTAGAGAAGAGAAGAGATTTGGCAGACATGTGGATATTTAGGTTGGAGTCAAGGGAATAGGTAAAAAAATAGGGAATAGGCAAAATTAACACTTGGAGTCATGTGTTAATTTTGTATGTTAGAAATTAAAGTTTATTAGATGTCAATGAGAATTTATATAAGTTTTATAGGTGATATGTAATATGTATAAAATTTTTTAGTTAGCTTGATATTAATAGATGTTAGAATTTTAGAGGATAATTTTAATGAATTAGAATTAATTTTAGGTGATATTGTTTTGGATGTTTACGTATATGTTTATGTATTAATTCATGAGGATATATTAATTTTGGATGTTATAGATAGAGAAATGATATATGTAATTATTAGGATATTAAAAGTTGTTAGAATTTAATATGTTAGATATTGGATTATGATATTCTTGTGAGGATTTTATATGCTAGAAATTGGAAAGACATGAAGATCCCAATGAAAGATGAATTAATAGAGAAAATAATGAATGTGGTGGAAATGGACAGATTTCTAGAGAGCTTGGATCAACAGTGAAACCGATATAGATTGAGTAATGAAAATTATTTTATGCTTGGTTGAAAATAAAGTTGTAGAAGTATAAGATAGGGTATTTAGATGAATGTATTATATTATATATGATATATGATATATGATAGATAAATGATAAATGATATTAAGAGGCTAATGTAGAAGAGGAACTGGATTAGGAAATATGTAATGATTTATTAGTTATAGTGATGTATGATATCTTGCACCCTCTAATACTGTGTTTATGTACTGTATGTATTGTGTTATGTGTGTTTGTTATTTTTGTTTTTTGAAAAATTAAAAAAATTAATAAAAAAAGGGAAAAATTCTGAAAAAAAATTACTTTCAATGATTACAGGGTGCTGCCTGACTTGGGTAGTTGTGCTAAATTTCAGTTGTCCGTTCAAACAAAGGATGTTTATTGGAGTCAAATGGATTTCAAATAGTTAAATCCTGAGTGAAGCATGAGTATTATGCTAGTTTCAAGATATGAAAGAGCACAATTATCATCCTGGGAGAGCCCAATTTTCTTGAGAGTCTGAAAAATGGCTTCTGGGAGCTGCATCTGGTCCATGGGCCTTATATTTTACACCCCTGATCTTGTGGATACTGCCTTCAATAAAGATGTACCCTACTGGGGGTGGGGAGTGCAGATGCCACAGTTTGAGCCTCTGTTTGTTGAGTTCCAGGTAGACAAGCTGCTGTGTAGATTGGGGAGGGGGGATCAGACACATGAGGGGATGGGTGACGCCAACACAATCACCCTCCCCTCACACACTTGTATGGTTTGACTATGAGTAGGGCTAATGCACGAGAACGATCCTCAAACAAGATGTTATTTAAAATATTTTGCTCTACTTTTCAATCTTTGATTTCCAAGGTGGTTTGCAATATCATGATAAAATCAAACCATAAATAAGAATAAAATAATATTAAATGCAATAAAGCCTCACCAGCAGCAGTTAAAACTTAAAAGCATCCATAAAATGAATTTCACTAAAAGCTACTAAATGCCATTAAAGCACCTTGAAAGCAAAGTAGTTTTTACTTGGTACCTAAAAGCTACCACATTTGGTTCCTGTCGAATAGATAAGAAGTTCTACAACTGAGGCACACCCACTAAGAGGGCCCAGTCTTGTGGTGGCCACTCACCTCTTACTCAGCACCCTAGTTGTGTGCAGGTGTCTCTCACATGTGTGTTTCATGAAGGGTCATTCCTACAAAATGCTGTAGCCCAGGGCTTCTCAAACTAGGGTGTCGCGATGCCCCTGCCTGAGTGCCCTGGACTCTGTCCACTTAAGGGGCAGGGGCAGGGGGGAGGCAGCGATGTAATTCCCCAGGATCACATCGCTAAGGAGGCTACAGAGACTGGCATTTGCTTACCAGTCCCTGCTGCAGCCTCCCGGGGGTGTGCGAAGCCCTGCGCGACCGTCTGCAGGGCTCTCCAGCCTTCAGAAATTGACAGCGGAGCGATCATGCTCCACTTCCGGTTTTGTGGAGGCGGAGCACCATCGCTCCGCTTTCACTTCCTGGAGACTGGGGAGCCCTGCGGACAGTCATGCAGGGCTCCCCCCACCCCCAGGAGGCTGCAGCAAGGATTGGTAAGTGCATGCCAGTCCCTGCAGCCCCCTAAGTGACACGATCCTGGGGACCGCATCACTGCCTCCGCCCCGCACCCACAAAGACTTATTGCCACTCAAACTCTCCCAGAGAGTTTGAGAACCGCTGCCATAGCCAAACCAAACCTATGTGCCATTTGTACACATAAAGTGCTAGAAACATATTAGACCAGATACAAAAGGATACTTTTTCCCCCTTTCCACTTCTTCTCCCCACCTAGCTTGGAACAGTTAGAAGCAGAGGTGAGTTTTATCATTGATAATGAAATAAAAACACATAACACCACTTTCTGTGCTTCTCAATTTTGTTTGAAAAAGATCAAAATCTGTGAAAAAAAAATAAAACCATTATCTAACACCTCTACATATTCTCTATCACCTTTACATGCACGTGGCTGGCGCTGTAACACTTATATCACCTACCTAGTACATTTTAAAGCATTATAAATAATAATTTATAAAAAATACACCCTTGGAATAAAAACACAGAACACCACCTTCTCTACTTCTAACTTTGGAAAGTACCAAAATTCATTAAAAAAAAAAAAATAAAACAGTTTTCACCCACCTTTAGCTATAAGAAAATTTCCTGGCTTGACTGGACTTACCTAATTTCATTATCAAGATGCGCAGAGCATAGCACAAGCACTGGTCATCTTGTGAACATTTAAAAACAAAGCCGTTTAGACTAACAAAAACCAGTGGGCTCAAGGCTCTGGAACCTTGCATCAAATCTGATACTAATTCAATTTCCTTACTACCTTAAGTATTAAAAATCAAGGCCCTCTTGAGTGGTTGAAGATCTCAGCCATCTCTCCAACCTTATCTCAATTATCTTGTCCTGCCTCAAGCAAGCATAAGCACAAAGCGTGTCATCAATTTGATTGCAGAGACATGAGAAAGAGAACGAAAAATTATGGGAAATTGGTGTGTCTATCTATGGCAAGGCTGCACCGAAGAACAAAATTATGAAACTGTATTTTGAGTGTGATCCATTGCAGGAGCCCTGGGGCAAGGGTGTCACTGGGCGAATCTCCTGATTAAAGACATGGTAAGGGCTTTGAAGCATTCCCCCACCTAGGCATTAGTCTCTTGATTCACTTGATGGAGAGATGCAGGGCATGACAACCAGAGCTGCTTACCTGGGGGAAGGGATGTTGTGGGGCAAGCTCACAAGAATGGTTGTCCAGCCCTTGCTCACATGGCAGCTTTAGGTGCACTCAGGAACAGAAGCAAGAAGAAAGTTCAGAGAGGGAAACAGGGTTTACCAATCCTGGGTGCCTGCCAACTTAGCATGGTGGTCCTTTTGATTGTGGCTGGAATGGAACTAGTCCTGAAGTTTCCCAACAGTCTTCACAGGCAGTCTCATGTAAAATAAATCCTACTGAGGGATTACCAGTGCATGGATAACTGTGGCCAGGTTAACGGTACATGTTTTAAACAGATTTCTCAAAGCTCTTGTCTGAACATGAGTTTGTTGCATTTCACTGATGATAAAAAAAAAAAGAAGCAGAAGAAATAAGCAATTATATGCCAATAAAGGTTGTGAAGTAAGTAAGTAAATAAGCAACTTTCATTCCATTCATATAGAAACTGGGCTCAAACGTCCTCTTCTTTCTCATTTCAACCACATTTCAAGCCTTCTGTCCTTTGGTTTTTTTCTCCTCCTCTCAGAAAACAGAGGTGGGTTTTCCTTTTGCTTTCTGTTGTGGGAATATTCTGTTTTAAGCTGGGGCCTGGATGTGCTGCAAAGACCATCCTGAGTTTCCAGAAATCCTCTGCCAGCTTCTTTGATGTTGCCCTAAATGTTGACTCCTAGCTGCGCCTCAAACCCAAGGAGAACCTCTTTCCCATCAGAGTTATCACATCATTTGCAGATGCAATTTGTACGGGTGTTTGTATGCTATTCATTTGATAGTTGTTCTGCTGCTGTAGTAAATCAAAGTATAGATTTTTGCAAGGTTGCACAGGGCCAATTTAGGTAACTTTTAATTTTGTTTGTACGTTCAAGTTTCTCACAGAACACATGGTTGTGGTATTAGGCACATTACAGCCCCAATTCACAATCCAATTAAGTTGAAACTGAAGAACTCTGATTCATACTGATTTATGACCTGATCCAATGAGCCACTTTGCTGACCCAATGATTCACTGGTTCAGGCATGAGATCCCAGCACAGCTTGTAGGGATACAAACAAATAGGGTTATTTTCAGCTTTAATGGTGTTAGCTATTGGGCTTTCTTCTGGTATAGACGTGAGAGCTGAAAGAGAAACAGCTACCAAAGTCCTTCTTTTTGGGCTACTGTGGAATTGATGCAACTGCAGTCTTATTAGGAGGAAAAGGACTGTGCTCTGGACTTTTCAATAAAAGTAAAATGCTGCTAAGCCTGCGGGCCGTTATCTAGTGTTTGAAGACAGCCCTCGGCAGCGTGAACTGCGCTTACCATTCCACTATTCCACCATGCTGCTCCTGGCACCCCATTTGGTCAGAGAGATGCTCTGGGCAGTCAAGTCTGCCCAGAAATCCAGGTGCAATGTCTGCTGGGCTAATGGGCAATAAACGCGACTGCTCAAAGCCTTTCTCAGTCCAGATTGGGTACCAGGAGCAGCGGTAGCACAGTGGAATGGAAAGTGCCTTTACTGGTGCACAGTAGTGTCTGCTCTGGAGGCAGCTGTGCCAGAAAATAGTGCTTATTTAAAGCAATTATATATTCTTATAGCCCAGTCTTATCCATGGTCAGGCTACAGAATGAAGGTATACCAACGGATTACATGTTGCATGCTATGGAGGGGGGAGTGACCAGAAGGCCAATGAGATGTAAGTAAAAAACTTATCCCTTGGGAAACTTTCTGGCTGCTTATGAGTGTCCTTAGAACCAGCTATGAAGCTGGTGTAAGTCTGAGGAGAGAAAGGGCTGGGGAGGGTTGGAAAATGGGGGATAGGGCCCAGTATGCATTTGTGCTGAGATCATCCCCTTCAATCCATTCCCTGCTGTCTGCCCTCCCCCTTCCTGCCCTGAATCTCTCCATTTGCCAAGTTACATGGGCTTGTGGAGCATCCTGGAGAGTCTGCAATGCAATGCAAGGGATGGCAGATGAGGAAAAGATGAAAATACAGGTCCAGTCTATTTATACATGGATTTTTTTATACAGGGATTTGACTCAACATGAATGGCCTCTGCAAATGAGAGGGAAAGTGCTGAATCCTGGAGAAGGGGAAAAATGTACCCCTATAAAATCAGTCTTAAAAACTGAACAGTCTTTTAACAATAGACTCATTAATGAGAGGTGGGGCAGTTGGCTGACAATCCATCAATCCTTCTCTCTCCAGACAACCCCTCCCTTCCCCCTGAGCCTGTGAAAGAAAGGTGATCACATTGTGTTGGTGAAGGGAGGGGCTGAGTGTAAATTCTCAGCTCTTTGTAAGCTCTTGGAGGAAGACTGATTGATGGATTGTCTCTTATCTTACATCACAAAGGTCAGCAGGATCACCGGAGCAAGGGAACTTTGTTTTTAAAATTGATTTGTTATAGTGCGTTTTTTTGGCCACCCACTGAGTGCTTGGAATGGAACCCACTCGAAGAATGATTCAAAATTATGCAGGGGATGGACAGAGTGGATAGGGAGATGCTCTTTACACTCTCACATAATACCAGAACCAGGGGACATCCACTAAAATTGAGTGTTGGGCGGGTTAGGACAGACAAAAGAAAATATTTCTTTACTCAGCGCGTGGTCGGTCTGTGGAACTCCTTGCCACAGGATGTGGTGCTGGCGTCTAGCCTAGACGCCTTTAAAAGGGGATTGGACGGGTTTCTGGAGGAAAAATCCATTATGGGGTACAAGCCATGATGAGTATGCGCAACCTCCTGATTTTAGGAATGGATTAAGTCAGAATGCCAGATGTAGGGGAGGGCACCAGGATGAGGTCTCTTGTTATCTGGTGTGCTCCCTGGGGCATTTGGTGGGCTGCTGTGAGATACAGGAAGCTGGACTAGATGGGCCTATGGCCTGATCCAGTGGGGCTGTTCTTATGTTCTTATGTTCTTATGTAATGAGGATCAACCTGTAGAAGGTTGCCCCACTATATTGGGCAGGGAGACATGTGCATTACATTAATAAGAGTCTATAGGTGACTAAACTACCCAAGGGTAACTTGGACAACTATGGGCTGGTTCAGACAATGGTTCAACCACCACCCCTCCTACTTCCCAGCAGTCTCCAGTTCTTCAGCTTATTGCATGGGGGTAGTTTGTGAGAATTGTCCCTCACTATTAAGCTAAAGAGTGTAAGGGTGCAATCCTAACCCCTTATGCCAGTGTTTTCCAGCACTGACTTAAGGGCAATACAGCTCTGAGGTAAAGGAACAAACATTCCCTTACTTTGAGGAAGCCTCCATGAGTGACACCCAACTGCAGGATGCAGCACATACCCCAGTGGTTCTCGAACGTTTCTGGCCTGTGGCTTCCCTGATCCTTGTGGCCATTGGCCACGGCTCCCCATTACATCACCACACCTCAGTTACCCCCAAAATGGGGGTGAAGGTGTTATAATTATACACTAGAAACAAACAAAAAAAAAAAAAAAACAGCTGCCAGCACTCTGAGGCTGCAATCCTATCCACACTTACCTAAGAGTAAGCCCCATTGAACAAAATAGGACTTACTTCTGAGTAGACCTGGTTAGAATTGTGCCCTGAATTTGTTAGCAGCACACCTGGAGGGTTTTGGAAAGAGAGGGGGGAAGTGATGAATTTGCTCAGGGAGGGGAAGACTTTGTTTTGTGTGTATCTGCTAATTGCAAACTGATGCAAACTGAGACCCAGAGACTATTTGGCTGCAATCATAGCCTCACTTTCTTGGGAGTAAGTCCCATTGAACACAATAGGACTTACTTCTGAGTAGACCTAGCTAGGATTGTGCCTTTTGCCTTATAATAGCAACTAACATGGGAAGTAACCCCCCCCCTCTCAAAAGGAGGCAGGAGGAAAAAGGGGGGTGGCTGAAAAGGAATGGGTGTTTTTATTTTTAATCAATTTTTGGAGACAAAGCCATCAAGAGTGACTTTCTTTTCTTTTTTGAAGGGGGAGAAAAAAGAGAAAGGTGAGGATCCTTGGTTAAGCTAACACAGACCCCAAGCCTATGTAGGTCTACTCAGAAGGAAGTCCCATTTGGGTCAATGGGGCTTACTCCCAAGAAAGTGTGGACAGGATTGCAGCCACACCCAGCAAGATTACAACTCACCCCCAAAGTAGATGGGGGCTGCTCACACACATACAACCCAACATGCAGATGCCACCCGTTCCCCCCAGGCAAGATGGAGGAATGCAGGCTGGGGCATTAGGACACCCTCTCTCCGAAGAGCAGGCTGGGCTCCCTCTTTCCCAAGTGGAGGAAAGCACTTTGCTGCTCTCTCTGGGTCAGGCTTCCCTCCCAGTTTGAAGCCTGCCAGGATCACTCCCTGTGCTGATGAGATGCAGTACCTCTGAGCTGCCCAGCCAGCCTTCTCTCCCACCTCCCCCCACCATGTTTCCCACACCCTCCCCACCTCACACTGCCCCACCCACCTCATTCTCAGCCACAGAAAAGCAGTAAGTCAGGAGGCAGCACCTGCAGCTGAGCAGAGCAGCTGCAGCCACCTCTCTCCCCGAGATCCCTGGTGGTGATGCCCCTGGAGGCTAGCCACGCCTCACTAGGGAGGCGGGACGCACAGATTGAATACTTCAGACATACCCCATTGGCAGCACTATGCCAGTGCTGGAAAGTACTGACATAAGGGGTTAGGCACTGACACTCTAAATAGGAAAAGGACAAGGCTTGTGTGCGATACACTGTCAGCTCATGGCATAAACAAGTGGAAATGGGCTGGTGGTGGAAGCATCATCTAAACCAGACCTAGATCTTCTTGCCAAGTGATGAGGACTTTACCACACATCAGGAACAGATGTATGGTCAAATGTGTGCACAGCTGCCTGGGCTCTAATCCGACCAAGATACACATACAAGAGAGAAGAAGAGAGGGGCTTGCAAATATCACAGCAGCTGTTTGCTCATGTTGAGGGTGAGTCTCTTGCAGAGTGAGTTTCTGGGCCTGACAGCCAAAATTGGCATAGTTATTTGTTGCATTTTAAGACAGTTTCTTGCCTGCATTCGATTTTTCAGTCGTGCCAAAATAAATCACCAAATTCAATCTTCTTAAGTATATTTTTCCATGTTACAGTCTTAATGGTGGTTTTATATAAGCAAAATATATATCCTGGTATGTGCTACATGAAATGTTAACACTACTTAGATCGTCACTCATCTAACGAATGCAGAAGGCTTTTGGTGTGTTAATTAAAACTTCAAAGCATCTCTGTACGAGTTGTGGTGCAATGATTTCCCATACTTTATTTACACGTGAAAGTGATGTATATCTGGAGATAAAAACAGCCAAGCAGCGACTTATGAATTACATAGTAATAATTTAATTTCTTCTTCTCCCATGGAGTACTGCTGTGCAAAGGAATGAGGCAGATTCTGTCATTCGCAAGTGCAGGGACTCCATTGAGATCCACAGGCCAGGACTGGCCCAGCCATAAGGCCAACTGGAATGGTCAGTTTCAGCCAGCAGATTGATGGCGGGTGTGTGTGTGTGTGCCCATCTCTGGCAATCTACTTGCCTCCTTCCACTTATGGGGCTATTTGGATCCATGACAGCAATATCACTGGGGCAAATTTGAGCCACCCCATGGCAGGGGGAAAGTTTCGGAAGGGGGAAAAGGATACAGCAGAGGACTCCTCTGCTGTTCCTGCCCCACCTTCTCCTGCCCTTCCCCACCCCATAACACATCACGTCCACCCCATTCCACCCTTCGCTCACCCCCACCAGCCAGTAGCCTACCAGCTCTGGCAGGTATTGCCCTCCAACTGGTGCCAGCAGGCTGGTGCAAGCCTTTCCGCTGGTGTTAGGGTCCACTGTACTACCGCAACGTGCCTTACGGCACATTTGCAACAGTGCACACACCTGTCCAGCTGGTGAAGCTTGGTTGGCAACCTTCAGTCTTGAAAGACTGTGGTATAGGCCTACAGCACCTGGTATTCCCAGGTGGTCTCCCATCCAAGTACTAACCGGGCCTGACCCTGCTTAGCTTCCAAGATCAGACAAGATCAGGCATGTGCAGGGTAACAGTTGCTGCAGGTCAGCATAGAATTGGGCTGTAAACCAATAAATGGTTCCTTTCCCCCAAAAGGCTCATGTTCTAAAAAATAAAACAAGATTTTTTTAAAAAACATGAATTGCAAATTATGAGTGCATGATTATTTTATTTATTTATTTATTTATTTACTTACTTACTTACTTACTTACTTACTTACTTAATTTATATTCTGCCTTACTCCTTGAAGGGACCCAAAGCGGCTTACAACAATAATTAAAACACATATTAAAAATGTAATTTAAAACCAGATTAAAACATATTAACAAACAGACATCTTAAAAACAGCAGTCAGATAAAAAGTTTAAAAGAGCAACTAGCAGCAATTTCTAAGGACCCATGGCCTGTAACCAGGTGTTAAACGGTGTAAAAGGTGTTTAAAATATATATTGTTAAAAAGTCCAGGACTCAGAAGGCTTGTCTGAAAAGAAAAGTCTTCAGGCCTTGCTGGAAAGTTTCAAGAGAGGGAGCAGTTCGTAAGTCAAGGGGAAGGGAATTCCATAGCGTCGGTGCCACTACTAAGAAGGCCCTATTTCTCACCGTCTCCCCACATACCTCCCTGGGCGGCAGCACTTGTAAAAAGGCCTTCTCTGATGACCTAAGAGGATGAGCCAGATTGTATGGGAGTGGGCGATCTCTAAGGTACCCTGGCCCAGAGCAATATAGGGCTTTAAAGATCAAAACCAGCACCCTGAATTGGGCCTGGAAACGAATGGGTAAGAACAGCCCCACTGGATCAGGCCATAGGCCCATCTAGTCCAGCTTCCTGTATCTCACAGCGGCCCACCAAATGCCCCAGGGAGCACACCAGATAACAAGAGACCTCATCCTGGTGCCCTCCCCTACATCTGGCATTCTGACTTAACCCATTTCTAAAATCAGGAGGTTGCGCATACACATCATGGCTTGTACCCCATAATGGATTTTTCCTCCAGAAACTCATCCAATCCCCTTTTAAAGGTGTCTAGGCTAGACGCCAGCACCACATCTTGTGGCAAGGAGTTCCACAGACCGACCACACGCTGAGTAAAGAAATATTTTCTTTTGTCTGTCCTAACCCGCCCAACACTCAATTTTAGTAGATGTCCCCTGGTTCTGGTATTATGTGAGAGTGTAAAGAGCATCTCCCTATCCACTCTGTCCATCCCCTGCATAATTTTGTATGTCTCAATCATGTCCCCCCTCAGGCGTCTCTTTTCTAGGCTGAAGAGGCCCACACACCGTAGCCTTTCCTCATAAGAAAGGTGCCCCAGCCCCGTAATCATCTTAGTCGCTCTCTTTTGCACCTTTTCCATTTCCACTATGTCTTTTTTGAGATGCGGCGACCAGAACTGGACACAATACTCCAGGTGTGGCCTTACCATAGATTTGTACAACGGCATTATAATACTAGCCGTTTTGTTCTCAATACCCTTCCTAATGATCCCAAGCATAGAATTGGCCTTCTTCACTGCCACCGCACATTGGGTCGACACTTTCATCGACCTGTCCACCACCACCCCAAGATCTCTCTCCTGATCTGTCACAGACAGCTCAGAACCCATCGGCCTATATCTAAAGTTTTGATTTTTTGCCCCAATGTGCATGACTTTACACTTACTGACATTGAAGCGCATCTGCCATTTTGCTGCCCATTCTGCCAGTCTGGAGAGATCCTTCTGGAGCTCCTCACAATCACTTCTGGTCTTTACCACTCGGAAAAGTTTGGTGTCGTCTACAAACTTAGCCACTTCACTGCTCAACCCTGTCTCCAGGTCATTTATGATGAGGTTGAAAAGCACCGGTCCCAGGACAGATTCTTGGGGCACACCACTTTTCACCTCTCTCCATTGTGAAAATTGCCCATTGACACCCACTCTCTGCTTCCTGGCCTCCAACCAGTTCTCAATCCATGAGAGGAACTGTCCTCTAATTCCCTGACTGTAGAGTTTTTTCAGTAGCCTTTGGTGAGGGACCATGTCAAACGCCTTCTGAAAGTCCAGATATATAATGTCCACGGGTTCTCCCGCATCCACATGCCTGTTGACCTTTTCAAAGAATTCTAAAAGGTTCGTGAGGCAAGACTTACCCTTACAGAAGCCATGCTGACTCTCCCTCAGCAAGGCCTGTTCGTCTATGTGTTTTGAGATCCTATCTTTGATGAGGCATTCCACCATCTTATCCGGTATGGATGTTAGGCTGACCGGCCTATAGTGTCCCGGGTCCCCCCCTTTCCCTTTTTAAAAATAGGCCTGACATTTGCTATCCTCCAATCTTCTGGCACCATGGCCGTTTTGAGGGACAAGTTGCATACCTTAGTCAAGAGATCTGCAACTTCATTCTTCAATTCCTTAATAATCTTGGGTGGATGCCATCAGGGCCCGGTGACTTATTGATCTTTAATTTATCAATGAGGTCTGAAACATCTTCTCTTTTAACCTTTATCTGACTTAACTCCTCGGTCAGGAGGGGCCGTTGGGGCAGCGGTATCTGCCCGAGGTCTTCTGCCGTGAAGACAGATGCAAAGAACTCATTTAATTTCTCTGCCATCTCTAAGTCTCCCTTTATCTCCTCTTTCCCTCCCTCACCATCCAGAGGGCCAACTGCTTCTCTGGCGGGTTTCCTGCTTCTAACATATTTGAAGAAGCTTTTATTATTCCCCTTAATGTTGCTGGCCATTCGTTCCTCATAGTCTCGCTTGGCTTCCCGTATCACCTTCTTACATTTCTTTTGCCACAGTTTATGTTCCCTTTTATTCTCCTCATTAGGGCAAGACTTCCATTTATGGAAGGAAGCTTCCTTGCCCTTCACAGCCTCTCTAACCTGGCTGGTTAGCCATGCAGGCACCCTCCTGGATTTAGTGGAACCCTTCTTTCTTTGTGGTATACACCTCTGCTGGGCCTCTATTACTGTTGTTTTAAGCAGCCTCCATGCACTCTGGAGAGATTGGACTCTTTTTACCCTCCCTTTCAACCTCCTTCTAACCAGCCTCCTCATTTGAGGGAAGTCCGCCTGTCGGAAGTCAAGGGTTTTTGTTAGAGATTTGCCTGGTATTCTTCCCCCAACGTGCACGTCAAAACGGATCGCAGCATGATCACTGTTCCCCAATGGCTCAGTAACATTTACAACTCTAACCAGGTCCTGCGTACCACACAATATTAAATCCAGAGTCACCTGTCCTCTGGTGGGCTCCGTGACTAGCTGCTCTAAGCCACAGTCATTTAGCACGTCAAGAAATCCTGTTTCCTTATCGTGACCAGAACACAAATTGACCCAGTCAATATGAGGATAATTGAAGTCCCCCATGATTACAACCCTGTCCCTCCTTGTCACCTCCCTGATCTGTTTCCTCATTTCAAGGTCCCCATCCGATTTCTGGTCTGGAGGACGATAGCATGCCCCCAGTATTACATCGCTGCACAAGCCTGGTAATTTAACCCACAGAGATTCTACGGTGGAGTCGGACCCACCTTCAATCTCTACTTTGCTGGATTCTATCCCTTCCTTAACATAAAGGGCCACCCCACGTCCAACACACCCCTGCCTGTCCCTCCTGTAGAGTTTATAGCCCGGGATTGCGGTATCCCACTGATTCTCCGCATTCCACCAGGTTTCCGTTATGCCCACTATGTCAATATTTTCCCTTGTCACCAGACATTCCAGTTCTCCCACCTTTGCTCGTAGACTTTGGGCATTCGCATAAAAGCATTTGTACACGGAATGCCCCAGGATGCGCTGCTTATTCGCTCCTTTGTCCCCACATCCTCTCATTGTCCCAAACCATCTATCACATCCCATCACACTACCTTTCCCAATTTCTTCTCCTACTCTGCCTTTGTCTTGTTGTTCTCTAACCTCCCCATCCTCAGCCCATAGGGATGAGGAGTCCTGAACCGGATGCCCCTCGGCTCCTGTCGGCCTTCCCCCAGGGATCAGTTTAAAAGCTGCTCTGCCACCTTTTAAATGTTATGCGCCAGCAGTCTGGTTCCATTCTGGTTCAAGTGGAGCCCATCCCTCTTGTACAGGCCCTGCTTGTCCCAAAAAGTTCCCCAGTGCCTAATGAATCTAAACGCCTCCTCCCTACACCACCGTCTCATCCACACATTGAGACCCCTGATCTCTGCCTGCCTAGCTGGCCCTGCGCATGGAACAGGTAGCACTTCAGAGAATGCTACCTTTGAGGTCCTGGCTTTCAGCTTCCTGCCTAAAAGCCTAAATTTGGCCTCCAGGACCTCCCAGCTACACTTGCCCACGTTGTTGGTGCCGACATGCACCACAGCTGCTACCTCTCCCCCAGCACTGTCTACCAGCCTGTCTAGACGAGAAGTGATGTCCGCAACCTTCGCACCAGGCAGGCAAGTCACCATGTGGCCCTCACATCCGTCGCAAACCCCCCTCTCTATGTTTCTAATAATTGAATCCCCCACTACAAGAAGCCCCCGACCCCCCTCCTGCCGAGGAGTATCCCGAGTGCGTTCGGATACGGGCCCATCCCCTGGAGAAGGGGTCCCCCCTGGGGGATTGTTTTCCTCCTCTCCAGGATGACGTCCTCCAGTCCTGAGACTTCCCACCCAGGGCAGCTGAGGAGCTGCACGCCTGAGGTTGGGACGAAGCCTGATCGTCCCCGAAAGTCTCCCCACGGTCCTCCTCTGCCTGCCTGCACTTCTCCAGGTCGGCCACCAAGGCTTCAAGGGAGCGGACGCGTTCCCTGAGACCCTGGAGCTCCTTGCACCGAGGACACACCCATGACTTATGCCCCAGAGGCATATAATCATACATGTGGCACTCGATGCAGAACACTGGATAGCCCCACCCTGCTGCTGGCTGTCTGACTGCATAGCTTTGTTGTTGTTGTTGTTGTTTTATTTAGGGGTCCTTTTAAAAACCCTACACTGGATAGCAGCCCTCTTCTCAAGGGAAGAGGAAGGGCAGTGTATGGGGCCCTGGCCTCCTCGCCCTGCTGCTGAACCCGCCCAGATGCTAAACTCTCGTGCCTTACCTGGCACTTAGTTCCCGAGGCCTTAGTTCCCAAGGTTCTTTCCCTCCTAGTTCTGTTCTCTTAGGCTGGACTGTTTTTGTAACCTCAAGCTAGATTTTATTTGGGTTTGTTTAATTATTTAATGCTCTCTAGATCCTGTGTCCCAATTTACTGAACTGTTTAGGTTATGTTCTAACTTAGATTAAGTTTAACCTGGGTTAAGTATAGGTTTAATTTAAACAAGTAGAAAAACCTGCTTTCCACTTTATCCTCCTCCCTTCCTTCAATTAGGTGCTACCTTAGGTGCAGCTAACTTTCAACTTTGATTTAAATGCCTGACTCATGAGTAGGACTCTGCTCTTACTCACGAGTAGACCTATGTACCTCCCTTAGGTTCTAACTTTCAATTTTGATTTAATGTTGATTTAAAGGTAAGGTTAAGGTTAGAAGACAGGGAGTTAGAAAGACAAAGCGTTAGAATGAGTACACTTACCTTCTCGTCGTCTTCCTCCTCCCCTTCTCCAAAACTCAGAGGTCTACTTGCCCTTCTCCTCGCCCAGATGCTAAACTCTCGTGCCTTACCTGGCACTTAGTTCCTGAGGCACTTGGTTCCCAGAAGCCACACGCATCTGGGTAGCCAGTGCAGCCGCTGGAGATGCGGTCCAACAGAGTCAAACTGCCTACCTCCAGTAACCACACAGGCCCCCGCATTCTGCACTAATTGCAGTTTCTGAACCGCCTTCAAGGGCAGCCCCACATAGAGCGTGTTACAATAGTCTAACCTCGATGTAACCGTGGCATGGATCACCGTGGCCAGGTCTGCACGATCCAAGTATGGCCGCAGCTGGCGCACCAGCCAAAGCTAAGCAAAGGCCCCCCTAGCCACAGCCGCCACCCGGGACTCCAGGAGCAGCTGTGAGTCCAGGATAACCCCCAAGCTGTGGACCTGCTCCTTCAGGGAGAGTGCAACCCCATTCTGTGCAAGCCGATACTCCAGCACCTGCATTGAGGATTTCTGAACCAGGAGAACCTCTGTCTTATCCGGATTTAATTTCATCTTGTTAGCCCTCATCCAGATCCTCACTGCCTCCAGAAAGCGCTCCAGGACTTCAACCGCCACCCTGGAATCTGGAGGAAAGGAGAGATAGAGCTGGGTGTTATCAGCGTATTGATGGCACCCCACTCCAAATCCCCGGATGACCTCTCCCAGTGGTTTCATGTAGATATTAAATAGTATGGGGGACAGAATTGAACCCTGTGGTACCCTGCACCTCTAGGGCCAGGGTGTCGAACAGGCATCCCCCAGCCTCACCATCTGGGACCAATCCTCCAAGTAGGAGTGGAACCACCACAAAACAGTGCCTCCAACTTCTAACCCGTTCAATCGGCCCAGAAGGATACCATGGTTGATGGTATCAAAAGCCGCTGGGAGGTCCAGCAGGACCAACAGGGACACACTCCCCCTGTCCAGTCCCTGGCGTAGGTCATCCACCAAGGCGATCAAGGCAGTTTCCGTCCCAAAGCCTGGCCTGAAACCAGATTGAAAAGGATCCAGATTAAAAGAATGTTAGCCTTGATTATGGACCCCTGGCACACCCTTTGCCTACCTTTATATTTTTCTTTTCCTAAAGCAGTACTTCCACCTCCCCCAACCAATGGCTGCAGCGCATTCTCCATCAGCACAGCTGCATCAGTGCCGATGGTGGGGGATAGTTACAAAATATGAAGCTTACAAAATCAGGCTGTAAATTATGCAGCAGCTTGCTGAGCCTGCGTCTCCAGTTATGTCGCTTTCAAATGGACTGGAGTATAATACAGAGAGATCCCCTGAACCCCGAAGTCTGGCTGCAAGCTAACAGCTGACTCCTCATGGCATTTTCATTCACAGTAACAAACCGAAATTGATTCTGTGTATGCAGAAGTGCTGCTGATGAGCATCTGAGGTCTGGAAGTGTGCCTCGAATATATCAGCACCTTTGCTGATATAGAAGGAAGGAAGAACAAGGCACTTGAGTGATGGCATAAGAAATTTATTTATTCACATTTTTATACCACTCTTCCTCCAAGGAGGTCAGGGTGGGGTACACAGCTGCTCCCCTCTTTTTGTCCTCCCAACAACCCTGGGAGGTAGATGAGGCTGAGAGAAAGTGACTGGCCCAAGGTCACCCAGGAAGCTTTGTGGCTGAGGGGGGATTTGAACCTGGTCCACGTCCCTAAGCCACTATACCTCCCTGGCTCTCAGAAAGTGTTTCTAGTGTAAGAAAGTGTTTCCAGTGTCATTTCGAGACCACATGTGCTATGTGAATTGTCTGTAATTACTGAGTAATTGTTGTCTTGACTCTTTTCAATTGAATTCACACATTTAAGAATTGCCCTATGCAGCTTCAGTTGCATGGGGCAAAAATTTCTAGTTGGACCCTTTTTTATTATCAATATTGTTGTTGTTGTTAAATACAGGCATGCACTGCTTAACAACCTTCCACTTAACAACAGACCGCATATATGATGGTGGTTAAAGCACAACAAAGAAGCTCTTAATGAGGCAGTCAGGGCTCCCATAGCCTGCAGCAGAGTGTCTGGTTACACAACAAAGAGGCTCTTAATGCAAAGAAGAGGCAATTAGTCTCCAGTAGCCTGCGCAGCCACAAGGGTCTGGCGGGGAGTGCCTGTTACACCACAAAGGCACTAGATTGGGCTGAATGTTTGCTTAACAACCTAATCACATAACAACTGGGATCAGAGAATGTATCCCTGCATTAAGTGGCACACACCTTTATATTTTTCCCTTAACCTGACTCTTCTGCCTAAGGTGCACGTTATTTCTATCTTATTCTCCAAAAACATATAGTATAAAACTAAACCAATTTTCAAGATATTCACAGGTAGAGAAAAAAAAATCAAGAACAGACTAAAATTGTGCAAAGAGGACCCTGACCCAATTCCACCAACCAATCTTTGGGAATTACAATTAATGCTTCGTGTTTTATGACTTAGCAATATTAATTGCTTGCTATTATTATTTAAGCACTTGTAAAAGACATCCAGTTATACAGATGCTCTTTTTTTCCCTTTAACCTCCCCTCCCCCTGCTCCAAAACTGGAATTTTTAATATTCATTTCAGAATTGGCCTTGAGGTTCATTTCTTTCTTTTTTTATTTTTTGTTTGCCAGCTGCACAAAGCATTCAGGGAACACGTGGATGTATTGCCTTGTTCTTTGAGCTATCAATCATTTAATTTGCCAGGCAGATTTCATCCCTAGGAAGTCTTGATTGTGCATGGGATTGATGTTTCTTTGAACTGAGTTTGACTAAATAGAAAGAACAGGACCTCGCTGTGGTGCCATTCCCGTTCCAGGGAGAGTAAAAATGATTGGAACTGGCTTTTGTAAATAAGATATAAAATGAGACATTTGACTCCTATCATTATTATTAGCATGGAGACTGGGGGAAAGAAAATCATATGCATCTTATCCAGTCAGTTCCCCTTCAGAGCTTTGTGCAGACTAGTGCATCATGTGACTAGTTCAGACTGCAACCTGTTTTTCATTAATGCACAGAATCAATGCAGTGAAATCAAAGAAGACTGTTCTGAGGGGAGAGAAGTTGTCTGTATTAACTACAGTTGCCAAGGAGGTGAATTTGGAGGGCCCTGTTGAGGTGAAACACCTGCCAGAATTTCAATGCTTCCCAGTCTCCATGCCCCATCTCTGCTGGTAACTCTTAGTAAATTGTGCTCTGATGACCTGCTAGATGTGGGGTGTATTGGACTGTTTATGTTAGTTTATGTATACCAGTTTATGTCATTATACCAGTTTATGTCATTGGATACTCTCTGTGAAGCCCCAGATCAGGGGTGCCCAAACCCCAGCCCTGGGGCCACTTTTGGCCCTCAAGGACACCCAATCCGGCTCTCAAGGATGCTCTAGTCTCCAGTAAGCTTCTGGCCCTCTGGAGACTTGCTGGAGCCCACGCTGGCCTGATGCAACTGTTCTCAGCATGATGGCCAACTGTTTGACTTCTCCTGTGAGCTGTGGGACAAGGGCTCCCTCCACTGCTTGCTGTTTCACATCTGTGATGCAGCAGCAGCAGCAGCAAAGGAAAGGTTGGCCTTGCTTTGTGTAAGGCCTTTTTTAGGCCTTGAGCTATTGCAATACCTTCATTCATTCATATAAGTTCCATCTCTAATATATTAATGTATGTAAATTTATTCAAATTTGAAATGTTAATTCTTTTTTTTCCCTGCCCCCGATACAGTGTCAGAGAGATGATGTGGCCCTCCTGCCAAAAAGTTTGGACACCCCTGTCCCAGATGATGGGGCAGGCCAATTCTATTGGCTACTAGTAGCGCCAAAATGGCTACTGCTGCATCCAGTGGCATTGCCAAGGCTGCTGGCAGCCTCCTCAGGGGAAGGGGACTTTTGTCTCCTTCCCCAAGAAAGGCACAGGGGCTACAATGGGTCTACTCCAGACTGTACCAGCTCTTTTGCTGGCATAGACTGGAGGAGCTCAGGTTTTTCAGCCCAATACAGAGCATAGGATCCAGCTCTGCCAGTTCCACCCCCCTCCTGCCCCTCACCCCTTTACTTTTAAAAGAGAGAGAGAGAGAGAGAGAGAGAGAGAGAGAGAGAGAGAGAGAGCTGAAAAAGCCTCCAGTCTGGAAGCAGTCAGTATGACTACTTAGCAAGAAAACCCATTTTGGTGATCCACCAGCTTGGATCCATCATTGGTCAGAACTATGGGTAGCTACAAAGCATTTGGTTTTATTTCTTACTTGCAACCCTTGCAAATGGTGCATGAGAGGCTACAAAAGAAAGTGTCAGGTGTTTCAAAGCTCTGAGCTTTCTTTTTATTCTCTCTCATTTCATTGTGCACATTGTAACATCTCGTTAGCATATGAATGTTTAAAAACTGCAGAGTTTTTTAAAAAAAAAACTCTGAAGCTCATCTTGACCACATAGTTCCTGAATACAGGAGATTCACTTTCACATCCTGAGTCTAGAGCTCCTGAGATAAGTACATAATGGTGTGGGCAAAATGACTCTCTCTCTCTCTCTCTCTCTTACAAAGATACATCAACAGACTAAAAACATTCTCTAATGGATACTGCACATGCCTTCCCCACCCAGAAATCTCTTAGGAAGAAAGTATAAATTTACTCATTATAGCTGCAGTTACACCCATTTCCCCATTAATAACTGTTGCACTAATTTCATTTGCACTTCAAGTACTACAGTAAATAAGCTTGAGTGATTAGCCATATAAACTACCTTGCTTAAATTTGTTTATCTGCAAAACCCATTAAAAACAAAAACAAGTTCTCCTCCTATGATGTTTAATCCCTTGTTCAAATTTCACCTTTTCAGGGAACACATAACACTGTCATAAAAGACTATAATAGAATGACATGACATATATTTATCACATTTTTACACCAACCTTCCTCCAAGGAGCTCAGGGTGGTGTATATGATTCCTTCCCTCCTGTTGCCCTGGCTCTCTTGCCTTGTAAGGCTGTTGTAACTTGTACACATTTACTTTGTATAGCAATTGAAAGTGCTATATAAATCTTCAGATGCTAGGATGGGGTAGTGGTTCTAGTGTTGGACATAGACCTGGAAGATCCAGATTCAAATTCCTGCTTAGCCATGAAGATTCCTGGGTGACCTTGGGTTAGTCACTGTGTCTCAGACTCACATCACTATTGTGAGAGTAAAAGAAAGGAAGGAACTGTATACATCACCCTGAACTCCTTGGAGGAAAGGTGGCACCAAAATGTGAAAATAAATGATGCATATAGGAAGCATGGAATAATGTTTTGAAGGCATGCACAAAATCATTCTTTTAATAGGCTCCTCCCTTCCCCTATTTTTTTTCAGTACCATGAAAACATATTTTGGCGTGTCTTGTTAATAATACTGGTGTCTTTCCAGGTGCTCACGTTTGTCATGGTGCCCGCAGATGCTGTGCATGAAAATGTGGATTTATGATGTGGATGTGGGTTGGATCCCAAGTGGTTGGAACACAGATAGAACAGCACTTTCACACCTGCAAGGATGGGGTGGGATTTTTGCTGACCCTCTCCAGCCCCCATTACTATACCCCACAATATTACTCGCTCCCAGAATCTCATCTTTTTAGGTGCTACTGATGTCTGCAAGAGCTAGTGGGAAGTGCCACTCTGTGATTCTCATAGTTATCTTGACAGTAACGATTTGGGGGGGGGGGAAACGATAAGTACTGCAGGTGCCACAACATGCTGTGTACGTGGCTCCTCCCACTTGCTGTGGGAGCCATTCCGGCACTGATGGCAACATGCAGGAGACACTGTATGATTTGTCAAGCACCTATGTGTTGCTGTCACTGCCCGGTATAGCTCTGACAGTGAGTGGGAGGAGAAACATACACAGTGTGTTGTGGCACCTGCAATGCTTATAGTTCCCCCCCCAGCTACACTACTGCCTCTGGATCCAAGCCTTTGCCAGTAAAATTTTTGTGTCTTGAAAAATAGATGTTCACAGTTGATATTGCATTTTTCTAAAGTGTTTCTGAATGTTTTCTTTTTTCTGCTTTTTCCTTCACTTCCCCTTTTGTCCTGACAAATATATTAAATGGTTGTCAGGAAACTGAAGACCGAGTTGAAGGACAGGGAAGGATGCTATGTAATTAGACAGAAGCGACCTCTTCTTGCCTGATAATAGGAGATGCCACACTGACTTCACATAGTTTATAGGGCTCCCCCGTCTCCTACCTCCTTCCTTATTTTTCTGTCTAAACTAGTTAGGGGGCTTGGAAGGTTGGAATCCTTCTGCAGTCATTGTCATCTCCCTGGTACTAATTAAAAAAAATGGAAAGCCTTTTAGGAACTATGTACTCTTCAGAATTTCTCAGGTGTACATCTGGGGTGGAATGTAAGGACAATTATGTCATGTGTGGTAGTCAGTCTCTATTACTCAGCAGTGAGGTAGATAAATGATGGCTTCCATAAGTACTTCTTTTCTACAAAATGAGGCAGGAAGAAATCTGCTGAGTAAACCCATTGCTTGTTTTATTAGTTGGTTCTTCTTACATCAGTTTCCTATGACACCATTTATGAGAATGTACCCAATTCCTGCAGAGTCAAAGTCTAAAAGTGAACTGGCCCAGTCCTGATTTCAGAGATTATTTTATTTCCCGTCAATGCACTTACCAAAGTTTCTCCAAGGTCACCGACAAGATAAGAAACATGGTGACAAGCATTCATAGGAAAGATGGTTGCTGCCATCTTGGTTCTTGCTGTATATGCTATGCACATGACTACTATAAGACGATTCTTCCCAGCATTTCTCCAAGATGATAAACTATTTCACAGTATATTGCGGTGATAGGACTGTGCTAGTGCAGTGCTTCTCAACCTTCCATCATACCACTTCTCATGGCCCACCTATTAGAAGTACCACCAGAAATAACTGATGATGACATCACTGCCAATTACTTCTGGGTTGGGAGGCCAGATAAGAACATAAGAACAGCCCCACTGGATCAGGCCGTAGGCCCATCTAGTCCAGCTTCCTGTATCTCACAGCGGCCGACCAAATACCCCAGGGAGCACACCAGATAACAAGAGACCTCATTCTGGTGCCCTCCCTTGCATCTGGCATTCTGACATAGCCCATTTCTAAAATCAGGAGGTTACACATACATGTCATGGCTTGTAACCTGTAATGGATTTTTCCTCCTGAAACTTGTCCAATCCCCTTTTAAAGGCGTCCAGGCCAGGCACCATCACCACATCCTGCAGCAAGGAATTCCACAGACCAACCACACGCTGAGTAAAGAAATATTTTCTTTTGTCTGTTCTAACTCTCCCAACACTCAATTTTAGTGGATGTCCCCTGGTTCTGGTGTTATGTGAGAGTGTAAAGAGCATCTCTCTATCCACTCTGTCCATCCCCTGCATAATACTGTATGTCTCAATCATGTCCCCCCTCAGGCGCCTCTTTTCTAGGCTGAAGAGGCCCAAATGCCATAGTCTTTCCTCATAAGGAAAGTGCCCCAGCCCCGTAATCATCTTAGTTGCTCTCTTTTGCAGCTTTTCCATTTCCACTATGTCTTTTTTGAGATGCGGCGACCAGAACTGGACACAATACTCCACGTGTGGCCTTACCATAGATTTGTACAACGGCATTATATTACTAGCCGTTTTGTTCTCAATACCCTTCCTAATGATCCCAAGCATAGAATTGGCCTTCTTCACTGCCGCCGCACATTGGGTCGACACTTTCATCGACCTGTCCACCACCGCCCCAAGATCTCTCTCCTGATCTGTCACAGACAGCTCAGAACCCATCAGCCTATATGTGAAGTTTTGATTTTTTGCCCCAATGTGCATGACTTTACACTTACTGACATTGAAGCGCATCTGCCATTTTGCTGCCCATTCTGCCAGTCTGGAGATGATGAGACACAACAAACTCTAGTAAGAGGTTCAGGGTGGACAGGAGGGCTTTTTTGAGCACAGAAAAGCATGCTTTGGAACAGCCTATCGCTGTTTGTTGTGTCAAGTTCCTGGTCTTGCTGCTGGATGGCAGGTATCCAGGGATCCCGCAAGTACCACCAGGCACCACCTCAAGTACCACTGGTGGGACATGTACCACTGGTTGAGAAACACTTTGCTTGTGTGTGTGTGTGTGTCTGTGTGTGTGTGTGTGTATTAATATTCAATGAATAGCGAACAACTTTTCATACGTAGGTTTACAAAGCATAGCTTATAGGTTGACAAACTTGCAAATAGATTTATATATGGTAGATGCTTTACGTGCCCATCTGGGCGAAAAGTGGGGTACAAATTGAATAAATAATAATACCTATTATAAATGCTTTAAGAGCCAGTGTTATTTCCTGCCGAAGAGAAGAGGCATTCCCACTTGTTATGCTGCGTCTTACATGAACACAACAAATCCAGCTTCCCCCCTCTTGATGCACACTCTGAATACCCAACTCTGCACCCATCCATTTGTAAGTATGGATTGTGCCCATTCCCATTCAACAGTGATTGAAACATTGGGGGAGGGGGAGGAGAAGGAAGAGAAGGCAGCAGGGCAAAGAACCTCCATTGCTTTTACATTTTAATACCTGCTGTATTGGCCCCTACCGGGGAGGAGGGGGGACAGAATAATCAATCAATCAATCAATCAATCAATCAATCAATCAATCAATCAATCAATCAATCAATCATTTCCTAGCCAGAAATGAATGCACAGTTTGGTCCTGCCTCCTTCCTTATCCCTGCAAACCACCCTCAAAATGTCCTCATGTCCATAGATTGACTTACCAGCATGATGTATGTTGGGAGCGAAGCATAAAGGTTCCATGCTTCTTCTGTAGCTTGGATTATGGTCTACGAGAGGCTTCAGCTCCATTACAGGTGGAGTGCTGTTGTTCTTTTCTCTATGAATTTTTTAAAAACATGGGAAGACTGCAAAACCTAGTGGATGAAAGGTATGAGGTGAAAAGGATTCTTGTCCTTTTCAGAATCCTTTCACCAAGACTCTTTTCCACCTCTGAGGATGGGGAAGAAATGGGGCCCCATTTTTCTCTGTAGCTATTTCCTTATGAGAGGAAAAACAGTGTGAAAATGGTGACTTTGAGTGGAGAAAAAACTGGGGGGAAATGCATTAGCTTGGCTCATATTTTTTTTCTTTCTGATTTTTGTAATGCTGCTGGTGGGAGGGGGTGCCCAAGAGATCAGCAGCGGGTAGGTGATCCTTAACGCTTTGCCCCTACTACAGGTCACATATCACATACCTCTCCACACTATTTTAAATAGAAATAAAGTTTTTATTGGTTTTTAATGGAAGTCTTTTCCCTATTTAAAATAATGTGGTGTCTGATCAAATTTGATACTGTGGTGGGATCAAAGTGTGAGAGACACACTCCCTCCACTGCAGTTTCCTCTCTTTCAGATATATACCCTGAGCAGTATTGGAAAAATAGCACATGAAAAACCCTGAAACAAACTCATGTATTTAAGTGCATGTCCAGTTTAGCCCTTAGAAAGATGATTTTCTGACTGTTTAACCATTTTCCTTCAAATTCTTTTCCAGCTCAAAGTCATCTGTTTTACACTGCTTTTTCATCCACAGGGGGATAGATATTGGAAAAATATGGGGCCCCATATATCTTGTCCCCCACTGGTGACAGAGCAACTTGGGGAGGGTAATTTTGTGTGAGAAAAGGACAAGGAGGCAAACAGTAGAGCAGTCTCTTTCTGTATGTTATTGCCTCAATTTATGGTCCAATCTTATCCACGTGATATGCTGGTGATCCTGGAATGTTCCAGCATACCATGTGGTCCAACTGTATGCTGAGTACACTCAACAGTGCAAAGGCCTGGAGGCTTCTTACCACCACCAGCAGCAGCACACTGGCCATAGATGTGATATAGTTGGTGGTGGGGAGGTGTGGATCATGGAAGGGATTGGGCTAGGATGGTGCAGGCTGGGAGTAGAATGGGGGTGGATCTCAGTGGCAGCTGGTTCTGCGGGATCCTATGCACACATCCCAGGCCTGATATGCCTCCTTCAGTCTAATACATCTATGCCAACAAAACACATGGCGCAGATCTGAGTAGGCCCATAGAGGACAACAGAGGGGTGGAGGAAATAAGTAGCAATTTTTGTTATTTACCTCTCTTGGTGGGCCTGGTGTCCAGTTGGCCTGCAGGGTGCAGTGGATGTTGTATCAGTGTCCCATCAATGCTCAGGCCGGCCCAGGATAGGATTGGGCTGCTAGACTTGCAGACTATCCCATTTGGTGAAAAAGAAAACTGCAGAAGAAAAAATTACTGAGCTCTGCCTAATGTGTACTTGAGCTTAAGAAGCATTCAAATCAGCACAACAAAGTAACTCATATGACAGTATTATCTGACTGTCAATTAAAGATGTTTGTTTATCATTCTAGTTTACATTTTCACTGCAGATTGTGGATTGTTAATGAGGATTGGACGGACAGATGTTGACTAATCTGTAAGCAAGTAATTAGATCCTGAGATGTAGTTTCAAGTTTGAAATGGAGGCTGAACGCAAAGGTTTTTATTCTCCATCAAAACAAGTATTTCAGACTTATTTCCTTATGGTTCTTTGCCTGACAGGGTAGGAAACCAGAATGTTTGCCAGATGACAAGCAGCAACATGAGAAGTGAGTGATGACATTTACTTGATAATAAATATTTCCAGTTAAAGTCCTTCTTGTTACCAATTGCATATTAAATTAACACCTTTTAAAAAAAATTATAAAAAGTTGTCAAAGCAATTCATAGTATTTGATCTGCATCTCTATTTTGCTTCTTTAAAAAACAGAGAATTTGCTTTAATGCAAGATTATTCAACAGTTTGCTAAAGAGCTACCAATAACCTAATCTGTACTGGTGCAGCGCTACCAAAAGATTCTGTACTGGTAGCATAGCTAGAGCGGTTGCAAAGCACTAGGTTTTGAAGGCACCTGAATGCACCATGCAAGCGGTCCCTCCCCCTCTCCTTCGGAGTCAATCTGGACAGTGAGAGCAAAACAGAGGTAGAATGTTTTGCTCCCACCACCTAGAATGGCTCCGAAGGGGGGGAAGGGCCACTTGCACAGTGCATTCAGGAGCCTGCAAAACGTAGTGCTTTGCCTAAGTGCTTTGTCTGGCTACGCCACTGATTCCACCCATGTTTTTGCAATCTCAAAAATGATTCACCTAATCTAATGACATTTTGGATTCTGATTAACGTTCAAGTTCAAGAATTTACGTTTTGGAAAATGGGTCACATCCATCTCAGTGTCTCCACATAATGGCCCCATCCCTGTCTTCCCCAAAGTGAAGTTTTCATTTTGGGTATGTCATCTTATTACGTCTTCCTTATGATTTGTCTTCCGCACTAGGAAAAGGTACAGGCTGCAGAGGACTGGCTACTGTGCTTTTCGATCAAAATACAGACTTTTTAGAGTGCAAATAGATGCTAGCAATCTTTGATCAGGATTCCCTCAGAGACATGATGGGTGGGATTGGGTATCAGTACTATAGGAAAAGGGTTTTCCCCATCTAAAGAGTGCCCCCAAGCTCCTGTTTGCCCTATTGGGGAAATATACGTTTAAGTGTGAATATGGTGTGATTTTCTCCTTTCCAAGAGGCAGATAATTTCTGGCATGACTTGGGGAACTCACTTCCAGTGTCTGATCATGAGGTGCTTTCCTTTGCACAGTATAGCCTCACAAAAAGGGGAATGATTAGTGGCATCTGATTGGGTATCCACAGGAGGATCTTGGTGCATAGTAGTCTGAATGGTGAAAGTGAGAGGTGAAAGTGAAAGGTGAATGGTGAAGGTAAAACCATGGAAACCCCAGTCATCCCTGTGCAGAAGCATCATGGCCATCAAGTGGTACACCAGTTACTATGAATTGAATTAAAGAACATAAGGAATATTTTAGATTAAAAAAATATGTGAAGAATATGCAAAGTTAATTGTCAGATAATAACCAATGTGATTAATAGCAAACAGTCTGTTAGTACCTTTAAAACTAGCCAATTTATTTGGGCAATATGATTAATTTCACAGCTGGTTCTTTTTCCATCTAAAAATTATTATTTGAAGCATCTGTGTCTTTCTGCACACATACGAAATGCCTCCAAGAGGAAGTCTCTGAAAAACCTAGAGCAGAGTGATACACACGTCAAGGTATTTAGAGGATAAGAGAAGATGTGGTGGTTTTGAACATATTAAAGATTCATGATGTAAGGCTGAGTGTAATCAGGTCATGAAGCCAGGGAGACTTATGGCCCAGTTCTATTTAAATGCCATGCCAATGGTGCATGAACATTGGTGCAACACCCATAATATCTGAAGCCTGACATGGCAACACCACACTGACAGTGCACCGACATTGGCACAAATAGTACCAACTGCCAAGCCTGTCCTGGCAAAGCAATGTTGGCTCAGCCTTTCCCAGTAACACCACCAGCAAGTATGGAAATACTGACAAACTGGTATTCATGGAGTGGCATTGCATGTCATTCTAGTGACATTGCAGTCACATCAGTGGGTCATCCATGTGATGTCCATGTGCTATCAGCTGCGTGACATCTGTGTGTCAACAGTATGATGTCCAAGGCAACAATCACTGCATCCAATCAGCCTCAATACTGGCAGCCAGAGAAGTGCCACCAGGTTGGCAGGGGCAGGTGCAAGGGGCAGGGACGAGTGCAGGGCCAATGCTGGGGGGTATTCTCCCTGCCAGCCACTAGGAATGAGCAACACAGCAACAGGCACCACCCTAACAATGGGGAGAAGCCCCAAGGACATTACAGACACACACACAAACACAATAGGAGATGCAACTTCACCCCTATCTCCTACAGGAGTTAAAACAGCATCAGCAGCAAAGGGGAAAAGCAAAGCACTGCTTGGAGCCTCTGCACCTAGGGTTGAAGACCCCTCATCCCACTCACACAAACACATGCACCTTATACCTAATTAGGAATACCTAATTGAGTAGAGCAAAGGTAGGAAGATAGCTCCTTGGAAGTGGGCAGCCATGTGAAACAAACACTCAAGCCTTTCCATGGCAAGGGTTTGAGTCGGTGTGATGACACCTACCAGTTGGCAGGAGCTCTTATGCCTGATGAGGGACTGGAACCACTCACAAGTAGAGACTCAACAGTGCTCAAGCAGAGCAGGGTGCTGGTAAAAAAGGGAAGGGGGGGACCCGGGAAACTATAGGCCGGTCAGCCTAACATCTATACCAGGTAAGGTGGTGGAATGCCTCATCAAAGATAGAATCTCAAAACACATAGATGAACAGGCCTTGCTGAGGGAGAATCAGCATGGCTTCTGTAAGGGTAAGTCTTGCCTCATGAACCTTTAGAATTATTTGAAAAGGTCAACAGGTATGCGGATGTGGGAGAACCCATGGACATTATATATCTGAACTTTCAGAAGGTGTTTGACACGGTCCCTCACCAAGGGCTGCTGAGAAAACTCCACAGTCAGGGAATTAGAGGGCAGGTCCTCCCCTGGACTGAGACCTGGTTGAAGACCAGGAAACAGAGAGTGGGTGTCAATGGGCAATTTTCACAACGGAGAGAAGTGAAAAGCGGTGTGCCCCAAGGATCTGTCCTGGGACCGGTGCTTTTCAACCTCTTCATAAATGACCTGGAGACAGGAGTGAGCAGTGAGGTGGCTAAGTTTGCAGATGACACCAAACTTTTCCGAGTGGTGAAGACCAGAAGTGATTATTTGAGGGTATTTGAGGGACCGCCTCCTTCCTTATAATCCTGCCCGTACTCTTAGATCATCTGGGGGGGGGCCCTTTTGACTGTGCCGCCACCAAGAGAGGTGAGAGGGGCGGCAGCCAGGAACAGGGCCTTCTCAGTGGTGGCCCCCGAACTCTGGAATACCCTTCCCTTAGAATTGAGAACTGCTCCCTCTTTGTTAATATTTCGGCATGGACTGAAGACCTTTTTATTTCAAAAAGGTTTTAATTGCTGAAAGGCTGGCTGGCTTTCTTTCTCTTTTTTCCCCTTTTATATTAGAATCCACGGGGCTTGTTTTCGATTTTCGCCAGTGTTATATAGTGGGTCCATGCGAATAAAGGAAGGCATAGAGATAACAGCTTAATATGTTTATTCTATCTTCAGAACAGGACCTGGCAATGAATCTGAATGAATCTGACACAAGGCAAACACCCCTGGCTTTTATACCCTTTAGCTCCCCCCCCCGACTTCCCATGATTGGTGCAGTTGAAACATTAACTAGAGGGCCAATTGGATGGTAGGGTTTCGATCCATCACCCAATTGGCCAGCAATGAGTCTGGGCCAATCAGTTATGCAGGATTTTGATTGGCATAATCGAAATGCCAATCGATTGGCATTGGCAATCCAATGGAAGGATAAAGTGGATCGAGAGATGCTCTTTACAGTCTCACATAACACCAGAACCAGGGGACATTCACTAAAACTGAGTGTTGGGAGGGTTAGGACAGACAAAATAAAATATTTCTTTACTCAGTGTGTGGTTGGTCTGTGGAACTCCTTGCTGCAGGATGTGGTGACGGCATCTGGCCTGGATGCCTTTAAAAGGGGATTGGACAAGTTTCTGGAGGAAAAATCCATTATGGGGTACAAGCCATGATGTGAATGTGCAACCTCCTGATTTTAGAAATGGGCTATGTCAGAATGCCAGATGCAAGGGAGGGCACCAGGATGAGGTCTCTTGTTATCTGGTGTGCTCCCTGGGGCATTTGGTGGGCCGCTGTGAGATACAGGAAGCTGGACTAGATGGGCCTATGGCCTGATCCAGTGGGGCTGTTCTTATGTTGTTATGCAGCCCACTGCACAAAGACAAAGGCTGGGAGCCAGGCAAGATGGGTGCAAGTCCAGCCAAAGAACTTGCTGTAAACAGCAAGGCTCTCACTTTTTGCAAGACTGGCCAGAAACACCCATGGCAGGGGAAACACCCAGAAGAGGGGGAAACAGGTCTAAAACCCATACCAGCAACTCCACAAGGTTGCTAACTAACCACTCATCCGTAGCAGGAGACAAGCAAAGGGCACTTTATCAAGCATGTAACTATTTGCTTCAACACAGTCAGGCACACCAGACTGGGAGGCTGTACTACATGGACTTAACATAGAAAGCACTGCATTGGCCAATCACTGGGCTGGCATTTGACACAGGATGCCTACTGTAGTGGCCAACCCAACTAGCCACACCCACACAACCCCATGCCCTTTGCTGCATCACTTCACCTGCCAGTGTGGTTCTTTGTATGCTGCCCCTCTAGTTCTCTGCCACTGCCCACCACATCCCATTGGCAGCAGAGAACAGGGGGCTCATGATCACTGAAGAAAAGTCCCCCCTTGGAGCCCAAGAAGTCATAGAGTGAAGATGCTGCAGATTTGGGGAGTAGAGAGGCCCCTCTCCCTTTAGAGTCCTACCCTGAGGCAAGCTGAAGTAAGAATCAAGTAAGGCGGAAGGAAGGGATCCCTTTCTGCTATGAAAGTAACTACAGATGTGGCCTGGTCAAGGTTTTTGTTGAATATACTGGAACAGAAAGTGGACGGGGGAGAGAGTAGGACTGGGCTCATAATCAAAGTGAAAAGTTCTACCTCTGTTTCCACTTGCACAGAAGCGAGTTCTGATATGCATTGCTCTCACACAGATTCAGAGCTCCAGAGGGTTCTTGGTGGTTGTAGCTTCACCTCTTGACATAAAGACACTCTGTAGGTGCTCACGTGTTCTCGTGTCATTTTTAGTATAGGTATGTCAGGGCTGAACTCTGGAACTGTCTAGTATAAATCAAACTCTGCGGAATAAACTACAAGGGCCCTCATTATCCACAGGGGTTCCATTCCCGGAACCCTTGCAGATAGCAAAATCTGCAGATGTTCAAATCCGCTGATCTGGGTACCCTTAACCCTCCAAACCTGACCAGAGCTGCGCTCAGGTTGGTCCGGAATGTAGTCTGAGGATAGGGGAAGCTGTGTGCAGCCTCCCTGGTCCTCAGAATGCTTGTTTCAGGCAAAAAAATAAAAATAAAAATCACAACTTCTGGTTTTTCTGGAAATAGGAAGTTGCAATTTTTTTTTGCCCAAAATGGATATTCTGAGGGTTCGGGAAGCCACGCACAGCCTCCCCAGCCCTCAGATCGCCCTCTGGACCCAACCCGAGCACAGCTCTGGTCAGGTTCAGAGGGTACAAAGTGGGTCCAAATCTGCAGGTTCAGAACCCACTGACGATGAAATCTGTGGGTTCCAAATCTGTGGATAGTGCAGGCCCACCTGTACAGGGAACATCTCCTATATGTGTTTCTTATGAAAATTTTAAATTGCAGTATGGGGGTTATTGTAATAAATATTGGGACAGGGGAGAAAAGATAAAAAGAATAAGACCTCAGATTTTGTTGTAATATTTTGAAGTTAAACCAAAGATCCTTTTAAATGTTTCTGCAGCTTGCACTGCTATGAAAATGTGTCATTTCTCTAGACCAGTGTCAGTGGAAGTTGTCCTTAAAATAATGCAACCCAATGTCTCTGTCAATCTCTTTTCTGTCACTAACCTGGCATGCGGATATGTCTCTTGGGAGAAAGAGGCATGCCAAACACTGTTATCCTTGAGTAAGAAGCCTGAAATTGTTATGTTACCAATGTGACCTGCAGGCAGGTGACCAGGGCTTTGTATCCCCCTTGGGGTTGTTGCCGTCCTCATGACTGATTATGAAGAGAAACCATTGCTTTCCTTGACAGAGTCAAGTCACATCTGATCATTTCATTTCTTCCAGACTAAGAAATCAGCACTGAGTGGTGACCCTGACGCAAAAAGTCAACCGTTCCAGTGATGACTCACATACTCCTTAAGCTCCTTCACTTCCTAAGTGCAATTAGTAATATTTGAGTAAATTTAGAAGTCTTTCAAGTGACAAATATGAGCAGTTGTGGAATTTGGTGGTGGGCCACTGATTCTCAATATTTTCCCTTAACAAACAGGCAGCCCAATCCGGAGCTTCCTGGCGTGCAGTGCTGCCCTGGCGCCAAAATGGTTACCACGGCATCCAACGCAACCAGGCAGCCCACAGCAGCTCCTTGGGGGAAGGTGATTTTGTCCCCTTCCCCTGGTTAAGGGAAGTAGCCCTGCAATGGGGGTACTCAATTCTGCAGTGGCTGTGGGGCTGGCGCAGAATTAGAGAGTCCCGTGTCAGGCCACACAATTCGACATGGGGCTCAGGATCCAGTGGAACCAAGCTCCACCAATCCCATCCTCCTCCTGCCCTGCTCCTTCCCCCACCACACCTCCTTCCCGCCCTCTCCCTGCCCTCCCCCACCTCCCCTGCCCCGGAACACCTTCTCCCCACCTCCCCCCGCACATCCACTCACCTCTCCACCCCCTGGTGGTCTGGGCAAAAGCCAGGCGGTGGAACACAGGCTCAGTGCCAGAGCTGGCACAGTGTGGCTTGGCCATCGCCAACCTTTGTGAATGCGCTTTATAGCATGTTTGTGACAGTGCGCGCTGGCAATAAGCCAGCACGCCAAGTTCAGGATTGAGCTCTAAGTAATGTCTTGAAGTTTTTTTCTTCCCTGAAAACTGTACTTAAGCATGCCACTTGCTAGAAAAATTGCAAGACAATATTTGGTGGTATTAACTCAGTTCAGATATCAAACCAAACTGCAGTTTGCATTTGCTGCAGTTTAAAACCCAAACCATGGGTTGACGTTTTAAAAATAGAGGCGAACCATGGTTTGCAGCTGCATCTCTCACTCGTGCTCCTGGCCCTTTGCAGTCATGACTGGCTCTGAAGGTGAGGAGGAGGGGCTGCTTTGCAACAGTAGACAGGCACCTGAAGAATCTTTGTGTTTTGCCCTCCCTCTAGGAATGCCAGGTACATCTTCTGCTTTGTTTTCCAACTGCTTAGAATTTGGGTCTTTAGGTGCAATGGCCTTTGAGGTTCTGTTCTTTGTTGTGTTGTACACAGCTACGTAATGTCTACATCTGGGGACAAAGATCTATATATAAATGCATACTTTCATGTGAATAGCTGGACTCAGTTTCAAAATCAACTGAGAAAATAAAACTGTACATAAGTTGTACTTTCATTGAATGGAATATGAATGGAATGCACCCAGTAACTGTACCCAGTAATAATGATTGTACCTGAGGAACTGAGATATAACCAAGCACAGTTTAACAGGCCAGTTCAATGCTTGTGCTGCATTCTGTGGAGGAAGGATCAGTCCTGGCAGTCTCCTTTGGGTAAGGGAACATTTGAAAACATAGATAAAAGAGGGGTCATATATATACTGCACATCAAACAAAACGTTTAACAGACATTCAGAGTGAGAAATTTCTTGCTAAGTG
This sequence comes from Tiliqua scincoides, assembly GCF_035046505.1. Taxonomy (NCBI): domain Eukaryota; kingdom Metazoa; phylum Chordata; class Lepidosauria; order Squamata; family Scincidae; genus Tiliqua; species Tiliqua scincoides. Next base: position 35,987,007 of record NC_089822.1, read on the forward strand.
TTAGCGACGCAGAAACACCAGAAGTTTTGATGCTGTTAAATGATGAACTCTTCCTATCTGCCATATTACTTTTCTCTGCTGTATGGTTTTTAAAAATGACAGCTGTTGTTACTGATAGGTTTGTTGACAGAGAGGAGCTATAGTAGCTTAAAGGTAGGGGCTGTGTGTCAATAAAATGAGTATACAAGAGCAATTTACTCCATTTTTACCAGACAGCACTTCAGGTGATAGAAACAAGTTATGAGGACAAATCATATACTCTCAATAGACTCTTGTTCTTTTAGCCTAAGCTAGCGCTATCCTCAGCCATTATCTTGGTTCTCCATGGTTTATTTGATGTTATTGTGTTATCAAGTACACATTTGCTTTTCAGTTTTCCCCCAGAAACGAGGTCTTCTATCTGATGCCTGTTAAGCAAGCGCCAACAAAGTCATCAGCTCCTATCACTTGTAAACACTGTGCAGCTTTGTCAAGTGAGTTCGCACAATAAAAGGAAAGTGAAATTAGGAGTCTGTAAGTTTCCAGGTGTCTGGGCAAACTTTGACTTTTCCCAAGCGGACGGAGCCAAGAGATGCATCTGAAAGAAAAAGCAAAATATGACAGAACTTGTGCTATGTCAATGGCCTGAGAGTGGATTTTCCCTTTACCCAGCTCAAGTGCACTTAGGCCCCAATCCAAACAAAATCCCCTCTGCACCCAAGAGGTGTACACTGCATCCTAGGCTGGAGAAGAGGTCTTGGAAGTCTCCTCAAGGTTAGGGAATTTTAGTTTCCTTACCTTGGGGAAAGCCTCTGCTTCCTGTATAGGTGGGACCAGCCTTAGGAGCTGCGGGGCCCAAACCCTTTTCCAATTCCCCTATTTACCAGCTTAAGTGGCAGCAGCAGGCTCAGGGCTGATGGCACCTGACATGAAGCACAGCACCTGAATGTAGGTGGGGGTAATATGATGACTTCACCACCACCATAAGTGGCAGCTTCAGGGGCAGGACAGATTTTGGGTCAATCAGATACAGGGATGAGCAGGAGAGCCCACCAGCAGAGGTGCTCTATTCTCTGCACTAGTCTCGCAACTGTTGTCTGCAGAGTGAGGCGCTGGCTGCAGCAGCAGGAGATCTGCTTGCTGCCCTAGCATGGGACCTCCTCAGGTGCAGGGCCTGATTGGTCCCAATCAGCCCAATTGCCCTAAAGCCAGCCTTGCCTATAGATGTCCTCAGTTCTGCACCAGCTATTTTGCTGGTGCAGAATCAAGGCAAGTAAGGGAGAGGGAAAGGGGATCGGATACAGCCTCGTGTGAGTGCCACTGATCCCTCTCCCTCCTCCATTCTGCCTCCCTCTCCACCCCCACCCCCTAGAAATACCCCCTAAAGTGTTCTTGCCTTTTAAGAATTTCCCCCATTTTCATGTAAGTGGTTTCAATGAGACACAGTAATTAACATTTTTGAGACTATTTTAATACTGCAACTGTACGACCTTGAGATGAAACTCAGTTTTGCTTTATGATTACAGACATATGATAAACAGCCCAGTCCTATCCCCCTCCACTCCACGGCATGCAGCTGTGCCAATGGAGCATGTGCGGCATGCTTGGCTGACGGGGGGAAGAACCAAAAGGCCATTGAGAGGAAAATAAAAAACTATCTCGGTACAGAATTGTAAATATGGGTTTCTATACATTGCTTACATACATAACTTGTCCGTGGTGTGCACTGCTCCAAAAAGATGCCGATGCACTCAGCAAAGTGAGAAGTCACATGCTCCAGAGTCACAACCTGAAAAGGCAAAAGGGTCAGGCTGTAGCTTCAACATTTGAACTCCAAAGCCCTCGGAAAAAGCGAGCGCAAGCAAGAGGAGAAGAATTGCTTATTCATGTGTGAAGAAGCAGTTGAAGTTGAAATTCCAAACTTTTGACATGCACTGCTTTAAGGGCCATTTTCTAATCCCAGAAGTGCATGCAAGAGAGAGAAAACAGACCACTGGGCTTGCATGCATAAACAGATTTTGATGAGGACCAGAATATCTGGCACATCTAAGATTACTTACTTCGATTTTTTTTTTTTTGCGAAGGACATTCCAAGACATGTCCCCTTTTGCAGAAATGGCAGTTAAGCTGCACCATGTATCATTTCTGGACTGGAGCATAATCTTTTTAACTGCAGTCAGTCTGGCATGTGAAGCATTACTGGTTGCATAAAACCACACCAAGAACAGAGTCAACTGTTTCTGAACTAGTATGGGCCAATCCTATCCAACTTTCCAGCATAGCCCGGATGAGCTCTAGTCGTGCCCCAAGGGAGTTCCGAGGACTGGCCCTCATGCTGCATCTCTGGCCCTCAGAATGATGTTCTGAGGCCTTATAAGGCCTTGGAAGATCATTTCCGGGTTTTCCAAAAAGCTGGAAGTGACCTTTCAAGGCCTTATGGGGCCTCAGAATGTCATTTTGAAGGTTGGGGATGCTGCACGCAGCATCCCCGGCTCTCAGAATTTTCCTCCGGATGCGTCTGGAGCAGAGCTCCAGGAACAAGTAGGGCTGGGGCAACCCCAGAACTCCCCCAAAGCATGGGGGCCGCCCGAAATGGCTCTGTGGGCCATATCCGGCCCGGAGGCCATATGTTTGACACCACTGTTCTAGGGGAAGTCTCATGTCCCCATTTCTGACCCTCTCTGTATTGCAATTACATGTCAGTGAAACTTGCAGCAGAGCACTGAGGATCAACACAATGCCTTGGCAAGAGGGATGTATCCCTCCCTTCTTCCGCCACCAACACTTTCTCTGAATGAAGGTAAACAACTGAAGGTGTCTTGCATCACCATGTGATCTCTGATGACAGGAAGTGAAGGGCAAGGAAGGTCTTAAAATGGCCCCAAAGTAGCCACAGATTGGAGCTGCAAAAGAAGAATGAAAACTTGGGAAGTTTATAGTAGTAAAAGCTGGAGGGAAAAACTTTTTGTACTCCTTGAAAGAGCACTTATAAAAGCGTGTGGTGACAATATGGTGCAACTCAAGGGATAACACATAGCCTGCAGGGACCAACTGCTCTGACCTTGTTGTACTGAGACAAGATCCACCAGTCTTATTGAACCCCATGAAAACAAAGACTATTAGAACGAAAAAGAGATGAGCGAGCGGCATGTTGCCAGAGACATCCCTAGGACAAGGAATAAAGCAAGAAACCAATTTCTTGGAAATTCTACGGTATATTTAACTGGAAAAAAAATACAATTGAAGTAAGCAGACGCAGAGCAAAAGATGCTGCTATTTGCAGTCTTTAAATTTCTGGGTTTTTTAATGTCTGCAGGAGATCAACAGATTTCTGCTGGAAAGAGGAAATGAGCTACTTTTTTTATTGTTTTGATTTTAAAAATGGAAGCCATTGCAGAGCAGTTTGCAGCATGTGTCAATAACTTATTTATTTGATGGCGGCGGGGGGGGGGGGAGGAAGCAATGCTTGGCAGCCAGAAGGAACAGCTGGTATTTTCTATTCTTGAAATGGAATGCCAAGGATAGAAATACATGGGAAACCGGTAGTGCAAAAAAAGTCAGAAATCTGTCTAAGCAGCTGTTACTGTAATGTGCCTACTGCAAACATGTAAAATGTCACTGTTTGGTTGCCAACAATTTGGGCATTTTATTTTGCTAATACGGGGGCATTCTGTGGCTGGCTAGAGTGTCAGGTGTCTCTACCTGATGTCCCCTTATGTTTCGTTTCGTCCCATGCTTCTTGAAGCATTGCCATTGGAAAAGTCTCGGTAACCCAGAGACACTATAACACATCCGGTCTCATTTTTACATTTCATTTAGCCTTACACCTAAGTGAATAGGAAAGAACCCATTTGCCATTCTGATTGCAGACCCCTGAGTAAGGAACATCAAAAGAGCAAGGCTGTAAACTGTAATTGACAGATGAATCAGATGAAATTTTTGTTGATTTGTCAGTGAGGGGCAATTTTGCTGAGAGTTAGTATACCTTTTTTTAAGATGGTTTAGATTTTGTGATATATTTTATATTTATATATTTATAAATATATAATATAAATAAATATAAATTTATAATATAAATGGTAAATATATTCCATTCACTATATATTTATATATTTAAATTATATATTTATATACTAACCCTAACCCACAAAATACTTATATATTTTGTGAATCAAATTTTTGTTGATTTGTCAGTGAGGGGCAATTTTGCTGAGAGTTAGTATGACTCTCAGTATGAGTTAGAATTTTGATATGAGTGTCGTAAATGAGTGATAAAGCAGGTTTGCACCTCCAGGAGAGTCGGCTGGGCCCCACCGACCTGCAGAGGCCACATCCAGCCTCTGTGCCACATGGACCCAATAAGGTTGCACTGACCAAGTGCAGCTGGCTCAGCGGGTGTTTGGGGAGGGCAGAAGTGGGGCTTTTCGGGGTGGTGGAAGGGCAGGCAGAGGGTGAGCTGGTGGGTGGACTGGGCGCAGGCAGGGGGATGGGTCTTCAGCACTTAGTCCAAATCCTCCCCCCCCCGGCAGCCCAACACTGCTAGGATCTGCACCAGCAATTTCACTAGCACAGATCTGAGTAGCCTCACTGTGGTGGCTGGGGTATTACTTGGGATAAGGGGACATAAGTCCCCTTATTCCAAGTTGTGCTCCATCCACCTCCTAACCTATGCTGGTTATGGTGCAGACTAGTCGGCCTTCCTTACCCCTGGGGGCTGGGGATAAGGATATGCCCTCAGTTTGGCTCTACTTGTTGTAAGAGGCGACTAAACAGCCACCAGGTAGATGGGACTTGTTCACTTGGGAAGGCAGCTCATCTGAGAGAAGGAAAACTCTGATCCCAAACCTCTGCTGCCTTGTGGCTACATCCAGTTATGGAAAAGGCTTCAGGAGTCAGGAGTTCAAAATCTGGAGCCGGAGTCCCTGAGGCAGTTCATGGCTGAACACAGTCACGTTCTGGTAACTCCAACGCCGCTGGAACCAACCGTATTGGCTTCTGCCTTTCCATTGGACCATTGGAGAGGAGGGATTTGCTGCATGGGTAACAGCCTATCCGCCATACCTTCTTTACCCAGGCTTCACGCACTGGAGAGGACACTTTGTTCCAGAACCACCATTCAGAGCGTGACACCAGAGTCTTCTGAGACTGAAGGATGCCAACAGTCAGCCTGCCTATTCCAGCACAGGTTAGGATTGGGCTGTTAGAATTTCTTTGTTAAGTCCTATTCTATAGCAGTAGTTAATTCAGTATCTCAAACAAAGCATCTACAGTGGATTTTTTTTTTGAATATGCGCAGTTTATTTAACTTGATTGGCTCCCTAGCCCTCTCTTGTAGAATGGTGAAGTTAGGACTGGGAAAAGTGGTAAAAAAGGATTAATGAGTAGGGCTGCTCCTGGAGTAAATCTGAGCACCATGAATCAAGAAGACTTGCAGAATATTCAGTGAAGATCTACAAAAATGATGAAGATGCACATGCTCAGAAGTAGTTTCTTCTTTAATAAATGTGTCTGGGATTGCCACCATCTTCCTGGTCTTATTTCTGTGCATTTGACAGGAGCCTTACACAAAGACATTGAGTATGTGAAGCTTTCACTATCCATTTATTTGTTTCTATTTCCAAAAATATGCAAAGCAGTGTACAGTAAGAATAATAATGGTTAAAATACCAAAACAATTAGGCAAAATAGATTAAAACAGCACTAAAAGCAGTGGTTAAAACAGTATGACAACTGTTTCTAAAATTTTTAGAAGAATAAAAAGGTCTTTCTTTGCTCCTGAAGGGTAATGCTATTAGCACCAGGAAAGTCTCCACTGGGAGAAAATGCCATAAGCTGGGGGCCAAAAGCAAGGAGGCACTCTCCCAGATTGCCACTCACTTTACTTCTGAAGGCAGGGGTATCCAGAAGAGGGTTTCCAAAAATGAGCTCTGCATACAGGAAGGAACATATTAAGGCACACATTTGTTTGGATACCTGCATTTCCATAATATGAAAAGTTCCACCATGCTTAATTTCTTTGTGTGAATTTCTTTTTGTAACTTCATGGAAGAACCAACATACAGTTTTAATACTATTTTAAAGTAGTAATTAAATTGTACATTAAGGGGCATTTTGAGTAACCCTCCATAGGCTTACATGACAATAGGGTGGTGTGCTGGATGGGGGGGGGAGATGTAGTCCCACACAAATCTTCCACGCATTTGAGAGGACACTGTGGAGTATTTACTGAACCAGGCCTTGGTGTCAATGGCACTAGAAAGACCCTTAAGCCCTTCTGAAGTGCAATTTTTTGGTTGTTCCTATCTCTGACAGCCCAGTCTTAACAATGTATTGATGAGTTCAGCCTAGAAAGAGACTCACAAAGGAGACGTGATGCAAACAGCAAACAGTGGTGACTTCTTTATTGGTCACAAGCAACAGCCAGAAAATTACAAATCAGCCTTAGACTGGGCGATTATGTGACATTTTTACATTACTCATGTATCACATTAAGAACACAATCGTATACATACTTACTCAGAAATAAGTACTATGTGTCAGGGTATATAGAAAGGGGCTGCTAATGGACACATGCTGATCCAGGGCAGTAGCATCTAAGGTTTAGCACACTTGGAGGGGCTTGCTGGGCAGAACCCCCTCTCAGAGAACAGCACTTAACCTCAGGGGTCTCCATCAAAATCACTCTCACAGTAGCACCTGCAGAACAAGGAGATGGGACAATCCACTGATTTTCCCTTCCCAAAAGTCAGGTTAATAATACACAAAAAGTTTATTGAAATACTAATAAAGGGGGAAAGGGGATAACAGAGCCAACTGAACAAGAAAAGAATCAGCAGACTTGAATTTGGCAGAAAAAGGATTAAGTAAACTTGTAAACTGACAGACCAGTGAAAATAATACAGACAGCAGATGACGCTGGGGCACTGCAGAAACTCATGTGTGTTCTTTAATTAAGAGCTGCTGCCCGTGAAGTTCAATTTCCTTTAAAATGTGATAGCATAGCATAATGAAGACAAATCCCAAAACAACATAAGGCTAACAATTTCTGATTAGAAGCGATGTATTCAAGACCCTCACCCCACATCTTGAGTCACATCTCAAGTCCTTGCTTAGTTTCTTGAGGTAAGTCTCAAGTCTCTCTAATCTCCAGTCTCTGAACCAAACTTAACAGAAAAGGAGAAGTGGTGGTGAGGTGGGGGGGGGAGTTGTAAACAGCTCCCTGATGGCAGGAACTTTTGGGTGCCTGCTCCCTGCCACCCAACTGTTTGGCAGTGATCACCATGCAATCACCTGGGCAAGGCGGGCAAGTACTTCCTGCCTTATCCAGGTGATCGTATCGGCTTCTGGATTACCTAGGAGGTCTTGCGGTGCAACTCAAGTCAACATCACAGCCGATTAGTTGAAATATTCTGCTAGCAAGAAGCAGGATGGCGGGGGGAATACCAAAAAATCACGAGACACACCTGGAATTCCTGCATAACACTATATTACTGGGGTTTATTCCCAGAAAAGTGTATACATGATGGCAGATTAACAGTAACTTCTCCGAGCTGTGGCTTGATGACTCTGTTTCACCGTTTATACAATGCAGTTGAAAATACGGTTATCATAAGATTTAACCAGATGCAACAAGGCTGATATCTCATCCTTTAACTGGCAGAATCTTGTTACCCTGAATTAACTCTGCTCCACTCACAACCTCACCACATTAAATCAGGGTGACATCACCTTCCCCACATCATAGCAGCTACTTTCCCTCTCTCTGGGGTGGTTCCCACAACACAGCAAGACACAAGTGCAAAGTGTGTTGCCATGGGTTACCGTAGCAACACGCTTCCCGGCAACACCCCAGTAACAAAGAAAAGCAGTTGTCAATGTATTGCTGATGCTAGAAACACAACACTACAGTGTTTAAAAACAACACACATTAAAAATACATTATGACCTCTCATAAGAGGATATGTAGTATATATTTGTTGAACATAATTTGTTTTTTTAACATGCGCTTTAAAAGATGAAAGTGGTTTTCATTTGGTTGCTGGCTAAGATTTATTTGAAGCTGGAAATGTTCAGGGGCTTTATTTAAAACTTCGGGTCATAAAACCTCCTTTATGGCCAGAATTTGGTTCTTTCTAATTATGTAATCTGCAATAAATGAATAGAATTTTCTTTTGCATGTCACACCTGAATTACTTGCCTTAACACAGTTTGCTTATAAAGTTTTGATTTAATGTGTGCTGTGGTTTGCCTTCTACCTTAACACAATTTATTTACTTTATCTCATTTTTTTTAGTAAATCTCTTTTATCTAGAATGGATATGGCAACTCATTCCTATAAGACCCAAAAAGAAGATTAATGGAGGCTGCAGTCCCAGCCAGACATCAACAGGTTATGGCTTACTGACTCACTTTTATTGCTGAGAAAGTTAGGGTAACAGGAACTTAAAGCCCAACCCTGTGCTTGGTGGCATGACTCCGTGCCGCCGAGCACTGTCACAAATGTGATGTAAGGCACATTTGCCAGCCTCACCGCTGGGCTCCTGCTGGTGTTAGCCCAGCGCCAGCTGGTGCTAGGATAGTGCGGGGTGGTTGCCTAGCTTCCACGGCTCGGCGGTCTCCCGGACCACTGAGCCGTGGCACAGCAAGTGGGGGTGAGGACGGGCCGGGGAGGAGTTCCGGGGAGGGTGGAGGCCGGCGGGGGGGTGGAGAGAGGGCGGGTTGGAGGCGTGCCGGAGGCGGACCAGAGGCGTGCTGGGGGGAGGGAGGGAGGCAGGTCCGCGGAACTCTGCTCTGCAGGATATGAGGCGCTCGTGTAGAGCTCCGCACCCTACACAAGTGCCTTTACCTATCAAGTGCCTTTACTGATAAAAGAGTAAAGTGAGTAGCCCCATTGTGGGGCTGCTTACCTTACCCGGGAGAAGGGGTCAAAAGTCCCCTTCTCCCAAGGTGCCTCCTGTGGTAGCCCAGAAGGCACAGGATCTGGCGGCAACCCTTCTCGGTGCCACCGAGCCTGGGCACACAGGGCAGCTCAGGTTTGGGCTGCCCATCTACAATCCTATGATCTGCAGTACCAAGGAAGGGCATGCACGTTGCCAAGGGGGGAAATGACAGGGTCCCCCTATCCAACCTCCCCATTGCTGGAGGGCTATTTGAAGGAAAGAGATTTTTCATGTACACACATGATGCACTTCAGTTCTTTGAGAGCCACAAGAGAGATATTTGAGAGCCATAATATTTTGAAACATTTAAATTCTTAAAGCTGCAATCCTATGCCTGTTTACCTGGGAGCAAGTCCCATTGAACTCAGTGAGACTTACTTCTGAGTAAACATGCATAGGATTATGCTGTAAATGTATTTACTCACCATGAACATTAAACTTACTTTTAATCCAGTGGACTTTCAGTTTATAACAGGTAATTAATTATAAAGCTTGTAAAATTCTTATTTACTTTTTATATTATTTGTGATACAAAAAGGAGCTCAGCCAACATATTTCCAAGAGCGCCACATTATATGTCAAAAGAGCCATATGCAGTGACGAGCTGCAGTTTGGCCACTTTTGATGTTTGAGCATCAATAAAGAATTGTGCTTTTTGGGCTTTAGGAATGCAATATATACTATTATTTCTCTTTAATAAACCTGTAGGACAAAACACTCCCCCCCGAATGCACTTTGCCCCGTGCCCCTTCTGTAGTCTTCACGTGCTGCCACTGGTATTACTACTGTCAATCAAAGTCACTGCTATAAGGGCTCATCCTGGTTGGGGACTGGCCAAAGTGCCACAGTCCACAACAGTGGTGTAGCTAATGATTGTGTAGCCCAGTGCCAAGCTCAGAATGTGCCCGGAAGTGATGTCACAACCGGAAATGACTTCACACCCAGGCTTTTTAAAAAGTGAAAATTGGAACCCACCTGCTTCCCCCAGCAATTCACCACCCACTTGCTCTGCTGCCTCTCCCTGGTCAGTGGTATAGCTATGACATCTATCTGCTGCCTGGGGTCAAAGGAGATTTTGTGGCTCCCCCTCCATGACAAAATCAAATTTAATTAATTAAGTAAATAAAAAGTTATTGGTTCCATGCTGTATCACAGGGGTGCTCAATAGGTGGATCGCGATCTACCGGTAGATCGCGAGGCAAAATGAGTAGATCGTGGAGTGCCGACCCCCCCCTTCAGGTGCCTCTGGGAGGAAACGCCGGGAGTAAGGCCCATTGTATTCAATGGGGCTTACTCCCAGGTAAGTGTGGCTAGGATTGCAGCCTCACAGCCTAATCCTAGGCATGTCTACTCAGGAGTAAGTCCTGTTATACTCAGTGGGGCTCAAGGTACACCAACATACATTGTACACATAAATGTTATATGTTATGATGGCGCGAACATTGTAAAAAAAACTCTGGTAGATCTCCGGGCCTTGCTGGGTTTCAAAGTAGCTCTCGAGCCAAAAAAGTGTGAGCACCCCTGCTGTATCATAATAACATCTCATTGGCACTCAGAACAGTCAGTCTCATAGGTCAGTTTTGAGTTAAGCAAATCCACTTTTTTGTTCCATAAGGCAGTTGTGTTTTCTGGTTAATTGGCCATAACTTTGGATAGAATACAAACATTCCAATGCAGTTTGTTTCATTGCATTCTGCATTAAATTGCCTTTCCAATGATTTATAACATGATGGTAATATTCATACATACCAAGATTTTCACAATTTTGGACACTAGTGTCAAGCTCAGCTTGTTGCCCCCCTAAAGCTTGATGCCCAGTGCAGCTGCTTCCCCCTGCACCCCCTTAGCTGCGCCGCTGGTCCACAAAGGGACCATTTTGCTGGGCCAGCCCCTGAGCACTGGTGACAGTGGTCATCCAATGAACCATCAAAGGATGGGCAGGGGGTGTGCCATAAGGGGCACAGTGCAGTGTTGGGCCCAGCAACCTGCTGTGAAAGGTGGACCGATTTATTCATTTCCTACCATCTCTTGACACACCAAAGCTTCACCTTACCTGCTACTGGTATAATCTGTCCTTTCCCCAATCCACATTGTTCCTTTATCCATTCAGAGGCTTTCAGAGCCAGTTCTCTTCCCTATAATTTTGAATGCAAAATCTCTGCACAAAGGCTTTGTCACTTCAGTATTCTATAGAGTGCTAAGAAGCCTGTTGATGCTTCAATAAATATTAAATAGGGGGACTGGTAACAGTCAAATGCACAACACAGACATAAAGAGCACAGTGTGTGGAACTGGTGAAATTTACACTAGAACCCAAATATGCCATCTTAAAAAGTTCTTAAAAGAAAATGGTTGCTCTCCAAAAGGGGAGCAGACATTCACAGGAGAGTAATTATTTCATTTTTATTAAATGCTAACAAAATACAGACCTAATTAAAAAAAGAGAGAGCTCCCGCCTTTATTTGCTCTAAATATACCTTGCACTGCAGTTTTCAAGAGAAGCAAATAATTTTGACTGTGTATTAGGAAAATAAGAGAAAAAAGACCCTCTTAAGCTTGCCTCTTGTAAATTATTCATTGCCGGGTCAGATTTACTGCAGTCATTAGCTCCAGTGCTCATGGTCTATGAATAGTCTCTTATGCACAGATGGTATTTTTGGAATCCAAAGATCAGAATGAACCGTTTGGCTGTCAGCCTTCTTAAGGAGGATCATGTCATCTCCCACGACGACTAACATGTGTGACTATAAGCCTTTTCTAGGGATACTATGTTTTTTAACATGTCTTGAGGTTTTTTAACATGTCTTGCATCCCTCAAGACATGAGGGATGCAAACATCATCACGCTGTACAAGAACAAAGGCGACAGGGGTGACTGCAATAACTACCGTGGCATCTCTCTCCTTAGCGTTGTAGGAAAGTTGTTTGCCCGAGTTGCACTAAAGAGGCTCCAGGTACTTGCAGAGAGCGTTTATCCAGAATCACAGTGCAGATTCCGAGCCAACAGGTCCACCACTGATATGGTATTCTCCCTTAGACAACTGCAGGAGAAATGCAGGGAACAGCGACAGCCACTCTTTATAGCCTTCATAGATCTCACGAAGGCCTTCGACCTGGTCAGCAGGGATGGCCTCTTCAAGATTCTCCCCAAGATTGGTTGTCCACCCAGGCTCCTCAGCATCATCCGATCCTTCCACAAGGACATGAAGGGCACTGTTGTCTTCGATGGCTCCACATCAGACCCCTTTGACATCCGAAGCGGTGTGAAGCAGGGCTGTGTTCTTGCACCAACCTTGTTTGGGATTTTCTTCGCTGTTCTGCTGAAGCAGGCCTTTGGAACTGCAACAGAAGGCATCTATCTCCGGACCAGATCAGACGGAAAGCTCTTCAACCTCTCCAGACTGAGAGCAAAGTCCAAAGTCCAGCTGAAATGTCTGCATGACTTCCTCTTTGCCGACGATGCAGCTGTCACTACCCACTCTGCCAAAGATCTCCAGCAGCTCATGGATCATTTTAGCAAGGCCTGCCAAGATTTTGGACTGACGATCAGCCTGAAGAAAACACAGGTCATGGTTCAGGATGTGGACTCACCTCCCTGCATTACAATCTCTGCACACGAACTGGAGGTTGTCCATGACTTTGTGTACCTTGGCTCAACGATCTCTGACACTCTTTCTCTCGATACCGAACTAAACAAACACATCGGTAAAGCAGCTACCACGTTTTCCAGACTCACAAAGAGAGTCTGGTCCAACAAGAAGCTGACGGAACATACCAAGATCCAGGTCTACAGAGCTTGCGTCCTGAGTACACTTCTGTACTGCAGCGAGTCATGGACCCTTCGCTCACAACAGGAGAGGAAACTGAACGCTTTCCACATGCGCTGCCTCCGACGCATTCTCGGCATCACCTGGCAGGACAAAGTTCCTAACAACACAGTCCTGGAACATGCTGGAATCCCTAGCATGTATGCACTGCTGAAACAGAGATGCCTGCATTGGCTCGGTCATGTCGTGAGAATGGATGATGGCCGGATCCCAAAGGATCTCCTCTATGGAGAACTCGTGCAAGGAAAGCACCCTACAGGTAGACCACAGCTGTGATACAAGGACATCTGCAAGAGGGATCTGAAGGCCTTAGGAGTGGACCTCAACAAGTGGGAAACCCTGGCCTCTGAGCGGCCCGCTTGGAGGCAGGCTGTGCAGCATGGCCTTTCCCAGTTTTGAAGAGACACTTGGCCAACAGTCTGAGGCTAAGAGGCAAAGAAGGAAGGTCCATAGCCAGGGAGACAGACCAGGGACAGACTGCACTTGCTCCCGGTGTGGAAGGGATTGTCACTCCCGAATTGGCCTTTTCAGCCACACTAGACAAAGTTCCAAAACCACCTTTCAGAGCGCAATACCATAGTCTCTCGAGACTGAAGGTTGCCAACAAACATGTTTTTTAAAGTGCTAAATAGGAGGCCTGAGATTCAAATGCATATAATGTTCCCAGCTAGGTGGGAATCTCATTTTGTAGTCTCCATTCATAAGAACAGGATGAGGCAGTCTGCCAAAAAGAGCAGTTAAAAAGTCTTCTCCATGGACTGGGCTGGGATCAACTGCCACTGACTCCACCTTTCTCAGAAATGTTTACTGCAGCATTTCTCAGTGTTTGTCCTTGGAAGTACCACTGGAAGTAACTGGTGAAGATGTCCTCGCCAGTTGCTTCCAGACCGGGAGACCAGACGCAACATGACAAACACCAGTAAGAGGCTCAGGGCAGACAGAAGGGCTTTTCAGAGTACACAAAAAATGCATGCTGGAGCTCTGCTGAGCCTCCTACTGCTGCTTGTCGTATTGCATTGCTGGTCTCATTGCTGGTGGGGGTCTGGGGGTCCTGAGAGCAACACTGGACACCACCTCAATTATCACCAGTGGTACGAGTACCACTGGTTGAGAAACACTGGACTACTGGGTTCATTGTCATCCCATGTGGCTGTATCAGAGGGAGGAGTAAGAACAGCCAGATTCTTTCCATTAATTCTGCTGAGAACAAACACCATCCAGTTCCTCCTTTCTTGGAATTGGTATTCCATTAAGTAGCTTCATTGGGCAGTTTGGATGATACTCTGACCAACCAGTCCTCATTACATGAATGCGGAGCAGGAGCATACATGTATTCTCCCCAGCCTAACACAAAATGCAGTCTTTGCAGCCAGCTAAGGTGCCAAATGAACAAATGCACACATTAAATAAACCTTTTAACTGGTATTTAACCCATCTGTTTAAGGGGTAGTTTGGATAAATGACATTTGTCATCAATAGCAACTGGATGACACACTCATGTCCCCCCCCCCCCCCACACACACACACACAAGGAGGATGGGCCAGTTGGAGTGTCATTGAACTGGTTCATTCTGTTCCATGATGAAAAAGTGGCCTTGAGTTTAATTTTGCCTCTTCCTTTCCCATTTTTCCCCCTTTTATATCATGCCTTTGAGATTGCAAACCACCTTTTGTGCTTTGGCAGAAAGGCAATATATACAACACATACAGACATACATGTCTGTCCATTGAGGTGGCATTCCAAATGCAAGCACACGTTTATATAAAATGTTTTCAAGACATGAGTGGATGAGCAGGACAAAATAGTAGAAGAGCAAACAAAGGAAGGCGAACTCCAAATCATTGTTTTGTCCTAGACCTAGGTAATGAACAGCATAATCCTATTGGACTGCCCTGCTGGTGGACTGTGCATTCTGCCAGCTCTTACTGCTGTAAAGCAGTCGCAAAAGGTGTTGCAGCAGCACACAGCGTAGCGCTCTACAGGAGATCCAGAGAGAAGGCTGGAGCCTTCTGGAGATAAGGTGAATCTACAAGGACCTGCTGAGGCAGGTAATGTGGTGGGAGAGGTGGGATGGGGTGGGCAAGGGCAGATTGAGGCAGGGGAGGGAAGAACAGGGTGGCAATGGGGGCAGGGGTATGGCAGAAGAGGGAGGCGATTGGGGGATGGGTGGATCTGGTCCAGGGAAGGGGTGGGTTCAGCAGCAACGGTGGCTGCCGAATCCAGAACCCCTTCCCAGGCCTGATCCAGTGGTGCAGGTCCACACAGTCTTGTGCCAGCTCCAACAGGACCACCTAACCTCGCCATGACTGCCAAAGAAGGTAAGGCAGTGGTGGGAGAGGGGGGTGGTTAGGGAGGGGTCAGGGAGAGAGCAAAACTGGAGGAAGGTGGGAGGAATGTGGGAGAGGGTGGATCTGGTGGTGATGGTGTGCATTGGCTTCTATTCCCTGTTTTAGCTTCCCTCCCCGTTTCTCTTCTTGGACTTGCACAGAGCTTGTACATTTGTAACAGCTACAGAGCTGTTACATTTGTTATTTTGTTAGCAATTGTATTATTGTTTTATTATTCATCAATGAAGGGGAAAAAAACCCCGGCAATCCTATACACACTTGCCTAGGAATAGTTTATTGAAGTTAATATGACTTCTGAGTCCACATGCATATACTTGGACTGTACATTATCACCACAGCAGTTATTTAGAACAAACTGCTAACGAAATGATTACACAGGCCTACAAAATTGAGGGTCAGAATGGTGGTTTGATATGAATTTTTGGGGTGACGATTCCAAAAATGGCATCCTTTTTGCCCTATCACGTCTAGTTTTGGAGATATAGTATAGCCTCATTAGTGATGGTTCAAGCAGCTTCCTCATGAGGAAGCCATGGTGTAGTCTTCCTCATGAGGAAGCTGCTTGAACCATTCACTAAAGAGCCTATGCTGTGTCTCCAAAACTAGACGTGATAGGGCAAAACGGATGCCATTTTTGGAATCGTCACCCCAAATATACCCAGGAATTGGTGTAATGTTTAAGGAAGCAAAATGTGTGTTGGCCTGTGTTATTAATTTGGCTAAGAATTGCAAGGCTCTTATTTCAAAATATGGAATTGCTCTTCTGAGGCATCACAAGGGTTTGCATCACCCAGTATGTGAGCTCATTGTGTCATGAGCTCATGATGGACCTCCTCCCATAACAAACCATACAAAATAAATTACAATATCATACGCACAACCAAAATGCAGTGGCATCACTAGGGTTGGTGTTACCCCCATTAACTTTATTGATTGCTTGATTTTAATATATATAAGTGTGGGTTACCCAACAAAAAAACAGTGGCCGACTTGATGACACTCATACAACTGAATAAGAGCTTTAGTATTAGATCTGATACATGGAAATGAAAGTTGACTCATACTAACATCTTATTTGTTCCCTGCTGTGTTGTAGTAACACCTCATTGGCTCTTGGAACAATCAGTCCCATTGGTCAGTTTTGAGTCAAGAAAATTCACTTTTTGTTGCATAATGCAGTTGTGTTTTCCTTTTCTGGTTTTTTGGCCATAACATTTGGTACAATACAGATATTTTAAAATGGTTTCTTTCATTGCTTTCTGGATTAAATTATACACTGGTTGATATATAACATGATGGTATTATTAAAATATACAAAGATTTCACAGTTGTGGTAGAGGGTGGTGTCATCCCCCTGAATGAGTCACCCCAGTGCTGTCTGCACCTTCACACCCCCTAGCCATGCCACTGTCACTCTTAATGCTTTTTAGAAGCAGTTTCTCCCAGTGTGGTGAGGCAGTTAATAAAAAACAAAGCCGAAGAGAAGGATCTTAAGACAACCATGGTTACAACGCATGGTTGGCAGTTTTTTCAATATTAGTGCCTTGTTAGAATATATTTAGGCCTCTCTAATTATTTTTCTGAGTTATCTGTCTCAGATAGGGAAATATTCACTGCTTTGTGATTTCAAATGATGCCTTCAGCATACTGAGCAGGAAGCTATGCTGAAGTCCTTGCTAATTGTCATTTATGCCTTTGCGCCCAGGGAGAAGTGGAGGTTGTTGTACACTATGCATTGCACTGCTCTGTATATATGTACCTTAGAGCAAGATTTTAGAGAGGAATTCTGGATAATATTTCATTTTAAATAAAGTGAAGAAAATCTGTTCATTGGTATCTGAATGGTTAAGGTTTCCATGTTTGTTGCTGCTCCAAGACTTGGAAATTAATTGGTTCTGGATAAGTTGATTCATTTTCATATTTTTATATCACCTTTCCTCCAAGGAGGTCAGGGTGTTGTACATAGTTCCTCCCCTCCTTTTGTCTTCACAACAACCCTGTGAGGGAGGTGAGACTAACAGATAGTGACTGACCTAAATTCACCCAGGAAGTTTCATGGCTGAGCGGAGATTCAAAGTTGGATTTGAATTTTGAGACTTGGATTCATTTTTGAGAAATGGTGATCTAATGGTTCCTTCTGTATTATACTTTGTTGGTGATTGTGTGCACACTTTCCCTACATTGTTAATGACTAATGGTTTTCAGCAAATCTGACTTGACTTGGCTGTCTATTGTAATGTTGCAGAAATACAAGAGGGCAGGCTGAAAGGGAAGTCTGTGATTGGACTTGTGCAGCACTTTTAACATACTAAAATCTAGCTCTTTGGTTATGATCGTTGCTTCACCTAGAAATAGGCACATATTCAAGAAGTAATTTTCAGCAAGGTGATATTATGCATACAAAAAGGAGACTCATAACGTAACCCAACCATCGTTTCCTGAATTTAACTCTGAGCTGGGTGCCTATATCTTGGGAAAGGATGCATCACTTATAGGTAGGGGCAGTCTAAAATGGTTTTATTTTTTGGTGAATTTTGGTGTCAAACTTCAAAAAAAGGCTGAAGTGGTGTTATGTGCTTTATATTCCAAATTAACGTTTTAATCAATTTTAAAGCATTTTTCTTTCAAGTGTAATTACTGTCATATAGGTGGTATATCCATGTGGTATATCCATATAGGTGGTATATCCATGTTTTATGCCTGTGGCAAATCATAACCCACCTCCCCCCACCCCCAGAGAGCACAACTACATAGTCAACTACTTGAATTAAATTTACAGGAGCTGTTTAAGATTTGCATTCTACTTGAATGAACAACTACAATTATTATTATTATTATTTTATTAATTTATATCCCGCCTTTTTGCCCAATGGGCACACAAGGCGGCTTACAGCACTTTAAAAAATACAACATTAAAAACAATCATTAACAACAATTTACAATAATTAAAAAATCTAAAAACAAACAAACCCCGTGGATTTTCATATAAAAGCAAGAACGCCAGCCAGCCTGTCAACAATTAAAAGCTTTTTGAAATAAAAAGGTCTTCAGTCCATGCCAAAATGTTAGCAACGAGAGAGCAGTTCTCAGTTCTAAGGGGAGGGTATTCCACAGTTCGGGGGCCACCACCGAGAAGGCCCTCTTCCTGGCCGCCGCCCCTCTCACATCTCTTAGTGGCGGCACAGTCAAAAGGGCCCCCCCAGATGATCTAAGAGCACGGGCAGGATTGTAGGGAAGGAGGTGGTCCCTCAATTATACCCTGGACCCGAGCCGTAAAGGGCTTTAAAAGTCAAAACTAGCACCTTGAATTGGGCCCGGAACAGAACCGGCAGCCAGTGTAGCTGCCGGAGCAATGGCTCGACAGAGTCAAACTGACATGCCCCAGCAACCACACGAGCAGCTGCGTTCTGTACTAGTTGTAATTTCCAGACCGTCTTCAAAGGCAGCCCCACGTAGAGCGCATTGCAGTAATCTAATCTAGATGTCACTAAGGCATGGGTTACTGTGGCCAGGTCCACGCAGCTCAGGTACGGTCGCAGCTGGCAAATCAGCCGAAGCTGAGCAAAGGCTCCCCTGGCCACCGCTGCCGCCTGGGACTCCAGGAGCAGCTGTGGATCCAGGAGAACCCCCAAGCTGCGGACCTGCTCCTTCAGAGGGAGTGCAACCCCATTCAGAGCAGGACGATAGTGGAGCTGTGGATTTCCGAACCAAAAGCACCTCTGTCTTATCCGGATTTAATTTCAGCTTGTTCGCCCACATCCAGCCCCTAACTTCCTCCAGACAG
The DNA here is from genome assembly GCF_035046505.1 of Tiliqua scincoides. Taxonomy (NCBI): domain Eukaryota; kingdom Metazoa; phylum Chordata; class Lepidosauria; order Squamata; family Scincidae; genus Tiliqua; species Tiliqua scincoides. The sequence goes on from NC_089822.1 coordinate 36,005,884, forward strand.
CGATCCAAGACCCCAACTGCCTCCTCAGAATCAGGGGGAAAGGAGAGATAAAGCTGGGTGTCATCAGCATACTGATGGCAACCCACTCCAAACCCCCGGATGACCTCTCCCAGTGGCTTCATGTAGATGTTAAAAAGCATGGGGGATAAGATGGAACCCTGCGGCACCCCAAACCTAAGAGGTTGGGGTGCCGAACAGGCATCCCCCAACACCACCTTCTGGGATCTGTCAGCCAGGAAGGAGCTGAACCACTTCAAAACAGTGCCTCCAAGCCCCAACCCGGCCAGCCGGCCCAGAAGGACACCATGGTTGATGGTGTCAAAAGCCGCTGAGAGGTCCAGCAGGACTAACAGGGTTGCACTAACAGGGTTGCACTAACAGGGTTGCACTCCCCCTGTCCATCCCCTGGCGAAGGTCATCCACCAAGGCGACCAAGGCAGTCTCTGTCCCGAACCCCGGCCTGAAGCCAGATTGAAGTCCAGATAATCCGTTTCCTCATTAGTACAATGAACCTAATGCTGCCAAACTCAAAGAAGAAACATTAAAATGTTGAGAAGATAGCAACTTAAACTAACAGAATTGAACATAGCATTGAATTGCTATGGGGGAAAAAACAGGTTTTAGACTGCAGGGAAAACATAAAACACCAACAACCTTTCCATGGTGGTGGGTCGGTGCCTTCTGGAGCATTTGTTGAGCTTCATGCTCATCAGATGGGGACTATTCTAGTGGCCTTGCATTCCCCTTTCTCAGACTTCTTTCTCAGATTTTTTTAGGGGCCTGTGTTCATCAGATCGGGACCACTCTCGTGGTGTTGCTTTCCTTTTGACCTGCCCTTTGAAACAAACTGAGGCATGTTCACCCACTCTCGAGTAAATACACAGTGCGGCTCAGTTTCCCTTTCCACAGGGCTCCATGCATTTTTCTTTGTAGCTTCTTGAGCATGCTCAGAAGACTCCACAGCTGGCGATAGCTATGTGTGAAGTTAGGGACTTAAAGCCCAATCCTGAGCTCTGTGCTCTGGCTTTGTGCCAGAGTGCACTGTCGCAAATGTGCCGTCAGACATGTCTGCGACGCTTACCGCCAGGCCAGTGCCCATGCTAGCCCAGCGCTGGCAGGTGCTGGGCTAGAGCTGGGCAGGCATCTAACCTCCACTGCTCGGTGGTCTCACGGACTGCTGAACTGCAGCATGGTAAGTGGGGGTGGGGATGAAGGTGGGGAGGAGGCATTCCGGGGTGGGGGGAGGCAGGCGGAGGGTGGAGAGAGGGCAGGGAGGAGGTGTGATGGGGAGGCAGGAGGCATAGAAAGGGCAGGCGGGAGGCATGCTGGGGGAGGGAGGCGGGTCCCCTGGAGCTCCACTGCGCCGGATCCTGTGCGTTCGTGTGGGGCTCAGCGCCCTACGCAAAAGCCTTTAACTTACCGCCGACCTTTTGGTCAGAGGTAAAGTGAGTAGCCCCATTGCGGGGCTGCTTCCCTTACCTGGGAGAACGGGACGAAAGTCTCCTTCCCCGAGATGCCGCCCATGGCAGACTGACGTGTGCAGGATGCGGCGGGAGCCATTCTCGGCTCTGTTGCAGCCGCGAGCCCCGGGCAGCTCTAGATTGGGCTGTTAGGCTGCAATTCCGACCACACTTTCCTGAGAGTAAGCCCCATTGAACGAAATGGGACTTACTTCTGAGTAGACCTGATTAGGATTGTGCCCTTTGAAACACAGAAACACTGAGAATGGTTCACAGATGCTCCGCAGCCACTTCAGTAAGTAAATTTCGGTGTTATTTTGTTAATTGAGCAGGATATCGTGTTTTACCATTTTATTAGCCCAATTTCAGTATTATTTCATAGTATTTCATTTTTACTGTTTTAGACTGCCCCTACTTCTAGAAAAGGGGTCTCCAAACTTTTGGGCCAGAGGGCTGCATCAAATATCTGGCACGGTGTTAAGAGCCGGAAAATATTTTTTACATATAAAATATATATAAATAAATCAGAAATGGAACTTAGATGAGTGAATGAATGAATGAATGAATGAGCTCATTCATTCAACCTCTCTGGCCCTTCAGACCGGACGCAACCTCTAGGCACAACCAGAGCACAGTTCCAGTCATGTTCGGCCAAGTGGGCCAGAGGCTTTCAGGGTACAAGAGGCTGGCTGCGGGCCAGATAAAGGCTCGCCTCGGGCCACATCTGGCCCCTGGGCCGGGGTTTGGAGATCCCTATTCTAGAAGATCCTGCAAATTTTGGAGTATTGAATGCATATAAAAATCCTTTCTCAGTAGAATGATACCTTTTGACAGATTATTGGCATTAAACTTTGGTGAATTCTCTTCCAAGAAAATAATCAAAGTCCCTCTGTGCAGATGCATTTTAAAAAATATGGATGCAGCACATAGCCCACTGGCATGGCTACATCAGTGCTTGAAATTTGAATAGGACTGGGCCCCTGTCTGCCCTATCAGATGACAAAGAAAACATTTGCAGCAGCAGCAGCCCTGGAAAGTTAGTTTCCAGGGCCGTGTGATTCTGCTAACTCCCTGGATTTAATGGCCAGAAAGGTACCCACATTATTTGAGATCATTTTGCTATCTCACTGAAAGAATCTAAACATGTGAAGAATTTTACTTTTGACTGAAGAAGAAAATCCATTTTGGCTGTGTGTCATTTGCTGTGACCTCCAGAACTCTGAAATGTACCTTAGAATTTGCTGAAATTGCTCTGGAGGAGATAACTTTTGCTGTCACAAAAGTTGCCCTTAGACACTTTAAGGAAAAAGTGAGGGACAGAAAATAGTATCATTTACTTACTTACAATGTTTATCTCCTGCCTTTTTTTCCAAGGCATTTGAGGACAGCTCAGACAATAAGAGATAAGCAGGTGCTGAATCACAACCATGCTAAACATTAGCTCAAGTATGTCATTAAATGCTTGTGTTATTTTTTTCCAAGTTTGAGCTTATGTGTGATTCGGATTGTGATCATACCATGGAAGGATAGGTGTTTAAGTTCTTTGATCCAGTGGAGTAGCTAAACATCATGTAGCCAAGTTCAAAATGATGCCCCGGAAGTGACATCACAACTGGAAGTGATGTCATGCCTGGGCTTTTAAAAAAATGAAAATCAGGAGAAACCCACCTTCTCCCCATCAGCGGCTTGCCACCCACTTGCTCTGCTGCCACCTCCCAGTCAGTGGCATAATTCAGGCATCTATTTACTACCTGGGGTCAAAGTAGATTGCAGTCCCCCCAAGACCAAATCAAATTTAATTATGTAAATAAATAATAAGTGTGCCCCTGATTGGTTCGATTGGCACTTTACTATGCTGGGGTGAAGAGGGATGATTATTCCCCCCTGCTAAATATAAGAGGAGCACCACTTGAAAAAGTGCCTTTTTACCCAGTTAGCAGGGGTAGCTGTATTATGATACATGGAAATGAGAGCTGATTCATATGAACACTTTACTGGTTTCATGCTGTCTCATGATAACATGTCATTGCAACATGTCAATAACATAATAACATGTCATTGGCTCTCAAAACAATCAGTCTCATAGATTGGTTTTGCGTTATCAAAATCCACTTTTTGTTCCATAAGGCTGTTGTGTTTTCATTTTCTGGTTAATTGGCCATAACATTTGAGAGAATACAGATATTCCAATGCAGTTTGTTTTGTTGCATTCTGCATTAAATTACCTTTCCAATGATATATAACATGATGGTATTATTCATACATACCAAGATTTTCACAATCTTGGTCACTAGTGTAAACCTTGGCTTGTTGCCCCCTTAAAGCTTGATGCCCAGTGCAACTGCTACCCCCTGAACCCCCTTAGCTATGCCACTGCTTTGATCCAAATTGGACCCTCAGTGGTCCAATTGGTTCCACAAGAAAAGCTCCTACAAGAAAAGTTCATGAGATCTTTCATCTTGGAACAAATGTGGTCCAGACTGGGACCATGGGACAAAAAGTTAAAGCCCATCTTCTCCCACACCATATTCCCAGTCTTGATACTCCCCTATCTCCTATTTAGAAGAAGAAGAAAAAGCCCTAAGCATTTCAGTTTTAATTATGTGTTTTCACCAGTTTGTCTCTTCAGAATGACAGGGACTTTCAGGGCACCAGGATGAGGTCTCTGGGCACCAGGATGAGGTCTCTTGTTATCTGGTGTGCTCCCTGGAGCATTTGGTGGGCCGCTGTGAGATACAGGAAGCTGGACTAGATGGGCCTATGGCCTGATCCAGTGGGGCTGTTCTTACATTCTTATGTTCTTATGACTTCACAGTCCTTAAGTATAAAGCATCTTTATACTGTAAGTATAAAGTATAAGTTTTACCACAGCATAAAGAATCTTTATACTGAATCTAACCAGTTGTCCATTTAGGTTACTCTTGTCAGCACAGACTGGCAGCAGCTTTCCAGGGTTCCAAAGAACAGTTTTTCTCTGTCTTTCAAGGAGATGCCAGGAATAGAACCTGAAACCGACTGCATGCAAACCTTTATCACTAAGCAACAGTCCCTCCACCTATATACACCCAGCAGAGGGGGATTTCCTCCACCCAGGAGTGGGGGAATTTCTTAAGAATAGCTTCAACAAGGTCACATATTCTGCTTTTGGAGGATACATCTCAAAAGTAAGGCTGCTAGCGTGCCTCCCTGGCGTGCTAGCAGGTATTGCCGGGCTTTCCTTCGCTTTTCCCACCTATCGGCTGACTTACCCTCTTCGGGTGATGTTGAAAGGCGGGCTTAATAACAATTGAGTTATGCCTGGAGTCGGGTGGACGCCCTATGAGATTGGGGGACGAAGATGGCTAGGACCATTTCCCCCACGTAGAACCCCGCACTTGGGATGGGTTTTGTTTACCCCTTTTGCTGCCCTGTTGCAATGTTTTCTATTCAATAAAGTGGCCCATTTTAAGTCCATACCTGTTGTCGGCTGTATTTATTTGGGGAGTGCATGGTAGTTCAACATTTTGAATTCTTCTGAACATTGATCTGAAAATAAAAGCACTGGAATATCACAAAATATTTTGCAAATATCAGTCTTGATTTGATTCTTCCAGGACGGATGAGGATACACAAAATCTTTGAAACCCAGCATTGACTTGGATTCCTAGGAGTGTGGCAAATTTGCCACTAATATGCAAATTATATTCATAGATTGTCTGGCAGTATTGACAAGATGCGGACATTTTAGTTTGTTACTTTTTAAAAATCATGAAATATTTTTCCATGTAAATTAAACAGACCAATCAAGTACCCGTTGTGTGTAGTTCATTACTACTTTATTTCTCGTTTTATATGCATAAAGCTTATTGTCCATTTGGAAAAAGCAAATAATGTTCAATGACAGCGCGCACTGGCTGAGATTAGTAATTATGTGAAATATTTGGGTTGAGAAATTTGTGGCTGGCACTCATCCAGAAGATTAAAATAATATCTTTTTTTCCTGCTCTATTGCAGCCACCTTTTGCACTAGGCAGAAGTAAGGTTCATTGTGAATGGCAAGCAACCTTTGAAGACTATGAGCTATAGCCTCTGCTGTGCACCTGCTACTAAAGTAATCCCTCTTCCAGATGTGCTGCTTTGTATGTTTTGAAAATCCATGTTTAGTGGAGATTATGAGACTCCCAGACACCTTCAGGAAATGTTCACGTGTTTTGGAGAGATGGTTGGGACGCAAGGCTCAGGCTCACTGACTCAACCCATCACATCTTCTCAAACTACACAGTGATTGTGCTGATCCCTGTAAAGATTTTTGTTCATCCACTGGGAGAACTGGGCAAGGGGGTGGGAATCACTAGACTGTGCAAACTGCACACACAACACAGTTCATGCAAATGAATGTTGCTCAAAATCCATGTGGTGCCTTCTTATGGTAATACTTCCTATCCTTGCTGTTTTGGTACAGATGAACATTGCTTTGCAACGTTCCAACCAGTGACGGGCTGCATATGTGACTGTCCATGAGACATGTTGCCAATCACTATCTAGCCCCAAGCCTCTAGAGCTTAGAGGAGCTGTGCTTCTTCTGGTTGTGCTCTCCCGGGCCTCAGAATGCCTTATAAGGCAAAAAAGAAAGTCACTTCTGGTTTGCTCAGGAAACTGGAAGTTGCAATTTTTTCAGATGAAAAGATCATCCTGAACTTTGCAGAGGCAGCACACAGATTTGCACGGTCTCTGTGGGGCTCAGAAAAGCCTCTGGATGCAAGGGAGGTACAGCTCCCCTTGGCTTCAGAGGCATAAAACAGGTAACATTGTTTAACTTTTGGCATCACTTGATGATGGAGATGTGGGGACACATTCCTGTTGTTAAGTGACACACACCTGTACAATGTTACCATAGTGAAAGTATGGAAGCTCTGGTGCAAATGTTCCCATAGGGAAGGAGTGGAGGTAGCACATTGTAGCTAGCACTATGCTGCCATACCATAAGGTTATTGTATCCTACAGCCTTGGGCTGTCAGCATTTTACCAGAAATGCCTTTAAGCTGTGATGGGACAGGCAGAAATCCAACAGGTTTATGTGGTTTCCTCAAATCCAGGGCAACTTCATCTGTTGAATTTCTGCATGTTAGCAAACACAGGAGCCCTCCCAGAGGTGGGAAAAAACCCAGAAAGTCTCTGATTCTGTTTGGGTTTGTTCTGCTTCCTCCCCTCACCATGGTAATCTGCAGACCATAGTTGCATCTAGGACCCAGCGGCATCTGGCAAATTTAAACTGGTGACTTTAAGTCATAATTGAATATTTTGGAGCTTAGCCTGGCAGGGGCCCAACGCCAGCATATGCCAGAGGAGAAAAAGGATTGTTCTAATGCCCAGATACCAAAAGCTGCCAAGGGGTTGGCCCAGCAGCTGTGGCTATTAAAAGTGCAGCTTGTCCACCTGTTACCAAACAACATTTCATTGGATAAAAGGCTGGACGGAAAAGAACTGCTGTGCTGTAGGGAGCCATATCAGGCCAGTTTCTCTGACACAACAAAATCACCAGTTAATTCCCTAAACCTGTTTTGACGCGCAATCTAGCCTTGGATTTCTAATTAAGAAACTCAAAACTCAGACCAAATTCAAATAAGAAGTGAACATTTATAGAATGTTCCACATGTGTCAGTTGCACAGGTAGCCAAGGATATTGCACAGGCATAAATGCAAGTCATATTTCATTTAATATTATAATTCAATTCTATTAGTTTTTAATTGAATTCTACTTCAGCTAATATTTGCAAATGAAAACTCCTGGTTTTATAGGAAGCCAGCTCCCAGTGTGAAAAGTATGAAGTAATCAGCTCAGCGCAAGAGCTTTTGGAATGTCAAGAATTATGATAATGGAATTAGTAGCCTATTTAACCTGCTTGGTGAAATGTGGTTTTTGTGAACTGTGTCCAAAAAACTGTGCAATAAGGTATGCTGGATGACTATTATTATTATAATAATAGTTGAAAGGGAGAGATGTTTTATTCCAACAATGAACATACTTTTTCATCTTGGTTTTTACCTCTCCCTAGTTAGATGTGTACCCTGAAGATCAATTCATCAGAAGGCTGAAATCAAGATTTCCAAGGCTCACATGCTGGTCAAGGATAGTAGAAAGAAAATACTACAGCTGCTTTGATTGATGGGCAAAAAAGGCTTATTGTTATGATGGAGATCAATATTATGGTGGAGAGTGGGCCCAAGAATTGGAAACCTGCCTTGGAGTGAGACTTTGTTTTCTATACGCAGATGTCTTCCTCCTGGTATGACCTGCCTGCCTGCCTGCTTATTCACCCACACTTTCCCATTGCTTCTCTCCTTCCCTTGACCGCCTCCCATGTCTTTCCACTCCTACCTCTCTTCTTCTACCCAGTGATGTTCCTTGCAGCCGTTGGTTTCTGCTCACCTCCTTCCAGGGGAGAATGTGGATGAGAAGAGCATGGGAGGGAGAAGGAGGACAATAGTCAGTACAGGAAGGAAGGAAGGAAAAGGAGATATCAACCCTGATAAAGGAGAGAAAAAGAAAGCAAGCCCCGGAAGGGAGGGGAAAACGGGCATGTGCCACTTAACGACTGACTACTTAATGACCAACAGCATATACGATAGTGGTCAAAGCACAACAAAGAGGCTCTTAATAGGGCAATCAGGTCTCCCACAGCCTGCAGCAGAGTATTTGTTTACACAACAAAGAGGCTCTTAATGCAAAGAGGCAATCAGTCTCTAGTAGTCTGTGCAGCCAGTGAGTGTCCAGCAGCAGTGAGTGTCTTACACAATAAAGGCACTGGATTGGGCTGAATGTTCACTTAACAACCTAATCGCATAACAAGGGGGATTGAAGAACGTATCCTAGTTGTTAAGTGACGCACACCTGTAGTGGAAAGCAAATTTGAAGGGGAGGACAGGGGAGCATTTGGACCTCACCTAAGGCACCTCCAGATCTTGGACGGCCCCTGCTGCCTCCATGCTCCCTATCACCAGAGGCCAGACCATGCTGAGAGAATGTAATGGGAAGGTTTAAATGTTATCTTGCCATTGTAACTGTGAGCGGTGTGGCATCCAGAACTGACATTCTACACAGCAAAGTTGTTTTCTATTCAGCATCTGTCTCATGGCCTGGTCCCTTTTCTGAATAACCTGACAGAGAAAGAGGAAATCTTCTTCCCTTTATGCAGCCCAGGCTGCACTAATTTTTGTACCTGGCTTTGCAAAGAAGCAGCTAGAAGAAGAGGTCGTGCAGAAAGAAGAATGTGTGCCTGTGATGCTGTTGTTACCACAAATGCGGTGAGCAGTGGCGTCACTAGGATTCATGTCACCTGGTGCGGGAGGCCTGCGCATCACCCCATGTAGTGGGCGGGGCAATGCCCCAGGTGGTGGGTGAGGTGATGTACCATCACCCCACCCCACTGGTTTTTTGGCTGTACCTTTTGATAGAACACAGATATTTCAGTGTGGTTTGTTTCATTGCATCCTGCATGAAATTAAGCATTGATTGATATATAAAATGATGGGATTATTCCTCCAAACTCTGATTTTAGTGATTTTGAAAACTAGTAGAGTCTCACACACACATACACACACACCCCGTGTCAAATTACTAACATCTTATTGCAGCACTTCTCAAACTGTTAGCATTGGGACCCACTTTTTAGAATGACAATCTGTCCAGGACTCATTGGAAGTGATGTCATGGCCAGAAGTGACATCATCAAGCAAATTAAAATAAATAATTATGAATAATTAAAGTAATATAAAATAAATAATTAAATGGGGGGGAGCCAGTCTTGTTCCACCAAGTGAATTTTCTCTGTAGTCTGCCTGCAATAACAACCCCCCCCCAAAAGAATCAGTGAGATTTCCAGCTCTCCCCAGTGTCCAGTTTAAAGTTCTTCTATTTCAAGCATATCAAGATAAAGACCCACCTGGCTTCACAAGTGCAAAATAGAAAACTTTCCCCTTACCAGTTGAAGCCTCTTTTTTTGTCCTTTTTAGTTAGGGGGGGGGAGAGGCTGCCTTCTGGAGCATTGGTTGAGCTCCAGTTCCATCGAATTGGGACCATTCTGGTGTCCTCACATTCCCCTTTGCCTGGCCTGACCACCAGCCAAGGCACGTCTGCCTACTTGCGAGTAAATGCAACCGTGAGACTGCTTCGCTTTCCATAGCGCTCAAAAGACTCGCAGCTGGGAGGGAGGGAGGTGTTTTTGGGGGCTGCATTCATTGGATGAGGACCATTCTGATGTCCTTGGAGTCCTCTCAGCATGTCCTTTTCGACACACTAAGGCAAGTTTGACTACTTGCGAGTAAACACGGCCACGTGGTTTCGTTTCGGGCTCAATACACTGGCAGCTGGGAGGAAGAAATGTCCTTCTTGGGTGTTTTTTTGGGGCTGCATTCATTGGAATGGGACCATTCTGGTGTCGTTGGATTCCTGTCAGCCTGCCCTTTCCGACAGACTATGGCAAGTACGCCTACTCACGAGTAAACATGCGATATGGCTCACTTTCACTTTCCATAGGGCTCCATGCATTTTTTCTTTCCGTTTTTTTGGCCATAACTTTTGAAAGAAAGGAGCTATTTCACTCTGGTTTTTTGCATTGCAGTCTGCTGGACATTCCGCATCCAACAGTGTATGGCATGGCTGGGTAGCTCTAAAGCTGCGATTTTAGTGCATCATCCCCTCAGGGCATGTCACACACCCCCGGCGTCACCTGGTGCGGCCCACACCCCGCACACCCCCTAGGTGTGCATGTACCAAGGAACTGACTGGGAGTGAGCATGTACCAAGGAAGAAGGCTTCACTTGGCCTGATTCCTGAAGCAACACAATAGCCAGCAGGGTGTCCTTTCTGTTTAGCAGAAATGGCATATAAACTGGCTTTATCTGTGTTTGCCCTACAACTCTAGAGCTCCTTGTCACTGGGTGCTGGCCAATATCCAAGCCTCAAAGTTTTCTCAAAGCACACTAACACTTTCTTGCCTGGGCTGAGGTTTAACAGCCACAGTTCAGAAAAAAGTGAAGAACTTTTAAACAAAAATTATACAATATGATTTTTTTCTGTGGCTCTTTATAAATAGTGACATTTTAAAAACTTCAATCTTCTTACATACATTGAGCTCTAGGGATGAAAGGGGATAGAAATTGAAATAAATAAACAACATTTGCAATGCCAGACCAATTTTTATGATATGTGAAATGAAGAGAGGTTGAACTGTGTGATTTTATATGTGTAAGTTATTTCCTCTCCTGTATTCTGATTCTAATTTACTGTGCCACAAAAATGTATTATTTAACATGCAATACAAGGACTGTTCGTTTTCTTCAGTCCAGAAGTGACTGAATAATGATAGAGAAAATATTCCCATGAAGTATAGTGTTTAGATTTCTAAGCGTTTTGTTTAATTTTTCCTCAAAAACAAAATGTGGAATATTAGTTTTCATTTTTGTAATAGAATTCATTTAATTGTCAGTAACTCAAGTCATGGCAGCTAGTCTCTGGTCTTCGGCCAGCACAACTCCCCTGTGCTGGCCCAAGAGTATTGCAAACATGTCATAAGGCATGTCTCCACCTTCTTGTGAGCCCAGGAAGCTGGTGTGAGGATGTGGGCTGGCCTCCCCGTGCCGGATCCAGACTGGTGAAGCATGAGTTTGTGCCGGCCGAGGGCAGCTGGTGTGGGATGGGTGGGAAGGGTGGAAGGGGAGTGTTTCAGGGTGCGGGAAAACAGACCAGGCCTGGGAGGGGGTGGGACTAGCCTACCTAACCCCCTCCCGAGCAGTCTGACATTACACCAGGCTGCTTGGATCTGCAACAGCAAAATCATTGGTACAGATCTGAGTAGCCCCAATACAGTGGCTGCAGCGCAACACCCTTACTCCAAGTTGAAATCCCCTTACTCCAAGTTGCACGGCAGCCACTCCTACTCAGCACTAGATTCAGTGCAGGCCAGTCGACCTGCCTATTCCAGTGCAGGATGGGAGGCAGGGAACAGCTTTGGGGGTACATGTTTTTGTTTGGGTCAAGTGCGAGAGGAAAGGATTAACTCCCCTTCCTGCATACTGTGGTGTCAGTGCTGATTGGGACTGACTGCTGCTATTTAACCTCCACAAAAAAACAGAGAGGCAAACAATGTGTTAAACCAGTGGTTCTCAAACTGTGTGCCCGGGACCCACCAGGGTGCAGTGACCCAATTGTTGGTGGTTTGTGAAACTGACAGGGCAGATTAGGCTATGTGCATCAAGGGTTGGACAAGCTGCAATTTGGGGGGGGGGAGCACTGCTGCCCATTCACCACTATAGCCACACCCCTTGGCATTTATAAATCAGGCAGCAGCCTCTAGAACAGGGGTCCCTAAACCTTTATTCCAGAGGGCCACATCAAATATCTGGCATGGTGTTGAGGGCTGGAAAAATAAATTTTAAATATAAAATTTAAATAAATACATTAGAAAGCCTCAGAAAGTCTAAGGACTTCAGACAGCCCAAAAACATCACTTCTGGTTTTTGAGGAAAACCAGAAAGCGATGTTTTTACACCTTTAGAAGGCATTCTGAGGTTCATGCCTTCCTGGCCCTCAGAACACCAGCTAGACGCAACTGGAGCATAGCTCTGGTCACATTCGATCGAGCGGGCCAGAGGCTTGTCGGGGACCAGAGACTTGCTGAGTGCTGACTAGAGGCCTGTCATGGGCCGCATTTGACCCCTGGGCCAGGGTTTGGAGACCCCTGGTATAGGGCCTCCAAAAGGTTTGGGAACCACTCGTGACTAATTTGGTCCTCAAAGTTAAATGTTTCAAGCAATACAGTCAGACTGCAGCATAAAACTCCTTATAAATCCAGGCTGTATTGCTGAAACCATTTTTCCTCATTCTGAGTGAGGGAGTCTTCATAAAGGTGCAAGGGCAGTTGTTCATGGAAGCCTTTGAAGAGTCATGGGCCATGATGCATAAAAGCATTTTTGATAGCCGATGTGTTCAGTGCATGCATATGGCCAAAAGAGTTTTCTTTTTACTGCAGTCTTATAATGGGTTCAAAGGTCAGGATTCACAAGAACATAAGAAGAGCCCTGCTGGATCAGGCCAAGTGTCCTTCAAACAGAATGTTCTAAAGAGAATTTTTGGCTGTGTACTAATTTTGGAACCAGTAGAGAAAAGAAGGGAAGACATCACATTCAGAAATAAAAGGGGAAGAGACCTCAAAAGGTTGAGAGAACACCATTTATTGCTCAATACATTTTGAATGTTAGAACACTTTTTTAAGGAACAACTCGGATTCAGTTCAGAAAGTCCAAAACTGCCTTCCATGCGCCATTTGGGGATGATGATGATGATGATGATGATGATGATGATTAACAACAGTATTTATATACCACTTTTCAACAAAAAGTTCTCAAAGCGGTTTACAGAGAAAATCAAATAACTAATGGCTCCCTGTCCCAAAAGGGCTGACAATCTAAAAAGATGCAAAAGAACACCAGCAGACAGCCACTAGAAATGACACTGCTGGGGTGAGGAGGGCCAGTTACTCTCTCCCTGCTAAATAAAAGAGGCACACACTTGAAAAAGTGCCTCTTACCCAGTTAGCAGGGATGGTATGGAAGATGAGAGAGCTTTGGTTTTAGTGTGAAAGAAATGAATCAAAGTTCTGCCAAGGAAGAGTTTTAACCTTCAAAACACATCATGCAATAAATGGTCTTCTGTGCCCCTTTTGAAGTCTCCTGTTTGTAATAGCACTAAGCACAATTGAAAATACAATGTTTCCAATATTTTTTTTGCAAAAAAAAAAAAAAAAAAAAATCAATAATATATCTCATTGACAAAGTTTTTGAACCTTGGTGTAATAATCCCTGATTCACAACTAATTATAAACATATTATGTTATATAACTTTCCTTTGTGTGACATGAGATTACATATATCTAAGAACTATATGTTCCGAATGAATGTATGAATGAATGAATGAATGAATGAATATGATTTCTTTCTAGATCTGCTTTTTTTTTTTCTCCAAAAGGTTTGCAGCAACTGTTACCCTGCACATGACCAATCTTGTCTGATCTTGGAAGCTAAGCAGGGTCAGGCCTGGTTAGTACTTGGATGGGAGACCACCTGGGAATACTGGGTGCTGTAGGCTTATACCATAGTCTTTCGAGACTGAAGGTTGCCAGTCATTTGGTAAACCTAGGTGGGTCCCAATAGAGTGTCATTTTTAAAAAGTGGGGCTGGTGCTAAAAAGTTTGAGAATCACTCTTCTAGATTCTCCTTGAACATTGACTATGCAATTAGAATCCATTGTAGAAAGTGTATGAACAGAGTTGCCGATTAAGGACTTTTCCTTTGTACTGTATTTGTGCACACATTAGCCACAGAGATCAAATTGAGAAGCACCCCATCTCATCTGCTGTGCATGCAGGACTCCTTTGTTGTTACAATTGCCATTCCAAATGCCTGGACTGTGTCCTCTAAACACATCTCAACTGGCAGACAGTTTGCTGCTATGCTGTAAGCTTCCTTAGTGAAGATTAAATTGTCTGGTACAATATGCTGACATTCAAAATTTAAGGCAGCTATTTGTCTATGACTCTTTCTTGGCCCTGGCACATTACTCTCTAGCTGGAAGCACGAAAATTCATAGATTATGAGTTCACACCGGCTTTCATAAATGTTCCGCAGTCATAAGCAGGAGAGCAGCCACTTCTGCCTCTCATATCTTCATTGCCAGGTGACAAGTTTCAGATGCATTTCTGTCTTCAAACCAATTTTAGTCCACTTCAGCTTAGATATCACATTCCTGGGGAAGCAATGGATAATTTTCTAGAACCCACTTCGCAGAGAACGAGGCACTGCTGTTGAGGATGAGTTTATTTAAATCAATATGCATTAAGGAGTCTGACTGGCCATACAAAAGAACCAGATTGAGAAGTGAGCTTTGGGGAAACCTTTGATCTTTGCATCAATGGTGAGTTAGTGACTAATAAAGCTATTAGTAGTAGCTAATCCAAGCAACAGTATTCATTTGAAGGCAGCCAGGAGACAAAGTGCAAGAAGCTGAATGCGGCATCCCACACACAGCAGCAAAAAAGACAAATTGTATGTTGGGAACTATTAGCAAAATAAAATGAACGGTATCATAAATACCTTTATAGCCACTTATGGCTATATTATGCATTTGGAATACTGAGAACGGTTCTGCTTCCCCCACCTTCCAAAGCATATGACTGGGGCTTTGGAGTACTTTCACTGAAAGTCAAGGCTAAAGTATTGGGAGGCTTTTAAGCTTTGAAAAAAGGCAATGAAAGAGGGATGTGACAAAGACTTATAAAATAATGCATAGTGTGGGAAAAGTGGATGAATTGCCCAATCCTATGGGTATCTAACACAGGTAGAATAGGTGTTACACTGGCGTTAGGTGCTTTCCAGTGGTTGCAGAAGGTGACCTGCTGGAGTGCACTGCCTGGTCGCTGCCACAAGTTTCAAGTGGCCAGCTCTGCATGCCCATGGATGACAGACACCTGCTGCCCCCTGTGTGTGCAGGGGATGAACAGAACAGGGCAGAACACTGCATCACTCCACAGGAAGTTGTGTTGAATTGGACTGGAAAAGTGTTTTCTCCTTATCTCATAGAGATATATGAATGATGAGATATATGAGTGATGAGAGGCCACCACATTTTGGGTGATGAGAACATGCTAGATGTAGGTCACACATAACCTGGAACTTAGTGTTGTCTAATGAGACTGACTAGGAGTATATTCAGGATGGAAAAAGACAGTCCATTCAAGGCAATTTGCCATGGCCCTCGCTGCCACAAGATGTGGGATGATACCTTGGTTTAAAAAGATTAAACAATTTCTTGGAGGACACATCTATCAACAGCTATTAGTCATGATTACAGAATGGAGTATCCATGTATGCAATACTATATCATTGAATGTCCACTGCCTTCATGTCTCTAATGGGCTCCCTAGTGGTAGATAGCTGATCATTGGAAAGGAGGGCTATGAACTAGATGGACTTTTGATCTGATCCAGCAGCGCTCCTCATTCATGTTCTGCTATGGAATATGAATACAATTATGGGTTAAAACATCTTTATTTTAGTCTTAAACACTTTAATACACTACGATAGTAATAGTATTAATAAGCACAGAGCTCTCATGCTCTCTTTTGCCTCGCTTTATTGCAGTTTTCTTATCTGCAATGACAGCAGAAGCAGATGACTGAATGACAGATCAAAAACCTGAAAATCTGTTGCCTTCACGTTTTGTTGATGTTTGCTGAGTGACGAGAAAATGCTAAAAGCAGATGCTGGAATAATTTAGTCAACGTGCATTTGATCTACTATTGGGGATATAATTAGTACGTAGATCAGATCTCAGTAAGTGGTGTGTAATTGTTCCCATTGATAGAAAATATGGAATTATTTAAGCTACCTGCAAGCGGTTCAAATGAATCTGTTGGCTACTATTAATATGTTTGAAAAAAAAAAAAAACAGTCACAGCTTAATTCTGTATGTGTTTATTTGGAAGTTTGACTGAGTTGAATGTATACATATTTATTTTGGAACAGATCCAAAATCCTCTGCTTTTAGCATATATCAGCCAATTAGGTTGGCAGGGCAAAATATTCCTCGTTCGCTGTAAGTTGCCCTGTTATTCCCCTATTTTCTCATGGGCAGGAGAATGGGCTGCTGTGTCATTGCTCAAACTGAACAAATTATCAGTAGACTTGGCCCACCAGCCCACGCAACTCCTCCCCAAGACTTCCCCCTCAGTCAATCAGAGCCAAGAATAAGCCTCATGTATTTTTCCATGGTTGGTTGTCTTGTCTCGCTGGTATCTGGTACGTTGCTTAAAGGCAATTTATTTGGTCATTAATTTAAAATGCAAGGTTGGTTATGCTTCTCTGTCTTAATTGAAGGGTTGTAGGACTTTCCCAATAAATATTTAAGTTGGTTTAATGTACATGAGTAGGTGCTAAGAATAACTATTCTGCTTATGTTATTTTTTAATGATCTGATAAGCATATATAAAAATCAATAGAAAGATTATTATAAATATTTTTTTAAAAAGATCCATTTGTTTGTGAATAAATTAATATTTCAAAAAATGATAGCATTTGATTTAATTCACGCCACCTTTCACACTCAAAAGAGTCCTAGTTTGGACAATAAATTATATGGTCACCCTAACTATGACCAACATCTAGCTGGATCTGGTTTGTATCACCTGCAGGGCTGAAAACAGGGAAGTCTTTTCTTGAATTAGGATAGTGCCCACACTGCTGTGGGAGGTTGAGTTCAGGTAGGTTTGGTTATACCCACTGCAAATTGTTTAGTTGTTAAAGTTGTGGCTGTTTGACCATATATGAGCCTTATGCCTTTACTGGGTATGGAGGCAAACCATCTGTCTTCCTCTTATAGAAAGAATATTTGCTGTAACAAGGATCCTCATTGAATCCATTATGCACAGAGTCACTATTGCCTTTGAACTGACTCTTGAAGGACTATCTTGTAAGAATTAAGCGCCATCAGGACACATTATGATTGATCATCTGGATAAGTCCTATATAGGGCAGGGACAATTTCCAAACAATAAATAATGCAAATAAATGCACGCCTGTCTGGAATGCTGTCTGTGTAGCACAGTGACTAAGAGATGGAGCTGTGAACCAGGAGTGCCCTGTTTCAAGCCTCTCCTGTGCCATGAACTTACTACGTGGCCTTCTGCAAGACTCTCAGCTTCAGATGAAAATGGGTACAATAATGCTCACCTCATAGGGTTATTGTAAGGACAACAGCAAGAGACATTCAGAAAGAATTGTTGTTTTGATATGACACAAGCAGACATCAAGAAATTCAGGGTGAATCATCAGGATACTTACAGCCCAATTCTGATCGAAGGCTGTACTGCCAGAATTTGCACTCAGGCAATGTGGCATAATTTGTGGCATCACAAAGCATGATGCACTGTCATGAGAAGATGAGCCAACACTGGAAACAGTGAGCACAGGTGGCAGTATTGCAGCAGCCTTCTTGGATGCTCTGTCATCCATAGATTGGTGCAGTGGTTGGGCAGTGGGCGGGAAGGGGGAAGAACAGAGCAGGGAGGGGGAGTGTCTGGATGGGGAGGGTGTGGGAGGGAGGCAGGGGAGGGTACCAGCAGCAGCAACTTGCGCTGGGATCCTAGCCTGTTCCTGCCCCCCATTCCTTCTCCCTTACTTTTCTCATCTCTATGCCAGCAAAATCTGAGGTTTGGGGTAGTGGAGGCTTGCCCCGGGGGAGACTTTGTGACTGCCCCCTACCACAGGATGATGTGCATGCCCCGTTTGTGTGGCTGCATCGCGGTAGGGAAGTTAGTATTGGGCCCTTTAAAAATAATGTTAGGAACATGCAACTAGATCAGTGCTCTTGTGCTCTTGTACTTTTTCTGATCACTTATAACTCCAACCTTTCACACTGGACCAACTTTTAGTCATTTTTACAGATATGCCCTGGATCTTTCTAAGATTTTATATTCCACTTGCTTTGAAAGATGAAAAAGTTCATAAAGACTTTTATCCGTGAAATTTTTTTAGGTCAGCTGTGCACACCATTTAATCAGTTTGTGTCCTTGTTTTTCAAAGGTCAGCAAGCGAATTCCATGTACTTTAATCTATGAAGAGATTCTAAAATCTATACTTAAAGGAGATGATGAATCTCCAGATATTACTAATGGACTCGTAAAAAGTTCAAGGGTGAAATGCTGAAATATTAAGTTTGCTCTCATAGCATCCAGCCATTTGACTCAACAGCTAATAAGGTCTGTGGAGAATTTTTAATTCCAAAGAAAATTTCAGATCTGAAGCCTGGGATAAGAATGTCAGAGAGTTATAGGTTGCAGACTCTGTCCAGGGATTTTATCACTGAATAACTGCATGACTGGAAAGGGGCTACCAGGCAGTGTTGACAATGCTGAGCTAAATGGAACATAAGAAGAGCTTTGCTGGATCAGGCCAAAGGCCCATTTAGTCCAACAGCCAGTATTTCAATGTGGCCCACCAAATGCCTCAGGGAGCATACAAGACACAAGATACCTTCATCCAATTTCCACTCCTTTTCATCTGGTATTCTAAGGTAGCCTACTTCTGTCATTATAAGGTACTCAGGTATATTAGAGGTCCACAGACAATAATAAATATAACATAGCAGATATATACAACTTTAACGGGTATTAGCTTCTGGCCTTTGCCATAGAGACTACCATTAAAAATTCCGCCACCAAATTGGTGATGGAAGGGGAATAATCGCTAAGAAGGATTGGGAAAGGATCAACAAGGGAAACAGGAAGAGAAGAAAGAAAAGGGCCAAGTAGGTGGGACCTGAGATTATGATGGGCAGTGCACCGAAGAAGGATATGATCCAGGGTATCTGGTTCAGCTGAACAAAACAAACATAATCTATTTGAACAAGGGGTTTTAGAAAATCTCCCTTGATGTATTGCAGATGGAAATATGTTCAGTCTCGCTAACATGAAAGCCCTCTCTCCCCATCATTAAATGGGGGAGAGAAGAATGTGATTTCACTTGGTAGTCTGAGCTGGTGAATGCCACTGTATAAAGTTGCAAATAAGAATCCTTTCTAATAAGTAAATTGGTTACTATGGGATGGTACAAATCTTGCTTGAGAGGTTTTGTAATCCCTTTATATATATAAAAAATAGTAAGACACAGATAAAAACCTAGTTCTGAAAATATGTTGTTTTTAATATAGCATCATCCTCAGGGAAAACAGAAATTTAAATTAGTAGACAAAAATATGGTCAGAAGACGTGAGCAACATTTTAAAGGCAAAAGAAATTGTGGCATTGATGCAACAATATTTATAAAGATAGTGAACCTCAATTCAACCTTGTATTGGACTTTGGAAATAATGGACAATGTCTGATATCTGCATAGGTCTGCAAAGTCTTACAGAGCTCCTTTGGCTCTTTTTGTCCTTGGGCAAGCCAGGCTCTCTAGGAATGGTGAGTTCCTCAGGAGGTGAGCTCCAGGGAGTTCCATTCCTAGAGTATCTGCTTGAAGGCAGAAAGGAGAGTACCAGCTGCAGCACCAGTGCTGAGGGAGTCCTGGGTGGACCTGCCTCCGAGTCCCCTCAAACACTTACCTCCTTTAGAGAACTCTGTTGCTGCTACCATTCCTCTCTCGACCACGGCATTCTAGGAACAGAGATGTTCTCCCATTTCTAGAGCACCTTGGTGGAGAGAAGAGCAGAGTAGCAGTGACAAGAGAACGTTTCAACTTAGAGAAATTCCTAACAGGCCAGTCTTATGGACTCGTAACCCTGGCAGAACTAGAGTTTGACCAGGGCTACCTGCTTTATGACTGCTGCAAATGGCACTCCTGCAGCATGAAAGGTATCCAGAGACTTGCCGCACTGGCCAGAGGAGTGTGCTGGGCCCACAGAGGCAGCTAAGATGCTAGGGGAAGTGGGAGGGAGTGAGGGAGGGTGAAATGGGTGCAGAAAGGAGGCAAAAATGGGTGGGAGGGTTGTGAAATGGGGTGGGGATGCTGCAGGAGGTGGTAGATCTGCACAGCGATGGTGTGCACTGAATTCTGTTGCCTCCAGCAGCAGCTTCCCTGTCCCCTTTCTCTCCTTGACCTTGCACTAGTGAAATTGCTGGTGCAAGTCTGAGGAGACCCATTGCAGAGTGGGAGGCTTACAGAGGTGTAAGCTATTCCTGGAGGGTTCCCCCCCACCCCCAAAAAATGATGCAATGTCATTATATTATGGGATTTAAACAATCCTGTTTAAATCTCCGGCCGTGTTGCAGTAGTCAGCTGAACACTGATGCTGAGTCCTGGAAATTCCTGACCAATCCTGGATATTTGGCAACCCTAGATGACCAACAGACATCATTCTGGAATTTTTCTTGCATTCCCCTCCCCCCCCCCCGGCTGAATGCTTGACTGCTCAAGGGTTCCAGGAGGATAGACAGTCACATAAAAAGAAATCCTAAGTAACTAGTGTGAAATAGCCACCTTTTCGGCCTGCACTGTATACAGAACAAACACAAAGCAAAAACCAATGTAAATAGAGCCATATATATATATATATATATATATATATATATATATATATATATATATATATATATATATATTAAATGCAAGCTACCATTTTTCACAGGGAGAAGTTAATATATCTTTGTCAATGGCAAATTACTGGGCAAGAGAAATTGTAGCAATTAAGATGCACTAATCAAAATTTGTGATCTCCCTTAGTCAACAGCCTGGCTTTGAGGCAAACAACCATCAGACATGAAAGAGCTTCCTTCATTTTTAGGCAAGTCTTCAAAAGAGGCAAAAAGACACACTTCTGGGACATCTTTTTTTAAAAAAAGAAAATTTCAAATGCTCATGTTTACACTAATCAGCACCGCAGGCTACAATCTGGAGTTAAAAGCAGCAACTAGAGGGTGACAGTTCCTGATGGTGAGTGTTGAAACCCATACAGTCAGAGGAGTTTACTTCATATTTGCTTAAGTGCACAGAGGAGCAAAGAGAAGAAAGGCATATGTTCAAAGGCTTGATTCCTTATTCTCTTGTACCTTCAGCACAAAGTATTCCCTAACTTTAACAGAAAGGCCAATTTCTTAATATTACAGAGTCAAAACAAATTATACGAGTTTGTCATTTTCACTATACTGCACACTACAATGGGTAGGCCAATCCTACCTAAATCCCCATGCCATGATGCAGTGGTGCTGCATCCTGTGGGGAATTTTTGGGTGCTGGAGGTTTCTTTGGGGTAAGGGGACAATTGTCTCCTTGCCCCAGGTAAGTCCCAGCAGCGGCAATGGATCAACTCAGACCTGTGCCAACAATATTACTGTTGCAAGTCTATATATTGGTGTAAGTCCAATATTGCTTTGGCATACACCAAATTTGGCATACACCATCGCTGCCAAAACTGTCCCCTCCTGGGCCTGATCTGCCTGTCACTGCCCTGTTCCACCCACCCCCTCTTGTTCTGCCCTTCCCCTGCCCTGTTCAATCCCCTCCCTGCCGTCCCCTCATCCTCAGTGTGGGCTTACCACTGCCAGTGGGTCTCCACGTGCCAGCACATGTGAGAAGGTTCCAGCCTTCCCACCAGTGAGCCAGCTACTTGCACTGCTGCTTATGTGGCAGCCAGTGCCACAGGAACATGTGTTCCACCAACATTTCCTTTCAGATTGGGCTGTCGTAATATCAAGTTAGATCACAGTGGGACCATGATTAAAAAACAAATCCTTGTCACATGACCCAAGACGACTAGCTATACCAGGGGATTCATTCAATATAGCATTCATGACACCCAATGAGGGCTGGACGTTATGTCATTAAGCATTAAGTGACTTCATTAAACAGGTGATGACCAGAAATAAGCTTTTTTTTTTTCCACCGAGGTATTCATTACCTGCAAATGACTGAAGAGAAAATATGCAAATCTGGATCATATTTTCAGGTTTTGAGAGAGCTCAGATATCATGCAGGACACGCTTTCAGCAGCTCTGCTTTACAGTTCAACAGCAGAGAGCAGCTGATGGTGGTGTTGGGAGAGCCTAATTATGACATAGGCTGGATAAAGAGCTTCTGTGGGCTGTATCCGGCCTGTGGGTCTTATGTTTGACACCTCTGGGCTACACTCCTGCCATGAAAACTCCTGCTTGGTTTACAGATGCAAGAGCAGAATACTGACTTGGATCATAGGAAGCTGTTTTGTGCAAATAACTGACTCAGATGCTTCCTCCCTGTTGCTTTTGTTTTACTTTTGCTTTTTGTAAAAGTTTTGCTTTTGTTTTATTCACTATTTTTTTAATTTTAATTTTTTTTTTTTTTTTGCAAATCTGCAGTCTGAAGTGGTGCAGTCCATGCTAGAACCTCCTTATTCTCCTACGGAGAGATGGCATGTCAGCCTAGAGTGAGGGAAACACCAGATCAAATTTCCATTCAGCCATGAAGCTCATTGGATGACCTTGGCCTATCCCTTGGGCCTAACCAAGGCCTAACCTTTGGCCTCACCTACCTCGCAAGGTTGCTGTGAAGATTGTAATGCCTTAAGCTCTTAGAGAAAGGGCACTATCACCTTGTAATAATAATAATAATACCTTAGTTCTCCCTCAGATTTACCAGTTGAACAAAAACACAGTAGAAATCTAAGTCCCGCATACCTTTAACTGCAATGAGACTGGGAATGAGGCTTGGGCCAACACACTTGCATTGCCCTGCATTGCCTGGTGTGTGTGTGTGTGTGTGTGTGTGTGTGTGTGTGTGTGTGTGTGTCAGTGCACAAGAGATAAAAACCACATTTGCCTCCAATGATTCACCAGCCACTTAGCACTTAGTGTATTTTTAGGAGGCACAAAACACAATATGTCTGCAAAAACATGCCAGAAAAAAAATCCAGTGGGCAACATATCACCTCATAAGAAGAGCTATTTCAACAAAAGGAAAAGCCAGTGAATTGTATACAAAGGGCACTCTATAAAATCCACTTCAGTACAGGCGAACATTTCCTCAATTCCCACTTATCTGCAGTAGTTCATATTCACAACGGAATATGTTTGACACATCATTAAACATTGATAGAGCATACTCAGTAGAGACCTCCCTAGACTCATTGACTTTTCTAATCTGGGGGGAAAAAACAAACAAACAAAAAAGAGCTTTCTATAGATCATGACACAACCACCCAAACTGCCATAATCCCCTGTAGATATAGCAGATGCAAAAACTGCAGGCACAGCTGAGGCGCAACAGTTAGCAATATATACACCATAACAAACAATTCAAAGAAATACCCGCTTCCAATAAACAAAGCATCTCTCATTTATTGCAAGGAGTTCCCCAGTGGAAATCCTACAGTGATGATAAAAACACAACTCTCTCTGTTTCTAATGATTATGAATGGAAGACTATTGTGTTCAATACAATTCAACTCTACACTGGATAAAGAGCACAGTCACTCTTCTTCTGGTGGAAGGGAACTAGATTCAAACATGGCATTTTCCACACATAGGATAACTGTTATGAGTCAACTTCATGATCAGATCCCAGTGAATAGGTTAGCAGGGAAGTAACTCACACATATAATATAGTCACACATTACTCTCCTGAGAAAATTAATCACTTGCCAGAGTAATTATGTTGTTGAGAAAACAATGCATACATTTACTTTGCGCAAGTTTTTTTTTATAAAGACATCCATAAAAACAAGCAATAAATTAATACAAAATAAAATTAAAACAATGCAATAAAACAGGAGAAGTAACTAGAAGATCAGTAAACAAAACAAATCCTAGGATGGAACAGTGAGTTCTAACCATAAGCACTTCTTAAAAGTGTCTTTAAAAGAAAAAGAGGTTGTCTGCCTACGAGAGAGAGAGAGAGAGAGAGAGAGAGAGAGAGAGAGAGAGAGAGAGAGAGAGAGAGCATACAATAACCTATAACCCTCATCACCTTTGTTTTTTAATTTAACTTCAAGGATATACCAATCAATTTGATTGATTTGTACATCAAATTGTACAATAACTAGGCATAAGAACATAAGAACATAAGAACAGCCCCACTGGATCAGGCCATAGGCCTATCTAGTCCAGCTTCCTGTGTCTCACAGCGGCCCACCAAATGCCACTTGGCAATTATTTACAATTTGGCAATTGCCACTAGGCAATTATTTACAACCATTCACTCTTTAATAAAGAAAAAAATTTAACCCCTCCTACACTCAATATCTAATATATGTATATTCTTATCAACATTACAACTTGCATTGTGTGTTCTAATATATTTCCTGCTAATATTCGGCAGCTTCCCACTCGACAGGGGTGGGAAGACAAGGCTATATTCAGCCTATTCTGAAACAATTGCATACCCTTATATTAAATCTGACTGCCCAGTTGGGAGGCTTCCTGGACAGTCTTTTCAGATTCCTCCTCCAAGAAGTCCCTCCCCCCACCCAATGATCTAAGCATGGGTACAGCCCCTTCCATGCCTTTTGTTCCTTAGGAAATTCTCTGACTGGGGTGAAGCAAAATCTTTATGCCTTCCTGGAAGGATACACCTTAACTCAGTCAAGTGCAGGAAACTCCTGACTGCAAACCCAGGAGACATTCCAATTACCATTATTCATTCAGGAATGTCTTTGTATTCTTTGCCTGATACTCTGGGAGCAGAATTTTATATTTCTGCTCCCAGAATTTTATATTTTGCTCTGGGAGCAGAGTTTTATATTTTCTTCCACACCAAAGACATCCATGCTGTCCATTGTTGTAGAGTCTTCCCTCCATAAAGACTTCCACTCCATCTGTTTTTGATAAGGTCTTTCTTGCTCAGGAAAGCCTCTTTCCTCAGTTCCCATCTTCATCTCTGGAGGAGCTACTTTCTCTGACCACCAAGGGCACCTTTGGGGCTTCCCCCCTTTCCCCCTTTAATCCAAAACCATGCAGTCCAGCCTCACTTTGATAAGAGTACAGCATACACCAGTCTATCCAGCAGACCAAGGACAGGCAATTTCTCGTCTCCACTCTCCTTCTAAACCTCCCAACTTCTCTTCCTCTCAAAAACTGTCCATTCTGAATGCTTGTTTTAATCTTTCCACTAATTTAATCATTTTTCTTCTGCTGTGGGATCGTTGGTGGACGAATCTCAGCCCAGCTGGCAGCCCAGCTCTCGCTCTTGGTCTTTCCCTCACTTATCCAATGCCTGTCCAACTGAGCTATTTACACATATTCTTTCATTCACAACCACTTAGATCTCTGTGCAACTGATCTTACAAGTAAACATTGCCCTCTCCTTGTTTCTCTGCATCTCTCAATAAAATCTATATTCTTTTGGCAGACCCTGTCTCGTGGTTTCTATTAGCCTAATTGAGGTCGAACACTTTGAGATTGTTCACTCTACTATCTAGTCAACAATTCCAATACAGCCAGACACTGCATTCTAGCCTCTTGTGTTATACTTTCCCCAATTTAGCGGGGCAGAACCAGGCCTAAGACTGTATGTGTGGGTGTGTGGTACAAGTGTAGTGGTAGATATGTGTGCATGTGAATGACAGCAGAGTTGGCAACATGTGCCATGTTCACTCAGCCCACAACCAGGGACATCTTTCTTTCTTCTATCCAGAAAATGTTTATACACTAGATATAGAAATATGAGGAAACATAGAAATATGAAATATGAAAAAGATACATAGAAATATGAGAAAAATTCACTTCAGGAACAAATGTTTGCATAAACATGCTGCTATAATTCTGCCTTCAATAACAACGCCCTCTAACAGCCAATTAGAATGTTAAAATTGTTCATATGTAATTTGTATTCATCTCTGCGACTTACCCACATTCTCACATTCTGCCCTCATTACCACTGCATAACCCAGCCAAGTCTAGTGGGGATATGTAGCTGTAACAGATGCCAAAATGTACTTGACAATATGCCTGATATTTGGCAGTCATATTGACGTGCAGCCCTGTGACCCAGTTCAACATGATACTCCATTCAATACACAGGTATTCTAGAGGGAGGACACTGTCAGAGTATATTCCAGATGTAGAAAAATAGTAAGAAAACAAAGTAATAAAAGAAAGCAACAAGAACATGTACCAGCTGTAGTTTTGACAGGACTGCTTATTCATGGTTCAGGAAATCTGTTCACTTTAAAAGAAAAAAAGACAAAACAACTTTCTTAAAACTTATGGCACAATCCTTTTGGTGCCTTGCACTGCCAGAACAAGTGTTATTTATTATTCATTGGATTATCCATCTTTCTCCCCGGAGGGCACCCAAGGTGTTCCAATGGCACTAGGCACTTTCTGGCTGTCGTAAATGGTGAAATGCTGGAATGCATGGCCTGGCTACCGCCTCAAGTGGTGAGCAGCTGACTCTGTGCGCCAGTGGATTTCAGCCACCCGCTGGCCCTACATTTTCTGAAGAGGGCTTTATATCACACACACACTCTTTTGCTGAACTCCTAAGGGTTCTATTTAAGTTCAACTTCTCGTGTGTCAAGAAATGGTCCAGAGAAATCATGTATCTATTCTCCTCTCTTAATCAACTGTGTTTTTCCCCCCCAAGAAACTGTGTAACAGAGAGAAATATTTTGTTAGTCTAGCTGAGAGCAATCTGGATCTGCCAGTCCTTGTTAAGAATGACTTAGGTCCCAATCCTATTGGGGTCTTGTTCTGCTGGAACTAGAGCTCAGACAGAGCAAGGTCATTTAGAGCAGGTAAAACACAGTTTGTGCAGCTGGGCTTCCACCACAAGTGACAAGTGGCCATGCACTAGCTGCCTCTCAATGACCCCTGGTGCTGGTAAGTCAGTGCAGGAAGTGGGAAGGAGGCAGAAGGCTGGCAAAACAGGATGGGGAGAGGGCAGAACAGGGTGGACACTGCAGCAAGGAGGACAGTGGATCAATGTAGGGAAAGGGGCAGTATTGGCATCAGGAGTGCCACTAATATCCTATCCTCCTTCTCAGCCTTGGTATACCTTCCTGGGTCCACTTGGACTTGTAAGAGCTAAATCTCTGACATAGGGCTGAGTAGATCTAGAGAAGTAGTGAGCACACTAAACTTTTCTGGGTGCGGAAATTCAGAAGGGATTGTGAAGACCTCAGAAAGGATCTCTCTAAACTGGTGGAATGGGCAGCAAAATGGCAAATGTGCTTCAATGTAAGTAAATGTAAAGTAATGCACATTGGGGCAAGAAATCAAAACTTCACATATACGCTAATGCAGGGTTTCGCAAACTGCAGGTCACAATACACTTGGTGGGTCATGACCTGTTTGTGGTGGGTTGCAAAACTTTAGCTGAGAAGGCAAATTCATGGAGCCCTAGGGCAAGTGAAACTGAGCCAAATCTCATGAGTAGGCAAACTTGCCTTAGTCCATTAGAAAGGACAGGCTGAGAGGAATCCAACAACACCAGAATGGTCATGATTTAACTAACGCAGTCCCCCAAAAACACCCAAGAAGGAAGTCCCTCCCTCCAAGCTGACAAATATATCGAGCCTTATGGAAAGCAAAACTAAGCTACACATTTGCATTTAAGTAAGCAAATGTGCCTTCGTTCATGGTCAGGCCAGGCAAAGAGGAACGCAAGGCCAACAGAATGGTCCAGATCTGGGCAAAGTGGAGTTCAACAAATACTCCAGAAGGCAGCCCTCCACCATAAAAAGAATAAAAAGAGTCTTGAGCTGGTAAGGTGATTTTTTTTTTAGAGTTGTAAAGCTAGATGGGTTCCGATAGTGATATGGTTTAAATAAAAACTTAAATTGAACTAGGCACTGGGTAGGGCTGAATATCTCACTGATTTTTGATTTTTTTTTAGGGGGTGGGGTGCTTATTGCAGGCAGGCTATAGCTAAAACTCACTTGGTGGAACAGGGCTGGCTTCCCCTTATTTAATTATTTATTTTATTGTAATTTAATTATTTGTTTAAATTTGCTTGATGATGTCACTTCCATGATATCATTTCCGGTGGTCCTGGGCAGATTGTCATTCTAAAAAGTGGGTCCCGTTGCTAAAAGTTTGAAAACCTCTGTGCTTATGGGTTCTGAGCTGTCTATGACCAAACAGGAGGGAGATCTTGAGGTGCTGGTGGACAGCTCGATGAAAGCTACAGAAATCTGAAATACTTTTCGTTTCAAATGTTATCACTTTTAATTAAATCTACACATATTGATAATTGCCTCATGCTGAAAACTATCTAACACATGTAATCATATGGGTTTATAGTCTAATTCAGATCTAGATTCTGCAAGAGGCAAACGGAGAAGGTGGCTACAGGGGGAAGAAGTAAGTTGGCAAATAGTGCAGTGGCTGGGCAGAGGTGCCGGATGTGTGCAAAAGGCCACTGCATTCATTTTTCATTTTAGGCAGCTGCTTAATCTTGCCTCATGGCTGGGCCAACCCTAGCTACTGGAAGGAGAAAAGTTTAGCGCTGAATGGAAGTTATTGATAGTCCTCTTCAGGCCTTCTCCATTGTGTGGAAAAGACCTTATGATGAGGGGGAGTGAAAGTGTGTTGGCAGGCTCCACCCTCATGCTGGCATACTCGCAAAGCCCTTCCTGCCCACGGGTGCAGTGTTTGTCTACCCTGACAAACACTATACCTCAGGATCCTTTCTTTCCATAATTTGGAACTCTTGATTGCCCACTTTGCCAGCATATTCATATTCACTCACCTTGTGTGGGTCTTTCCATGTGATGTCAAATGCCTAAATAGGGCTCTGGTCATTTAGAACTGATTACAAAACAAGAAGGGGATTTTATATTTGTGTATCTCTCTCTCTCTCTCCTAAATAGATAACAAAATGTATAATATATGCTGCTCAGAGTAGATAGGTTTGCTCTATGGGGGTAGGTAATTTGTGTCCTTCATGCCCTTTCATATAATTTATGAAGCAGAACAGTTTTGTAACAGATTATAATTGTTCACAAACATGAGAGAGCTAAATGCTTCCGTCTTAAAAAATTGAGATTAAAAGCCTGTAAAGCCCTTTTTTCTCATTCTGCAAACAATTACGAGAACTTTCTCTGAGTGGTAAAAGATTGATTTTGTGCTTCCATTTCAAACTTATGAATAGTGGAGTGAATTTGAAAGAATTAAATTATCTGAGCAGTTAATTTACCCAAAGAAGGGTCAGCTTCCAGAGGATAAGATAAAGGTGCTGAGTTGGGTTGATTGATACCCCTGCCCTTCCTGATAGTATGGACTATGGAAGAGTTAAACTAGATAAATCAGCACTGACCAGTAGTTGGATCACCCATCTTTAGATAGTTTGATCAGGGCTGGCCTCAAGAACCTTGGGGCTCATTTTTTGCTGGGCCCCAGGTTCAAAGCCAAGGTCTGTAAAATCTAGTGATATAAATAAAATTTGGTATAGATATTATATCTCTATGGTAAGACAGAAAGCAATCAAATTGTATGCTTAAATGTGCCTGTGAGTTAATGGGCCAAATGGATCTAAACACATTTTAAATATAAAAATTGCATACATGTAAGTATACAAGTAAACAAACAAAATGTGTAGATTACCATTGAAAAGTAAATAGTAAATAGTAGTAGATTATTCTAGCACGGGGCCCCCTTAGGTTCAGGGTCTGATTGGGAGCAATTCGACCAATTGTCTCAAAGCTGACTCTGAATTGGATCATCCATCTACTTGCCTATTAGGGAAGTAGAAGCCACAGAGGGTCCTGGTTAGAACTGGGACCATGGATGTGGGATCAGTTAGGGTCTAGCACTTTCCCTGATAAAAAAATTCCCTACTTGTGTGTATGTATATGTACAGGCTGTTAAAAAGCATTTTCCCTAATGGGGCAAATCAATGTTTTGTGAGGGGTTTTCATTGGGAAAACAGCATGGAGGAAAGAGTCCCCCCGACAGGTATCCAAATCACAGCCCTCTACCACAGCTGCTATTTCCAATAATTTAAAGAGAGTATAAATTCAATTACATCATCTCATATAGTTTGGCCCTTAATGCTAGGTGATTCCATGGCACAAAATATTTGGAAACATTCTAATTAAAATAGTTTCTCCAAAGGAAAAATGACTGCTATGAACGTCTTTCCAGAGATATGGATGAAGTCATAAAACCTTTCAAATGTTTTCTCTGCATGTTGCTATTGTGTTCATGTTAGAAAACCTTCTTCAGCTTCAACCTGCACATCTTTTTCTTTTGGGGGAAGGACATTACCTTCAATGTTCTCCCAAAAAGTCACTCAAACTTTTACTACGTTTAGATGAAATAGTAATTTGGGAGAGATGACTACTTTATCAGCGGCACTACTAGGAGCCATGTTCTTATGGTTTTAAAATGAAGGAGTAGTACATTTCCCCTTTTTTGAGAGGACAAGGAACGCCTCGTGCTTTTCAATACATTTACAGCTCTGTTTTAATCTTTGAAGCATAACTGACTCTTAATTCTCAGGATGCAATTAAATCTGAAAAGCAAAGAGGGCAGGTAGCCCAGCAATTTTTATTATCATTTCATTCAGAAGTGTGGAATGGTGGCTACTTCATGAAGCAGAGCCTGTATGTTGCAGTGGAAGTAGCAGATATAAATGAATATACATGAACGTGAAAAGGAGGGGTGAGAAAGGCAAGTCTTGTCAATTTTCAGGTTTGCCTCTGAAAGAAAAGAAAATCTTTTTCCAAGAATGAACTTGGCCTATGTGCAGTACTATATTCTAAGCCACAATGACTTGCCCAGGAAGAGATGGTTAAGAGTTGACATGATAACTATCTGCTATTATCGGAGGGGCTATCATAGAAGATGGAGCAGATTTGTTCTCAGTAGCTCCAGAGGCTAGGACCAGGACAAATGGGTTTAAATTACAAAAAAGGAGATTTCAGTGAAATGTTAGGAAGAACATCCTGTTAAGAACTGTCTGGCAGTCGAAGAGTCTGCCTCAGATTGTTCACAGACTTTAAGTATAATTTATATCAGTAGACCTGATAGACAGCCATCAGTCATGGATGTTGTAACTGTGGATTGCCTGCATTAGCACTGGGTTGGACTTGCTCTTTGGATCCCTAGCATGTATGCACTGCTGAAACAGAGACGCCTGTGTTGGCTCGGTCATGTCGTGAGAATGGATGATGGCCGGATCCCAAAGGATCTCCTCTATGGAGAACTCGTGCAAGGAAAGCACCCTACAGGTAGACCACAGCTGCGATACAAGGACATCTGCAAGAGGGATCTGAAGGCCTTAGGAGTGGACCTCAACAAGTGGGAAACCCTGGCCTCTGAGCGGCCCGCTTGGAGGCAGGCTGTGCAGCATGGCCTCTTCCAGTTTGAAGAGACACTTGGCCAACAGACTGAGGTAAAGAGGCAAAGAAGGAAGGCCCATAGCCATGGAGACAGACCAGGGACAGGCTGCACTTGCTCCCAGTGTGGAAGGGATTGTCACTCCCGAATCGGCCTTTTCAGTCACAGTAGATGCTGTTCCAGAACCATCATTCAGAGCGCAATACCATAGTCTTTCGAGACTGAAGGTTGCCAACTATAATCTCTGATTCCATGATTCTATGAAAACATATTTCCTCACCAAAGAACATTAGTCCAATATCAGTTTTCCTCTTCTTGTTTATTGCCTGCTGACCCCATCTTACAAGTAGCTTTTCTGGCAAAGAGTTCAGAGACTGGCAAGCCAATCTGTACATGCATTGCCTCCAAACCTATTCCCTGCACAGTATTAAATGAGAAGGATTAACATTACAGATAATGCTTATAAGCTTCAGAATTCACATTCTAAGCTCCCAACTGCCCAAGCCATGGTGGGTCCATCTATGACATCACAGCAGCCAAACCAATACCAGCCAAAAGGGGCCATGGCGTCTTTACAATCAATATTTCTCTGTGTCATCATAACCTTTCATCCTGAAAATATGTAGTGCTCTCTCATACCCCAATATTTTCATGTTTCATAAGTTCTTTCAAATCATCATCATGTGGCATCTCAATAAAGTTGAACTCATTCAGAACAACTTTAGTTAATTTTGCTTAATGTGTACACATATCATGGCCTTAGCTTAAGGGTAGAGCACATGCTCTGCATGTAGAAGGTCCTAGGTTCAATTTTTGGCATTTCCAAGTAGTAGTTGCTCTCAGTCAGCATTGCTTTTGTAATGGAGCTGAACCAATGAACTGACTCAGTATAAAGTGGCTTTGTATATCTCTAGATGTTTCTTTAGGACTATCTGCAATGTGGTACTTTGCAGATCATTTTCATCTCTTATAGTTTAAAACTACCGCACGGAAACACTCAAATCTAAGCAGACAGTACTATGGGTGGGCAGGCGGTATTTCAAAACAGATGCAAGCAGTGCTTTTTTTGTGGAAAAAAAGGTGCAGGAACTCACAACTTGTTAATCTTTTATTTATTTATTTATTTATTTATTTATTTAATTAATTAATTAATTAATTAATTAATTAATTAATTAATTAATAAACCATTTTTTATTGGAGAAATAAAATATTTTTTATGTGCTTCCCCCTAAAGATGAACTTACTTCTGAGTAGGCATGCATAGGATTGGCCTGTCAATCTCCACATCCCCTTCCCTCTAGCTATTTTTTCTACACATGGGAAAAAATACTGTACAGGTGCACTTGTAGCATGTAGTATGTAGTGTGGCACTACTTCGAGGAGAGGAAACAGTGAATGGATTCCGAAAAATGGCTTACATGAGTTCCATGTAGTAAAATTACTCTAAGTAACTGTGGGAGTAAGAACAAAAAAGAAATTCTTACACGAGAGGGGTCCTTAGGTGCACATAGAAACAGCTACTTTTGCAAACAAGCGATTAAATATGGTTTAATTCAGGTATCAGAATACTCTGTATCTTTGGGAAGGCGCTTGGCATGCAATGGTATGTTCTCTGCTGCCCTGAGCAGCCGCTTTGCATTGCTGGAGAGGAGCTGCAAACGCTGGCTGGCAGAGGGCATGCTTGTGGGGGAAGGATGAGGAGGATCTCTGGCAAGGCTGGACAGCATGTTGTACACACGTAGAATCCCTTTTCACCTGCCCTTAGCATGTGAAAACGGGTGCGGATATATATCTCTGCCAGGATTAAGAGCCCAATCCTAGGTATGTCTACTCTGAAGTAAGTCTCATTCTAGTGAATGAAGCTTACTCCCAGGAAAGTGCTTAGGATTGCAGCCTAAGAGCCCAATCCTATGCATGTCTACTCAGAAGTCCACTTTAGTGAATGGGGCTTACTGTGGATAGGATGGCAGCCTTAGAGTCCAATCCTGTGCCTGTCTACTCTGCCTCTGTTTTGCTCCTCCCTCCTGGAATGCCTCCAAAGGGGAGGGGCCCCTGCAAAAAGGTGCCGGAACTCCGTCTCCCCACGTTCCATTAGAAAAAAAGCCCTGGATGCAAGTAATAAGGCCCCTGAAGTCACTTAGGAATTCAGCAGTCACTGGGTTGCACTGTGAATAGGAAGTGGTATGACATGATTTTGCAAAAGGAATACTACTCTGTTGACACCAACATTGTCAATTTCAGCTAAAACAAAAGCCCAAAATGATCACTTCTACTTCCCAGTAAGTGAATATCTTCTATGTAAACATTGCAGGCATCTAATTACAACTGTTAATTTGAATGCATATTATTATGCAAACTACTACAGTGATATTATTTTTGCTAGCTGAACACATTCACTGACAAAATTTAATTACATACATTAGACTTTGCATTTTTGCATCCAGAATAGACCCCGTCTACCCTGAGGCCACCCTGCTGGTTTCATTATCCTGTATGTTCAGTCGTCTTTAAACATACTTACGAATAGTCCTTTTTTACTTAGGGCATTATATTTTCTATTCTAAAGATTTCTATATTCAGAGACCGGTGCTTGTGGATTAGTGTTTATTCATAAGTTTGCTTTGATTAGATATATTTGAGAGCTGTGTATTTTTCCTATCTGGCACGATACAGAACGTGTCGAAAAGGCGCATAACACACAAGTTCATCTCTTTGCCACTTCAATGGGTTTATGTTTCATGGTCTTTTGTTTTATCGCCCCAACAAGAGAAGAGAGGAACACTGGTAACATCACATTCCCATTGATTATGGCTCGTCTGTGCTGTAGGATTTTGCCCTAAGCACTTTAGCTTGTTCAGCTTTCAGCAGATCGATAAATAATGACTGAATTCCGACCGTTTCTGAATACAAGATGTGAAGCCATCAGTCTCTTCCTTTCCTTTTCATCCTAATCATCTCTTCACCCCTTTCCGGAAAATCGATACACATTTCCATCAGCATTTAGAGTTTCAATAGGAAGCATTTTTTCAACCTAAGTGTTGTGTTAAGGAGCAAGGTGACCACTGAGTCTCCATTGTTCAGGATTACTCAGAGAGTAGAAATTTGCCAACTGAGCAGCATTTTAATGTTTCAATTCTTTACAAATAATTAAAAAAAACAAAACTCCTCACCATTTTTTTTCCACATCAATTTCCATTACCACTAAACAATAAAAGCTGAAGAGCCCAACTATTACTCAGGAGGATTGCTTCACAAATAATAATTGCTTATTAAACTGATCTTTTGAAGGAAGATTGGAAATGGTGATTACTTTGCAGCTAATTTCAAAAAGAACATACACTGCTACTCTCTATTGACTTGTGACTGGCTATTCCCAGGCATATCTGCTTGGTGGAAAAAACAAAAACAAAAAAAACTCATTAAACAGTCCTTAAAAGTGCTTACTGTGACTGATGAGAAAATATGCCTTTCCACTGGATTAAAAAAAGAGGAAGACATCTCATTGGCAAATCTCTCGTTTGGTTGCATATCAAATTTTCTAAGTGGTCTATCATTGCCCATCAGTAAAGGAAATGATCAGCAGATGCTCCTTAAGGGAAAATGAAGAATGGGAAAAGAAATCAATAGTGAAGAATAGAATGAAGTACATTGGCCTAGTTGAGAACATACAGTATTTGTAACAATTCACTTAAGTACACTGGGTTTTAAAACGGATCCATCATATTCCTGTGTAGTAGCATGAGCAGAATTTGGGGGCATAAGTAAAATGAAATGTGCTTTGTACAGCCTATATTAGGTTTTTCTCACATTGACTTCTCGCACATTTTTTTTTTTTTGCAGTGTGGCTCTGTGTCTCTGATTTAGGCCTGATAGAACCACAGATTCTGAAATTTTCTATATAACCATTTCCATCTTCATCTAAATTAGACACATTCCATTACAATTATATCCTGTAATAGAAGGTTAGCTTATATCAGAATACAGTATGTTATTTTCCTGCTGCTGTGATTATACTGGAAGTAAATGTGTTAAATTCTATTATGCAAATTGTTATGCAAGGGAATATGTGAATTAAAGCTACTCTGTTACTATGTTTGCTGTTCAGAGTGCCCCTCTTTATTCATTTTTGGTTAAATAAACCACTGGAAAATTTAATGGATGGTTTACCAGATGTCACATAGGACTGGCTATAGATTAAATAGCTAATCCAATTTATATTGAAATACACTGCTGCTTTATGCTCTTTTTATCTGACTTTTTATCTGACTAGTGTTTTTATGGTATCTGTTAATGTGTTTTAATATGTTTTTATCTGTTTGTTGAATTATGTTTTAATCTGTTTTTAACATGTTGTAAGCCACCCTGTGTCCCTTTGGGGAGAAGGGCAGGGTATAAATAAAGTTTATTATTATTATTATTATTAGCTGTAGCCCTGTTCAGAAGTCTTCCCCCATGCACCTGAAGTCCCCCTGGTGTGTTCGTAACTTAGCTGCACCCCTGCTGTTGATGTACTGATCAAACTCTGCCCCCACCCGCCTTGTGATCAACGTTTGTCTGCAGTGAACAATGCATGTCTATTTGTCAGAACCTGGAGAAAACATCATCCCTGTTTTTTGCCATCCTTATGATAGAGCCAGTTCTATTAGCAGAGATATGCAGTTCTACTGGGCAGCTATTTCTGCAGCCACGGCAAAGGTTGTTGGCAAACTCATTCACCAGTGGAGCTGTTCTGGATAGTTTCCCAAGCACCCCATTAAAGAGGTGGTCGGAGTTTGTTTGGCCCTGGCCAGGACACGAGAGTCCAGTCCCTCCCCAAAGGGGGAGGTGAAGGGGGCGGGGTCTGGCAGCCACAGCAGACCTTTAAAAGGGGACAAGACCCAGCCCTCTTCCTCCTTGTGCACGTGGGCACCATGGGAATAGAGTGGACCTGACCCCATCCAGCCACCTTAGGACCAATGCAACTCCCGAGGAGGCCTCCTGTGATGGATCTCATGTGCAGCGTGTTTGATCTGTAAGGTGGGGATGGGGGTTTGGACAGGCTCTGCCCAAGGAAGGATCAGGTGCAGTCCAGGCACATTTTCCTGGGAGTAAGCCCCGGGGAGTGCAGGGGGACTTGCTTTCTTGCAAGTAAGCCCCGGGGAGTTTCCCACTTTCCTGGGAGTAAAACCCGGGGATGGCAGGGGGACTTGCTCCAAGCAGATATGCTTGGTGTGTGCTCTCAGTCCCTGGCCTGGTGGGCGGAGGGGGCAGGCCACCGCCTTCTAGCTCAGAGCCAGGACTCCCTGCTGGCCTTGCCCAGGTCTCCAGCACACTTGGCGCTCCTGCTGCTGCTTCCTGGGAGGGTGCCCACAAGGGTTGCTGGAGAGGGGCGCTGTGATCGCAGGACTGCTCCAGGGCTCCCGCTTGCCCAAGTAGCAGGTTGCAGTGCGCTCCACGTGGGAGCAGGCTCTGCATCGCAGGAGCCCTCCCGAAGGCACAGGTGCCTGACTGTGCAGCTGCAGGACTGTTGCAGCTCCCCGCATGCGGCTGGCAGGCAAGCCCAGGGCTCCCAGCGTGCTCCACGTGGGAGCAGGATCTGCATGGCACGGAGCAGGCGCCTGGCCGTACGTGGCTCGAGCTGCAGGACTGCTGCAGCTCCCTGCATGCGGCTGCAGGCCAGCACGGGGCTCCAGGAGGTGTCCCACCGAGCCCTGATCCCTTTGGCATGCAGGATCATGCACATGGGGAGTCACCGTGGGAGGCGTCGCCAGCT
Organism: Tiliqua scincoides; assembly: GCF_035046505.1. Lineage (NCBI taxonomy): Eukaryota > Metazoa > Chordata > Lepidosauria > Squamata > Scincidae > Tiliqua > Tiliqua scincoides. The sequence goes on from NC_089822.1 coordinate 36,042,876, forward strand.
CAGTGCCTCCACATCACCCACTTTCATGCGAGTAAGCCCCAGAGACCATAATGGGGCTTGCCTCTGAGGAGCCAGGCAGAGGCTTAAATGCTGGGGCTGCAACCCCAACCACACTTTCCTGAGAGTAAGCCCCATAGTCTATAATGGGCCTTGCTTCTGAGGAGGCAGGCAGAGCCTTGGACTCTGGCCATAATCCTACACACGCTTTCTTGAGAGTAAGCCCCATAGGCTATAATGGGCCTTGCTTCTGAGGAGGCAAGCAGGGCCTTGGACTCTGGCTGCAATCCTAGACACACTTTGCTGAGAGTAAGCCCCATAGTCTATAATGGGCCTTGCTTCTGAGGAGGCAGGCAGAGCCTTGGACTCTGGCCATAATCCTACACACGCTTTCTTGAGAGTAAGCCCCATAGGCTATAATGGGCCTTGCTTCTGAGGAGGCAAGCAGGGCCTTTGACTCTGGCTGCAATCTTAGACACACTTTGCTGAGAGTAAGCCCCATAGTCTATAATGGGCCTTGCTTCTGAGGAGGCAGGCAGAGCCTTGGACTCTGGCCATAATCCTACACACGCTTTCTTGAGAGTAAGCCCCATAGTCTGTAATGGGCCTTGCTTCTGAGGAGGCAGGCAGAGCCTTGAACTCTGGCTGCAATCCTAGACACACTTTCCTGAGAGTAAGCCCCATAGTTGAGCACTTCCTTTACTTAAAGTCTCAGTCCTCAAGTTTCTAGTCCACAATGAGGATTTTTGGTAGCTTGCTATATGGCTAGGCAGGATTCTGAACCTTTGTCCCCAACAGACAATGAACCAATATGGTAAAAAGATTTTCTACTTTATTAAATACATAGGGTTACAAAAAGGTTACAAAGGCAGCAAATGCTAGAGGCATAAAAACTTCTAGGAAACATCAGCGTAAAGCAACAAAGCTAACTGGCTAACTCTATTAATCTCTGACTCTCACCTGGGTCAGCTTCTTTTGTAGATCCTCAGTTACCTAAGAGGCCACATGGTCCTGGTGGGGCAGGAGGTGCACCTACCACCTCTCTCACTAGAGACAAAGAACAAAAACCCTGTCCTCCAGAAGTGGGGCTGGAAGCTCGCCCTCTCAGCTCTTCCCTCCCCCCTGGAGATCTACAGCTGCATTCCATCCTTGATGGGCGTCTTTCTGGCTGCCTAGGTGCTACATTATCACCTTCCATTGAATTGTAAATCCTGGCAGCTAGGACTGCAAGCCCCTTCTGGGTTACTGTGGTTCAGGCTTTGCAATGCTACTAGGCCTAAACTGTACATATTCATGACAATTCTGAACAGGCACACAGAGACTCGGGGAGTAAGCCCCTGGGGGATAATGGGGGCTTGCTTCTGTTGGGGCATGCAGAGGCTTGGAGCATAGGGCTCAGATCCTGGCTCCAACTTCCAAGGAATAAGTCCCAGGAGTATAAGGGGTCTTATATCTGGGTAGACATAGCTGGACTTAAGGCTACAATCCTGTCCACACTTTCCTGGGAGTGTATTCCTTTGATTTTAATGGGACTTAATGATGAGTATACGGGCATAAAATGAGCTCCAATGAGTGCAAGCCAGTACAGATACACCAGCCCAATCACCCGCAACAATCTCCTCCCAGGCACCTGACCTCCTCCTTGTTAATACTTCATCAGTTCTGGAGGATATTTAGAGGCATATGGGGAGCCCCTGGCCATCTCGGATTGCTTACAGCATACACTCCATCTATGTGGGAGCTGCTTTGAAAGCTGCCTGGCCAGGCTTCAGCACCCAAGGAATGGGGCAGAGTGGATGGGGCATTTAATATGAGAGTATAGCATTTAATATTATGTTTTCCCTAGGCATCAGCAGGGCATTTAGTAACTCGGTTGGTGGGCATGCCGCCCTTGCTCCTTGAGAGAGGAGATATGTGTGCCGCCCCTACGCCTTTAAGTGGCATTCTATTACCAACCTGCTTAACAGGCATGCTACCCCTTCTCCTTAGGGGAGGACGATGATCTGTTACCAGGCTGCCTAATGGGTGTGCTTACCCAACTTCTGTGGGGGTGGTGGTGTTCTGTCAACAATGTGCTTACCAGGAGTACTGCCCCTACTCCTTTCAGAGAAGAGGGGTGTTCTGGTGCAGACCCACTTAGTGGGCATAATGCCACTAGGCCTTTGGAAGAGGGGAGGTTTCTGTTAACAACCTGCGTAGCCGTTTCTCCTTAGAGAGGGGTGATGTTTCGTTACCAGCCCACTTAATGGGTGCACTGTCCCGGCTCCTGGGGGAGGGGCAATGTTTGGTTACAACCTCCCTTACGGATTTGTGGCCCCTTCTTCTTTGAGAGGGGGCGTTCTATTAGCAACCGTTTAATGGGTGCTCTGCCCCCACCCGGGAAAGGGGTAATGTTCTGTCGACCAGTATTGCACGGTTCACTTCAGTGACTCTGGTGTTCCGGGCATTCCCCAATCTGTGGGGGAGCAGCGTTGGAGGGGATGCCTTGCTATAACCTCTCTGCTTTCATCTTGCAGGACGCTGTGGTGGCCCAGGGTGCGTGTTAAGCTGCAGCAGCAGCAGCAGCAGCAGGGATACTTTGCATTAACATCTCTGCTTTCATTTTGCAGGACACTGTGGTAGCCCTGTACGCGTATTAATCTGCGGCCACTCCATGATCTTTTTGGGCCCGAAAGAGTGCGGCTGCAACCCCCCTCAGATCGCACTTGGGCCTCAGCCCGGCAGTGCAGGTCGCTTGGTTAGCCAAGAAGGGGATGAGATGGGGTCAGCTGCTGCCCGCGTTGATGAAGTTACTGAATGTGAACTGCCCACCGGACGTTTTGGGTGCTCCACCTGGGCGAGAATGACCTTTGCAGGAGGTCTGGTCTGGCTCTGATGAGCAGAGCCCGTGAGGACAGCAGCATCCTTATGCGTTGGCTGCCTGGTACCGTCTTGGGCTGGTCGGACCTCTTGCAGCGTTGTGGATGTCGAAGGGCTTTCTGCTGCACTAAGATTGAAAGGATGCACAGGAAAATCACCAAGGACATTGGTGGCTTGGTGTCTCGCGCTGGTGGCAGCGTGGTAATGCATCTTGCAATTGTGTTCTCGCTACCTCACCTGTACAGGGGTGATGTGTGTTCATTTGTCGGAGAAAGGTGCAGGCATCTTCCTTAAGGACCTGCAGGACGGCCTTAAGTCGCTTCTGCCCCTGTTTGGGAGCAGGAGGGGGTCAAGCGCTAGGCTGACCCCTCCTTGTGGCAGGTGGTGCGGGTTAGGAGGCGTGAATGGGACTTTGGCATGCACCTTCAGGCGGCATAGGCAGGGCAGAACCCTATTTCAGTCCTCAGGGGCTTGGCGGCATGAGGACGTAGACGGGGCCCTGGGCCGGGACCGCGGGGCACACCTCAGAGGCTCAGCGGCTCGAGGTGGTGCAGTCTGCAGTCCGGCTGCCTTCCCCTTAAGGGATAGACATGGATGAGACGCGCCGTCCCAGCAGCGGGGCGCGACTTGGAGTCGGGTGTATGCCCGCCTGGGGGCAGAGGTTTCTGGTACCGCCCAGAGGTCCCTCCCCGCACCACAGGGGCTTTAGCTGCCTTGGATGCTGCAGGTCTCAGCCTCTGCTTCTCTTGGTAACATGAAATAAAGTTGCCCTTTCTCCCATATCTGTTGTCTCGAGTGTTCATTGGACAGTGCGGAAACAAAGAAGTCTTCTACAGGTACGCTTTCAAAGTCAAAGTCAAGTGACATTGCAGGGTCGCTGTGACATGTTTGCAGGATTCTTCACTGATAAAGTAATTCTTATCCATTCTGACCTGGACTTCACATTGAGCGTAAGTTCAGTTGCTGTGCCTGTGGCATCTTTATTTTTGGATAACTCTCAGATTTTCATGCCAGAGGATGTGAACAGATTACTTGGAGAATTGCAGCCAATAACGCACCCCCCCCCCCCAGTCCTTGCCCTTTCTGGCTGCTAAAAGAGGCCAGAGTGGGACTAGCCAATTGGGTGATGGAGGAAGTCAATGCTTAATTTAAAAAATCATTCAGCACCATTGTTGAAACATCTTGTTGACTTAGGAAATTATATACCAATCTCTAAAATATCTTTTTCGGGGGAAGGCACTTGAGCATGTAATGGAAAACCAACTTGGTCTTTTTCCAGATGAAACTGATTATCTTCATCAATATCAGTCTGGGTTCTAGATATCTAATGGCCCAATCCTACACACCATTCACAGCAGCAGAACTCATGCGGTTGTAAATGGTATGGCTTCAGTGTAAATCCCTGCTAACTGGGTAAGAGGCACTTTTTCAAGTGGGTGCTCCTCTGTTAGTTAGCAGGGGGAGAGTAACTGGCCCTCCTCACCCCAGCAGTGTCTTTTCTAGTGGCTGTCTGCTGGTGTTCTTTTGCATCTTTTTAGATTGTGAGCCCTTTTGGGACAGGGAGCCATTAGTTATTTGATTTTTCTCTGTAAACCGCTTTAATAATAATAACAGGTATTTATATACCGCCTTTCTTGGTCTTTATTCAAGACTTTATTCAAGGCGGTTTACATAGGCAGGCTTGTTTAAATCCCTTATTAAATAGGGATTTTTACAATTGAAAGAAGGTTCTTTCTTTCAAGAACCACTACATTCAGGTGTTTCATTCCGATCTGGCTTCACATTCTGGCCTCCATCCTCCCACGCTCAGAGCAGATGGAATAGCTCGGCTTCAGCTTGTCAGCTGCTTCAAGTTCGCACGGTGCCGGTGGCCTCGAACTGGCGACCTTGTGGATGTTATCTTCAGGCAGACGGAGGTTCTACCCTCTAGACCAGACCTCCTGCTTTGTGATCTTTTTGTTGAAAAGCGGTATATAAATAATAATATATTATATTATTAATAATAATTATTATTAATATAATTAATAATAATAATACTGCACTGCTGCTGAGAATGAAGCAACTGCCAGCAGACAATGGCCCACCCAAGCCCCCCTTCCTCTCTGCTCCTTCCCCCCTCCATGCCTCCTCCCTGCCCTCTGCCCACCTCCCCCAACCTGGAGTGCTTGCCCCCCCCGGCTCACCCCACACCCCCACTCACCTCTCCACCACCAGGCAGTCTGGGTGACCACTGGGTGGGGAAACAAGGGCCTAGCTCCGGAACTAGCCCTGCGTTAAGGGCTCACAAACATGCTTTATGGCATGTTTGCAACAGTGAGCACCAACAGTGAGTCAGCGCGCAGGGCTCTCGATCGGGCCCTAAGTCAGGAGGACTTGGTGCTTTCAGTACCCATAAAATCCCTTTTGCTGTACAAAGGTAATGAAAAATAACAAGATGATGGAACTTCCAAATCTATTTGCAGTGTCATGGCTGACTGCACATGGCAATAAGAAATCTGTAAAATTGCTAACATTCCTTAGATGAAAGCAAATGTTTGCAAGTCTTTGGTGAGTGATACAGAGTAATATAGAGGTTTCTTACACTTAACTGCTTCTGTCACTATTCATAAACTAATTTATTAGTCTTGTGGTAAAGATAGAAGTGTTATACATCTAATTGCGGACTTTGTAAATGTGTGAAAGTTTGAGGAAGTAATTAATCATAATCAAAGGAATATGTATCAAATGGGTGTATTTGCATGATTACAGCCGGGGGTGGGGAGAGATGGAATATGATATAGAGTTTGACACTGAGAAAGGTTCTGGGCAATGCTTCTCTGAATTTTTCTCTCTGAGCCCAAATTGGATGTGGGACTTGAATTATATGAGCAACAAGCAGAGAAGTTTGGCAAGACTACATGGGTCAGTGAAATGGTAGCTCAATAGTAGCACAATGAGAGGGCAATTGTTTCCCTCATTCCCTACTCCAACTATTACTAAGTATGTGTAACTAAAAGAATTGCCCTGCTTATCCCAACTTCCATTTCTCTTCCCTTTGTCAACTGACTTCCTGGTGCCAATAGTTCTAATTGTTATTTTTTGACCTCTTACACTGGATTGGACATTCCTTATAGCTGATGCTGAAAATATGGAGACTTCCAAAAGTAAGTTTCTCAGTGCATCAATGCAGGGTTCAGAATGAAGAAATGGCTCTCAGAACTGGGGTGAATGCAGACCTGAGTCCATTTGTTTATCTGAGACGGCAATTTTTACTCTAGATCTGCTTGCAAGCATTTGAGCAAAGTAGCACTTGCTTTTTCAAGGGCCCCCAATTCAATAGTCAGTTGCAGTTTGGAAGGCAATTATTAAGGTCTCTTTCAAGGCAGAAGGTGTTGCAGTACCCATTTTATTCTATTCAGCATTCACCCAAGTCAAGCAGAATGATCCCAAACCAGCCCTGAGGGAAGCAACCATCCACTGCAGATTTCAGGGCTTTGTTCCATACAGTCTATGATTTGTTTACCATCAGTTCAAGGAGTGATGAATCAGTGCAGGGGTTTTCAAACTCTCTAGGAGTTTGAGAACCAGGGTACGTACTTACGGGGGAGGACTGGCATGGAGGGGCATGTCCCAACGGCGCTACAGTGATTGCGGTGCCATGGGCATCCAGGCACATTTACACATACTTGGGGGACTGTGCAGCCCCTCTGGAGAGTCCTCAAGGCTCGCAGCCCCCTCTGCGAGCCTCCCCACCGCTGCAGCGGGCTGGAGTCGCAGCCCATTTCTGGTTTTGGAAGTTCCGTGCCCTGCAGCTCTGATCACAAACTAGAAGTGGGCTCTGACTGCAGACTGGAGCCACTGCAGCGGAGGGGTGGCTCGCGGAGAGGGCTGTGAGCCTTGAGGACCCTCCACGAGGCTGTAAAGTCCCCCCAGATATGTGTAAATATGCCTGGGTGCCAGCAGCACCACTATTGCTGTGTTGCCATCAGGGTACCCATTTATGGGTCACTCCTCTTAAGGGGAAAGTGACCCTTTTAGGTTCCAATGGTGGGTCATGACCCACCACTTTGAGAACCACTGTGTTAGTGTATTTTGTGACCTGTAAACCAGATCCTGTTATGGGGACCTTTTTGACATTTGGAAGACCACTGAAGAGTCTTCAAGTGCCTGTAAGTGGGCAGAGAACCACAAAGTTACAACCAGGAGAAATGGACTAAAACTGTGGGAGTGCAAATGAACTATTCAAAGAATTACGGTGGTTAATTGTGAGAACATCTGCAAAAATATCATTACACTGAATAATAGAGTCAGACAATTATAGTCCAATCCAACCCCCTTCCCCTCCCCCCCGTCGGATCTAGCATTCTGGTGGCAGGGTGAACTTTATGGCCATTGGAACTGTGTGCTTCCAGAATGCTGCTGGAGAGGCCAGAGCAGCCCTGTGCCTGGTGGCGGGAAAAAGAGTGCCCACTGACAAAAGAATAGGGAGGAGCGGGTGGAATGGGGAGAGTAATGGAGTGGTGACACCTGGTGTGGGTGACTTGTGCAAGATGCTATCCCCTCTGATAACAGCTGGCATGCTGCCTTTCAGGGATGGGTGAACCCAGCGTGACTTTGAGTCAAGTCATGAGTCTCCCCTCCCCCGTGACTTGGCTCGAAAACGAGTCCTAACTGGCAGACTTGCTGAGTCACTCAGAGCAATTTGGCTACTAGAAGACTTGAGTCATGAGTCTTTTCGATACATGTGTCATGTGCAACTCGGCAGAAAAAAATGGAGCTGCTGCCAGGGTGTGTGTGTTGGAGTTCTCATTTAATATTCCCCTGCTGTTCCCATCCCTTCTGTAAACAAGGAGGGAGGGGATGGGATGGACTGCATGAGAGCAGGGACAGAAGTGGCAAGAGGCAGGAGAGTCACGTGCAGCGGCTGGGAGGCTTACCAGTGTGACCCAATCCTTTGCAGCTCTACTCAGAAGTAGTCCTATTCACGCTAGTTGTTCAATGAGGCTTCCTCCTCCCAAGTAACAACAGAGCCTAAAGGAGCCATGTGGTTGGAAAGAGTGATCTCTGTGAACCACCTCTCCCTCTCTGGGCTTCTCCAGCCAATTCCAAGGCAAAACCCCCTTGGGCTCCTCCTGCCCTCTCTCATCCAAAGAAACAAATCAGACTGCCCAACCTTAATCCAATGACCATTGGTTCCTTCAGAGATGGACAAGAGAGCCCACTCTCACCTCCACTCCTCCTGCTCGATGCAAAAGCAAAACATTAACCTTTTCCTGCCTCCTGCTTGGAACTTGCCTGCTGCTTGCTCAGTCTGAATGATGGTCCCACGAGGTCTTTCATGCTCCAAAAAATGTAAACAAGCACATCCAGACAAAGAAAGACTTGAGTCTGCATGCATGGGGATTGAGTGCTAAGTCAGTGGCCTTGGACTCAAGTCAATGCCTGAGTCATCAATGCAGGTGACTCAAGTCTGCATGAGTCAGCGAAAAACACATGTTTTGCGACTCGGACTCAAGTCATCTGACTTGAGTTCCCATGCCTTTCCCCTTCCTCTCCTTGGACTTGTACCGGTTAAAGAGCTGAGAGAATATATTTGTGAGTGGGAGGCTGTTGGGAAAATATTTTCCCTAACCTCTCCCAAGCCTCCTGATTCTCCACCCCCCCCCCTACCCTGGTAAAATGAGCACACACAGTCTTGGCAGAGCTACATTGGCAGAGAGGAAGGATAGGATTGGGCTGTTAATGTTTTCTTTCTTTAAATGTACACATCTTCAGACATGTCTGAGTTTTAGATTGATGGGAAAGAAGAAAAACAAGATACATCCAACAAAGCAAAAAGCATGGATCTTTTCTTCTGCATACTCATTTCTTTTCAAGTCATATTTTCTATTGTGCTAACAAGCAAAAAAATAGTTACATTAAATTTCCCAGACTGGTTTGTCTGCTTTGCCTTCTGTTTTGGCTATTGTAGCTGATGCTTTTCATTTCAATGAAAAGAACCAACACGTGCATTCCTTGGTGTGCCCAGATAGCTTCCCTCCATTGAAACGAATGGAAATGCATAAGATGTCCATTTGTGCATTTTTCTACCCAGTCTCTAGGCAACCTCCTCAATGGAATAGGAGTATTAAAAATAGTTGCAATCAATATTCTCAATGATATCAACAATTTTGTAAAACCATTTTCCAAAATGAATATATTCTGCTCAGCATAAGACTAAGAAAATTTAACATACTTGTCCCTTTGTATAGCAAGATCACTCGTCTCTTGGGCTAACAGAATCCAAATTATACCTTGTCTTAAAGAATATCTGTTTCTGTCTTTAAGAACTAACTGCATGAAACCTAAAGTGTATAAGCCTATCAATAGGCCTTTGATAACTTTCCTAAGTACGGTTCTCTTAAAAAAAATTATACTTGCACTTTAATTATTATAGATTTTTATTTTTTTCATGGGAATAACCTGAGACAATAGAATTACTATCCATCATTATTATCTTTCTTCTTTGTACATTATTCCCAAGATAATTATGCTGGCATTGACTGTATTTAAATTTCTATTAAGCTCTTCATTCTTATCGACCATTCCTATCTTCAGCAATGAAAAATGGTAGCTACTGAAATTGAAATAAAAGCAAGCAAATTAATAATTGTGCTTTTTAAGATACATAATGAGATGGTGCATGAAAGCAGGCAGCATTCAAACGAAACTAGGCTACCTGAACTGTAATAATAATAAGAAAAGTTCTTTCCTCTTCTGTGTCTACATTTTGAATATTACAAAAGTGTACCTCCAAGTGAAGGCTGCAAACTGTACACACTTATCTAAGAGCACATCCCATTGAAATAAATGGGGTGTACTTCTGAGCAGACAGGTATCAGCCTATGCTGCATGAGATCTGCTGCACAACACCAAGAGTCATCCAGCCATCCATTTACAATTTATGGCCAGCTGAATTCATCTATGAAGCTCAAAAGAAGGGAATGAAAGCTCCAGTGCTACCCCCCTATTTGTTTGCCATATCTGGTTATCAGAGGCCTACTGCCTCTGGACCTCATGTACGCCTCTGTTTTGCTCCCACCACCCAAAATGGCTCCAAAAGGGAGGGAGGGACGGGCTGCTTGCCCAGTGCATTTAGTCGCCTGCGAAACTTAGTGCTTTGCACCCCCTCTGGTGCAAAGACACCACTGGTGCCTACTGCACTTCAGAGAGTGGTGTAGTGTCATGGCTAAGAGCTGAACCTGGGATTCAGGACTTCTCCAGTTTGAATCTTGCTTCTACCATGAATTCACTTGACATCGCCAATCACTTTGACAAGCCTCTCCCTTTCAGCCTCAGCAATAATAGGGAGTAATAACAGTCACCTTACACTGGTTATTGAAAGGATTGCATCCAACTGATAACAGATGTGAAGTGCTTAAAATGCACTATATAAATCCTGAGCATTCATTGTGCTTTTCCTTCTTAGGAAAGAAGAAGAGGAAGAAGAAACTTGTTCCTAATTTTGTTTTTTGGGGAAATGTTAAATATTTTTATTGTTGATGTTTTGGTTCTAGTTTTTTAATTGTCTGTAGCCTTGTTTTCAATTTTATGAATTTTGTACAGGGCCGGCTTTAAGCCAGTTAGTCCAATTGCTCCCAGCTGGGCCCTGTGCCTAAGAAGGCTTTGGGCTAGGGTAAAAATTTAAAGAAAATTAATATTTTTACTAAATCATTTCACAGTCACTAAAATAAATGGTTTTGTAGCTACTTCCTTTTCAAAGGTAATTTACACATTTTGTAGGCTTACATATATGCAAGTTTACATTCTAGTGTACTTAGATCCATTTGGTCCATTAACTCACATGCACCCTTTTAAGCACATGTTTTGATTGCTTTCCATTCTACAATAAAGATATAAAGTCTATAATAAATTTTATTTGTATCTTTAACATTCTACAACCCTTCGCTGTGAACCTTGGGCACCACAAAAAATGTTTCCAATTGGGCCCCACAGCTCCTAAGGCCAGCCCTGATTTTGTAAGCCACCACGGGTGCCCCAGTTATCAGATGAAAAGGCAGTGTATAAATATTTTACATAAATATGAGATCTCTTACTAACAAACTGGGGAAAACTTTTCATTGTATCCATACTTCCACACAGCACAAATATATATTTATTGCAGAACATGCAAAGGTTGGAGAGTAAATTGGTTATTTTTTGTGTTTGCTTTGATAACCTAATGAACACTTTCTCTTCTCTCCCACTAGCTATGGTTTCTGGAAAAAAGTAATAATAAATGACACGCTATGCCTTCATTAAACCAACAAGCAAATTCCTCCTTCTGATATCTTATTAGCATTTCCAATTTAGAATACACAAATTGCCTTTCACTAAGGTCACCATGAGGACTGATTGAGTGAGGAAGCTAATTATGTGAACAAAGGTTTAATATTTTTGACAGATAAGATAGAGCCACGAAATATAGTGCAGTGTATAAAAATACAAGTTGATCACATTTACATTTTTGCCACTAGGCTGCCAGGTACACGGGTACCATTAGAAAAGCCACTTGAAACACTCCAATTCAACTAGCAGGAAGTCATTTCAGATGCCATAGGCCCAGGTGATCTAACCCAATCTCATAGCATATATTGAACAGAACTTTGCCCTGCACTGGATGAGATCAGGATTCCACTCAGATACATTTAATGGAAGAACTGTTGGCTTTCGGAAGGGATTCTATGAAATGCCTGGCAAATTAATTTTATAACTCCTAAGACCTTTTGGAAATAAAGCAAGAGGCAACCATGGAAAGAATATCACAGTGATTAAATCTTGCAATTTGCTTTATGCTTACCCAGAGAGGCTTTGAACTATAAACGTGTCTTTAACTGCTAATAGTTATGGAGTGTAACCATATATGTAATTTCTAATTACCTTTCAAATAACTAATTAAGGTTATCTATCACTGCTTAAAGTTAAAAAAAAAAAGTGTTAAGGTGAGCATAGTTAACTCTAGTACATAAAATGAATAGTCTTCTCATGTCTAGGTTAGTTGGATAATGGCAGATAAAAATAGGGTCAAAGTTAATCCTAGCAAATTTGGTGGTATGCCCAAAGACCTTCCTCATATCCCCCAGTTGCTTCTTCCTCTATTATTACAATGAGAAGCGAGGAAACACTGGAGCCTGTAATAGTATCATAAGAAGCCCTGCCAAGGGCCTATTCTATAGTCCAGTTTCTGTATCTCACAGTGGCCCACCAGATGCCTCTGGGAGCACAGAGAATATAAGATACATATGTATCCTGTTACCACTTCTTTCATCTGGCATTAAGAGATAGATAAGCTACCTCCAACACCTCGATGTTGCATGGAGTCATCATGGCTTGTAACCTATGATCAATATTTTCTCCATAAATCTGTCCAATTCCCTTTTAAAGGCATTTAGACAGATGCCATCACCACGTCCTATGGCAAGGAATGCCACAGATTAATTATGCATTAGATAATATTTACTTTTGTCTGTTCTGACTGTCCCACCTGTCTATTTGAGTGGATGTCCCTTGGTTCTGGTGTTGTGTGAGAGTTGGTGTTGTTTCTGGTGTTGTGTCCCTTAGTTCTGGTGTTATTTCTGGTGGGGCAGGAGGTCTGGTCTAGAGGGTAGAGCCTCCGTTAGCCCAAAGATAACATCAGAAGGTCGCCCATTCGAGGACACCGGCAGCTCCCTGAACGGCTGAGAATGGCGAGAACTTGAAGTAGCTGACAAGCCGAGCTGAGTGATTCCACTTGCTCTTGGTGTGAGCAAGAAGTGTCTTGGCTGCCCTCCATGTGAGAGATGGAGCTGTTTGTCAGCCTGTGTGGGAGAACTGGAGGCCAGAAGTGAGACCAAACCAGGAAGATCCATTCTGAAATGTCGTTGGTTCTTAAAAGAGAGAACCTCTATGATTGTAAAAATCCCCTTGAGGGATTTAGAGAGGTTGTCCAGAGGTTGAGGCAGGAGGTCTGGTCTAGAGGGTAGAGCCTCCATTAGCCTGAAGAAACATCAGAAGGTCGCCAGTTCAAGGACACCGGCAGTTCCCTGAAGGGCTGAGAATGGCGAGACCTTGAAGCAGCTGGCAAGCCCAGCTGAGTGTTTCCACCTGCTCTTGGTGTGAGCAAGAAGTGTCTTGGCTGCCCTCCATGTGAGAGATGGAGCTGCTTGTCAGCCTGCGTGGGAGAACTGAAGGCCAGAAGTGAGACCAAACCAGGAAGATCCATTCTGAAATGTTGTTGGTTCTTAAAAGAGAGAACCTCTATGATTGTAAAAATCCCCTTGAGGGATTTAAAAACGCCTGCCTATGTAAACTGCCTTGAATAAAGTCAGAGGAGTAGTCCGATGATCAGAAAGGGGATATATAAATACCTTGTTGTTGTTGTTGTTGTTGTTGTTGTTTTGATCTATTCCTCTCTGGGGCCAACCTTAGGGAATTTGACCCATTTGGCCAAATCAGACCCCACGCATGAAAGGCCTCCTACACTGGGGCAGTGAGTGGAGCACCCACAAATTCAGCCAGCACCTCACTCTGGCATGAGTAGCATGATTCCTTTTATGGGTTGGCACCCATGGTGAGTTAAATCTGCAGGTGTGGATAAGGAGGGCCAACCCTATATTCTATTTTCAGGGAGTAAAAGGCAATTATTTTTAAATTGCCTTTTAAAAATTCTTTAACTTTTTAAAGAAGTTTGACGCACAATCAACCCACAATGTCCTACAGCCAATATGCTGCAATCACTTCAAGGTAAAAAAAAAAAAAAAAAAGCTATCATTATATTTATGAGGGTAACCAATTAAACAGTGTACTTGAAATCCATTCAATTATAACAATGAATACAATTAGAAATATTAACAGCAAAAATAATCACCAACTGACAGCTTGAAACAGATAGGATAAGACAATTATGAAAATGAAATGCAAACCATGGTCTCAGCTGGGCTCACCGAGGGTGCAATCCTAACCAACTTTCCAGCACCAGGGCAAGGGCAATGCAGCTCTGAGGTAAGGGAACAAACATTCCCTTATCTTGAGGAGGTCTCCATGATGCCACCCAACTGCAGGATGCAGCACACGGCCCATTGGCACAGCTATGTCAGTGTGGGGAAGCTGGTTAGGATTTGGGTCTAAAAAATCAGTAGGTATCATTTGACTGTCAGTCTTCTGTCACTATGGAGATAACTTGGTACTTTCTATACATCACCTCAGGCTTCAATATATTGTTACACGGTTCATGCCAAGGAAGGAGTGTGGACAGCAGCAGAGACTGCCCCGTCCCAGGCACAAAAGCACTTACATGGGGCTACTTGTTTCTGTTCCAGAGATTAAGCTGGCACAGATCCGAGTAGACCCACAGTGGTTGCCCTGGGCTCAACACGAAGCAAGGGAACAAACACTCCCATACTTCAAGGAGACCTCCAGCTGCCCCCTTCCCCATGGGATTCAGGAGCAGCTGTTTCAGTGTTGCTGGACCAAGGAATGGATAACCCTGTTAGGATTGGGCTGTTACTGTTATTTAGGCAGTAATCCTATACACACTTACCTGGGAGTAAGTCCCATTTACCTTAATGGAACTTCTGAGTAGACATGGATAGGATTGTTCTCTTAGACTCACCATAAGGACTAACCACTGTTTTCCTAGTATCTTATTATTCAAGCTAAAAAATTGCGTGGGAGTAGATTAGCAGCCCCACTGAAAGTACATGCCAGATAGATACTGTTACCACTTTTGAAATTGCAGTGCTCCAAGTAAAAATAATGGATCAGGGAGATAAGTCAACAACACAGCTTTCCAGAGGGGCTCTGTCATAGATGGTTGGCCCACATTTCATCCCTGAGTCTGATTAGGAAAAGCTTTTGAATGGTACACCCTCTGAAGTGTGTTTCATCCACTGGCGTTGTTTTTCTTACATTTTGCTCCTAGGATTGTTTCCAACATTGTAGCATCTCAAACAAAATCATGTCTCAAGTATTCAAAGTAGTATGAATTTCCCTGAAGAAAACTGTAGCCTTACAGATTGTGAATACCAAGGTGGGTGTAAAAGCATAAAAACCAAAACAAGGCATATATTTTAACTCTAAGACCAGAGCTGGGGACTCTTTAAGTTTTTTTTTTTTTTTTCAAAATCTATGATCTGTGCACAATAAATGTTTGTAGCTATCTGTTGCCACTCCCTTGCAACTAGCATTTTGAGGTAGCCCTGCTTCTAAAACCAGGAGGTTGCACATACCCATCACGGTTTGTAATCTGTGATGGACTTTTTTGTGATGGTCCCTTTTTAAAGGCATATAGGCCAGATGCCATCACCACATCCTGTGGCAAGGAGTTCCACAGACTAAATACACTAATTATGATTAGAGGTGTTTGAAAACAGTGCTATTTATTTTTCTCAGAAGTAAGCCCATTGTGTTCAATAAGGCGTAGTAGGCTGTTTTCCTATCTTACTCACTGAAAACAAACTCTAGATATAATTTGATTGTCATAGGGCTTTATGCCCAAAAATGGAAAAGATCCAAGGAGCCTCTGGGAAGGAAGGTTGATGAGAGTCTCATGCTTCCAGAATGGATGAGGTGTGAAGGGCTTCACAGCTGCTAAGCTGGAGAGATTTCACAGCAAAGCCAGGATTGGTTGCCTCAGTGGAAAATATAAGAGTCAAGCCCTATGGAGCCAGCAGATGAAAGAAAGAAAGATGAAAGGGAAAATGTGCCTCACAGACTATGCCTGAAGAAGCATGTTTAGATGCAGAGGAAAGATAAGATGAGACCAAGAGAGCTGGGAGGCCTTTTGAAAGAGAATGCTGCATCAAAAGGCCCCCAAGCTCACATATGAAGCTTGAAGATGTGGAACTGCCTCAGTTTAGTCATCTAAGACCCAAATCCTAACAAACTTTCCCGCACTGACATAGCTGTGCCAGTGGGGTATGCGCTGCATCTTGCAGTTGGGTGACTGTCACAGAGACCTCCTCGAGCTAAGGGAATGTTCCGTTACCTCAGAGTTGCATTGCCCTTGGTGCTGGAAAGTTGGTTAGGATTGTGCCCAAAATCAGTACTGTCTACACAGGCTGTCTTCATGTTTGAGAGGGAGGTCTTTTCCAGTCCAAACCTGTAGACACTGGAGACTGCACCCACGGCCACCTTCATACTTAATATTTGATCTACCACTGAACTAAGGTCACATTCTCTCTCTCTCTCCCCCTTTTTTTAAATCAAGAATTTATAGAAGGCCACAGCTGCTCCTCTGATTCCAATAAATTGCTGTATCTGAATCTGAGACACAGAACCCTTCCAGCTGGACAGCTAGTTGGAAAGGCAAATGCCACAGCAAATAAGAGCTCGTAAATTCTTCACTAGCCACACATGCAAGTACGACTTTGGAGATTTTCATGCAATTTCATTTGCTTTCCCTGTTTCTCCTAAGCAGGCAACCAGAACCTATGACCACAATGATACAAACCAAAAAGAATACACTTCTTAAGCCATTTTTATTGGTATTATTAGAGATAAACCTTTAGTAAGGCCATACAAATTAAATCTGCAGCATAGAAACTCTGGGGAAGATAATGCGCTAGATCTGCAGAGGAGGTCAGTTTTGGATTAACAGATCAGTGACGGTGTGAACCTGGGCCTTTTTTGTGATTGAATTTGTTGCCTTTTAAAATCATATTTAGCCATCTTTAGCCATTACTACTGCTTCACATAAATTTCAACATCTGGTTTAAACTTGGCTCTTCAAAGGGGTATTTGGTGCTGGCTGAAGGTGATTGGATTTTATTTCTTTTGTTGCTGTCATGGCTGCTTTGATGCATTTTTAAAAAATTATTTTATTTTAATAGTTGTTAACATTTTAAATTATTTATTTATGTATTGAAAGTTTTCTATCCCATGCATTTCTCTCCCAACAGGGAGGTACTCACACTGATTTCTAACAGAATGATAAAATACAGTCAAAATAACCACACCAAACAAAAGAAAGCAAAAGCAAAAACAAAAATACAGCAGTAATCTAAAACAGGGGTATCCAAACTTTGACAGGAGGGCAACATCATCTCTCTTGACAGTGTGTTGGGAACCAGGAAACCAATCATTATTTATTTATTTGATTTGTAATTCACCTTTCTCCCCGAAGGGCACCCAAGGTGGCTAACAACATTTTAAAATAATAAAATACATTAAAATACATTAAAAAAAATATAAAAACAGCCATAAAATAGATAAAAAGCAACCAGCAGCAATAAAATCAGCAGTAAAAAAAAAATTAAAAGCAGCCATCAGGCATCAAAGGCTTGCTAGAATAAAAAAAAACAAAGAATTAATTTACATTTAAAATTTGAATACATTTACATAAATTAATATATTAGAGATGGAACTTACATGTATGAATGAAGGTCTCATGATAGCTCAAAACCTGTAAAAGCCCTTGTGCAAAACAAGGCTGGCCTTTCCTTTGCTGCCACTGCTGCTTCACAGACATGAAACACTAAGCAGCAGAGGGAGCCCTTGGCCTGCAGCTTGCATGAGAGAGACAGCAGTTGGCCCTCGCGCTGAGTGCAGTCGCATCGGACCAGTGCGGGCTGCAGCTGGTTTGCTGTTGGTGGGCCAGTGGTGGACCAGAGTTAGGGTTAGGATTGCGCCCTTAGTGTCTTAATGTACAGGTGAATGCATTTATTTTTGTCGGTTTTATGATATGGTTTAATGAATTTGACACACTCACATTCTAAGATAGTGTAGTGTACATATTTACTATACTTTGAACCCATTCCTTGGTATGTCTACTCAGAAGTATTTCCCATTATAGTCAGTTGCAGTTTTCTACTCATGATGCATGGATGTTATAGTGAACAGTGTCCCTGAGTGGCTCCTGTAGTCATCAGCTGCATTAGTAACCAGTTGCAGACCTACCATAAGGTCCGATGGGACAAAAGCCCCAAGCCTGAGGCACTAGGGCCCCGCAGAAGCCTCTCTGAGGCTCCCAATGGGGCAGAAACAATTTATAGCATCAGGGAACCTCAGAGAGGCTTCCCCGACATGGGTGGAGGTCACGTGAGGCTCTGTGAGGTTTGTGGGGGCAGATTTTTGTGGGGGGGGCAATAGCCTATGGGGGGCGCCACTGTGGACTTTTGCCCCGGGCACGGGGCTGGGGAGGTCACTGCTGTCAGCAACAGCTTCATAGAACATCAATGGTAGCTTTTTTAATAATTTAAAAAGTGTACCAGTGTGGGGCATAATTGGAACTGGAGCCATGGTGGGGTTGATGTTGAATGTTTTGACCTATTTAAGGACTTCTCTGGCACTATTTTTTTAAACAAAGAATTGGGCCTGCACATGTATGGAATGCAATGTGTGATTTAGGCTCTACAAGTTCCATCTCCTTTCCATCTAGTAATGACTAACACATCCTATACCCTTGCTTTCTTCCTCTGATAGCACATACTGATATTGCCCCATTCTCAGAATTTTTTGCCTGCATGCTCATTCTCTCTCTCTCTCTCTCTCTCTCTCTCTCTCTCTCTCTCTCTCTCTCTCTCTCTCTCTCTCAGTCCCTCTGCTTGTTTCTGTAGACTTCCTGGCATCTCCGAAACCAAGTCCCTAAATATCCATTGCCCCAAGAATATCTTAGGGCCCAATCCTATTCAATTTTTCAGTGCAGCCATGCCAATAGGGCGTGCGCTGAATCTTGTGGTGGAGAGGCAGTCACAGAGGCCTCCTCAAGGTATGGGAACATTTGTTCCCTTACCTCTGGACTGTATTGCAGCTGCACTGGTGCTGGAAAGTTGGATAGGATTGGACCCTTAGACCTCTAGTGCTGTGGAGCAATACCTCCGTTTCCAATTTCATCTGTAGCATTAGAAGCTTTACCTTTATAATTCAGCAAAATAACCTTGCACTCAGATGGTGAAATATATACACCTATAATATTTCTTCTACAGCCAAGATGCCGTCACATAAAAATAAGGAATTATAATGAAAATGTCAAGTTACCTTTAACTATTGGGGTGTGAATATCATCGAAATAACAAGCATAGGTGCATGTTTACCATGTTTCCATGGATGCATTTTTCAGGTGCAGAATGGCAAATATAATTTGAAAATTTTTACGGCTGCACACTTAAAAAAATTCATTATCATTCATCTCTTCTCTCGTTCCACGTATAAAAATACTCATGGAATTTATTAGTGATTCTACCCTTTGTGGCAAAGAATGGGAGATAACGTAGCATAACACATTTGGTTCCTGATTTACTTATAAACTGTCTATTAATCCAGCAATTACATAAAATCTTAAATGATCCTTTTATGCATGATGAAACTAATAGTTATAGTATAGTATAATAGTTAGTATAATACTAAGTTATAGTATAGTATAATAGTTGTCCTTATATAGCAAGAGATGAGTATGCACACCCCAACTGTCATATAGACATTTCACTAGCTTGCCGGAAAATCTTTACGTATAGGGTCTTCTTTCCAATCTCTTTTTTATATATGTTACTATTTCAATGTTACTACTACAGCAGGGAAATAACAATTTTTAAAAAGGCTTCTATTGTCCACAGCCTTCAGAATGTTAAGATCCTTATCACAAAAGAAAGTAGTGTCTCTTCTGCACATCAGCAAACCTTTTCTAAAGGAACACCACTCTAAGGAAGAATTGGGCTGTGCTTTCCAAGGGAGAGACCATAGGCTGTAGTTAGTGCTAGAGACAGATTCAAATACCTGCTGGCATTCACATTTTCAAATGAAGAATGGCCCTTGCTCCTTTGTCCAAGTTATTTATTTAAAAGAATGTTAGGTCACCCTCTGAAAAATTTACCAGGGGGTAAAGGCAAAAATAAGAGCACCACATACAATAATATCACATAATAAGCACAAAATGGCCAAAGTACAACAGTGGGAAGTTTGCTAAAGAATCCGCAAATGTTTGCAACTATAGCAATACTTTGCACTTTCATCTGGTTGGGGACCAGAGCAGGGATGAAAATAAAAAATGGATGAATGTCAAAGAATAGCCTTCTTTAGCTTGCATATTAATTTTGGCCAGTGAAAAACATAAATAACTATACAATACATGCAAATGTGTTTGTCTAACCCAAATAAACAGAAATCAAAGAAAAATAAACATCAGAACATCAACAAACATTGTGGAAGGTTGGATGAAATCATGTGAAAGAAGACAGCATGCAGACAAAATTTGAAATGTGGTTATAATTGAAAGTGGTTGAAAGAGGAAAGTGATGAAAGTCAAGTAGCTGAAAGTCAAGGTATACCTGTATTCCTTGGTGCAACCTGTGAATTTTTGTACTGGGAACAAGCTCACCTCATTACACTGCATGGCTGGTCCAAGAACTCATGGCACCTGATGTGATACTCCAAATACCAGCAACTTATCTGGCAGTACTCCAGCTGCCCCCATAAACTCTCCTCTTGCTCCTTGAGAAGGGACATTGAGTGCAAGGGAAAGCATGGAGGATAAGAGATTGGTGGGCTAGAGTGCCTCTGATACTCCATGTTTCTTCCTCACCATTTCCCCTCATTTTGGGAGGAAGACTAGGAGAAATGAAGGAGGTAGGAGAGCAGCCCCTGCTAGTTCAGCATTGAGGTGACCACCTCAGTTGGTCTCATAGACAGGCCAATCCTGTCCTGAATCAGTATCCTGAGTCAATATCATACTGCTGTTGGAGCTTTTAGCTATTCAACCCCTCTTTTCTTTTTGTTTTTGCTGAATATAGAGCCTAAGGAAGAGTTTTGTGAATCTTGAAAGCTGAGCACAATTCTTTACTTCCACCCCTCTTGCTGGTGCTTTAGCATGAAAAAAAGCACACTGTATCCAGTGAAGGAGGCTTCATGGAAAAAGGAGGCTTAAATCCCCTTACTGCTCCATAAGCCTTCCACTCTGCAACGGATCTTTAGCTGATGCAGGTCCAATGAGTTAAAGGGGGTGGGGAGGCAGTTGACAGAAGAGATACAATCTGGTGCGTGCCATTGCTGTGGATCCGCCCCCTCCCACAGCCTTCCCCGTTCCTCCCCCTCCCTCCCCTTCCCTGCCCAGTTTTGTCCCCTCCTGTCCCTGCCACTACCTTACCTGCTTTGACTGCCACAGTGGGGTCTGGTGACAGATGATGAGCCCTGCCTCCTCTTGCAGCAGCACTCCCAACATGGTTGCTGATGGAGCACTCTGCCCGCTGTTGGCGGCCATTTCGGGACAGTAGAACTCTGTTCGGTTGTCGCAATTGCTTCTGCGGTACAGCCCAATCCTGGATTTAGTGGTTACTTACTAAAGTGTGATATTTAGTTGGTCCTCCTAATAAATGTTTGATGATACTGTTCCTATTTGAATGCTTTTCCTAGTAGACCAACATGGCTGTCCACATTTGGGCAGGGGGAACATCTATTTTTTTCCCCCTTCTAATTCTTGTTGCATTTCTTTTAGCATTCTAGACACAATGAGAAGATTTCTGTTAGCTATTACTGATGTCATGTCTGTGCCTATAATTTCCCCAAACAGCTACACGGACCTGACTATTTCTTTTGGATTTATATGTAAAATACAGTTCAGTATGGCAATAAGACAACCTAGGAGCTCACTTCTGGGAGTTACTGATTTATTATTCTGTTTCAGGCATTTTCGTCATTCCGAAATGCTCGGCACACTTTTTGTCTTATGGCTTCAATCAAATTTGCAAGTTATCAGCCTTTTAAAGCACAGCTAGGGTGTTTAAAGTATTCAGTGCACTGAGTGCTTTAAAGATCCTTTACAAGAATATTTGGTAGGCTCCATTTTGCATATAATGTTGGCTGTTGGCATCCTTCAGTCTCGGAAGACTATGGTGTCACGCTCTGAAAGGTGGTTCTGGAACAGAGTGTCTTCTCCAGTGCATGAAGCCTGGGTAAAGAAGGTATGGAGGATAGGCTGTTACCCATGCAGCAAATCCCCCCTCTCCACATCGCTGAAATGGTCCAATGGAAAGGCAGAGGCCAATACGGTTGGTTCCAGCGGCGTAGCAGGAGTTGCCAGAACGTGACTGTGTTCAGCCATGAACTGCCTCTGGGACTCCGGCTCCGAATTTTGCCTCGAGGTTGACTCCTGAAGACTTTTCCATAACTGGATGTAGCCACAAGGCAGTGGAGGTTTGGGATCAGAGTTTTCCTTCTCTCAGATGAGCTGCCTTCCCAGGCTGACGAGTCCCATCTACCAGGTGGCTGTTTAGTCGCCTCTTATGACAAGTACAGCCAAACTGAGGGCCTATTCTTATCCCCAGCCCCCAGGGGAATATGTATATATTTGGCTGTTCCATGATATACTGTGATATTTTTTAAGGACTAAGCATCAGCTAAAGATATATTGCAGAGTAGATCTATTGCTGATGGGGATTTTTTTTACAAGAAGGCAGGTAAGCTCCCCCTAGATACACTTGAATTTACACCAGCCAAAAAGCTGGGGCAGATCCGATAGGCCCATTGGGGACAAGGCAGAGGAAGAATAAGTAAGTGAAAACATTTTTTACTTATATCTCTATCACTGCTTAGTCCCCAGGTGATCCATAGCATGCAATGGAGTCTGCACTAGCATCACTGCACACTCTGAGCCAGCCCCGGATAGGATTGGACTGTTCCTTACCTTTTAGGGTTGCTGAAAGGACTGCATCCTGATAATCTATGTGAATGCTTCTCCAGCGGCTGCATTGGCTGCCCATTCGTTTCCGGGCCCAATTCAAGGTGCTGGTATTGACCTTTAAAGCCTTATACTGCTCTGGGCCAGGATATCTTAGAGATCGCCTACTCCCGTACAATCCGGCTTGTCCTCTTAGGTCATCAGAGAAGGCCTTTTTACAAGTGCTGCCGCCTAGGGAGGTACGGGGGGTGGCGGCAAGAAATAGGGCCTTCTAAGTAGTGGCACCAACGCTATGGAACTCCCTTCCCCTTGACTTAAGAATGGCTCCCTCTCTTGAGACCTTTCGGCGAGACCTGAAGACCCTTCTGTTTAAACAAGCCTTCTGAGTTCTCGGCCTTTTTAACATCTTTTAATATTTTTTACAGGCCTGATTCTTTTATGACTTGCTGCTGCTTTATGCTCTTTTTTACCTATTTTTTATTCTGACTGCTGTTTTTTATGATGTGTTAATATGTTTTTATTTGTTTTTAAATTATGTTTTTAATCTGTTGTAAGCCGCCTTGAGTCCCTTCGGGGAGAAAGGCGGGGTAAAAATAAAGTTATTATTATTATTAATGCTGTGCACATTCAACACTATACAAAATGCTAAGTATTAATATTATTGATGCTGCATCATATCTATCTTATCTTTGTTTTCTGTAATCTGATAATGAATGGTTGTAAGCAAAGATTGCATTAACTGAATCATATGAAAATATCACTTCAAGGAAATATAAATCAAAAGGGGACAATTGACAATAAGTCAATTAAACATATAATGTTATAAGCACAGACAGATGGACGCCTTTTATTTCTTAGTTGCAACTTTACAAAAATAAAAGCAGAATGTTGTGCTGAAAGCTTTACCTACAAAAAGTCATCTTTAAATCTGTGAAAGGACAGGCACAATTATCTGTAAATCGAATCAAATTGCTTTGTCTCAGACTTCCTGGCAGACCACTTTAATGCCCAAATAGGTGCAGTTTTTATATATTTTCTTTGAAAAAGAATTATTGAGTTATCAAAATACAATGCAAAATATGATATTTAGAGAAAGGTCAGAAAGAAAAGAAAGTGAAGGAGTTTCAGAAACTTGAAATGTCAAGACGCAAGAGAAGACTAGTAAATGAAACATTTGTAAAGCTTCAGTACTAATTGCAGTAAGTTTCACTGTGCACATTTGGGATTGCTTTCAAATAAAAATGGTTAGGATCAAAGTGTGAAACTGCTAGTGGCTATTTTCAAGACCAAGAAAAGCAGAACATATATGTTGATCACTCATGGCGCTTAGCAGTAACTATGCCCAGTTTATTATTATATTGGTAGCTGATATAATATACACAATAAGCTAGAACAGGGTTTCTCAAACTGGGTCACAATTCAGTTGGTGGGTTGCACCTGATTGTTGGTTCTGGAAACTGAAACTGACAAGATGATAACAGAGAAGGAAAATGCATGGAGCCCTATGGAAATTGAAACTGTGCACACTGTGTTTACTCATGAGTAGATGACCAGGCATTGGTCCATCACAAAAGGCAGGCTGAGAGGCAGGAGATCTGGTCTAGAGGGTAGAGCCTCTGTTTGCCTGAAGATAACAGCTGAAGGTCGCCGGTTCGAGGCCACCGGCACCGTGAATGACGAGACCTTGAAGCAGCTGACAAGCCAAGCCTAATTTTTCCATCTGCTCTTTGGCCATATCAAGTGAGATATGAAGGATTGTCAGCTTGCGTGGAAGGAAACTGGAGGCCAGAATGTGATACCAGATCATAAAAGGATCCATCTGAAATGTTGTGGTTCTTGAAAGACAGAACCTTCTTCAATTGTAAGAATCCCTATAGGGATTTAGTATAGCCTGCCTGTGTAAACTGCCTTGAAATAAAGTCTGAGAAGAAAGCTGATGAACATGAAAGGCAGTATATAAATACCTGTATTATTATTATTATTATTATTATTATTATTGAGAGGAATCCAACGCTTCCAGAAAGGTCCCAATACAATGAACGCAACCCCAAAAAAGCACTCAAGGAGTCTGGCGAATGTATTCAGCCCTATGGAGAACAACACTAAACTACACATGTGTGTTTACTCTCAAGTAAGCAAACATACTTTGGCTTGCGTTGAAGGTCAGGAAAAGGAGAATGCAAGGTCATCAGAATGGTCCTGATTAGATTAATGTGGAGCTCAACAAGTGCTCCAGAAGGCAGCCCCCCCCCACCATAAAAAGGATAAAAACAGAGGCTACAGAGGCTTCAGCTGGTAAGTGAAACTTTTTTCTTTTTTAGTCTTTCAAAGCTAGGTGGGTCCTAACAGTTTGTCATTTTAAAAAGTGGGTTCTGGTGGTGTGGGAACCACTGCCTTATTGGAAAGGGTTTCAGTCTTTTCCAGACTCTTTCCCCCTCTCCCCATGGAGCCTCATTTTCTCTCCTCATTACTCTGGGGTTTTAATGGTGTTAAGAACAAAAAACATTGTCTTTAAAACTGATTTTGTCTCAAATCACACTGAACTAGTTTAAATGAAAGAACCTAAATTGATCAGGGCAGTGGGTAGGGCTGAAAATCTTAATTGATTTTTTTTTTCAGGGGTGGGATGGGGTGATTGCAGGTAGGTGATTGCAGGTAGGCTACAGAGAGAATTCACTTGGTAGAACAGGGCTGGCTTCCCCATGTCATCTCCCCTTATTTATTTATTTTACTTTAATATTTATAATTTTTTTTAACTTAAGTCATTTCTGCCCAACATTGCATATACACAACGGGGAACAATAGTGTGCTCCTGTGGGCTAGGCAAAAAAGGGTTAAATATTTATAGCCCACCTCTATAGTCTTCTGATACCATAGTCTTCGGAGAGTGAAGGTTGCCAACAACATCTATAGGGAAAATGGTGCAATTTCAGTACTGGCTGCATTCTCAGGAAAGCATTCCCTGCCTGATGATGTCACTTCCAGTCATGACATCAGTTCTGGGTTAATTGACCACTTCTGGTGGGTTCTGGACAGATTGTCATTCTGAAAAATGGGTCCCAGTGCAAAGTGTTTGAGAACCACTGGGCTAGAAGGATTTGGTTTGCTGAACCTGGAAGAAGATTTATGGGCAGCTCATTCCTAACTTGCACAGGAACAGGCAGGCAGGCTGGCCTGCACTATATCTAGTGTATGGTTGGAGGTGTTTGAGGCATAACTTGTGGCAAGGGGATAATTTTCCTCTTACGCCAAACACTGCCCCAGCCACCACAGTTGGACTACTGGGATCTGTGCCTGCTAAATTGCTGGCACAGATCTGAGCAGCCCAGTGTTAGACCAGGCTGCCCGCTAGGAGAGTTAGGATCTGGCCTAAGTGCCTGCCTTGCCTATCAGTCCACCCACTGCCTGCCCTATGCCACTGGCTGGGGGGAGGCAGCAGAGCAAGTGGGTGATGAACTGCTGGGGGAGAAGGTGGGTTTTCCCCTGATTTTCACTTTTTTTTAAAAGCCCAGGCACAGTGGCGTCACTAGGGTTCACGTCATCCGGTGCGGGAGGCCAGCGCATCCCCCCCTGCAGTGGGTGGGGCAACAGTCCAGGTGATGGGCATGGTGATCTACCATTGCCCCGCCTCCACTGCTTTTTTGGCTGTACCTTTTGATAGAATAAAGATATGTCAATGCAGTTTGTTTCATCGCATTCTTCATGAAATTATACATTGATTGATGTATAACATGATGGTATTATTTTTGCAAACTGTGATTTTAGTGATTTTGCTCACTAGTGGTGTCACTTCCCCCGGGGTGTCAACTTACTAACACCCTATTGGAGCAGTTCTCAAACTTTTAGCACTGGAACCACTTTTTAGAATGACAATCTGTCCAGGACCCATCATAAAGCAAATTAAGATAAATAATTATAAATAAATTAAAGTAAAATAAATAAATAAGGGAAAGCCAGCCCTGTTCCACCAAGTGAATTTTCTCTATAGCCTGCCTTCATTAACACCCCCCCCCCAAAGCATCAGTAAGATTTTCACCCCTACCCTGTACCCAGTTCAATTAAAGTTCTTATATTTCAAGCATATCACTATCAGAACCCACCTGGCTTTACAAGTCTGAGAGCCCAATCCTATGCCTATCTACTCAGAAGTAAGTCCCATTAGTCAGTGGGGCTTACTCCCAGGAAAGTGTGGATAGGATTGCAGCCTAAAACAGAAAAAAAATTCACCTTACCCTGTCAAGCCTCTGTTTCATTCTTTTTATGGTGGGGGGGCTGCCTTCTGGAGCATTTGTTGAGCTCCAGTTGCAACAAATCAGGACCATTCTGGTGGTCTCACATTTCCCTTTGCTTGACCTGCCCAGGAGCCAAGGCACGTTTGCTTACTCACGAGTAAATGCCACCATGTAGCTTAGTTTCACTTTCCATAGGGCTCAATACATTCGCCAGTTTGGAGGGAGGGACCTTCTTCTCTGGTGTTTTTGGGGGCTACATTAATTGGATCAGGACCATTCTGGTGTTGTTGAATTCCACTCAGCCTACCCTTTCAGATGGACGAAGGCACGTTCACCTACTCACAAGTAAATGTGTGATTTGGCTTAGTGTCACTTTCCATTGGACTCCATGCATTTTTTTGTTTTCAGGTTTTTTGCCAATAACTTTTGATAGAAAGGTGATATTTCACTCCCGTTTTTTGCATTGCATTCAACTCAAAATTCCACATCCAATGGTATATAACATGATGGTATTACTCCTAACTACCATGATTTTAGCGCATCACCCTCCCAGTGCGCGTCACCCCCCTCTTGCACATCACCTGGTGCGGTCCGCACCCCCGCACCTTCCTAGCAACACCATTGCCCAGGCATAATGACCTCTCCAGTTGTGAAATCACTTCCAGATCATCATTTTGAGTTTGGCAGCAGGCTACAGGATCATTAGCTACATGTTGTGTGTTGCTAATGACTTTGTTTACTCTAAGTAAGGGAGTCCCAAGGATATGGCTTTTGTTCACAAGTTCAAATGTGCAAGCAAGATGCAACCACTCATGGAATTTTCCAAGAACAAGAGTCAGGTAAAACTTCTTCCAAGTCGGCCTGATTTTGGGGGTGGGGGGTTGCTCTGAAAATTAAAAGTGTGGTCTTCCTCTAGATCAGGGGTGCCCAAACCACAGCCCTGGGGCCCCTTGTGGCCCTTGAGGCCTCTCAATGCGGCCTTCAGGGAGCCCCCAGTCTCCAATGAGCCTCTGCCCCTCCGGAGATTTGTTGGAGCCTGCACTGGCCTGACGCAACTGCCAGTTGCGTCTCTCTGCCTCTCAGTGTGAGGGCAACTGTTTCACCTCTCACGCAAGCTGTGGGATGAGGGCTCCCTCCACTGCTTGTTGTTTCACATCTGTGATGCAGTAGCGGCAGCAAAGGAAAGGCTAGCATTGCTTTGTGCAAGGCCTTTTGTAGGCCTTGAGCTATTGCAAGTCCTTCATTCATTCATATAAGTTCATCTTTAATATATTCATGTAAACTTATGTAACTTTATTCAAATTTTAAATGTAAATTAATTCTTCCCCCCCAGCCCCCGACACAGTGTCAGAGAGACAATGTGGCCCTCCTGCCAAAAACTTTGGACACCCCTACTCTAGATCCATGAGATCTGAGATGGTCTCTTCAGTTCTACTTCTATGTCATGATACTGGCCCAGGTCATGTTCTCCTGGCAGGCATCTATTGCCATGTTAACATTCATCTTGCATTCAGATACAAAAAATAAAAGTGTTTATCAGACAATAGCCCACAGATATCTGACACCTAGGATGCAACATCAACAAACTTAGTGGGAAATAAAGGTCTTTGCATCTCTAACTTTAATGCTGTGTTTCATTATTAATAGCACCAAATTTTGATCATGGATGCATCTGCCAAAAGCCCTTGGTGCTTTCTCCTTTGATTGATTTTTTTGTTTAATCTTTTACCTGGCCAAGACTTTATTATTAAAGACACATAGGGTGACAGACAATCTGAAACACACTCAAAACTGTTCAGGCATAGCATAAGAGATCCCAGTAGACTTGTCTCAGAACCAGACCATCTGCTGCATTATCGTATCCTGTTCATAAAATAGTCAAATCCCACTATGTGAATACGCATCTCACATCAGCCAATGTCAGGACCATTCATGCTGTGCTTGCATAAAAACAGAAGATAACTTTGAAAAGCCATTGACTTACCACATTTTGTTTCAAATCTTGTTGGGTGTGGCACTGATTTGATTGTTATCCTTAAAATATCACACAAGCAAACCACTGTAGAGACAATATGTAGTACATTATACCACGATGGGAAACCTTAATTTATAGCATTTATTCAGATACAGGTCCAGCCTTGTTATACACGGCTTTTTTATACATGGATTTGACTCAACAGGAATGGCCCCTGCAAATGAGAAGGAATGTGCTGATCCTGGAGAAGGGGAAAAATGCACCCCTTTAAAATCACAGTTTAAAAAACTGTTTTTTTTACTTTTGCAGACAGACAGTTATACAAGTGATTACAGGTATAACCTAAGTATCCACAGATTTTTCTATCTCAAAGCTGATGAGCTCTTTAAAGGAAAACAGTCATTTAATAATGCCAGAGAGGGCAGCCAGCTGACAGTCCTTCAATCATTCTCTCTGCAGGCTTCACTCCTCCCTTCCCCCTGAGCACATGAAAGAAGGCTAAATGGCAGCAATTATCACCTTCTCCATTCTTTCCCCCTTGCTGGGGTTCCTGGTAAAAGGAGGGATTGCTGCCTCCTAGTGAAGTCTAAACTCCTGAAGAGAGACTGATTTACTCTGTGTGCATTACAAAGGTCAGCAAGGCTGTTTTTAAATCACCAGAGCAAAGAAACTTTGTTTTTTAAATTGATTTGCTATAGTGCGTTTTTTGCCATCCACGTGAGTTCTTGGAATGGAACCCATGCGAATAATGTTTTATATATATAAAACACAATTTTTCAAGTGTTTCATGGTGCAACTATCAGATTATCTTCTCCAGACAGTAGCATCACAATGTGGGATTCACCCTCAGGAGGGGTGACATCACACTGCACGAGCCTCCATTTTGCAGTCTTTGGCCTGCTTTGGATTCAGCAGCTTCACACTCTTGCTGATGATCATGTTTTTGCCACTCACTTCCAAGAGCACTAAGTGACTGGGCCTGGAGCAGAATGAAGATTGTGGAACGGAGGCAGTTCAGAAGCGGGCTTTTCGCATTTAAAACAATATGATAGCCCGGAAGGTCAGGTATGATGTGGTTATG
This sequence comes from Tiliqua scincoides, assembly GCF_035046505.1. Lineage (NCBI taxonomy): Eukaryota > Metazoa > Chordata > Lepidosauria > Squamata > Scincidae > Tiliqua > Tiliqua scincoides. The sequence continues at coordinate 36,072,623 of NC_089822.1, forward strand.
TCATTATGTTGCCCCTGAACATCCAGACCAGGGATGAGCTTCATTGGGTGCCACTCGCCTCAGGGATGTCACAAGGTGCCTGAACACATGGTTAAAATCACTAAAGTGCATAAAGTCACATAAGAAAAACACCTACTACTGCAGATCACATTCTCCATATGCATTAAGTGACCAAGATCCACCAGCAGTCATGTGCAGTGCTCATATCTATAATGTACATGTGGACTGGATTTTCACTCTCAGTTTAAAATAACCATTTGTCATGAAAAGGTACTTACTAACTGTAGTTTGAGCGGAATCCCTCCACCAATAAAATGTGTCTATAAAATATTTTTTAATTTAAAAATTTCAGTGTTGGGAATAAAAGGCACATGCTGTATTGGGGTGTGAGAGGGGGGGGGAATCAGGAAACTTCATAGGGGAAAGGGGAATTTTTTTCCCTTATCCCTCCATAAGCCTCCTGCTTGTCAATGGGTCTCCTTAGATCTGCACCAGCAAATTAGCTGGGACAAGTCTAAGGAGAAGAACGGGGTAGGGAGGTTTTAAAAAGAGAGGAGAGAATCTGGTTCATGCCATTGCCTCCATCCTGCCTCCCACCACCTCGCTGCCCCATGTTCTTTCCCTTTCTCTCCCCACCCTATCCTCACTGCTGCTTTATTTGGTCTGGGAGACACAGTGGGAACTGGTGGCTATGGGGCATATGATCGAAGAATTACAAATAGTAGAAATATTCAGTAAGGAAAAAATTCCTGCCTTTAAAAAAGAAGAAGAAAGAAACATAGAAATAACATATTTAATATATAATAAACGTGAAGAATAATATCACCTATATTGTTCTCACCATTATCAGCATTAATATATGAAGGCAAGCTACAAATAACAGGCTACAGAACTGGTCAGATCTTTATCTTTAAAGTGTTGACTTCCAGGTGGACATCAACATTCATCCCACTGACTGTTTTGTTGTTTCAGAATTTATTTAAAACATCAGAATGTCCTCCAGCTTGGTGCACCATTAGCAGTCCATTTTTAAAACAACTTCATTTACCCAACACCTTGCTTCCTATTTGTGGAGATGATAGCATTACAAGACCACATGTGACATGGCACCATTAATCATTGTTATCAAGCCATGAATCATTTTGCCTCCTTCACAGGCTAGAGAGCTAAATGAGAAGAAGGCCTTAGAGGATCCATCCTGAAAATAAATGAGTCACTGAAAGAAGCATATCCAATTTATGTTGTCACAACAGAATACATAGATGAGAAAAGAGGAAAAAGTAAGCCTAACTTAATGGCCAAACTACACATTGTGCAAGGATAGGGATGTCAAAATAAGGCCCACAGGTGGATTTGGCCCCCTGGAAGCTCTGGATCTGGTCCCCATGGCACCTGGAGTAGCAGCAGAACTCTGCTCCAAAGTCTCAAGGAAAGGCACAAAAGAAGTCTAGGTTGCATTGAAGGGAGAAGGCAGGAGAATGGAGCAAAGAGGGAAGGAGGCACTTGGTTGCTAGGGTGATCCTGCTGCTTTTATTATGGGATGCAGCAGCAGTAGAATGGTGCTGGAAAACATGATTTCATGCATTCAACCTGTTGCTGAGGTTGCTGTGAACTGGCCGCCTGCTTCAGAGAGCAGAACAGGGGAGTAATTGGAAAGCAAGAGACTGAAAATGGGATGAGAGAAGAACAGGGGTGACAGGGTGACCAGATGTCATAACTGCAAAGGAGGACCAGACACCCCAAAATGTAGGGCATCCAAGAAAATGTAGGACATGACAAAACACTTGTATATTGATTTCATGTAATTAATTTTAAACACCAGATTACTTACTATTAAATTTAAAACTTACTTACAGAAGGCTATGCAATGCTTGCAGGGGCCTGCTCACAGGGTAAAGGAGGACATTTAAGTTCTTTTCAAGAACACAAGGCTAAAAGAAGAGGACATGTCCTGGAAAAAGAGGGGTGATTAGGTGTGTGGCAGGCTGAAAAACAGTTCAGAATGTCTGTCTCTCCACATTCTGTCATTATCTGCCCAATTTTGAAGAGTGCGCACCGGCTTACCGCTGGTGCTGACTGTCGCAAATGTGCCATAAGGCAAGCATCAGTGGTAGTCCAGTGCTGGGCTAGCACCGGGCGGCTGCCAGAGCTCCACCACTTGGCAGTCATGTGGACTGCTGAGCAGCAGTGAGGTAAGTGGGGGCGTGGGGGAAGGCGGGGAGGAGGTGTTCCGGGGAGGGGGAGGCGGGGAGAGGGCAGGGAGGAGGCATTGCAGGGGAAGGGAGTGGGGAGGGAGGGAGGGAGGGAGGCGCCCAACATGGAGGTTCTTGATTCACCACCAACCTTTTGGTTGGCGGTGAATCAAGTAGCCCCATTGCGGGGCTATTCACTTTACCTGGGGGAAAGACCCCTTCTCCCGAGGAGTGGCCAGCAGCTGTCTGGAGCATGGAGGATGCGGCGGCAGCTCAGGATTGGACTGTTAATTCTCAGCAAACCTTAGAAACCTTACATCTGGTAGGGCTCCTGAGAACAACTTGAAACCAATTTGAATGTGTGGTGCAGATTGTTCTAAGTGTCCATTCTGATGGATTCTGTTTGAATGCTAGCATAAAGGCTTCAACCCTACTCACTGAAGCTGGCCATGGAATAAAACAGTCATAAAATAAGGCACAAAATATGACAGTTATAAAATAGTGTATTAAAAATGTCACATTTGAATGTGAAATGGAATCCATTGAGTGAGCTAAATAAGTGGTGAAGTCATCAGACAATGGTTTTGTTGCACAAGCAGCTTAGAGAAGGACGGGCTCAAACAGGACTGTCGGTAAAATAGAAGAAAAACGTCTGAAGACTTAATACTATCTACCAAAAGGGGAAATATGGATTCAGCTGACATGTTGTCATGTACCAGTGTGTGAGCATATGCTTCAGCTGTGATTGTTTCCCTTCTTTAAGGAACAAGGAGATGAACTGGCAAAGTCAGGCTGTACTCACCTTCTCTAAATGTCAGAATTTTCCTCAAGCACTCTCATTACCTGAGAACTCATCTGTTCTTATAAGCTACTGTAGCCCAAGGTGTTAATTAGTTACACCATAAGTGCTCAGTAACTAAGAAGCCACTACAATACAGTTTAATTTAGCCTCTGTTATATTTCTAGTCCAGGAGAGCCGTAGCTAGCAAGATGTTCTTTTCTGGGATTGTATTTTTACCATTGGGGTTTAGTGCATTATTTAGTGTAATTGGGGCATTATTGCAAGGGCGTGTTGTAGCACTGCCATGAGTTTTCATATGACCCTCCATGTAGGTACCGGGCAGCCCAGTCCTAACCTGCACTGACCCACCCAGGCTGCATGGCCTGCACTGAATCCAATGAAGGTTAGGAGGTGGCTGGAGGTCTCCTCAAGGTAAGGGGATATATTTTCCCTTACCCCAAGTAATGCCCCTATTTGCCCTATAGAACGTCTTGGATCCATGCCACCTCTATAGCTGGTGCAAATCTGGGAAGCCCAGTGTAAGGCCTGGTGGTCTGGGAAAGGGGTTAGGATAAGGCAGAGGATCGCTGCCAATCCCACTACTCTCCTGGGCCTGATCTGCCCCTCATTCTTCCATCCCACCCAGAAATATTCCCTCCCTACCTCCCCACCAACATCCCTGTGCTGCTAGGTAACTTACCTGCTCAGGTTGGTGGCTGCAGTCTGAATGTAGGCACAGGTGGTGCAGTCTCATTGTTCTATGATGATTCATAGAACCCTCCATTTCTCCAGGTGTTTCCTTTCATAGTGCACTGGTTGTCCTGACTGCACAGCTCTTGAACTTTCCAAGTTTCCACAGGCAGCTGCAAACCATGTCCCAGGCTGGTTCTCAAGATGTTATCCACTCTTGCTAGCTGATTCCTCCACACACCACACTCCTCCCCATTCCTCCACTCTTGGCAGTGACTGCCAGTCATCCATCCAAGATATTATTATTTATAATGACAACTAGATGCTAGCCCTAGAAATTCATTGCATAGTAGAGTGCACGTACAGAGGAACCATGTCAACTTCAGTTGAGGAAAGACAATATTCTTTTTTGTCTGGGATCCACCTCAAGAGTGCCATTTATTTTATGAGCATTTGTTGCAATCATCTGCAACCTTTCTTTTCTTTTTTAAACATTCATAAGAATGTAATGGGAAGGACTGGCTTTATGTTCAGAGTGTCACTCGTTCTCATATGCTGTGGAGGTTTAAACAGATTTGGTCACGTTATGCTTATGACATGTAGAGCAGCCTCAGTGTGCCAGTCTAGAACATTGAAGGCTCCCTCACTTGAGTGGAAGACTGTTGAATGAAGGTCAAGCACTCATTGTTAGTCTTTCAAACTCCCACTCCTAAATGCTAGGGAAGATGAATCAAGAGAACAATTGAAAAGATGAATGTGATTCATCTGGAATTTTCAGTCAGTGTATCAGACGTATGATCAAATGAGTCTAGATCAAATGACCTAAGCTGTGAACATGCTCATTCTATTCATGTGTGAAACAAGAACCTATCTGATTTAAATCAGGATAACTGTTCACCATCCTCACTTCTGAACATATGAAGTTACCTTATATTGAAACTGAATAATGGTCCATCTGGGTGAGTATTGGTCTGATAGCAGTAGCTGCACAGGCATTCAGATGGGTCCTTCCCAGCCCTGTTGAAGATGTCACAAATGAAACCTTGAGCCTTCTGTATGCAAAGTATGCATTCTACTACTTAGCTACCATCCCTACCCTGAGAGGAGATTCTTGCCTTATTTGGGTTTCATTGCTGTGTCATTGCCTGCATCAGTAACACCAGGGCCCAGGAGAGGGGGGTAAAGGGGGTAATTTGTACCCGGGCCCAGGGTTCAAAGGGGGGCCCAGGAACCAAAAGAGGGGGCCCAGAAATTTCCTGGGATGTTATGTTTTCCTATCTACTCAGACTTCTTGCCTGCACAGGATGCTGGGGACACTACTGATGCCACATGGGTTGGTAGACCTGGGCTTCAAAGACTTTTCCAGCTGTCTTTACCCTCCCCCTACCCTGTTTCACTCCTCCCTGCCTCAATTCTGCTTGCCTGTCACCACCGTCCCTGGCTCTGTTTCACCCTTCCCTCTTTTCAAAGGAGCCCAAAAGGAACTTTGTACCTCCTGATAAAATTCCTTTCAGAGGCCCTGAGCAACACTATCCAGACATTGTTTTGAGGAACTAATTGAATCTGCTAGAAAAGAGAAACAGAGCCGGGCAACATCAGCCTTCAGCATACAGATTCCTCTGTGCTGTGGAGCTGTGGAAGATGTGCAACTGTACATAAACACAGTTTACTGTGCTTAGGACTTGTTACTCTCTCTTTTCTTTGATCTACTTGCCACAAACTCTGGTCTAGAAGAGAGAGCACTGCTAGTTTGACAACTGGTGCAGCGTAGTAGCTAGAGGACTGGACTGTGAACCAGGCCCAAACCACATGTGCAGAAATCCACAGGGTATTGGGAATGGGCACAGGCAATGGGAATAAGCACAGCTTAAGATGCAAAAGTCATGTGGGTTTCCACATCCCATGAGGTTAATCTCTTCTGCCCAGCCCACAGGTGTACATATTTGATCTCTGTTGCATATATGCAATGTTGGGCAGAAATGACTTAATGCCACAGAATACCCAATATGTAAGTTTTTGAACATGTGGTTGCAAAAACCATGCGGTCCTTGATATTTGTGATTTGGAAGGCGAGGTGATGCCTTAGAATGGCTGTTAGCAGAGCCCTTCCTTGCCAAAGCTCTTCTTCTTTTTTACTTTAAAGGGCAGCCATCTCTCCCCCTTGCTAATAGGGGTAGGGTAGGAGAGGAGAGGAGAGCAACAAAAGTGTTTGTTCTTTTGTTCTGTCTGCTTAAGGCAGCCGGGGGGGGGGAAGCGGAGAAGGGGGGGCATGCCAACAACACTTTGATCCTTTCCTGCTGGAGAAAAGGGGGAGGAGGTTCTGTCTGTTTACATGACCCTATGTATGTCTACTCAGAAGTAAGCCCAATTGTATTCAGTGAGGCTTACTTCCAGGAAAGTATGTACAGAATTGCAACCCAAATTGTGTAACAGGAGGCTGGTAAAAGGTCTTGCAAATTACCACTTTCCCACTATTACATCAATCTTCTTACTGAAAGTGCCTGCATGTAACATGTGGTGTCCTTCTATTGAGCAAGTCTTTTTTCCCCCCTGTCCCTCCCTTCAGAGAGAAACTCTCTTCTGAAATATGGCTGAAGACACAAGTGTGTGTGTGTTGGTTCCACTATTGGTAGCAGCAGCATAGGGTTGGGGTGGGGGATTGTCAGAGGTGCTGGGCACTGTGGCGTACTTGAGGGGGCAAGGGGGACAAAGTTTTGGGGGAGCAGTGCCAAACCACCATCCACCCCTCCCATGCCACTCGGTCAGCCAGTGTGCTAATCTGAAGGCCACCCCTGAAGGCCTTTCCCTCAGAAGTGTTCTGAGAGCCAGAGAAGCAGCATGCTGCCTCTCCAACCTTCTGAAGGCTTCATAGAGTCCCCGGAGGGCCGAAATACATCACTTCTGGTTCCACAGAGGAAACAGACAGTGATTTTTTATGCCCTTAGAAAGCATTATGAGGGCTAGGGAGCTTCCCTTCTGAGTAGAACAATGCTGGAGCACTGGTGGGAAGACCTGCTAGGGCAAATCCGAAGTAACCCACTGTGAAGAGGGAGACTTATGCAGGGGCAAGAAGATTTAAAGCCCCTTTCCCTGCTGAAATCTCCTAATCTGCCCTCCCCCCAGTTACAACACAACCATTTTTGGTGCAGGCTGCATCAGCAGGGGTGAAAGGTTATGCGTATGTGGCCTTATGCAACCCTCTTGTGATAAACTATGATAAAAGTATTTATCTCTTTAGAGTGAGGAATAAGGAATACATCAAGACAATGCATGCAAAATGCTAAGTTAGCTTAGAATTGTTTATTATTAGTCAAACTATTGCACATTTGGTTGGCAACCTTCAGTCTCGAAAGACTATGGTATAAGCCTACAGCACCCAGTATTCCCATGCGGTCTGCCATCCAAGTACTAACCAGGTCTGACCCTGCTTAGCTTCCGAGATCAGGCATGTGCAGGGTAACAGTTATTTTGTCTCAGTTTTGTGCTTCAGAGGCTCAGGCAGTTGTGTCAAATTTAGTGACAGGAAAAGCCCTTTAACATGATTGTATATCTTATTATTATAATTCATCTTCATTAATGTAAAAAAAAAAATCACAACAACTCTTTAACCAGTGTATCTGCTGGTTGCTTTCTTTTCAGGTAATTATCAGAGGACCAACTGCCCAACAAGGGGCAACCTTCCCAATTACTTATCAATTTCAATACATTAATTGAATTTCATTAATGCCAGCCTCTGAACCATGAAACTGATATCCATTCTCTGCGAACCAAATTTGTCCAGTTTTAAATCCATTAAATTAAATTGTGTGATACAAAGATTAATTAATCCTGCATTCTCAGCAGCAGAAAATCAGGTACCTAACTGGGGTATTGATCTTGGAGGTGGTTGCTGTTGCTTGAAACCATAATGGAATTTCCAACAGGTTTGTTTTTGCACAATACTGATATAATTAACAGCAATAAAACGTTACAGTTCATTAAGCTACAGAGCAATGTTTCAAGGAATTGATTGGTGACGCTTACATGACCGAGAATGGGCACTCTTTGACATCACTGATTTTACACAGTGGTTTTTTGTCGTAGTCCCCCCATAAATAATAGTCCTCATTATAGTATTTTTTTCAATAGTAGGTCAGTGACCCCCCTATAATACATTAAGGAGCAGGCAGCCCAATACTATCCCCTGTGGCTCCGCTGGGTGCAACGGTGCCAAAATGGCTACAACTACATCCAGTGGCACCACTGAGGCCACTGGAGGTCTCCTCAGGGGAAGGGAATGGTCATTCCCTTCACGCAGGGAGAGCTCCAGAACCCACAATTGGGCTATTTTGTCGTTGCAGACTTGAGAGCCTCTGTGTCAGGCTTTGTAACCCAACGCAGATGATAGGATACAGCGGAGCAGAGCTTCTCTGGTCCCACCCCACTAAATGGTGGCATCTCCATTTTAAAATGATTCACCATGTCAGTTACTCCTCTTCAATATATACTAGCACAACCAAAGAACAAAGGCAGTGGCATAACGAGAGGAAGGAATTGGTAAGCACTGCAGGTACCACAACATACTGTGTAAGCAACTCCTCCCACTTGCTGTCAGAGCCATTCTGGGCAGCAACAGCAATGTGCAGGAGACGCTGTTTCCTGTACCTGTGCATTGTGCATTGCCATCACTATCTGGAAAGGCTCCAATGGTGATGGGCTGGCTCAGGGATGCAGCCTAATGATTCCTAAGGCTTGCATTGCAATGGCTGCTTAAAGACTGCCTGGTTTGAGGTAGCTGAAGCAATCGGGCTTCCTCGACTCACTTTCCAGGAATTGGCACTGAAAAGCTGGGGTTGCTGAGAGGTGACCACTGGTTGGAGCCAGGTTGGTTTCACTCAGTGAAGTCTGGACAAGTTAGCGGTGTCTTCCAGGGTAGATGCCCACATTCAAGGCGGTGGAGTGTCGTAGGTAGGACCCACTGCATTTTTTAATTGATTGGTTGCTGCAATCAATAAATGTGGTCCAAATTTATTCCAAATCATTCTGCCTCATGTGATTCATGGTGGCGTAGCTGGGCAATGAACTGTATAAAGCAGTCCTGTGACTCACACTCTTGAGAGGTACATTAAGCTCTTGGAGATGCTTATAAAACTTTTATGAAAAAGAGTGTCTGATATATCCTGAACAGATCTTATGTATAGGTCAGTGCTGGGGCAAAAATGGAGCTTCTAACAATGCCTATATGTGTGGGTCTCTCACTTGGATGAATGCTTAATTGAGCAAGCCTTTAATTCTATTTGGAAGACTGGACGGAGGAGAAGGAAAATAGTGCTGCCTTGAGTCATCTATCACAGATGAACAGAGATGTCTGAGTCATTGGCCTGAAGCTCATTACCTAGAGGGAGAAAAGGGGGAATGTAAGATGCAAGGAGAACATAACATGGGACCCGGGATAATGGCCACTCTGTTTCCAATGCAATGGCAATCGGTTTGTTGAAAGTAATTGGCCTTTGGACATTGGAGAAGAAATAGTCTAGGACAGTGGTTCCCAAACATTTTAGCACTGGGATCCACTTTTTAAAATGACACTCTATTGAGACCCAAAAAAATCTGGAAAGAAATAATATTTTTATTTATTTACATGAAATAATAACCAGACAAAAAGATGCTCCAACATTTCTCTCTCTATGTTTACACATGTTTGCAAACTGCAGGAGCTCCTTGCAGGGCAATTAGCAGCTATCTGATTTTTGAAAAGCCTCAGGGCAATTAGTTATCTGATCCTTCCATTAGCTGTGTTTTCATTAGAGGCTCTGCTGCTATGGGACCCACCAAAAATCAGTTTGCTACCAACCAGTGGGTCTTGTCTCATAGTTTGGGAACCGTCTGTCTAGGTCAGACAAGTGCTTTGATTACATTGTCTGAAGCGGACCCAGAACTCCGGAATGGTGCTTCTCCAAAACAACATTATTGTTTTTAGCTATCAAAGTGACTTACAATTCCAACACACACAAAGATAAATACAATTATAATGGTGACACTGTGAAATTACAAGTGGTTTTTCTGGGTCCTTGCAACTGCTGACATATTCCAGAGTTCAGGCTCTCTCTTCCAGAAGGGAAGGTACGGAAGAAACTGCAGAAGGACTGATGGCTGGTGGATGATGAAGTTACTAGGCCACAGAAGCAACCCTTCCAACTTGCATTCCTTGACCTCTCCAGCCTACAAAACCGTTGTTGTATTTGTGATCTGACTGGTTTACACTTTTACTTACATGGTTGCTTATAGTATATATTTTTGGTTGGATTTCAGGTTGCATTCTAACTGTAAACCAAACCAAGTCAGCTGAGATTTTTTATTAGCACTTAGCTATTGATTAATGGTCCTACTATGTATTTCAGAGGATTCCAGGATTTCTCCATTCATAGATACCTTGATATTTCAGCGCTTTGGGTTTTGCTTAGGAGCTGGCCTCCAACATCCTCAGTGGGATGCAGCATGAAACTGGCTTCTGGGTTACATGGAGTATCGCTCCAGGGAATATGGTGTCCATTAAATTGTGGGTTTCCTGTGAATAGCTGTTTACTGGGATGTATCAAGTGCAGGAAAACTGGCCTGCCACAAACTTGGAAGGGTCAATATCTGACCTTATCACACTACCTTGACTCAAAGGGATCAATAATTTTCATTTCGCGCAACATGAAAGTAAAGCTGTAAGCCTTGTAATGGAGCCGTGTTGTCTAGCACCGCTATTGCGCTTGCCTTCTTGAAGGACACCTTTGCTATTAATTATTGAAGCACATACTCAAATATTTACAGGAATGTTAAAAAAAAAGAAAGGAGAGAACAGAGCGATCCTTTTGTCTTATGACAGGATTGATTTAGAGTGTTGCTACAGTTTCTTATGGATGTTCTTTAGGTTAGACTGAGAGTAGTGAAATGACAAGTCAGTGCTTTTAAAATAAGCAGAAATTCTTCAATTAACTGAATGCAGACTTTTAATGTATCTCATTGTTTTACATGATTTTAATGTATTACTGCACAGTTTTAATGTATTAATTGAGAAGTTAGATAAACGTGTACATGAAAGTCCACTAGCCCTTATAAGAGGATGTCATCAAAGCTTTCTGATGTACAATTAAAATCTTTGAAAAGGGTCCCCCTTTCACCACTCTGCTTCCTTATTCCTAATGAATTTTACTAATAGGCACCAACAAAAGGCCTGAAGGCTAAATGAAGCCAAAGTTTAGCCCTGGTGTAAAAGTGTGTTGCACATGCAGGAATTAAGAAAAGACACACACACACATTATCTCTGTGATGTTATGGTCATTGAATTAATATTTGTCGTAATTTGATACTTGTGTTAAACAAGGGGAAGGATTATAATGACCCGTTCACAAGAGCTTACTTTTTAAAAACAACTTTTTAGATGAAAGGAATACAGTATATAGCCTATCATGCTAGGTAATATAACAGCTTTAATAATTTGGGTGGTGGGGAGGATTGAGAAGTCCTAATGATGGAGCTTCTCTGCCCACAAAGCCTTTACTTATAGCAGGGGTGTCCAAAGTTTTTGGCAGGAGGGCCACATCATCTCTCTGACACTGTGTGGGGCCGGGAAAGAAAATAATTAATGTATATTTAAGATTTGAATAAATTTACTTAAGTTTACATAAATGAATATATTAAAGATGAACTTATATGAATGAATGAAGGTCTTGCAATAGCTCAAGGCCTGTAAAAGGCCTTGCACAAAGCAAGACTGGCCTTTCCTTTGCTGCCGCTACTGCATCACAGACGTGAAACAACAAGCAGTGGAGGGAGCCCTCATCCCACAGCTCGCGCGAGAGGTCAAACAGTCGCCCTCACACTGAGAGCAGTTGAGTTGGGCCAATGTGGGTTCCAACAAATCTCCAGAGGGCCAGAGGCTCATTGGAGACTGGGGGCTCCCTGAGGGCCACATTGAGAGGCCTTCAGGGCCACAAGTGGCCCCAGGGCCAGGGTTTGGGCACCCCTGACACAAAGGAATGCAAAGGAATGTTTGTGCAAAGGTCCACCCTCAACTGAAGTAAATGGCTCTTGCATGAGCTCTATAAGCTTGTTTTTATTGTTTTTAATGTCTTTATATATATATGTATATTTTATGTTTTATATGTTTTTAATTGTAAGCCTCCTTGAGTGTCCTTCATTGGACAGAAAGGTGGGATATAAATCTCTAAAATAAAATAAATAAAATAAAATAAGCATCAGAATACACAGAGAAGCTCAGGACTAAAGGCCCAGGTTGCAGAACTGTGATGAAACTTTGGTTCTAGGATTATAGTCATACCTGGGGGCTTGGGGATAAGAATAGGCCCTCGGTTTGGCTGTACTTGTCGTAAAAGGCGACTAAACAGTCACCAGGTACATGGGACTCGTTAGCCTGGGAGGGCAGCTCATCTGAGAGAAGGAAAACTCTGATCCCAAACCTCCACTGCCTTGTGGCTACATCCAGTTATGGAAAAGGCTTCAGGAGTCAACCTCGAGGCAAAATCCGGAGCCAGAGTCGCTGAGGCAGTTCATGGCTGAACACAGTCACTTTCTGGCAACTCCTGCGACGCCGCTGGAACCAACCGTATTGGCTTCTGCCTTTCCATTGGACCATTTCAGCGACGTGGAGAGGGGGGATTTGCTGCATGGGTAACAGTCTATCCTCCATATCTACTTTACCCAGGCTTCACGCACTGGAGAGGACACTGTTCCAGAACCACTATTCAAAGCGCGATACAATAGTCTTCCGAGACTGAAGGATGCCAATGATGATTACTGTAATCATCAGCTTGAGATCTTTCTCACTTTGAGAGATTCATAGCACAATCTTGTCCTAAATTAGCCAGTTTAGGAGGAGGTTGGCAGTGGCGAAGTCCTCAATGTGGATTCAAATTTGATTACCATGGATATCTCTTTCTATAGCTTACTCTTTTGATGTTTTATCTATTAAAGTACAGTACAACTGGCTACTGTATAGTAATACCATGCATCCATTTGTCTCAAGTGTTGGGCCATCAGCTTCAAAGAGCTCCAATAAGCATTCCTAACCACTTACGGTGAATTTCTTGCTGAAATGGTGATTCTGTTTATGCAAAATTTCTGCAAGGAAATTTTACACCTGCGGCCAAGGGATGTCATGATTGTTTAGACTGTGGAGGCTATCAATTCATGGTGGCTGTGCAAATAACCTACCATGAAGGACACTTTTTTTTTTCCTTTTGCAAACAACACCTTTGTTTGCGTGTAATCTGGTATGAACCCAACAGTATCCCCAAAAGGAGATGTTGATGAAGCTCATTGTACATGGGACCAGAAACAAACTTTAGGGTTCATAGTGCTCACCTCAAAGAAGAAGTGAGATTTAGGAGCCCCTAATTTCTTCTCAGAGCAAGAGAAGTCCAAGGTGGAGAAAAAATCCTGATGTCCTACTCATCCACCTTGCCCCCAGCCTGCTCCTCTCTCTTCTTGACTAGATGAGGTTGGACTATATGACCTTGTAGGTCACTTCCAACTCTATGATTCTGTGATTTGATATTATTCTTTCATTACTGTTGCTCTGGCTCCACAAGGGCAATGGAGTTGATGCTTCCATGGTTGTGAGAAAACAGAAGGAGGAAAGTCTTCCCTCCTCCTTTCTGTGGCTCCTGGTGTGCTGAGTAGGGCTGAACACAGAAAGCCACAGTGGTTCTTGAAAAATGTAGTTTTCCCAATGGCCATTGGGCCATTCCCAAAGCAGCACACCAGAAGCTGGGGAGAGGAGGATGGAGAAGCCTTTCCTTCTCCTTGCTACCTCCAGAGCAATATTGCTATTGCACTTACCATGTTGTAACTGTGGTTAAAAGAGAAGGGGGATAATGTAGGTAGGGACGCATAATCATCACTTTGTTCAGCCTGAAAAGAATGTGCATGTATTCCAATGGATCAATCCACAAATCGTGTATGCTTTGTGGCATTAAGAAAGAGGCAACTGTGGTGGCTGGCATTCCACTCCCAAACAGAATGCAATTCCTGCTGAGAAGGCTCTCAGGTGCATTCATAAGAACATAAGAACATAAGAACATAAGAACAGCCCCACTGGATCAGGCCATAGGCCCATCTAGTCCAGCTTCCTGTATCTCACAGCGGCCCACCAAATGCCCCAGGGAGCACACCAGATAACAAGAGACCTCATCCTGGTGCTCTCCCCTACATCTGGCATTCTGACTTAACCCATTCCTAAAATCAGGAGGTTGCGCATACACATCATGGCTTGTACCCCATAATGGATTTTTCCTCCAGAAACTCGTCCAATCCCCTTTTAAAGGCGTCTAGGCTAGACGCCAGCACCACATCCTGTGGCAAGGAGTTCCATTCAGACACTCAGAACCCACTGTACCCACTGTAGAGAAGTCCTCCAAAAGCTGCAAGCAGCAATGTGATGTTTGACCTAATAGTGCTCTTTTCAATCAAGGACAAATACCCATAACATGTCTAGGAGGCTTATTGGGGACTGGGTAGGTGGAGGAGATTTGGGGAGTGAGCGAGAGGGTTGGGAACTGGAGGACAAATCTGGATTGACCAAAATAAGCTGAGCTATTTGTCTTGCATATTTCATTTTAATAGCTCAGTTTAAATCTTAAACAGTCTAATATAAGCAGAGAGGATGAGGTGAGGTCCCCATAAGTATGAACTATGCCACTGTATGCTTTAATTCTGGAGTCAACATTTGCACCTACTTAAGTTCCATGCAAAGCCTAAAGAAATCGCCTTTAGATAAGCATTTGACTGATGCTTCTGTATTAAGATGTCCTTACTGATTATAATAATACTAGTTTGTATAAGCATTTTCTTTTCTATTTGTAATCGATTGCTACAAAAAGATAATTGACATTTATTAGTTTGGTACTGGATTTCCCTATTTAGAGCAAGTAATGTTTCTTCAGCATTTTAGCCCTTACATATTATCAACCATTTCATACAGAAAGTGTAGATGGTTATTGTCCCATATTGCCACTGTGTGATGCTGAATGCTCAGTTTCATATTAATATTTCAGTGTTTGGCTTTACCAACTGTATTAATTTCAGACAGCCTCCCCTCTTAGCCCAAACACACCCAATCAGTATCAGGATCAAAGTCTTACTAAGGGCTATGGACCTACTCAGAAGAGTTAACCTCATGCTATCTGATAGCATAAATTACAAGCAAAACAGATACGGTGCCAGTGTGATAACTGAGAAGGTAAACATCCCTTAACATGCACCAAAAACAAAAAGAATTCATAAAAATTAATTATGTAAATTCTTCAAGGATGCACAAAGGGAACAAAAAGATCTGCTTTTGTTGGAACTCTTGTGCCATGGTGAGAAATTAAAATTCTGTAGAATGGATTTCCTGCTGTAGTTTCACATGCCAATACATTAGTCTCATTAAAACTGCAACATTACAGCCTGGCACAGAGAGTTTGGAACAGTCTCCAAAACAACAGCTTTGTTCCCAAGTTAAGGGAGCATTCTGTGAAATATGACAAAACTACAAACACAAAAGCTTTGCATAACAGTTTCACAGCCCAATCCTAGCTAAATTCCCACATGGTGATGCAGTGGCGCTGGTATGGCTGCCACTGTATCCCATGGGAGATTTTTGGCTGCTGGTGGTCTCATTGGGGTAAGTGGACATTTGTCCCCTTGCCCCGGGGTAAGCCGCAGCAGCCACAACAGATCAACTCAGGCCTGTGCCAGTGATATCACTGTTGCAAGTTTTCTTGATCCATGCAGGCAGATCAGGCCCAAGAAATGTGGTTGGATATGGGGCACACCAGCACTGCTCATCTGACCCACACCTAGGCCTAATCCATCTACCACTTCCCCTGTTGCTATCCCATTCCACCCACCCCCTGTGCCATTAAACACCCTCTTCATCCTCCCTCGTCCTCCTCCCACTATTGCAGCACTTACATGCAACAGTGGACCTTCCAGTGACATGCAACAGTGGACCTTCCAATGACTGCCAGTTGACTTCCAATGACTGCCAGTTGACTGACCTGCAACAGTAGACCTTCCAATTACTGCCAGCCCTATCATGAAGGCTCTGGCCTTCCTGACAGTGGCCTTGTGCTTTTGTAAAGTGCTTTATGCACTTTTGTGACAGCGCATACCAACAGAAAATGTGTTCCTTTGCTGCAGACGGATTGGGCTGAAATTTTTTCCTGTGCAGATTGGGCTGAAAACTTCTCATGTGCAAACGAGAACTTCCCCATTTGAGAAACAATTTTTTAAGCTCCGCATTGCAACTGGCTGTTAGAAATGTACAACGGCATTTGAATCTGAAGTAGCTGATCTGTTCAACTGCACATATCAGGTTCCCCGAAATTCTTTCCAACTTTGATTTATAGCATCCATGAATATGTAGTCGGCAATGAGTATTTTTGTTATTGAACAGGATAGGTAGTCAGACTCAGTAACAGGCTTTTATACAATTCAGTGAATTACACTTCTTTGAATGCTAATAAAAAGGCCTGCCTGTTTGTTGTTGCACATTTGATTTACAGTTTAATCGGCATGCAATCCTCCGTTTTAGAATGATCTAGCAGATGTTTACAAAACAGGCCTTTCAACACATCCTTATTGAGTATACTAATTCTGTCTCTAGGCAGAGCAGTGCTATTAACAAACAGACTGAAAAAGAAGGTAGACACGCTCTTGATATTCAGCAGAAGAACTTCAGAACCCCAAACGGTATAACAATGACAATGATTATATACTTTCACTTGTCAAAATGCACCAAAAGTGAAAACAAGTAGCATTTATTAGAACGTCAGTTCTATTGGTACTTCAGTTATAATAGGAATGAGAATTAACAGGGAAAAAAAATCCCATGGCGATTAACCATGAAACCAATAAAGTGGTTTAGAAGAACCAAGGAAACAAATGGTTTCCTTTAATCCTTTGCAAATGGTTTCATTTAATCTGCTAGCAAAAAACCAACACAAGAACAGAAAAAGAAAAACCAAGCAGGTTGGCTGCTGGCCTCAGTTTTATTAAGGATGAAACTCTATGCTTCCTCACCTGGGAGAAAGCTCTATTGGACACCCATGGTGCTTCTTACCGAGAAAAGATGCATAGGGTTGCTTTGCCAAACCCAGTCATACTGCTTTGAATTGGTTTGCCAAATGAATTCATTTTGGATTGGTTATGCCATGTTGCATCTTTGAACCTTCCCTGGATCAAAGATTCCGATGAAAAAAGATGGCGCAAGGGCATGCCTCATGTATTCCTGCAGCACCAGCAGGAACTATCCCTTGCGACTGGGAATATGAAGCAGGGGACACCCTCATACGCATGCTCTGAAACACAAGCTAAAACGAGATACCCCCAATGTGGGAACATATGAGAACGTGTTTATATAAAGCCGTAGCTTAATGGCAACATGGTATGTCCATATTCATTACTGAAATATCACCATTTAATGTGCCTAGATTTTTTAAATTTATTATTCTTTGTCCAAAAGAGGGACATGTTTACTGCATAAGCCCAAGTGTTACTATGTGGCACTGTGTGGGAAGACTTGATTGTTGGAGCTAAGAACATAAGAACAGCCCCACTGGATCAGGCCATAGGCCCATCTAGTCCAGCTTCCTGTATCTCACAGCGGCCCACCAAATGCCCCAGGGAGCACACCAGATAACAAGAGACCTCATCCTGGTGCCCTCCCCTGCATCTGGCATTCTGACATAACCCATTTCTAAAATCAGGAGGTTGCGCATACACATCATGGCTTGTACCCCATAATGGATTTTTCCTCCAGAAACTTGTCCAATCCCCTTTTAAAGGCGTCTAGGGTAGACGCCAGCACCACATCCTGTGGCAAGGAGTTCCACAGACCGACCACACGCTGAGTAAAGAAATATTTTCTTTTGTCTGTCCTAACCCGCCCAACACTCAATTTTAGTGGATGTCCCCTGGTTCTGGTATTATGTGAGAGTGTAAAGAGCATCTCCCTATCCACTCTGTCCATCCCCTGCATAATTTTGTATGTCTCAATCATGTCCCCCCTCAGGCGTCTTTTCTAGGCTGAAGAGGCCCAAACGCCGTAGCCTTTCCTCATAAGGAAGGTGCCCCAGCCCCGTAATCAGCTTAGTCGCTCTCTTTTGCACCTTTTCCATTTCCACTATGTCTTTTTTGAGATGTGGTGACCAGAACTGGACACAATACTCCAGGTGTGGCCTTACCATAGATTTGTACAACGGCATTATAATACTAGCCGTTTTGTTCTCAATACCCTTCCTAATGATCCCAAGCATAGAATTGGCCTTCTTCACTGCCGCCGCACATTGGGTCGACACTTTCATCGACCTGTCCACCACCACCCCAAGATCTCTCTCCTGATCTGTCACAGACAGCTCAGAACCCATCAGCCTATATGTGAAGTTTTGATTTTTTGCCCCAATGTGCATGACTTTACACTTACTGACATTGAAGCGCATCTGCCATTTTGCTGCCCATTCTGCCAGTCTGGAGAGATCCTTCTGGAGCTCCTCACAATCACTTCTGGTCTTCACCACTTGGAAAAGTTTGGTGTCGTCTGCAAACTTAGCCACTTCACTGCTCAACCCTGTCTCCAGATCATTTATGAAGCTAGTCTTTTTTCCCTATCAATATGGAGGCTCTTGGTTAACTCCACACCCTTTAGCAACTGGAGCACCCTCTGGACAAAACACTTTTAAGTTGTCTTTCTTTTAAGATTCTACAGCACTAGCTGGGATCACCAGTACACTTTCGACATGACCACATTTTCTGTTTTGTTTCTCTACTCTTCGCTGTAAATATTATAAACAAGGAAGCATTTCAATGCATTATTTATAGACCATGGATTGTACCTCAAGAAAGCTAGTCATGACTAAGCACCACTGAAATCAAGGAGAGAAGGTAATCATGTCTAATGAAAGTCTGAGTAATTTCAAGATCTAAACAGAGGTCAATGTGTTGTCATGTTTAAGGACTTTTTCCGCTGTTTCTGTACTTAAGAAATGCATAAATGATCTCCTCAAGGATTTATCATCAAATGCCAGGTGCCTGGGATAATTTGAATTGCTTCCTGCCAGCAAAAGCTCCAGCCTCTTGTCTTAATTTAAGTTATCATCTGACACCAACAGAATTGTCCCACCTTGATCCTGACAGAACTTTAATGCTCCTCCTTTTCTTGTGAAACTGACAAGCTGATAGCTGACAAGAAAAAATGTATTGAGCTGTATGGAAAGTGAAACTGAGCCACACATGCCTGTTTACTCATGAATAAGCAAACGTGCTTTGGCTCCTATTTGGCTCCTATGCAAGGCCACCAGAATGGTTCTGAACCGATGAGTGTGGAGCTCAACAAATGCTCCAGAAGGCAGCCCCCTTCTCCCCACCATAGTAAAAAAAGTTTAAACAGAGGCTAGAACTGGTAAGGTGAATTTTTTTTTAATTCTCATAGAACTAGGTGGGTCCCGATAGTGTGTCATTTTAAAAAGTGGGTTCTGGTGCTAAAAGGGTTGGGAACTACTGCTATGAGGTGTTGTATGGGGGCTATGGTATATGGGGGGGTGTTAAAATTTTTTGTGCGTCCAGGTGTGAAATGTCTACGCCAGTGGTATTGAAACTGGGGTGTCGTGACACCCCAGCCTGAGGGTCCTAGTCCCTTTCCCCTTAAGGGGCGGGGGCAGCCAGGAGGCAGGGAGGAGGCAGCGGCACGATCCCCAGGATTGCGCAGTGCAGGGGGGCTGCAGGGGCTTGGTGCACTTGCCCAAGCCCCCTGCAGCCCCCAGGGGTGCAGGGAGCTCTGTGCGATCTTCGGCATGGCTCTCCGGGTCAGAGAAGGTGACAACGGAGCAATCATGCCCTGCTCCGCTAAACCAGAAGCGGTGGGCGATCACCCCACTTCCCCTTTTGACCAGGTTGCAGAGACTGGGGTGCACCCTTTAGTCCCTGCAGCAGCTGTCCCTGGCTTCGGGGATCCAGGCCCGAGCACCTGCAGGGCTCCTTGGGTCAGGGAAAGTGAGAGTGGGGCGATCGCCCATCGCTTCCAGTTTAACGGAGCGGGGCCCGATCGCTCCGCTGTCACTTTCCCTGACCCTGGGAGCCCTGCCGAAGGTCGCGCAGGGCTCCCTGCACCCCCAGGGGGCTGCAGGGGGCTTGGGCAAGTGCACCAAGCCCCTGCAGCCCCCCTGAGCGGTGCAATCCTGGGGATTACACCGCTGCCTCCCCCCCACCCCTGCAAAGACTTACTGCGGGATTGAAACTCCCTGCGAGTTTGAAAACCACAGGTCTATGCCAAATGCCTTAGCTTCTGCCGTGGTGTACCAAGGTTATTTGGTGTCCAGGGCCCATAAATTTTTGGCACACCCATGACAAAATTATTTTTAGTAATAGTCATGACATGAAATGAATAATAATAATGGCCAGAGAAAAAGCGTAGACAGTGAACATTTTCAAGTTTGTATATTTGTATTTGTGTATTTATATAAAACTTTGTAGCTTCATGTATCCAATCATAACAAAAAACATGCTTCTCTTGCATGCAGCTGCAGCCAGGGTTACCCCTGTTGCCACTACCATCTTGGGGTGGGCTCTTGGACACCCCCCCACAGCCTGGCACCCAGGATCAAGGGCCCCCCAACCACCTTCTTCATATGCCACTGAGCTTCTGAATAAGGCTGCTCTTGTTTCCTCCTTAGACTACCAAAATAACCCAAGTCCACTTTGTCCACAGGAGTAAGGTATAGAACGGGAGTTGAGAAGACCAACAGCAGGTAATACAATGGAGAAGTTTTCTCATCTGACCTGGGGTATTTTGAAGGGAGAAAGGGGATACAAGCTATAAAGCTAGAAAAGATTATTTTAAGCACTCTCTGCCTTGGGTTCCAAAATTCAGTCTGTGCGCATACAGTTATAGCAAAAAGTTGAAATGAAAACGGCTCTTCAAACTTGCTGATACTGTTCAAAAACTTTGATGATTATCTGGTCTCAACATTTGAAGCCTGGGAAACTTCCATCAATCTGGAGTGGCTCTGGGAAAGGAGAGCATTCACCCAGTTTGAATTTGCTTCAAAGTTAACCTTTAACTTCAAATACGAATATAGTTACAAGTCAACTTATGACAGGTAACTTTGTTCCTGCTGCACAGGTGAGACTATTAGTAAGAAAGAACTTTAATAGAACGAAGTTTTTGTGATCCACGGGGCATGGAAGTCCGTTTCCACCAAATGGAAGCTTAAATGAATTTCCAGTATAATTCTATAACTGTGATGCTTAAAATTCTGCAGATCTGCAGAGAGAAATTCATTTCCATCAATGAATGTGTGAGACCAAGCTTAGCTGTCGAAATGTAGCAAACCGTGCAGCCATTTCAGGTCAGTTTTGTGTTTCTTGTGTGTCGAAAGCACTGCTGGTGAAATATGCATCATTGTATTGCTTTGTCTCAGGTATAAATTGAATACACTCAGGAGCAAATGCTAATGACTTTTGTCTTTAAATTCTGCAATCTTTCAGACCCCACAGACAGCTATTCGGGACTTGCATGTGCTGTATTTTCAAAACTTTCAAGATCTTACAAGGGCTAGGGCAAGCATGTGTTAAATCTGCAACTCTGGCCTCAAGTGTGAATTGGTCACACAGGAGAAAATCGGCCTCCATAAGTACCTAAAGGTGGAAAGAATCATAGCATGTCATCAGGTGAGCAGCAAAAGGATGGCAAGAGGAGGAGGTACATGCCTGTTGCCCTGTCTATTTTTCTTTCCCCTCTGAACCTCCCTAACTTGCTCAGCACATGCCTTTTGCTCACTGGCTTCTCATTTTCCATCTTTGAATTCAACATCCTTGCCCTCTACATGCACTGGGACAAATGAATGACCTGTGCTTTTTAAAAGATAGGAAAAGTGTTTCTATATCCAAATTTCTAGTGCTCTGTGTATTGAGCCATTGCACTTCCTCTCTGTATGGAGAAGAACTGGAACTTGGTCACAATAGATTAGGCTCTTGTTTGAATCAATTGAGCCTCCTTCTACTGTTTTGATGGTCCCATTTGCTTGTTACCCTTGCATGATCAGCTGCTGTGTGGTGGTGAAGTGGGACTGTTCCTGCTGGATAGGATATTCACAAATCAGAGGAACATGTGAAAGGAACTATAGTTGTATGATTGAGCAGTGTTCAAAATTGCATGGAACCTTCTGTGTGTATGCAGGTACACAAGTTTATCTAATATAAAACTTGTATAAAGAAAACTCCCATCTGTCTGTGTCTGGATCTGAATATTGTTTGGAATATTCTCCAGCTAGTAACATGAGTGTTCATACAAGAACTCCGTTCTTGTAGCATGGTCAAATCTAATTACCAAGTGTGTAATTAATCTGTGGAACTCCTTGCCACAGGATGACACCTGGCCTAGATATCTTTAAGAGGAAATTGGACAGATTTATGGAGGAAAAAGTCCATCACAGTTTACAAGCCATGATGACCCTATGCAACCTCTGGGTTTTAGATGTAGCCTATGTCTAAATGTCATATGCAAAGGAGTAGGAACAGGATACCTTTATCTTGCCTTGTGTGCTTCCTGAGACATTTGCTGGGCCACTGCAAGATACAGGAAGCTGAACTAGATGGGCCCTTGTCCTTATCCAGCAGGGCTCACCTTATGTGATAACAATGTATGCGGAGGGGACAGGCACCGTACCAATCTTTGATTCTCTGCTGGCAAACATATCATGGCAAACAACTCTTATATAGATGCATCACAACCAATTCAAACTTGGGATATTCTTTTTTTTCCCTTTAACTCCTCTTCAGTGGAATATCTATTCCATTTTCAGAAGTACTAAAAAAGAATTGAAGTGATAATAGAATCCAACAGGTTTTTATGGGTTGTATAAATCCAGTTGCTTCTCCTCCTTTTTTATTTGAGGAAAATCTTTCATATCCAGCAGTATTTAACTAGGTAGGTTGCTAGAGTTTTATTCAGTTACCTCCAGAATTGGTTTTCTTTTTAAACTTTTTGTTTGTGTAGGAGTGATAGAAAACAGCATCTGCAACACAATGGGCCTTCTCAGGGACCTCAGGCTTATTTCCTTGAAGAAAAAGAAGCAATGCATCCATCACATCCATTTTGACCACTTTGCATGGTCTTCATCCATAGGGCCCACCACAGACATGTTAAAGCCTTTCATTGTATCTACTAAACATGAACTTTGACTAAACCAGGGGGGGACAACCTTCCATCACCTTCTCCCGGGTAAAGCGAGTAGCCCTGCAATGGGGCTACTCATTTCTACAACAACCCGAATTTTGGCATAGAATGAAGAGTCTCTATGTCGGGTGGCCAGTTTCATTCCACTGGTCCCGCCTCCCTCCGTCCCCAATCCCTTCCCCTGGCATGCCCTCTCCCTGCCCTCCCACTGCCTTCCCCTGCCTTGGAACCCCTCCCCCCACACCCTCTGCCTCTCTGTGGCCCAGTGGTCTGCACAACCACTGAGTGGCAAAAGTTCGGTGCTCCATTGGCACTAGCCCAGTGCCGGCCAGCACTGAGCTAGCACCGGCGGTTGTGCCGTATGGCATGTTTGTGACAGTGTGTGCCGGTGGTGAACTGGCACGCACTCCTTAGGATTGGAGGAGGCCTGTGCTATATCAAGTGAAAGATAGGGGCTAGAATTGGTTCAGCCGGAGGCAAGGGGAAGCACTTCCCTTTACCCCTGGGTAAGCTACTGTAGCCCCAATGGGTCTCCTTAGACTTGCACCACCTCCAGAAGGCAAAAGTCCAAGAAGAACAGAGTGGCTTGAAGCTGCTCCACGCTGCTCGGGAATGGGGGCTAGGATACTGCATAAGAGTTGAGTCCCAGCCCTGGGTCCCACTCCTTGCCCCTGGGACTACCCTCTGCCTGCCCTCCCACCACCCCAGAAGCCTCCTTCCCGCCCCCTCCCTACCCACCCCAGAGCCTTGCATTGGCCCAGTTCAGCCAATGCAAGAATCCATCCCCGAATCGGCGCGAAGCCAGGATTCAGCCTCTGCGGGCTGGGCCAGCACACGTACATCCCTGTGCTGGCCCAGCCAACTCCCAAGGAGATGCAAACGTGCTTTACGGCATGTTTGCAACCATCCTGGGCTGGCACAAGGGACTTGTGCCGGCCCAAGGGCGATTCTGGATTGCGCCCTAAGTCATTTAATAAAATAGACCTTTAACAATAAAATAAAATATATCTGCTTATCTAGGAGCGTAAGGTTATAAAAGAGAAACTGCAAAAAAGATGAACAAAATGAAATGCTGAGCTGTATAGGTATGGAGAACATGAGAGATGCTTAAATATTTTAGCAGCAGGAAACAACACTTGTTCTTGCACAGATTGCACACAGCCTCAATTTTTGCTTGGCTGTGCTTAATCTTAAATAAATTAAACAAAAATACCCAAAGGATCACACTGATGTAAGTCCTGGCTACAGTTTTTCCGGTTGCCAATCCTCCAACATTCCTATCACTATAATAAATGATATTTTTATTTTTTTTCCAGTGATATTTTGTACCTGTAAAAGTGACAGACCGCCCCATCCATACAGAATTATGCATCCACTTACAGCCACTTAGTATGGTGTCCCTTTTTCATGTGACTCTCTCATAGTAGCTTCTAAGGCAATCCGTCAGAGTACTGTTCTCGGAAATTGTGAGCAGCTGACAGAAGTTGGCAGCCACCAACAATATTTAATATCTCTGGCTTGTTTCCTCAAGTTACTGTTGTGAATGGCTATTAGATTGTAATAGACAATTTTATTTTGGCCTGTGTTTTTGAACTCTAAATTATTGGAGTACTCTCTTCCCCTTGCAAAGATTTCTCCCCCCTTCTTATCTAGAAACCTCTTACTTTTAGGGCCTAGTTGTGTGAGTGATTGAATGTATGTTCAGTGGGTCCTTGTTACTGCTGATTTGGAACCTGTGGATTTGATTATCCACAGGTCTTGAAACTGTGGGGTTGGCCCTGCATGATCACTCCAGAGGCGACGAGATAAAATAAAATGCAGTGCAATACAGGCATCCTGCGTTATCCGCTGGTGTTCCAGTTTTGGAACACCCACGGATACCATGTTGTTGGCAACCTTCAGTCTCGAAAGACTATGGTATCGCGCTCTGAAAGGTGGTTCTGGAACAGCATCTAGTGTGGCTGAAAAGGCCAATTCGGGAGTGACAATCCCTTCCACACTGGGAGCAAGTGCAATCTGTCCCTGGTCTGTCTCCCTGGCTATGGGCCTTCCTTCTTTGCCTCTTAGCCTCAGACTGCTGGCAAAGTGTCTCTTCAAACTGGGAGAGGCCATGCTGCACAGCCTGCCTCCAAGCGGGCCACTCAGAGGCCAGGGTTTCCCACCTGTTGAGGTCCACTTCTAAGGCCTTCAGATCCCTCTTGCAGATGTCCTTGTATCGCAGCTGTGGTCTACCTGTAGGGCGCTTTCCTTGCATGAGTTCTCCATACTTTGGGATCTGGCCATCATTCATTCTCACGACATGACTGAGCCAATGAGCCTGCGTTGGCCATGGATACCAAAATCCGTGAATAATGAAATCTGTGGACCTTGATACCTTTAACCCTGCAGAGGCGATGGGAGCGTAGCTCCCATCGGAGGGTGCTCTGGGGCTGGTAGAGGCCACCATGCATCCTGCATTATAAATTATATTAAATACTGTTAATTATCTTCAGAGAGGCTTCCTTGGGCCTCAGAATGCCTTTTAAGGGCCTAAAATATCACTTCTGGTTCTCCCCCCCCCCCCCAAACCAGAAGTGACCTTCTAAGGCCTCCCATTCTGAGGCCCATGGAGGCAGCACACACAGCTCTTATCACCTCTGGAGCGTTAAAAGTGTCTCCCTCCTTCATATATGCCATTTCACAGAGTTGTGCCTCTGGCCAATACACTTGTTCTCTGTACACAACATGGATTTTCCCTGTGCACGTGTTACATGTGTCTAAAAATCACATCTGGTAACATGTGGCTGTTTTTCATATATCATGTTCTGAATCTCTTCTTCTGAATCTCTGCTGATTCAGAAGTTCACCTGAAGGTCCATCACACAATATCTTGCCAGGGTCCCTGGCATGTCCTCTCTCCTTTGCGGCTCAGAACTTGACTGAGAGCTAGCTGTCACAGCAGCCCGATTCTGAATTGCGCTGGTACAGTCAGGACACATTGCCTGGCTGCATCCAATGCAACTTAGGAACAGGCTGGAGGTCTCCTCGGGGTAAAGGAATATATTTCCCCTTACCCGAGTAAAGCCCCAGCCACCCCCATGGGGCCAACTATATAACCAGTGCAAATCCAAGAAGCCTCATTTAGGGCTGCCCAACTGGGAATGGGGGTTTGTATGTGGTGTTTGCCACTGCCACTGATCCCACTCCCATCTTGGGTCCAATCTTCCCCCTTTTCCACCCTCCCCTGCCCCAAAATGCCACCTCCAAAATGCCCTCCTGCCACCTTCCCTACAATCCCATGCCACCCAGTGCAAACTTACCAGTGACAACCAGTGCAGGGTCTGTATGTGGCTCTGCCGATCCAAAGCAGAGCCTTTATGCCAGCCCAGCCAACTCTTGAGTAGTTACAAATGTTCCTTACAGCATGTTTGTGACACTCTGAGCCGGTGCAGGGATGGCAGCTTCAGTTCAATGACAGGTTAGGATTGTGCATCATTCATTCAAACCTTGTATCTGAATGAGGGGAAAAATAAACTTTTGTGTATTTTGGTTCTCTCTTTCTACCTTAAAGCATCAGGACTGCCTCCTTCCTATGAAACATGTTGGCTTTGAATGGTTGAACTTCTACATGTTGAGTTTTGCAGTGAAAATTTCAACCCTTAAGCAGTGCTGCCCTACACAGCTGCCTAAGATAAACTACTAGAACTGCACTATTGTTTAGTACCAACAATATGTGAAATCCTATTTTAACGGTTTCATAGAACCTGGCTTGAAGTGTGCCCTGTTAATTGATTTTGAGCCTTCTTTGCCTTATAGGTACTTCCTGAAAGTTTAACATTGGTCTCCCCAACTCACTACTTTTGATGCAAATGTGTTATAACTTGGTGTTCGGATATGATCCTTCAGTCCCTATAGTGTGGAAGTGGACAGCCTTCTGGTGCCTTTTTTCTTTACACTTTTAATTTTTTTTTAGAGCTTTTCCAGTTCATGGGCAAGAGGTGAGTAATTAGCCAGAGCAATTATAATTTGGAAAGATGGCCTAATAATTCAAAATTTGATCCGCAAACCAATTTTAAAATTAAAAGCATTGGACTGCATCAGACAGAGGGGAAAAAATGAGTTTGGGCTTTATTTCCTCATTAATTCTTAATCTATTCCTGCAATGGAAAGAAACCACTTTTTTTTTTTCCTGTAGTGATTAACTACACATAATGAAGTACAAGTTCCAGTTTGCAACATGGAGATTGATCAAGTTACCAGATTGAATCCCCATTTAATTTTAAGAGACATTCAAATTAACTCTACAAGGACATTTTCTTTTAGGATTAATAATCAATGTTTAGATTTTTGGAGATGAAGTGTTCTGGCAGCTCCAAATGTGACATCTAATACAAACCATTTCCAGTTGTGTTTATTATTTTATTGAATAATCTGCATCCATTTGTCCATGCTTGCTTATGTCAATTGGAAAACCCGACATTAAGACATTCTGCAGTTTGCTTATGTAATTGTGCTGCCAAGCCGGCCTCATTTACACTTGCTTGGTTGAATCCTTAAAGCACAAACACTGCAGATGCATGTTGGTAGAGAGGGAGTGACATTTATTTTATCAAAATATCTCAAGCACCTAAAAGAAATTGAGCCAGTAGGCAATATTGGGATGAAAAATGTAAGAGATTATGGATTTTGGATTTCCTGCCTACCCTACTGCTTTGGCGTAGACTAGAGTTTGCTACAGGAGCATTTCTCAAACTGTGCGTCACAACCCACTGGTAGGTTTCATCCCAACGTGTGGTGGGTCATGACCTATTGCTCACTGCAAAGCCTTACTAGGAACCTCCAGAGGCCTCTTCTGGATCGTGCTGGGCCCACAAGCCACTCCCTTGGCCACCACGGGCTTCAGAATGCCATAAGGAAGCAATTTCCAGTTTGCAACCGCAACTTCTGGTTTAATTCTGGGTTGCTTAGACAGGAATTCTGGGACCCATGGAGGCCAATGGAATGGGTTGCGGACCCTGCATGACTCAGAATCCTTTGGAGGCTCCCAGTACGGCTTTGCAGTGCGGCTGGGAGCATCAGATCATGACACACTGCAGAGGACAAGGTGGATCACAGCACTAGAAAGTTTGGGAACTGCTGAACCATGATATTGCTGATTAGATCAGTGTTTCTCAAACTGTGGGTCGCGAGTAATTTCAGGTGGGTCCCCATTCATTTCAATATTTTATTTTTAATACGTTAGACTTGGTGCTACCATGGTATGTGATTGCATTTGGGGAAATGTGACAGATCTGTACTTTGAATAGGCTACTGTGTTTATTCTTTTTACTCCTGGGTAAGTGAGGGTAGGATTACAGCCTAGGAATTTCCCTGCTTGATGATGTCACTTCTGGTCATGACATCACTTCCGGTGGGTCCCGACAGATTCTTATTCTAAAAAGTGGGTCCCGGATTTAAAAGTGTGAGAACCAGTGGATTAGATAGATGCAAATCCAAGAAGCTGTGAAGTTATTTACATCCATTCACATTCTATTCTCCCAACAAGCCAATGAAGAAGTATTAGAATTTGAGTCCACATTGGTATTAAACTTGAGAATGCTTCATAGGAAATTGACCTGTAAGCTGCCCTAACTGTCAGCAGAGAGAGAGAGAGAGAGAGAGAGAGAGGACACTATAAAAAGATCAGCCTGCTAATGGGGTAAACACAGGCTGATCAGACGTCCTGGAATTTCCGGATTTGTCCTCTTTTTAAGCCTCATGTCCAGTTGCCCTCCATAAAGCCTGGAACGTCCTCCATTATGTTCCGCAAGAGCTCTGTTTTGCTTCAGTTCCCTGAGAGTTCAGCCTCTCCCAGCAGGCAGCCTCTTCCAATCAGTTCAGGCTGCTGTTGTTTAGTGATCCTAGTGATCCCCTGCTAGTCATGTGACACAGCCAACCAAGAGAAGGAAGGAAATGAAAACAACGTGTATTTGAGTTTCCTCAATCTTTCTCTGGGCGCTGAGCAGCAGGCAGCCTTCTGCAAGGAGTGCAGGGACCAGATCTGGACTTTCCAGACTTGGGAGATTGAGTGATCATGTGTGCATGTCTGAAAACACGTTCCTGCATGGCAGGGGGGACGGACGGGTCTGGTTCCCTGGCTGGCTCCTTTAAGTTTGTGGCTGGTTCATGCTGCTGCTTCATGCCAGGGGGATGGGGGCATTTGGGAAACCAAGCCAGTGTGTTTGTGCATGTATGGAAACTCCTACATTGTGGGGGGGGGGGGCTGGCTCCTTTAATTTTGTGGCTGGTTCATGCTCCCAAGTCTTGCCAGGGCTAGGAGCAAGTGAATGAGAAGCAAGGTTCTTGAAATAGATTTTCAATGGGGTGCGGGGGGGGGGGGTTAAGGGAAGATGAGTTGCCTGACCTATATGCATGCATTTCTAGCTGGAAAGGGATGAGAAGGATTTGCTTCTTATTGTGGTATAGCCTGCAAAGTGTCCAGTAAGGGACCTTGTGTTGCCCATCTTATCAGCGATTTCTTTGTGAACCTGAAAGTGCTCTAGGAGGGAGAAAGGAAGGCGTGCGAGCCTTAGGAAGAAAAGGGGCTTGATAACAGAGGAAGATCCTCTTGTTTACAATTTTGCAGGGTCCGTGGCCTGGTCATGAGTCTGGAAAGTTGTCACTGCATTATTTTGGTTGTTTTGAGACAAGGCCATGAAAGCCACTTATGCTAACAAACTAAACATTTACAAGCTTAATGAACCAAATGTTTATGCTATGCTATGGGTGTTTATAGCTAAATTAGTTTAAAACAAATTATTAGTTTATATGTTTAAGAAATAGGGGAAAATGTTATGTTTATATGCTAGCATGCTCACAAACACATTAGTTTAGCAGCTTAATGGGAAAATGATGCTTAAAACATATGAAGTCCACTATGTTAGTCTGAAGAAGTCTATCTGCAAATTGCAAGCTGGCTGTTAAATTAGTCTCAAGGAATGTCTCTTGGCAAACTGCCAAAGCATCAGATAAGGTGAACGCTTCATGAAAAGAGAGTATGAAGCTGGAATTTCCATCTTAAGCTCAATTGCTAGTAAACAAAGAACCATGAAACCACGGCAAGAAAAGGCTTTTTAGATTTTTAAACAATGTTCATTTAGGCTTCTCTTTAAATAAAAAAAACAGTCTTGTATATGCAATATACCAAAGCAACATACCAAAGCATCATAGAAGTGCTAATATTTGCATGCATTCTTCAATATTTTAATAGTTATTGCTTAAAAGTGTAAATTAATGTTAGTAGCAATGTATGGTAGTTTAAAGTGAATTTTGGGTGTTAGAATAGTTTAATCAAAGCATAAAAATACACAGAGAGGTAAAAAGCTATTAAAAAAGGCTTAAAGCCACAAGTTTGAAAATGTAACCTTGAGAGGCAGATGTCTGGCAAAAGTTAATTAAAAGAGTCTAACAGGGAGACACTAGAATGTGGTATAAAGTTACTTCTCACAGATAAGACTCTTATCTTAAGCAAAAGCATTCCTAACTCTGTATCTCTTCTGTTGACTCAAGGTCCTGCCTGATACTTTTAATTGGAACTAGGGAGTTACAACTCAAAGAGAGGTTTAGATAGCAAATAGGGAGTAGCCAGGAAGCAGGGTGCACCTGCAACAAATAATTGGGAAAAGTTATGTCTTGGCACAAGAAGCAAGAAAACTAAAGATTATACACAAGTTAGTTAGAAACATTTTAATGAGGAAAACTAGCAACATTAGATAGAAAGGACTTGGCAAGGACAGTTTATCTGTTGCTAATTAAAAATAGAGTTTTCTAAGACACAGACACCTGCAAACAATCAGCTAGACAGAAGATAACAGAAATAACATCTATGGGAAAGTCCCTTGATTAAGCCAAAACATAATGGAAGCCTCTGTTTGAGTCTCTAAGCTGACAGAAAAAGCTGGATTTAGTTAAAATGAATGAGAAAGGTCTCTTAAAATCCTTTTTACAATAAGAGGTTAGTTTGTCTTGTATTAAATATATGTTTATACCACTATACATCAAAGTAACAAGTCACATATAGAGAATCACACATGAAATAGAGGGAAAACCAAAGGGCTTAGTTTAAACAGAGGTTGGCAGAAAGCCCACAGTGTTTGATGGGACCAGACAGAAAGGAATGTTAGAAAGAAAGCACTGGTGGCTCTGTCAAGGTCAGAAATAAGCACAAAACATACCAAAAGCCAGTAATTGAGTAAACAGTGCCACCTAGTGGTTTTTGAAATCTTTAAATTATATATGTCTCAATGTATGTATTTGCCTTTTTTGGAGTCTGTAATTTGAAACCAACCAATCAAGTGCTTGTAAAGTTATCTGTGGCCAACCCTGAGAAAGCCCCCATCTCTGATGTCACACACCAGCCAATGAGAAGTGTAAGACTCCTCAAACAAAGGAGCCAGAATCGAATGTAAGTGAAAGGCTCACACTGGAAAATTGCTCTCTCTGAGGGCTCTGAGAGTTCCCACATGGCTCTCATTGCTTTGGACAGGAGTCCCTGAGAAGCCCGTTGCTGGCAATGAAATAAAGCTTGCAGATGATCACCATTCCTGCCTACTGAGTTTGCTTTTGGACTTTGCGTTTGACCTTGCAACAGTTTAGTTTGATGATAGTTTGTGCTTTTTGGGAAGGAGTTTATTGTGGGTTTTTAAAAAATTATATTCTTTCTTTACTTGGGTGCTTGTACAAGTATATTCCAATAAGGGTACAATCCAGCACTGGCATAGTTGTGTCAGTGGGGCATGTGTTGCATCCTGCAGTTGGGAGATAGTCATGGAGGCCTCCTCAAGGTATGGCATTGTTTGTTCCTTTACCTTGGAATTGCATTGCCCTTATGTCAGTGCTGGAAAGCTGGTTAGGATTGCGGCCTAAGTAAAACAAGGTTACAGGCAGCCCCAGTTCTTCCCCATCCCAGAAGTGTGTGTGTGTGTTTGTGTGTGTGTGTGTGTGTGTGTGTGTGTGTGTGTGTATTGCTGAAAGCTCTAAAAGGAAAGAGAATTAAATCAATTTAAATAAATAGCTAGCACTTTCAGTTGCTGTAATAATGCCAACTGCAATAACTGATGTCAACTGCAATGTGTCAACTGAATACAGGTGGCACTTCTTGACTTGCCCAAACTCTGATTCAACAATTATTCTATTACAGTAAAAAAAAAGAAAAAAAGTTGGTATGTTGATAGCATAGTCTGGTAGAGAAGCATTACACAGTCACATTTTCAGTGTATGTATGTTTTGTACAATTATATGCAATACAGTTTTAAATTTAATAATAAGTAATATAGTGTTTAAACACATGAAATCGATATATAAGTGTTTTTAACTTTTATTTTGTTGTGTCCTACATTTTTCTTGAATATCCTACATTTTGGTGTCTTCTTTTCCGGTTATGACATCTGGTCACCCTGGGCAAACAGGCACTTTTTTCAAATGGTATTTCTCTTATATTAAGCAGGGGGAGAGTAAATGTCACTCATACCAGCATAATGAATTATACTATTTTGAATGTCATATTGCATTTTATGGGAATGAGGTCAGCCAGGTGGAGCACCTCCCAGAGTATGTTAATATATGGTGTGTGCAGTAACAGTACAAAGTTTCAAGCTTTAATCTGATGTGTCTTGATTATTTGCCACTAGAGTATTGTCTGTAGTTCTCCATGATTTCTAAACATGATTTTCCCAGACGTTCTGGTTGCTAGGTCTGCACACTTCTCCCAAGATCCTCTGCTTAGGTTGTCCAGCATTTCCCTCCACTCTGGGTCTGCTCCCTCCACTCTGCCTCCTGCTACCATACATTTCTGGCTACCCAGGGCCCAATCCCATCCAATTTTCCAGTGCTGGTGCAGTTGTAACAGTGGGGTGTGCACTGCATCATGTGGTGGAAGGGCAGTAACTGGGGCCTTCTTAAGGTATGGGAACATGTGTTCTCTTAACCATGGGGCTGCATTGTGGCTACACCTGAGCTGGAAAGTTGGATAGGATTGGGTCCCCAAGTTCCAGTATATCTCTGTAAAAGACTCCAGTATAAAGACTCACTGTAAAATCATTTTCCTGCCAGTATGCATTTTTAAAGTTGCTTTTGCACTTGACCAGGTCCCAAATCTTTAAACTTCTTAAAGGTATAAATATAGACTTATGAGCCAGCCAAACGCTACAGAGCGATATCTTCTGAAGATTGAAAGATCATAACAAACATGGTACCTGTGGAATCCAGATAAAGACCTCATTTGGTCAGATTCCTTCCAAAGTTCAATGTTTTCAAACTATCATATTGCCCTCCCTAGAGAAGCTCTGATCCCTTCCACGGACAACAAAGAGAAATAAGAAAAAAGGAACATTTTATTCTTGTTCCCTTCAATTTATCTGTTTGAGAGTGTTTTTTGTTACCTAAGGAGAAAGTGATGGCAAAGGTTGAAATGCCCTGTTCTGGGTATCTATGATCTCATTTGATACAGAAGTCATTTCTACACAGAATCCTTTTTCTGTGTCAAAATAAGCAATAAGTCACAGTCTATTATATTTTCTATCCACCTCATGGTGAAAATTGTGATTTTCTGATATATATCCAATTCTTATCTCTGGTCCAAACCCCCTTACTTTTAAGGCCACCACTGCAGAAAACACTGATTCAAATCTGAGAAATATATCTAGGAAAACATTTAAAATCATATTTATCATTTTAATACATACACAATAGCATTAAGCTCAAAAAAATGAAAATAAGCAACAGATAATAGGTATAGTTTAACCCTGGGGGTTCAGTTATACTTCATGCCCATTTAGTACACTGTACTGGAAGGAGAAAATGGATTTTGACCCAATTCAATTGCTAACCCCCCATGTCCCTTTAGAAGTTTTTTGCAAACTTTCATTGTTCCATCTGGATATCCCCAAACTCATTGTGCAGTATAGTTCAAGAACATGCTGGAATGAATAATAGGGCACAAGAGGCAAGTTACCCTATTTAGTACTCATTATGAGTTAGGAGTCTGAAATATTTAGGAACAATTTAATGCAGTCTAATGCCTTTCCTGTAGATTTTCAGATAAACAATACTGTCATCTCAGCAGCTCTTGCATGAAACCTTAAATGAAATCTACTGTATGTTGAATTATGAACTAGATTAAACCAAGAAAAGCAAAAGAAGGAAACATTGTCATTTATATAGCATATTTCAAGAGTGAAACATTTTAACATGCATTATTTCAGTAAGGCCACAATACTATCCACACTTATCTGGGAGTAAGCCCCATTGACTATAATGGGACTTACTTCTGAGTAGACATGTATAGGATTGGGCTCTTATTCTTACAATAGTCTAGGTCAGTGTATCATCCCAGTAATTGGGAGGGGAGGCCAAGAAAACAGTTGCTTGCATAATGCCACTCTAGCAAGCTCATGGTGATACCACAAAATGCTGTGGTGAAAGACAACAACAGTTAACATACACAATGGTGTTACTCAGGGGTGCGGATCGCACCAGGTGACATGCACAGGGGGAGTGACACCATTAGTGACCAAAATCACTTAAATCGTGGTGTGTAGTAATAATACACACCATGTAGTAATAATACCATCTTATTATATACCATTCGACGTGTAATTTACAGCAGAATGCAATAAAAAACCACAGTGAAATATCTCAATTATATCAAAAGTTGTGGCCCAGAAACCAGAAAACAAAAATGCAACTGTCTTTTGTAACAAAAAAGTACATTTCCTTAGTTCAAAATGGACCAATGTGTTAGTAAGGTGAAACCCTCAGGGGGCTGACACCACTAGTGACCAAAATTGCTAAAATCATGGTTTGTAGGAATAAACCATCTTGTTATATCGCAATCCATGTGTAATTTCATGCAAGATGCAATAAAACAAATCATGTTGCAATATCTGTGTTCTGTCAAAAGGTATAGCCAAAAAAACCAGCGGGGGTGGGCAATGTTGCATCAACACGCCCACCACCTGGAGCATTGCCCCACCCACTGCATGGGAGAAGGTCCATCATGGGAGTGACGTGCTGGCCCCCAGCACCAGCTGATGAAAACCCTAGTGATGCCGCTGAATATACACAAACACAATTCACACAATAATTGCTGGCTGGGAAATCTGTGAAATATTTGTTGACTCTTATCTAGGCCGTCCATGAGGCCAACAGGCAGCAGATTGGTGGCAGTTGCCCACCACCTACTTGCCTCCATTACCTCTTCTCTTTCCACTGCTTGATCTGGAAAAAAAGCAGGGCTAGAGAAGAAGAGGAAATGTTGAGGGGTGGAGAGTTCTGACCTAGAACATTGGAAAGTGGGAGAGGTTGGCACATCTTCAGGTTCATGGGCGCTATTTAGCATGTTGTCTCAGGTGTAAGGAGCTCTTGGCTGGCCCTGGCCCTGCAGGATGAGACCAAAGGTCTGTGTACTCCCACCGTGGCATGTAGTCAACATGGCATGAAGACCATGGCCCTTTCCCATGGTTTTTCCCCAACAACTGGAATTCAGCATCATGCTGCCCAATCCTGGACCTCCCACTTACCTATCATGGCCAATAGCCCCTCACAGACCAATCCAGTCTACTCCTTTTTTAAAGCTACTCAAGCTATGGCCATCACTGCATCCCTCAGTAGTGAATTCCACAAATTAATTATTCATTCTGTGCAGAATTTCAATAAATTAACTATGCATTGTGTACTTCCTCTAGTCTTGTCAGGGGGTCTTCAGCCAGCCCTGACACCATGAAGTTTTCTAAGGATGCTGCAAATACAGCTTCTTAAATAATTTTGCAGTTCTTATATTGAGGATTATAATTATATCATTCTATAAGAATGAATTACTAATTTGGCTACATTCAATAAAAAATAGAGCTGGAGCAGTTGTATAATTGTAAGGGTACTCAATTTACTTTAGGGGTGACTGTGGGTTACTTTGTTCATATCCAATCAGATTACATGGTAGATGTATTTATAAGCCATGTTCCCTATAAGCAGATTGGCTGAGTGGCTGCATAGCTGTAAGGGAAGTTATGCTTCATAGCTCAGTGATGATGAGCTTCATGGAAAAGGTGGATTTTAAGAAGGCATTTGAAGGAAGTGAGGGGGGAAGCATCCTATACTTTGGCAATGAAAGAGTTTTATAAAATACTGACATTAACTGGGGCACAGGTTATGAAACTACGGTAGCTGGTAACTCATTAAAAGAAGAGTACCTCACTCTTGTATGCTGTATTTGTTCAGTTGACTACAAAACATGGTGGTTCCATGGGCTAAATGAAAGAGAAAGAAGGTATAGGGCCATTCGAAGTACTGCAGGTGGGGACAAGAGACTAGTCCTTATTGACAGCAACAGCTAGAGCTGAAAATAAATGCTCATTTACCTGAAAGTCAGTCTCACGGAGCTCAGTGGGATTTACCTCAGAGTAGACATGCATAGGCTTGGGAGGGTGGGACATCTTCCATCCAAAAGAATTCTCCTAAAATACTATCCTTTTATCTCAGATTTGGCTTTTAATGAGTAAGGAATGCCTCAACATTTTAAGCTGTGATTTATCCTTCTGTTTTTGTTTTTATTGGATTGATTGTTTCCAGCACCATCAATTCAAGCTGTGATTGATGTTAAAGACCTTCACTCAAGCACTTCCACTGAAAAATACAGTAGATTTGAACAGTAGATACAACCATCCTATTATTACTCAGATGATCTTAGTTATTGTGACAGAGACTGAAGGTTGCCAATACTAGATGAGGTCAAAGTCAGTCTTTTTTGACAGCATGTACTATTTTTGTGTCTGTCACTAACACTGCTGAAGCCACACTTTTTGGCTTTTTAACTTACCTTTGCAGTAACTATAGCTTCTAATGGATTTCCTTGGATAGACTTAAGGAAGGTGAAGAAAATGTTCTTTAACCTGGAGTTGACCCAAGCGGAGTTGACAGCTACAAGAAACGAAGGTCAAACACTCTTCATCGGTCTCCAAGGAGGTGGCAGAATATTTCTAAAACATCATGAGCAGAGCATTTAAAATCCACCAGGCACTCAACCAGCCAAAAATCTAGGAAGGAGCTAGTTAAAAACTGAGCAAGAAGCAGTCTGCCTCCCACCTCTGCAATACTTTTATGTCCTTTTGGGGCCTCCCTGAAAAGCCCCAAAATAGCAATTTGCGTCCGTGTGTATATGTAAGTATTTACACATATGCAAAAATGTATATAATTTCTCCTCTCCCCACTATTTCAGTTGACCACTAATAAAGTTCTGTTATTGGGTTGTGATAATGAAATCACAGAAAATGGAGATTCTACAGCCACCAGGACATTGCTACTTTTTCACATATTTTGCTTTATTCAGAGCCATGTGCTGTTCAGAAAGTTTTCCAAATGGTATTTCAGAATTTATAATATCATTGCTCCTTCATAGGCTGCATAACTGAGCGACAGCTTTTAGGCCAGCCTAATATGAACAACATCCAACCTTGGAACTCTAGAGTCATAAAAGGCAACAACAAGTGTGAGTCGCTTAACAAAAGAGACGTGTTCCCGTACTTCTGTCGTCAAATGACACTGGACGTTAAACAACATCACCTGTCTAAGCCTCTGAAGCCAAGGGGAGCTGTGCTCCTCTCACCTCCAGAGGCTTTTCTGAGCCCTTGAGGTTGTGCGCATCCACTCAGAATGGTCAAAAAGGCTGAAGAATCCTCCGGAAACTGAAAGTGACATTTTTTGCCTTATGCATTTCATAAGTTTTACATGTTATTTTGCTCAGAATGGCCAAAAAGGCTGAAAAATCCTCAGGAATTCAAAGTTCCTTTTTCTTTTTTCCCCATATAAGGCATTCCGAGGCCTGGGGAAGCCCTCCAAGGCAGTGGTTCTCACACATTTAGCACCGGGACCCGCTTTTTGAATGAGAATCTGTCAGGACCCACCGGAAGTGACGTCATGACCGGAAGTGACATCATCAAGCAGGAAAATGTTTAACAATCTTAGGCTGCAATCCTTCCCACACTTACCCAGGAGCAAATCCCATTTACTATTATAGTTAAAAGAATATACTTAGTAGCTTGTTAAAAGTACAGGTCTGTCACATTTCCCCAAATGCAGTCACATGCCATGTGCAATGGAAGATCAGAAGATCATTAGGTGGGTGATGTGGTGTTGACAGTGATTCTATGTTTTGAGAGCTGTTTGACAGCTCTGGGAAGGGCAGGGCTGGCTCAACAGCTGTAATCAATCAAGGCCAATGGAGACCTGGATGGACACCTGAGCTTCATTTGATCTTGATGGGATTTTGAATGAGCTAACAAGGTAGCTCACAGCTGAGTCTAATTTGGACTTAACAAGGGGCTGCAGGAATAAAAGGCAGCCCCAGAAGATCAAGAGCTACTCCAGACCCAGACCTACAGGACCCCAGATGTGCGGGACATGGACGGACCAGGACCTACGGGAGAAGGGGACTGCCAGGACCCTGCTGAAGGAGACACTCTGCTGGAGAGGACACAGAGGAGGGACTCTGCTGCAGAAGACTGGACTGGGAAGACTGGACTGTGCTTTGGGAGATTGAACTGGAGTGGACTGGAGGCTTTGGACCTTTACCCACTAAGTTAAGTGGAGCTTTGGGGAGGGGAAAGCCTCTGGACAAGAGGAATTGCAGCGACTGTGTTTGTAGCAATAAATTCTGGTTAATTGCTCAAACCGATAAGGAGTTCTAGTCATTTTCTTTGCAGCTATTGTTCTTGGAGGAGGTGTTAGTTAGCCAAAAAAGTGGGCATTAGAAGGGAGTTGGAATATTTGGATGGGACAAATTGGCGTAGTCGGCAGGATTGCAAGACCAATTGGCATAGATGGCAGGATTGCAAGACACCATGGGAGCACCAAGTCTAACATATTAAAAATGAAATATTGAAATGAATGGGGACCCACTTGAAATTGGTTTGTGACCCACCTAGTGGATCCCGATCCACAGTTTGAGAAACACTACTCCAAGGAAACTGTAAGCTGCAATTTTTTGGCCAAAAAGGTTATTCCGAACCTCACAGAAGCAGAACATGGATGTGTGCGGCCTCTGTGGGGCTCAGAAAAGCCCCAGAGGTGATGGGAGTAGAGTTCCCATGGCTCTGGAGGTTTGGGGGGGGGGCAGTGTTCAGTGATGGGCCACATGGGCTATGGCATATGAAGCCTGTCACTGGTCAGAATATCACGAAGCAATGTATTCTGTTCAATGAATTATCTCTTTTCTATTTCCTAAACCCAGATTCCCTTTCCTCCCTCCCTTTTATTTGCCATAGAATGCACTAGCAACCACCTCCTAATTTTCTTTTTGAGATTTCCCTACGCTTGAAATAACAATGACGTTGCAGACATTGCCAAAGTCTATTACTAGCTATTTCTTCTACTGTGAAAGAAAGAAAACTGTAACTGGTTTTTCCAGTAAGTTATTATTTCAGAATTAAATTGAAGTCTTTCAATTAATTGGATTGCTTTCAAGTACATATGCCACTGACCTATGAAATCTTTGTCAGACAGTAAGAGCTTGCTTTAATTAGAATGGGTCTTCTGACTCTTATTTTGCATTTTATCTGCTTTCCTTTCCACAAGGGGTAAGTTCTAACAGGACTAACAGCCCAATCCTAACTAACTTTCCAGTGCCAATGCAGCCATGCCAGGGCGTGCGCTGCATCCTGTGGCTGAAGGCAGTCATGGAAGCTGTTAAAACTTACCCATGGTGAAAAGGAAAGTAGATAAAATGTAAAATAACCACCTATCCAGTACTGATGCAGCTGCAGTGCTGTCCTGAGGTACGGCAACAAATGTTCCCTTACCTCAAGGAGGCCTTTTTGATGTCTATAGTAACTGGACCAAAGGGGGCAGCTTGCCTAGCGCTACCTTGTGTGTTCATGACAAATGCAAGATTGAAACTGAGGAGGTCCTGATTTACAGCCCACAACTCAAGCCTAGTAGTGCTTTGCTGCCACTGAAGCTGCTGTTTTGGCATTAGCCATCATAAACGTGCAGTGCCACAAGGCCTGCACCAACCTGCCAGCACTGAATTCATACCAATGGGCACCGGGGAAGGTAAGTGTTGGGTGTGGTCAGTGGTGTACCTGAGGGGGGGCTAGGGGACAAATGCCCCAGGCGACAGGCTGGGAAGATGCTGCCGCACAGCCACCCCCCATGGCACCCCCTCACACCACTCAGACACTAAGTACCTTTTGCCCAGAGGTGTTCTGAGGACCGGAAAAGCAGCACACTGCCTCCCTGATGGCCTTGTAAAGACCTCAGAGGGCCAAAAACTTCACTTCTGGTTTCACAGAGGAAACTGGAAGTGATGTTTTTAAGCCCATAGAAGGCCTTCTGAGGGCTGGGGAGGCTTCTCCGGTCCTCAGAATGACTTCTTAGGGCATAAAACATACCTTCTGGTTTCTGTTGTGAAACCAGAAGTGATGTTTTTTGGCTCTCCAAGGTATTTACAAGGCCTTTGGAGGGTTGGGGAGGGTGTGCACAGCCTCCCTGTGCCTCCAAAAAGGAGGCAGGGAATGGTAGTCCACTGGTGGGGCGGGGTGGCAGCTCAGTTGGTGGGGTGGTTGGCAACCTGCAGTTGTGGGTGGTTCCAGAGCCAGGATTATCACTGGGTGGCAGAGTGATGGTGAGGGCAGGGAGGTATGATTCAGGCCCAGGAGGGGGCAGGGATGGTAGAGGAGGCCTCCACCATATTCTAACCACCATCCTGGGCCTGAAATCCCTACACAGGGCTTCTCTGACTTGTGCCAGCAATTTTGTTGGCGCAGATCCGAGTATGCTCACTGGGCAGGCTAGGACTCAACATGGAATAAGAGAACAAATGTTCCCTTACCCCTAGGAGACCTCTAGTTTGCCTAAATTTGGCACTGGATACGATGTGGGCTGTATGGCCCTGCTGAACCAGTGCTGGAGAGGATTGGGCTGCCCATCTCTTGGGCAGAACCCTACAGCAGCTTGCTCATCTCTCTTATAACTGTGCTGTGTCTAAACAGCAGGTAGCCTCCTGCTGCACAGCTGCTTCTATTAGACTGAAATGGCTGTCACCAAAGACCTGAAAGCAGCCTTGCAATATTAGATCAAAGGGCCATTAAATCAAGTTTCTTCCTAAAAGCAGTCAGTTTTCCATGCTTTAGAAGGCCTATGTGAAGCCCTTGTCTAGTACTGTAGTATTGTATTTGACAGTCATTTTATAGCAATGTAGAAGCTAGACAGTCACAGAGGTATTTCTTCAACATCCACTCTGGCATGGATGAAGAGATTTTGTGTTGATGGCAGGAAAGATGGATCCTCTGGTGGCGACTGGGTGAGCTGACATAATGCCATGGAGCGTAAGGGCAGATGGAAATGTCTCAGATTGTCATTAGTGCAGTTGCAGGCCCAAGGGAGCA
The DNA here is from genome assembly GCF_035046505.1 of Tiliqua scincoides. Classification (NCBI taxonomy): domain Eukaryota; kingdom Metazoa; phylum Chordata; class Lepidosauria; order Squamata; family Scincidae; genus Tiliqua; species Tiliqua scincoides. Next base: position 36,113,885 of record NC_089822.1, read on the forward strand.
GGGGGTCCATTGATAGCAGCGTTTAATGGCATCATTGAGAAGAATTAAGGAAAGACGAGGGCAGGGTTCTGAGAGGGAAATCAAACCCAGGAGACATGACTATGAGCTGCAAGGAAAGGAACGATGAAGTTTATATTGTATGTCGTTCTCATTTGATGTGAAGAAGAAACGCCTGTAGCAAAACCATATGGCAGACCTGAGATCATGTTAGCAGCGTGCGGAACAGTGGCACACACCTCTCTTGTACAGTCAAGCTGTAAGAAACAGCTATGGGCAAGACCAGCAGAAATTGCTAACTACAATGTTCTGGCAGCCAAGCTAGACAGTTCTGAAAAATGTTTATTATGAAACTCTAATTTGTACTATAGCATACTTTGGGGGAATTTGAAGGAAATAGGTTTTTCAAAAACATAAAGTGCTTTTCGACATTGAACCCAGAGAGAGAGAGAGAGAGAGAGAGAGAGAGAGAGAGAGTTAACTACTGTCAAAAAAATAGTTCACCACTATAAATAAATATTTATTATTATTATTATTATTATTATTATTATTATTATTATTATTAACAGTATTTATATACTGCTTTTCAACTAAAAGTTCACAAAGCGGTTTACAGAGAAAAATCAAATAACTAAATGGCTCCCTGTCCCAAAAGGGCTCACAATCTAAAAGATGCAAATGAATACCAGCAGACAGCCACTAGAACAGACAGTGCTGGGGTGAGGTGGGCCAGTTACACTCCCCCTGCTAAAAAAGGAGCACCCACTTGAAAAAGTGCCTCTTACCCAATTAGCAGGGGTAACTATTTAAAATAGTTTTCCACACTTCTCAACATTATACTAGATTAATTCAGGGCACAATCCTAACTTGCGCTGGAGCAGGCGGGCCGGCGGGCCTGTGCTGCATCCAGCGCAAGTTTGGGGCCAGAAGCAGCGCAACCCGAGGCAAGGGGAAAACTTTCCCCTTACACCCTGTCATGCTGCACTGGCCCCAATGGGTCTATTTGGATCTGAACCTTGTCTGGAGATGGCAAAAATCCAAGTAGAACAAAGCAGCTAGAGACTGCACCGCGCTGCTCAGGAGCGGGATCAGATCTGGCACAACCCCCCATTTCTGCCGAAATGGCTTAACCGATTCACAGTGCAATTCTAACCCCGGAGTTAGGTCCGCACAAATCACTTGTGTTGATCTGGGGGTGTCGCAAACGTGCCGTAAGGGAGGCCAGTGCAAGAAGTTGCTCTGGCCTCCCCATGCTGGATCCAGGCCCGGCAGGGTAAGTTTGCATCAGTCAATGCAGGGGCTTGGCGGGCATGGGGAGGGCAGGGAGGAGGCATTTCAGGGCGGGGGGAGGGCAGTTGGCGGGCATTCCCGCAACATATACACAACAGGAATCAAATACGTACACCTGTGGGCTGGGCAGAAATGGGTGAAATGGAATCCTGGAACGGTTCTGAACATCAACCTTAGAGACTGACCATTAGAATTCCTGTTATAGAGACGAGTGTGAAGACTGAGAAAAAGTAACTTGCCCAATGAAATTGAATTAATTTTTGGTGGAGGTGGGATTTGAACTGACCTCCATTGCAGAGTTTCTCAAATTATTTCAGGTGGGTCTCCATTCATTTCAATATTTTATTTTTAATAGAATTGATGCTACCATGATATGTAACTGCATTTGTGGAGATGTTACAAATCTGTACTTTTCACAGGCTACTATGTGTATGCTTTTGTTGATGATGATGTTGAGAGACCTTTATTGGCATGTACATCATGACAATATATAAGTAAAACCACACAACAAATCTATAATCCATAATCACATGATACACACCCAAAAAGAGGAATCTAATAGTCAGAAATGCCCCATAAGCTAGCTTGTTACAGAACTAAGCTTTTGCTTTCATTTCCTGAGAGCTCACAACTGTGTAGACAAAGGGCAACATTATCAAGAGTTTCTTGTCCTCTGTTGACAAAAGGGCTCGCAGCACATCTGCCTCTACCCATCCCTGGAGACATGCCTAAACTGGCATAAGATATTTTTGGTGATGAGGCTTATGCAAGGGGCAAAACAAGAAGACATGTTCAAGCGTCTCCAATGATTCAGGCCGCAGGGACAGAACCTTATTGACAGGAGTATTCCCTTATACCGCCCCAATAAAAGGGCCAAAGGAAGGGTGTTATATCTCACCAGCATAAAGGCTCTTCTTAGTTGTGGATTATGCAGGTAAATTAGATAAGATGGCATTCTACTAAGCTGAACAGGTATATTGAAGTACAATGGAGAACAGAAGGTTTTAGCCATACTAGAGCCCAATTCTGAGCTCAGCACTGTGGCTTCGTGCCACTGTACACTGTCACAAACATGCCGTAAGGCACATCTGTGAGTCCTACCTCTGGGCTACTGCCTGTGCTAACCCAGAACTGGAAGGCGCTGGGCTAGCACCAGGTGGGTGCCCAGCCTCTGCTGCTTGGCGGTCTCAAGACCACCAAGCTGTGGCACGATAAATGAGGGCAGGGAGGGGGGCAGGGAAGAGGCGTTCCAGGGAGGGGTGGAGGGTGGAGAGGCGGTGCGGAGGAGGCATGACAGGTAGGTGGGGGGAGAGAGGGTAGGTGGGAGGCATGCAGGGGGAGGGAGCGGGGAGGCAGAGAGGCGGGTCCAGTGGAGCTCTGCTTCACTGGATCCTGTCCATTCGTGTAGGGCTTGGTATAGGGCTGGGTGGTTCATGTAGGGGTTGGTGCCTACACATGTAGGGCTTGGTGGTTCGTGTAGGGCTTTGTGCCCTACACAAACAGCTTTACCTTTCGGCAGTAAAGTGAGTAGCCCCATTGTGGGGCTGCTTGCCTTACCCGCAATGGGAAAGTTCCCTTCTCCCGAGGCGCCACCCGCAGCAGGCTGAGGTGCGCCGCTGCAGCCGCCTGCCCCAGGCAGCTCAAGGTTGGGCTGCTAGTTTGTTCTTGGCCGTGTATGCTTTTAACAATGATAGTAAATGGGATTTACTCCTGGGTACATGTGAGTAGAATTGCAGCCTAGGATTGTTAACGGTTTTCCTGATTAATGATGTTACTTCTGGTGGGTTGCGACAGATTCTCATTCTAAAAAGTAGGTGCTGGTGCTAAAAGTTTAAGAACCACTACGCTAATATTGCAATCCAGCAGTGTTACTCACTGGTTCAGTCTCTATGAAATAACTGAAAAAGGTGAGAGGAATCAACAAATGATTTCACTAGTAAATAAGATCGGAAATCTTCTCATGCTGTCTTTCTCAGTAAAAATGGACATATTGGCATGATAAATTAAACTTCAGATTCACTAATGTGGAAAAACTATTAAACCGTGTCTTGATTCCTCACCCCCTCTGTTTATCAGACCCAGTTCCAGACTCTTAAAATGTCAAATGTTTTTTTTTTCTTTTCTTTTTTTAAAGCAGACTACAGATCAAAATTCAGTTATCACGTGCTCTGCATTTCAAATGACCCACAAAATATGTATTTCTTGTCTTCAGGTACATCCCTGGCTAAATTAGATATTCATTCAGCTAAAAACTGGGAATAATGTCTATCTCTGTTTTTATGACATGCCCCCCAGCAGTGGTATGACCTGTGCATTTCTGGAGGAAGAATAAAGAAGGAGGTTGAAGGAAAAGCAGACTCAGTGATTCAGGCAAAATGTATTGTAGAAAAAAAAATCTTTCTAATGTTCAAGAAAAAACCATTACTTTTGTCTTCAGCTGGGAAGCTTCCATTATTTTGTTAGGCCTTCACAAATATATCCCTGGAATTCCAAGGGGAAAAATGCAACTGGGAAGAGGCTGATTGGATGTGGCAGGAGTGGACAGGGAAAGGGTTAAAGAGCACCCTCTCTGCCCTCCCCACCATCACTTCAAATTGTCTGCCCCAAAGTAGCTTCCTAAGATATATATAAAATGTAATATATAAATATAGTAAAATACTGCTGTATTTGCTATATGAGTGGTAAGTAGGGACAGTTGTTCTCCCCCTTCTAAATAGGAGAACCACCAGTTGAAAGTGGTACCTCTTTATCCAATTATGGCCCAATATTATGCCAGCGAGTGCCAGCATAACAAGCACACACCCTGTCGCAAAAGAGCCATAAGGCAAGTTGAGGCAGCATGGAGGACTGTGGCATGGTGGCAAGGCCTGTGTCAGCCTTCCACCACCACTCAGAGGCTGATGCCTGCTGGAACAGGTAGATTCTGCACTGGACATTGAGGGTGGGAAGGGCGGAACAGGGGTGCGGAGGTGTTACACAGCAGGGAAGGGTGGGGAGGGGCAGTTCAGGCCAAAGAAGGGGCAAGTATGGTGGCCATGTCTACCACTGCACCCCAAGCCCCTCTCTCAGGCCTGAAAGCCCAACATGGGGAGACCCAGATTTGCATCAGTGATATCCATGGTGCAGATCTGAACAGCCCCATGGAGGCTGCTGGGCCTTTACCAAGGGGAAGGGAACAAATGCCCCTTTCCCCCAAGGGATAAGGGACCTCCAGCAGCCTCTATTCCCATACTGATGCAGCTGAGTCTGCACCAGCCTTGCTGGATCAGAGCACGGGACTGTTAGGATTGAGTTGTTAGCCAAAGAGATAATAAAAGCTTTCACTATAGGAGTACACCATGTAATTAGCCAATAAGACTCTTGAGAATTGGCAATATGAGAAATTACACTCTCACATAACACCAGAACCAGGGGACATCCACTCAAATTGAGTGTTGGGAGAGTTAGAACAGACAAAAGAAAATATTTCTTTACTCAGCATGTGGTTGGTCTGTGGAACTCCTTGCCACAGGATGTGGTGATGGCGTCTGACCTGGACGCCTTTAAAAGGGGATTGGACAAGTTTCTGGAGGAAAAATCCATTACGGGTTACAAACCATGATGTGTACGTGCAACCTCCTGATTTTAGAAATGGGCTATGTCAGAATGCCAGATGCAAGGGAGGGCACCAGGATGAGGTCTCTTGTTATCTGGTGTGCTCCCTGGGGCATTTGGTGGGCCGCTGTGAGATACAGGAAGCTGGACTAGATGGGCCTATGGCCTGATCCAGTGGGGCTGTTCTTATGTTCAATAAATTAGGAGCTTTTACACTGATTTAGATTGATGGTCTTTTGGCCACTAGCACCATCAACTTGGGAAGTACCAAAGCAGCTCTTTATGGTGTCTGAAGCAGAAGTCGTTCCCTTGCCTGCTATCCAAGAGTCTTTAAACAGAGATGCCAGCACAAAGTCTGGATATTATTAAACGTTTTTATTGTTAAGAATATTTATATACTGCTTTTCAACAACAGTAGTTCACAAAGCGGTTTGCATGGTGAAAGAAATCAATAGATGGTTTCGTGTCTCCCAAGGGCTCACAATCTTTAAAAAATGCAGCCTCTGGAACTTGGTGCCTGTTTTTTAAAGATGCTAATTCTGAACACTGAATAATCTAGTAATTATTGATTTCTAGCTAAGATTACCACGGTAGCTTGTATTCAGATAATGAAGATCCCACTGACTCTCCTTTGGATTCATGCCCATAGAAATGAAACTAGGAAGGTTTAGTACATATTTTACTTGTGTTGTACTCATGCTAGTGAAGTAACTTAAACATTCAACTGTACATTCATGGAAACAATGATGTGTAACTGCAATTTACGTGCCTTCATTCTGGTATTGTTAAGCATTGTATGTCACTGTTTAAAACAAGAACTTTAAATATTATTGGCTTTAATTTATCTTTTTTCCCCCTCCCTGTCTTGGCTGTTCAGAGTGGTACCCATGGTAACTGAATTGTCTACGTTAGTGATCGAAAGATATCAGAAATAGTGTAAATTACATTTCAAAATAATTACAGCCTTTCTAAAACAGACGTACCAGATATGCTACATGTAAAATAATTAAAGCAGAGATGACTGTTCAGAAAACCATGGAATAATAAGCAAACTTCAAATTTAGTTTTCAAACAGACCGTGTTTTTGACAGAAAGGAAAAAAAGCAATTATAAATCCATGTTCCATAGAGGGATATTTTTATTTAGAGAGATAATGCTTTGGTAAACATTTGACCAGTTAAAAAAAATCAATTGAAATTTAGTTCAGTATCCTTCAGATATTTCAGAAAATAGTGTAGCTGTTTTTGATGTATTCTGTATGTGTCATGTATGTCTGCTACAGCTTAAGCCTCTCATAGGGCACATGAAGAAAGAAGCTAGGCACTGCATTTTGTTTTGGTCCTCTGCTAGGCTTGTCTCGTGAAGAAGTTAAGGCGGCCAGCCATAGCTTATTCACAGTTGATTGTTGGTGGATCAAGTGAAATCATCAAAGATTAGCACATTTTATTTCTGGCCCTCTGATGATGATACAGAGATCTTACTGGAATCCCATGGGCAGTCCTATTGAACAAAAATGGAACAAATATCAAAATCTGGTGCTTTGTGATTTCATTATGTGACACATGAAACCCAAAGTCAGATATATCACCATTGTACAGGTCTGACTTTTGTGGGGTGAAAATTGAGGAGCATTACTTCCATGTTAAAGGCAGCATAAAACAAGCATCTCTGAAAACAGAACCAATAATGAATGAGAAAGTATTTATACAGAATCTGCTTCGAGACTGACATGGTTATATCACTCAACATTATTTACTATGTATGAAACCCTGTGCAACAGCAGATCAGATGTCTTTGCTATATTTCCCAGATGCACTCTCAATTTATTGAAAGACAGACAAATGGTGACATAAAAACAACAAGGTAGCTTTTTCATAGGTGGCAATATTGCATGCTGTTACACTTTTTCCCATGTACTTTACACTAGTGTTATAACACTGTACTGAAAGTCTCTCATTCCAGCTTGGAAGTGTAATAGAACCTTGTGGCAATATTTTACAGCTCATTGCTGGCCTTGATCTAGCCAAGATTCTAAGACACATAAAATTAAGCATATATTTAAATCAATTCTACTAATGTTCCACATAAGGCATGTGGAACTACCTCCCAAACTCCTACCTAGTAGTTCTTCCAGGAAAAACGGTAAGTAGCAAAGTAAAATCTCATTAACAGCACAATCCTTTGTATGTATACTCAGAAGTAAGATCTATTGTGTTCAATGGGGCTTACTCTCAGGAAAGTGCACATAGGAATTCAGCATACATTTCTTAAACAGTCTTTTTTTAAGGTGGGGAAAAAATCAACAAAGAATCATTGGAAATGTACCAAAAACCAAATAATTTTAATATTGTCAGGTGCCTTTGAAAGTGGTCCCAGTTCTTCAGCACTTGGTTGGCAACCGTCAGTCTCGAAAGACTATGGTATTTGATGATCAAAAGCAGATTGCTCAGATAAATAGGAGCCTTACTGGATTTGAAGATTAAATGGCAAAGTGATTCATTCGACTAAAAGGTGCCACTGTAATTCTTTATAGCCTCTTGGGCTTCTATAAATGAGAAAAATTACCACCCTGTGTGTCTAAATTGCTCAGACTTTAGGATCAAATCTGGCTTCAAAATTGCCCAAAGGTATGGAATCCCTCCCTCACACGCTCTCTCTCTCCCCAATTTTACATGAGGTGCTCTCCATCTGTTTCTAGGTTTAATTTAAGTGCTAGCGCTGATCTTGAAAACCCTATGTGATTGGGGCTGTGGGTATATCAAGGACTATTTACTGTCACCTGAATCTGTCTGTCTATGAGCTCTTTCGGGAAGGCTCTTTTCTGCATGCTGTCACTTGTGGAAACTTGGTTAACCCCTAAACTCTAGAATTCTCTTCTGCAGGGGATTTTGAATGTTCCTTTCAGGTTTTCAGAGGATTTAAAAACCAATTTACAGCCCAATCCTATCCTGCTCTTACTTCTCTGGCCACTGCCTGGTCCTCTATGAGACTCCTCATATCTATGCCAAGTCTTTTGCACTGCAGATCTGAAGCGCTGCAGGGGGCAGTGTCAGGCCCAGAAAGGGGGCTTGAGATATGGCAGATGTGCCACCCTATACAGGATGACCAGATATAATGGAGGATAGAGTGCCTATACCCTTAACCATTGTATAGTGGATTTTGGCAAGTGCAGCTTTTAAAATCCTTCCATGTTGAGCTGCACCTGCCCAAATTTCCTCTTCTATACAACAGTTAAAGGTATAGGCACTCTGTCCTCCACTGTATCTGGTCACCCTGCACCCTATATCAACCCTGATTCTGCCCCAATCCACCTCCTCACCAGCAGAAACTCACCTGCAGCAGGTTGCAGGGTGCCACTGGCAGTGCACGGCCTTCTGACAGCAGAGCTGGTGGCACAACTCACAGTACACCAGTGGACTTTGCAGTTTGCCAACATACCAGGCAATGTTCACTTCAGGTAAAATAACTACCAGGGACAGAACAATTACTGCGCGAGGGAAACCCCTTGTAAGTTTATTCTGAGCAACCAGTTTCAACTGGTGTGCTGTGAATGGTCCACAGGTGTGCCACAGGAGTTTGAGGAAGGGTCATTTATTAATAGGGCCATTGAGGGATATGAGACAAGCAGAATGGTGTCAATTGCCAAAAAACTGATGGTGTGCCTTGAGTATTTTAGTGCCTTGTCAGTGTGCTGTGATATGAAAATGGCAGATTTAGAGGCATCTTTAGGGGGATACACCCTTTTCATCAAAGGTAAGAGATCCAAAGTTCTTAATGAGTCTCTAGGTCTAATACTTCTGGTGGGGAGATCCATCCAGTGTTTTTCTCATGAAGAACTTCTGCAGGAGAAAAGGGGACTGTGCTCCTCCCTCCAAGCCTCCCTTAGTCTGAGGTTCTCTTTCAACCCTACTAGAGGAGGGTCCCTGAGGGCTTTTTGAAAGCTAACTCCCATCAGGGTTAGCCCTAGCTCTTCCAGCCAGCAGAGATTAACGGACTTCTCCTGCAGTAGCCTCCCTTTTCCTGTAGGAACCAATTCCATTCCCTTTCCCTCGGACTGTCCTCTGTCCCTTGTTTCTTTGGATCCCCTCTTCTCCTTGTACTTTCCTGCCCTCTTCGAGTCTCCTCCCTGTCCTCTTCTTTCTTCTCCACTAGAGTTCCTCCCCTCTGCCATCTTGTCTCTTGTGCTTCCTTCCTCTTGACAGCTTTGTCCGTGTCTCTCACTTTCCCATTCTTTTCTACTTCTCTCTCACTTTCTGGATAGAGAGATGCTCTTTACACACTCACATAACACCAGAAGCAGGGAACATCCACTAAAATTGAGTGTTGGGAGAGTTAGAACAGACAAAAGAAAATATTTCTTTACTCAGCTTGTGCTTGGTCTGTGGAACTCCTTGCCACAGGATGTGGTGATGGCATCTGGCCTGGACGCCTTTAAAAGGGGATTGGACAAGTTTCTGGAGGAAAAATCCATTACGGGTTACAAGCCATGATGTGTATGTGCAACCTCCTGATTTTGGTGGTGGGCTATGTCAGAATGTCAGATGCAAGGGAGGGCACCAGGATGAGGTCTCTTGTGATCTGGTGTGCTCCCTGGGGCATTTGGTGGGCCGCTGTGAGATACAGGAAGCTGGACTAGATGGGCCTGTCTCTCATCTTGTTTGTGCCACCTTGGCTCCAGCTCCTCCCCCAGGATTTCATGTAGCTGTAGCTGCTTCAGCATCCCCCATCCTGGTGGCACCAAGAGATGATGTCATCATCAACATGCTAGCACTTAGAGTTTCTTGCAACTTTGCCACAGGTCATGCGGGGCAGTGGAGCCCACATGTAGTAAAACATGGGGCATGGGTTTTTTCAATACAGTAAATCAGTCTATTATTCCTCTTGTGCCTGCAATATTTTATTTTTCTTGGCTAGTCAGATTGTGAAAATGTATTAGGCAGAAGCTAATAACATGATTACTGACAACTGCTAAAATTCAATGAGCACTAAAATGGAAGAGTGGGCATCTATTACTTGTTAAAAGATAATTTGAGAAGTCTTGGGGAATTTTAAATATGGATGTGATTTTGATTCAGATTAAAGAGGCGTATAATCATTTTTAGCTGATGATTTTTTCTTGAAAAGTGTTTATCGTGTCTTGCTTATGTTGATGCTGCAAAAACATTATGCAAGAGACTGTTGAGACTCCATTCAATACTTATTCTGTGAAATGAAAAAGAGAAATGGAAATATGAAGTTGTAACTGAACAGCGCCTGTAATGCAATGAAAAATGGACTGCTTTCAGTTTTGACTTTTTGTTTGTAAGATGAAAATGATTTGATAAAGAATAGCAGGGAAAACGTGAATGCAAGCGTGGAATATAGATGAATGTGTTTTGCAGGAGAAGTTTGTATAAAGAAAAACCCAACCTACACAAGTTCATCTATCAATTTAAAGCAAGACAAACACATGGTGGTGTCTGACTACAGAGAGAGCACCAGAGGCCATTTCCTGGAGCTGATTCCAAACACAGCCTTCAAAAGTAGTGGTATGTCCTTGCAATCTGATTTAGTCCCTTGTTCACCAGTGCTGGCAATACGTAGAATAAGGAACCTATATAACCATCCATGAGCATGAATGCCTAAAGCAGATGGTAACTGTACTTCCACGTTCTACAGGTGACAACAAGCCACAGGGAAGCCTGTATCAGGAGAAATGACAAATAATAATTATAAAAATATTGTGTCATCAATCCAGAATGTTGGCTACACCATGATCTGCAGAAGACTGGGGGCAAGTGTATTCTCCAGGAGGCAGATTACTCATGAGCTACCTATCTCGGACCTTTTCTCTTATCCTCTGTGACCTGAGGTATAAGGTGTGTCCTTACACTAGTTTCCTTTATCCTTTTCTCTGTCCTCCCCTTCCCAATGTAGAGGAGCTCTCTCCATGACCTCTCATACACCCATACAAAGGGGTAGCTTTAGGATTCCTTGTTCCAAAGTCTAGGACCTGCACTACCAATAAAGATGTACATGTTTTAAACAGTTAAAAAAAGTGTTTTCTTTTATCCCTTTTACTGCCTCTACTTGTTTTATAGTTTGTAGTGAAGAAGGAGGGGTTGGTGGGATCAGGGAAAGTATCTTCAGTTGCATGTCCTTTTGTAATTTATGCCCATGGCCCCTTCTGTCTAACTTAGAGATCCTTGAGTGCCACATACAAGATCAGCAGGATCTGCTTTGATGATCTGTTGCATGGTGAATGTGTCAGGAATATCTTCACCAGGTCCCAATATGTAATTGTGCACATACAGCCAGTTACTAGTTGTCCAGGGAGATTGCTCTTCTTTTGCATGTGTATCCTTCATTTGGAAGGACAATTCTCACATGTAAGTTAGTTTCAGAACATGGGTCTTTCTTGCTAGATTACGGTTCAAACAAATACAGAGATGTACATGGGGCATGCATGCGCGCTCTCTCTCTCTCTCTCTCTCTCTCTCATGGCCTATTCTGGCATCATCAAGAGGCCCCCTCCGAAGTCCTGAAACTTTTGATGTACTCAATTGTAATAAAAATAAAGAATAGATGACATGAAAACAAAGTACGTTACTAAGACAAACAAAGAGTGAGACATAATTTGGCTATGCACTTAGAGGAAAAATCTGTCCTTCATGCAGTGTCACAGCTGAACTCAGGCATGGTGAGTTCATTCACATGCCTTTGTCACTGGGTTAAATGATCCTCCTGTCTCCTCCTCATCAGCCCTGGTTATCAAAATAGGTACAGTGTGCCCAGACAGAGGGGCAATAGGGATATACCAATGAGCCACACCCCCAGCAGGAGTGCACTCCATGGCCACACCTCCTGCTTTCCCCACATGGAACCCTTGTCTCCAGAGGCGAATGCTGAATTTAGGAAGGCTTTCTAGGACCCTGATCATTTGCTGTTTCTTACAATTAGACTCCATTTACCATTGACCTATCCCAATTTTCTTTCAGAACCTGTTGCCTGATATCAGCAGTAATGTAATCATGAGCATGGTGATTAATTAGTTACGCTCTTAGAAAACCAAACCAAACACTTAAGTGAACTTCAGTAACAAAATGCCATTCTCTATCTATAGAAAGCACACCCTTTCTTTTCTGCTAGAGGCTCAGAGAGAATTATTTGGTTGCTGTAACTGAAAGGCAGAAGAAATGCTTAGGAACTTGGCGGTCTGTGTAATTGTTAAATAAAAGGAACGATAGAAGAGTATACTTTATGTGTGGATAACACAGACAATAGGACACAGTGGCGTGGCAGGTTAAACCGCTGTGCCGACAAGCCTGTTGACCGCAAGGTTGGTCATTCAAATCTGCACGATGGGGTGAGATCCCATTGCTCGTCCCAGCTCCTGCTAATCATTCTAGTTAATGTTTTTCAGGACTATTCTGGGATATCTGTGTTCGGAACTGTGACTGATGTTTGCCTTCTGCATATATCCAGTTTTGAACCTTTAGGAGCCTGTGAACTACCGAGGAAAAATTGGAATTGGCGTGGATCACATGTAACCAGGGCCTGAAAGAGGAATTTTATCAGGGGGTACAAAGATTCTTTGAGGCCTCTTTCCAAAGGGGGAGGGGAGGGGGTGAAATAGAGTGGGGGGGTAGCGACAGGGGTGGGGAGGGGAAAAGCAGAGTAAGGGGAGGGTGACAACAGCAGAAGGAGTCTTTGGAGCCCAAGTCCACCTGCCTGTACAGTGTTGGCAGCTAGATACAGTAATACAGAAAACCCCACACCTAAGTCTCCCTAAAATCATGTAAATATAGAAAATCATTGCAGAAAATTAGCATCATCATATTTAGGCTCACACTAGAATGGAAAGTGTCCCATGTGCACCAAAACATACTTCTGCAGCAGTTGCAGCGCTGCAGCTGTGTTCCTGAGCTTGTATACACCCCTTCATGATTAGCAAATCCACAAGCCAAGGCGCTACAGTAGCAAGCCAGTTTCCTCCCAGATTTGACACTGTGTTAAGGAGTGTCATGTATGCATTCTTTGGCCCAGCACATATGGCTTGCGGCAGCCACAGCTACTGTGTGCCCAACATCCCACACAGGCAGTGATCCCAGGTGAGACAGGAAAATATAAGATTTCAGGAAATTTGTGGGCCCACTTCTCTGGCTTTTTAACCCTGAGCTTGAATACAAATTACCCCATACTGGTTGAGAACCAGTACTTTAAAAGTAAAAAAAATTCTACACTATTCTGCTACAAAATCTCTAAAAATGGGAGCTTATTCAACCTCCAGGGGAAGGCTGGTACAGAAGCCATGTCCATCAAGCATGTGGCATGAGATAATCTACTCTTGTGTAAACACATAGCCTACTTCTGACTTTAGCAGGACTAGAGAGAAAGGTATACAATGTGAGCCCTATGTGCCAATGCTGTGTGTGTGTTTGAGCATCAATACACCACAGTGTCGACAAGACCTTTGTCTGCAAATAGAGATTAAATCAGAACAGCATAGCAAGGATTCTCTAAAGGAGTAAGCCAAATGTGCCACTGAGCTGGAGGAAGCTTGTGAAAGGGTCATCTTCCTGTTGATACTTTTTATCAGGATCCATACATTACAAGAAGGCTAAATGTCAATTTGCACAACTGATCCTTTTGCAAATTCAAAACCCAGGACGGCTGGTAATGTGGCAAAGCAGCCTTCTCATTGCTCCATGTCACCAGCAGATCAATTTTCAGCATGTGACAAGGTTAGTACAAAAAAAGGGGGGGGGATTACGATACTCATCATGCATAGAAAATTGATCCGACTGTGACACGGAGCAATCAGATAATTGCTTGGCATTTGATGACTTTGAATTTGCTGTGTATTCAAGGCCATTTTGGGGTGATGCAAATCAAACAGAAGGAGTCTGGCGTCATTAGTGGGATTTCACAAGTTATTTCATCCTGAACAATGTTTTTCTAGACCCTTTTTAATAAAATGCTTGTGACCTATAGATTTTTTATTGCTGGGTAACAGAGCTTATCTGCTTGTTTATCTTTCTCATCTTGTGCAAATGCATATGAGAATAAAAGTTTTCAAAAGTATAAAGACTACTGTATATTTATTATCCCTTTTGTACAGAATGATTCACCCAAACCAAGAATCCAAATGGGATCATAAATGTATTTGCAGAACATGATTCTCCGCATAGAACTGACCCACTCAAGGGAATATAACTAAGTACACATCACTCTGACACCAAATTGCAATGAATAATTACACCTTTGTGTTGCCTCTTTTTTTCCAGAGCCTTGTTCAGCTTCCTTGGAGATTGATGTACAATATTTACTCCTATTGCTGACTCCAGCACTTCGTTGCATCTCATTAATTCAAAGAATAAGGAGCATCAAGGAATATCAGGAATGTCATTAATCCAAGAACCATTTCTCTCTGCTTAACTTCTAATCAGTTATTAAAGAATTTTTATGATCTGAGCAAAAAAGAAAAAAGAAAACCTGACAGCATCCAGGCACTTGTCGAAAATGCGTAAATAGTTTCAATGAATAAAAAGAGGCCCACAGATTGCAAAGGCAGGTGGAGGTCAATGAATAAAAAGAGGCCCACAGATTGCAAAGGCAGGTCTTAGTTCACACCTTCCAAAAAATGAGTGGGAATTTGCCCTGCACCACCACCTACCATTTCACTACAGGGGTATTTTTAGTTGAAACTTGTCTCTCTTCTGCACTGGCCACCAGCCACCTCAAAAAGAAAGGAAACCACTGTACTTCTGTTCCTCTCTGCTTTTGTTTACTGTTCAAGTGGGAGAATTATTGGTTATCTCCTATTTCTTACTGTAGTTTTCAAGTAAGAGATTGTGCATGAGAATATTTTTTTAAGAACTCTCTACCTAGCTATTACTGGATCTAGGGCTGGCATCAGGGGTTTGCAAAGTGGGGCACTGGTGGAGGACCCAGAGGGCCTAAAGGCAGTGCCCAACTTCTTGTGGCGAAATAAGATGGCGACCACCAAGAATAGTGGTCAAGCTTCAACCTATTGCAACCACACTACCAACCCAATCCTGAGCTGTCTGGTGTGCAGAGCTGCTGCAGTGCCAAAATGGCTGCTGCCGTATCCAGCGCGCAACCTGGCAGCCATCAGTGGCTTCTTGAGCGGAGGGGACTTTTGTCCCCTTCTCCAAAGTAAGGGAAGCATCCCCACAATGGGGCTACTTGATTCCACGGCAGCTCTGGAGCTGCCATGGAATCCCATGTCAGACCGCAAGGTCCCACACGGGGCTCAGGATCCAGTGAAGCCAAACTCCATCATTCCTGCCTTCCTCCTGCTCTGCTCTCTCCCCTGCCACACCTCCTTCCTGCCCTACGCCCGCCCTCCTCCCCACTTTCCCCCGTCCCGCAATGCCTCCTCCCTGCCTCCTCCACACCCCTACTCACATCTCTTCCGCCAGCGGTCCAGGCAACTGCTGGGCAATGGAATGTGGACCCAGAGCTGGAGCTGGCCCAGAGCAAGCTCACGCTGGGCTAACTCCAGCGCTGGGCCCACAGTAAGGGCTCACAAACATGCTTTATGGCATGTTTGTGACAGTGCACGCCAGTGGTAAGCTGACGTGCATGGGTCTGTATCAGGCCCTAAGCCTCTCATCAACATTTCAGCCCATGTCTTCCAAACGAGGTTTTTTTATCTTGTTGTTCAGGAAACAGAGAGATAGAGTACTACTTGGCAGCTGTTATCTTTTAAAACAATAATGTAATGCTTACACTCCCAACTCTTTGTGACTGTGATGCAGCAGTGACATGGGTGGGGGCATTACTTTATGTGGTCTTTGAGGGCTCCAAGTCATTTGTCCAAGGGGTCACACAAACTTGGAGTGAACTCTGGAGTCAACTCTGGAGCCAATTCTGGAGCCAACACGAACTCCATCTGGATCCTCCATCAGTAACTCATGATCAAATTACTTGTTGGTTGACTGTGAATCCCAGAGAAGTAAAAGCAAATAGAGAGTCAAGCTGCCAATGCAAATATATCATTTAAAAACATGTTTTAAGGAAATAAGGAAAAGGTCAGTCACAAACTGTACAGATAATGCTAAACAATACTAAACAAGAACTAAAGCAAGAGATAGAGCTCTAAGTGATCAGATTGGTATGATTTGATGTACCTTAGGAACATGATCAGTCTCTGTAACAGAGACAAGGGCATGATCCTCACACTCTTCCAGTAGTCAGTTATTTTAAAACAACTGGAAGTTCCTCTTAGATAAGCAGAAAAATGTTTTTCTGCTGCTGTCTGAGGCAATCCAGAATCCTAAGAATCACAGCTTTTTATCAGTGAACAGATTTTCTATCCTCATAGTTATGCTCTGCGACCTGTTCTCACAGTCCCAAGGCATGGTTTGTAGGTGTCTGATGCACCAGTAGTACTGATGCAGTACTGGTCAGTTCCTACATAAGAGACTATCTGAAAAATGCCTTTATACCATCTGGAGTTCCATGGGAGATACCTTTGAAAACATATGACAAAAATTGACCAAAAATTGTAGAGCATCAGAAAAAAGAAGACAAGTAAGTAATTGCTCAAGTTCATTAGTCTTTCAATGACTATTTACATATTTACCTACATGGCAAATTTACAAACATGACGACATTACACATAACTATAGACATACATGGCAAATTTACATATCATCATAATCATCATCATAAATTAATAATTATTTTAATTGCAGAATTGCCGCATTACCACATTGGCACCCAGGGTTCTGCTTGGGAGTCACAAACCCAAAACATATAAGAAATAATTATGTGACTCTCTGGATTATGGACTTGATACTAGGGTTCATCGCATTTTTTCCTCTTTTACTATTGTATTGATCTTCATACATAAAAATGTACTGCATATGATCAGACTACTCAAGTAATAACAGCAATACAGGTAAGTAACATTTCCCTTCTGCCAGACGTATAAGAATTCAGTGGGCATTCCCAAGTTTTCTGTGTTTTCAGATTTCTGGGTGTTCTTATTTCATATCCTAATACCAAGGGCTACAGTGACATCATAAAACTACTAATCATGTCTAATGAATACGAGCACTTGAAAGGCAGCATAATTTGTCAGAACATGCTGTGCAGCTGATAAAAATTATAAAAGCTCTGACAAACCGATTCTGTCCTGCTTATGAAAGGCAGCATATGAAAAATGTCAAACTGCTGATCTTCCAACTGGTACGGGAGACAAATCAGACAGAGTAAATGTTCCCTCTATACTCAGTGGTAAAATATCAGTCAAAGAAGAAAACATCCTTGTCTTTCTGGTATGCTGTGAGTGTATTTTTATTGTGATTTCTGCTCTCTCTCTCTCTCTTTCTCTCTCTGTGCGTGTGTGTGTGTGCATGTGTGTGTGTGCGTGTGTGTGTGTGTTTTAAAATAAGGGAGAAACATGAAGATTTTTGAAACAAAAAAAAGAGATTGTGATTACATATGAGCTGATCAGATGGAATGTCTTTGAGTTTGTGCCCAATAGCAGGCACAGATCTGAGCTCAAGAGTGGGAACAGTTCTGAGAAGACCCATTGGAGCCACAGTGCCATTACCCTGATGAAGTTGATCCCTTACCCTGCAGAGACTACAGAGGCTGCTCAGCACTTATAAGATACAGTGGGCAACATTTTGGCAGCCCAGTGCCTATAGGATACAGCGGGTGCCATTTCAGTGCAGCTGTTCCTCTGGGTGCTAGGGCCCCATAGGATTGGGCTGCCGCCATGTCTTTTCTTGATGCACTGATGACAACCCATCACTCTCTCCCTCCCCATCCCTCCTCTTCCCACACTCTCCCCCCTTTCTCTGTCCCCCTTCTCTCCCCCTCTTCCCCATCCCTCTATAATGGTTCTCTCCCCCTCTTCCCCTCCCTAAAAATGGTTCTAGCTGGAATTTAAATTTCATTTATACCATTCACATCTCTTCAAGATCACTACTAACCATCCAGCAGCTCTCATTTCAACATACTCTGTAATTACTTACTGCATATAACACCAAATGTACGTATTCTTAATAAGTGTGTATGAAAAACATCAGCCTAGAATATATCATTATCCAAGTAAAAGAGAAGAGCACCAGACATTTAAAAAGTTAAATTGTGCATTCTGCATTACACATGACTGCAAATTTAACAATTAAAGATAAGCTGCAACCTCTCTTTCCATTCTGTGTAGCAACATAAATAGTTTGGCTTTAGAATTGTCTTTCTTATTGAGAGAAGGCAAATCCACTACATGTACCATATCGAAAGGCTTTGCCTCATTCAACCTTTCTAAAATTAAGTGGTCGCTTATTAGTATTTTCTTCCTTAAACTGCCCACGACATGATTCACTCTAATGCACAAAATAGGAGAGCCTTAAATTAAGTCCAGAGGATTAGCACTTGCAAGTTAGAGCGCCAGCAGTGTTAACCCAGCTTCTTCTTCATACCCACTCAATTAACCTCGCAGAGCTTTAGAACAAAAGTCAGCATGACGAGCATCGTTTGAATGGAACAGATGCCATCTTTCTGTCAAGGGGTGATGAACCTACATCAGCCACTTTGAGTCAAGGCCAGACCAAGGTTCTAAGTGAAGTGGGTCATCTAACCAATCTACAGTGAGTATATTTTCAAAGCCTTACACTACAGGTGCTAGATGAAGAAGAGCATTTGATAAACTGTTCCAGTTCATCTGAAGAGTTAAAAAAAATGCTTGATGTGCCAGAAAATGCATTACAGAAATGTGCTTTATACTTTTGCAGGCGCACTTTCTTGTTTGACTGATGCCACAATCCAGTTGGGTCAATGTCTGAAAAAAAAAGTCTTCTGTGGGATTGGGAATCATCTATGCAAATCAGCCATAGGTTCCAACTACTGACAGCCCAATCCTATCCACACTTTCCTAGGAGTAAGCCCCATTGACACTAATGGGACTTACTTCTGAATAGACATGCATAGGATTGGGCTATGCATCATTTAGGGATGTGTGTTCAGTTCCCAATACTGGGTAGTTCAGTAGATTTATCTCCTGCTGTAGATAAAGACCCATGTGACTCATGACACTTGTGACTGTGCTCAGTATCTAAAAAGAGAGGTGCCCAGGATCAAGTCATCAGTGTTAGAAGCCTGGAAATCAGACAAGCTGAGGTGGCTAACTTGAAAGTGTCCATAACTCTTGATCCATACTCAGTGGTAGTTTTATCATTACTTGCAACATATGACACTACCTTAAGCAGAGTCAGTCCATCTAGTTTTGTACCCTCTACTGTGATTGGCAGTCATCATGTGGATCTATATAATTAGTTCCTTCTAACTGCAGAAGCCTGACCCATAAGGTCACTCTAACTGGAGACACAAGGGTCTGAATCGGGGGAGTTTCTGTATGCAAAGCAGGCAAGCAACCACTTTGTTAAGCCCCTTCACTTCATATAAGGGCCCCTTCTGGGAGGGCAGTTCTCCTTCTGTGAATGGAAGAAGCTTTAGTTTGCAAAACACAATGTTATGAGGCAAGCCATTTGTTGCCATAACGTGTGACACAGACCTTAGGAACACTTTTCATAAGGAAAACCTCCTGTTCACAGATTCTCCCCTAGTTGGTTTAGGTGGTAGATTGGATGAGAGCACTTGCTTCTGTCTGCCCATTCACCTGCACTGCTCTTTCTCCTCCTCTTCCCCTATGGATTCAAAAAAGAAGAGGACAACAGAGAAGAAGAGGAAGTGTGAAGGAAAATTCTATCCCACCACTCTCTTTCTCTTCACCAGTGGCATAGCTAAGGCAGGTAGGGGGGCACATTGCTCTGGATACCACGCTTTGAGGAGGTGCCAACCTCCATCCCTGACAGGTGGATCTGAGGCAAAAAAAAAGCTGTCTTCTGGACCTGGGGGGCCACAGTGGGTTGTTAAAAATTTTTGTGCCCCTGTGTGTCAGATGCCTTAGCTATTTCACAGTGCCTCACACTGCCTTTTCTATTCTATTTTTCAAACCCAAGGAGCAGAAGGAAGAGGAGCAGTAGAGGCAGTGATTCATGTGATACTGGATAAAAGAACAGATTTGGCATGCTCTTATAGGCACCAGGAGATCTTGAGCCAGATCTGTCCATTGAAACACCTTAATTAGTCCAAGTAGTTGGCATCCTTCAGTCTCGGAAGACTATGGTATCGTGCTCTGAATAGTGGTTCTGGAACAGAGTATTCTCTCCAATGCGCAAAGCCTGGGTAAAGTAGGTATGGAGGATAGGCTGTTACCTATGCAGCAAATCCCCCCTCTCCACATCACTGAAATGGTCCAATGGAAAGGCAGAAGCCAATACGGTTGGTTCCAGCAGCGTCGCAGGAGTTGCCAGAACGTGACTGTGTTCAGCCATGAACTGCCTCAGGGACTCCGGCTCTGGATTTTGCTTCGAGGTTGACTCCTGAAGCCTTTTCCATAACTGGATGTAGCCACAAGGCAGTGGAGGTTTGGGATCAGAGTTTTCCTTCTCTCAGATGAGCTGCCTTCCCAGGCTAACGAGTCCCATCTACCCGGTGATTGTTTAGTCGCCTCTTATGACAAGTACAGCCAAACTGAGGGCCTATTCTTATCCCCCAGCTCCCAGGGGAGATTAGTCCAAGTAAAGGTTCACATAGTCTACTGAAACTGAGCAGCAGGTTTCTTTACTCTCTCATGTTTAGGCAATGAGTTAATGTAAAGAAAAAGCATCAAGTACACAGAATTTTCATAATACCACACTCACACCAGTCATAAGTACAATGGGAGTAATTATCCCTTTTCAAATAAAGAGTGTAAAATATTGTGCACATTAAGAGTTCTGTGCAAAGAAGCAGTAGAAAATAAAAATAATATAAAATCTTTAGCAAAACACAACAAACTGCTGACAGTCATTCCAGGATGGCTAAGACTATAATTCTGTAAGGGCACAACTCTTATAAATTTACATTCCCAAACATCTGTGTCGTTTTTATAGGCATCATATTATTTTATGATACTAACATATTTGTTATGCATCAGAGCACCAACAAGCTGCTAAAATTAGCACTATATCAGCTTGAATTCTTAGATGTCAGAAAAAAATTAAGGTGCATTTTTGCATAAATTTTATCTTTCAATAACAGGTCCTTCAAATACTGTAAGTGCCGTTGTAGAGACTAAGGGCCCAATCCTATGCAGTGTAGGCTGGCTCACCACTAGCGCGCCCTGTCGCAAATATGACATAAGGCACGTTTGTGGGGCTTAGTGCCAGCCAAGCACCAGAACTAGCCCAGCTCTAGCAGGTGCTGGGCTAGTGCCAGGGGATAGCCAGTGCTCTGTCGCTTGGCAGTCGTGCAAACTGCCAGGTGGCGGAGAAATAGGTGGGAGCATGGGAGAAAGCAATCCGGGGCAGGGGAGGTGGGCAGAAGATAGGGAGGAGACTTGGCAGGGGAAGGAGTGGGGCGGTCGGAAGGTGGGACTTGTGGAGCTCAGCTCCACTGGATCCTGAGCTCCATATCAGGTTGCATGGCCTGACACAGAGCTCTTTGATTCTGCACCAGCCCATGGGTTGCCACAGAATTTAGTAGCCCCATTGTGGGGCTGCTTTCCTTACCTGGGGAAAGGGGATGAACATCTCCTTCTCCTGAGGAGCCACCGGCAGTTGCGTGCCTGCCATAGGCTGACCCGGGGCAAATGCCCCGGGCGCCAGCCTCTAGGGCCCTACAGAAGCCTCTCTGAAGGTTCCTACAGGGGTGGAAACTGTGCTTCCGGTTTGCCGGAAGCACGGTTTATAGCGCCAGGAAACCTCACAGAGGTTTTCCCGACATGGGAGGAGGTCGCGCGAGGCTCCGTGAGCCTCTGGTAAGTGGGGGGGGTTTGAATTTCTGCCCGAGGGGGGCGGCGACAGGTGCCATTGCAGAGATTTGCCCTGGACGCGGGGCTGCAGCGGTCCACCGCTGGCCACGGAGGCTGTTTGGTTGTGTGCTGGATGCTGCAGCAATCATTTTCAGTGTCACAGCAGCCCCACACTCTGAGCAGCTCAGCTTAGGTTGCCTGTATACCTGCTCAGAGGAGGATCATAAGCTACTGAGTAAACAACATCTATGGTGTTACTGACAGTACTTTTTAAAACACATGTAACATGTTCACATGAGGGGGACAGCAATCATGTGCAAGGCTCCTATGTCAAAGCTAATGTTAAAGGCTTGCTCCAATGTAAGGGAACAACATTTGAACTGTCTCTGGCAGGAGGTCTGGTCTAGAGGGTAGAGCCTCCATTTGCCTGAAGATAACATCCACAAGGTCGCCAGTTCGAGGCCACCGGCACCGTGCAACCTTGAAGCAGCTGACAAGCTGAAGCCGAGCAATTCCATCTGCTCTGAGCATGGGAGGATGGAGGCCAGAATGTGAAGCCAGATCGGAATGAAACACCTTGCATGTAGTCGTTCTTGAAAGAAAGAACCTTCTTTCATTTGTAAAAATCCCTACGGGGATTTAAATAAGCCTGCCTATGTAAACCACCTTGAATAAAGTCTTGAATAAAGACCAAGAAAGGCGGTATATAAATACCTGCAGCATTATTATTATTATTATTATTATTATTATTATTATTATTATTATTATTATTATTATTATTATTATTATTTCTCTGAACTGCCCCTACCCCAATAGGATACAGCACATGGTCCATTGGCGAGGTTGCATCAGAGGAGGGTCTGGTTAGAACTGGACAGTTTAATAAGATCATGTTCAATTGGCTATCTTGTGATTTTCATAATGATTTTTGATGCATCCCATAGTTTTCTTAGATAACATTTTGAAACAGAATAAAATGATAGAAATAGGATTTGCAGAATTTCATATGATTATTCATTAAATGAGATTTTTCACGATTGTTGCCTTTGTTACAATAAAAAGGATCAAGGGAATATTTAAGTAACTTCTGAAGGAGATCATTAACATCCCATCAGAACAATTGCTAAGATAAAAATGACAATAACATTAAGCAAAAAAAAAAATCTGTGAACACTAAAGAACAAAACACAAAGGGATACATTAAATTCCAAATGAGTACCAAATGCAAATCCATCAGAAACATGAATGCTGTTTAGGCTAATCATTCTGGATTTTTAAAGTCAAATCATGTACAACACAAAATCTTTTGGCTCAGTTTTAGGTCAGGTAAATATTTGCAAGCTTTCTCAGTGAGCATTCAAAAAAAAAAATCCTCTCTTTCCCAATTTCATCAATGGGCACATGGAGCTCTTGTGTGAATGGAATTCTGCGTTAGCTGTACATGGAAAGGATACTACTTGCTTCTGCAGTCTCAGCAAATCCATACAACTGGGAAACCAAATGTTAGGTGATGATGAGAAAGAAAATCTTTATGAAATGTATCTACTGCAATCATGAACCTGATTCTGTGAACTTATTGCACCCACATCCCCTGGAAATGACAAGTACAGTAATCAGGTGTAGGAATCCACTTATACACATTTCCTTCATTCTTGTAAAGTGAAGTTCCCACATCCACATTTAACTGTGGTAGAGAAAGTTCATGCACAGAAGTTGATATGTTGCAACAAAGTACAGATGAATTTTATTGCAATAGCTAGATCGTACAATGCACCGGCAAATTGGAGAGAAGCAGCTGGCTCCACACCTACCCAGCATGCTGTCCTCGCCCCCCCCAAGCCGTCCCTACACATACACAAACTCGTATGAAGAGCCCTGCTGGATCAGATCAAAGGGCAATCTAGTCTAGCTTCCTGTATCTCACAGTGGCTCATCAGATGCCTCAGGGACATCTGAATACCATCTATTCACATAGTTGATATACACATTCAGAAATTCCTCCCCACACTTGTTGGCATCCTTCAGTCTCGGAAGACTATGGTGTCACACTCTGAATGGTGGTTCTGGAACAGAGTGTCCTCTCCAGTGCGCAAAGCCTGGGTAAAGTAGTTATGGAGGATAAGCTGTTACCCATGCAGCAAATCCCCCCTCTCCACATTGCTGAAATGGTCCAATGGAAAGGCAGAGGCCAATACGGTTGGTTCCAGCGGCATTGCAGGAGTTTCCAGAACGTGACTGTGTTCAGCCATGAACTGCCTCAGGGACTCCGGCTCCTGATTTTGCCTTGAGGTTGACTCCTGAAGCCTTTTCCTTAACTGGATGTAGCCACAAGGCAGTGGAGGTTTGGGATCAGAGTTTTCCTTCTCTCAGATGAGCTGCCTTCCCAGGCTATCGAGTCCCATCTACCCGGTGGCTGTTTAGTCGCCTCTTACAACAAGTACAGCCAAACTGAGGGCCTATTCTTATCCCCAGCCCCCAGGGGTAACACACATACATCAGAGAAGCCCAGAGGCAGAGAGTGCCCCAGGTGAACAAGGAGCAACTGCATGTACTATCTGGTATTATCCAATCCAGGAGTTTGGAAACTACTCTTTCTAATGGAGGCAGTTCACACATTTAGGCAAGAGATATATAATGCTTGTGATTTTGAATCACCCGTTAGAAAGAAACAAATTCCAGAAGCAGCTCTGTCCTGCAATGTTTTAAAGCCTCCCTTTGATTGAAGGCACCTTTCACTGGTAAGGCCGGGTGAATGGATTCCCTTTTCTTTTGCAGAACAGCCTTTTAAATTTAGTAGTGATGGGAGAAGGCTAATCTCCACCATAGCTATATTATAGGCAGGCTTTTCAAGAACGAGATAGGTAATCTAGAATGATTCATTCCAACTGAGTATCACTTTTGTGATAAATGTGCAAGGGACAGCCTGATGCTCTGCACTGATAATAAAGTTTTAGGACTGGTTTTACAAATCTTTTACTTGAACTCAGGAAGCATAATAATGCTGGACTGCCAAACAGATCACAATTAAATTACATTTCCTGGCCCACAACAGTCCTTGTTTTCCAGTAAGGGGCTTGCTGATACAGGCATTTGTAAGACAGAAAAGAGGGGGATTTTAAAGCCGTACAACTTATTTTGATGTGGCATTTTCAATGTGCATTTCTAGCAATTGCTTTTATTCATATTATTGCAAGAGACAACAATGATATGTGATCCCAACTGATGAAGACAGATACTTAGTCAAAGACTAAGGGCTGTATGCTGTTCTCCTGGAAGACAACTGGACTATATCACTTCAGGCTCCGAATGGAGATTCACATTACAACCCTACCTGCTTTTATTTTATTACATTTTAATTAAACCCTTCCTCCAAAGACCTTTTACACCCCATCCACATAAATATTTTATCCTGATATATGGTGACTGGCTCAAGAAGCTTTTGTTTATTTATTTCATCTATTTAAAAGATTCATATCACTTCTCCTCCATCCCCAACATTCAGGGTACTCAAGGCAGCTTACAAAAATACATAAAAACAGCTGTGGACCTAGTGCTTTGCAAATGGGGCAGATGCCCTGGGCGTTGAGTCTGCACACCTCTAGGACCGCTTAGGAAGTCTCACTGAGGCTCCCGACACAGTTGGAAACTGTACTTCCGGTTTTCTGGAAGTATAGTTTAAAGCCACAGGGAAGCCTCAGAACGCTTCCTTGGTCAGAGCTGAAGTTGCACGAGGTTCCATTTCGCTGCTGTAAGTGGGGGGGGGGGTGACTTCATGTGCCTGGGGCAGCATCTCGCAGGGGGAGTAGCATTGTGAACCCTTGCCTCGGGGGCCAGGTTGGGTAAGTCCATCACTGTATACAAATACATTAAAACAATAAGAAACTACACACAATAATTAAAAAAATAAAATAACAGAATTGTCATGAAAAGCACGGGTGGCTTCCAGTAACTACCACTGATCTAGGGCAGTAGTGCCTAGTGCCATGTATTCACTCCCTTCCCATTCCCCACTCTTGCACTGGGTTTGGAAGTGCAGCTTAGTGGGACAAGACTTGGTAGATCTAGTCTGCGGCCACCAGCTCAAAAGATCCGGTTCGCAGAGGGGTTCCCGGGGCAAAACCCCTTCCCACAAATAGTACAGTCGTGCGCCACTTAATGACAGAGATCAGGACCACAAACCCCATCATCAAGTGGGGCTTGACACAATCTGGTCCCTTTGCAGGGAAGGGGATGCTCCCCTCCCCTCCAAAGGGTCATCTGAGTTTCCCAGAGGCAGCGCGAGTCTGCACACTTCCTCTGCAGAGCTCAGACTGAGGGAAATCGCGTCTCTCACGCGACTTTTGGTTTTATGGAGGAAACCAATCTGAGCCTTGCAGAAGCAGCATGTGTCTGTGTGTTATCTCTGGGAGGCTCAGACAACCCTCCAGAGGGGAGGGAAGCACAACTCCCCTCGCTTTTGGAGGGTTGGGGTATGCGCCCCCAACAACCACATGACCACACGTGGTCGTTGGTTATGCGATCCCAGCGTAAGCTGGTAAGTCGCAAAGTGGTGCACACATGTATTCAGGGTTGTTATTGCCCTCACTCTGACAGTAGAGCAAGGAAGCTGACATATCCACTGAGCCTAGAACACAGCAGAGGCTTTAAACAAAGAGGTTTTATTAATGAATTGATTAATAGAAAGAAAAAGCAATATAAACAGGCTTGTTTGCCTGCAGATAAATGTCTCCTAAATGGCGCTGCTCTGCAAGGAATCCTCACATGTGCAGGCCCTGCTGGACTCTAGGCCGGGAACCTGGATCCTGACTCAGCCTAGCCTGAGCTGAGGGAACCAAGACATGGAGGGGGAGGACAGACCAACATAAACAGAACTGAACTGTCACTGGCTATGACTTGCCCCTATCTGTGTATCTGGGGCTCTCCCAGCAGCCTTCCACTCTGATCCCCAAAGAGTGGCTCTCTCTGTCTTGCTCTGTCAGAAGCAACCAAGAAAGGGAGAGAGAGTCTCTTCTGGCACGGTGACTTTTATTTTTAGCATCACCCACCGGCTCTCAGCTTGGCGAGCTCCCTTGGCACCTGAAGCACTTTCGAACTGGAGGGGAAAATCTTCACAATGAACCACAACTGTTTCATCACGACAATAAAATGATACCATGGCAATAACAAAACACTTAAAAACCCTTCAAAAAGCCCAAACAGGAACAGAAGAAAAGTTTTCAACCCTTGCTGGAAAGCTAACAAGGTAGGGCAAAATTATTAACTCAGCCGAGAGTGTAGACTCCTGCCATGGTCCTCATTACAGTTCCCCCATTCTGCATTCCACCCCTTGAGTTCCACCCTGCTTGTCTTTTGATAGCAATTTCCGATTTTGAACGCATATAACACTGTGAACGTATGTCCTAAACACGAACGAGGGAACAAACTCCTAACCTGTATCTCCAAATGAAAATGCATAAATGAAATGTGAGCTATGCTACAAGATGCTGAAGGAAGAAGCCAAAATAACATCCTAGGTTGGCAACCTTCAGTCTTGAAAGACTATGATATAAGCCTACAGCACCCAGTATTCCCAGGTGGTCTCCCATCCACGTACTAACCAGGCCTGACCCTGCTTAGCTTCCAAGATCAGACTAGATCGAGCATGTGCAGGTAACAAAATTTTTGACAAGCTAACATCCTAGATATTGGCACTTTTAAATTGAACAGGGCACTATGGGAAATCTGAGGGTAGAAGGGGACTGTGTAGGACAAAAAATGAGGATTAATGTATGGCGTATTTGCCACCAAGATCCACCCCCTGCAACCTGCTCCCTGCCCTCCCCTTGCTACTTCAGAATGCCCCCTGCCTTCTCTCTCCCTGTTGCCCTGGTGCCTGAGGATCTTATCCAAACCATGCCATTTGAGGCAGCAGCCTGGCAGTGCATGACAGTAGCACTACTATTGCACTGCCGTAATGAAACCTGTGCTGCCGGAATGTTCGGATTGGGGCTTCAACGGTCTCTGACCTTTCATGCAACATCAGGACAAATAAAATGTGTCGAAGGCTGGTAAGTGAATGGTTTGATGGTGGAGTGATCAAAGGATATGTGCGCAGGACAGTTAGTTTGTTGTTCCTTTACAATTTTGTGGCTGTTCATGGTTTTATATTTTTAATGTGAGCTTCCTTGAACAATTGATTGTAAAGCTGGGATATAACAGTATTAAATAATATATATGCACATGCATCATTCATGCAGACGTCAGCCCCCTGCACATACTACAGACTTCGCAAGTAAGATAAAATATTTTAGCAGAAACTATTTTGCTATTCATGACTTCAGTTGGATGTTCTAATTCATAGGGTAGGAATGAACTTATCACACCACCTTGATTTACTCAATCAGATCTTTGGCCATGAATAAATAATGACAGTACTTTGAACAAAACATTTTTTTTTGTTTTGTTTTGGTTAAACAGCTTTGAATGTGATGTTCTTTGATGCACTTATAACTACAGGCAAATTTTCAGATTGGTTTCCATCCATTGTTGCCTGGATCCTTGTGGGCTCTATTAGCATACTGCAGTGGCATGTTGAAACGACACAAAAACAAGCAATTTGAATGGCAAAATGGGAAGAACTAACTTTGGAGATGCAAAGAATTCTCTAGACACTAACAGTGTTCCCTGATTTCTTGCTAAGGATGTCACAGTTATACAGTATTACTAGATCTTGCTTGAAATAGAAGAATGAGGTTTTTTGCTTTTCATTATTTGAATTTCATAATAGATTTCAACTATTTGAAACTATTTTTTCTTTTTGCAAGATGATTGCATAACCCTGGGGATTGATATAACTTAGGTTTCAGTTGACTGTCTTGTAAATATGCAGAAATGATATGAAAATGATCTCACAGTCTGGAGGATCATATGGCTTCAGTGAGGTAAAGGTGGATGTAATGGGAAAACAGAGCTCTCAGTGAATTCTCAAACTGTGATGCGAGACTGGCTTCCCCTAAGCTCTATGATGAATTGAATGCTGACTCAGCAGTTTGACTCCCCCATCCATGACTCAGGTGGGTGGTCCTCCTTTTTAGTTTTTTAAATTGCTGCATTGGTGATAATCCATTAGAAGGCAGTCCCTTCAGCAAATGGTTTGGCTTCTTTACTTAAGTGTTTTAGGCACCGTATTGTGACTTTTTACCCCACTGTGCTTCAGAGGGAGGGTAATGTTTTTGCTGTTTTTTGATCTTTTAAAAAAAAATCTAGAAATGGTGTGGGTGGATTGGCTCCAGGAAAGGGGTGGATGCAGCAATAGCCACCGAATCCTAGCCCACTTCCTGGGCTATGCACAGTTTGGGAGTTATTGCTCTATGGGACTCCAACATCTATAGATTGCACATGTGAAAAAGCATTCTGAATAATCTGGCTGTTTCATCTGTGAGAACTCTAAAAATGGTTTCATTGGGACTCACTGATGAAGGTAAGTCAACAGGGGAGGCAGGATGGGGTGGGGGAAGGATGCACTGACTCCAGGAAGGGGGGAGATGCAGCGCAGCCACTGAATCCCTCTTCCTGGACCTAATCCTGTGGCCTAATTCCATGCGAAACTGCACTAGCAATTTTGCAAGTGCAGGTCCAAGTAGACTTCCCTGTGCCATGGAGGCTTATCCTCTGATAAAAGAGCAAATGTTCTGATACACAGAGGAGACCTCCCACCCCACGGGATGCAGTGTGAGCCCTTTTAGCACATCTGCATTGGCGGTGGGAGGAGAATGCATAGGATTGGGCCGTAAGAAGATTGAGCTCACTTCCCACCTCTGTCACAAGGGCAAGGGGTGGTGTCAGGATTTGATCAGGTTGGGCACTGCTCCCATAGCTATTAGTGGATCCACCCAGACTGACCTCTGGATTTCTCTCCGTTCTGGTGACAGTGATGGTGTGACTAGGTCAAGAGATTCATCTCACCGCTGTGCCTAGCGTCCCCATCTACAAATGGTAACATCCCCCAGAGGCCTCTGCATCGTCATCGAACTGCTTGGGGATGCCTCTATTGGACTTTGGGAAGGGTGGAAGGCATCACTGCTTCTTTGCTGAGGGAACATGGAGGCCCAGAGCACCATGGGGGCTCAATGGAAGGCTTTGTCCCAGGGCTTCCAGCAACCTGGCACTCTTTCTGACTTGGTCAAAGATCCAACAGGTATAAGCATGTTTTTGGTCGGTGTTGGAGCATGGCCAAGGCAATAAGCACTGCAATCTCCACCTGTATTCTCATTAAATAAAACCAATTTAAAATTATAGTTTGCATTCTATTTTAGCAGAACCAGGAATGCATTAGTGATAGACCTTCAGAATGTGTGTTCTGGAGGATTCAAATTACTTAGAAAGTAGGGTTACAGGACATAGTGGCACTGCTTCCATTCAAAGCAGTGGGGCTAGCATAGGAATTCTTCCCAGAAGATTGTGCCCTTAGTTCTTTAATAAACCAAACATGAAACAGTAATAATTTTGCAACTTTTACTTCACAATCCTATGATGCCTATTCAGAAGCAAGCCCCATTGTATTCAATGAGACTTACTTCCAAGAAAGTGTGGATAGGATTGATGCCTTAGGGCCCAATCCCATGCAGCATGCACTGGCTCACCTCCAGTGTGCACCGTTGCAAACATGCCATAAGGTACGTTTGCACCCTCAGCACCTGTGGAGCACCACCAGTGGGTTAGTGCCAGTGGAGCACCAGTGCTCCACTGCTTGGCGGTCGTGTGGACTGCCAGGGAGCAGAGAGATAGGTGGGGGCATGGGGGGAAGCGGGGAAGAGGTGTTCTGGGGCGAAGGGAGGGTGGGAAGAGGGCAGGGAGGAGGCATTCCAGAGGAGGGATCTGGGGAGGAGGGAGGGAGGACCAAGCTCCACCAAATCCTGAGCTACTGTGTTGGGCTGCTGGCCCGACACAGAGGCTCTTAATTCTACACCGACCCTTGGGTTGCTGTAGAATTGACTAACCCCACTGCGGGGCTGTTTGCCTTTTCTGGGGGGAAGGGATGAACTTCTCCTGAGGAGCCATTGGCACTCCCCACTGTGCATGCAGGATGCAGCGGCAGCCATTTTCGGTGCCACTGCAGCCCTTGGCGCTGGGAAGCTCAGGATTGGGCTGCCTGATTGTTAACTCTCGTATTTTGGTTCACCTGATTTGACTTCACAGTAACACTTCCTATTCACAGAATTCTTTCTAAAGTGTGACATCTTTGTGTTGAATTTTGGGGATTATTTTTTTAAAATCTTGCTCTGCCTCATGAGCTCTGCCTCATTTGGCAGCATGTGTTTTCATGCTTAAGTCATGACTCAGTCCTTTTGAACCCACTGGGCACAGACAGCAGCATGTGGGCTACAGCAGAATATTAGCTGTTTGCTGTGTGTTCAAGCTTGGTTTGGAAACGGCTCTCATTTTGCCCTCCTGCATGTTCCAAGCGCGCTGGCACTCGCCTCCAGCCAATTTAACGTTGGCTTTGCATTTTAGCCCTCACTTTGATATGCATGCACCCTACAGGCCAATCTCATCAAACCTGGCTCCAAATTGATGCACAAAGCAGGTGTAAGAGTCGAATGAATGCTAAGCAGATACAACGGCCGCATACGCCGGCAGGGAATAACCAAAACAAATTGCTTCACTCATCTCTCCACCAGCCCCAGCCACCACATCTCCCTCTGTTACCCTTTTGAAACCCTTCCGTGTAACTTTAAAGTAGTTTGGGGCTTTTGGCAGCTGTGTACCATTTTGGCTGCTGATGAGATTGATACTTTCTAATTTTGTGGAGCGCCCACATGATAGACTGTCTTTGTAAATGAAGTCCCATGCTGCTACTGTCTACAGTTCAGCATTGTCATGTTAGATTAAACAGCAATGTGTTTGTTGGCCCTTATTAATTATGATGCCTCCCGCTGCGTCTCTGATTGTTTTGTTCCAAGGGTAGCGTTATGCAGAAGCTCACTTTCTCTCAGAGAGGCCCATCACGCTGAAAGCAGCTCATTAACTTCAGACTCCCACTCAGTTTGCCATGACAGACTTCCCTAACTAACTTTCGAGGCGCGGTAATAAAGTTTTATTCCTTTGCACAGCATCTCAAGACAGTTCATCATGTGCTCTTCTTGCCGGCTGAATTCCAAGCATAAATGCTCATGTCAGGAACCATTTGGGTACTAGATGCCTGCAAACTGTAAGTAAAGAGTAATGAGACACTGGCTTCCCATAAAGATTTGCCTGAAATGTATGCAGCGGCAGAGGCGGATGTCCCCTAGCTTTTGCTGATTGGTGATTGATTTGAGTTGAAGGATGTCACAGTATCCCACCTTTCCTGTTTAAAGCATCTAGTATGGCTAACAACAAAAATGAGTGAAAATGATGAACACAACATAATAAACACAGTGGCACTGAAATGCTATGCTTGTCTGTTTAGCCCACTGAGCTTTCTGACCCACCCCTCACCTCTGTGCATTTGCACAGGGCTGAAACGGGACTTACATGTGCATCGCTGTATATACGTAGAGTTAGACTCCCCTTTTCAGATGTTTACCAGGGCCAGTGAGGCATAATAGTATTGGGGGCAGGACCAGCAATGCCCTCCCTGTCCCCGCTTCACACACAGAGTGTGTGAATTGAGGAGATAGCCTGAAAGATCCCTGATGTTTGCTGCTTCCGTGTTTCCCTTGAGGCACAACAAGAGTTCTTTGCTTAAAAAAAATCTGTTGCTGTTTTTTTTTTTTTTCTCTTCAAATTAATTCCCCTTTAAACACTGTGGGAAAACAGGCCAGAATTGTGATTATATTATCAAATACTTCCCTCCTCTAAAATGTTTGCTTTAAGCTACAAACTTAATGCAGACAAGACTCCAAAAGACAAGCACTCGCAGCTCAGTCTTATGGGCTGAAGCCACCAGCAGAACACGTGGCGAGAGCTGCTGAAAAGAGCCATGAAGCACTTTCCAGCAGTACGCCCAGTAGCATCTTCCAAGATGATGGTAGGAAGGCTGGTGCCTTCCCACATGCATTGTTTGAAGCACTAGCTGCCTGCTGAGAAAGGTAAGATGGCAGGGGAGGTGGGAAGGGGTGCAGGAGGGTGGGTGAAACTGGACAGGGAGAGGATGAAATGGGGCAGGGAGGCTGTGGGAGGGGGATCTGGTGGCAGTTGCACACCCTGGAACTTGTCCCCTTTAGCAACAGCTTCCCCATCTCTTTCCTTGGACCTGCACTAGCAAAATTGCAGGTGTAAATCCAAACTTTCCCAATCTAATCATCCCCGCCACTGGATACAGCACACCTGCATTTGGTGTGGCTGCACCAGCAGGGGTGTTCAAAAGATTCGATTGGGTTGGCAATTGTATATTAAGCTTAGTAAACACCTCGTGATGCAAGTGGTCCTGCCAGCCCAGCCTTCCCTCCTTTCTAATTGGATAAAATAAAAAGTAGTCTTTATGTTTCAAAGCAACTTCCTAGCGACTGGGATTCAAGTTGTTCTCTCCATCAAAGACATTGACTATATTCTGTGCAAAAAGCTTCCTTTGCCTAGTCAACGAAGCACTGAGAAATTCATGCATGGGTGGCAGCATATACAACAGACCCACAAAACACAGTGTGACATATTTTCATATTAGTCGTCATAATCTGTTTTTTTAAAAAAATAAAAGAAGCCTGCATGCTTCGTGTGGTATGCCCTGTCATTTGCAGCCTGTTCTAATTAACAAATATGTGATCAGTAGGAAGTGTTTGATCTTTCCTTACATGATCCCAATTTGCATAGATAGGAATTGATCCCTGGCAACACTTTTGAAAGTCGTTGCCGTTTTCCCTGCATGCATTATTAGAACACTGTCAACCCCTCTGATTCAGTGGACATTATCTCTGTGTCCTTTTCATTTTCTCTTCGTATTATTTAGGCATGTTTTGCCATGAAAAGTCACAAATAAGGACACCTCTTTAGGAAAATATTGTGTTGAGCAAGTTCATGCAGCAGCCTCATCACAAAACACAATCATTATGAATCCCATAAGCACTGCAGCAGAAGCCATGGAGATTAAGGTGGAAGGTGATCTCAGTTTCCAAATACCAAACTGTCTATCATGAAGAAGAGTAAATGCTGTCAATCCAGGAATGCGAGTAAACAAATATATAAATAAGATATAGTGGGTCCAGACGACAGTTAATTAAATTTCGGCAGAGTAGTGAACGCTTCTGACTGAGCAGGAGCAGACTTTGCAGCATCAAAGCTGTAGGGCAACTGGCAGGTTTCACAGGGTCAGGCTGGAATTGGGGTGATTCAGAAACAAATATCTCCATTTCAAAATTCCTGAGCTCATTATGAGCCAAGCCCAAAGACTGTAATGGGCTAGGTGCCAGTCCTCCTTGCCACTACAGTTGCAACCATCACTACAGGTGGGAGGAAACAGTGAACTTCTCATTTTTTGCAAAAACAAAAAACAAAAAACCCAAATCTGCAAAAAAATAAAAATAAAAAAATGCACCCATGGAGGTGCATGAGCAATGACCATGGCTGTATCTGCTGACACTATACCAGTTATATCACCTACATAGTAGACTTTTAATGTTATTATAGTTTATAATTGATAGGAGGATTTGTATCCTAGACTTGACATGGTAGAAAGCATTGATTCCCTTCACTATGCTGCAATCTTTCTCCAAATCACAGGGTGTCTGCTTTTAGGAAAAGAGCAAAGAATGTTGGGAAATCTGGTCAAAGGTCTCCTCCATCACATGTTGTTTGACCATTTGCCAACATCATGAGAAAATACCTGACAACAGGAAAGGCCTCCTGAATGAAGATTAAGGGCGCAATCCTAACCCCTTATGTCAGTGCTTTCCAGCACTGACATAAGGGCAATGCAGCTCTGAGGTAAGGGAACAAACATTTCCTTACTTTGAGGAGGTCTCTGTGAGTGACACCCAACTGCAGGATGCAGCACATGTCCCATTGGAAAGCACTGACATAAGGGGTTAGGATTGCGGCCTAAATCATATAGAATCTAGCAAATGAAAAGGAGCAAAGGCAAGGCTGAAAAAAATAAGAAGGTTGCCTCTGAGTGCAAAGACCAGAGATGGATGGGCAGAGGTTTTTGGCTCCACTTTACAGAAGAATGCCAGCATTCACAAAAGAAGTGGGTCTGTGTCAATGTATGCTGTTGGTCTTCAAGGGATTTCCTATGGGTCTTGCGAAAAAACAGTTCTGACATTAGCAGGTTCTAATAGCCATTCTTTTTGAACAGGCAAGCAAAGAGTTCAGCACTTACAAAATTCCCTGCTGTAAACGACAATGCCCATTTTGTGAAATGCTGTCAGGCACACACTTTTGAAAAATGGCATCTTCCAAGGCGAGCAGTTCATCAAACGGTTCAGGACCTTGTAGTTGCTAAAGCACCTGGGTGGGGCTCTATTTAAAAAAAAAAATGGACAGAGTTCTTTGGCCATGATTTTGCTACAAATTTCAAAACAGTTACTCCAAAGCGAAATGGAACAAACTTTTTCATGAAGAGTAGGTGTTCTTCAGATATGTATTAACTCATTTCTGCCCAGCCCACAGGTGTACACATTTGATCCCCATTTGGTCCTGGAGGCCAAATTTAGACTTTTAGGCAGGAAGTTGAAAGCCAGGACCTCAAAGGTAGCGTTCTCTGAAGTGCTACCTGTTCCACGCGCAGGGCCAGCTAGGCAGGCGGAGATCAGGGGTCTCAATGCGTGGATGAGACGGTGGTGTAGGGAGGAGGGGTTTAGATTCGTTAGGCACTGGGGAACGTTTTGGGACAAGTGGGGCCTGTACAAGAGGGACGGGCTCCACTTGAACCAGAATGGAACCAGACTGCTGGCGCATAACATTAAAAAGGTGGCAGAGCAGCTTTTAAACTGATCCCTGGGGGAAGGCCAACAGGAGCCGAGGGGCATCCAGTTCGGGACTCCTCATCCCTATGGGATGAGGATGGGGAGGTTAGAGAACAACAAGACAAAGGCAGGGTAGGAGAAGAAATTGGGAAAGGTAGCGTGATGGGATGTGATAGACGGTTTGGCACAATGAGAGGATGCGGGGACAAAGGAGCGAATAAGCAGCCCATCCTAGGGCATTCCGTGTACAAATGCTTTTATGCGAATGCCCGAAGTCTATGAGCAAAGGTGGGAGAACTGGAATGTCTGGTGACAAGGGAAAACATTGACATAGTGGGCATAACGGAAACCTGGTGGAATGCGGAGAATCAGTGGGATACCACAATCCCGGGCTATAAACTCTACAGGAGGGGCAGGCAGGGGCGTGTTGGAGGTGGGGAGGCCCTTTATGTTAAGGAAGGGATAGAATCCAGCAAAGTAGAGATTGAAGGTGGGTCCGACTCCACTGTAGAATCTCTGTGGGTTAAATTACCAGGCTTGTGCAGCGATGTAATACTGGGGGCGTGCTATCGTCCTCCAGACCAGAAATCGGATGGGAACCTTGAAATGAGGAAACAGATCAGGGAGGTGACAAGGAGGGACAGGGTTGTAATCATGGGGGACTTCAATTATCCTCATATTGACTGGGTCAATTTGTGTTCTGGTCACGATAAGGAAACCGGATTTCTTGACGTGCTAAATGACTGTGGCTTAGAGCAGCTAGTCACGGAGCCCACCAGAGGACAGGTGACTCTGGATTTAATATTGTGCGGTATGCAGGACCTGGTTAGAGATGTAAACGTTACTGAGCCATTGGGGAACAGTGATCATGCTGCGATCCGTTTTGACATGCGCGTTGGGGGAAGAATACCAGGCAAATCTCTAACAAAAACCCTTGACTTCCGATGGGCAGACTTCCCTCAAATGAGGAGGCTGGTTAGAAGGAGGTTGAAAGGGAGGGTAAAAAGAGTCCAATCTCTCCAGAGTGCATGGAGGCTGCTTAAAACAACAGTAACAGAGGCCCAGCAGAGGTGTATACCGCAAAGAAAGAAGGGTTCCACTAAATCCAGGAGAGTGCCCGCATGGCTAACCAGCCAAGTTAGAGAGGCTGTGAAGGGCAAGGAAGCTTCCTTCCGTAAATGGAAGTCTTGCCCTAATGAGGAGAATAAAAAGGAACATAAACTGTGGCAAAAGAAATGTAAAAAGGTGATACGGGAGGCCAAGCGAGACTATGAGGAACGCATGGCCAGCAACATTAAGGGGAATAATAAAAGCTTCTTCAAATACGTTAGAAGCAGGAAACCCACCAGAGAAGCGGTGGGCCCTCTGGATGGTGAGGGAGGGAAAGGGGAGATAAAAGGAGACTTAGAGATGGCAGAGAAATTAAATGCGTTCTTTGCATCTGTCTTCACGGCAGAAGACCTCAGGCAGATACCGCTGCCCGAACGGCCCCTCCTGACCAAGGAGTTAAGTCAGATAGAGGTTAAAAGAGAAGATGTTTCAGACCTCATTGATAAATTAAAGATCAATAAGTCACCGGGCCCTGATGGCATCCACCCAAGAGTTATTAAGGAATTGAAGAATGAAGATCTCTTGACTAAGGTATGCAACTTGTCCCTCAAAATGGCCACGGTGCCAGAAGATTGGAGGATAGCAAATGTCACGCCTATTTTTAAAAAGGGAAAGAGGGGAGACCCGGGAAACTATAGGCTGGTCAGCCTAACATCCATACCGGGTAAGATGGAGGAATGCCTCATCAAAGATAGGATCTCAAAACACATAGAATGCCTCATCAAAGATAGGATCTCAAAACACATAGATGAACAGGCCTTGCTGAGGGAAAGTCAGCATGGCGTCTGTAAGGGTAAGTCTTGCCTCACGAACCTTATAGAATTCTTTGAAAAGGTCAATAGGCATGTGGATTTGGGAGAACCCGTGGACATTATATATCTGGACTTTCAGAAGGCGTTTGACACGGTCCCTCACCAAAGGCTACTGAAAAAACTCCACAGTCAGGGAATTAGAGGACAGGTCCTCTCATGGATTGAGAACTGGTTGGAGGCCAGGAAGCAGAGAGTGGGTGTCAATGGGCAATTTTCACAATGGAGAGAGGTGAAAAGCGGTGTGCCCCAAGGATCTGTCCTGGGACCGGTGCTTTTCAACCTCTTCATAAATGACCTGGAGACAGGGTTGAGCAGTGAAGTGGCTAAGTTTGCAGACGACACCAAATTTTTCCAAGTGGTGAAGACCAGAAGTGATTGTGAGGAGCTCCAGAAGGATCTCTCCAGACTGGCAGAATGGGCAGCAAAATGGCAGATGCGCTTCAATGTCAGTAAGTGAAAAGTCATGCACATTGGGGCAAAAAATAAAAACTTTAGATATAGGCTGATGGGTTCTGAGCTGTCTGTGACAGATCAGGAGAGAGATCTTGGGGTGGTGGTGGACAGGTCGATGAAAGTGTCGGCCCAATGTGCGGCGGCAGTGAAGAAGGCCAATTCTATGCTTGGGATCATTAGGAAGGGTATTGAGAACAAAACGGCTAGTATTATAATGCCGTTGTACAAATCTATGGTAAGGCCACACCTGGAGTTTGTGTCCAGTTCTGGTCACCGCATCTCAAAAAAGACATAGTGGAAATGGAAAAGGTGCAAAAGAGAGCAACTAAGATGATTACGGGGCTGGGGCACCTTCCTTATGAGGAAAGGCTACGGCGTTTGGGCCTCTTCAGCCTAGAAAAGAGACGCTTGAGGGGGGACATGATTGAGACATACAAAATTATGCAGGGAATGGACAGAGTGGATAGGGAGATGCTCTTTACACTCTCACA
This sequence comes from Tiliqua scincoides, assembly GCF_035046505.1. Classification (NCBI taxonomy): domain Eukaryota; kingdom Metazoa; phylum Chordata; class Lepidosauria; order Squamata; family Scincidae; genus Tiliqua; species Tiliqua scincoides. The sequence goes on from NC_089822.1 coordinate 36,152,304, forward strand.
TAATACCAGAACCAGGGGACATCCACTAAAATTGAGTGTTGGGCGGGTTAGGACAGACAAAAGAAAATATTTCTTTACTCAGCGTGTGGTCGGTCTGTGGAACTCCTTGCCACAGGATGTGGTGCTGGCGTCCAGCCTAGACGCCTTTAAAAGGGAAATGAACAAGTTTCTGGAGGAAAAATCCATTACGGGGTACAAGCCATGATGTGTATGTGCAACCTCCTGATTTTAGAAATGGGTTATGTCAGAATGCCAGATGCAGGGGAGGGCACCAGGATGAGGTCTCTTGTTATCTGGTGTGCTCCCTGGGGCATTTGGTGGGCCGCCGTGAGATACAGGAAGCTGGACTAGATGGGCCTATGGCCTGATCCAGTGGGGCTGTTCTTATGTTCTTATGTTCTTATGCATAAATTCAATGTTGGGCAGAAGTGGCTTAAGAGTACAAAGGGTATCCTCCATTGGCTACTTTAGCGAATAACTTCATGCTGTAGGGTTGTTGGTTTTTTTGATTCTCTGTAGATTCAGGCAATAGGTGGGCATAACATTTTCTGAAAGATCTCTCCCCATCGCTTCAGGAAGCGTAGCTCCAATCTAGCCTCAAAAGCTGAACTGCCAGACAAATTCAAAGAAAAAGAGTCAGAGTCTCACTTTGGGAAAGTGCCTGCGGGTACCTTTGCTTGCTGTAGCATGGAGATGGGACACACACTCTGCTCAGAGAAAAATGACTTTGGAAAAAAAAATTATGTTTAAATGGAAAAACTGTAAGTAAATAGCATTGTACCTAAAGAAAAATCAAAGATGTTCACACAGTAGCATGGCTAGAGGGGGTGTAAGGCACTATGCACGGCGCCTCACCGCAACATGCAAGCAGCCCCTCCCCCTCTCTTAGAGACATTCCGGGCTGTCTCCTCTCTTGGAGACATTCTGGGCATTGCCTCCATTTTGCTCTAGTGGCCTGGAAAGGCTCTGAAGGGGAGAACTTAGTGCTTTGCACCCATCTCGCTATGCTACTAGCTAGCTTGTTAAAAAAAAACCAAAAACATACATAAAAATAAACAAAACCAACTAAACCAACTTTAAAAACAGTGATGGCGCAGGGTGCTAGCCAATAGGTGCTTGCAGTAACTACACAGCAAAATAATGGAATCCTCTTTCAATTTCCTTCTTGCTGGTAGGAATTACACCAAAACCATGGTTTGAATAGAGTTCAACAGTGGGGTCAGAAAAATGTTCCTCTGTATTATGGATGGAGATGGCCCTTTCTCTTACTACTCTTTACAGCCTGATCTTGTGCAATAATTACTCAAAAGTAAGTCCCACTGACTTTATTCAGTGAGGTTTATTCCCAGGTATAGAATGCATAAAACTGCAGCCTTAAAATGTCATGTTCATCTCCAGCTGCATAAAGTGAAAGCAGAATAGTATATGTGTAAAATTCAACTTTATCACACGTACAACTAAGCTGTAAACAGTTGGAGATTCTTTGTTATGCTGATGTTTTCAGCTGACTTCCAGCAACTGCCAGCCTATACATCTGCATTCCATTCTCATAAAGATGTACACAACAACAGATCCACTCCAACTCCTTTATATCCATTTTTTCATGACCTGGTTACCATCTGCAAAAGAGATGAAAGTGTCCCAGAAGTGCTAGCCACATCTGCTGAATATACCAGTATCACAGCAAGATGGCTTGTGCACGTTCACAGTATGTCACATATGTGGCCTGATCTTCACTTGGAGGTAATAATGACACTTCCAACAATGATTGTATTTATTTGCAGGAAAAAGTGTGCAAAACCACTCATAACTCACATGAGGATCACAATGCAGCCACAATGCAATTTAAGCAGTGGCTTTCTTACACAGCCCTGCCCCTGCATGTGGCAAGGAACACAGAGACTGACTGGGTGATTAGGGAGAAGCATCTCTCCCTCAGGGTTTTCTCTCCTCTGCTGAGCTAGCCAGGTGACATTGTACCCTTCCCACCTGCCCTAGGAATAGTCTGAGACAGGATAGCTGGCTGCCCTTGGAGGTCAGGTAGAATTTTTTTTTGCTCTCTGCCTGATTGGCACATGGCAGGATGTTTTTTGCTTACCCCAGACTGTAACCTTCACTGAGGTCACTTCTAGCAGGTACATGTGACACTGGAGCAGGGCTGTGATGTGCATCCCAGGCATGCAAGGGCCAGAGGGGGAGCCACTACCAATCTCAAGAGGCTGACTAGCTCGAGGATGCCGTCTGAAAACCCTTAAGGCCTGAACTGCAAAGCTCATACTAAAGGCTTTCTGGCTTGGGTAATTTGGCTAAACCCCTTTCGAGGGGGTGGTGGTGAAAACTGAAGTTTAACAAAAGCTGAGCTCTGGTTGTAATCATAGTGGTAATGCTCATTTTGCCAGATTCCCAGTTCAAGCTCTGCCTGGAGAATTAATGCCCACTTTTAGCTAATTAGTTCCCCCTTTTTACCCAACAATGACTCTAGTTCTGCCTTGCAGTCTTGCTGGACCCCACCACTGGGGCAGCTATTCAATCTGTAGAGATCCTCTCTCCCACCAGCAGCCTCCCACCACTACAGCAGCCCCTTGGTCCACAGCAGGTGTTGGACACAGCAGCCAAACACCAATCTTAGTGTCTCCAGCAGCATCCAAAGTCCATTCACTCGTCAGTCCATTAATTCAGTCTCTCCTTCCTCAAACTTTCCTCCTTCTGTTACCCACACCAAACTCTCCCTTCATCAGGTGCTTTTATGCCTGAGGGCCCTATTGCCTTCAAGTGGCTGCAGCTGTGCAGCACACCCTCTGCTGAATGTCCAGGCCTTACCCTTAAAGAAACCACTGCTGACACCACATCCTACCTCCTCGCCAGATCTTCCGCAATTTCAATACAGTGCCCAAATAGAAAATGAATATTTGCACCTGTATCCCTCAGAGTATGTGCCTGCACTAAAGCAGAGGAATTTGGTAGATTTCATTGGCTGCAGGATTTAAGCTTACAGGGGGTCCCAATATCCATGGATCCCATATCCACTTTGGGTATTCATAGATCAGGTCCTGGTTCCCCTGGACAAGTGCTCCCTCCAGAGTTTTCCGGGGCCTTCCACTCCCAGCTGGAAGTGATGTTTTTAATCCTTATAATGCATTGGGAGGCCCAGGAAAACTCTGGAGGGAGCACTTGTCCAGGGGAACCAGGACCTGATCTATGAATATCCGAATCAGTTTCTCTGTGAAAATGGAAGTTGAATTATTTCTATTGCTGAGCTCAGTCTGTGCTCAGCAGAGGCTGGGGATGGACATCTTCAGCCTCTGCTGAGCTCAGAAGCAAATCTGGAGGTGAGGGGAGCAGAGCGTCCCCCACCTCCAGAGGGTAGGTGCCCCCCCACCTGGTGTCCTCCTGTATCCACGGTTTCAGCTATCTGCAGGGGGTTCTGGAATGATATCCCTGCAGAGAAGGAGCATGCCTGTAATGAATTATGGAATTAATAAAGTGGCCAAGCTTTATGCCAAATATTACCTTGTCTTGTGTGATTTTGGGCGGCGCTTGGGCAATCTGTCACGTTGAATGTGGAAAAAGTTTACGTGCACTAGGAAGGCTACATTTGAGCTGAAAAATTAATAATGATATAATAATAATGCTGTCCATCCCACAAGAGAATTGTAGGATGTCATCTTTCCCTTATTCCTTTACATGTGACAAAGCAGGAAAATGGGACTACAAGATTGAAGCAAAAGGAGTGACCCTCATAGCTACTCAAGTACAGCTCCTCTTGGTGTTTTACAACCCAATCCTAACCAACCGTGCCCTTCCTGCTGATGCAGCTGCACCAATGGAGATCCCATTGCATTCAAACTCTTTGTCATGTGTCTTATCAGGGTCTGCAGGCAATAATAATTATACAAAAGACAAGCATAAGTGTGAATCGCATTTTAGAATAAGCGCAAGTACAACCTATGGCCCAACCCTATCCGGGCCTTCCACTGACAAAACTCACATTCCATTGATGGAGGCCTTGGGCTGCTGGCACTGCAGCTGCTGCAACAGTATGTAGAATAAGGGCACCAGCTTGAACAGTTTTCTGTGTGTAGGAAAAGGTCACATTAAGTGTGTCTCTAAATTATCTATGCAAAGTAATTCTATTCATTTCTATGACCATGACCAATATATTTCAAGCTGAAGTACATATGTTACTAGCACTCAGGTTTCTACAGGTGTTTGAGATTAAAAACAGTTCTTAAAATAGTGCCATTAGGATATCTTATGATTGGTGATATTAAGAAGACATAATGTTTGCAATCCTGTAATGCACCTAAAAATAAATGATAGAATGTGAAGCACTGAGAAAAATTGCCCTTGGTTACAGAATTCTTTCCTGATTTGTTTTCCAAGTGCTTGCTCTTATTGTGCAAGCCAATGCATGTCTACTCAAAAGCAAGCCCCATTGATTTCAATGGGACTTCCTCCCAGGTAAGTGTGGATAGGATTGCAGCCTTAATGTGTGGTGAATATGTTGTGTCAGTCACAGATCTTTGTTCCACAGATTTTACCACAAAATAACAGGACAAACAGCAGCAGTAACAACAGGATAAATCTTTTTACCTTTTCCTGGCCTATACTATTTGCATTCCCTTGCATTCCCATGCATTCCTTTGTCTATGCATGTTCTCAAACATGGTCCCAGTATTTACTATTATCTGCTCACGGCTGCTTATCTAAAATAAGATTTTCAAAAAGCTCATTAATATTCTTCATCCTTTATTATTTTCTCCTGATGTCATTGTTTGGGGATTTGCAATAATGAGTTAATCTGCTTGAAGTAGTTGCACCTCAGACAAGGATACATTTGCTGTGAATCAAGTCCCATTGATTTTAATGGGATTTCCTAATACGTGGGTTTAGGATTAGCAGTTTTAGGTTGGCTTAATTTGATAACAGTTTTCCCTTTGGAATATGAATTCAAACTAATTAGAAAATGTTTCTTTATAGTTCTGTTCCTGTGGTCATGGAGTTTAACAAGTGAGGATAATATTTTGTATATGTCAAGAATCATCACATGTTTAAAAGTGCAGCTGGTATATGAGGTACGTATACAACACTGTGTAGGAGACGCAACTGACAATGATAGGATTTGGCAGTATAGAAATAGGCGTGGGCTGCCATCTGAAATTGTTATTGGCTGAAGAAAGCAAATATTAGAGGGATTTAAATGACTCATTTCAGAAGTCTTTAGTGGTTTATGAATTCCAGGTTTGAAAACCTCAGATTTCTGCTTGGGTTCAAAGACAGTCTTCTGCATTGGGAAGGGGTCTTCCACTCAGAGAAAGGCAGCTTTACACTAGAACATTGCAGAGGAAAAGTGAAGCTAAATTCAAAGATGTTCTTCTACTTGCTTAAGGTTATGGGCAACTTTTTGCACCCAGGAACCTAAACTATTATGGCACTGTGCAAAGACTTGTGCAAATATTTATGGAATGGCACTAGCAACTGCAGTCCTTCTGTTCACAGTTTGTTGGATCCAGCCCAAGATCATTTATCACTTAATTCAGCATTCTGGCATTTCATTTAGAAGTATCTAAAGCTTCACATTTCTCGTGTTACAAAACCTCACCCTCTCACAATTATGCATGTCTTATCATCATGGTTGATATTGATGTTCAGTTTTAAATTCTTATTTTCCAATTTAAGCTTACTTCATTTCTTAATCCCAGCTTTCAGACTGTCAAAGTATGTGGAATGTTTTAGGGATGTCACTGCCTAGGGAGTCAGTGTTTTGCCTCACCTGCCCGTAGCATGAGACAAGCGAGGAGGAGGCAGCCAATTGACTGTTACGCTGGCTGGGGTAGTACTGAGGCAGCTGCATTGACTGAGTCTTCACCCTTGGTCTGTGTTCAGATCCTGACAGCCCCTTCCACCCGCCCAGGTCAGTCCAGATTAGCCAGTCATTGATGAGGCCAAGTAGGAATCTTTATGGCTCTCCAACCCAATTTTGAGCTTTTTTTTACTTACTTTGAACTGAACAAATGGTTTAAGTGTTTCTGTTTTTTAACCAGGTGGTCACAACTGTCAGGTATGCTGCAGTTAGGAATTAGAATCAGGGACTGGTGTTCATTTCCTCCACCACCAGTGCTGGACAGCCATAAGTGTTACGGTGATGGGAGCTGTTTTCTGTCATGGTTGGTCATTGTGGGACAGGGTGAGCTGAAAGTCTTTAATTTGAAATGCAGTTGCTTCTGAGAACTGCAGTGGCAATGGTGAAAGCATCATTCTGCTGCAGGACAACATCTCCTATTGAGAAATGCACTTGGACATGATGTGCTTTCAACACTACTAGCACACTATTAGACGTAGTGGTGTGTCAAGGTAAATTAAAAGGGCCCCCCCCCCCACACTCGTAAGTTTCCCAAACCTTCACCATCAGCCAGCATTTTCACAGGCTATTTTCAGTTCAGGGAATTATTCACAAATTTGGAAAAAAAACAAACCCCCAAATGGCAAAATGCTGGCATAAAAAAAAATGGCGCCGCACTATTATAGATCGGGCATGACTATTGCTGGATTGCATTAATAAAATGCTCATGCCTGAGAAATATAAGCAAACTTGGGATCACATTTTTCATACCATTTTCATTTCTACAACCAGACACCCAGTCGAGCTGTGCATTTGTTTCTCCTGCATTAGAAAGAATTTCATTGTTTTCTTGGTATTCATAAGTGGTAAAAGGATTGTTCACGTATTGATTAACATGCCAGGCTAAGGTTGATTCATTATATTCTTTGTATGAAAGATAACGTACTCTAAAAGGGAACCAAGATGCACTGCTTAATACAGATTCTTTCTATCCCTGTACCCTGGTGGATTAACAACCCAATCCTGAGCAGCGGTGCCAAAGTGGCTACTGCTGTATCCAGCGGATGCCAGGAAGCCGCCGGGGGGAAAGCCTCAAGCTCTGCAATGGGGCTTCTCAAGTCTGTGCTGGCTATTTTGCTGGCACAAACTCAAAAGAGTTCATATCAGGATTTTCAGTCCAACATGGAATTCAGGATCTGGTGGAGTTGCTCCACTGGTCCCACTCCTTCCACCCTGGTTCCTCCCCCACCTTTCCTGCCCTTGTTCCATCCTCCCCCTGCCCCCCCAGGCCACGCCATTGCCCAGCAGTAGCACTTACCCTTGGTGGCGGCGTGTCCTTCTCCTGCCAGTGCTGAGCCTGGTGTCTGACTGGTGTAGGCCCAGAGCCAGTGCTCCCTACTCACCAGATGCCATAAACTTGCTTTACTGCACATTTACGGCACCCAGTACCAGCACTAGGGCTTTGCGTTGGCACTGGGGCAGTTTAGGATTGGGCCCTAAGCCAAAAGTTTCATCAATGAACTTCTTGCAGTTCTTAGGCTGTTTACTCTCAAGAAATCGTAATGGAATAATTGGGACCATCCTGAAGACCAGACCATACTCTAAAAACCGTAGTGACCAGGAAAGCTTTGTTATTCATTCTTTCCCCACCCAGCTTGCTTCAATCTCCATTGCAGGCAGAATGAATTTTGGTTCTTTTAGTTAAGAAAATAGTGGTGAGTACTATAATCTTTCCTCATTTTGTGAGCTGTTCAAATGGCCTCATGGGCAATTATTATATGAAATGTTCAGTCCTATTCAACACAAACAGCAAAACAGCTCAATAATAAGTCAACTGATGGGAGAACAATTGTTGACAATGCTATTTCTTTATTTAGCTATTTAGATTTATGGACTTTTTAAAAAGCTGAGCGTGGGTTGCAGAAATACCTAATGACTAAGAAATTAGAACCTTCACAGAAGAGCTCACAATCCAAATCACAGATAACCAAGGCAAGTAAGAACTACAATATATACATGTACATGCTTGCTCACGGTCAAACACACAAATATTTGTATAAACATAAGAATATATCAATTTTTGAGCACTCTTCCTAAGTCCAACACTTTCATACCTGACTTGCCTTTACTGAGGCCAGTTTCCCACTAAGTGTACAAAAATCCTCCCACTCTAGTTCTTGTCTCTGAATTGTTCCTGTTCAATAACAGGTAGATGAGAGGGAGGAGTATGACTATTCCTCAAATGTCAATAGAGCCTGCATTGGTTATTGTTCATGAACTGTGCCTGTCCTCAAGCACTGGTCTTGATGATGAAGATCAGAAACCATCTTCAATATGGACAGAAAAGGTACTCTAGGTACCTTTCCTGTCATGAGGTCAAGGTTCATGATGTCACATGAATTTTCACAAGAAAACTGATGTCAGTGGAAAATGTATGAGTGCTCTAAGCAGATAGTGTTGGACTGAGACAAGGGAGACTCAAGTACAAGCTGAAGTTCAAATTGTCATGAAACGTGGGCAATTCATGATCTCTCAGCCCAGTGTTTCTGTAACTGTGGGTCAGGGATGCATTAGGTGGGTCACAAGCCAATTTTAGGTGGGTACCCATTCATTTCAATATTTTATTTTTAATATATTAGACTTGATGCTACCATGGGATGTGACTGCATATGGGGAAACATTACAGACCTGTCCTTTAACAAGCTACTATGTATAATCTGTTAATAATGATAGTCAATGGAATTTACTCCTGGGTACATGTGGGTGGGATTGCAGCCTAGGATTATAAAAAAATTTCCTGTTTGATGATGTCACTTTCAGTCATGATATCACTTCTGGTGGGTCCTGATAGATTCTCATTCTAAAACATGGGTCCCAGTGCTAAATGTGTGAGAACCACTGTCTCAGCCTAATTTGAACTGAGCACAGGGTTGCTATGTAGATAATATCTGAGGCATGTAGGTTACCCCAAATTCTTTAGAGGAAGGAAAATACATAAACCGATATACAATGTAGGAAGGGGCGTTTCAAGTGGAACAGGAAAAAATAATGAAAGATTTTGAAATTGTTAACTGTAACTGGTTAATTGCCCTAACTCTGCTTGAAATCTTGTGTTTGTTTTTTGTATTTGGTTAAGCTTCAGGTCAATGCTCAAAGAGTATCTTATTGAAAGCCAGATTAAAGGAACATTTACCTTGATCAAGGTGTTGTGCTTTTTTTAATGACAGCTGTATAAAATTAAACTGGATTTACATGTAAGTACTATATATATGGAATTTGTTGCAGTGATATTATTTAGTTATGGAAAATTAATAGGCTAAACATCCCTAGCTGAAACCATAGTGGCAAAACTGTTCGCATCACAAAAATCATAGAGTTATCCTACACAGGGGGAAACAAGGCCAACAGTCTACTTTTGAAAACCACTCCATTTTAAGGTCAAATTCTATAATTTTGCCTCCCCACCCCTGATGCAGTCATGCCAAGGAGCCTTGTGCTGTATCCTGTGAGATGGTGGTGGTACCATGATGCGATGGGAGAGGGAAGTAAGGCAAATCCTACTTACCCTACTGGGCTACACTAAGGCATTCTATGGATCTCTTCGGAACTGTGCCAGCTTGTTAACTGGTGCAAGTCTGAGGAGACAAAAGGAGTGTGCTGGCTGCTATCAAATGGCTGGCAACCTTCAGTCTCGAAAGACTATGGTATAAGCCTACAGCACCTGGTATTCCCAGGCGGTCTCCCATCCAAGTACTAACCAGGCCTGACCCTGCTTAGCTTCCAAGATCAGACAAGATCAGGCATGTGCAGGGCAACAGTTGCTGTCTATCAGGTGGGCTGGCATCTAACACAAGTCACCCACACTGGGTGGCAGTTCCTTTTGCCTCTGTCATGCCCCAGACCTCCCCCATTCCATCTTTTTCCACCCCCTCCCACCCTGTTCTGCCCCCCACCAACTTATGTTCTGCAGCTGCATGTGAGGCCAGTCCAGCTGCTCTAGTCTCTCTACCAGCATTCTGGAAGTGTGCTGCTTTGTGCTCTTCCAGAGAGTGTTTTGCGAGTGCCATAAGGCAGAAACCATTGCTGAAACACAATGAATGTTCCCAATAGGATTGGGCCCCTGGTCTTTGTACATTTACACTGGTGATAGATTGGATGGGGACACTCTAGTGGCTGGAGTCTTTTAAGAGGCTCCTAAGAAACCATGGAGTACAATGAATGATGCCAGTTATCAATGTCAGTACTGAAGCAAGGCAGTGATGTACTCCTCTACATGTGGGAAGCCATTGTTCAATACTTTGAGTGGCAGAGTATAGGACTGGCCTTATATCTAGAATGTACAACTCACCAATACAGCTATAGCCCTCTCGCCCACTGTCGTTTCTCAGAAAGCAGTAGTCAGAGGTATTGATGCAGTTAAGGAATCTGGCACCCAGAGGCACAAAAATTTTTATACACCCCCATATCTTCATAACACCCTCCAAAAAATTTTAATGCCCCCATATGTCCTCTTAGAGGTCTCTGAAATGTACTCTGAGAGGGTGTCTTAGAGGCCTCGGATAGGCACTTCCTGGTTTTCACACTGAAAACCGGAAGTGCTTTTCGGAGGCCTCTGAGATACCCATTCAAGGCATGGTATTTAGGCAATGTACTACCTGCCCCCCTATGCTACTGGTCAGAAGTATATTGCTTTTGAATCTGGAGGGTTCATATGACCAGATATATGAACACTTAGGCATTCCATCTCCTTTTTAAAGCCCTGACAGTATTAGCACTACAAGACAATTAGGCAGGAACATGGAAAGGGTTCCTGTGGGTTTTTTAATGGAATGCTCTCTGGTATGTCAATAAGCTATGCATTGTGGCAACCCATCAGTTTTCATTAATCACATAGGTGAGGTACAATCCCCTGCCTTCATCGGAAACAATAAAGGTTGGCTTTCCTGTAAGCCACATTAACTCATGTTTCCTGGTTTCCACCCTGAAGTTTTTGTGTAAGTAGCCATGAACTGTGATAAAAAGTGGAAATACACTTGTTAAGGCAAAAGTATGGATGGAATATGAGCCTCTTCACTTGACCGCAGTACAAGCAAACAGGATAAGATTCACCAGGTTTTGCAATTAATCTACTTCAGGCATTAATATTCAAACTCCACCCCCAAATCGTGAAGAATATTGTTACCGTTGCTAAGTGACAAGCAACGCGCTTGCCTGTTACATCATCTCACAAACTCAAAGCACTTAAAAAGCAGGAAAATGAATTGTTAAGAATACTATAAATCTTGCACAGCCCATGTAATAAACAAATACATTACTCATATCAGCCTAAAAGAAATGCATTTTTATCACAGCACAACAACCTTGCTTATGAGCTATGGATTTTTTAATGGATTATATTTGTTATCTTGATTTCCGCTTCTAAATCTTTTATTGCAAGGAATACATTTAAGTGGAAAGAATGGGTCTGGATTCTGTGATACTTTATCCTTTTCCACTAGACAACTTGGGGAGAACCTCTTGCATCATGGAGTTTGTGCATATCACACATTGTTAGGGAACAGCCAGGCTTGCCTAGTTATATGGGCCTCTGGAGAGTTAGTCATCACCCAACTTGTACAAAGAAGTATAGATACGCTTTCTTCTTGCCACAGTACAAAGCAAACATACTTTCATTGAGACATAACTGATTGTAACTGATTGTAAACTGTAACTGATTGTAAAATGTAAACTGGCACAGCAGCTGAATGATCTGCGTAGTATAGTAACACAGTTTGCATATATAATGCCTATATCTATGAATTCCAAAATCATTTAAAAATAGTAACTGTCATTACAGATCCTCAAGCTATTAACCTTAGGAATGGTTAGAAAGAGGAAACTGTAACAGGATTGTGCAACAGAATCGCAGAGGTTGCAGGAAGGACTTTTGTACCCAAATGTTTGACCTTAGAAACCGAATCCATGCTTCTTGCCAAGACTCAGGATATGCAATGTTCTCCTGCAAAACTCTTCTGTTTTCCCTTGAAATTTTTCAGTTGTCCTTCTTTAAAACTGTCTTTTCTTCATCAATTCATTTTGATTTTCAAACACAAATTTCCAGGGTACCAATCACGGGAAGCATTTGATCAGGACACAATTGTCCAGGATGCAAATTCCCTAGTACAAAAATCTTCGACCTGTTCCCTACTGTGGCACCCTGCTCTATGGATGATCACCTGCAGTTGCTCAGTGTTCCATGTACTCACAGCCTGGCCAGAGCAAATGGAATTTCTGATTATGCCTGACTTTATATGAGGGACAGCCATGGGACTTAGGATCCAGGGAGACCAAGAAAATAGGACAAAAAATTTAGAGTAAGAATTCCCAAATTTACCAGCAATGCAATGCCCCTCCCTCCACTGGTGCCAGTCACAGAACCTGGAAGTAAGGGCAGATGAACAGGTGATGCGATGACATCATCGACACTTCTGGGTTCTATGGCCTCAGAAAATTGGTGCTAAACACATGATGGGTGGGCAGGCCAAGAAACCCAGTGAAATAGCATGCAGCCTTTGCTCTGTGGTCTGTTGCGTCACGTCATGACTATGCCGCCAAATGTCTTGGCCATCACGATTCCCGTGATTCCCCTGGGGGGCTTGATGTGACACCCCATCACAATGCCCACTTTGGGAACCTCTGCTTTAGAGTACAGTTATTTTTCCATGTGTGCAATGTATCTCCTATTGAAAGAGGATTCGCCCCACTCCAGTCTATTATGCCAAATCTATCTAGTTTTGCCTGTGAAATATTTTGCATTACATCTGGTTTAACAGTCATGGTTTAATTCCACTATATATAAATAAATGTTTCTGTTGACGGGCATAATGCCGTTGCTTTTGGAAAGTCTATTCTTTTCACTCCCAAACATGTAAACAGCATTATCCCTAGAGTGCTAGGAGAATGGGGGGAAAAAAGAAAGGAATATTAATACAAACAGCATCCACAGATCTTATGTTTAGATTTAACATACAAATGAGAATTACAATCCCTGCAGACATATGTCAGCATTAGGACTGCAGGAAGGTGAAGAGTCTCACACAGCTCATCTTAGCAAGAGCATCAACAATTACCGGAATGAATAATGAGTGCATTTTTTTCCCCAAAAGGGATCAGACTATGTTCACATTTTAGGTGCTTGTATATGACAGGTAAAATGATGATACAAGTGCCAGTGCACTGCTTTGTCATGTTTGGGTGCAAAGTAAAAAAAGAAGTAATTAAAAGAATTATTTTGGACCATGTCAACAAGAACAAAACCCTTCTTCTTGTCAAGTTCCTTCTCTCCAGAGTTATTCCTTCAATATCAGTGAGATTGCTTAGCTGCCTGCTTGCACAGATGTACTCTGCAGCCTGTAAAATATGTCCAAGGTTTGACACTATTTCCTTTGTAGTATTGTCTTGGCGCAGACCTTCTGGATTCAATTTAAGAGTATTAGCCTTCATCAGGACCAGTGTGGCACAGTAATTGCCAGAGAAGCTGTTAACTCATCACTCTCAACCATCTCATAAAATGTATGATTGTAGGTTTTAAACTGTGCTCTTAACAACCTGAAGCCTGAATGATGGCCAAGCTTCCACAAAAGACAACTTGCCAACTTCTACTAGTCTTTCCTTGTAATTCAGTTACAAAGGATTTTGGGGTGCCTTCTAGGTCAGCTTATTAGTTTGCATGGGACCAATGGTCAGGACCAACAAACTGATGTTCCACATGTGTTGAGAAAGCATCCTAGAACTTCAGGGCACTTCCATAAGTGTCACTCAGGGATTCCTTAGCAGAGAACTCAGCATGAAAAGAGCTCTCTCAGGGAAGAACTTTTAAAGAGCCTTATGGGAGCTGCCTCCATTTCTCTTTTCACCCAGAGCGTTGCACTCTGCCTTGACAATTGTACGCAAACCTAGTGAAAGTCAGTGCAACTGGAAAAAGATCTACATCTGTTTCTGAGTACCTGAATCAAGCTGGGACATGATGCATTCCCCACATCACACAGTGGCTCATCACTAAACACAGATAACCATTGGTTTGAGATTCTGAGACTAGGTTTTTAACGTTGTTAGGGCCTTTAATCTTCAAGATCTTGAACATTAGAGATGGTACTTTAAATTCAAACTGAATTGCAACTGTAAATCATACTAACTTTATTTTGAAAATACCTATTATTTAGTTAAAACTATCATACATGATCAAATTACCAAATTTGTGGCAGGCACACACAATCACAACAACAACAACAACAATATTTATATACCGCTTTTCAACAAAAAGTTCACAAAGCGGTTTACAGAGAAAATCAAATATCTACTGGCTCTCTGTCCCAAAAGGGCTCACAATCTAAAAAGACGCAACACCAGCAGACAGCCACTAGAAAAGACACTGCTGGGGTGAGGTGGGCCAGTTACTCTCCCCCTGCTAAATAAAAGAGGAGCACCCACTTGAAAAAGTGCCTCCTAACCAGTTAGCAGGGGTTAATCACAATCACACACTTCAAATAACCCTTGGAAAATAGACTTGAGAGTGAAATCAAAATGACAGCAGCTTTATGAAGAAAAACATTATATCAGAAACAAGCATCAGATTCATTAACAAGCAAACATAATCCATTGCAAGCATGAAAGCTGACAAAGGCAGCTACTTCAGAAAACCTTGACTACAGGCAAAATTGCCATTGAAAATTCCTACCATGGAATTCAGACAGTTTCCATTTTACGCACAGAAAATTTATCTCACTGTGCAATCCTATGGGCACCTTCTGCTGATGGAATGACTGTTCTGTCAGCAGAAGGTCCACACTGTCAGTGCTGCAACTGCAGTGATACAGCAGGGTCACCAGTATAAAAGGGTGCTTGGGTAGTGCATACATGGTCACCATGTGTGCACCACCCAGGCGCTGCTGGAGGTGGTGAGTTGGTGTGGGGGATAGGAAGGGGGAGGACTGGGGTGACAACTGGGGCTGCCAGTGAGTAAGCCAAGGGAGGGCACCCTTTTGAGACCCACTTTTCTGGAAGACTCTAACCAAGTCAACCTCTGGATTGCCTCTGGATGAGTCCCAAATGTTGACCATTATGACTTGTTTTGACTTGAGTCAAGGGGTGTGTGGGGTTGAGGCTAGACTCAAGACTCGGGGTTGTGTCTCTGGCACATCCCTGTAATTTTATTTTCTTACCTCTTCATCACACCCTGAGGCAGCAGAAGCTGGATCTGCACTTCTGCACCCTGCTGGCAGAGGATAGAATTGGGCAGAAAGTTTCAATACATTTTGGGAACTTTTGTATGTTCCTTTATAGGTATTGAATTTCTTTGGTCCCCTTACTCATGTTATATTCTTGACTTGAGAGGGTCTTTTCAGGATATAGATCCTGTCTTTTAAACCAATTGCAGGTAGCTTGATTCCAGATGGTTTTAGAGCACCACAGTCGCCTGTCTTTTTTTTTAGTGAGACCAATGAAAACATTCTCTTCCCATGGGCTCCCTTGTTTCTTTTATTCAACCTTGTTTGTTTTAGACTTTTGAGGACAGAGTCTGTGAATCCTCTTGTGGCTGATGCTTGCTTGGGGTAGTGGATGTTGCATTGTAGTCTATCTCCTTCTGCTGTTTGGCTGAAATGGATGAAGTGTCTTAATGATTCTCCTCTGGGCATTAATGGGGTACGTGGGAGGCAAGATGTTAACACTCTCAATACTTTTATATGCTGTGTCCTTTTATCACAAGGCACAGCTGAAACTCATGGAGCTGCAAAAGAAGGAATTGCCAGTGGCACTGAGGTGATACTACTGCTGCCATAAAAGGAGGGAAAATGCTTAGCAAGTCATTTTTTATTGCTCGTATGCCCAGCTGGGCTTCAGAGATTTTGAACGCACCAGCCACATTCACAGGTCCCTAATAGGATTGTCCCTGCTATGGCTGTAATTTTTTCCAGAAAGGAAGCCTTCATTGGGACCAATGGGAGTTTCCCTTTCTGGGGGAAATAGCAACAGTAGAGAGAGAATTCAATCTGGATTGGAAGCTTGTGGGGGAAGAGTTAAGAATTCCCATGCCATAGTCCAAGTACTGACTGAGCAATCCATGGCCATATTTTTTTTTCCCATAGTGGCAGTCTTTTTTCCTCTCATTTACTCACACTACCCCATGATGATGTTGCACTGTGGAGAATATTAATTATTAACATTAACAGTATTTATATACCGCTTTTCAACTAAAAGTTCACAAAGCGGTTTACAGAGAAAAATCAAATAACTAAATGGCTCCCTGTCCCAAAAGGGCTCACAATCTAAAAAGATGCAAATGAATACCAGCAGACAGCCACTAAAACAGACACTGCTGGGGTGAGGTGGGCCAGTTACTCTCCCCCTGCTAAAAAAAGGAGCACCCACTTGAAAAAGTGCCTCTTACCCAATTAGCAGGGGTTTAAATATGTTTAAAAAAAATGGCTGCCACAGTAGAACACTGGCCAGGAGCTTCTTTTTACAAGGAAGAAACAATAGTTATTTACACAAGCACCCCACAAAGAGCACTGTGCTGAACTGCTGCTGGACATGCCAATCTGCCCAGCACACAGTCACACCCCACCCCTTACCAGACCAGCCCAAGATTTCTCGCCTCCGCCCTGAATCCTGGGGGGGGGGGGGGGCTCCAGACATCACTGCTGCATCATCATCATCTTCTTCTGGTAGCAGGGTCAGTTATTTTGGATCAGAGTCGCCATTTCTCTCAATTGCAGTCTTGGTCCAGGTGTAGGCAGGTGATTTTCATGTCATAAGAACATAAGAAGAGCCCCACTGGGTCAGGCCATAGGCCCATCTAGTCCAGCTTCCTGTATCTCACAGCGGCCCACCAAATGCCCCAGGGAGCACACCTGATAACAAGAGATCTGCTTCCTGGTGCCCCCCCCCCTTGTCATCATGCAGCATGTCAAGTCAGGACTGCTTTGGTCGCCCCATCATAATTTTGTTGTTAAAAAAATCATAAAGAGCAACAGTGGGGGCTTCCAGAACCATATAGTGCCCTTCATTACCTGGAGACCTTTGTTTCAAAATGATGAGCATAGGTACAAACGGGGCCCATTCAGGTTCATTTCAATTTGTTATGAGAACAAATGCACGTGCCTTGTGAGAAGTGGATGATCTAAAAATTGCTCGTGACTCAGGGATGCTGCTGCAAAATAATTTTCCTTGGGTCAGTACATCACTCTTTCCCTCCTTAAACCAGGTAGATTACTGCCGATATATTGTGAGTTTCCATTCTGCTGTCAGAGGACTCAGGACCATGTGGAGTCTGAAACCATGGAGATCAGCCCAGTAAGTAGCTGTAAACATTGCGGCTGTAAATCTCTTTCACAAGGAATCTGCTTT
The DNA here is from genome assembly GCF_035046505.1 of Tiliqua scincoides. Taxonomy (NCBI): domain Eukaryota; kingdom Metazoa; phylum Chordata; class Lepidosauria; order Squamata; family Scincidae; genus Tiliqua; species Tiliqua scincoides. The sequence goes on from NC_089822.1 coordinate 36,169,531, forward strand.
GGGCAACATCCCAGGACAGCTGTAATATATGAACCGGTTATGCTCCACTTGGATTGTAGTGCGGGAAAGTCTTCATACTTTTAAATCACATCCATGTGAGTTTCCATGCCCCCCCCCCCAAAAAAAAAAATCACAATGGTTTGCCATAATCTTCAATTTCACAGAACTGTCATTAAAGATCAGTCACATCTTTCTGGTTTATTTCGGGGCATGACCAGGGAAATCATTACAGTGTTAGCACTTTAAATTAGGAGACCTAAAGCTCTAATCCTTTGAATGCTCTCATTTCCTAGACTGCCAGTCAAACAGATGCTTAGAGGGAATGCATATAGAGCGCCCAAACCCTTTGAAGTGCAGCGCCAAAGATTCTATTGACTCCAGTGAGAAAAGCATCAAGACCTCATGGCTGGATCACCCAGGGCCCCAACAAATTAAAATAGTTTATTGCATGTTGGTCAGATTGGAATTATTTCCTGCACTGTTTCAGATTAGCTAGCAACCTGAATCTTCTGATAATTATGCTTCTGCATTAAAAAAAAAAATATTTTAATATGAGCTCCCAAGGCTACAAATATTTTTGCAGGAGGATTACACAGTTATTTTATTCTTTTCAGTCTGAATTTACCTTCCAGTGAAATGAAATATTCGTATTCTGAATGGCTTTTCTATTGAATAATTCAAAAATATCTGGGCTACTCATTTTACCAAATCATAGTTTGCTTTGATTGTCTATTTTTTATATATGAACTTTGTTGGTCTGGCTCCCCATATCTCATTATGACGTAAAGTACTGACGTTGTATTAGAACTGTGTCTGCCATTAATTATTTTGTTCAACGAGATAATCCCACTTTGGCTTCAGACTGCATTCCCACATATCCTTTTAGTCTATAGGTCATAGTTTACTTCTGGACTAGAAATAGGGCATCAGGTTTTAATGGAAAACTTTGTCTTGATATCTGGTTTTCTTGTTTCTTAGGTGGACTTTTTCTAGCAATGTGTTGTCATTTTTACTATCTGGTTTCTGTTGGGTATTGCAAGGTTGCAACCTAAATCAATAGACTAGTTTGGATAATACATCTGAACCATTCATGATTAGGAACGTAAGTGTCCACATCTCTCTGCCCCAAGTGGTGTGCTGTTCCTTTGTTCATAATTGCAATGTAGGGGAGCAGTTCATTAAACCTTCCTATGGGAGGGTTGGTTCCTAATTAGCTGTTGAACACCAGTTTGCAAGCCTGTCCTGGCTTGGCTGAGCTGTTATAATGTTATGTCATAATGTTCTGGAAGTCAGAGCTACAGAAGCAATTTGGCTGTGCGAGTCTCTGCAGGGCTCCCCATGTCTTCAAAAGTGAACCTGTAAGTGGAGCTTGCGCAGGGCCCTCTGCACCCCAGGTAGGCTGCAGGGACTGGTGTGTACATGTCAGTCCCTGAAGCCCCCTTAGCAATGTGGTCCAGGGATCTTGTCACTGCCTTCCCCCCACACCCACTGCCTCCCCCCTCCCCTGCAAGGCCTAAAATGTTTGCGTGACTTCCTCTTTGCCGACAATGCAGCTGTCACTACCCACTCTGCCAAAGATCTCCAGCAGCTCATGGATCGTTTTAGCAAGGCCTGCCAAGATTTTGGACTGACGATCAGCCTGAAGAAAAAACAGGTCATGGTTCAGGATGTGGACTCACCTCCCTGCATTACAATCTCTGCACATGAACTGGAGGTTGTCCATGACTTTGTGTACCTTGGCTCAACGATCTCCGACACTCTTTCTCTTGATACCGAGCTAAACAAACGCATCGGTAAAGCAGCTACCACGTTTTCCAGACTCACAAAGAGAGTCTGGTCCAACAAGAAGCTGATGGAACATACCAAGATCCAGGTCCAAACTGAACGCTTTCTACATGCGCTGCCTCCGACGCATTCTCGGCATCACCTGGCAGGACAAAGTTCCAAACAACACAGTCCTGGAACATGCTGGAATCCCTAGCATGTATGCACTGCTGAAACAGAGGCGCCTGCGTTGGCTCGGTCATGTCGTGAGAATGGATGATGGCCGGATCCCAAAGGATCTCCTCTATGGAGAACTCGTGCAAGGAAAGCGCCCTACAGGTAGACCACAGCTGCGATACAAGGACATCTGCAAGAGGGATCTGACATGCAGAGAGGTACATTAGCATTGTGTGAAGCTACCTAGGAGACAATGAGATCTGGGGGGAAACAAAAGATCTAGGGTAAGTAAGAAAGGAGTAGAGAAATTCAGACACTAAGCATGGAGAAAGCCAGAACTCAAGTTGAGGCATAGAGATCTGGCTCTAGCTCGCAATAACAATGGCACAAGATTCCAAAATAGGATCAGGGTCTCTAAGGAGCTGGCTAGCAGTTCACTTTTGTTGGCAAGCGAGCTTTCTCTCCACTCCACTCTCTCTTACAGCACTCTTAAATGATACCTTATGTCCTCTAAATAAGCAGCTGACCCAAAAACAATATAAAATGTTTCTTTTTGGAGGGCTTTTTAATTGTTTGCACTTTATATTATTTTGTGTTGCTAGTATAATATTTAGCCAGATCATTTTGCACCTACTTTTGTACACACACACACACTTGCTACACACGAACAAGAACAACAAATATGCAAATCCCCAAACCATTCTGCTTTGCCCCAGCTGAAATCCATTAGTGTTATTGCTCGTGATGAAGAAGCAAACACAACCCTTGGATTGAATCTATTGACCCCTCAGGCTTTTTTACACACTAAACACTTCTAAAAGTAGAACTGCTAGAAAACATTATGTTCCCTTTCATAGCCCTGGTTAAGAATACTAAGGAGAGAATGTGGAATGTGGACACTGACTGCAAACACCATTAATACTTGGGAGGTTTTTTTATACAGTTAATAGTAGCATAAGAATAGAATACGTACTTACTCAGTGAGCATGGTAATTAAGATACTAAAGTAAGACTCAGAAGATTAGTTTTAGTTAGATTCTAAGCTTTTCAGAGCAGGAACCATCGTTTTCCATTTGTAGGTAATACGCAGAATATAGCAGTCTTAGTTGTGCCTAGACATTGCTAGGCTAATAATGTAACACCCTAAGAAGAATTCAATAGAATTCAGCATATTGAACCCACAGTCACATTCTTATTAGTTTGGAACATTCTATGGGCCAGGTTCTTTGTAACAGGGAACATTGATTAGAAGAAAACGTTTGGGAAAAGGGTGATGTTTAAAGAAGTATTTGGAAAGTAAGAGGAAGTTGACTTGAGGAGAAGAGTTGAGAAGGCCCATGTGACCACATGAAGTAGAATGATACCATCCGGCTGGCCTACCCAGTCATGTAATCAGTAGATGTGTTTGTTTCTGGAGAGTAAGATAGGATTTTAGCGTGAGGGCCCAATCTTATCCAACTTTCCTGCACTGAGGTAGCTGTGCCAATGGGGGGCTGCACTGCAACCTGAGGTGGGGTAGTCTAGCAATGAGGCAAATGTGCCAGTATGTCTGCTTTCCAGCACAGACCACTATCATAGCAAAGGAAGAATTAGGGTTGTTTAAATGTCAACTGAAAGATTTCATCTGTCTTGACTTGGGATGATTGAACCTATCATTGGGACCCTAAAAGCATCCGTGAGACTAAATGGGAAGGAGATAGGAGTGAGTTATGCAACTTATAAAATCTTCCCCACTAGTAAGGGAGAAGCTTAGTTTGTTCTGGGTTCTGTTGAGTCTTTTGTTAGTGGTTGCTTAGGGTGTATTGGGGAGAAAGACCTACTAGAAGAAAATTAGGGCTTTCTTATTAGCTTTTTAAGTGCTTTATTGTGTCAGAGTTTGTATGGCATATTGTTATTCTGTACATTCTTAATAAAATGTGTTTACATTCATTGTATGGAAATAAATTACGCTTCTGTTACTGATGTTGGAGGAGTTTAGGTTCATTTGGATCCAGATTGGTAAATATCTGGAAGTTGGAGACCCTTACAACCACATGGTTGACTGTTGTAGCAGAAGGGGGCAGGCAGCTTGCGTGATAACTACGCCTGTTGAAAAGTGGTATATCAATACTCTTAATAATTAATAACAATAATATCCTTCCACTGTATAATCACAGTGGGGAACAAAATATCTGAAGCATCCCACCCTGTGTGATGTATTCCTACTCTCTGCTTCCTGTTTTTTAACCTGCTCCCAATCTGTAAAAGGATGTGTCATCTCATTCCATGACTGCTAAGTTTACTTAAGGGGCTTTGCTGGAAGCTGTTGAGATTCTAAATATGCAGTGTCAACTGGACTGCCTCTATGCAGATGCCTGTTGATACTCTCAAAGAACCCTAGAAAGTCAGTGAGTCGGGACTTACATTTGCAGAAGCCATATTGATTCTCCTTCCATGAAACTCACTCTTCTATATGCTTAAAATTTTTATCTTCAATTAATCTTTCCTCCAGTTTATTGAGAACAGATATTAAACCGGCTAAGAGTGCAATCCTGAGTGCCAGCTGAGCCAGTGAAGGCCCCCTGCGCTAGCTCAGGAGTGCCGCAAATGTGCTGTAAAGCACATTTATGTCTCCTCATGAACTGGTGGGGCTGGTGCAGAGGCTCGTGCCATCTCCTGGAGCCGAATTCAGCCTTCACGTCGTCTGGAGGAGGTGAGTTTGCACCGGCCAAGGGAGGCTGGCATGGGGGGGGGAGTGGAAAGAGTGGTGGGAGAGTGGAGTGGAAGTGGTTAGGAGGCATTCTGGGTGGGGGAGCAGGATGCTGGGTGAATTGGTCCTGTGAAATGGGTGGGAACAGCTGTGGCCCTGCCGACTGAATCCTAACCCCCCACCCAGCCCAGTTACAGCCAGCTGCTTGGATTTATGCCAGAGATTTTGCTGGTGCAGATCTGAGTAGCCCCATAGGCATGGCTGGGGCTTACAAGGGGTAAGGGGAATAAAACCCCTTACTCTGAGTTGCGCTCCAGACAGGACCTACCTTGCACTGGATACAGTGCACACCACTTGGCCTGCCTGTTCTAGGACAAGTTAGGATTAGATTGCCCCTTGTAATTTCCTGGATCTCTTCAGATTCCTTTATAACAGTGTCCTATTGGCTAGCCTCCAGTCCCCTGGCATAGAACCTAATTTAAAGAACAAGTTACACGTTGCCCAAGCATCCACCCAAATTAGCACACAAGACACAAATTGAGTGCAAACTGGTTCATCTTTATTAACTAAAGAACTGCTTTTTTAACTAAAGAATGCTATTACTCCATCCTCTCCAATGGTGCAGGCACCTACCTTGGGGGATACAGCATGCCTCTGTGTATTTCTCCAAGGGTGTTCCTACCCTGTCTCAAAGCTATAGATTGTCACATGCTAATTTATGCTTCTTTATACCAACCCAGATTGAGATGGATTGATTACACCTTCCACCTCAAGCCAGATAGCCTTTGAAGTAGACTTTACAACCTGAGCCAGCATCCCAGAACCAGATAGCCTCTTGAGACCAGTTCTGGTTTCCTGTGTCCTGACTCTTGCTAAGCTCAGGGAGCACACTGATTCTTTATCCCTATGCCTTGTCCCACACTATTCCTGCCAGTTGCAACCTGGCTGAACAACCACCTTACCTGCTACAATATGGGATAGGTGAAAGAACTCCACACCAAGGCCCATCAGGTGCAAAGCAAAACATTCCTATCTGGTCTTTGGAGATCACACTGTGTCTGGATGGATGGGTAGGGGTTCAAGTTGACCCCCTGCAACGGAGATGCCAAAGAGCAGTGCTGCCCAGTGTCTGACTGTGACTCCATCCCCACCATCCCCTCCACCAATGTGAAGCTGTCCCAGCCTCTAGATCTAATGTGCTGGATTGGGCTGGGTTCAGCAGAGTTGCCTCTACTTCCAGCACAATAAGGAGGGACTTCATTTTTGTGGGATCAGCAATTTCACATCTGAGTGTCATAAGAACTCTTGAGTAGATGTTACCTGGACCCACTCCTTGTGGTGGAACAAGTAGACACATTTTTTTCTCCCATATTTCTGTGTACAAATGAACCAGAAAGGTATTGTCAGCTTCTTCTCTACAAACCGCTTCTGCTGCTAGTGCTGGAATGGACAAGCCAGCCTGGAATCATCGTGACAAACAGTGTTGATGCCTTAGGGTGATACCTAAGTAAATTAACTGGTAAAGTGAAACTGTGTTCCGTTTCAATTTTTAATACTGTTTTGTAGTCATGGTTGTTCATTCACCACTGAATTTGCTTTGCTTACTTTGTAATTTAATTGTTCTCCATAAAGGGATGCAAGTTCAGAAAGCACATAAAAGTACCACATCTTTTTTGCAAGAGAAGTTAAGTAAGAACATCATCAACATCAAACAAAATCCTAGAGGAGGCAAGGGAGCATTACCACTGTAAAAAGCTTTTTCTTATCAAGTTAATTTCTTGGGGAAAACAGGAACCTTTTCATAAAGGTTGAAACATGTATAGTTGGACACCATGCTACCAAATTAAGCACTTTTTCAACAAGGTCCTCTTCTGTTTCCTTTTGATGGGGTATGATTGCAGACCTGGCATGCTTTTCGGAGAGCAATGGGTCTTCTCCACTGAATAGCAGAAGGGTGATCCACTGAGTTAGGGCCCAATCCAGAGCAGTGCACACTGGTTCAATGCTGGTACATACTCTTGCAAACAAGCCTGTATTGGGACAGCACTGCTCAGAGCACCAGGTGGTGGAGTGATAAGCTGAGGTGAGAGCGTGGCAGGAGGAGAGCGGGGGGAGGCATGGCGGGGAGGGAGTGGGCGGGAGAGAGCGGGAGAGGGTGGGACTGGGGAGCTTAGCTCTGCCTGATCTGGAGCCCCATGTTGGGCCTCATGGCCTGACACAAGGCATCCTTACTCTGCACTGGCTGAATAGCCAATGAAGGGTCAAGTAGCACCATTGCAGGACTGCTTCCCTTACTCAGGGGAAGGGGATGAATGTCTCCTTCCCCCAAGGAGCCACCGCTGGCTGCCCAGTGCAATCAGGATGCTGCGGTAGCCCCATGTGCCAGGCAGCTCAGGATTGGGCTGTTAAATGTTTAGGAGAGCTGAAAGCCAAAATTTAAGCCAGTCTAGGAGCTGTGTAAGTAAGGGTTCAATCCAGCACTGAAGCAGCTGCAGTGCAGCCCCAAGGTAAGGTACCAAATGTTTCCTTACTTTGAGGAGGCCTCTGTGACTGCCCCCCTCACTGCAGAACGCAGTGCACGCCCCATTGGTATGGCTGCATCAGCACTGGAAAGTTGGATAGGATTTGGTCCTAAGCATGGGTCACAAGTCCTATGACCCGATTCTGACTAAAAGGCACACTGGTTGAACGTGTGTTCAATCGGCATACATTGTTGGAAAAGTGCCGTAAAGCACATTGTGACATTTGCGGTTCGTGCACCAGTGGGATTGTCAGAGCCTTCTCAGATGTGCCCCTGGTCATTGTGAGGCCTACTGGACCAGGTAAGTCCAATGCAAGGATGGGGGAGGGCAGTGAGGGGTGGAACAGGGAGGAGATGGGTTGGGGTGGGTGGATCAGGCCTGGGAGGGAGGTAGGATCAGTGAGGCAAGCGCACACTGTATTCTTACTCCCTTCCCAGGCCTAATCCACCTGGATGGATTAACTCGGACTTGCAGCAGCGATATGATTGGCACAGGTCCAGATTCACCCATGCCAACGATGCACAGGCACAACATCACCTGAATAGGCTTGGAATATGATGTACGCATGTGCTAGCATTGATGAACCATCAGCATGGTGTTCAAATAGGCTTGAGCCTTAAATGTTATACTCAGTGATTTATAAGATGTGCAGAATGAAAAATAAATTGGAATGCCTCTTCAGAAACAAGAATAGCTGTTTGGTGGGAAACTAGCAGCTTCGGAAGTGATTTTTGTGGGAAACAGAATGGGAGGGGGAGAGATTTCTGTCAATCACTGCTGTTTTTATTGCCACCAGGCCAACTAATTGGTTAGGCAGAAACAGGGAGGCAGAGAGGGAGGAAACCAGGAGAGAGTGGAACAGGGGTCTAATCAGTGGCATAGCTAAGGGAGTGCAGGGGCTAGCAGTTGCACCAGGCAACAAGCTTTAGGGGGGCAACAAGCTGACCTTGACACTAGTGGCCAAAATTGTAAAAAAAAAATAGGTATGGATGAATAATACCATCATATCATTGGAAAGGTAATTTAATGCAGAATGCAATGAAATAAACCTCATTGGAAAATCTGTATTCTATCAAAAGTTATGGCCAATAAACCTGAAAATGAAAACACAACTGCTTTCAAAAAGTGGATCTGCTTAATTCAAAACTGACCTATGAGACTGATGGTTCTGAGAGCCAATGAGATGTTATTAGGATATAGTATGGAACCAATAAGGTGTTTGTTATGTTAATATGCGTCAGCTCTCATTTCCATAATACAGTTACCCCTGTTAACTGGGTAAAAAGGCACTTTCAAGTGGTGTTCCTCTTATATTTAGTAGGGGGAGAATAACTGTCCCTCTTCACCCCAGCACAATCCCTCTAACAAATAAGGGGCAAACATTTTATTTATTTACTTAACTAATTAAATTTGATTTTGTTGTAGTGGGACTACAAAATCTTCTTTTATCCCAGGTACAGATGAGCTATGCCACTGGCTGGGGGAAGGTGACAGAGTAAGTGGATGGTGAGCTTCTGGGGGGGGAGGCAGGGGTTTCCCCAACTTTCACTTTTTTAAAAGCCCAGGGGTGACATCACTTCCAGTTGTGACATGACTTCTGGGGCATCATTTTGAGCACTGGGCTCCAAGATCATTAGCTACGCCACTGGGTCTAATACTCAGCTCTGATTGAAGGTGCATTCTACAATTCTGCAAGTTTGCTATTCCAAACCAAGACATTCTCAACTTTCCTGAAAAGGAAGTGACACTTTTTTAAATGAACCAAGGCAAGTAAGAGAACTTCTGAGAAAAAAGGAAAAAGAAAAGAGTTTGGACAAAGCAATCTCCAGGAAATGATAAACAAAGGTTCAGAAAGATTAACAACTTCTACTGAAAAAGTGAAACGGATAGTGAGCAAACATCAGGTTGCTGGATTATATTTACTATAATCAATATTCTACGCAGGCACCCAGAGATATTGATTAATTCCATCCTAACCAGAAATGAAGCTTTGAAAATTACAGAGTGGTAATGAACAACATGCTCTCCAATGCATGGCATATTGTGTGTGGGTAGCTGAAAAGACAGTTACACATGATAGATGCGATCTCCAAGCTTTCCTGATGGAATATCTTAATTCAAAATGGCTGAACTCTGTATCAAACATATTTAGGACACATTTTTCTTTTCTGCATTCTGTTACATGAAGGTGTATTTTTTTTTTAAAAAAAGCTTCAAGTCCTTCACTGCCCTTGCTGTAGATAACTGAGACTACCTCTTGCATACAAATGTCTCAAGAGCATTTCAAACTTTCTTCTGTGAATTGAATGTCATCTCTTTCATCCAAAGCCACAAAAGCATCTAAATCTTCACTGTCGTCTTCCAAAGGTGGGAAAGCTTTCTGCAGAGGACCTGTCAGACATGTCTCATCCGTCTTTTCCATGGAAGGCAGGTGGGCCAAGCAAGCCTTTGTATCCATGTCACATGAGCATCCCGTCAGTCACTAATTAATCTTAATGCAGTGACTTTTCCACCTGCATGTTCTGACATCAGACACACAAATATCCATATTTCACAACATTGTAAAACTGTAGGATTTCAAGCTGTATAAAGAGACAACCTCATCTTTCAACTCAACACTTTGAAACAGGATTTAAAGCTTTTTCAGTCGTATGTTTATTTTTTTTAATCCATAATTTGTTTCTTACCCAGAAGACTGTATCAATACCTAAAATAATCTCCATGTGTGGCTAGGTTTATAAGAACTAATCCATGCTTGCACTGATAGGGAAGGTGGTGGGGATAGGAATCTTAGGGGCCTCTTCTTATTGTTGTTGTATTTTGTTTCAGAACTAAGGGCCCAATCCTATCCAACTTCCCAGCTCTAGTGTAGCCACAGTGCAGCTCCATGGTAAGGAAACAAATGTCCCCAAACTTTGAGAAGGCCCCAGTGACTGCCCCTCCATCATAGGATGCAGAACAGACCTTACTGGCACAACTGCACCAGCACTGGAAAATTGAATAGGATTGGGCCCTAACATGACATCATAAAGCATGTGAGTAGATCAGATGTAATGTTTACTAGCAAGCAGTAAAACATTACTTTCTAGATTAGTCTATGGCTGCAATCCTAACCTCACTTTCCTAGGAGTAAGTCCCATTGAACACAGTAGGACTTACTTCTGAGTAGACCTGCTTAGGATTGTGCCCTATATCTATTAGTAATCAAATTATTAAACAGAGGGATTCATGTCAATTCAAGAAATGTGATACAAAAGTGAACGGACATTCCAAATGTTAAAGATCAAATTAAACTTCCCAAATAAAGATTTCTTACAGGGTACACAAGGTGTCAGAGTCTAAGACGATGCAATATTTATAAGCATGGTATTTTCTTTTTTTCTTTTTAAAGTGGCTTCCTTCATTTCATTTTAATATATCCAATGAACCGGAACGCATTTTTCCTAACTTTGAATTTGCTAATGGAAAAATCACAGATTCCAATATTAACAGCATAAATAGGGCTAGAGGTTAGTCCTAGCATTTCCTCTGATAAGAAATAATAAAAATGAGCTTATGGAAAAATGCAGAATGCATTCATAGTTACAATATTTGCAGTGTATCTAATATGATGCCCTGTGAAATCAATGAGGGTGTGTGTGTTTTTTTCACCCTGCTAAAATAACCAGCCTTGATTCCTCCCATTGGTTATTTCACAATACATAACGCTGACTGTTAATAAAAGATGTGTTGTCGATATCAGACGGATAAAACTGCATTCAGAGAGATGAATTTGTAAACACATGAATATTTTAGAAACACTGACTGTGATGTGAATGCCAGACACTTTTTCTGAAGTATCCAATGTATTATAAAGCAGGAAAAGTCATTAGAAGTTCAATTCTATTGGAATTCACCAGCTCAGATTGCTCTGGAAGGAAGTCAGAACTGAAAAATACATTAGGCGCTCATGAGTCTCTTTTTCATCTGTAGAACACTAGAGAACGCAGCACAGCAACCAGAGATTGCTGGACTGAAAATAGTGGATGCAGTAGAATGAAATTAGCAAAGAAAGGCCCAAATAAAATAATATGGCATCCCTCTGTGAAGTAAAAGGAAGCTTACATATAGCAACACTCTGTGACTCCGAGTTTGTGAACTTCTTACTATATGTGTTGGACCGGTCCTTGGAAATTCTGAAACATTGGGTTCTATTCCAAAATTTCTTGGTAGAGAGCAGAATGCATCCTTCCTACCGCCATCAAAACTCCGGGTTGACATTTAAAAGAGTTTGCCATTCTCTGTGGACACATGCAGAGATGCACAAAATGTCCCCTGAGCAAGCTCCAAAGCCCTCAGACATATTAAAAGGATGGTCAAAGTTCTTTCTGTTTTGTCATGGAGTTGCCATCCCTTCCAGGACCTGGCGTCTCCAGGAATCCGCATCAACCATCTGGTGACTGTTGAAACCAATGCTGGATATTTTAACTAGGTTTTGTTGGCTTAAGCCATTTCTGCCCAATGTTGTATATATGCAACAGGGATCAAATATGTACACCTTTGGGTTGGGCAGAAATGGGTTAAATGACATTATGTCATATTGGGAAAATGATCTCCAGGAATAGCTTCAGTCACTGTAGGCATCAGAAGCACTGGAGCACATGAGAAAAGGCTTTGTGCAATCTAAGGGAGGTTGCCAAGGCTGTGCCTGGCCTTGTCATACGTACTGTAAACCCTCTGAAATCCTTTTGGCATTCTGGAGGTCTCTGGACATGGAAAGTGAGAATATAAAGAGCTCAGCTTTATAAACAGCATCTTCCTCTCATGTATTTCAGGGGGAGGATCCACTGGAAAACAGTAGATTCTGAGTTTGGTTACAGAATGGTTACATGCCGTTCAGAAGTCATGGTTCCTAGATTCCTGCTTAGGTAGAAGTGTACCCCAGCCCTTGGAAAAGCTCTACTCCTGATGCAATTATTGTGGAAACTGTTGCTTTTTCTTGATGAGCTTTACTCTGTGTGTATTCATTATATGTGCATTTAAAACAATGTATTCTATTTTTTACAGCCTCAGAGGCAGTTTGCAAAATAATAATAGTTTCTTAAATACTAAATAGAATGTCCATCTTACAAAACAGCCACTTGGTGGAGTAATCACAGATTTGATTAAAGGCCTCCTACTTCTCCCCCTAACCATAGAACTTAACACTACCACCTGAAATATAGGATGATTTTTAACTGTATTCCAAAAGAAAGATGTCTACTGGAAATCTGCAAGAATTTTGTGCATAGCACAACTTTTAACTATTTTTGTTTCAGCTTTTACTGCTGAAGAGGCAAGTCACTTTCCAGAGGAAACAGAGGCTGCACTTATATGTATATCTTTCCTGTGAGATGTGGCTGCTACATTACAATTACATAGCTTATGGGAGTTTGCTGTGGGCCCAGGGGAGAAGTCATGAACTGGGACCTCCATAACCCTCCAATCCACAGCTAATGGCACATTGGATGCTACCACTGCCACCAGAAATGAAAATTCAGGAGTCAGCCCAGCCAGGAGAGCACTCTGATGTGGCCTTCAGCCATTATCTGATCTGACTGACCCCAATTCCATCAATGTAATTACGTATGTCCTTGTGTCAGAGGCCTAACTAGAACAGAGCCTATGGGGCACCTGCCCCGGGCACTATGCCAAGGAAGGTGTAAGTCTGCCTCTCAGCTTCTGCTCTAGTTATGGAGGAGGTGCTGGCAGCTTCATACTCCCTGTTCCTTCTCCTTCAAGGGGAGCCTCCATAGGAGAGGGAACACAGAGCACAAACCTGCCTCAGCAAGCACTCTCTCCTCTTGGGAAAACCCGGAACTGACATCACAACATCACCATGTGTCATTGTGACATCACTGCCCTGGGCGCTGGGGCAGTGTGCTATGCCTCGTGTATTATGTCTTGGTCAAAGTTCTACTTGGTAGAGGCGGAAACTGTAAATAACTGAAGACGAAGTAGCAACAAACATTTAGGACTTGCATGTCATCAAGTCAGATGGTTCGTCATACCAAATACAGTTACAGCTACGAAAATTAATTCGCTTCTGAGTATAAACCTCTAGAGATAAAAGTCAAGCTTATCACCTTATTATTATTATGAAGAGTTTCCTGTTAGAGCCGACCAAGAAGCAGAATGCGCATTAAAGATTTATCAAAAATCCTATGATTATTTAAAGAGCAACTGACCATACACTGCAATGCAATTAGCCATTGGCATAAAGAAAACGACCCTTTTTCTACCACATTGCTCAGCTTAATAGCAGTCATTGAGGATGTTTTTTTCTTCATGATGCACTAATACTGACTTGGACTATTGAGTTCAGGGTTGATTAAGAAAATTACAACCATTCCGATTGGTAATAATTGGATTAATGTTGCTGCTGATAATAGAATGCATGCTTGTGAAGGTACACCTTCAACCTATGAATATATAATCTCTCAAGTATATCCCAAGAACTGCTTGATAAAATGAAATTCCATAGGGGCTTCTTTGCACAGTGCATTATCACAGTGTATGAGAAAATCATTCAAGCCCCAATTTTCTAGCCTCCTTAGATGTGTGATAATTGACATGGAAGAAGAACAAAGATCTTTGCACAATTGTTATTATGTGGTCTATAATATATCATTTTGGGTTTCAGTCATTTATTTTTTATTGACCACTTTCATGTGATGTAGTATAGAGGGTACATGGCTGCTGTCCAATGAGGTGATACTCTCCATCAGTGAAACTGGGCCCCTTATTCCTCCTGGGGTCCTTTTGAAACCATTTTCCCTAAAATAGAACAGGACAATGTTGAGAATTTGTTTACAGCGCAATCCTATCCCCCTGTAATCCTATCCTATCCATTTGCAAGAGGGATCTGAAGGCCTTAGGAGTGGACTTCAACAGGTGGGAAACCCTGGCCTCTGAGCGGCCCGCTTGGAGGCAGGCTGTGCAGCATGGCCCTTCCCAGTTTGAAGAGACACTTGGCCAACAGTCTGAGGCTAAGAGGCAAAGAAGGAAGGCCCATAGCCAGGGAGACAGGCCAGGGACAGACTGCACTTGCTCCCAGTGTGGAAGGGATTGTCACTCCCAAATTGGCCTTTTCAGCCACACTAGACGCTGTTCCAGAACCACCTTTCAGAGCGCAATACCATAGTCTTTCGAGACTGAAGGCTGCCAACCTAACCCCCACATTTGGTATCGGCCACTGTGCTTGGTGGAGCATATTGTACATATATGTACATATTGTACATATTGTACAGTGGTGGGGAATTGTGATTGGATTGCACATTGCCATTGATGCCTGGAATGGCTCCAACAGCAAATAGGTGGGGCCACTCAGTGTGTTGTGGTGCCTGCAGAATCTACTGTTTTGCCCAACCCCCTCTAGCTGACAGGCATTGTCCACATTTTCTGTCCAAAGGCAACAATTTCCTGAATGTCTATTTTCTCTTAGTGCCCATATCCCACAAGCAAGACAAAAGGGCACAGCAATTTCATTTTACACTTTATAGTAACTCTGCACTCTGCAATATAAGTCTGCAGCTGTGCATCTAATTTCACATCAAATGTCAAATCTTTTGAAACCTTCCTACTTGCTCTCTAAATCTCTCCTCAGTCTTGGATAGAGATATGTGTCACTTCCACAACTTCTATCTGCTCATATCTATTACGCAAAAAAGTATTTAGCCTTCATTTGGCTCAGAGATCATTTGGATGCTCAGGTCTGGCCCAAACCTTCCTGACACCTGGAACTGAGCCCAGGTGCCCCCATCTATACATTTTACCTCCCCCCCCCAGCCCTTTCAGTACCTGAGTCCACACTTGGGAAGCGTGCCATTTAGGGCCCAATCCTATCCAACTTTCCAGCACCTGTTCAGCCGCAATGCAGCCCAGAGGTAAGGGAATAAATGTTCCCATTCATTGAGGAGGCCTCTATAACTGCCTTCCCACCACAGGATGCAGGGCATACCCCATTGGTACAGCTGCACTAGCACTGGGAAACTGGATAGGATTTCACCCTCACTCGCTTGTCATCCACCAGGGCCTAATGGAGGGCTGGCCCTGAGGATTGTCATTTCATTCTCTTGATAAAGTGGTGGACTAACTAACTGGTTTCACTCACACACACACACACACACACACACACACACACACACACACACACACATGTCTGAAGTGGCAAAAGTGTAAAAGATTTGTGGTCTTAGAGCATCCTGAGCCAGCACGGAAATAAGTCTTACAGGTAAGACCAGCACGTTCCATTAGAAAACATCAAAAGTCAAAATCTAATAATAACTTTATGAGAACCAACCAAAATGACAGAAAATCTTGTGCAAGAAGCTCTCAAGTTTTCCATTTAACTTGCAGGCACCACTATTTGACACCACTATTGGAGGTGTGCATTTGTTTTGTAATGGATGGAAATGGATGGGGTCGATTAATTTTGTTCGTTACTAATAAAGAAATGAATGCCAGAGACACAAATCAGTTCCAAAGGTTGTATATTAATTAACAATTCATTTCATTCATTATTCATTCTTTCTTGGGCAGGAGGTCTGGTCTAGAGGGTAGAGCCTCCGACTGCCTGAAGATAACATCCACAAGGTCGCCAGTTCGAGGCCACCGGCACCGTGCGACCTTGAAGCAGCTGACAAGCTGAAGCCGAGCGATTCCATCTGCTCTGAGCGTGGGAGAAGGAGGCCAGAATGTGAAACCAGATCAGAGTGAAACACCTGGACTGTTGTGGTTCTTGAAAGATAGAACCTTCTTTCAATTGTAAAAATCCCTACGGGGATTTAATCAGCCTGCCTATGTAAACCGCCTTGAATAAAGTCTTGAATAAAGACCAAGAAAGGCGGTATATAAATACCTGTTTATTATTATTATTATTATTATTCTTGTTTTTCCCGAAGCAACCCAGGAAGAAGCGATCAGATGGAAGTCACAGGGAGGAGGGAGGCCACAGGGAGAGCTATGAAAGGAAGAGGAACATTCAAATTTATCTAGTCTTCAATTCAAGCACACTGTAGAGTCCAACTTTCAGAGTTCTTCTTTCCATGAACAATTCTCCAATCACAGAAGCAAGGAATGGAAATGACAGCCCAATGGGAATGTCAGCACTGTGCAGTGGGGCTGCTCATCCCACACTATATCCTCCACTGCTAGGAGCAAGCAGGAGGTCTCCTTGGAGTAAGGGGACATTCATCCTCTTATCCCATGTAGAGCCCTAGCCTGTGGAATGGGGCTGGTGCAAGTTCAAGCAGCTCCATGTCGGGCTTTCAGGCCCAAGAGGGGGAATAGGATTTGGCATACATCAGCACCATTGATCCTGCCCCCTCTCAGGCCTGATCCATCTTACCCTGCCTCACCCCTATTAAGCTTGGAGGGAGCTTACCTGCTCTTTTGGGCTGCAGCCTGGATCTGGTGCCTTCCCGCCAGCACATCTTACTCTCTGGGTATTGCAAACATGCTTTACAGCACATTTGTGACACCCTGGGCTGACGCAGCAGTAGGTGCGCCAGTGGTAGGACAGATTAGGACTGCGCCATGGCAATGATCATCACCCCCACCCAAGTGTTCTGGGGCAATTAACATTAACATTTACCTGATCGGCACAGTGCCAGGAAGAACACGGTAGCAGGTGAAAGCTGTAGAGGACCTTCTTGTCCTCTGTATGTTGGTTGCAGATGTTAAAGGAGTATGCTTTGGGGGGAAAATGGTATTCCATTCACAGTACAGTCAGAATTTATGTATTGGGGAAATTTGTTCACACAGGCAGGTGACTCCAAACTCCCCTTAATAACTGGATCACATTTCTCAATTGCCATTCATAATTGGGAAGAGGGGGAAGAGAGCCCTTTTGTGCCAGGTTTGGGGGGAGAGGATAAGGCAAGGAACAAGGAGGCAATCAGAGTGATCAAGTGGCGTCTTTATGTGACACTCAAAGGGCAGTGTAGGGAGCTTGCCTCGGTAAAAGCATCACGCTATGGCCATTAGCTCTTGACTTAGCTATCACCTGTGAAAACTCATGCTATAATAAATCAATTATTTCTGAAGCTTCCAGAGAGTGACTCTCTTGTCTTCACTCTATTACACTTACTACCTGGCAGAAACTAAAACAAAAGTCGCCATCCCCTTATTAAGGATGACAACGTTTTGGCAGGTCACATGGCAAGTGGCCGCTCAATGAGAAGAACGTGGTGGCATACTGACCTCGGGTCACTCGTTGGAACAAAACACTAGAGGAAGGAGCTTAAACCGCTTTCAGAAAGAACGACTCCAATGGGAAAACAAAATATTGTCTCGGAACATCAAGGGACAATTTTGTTTCATAATTTCTCTCTGCTGAAAATGCTTATGCATTTATGCCTCTTAAATATGCAGAACGAGAGTACTCCCTTGCCACCCTAAACTCTATTATGCCAGCTATTGTGCTGTTCCTGACAAACAGCACGCCACCCGTTTACTCAGGAGAGCCGAATGAGCAGCATAATAATCAACTTGGGGAGTAGTTCTCCTGCATGCATGTTGCATTGCCAAGTGGAAAAAAAATCCAAAGAACCACCATGGCAGAGCAAAGGGCAAAAACGGATCAAAAAAAGAGCCTAAAGAAATGTGGGAGAAAGAAAGAACCACTAACAGGTTGAACTCAAGTTAATATCAATGCAATACAGTCAGTTCTCTTCGTGTGTGAATTTGCTATGAACAAATTCGTGTATCCACAAGGGGCAGAATTACCACCTACTTTGTGTTTCCCAGGATGCTGTTCTCAGCCACCTGTGATCTAAATGTCTCTGCAGCCTTCTGAAGGTCTCTGCCGGCTTCCAAAAGAGATGGTTAAAATGGTGCCTGTGACCAGTGCAGAGCCTTTGAGGAAGCAGAAGCCCTACAGGTAATTTCCTAACCCCCTGCGCCTAACCCCATTGATCCTCTATGTGCAAATTCGCTCTCCGCTAGGGTTTCCAGGAACCTAAACCTATCAGATAGCGAGAACTGACTGTACGTTGGAGCGAAATCGGATTCAAATTTATAAAAGCTTTTGAAAGCGGCTTCCCATAGCAAAATCTGTCTGCCTGTTCAAATTCAGAGTTTTTGCATGTGTGCTGCTAGTCCTTCAATATCATGAATTGCTCGTTTCCAAGCCATATTTTACGAATATGTGTTTTACATCTTATCACAGTACACCATAGCTTTTTTAAGCCTATGTCTGCATCAACAATTATTTAGACATACACATGCCACTATAATAATCTTGATGCCTGACCTAATGCATCGAGGTGCAGCAGTAGGGAAAGAAAGCATTTTGGGCATAAGTATAATTCACTGTTTTCAGGATGCAAGATGGTAGAAGAAGAGGAGGGTGGGACTAATGTGAAATGAACTTCTAAGAGTTGTGCTGTAGGGGCAGCAAAGGGCTCTCTCTCTCTCTCTCTCTCTCTCTCTCTCTCATAAATTAGTTCTGAGTGACTGAAATCAGTTCTGAGTGAGTGTGTGAGTGAGGGAGGGAGGGAGGGAGGGAAAGGAATAGACATTGGGAAAAATGTTATAAGGGCCTATGAAATGTTTGATAACTGATCAAGGACAAGTTGGGAGGGGGGAACTTTGTGGTGGAAGCAGTGCCATGTGGGCACTATATGAAGTATTAACTATTGTCTGTCCTAGATCTTCTGCCAGTCGGTTTCATTGGATGACTGCATTCTTTTGTTATGACAGAGGAAGAAAAATTTCTCTTTATCCATGTCATCTATATCACACTTAATTGTACATACCTCTATCATGTTCTTCATTTGTCACTTTTCTAAACTAAAAAAAAGCCCGAAACATATTAGCCTTTCTTCGAAGGGTAAGTGATTCAGGCCCCTGATCTTTTTGACTGTCCTTTTCTAGCTGTATATTTTTTGGGGTTGACATGTGGTGAGCAGAACTGTACACAGTGCTACTAGTACAGCCTCACTATAGATCTGTATGCATCACCTTCCATGTGGACACACAAGAGTAACTCTAGGAATGCAGATGGTTCTGATCCAATCGTAAACGGAAATGCCAGGGATTGAACTTCAGATCTTCTGCATGCAAAGCACATGGTCTACCACTAAGCTATGGTCCATTCCTACTTTTAATGAAGGGCATATTTCCTTCTTACAGTTTTATTGCATATCCCTGGGAAAGCTAGGGACCATAACATTTTGCATGAACCAAATTGCCCATATAATTTTACCATGCAAATGGCAAACTGACGCATGTGCTCCAAATCAAAAGCTGAAGAAACGTAGAAAAGTGTACATTGCTTTTTCCTGTGACATAATCATTTGCATCAATTTGACCAGAACACCTTTTGCACCTGTTAGTCTCTATTGATATGCCTATCTGAATGTCTGCCCTTTAGAATGATGGGACCCAATGCTGTGAGTCAGGGTATGAGACTGCAGGAGGAGGTATATCTATTATCTAGTCTTTTCCAGTCATAAAGATGTGTAAGATGTGGTCTGATTCTAAAAGGGATGGCATTCGGTTTTAGTTTTTCCCTTCTTTAAAAAGGCTATCCTAGTCCCTATAATTTTCTTGTATGACCTGACAAGGAGGTCAGAGAAAAATATGCTTTAGTCTGTTCTCTTTCAAAAAGTCAGTAAACATACTACTATCTGAGAAGGTGGCTATAAAATGGACAAGTTAATGTTCCAGCAAAAATCCCTTGGAGGCTGATACAGTCCATTAAAAATAGGGGCATTTGGTCACTTTACCAAATTACTTCTGTGGAAAGTTGTAATCTTTCCGAGCTCTCTGTAAGGTTTAAGTACAAAGCATGTGTAGGCTTACTGCCGAATGCTATTTAAAATTGTTTTGAGGTGCTCTGCTCTCCTCCGCCTGTTCCCATTAACACCAGGGGTGTTTATTGATTTTGTTTTTAAAATAAGTTGGGGCATTGGATTGAGTTGTGTTGCAATGCATCGGCAAAGCCAGGAAGTTTTTTTTTACAAACACTTTAAACACTACAATCTGAAAAGACCAGTGCACAATTCTCCAATTAGGAATTAGAGTTGTACTTTTTTTTAATTTAGGTGAAAAGCAGTATAATGATTTGTATTAAAAAAAGGGGGGGGGGTTTCATATAATTCAACCTGCACACTCTGTTCCAATACCCCCAGTATTAGGCTTATTCACTGTACTGCATTGAAGCTCTCTTGTATTATAGATGAGTGATCAGTAGTCTAAAACAGTTTTATTTTTCAGGGATTTCGGTGTTATCCAAAAATAAAAATGGCTGAAAACAGTGTTATGTGTTTTTATTCAAAAATTACATTTTAATCAATTGTAAGTCATTTTTAAAAATTGTAAAGTACTCTTATTTGACTTAGAAGCAGTCCAAATCCAGTAGAGACTTTTGAATTGCTTTCAAGTGAAAAAAAAGGACTATTGAAATAATTTTATGTTTTTGATTTTCCATGTAATCTGTAGACTACTTATTAGCTTTCCCTTTTCATGCGACTTGTAATGGGAATATGTATATTATATATTGTATTGGCAACCTTCAGTCTCGAAAGACTATGGTATCACGCTCTGAAAGGTGGTTCTGGCACAGCGTCTAGTGTGGCTGAAAAGGCCAATCCGGGAGTGACAATCCCTTCCACACCGGGAGCAAGTGCAGTCTGTCCCTGGTCTGTCTCCCTGGCTATGGGCCTTCCTTCTTTGCCTCTTAGCCTCAGACTGTTGGCAAAGTGTCTCTTCAAACTGGGAAAGGCCATGCTGCACAGCCTGCCTCCAAGCCGGCCGCTCAGAGGCCAGGGTTTCCCACTTGTTGAGGTCCATCCCTAAGGCCTTCAGATCCCTCTTGCAGATGTCCTTGTATCGCAGCTGTGGTCTACCTGTAGGGCGCTTTCCTTGCACGAGTTCTCCATAGAGGAGATCCTTTGGGATCCGGCCATCATCCATTCTCACGACATGACCGAGCCAACGCAGGCGTCTCTGTTTCAGCAGTGAATACATGCTAGGGATTCCAGCACGTTCCTGGACTGTGTTGTTTGGAACTTTGTCCTGCCAGGTGATGCCGAGGATGCGTCGGAGGCAGCGCATGTGGAAAGTGCTCAGTTTCCTCTCCTGTTGTGAGCGAAGAGTCCATGACTCGCTGCAGTACAGAAGTGTACTCAGGACGCAAGCTCTGTAGACCTGGATCTTGGTATGTTCCGTCAGCTTCTTGTTGGACCAGACTCTCTTTGTGAGTCTGGAAAACGTGGTAGCTGCTTTACCGATGCGCTTGTTTAGCTCGGTATCGAGAGAATGAGTGTCGGAGATCGTTGAGCCAAGGTACACAAAGTCATGGACAACCTCCAGTTCATGCTCAGAGATTGTAATGCAGGGAGGTGAGTCCACATCCTGAACCATGACCTGTGTTTTCTTCAGGCTGATCGTCAGTCCAAAATCTTGGCAGGCCTTGCTAAAACGATCCATGAGCTGCTGGAGATCTTTGGCAGAGTGGGTAGTGACAGCTGCATCGTCGGCAAAGAGGAAGTCATGCAGACATTTCAGCTGGACTTTGGATTTTGCTCTCAGTCTGGAGAGGTTGAAGAGCTTTCCGTCTGATCTGGTCCGGAGATAGATGCCTTCTGTTGCAGTTCCAAAGGCCTGCATTATATAAAGTGATATAGTGCCAGCAGACAGAATATAGAGACAGAGAATATAACACCTTCAGGACAAAGAACATAGCATTGCATTGATATGAACTGAATTGAGCTGAATTGAACCAGCTTCTTGTTTTTTACACTGCCTTTGTTTTTGAAAAGAAAAATAATTTTTAAAAAAATCTCAAAGTTGGAACAACACAGTAGCAAGTAGGAATGCTTGCATTTTCTAAAAGTGCAGGAAAAGAAAGCAAAGCAGCTCACCGTCTCTCCAGACCCCACATCCATCACTGCCAGATGCAAGTGTTTTACTGTTGTTGCTGCTGCTGCTGCTGCCTATAAGGTAGCAATCTGGGTCACAGTCTCAGGAGCATACTCAGAAGACTCTCCAGAGGACCCAGCTCAGCTTCATTTTAATTTTTTCTCATATCAGACACCCAAGAGAAAGAAAGAAAGAAAGAAAGAAAGAAAGAAAGAAAGAAAGAAAGAAAGAAAGAAAGAAAGAAAGAAAGAAAGAAAGAAAGAAAGAAAGAAAGAAAGAAAGAAGCTCAGGATTGGGCTCTAACTAACTAACTAACTAACTAACTAACTAACTAACTAACTAACTAACTAACTAACTAGCCAGCCAGCCAGCCAGCCAGCCAGCCAGCCAGCCAGCCAACCCCATTCACCCTGCTCTGAAACTGGTTGCACTCCCCCTGAAAGAGCAGGATCGCACCTTGGTTCTCCTGGACTCGCAGCTCCTCCTGTATGTACAGGTGTTGGCTGTGGCCAGGAGCGCCTTTGCCCAGCTCCGGCTGGTGCACCAGCTACAGCCACCCTGTCTTGGGTGGGTCTGGCCATGGTGCTCCATGCCATGGTAACATCAAGATTAGATTATTGTAACAATCTCTATGTGGGGCTGCCCCTGAAGATGGTCTGGAAGCTACAGCTAGTGTGAAATGTGGTGGCTCGTGTAGTTGCTGGAGGTTGGCAGTTTGACTCTGTCACGCCACTACTCCGGTGACTACATTGCCTGCCCATTTGTTTCTGGGCTGAATTCAGGGTGCTGGTTTTGACTTTTAAAGCCCTAAATGGCTTGGGACCAGTGTATTTGAGAGACCGTCTGCTTCCTTATAGTCCGGTCCGTTCCCTAAGGTTATCAGAAGGGGCCCTGTTGGTTGTGCCGTCATTGAGAGTGGTGAAGGGAATGGCGGCCAGAAACAGGGCCTTTTTAGTGGTGGCAAATTGAAAACAGCTTCCTCATTATTGATGTTCCAGCGGGGCCTGAAGACTTTTTTTTATTTAGGAAAGCCTTCGAGGCCCTATGAGGGCTGCTTTTATAAATTATGTCTTTTACTGTGTGTTTTTATTTGCTGACTGCATTTTATCTGGTTCTAATTGTTTTTAATTGCTCTTTTTTAATGTTGATTTGTATTTTATCTTGCTTTGTATTTTAATTGCCTTGTGTGTTAACCGCCTTGGGTGCCCTTCGGGGAGAAAGGCGGAATATAAATCCAATAAATAAATAAATAAATAAATAAATAAATAAATAAATAAATAAATAAAAGCCCAATCCTGAGCTCCTGTGGCACGCGGCTGTGGTGGCACCGAAAATGGCTGCCGCCGCATCCTGCACTGCCATGGCAGCTGTGGGCGGCACCTTGGGAGAAGAGGACTTTTGTCCCCTTCGCCCTGGTAAAGGGAGTAGCCCAGCAATGAAGTAAGAGCCTTCATGTCAGGCACTGAGCCTGACAAGGAGGCTATGGATCCGGTGCAGCATCGCTTCATCAGTCCTGCCTCCCTCCCTGAATGCAGACATTCCTTCACAGTGTCACAGCTGGGAGGAAAATGACCTGTTACAGTAGCTCTTTGGCTTGTGGATCTGCTTACGAAGAAGGAGTGCATAGGAGCTCAGTGACACAGCTGTGGGACTTCAGCTGCTGCAGAAGAATATTTTGGTTCACACAGGACTTTCCATTCTAGTGTGAGCCTAAATAAAATGATGCTAATCTCCTGCAATTAGTTTCTATATTTGAAAGATTTTAGAGAGACTTAGGTGTATGTTTGGTTTTCTGTATTACTGTATCTAGGTGCCAGTGCCAGGTAGGCAGGTAGACCTGAGCTCTGCTTTGGGATGACTGGTAGACTTGGGCTCCAAAGACTATTCTGGCTGTTGCCACTTTTTCCCTGCCTGTTTTTTCCCCATTCTACCCACCCCATCACTCTGTTTCACCCCCTCCCTCTTTGGGAAGGGGACCAAAAAAAACTTTGTACCCCCTAGTAAAATTCCTCTCAGTGGCCCTGCTGCTGAGGAGACACATTGTGGCCAGCAGCCCTTACCCAGGGGTAAGGGGAAATGTTTCCCCTTGCCTCTGGCTAAGCTGTTGCAGGCCACAATCCTGCGCTGGATACGGCGCAAGCCTCCTGGCTTGCCTGTTCCAGTGCAAGTTAGGATTGTGCACTAACTAACTTTTTAAATGGTTGGCAACCTTCAGTCTCGAAAGACTATGGTATAAGCCTACAGCACCCAGTATTCCCAGGCGGTCTCCCATCCAAGTACTAACCAGGCCTGACCCTGTTTAGCTTCCAAGATCAGACGAGAGCGGGCATGTGCAGGGTAACAGTTGCTGCTAGAACTAACTTTTTAGGGCGCATGAAATTCTACTGCCTAAAACTAACATATATGAATGTTGAAGTATTTAAAGTTATATCAAAAATGATTTTTAATATTGATATTATGGTGGGAAGGGACCATGAAGACCAAAGAAAGTCCTGATGTGGCCCGGAACATAGAGCCCACCTCCAAGAGTGAACAGACAAGAGAGGTGGGTGAATGGCCACATATCAGCTCTGACTGATTAACTGTTACCTGAAAAGAGAAACCATGAAGGAAGTGGCATGGCAATGTGGAGATGCTGGGTGAGTGGGAGACCAAGATGGATACCCAAACAGCTTCCCCTTGACCTCTTATGAGCTCCGAAGATGATAGAAAGGCTGCAAAACTGGTGCTGTCCAACTGCCTCCTACCAGATAGAACAGGAATAAGTGAACACAAGCACCTAAGGCAGTGATTTTCAACATTTTTTTTTTTGTCTCAGGGCACACTGACAATGTACTAAAATTGTCAAGGCACACCATCAGTCTTTTGACAATTGACAAGGCACACTGCCAACAAGGGGCTCACATCCTCCAATGGCTGTACTAATAAATGACCCTTCAACAAACTCCTGCGACACACCTGCAGATGATTCATGGCACACCAGTGTGCCATGGCACAGTGGTTGAAAATGCCTGACCTAAGGAATGGCAACCCAAAACGCACATGATACTTGCCGTAAACTATCCAAAAGACTTGTCAGCCTTGGGTCTGCCACCGACGATGAAGAACTAGCCATAAACTAGATGCAAATCCCCAGGCTCTTAAGTACATATTCTGCATAAGGCATCCGCGACCAAATGTTTGAATCCCACTCCATTCTTGAGCCCATCTGCCTGGTTACAGTGACCAGACTGAAAAGTGCATCCTAAATATCTGAGGATTCCCAACTACTTAAAAGTTTGTTGGTTTGCTTTAGCCTATATTTGCTTGTATAACTCTGCGCCTTGAAGCTCTACTCTGGTTTATCTCCCTGCTCCAGTTGGCAGAACTTCTAAGGTACTCCTCTCCCATTTGCCCCATTAGCTAGTGTGCAGCCCAATCCTAACCTGCCCTGGAGCAGACAGGCTGGCAGTCCTGCACTGCATCCAAGGCAGGACTGGGGCTGAAAGCGGCTCAACCCAGGGCAAGGGGAATCGCTTTCCCTTACCCCGGGTAAAGCGGCAGCAGCCCCAATGGGGCTGCTTGTATCTGAGCTACCTCTAGAGGTAGCACAAATCTGAGCAGCCTGGAACTGCCCCAGGCTGCCTGAGAATGGGGTTAGGATCTGGTCTACCCTTGCACTGTCTCCTTGCACTGGCCTCCCTGACTCTTATGGCATGTTTGCAACACCCCCAGGGTAGGCGCAAGTCACTTGCGCCGGTCTAACCCAAGGGTTAGGATTGCGCCCAAACTCTCAGTGTGCATCTCATACAATGCTGAATGTGATTGCAACAGAGAGGAACAGCTCATAAGAACATAAGAACATAAGAACAGCCCCACTGGATCAGGCCATAGGCCCATCTAGTCCAGCTTCCTGTATCTCACAGCGGCCCACCAAATGCCCCAGGGAGCACACCAGATAACAAGAGACCTCATCCTGGTGCTCTCCCCTACATCTGGCATTCTGACTTAACCCATTCCTAAAATCAGGAGGTTGCGCATACACATCATGGCTTGTACCCCATAATGGATTTGTCCTCCAGAAACTCATCCAATCCCCTTTTAAAGGCGTCTAGGCTAGACGCCAGCACCACATCCTGTGGCAAGGAGTTCCACAGACCGACCACGCGCTGAGTAAAGAAATATTTTCTTTTGTCTGTCCTAACCCGCCCAACACTCAATTTTAGTGGATGTCCCCTGGTTCTGGTATTATGTGAGAGTGTAAAGAGCATCTCCCTATCCACTCTGTCCATCCCCTGCATAATTTTGTATGTCTCAATCATGTCCCCCCTCAAGCGTCTCTTTTCTAGGCTGAAGAGGCCCAAACGCCGTAGCCTTTCCTCATAAGGAAGGTGCCCCAGCCCCGTAATCATCTTAGTCGCTCTCTTTTGCACCTTTTCCATTTCCACTATGTCTTTTTTGAGATGCGGCGACCAGAACTGGACACAATACTCCAGGTGTGTACTACTCAAAGAGCTAGTAGAGCTCCTCTCCACTTCATATCCCTCCAATCAAAAGATGCCAGTTTGTCCACATGTCTCATGCTTTGGAGGGCATGAGGAAAGGCTTCCTTCAGAAGGGTAATAGATTTGTCATGGCAACCATACTATACTGTAAATATAGTAAAATTATGTACATCCAGATCCATGCTCCACAACGTAATCTTGAGTAATGTGCAAGGCATTCTAAGGAAAAAAAATAGTAAAGAAAATGCAGAGATTCTAACTGAAATGGTTTCTCAATTTAGCTAGGGGACAATACCTAACAGGAAATAATGAGGTGCTAGAAAGATTGTTCTGAATGCTGTTCACAGAGGTTTTTAAAAAGATGCACGCAAATCTCTCACCCACGCCCTGCAACACCTTAATAGAGGCTGTTGAACCTACATGCTATCATTGTCACTTGACACAATGTGCAGTCATCAGAAGGAACATCTCAGTAGATGCTCTGCTTTATTTAACCCATTTAAAAGCTTATTGCTTTGCTGCGAAGTTCATGGCTTCATTTGGTGCAGTACAGGAATGCTGAGACAGCTGGCAGGATTCAGAGAAGAAAGTTTTTTTTTTTTTTTTGAAAGAACAAAGCATTGCAAATAAACACCTACAACTTCCCATAGACTTCAAATAAATTAATATCTGAAAGTTACATGACCTTTGGTGTACGACTGTGTCTCCTGGTACTTGGCAGTCTACGTGGTTCATAAAACCGGTCAAATTAATAGCTTCTGAATGGAGTTGGCTTCCAGGAAGGACTCAATACCTTGAAAGGGCACACAAAATTTCTTTGTGCTATTGGCATGTAAGGGGAAAAATGAGAAAAAGGGAAAACATGTCAAAAGTGCTCATTTCTTATATTTGTCCTTCCCTCTGGAATTGCACTCACCAAATGGCATGTCTTCCTGGAAACAATGTAGCAAGGAATCTACAGTCATAGCACTTCAATTTTACAAGGGGCTTATTTCTATGATTTGGGACTATTATAGAGCACTTTTCAATAAATTTCTGGAATGACAAGGCAGACACAAAGCTTTGAACAACAAGCCAAAGAGGGTGTAAGATGACAAACAAATATGGCTTGAGAGGCAGGCTTCATACGCATGCTGCTGCTTACAGAAAGAGACAAACAATGTCCAGATCTGAGGATATGTCCAGATCTTTCCATCTTCTTGTTAATTTCAAAATATTTCAACATACTTCTCAGGCCTGAGAACAGCTTGCAACAACTCTCATCCTCTCACTACAGGTTGAGCCTATTTATCCACGGATTTTTCATTTGATCAGGCTCAACACGGGTCCCCCAAACTTGCGTTGAGCCAGACTTGGCCCAACCTGAACTCTCTGAAGAAAACTGGAGTCTGTATGTGACCTCTGTGGGCTTCAGAATGGCCCCAAGCATGAAAAAACATCACTTCTGTTTTTCTTTGAGAAACTGGAAGTGACTTTTTTTTGCACCTATAAAGCACTCTGAAGCTTGAGGAAGCCCTTCAGGGACTCAGAACGCCTTATGAGGAAAACAAGTCTGACAAAAATATCTTAAGGGGTAAAAAAGGGCAAAAAATTCCACCCTGATACAGAGTTCAGGATCTGACAGAGCAGAGCTCTGCCAATCCCACCCTCCTCCTGCCCTGGTTCCTCAGCCCTCCTGCCCTTTCCCCACCTCTTATTGCCCACTCCCCACCTGCCCTCCCTAATTACCATGGGCTGGCACTGCTGGAGTGCCAGCTAGCCCTCCTCACAGCGCTGGCCAGAGCCAGCAGCTCCCCCCCCCCCGGGCGCTCCAGACATGCCTTACAGCACATTTGTGACATGCAGCATGGGCACTGAGAAGCTTTTGGATTGGGCCCTCAGTAGGCACCCAGCACCCCCTACATGTCTGCTGTCCCTTTACATGCTTTAAAAAAGAAATAACAAGGGTTGTCAAGCAACACATTTGCCTCTCAGGTTTGCTCATTTTGACCTTCTCCTATTGTCAATTATATCAGGTGTGGTTTTAACTGTGGTGTATTTCTTTATACTCTGATGTTTTAGTATTTTAACATGATATCATAGCTTGCCATATGCCATAGCTTGGGCAGGAGGTCTGGTCTAGAGGGTAGAGCCTCCGTCTGCCTGAAGATAACATCCACAAGGTCGCCAGTTCGAGGCCACCGGCACCGTGCGACCTTGGAGCAGCTGACAAGCTGAAGCCCAGCAATTCCATCTGCTCTGAGCGTGGGAGGATGGAGGCCAGAATGTGAAGCCAGATCGGAATGAAACACCTTGAATGTAGTCGTTCTTGAAAGAAAGAACCTTCTTTGAAATTGTAAAAATCCCTATTTAATAAGGGATTTAATAAAGCCTGCCTATGTAAACCGCCTTGAATAAAGTCTTGAATAAAGACCAAGAAAGGCGGTATATAAATACCTGTATAATAATAATAATAATAATAATAATAATAATAATAATAATTATTATTATTATTATTATTATTATTATTATTATTATTGCCATACTGTTTTCAGGTTTTCGTATTTGTTGTTAGCTCTCCTGGTAACCCCGATGGGGCAGGAAGGGAAGGGCAAAAACCTCTTAAGATAAATGTAATAATACATTATTTTTTAATGCCAATCCAACAGAACCATCTCAGACTTCTTTTTGGGAGATGTTAAAACTGTGTATGCTCTAGCTCTTGTGTTTAACGCAAAACAAAGAGTAAAATAGCTATGAAAAGCATATAAGCTCTGCAAATGTGCTTATAAATGATGACAGCACATGTTTTACCCACTGCCTGTTTTGAAATAGCTGTTAATTCACTTCATTCACTTAGTTGGGTCACTTACAAGGAAGGGATTGTGCAGGTCATGGGCTAATTTGTACTTAGTAGTAATTTGTATTTGAAAGATGATGACATTTGCTGGAGTTGGCAAGAAACCAGTTATGCTAACCTCTTCAATTCACTAACAATGGGCATGATCCAGTGAAAGTTTAGGACATTTGAAATCCTACTGATAGTGATTAATGTTAGCTAAAGCATGCACATTGTGGCTAGTCTGAAAGAAAAATGGAAAGATGTGTATATCCTTTTCTCTCTTCCCCTAAACAACCCATGAGCATCTAATGTCAAAGCATACCTTTCTGCTGTTTCAGTTATATTCACTAAAGATGCCATCCTGTGCCCACTTTCCTGGGAATGATCTTCCTGAACACAGTAGAATAAACATGCATAAGATATTGCCTTTAAATCTCAATCATGAAAAACAAACCATTCACTATCATCTGAGATTAAAGAGATTAAACACACACAGGTACACGTGCGCTCTCTCTCTCTCTCTCTCTCTCTCTCTCACACACACACACACACACACACACACACACACACACACATATATATAAGGCATACAATGTTTTTTGTGTTTTTGTTCTATTTGACAATTACAGGTTGAGTCTCATTATTCATGTTTCCAGAACTCACTTGGATGGCAAAAAACACACTATAGCAAATCAATTTTGAAAACAAACGTCCTTTGCTCAGCTGATTGAAAAACAGCCTTGCTGACCACAGTGATGTTAAGATTGAGTCATTAAGATGACAATCCAACAATAATCCTCTCTCAAGGTGCTTAGAAAGGCTTCACTCCCACCCCTCCCTTCACCAATGCAAAGAATCTTTCTTACAGGGGCTCAGGGGGAAGACATCCTGCACATGCCTGATCTCATCTGATCTTGGAAGCTAAGCAGTGTTAGGCCTGGTTAGTACTTGGATGGGAGACCGCCTGGGAATACTTGATGCTGTAGGCTTATACCATAGTCTTTCGAGACTGAAGGTTGCCAACCAAGGTTGCCAACCAGGGGGAAGGGAGGGGTCCTGGGTTGAAGTTGAAGAGAGAATGATTGATGGATTATCAGCCTGCTGCTCTCTCTCTCTCTCTCTCTCTCTCTCTCTCTCTCTCATTGTTAAATGACTGTTTTCCTTTAATTTAAAGGGCGCTTCTCATTGCATTGAGAGAGAAAAATTTATGAATGATTAGATTATACCTGTAATGGCTTGCATGACTGTCTCTCTCTACAACAGTAAGAAAAACATTTTTTTTTAAAAACTGTGTTTAAAGGGACGCATTTTTCCCCTTCTCCAGGGATCAGCACATTCCTTCCTTTGCAGTGACCATTTGTGTTGAGCGAAATCCGTGTATAAAAAATCTGTATATAACAAGCCTGGACCTGTACTTTCCATCACCTATGTCATAGCATTGTAACGGTCGCAACTTCTCCAAAAGAATCCTGGAAATTATAGCTTCTGGAGCCATGATAACATAGGCCTACACATTTTGTTGTCTTAAAAGATAGAACTATTCTTTGGTATATTTGGGGTGCTGAATCAAAAATAGCATCTGTTTTGTCCAACTGGCTGTAGTTTGCAGCCACCTTATATGCTGATTCAAGCAGCTTCCTCATGAGGAAGCCATGGCATTGGCTACCTCACGAGGAAGCTGCTTGAGTCAGCATATAAGGTGGCTATGCCGTACCCCCAAAATTAGAGCCAACTGGAAAAAAAAAAATCAATGCCATTTATGGATTCAGCACCCCAAAAATATCCTTAATTCATTCAAACATTCTCAGCAACTTAAAAAAGGATTGTGTTTTTTAAATAGGCCTGTATAATATGTGGCAACAAACATGAGAGAGAGAAAAAATATTGAACCACCTTAAAGACTAATCAATTTATTTCAGCACAAAGTTTTTGTGGGCCACATTCCATTTCAACAAATGCATGAAATGTCTTCTTGGGAATTGTAGTTGAGTGAGGTGCAAAGAATTCTCTGCTACAGACACTGACACACACACCCCCAACAGTTGTCAGTATTCCTTGAAGACTGAATGAATTCTTTATTCTTTAAGAGAAAATGCTTCTTAAACCAGTGTAAGTGTACAATAAGGATATGCCCCAATTTTCATTTACCTTAAAAATGCAGTTAAGTGCTTCAGAAGGATAAGGAAAAGTGAGCTAATGTAAATATTAACAGGATAAAGGGGTCTTAGTGTAACTTTACATGAACATAAGGAGCAAAGTGTTTCCTGAGGGCACCTACAAATGGTGTAAATAAAAGGAAACTGACATCTTGGGATAATTAACTCCAAATAGTAAACAAAAGGGAAAGGCAACTTCAGTAGAGAGCACTTTCATTTCAAAATCACAGTGAATAATTCATATTAAACATGCATTAGGATTGCTGAGCACTCACTTCAGATCTGAACTGTAAAGTGCTATCTTTAAATGGAAAAGTTCCCATGGATTCATGGCACTTTTTAGGTTTCAAAAGAAGTTACTGGAGAGACTTTCACCTCTATTTTGCTCCCACTGCCTGGGATGGCTCTGAAGGGGAGGGAGGGGGCTATTTGCAAGCTGCAGTGAGGCTCCCTGCAGAACTTAGTGCTTCAAACCCCCTCTGGCTATGTCCACTGATGACCACTACATTGTTCCAAACACATGACAGAAAACTAGTGATTCATCTGCTGATGCTCCACATCAAAAGAGTGCATGCAGGGAGGCAATCACACAGAGGCTTCCTCAAGATAAGGGAGTTGCACTTGCCAAAGAGGCAGTTCAGGGCTGAGTAGACCTGTCAGGGGAGGCTTACCACATTGTTAGTGAACAAATGTTGCAGGCAACAGTATGTACTTTACAGCATCATAAATGCTGATCTGAAAGCACAAGTTACTGCATGCTTCTAGGCCACCACCACAGACAGCAGGGAGCGTTCTGTGCATGGCACTGGTGAAGAGAACCTTAAACCTTGGCAACCTTCTGTCTCGAAAGACTATGGTATCGCGCTCTGAATGGTGGTTCTGGCACAGTATCTAGTGTGGCTGAAAAGGCCGATTTGGGAGTGACAATCCCTTCCACACTGGGAGCAAATATAATGTGTCCCTGGTCTGTCTCCCTGGAAGAGAAGCCCTGCTAATACTGGTAAGTTGGTGGGAGGGTGGGAGGAACAGGGCAAGGGCCAGAGGCCTGTCAGAAGAGGGAAGGGGTGACACCCCTGTGCGGGATGATATAATAGTAATAACAACAACAACAACAACAACAACAACAACAACAACAACAACAGGTATTCATATACCGCCTTTCTTGGTCTTTATTCAAGACTTTATTCAAGGCGGTTTACATAGGCAGGCTTTATTAAATCCCTTATTAAATAGGGATTTTTTACAATTTCAAAGAAGGTTCTTTCGTTCAAGAACGACTACATTCAAGGTGTTTCATTCCGATCTGGCTTCACATTCTGGCCTCCATCCTCCCACACTCAGAGCTGATGGAATTGCTCGGCTTCAGCTTGTCAGCTGCTCCAAGGTCGCACGGTGCCGGTGGCCTCGAACTGGCGACCTTGTGGATGTTATCTTCAGGCAGACAGAGGCTCTACCCTCTAGACCAGACCTCCTGCCCGATATTCCCTACAGATGATATTCCCTACAGATCTAGCCAACATGCTCCCTTTGGGTGCAGGTCAGAGGAGAGCCACTGGCAATCATAGGGATTAAGGAGAGGTAAAGGAAAATATTTTCCTTACCTTTCCCCAGTCTCCTGATTGATTCCCCTTCCCCCCCCCCCACCATATCATGCAGTGCGGCATGTTTTGACACAATTGCATTCTATGGTAGTGAAAAGAATTGGGCTGGGCTGTAAGAAACTTCAGTCAATACCTCTGACTCTTTGCAGCCATATGCATCCTAAATTAAGCCTGTGCCACCTTGGCTCCTACTAACTGTGTGGTATGTACACCTCTGTACATGAGGTGCAGTATGTACACCTCTGATAGCAGGAGGTTGTTAACTTTATATAGCAGTTCCGAGTTCTCCCAGTGCAACCTTGAAGTTGCCTTCCGGGGAATCTGAAACTCTGGCACAGGAATAAGGAAAACTTCCCATGCAGACATACCTAAATACGTACAAACCCCAAATTCATCTTTCCATTTGCATCACTAACATTTTAACAACCTCCTGGAGTCTCAGACACACATACAGGGAAGCTGAGTGTAATAGCATTGTGATGTCTGCCTTGGAAACCGATCCATTTTAAAGCCTGAGAGGGGAAAAGACCCCTAGTTGAAGTATAAATTACCCAAAGCAAACATCAGACAATTATTATTTTCATTGTTGGGGATAACTATGATAATGTACTCATTATCGATTCTTACCCAGCAGGCCTCCAACTTGGACCCATTGCTCATTTTAAATGGCTCTGCAAGTTACTAAAGTTGTCGGTGGTTGTTAATTAGCATTACCTCGTTTGTTTACTGCATCTCCTTCTCAACCACAGAAAGATAGCAAGGGTCTCCAAAGTGCATCTATTCCACGGCATAAGCAACTCTTGAAAACAAAATTGACTGAAGACCTAGATATTGCAAAAACATGTCAATAACCCTCAAATTGCAAGGAAGGAAGGAATGATAGCACATAATTGCTCTTTTGCGTTTAGATAAAAGGCTAGTCTATGATTGCTTTTCTTTTATGGAAAAAATCAGTCGCCATTGTTAATTTTAAAGACGAAGCTATGTAAAATTTGTGTCTAACGTGGGGTTCAATTATGTACAAATTATACCAGCCTTTTCTAGCATAAAAGAAAATTTTGAGGTTTTGTTTGGTCAAATGTTAAGCTGTTTGCTCCAATTGTGTGGATTTTTTCACAGACACTTGTTAAATATCTCTTTTGAGTAAAAGGAATTGATTAGAATAGTGTGATCGCAAGACATATAATTGGGCCATAATTTGGAATGGGCCTTCTATCTGTTAAGGATGGTTGCTCCACAGGGGTCCTGCCTCATATGCTTCACTAACATTGGCATCTGCCTAACTAGGGATTCCCTTTAACCAAAGCTTCAAAAAGATAAAATATGGGAGTTCCTGAACCCCTTGGCTACAGTCCCTGGAGAAGTCTCTCTCCTTCTCAGAGGCCCCAAGAGACAAGGGTCTGGCCTGGTTGACTGACTGAAACAGATGGAACTCCATCCTGCAAGGCAACATAAGAGTCTCCATTACCCAGGCATACTATTAAGCTTGCTCTTGCCCTTTGCTAGGGGCTGCGCTTCCTCATCAGCCTGTTACTCATTTGTTGTCTAGCTTGAAGTATCCCAGCTGTGCCCAGTTCTCCACCCTTCCTGTCTTGCTGATTCTCCTTCCTGCTTCCTAGTTGCCCTGAGAGGGAGGGGCAGGAACAAGAAATCTTCCAACTCACAAATAGACCAGGATCAATCTTTGGGTCCTGCCATAAAGCTTGCTAAATGTCTTCAACTGCCTGAGGCGCAGCTTTTGCTTGTCATGTCAGAAAGAAGGTGCCATAAGGCAGGTTTGCAAGGTACCACTCGTTGCAGACCCAGACTAGAACCACCACAAAAGGGGGCCCGGAGTGCATTTCCAGCGCCTTGGTGCAAGAAGAGTGTCATGGTTGGTGGTATTGAAAGTTACCGGGAGGTCCTACACAACCAACACGTCCTGTTATGCTGTCCTGTTAACATGCTGTCAACAGGAACATGTTATCCTATCTAGTATCAACAAACCGGATCAGAAACTATTTGAAATTGACCTCAACTATCAGTATACTCCAGAACCACTTGAATGAATATCCACTATGCATTCAGGCATGCTGTCCAAGAATGAAATATTTGAGAATAACTGATTGTTGTTGAGGACAGTAAAGGCATTGGGGGGGGGGGTACAGTTCAGTAGTGAAGAATAAGATATACTGTTAAGAATAAGATATACTGTTAAGAAAAGGGATACGTTTCCATAGGCTTTAAGATGAAAAATTGAATAGGAAAATTGTGAAAGAATGTGGAGGATTGTCCAATCTATCTCATGTTTTTGTTTTTTTTCTCATTTAAAGAAGGGTTGCTCAAACAAAAATAAATAATAAAGTGTATACATTGCCCATGTATAATATCTGATTCCTTTTGGATGGAAATGTGCTCCCTTTTCTCTTCAGACTAATTGCTGCTGAGTTACCAGAAAATGCAGAAACATTAGTTACAATGAATTTACATCCCACCCTCCAAACATCACATATACTTAAATAAAAGAGCTTGAAACAAAGTGGAATGGTTTTTTGCTACACTGCAGATAAAGTTAAAAAAGCAGGGAGGGAGGGAATATACAGGTTAAAGGCACACCAGCCTGAAAAAAAAAACAAACAAACAAACAAAAAAAAACAACTAATCAAGCAATGTGTCTAATTAGTTCATGTAAGTAATTGAAAATTGAACTAATGCTAATGTAAATTAAATGTACTTGGGTTTTCAGTGCATTCTTGAGACAATGTAAAACAAAACATTCCTTTGTATTTATTAATGTAAATCTAATAGTTGGTCAGGCTGTTATAAAACCTATCTGTTTCAAATATTCATCTGTAGGTTGCATATGTTGACATTTAGAACATCCAACATAGCCAATTCAGAAACTTCTAGCTGTCCAGGGTGATCTAACAGAAGCATGGTGCTTTACTACTGGAATGACTACACACATTGCAATATCTTGCACATGTTTGTATTGCAGAAGGTATTTATTATACATCTAAAAAGTCCTCCAAGCTGGAGCTCAATATAGGTGAGTCCTTCACTTCATTTTCCAATCTTGGTGTTTTCTTCTGAGACAGGAGAGAGAAAAGGGTAAAGCAAAAGGAATGTGCAAAAAAAAAAAAAAAAACAAAAAAACAAAAAAAACCTGAGAAAAATTTGTCATGTAGAAACTCATTTGACTTCTCCTGACAATTCCCAGATGCTTTGCCTTGGGAGGAAGTCTGAAATTTACTTTGCATTTCACTTTTCTGAAATGTCAATGACAGGTTTGAAATACACAAACCTCTGGCTATGAAATCCATTGGCGAGCTATGACGTCTTTGGATGATGTAGGACCCACCAGCAGAGTTCCATCAAATGAAAGTTCTTGGAAAATGGAGGACTAGTTATACTTTTGATCAGACAACAATTTAGGAAGATCTGGGACCTTGTAATCATGAAAAACCCCAATATTTTATCAATTGAATATTGCATGACAAGACCAGGCTATTCTGCCTGGTAGAAAATAAACAGTCTAGTACCTAACACCTTTGTCAGTAGATCAAGTTGTCACTGATATTATTTAAATAGATACTGTTAGATTTGCGATTGTCTGTTCACCAATGGCCGATGAGGCTGCACTGAAGGGGTGAACCTTTGGCATTTCAGGGGAGGTTTGGGACAGGAAGGTGGGAGCGTAGGGATGGGTAACAACCTAGGGGGGTGGATCTCAGTGGCAAAAGACTTTGGTGGATACTATCCCCCATTTTTCAACCCTCCCTTTCCCCTTCCTCTCCTTGGACATATGCTAGCAAAATAGCTGGGTTGAGTTTGAGGAGACCCACGGGCAGCCAGAAGACCTACCATTAAATAATTTTTTATTTACCCCAACAGACCTTCCAGGCATTGATTTAAATGTGAAAAGGATGCCTCTTTTTGGTAATTTTTCAGCTGCTTTGGGCCTAGCCACCATGCACTATAAGAACATAAGAACAGCCCCACTGGATCAGGCCATAGGCCCATCTAGTCCAGCTTCCTGTATCTCACAGCAGCCCACCAAATGCCCTGATAACAAGAAACCTGCATCCTGGTGCCCTCCCTTGCATCTGACATAGCCCATTTCTAAAATCAGGAGGTTGCACATACACATCATGCCTTGTAACCCGTAATGGATTTTTCCTCCAGAAAGTTGTTCAATCCCCTTTTAAAGGCATCCAGGCCAGATGCCATCACCACATCCTGTGGCAAGGAGTTCCACAGACCAACCACAAGCTGAGTAAATAAATATTTTCTTTTTTCTGTCCTAACTCTCCCAACACTCAATTTTAGTGGATGTACCCTGGTCCTGGTGTTATGTGAGAGTGTAAAGAACATCTCTCTATCCACTTTATCATTCCCGTGCATAATTTTGTATGTCTCATTCATGTCCCCCTTCA
Organism: Tiliqua scincoides; assembly: GCF_035046505.1. NCBI lineage: Eukaryota > Metazoa > Chordata > Lepidosauria > Squamata > Scincidae > Tiliqua > Tiliqua scincoides. The sequence goes on from NC_089822.1 coordinate 36,207,046, forward strand.
GGTGTCTCTTTTCTAGGCTGAAGAGGCCCAAACGCTGTAGCCTTTCCTCATAAGGAAGCCCAGCAATCATCTTAGTCACTCTCTTTTGCACCTTTTCCATTTCCGCTATATCCTTTTTGAGATGTGGCAACAAGAACTGGACACAATACTCCAGCTGTGGCCTTACCATAGATTTGTACAACAGCATTATAAAATTAGCCGTTTTGTTCTCAATACCTTTTCTAATGATCCCAAGCATAGAATTGGCCTTCTTCACTGCCGCCGCACATTGGGTCGACACTTTCATCGACCTGTCCACCACCACCCCAAGATCTCTCTCCTGATCTGTCACTGACAGCTCAGAACCCATCAGCCTATATGTGAAGTTTTCATTTTTTGCCCCAATGTGCATGACTTTACACTTACTTACATTAAGCGCATCTGCCATTTTGCTGCCCATTCTGCCAGTTTGAAGAGATCCTTCTGGAGTTCGTCACAATCACTTCTGGTCTTCACCACTTGGAAAAGTTTGGTGTCATCTGCAAACTTAGCCACCTCACTGCTCAACCCTGTCTCCAGGTCATTTATGGTTGAAAAGCACCGGTCCCAGGACAGATCCTTGGGACACACCACTTTTCACCTCTCTCCATTGTGAAAATTGCCCATTGACACCCATTCTCTGTTTCCTGGTCTTCAACCAGGTCTCAATCCAGGAGAGGACCTGCCCTCTAATTCCCTGACTGTGGAGTTTTTTCAGTAGCTTTTGGTGAGGGACCGTGTCGAACGCCTTCTTAAAGTCCAGATATATAATGTCCATGGGTTCTCCCGCATCTACATGCCTTTTGACCTTTTCAAAGAACTCTAAAAGGTTTGTGAGCCAAGACTTACCCTTACAGAAGCCATGCTGATTCTCCCTCAGCAAGGCTTGTTCTTCTATGTGTTTTGAGATTCTATCTTTGATGAAGCATTCCACCATCTTACCCAGTATAGATGTTAGGCCTATAGTTTCCCGGGTTCCCCTTCTCCCTTTTTAAAGATCGGTGTGATATTTGCTATCCTCCAATCCTCTGGCACCGTGGCCATTTTGAGGGACAAGTTGCATATTTTAGTCAAGAGATCAGCAACTTCATTCTTCAATTCCTTAATAACTCTTGGGTGGATGCCGTCAGGGCCTGGTGACTTATTGATCTTTAATTTATCAATGAGGTCTGAAACATCTTCTCTTTTAACCTCTATCTGACTTAATTCCTTGGTCAGGAGGGGCTGTTTGGGCAGCAGTATCTGCCTGAGGTCTTCTACCGTGAAGACAGATGCAAAGAACTCATTCAATTTCTCTGCCATCTCTAAGTCTCCTTTTATTTCCCCTTTCCCTCCCTCACCATCCAGAGGGCCAACTGCTCCTCTGGCAGGTTTCTTGCTTCTATCATATTTGAAGAAGCTTTTATTTTTCCCCTTAATGCTGCTGGCCGTGTGTTCCTCATAGTCTCTCTTGGCCTCCCATATCACCTTGTTACATTTCTTTTGCCACATTTTATGTTCCTTTTTATTCTCCTCATTAGGGGAAGACTTCCATTTATGGAAGGAAGCTTCCTTGCCCTTTATGGCCTCTCTAACTTGGCTGGTTAGCCATGCGGGCACCCTCCTGGACTTAGTCGAGCCCTTCTTCCTTTGCACTTATACACTTCCGCTGGGCCTCTATTACTGTTGATTTGAGCAACCTCCATGCTCTCTGTAGAGACTGAACTCTTTTTACCTTCCCTTTCAACCTCCTTCTAACCAGCCTCCTCATTTGAGGGAAGTCCACCCATTGGAAATTAAGGGTTTTTGTGAGAGATTTGCCCGGTATTTTTCCCCCGACATGCACATCGAAACGGATCACAGCATGATCACTGTTCCCCAATGGCTCAGTAACATTTACATCTCTAACCAGGTCCTGTGTACTGCACAATATTAAATCCAGAGTCACCTGTCCTCTGGTGGGCTCCATGACTAGCTGCTCTAAGACACAGTCATTTAACATGTCAAGGAATCTGGTCTCCTTTTCATGACCAGAACACAAATTGACCCAGTCAATATGAGGATAATTGAAGTCCCCCATGTTTACAACCCTGTCCCTCCTTGTCACCTCCCTGATCTGTTTCCTCATTTCAAGGTTCCCTTCCAGTTTCTGGTCTGGAGGATGATAGTTGTTGGCATCCTTCAGTCTTGAAAGACTATGGTGTCATGCTCCGAATGGTGGCTCTGGAACACAGTGTCCTCTCCAGAGCGCAAAGCCTGGGTAAAGCAGGTATGGAGGATAGGCTGTTACCCATGCAGCAAATCCCCCCTCTCCACGTCGCTGAAATGGTCCAATGGAAAGGCAGAGGCCAATACGATTGGTTCCAGCGGCGTCGCAGGAGTTGCCAGAACGTGACTGTGTTCAGCCATGAACTGCCTCAGGGACTCCGGCTCCGGATTTTGCCTCGAGGTTGACTCCTGAAGCCTTTTCCATAACTGGATGTAGCCACAAGGCAGTGGAGGTTTGGGATCAGAGTTTTCCTTCTCTCAGATGAGCTGCCTTCCCAGGCTGACGAGCCCCATCTACCCGGTGGCTGTTTAGTCACCTCTTACGACAAGTACAGCCAAACTGAGGGCCTATTCTTATCCCCAGCCCCCAGGGGTATATAGTACCCCTGGGGTACTATATGTACAGGATATATATGTACAGGATGATAGTACACCCCCAGTATTACATCACTCCTCAGGCCTGGTAATTTAACCCATAGAGATTCTATGGAGTCGGACCCACCTTCAATCTCTACTTTGCTGGATTCTATCCCTTCCTTCACATAAATGGCTGTCCCACCTCAAACACGCCCTTCCCTGTCCCTTCTGTAGAGTTTATAGCCCAGGATTGCTGTATCCCACTGATTCTCCGCATTCCACCAGGTTTCTGTTATGCCCACTATGTCAATGTTTTCCCTTGTCACCAGACATTCCAGTTCTCCCATCTTTGCTCAGAGACTTTGGGCATTTGCATAAAAGCATTTGTACATGGAATGCCCCAGGATGGGCTGCTTATTTATCCCTGAATCCTCTCATTGTGCCAAACCGTTTATCACATCCCATCATGCTACCATTCCCAATTTATTCTCCTACTCTGTCTTTGCCTTGTTGTTCTCTAACCTCCCCATCCTCGTCCCATAGGGATGAGGAGTCCCAAACCGGATGCCCCTTGGCTCCTGTTGGCCTTTCCCCAGGGATCAGTTTAAAAGCTGCTCTGCCACCTTTTTAATGTTATGCGCCAGCAGTCTGGTTCCATTCTGGTTCAAGTGAAGCCCATCCCTCTTGTACAGGCCCCGCTTATCCCAAAACATTCCCCAGTGCCTAATGAATCTAAACCCCTCCTCCCTACTCCACCGTCTCATCCACGCATTGAGACCCCTGATCTCTGCCTGCCTAGCTTGCCCTGTGCATGGAACAAGTAGCACTTCAGAGAACCCTACCTTTGAGGTCCTGGCTTTCAGCTTCCTACCTAATAGCCTAAATTTGGCCTCCAGGACCTCCCGGCTACACTTGTTTGTCCACGTCATTGGTGCCAACATGCACTGCAACCACTACCTCCTCCCCAGCACTATCTACCAGCCTGTCTAGATGAGAAGTGATTCCGCAACCTTCGCACCAGGCTGGCAAGTCGCCATGCGGTCCTCACATCCGTCGCAAACCCCCCTCTCTATGTTTCTAATAATCGAATCCCCCACTACAAGAAGCCCCCGACCCCCCTCCCTTAGAGGAGTATCCTGAGTGTGTTTGGATATGGGCCCATCCCCTGGAGAAGGGGTCCCCCTTAAGGGATTGTTTCTCTCCTCTCCAGGATGTCCTCCAGCCCCGAGACTTCCCACCCAGGCAGCTGAGGAGCTGCATGCCTGAGGGTGGGACGAAGCCTGATTGTCCCCGGAAGTCTTCTCATGGACCTTCTCTGCCTGCCTGCGCTTCTCCAGGTTGGCCACCAAGGCTGTCATGATCACTATCACTATCACTAGCTATCACTATCACCGGCAAGCAGTGAAAACACAATAGAAGGTGAGAGCACATGGTGGCTGGGTCCGAAACAGCCTCAAAATTGCTGAAGGGAGGCTGATGGTGTTGTGTTGCCTCCTGCTGAGCCTCACATCCAGGGCGGTCCACCTTCATCATCCCTGCCTTGTGAAACCACTGGCTAGCACCAATTCCAGTGGGCCCACTGGGGACCAAGCAGCAATGGAGTCGGTATTTATTTCTCCCCTACTGGCCCAAAGCATGCATCTCAGGCTGCACCAGCACTGCTGTGCTCTGGGCTGTTATAGAGAACCTATATATTTAACACATCTTTCATGCTGAAAATAACATGTTCACTGCTGTGGTCTGAAGGTCAGTGTTACTCCTTCCAATGAACATGACCAATGGCATGTGAAATTTGTTTCCTTTAGCCAAATTATGATTGGAATGGAGATTTATAGTACAAAATTATGTTTGCATTCTTGACTTGGAAAATAAAAGACTCTTCTCAGATTCGAAATACCTTTTGGGAACTACTGTCAATCATGTTCAAACTCGGAGACACATTAGCATTGAGGATTTCTTTTTGGTTGGAAGTAAGTGGATCTGGGGCATGATGAGATCTGTGTGAAAACATCAAATGCACCCAAATCAGAACTGGCAATGTGGGCTAATGGCAGCTTTCCCAGCTGCTGCCTATGCCAAAGTTGTCATTATTTTACTGAGATTACTTAAAAGCAAATAGCAGTAACAGCTGTATGGAAGAAAATGGAAATGAAAAGAGATTGCATTTACATTCTAATTTTTTATGTGTTACAAAGTGGTTTCCTTGAAGAAAAAAAACTCTGCTCTGTACTATAAAGATTGCATCAACGACAGCATTTAATCACAAATTAGAGTCAAAGGAGAAGCTATTAAGATCATCTGATAATGTGCTTCGTGTACCAGGAACACAACTCTTTAGTTTAATGACTCTTTAGTTAAATAAGTGACAGACTGGAACAAATCCCAAGCCTGATTAGCAACATTCTTTATATGGTAACACCAAAATAAATGAAAACCAGTTATATTGTTTCCAGAGGAAAAAAGTTAATATTTCCAAGCCATCAAGAGAGATTCTTGAGTGTTTTGCTGGATCAGAGTCTGATAAATAAAAAGGGATGAGAATCAGATGCAACCAAAGCATCTTTATCTGTTTTTCTGCTGCAATTAAACTATATCATTTATTACTATGAGTAGTACAGCACATACAGAATCGGACACAAACGTCATGTAACTTTAAGATGAAATACTTGTTTTAACTTAGAAAACCATTTTGAAGAGCTTATGAACTCGTTCAATCACAAGTGTTTTTAATAAAAGTGAAAATCCTACCCAACTCTGAGAGTTCCTAGTTCTTATATGAGAGTAATTGGCCTACTAGGTGGGATTTTCATCCATATTAAAGACCCTTGAGACTAATGAAGATCCGCTCTAGTAGGTGAATTTCTCTGTACTGAAGGCACTTTTGACAAACTGAACATTTGAGAGGTTTCCCTAAAATATCTTTTGCGCTTGTGATTTTGAAAGTATAATGGTATGCAGAATTTTCTAACTCTGGGTGTGCTTGGAGAGGCACCTACATTTGGGCTTCAATCTTATATATACCTACCTGTGAGTAAGTTCTGTTGAACTCAATGGGACTAACAGCCCAGTCCTAGCCTTCCTGGTGCCCCAAGGAACAGCAGTGCAAAAATGGTGACTGCTGTGGGTGCCGGGAAGCCACCAGAGGACTCCTTGATGAAAGCCCCAGGCCCCGCAATAGCGCTTCTCATGTCGAGCAGCCCAATCCTGAGCTGCCCGGGGGCGCCCAGGCTTGGCAGCACTGAGAATGGCTGCCGCCAGCTCCCGCACACCCTGGGCTACCATGGGAGGCACCTCGGGAGAAGGGGACTTTTGTCCCCTTCTCCTGGGTAAAGTAAGCAGCCTCACAATGGTGCTCCACGAGCGCCTTGGATCCTGCAGAGAGGAACTCCACCAACCCACCTCCCTCCCTCCCTCCCCCCGGCACGCTTCCAGCCAGCCCCCCTCCCTGCATCATGCCTCCGCGTCACACCTCCCCCCACCCGCCTCCGCCAGTCTCCCCCTCCCTGGAATGCCTCCTCCCAGCCCCCAGCCCTGCCCCTGCCTACCATGCCACTGCTCGGTGGTCCAGGAGACCGCCGAGCCGCAGAAGGTGGGCAACCGCCCTGCGCTAGCCCAGCACCAACTGGAACTGGGCTAGCACAGGCGGGAGCCCAGCGGAGAGGCTCATAAACGTGCCTTACGGCATGTCTACAACAGTGCTTGGTGGCACAAAGCTCTATTTTGCCAATGCAGACTTGAGAACCTCGGGCTTTGTCATTGATATATAACTTTTTCCATTAAAAAGTATTCATGTCTATTCAACAGAACTCCTACCTATTTATTAGGTTTTTTTCCCCAGTTTACATTTTCAGGTAGTTTTCACTTTCTTTCTCTGTCTACCCCATTTATATCCTACCCTTTCTCCAAATGCCTGAGAGTGGTATATATGGAGGGGGGTGTTACTCAACTATGTTATGGTGAGAAAGAAATGCTGCAAAGCTGGCCAAATTTATCAGTGCTCCCAATAGCCCTGGTGACTGGCAGATGTCATAATTTACTCAGAATTTCCTTATTGAAGGTAAGAATCTTTTCCTTCACTCTGTCTGACTTCAAAATAGTGCCATCATTATGTAGCTTCATTGTGAAGCCAAACAGTGTGGTGTTGCAAACTCCCTTATTCTCATTGGGTCACTATACATGTATCCCGTTAACACAGTATTCATGCCAGAAGAGCATGAAGGCCAGGCATGCTTAGAAAGCCATTTCCTCTTTTACTCTCTTCTTTCTCCCTCCTCCTCCTATGCCTTTTGGGTATATGTACTAGTTAGCTTCACTCTTCCTTCCATTAACTCCCCGCCCCAACTGGCCACAGCTCCATATCTGTGGCATAGCTCACCATTCTTACTTACCTCTCAGTGTTCAGCCACAGAGGCTTCCTAACCCTGAATCTTTTTCTTCAGATTTTACCCTTGCCTCCTGGGTAGATTGTTTTCTTTTTAATCATGCTAGACCTACACACACTGTTGCTTCTTCACTGAACCTCTTTAAGATAATGGATGGTGCATTTTATTCCCCCAGAATGCTTGCTATCTCCCCCCTCCCTTCTCTAGTGATTGGCCCCAGTCCCTTGCACTGCAAAGCCAGTTCTATTGCCTCTACTTGAACAATTGCAATGCAGAATGACTTCAAGTGCCTCCACTCTTTTGGTCTCCCGAATATTGTAAGTAATTCCTCAGTAAACTGACATTGTTTTGTTTCAGTTACTCCTGGCTCCTGCCACTTATCCCTCAATTGCCAGTGCACAAGTTGGGTGTGCCCCAAGCTGATGGTCAAAAATCCTTTTACCAGAGTCAGAGTCAAGTATGTACCCTGTCTCTGGAGATCACAGAAGAAAAGGAAGTCCATCCTGCCATCACTCTAGGGGACTTCTGGGTGAAAATTATTTATTTATTTTATTTTTTCACATTTTAATACAGCCCTTCTTCCAAAGAGCTCAGGGTGGTTTACACAGCTGCTCCCCTCCTTTTGTACTCACAACAACCCTGTGAGGTAGGTGAGGCTGAGAGAAAGTGACTGGCCTAAGGTCACCCAGGAAGCTTCATGGCTGAGGGGGGATTCAAACTTGAATCTTCCAGGTCTAAGCCCACCTCCCAAACCACTACACCACCCTGGCTCTCCCACTACACCACCCGGTCATAGTGAGTATGATGTGTCACCATGGAAAATAATGACAGTCGTGAACTGCCAGAAGCACTGCTTTTGGCAAAACAAGTGCCATTGTGGAAAAGAAAGTGGAAATGGAAAAAACTGAGTTGGGATTTTTCATTTTGGCCTTTGCCCCCCCCTCCAATTTTGAGCCAAACTTTCTTTACAGAAAACCTTTTCACTCAATCTTAGTTTGAATCCAGTTCTCCCCACAAGAGAAAGAATGGATCTTTCACATTGAAAATGGAAAATTGTGGATGTTGTGGGACTAGAATCAAATCCTTGGGTCAGCTACGTCATCATAAAGTTTCACAGAATTGGGCATGAGGTAGTCTAAACAAACATACTTCTGGTGGATCTTTCCTCACATCCATTTGTATCTTCCAAGTAAAAGTGCTAGGCCAGCTTCATAGCAGAATTGCTGAAGAAATATAAATCTTGGAACAGGTTCCCATTTGCATTAGCTGCAGAAAGCCATAGAATGCGCAATGATACTATTGTCATAGTGAGTATGGTGTGTTGCCATGGAGCTCTACAGAAACCTTGTTATTCCTTTCCACTTGTTTCTTTCAAAGCTGCGCTGTGTTTACATTATATCAAATCAGAAAATTTCCATGTTTTGTTACAAAGGCAGACTAATTATATACAGGCTTATCTCATTACTTGCAGATAGCTTGACTTATCTCTTACCATAATTATCTGATTTCAATGATAATGCCACTATCTACTATATACTTAGGCAATGGATGGCATGGAAACAAAAATGCAGCTTTTACAAGCTGCCCGTGAAAGGAATTCACATTTTTGCCCTCCCTATAGAATTCTAGCTTGACATTTCGGTGCCTTTTCTTCAGGGAAGAAAAATGATGAGTTGCACTGGTTAGAAGAAACACAAGAGAGGACCTCAACAGGTGCTAGGAAACCGTTCGTTCTGAATAAGAAATGTGATCTAGGCCAATGTGTTTCACATTAAAGTGCTTCTGGAGGCCCATGGGCTCCATTCATTCATTTCTGTCACCAGAAAATGTTCCTTTGCTGTCTCCTCGATTGTTTCTTTAAAAAAGTTATTGTTTTTGCTCTCGGCACAGTACATTCTCACAAGACTGTAGCTGCCTGTGTGTGGCCTGATCCTCATATGATTCCATAGTAGACTATGTGTTCATATCCTACTCCCACATTGGGAATACGTGGGTATATTCATAGCCTACTCCCATGTTGGGAGGCCCCTATTCACATCCGTGACTGAGGAGAATTTTCCAGCTTATCTGGGTTCAAGTTAATTGAGGTCTGAGAAGGAGAGTCAATTAGAAGATGTGCCCTCATTGCTTGTTCCCAATCATGATCTGGCATGCTGCACTCACTGCTTGCTAAAGGGAAAGGGATGGAATATGCAAGAAAATTACAGTGTATTTTTTTTTAAACTGGACCCATTTAAAGTTTTCTTTTTCTTTCTTTCTTTCTTTCTTTCTTTCTTTCTTTCTTTCTTTCTTTCTTTAAATAAATAAATAAATAAATAAATAAATAAATAAATAATGTAATCATACAGGTCTTCTAAAGGAACGAAAACATCATGTTTTGGTCCAAAAGGTCCCATCCTTTTTTAAAAAAATTGCATATTTAAAAAACAATCAAATCGATTAAAATATTAAACCAGTAAAGCAGTTAAATTGACCTGAAAAGTGGATCAACCTCAAAACTGAGGTAAAACCAGAAGCTTTACCTGAGGGAAAATTATTCTGAGGATGACCATAATACAGGACAGGTTCATATGGTAGAAGGGTGTTGCTTGGGAAGATGAGCCCCAAACCGTTCTAGTCTTTAAACAGGAAGATCCACCACTATGAATTGTGCTCTGAGAGCATCCCCAAACTGAAAAGTTGATCCTTTAGGAGGAGACCACCTCAGTTAAAGAAGACTGGACAGCAGCTCTCCAGTCAGATAGGCTAAGCACCCACAGTACATTCATTGCCCCCAGACTGAGCTTCCATTTGTTTGTTCTCATCCAATCTATTACTGTTTCTGGACTTCAGTTCATTACCTTCAGAGTGTTACCAAATTTCCCTCCTCCAACCATCAAATAACATTTCCTAAACATTTCCTCCCATTGATGAAACAGCATCTTTTCATCCTGAATTATTAACCACCAATTTGCCAAATACATGACTGGCTGACCCATAGCAATAACAACATCAGTCTGATCAGTCTGATTCAGATGTGTGGGCTTTACAAGGAAGTTAGACCATGGGAGAATAACGGGGAAAATTCATTCAGTCATTCATTCACCTTTATTGGCATATGCAGGGAAGATTCCTTTTAACAATAGTTTTACAAATATAGAGTGTAATTCTCAGGCATTTTTTTTCAGACTAGGAAGCAAAAGCATCTGAAGCTCTAAACTGACGCCTTAATCACTGCTTGAAATGCAAAAGATCAAAAGGGATTTTCCATGTGAGGGCCAGACTACATAAAGCATTATTTCTGCTGACCACCTGAAAGCCTGTTATTCTTTAAAGATTAACATGGAAAACTAAATTCTAAGAAAATAGAGTCTGTTGATAGATAATGTACCAGCTGTCACCTTGAAGAGTTTTATGTGCTTATAGAAAAAGATGGCTTTGGCTCATGGCAGCCTTTGACCAGATTACGACTGATCAGCTTTGATGTTTATGTCTAAATAGATTTTGAGGAACATGTCATAAACTATCTCAATAGCTAGGAAAGCTCCGGAACAACATTTATAATAAATCTGCCCCCCAATCTCATTTCCATTTTCTGTCACTGATGAATAGACACTTCACATTAAGGAAAATCTCCTTACATTAATGGAAACAGTATAAGGGGAGAAAATGAAAGAAGAGCTCAGTCAGGCAACAGACAGCATTACTTGGGAGGGGAAAGAAAGAATTTTATCATGCAATTTTGAAATTGCATGAGGCCTAGCCCTCTGGGGGTTCCTCAGCCTTCCTAATGCCTTTTAAAGGCACATATAAGTCACTTCCGATTTTGACAAATTTTTTTCCTTTAAAATGTCATTCTTAGGCCCACAGAGGCTGTGGATGGATGCACTCTGCCTCTGCGGGGCTCAGAATATCCTCCAGAGGTGAGAAGAGCCCAGCTCCTCTTGCCTCCAGAGCAGGTACGGGGGGTGTGGGGGTCCCTGTGGATCCGATTCATGGTTAACTGAAAGCGTGGATATGGGATCTGCCCCCTGTATAAGAATAGTAAGTGAGAATCTAATTCTCATTTCTTTGAGGTGAGAATCTATGGAAATGTTTGAAAATATGTACCACAATTTTTTTAGACCAGAGTTAACATGCAAAAGGAATTACAATACATTTGTTAAAACTAAACCTGAGCCAAAACAAGTCTAGTTTTTAGTTTTATTTTCAGTTTTGTTATAGTAAAAAAGAAAAAAAGAAAAAAGTGTGCTTTTTCAGGGTGCTTTTCAGGGTGCTTTTGATTGTACCCTTCAACATGAAAATCAATCCCCATGAAAATTAACATCAGCTCTAGTTAAAACTTTACTTTCCTCATTTAGTTCTGATCCTTAGTGAACAGAATGCTTTGTTGCATATGTCTCTTAAACAGAAACATCATTTTATTCTAAGCTCCTTTTTTATTCCAAAACATCCACTTTAAAAGCTCATTGTGGCACATACATATAAGAAAAAGACTTCCTGATTCACAGCATTTTTTGCTTTCTCTGTGCTCATCAGGTTTACATGAAAGCCTCTTCTCTAAAGGTTAGACTATCAAATAGTACATCTAAGGTAAGAAAAGTGATTTCTGATCTCCTGGGAGTTGTGCTATAAATGCATTTACAGTGGATGCATTAGCCAGTTCAATGGAGGACACTCATACGACAAGCTGGTGAATGATGTCAGATATAAGACAAGCATTATAATGGCATAGGTTGGATCTGTCTACATGACATGTCTATCCTACTGTGGTTTCTAAGAGTTTTCATTTCTTTGTATAGAACAAATGCAACTGAAGAGTTAGGTTTGAATTTGTTTATGGTAACTCAGGGAGAGAAGGCATTGCTTGGAGAAACTATTGCTCAGCTTTTAATCTAGAAGAGGACACCATGGCACCATTCACTCCTACCCATAGCAGCATGGGTGCTGTTCCTCTGTGGTGCAGTCCTACACCATTACTGAATGTGTCTGTACAGGAATTTTATGGATACTGTAGAGTTGAAGGCATGAGCATTTTCTTAGAAGTATTTTCATACTTGTTTAAAAATGCATTAATGTCAATAGGAAAGTTTAGGAAGGAGGGGCCCAAAACCAGGCATCTTGCCCTGGTCCCAATGCTGTCTCTATTGTCTTATCATTGAAGTCAGATCAGTGATTTTTAACCTTTTTTATCTCAGGGCACACTGGCAAGGCACTAAAATGGTTAAGGCACTCCATCAGTTTTTTGACAAGGCATACTGTGCTGACAATGGGGGACTCACATCTCCCAATGGCCCTCCTAATAAATGACCCTCTCCCAAATCCCCACAGCACACCTGGTGACCAGTTGCAGCACACCAATGTCGTTGAAAATGGCTGGGTTAGACAGAGCAGGTGGAAGAAAGAGGTGGGGGGAGAAGCCCTACCTCTGATCAAACAAGATGACTTGAAGGGATAAGTAAAAGAGCACCACTAACTTAGCAAGGTGGTGAACAGGAAGAGGGTGGAAAATCAAGGAAGGGAGAAGATCAGGTAAATGCCTTCTTCAAATTAGAGTTGGTCAGAATAATTTCTTTTGATGCTGGACACTACAGGAACACTTTGGTTGGTCAAAATAAAAAGAAAATTAATGCACTTATTAGGCTATAAAACTATTATTTTGCAGTGATGTAGCTGTTTGGGGAGTTGTGTGTGAGTGCTCTTTATGAAGTAAAAAACATATGTGTAAATGTACTACCACATTGACTTAAAGCTACATAGTACTTGCAAAATAACCATTTGTATTACTCATGATCATGTTTTCAAAGGCAATATCGTCATCTGATACTACAGTAATTCAGTAATTACAGGTTCTTAACAGTGTACATTGGATTGACACGAACCTTAACAGCTGACATTTCATGCCAATGATCCATGGACCAAGGACAGTTTTAAATCCAAGCTAATGTGATATTTGCCTTGGCTGTCTCGGAGTTTGTCAATAATGTCTGCGTCTGTCCATAAATACATAGATACAGAGCAGACAAAGAGATGTCTAACATAGCAACCACTTAATCGGTGGAAATCGATGCAGATTTCAAAGCTCATGGGATAATCCAGCAATCAGAAGAAAAGTGGGTGTTGTTGGGGAAGAGGGTTGCATTTTTTTAAAAAAAATCTCATTTTTTCTGTAGCCTAAAAGCCCCAATCCAGGACACAGTTCCACTGTGGCAGCAAAGCAACTGCTATTTGGGGGCCCTGAAACTACTGTAATGGTCAGTTTCCAAGGCTGAGATGAGACTATTCTCACAGTTTTACTTTTACATTGTATATTTAAACCCTATTTTTCTCTGGATTTTTCAGTGAAACTCTCCCTAAAAACTATCATAAATTTTAAGGATGCCATGGAATTTTCAAAAATAGTCTAAGGACATTCTCAAGGAGCTCTATAGAACTGTGCAGTTCCTGCCTGATCCCTCAAAGTCATGACTGGCCCCAGAGGTGTAACTAGGGGGGAGCTTGAGGGGCACCTGCTCTGCTCAATCCAGTTCTCTTGGATTGAGAACTGGTTGGAGGCCAGGAAGCAGAGAGTGGGTGTCAATGGGCAATTTTCACAATGGAGAGAGGTGAAAAGCGGTGTGCCCCAAGGATCTGTCCTGGGACCGGTGCTTTTCAACCATAAATGACCTGGAGACAGGGTTGAGCAGTGAAGTGGCTAAGTTTGCAGACGACACCAAACTTTTCCGAGTGGTAAAGACCAGAAGTGATTGTGAGGAGCTCCAGAAGGATCTCTCCAGACTGGCAGAATGGGCAGCAAAATGGCAGATGCGCTTCAATGTCAGTAAGTGTAAAGTCATGCACATTGGGGCAAAAAATCAAAACTTTAGATATAGGCTGATGGGTTCTGAGCTGTCTGTGACAGATCAGGAGAGAGATCTTGGGGTGGTGGTGGACAGGTCGATGAAAGTGTCGACCCAATGTGCGGCAGCAGTGAAGAAGGCCAATTCTATGCTTGGGATCATTAGGAAGGGTATTGAGAACAAAACGGCTAGTATTATAATGCTGTTGTACAAATCTACGGTAAGGCCACACCTGGAGTATTGTGTCCAGTTCTGGTCGCCGCATCTCAAAAAAGACATAGTGGAAATGGAAAAGGTGCAAAAGAGAGCGACTAAGATGATTACGGGGCTGGGGTACCTTCCTTATGAGGAAAGGCTACGGTGTTTGGGCCTCTTCAGCCTAGAAAAGAGACGCCTGAGGGGGGACATGATTGAGACATACAAAATTATGCAGGGAATGGACAGAGTGGATAGGGAGATGCTCTTTACACTCTCACATAATACCAGAACCAGGGGACATCCACTAAAATTGAGTGTTGGGCGGGTTAGGACAGACAAAAGAAAATATTTCTTTACTCAGCGTGTGGTCGGTCTGTGGAACTCCTTGCCACAGGATGTGGTGCTGGCATCTAGCCTGGACGCCTTTAAAAGGGGATTGGACAAGTTTCTGGAGGAAAAATCCATTATGGGGTACAAGCCATGATGTGTATGCGCAGCCTCCTGATTTTAGAAATGGGTTATGTCAGAATGCCAGATGCAAGGGAGGGCACCAGGATGAGGTCTCTTGTTATCTGGTGTGCTCCCTGGGGCATTTGGTGGGCCGCTGTGAGATACAGGAAGCTGGACTAGATGGGCCTATGGCCTGATCCAGTGGGGCTGTTCTTATATTCTTATGACGCTATGCTGGGGGGGGGCGCAACATACAAGGCAGTCACTTCAGGGTTCTTCCTGGAGGAGGAAGCACTGCTGGCTTCATACCCTCCATTCCTTCCACTGTGGAGACTTCCTTTTGGGGTGCCCGGGCACTGGGGCCTCTAGCTATGCCTCTGATTGGCCCCAGTGGCACACCAAGCTGGGGTGGGGGCACTCCATCCCAGGTTCCAGGCCAGAAGTGGTGCTGCATGAGACCCATCCAAGATGATTGCGGGAGAGGCAGCAGCCATGTTTTTGTTTTTATATGAGTGCATCCCCTCCTTTTCTTTTATGATTTAACTTTAGCAATTAAGACCGTGTCATGAATATAAAGCACCAAATACTGTGGTGCTGCTTGGCTGATTATTCAGGCTGGCTTGTTTACTGTCAGCAGAGCCATGGATACATGAAATAAGGAAGAAATTAGGTGTCCCTCTGGTGTGAGGACTAACACGCTGATCCTTCCTTAATTCATAACACAAAGTTAACTCTGAGATCAGAGCTCTAAAACAGATCCAGATGCTCCTATTAAGGTTTTATATATCATTTCATTGGTTTAGTGAATATTACATGTTGAGGGGCAATATTTTTAGCAGTGGCCAAACAAGCCACTGCTGTGCAACAAAAATGCAGTCCCCATTCCGCCAGGTTGCTGTGTGTATTCTTAGCAAATCAGAGAACAGTGCTGTTCTGGGCAGTCATGTCTGTTGCCCAGCATGCCAGAAGTCTGTGCAGCAGGACATTCAGGCAGACATGACTGCCCAGACATCCCTGTCCCCCGATGCGCTAGGGATACATGTGGCAATCTGGCAGAATAGTACAATCTGCTCACCGGGCAGATGGGTTAATACGAACCCTGGGTCTGGCCCCTGGGCCAGGGTTTGGACGACCCTGATCTAGAAGATTAGCTTCTCATAATCAGGCCTACCAAGGGAGGAAAATAAGACTATTGGAACATAGAAACCTGCTTTAAATTACTTCAGATTGCTCCATCCAGCTCAGAGATGGAGCTGCCAAAGACTGATCTAGGAAACATTTGCATGCAGAACTTGATCTTTGGCTGTCCTCCTGTGTCAAAATCTGCATCAGACATGGGCACTTAGTACCCACACATTTCCACACAGCAGCCCTAAGATATTATCCTGGTACTTATTTTTTACTTTCTCCCCCACCACTTAAAGACAATGTGATATCATTCAATGGTTTTTGACATTCCTTCTGGCCCTTCTTAACTTACAAGACTCCCAGCAATAACTAGAATGTGATATCATATCTTATATGGGTGGGTTTAGTACTATGGCATCAGCATATCTTTTGTTAGAAACAGATTTAACTCTCTGATTGAGATTAATATTTATTTTGTTTTCCTGTCATGCCCTTCTGTTTTACCACAGGAGCTCTATGTGCTCTTCATGTTGCACCTGCTAGGGAAGCGGTGGAGCATTTGTATCAATGCTCTTTGGACACTGACTTGCTTCAGATTGGTTGAACAGCACTGTAAAAGGCTGACCTGAACATAAAAATCTATCAAAAAAGTAGTAATCAAAGAAGTAAAACTAAAACAGCAATCCAAGTGTAATTTGCACATCATTAACATGTCTGTTAATAAGAATTGAAATTAGATGCAGAAGGTTCTGTGTTTTGATGAAAATCTGACCTCATAATGAACCTGAAGAGATCCATATTTGCACTGCTCCTATTCAAACATTTGTTTCCCGACTCAAATTGTGTATCCACTCCTGTACTTAAGTCAGAAATGAAATGTCAACCAGAATGGCCATTAAATATGAAAAACACACATTGTGTTAGGTTAAGGGAGTAATGCTTCTAATGAGGCTGACCTCATATACAATATGGTTAGCTTAAACATGGAGCTGCATTGCATCTTCCTTTTATAGTTACATAATTGAATTCTTCTATTTATATTATATTTAATAACTATCAGAGATGGGAACTCAAGACTCGCAGACTCAACTCAAGTTGCAAAAACACATGCTTTTTTTTTACTTGTGTCATGCGCTTCACTGACTCTGGCATTGACTCATGACTCAGGGTTTTTACCTAAAAAGAGTCATGACTCAAATTTGACTCAAGTCATGACTCTCTCGTGTGGGTGTGTGTCTGCATTGCACTTGCTTGTTTACTTACTTTTTTTACCACTTTTTTTTTTGCTCAAGGACTTGACTTGTCTCTTGAAATGACCTGAGACTCGAGTCAAAAATGATTCAAAATTTTCCATGAGTCAAGTTGTGATGGTGTATGATATGACTCGTGACTCAACTTGAATCGCAGGGTCACTTACTCAACTTAACTTGAAACTCAGTGCTGTGACTCCGGCACATTCCTGCTATATATACCTATCCAAACTTTCATTGACTATATTGGAACTTAGTTCTAAGTAGACATGCATAGGATTGGGCTCTAAGTCTGTCTGTCTGTCTGTCTGTCTGTCTAATTTTAAGCGTTTGCTTTGAACCTCCAAGCTTATTTTGGCTGTTGAATGAAGATCCATGCTATATTTCAAATAAAAATGTTTTTTTTTTTAAATGTGAATGAGCAGGACAATACTGATGAAGTGCAGTTGCGGGCATAAAATGTTCGTATCTTGCCTGCCAGCAATTTTGTGCCAGCTTTTAAAAAAAAATCCCTAGAAATAATTTTTGGTTTCACTGTTAATGTCCTAACTGTCTGGGTGGAACATATTATTGTTACTGATAGGCCATATAGCTATGCTATATTGCTGGGGTAAACGGCTTACAGTGGCTCCATTTTTTGTCCCTCTAGGCTGGTACATCTGTAGAAAACAATGCAAGGGTTATAGGGGTGAAAATATTGCTGACCTGAGCCTGAAAGTGAATACTTTGAAATGCTGGCCTGGAAAACCTCAAGGTCTGTTTAAAGAAAGGAAAAAGGGTTTTTCTGTCAATGGTGGGTGTTTTTAACCTTTTACTCACAATTCTGAAATTACACTGGTCTCATCAAGGTGGAAAATGTTAAAAATCAAATCAAAATTACCTGATTCAAATTAACATGCTATTTGTTTGAAGATTCTGACATCTCATCATTTTTAGACAGGCAGTTTCTCTTGAACAAATAAAAATAGTTTTTAAAAATGGATTACTGTATTTATTTAGCTATTTTATTAAAAAGGTTTACAGCCCAATCCTAAAGGCGATACTGCCGCCGGGTGCATCAGTGCCAAAGTGGCTACCGCTGCATACTGTGGCTCCATGGTAGCCGCTGGAGGTCTCTTTGGGGAAAGCCCCAAGTCCCACAACTGCTCAAGTTTGCACCAACTATTTTGTTGGCTCAGACTTGAGAGCCTCCGTGTCAGGCCTTCTGACCTGATATGGATTTCAGGATCCAGCAGAACAGAGCTTCACCAGTCCCACCACTTCTGGCCCCAGTTCCTCCCCCACCCCGCCCTCCCCCCACCCCAATACTACTTACTGCCAGCCAGTGCTCCAAGAGCACTAGCTGACACTCAGTACCAACTGTTGCTGGCTCAGTGCCAGCGGCCCCTCTTCTCCAGGTGCCACAGATGTGCCTTATGGCACGTTTGTAACACCCAGCGCCAGTGGTATGCTCATACTGCCAGAACTAAAGAAGTCAGGATTGGGCTCTTATATTCCTCCCTTCTACCTCTATAGGCATTCAGGGCAGCTAACAACAAAAACCTTAACAAAATCAATTGAAATATATTATCATGAGAATCAATACTGACCAACAAACAAACAAAATCCAGGAAATGAGCACAACCAGCAGAACATAACTGGTAGGAACTCCATCCTGTCATTCTTATACTAGGCAGAAAGTCTAATGATACGACGTCTTTTCATCATCCTATGGAAGATTGTAACAAAAACAGCCCAAACCTAACTAACTCCCTATGTGGCAATGCAACAGTGCTAGCATGGTGCCAAAGTATCCTGCAGGGAGGTTTTGGCCTTCAAAGGCCTCCATAGGGTACGGGAACATTTGTTCCCTTGCCCCAGGGTAAGCCCATGCTGCGACCCCTGGTCTACTTGGACTTGTACCAGCTCTATAGCTGGCACAAGTCTATATGGACCTGGGCTGGGGGATCATAACTGGGAAAGAGGTTAGGATTTGGTGGATGCCACTGTTGCTGTATCTGCATCCTTCCTAACCACCCTCCTCCCTGTCTTTGTCACTGTCCCATTCTTCCACCCACCCGCCCAGTTCTACCCACCTTCCACCTCCCACCCCTGCGCACACTTACTTGTCTGTTGGTGCAAGGATCCAGCTGCTTGCGGTGGTGGCCAGGCCGTGTTCTCTGGCATGTTGCCTTTTGTGACAGCCAGAAAGTTCCTTGCATTGTTCCAGTAGTGTATGGTGCCACTAGGATTGGGCTGAAAGTTAGGCAAGCCAGACAGACTGGAGATAGATCTGCAGATGCCCTCAATAATGTGCACCAGCACTATATTGCTACCCCTTAGTGCTCACAGAAAGCAAGAACATTCTCCGAAGGGTTTGAATGATTTGAGGGTGCTCCAAATATTATCTTTACCAGTGACTCTTCTGGGTTGCCATGATGACCAAGTGGATGATTTACAAGTAGAAAATATTTGGAGAGATGGAGGGACACTTATGTGGTAGGCTGAATCATTGTTTTCTTAGCACAGTAAATTATAGATATGCATACTTTATTACTTTTGGATTTGCAGTGGAACATTATCATATAAAATCAGACTTCTGGATGTATTTGCACATATTTCTGTCACATCTGACAGTTAGGTTGCACAAGCTGGAAAGCTGAATGCCTGGAAGTATATGGAAATGGTAGGTGAAAAATCTTTGATGAATTATCCTAAATTCAAAATATTGTGTTGATAATATTACTGAAAATGACACCAAGTGTACAAAATTCTACCCTTGAATTTGCACTAATGATGCTTAGTCCCAAGTACAACCTATACAGGCGTTGTAGGAAAAATTGTATTTCACCAGTGTGAAGAGCTCTTTTTCTTATAAATATAACTTTTGCTTTGTGACAGCCAAACCTAAACAGTGTGTGTTGGCTCACTGCTGGCGCACACTGTTGCAAACATGCAGGAAAGCACATTTGCGAGCCCTCAGTGCTGGCCCAGTGCTGGAGCTAGCCCAGTGTCAGCTGGCACTGGGCTAGTACTGGTGGAATGCTGCTCCGCAGCTTGGTGGTTGCCTGAACCCTAGGGTAGCAGAGAGGTAGGTGGGGTTATGGGGGAGGGTGGGGAGAGGGCAGGGAAGAGGCATTCCAGGAAGGGAGCGGGACGGGAGGAGGGTGGGACCGATGGAGCTCAGCTTCACTGGTTCCTGAGTTGTGTCAGGGTCTGTGACCCAACATTGAGCCCTCTGATTCCGCCGCTGCCTTCAGAGCTGCCGTAGAATTGAGTAGCCTCTTTAGTTTAGTCTAGTTTTGGAGATATAGTATAGCCTCTTTAGTGAATGGTTGAAGCAGCATCCTCATGAGGAAACCTACACCATGGCTTCCTCATGAGGAAGCTGCTTGAACCATTCACTAATGAGGCTATATCTCCAAAATTAGACATGATAGGGCAAAACAGATGCCATTTTTGGAATCGGCACCCCAAATTCATATCAAACCACCACAAAGTTTGGGAAAAACTTTTCTGACCCTCAATTTTGTAGGCCTGTGCTATTATTGTATCCTTGCAACTCATTGTAAACCAACTTCAAGATCATTCAGTTCAAAGCTCAGAGCTTGCATATAAACCTAAACAAACAAATATTTCTGCTCAGCTTCTTGGGAAAAAAGAAATCCCATGTATAAATCTGTAACAGTGAAATCTGCTGTACCTACCAAATCTATCAACAAGCCATTTCACCAAGGATCTGCAGCTCGATTAGTATCCAGTTCCTGCAAGAAAATAGAGATGCTTGCTTTTCTTTGTTCTTAAGTGAACTGATAGATGAAATTGTATCAGTAGTCTTCTTCCGTAGCATCCATCAATTCTGTTACTTCTGTCAACCATTAAGGTCAGAGGGCCAAACTACACTTTGTGGAAAGCACGTAGTCCTTGTCAACCCACATTTCCTGCCACTGTATTCTGGTGAAGTCCAATTGAAATAAGACATGTGATACAGTTGCAAACCTGCCATTAGGTTTGATGGGGCAAAAGCCCCACTAGGACCTGCTGAAGCCTTTCTGAGGCTCCCAATGGGGATGGAAACTGTGCTTCTGGTTTTCCGGAAGCATAGTTTAAAGCGTTGGGGAACCTTAGAGAGGCTTCCCCAGCATGGGCGGAGGTTGCGCTAGGCTCCATGAGCCTCAGGTGAGTGGGGGGGGGCGGCTTTTTATGCGGGGAGGAGCAACAGCCCACAGTGGGTGCCATTGTGGAACTTTGCCCCAGGCGTGGGGCTGGGGAGGTCCGCTGCTGATGTGATGCCATCATATTCCAAATTCTCCTGACCTTCTACAGTTAAATGGAACGGAGTAGGGAAACTGAATTTAATAACCTCATAGTACATGTTTCCCTATTTATACATACTTAATCCATTCCTGTAAACAGCCTTTATCGTGAAAATCTGAATGAGTACATATATATTGGCAACCTTCAGTCTCGAAAGACTATGGTATCGCGCTCTGAAAGGTGGTTCTGGCACAGCGTCTAGTGTGGCTGAAAAGGCCAATCCGGGAGTGAGAATGAGTACAATTATTATGTTAATTTCAATGGCAAAAAAATTCTAACCCATTCCAAAGCTCTTTGGCTGGTGCAAGTCTGAGGAGACAATGGGGTGTGCTAGCTGCTGTTGGTGGGAATAGCAGGTGCACCACATGCCACTGCCTCCCACCTCCATCATGCTCTATCTCTCCCACCCCATTCTGCCCCTGCTGACCTACCAGAGTCAGTGGGTTCTCCTGTCCCCACTGTTGTCCACTGGGCCTCTGTGGCCTGTCTGGCTGTGAGCCAGTAATGTGTGGCTCTATGCATTTCTGGAAGGCCATTTACGATGGCCATAACGCCAGAATGCTAGTTCTGGCAGAGATGACGGAGGATAGGATTGGACCATAAGGAAATTGCAACAAGACATGGACATTGGCACTAGCTATGTATCCCCTTGCAGTACCACCTCTACCATGAAGCAAGATTTAGTAGATCACGGGCCCACTGCCAATCCCACCCCCTTCTGGGACCTGATCTGCCCACCTACCCTCACACCCACCTGTCCTGTTTCCTCTTACCTCTTGTGTCTTCACAAGAACCCTGTGATATAGCAGCGTGAGCAGGGCCATGAGCTGTGGGGCAAGTCAGCGAGATGAGGCTGTGCAGGATTAGGACAAGAACGCAGTTTTGATAAGGCAGTATCATCATTGGACTGGATCCAAGCCCTCTCTTGCACAAGTTTTGAAAGGTTGCCACCACTCCCTAAATGACAACCCACTGGGGTCACAACCCACAGATTGAAGAACACTGACTTACACAATAGTTTTCTAATTGCATTACAGTTCTAGAACAACCTTGCTTTGTGATTTATGCTGGACCTGAAATGTCAGCTGGTTCTGCATCGCAATTGCTCACCAAAGGTCTCAATCATTTTTATAGCTATTTAACATTCGGATTTGATGATGCTTTTGTACAAAACAGAAAGCCATCGGAAAAAGATAAACTATCCTATTGTTGAACTGTCATCCTTAAATTAATTATTGTACAATCTGTGACAGGATAATGGATTAATTTTGTGCCATTTTCAGCACTCGCTGCAGTTGTTGTCAATGAAACGAGAGCGAGAATGCATCAGACATTTTAAAAAAGTGTGATATCTCTTGTCTGAAGGGAGGGGGGGAAGTCTGTGACAAGTGCTGATGACAGCCTCAAATGTCGCTCTAAAAATACTTTTAAGAGAAGAAAATAATAGACCATTTTTTCATTTGTATGGAAAATACCACAAAACATTCGGGAGCCCAATCCTAGTGGGGATGTCTGTGCCACATGGTGGCACTGAAACAGCTACTGCTGTATCCCGCGGTGCCAAGGAGGCAGCTGGAGTTCTATTTAAGTGTTCCTTTGTCCCTTGTTGAGCTCTGGGAGCGTCTATGGATCTACTCAGACCGGAACCAGCTAAGTTCAATCTCTGGATCAGTTTCAAGGTGACCTGTGTAGAGCTTTCAGGCACGTGAGAGGGGATGGAATCCAGTGGGAGCTGCCTTTGATGTCCCTGCCCCCATCCCTATGCATACTTACAGGCCCAATGTAAGACCCAGAGCACAACTTTATGTGGTAAAGAGAATGGCAGCTGCCAGTATAGGCACCAAGAATCACTTTGAGTTGCCACCACAAGGTTAAGCCTCCCTCAAATACTTGGGGGAGGGGGCTTACCTTGTTGGCAGCAGCCCAGAGCATTTTGCAGCATCCGTGCAGGCAGTTGTCATTTTCTTTTTACCAATAATGCATTGCTACTGCTCCCATTGGTGTGTGACTAGGATGCAGCAACAGGGAGGTGTGTTGCGTTAATGGTAAGCAAAAAAAGAAAAGAAAAAATGGCAATAGCCAGCAGGAATGCAAGGATTTGAGTCACTGCAGTGTCCACTGCTAAGTCAACCCCCTGCTTGGGATTGTGGAGGCCAATTTTGCCACTTGGCTGTGGGCGCCTTCCAATCTGGAGCCAGCCATGCATACTTACAACAGAGTGAGCCTCACTGAAATCAGTGGGACTAATTTCTGAGCAAACATACATAAGATTCCTCTGTGTGTGTGTGTGTGTGTGTGTGTGTGTGTGTGTGTGTGTGTGTGTGTGTGTGTGTGTGTGTGTGTGTGTGCGTGCACGCTCACGTGTAGATTAGCATGAGAGCCAGGGTGGTGTAGTGGTTTGGGAGGTGGACTTAGACCTGGAAGATCCAGGTTCAAATCCCCTCTCAGCCATGAAGCTTCCTGGATGACCTTAGGGCAGTCACTTTCTCTCAGCCTCACCTACCTCACAGGGTTGTTGTGAGGACAAAAGGAGGGGAGTGCTGTGCATACTGCCCTGAGCTCTGTGGAGGAAGGGTGGTATAAAAATGTGAATAAATAAATACCTGTGCTTCACTATAGCATTTAACTACTTAAAATCTATTTTGACTCCAATAAACTTTCCTTTGATTGCAATGAACAACTGAAATTTTGCACAACTACCCCGTCAGGCAACACCCTGTAATAATTGAAAGTTATTATTCCATTGAATTTTTTTGTTTAAGAAATTGTCAGGGTTCCCCTCCTCCCATGAGCCCCCAACTTACCCAGGGAGAAGGCTTCTGGACCAGAGCAGAGGCAGCAGCCTTCCCAGCCCTCTCAGGAACAACCCTGGCAGCTCCAGGTGAAAGGAAGTGGGTGGGAAACAGAGAGAGGAAGGGGAGGAGTTGTGGTAAGCCCAGGGGAGAGCAGGCCCTGAGACAGGCCCTTTTTGTACCATCTCTGTGAGGGAAGGGGAGGGGCCAAAGGGGAGGAGTCTGCCCTACATAAACCTGGAGGCCAGGGATGACAAGGCAGTTGGGAGTTAGAAGAGCAGGCAGGAGGATCTGCTAGGAGCAGCCCCCGCTCCTGACTAGCAAATGCTGCCAACCCAAAGAAGGGTAACCGGGTGATGCAACCCCCCCTTCTTCAAAGGAACTAGTCTGAGGCCTCCACCAAGGGGTCCCCCTTGGAAAGGCTCCCACAGGGAGGCCTCACAGAAATTATTATTTTTGTATTTTGAATTTGTATTTTGTGCTATGATAGCATAACACCAATGTTTTCAAAGGCATTTGCCAAAGTAAAGGAAAACAAATTAAGCAAAAATAGTATGAATAAAATGAGTTTTAATAAAGTGAAGTGTGTTGATGCGGAAAAATGATGAAGTGAAGTTTGAAATATAAAATTTGACGAAGAAATAACAAAGGGAAGACTGCAGTTAAAAGATATCATGAAAAAAAAACCTACGACCTTCGTTCCCTACTTGAGGACCTCTTTGCAGACCACATTGGTGGTTCTCCCCTCAGGTGCTAGAGGGGTGCTGCTGGGTGAGTTCACTCTGGAGCAGGCTACGTAGAACTGGCCATGTGAGAAGGAGTCCTCCCTCAAGTCTATCCCTGCCACCCTCAGCGACTGCCCCTGAGACTGCACCAAACAACTATAGAGCCAGTGTCAGTCCCTATCTCCTCTCTCACTGGAACACAGGGATAAGCAGAGTAATGCCTACGGTAAGGGAAGCTACACTGTGCTACAGAATTCTCGCACCGGTGCCCCTCCCGAACTCTCGTCTCACTGGAACAAAGTGATAAGCAGAGCAGTGCCTCCGGAGCGAGAAGGGAGACTCAACACACAACTCTTGAGCCAGTGCCCCTTCCTAACTTGCACTGGAACACAGGGGTAAGCAGAACAAGGGCTGGTGATGGCACAAGTCCTCAGGAGAAAGACTTCTCAAAATCTTGGGATTGCAGAGCTTCACACTGAGCCAGAAATTCACTTCGTTTTACTGTAAACACTACAATGACTGTTATTTTTCTGTTATTTTACTGTTACTATCCCTTGCCATGCTGACTTAAAAAGGGTTAAATTAAAAGGGCCAGCCTGGTCTCAGTTGCCATGTGGGCCACAGGCCTCCGTCAGGCAGTAGCACAGAGGGAAAAGCCAGCCAGGCCTAAGTAATAGGAAGGATGCTATAATTCACCCCCAAATTTAGATTTGCCCCTTTAGGGATTGACTAGAGTGAAATCCTAAATTCTATTTTTAAGTATTTGTATTGGTAACCTTTGAAAGCAAAAACCATGCTGATATCTCATCAGGCCTAAGAGTTATTGAGGAATCCATGAAAACATTTAACCCCTTTTCACCCCCTTGGGGGTTGAATTTCTAAAAATTCCTTCTTAGTGGGTTCTTACGTAATGGAAGGAATATACTCCCCAGATTTCATGTTTCTAGGTCCAGGGGTTCAGGCTGAGCATTGATGAGTCAGTCAGATTTAGATAGATAGATAGATAGATAGATAGATAGATAGATAGATAGATAGATAGATAGATAGATAGATTTTCTCTCTCTCTCTCTCTCTCTCTCACACACACACACACACACACACACATCTGGAGGTTTTATAAAAGTAATATGCTATAAAGATACCCTCTTTTTTTCTTAGCCCTTTCTATGGCCATAGCTTAACAGTCTACCACTTTCAGTGCTTTTTTGATGTAATGCGAAATTACCGATAATAAACCTTCCTCACAGCCTCACTCAACTTTATTATCAGAATTAGATTTAAGGGTGAAATTTAAATACTGTGTTATTTTCAGAGGTGATGCGGTCACTTGCCTGGAAGATGAATTCGGATGGGAACCTTTCACTAAAACAGTAAAAAATTTTCCACGTGGGTGGGAGGAAAAGGATTAATAGATAATACCTGCATAATTTTATCTGAGTTTTCATGTAGCAAGAGTTCTTCACTGAATTTTCCTTAAAAGGTATGTATCTTTGGTAGTGATAGGAAAAACGAACATATCTTACAGCTCAATCCAAACCAAATCCCCCCATGTTGATACAGTGGCAACTGCACAGCTTTCATTGCAGCCCAGGGGGAAATTTTGCATGCTGGAGGTCTCCCTGAAGGAGGTCATTCTCTTGCCCTGGGGAAAGCTCCAGCCACCACCATGAGTCTACTTGGACCAGTGCTTGGCACAAGTCCAGGTTGGTCCATGTCAGCAGAGCAGGCTCTGGAAGGATATGGAGTGTGCCAGTGCCAGAAATTCAGCCCTCCTCAGGACCGAACCGCCTACTCCAATCCCTCTAACACGTGCTGCTCCCTGCGCTGACAGGATAGTGTAGACTTCCCACTAGCAGTCTTGGAAACTGTAATGTTACAATGTGTTTTACTGCATGTTTGCAACAGTCTGCACCAGTGCAGAGTGTGCTGTGTTGTCACAGAAGGGGGTCAGATTGTGCCGTTAATTACGATATCATGAATTGTGTCTCTCTGTGTGTAAATTGATTCTCCTTTTCTATGGGGGCAGGATTCAATGAGATAAATGATATAAGATCACCTCCCCCACCCCAAAAAATTTGGGGGGGGGCAATTTTTGGCAGTTTACAATCACTGTACAGTGGTGTGACGTGAATGAACCTTAAATGTGCCACGGGATTTTGGGGGAGGTCCCCCCACCAGCAGCATGTGTGTTTTGTCAATTGCAAAAAAAAAAAAAAAAAAAAAAAAAAAAAGATGGTGTGCTTTGACAATTTTAGCACATTGTCAGTGTGCCATGAGATTAGAAATGCTGAAAATCGTTGGTTTAAAGAACATAAATTGGCTCCATTCAGATATAATGCAAAACCACAATTGATGTATCACAAGCATTATTTGGTACTATATCTGAACTTGCTTGGCCATAAACTTTGATTTGTTTGGGGGCAACACACCAGGATGATTTGAAATTGGTTTGCAAACCAGTTGGTTTATGTTGATTGTAGTCTCATAATTTATCAGTTTAATCCCATCTCCAGCCTTTTAAAATGGAGCAATGATTTGCCAGTAGTCTGTGAATTCATACATTAGGTGGAACCACAATCAGCATAAGTTATAAGACTGAGTCCTGAGCAGGTGGGAAACAGAACAGACAAGCAGCTCTGAAAGCATAGTTTGCCTTTTGTATGTTCAAAAATTCAGTTCATGGTGTAGGTCCTGGATTGTGATTAGTACGAAACCTTATGTTATGTCTGTACCCAGCCACTGCCTCTAAAGTTAGCTTAAAGGAGGCATTTGTCATTGACAATGATGAAGAGTGTAATAAAAAGTAACAGTACATCATCAGTCCCATGTTGGATGTACAGTGAAGTCCAATTTTGGCAATGGAAGGCAAGAATTTTGAAACAAATGTCATTTCATACTTGACAATGGGAAAATCCAATCTGTGCTTATAGTACTCAGTCTCTGGCTACCAGAATTTATAGCCCTATTCAAACTAACATTTACAACAGCAGAACAGAGGCTCCACTCTCACAAATGGCCATATGGCAGTGTGTGCAGTGCACTGCTGGTGGCCATTGTGGAGCAGCTGCCCCACAAACAGCTGCAAAGTCAGCAGCTGGCTGCCACAGCTGGCTGCTCACAGGACCACAGGTAAGCCAGCATAGGGGGCAGATGGTGGAAGGAACAGTTGAGTATCTAGGTGGATTGGGGGAAGGAGGAGATGGATTTGGGAGGCAACAACCTGCACTGGGATCCTATCCACATCCCTTCTCCACTTCCCACTTCCTTAAAAGCATATGCAGAGTAGCCTGTTAAAAGTACAGATCTATCACATTTTCCCAAATGCAGTCACATTCCATGGTAGCATCAAATCTAATATACTAAAAATAAAATATTGAAATGAATGGGAACCCACCTGAAATTGGCTCATGACCCGACCCACAGTTTGGGTCCCTGACCCACAGTTTGAGAAACACTGCCCTAAGCAAACCCTGCATTTTCACCCCTGCAGTGAAATGTGCATCTTACTACTCCTGAAAGTGGAAATTGGGCATCCTGAAAAAAGTCAGAAATTTCTTGTCACTTACAATTGCAGGTGTCTCCATCATAAGAACATAAGAACATAAGAACATAAGAACAGCCCCACTGGATCAGGCCATAGGCCCATCTAGTCCAGCTTCCTGTATCTCACAGCGGCCCACCAAATGCCCCAGGGAGCACACCAGATAACAAGAGACCTCATCCTGGTGCTCTCCCCTACATCTGGCATTCTGACTTAACCCATTCCTAAAATCAGGAGGTTGCGCATACACATCATGGCTTGTACCCCATAATGGATTTTTCCTCCAGAAACTCGTCCAATCCCCTTTTAAAGGCGTCTAGGCTAGACGCCAGCACCACATCCTGTGGCAAGGAGTTCCACAGACCGACCACGCGCTGAGTAAAGAAATATTTTCTTTTGTCTGTCCTAACCCGCCCAACACTCAATTTTAGTGGATGTCCCCTGGTTCTGGTATTATGTGAGAGTGTAAAGAGCATCTCCCTATCCACTCTGTCCATCCCCTGCATAATTTTGTATGTCTCAATCATGTCCCCCCTCAAGCGTCTCTTTTCTAGGCTGAAGAGGCCCAAACGCCGCAGCCTTTCCTCATAAGGAAGGTGCCCCAGCCCCGTAATCATCTTAGTCGCTCTCTTTTGCACCTTTTCCATTTCCACTATGTCTTTTTTGAGATGCGGCGACCAGAACTGGACACAATACTCCAGGTGTGGCCTTACCATAGATTTGTACAACGGCATTATAATACTAACCGTTTTGTTCTCAATACCCTTCCTAATGATCCCAAGCATAGAATTGGCCTTCTTCACTGTTGCCGCACATTGGGTCGACACTTTCATCGACCTGTCCACCACCACCCCAAGATCTCTCTCCTGATCTGTCACAGACAGCTCAGAACCCATCAGCCTATATGTGAAGTTTTGATTTTTTGCCCCAATGTGCATGACTTTGGGGCATCCTGTTTCATAATACCAAAATCACCGTCTTCTTAATACTGTAACCAGTAAAACATAACACATTGTATGAACTTTCCTTTCCTCTTCTGGAACTGGTTAAAAACCTTACCTTTTCTGTATTTCAGGATGAAAGCAAATGGATAGACAATTTCCCCCAAGAAAGTGGGATTTAAGAAGAAATGGAACACCAACTAAGATGTTAGAGTTTGAATAAATCATGGGTGCCATATCAGGCGTAGGAAAATGTATCTCTTTATTACATCACTTTCCTCCTGTTCCCATGCTTCTCTTTCACCTAAGGGGTGATTCTAGGCTAGAAAATAAAATCAGTTTCAGCATCAACAGGGACTATATATACTATAATTCTTCTTTTCTTATCCCCAAAAGAGAGATCGCCTCTGCCGGATGATAGATTTTACAAAATATGTAGTTGGCCTTGGTGCTCGGTCTGCAATGAGGCTTCAGATGAAGATAATTAACTCCACTTCATTCATGCTTCCCTTCAGAGTGACAATATATCTTACCATCTGGTCCAGGATAAGAGAGATTATTCAGCTAATTCCGGGGAGAATTATCCCATAATATATATTTTATATATTCAATTACGACTGTATTCAGACTTTGCAGATTTTGCAGGTCTTGAGTTAAATGTTTTAAATAGTTGCTTTTCACCCATTGTTTAGAACTTTTGTCTGATGTTTGTATGGAAACGCAAAGAAAAAAAAACCCAGAAAATTCAACAATATTATAAAGTGATTAAGGAATCTATAAGTAAACTGATAGCATTTATTTAGGAATATGCAAAAAAATAATACCGTAGACAGTCGCCTATAGGGCGAGAAATTTCTGCCAATAAATCAAGCTTAGACCATCACCTTGCCTTATCTCCAACATCGCTCAGGGGTCAGGGCTTTTCAAGCAACTCTGGAGAAGCAATTCAGAAATAACACAGGCCAACACACATTTTGCTTCTTTAAATGTTACACCAATTCCCTGATATATTTGAAGTGCCGATTCCAAAAATGGCATCCGTTTTGCCCAATCACGTCTAGTTTTGGAGATACGGCATAGCCTCTTTAGTGAATGGTTCAAGCAGCTTCCTCATGAGGCTATACTATATCTCCAAAACTAGATGCGATAGGGCAAAACGGATGCCGTTTTTGGAATCGGCACCCCAAATTCATGGTGATTGATCATTTCCATATTATGTTTCAACGTCTTTACTGTGCTGGTTTTCAATCATTGATTCATACATGAATTGTTGACTAAAAATTAGATATTTGTGGGGCTTTCACAGCCAACAAGCAGCCTCCCTTCCTGCCTTGCTTGCCCTGCAAGGCATTTTGGAGCATTACTTGTCTCTTTCTGCCATGATTTAATTCTTTTTCAAGTACCACTAAAGGTCCTGTCAAGTGCCCCTGGGGGTGCATGTACCCTGGGCTGGAAACCACTGTTCTACTGGTATGTTGTTTATAGTGTACTTACTCTGATAGTGTTTACAAAAAGGTTATGAAGATCAGAATTTAAAAAGTTAAAGAATAAAAATGTATTTTATGATCTTTTACTATATTTTTAATAAATTAGAGGCTGTAAAAAGTTCTTAGGTAACAATCACTGGTAGGTTATTTTTCAGGATATGGCCTCAGGAAAAATCAGACAAAACTAGAATAATAATAATAATAATAATAATAATAATAATAATAATAATAATAAGGTATTTATATACCGCCTTTCTGGTCATCAGATTACTCTGACTTTATTCAAGGCGGTTTACATAGGCAGGCATTTCTAAATCCCTCAAGGGGATTTTTACTATCATAGAGGTTCTCTCTTTCAAGAACCAACAACATTTCAGAATGGATCTTCCTGGTTTGGTCTCACTTCTGGCCTCCAGTTCTCCCACGCAGGCTGACAAGCAGCTCCATCTCTCACATGGAGGGCAGCCTAGACGCTTCCTGCTCACACCAAGAGCAGGTGGAATCACTCAGCTGGGCTTGTCAGCTGCTTCAAGCCATTCTCGCCATTCTCAGCCATTTAGGTTGCTGCTGGTGTCCTCGAACTGGCGACCTTCTGATGTTATGGGGGTGCTACCCTCTAGACCAGACCTCCTGCCCTATAGTCAGACACCCCCCACTAAGTTTACCCCCACCAATTTATCCAAGTTCATAGAAAAGTCCATGATTTTTGCTCAAAAACCTACTCTTGATTTATCTGTGAGATTGACTTATAGACGAATATCTGCAGTGAGTTGAGGGAGTTCGTCAGTCATCAGAGCAGTAGCATAGCTAGAGGGGGTGCAAATGCATTAAGTTTTGCAGGATGCCTCCCTATGGCATGTAAGCAGCCCCCCCCCTTCAGGGCCATTCTGGGCAGGGGGAGCAAAATGCCTGACTGACCTTACTTAAAACAAACAAAAACCCACTGTATTTTAAGTGGGTAAGCAAAAAAACAAAACCTGCTTACCACCGGCCAATCATATGAACAACAAAACATTCTGACCTGACCCCACATGGCAGCTAGCCTCAGACAGTCCCACCAGGTGGGTGGGTGAGGGTTGAAGATGACTGAGGGTACTCTGAGCCAATGGGGGGGGGC
The DNA here is from genome assembly GCF_035046505.1 of Tiliqua scincoides. Classification (NCBI taxonomy): domain Eukaryota; kingdom Metazoa; phylum Chordata; class Lepidosauria; order Squamata; family Scincidae; genus Tiliqua; species Tiliqua scincoides. The sequence continues at coordinate 36,238,793 of NC_089822.1, forward strand.
TCACTGTTTCAATACCTTCTCCAAATCTGCCCCATTGGTGTATAGGACCCAGTACATACTTCAGATCGTCTGCTATTGCCTCGTGCGAGGGAGGGGCAGGGCAAAGAGATCCCCACCTTCATAATGGCAAGAGAAGGAAGGTATTCTGTAGATATTTGCAGAAAACTGAACATTGGCTGCAACACACATTCCACTGAAGATTGTGACTCTACACCTATTTGTGTTCATTGTTCTCAGTGAACCGCTCACTCATAATGAAGGCAATTTTCTGGAGTTACAGTGTTACGGTTTCTATAAGTTCCCACAACTATGGATCTCAGTTCCCTTCTCAGAACTTTTTGTGCTGATTCAGAACATAAATCTGAATGTTTTCCCTCTACTTTTACGACTCTTTATGGCCATGAATGATGCTGTGAAGAATTTATGAGGGTGAAATCTTCACTAACTATGGGGTTATTGCCTTTTCTAGGGGAATAAATCCATGCTACCTAAAAGCAGAGGTATAAAGTTCTCTCTGCTGGAGGATTCACAACTGACAGACAGAGTCCCAGGGTCTTTCAAACTGCTGGATGTTTCCAAGGCTGTAAAAGACATAAATGGGACGGAGGATAAAGATTAATAGAGCTCCTGCAGCAGTCAGTAGGAATATGCACACCAGTATAAGCACATCTTTGAGCTAACTTGGAAGTTAGTTAGAGTGGAAGGGATTTTGGTGTGTACCTGGAGATAAGCAAGGTCAGATTGGGGAACAGAACCTATCCCTTGATGCTGTCTGGCTCAGGGAGACTGGCTGGTAATTTCTCAGACTTGAATTGCAAAATCAATCTCAAATGCTTTCCAGCTTGGAGGAAGTGGTGTAGTTCGGTTTCCTCAACTGAACTTGGGAGGGAGGGGGACCCTCATTGAATGTCTGACTTCAGAGGGGCTACTTCTGAGTTGACCTGCAAGGATCAGGTCGTCCTCATAAGCCTCGCAGCTGCTGCTCGTAACCCTCCTTCTTCTTGCCGCTTCTGTCCCCACTCTCTCGCAGTCCCCCCACCCCTCCTACCCTGTTTACAGCTTGGCGGGGACAGCAGGGGAGTGAGTAAAGAGAACTCTGACACACACACACACACACACACACACACTCCCTGGCAGCAGCCCCGTTTTTTCCACCTTTTAAAGGGGGGGGGGCTTTTTAAAGAGGGTGGCAACTCAAGTCCAATAGAGTCACTAAAGGGTGACTTTGAGTCTTGGAAAGTGCCCCTGTTAGGACTCTCTTTTGAGTTGCGTTGTGGGGGACGGTGACTTGGTGACTCAAGTCAAATCACGTTGGGTTTTCCCATCCCTGCTTTTACTATATTTTTTTAATAAATATAAATTGTACAGTTCTTAGCTAACAATTATTGGTAGTTTATTTTTTATGGCCTTGGGTAACTTCAGACAACACTATAGTCAGGCACCTCCTAAGTTAAGCCCTCCCTCTGACTTATCCAAGGGTCACAGAACATTCCATGATTTCTGGCTCTAAATCGACCCTCAACTTATCTGTGAAACCAACTTGCAGGAGAGCGTCTGCGGTGAATGAGAAGGGTATTCAATGTCTTCTAGACAGCAGCTGAATGAGAAGGGTATTCAATGTCTTGAGACAGCAACTGGCTAGCTGTGATAGAGAGAGGGGCAAAGAAAGGGGTTGGGCAGCCAAATCCTATTCCCAGTGTCGCCACTGTGTGCAGTGGTGCCAAAATGGCTACCGCCGCATCCAGTGGAAATGCCGGGGCTGCCAGAGGTCTGAGTGAATGGGCAACCAAATGGCAAATGTTGTTCAATTTAAGTAAGAGTAAAATGAGCTCATGGGAAGGTGGGGAATCCAACTTCATATATGCACTGGTGGGTTCTGAGCTTCTGTGATGAACCAAGAAAGAGACCGTGGGATCATGGTGGATAGCTCAATAAAACCATTATAATCCACTCAGTATGCAGCAGCTGTCAAGAAGACAAATTCCATATTAAGAGTAATTAGGAAAGGAATAGAGAACAACTCTGCTGACACCATGTTGCCCCTATACAAGTCAATGGTGTGGTCTCATTTGGAGCACTGGAAAAGGTGCAAACCAAAATGACTGTCTGATCAGGGGGCTGAAGCCTGCTTCCTGTGAGGAAAGGCTACAATATTTGGAGTGTTTTAGGGACACATTTTATTTATTTATTCAATTTATATCCTTCCTTTCTCCCTAAAGGGTACCCAAGATCTGAAGGGCACCAAAGGACACATGACTGAGGAGATGAAGGGTAGACAAAGGTTTTTCTCCACTTCTCACAATAGAGTCAGGGGTCATTCAGTGAAACTGATTGGCAGAAGATTTAGGACAACCAAAGGAGTACAGTGGACCCTCTTTATCCACAGGTTGGGCACTCATGGATTTGAATATCGTTGATGCTGAACCAGTAGCTGGAGGGCCTCAGAGGACCTTCCAGATGTGACCAGAAATGGCTTCTGGTTGTGTCTGGGAAGTATTCTGAGGTACTCTGCCTCCCCACACCTCAGTAGACCTCCCATATGTGATTAGAAGGCACTTTCAATTTGCTGGAAAAATAAGGCTTGGGCTGTGTGCGTCAGCCACACCAGGGTTGTGATGCCACTGATTCTCTCAATCAAAAATAGAGTACTTAGTAAAAAGACACAAGCGATCCTTTGGCAAGGTGATGAGCATTGCATCAGTGATAGATTATGGGGAAGGGAGAAGGCAGCAAGTTTGGGGTTCCTTCACCCCAAGTCTGCCTCCACCACCACCCCTCTCCAGCCCACCATGGACATGAGCTTTACTGATCCACTTTCTGCCCATGAAAAGCAAGAGGAAAAGGAATCATTCATCTCCTTCCCTTTCCTGATCCTGTCTCTTCCTTCACACACTCCTTTCAGTCAAACTGGAAGCCCTGCACTTCTGCAATTGCAGCAACTGGGCAAGGAGTGTGGTAAGGTGCTTTTGTTTTGTTTTTATCATTTGCCATTGTAGCAAACCACTTGTGTCACTGCTCTTTCTAAATAAACTGGTGTCTTGTTCTAATACTGGATTAAGCAGCGGTCTGTGCTTCTGAAAGTTGTTTTGTTCTGATTCGTTATGCAACAAATACACAAAATGTTCATTACAATAATCAAAGTCCTAATTGGGTTTGATGCACTTATGTGCACCCTTGGGGACCTATGTCATATCTTTTGAAAACTGATCTGTTTGGAGAATTGAATACATTGTTTTGGCATTAACAAAATGACAAGACCAATGAACAACCTTGGCTCAGATATTAGCCTGAGGCCCAAAGTGCCTCTTTGTAGAGCTACAAACCTGAGACTTAATTTAATCTTGTCATAGGTGTGTCAAAAGAATCAGGAATGTTGCCATCTTATTCATGTTCAGATCATTCCCAGAGAATTGGTTCAAACTTCTTTGGTTCTTGCTTAGTCAGTGAGTTCATACTTCATAGATATTTAAATCTATCTATCTATCTATCTATCTATCTATCTATCTATCTATCTATCTATCTATCTATCTATTCCAGATATTTAAAGTCATAAACATACTTCATAGATATTTGGCTAGAAAGGAATGAAAAATGCTTTACAAACAGTTCATTCCTATTGGGCTCTATTGTTGGTGGGACAAGCATTCCACAAGCATTAGCTGCCTTATAACAGTTGCTAAAGGTGCTCTGACAGTGCACAGAGGTCTGCACTGCCAGAGCAGCGAAAGAAAGTTTTCTTCCTTTCCACATATGATGCAGTGCCTTCTTTGTGACACGCTGTTGAAGATAAGTTGACAGGAGAGGTGGGCTGGGCTTGAGGGGAGGACAGAACGAGGCAGCAGAGGGTGGAACAAGACAGTGGCAGGTGGGGGAGTGTGGAACAAGGGCAAGGAGGCAGCAGGAGGGGATGCCAAGTTGAAAAGTAGAAATAAAAGACTCTAAACACAGAATGGGAGAGGAGGGGGAAATGCTGCATGGAAGGAATAGTTCAGTGGGGTGAATGGCTAAGGTGTGACTGTACCCCAATCTATTGAGTGATGTTGATAGCTGAAAAACCAAACTGTGTTGCTCAGGCATGTACCAGTAAAAGGAGCTGTGTGCACTGGATCAGGTCAGATCCGCACTGAGTGACATGGAGACAGGGGTGTAGGGGTGGGGGGAGGGCAGCAACAGGGCAGAGGTGGATTGGGCCCAGGAGGGGGGCGGAATTAGCATCAGCCATGAACACCGGATCCTATCCCCCTTCCCAGACCCACTCTGCCAACACGGATTCACACAGACTTGTGCAAGCTATTTAGCCTGCATAAGTGAGTAGACACATTGTGCATGTTGGGGATTACCCTGGGGCAAGGGGGACGAATGTCCCCTGACCTTGAGACATTCAGCCTTCCACTTCCTCATAGTGTGCTGGCCCCACTGTATTGGCACTGGAGGTGTGGTTCGATAGGATTGTGCTGTAAGTAAGAGCATGTGGTGCCATCCAGTACTGAAAAAAGATTCTATATCAGATCCAAGATTTATTTTTTAAACTTTGTGTGTGTGTATTGTGTTAAGCAGATATCTATAATTATTTAATTCTTTGTAAATATAACTGAAGATGAATTATTTGTTAGATTAATACTTTAACTAGTATTAGAGAAAGGCGGAATACAAATCTAACAAACAAACAAACAAACAAACTACATTTCCTTGAAAAAGTCACATATGGGATGTCAGTGATGACATGTACATGATGGCTTACAAAGATATAGAGATATAAATGTTTTTTCCCCTTTATATTGGCATATTGAAGCAGACCTTTGTATGTCAAGGAGTGACAAGCGCAAGTGCTTACTGATGTTCAATCTGCTCTTCCATGGCTTGTTTAAATCTTGGGGTAAAATTGCTGAGTCATGCTTCGTTAGCTTTTTCACTTTGGTGAGTGGTCACTGCGTATTAAGATAATGCCTCCTCTGCTGTTATCATACTTTGGGACACTCTGGATACCAGTGCAAGGTTAAGTACGAGCCTTGATGAGGTCACATCTCCAGGAGTTGCATCATACATTTTTTTTCCTTGAGGTTCAGATCCTTTCTGTATAAAAGGGGTTTGGAAGGGCTAATTAGATGTGCATCTAGCACCAGTATGGGTGAAGGCAGGCATGCTACACAGCTTGCCCCCCAATGTCTATAGGAGGAGATGCCACTTCTATTTTGGGAGATATAAAAGCCCTGCATTTCACTCTGCTTGGTTGGGGGGGGGGGGGGCTTTGCTTGTGCATAGCTAATAAATCCAATTTGTGTCTTCATTCACCTGGTCTGTTCTATTGTTTCCATATCCACTAAGAACCTTTGCCTTCTGGCAATACAGCTCCCAAGGAGCTTATGTTCTAAAACAGACAATGATGAAAGCAATGCAAAAAGGGGCACAGAGAGGAAGAATGTGGACAAATGCTGTTTTACATGGCAGGAAGTTCTCTCTACTAGTTTCTAGAAACTTCCACTCTGGCAACTCAAGGCATCCTGCAGATGAACATAAATGTCAACCAGGAAGCTTGCCCAACTAGGCAGTGAAAGGATGAAAGCCATCTGAATGTATTTTTCTTCCCAAAAATACAAATTCCAAAAATCAATCATTTTCTGAGTTCTCTTGTGAATTTGCCATGCCTAAAACATCTGACTCTGATCTCAATCAAGCCTACTGTTATCGCTGTTTCTATTGGAGATCCGTCTGATGGCTGCAATAAAAATATTGGCAATAGGACTCTCCGTTGACAGCAGAGTTGGCAGATTTTTGCATTAACATTTTGCGTGCTTGGTGTCTTTGTTTAGTTAAAAACACACAATTTTGTCCACTGGAAGCACTAGCCTTCACTCTGGCTTTTCAAGTTAAAACGATAACTTGCATTGGCTTAATTATGGAAGAATGAATGCACAGCTTGATTGACAGAAGCAGTTCTGAACAGTAATCTATACCCTATTATTTGGTAGTGACAATATGCTATTATGCACGATGCCTTGTTATTTCTTTACCAACTCTTTTAACATCTCTCTGCTCTGCTGGATGGGACTGTGCTGTTGAAAGATGATATTTCTTGAAATATTTTGACTTGGTCTCACCTCAGAGACACATTGTGCTCTTTCTATTTGTTGTGGGATCTAATGAGATGGCAGCATTTTCAGTTATGGCTGTGGCATAGTAGAAGCACATTTAAATAGTAGAATACTCATGCCCTTCAGATAGGTATATACGTAGCTACGTAGCTCGTAGCTTACATTAGCAGAGCTGTGATAAAAATAATTCATGGTAAAGCTGACGGACCAAGCCTATTCCAAACCATACAACTTGCCAATAGAGCGCCCACTGCATGCAGGTAGGCCACCTGATTGCAGTGGGTCTCCTCAGACCTACGCCAGCTATTTTACTGGCATAAATCCAAAGAACGAGGGTAGGTCTGGGTTGGGAGTGCAACTGTTGCCCTCCTTCTCCTACCTCCTGCTTTCCTACCCCCCACCCCAAACCTGTCCTGAAGCTCTCACAATCCACCCCAGCCACCACCTTACCTGCTCTGGCGCAGGCCCAGAACATTGGTGGCGGGCACACAGAATTGCTGGCCGTTTGCTCTGGTGGCTCCATATGCTGGTTGGTGAACCATATGCTGGTTGGTGAACAGTGACCCACCATTTGCAGTGCTGCGGCAGCCTTTACGACAGCAGATTGCAAGACCTGCTAGAATTGGGCTGAGTTACTCAAAAGCATATTTATATGCATTCTGCAAAGTTGGAGCAATAGTTGGAAGAATAGAAACAACTGGTCATGGCTGCTTGGGCAGGGAGACACAAAACAACACAGGAAAAGAAGCTAATGAGAAGTCTAATCAAAGCAAGGGAGAGCAATCCATAAGTACCTAAGCCTGCCCAAAGCTAGGTAACAGCTCCCTGCTACTGGTAGGAATTAACATACATATCTACACCCACTGTTATTGCACAGAGCTACCTTGCTTTTCCAACAATGTTCAGGCATATAGCCATGACAAAGGGAGTCATGCTTCAAGCTATGCAGATGTGGATTCACACAACCAGTTCACATCATCATCATCATCATTATCATCATCATCATCATCATCATCATCATCATCATCAACTTTATTTCTATCCCGCCCTTCTCCCTAAAGGGACCCAGGGTGGCTTACAATATATTAAAAACAGATTAAAAAAATAATTTAACAACAGATAAAAACATATTAAAAACACATTAACAGAAACCATAAAAACAGTAGTCAGATAAAAGTCAGAATAAAAAGAGCATAAAACAGCAGTTCTTAGAGGAATCAGGCCTGTAAAAAACAACTAAAAGATGTATAAAAGATGTTAAAAAGGCCATGAAGTCAGAAGGCTTGTTTAAACAGCAAAGTCTTCAGGACGTTGGTGCCACTACTGAGAAGGCCCTGTTTCTTGCCGCCTCCCCACGTACCTCCTTAGGCGGCGGCACTTGTAAAAAGGCCTTCTCTGATGACCTGAGAGGACGAGCCGGATTGTACGGGAGTAGGCGATCTCTAAGATACCCTGGCCCAGAGCAGTATAGGGCTTTAAAAGTCAAAACCAGCACCTTGAATTGGGGCCGGAAACGAATGGGCAGCCAATGTAGCCCCCGGAGAAGCGGACTGACAGAGTCAAACCGCCTAGTTCCAGTGACTACACAGGCCGCCGCATTCTGCACTAATTGCAGTTTCCGAACCATCTTCAGGGGCAGCCCCACATAGAGCATGTGACAATAATCTAGCCTCGATGTCACCGTGGCATGGATCACCGTGACCATGTCTGCACGATCCAAGTACAGCCGCAACTGGCGCACCAGCCGAAGCTGAGCGAAGGCCCCCCTAGCCACAGCCGCCACCTGGGAATCCAGGAGCAGCTGCAAATCCAGGTGGACCCCCAAGCTGCAGACCTGCTCCTTCAGAGGGAGTGCAACCCCATTCAGAGCAAGCCAATAGTCCAGTACCTGCATCAAGGATTTCCGAACCAGGAGAGCCTCTGTCTTATCCGGATTTAATTTCAGCTTGTTAGCCCCCATCCAGATCCTCACTGCTTCCAGACAGCGCTCCAGGCCCTCAACTGCCACCCTGGAGTCTGGAGGAAAGGAGAGATAAAGCTGGGTGTCATCAGCATATTGATGACACCCCACTCCAAACCCCTGAATGACCTCTCCCAGCGGTTTCATGTAGATATTAAATAGCATGGGGGACAGAATTGAACCCTGTGGCACCCCGCACCTCAAGGGCCAGGGTGTTGAACAGGCATCCCCCAGCACCACCATCTGGGACCGACCCTCCAAGTAGGAGCAGAACCACCGCAAAACAGTGCCTCCAACTCCCAACTCGGCCAATCGGCCCAGAAGGTTACCATGGTCGATGGTATCGAAAGCTGCCGAGAGGTCCAGCAGGACCAACAGGGACACACTCCCCCTGTCCAGTCCCCGGCATAGGTCATCCACCAAGGCGACCAAGGAGGTTTCCGTCCCAAAGCCCGGCCTAAAACCAGATTGAAAAGGATCCAGATAATCCGCTTCATCCAAGACCCTCTGCAGTTGGGATGCCACCACCCGCTCAATTACCTTGCCCAGAAACAGAATGTTGGAGACCGGCCGGTAGTTATCCAACACAGTGGAATCCAGGGAGGGCTTCTTCAGGAGGGGGCGAACCAATGCCCGCTTCAAAGCGAGCGGCAACGTCCCCTCCACCAAGGAAGAGTTGACCACCCTCCCCGTCCACTCCGCCAGTCCACCCCGGGCAGCTCTAATCAGCCAAGCTGGGCAAGGGTCAAACAGGCAGGCAGACGGCCTCACACTCCAAAGGAGTCTGTCCACATCCTCAGGCTGCACAAGCTGTAAAGAATCCCACAACACTGGACAAGCAGTTGCCAAGGGGACATGACACTGTGTACTTGATCACTGCATTGTTGTTATGTGCTTCCTTGCCACTGAAAGGTAATTTGAAAGGTAATTGCTTGCACATACTGAAGAGAACATAGATGTAGTCATTAATATGTGAGGAGATCAAGTCATGCATATGAACAGAGGATGCTGCCTTCTAATGGACCATTGGTCCATTTAGCTACTGACTAGTAGTGATTCTCCAGGGTTTCAGAAAATGGAATCCTCACCCTACCTGCAGAAGCCAGGGTCTAAACCAGGAGCCATATCCAGCCTGTCACAAGATTTTATCTGGTCCTCAGCAACTGGCCTTTTTTGTCAGAGCATTTGCCAATATTTCACATTTTTACTCATTATATATCATTTCTCAGTTTCAGTGTGGCATTATTTCTTTGTAACTGTCACATTTCTCTTTTGTTTTGATTCATATCATGCTGAATACAAAAAGGATCCAAATAAAATTTATTCATTTATTTAAATTTCATTCATTCATTTATAAAACCGATTTTGTTTTAGCTCACAAAAATGTTCAAAATATACAATGTGGCCCTCATACTGAAAAGTTTGGAGACCCCTGGGCTAAACCATGACCTTTGGCTTGCAAAGTATGTTTTATGTCACTGAGACTAATTTAAAAAGAGATTAAGACCCAAATCCTAACCAACTTTCCAGCACTGGCATAGGTATGCCAATGGGGCATGTGCTGTATCCTGCAGTTGGGTGGCACTCACAGAGGCCTCCTCAAAGTAAGGGAATGTTTGTTCCCTTACCTTAGAGATGCATTGCCCTTATGTTGGTGCTGAAAAGTGAGTTAGGATTGTGCCCTAAATGTGTTTAGCCAGAAATGCAGTCCCCAGGGGTAACTATGGATAGTTACCAGAATTCTGGTCTTCTGGCACCTTTTGAGGATGTGCCTTTCATAAACCAGCAGCTGGTTCCAATATCAGACCAGGCAAAACACACCTCCCCAGCTGTGTGCAGGAGTTCACACCACCTAGGTTTGATTATGCCAAATCATATTACCTGATGGGAGAATTTACAAACACCTGGGTACCCTTAGCCAATCTTGGACCTGGTCTTGTGGATGGGAGATGCCCAGTGGGCAGCTGAATGCCAATTTCAGCAGGAGGCTTGGCTAGGAGCTATTGTCTTCAATTAGTTCCAGCCATGGAGACAGGGTATGTGTATCCAACATATGTGGCATATTGAGGAATGGTGTTTTAAACAAAGAGCCTCAGGGAAAATGATTTCAGCATCTAAGATGCCAGGCAGGTGCTTCGGAAAGTTCAAATATCCCAAAGTCCTCTGTGGGGGAGGGGGGAGCAGACAGGGCATTCCCCCAACTGCAGTTGTGCTGGTAGAGTATGTAGAGTGTGCTCATGCCCTTGACTACTTTGAGTTGAAAGGACTGGAAACAGGAAGAGTCTGAGTCAAGTTAGATAGGAATAGTATCTAACTGTCCTAGTTTAGTTTGTGTCAGACTTCCTTTATGTTCAACTTTCTTTGTAATCTCCTTCACATAAAACGTATGTCCTCCCTTCTCATTTTGCCAAGAGACCTGTGCTTTTTGTCCTTCTTCCCTATAATTATCTTCCAGGTGGTTTAATAAATTCTGCATTTGATTGTTTACTGATTTACTGATTGTTCTGCATGGTCAAAGTTCACCCAGGAGACAGCAGGTTGCCACATCACTTTGACCATCATGAACTGCTACTGTTTGCCATTTACAATTTCTGTTGGGTTGCTTAGGAAATTTCCCAGAGTTTAGGAACTCCCTGTTCATGTGGGAGAGCGGTCTGTCCAAGGAAGTCTCTCTGTCTAGATTCCCTAGCTTTGGATGGTGGTAGCCAATCTCTGTTTGTCCCAGTTTGTTCTTTTAAGTGAGGGAAGTGGAAAGCAGGGGGCTGCATGCTTGATGCTAACCAATAGGTACTATCAGCATGCAGTCTTACCTGAAATCATCTCCCCTGTGGTTTCAAAGCCTTGTAACCCCCTTTTAAAAGATGAGACGTAGTGAAAGGGAAGGAGGAGAAAGAAAACCCAGAGTTATCATCTAAACTAGAAGGGATAAATCACTGCACCTCCGTTAGCTTTCTGTCTTCCCTGACTCCATCTCCATCTGACTAATGGGTACCCATTCAATATAATTTAAAAACTCTGAAATTGCAGAGAGATCAACTATGTTATTTAGCCCGGAGGAATGGGGCCACCACTGCTGGGACCAAGATCATGCCAATGATTGGGGGAGAACATGTGTCTATGCCAATGAGTCCAGAGGTGAATTCTAGACTACCAGGGCTGGCTACACTTTATATGTTCTCTCCCTGATGCTACTGTGTGCCTTCTATAATGCATAGCCAAGCTCAAGCAACCATGAATGATCACTTTGCGACCAATTAAGGTCTGTTTTACTGGTCTGATTTTCATTAAAATGCTGCTTCCGATGAGATTTTTTTTTTGCAAAGATGAATTTTCAGGATGACTATTAAGCCCGCAATACTTAAACTAAATAATTAATGCTGTTTATTAAATGTTATCCATATTCTTTTAATTCGCTTGTCCCAGATTATTCCAATATTTTACACTAATGGTTTTTAATATCAGGATATAAACAAACCAGCATGAGCTTCAAATCAAAGCTCACTCTCTGGAGTGATCGATCAGTAAAATCTTTTGCCAGTTAATGTTTTACTCCTGAATTCATTGAAAACAAACATCAAGAAATAGGACATGGGTTAAAGCGTAATGCATATGTGTGCTTGATCACACATTCCTTTAGAATGGTGTCACCAGGGCTGGACCTAGCCCAGCGGTTCTCAAATGCTCAGGGGGAGTTTGAGAACTGGAAAATGTTTGCAGGGGAGGGGAAGGGAGGGGACAGCAACATGATCGCCATGATCATGCTGCTACCACGTAGGAAAGGAGTTTTTTTCCAGTTTTAGGAAAACTCAGTAGGGCTTGACTCGAGTTGAGTCGCCGAGTCACGGCCCTCCATGACTTGACTCGAAAAAGGGTCGTAATGGGGGCACTTTCCGAATCTCCAAGTCACCCTTTAGTGACTCTAAAGGACTTGAGTTGAGTTGCCCCCTCTTTGAAAAGCCCCCCTTTAAAAAGTGAAAAAAACAGGGCTGCTGCCAGGGAACCTTCTTTGAACACTCCCCTGCTGTCCCTGCTCATCTGTAAACAGGGAGGAAGGGGTGGGAGGGACTGCGAGAGAGCCGGTACGGAAGAGGTAAGAGGGAGGAGGAGGGTCACAAGCAGCAGCTGGGAGGCTTACCAGGACAACCCGATCCTTGAAGCTCTACACTGAAGTAGTCCCTCTATAGCCAGTCATTCAATGAGCCTGCTGTAGCCAGGCCATGAATTTCTCTAGGGTGGCTAGGAACTGCCACCCTCCTCCCCGGCCATCTCCCCTCATTTCTCCAAGGAAAAAAACTCCCTCCTCCTCCTTGGGTTTCCGCAGCCAAATGTAAGACAAGAACACCTTTGGCTCCTCCTCTTGCCCTCCCTGAGCCAAAAACAATATGAGAATGTCTCCTTTCTCCAATGAAAGTTGCTTCTTTCACAGATGGTCAAGACAGTCCGGTCTGCCTCCCTGGGCTTCTGCAGCCAATTGTAAGGCAAGAAACCCCTTCGGTTCCTCTCCCTGCTCTCCCTCAGCCAATAAAAATATCAGAATGCCCATAGTTTGTCCAGTGATCGTTGGTTCCTTCCTTCCTATCAGAAATGGGGAGAAAGAACTCACTCCTGTCTCTCCCCCTGCCTGATTCATTAACCCTTTCCTTCCTGCTGCTCGCTGTTGGAATGCTGGCCCCATGAGTTTTTCCACGCGGCGAAAATAGTAAGCAGGCACCCCCAGACACAGGCAGACTTGAGTCAGCATGCATGGGGACGAGTGCTGAGTAGGGGGCTCTGACTTGAATCTTTTCAAGAGTCTTCCACTCACGTGACTCACAAGTCACAGTCACCCAAAATCACACATTTTCACGACTCTAGTCTGAGTCACCTGACTCAAGTTTGCAACACTTGGTTTTTCAACTTACCTGGGGGTTGCTTTGGATCTCTGGATGGTCCGGGGAGCCAACAACCCCTTCTGCATACCTCCCTGTGCCTTCAAAATACTGTAAAAAGGGCAGGGAACCATTTATGCTTTGAAACCGGAAGTGGTTTGTTTGTTTTTTGGGGTGTTTTTTGCTTTTTAACAGTATGTTGGAGGCATAGGGAGGGCTGCAGATGCTTTCACAGGCTCCCACGACTCTCCAGAGAACTACAGCAAGCCCCCGGTAAGTTGAAGAAACCCTTTCCTACCCTGCAGCATATGGTACCTTTGTGCCCTTTAAAGAAAGGTGCTTTTGTGCCAATAGGAAAAGGCACCCCTTCTTCCTAGTCAGAAGTGATGTTCCATCCCTCCTCCTTCCTTTGTGAATGATGCCTCTTTAGATGTGGCACCCTTACGTAGTGCACAACCTTCAAAACCGTATGGGGCAGCCCAGTACGCAACTTAAAAGGTTGACTTAAATCAACACTAGTCTGAGAACTGTTCCCACAATGCACTAGACATCCTTGAACTGAGCCCTTACTGACCTGAAATGTCTAATCCAGTGCTTCTCAACCGGTGGTACAGGTACCACCAGTGGTACTTGAGGTGGTGTCTGGTGGTACTTGCAGGACCTCTGGACACCTGCTGCCCAGCAGTGAGACCAGGAACATGACATGACAAACAGTGGTAGGAGGCTTGGCTCAGCTCCGAAGCATGCTTTTCTGTCCACCTGAGCCTCTTACTGGTGTTGATAGCGTCACATTTGGCCTCCCAACACAGAAATAACTGGTGATAATGTCATCGCCAGTTACTTCTGGTGGTACTTTGAATAAATGGATCATGTGAAGTGGTACAGTGGAGGACAAATTTTGAGAAACACTGGTCTAATCTATTGAATGCTGCTTTTGTTTTATTTTAGCCAAAGTAAAAAAGCATTCCAGTTTATCCCAGTTATCTCAGGCTGTTTTTGTTTGGTTTTAAGAAAATTACACATTGATTTTAACTGAGCCCAACAGGATGCCTTCCCCAGCCAGTTTCCTGCCATGCAGTAGAAGGAAACATTGGTCAATATTAGGAAAATATGTATGGTTCATTGCTAGGGATGTCATTGATTTTTGAGCCACATTTTAAAAAGTTATTCCTCTGTCCTGAATTACCCTTGTAAATCTTCCCATTTTTATCATGGATTTTTACAGCTGTCTCTAATAGCTGGTAGAGAACATTGTGTTATCCACCAAGCTGGCAGAGATGTCACAATTGTCCTTCTCACTCAGATCAATAAAGGAAAGCAACTGAAGTCCCAAATGAACAATCACAGGAAAAAAAAACACCTTTGCAAACAGTAGGAGAAATTCATTTCCTTTAATACAGAGCCAATCACTCTGGGAGGCCTCATCTGTTCTCATAGAAGTGCTTCTGTAGTAGCATATGAAGTCATCCTCTGTTAGTATTTTATCTCTCAGCTTCAAAAGGGTTTACTGCTATCCTGTAGTAGAGATGGGAAATAGAAAATAGACGTTTGTTCTGTAACATTCTAGACAATCCTAGCTCCATGAAATTAGGGATGTTAGTAAATTCCTCTCTTGTCAAAATTCATGATATAACACACAATTTCAGACTTTTTCCACTCTTGAGCAGGCAAGATTTTATACGACATGAGACCTCTCCAGATTCTATGCATCCTGTTTGCATAAAAACACATGTTTTAAATGTGCATTTGGCTTTTTGGTAGGAAACAGAAAAATACTTGAAAAAATACCTATATAAATATGTATTTTGGGAGGTGGCCAGAAAAAAAATTACAGATTTTTACTGGAAGAGAATTGATTTGATCATGGAATGAAAATCAGAGGAAATGGGGCAACGTCAGACTGAATGGAAACAGAGAGATCCTTCAATTGCTAGATAAAAACAAACTGCCTAATTTCAAAAACTCCAATTTATTTTATTGGGAAAAAGAGTTGAGAAAAACCGTCATCCATGGAATACTGGTAATTTCACAAAATACTGATCTCTCTCATTAACACTACATTTCAGGGTTGCCTTCTGTTGTCATCCATTTTGGGGCCAATATAAATCCATTTTGATGCCACTATGATCCTTAAGCCATTTCTACCCAACAATGCATATGCACAACAGGGATCAAATGTGTACACCTGTGGGTTGGCCAGAAATGAGTTTAGTCATGTGGTTAGTTCACTAAGGGCGCAATCCTAACCGGCATTTATGCCAGTTTAGGAGCCCCGGGAGGGTCGAAAATGTGCAGTTAAGCACATTTGTGCCTCCATGGGAGGAAGCTGCATTGGCGCATCTAGATGTGCCAATGCACAGAGGCCAGAAGAAGCCTCCACGGCAGCTTCCTCCCCGCCACTTGTGCCAGCACACCTGCGCTGACACAAGCGGTGAAGGTAGGCGTGGGGAGACAAGGAGGAGGTGGGAGAGGGGTGTTTCTGGGCAGGGGGAGTCTGCAAATTGCAAATTTGCAGAAAAGTTTCCCCTTGCCTCTAGCTGAGCCGCTGCTGGCCAGAAACCCACGTTGGATGCAGCGCAAGCCTCCTGGCTTGCCTGCTCCAGTGCGGGTTTGGATTGTGCCCTTATTTTCTTCTGAGGTTGATGTTTCTCTTCAGCCCAGAGCACTCTTTCACAGTTGAGCACTCTTTCACAGACACAAGCAGAGCACCACACAGCCCATTTTCTGTAGGGATGCAATGGAGCAATGGGTGGGTTTGATGATTAAGAGCACATTAAGCTGACTTTGCCTCATAAACATGTGGAATTCAGGGGATCCAAGCAAAGAAGAAGCAGAAATGACTCAGTGACTTTGTTTCAAGTTATCTTTTTTGGGGCTACAGAGAGAGAGAGAGAGAGAGAGAGAGAGAGAGAGAGAGAGAGAGAGAGAGAGAGAGAGAGAGAGAGAGAGAGGACTCAGACCCCACTCCAGCCCCCCCCCCAGAATGTGGCCCCTCTTATGTTCCCCTACCCCAGACTATCATTGAGATACAGTGGTGCCTCGCATAATGAAATTAATCCGTTCCGCGAGTCCTTTCGTTATGCGAGTTTTTCGTTTTGCGAAGCGCGTTTTCCCATAGGAATGCATTGAAATTTAATTAATGCGTTCCTATGGGCAAGAAAAGTCAGAACAAAGTCAAATTTGGTTTACAAAGTGTTTATTAAGTGCTCTTTAAAGGCATACATACTGTACAGAGGATTTCAAAAATGGGGGGGATGCTGAATGGGGAGCTTGAAGGCTGTAATCCTGTGCACACTTTCCTGGGAGTAAGCACAATGGGACTTACTTCTGAGGAGACACGCACAGGATTGTGCTCTAAGCTGGGGAGGACAGAGCAGCTGCACTCAATTGCTTGCTTTTGCCGTGATCATGGGGGGAAACGTGAAGGAAATGGGGCAGTGAGAGGGTGAATGAGCGATGGGGGGATGCTGAGTGGGGAGTTTGAAGGCTGTAATCTTGTGCACACTTTCCTGGGAGCAAGCACAATGGGACTTACTTACATAAACTGACATGAAGATCCTCCCCTTATTAGGGTGGTCGGGATCATAAACTGACATGAAGATCCTCCCCTTACTAGGGTGGACGGGATCATAAACTGACATGAAGATCCTCCCCTTACTAGGGTGGACGGGATCATAAACTGACATGAAGATCCTCGCCTTACTAGGGTGGACGGGATCATAAACTGACATGAAGATCCTCCCCTTACTAGGGTGAAAGGGATCATAAACTGACATGAAGATCCTCCCCTTACTAGGGTGGACGGGATCATAAACTGACATGAAGATCCTCCCCTTATTAGGGTGGACGGGATCATAAACGGACATGAAGATCCTCCCCTTACTAGTGTGGACAGGATCATAAACTGACATGAAGATCCTCCCCTTACTAGGGTGGATGGGATCATAAACTGACATGAAGATCCTCCCCTTACTAGGGGGAACGGGATCATAAACGGATATGAAGATCCCCCCCTTAAGACAAACCAAAACAAACAAACAAAAAATTAGTCTTGCGAAGCACGGGTCATAAAAATTCATTGTGCGAGTTACCAAACTTCGCAAAACGCTTTCATTATGCAAGTTTTTCGGTGTGCGAGGCATTCATTATGCGAGCTACCACTGTACAGTGTTTTTAGCCTCTACTGGCAGACATCATGCAGGACAGGGAGTAAGATTAGGAATCCAGCATGCACCCAAAGATAAGCACATGTCAAAAGGGGAAGCAATCTCATGAAGCTGTGTGGCTTGGGGATGCAGATTGGTGACCTCTTGGGATTAAATTGCAAAGTCCATCTCAACGGCTGTCAGACTTGGGGTGGGCAGAACCATTCGGCTGCCTTGCGCGCCTCCTTTCCAGGCATTGGTATGGAAAATCTGAGGTCACTGAGAAGCCACTTCATGTTGGAGCCACAGAGGTAATGCCCAAAGGGGAAACAACAGTTGTGTCTGTCTTCTCCAGGGTAGGTGCCTGCATTAAAGGAGGAGGAATTCTATTTAGAAAGGAACCTGCAGCATGTCTTCAACTCAACGTGTGATCAAGAAAAGTGGAATAAGAGTGGCCCATTCATTCCAAAGCTAATCTTGTCTCATATTATCTATAGGGTCTTACCTGGGTGATTTCTTTTCAGTTCAGGAGATAGCAACCTGAAGAACAGTGCAGTCTCTTGATATGTCTAGTTTCTGCCTGGTCCCTTGGATGTTTGAGTAGTTTTAGAGAAGCATTAGTGCTCGGTAAAAAATGCACTTGCAGGCACCACACAGGAAAGCTTTATGTCTGGTTCTTCCTGATTGTCCTCTTCCACTTGCAGCATGTAGGCAAAAAGATGGATGTTTCGCTAGTCAGAGGGAGTATTGAGTACACACAATCATAATAAAATCCACAATACAGATTTTGTGCCAATACTCTCAATTCACAGTGCTTTGAAAAACTCTGAAAAAGAAATAGGGATCTCTCCAAAGTATTTCAATATTGCTGGTTTGAGTGAGAAAACAAGTTTTCAGCCTCAAGGCAGCAGCTGTCATCAGGCTTCACATGTAGCTGTCAAGCCCACAAGTCGTAATCTTCTTTGCATATCTTTAAGAATGAAAACCTCTCTAATTAACTTTTAAAGCTTCTTATCTTTGAGGCCCTGTTGCAGCAGCAGAAGAATATATCATTCCCAGTAACAATGGATAAAATTGCAATTCCCCAAATAATACAAATCTACTTGATTGTAACAAATTATGTTCATTAGAAAGTAATAGATTTTTTTTTCTTCTTCTTTGATCAAAGCAGTTGCTCTATAATCCAGGCTTACAGATGGAGTCACTAGCTCACAATTAAAGCAGTGATTGGACTGCTGAAGCGCCAACATTAAACCAAGCTCATCTCCTATTCAGCAGCATAAGTGAGGATGACACAAATGCTTTCGCTGATGGAAAAAAGATTTTAGATTGTGGAAGGACAGGAGCTTATTTAATACCAGAAGGATTTCTCATTTGGGTAAAAAAAAAATACTTGAACAAGCAAAATCTTGGATCCTGCATATCTTGGGATTGGAAGGGGTTGGCAGGATATTCTGCCACACTGCATGACAATTTATGGGAGCCAGTAAAGCCCGACCTTAGCAGCTAGCAGTGGAAGAGGCAAGGGGCAGGGTAATTACTGAAAACTATCCATGTAGGGACTGCTGAATTCAGTAGCGGTTGCTAGCCATGGTGCTGACTGACAACCCAATCACATCTAACACCCCCCCCCCCACTGCAATGCAGCAGTGGCAGCACAGTCTCTGCTATATCCCATGAGGGAGTTTTGGCTATTGGAGGTCTCTTCAAGGTAAGGGAACATTTGCTGTCTTGCCCCAGGGTAAGCCGCAGCAGCCGCTATGGGTCAACTCCGATCTGTGCCTGCTTTATAGCTGATGCACGTCCAAGTTGATCTGTGCAGGTGATTCAGGCCTGGGAAGGGAGTTTGGATTCTATGAGTGCTGCTGCCACTAAACCCACCCCTTCTGGGCCCAATCCACCCATCTCTCCCCCCATCTCCACTGCATCCTCCCTTCTCTGCTCTGCTCCACTCCCTGCACTGGGCTTACCTATTCCGGTGGGCCTGCTGAGGTCAGCTGGTGTGCATTGGAAGGCTCCGGTCTTCCTGCTGGTGCACCAGCAGCCAGCACTTTTATGGCTGCTTCTCACCAGTTGGCGCTGGTGAGAATGCTTGTTCTGCCAGCATGGCAGCCTGATCGGATCAGGCTGCAAGACACCTCCATAGTTACTGCTACTGTGGGCTTTTCTCTTCTGCCTTGATCACCCCAAAGAAGTTCTCACTAGTGAAGCAACCATTGTGCATTATTATAGAAAGATGCTTTTTGTGTCACTGTTTATTGGTGAGCGTGTGCAAATGTGTGCGTTGATTGAACACTACACTATACGTTAATAATCTAGATGTGATTATATGTATGATTTGATCACACTTCTTTTGTGCGGGAGTGCATGTGCTGGAGTGTCTGGGAGGGTGCGGGAATACTTGTGCATATCAGTCAAACAATGTATAAAAATAAGCTCATCTGGAGTATTTTATCAGTGCAGATCTGCTCAGCAGTAATGTATTGGGAGGATGCAAAGAAGAAACTGAAAGCTGTAGCAAAAGAGGCGTCCTCCAATTCTAAAATGCAGGTTAAATAAGCTTCTAGTCAAAATGCAGAGAAAGTGGCATATAGCACTGAGTGAAATTCTGAAACAATGGAGAGGCAGAATGAGGAAAATAAAGGCTATAGAATCATTCATCAGTATAGTTACTAAATAGAGATATCTGTTTTGCTCTTGATGATGCTATTATATGAAGACTAAGCTTGTAGACCAAATTTGATTATTATACTGAAATGGGGGAAGCCATGCCTCATATATAGAAGCTGCTCCAGGAAATGCATTCCTCTTTCGGAAATCTGGGAGAGGATAACTTTTGTGGATTTGTTCATAGTTTCATTGTGGACAGAAGGCATGCTGTCTCCACAGCACACATCCTGGCATCCATTACCTGGCATTGAGGGGGTGGTGCCCTTTTGGGAGCCTCTACCCAGCAAATGAAGCTTGTTCAGTGGGAAGGTGATTTGAGAAGCAGTGTCCTGAATGTGAAGTGACTTCATTTCAACTCAGGCATCACATAGCTAAATCTGATTGCCTTTTAGTATGATATCACCATGACTAGGAAGAAGGACTAGTCTGCAAACAAGCAAATAACCAAAAAGTACAGCTAACTGGGGCTGCAAACAGCACAGCACCAGCACTGAATGGTTAATCTTTTAGAGGGCCTTTGGGGACACATCCCCACCAAGAATTGAATATGTTGGCTGGAGAACATTTGGCTCACCTACCAAACATTCTTGACTCAGTCATGACAGTAAACCTGATTAGGTTTGGCCTGAGAAATACAAATGAGAGAGGTTGAAAGGCAATTAATTAAAATGAGATGTAACTTATTTTCTGCTCCCCCTTTAATTTGCTGCTGGTTTCCTTTGCATGTGTATTGCTTCAACTTTGGGTTATCTTTGATCCTGGTTTGCTTTGCTTTCAGTTATATTTCAATCCATTTCAGCTGTCTCTTGTTTAACTCAAGCTATCTCTTGTTCCCCCTGGGGGCTGGGGATAAGAATAGGCCCTCAGTTTGGCTGTACTTGTCGTAAGAGGCGACTAAACAGCCACCGGGTAGATGGGACTCATCAGCCTGGGAAGGGAAGGCAGCTCATCTGAGAGAAGGAAAACTCTGATCCCAAACCTCCACTGCCTTGTGGCTACATCCAGTTAAGGAAAAGGCTTCAGGAGTCAACCTCAAGGCAAAATCAGGAGCCGGAGTCCCTGAGGCAGTTCATGGCTGAACACAGTCACGTTCTGGCAACTCCTGCGACGCCGCTGGAACCAACCGTATTGGCCTCTGCCTTTCCATTGGACCATTTCAGCGACGTGGAGAGGGGGGATTTGCTGCATGGGTAACAGCCTATCCTCCATACCTACTTTACCCAGGCTTCGCGCACTGGAGAGGACACTCTGTTCCAGAACCACCATTCAGAGTGTGACACCATAGTCTTCCAAGACTGAAGGATGCCAACAAGTGTGGGGAGGAATTTCTGAATGTGTATATCAACTATGTGAATAGATGGTATTCAGATGTCCCTGAGGCATCTGATGAGCCACTGTGAGATACAGGAAGCTAGACTAGATTGCCCTTTGATCTGATCCAGCAGGGCTCTTCATACGAGTTTGTGTATGTGTAGGGACGGCTGGGGGGGGGGCGAGGACAGCATGCTGGGTAGGTGTGGAGCAGCTGCTTCTCTCCAATTTGCCGGTGCATTGTACAATCTAGCTATTGCAATAAAATTCATCTGTACTTTGTTGCAACATATCAACTTCTGTGCATGAACTTTCTCTCAGTTTGGCTGTACTTGTCGTAAGAGGCGACCGGGTAGATGGGACTCGACTAAACAGCCACCGGGTAGATGGGACTCGATAGCCTGGGAAGGCAGCTCATCTGAGAGAAGGAAAACTCTGATCCCAAACCTCCACTGCCTTGTGGCTACATCCAGTTATGGAAAAGGCTTCAGGAGTCAACCTCGAGGCAAAATCCAGAGCCGGAGTCCCTGAGGCAGTTCATGGCTGAACACAGTCACGTTCTGGCAACTCCTGCGACGCCGCTGGAACCAACCGTATTGGCCTCTGCCTTTCCATTGGACCATTTCAGTGACGTGGAGAGGGGGGATCTGCTGCATGGGTAACAGCCTATCCTCCATACCTACTTTACCCAGGCTTTGCGC
This sequence comes from Tiliqua scincoides, assembly GCF_035046505.1. Taxonomy (NCBI): domain Eukaryota; kingdom Metazoa; phylum Chordata; class Lepidosauria; order Squamata; family Scincidae; genus Tiliqua; species Tiliqua scincoides. The sequence continues at coordinate 36,260,540 of NC_089822.1, forward strand.
ACTGGAGAGGACACTCTGTTCCAGAACCACCATTCAGAGCATGACACCATAGTCTTCCGAGACTGAAGGATGCCAACACAAACATGTTTAACTCAAATTTTCATTTGCTGCATTGTTTTCTGATTAGTTCTTCTTTCACTGGAACTAATAAACATGGACAGTCTGTCTAAATCTGATATGAACTATACACCCAGAAGCCATGCTGCCTGGGCTGAGCGTAGACCTGCATGTTAACGCATCCATTCACTCTCTTAACAACAGAGCAGTATTTTTTTCCAGGGGTGGCATAAAAACGAGAGATAGATTAGTGGAGTAACATTAAAAAGGTGGCAGAGCAGCTTTTAAACTGATCCCTGGGGGAAGGCCGACAGGAGCCGAGGGGCATCCGGTTCGGGACTCCTCATCCCTATGGGATGAGGATGGGGAGGTTAGAGAACAACAAGACAAAGGCAGGGTAGGAGAAGAAATTGGGAAAGGTAGGGTGATGGGATGTGATAGACGGTTTGGCACAATGAGAGGATGCGGGGACAAAGGAGCAAATAAGCAGCCCATCCTGGGGCATTCCGTGTATAAATGCTTTTATGCGAATGCCCGAAGTCTACGAGCAAAGGTGGGAGAACTGGAATGTCTGGTGACAAGGGAAAATATTGACATAGTGGGCATAACGGAAACCTGGTGGAATGCGGAGAATCAGTGGGATACCGCAATCCCGGGCTATAAACTCTACAGGAGGGACAGGCAGGGGCGTGTTGGAGGTGGGGTGGCCCTTTATGTTAAGGAAGGGATAGAATCCAGCAAAGTAGAGATTGAAGGTGGGTCCGACTCCACCGTAGAATCTCTGTGGGTTAAATTACCAGGCTTGTGCAGCAATGTAATACTGGGGGCGTGCTATCGTCCTCCAGACCAGAAATCTGATGGGGACCTTGAAATGAGGAAACAGATCAGGGAGGTGACAAGGAAGGACAGGGTTGTAATCATGGGGGACTTCAATTATCCTCATATTGACTGGGTCAATTTGTGTTCTGGTCACGATAAGGAAACCGGATTTCTTGACATGCTAAATGACTGTGGCTTAGATCAGCTAGTCAAGGAGCCCACCAGAGGACAGGTGACTCTGGATTTAATTTTGTGCGGTACGCAGGACCTGGTTAGAGATGTAAACGTTACTGAGCCATTGGGGAACAGTGATCATGCTGCGATCCGTTTTGATGTGCACGTTGGGGGAAGAATACCAGGCAAATCTCTAACAAAAACCCTTGACTTCCGACGGGCGGACTTCCCTCAAATGAGGAGGCTGGTTAGAAGGAGGTTGAAAGGGAGGGTAAAAAGAGTCCAGTCTCTCCAGAGTGCATGGAGGCTGCTTAAAACAACAGTAATAGAGGCCCAGCAGAGGTGTATACCGCAAAGAAAGAAGGGTTCCACTAAATCCAGGAGAGTGCCCGCATGGCTAACCAGCCAAGTTAGAGAGGCTGTGAAGGGCAAGGAAGCTTCCTTCCGTAAATGGAAGTCTTGCCCTAATGAAGAGAATAAAAAGGAACATAAACTGTGGCAAAAGAAATGTAAGAAGGTGATAGGGGAGGCCAAGCGAGACTATGAGGAACGCATGGCCAGCAACATTAAGGGGAATAATAAAAGCTTCTTCAAATATGTTAGAAGCAGGAAACCCGCCAGAGAAGCAGTTGGCCCTCTGGATGGTGAGGGAGGGAAAGGGGAGATAAAAGGAGACTTAGAGATGGCAGAGAAATTAAATGAGTTCTTTGCATCTGTCTTCACGGCAGAAGACCTCGGGCAGATACCGCTGCCCGAACGGCCCCTCCTAACCGAGGAGTTAAGTCAGATAGAGGTTAAAAGAGAAGATGTTTCAGACCTCATTGATAAATTAAAGATCAATAAGTCACCGGGCCCTGATGGCATACACCCAAGGGTTATTAAGGAATTGAAGAATGAAGTTGCAGATCTCTTGACTAAGGTATGCAACTTGTCCCTCAAAACAGCCACGGTACCAGAAGATTGGAGGATAGCAAATGTCACGCCTATTTTTAAAAAGGGAAAGAGGGGGGACCCGGGAAACTATAGGCCGGTCAGCCTAACATCCATACCGGGTAAGATGGTGGAATGCCTCATCAAAGATAGGATCTCAAAACACATAGACGAACAGGCCTTGCTGAGGGAGAGTCAGCATGGCTTCTGTAAGGGTAAGTCTTGCCTCACGAACCTTATAGAATTCTTTGAAAAGGTCAACAGGCATGTGGATGCGGGAGAACCCGTGGACATTATATATCTGGACTTTCAGAAGGCATTTGACACGGTCCCTCACCAAAGGCTACTGAAAAAACTCCACAGTCAGGGAATTAGAGGACAGGTCCTCTCGTGGATTGAGAACTGGTTGGAGGCCAGGAAGCAGCGAGTGGGTGTCAATGGGCAATTTTCACAATGGAGAGAGGTGAAAAGCGGTGTGCCCCAAGGATCTGTCCTGGGACCGGTGCTTTTCAACCTCTTCATAAATGACCTGGAGACAGGGTTGAGCAGTGAAGTGGCTAAGTTTGCAGACGACACCAAACTTTTCCGAGTGGTAAAGACCAGAAGTGATTGTGAGGAGCTCCAGAAGGATCTCTCCAGACTGGCAGAATGGGCAGCAAAATGGCAGATGCGCTTCAATGTCAGTAAGTGTAAAGTCATGCACATTGGGGCAAAAAATCAAAACTTTAGATATAGGCTGATGGGTTCTGAGCTGTCTGTGACAGATCAGGAGAGAGATCTTGGGGTGGTGGTGGACAGGTCGATGAAAGTGTCGACCCAATGTGTGGCGGCAGTGAAGAAGGCCAATTCTATGCTTGGGATCATTAGGAAGGGTATTGAGAACAAAACGGCTAATATTATAATGCCGTTGTACAAATCTATGGTAAGGCCACACCTGGAGTATTGTGTCCAGTTCTGGTCGCCGCATCTCAAAAAAGACATAGTGGAAATGGAAAAGGTGCAAAAGAGAGCGACTAAGCTGATTACGGGGCTGGGGCACCTTCCTTATGAGGAAAGGCTACGGCGTTTGGGCCTCTTCAGCCTAGAAAAGAGACGCTTGAGGGGGGACATGATTGAGACATACAAAATTATGCAGGGGATGGACAGAGTGGATAGGGAGATGCTCTTTACACTCTCACATAATACCAGAACCAGGGGACATCCACTAAAATTGAGTGTTGGGCGGGTTAGGACAGACAAAAGAAAATATTTCTTTACTCAGCGCGTGGTCAGTCTGTGGAACTCCTTGCCACAGGATGTGGTGCTGGCGTCTAGCCTAGACGCCTTTAAAAGGGGATTGGACGAGTTTCTGGAGGAAAAATCCATTATGGGGTACAAGCCATGATGTGTATGCGCAACCTCCTGATTTTAGGAATGGGTTAAGTCAGAATGCCAGATGTAGGGGAGAGCACCAGGACGAGGTCTCTTGTTATCTGGTGTGCTCCCTGGGGCATTTGGTGGGCCGCTGTGAGATACAGGAAGCTGGACTAGATGGGCCTATGGCCTGATCCAGTGGGGCTGTTCTTATGTTCTTATGTTCTTATGAGTAGATATAGCGGTGGGGTGCTTTTAGGCTATAAATGTATAGATGTACAAGAGAGATATTCATCCTTCAACTGTGTGAGCTGGGAAATTACTATTCTGTTCACATGGAGTTAAATGCTTGAACTCTACAGATAGTCATGCAGGTTTTGTGGGATTCCATCTCCAGGGAAGGTTTGCCCAGTTCTGGTGGCACTTAGAAAGCAAGCAGAAATGTTTGCTTTTAGGAGTCTTACCTCCTGCATGGTAGCTACACTTTAATGAGTGCTAATTACTGATTAATAATTGATTTCATGTGGGTGTTCTAACTTAGTAGAATAGATATTTTGTTCTTTTATAAAAAACAAAACAAAAGGATTATGGGTGTGAGCCAGTAAACCTCCATTGTGGGTCAAAGACACATTCATGAAAATGGAGTCTGATGTCCACCAATTCCCAAACAGCAGGTCTTGGCTGATATTCCATGCTTTGTTGGAGAGTCACCTGACATTCAGGAGTATCTTTCCAGCAGTATAGGGTTTGCACTGGGAAAAAGGAAGCATGAACAGAACCCATTTTGGGGTGCTTTGGCGCTCGCCCTATGCTTGTTGCATATTCAGTGTTGGCACTCCCCTCCCCCCAAAAAATATTAGCTGGGATGGCAAAGTGCATAAAAGCGAAATGCAGTTTCAAGGCCAGGTGGAATAAGGGTGCTGGATGAAGTTAATGAATGCAGATTCATTCAAAATCTTCAAAGCTATTACATGTGCACCTTTCTATGTTACAAGACATCAGAAGAGTAGAAAACATTTCTTTATAATGTCTCTAGAGCATAACTTGGGCACATTTAGGGTTAAGCAGATGTTCCTATTCCAGTGCCTTATACACATTTCACCAAAGTTTTCAATTTTCTGCCTTTCTGTTTTTCTTATTGGTTGTTATTGATTAGCAGTCCAGTCCTATTCCTGCCACTCCATAGCATGCAGCCACATCAATTAAGTGCATGATGCATGCTATGGTGGGGGTTGACCAGCAGGGCAGCAAGAAATAAGTATAAAACTTCTTTACTTGCCTCTTGGAAGACCATCACCTCGGACCCTAGCTGGTGTAAGTCTGAGGAGAGGAAAGAGGAGTGTTGGGTAACGAAAGAGAGGGTAGTATCCTGCACACGTCACTGCCGCTAGGATTCAATTCTTCCCTCAGAACCCCCCCCCCCCCCCGTTCCTCCTCTTTGCTCAAAGCATCCCTGAACTCTGCCAAGCTACCTGCTCTGTGTCTGGGCAGTTCTTCCACAAGCTGGGAGCTGCTGGCTGTTTCTGCCACCTGCTCTGACTCATGGAACAGTGGCACAGCATTTGTGCTGTTGCTGGGCCTTCTTAAAAGAGCAGATTGGAAGGTCCACTGCCATACAAGGCTCATAGGATTGTGCCATAAATCAATGCAAATGTCATTGCATGTATCCATGTGTGCATCAGTCATAGAACAAAAGGAATCTTGATGCAATCAAGCAATCACATTAAGACTCCTTTTTTGAACTGATTTAATCAATGCCCATCTGTGCCAGTGTACACTGGCAACTTGTAAAGGGGGGGGGAAGACATAAATTGAAAATTGGCAGCAGACTGGCCATATGTCATGATCTGAAGAAAGCTTGTAAATAAAAAAAAGAATGGCCCATTGCCAATGTATCAGGGATGTTTACAAAATAAGATCAGGTAATTCAGAAGGGATAGGAACTCAACTCAAGTGACTCAAGTCCAAGTCACAAAAACACACATTTTATGCTGACTCTTGTGGACTCTCAGCACAATCCTGAGCTTCCCAGGGCCTGGGGCTGCAGTGGTGCTGAAATGGCTACCCCTGAATCTCAAGGGGCTGGAAAGCAGTGCCAGGGCTACTCGGGGTAAGGGAGCTTATGTTCCCTTACCCTGTGTAAGCCCCAGGCAGCCCCAATGGGTCTCCTCAGATATGCACCCACTATTGAGCAGGCGCAGATTCAGGGGACCCATGCCGGGTCTCCTGGGCCAGGAGAGGGGATAGAATATGGTGGCAGGGCCTGCTGCCAACTTTTTCCTTCCCGCCCCTCCCCCCACCATGCCTTCCCCCACCCTCCCCCTACCCCAGGACATCTCCTTCCCTGCCCCAATTTTATGTTCCACTGCCTGGCCAGCTTCCAACCAGCACTGGCCCAGCGTGGGCTTGTGCTAAGCCAGCTTCAGCACTGGCCAACGCTGTCACGGGCATGCCTTACAGCCCATTTGCAAGAGTGTGCACTGGCAGTAGGCTGGCGAGAGCCTGCCAGAATCGGGCTCTCAGTCATGCATGTCAAAGACTTAAGGTGCAAACCAAAACTGCGCTGGAGCAGGCAAGCCAGGAGGCTTGTGCTGCATCCTGCGCAGATTCATTGGCTGCAGAGACTCAGCCAGGGGCAAGGGGAAGCTCTTCCCCTTACCCTTGGGTAAGGGCAGCTCGCCCCAATGGGTCTCCTCGGACCTGTGCCACAGCTGGAGGTGGTGCAAGTCTGAGGAGAGTGGAACGGCTTCAAGCCGCTCCGTCCTCCGCGGAGACAGAGGTTGGGATCCGGCATAACTGTTGGGTCCCAGCCCCACCCCCAGCTCCCCGTGCACCTGCACCCGGGGCTACCCATCGCCCACCCTCCCCCCACCCAGAAACGCCCCCTCCTGCCTCCATTCTGCCCCCCCAAGCCTACCATTGCCGTTTGTGTCGGCACGGATGTGCCGACACAAGCAGCAGCGAGGAAGCCACCACAGAGGCTTCTGCTGGCCTCCACGCGTCGGCGCATCTAGATGCGGCAATGTGGCTTTCTCCCACGGAGGCACAAACGTGCTTTACGGCACGTTTGCAACCCTCCTATGCCGGCCCAAGGGACTTGGGCCAGCATAAGGCGCAGTTTAGATTGCGCCCTTAGTCAAACAGTCTGGTACTACTGACTCAGAAAGTACCATCAATTTGGGCAATTCAAGTTTCCCAGACATGGAGGGTGCTGCTGGTGTACTCTGATGTTGTGACACTTCTATGTCATCTGAAAGACCTCATGCAGTGATCTGGAAGCTGGGCATTCAGATCTGCACAAGCAGCAGCACCAGCAGCAGGGAATGTTATGTTTAGTCAGGAGGCAGAGACAGGGCTGGAGGGAATGGTTAATTTTTTTGTTGTTTGGGGTTTGTGTATCAGGTTGCAAATGTTCATTAGCAAAGTAACTACATAGCACAAAGTAACATACATTCTGCATATGTCCAGAACATGAGGGAGAGAGGTACTTCTTCTTGTCCCCTGGACTATTCATTGGACGGAGGATGTGTCCTGATTTTGTGTCACTGGGAGAGGGAGGAGGAGAAGAGCCATTTTTGGCCATAGGGATAAATGGGTTTTGCAAGCAGGGAGGGGCAGGAGGAAGTGGGGAAAGCTGAGGGAGGCAGTTCCTGGAGTGATAGAAAAGGAGCCACCCATGGCCTGTGTGCTCATTGCATCGATTGCTTGCTCTCATGTGGCAACAGTTGATCTGCATGTTCTCTCTCACATGCGTTCCCAGCACTCAAGCAGTGTTTATATAATACTTCAAAACTGAAATTGTCCCTCCAAATTGCTGGGGCAAATCTGGGAGGGGCAGAAAAGATTGAAAAAGAAGGGTTTATACCCAATCTCTCATTTTAAAGGACTTTCGACCAAGTTAAAGATGGGGTTCCTGATAAGCCACCTTCTGAAACCATCATGACTTTGTCCCTTTTTGCACCAAATTCCTCCAGCGCACCTGAATTTGAACTGAAGATTCTTTTAAAAGGAATTTTTGACGTAGTTCTACAATTAGGCAAATAGCAGAATTCAACTAATTAACAGATCCCCGTTACAGCTCTCAAAAGAAGAGAAGGAATATGCCAGGGAGCGTTATGCTAACAAAAGGCTCACAAAATTAAAACACTTCCTGTGCCCGTAAGAGCCCGATCCCATGCATATCTTCTCAGAAGTATGTTCTGTTGTAGTCAGAGGGGCTTACTCCCAAGTAATTGTGGATAGGATTGCAGCCTAAAACAGTCAGAACCTGATGGGTCTTCTACCCATGTCTTTGGACAAAGTCATCTAAAGAATTTAATAATTACCTCCCTCCCACCAGCCTCCAGTTTTCAAGATTCATTAACAGGCCTGGGCAGCTGCAAAGTTAGAGGGATCTCTGCCATCCTTTCAGAGTTGAGGTTGGTAACTAACCATCTTTCCGCCAGCCTCCCAATATGCCTACACAAAATATTGACTGACAGCAACAGTGGATCAACTATCCTTTTATTCTGCTCTTCCCCAGCATCACTGTTCCCACAAGGGTGCAGCATGGTCAGGTTCCAGGGATATTCTAGAGGTCACTCCCACTTCCTTGTAATATGACTTGGGGCAAATCTGAAAAGCTATAAAACTACTCTACTCTCTCTTTTGTAAGCCCAAAGTGAAGGCAGCCTGCTTATTTGACCATGAGTGACAAATGGTTTAGGAGGAACTAGGCCAGAATATGCCTTTTTTCTGAAAACTCATGACTCAATGGGCCAAAATTCTCAGGAAACTTTACATGATGCATACCCACAACCCACCTCTTCCTTTCTCCACAACATCTGCCCACCCTTGCTGGCTTAGCTGCAAGAAAAGCTGGACCTTTCTTGATAGCCAGTCAATCAGCCACAGTCATTAATTCATCTACGCACAGCAGCGTCCTGGATATTTGACATTCACAGGCTCTGTTTTTGCATCTGACAAGTCACTTGAAGTGCTGGTGTGATGGATGCCTGACTCATTTTCTTTCTGCTATGTCCTCAAAAGTCGAAATATAGGCCAAATCAATGGCATGTCAGATGTGCTGCATGTGATTAGAGCCTGTAATTTGTTAGTCATACATAGCTGGCAAATTTTATCAGGCCACTTGCCCAAATTTTTTAAATATAGTTTTTCATGCCACCCTGTTTACATGGACATCTACTAACACAATTTTTTCCTCGACACTCAGGTGCAAGAGACAGTGGAAATCATTGTCCATTTGGGAAGTGCATGCTGGGAAGAAGGAAGGATAAGTTTTCCCAGCAGCCATTATCATCTGCACACTTGTATATTTGTGGGTGTAGAAAAAATTTATTACTTCCAGCGCCCCTTCCTCTTTCTGAAAATGGGACCACCTTTGCAATATCTAGTAGTCTGAAGCTATACAGGGTAGCATGGTTTGTCAGTCCTTCTTCTTTGATGCTTTTGGTGACTTCCATGAAGACAGTGGTCAGAAGTGGAGCTGGGGGGGGTGGCGTGGTAAGTATGGCATGCTCTGTTTTATAACATGCCATGTAAGTGCCCCTGCACTTTGGCATTGGAGCCATTCAGGGAAGTGATGGTACGTTGCCATCACTCTTACACAGCGCATTGAGGAGCATGCCGTACTTACTGCGCCACCCCCCAGCTCCGCTTCTGACAGTGCTCCCGAAGGGTGAGGTTACCCTCCATAGGAACATATGAATTGTGGGTAGGTAATGAAACCCCGGATTCCCTCCCAAAGAGTGTGCTTTGAATGTCCATACTTTTCCTGATTGTCCATGCTTGAGATTAGTAAGCAAAACTTTCTGGCTACACTCTAATACTCAACTGATTCTTTTCAGAAGAAAAATTCCATATTGTTTTTCTACAAGTTGTCCTGTCGCAGGTGTGAAGAAATTAGTGAAGGAGTTAATGAATGTAACTAATGAAGTTTTCTAAAGTTCAACTTTACTGCTTTACTACTTTTAGAAAGTAAATACAAATCAAATGCCAATATTCGGTTATACAATGTTCTTTAAGATAGTCAGCTAGAACAATGGTAGAATTTTATTTTATTTTTTAACAAACTGGATTCTAGGTTAACGTCAGTGATTCTGCAGCTGCCTTGACAGGATAATATATATCAGTTTAAATGAAAACCTCAGTAGTCTAAAAAGCTTGGAGGATGTCCAAAACATTGGGATAGTCAGGCATTTGGTTCTACATGACTGCTGTTTCTGTCATTTGGATGTGACACAGGGCATGTGGAATGAATTCAAATAACAACGAGTTTTGAGTAATTGAGGATTGCTTAATAGGCGATTGCAAATGATGTGTTCAGTCTCTTGTTAACAACCAACAAACAAGTCTTTGCCTTGTTCACAACTCTCAGTACTCTAAGTACATGATCTAGTGTTTTCAACCTAGGAATAATGTAGTTGATCACTGATTTTTTGTTTGCTTAAAAAGAGATGCAAGAGGGTCTAGTTGGGGCCAATGTGCTGAGGAGAGAGTGTTACCCTTTCCCCCCTAGACTGCTTCCCTTCCTTTCATTGCACCACGAAACCGCTATTAGTAATGGAGGAGAAAAACACAGTTTTATGAGGAGCTGTCTTTTCTCTCTTCCCAGCTAATATTGGAGGAATTTTAATTGAGGAAATAGCAGAGGGGAGAGTTGAAACCATTCCTCCAGCACTATAGCTGCAGTTAAATTTGGGCCTGATTATATCCTCATCATATCTAGTTTGGCAAATAGTGTCATGTATGAAACCAGCCTCAACTCAACTATGCTTTCTACTCCAGATTAGATATGCCACTGAGTCCTTTCGGGGAGAAAGGCGGGGTATAAAAACCCCTGCTAATTGGGTATAAAAACCCCTGCTAATTGGGTAAGAGGCACTTTTTCAAGTGGGTGCTCCTTTTTTTTAGCAGGGGGAGAGTAACTGGCCCACCTCACCCCAGCACTGTCTGTTCTAGTGGCCGTCTGCTGGCGTTCTTTTGCATCTTTTTAGATTGTGAGCCCTTTTGGGACAGGGAGCCATTTAGTTATTTGATTTTTCTCTGTAAACCGCTTTGTGAACTTTTAGTTGAAAAGCGGTATATAAATACTGTTAATAATAATAATAAATAATAAATAAAGTAAATAAAGTAAATAAAACAGACATTTTTTCAATACACTTTCTTCAGATCAGGGCCATGCAGCTAGCCTTGCACTCCGCTGTGCCCAACTTGACCAGGAACCAAGGAACGTTTGCCTACTTGGGAGTAAACACGACTGTGTGGCTTCCTCTCACATTCCATAGGGCTCAATACATTCCTCAGCTTGGAGGGTGGGACTTCCTTCTTGGGTGTTTTTGGGGGGCTGCTTTTATTGGACAGGAACCACTCTGGTGTCGTTGGAGTCCTCTCAGCCTGCTCTTTCTGATGGACTAAGGCAAGTCTGCTTACTCACGAGTAAATGTGCGATATGACTCGGTTTCACTTTCCATAGGACTTCATGCATTTTTGGGTTTCTAGTTTTCTGGCCATAACTTTTGATGAAATGGAGCTATTTCACTCTGGTTTTTTGCATCGCATTCTGCTGGCAATTCCGCATCCAACGGTATATGGCATGACAGGGTTGCTCCTAACCTTTGTGATAGCAAAGTTGGATCATTTGTGGTGTCACCCCCCCAAGGGTGGTACCTGAGGTAGACCGCCCTGCCCCAAGGTAGCTATGCCACTGTTCCCAATCACTTATTACCTTGCCAATCTCCTCAGAGCTAAATCTGCCATTTTCTGACTTGCATCAAGGAGAGAAAAGGGTTGGGACAGGTTAAGAAGGAGGGGATACGATGGGGAGCATGGCAGTGTCACCAAGAGATCCACCCCTCCTTCTCCCTCCCTAAACAAAGAGGAAATATTGTACTATGTTTTCAGAATGTGCATTCAGCAAAACAAGCTCATCGTTCAAAGCTTCATTTTGATGACAGTTACATCATAGGGCCTGATCCACTTATTCCAGCAGTGAACTGAGTGGGAGGACACTCTTCTAAACCAAAGACCAACACTGGTGCCCTTTTCCCACATGCCACTTTGTGTATGTCAGGTTTTTGGCATACCAGGCTTGATATTGTTATTAGCCAGGATGTGGCAGGATGTCCTGATATCTGGGCCTGGTGTGAAGCAATCAGATGCAATCAACTGTGCCTGCTGCAGGTGGGAGTCACGTGACTTGGGGAGAGATGTGTGCAGAGTCACATAGGCTATGGTGGAGTGGTGCAATGCACTACTGGACAGCCAATCAGAGTGGGTCACAAGACTGTCTTGTGACTATGAGGTTGCCCTACTCTGATTGGCTGGCCCCAGTTTATATGGGGCATGCACAGACTCCTGGGTGTGGGTTTTTGTGGTGGAGTTTCTGCATACTGTGCTGCTGGTTTGTGTACTGATTTTGGACTGCCTTCTCGTGACTGTGACCTGCTGTATCCCTGACTTCTGGACCGTTTGACTGACTATTCTGCCTGCTCCTTTTACCAATACATGCTTCTGCAACAAACAAGCCTGTGTCTGTTTCTTTGGCTCTGTTTGGGATCGCCTGCTTCTTTTGCTATCTCCCTACGCTCCCGAGCCATTCTGCTATCAGGAAAGCAAGGGCTATCCTCCCCTGCTGACCTGACAGTGTACATGAACAACCTATACTTTGAAGGATGTTTGTATCATTGCTGCTGAACTGGAGCTGTTGTCTGAAACCACAATTGGTAGCTGCATGGTTAAATGGCGAATACGGCAAACATATTAATCTGCCTTCTACTGAAACACGTCACTGGTTCAGCTTGCTCAGTATTGAAGAGAGCATTGGCATAGGGCAGGGGTGTCCAAACTTTTTGGCAGGAGGGTCACATCATCTCTCTGACACTGTGTCAGGGGCCGGGTTAAAAATAATTAATTTACATTTCAAATTCGAATAAATTTACATAAGTTTACATAAATGAATAGATTAGAGATGGAACTTATATGAATGAATGAAGGTCTGGCAATAGCTCAGGGCCTATAAAAGACCTTGCGCAAAGCATGGCTGGCCTTTCCTTCGCTACCACTGCTGCATCACAGATGTGAAAAAGCAAGCAGTGGAGGGAGCTCTTGTCCCACAGCTCACATGAGAGGTAGAACAGTTGCCCTCTTGCTGAGAGCAGTTGTGTCAGGCCAGCATGGGTTCCAGCAAGTCTCCGGAGGGCCAGAAGCTTATTGGAGACTGGGGGCTCCCTGCGGGCCGGATTGGGAGTCCCCGAGGGCCGCAAGTGGCCCCTGGGCCGGGGTTTGGGCACCCCTGGCATAGGGCACTGGCTCTCTTTCGTTTGTTAGAATCTCCCATTTTGTGTATCATATGTCTATTTTTCCAAAATGCATCATGGATTTGAGCAAACAGAAGTATGAAAGATGACATTTGTCCTTCATCAGTAGAATGAAAAGCGGAAAGCCTCTTTATTGCTCCTTTCTTTCTTGTGACTAAAACTGCTGTGTTCATTTTTATCTGTGACACAATGTAAGTTGTGGTTGAACAATTACGCACATACTTTCACACTAATGCAATTTTTTAGTGCCAGATAAAATAAACTTTTGGCTTTGATCTCCAGTACATATTTTCGGAATGTGGCCAAACGTTTAAAAGGCTACATATAAAAATGAAATGTATATCATTACTCAACGGGCTATAGAAATAGTTTGTAAAGGATGTAGTGTGCTCGACAGCCTTGCTAATGCAAAATGTGTTAAACCCAATGATTATTGTGCTTGGAAAGCAAATGTCTGTTTGCTATTTCTCCCATTTCATTCTAATTTTGGAAACAACAAAAGCACAGAGAATACAAGGAGGTTCAAACCTAGGCCTTTCAGTGGGCATTAAGGGTATCTTTTCAACAAAGGGTTATAGCCATAATCCTTATTGGCAAAGGCTGCAATCCCGAACACAGTTACACGGCTGAAATCCCTCCAGTTTCGCTTTGACTTGTAAGTCCCATTGATTTCACATCCACTTTTAAGTCCCATTGATTTCAAGGAGAGTTGAAAAGAACCCCCAAAGCTGCCTGATACTGCAGCCATATGGGTTTTCCAGCACAGTAAAAGGAGCCTCTGTTTGGGTTTTATCACATGAGAACTCTGTCTAGCCACATTGAGGACACTAGTCAAGAATTCCATTTTCCAAAGGGCCTTTCATGGGGCTTACTGACCATATGAGCTCTGGCCTCCTACTTTTCTGCTTAGGGAATTTTTTTTGCTGATTTCTTTATTACTTTGGTTTCTTTAAAAAACATTCTGCTGTTTTTATTGTATCTACCTTTTAGTGTCATGTTTTGGGGAAGGGTTTGGTGTACTTCGTTGTGTGCCCTTGAGTTAAAGGATAGCAACAAAGTTAAAAGAAACATTTCAAATCATCCCACTAGCTCAGTGTTGTGTACTTTGATGGGCAGTGACTCTCCAAGGATTCGGGCATGGGTGCTTCCAAGCCAGCTAGCTAAGGTCCTCTTAACTGGAGGCACCAGGGATGGAGCTTTGTGAATTCAAGGCACATGTTCTACCCAGAGCTGTATCCCTCCCTGACAGATTAAAACCAACTGGATTTAAAAGAGAATGGCATCCTCTATTAATGGATCATAGACAATGTGGTCTTGCCTACCAGAAGCAAATGGAGGCTCACATTTCTAAAGATGTGTGTTTCTCTTCAAAAATGTTTCCTGACTTTTACAGATGTTGATCCAAATGATTGAACAGTCTGTCTAAACCTAGTTTTCAACCTGTCAAGCACAGAATGAATGGCACTGGCTGTCTGCATATGTAACAAACAGTCATACTGAAAGCCACACCACCAAGTAGCTGTGATGGATTACTTGAAATTGTTCCTTTCCAGAGCAAGTATAGAAAAACTATACTGAGATGCTTTTGAGTCTCTGATAAACAATATACCACTGTCAAGAATGCATGTAGTGTGTACTCCTAGGATGCAGCAAAGATATAATTGATTGGTAACTTGCATTGTATCGAGTCTCTTCTACTTAAGGCATTGGTTTTTAATAACATTTTAGAGTGAAACTTATTATATGCTTTAACACAAAATTAATTTCTAACAGTACAATCCTATGCATGTCTACTCAAAAGTAAGCTCCATTTATTTCAATGTCACTTACACCTAGGTAAATATGGATACGATTGCAGCCTAAATAAAAACATGCAGCCCATTCCTATCTCATGATCTGTCAACATAAGTCCTGGACTGATAGCGGGAGTTCAGCAGGCCATAGCTGGCAGGGCAAATGCCCAGAGGCCATTTGTGGGAGACGGCCGCCTGCTGAAACTTCTCTATCTCTCCATTGTCACTGGTAAGTCAGAGGCTGGGGCACTTTGGGAAGAATCATGGTAAGATAAGAGTGGGGAGGGGGCAGGCTGGGAGCAGTTCAGGACTGGAAGGGGATCTTAGCAGCAGCTGTCCACACTAAGATTCTACACCCCCTTCTTGGTTTGAACCTGCCCCGGAAGTCCCCTCAGAATTTGCATTCTGGCAACACAGCCTGACTTACAGTGTTGCAAACTGATGCTGCACAGTGTGCAACTGGGCAACTTCTGAGAATGGTGAATGGTGCTGGCCATACAGCTGCAGCCTCCCTGCAGGCGCCCGGTGCCAGTAAAGCAGTAGTGGGGGAGGGAGTGGGCAGACTAGTGTGTTTCCTGGTGGGGAGGAGGCAGGAGGGGGGGTGTGTATCTGGTGGTAATGGCATATGCCAGATTTTATGCCCTTTTTTGGAAAACTCCCTCCCCTTTTTCTCTCCACCTAAATAGGTGGCATATGTCTGAGGCGACTTACTGAAGGAGAGGTTGCTTACCAGAAGGTTAAGTACAAAATATTTTTACTTAACTTCCTGCAAGCTCCTCCCTCCACCATAGGATGCAGCATGCACCTTTTGGCACAGTGCAGGGTGGCGGTCGGTCTCCCACTGGTGGTGGGGAATAGGATTGGGGCCTAAGCCCTCTACCTCATTCTCACCCAATTCAATACTTTCACTTGATACCTTAAACACGATTCACTGTGCCTACCCTATGGGCCCAACTAACGTGTAGACCAGCATCCTGGGAAACAGAAGGATGGCTAGAAGAGTATATGGGTGGTGTGCACATGTGGATGGTTAATAATGCGCTACACGTGTTCATGTGTATGCACAATAGAATGCATTGTGCTGGGAATTCAAATGCTGGGAAGGGTGAGAGACAGGTGAGAGCTCCATGGGCAAATATAACTGTCCTCATAGGAGGAGGTAACCCATTCCAAGTTGAAAACCCTTCAATTCCAGTAGCTTTAATTGAAAAAGAAATGCTCTGATTTGGAGAAAAATGAATTTGAGCTCAAGCAGTTCAAATTAGGACAGTTCCTTACTGCCACCCGATAAACTGCAGCTGCTTCCGCATTCCCCCTTTGTTCTGCATCTTTGAGCTAAGAATGGAGGGTGCATTTGATATTTATAGCTTGCAGGTTTTTTTTTTATTCCCACTGAGAAGTTGAACCTCAATAAAAAGTATATGCCAGTTTGGGCATAAATCAACTTCATTTACAGGTTTGAATGAACTCCAAAATAAGATTTGAACTCAAAAGGTTTGCAGAAGTATTCTGACTGCAAACTGGAAGATGCTTATGGTCAACTTCCGTGGGGAATTCTTAGGCTGGCAGAGGCCAAGGGATTGGCAGCACAATCCTATACATGACTATGCAGACGTAAGTTCCATTGCATTCAATCTGGCTTACTCCCAGGAAAGTGTGCATAGGATTACAGTCTCGGTCACCTGCCCAACATGACCTGGAAGTGGCCTCTGGGGCCTCCCAATAAGGCACTGTACAAGGAGCGTCACATCACAACCCATTGCAGAGGATGAGGTGGGTTGGGCTGCTAAAAAGTTTGGAAACAGCCATTGGACAATCATTCAGTTTGTCAGACAGGCTGACAGAAGTGCTAGGGAAGAGACAGCAGATACTGTGAGACAAGCACTAATGACATTGGAAAATGTAATTGGGCAAGATTGTCACTGAAGTTCATTGCCACAAGATATGGTTTTGGCCTGTAGTTTGGATGGCTTTAAAAAAGTTTTGATAAATTCATGGAGTGCTGGTTTGTCCGGGGCCACATTTTGACTTGTGTAGGCTCTAGGCACGTGGGTCCTTCCCACCATAACAACAACATTAAAAATTACTCTTGATATAACTGTAAATACCAACATTATATTTCCATTTTTGGGAAAGATTTTCGTGGGCCCTAAAATTTTCAATTTTTATTTTTTTTTGAGAAAAAAATTCAAATAATTTCTTCAACCTGAAATGTTCATTTCTTTCCTTCTGATTTTAAAATAAATTAAAGCATTTCTGCAGGCCCTAAACACTGTGCCTAATGGATAAGTTGTCCTTGGGTCTATCAGTGGTTGCTAGTGTCAAATTCAGTTCCTACAGCAGGCTGAATAGCATTCATGATGCCTGCTGAGGGTCAGAAGTGATGTGATTAAGTAGGAAGTGAGAATGGATGATGGCCGGATCCCAAAGGATCTCCTCTATGGAGAACTCGTGCAAGGAAATTGCCCTACAAGTAGACCACAGCTGTGATACAAGGACATCTGCAAGAGGGATCTGAAGGCCTTAGGAGTGGACCTCAACAGGTGGGAAACCCTGGCCTCTGAGCGGCCCGCTTGGAGGCAGGCTGTGCAGCATGGCCTTTCCCAGTTTGAAGAGACACTTGGCCAACAGACTGAGGCAAAGAGGCAAAGAAGGAAGGCCCATAGCCAGGGAGACAGACCAGGGACAGACTGCACTTGCTCCCAGTGTGGAAGGGATTGTCACTCCCGAATCGGCCTTTTCAGCCACACTAGACGCTGTTCCAGAACCACCATTCAGAGCGCGATACCATAGTCTTTCGAGACTGAAGGTTGCCTACAAGATGTCATTCAACACTGACCAGAAATAAACATTTTTTTTCCACTTAGGAACACATTACCTGCAAATGACAGAAGATAAAATACACAAATCTTGATCATATTTTCAAGACATAGGAGAGTCCAATTATCATGCAGGCTGCCCTTTCAGCAGTGACACCTCAGCACAATCCAGCAGCAGAGAGCAGTTGATGGTGGTGCTGGAAGAGGGCTGCATAAAGGGCTTTCATTAGCTGCATCCGACCCATGGGCCTTATGTTTGACACCCCTGGGCTATACACCACCTCCAGGTTCAGAAGCAGAGTGCCTCTGAATACCACTTGCTGGACTAGATGAGCCTTTGACTTGATCCAGCAGTTTTTCTTTTATTATTATGTAATTATATCTGTTACTTGCGGTGTGATGAGATTTAACGTTCTCAAGAGTGCCAAGCCTCTTAGCATTCATTGTGGGAGCGGAATGCAGCATGAATAGGCAATATTGCTGAGTACAGCAAAGCCATACCTGCTATTACAATATTAACTTGAACTCTGCTGTCAATGCCAGGGATTCTCCAATGTTCATTTCCTTTGATTTACAGCTTGTTAGTAAAGTACACACTTTAATTGGTTCAGAGTTTATGTGATACACAGAGCCCTTCAAGATTAATTTCAAACCATGCAGACAGGTGGTGTGATTGCTCCCCCACCTTTTTCAGAAGCATTACTATGAAGCATCTATCTCAAGTGTACAGCTGAGGCATTATTGACCTTGACAGATCCTAGGAGGGTATAAAAAAGACAACACAAATTCCTCCCTGCTAAACTGGCATAACACGGAACTGTTTATGTTCAGCAAAGGCGGCATTTAAAGATAATGTATAATCACATTCGGAAGTGATGAACACATGACAGTTGGCAAAAACTCTTCTTAAACCAGCATTTCTTGTGCTTAGGATGAAGTCAGCTACTAAACACACAGCAGAGTTTCTCTCAAGGGAATAAAAAATTGACTATTTATGATACTTGGAAATATTCAGCATTCAGACTTCAGTTTCAATAACAGCATGGGGGGGGAACCGCTTTTCCAAGGAGTTAACATTTTATGTATTGCACATGAAAATCTGTTGGAAAACAAGTCTTCTGACACAAACAGAATTTTTAGCATGTTCTCAAATTATTTGGTTGAGTGAAAGCTCCAGAAGGGAACAGCGGTTGCTGCTGAGAGGAATGCTTTCAAGACTATTATGCTTGTTTACTCAGAAGTAAGTTCAATGGGGTTTTTTCTCAGATAAGAATGTTCAGGATTGCAGCCCTAGTCTTCAATAGTTTACAGCACGGGTGTCCAAACCCCAACCCGGAGGCCAATTGCGGCTTCGGGGACCTCAAATCCGGTCCAATCTCCCAATGAACTTCTGGCCCACTGGAGTCTGCACTGGCCCGACACAACTGCTCTCAGCAGTTGACGCAAGCTGTGGACTGAGGGCTTCCTCCCCTGCTTGCTGTTTCACATCTGTGAAGCAGCAGCGGCAGCAAAGGAAAGGCTGGCCTTGCTTTGCACAAGGCTTTTTATAGGTCTTGAGCTATCACGAGACTTTCATTCATTCATATAAGTTCCACCTCTAATATGTTCATTTATGTAAATTTATTGAAATTTTAAATGTAAATTAATTCTTTTCTTTCCTGGCCTTTGACACAGTGTCAAAGAGATGATGTAGCCCTCTTCCAGTTTGGACACCCCTGGTTTACAGAATTATTATTTTTTCATTAATGTGAATTGCATAGAAAGCCAGGCTCTGCATTTTTTATATAATAATAATAATAATAATAATAATAATAATAATAATAATAATAATAATAATAATAATAATAATAATACAGGTAATTATATAACGCCTTTATTGGTCGTCAGATTTCTCCTCAGACTTTAATTCAAGGCGGTTTACATAGACAGGCTGTTCTAAATCCCCGTAGGGATTTTTACAATTCAAGAAAGGTTCTATCTTTCAAGAAGCACACAACAACATTTCAGATGGATCTTTTCTGGTCTGGTATCACTTCTGGCCTCCAGATTCCTCCCATGCAGGCTGACAAGCAGCTCCTTCATCTCTCACTTGAAGGGCGGCCAAGACGCTTCTTCGCTCACACCAAAGAGTAGGTGGAATAACTTGGTTCAGCTTGTCAGCTGCTTCAAGGTCTCGCTATTCATGGTGCTGTTGGCCTCAAACTGGCAACCTTCAGATGTTATCTTCAGACAAATTGAGTATATTTATAGTAATTTTATAGTAAATTTATATAAATTATGTATAAAAATAATTAATATATAATTATATTTGCATTTTATATATTATGTATATATTTTATATAATTATTATACACACACAGACATAGATAGATAGATAGATAGATAGATAGATAGATAGATAGATAGATAGATAGATAGATAGATAGATAGATGAGTGCATTGCTTTAACAGGCTTCCACATGTATATACATATACACTCTCACACACACTCCTTTTCTCCTCCCTCCATAATGAGGTTTGCCAAATATGGCAGAAGAACGTGTTTTTACAACAACAGCAATAGCTACTACGAGGACAGAAAAGAACCATAGCAAGAATCTTTCACTTAACACTCCCAACTTGAATTTTACATACTTGGTTGGTAAGTGTAACGGGGAAGATTCAGAAAGCTGACAATGAATGATGGCATATATTTCAGTTTTCCTGAAGCTCCTGGGTGTAATGTACAACAATACCAATTCATGAGAAAAGTTCTAAGGCAATGAGCTTCGGAAGAAGAAAAATATATCAAAAGGCTTTCAGTTGTGACAAGTATCTTGGGGAATAAACAATACCAGAATATTAACTTCCACTTAAAGCCTGTGCATTTGTCATCAGAAGACTGGAATATAGTATTTATGCAATACAAGAGGAAGCTCAAGGAAATTCATGGCTTGTGCTGAAATCAGCATTCCTCACCTTTCAGCAGAACAATTTTTATCAAGAGCATAAATTTGCATGTTGGGTTTTGACATGGAATTTTTTCTCGTAAAATGTGCAAAGCACCAGCTTATCTCACTTCTCAGTATCATATGCAGCCTTCATTGTATACTGCCCTTTTAACATTTAGTCTTCGTTTTATATTTTCATCTGGGGAATGGAAGCTCACAGGTAGTTTTTCTGTTGTCTACCTTGATTCCTGAAGGATCCATTCTTCTCTACTTTTCTACTTGGTCACATTCTTTTATTATTATTGCTATTATTATCACATTTTTATTCAACCTGTCCTCTGAGGAGCTCAGGATTGTCTCCACTCCCTCTTATCACCTACTTTCTCTCAATTTGATTCCATCTTTTCTCCTCATGGGGTTAGCTCCAGATCACCCAATACATGAGGCATTGTGCCAAAAGGCTGCCTCACTTCCCTGCTGGAGCACCAGCCGCTGCCTCTCCTATTCCTCTTCCCACTCGTGATGTTCAGAAAGTAAGAGAGGATCAGAGAAACTTCCCTTTCTCTTTAATTTTCTACTTCCTTTTCAAATCCAGAGAACAAAAAGAGTGGTAGAGGCAGGCAGCAGTATCCCCGGTGCGCCAGTGCTGTCAGTTCATGGCCCCGCCCCTTTGGGTCTCACTCTGATGAGAGTAGAGAAAGGACTTGTCAATTGATAGTAGAAAGGACTTGTCAATTGATAGATAACAACATGACTTTACTTAGTTAAGATTTATTTCTTTGTCACAGGTGATGATTCCACCAGCTTCCACTATTAATTATTGGTCTGCCAACGTGACTGACAATTTATAAGACGCAAACCACTTGAAAGTCAATGGCCTGCAAAGCAAATACCCTTCAAGATCAAATGATACTTGAACCAAATAAGATATATTTGTGTCACTATTCTTCAGGGAAGTTGAAGGTGACACCTCAGATCTATCTGTACAGAATATTTTTCAGCAGGAAGTGATTTTCTAACAAATTGCCCACACCTGTAAACCAAGGAAATAATGATTCTAGTGATGTGCTGTGGTGGTGATCTGCTGATTTATATATATAAATATAAATAAATATTCTGATTTGGTGTCAGCATAACAGCCTCACATTTCCTTTTCCTGCAAATTTCAGAGGAATTTTGGTATGATACATTTTCAGATTCTAACAGGAGCCCTCCCTTCTGTACAGGGCAGAGACAAAAGACGCAGATAAGAAGATGTCATTTTTGAATAATTCAGGAAGTTGGAGTTGAAGGTTGTTGACTGTGCCAGCATAGTTATAAACCAAAGACTACATTCATGTGAACTGCAAAGCTCCCAAAGTCACCACGGACCAGTGTGGGCACATGGATCAATCCTGACTCAGAAAGTTTTTTTGCGTGCAAATACCAGAGAGCCATGGCATACTTAACATTGCATTCTCTTCAACGGCAGGGATGAAATATCAATAAAAGAGCTAACTGAGTTTTGATTTTAGACTCTTTCTTAGTGAGAATACGATATGAAGTAGCAAGGACACAGCTTGATTTTTATACGCTATGTTGAGCTTGCAGGGTTAGCAGTGTGGAAAGAAAATTATCCATTTGACTTGATGGACTTTGCTGTGAAAGTTCTGAGGCAGATTATATGTTAAGACGCTCTATTTAAAGAGTATGCTTCTCTGTGTGAGTACACACAAACTCAAGGCAAATGCCAAGAACACTCAAAATAGTCATTAAATGGGTTATATCTTAATAAAATAGCATGCCATGGAATACTTCACACCCTATTTCTGTTTCACCCTGTTCACATGGGCAATCAAGTAGCATCATTCCAGCTGCCATTTAAACTGCTGATCTGGATTCATCATACATTCATGCATTCATACAAGACTGAAGGTGACTATTTAGAGTGGGATACAGTGAAACAAGAGCACATAGGAGCAGATTCCCTATCCACAAGAGGGAAATGGAAAATATATTTTGCCCCAATCCGATCCCCCTCCCCACAACAGAGCTAGTGTTGCACTGATGGAGGCTGCTTTATGGCAGTGATAGTTGCAGATTACAGCAGGCACATCAGGCTGCAGCAGCAGACCCATGGACACTCACTGGAGCAGGTAAGCCTGCAAAGAGGGTTTGAGGAAGGTGGGGAGGCGGTTGAATGGGGGTGAGTGAGGGTGGAACAGTACAGTGATGGGGTGAGGAGAAGAACAAATCAGGCCTGTGAGGGGGCAGAATTGGTGGAAGCAACTGTATCCCAAGCCCCTTCCCAAGCCTGATCCACTTTCATGGAGCAATGCAGGCTTGCAGTAGCGACTGAGCTGGCACAGATCTGAGTTGCCCCATAGCAGCTGTTGGGGCAAGGGGCAAATGTTCCCTTGCCCTGAGGATACTTCCAGCAACCAAAAATCCTTTGTGGGACACAGCAGAAGCCACACTGGCACTGCTGCATCGCCATGTGAAGATTTAGAGCCCAATCCTGGGCTTGACCTGCTGGCTTACCACCAGCTTGCACTGCCGCAAACGTGCCATAAGGCACGTTTGCGAAGCCTAACGCCGGGCCAGTGCCCATGCTAGCCCAGTGCTGGGCTAGCACCAGGCGGGCGCCCGGCCTCCACTGCACAGTGATCGCATGAACCGCCAATCTGTGGTAAGGTAAATGGGGTTGGGGAGAGGTGGGGAGGAGGTGTTCCAGGGAGAGGGAGGTGGGCAGAGGGTGGGGAGTAGGTGTGATGGGGAGGGAGCGGGGAGGGAGGGAGGCGGGACCGGTGGAGCTCTGCTATGCATTTGTGTGGGGCTCAGCACCCGACACAAACACTCTTACTTCACCACCGACCTTTTGGTAGGTGGTGAATCCAGTAGCTCCATTGTGGGGCTACTTCCCTTACCTGGGAGAGGGGATGAAACTCCCTTCTTCCGAGGTGCCGCCTGTGGCTGCCATTGGTGCACAGAATGTGGCGCTAGCCATTTTCGGTGCCGCCGCTGCCAGACGCCACAGGAGATCAGGATTGGGATGTTAGGTAGGATTGGGCTACCCACTTCTGAAAATATTTTTATATTGATTTCAACTAAAAGTTTGCATACAGGATGACTCACAAAGATTGAACCGTCTGCTCAAACACAATGGGTTGCATCTAAGGTTTCCTTTCTTCATAAGGAAGAGGAAGGACATTTTTTGATACAAATGTCAGTAATAAAGCTTCAGCACACCATGAATATAGCAAACAACAAACCCATTTTCCTCACTGCCGAATGACATGATTGTTTGCTTCTCCTCCCCCCACATGCTGGTATTGCTGGTGAAGCTGGTCGAGCTCCAGGGGTGGCATTGTCAAGCTTGAACTCCACCTCTGCTGCTGTCATAGCAGCCAAGGCATTTCTTCCACTAATTCAAGAAGCAAGATGTCAGACACCATGAGGGAACCCAATATGGTGGGTGGCACATGGCCAATCTCATTCTCTGTGCCCAAGTGCAAACCCAGCACAGACTCAGGTGACCTTGCAGTGGCCCGCATCACTGCCTCCTCCACTGAACCAGTCGACTGTGGACTTGGACAAAGGTACTGATGCCACTTGAGCATTCATCAGCCAAACTGGATCTAAAATTTTATCTAAAATGTTTATCAGATTCCGCTTCAGTTTACTCACCCCGTCAACTCCTTAATGGCTTGGTTCTAGCTTAGGTATAGATTCAATACATATGACTTGGAATGCTACACTTGATCTTTATTGATCTTCTGCATGCCTTGGTATAATCAATCATACACAATGCACTGGACTGGATTCTATTCTTTAGCAAAGCAATGCATCACAGCTGGAAGCCTGGAAGAAAATTGCTCTTATGGAAGGGGTTCTTATGCGAAAACAAATCTCTTTCCATGGATAAAAGGAACTTCTGGCCATGGAGCACCACTATACTATTTATTTTATTTATTTATTTAAAAGATTTCTATCCTGCCTTTCTATCCCATGAGGACACTCAAGGCGGCTCACAATTAAAAACAATAAAAACATGATCTACATTCAAGAAGTGCCATGCCCCCTAGTGTCCCCTGCTAACTGGTAAGAGGCACTTTTTCAAGTGGATGCTCCTCTTTTATTTAGCAGGGGGAGAGTAACTGGCCCACCTCCCCCCAGCAGTGTCTTTTCTAGTGGCTGTCTGCTGGTGTTGCATCTTTTTAGATTGTGAGCCCTTTTGGGACAGGGAGCCATTAGATATTAGATTTTCTCTGTAAACCGCTTTGTGAACTTTTTGTTGAAAATCGGTATATAAATACTGTTGTTGTTGTTGTTGTTGTTGTGTCAGCATAAAAAGCTTCCCTAAATAAAAAGGTCTTAAGCCCCCGCCAAAATGACTCTAACGAGGGAGCTGTTCTCAATTCCAGCAGGAGAGAGTTCCACAAATGGGGAGCCACCACAGAGAAGGCCCTCTTTCTTGCCGCCATCCCCCTCACCTCTGCTGGTGGTGGCACAGTCAGAAAGGCCCCCTCTGATGACCTGAGAGGATGGGTCGGATTATATGGAAGGAGGCGATCCCTCAAATACCCTGGACCCGAGCCGTATAGGGTTTTAAAAGTCAAAACTAACACTTTGAATTCAGCCCGGAAATGAACTGGCAGGCAGTGTAGCCGCCGAAGCAGCGGCCTGACTAAGTCGAACTGACGAGCCCCAGCAACCACATGGGTTGTTGCGTTCTGCACTAGTGGCAGTTTCTGGGCCTTCTTCAGAGGCAGCCCCACATAGAGCGCATTGCAATAATCTAATCTGGATGTCACTAGGGCATGGGTCACCGTAGCCAGGTCTGAGTGACCCAGGTATGGTCGCAGCTGGCGAATCAGCCGAAGCTGAGCAAAGGCTCCCCTGGCCACCACTGCTACCTGGGAATCCAGGAGCAGCCGCGGATCCAGGATTACCCCCAAGCTGCGGACCTGCTCTTTCAGAGGGAGTGCAACACCATTCAGAGCAGGACGTTAGTCCAATACCTGAGTCTTGGACTTCTGGACCAGGAGAACCTCTGTCTTATCAGGATTTAATTTCCGCTTGTTTGCCCACATCCAGCTTGCAACAGCCTCGAGACAATGGTCCAGAACTTTGACTGCCTCCTTAGTATCAGGTGGAAAGGAGAGAAAGAGCTGGGCGTCATCAGCATATT
The DNA here is from genome assembly GCF_035046505.1 of Tiliqua scincoides. Classification (NCBI taxonomy): domain Eukaryota; kingdom Metazoa; phylum Chordata; class Lepidosauria; order Squamata; family Scincidae; genus Tiliqua; species Tiliqua scincoides. The sequence continues at coordinate 36,285,902 of NC_089822.1, forward strand.
GATGACACCCTACCCCAAACCTCTGGATAACCTCTCCCAGCGGCTTCATGTAGATGTTGAACAGCATGGGGGATAGAATGGAACTCTGCAGCACCCCACACCTAAGAGGCCAGGATGCCAAACAAGCATCTCCCAGCACCACCTTCTGTGATCTGTCAGCCAGGAAGGAGCGGAACCACTGCAGGACAGTGCCTCCAAGCCCCAACTCAGCCAACCGACCCAGAAGGACACCATGGTCGATGGTGTCGAAGGTTGCTGAGAGGTCCAGCAGGACTAACAGGAAGGCACTCCCCCTGTCCATTCCCCGGCGTAGGTCATCTAACAAGGTGACCAAGGCAGTCTCTGTTCCAAACCCCGGCCTGAAGCCAGACTGAAAAGGATCCAGATAATCAGCTTCGTCCAGGACCCTCTGGAGCTGGGACACCACCATCCACTCAATCACCTTGCCCTGAAATGGAATATTTGAGACTGGCCGGAAGTTGTTCAAATTAGTAGGATCCAGGGAGGGTTTCTTCAGAAGAGGGCGAACCACCGCCTGCTTCAAGGTCGGCGGCAGTACCCCCTCCCTCAGAGAAGAATTCACCACCCTCCCTGTCCACTCGGCCAGTCCCCTTCTTTCGGATCTAGCCACGCCGGGCAAGGATCAAGCGGGCAAAAAGATGACCTCACACTCCAGAGAATCCTGTCCACATCCTCAGATTCTACAAGCTGGAAAGAATCCCTCAAGATTGGATAGACAGATGCCCCAGGGATATCACTAGGTACTGCTAATGTGGTGTCCAAGTTGTGCCGGATCTGATCGACTTTGTCCGCGAAGTACTTAGCAAATTCGTCACAGCGAGCCTCCGTGTGCTCTTACCCATCAGTAGGGGGGGCAAGATGGAGTAGGCTATGAACCACACAGAAGAGCTCAGCCGGACAATTCTCCGCGGACACGAAGGTGGTGGAGAAGTAAGATCTTTTTGCCACCGCCACCGCCATAGAGTAGGCTCTGAGATGGGCTTTGGCCTCTCTGTGGTCAGACTTGGCACGAGTCTTCTGCCACCATCGCTCTAGGTGTCTGCCCCTCTGCTTCATCATTTGCAGCTCACCAGAGAACCAAGGAGCGGCTCTTACTCTGCGGTTGGGCAGAGGTCGCTCAGGAGCAATCTCATCCAGGGCCCTGGTCATCTCCCCATTCCAGAGATCAACCAGGGCGCCGGGTGAGTCACCAGCTCTGGCAACAGGAAAGTCCCCCAGAGACCTCAGGAATTCATCCGGAACCATCAGCCTCCGGGAACGGACCATTTAATGTGGCCCCCTGCCGCTGCGGCTATAAGCCTAAATCCTACCAGGAAATGATCTGTCCATGACAAAGGAGTGATCTTAATCTCCTCCACACCCAGATCACCATCAACCTGCCCAGCAGTTAACACCAGGTCCAATGTGTACCCTGCATCATGTTTTGGAGCAGATATTCTCTGAGACAGACCTAGGGTTGCCATGGCGGCCATGAAGTCCTGAGCTGCAGCTGTTCTGGGGAGCCTTGGTGTGGACGTTGAAGTTCCCCAGCACTAATAGGTGAGGGCACTCCAACACCACACTCAAGATCATCTCAGGCAGGGAGACTGTTGGGCAGCATGGTGGGTGGTACACCAAAAGAATCCCTATTCTGTCTCGCCCCTCCAACAACCAGGTCTACAAAAGGTGAGGATCTAACCCATTATTCTGTTGCATGTTCCTGTTGCATTAGCTTCAAAGCAAAAAGATAATGGCTCCCTTGTAGCTAGGTCTTTAGCTTTATTGTCTGTTGTTCTCCTATTGCCTGCTGTTCTGATGCCATACTGCTACTATTTGCCCATTACAGCCATTCTCTCATTGTATCAGTTCTCTCTTTCACAGTTTGTTTTGGACAGAAGTGCTAAAGAGAAAGGTGAACTGACCTGTAATCTCTTTCAACAATCTTTTCTTTGGTCTTGCCGACATACTAAATATTCTTTTATTTCTGCATCAGCCCATACCTGTTAGGCCCTGGTAATCATCTGTACTGCATATGACATAAATGTCTGCTCTGCCTTTAAGTGCCAAAACATGATTTTTAGCAGATATTCCCTGTATATACCTGAGCTTGAAAAACCACAATTGCAATTCACATCAAAGCAAGCATTGATCACTTTAGTGAACACTTGCAAGTGGTAAACCAATAGTATCTTCAGTTGTTAGTTGGTGATTAGGATGATGAGAACTGCAGAGTTCAGCAGACAGCAACATGCCAGTCACTTCACTGGGACATAATTTAACAAACTGTACTCTATAAACTTGCCCTTTTTTTTTTTTTAACTCAACTCTATTCAAAGCATGCACACGAGTCTGTTAAAGAGACTCTTGAGAACAACTAAGGGCCCAATCCTATCCAACCTTCCACGCCAATGCAGCCACAGTGCAGCTCCGATGTAAGGGAACAAACATTCCCTTACCTTGAGGAGGCCTCCATGACAGCCCGCCCCCCACAGGATGCAGCACATGCCCCATTAGCAAGGCTGCATCAGAGCAGGAAAGATGGATAGGATTGGACCCCAAACCTACCTTTTGGTTTGATCTATAAGATAAAAATAAATTACAATATGTTAATTATAATTTGCTAATGAAAATGATTCATAAAGGCTAGTATTATTTCATATCACAAGCGCATTTGAAAGGCAATATGGGTTGGTGCACATAGTACGCATGGCGCACATGTTTGTCTATCGGCAAGAGGCTCACGACTCACTATGGTCACCACTGGCCTTGTCACAGAAGTTCCAGATAGCCACATGGACAAAGAAAGTGAATTCCAAAGTGGGACTTTAGAGACCTTGGAAATTAAATTCCAATGTCCTTGAGCAACTTTTGTGAAATTAAAATGTGTGTGTGTAGACAGCTGCCATAAGTATTTGCATGACACTTTATGGACACATCGGTTTACAGCCCACTCTGGCAGCAAGAGGAGTAGCAGTGCCAAAGTGGCTGTCTTTGTATCCTATGGGTACTGGGGCAGCTGCCGAGTCTCCTTGGGATAAGGGAATGTGCATTCCCTTAGCCCTGGGTAACGTAGCTGTAGCCCCAATGGGTCTCCTCAGAGCTGTGTCAGCTATTTAGTTGACAAAGAAGGAAGGAGGCCTGTGTCAGGCTTCCTGGCCTGGGAGGTGGCACAGAATATGGCAGCAGACTCTGCTGCCATCTCCGCCCCCCTCCCGGGTCCAATTCACCCCTCCATTTGTCCAGTTCTGCCTTCCATCTGCCCTACCCTGCACCAAAAAGCCTCACCGGTGGCCCAACTCACTGCTGGCCGCTTTCCACTGGTGTCTTCTGGCTATGAGGCCCAGCACCGACACTTCAGGCTGGGCCAGCGCTACAGGACGGTGCTGACAGTCAGGTCAGTGGTACAAGTGTAGTGCCATCGCTGGAGCCCTATAGGATCAGGCCCTTAGTGATTTTGGAGACATCTGTATGCAACGGATAGACAAGTAGAGTGGTAAACAGGTTTGGAGGCTTGCAGGAAATGTTACCATGCCCTCCAGTTAAATAATTTCATGAACGGTGATTCTGTTTCCTAATCCAGTTCAAAATGAAGTGTTGTGAGGATTTCTGTCCCTGTTTATAAACTGATTTTTGTATTTATTTTTCTTCTTTTTTTTGTATTTATTTCTGTGCTTCTTGGCAAAGTTTCCCAACAAACCTTGGAGCACATTTTCTTTCTCATGTGTTTTCCTTGCCAAACTTGATATGGGCATGCAATGTGTAATGTGCAAAGTGGCTATTTTTATTTTCTATTGTAATTCTGAGAAATTGACATATTGTACATTTTACTGTTGCTGCCAGGAGACATACTCTTAAAACTGTGAAGGGAATGGAAGATTATCCCTTTAGTCATGGCAAAACACAGAATCCAGGTTCTCCCATTAGAAAATATGAGTTTTCCTGAATTATGTCATGATGGTGGTGGTAGGCGGTGTATTTAAGAAAACAAAAAGATCAGTGTTTGAATACACATAATTCTGTTAGGCTGCAATTCTATCCACACTGTCCGAGGAGTAAGCCCCATCGACTATAATGGGACTTACTTCTGAGATGACATGCTTAGGATTGAGCAGTAAGTGTGATGTCATTACAGAAATGTAAAAAAAAAAATCAGTATATTCAGATTCATATAATACAATGCCTAACAAAAAGACACAGGTTTCCTTTTGCAATGGTTTAATATGTTTGTTTATGATAAATACATTTGGAAAGTATCAGTGGGAAATGGGGGGCACATAGGGTCTTAATATTTCAGAACAAAAAAAAAAACCTTGATTAATTTTAAGAAATGGGTTTTGCTAATACTCAGTTTCAAAACCCAATATAAATGACATTATTTGGGATAGTTTTTGCTAGAACACTGAGCTGTAGTAATCCTTCAGTTGTTTGTCTTCTCCCAGACACTGAACAAAGCCTTTCCTGTGAGTTCTCCTCCCAGAATTAGGAAACCAAGGGCTAGCTATTAAAGAAAAGAGAGGAGGTCATGCAAATCCCACAGAGATCGCTGCAAATTTTATACCCAAGGAATATCATACTGGTGTAGATTGTTTTAACAGCAATACGGTTAGCCTCTTCCTTGAACCATTTAAGCAGGAGTAAATCAATCTGAGCTCATTCACAGCTTCATCTAAAACCAGCAAAGCTGAAGTACTTGTATTTAAGCCCATTGGCCTCTAGGGAATAGGAACCAGCTTAAATTTAAGTGTTTCTGCTCAATTGGTTGTGAATTGGGCTGATGTCTGTTGAGCGTTCTTCATTTTGCACACAAAGTGTAATTACAGGCAAATTCAAAATATGAACTGAATGGACAAAATAAGTGAAAGGGTAAAATATGACCTTCCCTTTATGAACTTTTCAGTTACATGAGAATGTGTTTGAGCTATAGGAATACAGTTTTCATCTCAGTCTATCTTTGATCATAAACCTACAACCTGATTGTAGGAAAATATTTAAACAGTATGACATTATAATAAAACATATTCAGCTATAATGTAAGGCATCAGAAGATGTCTGTTTGCGTTCTGTCTGGACTGCATTATAAAAACAAAGAGCGGTTCAAAATCTCCTGAAATCCTTTATTAAACTGCAATGACAATATATGCACATGAACATGCATACATAAAAAAATGTATACTACATTTAATGAACTCTAATTTGTACACACTTCATTATAGAAAACCTGCAACACTCAAACATCTAAGGTAGGGGTTGGCAATCTTTTTGAGCAAAGTAGCCCGGTGTTCAGAGATGACATCATCATGTCATCGCTGAACTTCCAGATTGCAGAGAGCTCCCAGAAGTGGCTGCGCAGAGCTCAGCTTGGAAGGTGAGGCCTCCTGGCCAGTTTGCCACATGCTGTACGGGGAATGACAGACCTGCCCACCCAGGCTTGCAGAGTCCTTCTGCCTGGGTCTGTCATTCCCCATCTGGTGCATGGCAAATTGGGCGGGAGGCTTCACCTCCCAAGTTGAGCTCTACATGGCTCGGGGTTGTGAGCTGCATCCAGACCATGGGCCATAGGTTGCTGACCCCGGATCTAAGGGAAGCAATTGAAGAGATATGTGGAACCATTGGAGCATTCATGTTGGTGGATGTCTGCAGGTCCCAAACAACCCAAACCTATCCCTGGCAGCGGTGCCAGGTGCAGCGGCACCAAAATTGCTATTGCTGAATCCAGCAGATCTTCCAGGGCCGCAAAGATCTCCTAGGGGAAAGGAGACTTTCAGCAGGGCTCTGCCAGTCCACCCCTCTCCCATGCTAGTCACTCCCCATGCCCCGCCATCCCCTGCCCCAGAATGCCGCCCCCCGCCCCCAACAGGTCCTGCAAAACTTAGCGCTTTGCTCCCCCAGGAATACCAGTGGTATTATATTTTAAACTAAGAGCACTTCCAGAGACTTGACATCTTGAATCCTATTTTCAACATAATGTTGAAAGTGATTTTTTTTTTAAAATTTCCTATTAAAGCATACAAGAATTTGGTTTCTACTGTCCCTGAATTGTCAAAAGACGTGAGAACTTTGAGTTTGTTTTTCTATACATCTAGATTTCTCCCTGATGCTCCCTTCTGTGAAAGCCACTCCTCCTTCTCAATGGCTTGTGATCCAACCTAGCTATATTTATGTATGTGACAAAGGCTGCAACCCTAACCAATTTTCCAGCACTGACATAAGGGCAATGCAACTCTGAGGTAAGGGAACATACATTGCCCTACCTTGAGGAGGCCTCCATGACTGCCCCCCAACTGCAGGATGCAGCACATGCCCCACTACCACAGCTATACCAGTGCTGGAAAGTTGGTTAGCACTGCGTCCCAAAACTGCCCCAAGACTGGTTACAGAACACTGGTTGAAATTGCAGTTCTGCAACTATTGATTTTAAAGGTATTTTGCCTTATTGGCTGTGGGAGTGGCGATAGACAAAGGGCAGAGAAAACCCTGTTTGCATAAGCAATCAATTCAGTGAGGGAGGGGTTGCATCTCAGTGGTCCAGCATATGTTTTGCATATAGCAGTAGCCAGTTCTTTTGTACTAAGGCAGGGCAATTCCTTTGTCCAAGGCCTTGAAAGTCTTCCTGCCTGTAAGAATAAATTGTACTGGCCTGGATGATGGGCCAAGAGTGTAGTGTGCATGCAAATAGATTCTTTGGACCATCGTTCTTGACTCATACCTTCTGCATCTTCACATGCTGTCCTTCCTCTTCCAACCACATGATTTCTATGCATTTTCATTCAGTCTGGATGTTCATGTATATAAACGCTGACCTCGTCCCACCTATCTGCAAATGTGATAAGACACACCAAGCTGCCTTATATGGAATAAGACTCCCATCAAGTCCAATCTTGTCGATCCTTCACGAACTGGAGATGTTTGGGACTGATCCATAAGATGGTATCCTACTAGTTTATATGGTGTCTTTATAGCTGACATTTAACAGGGCTGATATTAGTATTACTAACTGAGAATCTCAGTTCAGATCAGGAGGTACAGAGAATGCGTTCATTCTCTATTTGTTATAGAAAAGACCAAGCACATCATGAGCAGAGTACTAGACAGGTTCAAGATTACTCTGTCATCAAGCTAACTAGGAAGTGGTCTTGGACTCATCACTCTCAAAGGGTTGCTGTGCGTATCAAACGGCACATCCCTCAGCAAGCGAGCCTGAGTTTGGACAAAGGGTAGGATACAAATGTGGTGAGCAAAATAAATGATTAAGTGCAAAGATGTGACATTGACTTGTAGTTCTCAGGACCAAATTCTCCCCCTGCCCAGCCAGCCCATAGCATCTAGCACCACTGATGGAGTGCACACGGCATGCTGGGGGGTGGGCGGGCAACCAGATGGCTCTTTGTTACTTACCTCCCTGTAGGTCACCTGGTCTCCTATGGGTCTCCTTCGACCTATGCCAGCAAGGAAACTCAGGTGATGGTTTGGAGCAGGAAAAGAGCATATGATCTCCACGTGTTTAGCTCCCTCTAAGATCCATCCCCTCCTGTCCCCTCCAACCCCCTACCCAGCCCAATCCCCACTCCTCGTGTCCCAATCCTCCCCCAAACTATCCCCGCCACCAACTTGCTCTGGTATGGCTTCTGCCAGTTGCTGCTACATGCGTGGGGCCCCTGGCTGTTCGAACTTGTGGCCCTGGCATGATAACAGTGGCACAGCTTTTGCACCACTGGTCCAGGATTTATGAGATCATGCCACCATAAGCCCTGGATAAGGTTGGGCTGCCAGACACATGTAATATTCTCCTCAAAGCATTACACCCCTGCTTTCATTTCCAACTCATATTTTAGCCTGAGGCGGAAAAGGAATTGTACTGCCCAGGAATCCTTCAAGACACCACCTACCCAGAGAGATCCCTCAAATTCCCCCACCCCCTTCTTCTCTCAGCTGACTGCTGGCATTGCTCAGGTGATGGCAAGCAGAAGAAACCTCCCTCTTCTCTGGGTAGCATGTCCAGTACTTGGGGAGAGGGAGGAAAGGCTTGGGTCTTGGTTCTTTCTTCTGCCTTGCATCCACTGCTAGAGCTGCAGAACAATAAGTGGATGGAAGGGAACATGGGGTTGGAGAATCTGGTGTAGATATGGGTGGGTAGAAGGAGAAAAAGGTCTTGTTAGAGTTAGGAAGTGGGAGCACTCTGGGAGGTTCATGGTGGGATAAGGATTGAACACCATCTCATTCCTGATTAGGGTCGCAATGGAGTCCAAAGCCATTTGGATGGGCCCCAAAAGGAATGGCATGATTTCCCCCCATCTTTTGTTTTATCTTGAGACAATCTGATCTTGAGGCTGGAGGAGCTCACCCAGCACTAATTACAGGTGTTTAAAAGCTTCTAGAGATCCACTGGTGCAGAAATACCAATTGACAGACATAACTTAGTGCTTACTCAATCTGATCATTGGGCTTCACAGGCACTGAACCCGAACATTTTCTAATGCTCAGAGGCAGAGTCAGGAAGCATGTTTTATTTATTTACATACAAAAACTGTGCCAAGAACACAGCAGGCCACCTGCCCTTGGCTTTCAAACTTTCCTGCCCTCCACCCTGTGTGATTCAATACTGGCAGCCTTCTTTGGGGATCATAGCAGAACAGGTACAATGTTTGCTATTTATGGCCTTTCAGACTGAAATGTCAGGGTTACATTTTTGCCCCCCCCCCTTATGCAAGACAGCATCATGCACAAACAATTGCACATCATCAGCATAAGCAGAAGCTGTGAGGCTGCTGTAATAATAGGGTAAGGAGAAAGCACTACCTCTCCTCCTGTCACATTTGAGGTTAGTTAAAGCAGACAACAGATTAAATAACCGCTTTTCATGGCTTGAATTCCAGTGACAGAATAATTAAAAGCCGGCAATTGTGCTTTCAGTCAGTCATGGAAAAAAGACAACAAAAAGAGATGGTTGGAGAGATTTGATTCCAAGCTCGGGGAGGAGAGGGCTTCAGAGACCTGCGTTCTTCAATTTGTAGTGTAGTGTAGTCTTGCCAGAGCAAAATGCAGTCACTGGCAAAGGTGGTTTCCAGAAGGGGGGGTTGGAACTCAGGCACACTGGAAGCCTTGTCCTTTGTTTTTGAACCCCTTCCTCATAATCCCAGGTATTTGTGGTTTGATTGTACAGATACTGGCAAAGTTTCCCCAAACCAGGCTAGGAAATTAATTTTCAAAGGAGAAATGACCTTTGAATTCCTCTAAATCATTCTCCAGCTAGGATTTTCAAGACAAGAAGAACTGTCAGCTTCTCTCAATCCTTGTCTAAGGTAATTGAGCTCCTTTCTTCCACTACAATGAATAGGGGCACATTCAGATGCTACCAAGGCAATATCCAAGGATGGGAGAACAAAGAAAACTGCATCTGAGGAGGGGTTGGCTTCTCTCCTCGTTTTCCCCCTGGTAACATCTGAATTTAGTCCCAGTTCAGCGCAATGGATCTTGAGGGTAGGAAATGTCAATCCCAGGGCCCATTCCTACAGTTTTGGTCCCCACAGCTTCTGAATTAGCCCCTAGTTCAATGTAATGGAGCATCTTTGCTGCATTGTTTTTAATACAGGGAGACAGGCAATTACTCCCTGCCTTGTCTTGGCTCAATAAAACAATCCAAGATGTTTTTGTTATTTTTGAATGTTCTCTCCTAATTTCCAAGGAGGACCTGGGGGAGCTCAGCAATATCTACTAGACTGTGAATGTTCAGTAGCGATGGAAAGGCACTTTTTACACATCAGGGAGCAAAAAAATATGGCTACAAATGTTAAGCTGCCTAATTGGGAAGAATAATTAAAAATATTTTCATTAGCATAAAAAGTGCACAAGGCTTTTTAAGGCACTTAAAAAAAAAGTTGATTTGGGGGCCGTAACAATCTAACAAGAGGTGGTGCTGTTAGTGTCTAAGACAGTGGTTCTCACACTTCTAGCACTGGAACCCATTTTTTAGAATGAGAATCTGTCAGGACCCACTGGAAGTGATGTCATGACCAGAAATGACATCATCAAGTAGGACCATTTTTAACAATCCTAGGCTGCAATCCTACCCACACTTATCCAGGAGTAAGCCCCATTGACTACCATTGCATATACAGAGTAGCCTGTTAAAAGTACTGATCTGTCACATTTCCCCAAATGCAGTCACATACCATGGTAGCATCAAGTCTAATATATTTAAAATAAAAAGTTGAAATGAATAGGGACCCACCTGAAATTGGTTCGCGACCCACCTAGTGGGTCCTGACCCACAGTTTGAGAAACACTGGTCTAAAAGATTGCAATTGCAGTCTCTGGAGGTCTGCAGTCTTCCTCCAGAGTAGCAGTGGTGCTAGAGGAAGAGATGTGCTGCTGCTGCTGCTTCCTCTCAGTGATCAAAAAACAGAGAACCAGTTAAAAGCCATTTCTGCCCAACCCTGCATATATGCAACAGGGATAAAATGTGTACACCCGTGGACTGAGCAGAATTGGGTTAAAGTGGTTAGGTTGGTGGCAATTCAGAGGGGATGGCAGGTGGGCATAAAGTGTGGTGATGCCCCCCCCAACTCCCTAAAGGTTACTGCTTTCTCCTCTTGAAGCAGCTGCCTCAGCCAGCTTCATGGTTGGGCTGGCCCTGCCTTACGGAGCTGTTGTAAGAGCAACATTAAGAACAATACAAATGAAGCACTTGGTACTGTCAGGAGGAGCTATACAAATGTTAAGTATTATTATAAACTTCCTTGATGGCAAGCATTATCTTAAGCCATTTCTGCTCAGTGTTTTTAGTTTTTTTTTTAATATTTATATGCCACCTTTCTTGGTCGTCAGATTTCTCCTCAGACTTTATTCAAGGCGGTTTACATAGGTAGGCTATTTAAATCCCTGTAGGGATTTTTACAATTGAAAGAATGTTCTATCTTTCAAGAACCACAACATTTCAGATGTTTCTTTCTGATCTGGTTTCACATTCTGGCCTCCATCCTCCCACGCTCAGAGCAGATGAAATAACTCGGCTCAGCTTGTCAGCTGCTTCAAGGTCGCACGGTGCCGGTGGCCTCGAACTGGCGACCTGCGGATGTTATCTTCAGGCAAATGGAGGCTCTACCCTCTAGACCAGACCTCCTGCCACTGCCTCCTGCCAGTGTTGCTTATAGACAACAGGGATCAAATGTGTACACCTGTGGGCTAGGCTGAAATGGGTTAAAAGAGGCACCCCCTTGTCTTTCCCCGCAAAAGAATGCCACTTCCATATTCTGCCATACATATGTGGCCAGCATGTAGCCATCATTTAAAAGCAAGGAAAATAACCTTTTTTTTCTTCAGAAGTGTCCTGTGTATATATGACAATTATTTCAATTTCATCTATCAAATATAAACAATAAACTACTTTTTTTTAATTGCATGAGAGCTCTAGAAACGGTGATTTATTACAGTACATATTTCAAGGCTGAGTTGTGAGGCTGGTATTGAAAACCAGCTAGAGTGTGGAACTCTAGCTTAAATTAAACCCCAGTCAATGGCTATTGAGACAGCTACTGCCTACTGCTCATGGAAAAGGTGTAGAGGAGAGTGAACAAAATGATTAGTGGTCTGGGGCACCACCCTTATGAGGAAAGGCTACAGTGTTTGAGGCTCTTCAGTCTAGAAAGAAGGTGCCTGAGGGAGAATATGACTGAGACATATAAAATTAGGAATGAGATAAGAGTGAATGGTGGGATGTTCTTTTCCCTCTCACACAACACCAGAACCAGGAAACATTCACTAAAATTGAGTGTTGGGAGAATTAGAACAGACAAGAGAAAATATTTCTTTACCCAACATGTAATTAACCTGAGGAACTCCTTGCCACAGGATGTGGTGATGATGTCTGGTTAGGATGCCTTTAAAATGAGATTGGACAGATTTATGGAGGAAAAGTCAATCACAGGTTACAAACCATGATGAGTACGTGCAACCTCCTGGTTTTAGACGTAGGCTACCTCAGAATGCCAGGTGCAATGAATTGGCAACAGGATGCAGTTATCTTGTTGTCCTGTGTGCAACCTGAGGCATTTAGTGGGCTACTGTGAGATTCAGGAAGCTGGACCAGATGGGCTTTTGGCCTGATCCATGTTTTTATGTTCTTAGTACTTGACACTCCAGCCATTCCATTCATTACAGTCCTTTCCAACTTACAAGTGAGCTCTTAGCCATCCTGGCTAATGTGTATATGCATCAGCTCCCCCAAGAAAATTACCATCACCGTCCCCCAAAGGCAAGATTTCGCATTGACAAATGTACACTCTGGCCTGGGGAGACATCATAATTTAGAATTTTAAAAGAGTAGCAAAATGCTGTTTGTGTTGTTGCATTTGTTCGTATACACTAGAATTCAGAATCCCATTTAACACAAGAGATTAATTTCTTAGATAATATTGGGGGGCTATGAAAACTAATTTCAATTTATTTTCTTTTTGCAGGGGTTGTTTTTTTTTAATGGCATGCTGCTTTCTTTTTTTTAAATCAGTGCAGCCCTGTTGCCCACTGAATCAAACAAATAGCATGATAGAAAATGGCAAAATACAATGATCACATCAACTGATTAAAAATATATAATTCTAAGCAACTCCATGTTGCTATGTAAACATAGCAGCAGAAAATCTTTTGTATGCTCACTGCAGGGGATGGGGGTGGTGGAAAGAAGAAAAAGATGAATATGAATAAATTGGGTCAACATCAGCGGGACTTCTGAGAAAGGACAGAAAATGGAGAGCTGCCTTTTGTGTACATACATATTTACGCAGCAGGCTTCACAGGAATTGGTGATTGTCAGAATGCCACGCTGAGGAATCTTCTTGCAAGTGGGTGACACTTTCGTGAAATACTTTCCCTCCTTCAGTCAGTAGCTTAACTTTAAATTGTAGGTTTGTCGTAATCACAAGTGAAGCATGTCACCATGGTGCTTTTAAAGCAAATTTCCTTGTAAATTTATGCCTTGGTGGAAATTAAGTTTCATAGACTCAGAGCCAGCACAGAAAAAAAATAACCAAACAAAAAACAAAGTATTTTACACTGGAATATGATTGGCAGTCACACAATTCAGTAACTTTTTAAGGGCCCAGTCCTATCCAACTTTCCAGTACCAACGCAGCCACAGTGCAGCCCCAAGATAAGGGAATAAACATTCCCTAACCTTGTGTAGGTCTCTGTGACTGCCCCCCCCCCCAATGCAGCACAAGTCACTTTGGCATGGCTGCATCAGCAGTGGAAAGTTGGATAGGATTGGGCCCCAGGTTGACTGTTTTATGCCTTACACTTCCTAGGAGAGCCTCTAGATCATTTCTAGGGGAGGCTCAAGCTGCTTCCCAATCTCTTCCAAAAATGTCTGGATAGAATCTGAGAGCCAAGATGCACGGATTGGACTGCCTGACTTCATGCATGCACAAGGAGTTCCACATTTGATCAGAGCATAGGCATTGGGGGAGGAGGTGTTTAACCATTTCCAAAGCCTAAGGTTTTCTCTGCAAGGCTGCTTCTATACCCACAAAGGATACAGAGACATGCATGCTTCTCTTGCAGGATTAACAACAGCTCAATGGGATGACCAACTGACAGTGCAATTCTATTCGTCTACTCAGAAACAAGTCCCATTGAGTTCAGTGGCACTTACTCCCAGGTAAGTGTACACAGGATTACAGCTATAGACTGGGGAATGGAATGGAGGATAGCATTAAAACAGTCTCCAACCCCACCCCACCACCACTGTAATGAACAAATTCAAAATCCCCTGTGTGATTGGGAAAAAATTAAAAATAGGCAAGTCAATCATGGGGAGGTTTAAAAAGATCCAGTGTGTGCCACTGTTGCCAGATTCACACCATCCCGACTCTGCTCTATCCCTGGTTCCTCCCCCTCTCTACCAGAAACACCCCTGTTCCTCCCCACCCCTTCAACTCCCTCCTCTTCCCCTCCCACTGCCAACTCCCAGCACCAACTCGCCTGCACTGGTGGATTGTGGCTTCATAGCTAGGTGATGTACACAGCAGCCAGTGATTGCACTAGTATCCTTGTTGCACTTGCCCTTGGCATCACAAGCTGTGCTCCAAAGTGTGCATAAAGCCTTCTGAGGCTTTTGGTGAGATTTTAAGCAGTACTTCCTGTTTCATCGGGAAACCACACCAGATGCTTCAGAAGGTTTTTTAGTGCTTTGGAGCATTGCACGAGGCTTTGTGTGCTTAGGTAAGTATCCGTGGGGGGACAGTGTAATGGGGGGTGTAGCGGACCTGTACCCCAGGTACATTACTGGTTCCATGTGATGTTTTGGAGGCCTGGGAACGAAGCAAAGGTAAAGGGGGGTCTCTGCCTTACTCCAGAAGTCCTAAAGACACTTAGATTGACCCCCACTATTTACTGGATGGTGGGGGGATGCTTAAGTATTGATCAGGGCATGGCAGGCTGGGGGGTCCTAACCAGGTTTTTTTGAGGATTGGGATTATTTGCAGATTCAGTAAAGAATGTTCTTTGTATGTTCATTTTCCCAAACCCATAAAGTATTCAATGTCTCTGATAAGGGTGGTCTGACAGACTGGTTGGCACCCCCCATCTTCCGCCCACAAGCCAGTGTTTTATAGCCTTGTCTTCTTCCTCTGTATATACAATTTACAAGGTAGCAGCAGAGGTCAGGGGCCTTGAATGTCTGACCGGAGTCTCAGACCAAACAGTGTCCATTGATTCATAAATAGTCCAAAATGCATTGCAACATTGGCATAAGCAGGCAGGCCTAACTCAAATGGTGCTGCTTGACATAAAGGCATATACTTTTTATGATTATCAAAAGCAATAATAGAAAATAATTCAAGAAATCACCTCCAGTAAGTGTATTCTGCAAGCACCTGCAGGTTGTGGCCAATCCTCTGCCATTCTGTGGAGCTGCTGATTGTGTAAGACCCTCTGAATCTTGCACCACCATTGGCACTCTGGAGACTGGCCATCAACTGGTGTCAGCTGGCAGCAAGGGTGGAGAGAGGGTAGAATGGGGGGACTTGGGTGGGAGCAGCAGTTGCCAAATTCTATCCCCCTGGCCCAGCCCAGATACGCCCCCTGCTACCCTTCAGATCTATGCCAGTAAAAGAGTTGATGTTGGTCTGAGGAGTCCCACAGGGGACCAAGCTGCCATCAGAGAGGTAAGTAAATTTTTTTCTTTACTTACCTCTCTCAGCCCAACTGGACCTCTGCCAGTGCACAGGATAGAAGTGGTTGCTACATCAGTACTCCTGGCTATAAATATCTCTTGACTAAACTTATTGCACATCCTCCTCTCATTCACATATCTTTATTGAACAGGCAACTACCTAACTTGGCTGATGGCCATTCCAATCGCACCATCAGTACTTTGCAGTCAATGACTTCCATTGTGCTTCCTGAAGGACATTAACAGGACTGGTACAATCTGGCCTGGCTGGGGTAGTGTTTGCACAACAGTTTAGAAAAGGGTCAAATGACTCAACTTCCTACAGAGTTTAGCGACACTTTGATTGTGAAAACCAAGCAAAATTGTAGGTAAGCAATTATTAGGGAAATATTAGGATGTTATAACTGTTCCTAATAAGTATGGAAGATGAAGTTGATAGTACAGCGAACCTTTCATTTAATGGAATAAAAGGAAGGATTCGTTAATGCTGAAAGTCCATTAAATTCAAATGCACTGAAGTCAATAAAGCGCACATCTGCAGAATGTATATAACCAATTTGTAGTGGAGCAGAAAGTGTCAATTTCTGAAGTTTGTGAAATCGACTTCTGAAGCCTGTGTAATCATGGTCTGTTAAATACAGGGTTCGCTATATCATAGTGATTTGGATGGTTCTTTTACTATTTCTTATTCCTTGTAGCCATTATTTCTCTGAGATTCCTTCACCTCTAAAAAAGTAAAACGTAATATTGATGAAGCCACTTGCACTTAAAGGTTGCTATCATGTTGATGCACTTGAGCCTGGTCTGTTAAACCCCAAACCAGCTGGCTTCGACTTTAACCACTCAATTGCAAAACTGTGGTCCGCTTGCCTTCTACTACAAGTGCTTCATTGAGGCAAGTCTCCCCCATGTCCACACAATTCACCAGTGCGGTTTCATAAACTTAAATGAGTTTTATTTTAAAATAAGAAAATAGTAAAAGAACAAAGAAAAGAAAGAAACCTTCTAGATGAGAAAGAAATTTAAGATGTAGGAGTGATACTGTCTTCTACTGAGTCAAATGTTCTCCAGAAAAGCTGCAGCTGATGAACTATCCAAAAGTGAATTCAGAATATGGATGACCCCTGGCTTCCAGGAGCACACTGGGCCCCAAAGCACACCCAGACTGTGCACTGGTTTCTTCAGAGGGAGGGTAACCTCATCTACAAAAAGATGCTCTTCCCAAATGGCCTCTCCTCCAGAGCAAAACAACCTGTGCACTGTCTCAATTAAGTTTCTGTTTGTTAATTCCTGATCTAACCCATTATTCTCCCCTCCAGGCAGAGGTTTTGACTGTTACCAGGTGTGCTTTTTGGACATGTGTGTGCACAGGGGAAATTTCTTTTGCATCCTGGGACCCTGTGCAGTGGCCAGTGGCACTGCTCAGTGGTTCTGAAGGAAGAGGGTAGGGAGATGAGGGTGCAGCAAACAAACCTTTACTGGGGTGATAATGTTACAAAAGCAGAGAAGGGGAGTCAAAATAAAAAAGCGATTCAAAGTTTTGTAGCCATTCATATGGCTAGGTCCTAAATACAGAGGAGAAGACAGAGATGGGGAAATCCTTAACATGCGAAACAAAACAAAAACATAAACAAAAACAAAACATACCAGTGCAAGCATGGTGGCCGAAAGGAAGGAAGAGAGAAGGACATAGGAAAATTAAGAGGCTTAGCCAGGGGGAACTGGGGCTAAGGAACGGGAGAAGTGGGAAGGATAAGAGGAAAAGAGATGGAGGAGAAAAAGGAATGAAGTGCAAAGGGCTCTTGAGACTTTGGCTGTGGCAAAAGACTGATGGATTATGGTCCTCGGTAGCCTGAACAAAGCACTACAAGCAAGGAGTGAGCCTCTCAGCAGGCTGTGCAATCACTTCATGTCCCTGTGTGCCTCTCCCAAGGGACAAGCCCTCCTAACCAGTACTGTGGCTGCTCAAAGGGAGCCCTTAATGTAACTGAGCAGCCTTCTTTGAGCAGCTGCTGTGCTGTTTGAGGGCCCACTTCACCACAGTGTGCGCCGGCTCATGGCCAACGCACACTGTCCCAATCGTGCCAGATCCACCAGGTCCTGAGCCTTTTGTTGGGCCACCCTGATATCTGCCTCATGAGAACAGATGGTTTGATAGGGAAGGCCTTGGGGGAAGCTGCCAGTCACGGGGGGGGGGCATAGGAACAGGATCCCCAAAGAGGGCTGCATGAGGTCCTGAACCAGCCTCCAGTGGCTGCCAGTCCAAAGTAGGCCCCAGGGCAGAAGAGTTCAGCAGGCCTTCTTTTCTGGGCTTCCCTAATGCAGCCTGTGCAACCAAAGAGCCATAGCTCTGATTCTTTCCATGTAGTCCAGAACCTGCCACTTCCATCCCTCTCTGGAGCTTCACCCACCTGCTCCCAGGCCTTTCCTCTCTCAAGGTTCCCAAGCCTTCCTCTTTCACTGAGCTCAGACCTTCTGATCCCCTCCTTCTTCCAGCCTTCTGGCAGGGCCTCCTTTCAGAGTCAGGTCCCAGGTCACAGCAGGACCTCTTGGGAAATGTCGCCCCTGGCCCTGCATGCTCATTACACATCATTATCACATCTATTTCTGCCATTGGTCTTCCCTCTCCCCTTTCTCTATCCCTCCTGCACAAACTGTCCTTCTCCTGTGCTCAGTCCTGGTCCCACTCAGCACTCTTTCCCCTAAGAAATCTTATTAGAGGTTCCTAGAACTGGGAAAGGGGGATGGCACTGGGATCACGTCTGCCCCCAATCTCAAGAGCCGAGCATGATGGCTGCACCTTCTCCTCTTCCTCCAATGGCGAGAAATTCCAGGGATAGCACTAACCTACAGTGGTAATGTTGAGATGATGAGCGCTGTGGATGAGAGCAGTGAGTACCCCTGGCTGTTGTGGGACATTTGCTTTGCTTACAAATATGCAAGAACCCAAAGGCAGGCAAGTAGCAGCCTCTCCCTCCTCCCCCCCCACAAGGGAGCAATCCACTACTCAACATCAGATCCACAGAGAGAGAAAGAGAGATCCTTGCACCCCACAAAATTTCTGGCTCTCTTCCTTTGGCTTTCATGCCCCCCTTTTTGACCTTGGGCTCAAATACTATGTACCCCCTGCACCCCCCTTCCCATGGACCCTGACTTCTTTCCCTGAATGGCCTCCCCAGCATGCCTTGTGTGAGATTACAGCTTGCATTTGCTGGATCCAGGATAAATGAATGCATTTGAGAGCACTCAGCATTTTGGGATATCTGCTGAAGTAATAATATGCCACCCAAATGACCCCAACGTGTTTTGCCTGTTAGAAAACAGCTTGTGCATGCACCTGCTTGTCCCATTTTGCTTCATTACTGCTCCCCAAAGAAATTATCCATCCTTGAGACATTCATGCTGAATTAATTATGGCTCTCATTAGAGTCCACCTAATCTCGTATTTTACGTGTAATATTTCTTATTGTCCTACATTTTTTATCACTTTATAAATTCTCCATTGACTTGAAAGCAGCCGGAGGCTCATGAACCTGACAATCTCCGAAGCAATTTGTTTGAAAGTGAGCTTTCCTAAGCCTGCCAGCGTGTAATATTGATGAGATCTCTCCTGATACATACTTCGGGATAAATGCGGACAGCAATTCATTGAGAGTTTTATGTTAAACTCATGTTCATCATGTAAATGGGTGTCAGACACTTACATTCATGCTTGCCGGCCCAACCCTTTGATAAAGCATAGGATCTCATAGCAGAAATACCAATAATGGCTTAAAAGAAAATCAGAACGGAACTCTATCTGTTCAAACTGGTGCCATAATGATCTGTATCCCTGTAGCAATATCATTATTTTATTTGCATTTGAAATATTCATATTCTACTTTTCTGCCAAAAAAAAAAAAAAAAAGATTCACAAAGCAGCTTACCACAAAATAAATGAAAAATGATTTCCTGGCTCAGAGGCTCACAATTTTTTTATTTTTTTTTAAGACATAGGGAGACACCAGCAAAGAGCCAGTGGGAGGGACCACAGTCCAACTGAAGCAGCAGATTGGTGGGGGGTAGTGTTGCCCATCTCTCTCCTCTTTCAGTCTGCCTCAACTGCTTCTACTTCTCTTTTCACTACTGCAGTGTTCTTCAACCTGTAGGTCATGACCACAATGGGGTTGTGAAGCCTCATTGGGGAGGGGGTTCATGGCAACCTTTCAAAACATGTGCAAGAGATGGCTTGGAACTAATCCAATAACGGAACTGCCTTATCAAAACCAAGTTCTTGACATAATCTTGCTTCTTTTTGCTGTCTTGCCCTGCAGCTCCTAAGGTCTGCCCTGCTAAAGCTGCTACCTCACTTCTTAGACACAAGAGGTGGGAGAAACAGGGCAGGCAGAGATGGGTGGACATGGTCCCAGGAGGGGGGCAGGATTGCCAATGAGTCCCCAGTCAATTCATTCATTCATTCATTTAGGGGGCATGGCACAAAAAAGTTGAAGACCACTGCACTACTGGATTGGAAAACCAGTAGTTTTCCAATGTAGAATAGAGGAGTGCTGAACTAGAAGACTGGAATGGGAGGAGCAGAGGCTGGCACATCATCACAAATGGAAGGCAGGATTTGGCATGCTGCATCAGGAGGTTTGGGGCCCGTCCTGAGAAGGACACAGTGCTTGGATGAATAGGAATAGTTGCTCTCCCCTTGCAAAATATAACATAGCCATTACGCCTATGTCCTCTTGGCATTCATATTCCATAGGCAAAGTCAGTGTGCTCTTGCGTATTTTTAACATGGAAGGCGTTTTGGGCATGAGAAGAGTTTTAACCCAATGACTTCCTTTTTGGACTGTAAGTGACATGTGAAGTGACATGTGGACTCCATGTGAAGACTCTGCTGCATGCATAGTGATATATGTATGTGTATGGAAAAGGAGAGCAACATCAGCAATGGTAGTTTTATGCCTGTACAACTTCTTGGGACTGGAGACATCAAAAGCAGGTAGAAATCTTAGCATTTAAGTTTAGGGACCAATCTATCCAGGACAGGAGCATCAGTGCCAAACGGTGCCTGCTGTATCCTGTGCTAGAATTGAGCAGGCTGGAGGTCTCCGGGAAGTAAGGGGACATTCATCTACTTACCGTGAGGAAATTCCCAGCCTGCTCAATGGGTCTTCTTGGAGCTGTGCCAGCTATTTAGCTTGCGCAGACTCAGGAAGCCCTGTGTTGGGCTTTAAAGCCGGGGGGGGGATAGGATTTGGTGGCCTCTGCTGGTCCCACCCCCCCTCCTGGGTCCGTCCCATCCCCATTCTGCCCTCCCCTTGCCCTCCCACCCTTTCTCCATGTCTGCATACTGCTTGAGTTACCAAATTGTGAACCCCGGTGGAGGCCGGGGTTCTGACTGCAAGTGTTGACGGGGCAGCACAGGCCTCCCTGCTAGCACTACTTACTCCCAAGGTGCAGCAAACATGCAACAAGTATATGAGTGATCATTCACAAATGAAGTTCCCCCATCTGTGGTCTGAAGTGGTTCAGGTTAGAATCCTACCACTCCCGTCTATCATCTCATTTTGCATCGTGGATATTGACTATTGGAGCCCATGCAATGTATAATGTATGAGCAATGTATAATGTTTAATAATGTAAAAACAATGCCATGTTACCTGAGGAGGATGTCTATTAATAGCACATTTCCAACAAATAGCTGAGAAAGAAAACACAACGAAAGGATGAGCTCAATCATCTGAAAGAAACAATGAATTAAATACCTGTATAATTAACCGTAATTTATTAAAATGATCAAGCTTAGGCTGTGTCTGAAGTGTTTTAATTTGAAATATCGTTAGTATTATGTACACACAACTTTTGGATAAATACCTTCACATATAGTGGAGGAAAGAAATTCTTAGTATTAATGACTTCTCTGAAACAAAGCGAAGTAGCACTACAGAAAATTCTATCACGGCTTTTTTAAATGGTAGTTTTGTATGACACCTGCTCATGTTAAAATTGATGGCTTAATTATACATTCTCTACCCTTCAGATCAGTGATGAATTTGCTGCCTTCATAAAATTAATTCACTGCGTTTTGAGAGCTCCCACATTTTCAGACATGAAGACCCAATTTCATTCATGCCAGTTTCTTTTTTTTAATTGATAATGTGGATTGCATGTGGGATGTCTTCATCTTATGAACAGTTGGCAACAATACTGGGCTATCACAAAGCCACCAACTGTGAGCTGAGCCATGGGGCAGCAAAT
The DNA here is from genome assembly GCF_035046505.1 of Tiliqua scincoides. Classification (NCBI taxonomy): domain Eukaryota; kingdom Metazoa; phylum Chordata; class Lepidosauria; order Squamata; family Scincidae; genus Tiliqua; species Tiliqua scincoides. The sequence goes on from NC_089822.1 coordinate 36,307,317, forward strand.
ATGTGCACATGGTTGGTCTGTGGAACTCCTTGCCACAGGATGTGGTGACGGCATCTGGCCTAGATGCCTTTAAAAGGGGATTGGACAAGTTTCTGGAGGAAAAATCCATTACGGGTTACAAGCCATGAAGTGTATGTGTAACCTCCTGATTTTAGAAATGGGCTATGTCAGATGCAAGGGAGGGCACCAGGATGCAGGTCTCTTGTTATCAGGTGTGCTCCGTGGGGCATTTGGTGGGGCCCCTGTGAGATACAGGAAGCTGGACTCGATGGGCCTATGGCCTGATCCAGTGGGGCTGTTCTTATATTCTTATGGGGTGTGCACCAAAGTCAAGCTGCTTGTTATCCCATATTTTAGAACAGCAGCTTGGTCACATTGCTTGCATTACAAAAGCAACAGGAATCAGCGACAGGACTCTGTAAATTCTTGTAACAGAAGTAGCTGGCAATGCAAGACACACCTCAGAAACCATCATAGCCAATGGGATTACCCATTAATAGTACCTGAAGCTTTCTTTTATATAATCAGATGGTTTAGTTCAGTGAGAATGGTTCTAATGCAGTGGTTCCAAAACTGATGGGGTCACGGTGCCTCCACAGCTTCTTCCCGGTTCAGCTGGGTGCTGCCATCCTGGATCTCGTGCAGTCTCTTGAGATACAAGATGGCAGACCCAGAAGGGCTGGTAGGAGGTGACCAGGGAAATACCACAGAGCCCCTGTGAGTGTGTGTGGCACCCTAAGGCACTGTGGTGCATAGTTTGAGAACCACTGCTCTAAGGATTCATTTCATGTTTCAGGCTAAAAATGAAACCATTTGCCTCCTCTTTCTATTATACACACACACACATACCCCTAAAATTCCCACAATTAAGAAAAATAATCAGAGGCATCATTGCGTTGACTGCATTTGATAATTGAGCTGACATCAATGGAAGCACACAGCTTTATATACTATAGATGCAAACCAGCCTTTCCCTAAATTGGACCCTCTTCTTTAGCTTGGCATTTAATGCTGGACTTTTGATTACAGAAATTTCACATTGTTCCCTCTGTGGCATTTATTTTGGATTAATCTCAGCCTCCTAATCAGACGTATCTGATGTGATTACATTGGAAGACTCACAACGTAAACTACTAGAATGTGAATTGTTGTGGACTCCGCATGTTTATTTCATGAAGGTTGCCAGAGCTCTAAATTAGGTCTCAGGGACACTGAAGGATGCTTAGTGAAGGGGCAAAACTGACACTATTTTAATTAGAAGTGCTTTATAAATCCTTCTGAAATAAAAATGTTCTAACTTGCAAATATTATAATTGTCTTATGGAAAGGATAAGCAAGTGTATTTAGGAGTGGATTGCTGGCTGGCTAGAGAGGAAATTAAGAAATGACGTATAGCACATAAAAATTCAGATTTGATATAGTGTGGTCTAATAAATATCTAGAAGCTGTTAGCAATGTTGATGTGACCAGCACTGTGGCTAGGACAGCTTAGTGGAAGATATATTAATAATGTGATTTGGGGATAAATATGGCAGTGAGAGAACTGCGCAGAGCAACTTAGTGGTAGCATAGCCAGAGCTCCAAACTATGTATGGAACTGAAATGATGTGGGCAGCCCAATCCTAACCTGCACTGGAACAGGCAGGCAACAATGGCCTGTGCTGTGTGCAGTGCAGGTTAGGAGATTGCTGGAAGTCAACTTCCCCTTACCCCATTTCAGGCCCCAGCTGCCACTATGCACTATTCAGATGCACCAGCGAAATTCCTAGCACAAATCCAAGCAGCCTGTGTAAGGCTTCCTGGGCCAGGGGTTAGGATTTGGTGTGCACTGCAATGGTCAATCCTACACTCCTCCCAGTCCCCATCTCCATCCCATTCTGCCTTCCATTCACCCTAAAAGGCCCTTCCCCTTTTGTTCCACCCTCCTGCCACCTTCTCCCACCCCCTGTGCTGGTTTGCCCTGGCCAGTGCAAACTTACCTGGTCTCAGTGATGCAGGGATGGGATCTTGTGGGAATAGGCCGATGCGTGTCCTTGTGCCTGTGTGGCCTGCTCCCGAGTCACCGCAAACATGCTTTACGGCACATTTGTGACACTTAGGAGCCAGTGCAGCGGCTGCACCAACGCAATGTAAAGTTTGGATTGCAGCCTGAGGCTCACAAACCCCCTTCTTTTCTCTCTCTGCTCCCCATGCATATGCATGCTGTGACTGCATCCTTCCAGTCTTGGTTTGTAGCAAACCAGTTTGGTGATACAAATCATGGTTTACACTTGCCCTGCAAACCAGGGTAAAACCCCGATTTACAAATCTGGCTGGTAGAACAAGCCAAAAACTGGTTGAGATGTAACAGTTAAACCATAGTTTGCTACTAAGGAAGAATGGCAGAGCATGAACAAAGGATGGAACATATGAGCTTCATTCCCGGTTTATCCACATAGCACAAAACCATGAAGGCTTAACATCTGAACCTTGGGGACATAGTGAAATAAATAAATAGCATTGTGTTCCAAAATAAATATTTTAAACACGTTTGCAGTAAAGGTGAAATGAAATACAGGTTTATTCCACTGGGAATTCCTAACTGGCTGCAGCTCCCGGTGGTACATACCTGTTTCCCTGACATAATCTGTGAAGCAGCCCACAAAAGAAATTTCAATAATACAGTTGCCTGCAGTAGACTTTGAAAATATCTTGCCAGATATGAGTTAGCTAGAACAGACTAAGGGCACAGTCCTAACCAGGTCTACTCAGAATGTTACGTGAAAAGCCCCTTTTTCCTTAGTTGTGATTTTATATCTGGTTATGTTAGTAAAACATCGTGCAGGCCACCCTCCTCCCAGCACACTTTTCCAAAAAAACCCTGGTCAAGCTACAAGCTCATGGATTGCACAACCTCCCCTTCCACGTAGACACTATATTGTTTTAAGCCAATCACTGCTTATGCAAAAGTGTCTCCTAATCCAATCACTGTTTATGCAAACACATTTAAACTTCTCACACAGGCCAAATTCAGGTAAAGTCACAAGCTCATGGTGACAACATCCTCCTCCCTAGGGTCAAGGAGTCTGGCATAGCTAATCATTGTTGAAATGTCTTTATTCTTTGTATTGTTTAACTCAATCACTGCTTAAGTACCGTATGCAGATTTGAACAGCCTTCCTGGTTTACTGCATTTTGTAATTCCCCCCCTCCAGGAAGCCAGCCATTGCTGGTAACTGACTTCCTGATCATTCATTGCTTTGCATACTCCAAGTACCCCACTGTGTGTAGTAAGCAAGTACATCCAGGTCAGCTCCAGGTCAGTTCCAGTTCAGCAAAAACCCTTTTAAGAGAGAAGGCTGACACATGCTCTCTCTCTCTCTGACTCTTCCCCCCAAGGCAGAAGGTCCTCCTCCCAGGACTGTCCCCCCCCACATCCAACTGCTCTACAAGACAGGTAACTATATTGCATCTGGAACTCTTTCCCTTCTCTTCCCCCCCCCCTTTTCCTCCCCTTCTCTCCCCATCTTTAGTTAGCAACTGGGATTGGCAGATCAGGGACCCCTAAAATCCTTCCCTACAATCTTTCCCTTTTTCTAATCTTCTCGGATGCACCAAATACTTTTCACATGCAACCACCATAAGCTAGGTACACTAGATGCAAGTACTAGAAATATATACTTATCATTTTTCCATGTGCATTATGTTTACCTGTGTGCTTTTGTAATAAAAATATAATCTTTTATTGAAAGTTATCTTTCTCTCAGTCTCCTCATTAACCTAAAGGGAATTTCTCTGCATTACGCCATCTTGTTATCCAGCCTGTGATCCTGAAGTTCCAAAAAGGGTAGTATACTAATTCCCCTAAACAAAACAGCCCTTTTGGTAACAAGATGTAAGTCCTATTTCATTCAATGCGGCGTACTCTCAGGAAAGTGTGGTTAGGATGACAGCCTAAGTTAAAGTTCTACGCATACTTCCTTAGGGGTAAGCTCTATGGAAGATACTGAGACCTACTTCGAAATAAACGTACATAGGCTTAGCTACCCTTCACTGAATGTTGGTTGTTGTGCTCAGTCAAAGATTTTCAGATCCATATAAACATACACTTGATCTCCATAATTATAGAAATTGGAGGCATTGCCTGCATAACCCCCAATAAAAATATGGAGAAGGTGGTGTGGGTCAGATTGATCAATTCCATTTAGTGAGGGTTCCTATACTGGGGGAAACAACAACAGTTTTCCATTCCCCCTGTTGGGTGTTACCAAAGCCAAGGATTGCCCACCAACAATCCACAGATTGTCAATGTCAGAACAGGGTTTGGAGAGGCTGTAAACTGCAGAGCCCATCCCAAAGAGTGAAGTCTCTGGGGCTGACTCGGCAATCCTTGTTCAAACAGATCCCGAACAGTACCCTGAGCCACAGAATCGTTTGGGGTCGGACCAGGGTCCCTTTAATTAGTCAGTTAACTTCAGGATGAACAGTGATCCCGATTCCTGACCCCATACTTGCAGAAAGGCCAATCGGGTGGAGAGCATGCAATTCCTACTCAAATGCAACCAGTTAGTCTCAGATTTTAAATTGTGTGTGTGGACAGGGACAGCGAGCAACTCCAACACCAGACTGAGTGCAGCAAGACCATGCAAGCTTCATTGGCCCAGTAAACCCTGCCCCCAAGTTAAACCATCCAATGGCTGGCTGCCACCATAAGTCTGTGTATGAGGGATGGGGGCGAAATGCTCTCAGTGCAATAGTGAACGAAGCGGCATTCTATTGCTTCCCAAGAAAAAGTCATGAGATGAAGTTTGAACATATTTCAATGATCATTTCTATTTTATTAAAAAAGGAGATTGCTTAAATTATAATGGTGACTAATTAGTTGCAGAATGAGTGTAATATATATCAGACTGTAATATTCAGAAGCTGCAAAATCCATTTTTTGTACTGGTCTGGTGAATGAAAGCTCAATTGTAATATCTCTTTTCTTAGCGATGAGAATCTTCTTTTTGAACGTAGCTGGTCAGATCCAGATTTCAACAGTGGACAAAAAAAACTCAGCAATGGCATGTATCATAAGCTTTAGTTCAGCGGCAAAGGTTTAGGCTGGAGGCAAAGCTTCAGGCAACAAAAAAAGATTCAAGTGGCCAAAAATGATATCAGTGTAGAGCCTCATATTTATTGTGGCAGTCATCGCCTGTTTCTCTATGGCCCTAAACGGCAGAGCCCTGCATAAATGTTAATGCTGTCCCTGCATAAATCGCTATGCTATTGGCATCTCCAAAATAGAGTGGGGTAGGGGTATTGGGGTTATGGCTAGAGAGTCACAATCAACAGTATATCTCTGTGGGCCATATTTGATGCATGAATGGCCTTAAGAACAGTGCTTCAATTATTGTGGAAAAGGAGACGAGGCTTAATGAATTCTACAGTGCCCACCTGCAGACTCTGCCTAATTTGAACCAAATCACAGACTCCTTGGTAGCCTTTGAAAACAATAGCTAAGGGAACTGACACAAAAGTAAGGGGGCCAGGACCCCCTTCCTTCTCCCAGTAATTTATTTACAATAGTGCTCTTATGTTATCCATAGGCTTAAAGCTGAATACAGAGGAAGACCTGCCCTCTGAGTTACACAGAGCTCTAAATATTTCAGGTTTTCTAGAAAATGATGAGAAGATTTTGCTAGTTATCTTTTACTGGGTCTATGGTTCCTTCAGTTGGGTGTTCAACTCTTGAAGTTTACCCAAGATAATTTCTAAAATTAATTATTTGGCTTAGAGTGCAATCCTAACTTGTAATGGAACAACCAGGCCTTTTAAGGGGGTAAGGGGATATTTTTTCCTTTACCTCTTGTAGAGCCCCAGACACCCCAATGGGGCTACTCTGCACCAGCGATTTTGCACGGGCCAGGAGTGCAATTTAGGATTCTGCCTGTGCCACCACAGCTAATCCTGCCCTCTCCCAGGTCCGATCTGCCTCCTGGTCCTCCCTCCCCCCACCCAAAAACATCACCTGCCTGCCTTCATTCTGCCCTCCTGCCACCCTCTCCCACCCCTGCCGTCGCAAACTTATTCTGTCTTGGCCTGGAGCTGGCCTCCGGGAGCCAGCATTGCCAGCTCTTGAGTAGCCATGAACCTGCTTTATGGCAGTTTTGCAACACTCCTGGGCCAGCACAGGGGGTCTGTGCCAGCATGATGACGGGTGTGGATTGCTCTGCCCACTAAATTGTAGACTGGGGTTCTTAAATCTATTTGGAAATATAGCTAGATGACAAAAAGGATGTTGGTTTCTTATGAAGGTATGATTCTAGGCAGTGGCATAGCTAATGATTGTGTAGCCCAGTGCCAAGCTCCAAATGATACCCCAGAAGTGATGACACAACCGGAAGTGACATCACATTGGGCTTTTAAAAAAGTGAAAATTGAGGGGAAACCTGCCTCCTCCCCCAGCAGCTCACCATCCAGTTGCTCTGCCACCTCCCCCAGCCAGTGGCATAGCTAAGGCAGCTATCTGCTACCTGGGGTCAAAGAAGATTTGTAGCCCCTCTCCACAACAAAATCAATATTAAGTAAATAAATAAAAAGTGTGCCCCTGATTGATATGAGACACTGTGCTGGAATGAAGAGGGATGGTTATTCTCCTCCTGCTAAATACAAGAAAAGCACCACTTGAAGATTTGCATCTTTATCCAGTTAGTAGGGGTAACTGTATTATGATACATGGAAATGAGAGTTGACTCATATTAATACTTATTGGTTCCATGCTGCATCATAAATATGTCATTGCAACATGTTAATAACATAATAACATGCCATTGCTGTCAGAACAATCAGATTCATAGGTCCGTTCTGAGTTTTGAAAATCCACTTTTTGTTCCATAAGACAGTTGTGTTTTCATTTTCTGGTTAACTGGCCATAACCTTTGATAGAATTTGGATATTCCAATGCAATTTGTTTCATTGCATTCTGCACTAATTATCTTTCCAATGATATATAACATGATGGTATTATTCATACATATCAAGATTTTCACAATTTTGATCACTAGTGTCAAGCTCAGCTTGTTGCCCCCCTAAAGCTTGATGCCTGGTTCAACTGCTACCCCCTGCACCCCTTAGCTACGCCACTGATTCCAGGAAGTAGCTGCCACTACAAAAGTGTTCAAAGCTCATGAAAAATCATCACAATCAACCAAAACAAGCAGTATTGATTTCTCGTTTAATCCACAACTGCTGTCTAGTGTTTGCTGTCTATTGATATTTTATTTGTAGTGTCTACACACACAGATTCCCTCGATATTTGCTCATACGACCTTTCAGAATTTAGAGTGTATGTGTATGCATGTGTCTTCCTTGAGATTGCTTAGTTGGTTGCATTCCATCAAATAGTTCTTTGCTTTTTTCTCCCTCCCCATACATCAAATATGTCCAAGTCACTGCAGTGCATTTTATTTTCATTTTGTCTACTATGCATGGGTGATCATAGATAATACTTCCTATTTCTTTTGCTTTCGTTCTCCAAATGTAATGTTCCTCACAGTTTTAAGAATCTTTCAAATAATGTTGCTTTCAGTATTTTTTTCTCATAGTTGTTCAGTATTCTATTCCACAGGCCGAGAATAATCTTACTGTTAAGTATATGTGGACTTGAGAAGTTTGAGTTACAGCTTTAGATATGGCTTTTCTTTGTTGCAAAGGAGAGCATAGATGTAGTGGGCATAATGGAAACCTGGTAGAGCAGAGAGAACTAGTGGGATACCATGGCAGCCCAATCCTATTCTGTTTCTGTACCAGCGGAATGCATGTTTCACCAGAGCCTACTGTGCATGAAAATGTAGCATTATACCACTGCCCATCACTTTCCTGATCAAAATGCTGAGGGTAGTCTTGACGTGGAAAAACAAGTCAGGGAGTGATCCAATGGAGAATGTGCCATAGGAATCTCACATAGACTCTCACATAGACCAGGCAAATTTATGCCCAGCCCATCACAAAGACAGTGTTTCTATATGTCTAGAAACACTAAATGACTGTGCACTACAAAGGTTCATCTCTCCTGCCCTGCTCTCTCTCCGGGACTCCTCCTCCCCGCCCTCCCTCCACCCTCCCCCTGCCCGGGAATGCGTCCTTCCTGCCTCCCCCCATGCCCCCAACTACATCTCTACTGCCCGGTGGTCCACCCAAGCATCGAGCAGGGAAGCTCCGGTGCTCCACAAGCGCTGGGCTAGGGCGCTCCACTAGTGCTAGAGCCTGCAAACGTGCCTTACGGGACATTTGTGACAGTGCACACTGGTGGTGATCCAGTATGCACTGCGTAGGATTGGGCAGTAAGTCAACAGGCATCTAAGGACAAGGAAAACAGATAAGGCCTTGGAATAAATTGCACTCCAAAGCAATTCTCCTGATTCTTAAAACAGAAATACTAACATTTTCTTTTTCAAAGGTAAGTACGAACCACCTTTTACCTTTCACTTCTCCTAACTTCTCAGTTATTCATCCTCAAGGGAGAAGAAGGTAAACAGAAAATGTTTAACACTGACTGAATCACTATGGGAATTAGTTGTGAGTAACCATCACAAAAGCAGCAGCTTTGTATATAAAACAAGGAGGGCACTTCTGGTGCAAGCTGAAAGCATTCAGTGCTCTATTGAGCATGTGCTATCGGTGTTCTTGTTCTATAAGGCCAAACCCATGCTGGAGATGGTGCGTATGCAGATCATGGATGCCAAGTCAGCACCTGGTAACCTGGGTGCAAGACGACAGGTGACTTCCATGCCTGCCTTCCAGTCCCATCCCCCCCCAATCTAATTTGGCAACTCTGCTTCGCTCACTCCAGTATCCAGTCCCAACAGTCTCCATTAAAGGAAACTGGAGGGGACAGCGAGCGTGACATAGAAAACCTTTGGCTGACATGTACTGCCCAATTTTGAGGTTGACCTGGAATGTTTATATAGTTTTACTAGGGGCAGAAATGACAAGTGTCTGCAGGCAGATTATTAATACTAGGCTATTAATACAGAGTACTAGGCTTTTGCATGCAGCTAAGCACTGAATTTGGGCTCTGAGCAGAGTGTGAAGGGGAGAGTTGAATAGATTGACTTGGAGCACATCAAGAAAGTTGTTTGCTGGGGCCATGAGCAGGAAGGACCAAATGTGTATTTTGGAGTTGTGCTTAAGCCTCCCACTGAAAGTGATGGCTGATGCAGTACATATGTTCCCATTTCTGCTGGCTCAAGCACCCCCCAGGAAGGAGAGAGGGAAGAGGTTCCATTGCCTGCTACATAGTTTCTTTTCCTTCAGGTTCACCTGCACCTAGGAAGAAAAAGGATCAGATCATTTATGCTGCTTTAAAAAAAAAAATTGGTTTCATGAGTTTATTTGGTTACTTATAGGCTTATAATTATCATCTTGAGATTTCAGGGCTGTCGGTAATCAGAGTTTGATAGCCACTCTGAGCTTATGAAGAGAGAATACATCTTGTTTATATTAAAATGTAGTGTAATGGCCAAGAGACCAAGCTGCTAAGCAGGACTTCTCTGGCTTGAATCTCACCTCTGTCCCGCAGAACACTGTGCACTTAGCAACAGGGGTAGAATATGATTCAGCAGAATTAAGGTCCTGTTCTGATTGGAGTGAACTAGAAAGAGTTTAGTTATAATAATTGTGAGATATGATTTCATTGTACTCAGGAGCTTGCGTCCTGAGTACACTTTTGTACTGCAGCGAGTCATGGACTCTTTGCTCACAACAGGAGAGGAAACTGAACGCTTTCCACATGCGCTGCCTCCGATGCATCCTCGGCATCACCTGGCAGGACAAAGTTCCAAACAACACAGTCCTGGAACGAGCTGGAATTCCTAGCATGTATGCACTGCTGAAACAGAGACGCCTGCGTTGGCTTGGTCATGTTGTGAGAATGGATGATGGCCGGATCCCAAAGGATCTCTTCTATGGTGAACTCATGCAAGGAAAGCGCCCTACAGGTAGACCACAGCTGTGACATCTGCAAGAGGCATCTGAAGGCCTTAGGAGTGGACCTCAACAGGTGGGAAACCCTGGCCTCTGAGCGGCCCGCTTGGAGGCAGGCTGTGCAGCATGGCCTTTCCCAGTTTGAAGAGACACTTTGCCAACAGACTGAGGCAAAGAGGCAAAGAAGGAAGGCCCATAGCCAGGGAGACAGACCAGGGACAGACTGCACTTGCTCCCAGTGTGGAAGGGACTGTCACTCCCGAATCGGCCTTTTCAGCCACACTAGATGCTGTTCCAGAAGAACACCTTTCAGAGAGCGATACCATAGTCTTTCGGGACTGAAGGTTGCCAACATGATGATGATTTCATTGTTGACTGTTCTTTGCCCGGAGTGCAGCAGGACACTCTATGACTCAATTGAACAATGACAACCCTGCATGGTGGGACTTAAGACCCGATTCTAAGCCCTGTGTGCCAGCTTACCACCAGTGTGCAGTGTTGCAAATGTGCCATAAGGTGCTTACTCTTAGGTAAGTGTGGATAGGATTGCAGCCTTAATCACTCTCTTGCCCCTGGAAACTCTGCATGGTGGTGATAGTGAGAAGACTGCACTCTGCCTGTTAAATGATATGAGACATTAGCCTGTAGCCAAAGTAATGTTCTTAGTTATGTAGGCATTCCAAGAAAATTATCCTATGTGGGCAGGTCCTTTCAGGACAATGGGATCTTCAGTCATTTTAAAACACAGCATGGGCCTTGGCCACTGCCCTACCTAGTTGACCCATGTATAATGTCACAGTGCAGTGTGCTATAATAGCCAGACTGTAGGAACTGGCATACAAGTTCTCTATATATGCAAGATGTATAAAATACTTTCAGAATTCTCATTTGGCTTTTCCCCTAGTAGATGTCACTTATTGCAGCGTGAACAAAGCACATATTCTGAACTTTCTCATGTGACTGTTGTACAATCTGTCACTTAGGGAGACGGCAAGAAATACAAAGTATAGCTAGAATAAAACACAAATGTGAATGTTGTCAGATGTGGGGGTGAAAATGATCAGCACATTTTTAACACTGGCCAGTCTTACTTTATGGCTACTGAGAACTATCATTTTTCAGATTCAACTTTAAGATATGATGGATACAAGGAGGGAGCAACATCCACCATGACATTCTGCAGGAACAGAGATTTAAAGAAAATCAAAAGGTCTCCACAGCTTGGCTCTGGCCCAGAATCCAACTTCAAAGATTCTCAAGAACACTGAAAACTTATAAAATCAGTTTAGCAGCCTGGGAATTTTTACTACAGGAGCATTTTTACCTGTCTCTTAAAATAAATTACTATTCTAAACCTACTGATGAGATATACCAACAGGCTGTCTTCGTGCCATAAAATGTGGTGCTTGTACTGGCTCGTAACTATGTGTAGTGAATCATGTGCGCATTAGCAAGTCTCGAGGGCTGTTCACTCCCACCCCACCATGCTTCAGGAAATGCATGACTGGTAAAGAGCCCAATCCGCCCAAAATCCCTACACGGCAATGCAGAGGCACTGGCATGGCATCTGCTGTATCCCACAGGGGATTTTTGGTTGCTGGAGGTCCTCACAGAGTAAGGGACATTAGTAGGGTAAATCCCAGCGGCCACAATGGGCAACTTGGACCTGCGACAGTGATCTCACTGGTTCAAATCTGTCTTGCTCTCTGAAGGCAGATCAGGCCCAGGAATGGGCTCAAGATTTGGTGTGTGCCGCTGCCACAGATCCTGGCCCCTCCCAAGTCTGATTCACTCATTCTCTGCCCTGCCCTACCTACTCCCCCCCCACCATTCCACCTTGCCTCCTTCAAACCCCTTTCTCCCATCCCCTGTGTGGGTTTACATGCTCCAGCAGAAGTCTGTGGGCCTGCTGACATGTGGGAAGTAACGGACCTCCCTGCCAGCAGGCCTGCAGTACACATTGACAGAGGCTGTTTTGTGACAGATGTAAAGTAACAGACCTCTGCCAGCACAGCACTAGTTACACCAGCGGGGGGGACGGACAGGACTGGGCTGTAAATCAAACGTGTAAAATAAGCGGTCCATGTATTCTTAAGGAAAGTTATTACAAACCCCATAAACATATAACACTCAAATCAAACACACATTTCTGCAAGCTGAGCCTGCCCTTAATACAAGAGAATAATACACAGAGTTATCACTTGTGCATTGCTGGCGGCCTTCCTCAGTTGGTCTTTTGATCTGGAGTTTGAGGGAGAAGGTGATCATGAAATTATTCTGGATCTGATGTCCTGCTGATTTAGAGCCCAATCCTGGCCCACTGCTGTTGTGCACTGTCGCAAACGTGCCATAAGGCATGTGGGTCATACCGCCGGGCAAGTGCTGGCGGTAGCCCAGCACTGGCCGGCACCAGGCTACCACCGGGTGAGCACCCAACCTCCATCACTCAGCGGTTGTGCGGAGCCCTGAACAGCGGAGAGGTAAGCAGGGGCGTTCCGGGAGGCGGGGAGGAGGTGTTCCGGGAGGTGAGGAGAGGGTGCGGGGAGGTGGGACCAGTGGAGTGATCCAAAGCCTCTGTGTAGGGTACGCTGCCTTACACAGAGGCTCTTGATTCACCACCCACCACCCATCCATTTTCAGTGCCGCCACAGCTACGCACAACGGGCAGCTCAGGATTGAACCGTTGAAAACTGTGAGCAACTTGTTCATCACAAAGATCTCCTCTCCTCTCACAGACCTCTCTGTTGCCCTGCTTGCTTTTGTGGAAGGTAAAAGAAAATCATAGAAACTGCAAAAGTAACAGCAAAATCTCTCGGGAGGAATGTGAAGGTTTGGGTAGAACCTGCCTTCTCTTGCTTCCTGAGACCCCAGTTAGAGACTGGCTGGCTTGCTTTCTTTCAAGAAGTTTCAAAGTTGGCTTGTTGCATGTGGAGCCTACAGTCATCCCATTGTCACTCACAAATGTCATCCACATTGCCTAGTGTTGCAGGTTCTCTTGTATGGCTTCTTTTTTAGTGCGTTATTGTTTTCGGATAACGCTGTCTGAAGAAGAGACTGTTACTATGCTCAGAAAAAAACTTAACTTCATTGTTTGAATATTGCTAAGGCATTTATTATTGATCCCATTTTTTCCCGCCCTTCTTTCAAGAGCTCAGGGCATCGTACTTGGTTTCTTCCCTCCATTTGTCAGCTTCAAGGCTGAGCTGGGATTTGAACCTGGACCTTCCAGGTTAAGTTCAACAGCAGAACCACTATATCCTCCTGACTCTCTATTTATACTTTCATTTATAGGTTTAATATTATTATTATTATTATTATTATTATTATTATTATTATTATTATTAACAGTATTTATATACCTCTTTTCAGCAGGAAGTTCAAAGTGGTTTACAGAGAAAATCAAAGAAACAACTAATGGGAATCAGAGAACATATCCCTGTCGTTAAGTGACATACACCTGTTTAGTGTATCTGACCATAGGAGAAAAAGTTCCCTCAATAATATTTCATTAAAAAGGGCTAACAATCTAAAATCTAAATATATGGAACAGTACAATTTTAAGTGCTAAGTTATTTTGTAATGCATCATTGGGTCACTTCAGGACACTGTTTCACTGTAGTAAAGAAGAGGATTGATCTTCTTCCCTAGCAACACTATACAGGTTGCCCCACATTATCTGCGGATTTGGGACTTGCGGATTCCAGTACCCCTCCTTGGGCCTCTGAAGGCCTTTTATTATTATTATTATTTTATTAATTTATACCCAGCCTTTTTGCCCAACGGGCACACAAGGCGGCTTATAATTTAAAAGTACAACATGAAAAACAATTAAAAACAATTTACAATAATTAAAAAAAATCTAAAAACAAACCAACCCCGTGGATTTTCATATAAGAAGCAAGAACGCCAGCCAACCTGTCAACAATTAAAAGCTTTTTCAAATAAAAAGGTCTTCAGTCCACGCCGAAACGTTAACAACGAGGGAGCAGTTCTCAGTTCTAAGGGGAGGGTATTCCACAGTTCGGGGGCCACCACCGAGAAGGCCCTCTTCCTGGCCGCAACCCCTCTCACATCACTTATGGGCGGCACAGTCAAAAGGGGCCCCCCAGATGATCTAAGAGCACGGGCAGGATTGTAGGGAAGGAGGCGGTCCCTCAAATACCCTGGACCCGAGCCGTAAAGGGCTTAAAAGTCAAAACTAGCACCTTGAATTGGGCCCGGAACAGAACCGGCAGCCAGTGCAGCCGCCGGAGCAATGGCTCGACAGAGTCAAACCAACGTGCCCCATCAACCACACGAGCAGCCGCGTTCTGTACTAGTTGTAATTTCCGGACCGTCTTCAAAGGCAGCCCCACGTAGAGCGCATTGCAATAATCTAGATGTCACTAGGGCATGGCTTACTGTGGCCAGGTCCGCTCAGCTCAGGTATGGTCACAGCTGGTGATTCAGCCAAAGCTTAGCAAAAGCTCCCCTGGCCACCGCTGCCACCTGGAACTCCAGGAGCAGCTGTGGATCCAGGAGAACCCCCAAGCTGCGGACCTGCTCCTTCAGAGGGAGTGCAACCCCATTCAGAGCAGGACGATAGTCCAGCACCCGAGCTGTGGATTTCCGAACCAAGAGCACCTCTGTCTTATCCGGATTTAATTTCAGCTTGTTTGCCCACATCCAGCCCCTAACGGCTCCAGACAGCGATCTAGGACCCCAACCGCCTCCTCAGAATCAGGGGGAAAGGAGAGATAAAGCTTGGTGTCATCAGCATACTGATGGCAACCCACTCCAAACCCCCGGATGACCTCTTCCAGCGGCTTCATGTAGATGTTAAAAAGCATGGGGGATAAGATGGAACCCTGCGGCACCCCAAACCTAAGAGGTCGGGGTGCCGAACAGTCATCCCTCAGCACCACCTTCTGGGATCTGTCAGGAAGGAGCGGAACCACTTCAAAACAGTGCCTCCAAGCCCCAACCCGGTCAGCCGGCCCAGAAGGACACCATGGTTGATGGTGTCGAAAGCCGCCGAGAGGTCCAGCAGGACTAACAGGGTTGCACTCCCCCTGTCCATCCCCCGGCGAAGGTCATCCACCAAGGCAGTCTCCATCCCGAACCCCGGCCTGAAGCCAGATTGGAATGGGTCCAGATAATCTGTTTCCTCCAGAACCCTCTGAAGCTGGGACGCCACCACCCGCTCAATCACCTTGCCCAGGAATGGGATGTTCGAGACCAACCGAAAGTTATTTAAATTAGTGGGATCCAGGGAGGGCTTCTTCAGGAGGGGGTGAACCATTGCCTGCTTCAAGGCAGGCGGGAGCACCCCCTCCCTCAGAGATGAGTTCACCACCCTCCCCGTCCACTCAGCCAGCCCTTCCCGGGCAGCCCTAATTAACCATGCTGGGCACGGGTCAAGCAGGCAAGCAGCAGGTCTCACACTCCAGAGAATCCTGTCCACATCCTCAGGCTCTACAAGCTGAAAAGAATCCCAAATAGCAGGATAGACAGGTGCCCCAGGGACATCACTAGACATGCCCACAGCGGCGTCCAAGTCATGCCAAATCTGATCGACCTTCTCTGCAAAATGTTTTGCGAACTCGTCACAGCGAGCCTCCGTGTGCTCCTCCCCACCAGTAGGGGGGGCCAGATGTAAAAGGCTACGGACCACACGAAAGAGCTCAGCTGGACGGTTCTCTGCAGATGCAATGGTGGCAGAGAGGTGCGCCCTCTTAGCTGCCACCACCGCCTTAGAATAGGCTCTCAACTGGGCCCTAGCCCGTGTACGGTCAGATTCGGTACGAGTCTTTCGCCACTGACACTCTAGACGTCTGCCCTGCCGCCTCATCATCCGCAGCTCCTCAGAAAACCAAGGAGCCGCTGTGACTCTGCAACTGGGCAGAGGATGCTCGGAAGCAATCTCATCCAGGGCTCTGGCCATCTCTGTATTCCATAGATTGACCAGAGCACCGGGTGGGTCTCCAGCTCTGGCATCAGGAAAATCCCCCAGAGCCCTCAGGAATCCATTTGGATCCATCAGCCTCCGAGGGTGGATCATAAAATGTGATCCCCTGCCATTGCAGAGGTGAGAAGCTGCAACAAGCCTAAAACCCACCAGAAAGTGATATGTCCATGACAAAGGAGTGATCTTAATATCCTCTACCTCCAGATCACCATCAGCCTGCCCAGCAGTAAACACCAGGTCCAGCGTATGTCCCGCATCATGCGTTGGGGCAAATATTCTTTGAGACAGACCCATGGTTGCCATGAAGGCCATGAAATCCTGAGCCGCAGCTGTTCCCGGGGCCTCAGTATGGACATTAAAGTCCCCCAGCACCAATAGGCGGGGGGACTCCACGCTCGAGACCAACACCACACTCCAGCACCACGCTCAAGACCAAGTCTGTCAGCTCAGGCAGGGAGTCTGTTGGGCAGCAAGGTGGGCGGTACACCAACAGAATCCCTGTTCTGTCTCGCCCCTCCAACACAACATGAAGACACTCACCCGGTGGACTGCTGAACAGGGTTTCTGGTAAGACGGATGGAATCACGGTAGACCATTGCAACCCCGCCTCCCCGCCCCTGTAGCCTTGGCTGCTACAGTACCCGGAAACCTGGTGGAGAAACCTGGGAAAGGCTACCCCCCCAGCTCACCCAACCAGGTCTCTGTGATACATACCAGGTTGGCCTTTTCCTCCAGGATTTTAAGACCTTGTGAGGCCTCCCTGCGGGGGGGGGGGGAGGGGAGGAGTCTGGCTTGCCCAGCCTTTCCAAGGGGGACCCCCTGGTGGAGGCCTCAGACTAGTTCACCAGAAGAAAGGGGGGGTTGTGTCACCCAGCTCCCCCTCTTTGGGTTGGCAGCATTTGCCAGAGTCAGGAGCAGGGTCTGCTGTCAGCAGACCCTCCTGCCTGCTCTTCTAACTCCCAACTGCCTTGTCATCCCTGGCCTCCAGATTTATGTAGGGCAGACCCCTCCCCTTTGGCCCCTCCCCTTCCCTCACAGGGATGGAACAAAAAGGGTGTGTCTCTAGGAATGTCCTTCCCTGAGACTACCACAACTCCTCCCCTTCCTCTCTATCTTCCTCCCATGTGGAGCTGCCAGAGTTGTTCCTGATATGGCTGGGAAGGCTGCTGCCGCTGCTCCAGTCTCTGCCTTTGGGGGGTGGGCTAGCCCTGCCCACCTGGGTCCTGTAGCTCTGCAGATGGCGTCAGGGGGTTCAGCTGTGGGCTCCCGATGTCATAGCCAGGTGCCCTGCCCAGCAAGGCAGGTCCTGGCTGGCTGGGTGGGGGAGTGCTTCCCTTCTCCCCTGAGGTGGAGGAGGGGGGCTGCCCAGCAACCGAATGGCCTGTGTTCTGTCTCCCCTTGCTTCCTCCAAGGCGGAGGGGAAAGCAGGGAGTTTGTTGCGCAGTGTTCCTCCGCTGCACTTTGCCACCCATAGGAGTGCCCAGGCAGTGTATGGGGAAGTGGCCCATGTTCCACCGGCTTGCTGCCTGATCCTCTGACCCAGAAATCTTCTCCCTGGATAAGTTAGGGACCTGTGGGAGGAGGGGAACCCCAACAGACCTTAGAATAGCACTTCCAGTTTTTACAAAAGGGCTTCCCAAAGGCCTTAGAAGGCATTCTGAGTGCCTTCAGAATACCCTCCATAGGCAAAAAGAGCCCAGCTCCTCTTGCCTTTGAAGGCTTTACAGGCCCCTGAAACCTGCGAATTCTGGGCCCAATCCTATCCAATTTTCCAGTGCCGGTGCAGCTGTGCCAATGGGGCATGTACTGCATCCTGTGGTGGGGAGGCAGTCACAGAGGCCTCCTCAAGGTCCATGCATTTGTTCCCTAAACTCAAGGCTGCATTGTGGCTGCACCAGTGCTGGAAAGTTGGATAGGATTGGGCCCTTCATTATCCGCAAGTTCTTTTCCTGGAATGGAACCCCACGGATAATGAGGGCAGCCCTGTATATATGCTTGCTTGGATAGAACAGACAATATGTATGTATCCCCATATGTATGGGGAAAAAAACAATGTTGAGATTATATGAACTTCAGGGGCAATTCTGATGGTGCGTTAGACCTCTGCTTTCTTTTTTATGCAGTGTTCTAATCTAGCGAATAAATGCCTTCTTTCACAAAATGTCTGCACCATAGGCTTAAACTATATAAATCAAAACTTGATTCTTATTTTCCTTCCCTGCACTGTCATTAGACTGAAAATCATCAGATGCCTCTCTTGCTTCTTCACCACCTATAGGAAGAATCAGCATTGACTGCAGCATCTCGTCTTACTTCTCTGCTCCGCTTGCACCGAACAGCAGCTCAAATCCTCATTTCCACTTTCTCTCGATCTCAGCAGCGTTCCTTTTAAACGCCAACTTTCCTGGTGGATTTAACTGGTCTACCCCTGCTTCATAGTTTTTACATTCTCACCATGTAACTCTTGCGGCTGCAAACTTTCCAGAATGATGCCACAGGAGACTGAAGAGAAAAACAAGCAAAGTTTATCTAACACTGTGCAATTCTTCCCATGACAGATTTAGAAACGGCTGCTCCTTATGTCGGGTTACAAACTGAAGCCATTCCTGGGTATTTTGTTCCCCCAAATTTGAACGTTTGGTATCTTACCTAGTTAGGGTCATATGTACCAAAGCCTACTTCTATACCTCTTAGCTATACAGTTGGGAACTTCCCCACAGATACCTAAATCTGTGGCTAACGGGGTCCAATTTTTAATGGTTTTTTAATGGCTGCATTCTGGAGCGATGCTGGAAGGGGAAAGGAACCTCTGCTCAACCTGGAAGTGGGTCTTTCAAGTCCAAAATAGCTGTAGAGGACTGGGAATGGCACAGTTTGGCCATGCAAAGGTGGAAAACACCATTTTGACACTTTTGGGTGTGTTTAAAGACAATTCTAATCAGATCCCCGTATCTTTTCACATCCAAGGTAAGTTAAATTCATGGATGCTGGAACCACAAATACTGGGGTCCCACTGTATCTAGCTTAATGTTTTTAGGTGTACAGTGTTACTATTCTGACTATGCATTTATGAAGATAGGTAGAAGAATAATAGATCAATCTAATGTATCAACTAGTATCTTTAACGTACCATTCTTCTAATACATTGCTGCAGTTGTTTTTACTCCAATATTAAATGTTTTTGTACTTAAGTATTAATTGATTAATACTTGATTAAAACTTAAGTACTAGCTTAATTAATACTTGTTTTAAAGAAAGGATCCTTAACAGGATGTTTATAGCACAAGCCTATGCATGTCTACTCAGAAGTCAGTTCCACTGTACACAATGGGGCTTACTTCCAGGAAAATGTGTACAGGATTGCAGCCCTAATTTAGTCCTGAATTTAGCGTTGCCTCCCTGTTCCCTAATGTGTGTGAAGGCTAGCTGCTGCATGTCTGCAAATTGGATCAGGGCCCATTGGCTTGTATTCTCTCTGTAGGTAAAATCAGGCATTCAAATTCAGTTGCTGCCTTAATGTTATCAACAGGGGCCTGGCTGAATATCATCAAGCTCTCTGCACAATTTTTATTTTAACCAGGTGCCAGGTTTAATGAAATCTTACAGCCCCCATTTTAGCTCACTGATGCTGTTGTCTTTTTCCCTTCCTTTTTCCTCCTTTTAATATTAAGGACATTGAAATAGCATTCAAAGCTGTTCCATACTGTGCTATGCTACATCGCCTCCACTAACATCCCTTTCCTGATATTTTGTCAAACTGAGAAATGAATTGAGTCCCCTTGCTGGGTCCTGGAACATTGCTTTTGCACAAGCTTTTAACGGCTTGTATTTATGCTAAGTGGCATTGTCACTAGCTAAATGTAGCTTAAAACGACTGATCGTGCGGAACGCTTAACCAGATATTGACCATGACATGCTGATCACTGAATCCAGTGCACACAAAATGGCTGCAATCCTATTCATAGTTAGGCTGCTCAAATCCCTCTGGAGACTTGTAGGACCCGAGCAGTCATATTGTCTGCCAGCCTGGATCTAAGGTTTCTGGATCACAAAACGAATCCCGCATGATGTCTTGCTTGTGGAATGCTTTGTATTAGAGCTAGTGGATTCTGCCCAGTGCCTGAATTGCAGTCACTCATTTCCTTCCTATAATTAAATATTTTGGACTTGTGGACACAAGCGGAACATACACAGTTGCCAAAAAAAGCACCAGCCTGGCTTTTAATTGCTGTTTGAAATGCAGAAATTAGTACATTATTTGAAATTCATATTTCAAGGCATACAATACACAGCAATAGGGCTCTTCATGCATTAAACTGTACCAGCCTATGTGTTAAAAGGTACCTGGGTACAGTTACGCATATATAAATGCAGGTACAGTCTGGCACAGTGAACATGTGATGGTTGAACTGCAAAAATGAACCCAGGTGCAGTCATTCACATGGAAATTCACATGGAAACAGCTGGTACAGCTGTTTTGCTGCTGTAGAAGTGTGTTGAAAAGTTGGCAACCTTACCTGCAAAGGAAAGTAATTATACTAAACAAGCTGGAACATTGGAACTGGTCAAACTGGTGTCCCTTCTGTGTCTTAGAAACGGGAGGATTCAATGTTTGTGTTGGGGGTGGGTGGCTCATGAGCACTACCTTAACTCCAGAGCCCAGGTCAACCTGTCAGATAGACCTGGGCTCCAATTCCGACTGCCTTCTGGAGCCGCCTCTTCCAGGCTGGTAGACCTGGGCTCCCGGTTGAACTTTGGCCTCCTGTCCAGACTTGGAGCACAGATCTACCTACCAGGTAGACCTGGGCTCCCATTCCAGCTGTCCTCTGGAGCCGCCTCTTCCAGCCAAAGCGATGGCCAGGTGCGATCTCAGCACTGAAGCCCTGCCCAGTGGGTGTTCCCCTGGTGGCTGACTTCACTGCCCATCTGGCAAGCACTCTTCCCCACTGGCATGACAGTTTGGGGGGGGGCATGCACCCATGGTCCCCCCCTTGGATCTGCCCCTGCTTAGAAATGGATATAATAGCAATGGATGTGTTATAAGATGATAAAACCTTCACCTACCAAAGTCTCCCGAAAGACCTGGTGCAGTGATTGGCAACCTATGACCCATGGGCTGGATCTGAACTGCCTTCCAAAGTCATCCATCCCGTGTGGGGCTCAACTTGGGAGGCAAAGCCTCCTGCCCCATTTGCAGCACACTAGACAGGGAATAGCAGAGCCGCCTACCTGGACTCATGGAGTCCCTGTGCCAGCCTGGCAGGTGGTTCTGCTGTTCCATGTGCAGCACATGGCAAATGGAGTGGCAAGCTCTGCAGAGCCACTTCTGGGAGCTCGGCAATCTGGATGTCCAGCAATGACTTGATTGTGTCATCGCTGAATATCCGGCCCGTTTGCTGAAAATGCTGACAGCTCCGGTTCTAGTGTGTGCTGATTTGTGTAATGATTCTTTTAAAGGGAGAAAATAGTGGAGGCAACTTCAGATTGTAGCCTACATCAAGTCTAATTTGTTTTTAAATGAAATATTATTGAGGGAGCTTTTTCTCTTATGGTCAGATACGCTATACAGGTGTGTGTCACTTAACGACAGGGATATGTTCTCTGATTCCCATTGTTAAGCGATTAGGTCATTAAGTGAACATTCAGCCCAATCTAGTGCCTTTGTTGTGTAAACAGACACACCCTGCCACACACACTCTAGCTGCACAGGCTACTGGAGACTGATTACCTCTTCTTTGCAATAAGAGCCTCTTTGCTGTGCAGACACTCTGCTGCAGGTTATGGGAGACCTGATTGCCTCATTAAGAGCCTCTATGTTGCGCTTTGACCACCGTTGTATATGCAGTCCATCATTAAGCAGAAGGTTGTTAAGCAATGCACGCCTGTACTGTACTTGTAAGTGCAGGACATTGTGTCATGCAAACAGCTTGTCAGTTGCCCCAAGATGTTAGAATGGGTCATGCCCATATGTCACTCCAAATAATTCCATGATATCTAGTTCTAGAAAGCATTCAACTATTTTGAGTTCCTAAGATACCCATATGAATAAGATTGGCCAATAATTGTAATATACATTTTCCATTTAATTGGAACGCATCTTATCCTGTCCAATAATTGCCTATTTTAATATATTTATTTATATGCCATTTCACAGCTTTAGTATTTGTGTTACAAAATATACAGTCTTGTGAACATGCGGTTTGCTAATTGCTTTCAGTCAAATAGCATAGCCACAAGTGACTGCAGTTTTCTATGTTACAGAGGGATAAACATTGAGGAAAAGCCTTCCTGATTAGAAAAAAAAATGCCATTATAATTTTGCTTAATGTCTATTTTTCCTTTCCCCACCCCTCAGGAATTTCAGTTATAAAATTTTCTACCCCTTTTCAGCAACTCAAAGATATACAATTCAAAGCACAGTCCAGTGCAATTAACCAAATGTTAGGTTAAACCTGAACATTTAGAATAAAAAGCTGAAAAGTGAAGGGCATAATCATTTGATACACCTGAAAAATCCAATTTGGGGGAAAGCTGTCATTTTGGAAAATTGCAGATTTCTCTCTGTCAAGCTAAAAGCATGGATATCTCTGAAATTAACAGGACAACTCTGAAACTAGTCAACTGACTTGAATGAACTTGTACTCAAAATGTTCAAGAGATTTTCATCAAACAATTTGGGATTAAATTTTATTATCTTTTTTTTTTTGGGGGGGGGGGCACTTTCAGTATGTTTATCATGGCTCTCAAATGAACATGCCTATAATAGTCAATGGTTTATTGTAAATGTCCAGGTCAAACACTAATCATAGTGGACCATATAGCTACTTTTATTTTGAAAATGAAATACAGATTTTTTTTTTTTAAAAAACCAGGAACAATTTTCCTTTTAACAGCCCAATCCTATCCACAGCCACACTACAGCATTCAACCTTGCCAAGGGAGCATATCCTGGATGCTGTGATGGGGGCAGGTACGGGCAGGGGAAGGGGTTCAGCAGAAGACCAATGAAAGGTAAGTTTAAAAAAAACCTTACCCTCCATAGACCTTCTGGCTACCTACATACCTCCTTGGATCCATGCCAGCTGACATGAGTCCAAGCAAAGGAAGGGGGTGGGTCAGGTTGTGGAATGGGTGATAGGATCTGGCATGTGCTTTTGTGGCCAAGATCCACTCATTGAAGTATAGTCCCACCCCCTACCCCAACCCAAAATTCCCCCAAACCCCCTATGGACTACCCTCATTACCACCTTACCTGGGCTAGCATGGGCTTGGCTGCACAATGGAGTTGCTAACTCTTGAATTGGTGGGACTGGAAACCCCAGTAGTAGTGTTTCATTTGTGGCAGTGCTGTTGCATAGTAGCCCTATACCCTTCCCTTTTATGCAGTGCCTTGCTGTGTAATGATTGGACACCTGGAAGGGGTTAGGAGGCATTGTGTCAGCATTAAGGGTGTGTGTGAGACTGAAAGCAGGATTGTGAGTGGATGGTTGATGAGGTATGGTGTAAGTTTTGGTTGTCTTTAGGGAGTGTCAACCTTTGGCCTTGTATTAGGGAGCCCAAGGAGAAGGTGGTGTCCTCTGTCTTGGTGAGAGGGGGACTGTGGATAAGGTGGTTACTTCTGCCTCAGTGAGAGGGGGACAAGGGAGAAGGTGGGCTCCTCTTGCTCCATGAGAGGAGACCAGGGGATGAGAGAGGGACACAGGCAAGTTTAGTGAGAGGAGTTGCTGTCTGAGGTGAACTGCATGTAGAAATAATTCAATAGTGAAGTAAGAGTGATTGACTGCTGAGTGCAGCGTCTATGGTCCCATAATTACTGCATTTCTACCTGCCTTAGCAGGATAATACCTTTTGGTGTCATGGTGTCATGATAATATAATGGTGTCAGCATCATCAAGTACTTTGCACACTGTGTAATTTCCAAATGTGAGAGATGCACTGATGGAAATTTGATAAACCTGTTATGTATATTTGCCCAGAACAGCTGTTCTTGGGTTATTGTCAGGGGCAAATTCTGCAGTAATGCAGTGGAAAAGCTGGTAGAGAGTTCAACAGTCCAATCCTATACATGTCTACTCAGAAGTAAGTCCCACTGTGTTCAATGAGACTTACTCCCAGGAAAGTATGGATAGGATTGCAGCCTATGTTACTCCAACAACCTCTTATGTTTCATTTTCCAGGTGAATGTCATTGAAGGACTTGCCTTCAATCAACTTCAAAGAAACTGTTCGTCAGTGAAGAGCACTGTCTGCACAATCCTCTGCATGCTTACTCAGAAGTAAGTCTGATTGAATTGAATGGGACTTGCTCCCCAGTAAGTGTGGACAGGATTGCAGTCTACAGTTTACAGCAGTGGTTCTCAAACTGTGCATTGATACTAAATCATGTCAGCATGTTGATTGGCTATGCAACTACCTGATCCCTGATTGGCTGAGATTGTTGTAGGAAGGAGAAAAATTCAATTCCCAAGGTTTACTGACAATCCCACTTTCCCCAATAAATGTGGGCATCTGGCACTCTAGGTATATGACTTCAGACTGAATCTCGATGCAAATGAGTAAATGCAATTTGCACCCATAGCTGTTTGAAATTAACTTTTTTCCATTTGGTATCTGCACACTGTCCCACAAGAATTCAGTCAATGGAACAAAAATATTTCAACAGTTAATTAGCCTCGCTACTTTAAAGTCACAGAAAGCTCCTTTTTGCATGCATAATAACCAATGTTAATTTCAGATTGCTGAAAATGTAGTGATAGCTCTGTCAGCTGCCTTTGAGTGAAAATTGGAAGCCACAAATGTTTGACTTGTATTGACGTCTTCTATAATTTGGAATTACTGAGAGAGCGTACCAACCTCTTCAAAGGCCTTCAATGATGCCAAATGATAATTAAATGTTGAGTCACCCCAGTGGAGTCTAAAAGTTCAGTATTTCTTGATATACCAGAAGGTATCATCAGCCCAAGTAGTTGTAAGAACCATTACTTTGGGAAGGAAAATAAACAAAGATAAATAAACATTCATGTTTAAATTATACTTGACCTAAATTGGATGTATGTTGCTTCCCTGGGGAAAGGTTTTCTTTTTTCCTAATTAATTTCATCTGTAATTGAATAAAGGGTAGCTGATCATTTCTGAAGATAGCATATGTTTCAAAAACATTCAGGTCTGGATGAATAGTTGGCAGTCTGAGGCTGCATTCCTATATGCATTTCCCTGCAAATATGAGCCCAATCCTATCCCTCACCATTGGTGATGATGCAGCTGCAACAACAGGGCACACACTGAATCCAATAGTGGGGAGGGGACGATCAGGAGGGCTTCTGCCCATACCAGCATTGGGAACTCAAGTCAGGTGACTCAGACTCGAGTTGCAAAAATACATGATTCTGGTGACTCTACGACTAATAAGTTACGCATGTGGAAGACTGAAAAAGACTCGAATCAGGGCAACCCTGACTCAGCACTCGTCCCCATGTGTGCTGACTTGAGTTTGCCTTTGTCTGGGGTTGCTTGCTTACTGTTTTTGCCATGTGGAAAACCTTGTGGGGTTTCCCCTAAGGCTTTCCTTAAGAAAATAAGAACAGCCCCACTGGATCAGGCCATAGGCCCATCTAGTCCAGCTTCCTGTATCACACAGTGGCCCACCAAATGCCCCAGGGAGCACACCAGATAACAAGAGACCTGCATCCTGGTAAAATTCAACCCAATTGCATGAGAGAGAGAGAGAGAGAGAGAGAGGATGCAATCTCAGAAAGCAAATTGGTAAGGAAATAGAGTTCATTTTCATGCTTTGGTGGGGTTATGTACTGCAAATGGTAAAACCTGTTCCATACAGTTAAGCAGAATGAAAATTACTGGGAAGGTATTATTTTAAAATATGGCCATTTTCCTCAAGTGCTTTTTACTGTTAAAATGAACTTCTGATGTGACACCCTGCAACACTGCTGGGAGAAATACATTAAAATAGTTATTTTTGACTCATCTATCCTGTACTGAATTAGTTTATTTGAGTTTTAGAAGCAAAACAGCCAAATCTCAAGCAAGGAAAATAGCCAACCTCTTTAAACTGCAACCAGTATTTGTGTTTAAGCATTCACTTAGTTAATGTAGTTTGAGACTGTAGCCTAACATTAAATGTTGAAAGGTTGTTTCTTCAATTTTGTTTCTTTACATATTTCTATTAGCCCATGTTCTTTTACCCCTAATGGTAATGTGCTATTTTCAGGAGCCATTCAGTGGCCAATTATGCCAATCTAATCTCATTAAAGTGATTACCACATTTGTGTTAAATAATCAGAAAGATCGACTGTTACAAGATTGGGTTCAGTTGCTGTTCAGATTCATCAGTATTTCTTTATTCTCCATTTTGGTTCCAGTTCAGACAAACACCACACAGAAAAAAGAAATAGATAATAGAAAAACACCGAAGTAGTTTGGTAAACACTTTGAACCTGTTTTGAACTGGTTTATATAGTTTCTCATCATATACTTTTTCAAGTCTCCAGTTTTTCATATTGGATTTCTACTTCATAATCTTGCTCCATCACATCTTGACGTCCTTGATGTTAAAATTTACAATTTACAAATTCACAATTCTTGGTATTCAGTGGTTTCTAATATGTTAAATAAATCATTTCTGGGCAAAACAGAAAATCTGCAGCACTTTCTCTTTCTACCATGCCCTCCATTTTGAAAACATCATCCATTTTAAGCCAAGCAAAGATACAAATGTATAGCACATCTGCCCTAACATTTGTTTAAACCTCCTTGATGTATTGCTTTTGATATGTGTATCTGCTGACTGGTGTGAACAGAGAAGAAAATGCTGAGTGCATAAATGATGTCAGAATCAAGGAAGACACCAGAGCCAGGAGGACTGTTTCTGTCCATGCAAAATCCCAGACTAAACAAGAAATTGTTTGAGAGCACTTCCAGACTAACAGCCCAATCCTGAGCTGCCCAGGGCAGCTGCTCGGAGGCGCCTCGGGAGAAGGGGACTTTTGTCCCCTTCTCCCGGGTAAGGTAAGCAGCCCTGCGATGGGGTAAAGGTGCTTGTGTAGGGCACAGAGCCCTCTCCAAGAGCCTTGGATCCTGCACAGCGGAGCTCTGCAGACCCGCCTCCCTCGCCTCCAGGCTGCCCCCTCCCTGTGTCACACCTCCCCGCCCTCTCTCTGCCCCCGCTAGCCTCCCCCTCCCCCGAATGCCCCCACCTCGCCCCCCTCCCCACCCCCACCTACCATGGGAAGACAGCTGAGCCGCAGAAGCTGGGCTAGTGCCCTGTGCTAGCCCAGCACCAGCTGGCGCTGACCTAGCACAGGCGTGCTGTAAGGGCGTAAGGCATGTTTGTGACAGTGCTCGGTGATACGGAGCCATGCTGCCAAGTACAGGATTGGGCTCTAAGAAGGCTCAATGGCCAGCCTAGGTGGGTGAGGTCAGTCCATAGCCAGAGAATATTTAAGATAACTATCAGAATATTCTAAGGGCCCAATCCTACTGCCGGTGATACACTTGCACCACCAGCATTTGATATTGTAAAAGTGCTGTATGGCACTTTCCAGCTGGTGAGAGATGCTGTGTGCTGGCAGAGAGGCCAGCACCTCTCAATGCTGAGCCTCAGAGCCAGGAAGATTCCAAACTGGAGCAGCCAGCAGTAAGTGCTCTTGCCAGCGGTGAGGCTTTTCGGGGTGGGGGAAGGCAGAACTGGGTTGGAGGGAGGGTGACCAAAGGGAGGATCAGGCCCAGGAAGGGGGTGGGGATGGCGGCAGATTCTGCTGCAGAATCCTATGTCCCTTCCCACGTCTGAATGCCCAATGAGGGCCTCAGTTCTGCGCCTGCTAACTTGTGGGCACAGATCCAAGGAGACCCATTGCCGCCAGTGAAATTCAACATGGAGTAAAGGAACAAATGTTCCCTTACCTGAGGAGACTCTGGCCGCTGCCCCAGCCCTGCCAGATATAGTGGCAAACATTTTGCCCCTCTGTATCTTGCAGCAGCTTCGGGACATAGGATTGGGCTGTAAATCTGGTTGCACACCACACAAAACAGATAGACTAATCTCTGTGGCTGCTCAAAGCCCTGTGAGCTGCCTTCAATATTTTTAATAGACACA
The DNA here is from genome assembly GCF_035046505.1 of Tiliqua scincoides. Taxonomy (NCBI): domain Eukaryota; kingdom Metazoa; phylum Chordata; class Lepidosauria; order Squamata; family Scincidae; genus Tiliqua; species Tiliqua scincoides. The sequence goes on from NC_089822.1 coordinate 36,335,320, forward strand.
TGGTATAAAATATACATATTATGAATAAATAATCCAACTGGGATTAATGTGCTGTGATTGACTGTGTCATGTGTAATGGAAATGCACAAGATCCCTCGAGGAGATAGGGTGTGGTGTCAGCAGTGGCCCCTTAAGGCCTGGGATTTCAGTAGAAGGTGTGCTGCACAGCTGCAGCCATTAGAGGCAATGAGGTCTCTAGAGATATTAGGAGCACCTGGTGCAGGAAGGGTTGGTGGGTAGTAGAAGGAGGAAAGCTTGAGAGTCCATTAAAGGAGTAATGGACTACTGGAACTACTGATGGGTGAATGGATTTTGGAGACCCTGGAGATTGGTGTGTGGTTGCCACACCCAAGACCTGCTGAGGAACAAGGTGCTAGTGGTGGGAGGAGCTGCTGGGAGGAAAGGGGAGGAAGGAGGACCTCTGCAGGTTGAACAGGTGAGCTATCTTGGAGATGGGCTCCAGCAGTGCTGCAGGTCAGAAATAGGGCCATTGTTGGGGAACACAGGGGTGCTAATTAGCTTAAAGTGGGCATAGATTCTCTAGGCAAAGCTTGGACCAGGAATCTGGCAAAATATCGTGCAGTCTGAATCCTATGGCCATTGTATGAAAGTGAGTGGAGCAGGTGTACAGTGGAAGGTGAGTTTTTGTGATGTTTTTCTACATTCTCTATGGGTTTTCTCCTTCTCATGCATGCTCTATGCTTAACATAGTATTTTTCCAGCATCATCTGTCCATCATCTGAAGCTGTGTTAGGATATTGCATACACTGACCCCTACTTAACTTTCCCATGTCCCTCCCACATTGCCCTGTTGGCATCCTTCAGTCTTGGAAGACTATGGTATGAATGGCTCTCAATGGTGGTTCTGGAACAGAGTGTCCTCTCCAGTGCGCAAAGCCTGGGTAAAGTAGATATGGAGAATAGACTGTTACCCATGCAGCAAATCCCCCCTCTCCACGTCACTGAAATGGTCCAATGGAAAGGCAGAAGCTAATATGGTTGGTTCCAGCGGCATTGCAGGAGTTGCCAGAACGTGACTGTGTTCAGCCATGAACTGCCTCAGGGACTCCGGCTCCGGATTTTGCCTCGAGGTTGACTCCTGAAGCCTTTTCCATAACTGGATGTAGCCACAAGGCAGTGGAGGTTTGGGATCAGAGTTTGCCTTCTCTCAGATGAGCTGCCTTCCCAGGCTGGAGTCTAGGCTGGAGTCCAGGCTAACGAGTCCCATCTACCTGGTGGCTGTCTAGTTGCCTCTTACGACAAGTACAGTCAAACTGAGGGTCTATTCTTATCCCCCAGCCCCCAGGGAAAGCACATTATAGCACAATCTACTCCCCATATTGGCCTGTCTGTTGGCAGAGTTGCATCAGTGTCCAAATTGCATTAGTACAGCATTGCGCCAGCATTTGGGTGCATGCACTGCCTGGTGGACTGTGATTGCATCAGAACCTTTGGACATGACATGATGCACACCACTCTGGCTGCTGTATCTTGAGGATAAGACTGGACTGTTACAGCCCAATTCTTATAAGTTGATGTACTAGAGGAACATGTGTTCCATTGCTGTGAGCTGTAGCAAAAGCACTGTAAAGTGATTTGTAAGCCCCATAGCAGCTGTTGGGGCTTACCCAGGGACAAAGGGACAAATGTCCCCTGACACCGAGGAGACCTCCTATAGCCAAAATTCCCCCATGGGACACAGAGGAGCCTGTGCTGGTACCACTGCATTGCTGTGCAGGAATTTGTTAAGATTGGGCTGTTCATCTCATTGAACTCAGGTGGGCCTACTTCTGTGCAGACTTGCCTCCAATTCTGTTTCATGTGAGTCAAATGAGGTGTCATGCAGAGAAAGAAAAAAGCCAAACCGTGAATATAATCCCACAGTTCAACATGCCATTTTATACCAATTGTCAATACTTTGCAACACTATCCTACATACTTTGGGAAGGAACTCTGTTACGGAGTATGCTTTAATTATGGATGTACCTTTGCATCAGCAAGCACAAAAACCCTTTCTAAGTTTTGAAAGTGCCATGAAATCTTCCTTTTTTGTATGCTCTGCGTTAATACACACTGAGAACCATAGTCTCAAGAGGCTTTATATATCTTTGTTTTACTTGTGGTTGATGTAGTTAGCACAATGTCTGAAGTTACTGTAGAAAAACTCTCATTGCTCATAGATTGCTCTGTGGCATAATATCCCTCCTCCACTTGAAGCGGACCCAACAACAAGACTCTGCAAGGAACTGCCTCAAGCAAGAGCAAAGCCAATTATGCAGTATGGAAAGAGACATGTTAAAGAGTGCTGTTGGGGTTAGAATGGTGGATTAGATAGTAACTGAGCTTAGTTTGTAGCTGACTAAAGTTAAGCCAAAGGCATGTCCAACGTTCCAGCATTTCTGGAGCCATTGCCTGCAGCAACAGAAGCATGGCTCCGTTTCAGTTCTTATTCTATCAAGGCTCTGATCCGATATATACTTCCCTGGGAGTAAGCCACACCAAACCCAGTGGGACATTTTTTCTGACTAGACATGTATAGGATTGCACTGCAAGATATACCTGTAAATTGCTGCACAGGTAGAAAAGCAACCTTCATTGCATTCTTTGGTATCTTTGGAATAAACAATAGTAGCTGAAGAATTGAATTACAGTATTAATTTTGCTATTCATAGCACACACACTGCTTTTAAGGAAAGGATTCTTTTCATCTCAGGAAGCATGGCAGGGGTCCTCCACGCTCAGCCAATCCCATTTTGGTGACATTTTATTGTAACTCCATGTATTGCAAAAGATGACTGTTGACTCCATTTTGGATCCAAGCTTGAGAGAAATCCAAGTTTCATCTGGTCGACAATGAAAGCAACCAGATGATGGTCTTGTGATGGTCTTGCCCAGTGGCAACACGGACATTGTAAGGATTGCAAAATAGGCCCCAGGACGTGCAAAAGTTGCCTGCTGACATAAAATGACATCTGTTAGCTGGATTAAAGCAGAACCAATGCAATTTGAGTGCTGCCAGTGTGGTATTTAAATCCTCTCTGGCACACGCTAGCCAATGTGATAATGAACTGTGCTGTTCAGACAAAAACTCTGACAGCATGCATTTTTAGCAGGTCAGTGGTCTAATGTTCACATCTTTTCAGTAGTAATGCTGGCTGTATAGAGCAATATAGGGTGTTCATTATTCGGTCTCTGAGCATCCAGCCTCTGGTAGCCTAGTGCTTGAGCCTGTCATTCCTCTGTCAATCCAATATGAGTAGGGAGTGTCTTTGCCTCATCCACACCCTGCACAAGGCAATGTGGGGAAATGGGGTCAACTGATTGGTTGACTGAATACTTGGGTGAGGAGTGGTGACAGCGGTTGATGCTGCTCCCTAGACATTTAGTACTTCAATGGCAGGAGCGGCCCCTCCCACCCACACTCGAATTTGGCCCAAGTTTAGATGGTTCCTTTGGGGCTTGGTATGAATTTTTGACTTCCACATTTGTTTGCTTTTCTGGGAGATCTGTTTTTTCAGACTGATTATTTTGTTACCTGATGTGCCGTAGGACACATGTAATAACATGTGCACATGGAGGAACAAACACATGTGCAAGGACTGTGTCTGTAGCCTGTTACACCTCAGTGAAATTTGGAATGTAACAAGGATGAGGGAGACAGAGGTATAGGTGCCACAAGAGTTGTGTTTATTGCGGAGGATAAATGCGCATGAGGGTGGGCAAGTCAAAAGTAAAATGCCATAAAATGAATGAGGAGTGATTTGTAAAAGCCTAAGAGCCCAATCCTATCCAATTTTCCAGCACTGGTGCAGTTGTAATGCAGCCCCAAGGTAAGGGAACAAATATTCCCATAATTTAAGGAGGACTTTGTGACTGCTGTCCCACCACAAGATGCAGTGCATGCTCCATTGGCACAGCTGCACCGACACTGGAAAATTGGATAGGATTGGGCCCTAACTCTCTCTCTCTCTCTCTCTCTCTCTCTCTCTCTCACACACACACACACACACACACACACACACACACACACACACACACACACACACACACAGAGTGTGCTAAGCGTTATTAGTTTGCTAATAGAAATAGTGCAGAGAAAGAACCTTTAGAGTGCAAACAGAGGAGGAGAGGTGAAGCAAGGGGGAAGGAGAGTTGCTTCTAGTTATGAACAGACAGACCTAACACACAAACAGATGTAGCACGCAAGAGTCTGGAAATGTGTAGGGCAGTGTTTCTCAAACTGTGGGTTGGGACCCACTAGGTGGGTCGCAAGCCGATTGCAGATGGGTCCCCATTCATTTCAATATTTTATTTTTAATATATTAAATGCTACCATGGCATGTGACTACATTGAGGGAAATGGTACAGATTTATACTTTTTACAGGTTACTCTGTATATACAGAGAATTTTATTTGTTACAGATACAGGTGAGGAAAATGGGTTAAACTTTGGGCAGGTACTGCAAAGGTTACACATGAGGATATGGCCCTAGATTACAACGTGCATTATTAAAAAAAAAAAGCAATCAAACGACTAAAAAAACACAATTTCAATGCAAAAGCTATCATATTTGCCATTATAAAAATTTAAATTTATCTAAACACTCAATATTGTTTAACTAAAACTGTCCAACCATAAAAAGGCTTCCAATATTTTCTTACTCTACCTAAATCTCTCTCTCATTCTTTCTGTTAAAACTTCCATTTCTGCTATTTCATAAATTTTGTCTATTAAATTTTCTCTAGTTGGCATGTCTGTAGATTTCCAATTTTGCACAAACAGTATTCTTGCTGCTGTAACAATATGTACAATAAGGTATTTTCTATATTGGTCTCTAATTTCTGATATCACATTTAGGAGGAATATTTCTGGTTTGAATGGTAATACACAATTCAATATCTCTTGCAAGAATTTATGTATCATTTTCCAGTATTTCTTTGCTTTTTCACATGTCCACCACATATGATAAAAGGTTCCTTCAACCTCTTTACATTTCCAACACTTATTTGATGACCCAGAATACATTTTTCCTAATTTCTTTGGAGTTAAATACCATCTATAAAACATTTTATATAAATTCTCTTTAAAAGACACTGCTTTAGTTATCTTAATATTTTTATTCCAAATTTGTTTCCAGTTGTCCATCGATATATCCAAAAAATTTTGCCCAGTGCACCTTTGCATCTTTAACTATTTCATCCTCCATTCTTATCTCCAGGAGAAAATTGTACTTTTTAAATATATATTTCCCCTCATCAATCAAAAATATTTTATCAAAACTTTTATTTCCTTCATAAAAACCTGTTTTTTGGTCTTCTTGTAATCTTGTTCTTATTTGCATTTCATTCCACCTATCCAATTTTATTCCTTTCTCTTCTAACTCAAACTTATTTAAGATCTCTCCTTTAATCTTCAACAGATCGTTGTATGATTTATTTTGGTCTTTTTAAATCCAGTTCGGATTAGTTGCTATTTCAAGCGGTTTTATCCAACTGGGTAATTTAGAGTATATCTTGTATTTTATCTGCTCCCATATCCAAATTAAAGATCTTAAAATGTGTTGTCTAAAATATCCATGCTGTTTGACTTTATCATAAAACAGGAATGCGTGCCAGCCTATTTGTAAAGCATGTGCTTCTAAAATTAAAATTTTGGAATTTGGTATGAGTCCCCAGTCTTTTATCCAGTTTAGGGCTGCCGCTTGATAATATAATTCCCAGCCTGGTAATCCAAATCCTGCTCTTTTTTTATCCTCTTGAAATAATTTCTGTCTTATTCTCAGTTTTTTACCTTGCCAGACGAATTTTGTAGTAATTTTATTCATTTCTTCAAAAAAAAAAAAGTTGTCTTCAAAATAATTGGAGTAGTCTGGAATAAAAACATTAATTTTGGTTATTTTCATTTTCAATAGAGTTATTCTTCCCATTAGGGACTTACTGCTGGGTAAGTGTGGGTAGGATTGCAGCCTAGGATTGTTTAAAATTTTCCTATTTGATGATGTCACTTCCGGTCATGACATCCATTCCGGTGGGTCCTGACAGATTCTCATTCTAAAAAGTGGGTCCCGGTGCTAAAAGTGAAAACCACTGGTGTAGAAAACATAAGAATAGAGCAAGCAGGTAGAATTCCTGCAAAGGCAGGGGAATACACATTAAATGTATATATTGATTTTAAAAATTGTGGTCCTGTTGAATGTGCCCGGGGAGGGGTGAGTGAGGTGTGAGAGAGCCAGGAGTGGTTACTCAGGGGAAAGTTCACAGGGAGGATTGCCAATGGGTCAGTCAGTGAACACTGAAGTGTAACTTGCCTGCTCAAAAAGGGATGGTCCAGGTAGGAAGGAAAAGAATGGGGAACAGAAAATGAGGCAAAACGGCTGGATAACCATCCTGGGTGTCTGATGGCACAGTGAATTCTGGGTTTCTGATGAGGTAGAAATGCTTAATGCAGCCATTTGGGATAATTCTCCATTGCACTGAGGTAGATGGTAGAAGGATGCACAATGTGGAGACCCTGACCAGCCCTTTTTAAAAATAATTTTTGTTATAGACCAGTACAGATTTTTTTAGCCTTGAGACTCACAGTCCAATCCTGCTGTAAGTTCAATTATGGTGGCTTAAAAAGAAAGAACATGAGCCTTTCAAGTGACTTTAGCAGACAGTAACTAATAACGCAATCCTACGCATATGTACTCAGAAGTAAGCCCCACTGAGTTCAATGGGATGTGCTCTGGTAACAGTGTATAGGATTGTTGCGTTAGGGCTGGATTCCAGAATCGCGAACATTTCAGTGTATAAAGAGCAGCCTCTGCTGTTCTTTTTATTTCTACCAAAAAAGTTGAAAAACTATAAAACAATTTCTTTCACAGCAGCACTTATTTACCATCAATCGCTGACACTTGTGGCTAAATCACTATTGACTATTATCTCCATGTGATCAAGAGTGAAAAGCAATAGAGTATGTTCTTTTTACTGCCTGTCCTTAATAATCACATTTACTTAACAAAGAATTCAATTGACGCACCAGTGTCTGTCATTTATTCTTTATTTTGTAAACCGTTTACCTGGAGCTCAGGAAGACATTTTGCTAGGAAGGTTAATGAGTCCTGCTAGCAATCAAATGTGTTTCTGTCTTCTAAGAAAGCCCAAAGAAAACAGGTCTTCAGAAGCCCCACAATGCAGTTTACCACACAAGGTGTGTATAGCGTTGTCTGGGCACTATCCAATGAACAAGCGAGGCAACACATATGGGAGACAGGCCACTTTATTAGTATTTTAATACAGAAAGGAGGCTGAGACCTGCAGTTGCAGGGCAGCGAAAATCCCTGTGTGGTGCAGAGGCAGGACCACTGGGCGGCCCCAGAACCAACTCTGTCCTCCAGGCTGGATGTGCACCCGACTCCAAGCTGCGCCCCGTTCTTGGGCGATGCAGCTCATCCAGGTCTGTCCCATAAGAGGAAGGCAGCCGGACTGCGTGCCGTGCCACCTCAAGCCGCTGAGCCTCTGAGGAGGACCCCCGTGGTCCCGGCCAGGGCCCCAGTCAATGTCCCCATGCCGTTGAGCCCCTGAGGACTGCTATTGGGTTCTGCCCTGCCTATGCTGTCTGAAGGTGCACTCCAAAGTCCCAAGCACACCTCTACCACACCACCTGCCAACATAAAGTGACAATTATATTTATAGGGGCGCAGCCCTGTACCCATGGCAGTCTGGGGTAGGCAAAAAATCTGTGACCAGTAAAACTCAAGACTGCATAACGGGTGGGTCCTTAAAATACTTCTGCTCCCCCAGCAACAGCCCTCCACCAATCCCCTCACAGGGGAAGGGGCTCGCGTTTTCCGGCCAGTCCATACAAACACCGATCTCCCTGCTTGTAATCGGGCAATCAGGACTGAGCTGTTTGAGACTCTGCCATCTTCAAGTCACTTGCAATTATTCAAGTAGTCCTTTTCTCAGACTGTATCCATACTTAATCCCCTCATTTCCTTCACTGCAGTAGCCTTTGACTCATGTGTGACAGATTTGTGATGACATCAAGTGATGTAAAGAACACTCAGCAAAGAGTATTTTGTGAACATCACAATAAATAGTCTTGGCGGAACTAAGTGAGCTAAAGCAAGGGAACTCACCGAGGTGAAGAGAAACATTTGTTTTAGCTAGTTTACTCATATACATCATAGGGAGAGGAAGGATTTCCTCACATGGCTTCACTTGTACAGAATGGCCTGACAAGAGTAAGTCATTGCTCCACTCCATTTTCAAGATAGACCGAGTTAACATCAGCCTAGAGCTTATTCTGATTCTTTGTGGCATAAATCAAGAAGGCTGTACTAACGTAGAAAGTCCGGTGGTTGAGAGAGAGCTGTACACATATTCAAGGATTGAAAATTCATGTCTGTGCACAGAAACCTCCACAATTGTCCAATCATGGTACTGGTGTAGCTTATAGAACAGGTTGGAGAACAGCAGGAGCATCAATTCACTGTCCTTGGGCAAGCTGGAAGCCTGTAGCAATTCTGAGCAAACTTTGGTTGCCACTTCTGCCTCTTGGCTCAGTTTTTTCTATTTTTTCTTTATGCTAACTTCTAGCCATCCAAACTACTGATGGATGAGCCTCTCTTGGTTTGATCTAAATATGTGTCTCCTTGGGGTAAGGGGACACTTGTTGGGTGCTGTGGCCCCAGTGGGTCTCCTTAGAGCTCTGCCCCTGTTTTGCTACCCTGTTTGAAAGCAGAGAGACAGGGTGAGAAGGAGCAGTGGAGATGCTGTGTGAAATGGAGGGAGGAGGTAGCTCTGCCATTGTCCCTGCCCATTCCTATTGCATGTCCTTCTCTCAGTGGAAGCAGGAAGCAGGGTGGTGGAAGGCTGGGTCCCCAATCCTGTCACATTGTCTCCTCCTTCCAAACTGAAGCAGAAGATGGAATAGGGATTAAAGGAAGCAGGAGGTTGGGAGAAGTACCACTGCCATCATCAACTCTCTTCCTATCCTCTCACCACTGCCTCCTCTTCCTCCTCCTAATAGAAGGGAGAAGAAGTGGGGGAACAGCACAAAAAACATGGATGGGGGAAAGGAGGCTGTGATGCTGTCGTTACCACCACCACCACCACCATCATCCCTCTCCCCCTTCCTGTTTTGAAATTGAAGTGGGAGAGGCCAGGAGAATGCAGATGGGAGAAATAAGTTGTAGCACCACAACCATCATCCCAATGCAGCCTCCAACTAGAAGTAGTATTGGGGAGGAGATGGTTACATGGCTACTCAGAAGTAAGTCCCATTGTGTTCAGTGGGGCTTGCTCCTAGAAAAGTCTGAAGAGGGTTGTAGCTCAAGGACCTATATCTTTCCCACTGAGGTCAACTGATTTGGCTGCCTGTCTTTGTGGACTGTGGCATTTTTGAACCCAGAGCAGAATTTGCAAATGTTCACTGTAGTTTTGTAAAGGTGACAGTGAAAAGACAGCTCCACCAAGGCCTTTCCCATCAGGTTCCAGCCTTTAGATGACAAGTTCAAATACGAAACATGAGTGAGCTTGCTAATTTATTAGATGAGAAATCACTAAGAAGCTTTGTATATGGAGAGGGAAAAAAATCAGTTTTGTTTCCTGCCGCTCATTATCTAAGAAAACTACTTGGCTGAGTGCCTTTTAATTTTCTCAATCCAGTTACATTCAAATGATAATGTAAAACAAATTGTAAATATAAATTATATTCTTTTGACTTACAAGGACAGTCATTTTCTGAGGCTCTTGGGGGAACAAGCTCATTCTTCATTTAAAATACACTTTCAAAGGCAGCCATGCTTCTTGCTTTTCGAACAATGAAGTTGATAGTCAGTAATGTGTGTTTTGTCATGTAGAATTAATTATTGGCTCTATTTTAGAGGAGATAGTCACCGTTTGGTTAGCTCTCTTCTGCTTTATTTAAAGTTGAAGAGATACAACTAAATGGTGACTATCTCCTCTAAAATAGATCTATATATAAATAGAGATATATAGACATCTTCTATAGCCCTTATATATTACACAGGCCTACACACACACATTGTGTTGTCTTAAAGGTTAGACCTATTCTTGGGTATATTTGGAGTGCTGAATCAAAAAATGGCATTGGTTTTGCCCAATTGGCTCTAGTTTCAGGGGTACAGCATAGCCACCTTATATACTGATTCAAGCAGCTTCCTCATGAGGAAGCCATGGCATGACATTTTTGTTTGTAGGACTGTGTTATAGATTGATTGATCGATTGACGAGTGTACATTATTTTAGGAAAGCAAATTCTAGATTGTATATATTGAAGAAAAAAAGCTATCCCCTGCTTTCTGATGGTTTGTTTTTCAGTGATTTGCTGTTTCAACACATTTAATTTATACCCAGAAATCATTCATTCAATGCATGCTCCCCTCTTTCAACCTCTCTCTGATGGTCTGAAGGCTAAAACTGTCCTTCCCTGTGTTGATTTGTATATGACATGGTGAGTCAAACTGTTTTGGTTTGTGAGTGAGTGAGAGTGAGCACACACCAACTTTTAATCTATTCCCATTCCAAAGGCATTAATGAAAGTCCATTTGAAGAAATCTTTGTGTGACAGCAGGTATTTGCACGAAAAAAGGCATTTGCAATTTGCTAACTAAAAAAAGCATTGGAAGCAACATTTGTAAACTAAAAAACACCAGGTTTTGCTTTTCAACCTTTTCTGCTTTTCACTATGGCTCTGGTCCATAACCTGTTTTGCATCAACAAATGGCTGGTGCAGAATTGAGGTGGTCTGTTGGGGAAGCAGAGGGTTTCCCCAGGGTAAGGGAATGAAATTTCCCTTACCCTAAGGAGACTCCATTTGGGAGCCGAATCCTATCCAGTTTTCCAGCCCTGGTGTAGTTGTGCCAGTGCATCCTGTGGTTGGAGGGTGGTTGTGGAGGCCTTCACAAAGTAAGGGAACATTTGTTCCCTCACCTAGGGGCTGCATTGCAGCTGCACCAGCACTGGAAAGTTGCATAGGGTTGGACCCTCATTAAAGGAGAGGGAAAACAGAAGGTGCATAGGATACTGGTGCGCTTGAGTGTTTCCATTAATGGTCCCCTCCTTCCTCATTCCACCTCCCACCCTCTCCCTCCCTGCCCCAACATTCCCTTATTCCTCCTCCTCTCTGCCCCAGTCTGCTCACTACATTCTCCTACCACTCCCACCACCGACTCATTGATTCCAGGAGACCGTGGCCTCTTCGCCAGCCATTGTGCTAGCAGCCTCATTGTGCTTCCCAACAGAACACAATGGCTGATGACATCCTCTTACTTCCTCCAATGGAACCCACATTCTGCCAGTGGAATGAGAAGATAGGATAGGGCTGTGAGGACCCAATCTTAACCAACTCTCCAGCACTGAAGTAAGGTCAATGCAACTCTGAGGTAAAGGAACAAACATTCCCTTACCTTGAGGAAGCGCCCATGACTGCCACCCCACTGCAGGATGCAGCGCATGCCCCATTGGCACAGCTGTGTCAGTTCTGGAAAGTTAGTTAGGATTTGGGCCTCATTGGTGGGAGATTCCCCCTCATGTTTATCTCTTTCCCATGGTTCCTTATTGTGCTTACTCCTAACTACACCAGGGCATAGTGTTTTTCCAGCATCAGAGGTGTGTCTATCATTTGAAGAGGGGTTGGTGTATGGTGTATTCCCAGTCCACTTATCCCAGTCATGCTCCTCCCGCATCCCTCCCATGCCCTGCCTTGGATCTCCTCCCTGCTTTGATCTCTCCACTAGCAGAGGAGTTGCAGCAGTGCCAAATCTACATTCAATCTACATCAACATGACATTTTTATTTGGTGCGGCCTAAGCATCCATCGACAGGCAGGCTTCTACCCTTGCAGGGCTGTCTTTGCACCAGCATATGTTGTATCTCAAGGATAGGACTGGGCTGCTAAACTCTAACCACAGTGGACCATTATTTCCACGTAAAATGTACCTTGAAGATTTTACATGACTATGATAACAGAAGAAACACACATTTAATACCACTCAGGTTCATGACACAAGCACTCAAGCTGTCTGCTTTATCTCCAAAATAAACAAGTAGCACTTACCCACTTTACAATTCACCTTTATAGTCACTTTGCAATGCTGCTTTTATATGCATTTTTTATTTGCTACTTAATTTCCCATGATTGCCGAGGGGGATCACAGGCTGAGTAAATCCTTTTAGGCTGCCTTCTTTTCATTTTTATCTACATTTTTCTTTTTCCTTTTTATAAATGGTCCTATGGCTCTGGTAAAGGAAATCTGGCAGGGTGATCAGTTCAAAGCAGCACCAACTTGGTGGGTGCTCACTGTTTGGCATGCCATGAATCCCAGGTGGCCATAGATGTTATCTTATAGTGGATGAGTGACAGCCCAATCCTGAGATCCCTTGGCACTTGCCTGCAGTGGCACTGAAAACTGCTGCCGCTGCATCCTGCACACCAGCAGCAACCACGAGCAGCACCTCGGGAGAAGGGGACTTTTATCCCCTTCTCCCAGGTAAGGGAAGTAGCCCTGCAATGGGGCTACTCAAATCACCGCTGACCTTTTCGGCGGTGAAGTAAGAACGTTTGTGTCAGGCCCATCCAATGCTCTGGATCTGGTGTAGCTCTGCTCCACCGGACCTGCCTCCCTCCCTGCTCGTTCCCCCTAGCTGGCCTCCCACTCGCCCTCTCCCCGCCTCCCTGTCATGCCTCCTCCCCACCCTCTCCCCACCTCCCCCCTCCCTGGAACACCCCCTCCCCACCTTCCCCCTGCCCCCCCTTTCCTCTCTGTGGTTCGGTGGTCTGTGAAACCACCAAGCAGTGGAGGCTAGCACGGGCGCCTGTCCAGCAGTAAGCATCGCAAACGTGCCTTATGGCATGTTTGTGACAGTGTGTGCCAGTGGCAAACTGGCGTGTTGAGCCCAGGATTGGGCTCTGATTCATTGCACCCTGATACTTGTGGATCAAATATCCTTATGGTAAATGTGAGAGAAGCACAGGGAAGGAGGAACAGTTGTTTCTTCAATAGCAGGAAAGAAAGGGCATCCTTAGCGTGTTTCCAAATCTCTCCTCTGCTCTTTAATAGCACTGGGTTCAATCAGGTGAAAAAGTAGATTCAGGCCATTCACATACATTCGCATACTAAGCACGGGATATGGGAAGGCTCTCAGCAGACTCAGATCCAGACCAAACATGCCAAAACTCCTGTGGCAATGAGCATTTTCTATAGAATAAGTACATATTAATTAAGAATCAATACCTACAGAGCTTTCATTATCTCATGGGTTTCATGTCATGGAATATTCAAGTACCTCTTCCCCCTGCATCCCCCTCTTACTCCATGAGTCTACAGGTTTCCACATGGGTTCTCAAACATATGGCTACATGGATCTCAATACCCTGAGACTGGTTGGCTGGAAGGCATCCCAGGCTGTCTTCCTGGGGAGTTCTTCTTCACCACAGCTCCTATTTGCGCTGTTTTTTACTTTAAAAGACAGTTTCCTGTTTTTGCTAGTGTTGAATTGGAAAGACATAAATGTAGACCTAGTTTGAATTGTGGGTCTGAGAATTGTAACCTTCTTCTGATCACCTACTTCCACAGCCCACTACCACTGATCACTCAGTTCCACAGCCCTGCTGGGTTGGCAGTAGTGATGCCTTCCCTTTCCTACCATGCAGGGCCTCTGAGGAATTGAGGGGGGTTAAGTCAGCACCTTAATCCTCTGCCCCATAATGGGTCCATCGAATGTTGAAGGACTCATCCCTTTTTCACACAGAAATGTGGTAAAACTATGACTGTGATAAAAAGATGTCCACCAGCAACTAGTGCACAAGCACCAGTGCAGCAGCCAGAAAGCTGTGGGGGGGGGGGGGATTGGTCACCAGTATAACTCCAGCAGTGGAGAGCAAGATGGGAAAGGGCCAGGGCTGTAGCTAGAGGGGACCAAGGGGGGGTTCCCCCCAAGCAAGCAGTTTGCCCCTCCCCTAGAATTTTTTCCAAACCTGTCCTCTTTTTTCTAGTCTGGCGCTGGTTGGGGGTGATTTGAAGCCCTTTTTGCAACTTTTTTCGTGCACAGGAGGTAAGAGGGCTTGGTGCTTCCGGCAGGGATGGGAGGGGGGGGAGAGAGAGAGAGAGAGAGAGAGAGAGAGAGAGAGAGAGAGAGAGAGAGAGAGAGAGTAAAACAGGGTCTTGGAGGGCTCCTTTGAAGTTATGACCTCTGGTCACCCTGCCCCCATCCAGAGCAAATGGAGAGCTGGGCTGGTCAAGAGAAGCTACAAGGAAGTTAGGGAGAAATTTCTACTTGTACTGGCAGGGTGGGGTGGGGAGGGTGCTATTTCTTCTGCTGTGGAACATGCTAATTACTACAAGGTATTGCTGTGGAGGTGCAGGGGGAAAAGTTTCTGTTTGGAGAAATCATGGTGGGGTTTTTGCCTTTCATATATATTTTTAAAATTATTGGCTGCTGCTTGGGGACTGGGGAGACCCTTTTTCTGGTGGAGAAAGCATGGAAAGCATTTGAGCTAAGAGAACCAAGAACTGAAGTGTAGAAAAGGCAGGAGGTCTGGTCTAGAGGGTAGAGCCTCCATTTGCCTGAAGATAACATCCACAACGTCGCCAGTTCGAGGCCACCAGCATCTTGCGACCTTGAAGCAGCTGACAAGCTGAAGCCGAGCTATTCCATCTGCTCTGAGCGTGGGAGGATGGAGGCCAGAATGTGAAACCAGATCAGAGTGAAACATCTGGACTGTTGTGGTTCTTGAAAGATAGAACCTTCTTTCAATTGTAAAAATCCCTACGGGGATTTAATCAGCCTGCCTATGTAAACCGCCTTGAATAAAGTCTTGAATAAAGACCAAGATGCAGATGATGCTGTTCTCTTGGCTTTAACTAAATCTGGGCTAAGGGAACTTATAACTAAGTTTCAATCATACTATAAGAAGAATGACCTCATCATTAATTCTAAAAAGACACAAATTATGGTTTTTTCCTGACACTGGACCCCCTCCGTCTGGTCAATCAATTCTCATTTGTACCTTCAAGTCAAATCTTTTAAATATCTAGGTGAGGGGTGCTCACACTTTTTTGGCTCGAGAGCTACCTTGAAACCCAGCAAGGCCTGGAGATCTACCAGAGTTTTTTTACAATGTTTGCGCCATCATAACATTTAACATTTATGTGTACAATGTATGTTACCTTGCATGAGCCAATATTGCACAACACAACATAATTAACTATAAACATTTTTTGTAATTACTTGAGTTTACTTTGATGACTTGCACTGAAGTGAATCAGCCAAGGATGCATAGTCGGACAGTAGCTGCTGACAGCCAGCCTCAAGCACACTTCCAAATGTTCATCAGTCATGGTGGAATGGTACTTGGACTTAATGATCTTCATGTAGAAAAAGGCTGACTCACATAAATAAGTGGAGCCTTCCTGCCTCAGGTGCTCTTATATCCCTGAGGGCCCTATTGCCTTCAAGTGGCTGCAGCTGTGCAGCACACTCTGCTGGATGCCCAGGCCTTACCCTTAAAGGGGCCACTGCTGACACCACATCTACCTCCTCACCAGATCTTCCTTGATTCCAATACAAGTGGGGGGGGGGAGCAGATCTCTATACAGACCAGTGCAAAAACAGGGGAAAGGTGTGGGGGAGAGAAGATCTCTATATAGACATCACAGCAAGACCAGTGCAAAACCCCTTGCACACAGAACCAACAGATGGAAGTTGGGGGGGGCAGATCTCCATACATACCAGTGCAAAAGCAGGGGAAAGGTGTGGGGGAGGGAAGATCTCTGTATAGACATCACAGCAAGACCAGTGCAAAACCCCTTGCACACAGAACCAACAGATGGAAGTTGGGGGGGGGGGTAGATATCCATGCATACCAGTGCAAAAGCAGGGGAAAGGTGTGGGGGAGGTAAGATCTCTGTATAGACATCACAGCAAAACCAGTGCTTCTCTCCCGTCCACGCATCCTTGGGAGTGAGCCCCATTGACTCTACTGGGGCTGACTTACCTTTCCCCTGTTTTTGCACTGGTATGTATGGAGATCCACCCCCCCCCCCAGCTCTACCTGCCCAGCAAATAACCACATAGGCTATAAACTCAATCTGGAACCTAGATATACCCAGCAGGTAGACCTGGGCTCCAAGTCCAGGTGAGAGCCCAGGTCTACCTGTCCAGCAAATGTCCACAGAGGCGATAAGCAAAAGTGGGACCCCAGGTCTACACAGCAGGTAGACCTGGGTTCAAAGTCCAGGAGGGAGCCCAGATTTATCCATCCAGCAAATAGCCAAAGAGGCTATAAGCTCAATCAGGAGTCCACATCTACCCAGCAGGCAGGAGCCCAGATCTACCCACCTGGTTGACCTGGGCTCTGAAGGTAGTGCTCATGCCCCCCCCCCCCCATACAGACACTGAATCCACCCCTGATTCTCAGGAGATTCAACTCTCAGAAAGATAGAATTCAGTTCTACTGGGTAGATTCAATCATTCAAATCTTTTATACTTTGCTTTTTAAAAGCAATGAATATTTTGTAAAAAAAAACAAAAAACAACTAGTGTTCCAATGGTGTTACTGTATTTGACTTGCATAACTTTCCTCTTGCTTTTATGTCAAGTAAATAAATTTTATTTTAGTATGTATCAACGCATCAGCAATGTGTCATTGGCTAATGAAAGACTTTCAATACAAGCAAATACTACCTGCATCACAGTGACATGTTTTACTTTTGCAGGGATGCAAGCCTGTGTGTTGTGCTGGTGTGTAAAATGAAAGGATATGTTGCATGTTATTTCAATGTAGAGAAATACATTTTACATTGCATTCAGAGATTATTATTAATTATTATTATTAACAGTATTTATATACCGCTTTTCAACTAAAGTTCACAAAGCGGTTTACAGAGAAAAATAAAAAAAAACTAAATGGCTCCCTGTCCCAAAAGGGCTCACAATCTAAAAAGATGCCAAGGAAAAGATGCCAGCAGATAGCCACTAGAACAGACAGTGCTGGGGTGAGGTGGGCCAGTTACTCTCCCCCTGCTAAAAAAAGGAGCACCCACTTGAAAAAGTGCCTCTTACCCAATTAGCAGGGATGCATTTATTCTATGCAAATTATTGTTACATTGCTTTACAGATAATGAATGCATGTTTCAATAACCCCCCCCCCCCCAAATATTTTCTCTTTGTGAAATTTGGGGGAGTTACAGGTCTTTAATATGTCTCCATACTTATCCCTTCATTTTGCACGCCAGTATAGATACCCAACATAATTGCCCCCCCAAAAAAAAAATAGTTTCCCCCCCCCACCTCTAGAATCCTGGCTACAGGCCTGGAAAGGGCAGAATGAGATGCAGTCAGAGGCTGCCAGATTTTGACCCCCTTACCAAACTGTACATGCCTTCAGTGGCTCCACAACACTATGCCAGCAACAGAGCTGGCACAGGTCTGAGAAACCCCATGGGGACTATGTGGCATCTGGGAAGCTCAAGTATGTATTTGACTTCTCACCCCTCTTGATCAGCCCCTCCACCAAGATGGCATATTGGATTCAACAGACATTGTGCCAGTAGCCCTGCAGTCTCACTGCAGTGGCTGCATAGATTGGTCTTCTAATCTCTTTTGGTCTCCAATTTTTTTAAAAAATGTTTATGATAATCATTACTCCTTCTGCACCTATGTATATAGTTTACATGCCAATATTGGGTACCACTATATATATCTGACTAGGCATGCTTCCAGCTAAGGCAGTGGCTGACGGCCCACACACATGCTGGGGCCAGGCAACCCTACAGTGGCAGCCAATGGCATTACTAGGGGGAGTACAGGGTATGCAGGCTGCACTGGGTGACGTGCATGGGGGGGGGGTGATGTGCACTAGTTACCAAAGTTGCTAAAATTGCAATTTGTAGGAATAATACCATCATGTTATATACCGTTCAATGTGTAATTTACAGCAGAATGCAATGAAAAAAACCACATTGAAATATCTGTGATTTATCGAAGGGTGTAGCCAAAAAACCAGTGGAGCGAGGCAATGGTGCATCACCACGCCCACCACCTGGTTCATTGCCCGCCCACTGCATGGGAGGAGGCCCATCATGGGAGTGGCACACTGGTCTCCTGCACCGGGTGACGCTAACCCTAGTGACACCACTGGTGGCAGCATCCAGTGCACCATCAGGGAGCAGGCAGGGCCGCAATGGGCAGAGCAGGGCAGGGCTTTGACCCAGAGCCCCCAGCAACCGCTATCAGCTCTACAGCTGAGAAAGTGGTCTCTCGTGCATGAAAACTTATGCTACAATGAATTTGTTAGGCAGAGCAATAAAAGGTACCCAGTCAATTACGATCCAAAGAAATAGGTGCAAAGAAGCAGAATTTATCAACAAGGCTAATCCATATTAAGATAAAATACACTGTTCTTCCGGGGATAGAAAACTCTTGTACAGAAGCAATGCAGAAGTCAAGTTATTGAATTAGAAGAACTAAATATCCCCTGATGAGGTGTGTTATTAGCTCGATACGCATCAGGTTTGTTATTAAATTCTACTGCATGCATCTATTACTTACTTTCTTTCAACCTTTGTTCATTTACTCCAGCAGACTAACAGGCCACCTCTTTCGAGTTATTGAAAACATTGCAAAGAAATGACATGAACAGATGCACTTGGAGGCATTTTTCATGTATATGAAACCTCTGGGGCGAGTCATAGTGTGGTTTGAAATGAATAACACTCCCGGTAAATCAAAGGACAGATTTTGAGATAACGCTATCAAATTATAGCATCTGCCATCTACAGTCTAGCGGATGGGGGATATTTACAACTATATCTATATATGGCATGTGTGTGACACAGTGAAAGACAGTTTAATATGTTTTTCTCCTGGACTATATTTGAATTCCTAACTACATATTGGAAAAGATGAGTAAATATTTCTCAATAGTTGCTCCCACACTTTGTAATTAATATTTTTGACTCCTTTACAGTATCAGTACCTATTAAATTAAAAGCAAATGTTTGCTTTCAAAGAAACACCAATTGGTTTGCAAAAAAAAAAGGTCCTCTTTTGCAGAAGTTGGAATTAAAAAGACTAAATTGAAAAGAAATTAAGGCTCAAATCCTAACCAACTTTCCAGCACTGGCATAGCTGTGCCAATGGGGGATGTGCTGCATCCTGCAGTTGGGTGGCACTCACAAAGGCCTCCTCAAAGCAAGGGAATGTTTGTTCCCTTACCTTGGAGCTGCATTGTCCGTATGTTGGTGCTGGAAAGTGGGTTAGGATTGTGCCCTAATAGCCTAATCCTATCCCCTGTCTCACCATAGCATGCAACCGTGCCAATAGAGACTGCATTTCATGCTATGGCTGGGTGACCAGAAGACGAACTGGGGGTAAGTACACAAGTGCACAAAATGTTTACTGCCATTGCTACCAAAAAGACAAGTCTAGATGTTCTAAAGAAGCTACAAATGGAATAAATGAGAATCGGAAAAGTGTCTCATTTAGAGTTGCTTCAAAACTGCTTGTGACAATGGAAAAAATGAACTGGATGGGCCCTATTTGGTTCATTTTTTTTCATTAGATTATGAAATGAATATATGTCTCTAATATTTAAATCCAATGGTGTTCCCAGGGAAGGGCACAACGCTAGGTTTTACAGGGCACCTCAATGTGCCGTGTATACTGCCCCTCCCCCTCATCATCGACGCCATTCTGAGCTGCAAGAGCAATGCAGAGGCGATACCTCTGTGTTGCTCTTACAGTCTGTAATGGCTCTGATGGTGGGAGGGGCAGCGCACATGACATGTTGAGGTGCCCTGCAAAACTTAGGGCTGTGCCCGCCCGCCCCCCCAGAATACCACTTAGATATGGGACTTGCTTTCTCTCTCTGTGGAGTTTTTGTGTGGAAGTATTCTCAGCTTTATTGCTGTGTAATGTATAAAATGACCCTGAGTCTCTTGACACCTCTGACAAAAGCCAATACCCACCGCACAAAGAGTTAAGACCACTGAAATCTGGGTAAAACTAGTGCAATTAAAATTGAGCACATGCGCAAATGGATTTAAGTTTGCATTTACATGACGTGACTAATTCTGACTATAATGAAAAACTTCAGAAATGGCATCATTAAAAATATAATACAAGAGCCTTTCCTAATACAGGAACATGTTGGTGGGCATGTTCAAAACATAGCTAAACTGACTAAATTCCAATTTTTCACACTTTTGTGACTTATCAAATGGACCGATGCAATGATAAGATTCCTCGTTGAATATTGAGGCAGAACAGTGAGCTACTACTCTGGCCATCCAGGCTAGAATTCTGTCTTTAGGACATCAAGAATAAACTTGCACCGCCATGGATTCAAAATACGGTTTATGAAGCTCCCTATCATAATATTACAGATTTTCCTTTTCTTTCTTCCTTGCCATAAAAAAAGGATTAAGCTATATTAAAGAAAGATAGATTCCAAAACATAACAATCATTTCCCAGTGGTGGTCTTAGCAGATTACACAAGCTGCTCCAATTCTGTTTCTTAATGAAGCTGAACATGTTTGTTCAAACTATTGTCCCAAGACCCTTCAACATGCCAACCAAGTGGAACCCAGTTAAGTTCTTTAAAACCTTCTTTCAAACAAACTGCTGATTTCTTCCTCCCAATCTAATCCTGGGTTGTTGTTCTTGTGGAAGAGTTCAGCTCTGCAAAAATAAATAAATAAATGAAGCCAGGATAAAACAGCAAAGTCACTTTCCTTGTGCTAATGGAAAATTTTTTAAAGACCTCCACTCCAAAAATGCGATAGTAACCTTTGCGATTTTGATTAAATAAATGTAAGAGATCATTCTGAAAATGCTGTTGGGAAATAATAACATTTTAAAATAATTTAAATGTCAGCCTCCTACATAAAGTAACATTTAATAACAATATTATGGGTATATTCCACTTGCAAACCCATTTTTATCTTGTGGCTTTTATTAAATTACAGCATGTTTTCCAAATGCTGGTTCTGTAAATGACAATCTGAAGCAATTTATTTATTTATTTTAATCTTTTGACCTTGCGGGATTAATTGGTTCTGTTAGTAGGCAGACAAATTCAATGACATTTGTTTTATTGTGGGTAGGAAATACCATGAGGAACTGCTGGAATGAATACTGAAAGAGTGTGTGCAACAGGGTGGTAAATCAGGCTTTAGGTATATGATGGTGCCTACACACAACCAGTTCAGTATGTATTCAAGAAGTATCCATTTTGGCCAACAAAATATTGTTTGAGTAAATTGGACAGAAGGCCAAAACTGGTTTGTGATATGACCAATCCATCCAAGCGCATGTCTTTCCATTTATACATTGTTTCTATTTCAGTAAGGATCCCCTGCTTCCTTAATGAAGTTCAGGTTGTTGTTGTTGGGGGAGGGGGCTTCACAGACCATACTGAAATTTATTTCACTTTAGCTCTGCGTTATCATTGTGTTTCTTCAAAGTGCAGAGTAAGCCAAAGACTAGGATTCAAAGAAAGTACTTGAACTATTTCCATGAGCTCAAGCACAGACTGGATCAGATTTAGCAACTGATTAGCTGCTGATGCTACATGGAAAATCGCTTTTAAACTTCAAGGAATTTTTAAAACAGGTTCTGCTTGTGAGTTGCCCAAAGGGAGGGCAACTGGGTCATTTGCCTCTGGCTCCTTGCAGAAAGGACCTCCCATTGGCTTCGGTGCATAATATTCTTCCCAGAACAGGGGGCAGCCATATGCAAGAAGGATCCCCAGATTTTAGTGTACACACACATAGGCATGCACACGTACATCTTTGTAAGAGGCAGAGGCCAAATCCCTATCATCACATGTGCCCCAGGCCACATAAACTTTTTTGAACAGACCAGCATTGTGGAGGGCAAGGCAAAAGGCTCTGTGTGGAATTCATCATGTGCACAGGGGCTTTTCCAGTCTCTTCTTTCTACTGCAGCTTCTTGCAAAGACTTCCCAAAGCATTTGTACTTTGTACTCAGTGTGGTAAAGTCTGACAGGTCTAAAAGAAGGAGAAATAACTCCTTTAGCCAACTGAGTAGCAGCTGAATCGTATCCAGGATTGGGCTATCAGGGCAGGGCTTAAAGACAGAAGAGTCTTGTGCTGTTGTGAAATGTCTGCCAATGGAGTGTGCAGCACTCTGTTGGTGGCCTTTTTATGCATGCTTTTATGAATGCAACAGGAAGCTGTGTGCCAACTCTGCTGTCCCCACTGTGGACCCCACAGTGCCTGTTGGACCAGGTAAGGCAGCAATGGTGGCAAAACATGGGTGCAGAAAGCGCAAGCATCCCTGCTCCTTTTTCAGGTCTCCCAGCCCCTTTCTTCTTGAACATGTGCCAGTTACAGAGATGACCCAAAGAGGACTGGGAGGGCGTACGGAGGGCTAAGGGAAAATAACTCCCCTTCCCTTTCCGAAGTCTCTCAATCTGCCCCCTGCTGGATACAGCGTGAAGCTTTTTGGTGTGGCTGAATTGGCAGCGGGGTGAAGGAAAGGATAGGATTGAACTCTAAGTAAATGCAATCCCATTCTGAACATGCAACACTTTTCCTGGGATAGAATAGTGTTTGAAGTGAGATATGAACAAATCACGTTTTTGCTGCTTTAAATAACAGTAAAAAGATCCTATTTGCCATCATAAGAACAAAATCCAGCAAAATAAAAGCAGAAATAATTTATTTGCACGTTGCAACATTAACGTCCCCAAACTATATCAACATAGAGCCGACTCTTAAAACATTTTTCAGATTTGTCTTCAATTCCTCTATTCAGAGGCTAAGCACAGTAGCAAATAGTTACTGGTGAGTCATATAATTATTTTGCCACTTTATGCAATATGAGGAAAAGGCTACGGTCTATTCAATTAGAAGTGACTCATATGGATTTATATTTGTTCTTGAAAAAGCAAATTAAAAATTAAATCCTGGGTTAAAATTTTATGCACTTACTGCATAGCCAGTTTTGAATACGTTTATCTTGAGCACCTTTCGAATTTGCTTGTCTGAAATATCTGAACGACATGGGAAATAAAATGCGCCTCATTGTGCTTGTTCATTTTGAACAATACTTAAGCTTCCATAGCAAAGAGTTATGGCTTTCATTTTCTTCTGCAAGAGTTAATATGCTATATGAGGAGTCATTTGGGGCTGCATTGCATTTGCGGCGTAACAGATTTACTAGATGGTAGGTCTATCTCATAAATGAAGTTTGCTTTAGGTTGCAGAAGATTACGAAGCTCCTGGCATTCTATTTGCAATTAAGGCCTGTGTTGATTAGCCATATAAATCCAATCTTTGACTAAAGTATATGAAGAATTGTAGGGATTACTCCCTGTAAATTCTCTGGTCGTACCATTTTTATCCATTGTAATCCTTTCACAATATGAAGAGAAAAGCTTGATTTGCCCTAAGAACTGCTGGCAAAGCAGTTTAAATATGGACTTACACTGTCCACCATTGGCTGCATTTGAACTTCCTTGCACAGAGGGCTCCCATATCTGCGGATCCCATATCCATGGATTCACTTATATGTAGATGAGGAGGCCCCCCACATCCCATTCACATGCTCCAAGTGATTTGAAGCCTGGGCTTCCCCAGCCCTCCTAATGCCTTTTAGAGGGATACAAAAATGTCACTTCTGATTTTGACAAAAAACTGGAAGTTCTTTTTTCCCCCCTTTAAACTGTCATTCTAAGGCCTGCAGAGGCTGCGGGTAGATGTGGGGTTCAGAATCCCCTCTGGAGGTGAGGGGAGTGCAATTCCCATCCCCTTAGAGGGCAGGGTGTCCCCTGTATCTGCAGTTTCACATAACGGTGGGGGTTCCAGAATGGAACCCCCACAGATACCAGGGCAGCCTGGAATGCCATCATACTCTTCCCCAAAGCAGGATCTCTACTTCCACAGATCTGTCAGAGCTATGACCTTAGCACCCAGATGTTAAACAAGTAGAAGACAGAAATAAGTACAGAGGTGTCTGCAGGATAAGGAATTCACACATTCTGTATCCCAGCAGAGATCAAGCACCACAGATGAGGTTTTCAGATCATGTGGCATCACCTCTGACAAAAGGCTTTTCAACAGAAGCAGTTCAAACATTCACCTCTGAATAAGTGATCAGCAATCATGTGATAAAATGCCTTTTATTCTGGTGTACATGCATGGGTGGTGTACATGCATGTGTAAATTAGCCCCATCATTGGTTAACAATCTCTCAAATCTGAAAGAAGGCAACATGATTCAGACATTACAAAAAGGTTGAAAAATTACCTGGAGAAAAAAATCCCTTCACAATCTCAAATCTGCTGATTTATTGGCAGGCAAATTAGCCTACCTTTTTGGCCTGGGGCATGCTGTAAGGGGTGCTTCTCATAGGTCCCAGAAAGGTAACCTTGCAGAATAACTATATTTATACTAAGAAGAAACTACAAGTAAGGTGATGACTCTTCTTTGAATAAATAAGAGAGCTGGAGAAGCTCTCAAGAGCTTCAGCACTACCTTACGCTAAATATTGAAAATCAACTGTTTGTAAGCCTTGTATTAATTCTTCACAAGCTCAGTGATTGATCTAGACCTGAGCAAAGCAGAGATCCTCTTCTCCCCTTTTCACCATACATTTTCATTGTTTATTAGTTATTATTAAATAAAATAATTAGTTTATTAGTTATTATCTCATCCTGAGAATCTGCTTCATTGATGCAGTCAGCACAGTTTCCATTTACAGTTGTTATAGGCAGCAATAATAAGTCACATATAACCTATTTGGACTGCAAGAAACGCTAAGAGCCCAAATCTACCTAAATCCCCACAGAGCAAGGCAGCAGTGCCTGGGATTTTTGGCTACTTGGCTACTGGAGGTCTCATCTCATCTGCTATGGATAAACTAGGACCTGCACCAGCTCAATCACTGGCATAAGTCCACATAGACCTGTGAAGGAAGATCAGGCCTGGGAAAGGGGGGTTGAGATTTGGTGTGTGTCACTGCCACCAATCCCATCCCCCTCCCAGGCCTGAAATCACTCCTCCCCACCCTGTCACTGCCCCGTTTTGCCCTCTCCTATTCAGCACACCCCCACCCTGTTCAACCTCTTCCCCACCTCCCTCCAACTCTCTGCATGGTCTTACCTGCTTCAGTGAGTGCCCATGGATCCACTGGCAGATCTGGGCAGGAGGTCTGGTCTAGAGGGTAGAGCCTCCGTTAGCCCAAAGATAACATCAGAAGGTTGCCAGTTTGAGGGCACCAGCAGCTCCCTATTTTCCTTCCCTGTTCTTTTGGAATCTTTTTGCATGCAGGACATTGCCATGTATGCAAAAAAGCCTTGACCACATGATAAGGCAATTCCAAAATTAATTGTAGAAATTCCCCAAGTTAAAGCTGAATGCAGTTGGTGTAGAATGCAGGACAAAGTGAATCCATAAAACAACGTTTTGAAAAAGAATGAGAGGAATCTGCTCATCTCAAGTCAATACAGTGCTAATTTTGCCTTCTATTAGCATTACTGTGCTCATTTTCTTTCCAAACTGTGATACCTCTGGATGTTCCTTAAACTAAATTTACATATTCATCTCCAACCGCTTTTTCTCCAGTACAAGATGGAACCATGGTCTGGGCACTTTTCAGTACGTGTTCAGATCATGAGGAGACCTAGGTTTGGAAGTCCAATTTTTGAAGAAATCAGAATAGAACTAGGGTATTTGCAGCCTGGATTATTGTGCCCTGGTCACATGCAACCTGGTCTTTGGTGTCCCTGGACATTCATGTCTGGGTTTTTTTGCATTCACTCATTTGCATCCCACTATTACTAGACAACAAACCCCATGCTATATATCCTAAGGCTCTTACCTCAGCCCTAACCCATGTTTTAAAAATAAAAAAGGACGTCTAATATAAATATACATATATTGGGACACAAATGTCTGAGATGCAAAAAGGACCGATGCAAATGTCCAATACCAGAACACATATGACCAGGACCCAGTTCACCAGCCAGTAATGGTCCTGTCACTAATCAGAACACTAGTTATCTACTTGTTGAAACTCATGTTGAACTAATCGTGAGTACGTCCTATGTGACACGGTACTCAACCTGAGGTGATTGACTGAGCTGATCATTTAAAAAATGAGCACAAAAATCTACTTCAGAATAGGAAAAAAAGGACTGTGTAGACCCACCGACAAAGAAACCACATGCTCTGAAACAATCAACAATCTTCATTGTTGCATCGATATCCTACAGCAGATCAATTCTATTACATGTACAGTAAAAAAGTTAATAAAGGAAAGTAATGTGAGATGCCCCCAGGTCACCTCAGAAGAAGCTGAACTGAAGCATAGTGACTTTCCTCAAGATTTATTCTTTATAATTTTTATTTATAAATAAAAGTCCCAATTCAGCCCTGTGGGAATTTATTTTATGGAAATAGGGTCCAATTTTTATTTTATGAAGTTAGAGCTCATGTTTACAGCACCGCAGGAGGAGGGAGTGCCGTGGCTGTTCCAGCACCAGTCAGCACTGATACCAGCTGTGGAAGGACGCTGGATGGAGGTCAGTAGCACCACAAGCAGGTAGAGTGGGTGTTCGGGTTGGGGTGGGAGACGTTCCAGGGCAGGTGGAGGGCAGAATAGGGGGAAGGGCCAGGGCAGGAGGATGTGGGACCAACAGAGGCTTCCTCCGCCAGATCCTATCCTCTGTGTCTGGCTGAAAAGCCCGACATTGAGGTTCTCAAGTCTGCGCCGGCAAAATAGCCAACACAGGTATGAGAAGTTCCAATGTGGGGCCTGCACCCTTACATGGGGGAAGGGGCCGAACATCCCCTTCCCCTGAGGAGACCTCAGGTGGCTTCTTGGCTCCCAAGGAATGCAGCTGTCACCATTTTGGCACTGCTGTTCCTCCAGGTGCCAGGAACCATAGGACTGGGCTATTGACCCATTTCTGCTCAACCCACAGGTGTAGCCACATTTGATCCCTGCTGCGTATATGCAACATTAGGCAGAAATGGCTTAATGCCTCAATGATCAATCTAGAATAGAATGGTCCAAAGAATGATGAGCATTATGAGAAATGTATTAGCGTTGTTGTCACATAATTTTCACACAAATTGTAGCAAAGTTCATGAAAAAGCAACATATAATGTATATGGTGAACCTGCCTTATCCACAGGTCTGTCTTCTGTGGATTTTACTATTCACAGATATGGGGGTCTGCTATTAAAAATATTTTTAGAAGTCAAAATAAATCAGAAAATAACTTTTCCTACAGTAGCACTGCAAAATTGCACCATTTGCAGGGCTGCAAGGCACTCAGTGGCACTCTGGAAGAGACAAAGGTCATGCTGGAGCAAGCCAGGGCCAAGGGAGAGGGGGGTCTCATGAACTGGAAGTGGCTTCCAGAGCACCAATGAGTGCCCTGCAAATGGTACAGTTTTGCAGCACTACCGTAGGAAAGGCTATTTTCCTACTTACCTTGACTTTTTAAGGCACTTTTGAAAGAGGACCACAGTATCTTGGTATCCACAAGGGGGGCCAGGGCCAAACTCCCATGGATATTGTACATTCTAGTGGACCATAAAATGGTCTTAAGAAGAGCTTGGTAAAGTTTTGCCCAAGAAATGACATAAATGGAACTTCTTGAATCTTGGAGTTACTTATCTTATGTAATATTCTTCTACCAAGTCAGAACAGTCCTTCCTTAAGAGGAGGGAGCTTTCCGCTAGTATGAGGATACATTTATCTCCAAGCCTAAGACTTCCTCTAAGGAGATGGTCAAAGAGTTTTAATACATTAACGGATAAAAGGATTGTCATTTCAAGGAGTGGAATTCCAGAAATGAAACGTTGATACAAAACAGATTTTGATCATTAAAATGTCTTGGCATACAGTTTAATGAGAAATGTTTTTGGAAAGCCATGTGAATTAACAAGACTGCAGGCTGTCAGAACTACAAATGCTGTTATGAACTTTGCAGATTTAAAGGAGGTTACCTAGTGCCTTTAGCTGCAAACTTTTTTTTTTTAAACCAAAGTACTTGCACAAATTATTTATGGTGCTAAAAAGTGTCAACAAGTTAGATACTTCAAATTATTTTTTGAAATGTGTTTTTTATTTCTCCCATTCTACCTTCTATGTTGAGGTTGGTCTTTTTCCTTCAAATCTTCCATGTATGGTGCTTCCACTCTTTATTGGTGAAATTGACAACTCGTTTTAACTATCTGTTTCTGAACATGAATTTGTCCAGCTTGTAGTGCCCTTCCTCATTCGCAGGTGAGCTCAATTTGACCTCAAAATCCTTTCCTGGTTCAGATGTAATCTGGAACTTCCTTTCTTTAACTTCATCCTTAATATCTTTTTTCTCAGTTGGAGTGCAGTGTTTGTCTGTGTTGAGGCCTGGGGGCAAATTGTCCCCATTTCCCCTAGGAAAGGATCTGCTTAACTTCTTCAGTTATGTAAATGTTTTGTGCCATTTCAAATTTACATTTTTTAAATGGGACGGTTTCAGTGCAATCTTATGCATATCTATACAGAAGTAAGCCCCACTGTGTTTAATGGTACTTTTTACCCAGATAAGTGTGTACAGTATAGGTCTACAGCCTTTATCTCACAGCTTGAGTACATGCTCTTCATGGCTTGGCATTTCTCTTAATTTTTAAAATTTTTGCAAAGAAAAATGTCAATAACCAATTTGGAGACAGTAGTTACATCACATTGATGATGATGATGACGATAAATCCATCCACATATGTGGTAATTTACATAGAGAGAAAAGACAGCTCCCTGCCCTAAAAGGCGTATAATCTAGATCAGCGATTTTCAACCACTGTGCCGTGGCACACTGGTGTGCCATGAATGGTCTGTAGGTGTGCCGCCGGAGTTTGGGTGAGGGTATTAATAGGGCCATTGATGAATGTGAGGCCCCTACTGGTGATATGGCATGCCTTGTCGAAAAAATGGATGTGCTTCGACAATTTTAGCACCAAAATGCCTAGATTTTGGACTGACGATCAGCCTAAAGAAAACACAGGTCATGGTTCAGGATGTGGACTCACCTCCCTGCATTACAATCTCTGCGCATGAACGGGAGGTTGTCCATGACTTTGTGTACCTTGGCTCAACGATCTCCGACACTCTTTCTTTCGATACTGAGCTAAACAAACGCATCGGTAAAGCAGCTACCACGTTTTCCAGACTCACAAAGAGAGTCTGGTCCAACAAGAAGCTGACAGAACATACCAAGATCCAGGTCTACAGAGCTTGCGTCCTGAGTACACTTCTGTACTGCAGCGAGTCATGGACTCTCCACTCACAACAGGAGAGGAAACTAAACGCTTTCCACATGCGCTGCCTCCGGCGCATTCTCGGCATCACCTGGCAGGACAAAGTTCCTAACAACACAGTCCTGGAACGTGCTGGAATCCCTAGCATGTATGCACTGCTGAAACAGAGACGCCTGCGTTGGCTTGGTCATGTTGTGAGAATGGATGATGGCCGGATCCCAAAGGATCTCCTCTATGGAGAACTCGTGCAAGGAAAGCGCCCTACAGGTAGACCACAGCTGCGATACAAGGACATCTGCAAGAGGGATCTGAAGGCCTTAGGGATGGACCTCAACAAGTGGGAAACCCTGGCCTCTGAGCGGCCCGCTTGGAGGCAGGCTGTGCAGCATGGCCTTTCCCAGTTTGAAGAGACACTTTGCCAGCAGTCTGAGGCAAAGAGGCAAATAAGGAAGGCCCATAGCCAGGGAGACAGACCAGGGACAGACTGCACTTGCTCCCAGTGTGGAAGGGATTGTCACTCCTGAATCGGCCTTTTCAGCCACACTAGACGCTGTTCCAGAACCACCATTCAGAGGGCGATACCATAGTCTTTCAAGACTGAAGGTTGCCAATACCCAATACCCATGAGGTGAAAAAGGTTGAAAATGGCTGATCTATTGTATTCGTCGTATTCGATCGTATTCGTCACAACTTGGATGCCACATTGACAATGTCTGAAGATATCCCCTTGGCAACTGCTTGTCCTGTGTTGTGGGATTCTTTTCAGCTTGTACAGGCCATCTGCCTACCTGCTTGACCCTTACCCAGCTTGGCTGATAAGAGCTGCCTGGGGTGGACTGGCTGAGTGGACAGGGAGGGTGGTCAACTCTTCCTTGATGGAGGGGACGTTACCACTCGTTTTGAAATGGGCAGTGGTTCGCTCTCTCCTGAAGAAGCCCTCCCTGAATTCCACTGTGTTAGATAACTACCGGTCAGTCTCCAACATCCCGTTTCTGGGCAAGGTAATTGAGCTGGTGGTGGTGTCCCAACTCCAGAGGGTCTTGGATGAAGCAGATTATCTGGATCCTTTTCAATCTGGTTTCAGGCCGGGCTTTGGGACGGAAACCGCCTTGGTCGCCTTGGTGGATGACCTACGCCGGGGACTGGACAGGGGGAGTGCGTCCCTGTTGGTCCTGCTGGACCTCTCAGCAGCTTTCGATACCATGGTATCCTTCTGGGCCGATTGGCCAAGTTGGGAGTTGGAGGCACTGTTTTGCAGTGGTTCCACTCCTACTTGGAGGATCAGTCCCAGATGGTGGTGCTGGGGGATGCCTGTTCGACACCCTGGCCCTTGAGGTGTGGGGTGCCACAAGGCTCAATTCTGTCCCCTATGCTATTTAACATCTACATGAAACCACTGGGAAAGGTCATCCGGGGGTTTGGAGTGGGGTGCCATCAATATGCCGATGCCACCCAGCTCTATCTCTCCTTTCCTCCAGACTCCAGGGTGGTGGTTGAGGTCCTGGAGCACTATCTGGAGGCAGTGAGGATCTGGATGAGGGCTAACAAGCTGAAATTAAATCCGGATAAGACAGAGGCTCTCCTCGTTCAGAAATCCTCAATGCAGGTGCTGGACTATCGGCTTCCGCTGAATGGGGTTGCGCTCCCCCTGAAGGAGCAGGTCCGCAGCTTGGAGGTCCACCTGGACTCGCAATTGCTCCTGGATTCCCAGGTGGTGGCTGTGGCTAGGGGGGCCTTTGCTCAGCTTTGGCTGGTGTGCCAGCTGCGGCCGTACTTGGATCGTGCAGACCTGGCCATGGTGATCCAAGGTGACATTGAGGTTAGATTACTGTAACGTGCTCTTTGTGGGGCTCGGAAACTGCAACTAGTACAGAAAGCGGCGGCCCGTGTGGTTACTGGAGGGAGACGGTTCGACCCTGTCAGTCCGCTTCTCCAGCGGCTGCATTGGCTGCCCATTTGTTTCTGGGCCCAATTCAAGGTGCTAGTTTTGACCTTTAAAGCCCTATACTGCTCTGGGCCAGGGTATCTTAGAGATCGCCTTCTCCCGTACAATTCAGCTCGTCCTCTTAGGTCATCAGAGAAGGCCTTTTTACAAGTGCCGCCGCCTAGGGAGGTATGTGGGGCGGTGGCAAGATATAGGGCCTTCTTAGTAGTGACACCAATGCTATGGAACTCCCTTCCCCTTGACTTAAGAATGGTTCCCTCTCTTGAGATGTTTCGGCGAGGCCTGAAGACCCTTCTGTTTAAACAAGCCTTCTGAGTTCTCGGCCTTTTTAACTTCTTTTAAACATCTTTTAATATTTTTTACAGGCCTGATTCTTTTATTACTTGCTGCTGCTCTATGTTCTTTTTACCTGACTATTTTTTATCTGACTGCTGTTTTTATGATACTTGTTAATATGTTTTTATTTGTTTTAAATTATGTTTTTAATCTGTTTTAACCTGTTGTAAGCTGCCTTGAGTCCCTTCAGGGAGAAAGGCAGGGTAAAAATGTTGTTGTTGTTGTTGTTGTTGTAGACTGATCATTGAGTTTGTGATAAATTAATACAGAGTTTATGAACACAGTTGATAACAGGTAGGGGGTTAAAGGCGGGCGTAAGCAAAAAGCATATGTGATTGTTTCAGTTATACCTACTTAAACTTATGCCCCAATCCTATGGGCATGCTTTGCAACAGATGCAAAAGGAAATGCACCATGCAGTGCAGCCAGGCCACTACCACAAGTGGTGGGCATCCGTATGCCAGCAGCCTACAATAGAACCTCGGCTCTAAGTCAGCACAGGAGACAGGTAGGTTGAATGGGGGAGGACAATTGAGGTCAAATGGGGGACAAACAGGGAAGAGACTGGGATGGGATGGAAGGTGTGTCAAGGCTGAGAGGGGGCAGTATCAGCCGCAGCAGGGCTGTCAATATCCTATTCCCCTTCCTGAAAGTAGCGTAGCATAGCTATGGGGGGAACAGTGAGTACTGCAGGTGCTGCAACAAACTATGTAAATGGCCCCTTCCATTCACTATCAGAGCAATTCTGGGCAGTGATGGCAACACGCAGGCACTCACCGAACCAAACAGTATCTCCTGCGTGTTGCCTTCACTGCCTGGAATGGCTCCAATGGCAAGTGGGAGGAATGCACTATACCTACTGTTCTGCCCTGCTACAGCTATACTGCTGCCTTGATTCACCTTCCCTGGTCCACCTGGTCTTGTGCCAGCAAAATCATTGTTGCAGTTCTGAGTAGGCCCATTCAGGCAGAGAAGTCGCACCCCTGAGCAATGGGACATATGTTGGCACAGCAGCATTGGTGGGGGGTTAGTTGAGGCTGTTATTTACAGTGGGGAATGGGGACAAAGGTAAGGCACAGTGCCAACAGAATAGGTTAAATCTTCAAAGATTTAAGTGTGTTTGCGTAAGTTGATATTTATCAGCTTTTCTTAAAACAGTTGTTTACAGTTATGGTACTTCAGAGAAGATACTAAATTCTCAAACGATGATAATATCTTGTTTTCATCTGTATGCATAATAATATATGTACAATTTGATTCATTTAATTAGTTTGCAATTCATGCCGAATGAGTTTTTGAACGCGTTCTAATTTGTATATTGGCTGAATACAAATGGATATTCATGAAGTGGAAACACTGATTCACGGTGCTTTTTAAGTATAGTGCAGTCTCTCCTGCAACACTTGCTATCTACTTAACAGAAGCTGCTGCATTTCCATGGGAAAAACTAGAATTTTCTGTTCTTGACAAATGCTTAAATTATGGAGCCTACAGCCATCGATCTGGGCATAAAATTTGATTCATGTAGATGCACATCCCATTCCATTTCAAAGGATGTAGAGAAGCAATGTTTCAGAATGGAATGATATTAACTATAAGACAAAATATTTAATGAGACACAAAGTACTACAGAATAAAACTACTGCATTCCAATGATTCCCCAAACTCCACCTGCTCATAAAAGCCTCTCCTAAAGAGGTCCTACAGTTTTATAACATGAGGCATAGTGGGGAGAGTAGATGGAGAAACAGTCTCCTCCCTTTCTATCTGAAAGACTCAGAAGGAGCATGGCTGGCCCAAGGTCACCCCAGTGAACTTCATGATTGACAGCCCAATTCTAACCTGTGCTGATACAACTGGGCCGAGTGGCCTATGCTGTATCCAGCACAGGTAAGGAGCAGGTTGGAAGTCTCCTCCAGGTAAGGGAATATTTTTCCCGTTACCCTGTGTAATGTTCCAGCCTGCAAAATGGGGCATCTTGGATCTCTGCTAGTTAAATCACTGACACAAATCTGAGCAGACTCCTGCCCCCCTCCTGGGTCTGACCCACCCCCTTTATACCCTCCTCCCAAACTGATATGCCCTCTCCCCACTTTCGTTGCACCCTCCCACTGCCCTCCCTGTGCACCACTCGGCTGAGTATTCACCTCTGCTGGCAGTTTTTTCTTTGGATTCAGCTCAGGTAGGACAGCACAGGCCTTCCCACCAGTGTTGCTTGCTCTAGAGTAGTTGCAAACTTGCTTTATGGCATGTTTGCAACACTCTAGGCTGGCGCAGAAGCTAGAAAAGGAGATCAGGATTGTGCTCTGAGTGAGGATTTGATGACTCTGACACACAGATCTCTACACCACACTGAGTCTCACTTGCCTTTTATGAGTTTGGCCTGAATTGGTTCACTCATGGGCTCAGCTCATAATGCACTCAGATAGGAGATCCTTGACTTCAGCATTACAATGCATCCTTCCAAATTTCAACAAGGGCACTAGTTTCAAGACATGAACATATGTGTCAATACGTCTGCCACTCTTATGTGGCAAATCAGCACAGTCACTTTCTGAGTTCTCTTTGTGGAGGAAGTAGTATGTTTGATCACCAGAATGTGACTCGCAACTCCAGCCATATCTACAAAGCAGAATTGATCAAAAGTGAATGGAAACTGTTTGTTGGAATGCAAGTTGAGTTTTACTCAAAGCAAAATAAAGCATTTGCTTTTGCACTTCTGAGTAGTCACCTTCTCTACAAACTCAGTGTTGTACTCTCAGTACGACATTCTTGACTGGCCACAAATCACACATCTTCCATTCAGTTCTTATTGGGTGATGCTATGAGTGGTGCGGTGGAAAAGGCTCAAAGAAGATGTAGTGGGATATGCAATGTATAGATCTTGTTTTGATTCCATATAGCATTAACAAGATGAAACAACAGCTTAATGTTCAGACTATGAACACATGGAATAACAGCTCATCCAAAGAGATCACATAAGCAAGAAGTATTTGAAGGTTAAGAGAAATTAGAATGAGGCAAGAAAATTGCTCTGACTTTTCCTCAGCTTTACTTCCCCATCTGTGTCTCCGTCAGTTTAATTTCAATTTCCAGTGTGACTACATACATAAGAAGCACTCCACCACCTGCATATTAGCTCTTCTATCCAAACCAGCTGCAAAATGCTCATTCTTTTTCTCACATAAGGAGGGATCCTCTCTGAATGGCACAGGCAGTGGAAATATAGTGCATTTCGTTCCCGGAGAGAAGGGTCAGAGAGCAACCTTTCTCCCTGTTTTGTGCTGCTTTTATTTCTTATTCCACAAACACTGTCTCAAAAGCATCTGTGAGTTCAAATAGATTATAGGCTTTGTGTTTAACATGGTGACTTTCAGGTGTAATTAGGTCTCTGCTTAATGCGCAGTCTAAATCAATAATTCCCAAACCGTGTGTTGAGGCACACTGGTGTGCCATGAGAAATTGGGTCATATACCACGAGGAATAAATTTGTTCAGTAGCTAAAAGCCCAGAGCACCCTTCCAAAGGGCTGTCTGTCAAATGATTCACTACTTTGCCCTTGCCTGCCTCCTAATCAGGCTCCAATAGGGGCAAATAATTCTGCCACGCTTCTACATTGGGTATGACTGGACCACTCAATCACTTGCAGTGTGGACACAGAGAATTACCTGCCTGCTGAAGAGACTATCCACCACTTCTTGATCAGAATCACTGATTCCAACTTTCCTCTTTCCCGTCAGTGGGCACGCTCAGAATGGTGACTCAAGTAAACGTCCCTAGGGCCTTGGTTTCAGAAAAATGTAGAAATGTGAAAAACTTGCCCCTTTATTTCTACAGGATCCCTTTATTTCCAACCTTCCTTCCAACTTCTCCTCCTTTCACAAAAAAGGTTGTGTTCTTTTATAGTTAGGAGAATGGCAGAAGTGATGTTTCCAACTTGCTGCTTGCAAGATTCCAGCGTGGTTAATTTAAAACAACAAACTGATGTCCCCTCATTGACATGAATTGTTCAGAAGTTGCCATGTTGTCACCATATCCTGCCTACACTATGGAGGCTGCCATGTTTTTGACAGGTTCCTCCATTCAATCCAATTGAAAATAGGAGGAAGTGAGGTAAGCATGCTGGTGGACATCTTTTCTTGCTCCAAGCTTGCTAGGAGAAATTCCAGTGTGGCTAGCATGCTGGAACCTAAAAAAAGAATGCAACCCGAGCATGCTGGAGCCTTACAAAAAACAAAACAAAAACAAAAGCAGCTCTCTAGGACTTTAGCATTAGAAGCTAAAGAAAAGATTGCCTTCAAACTTTCCTTTGCAAGGGTAGTGGTGGGAGCAAGCGGACAGGGGAGAAGGGGCTTGCTGAAGAGTGGAGAGATCTTGTTGACCTCATTCTGAAGGCCTGGGTACACTTGAGCATGTGAAAATGAGGCCTACGAGGTCAGCATATGGCACCAGATGGCAGTGAAGGCTACGAACTGCAAAAACAAAAACAAAAAAAAATGAAATTCATAACAAGTATCTGATGCTAGCATGAGAAAAGAACATCCACAGCAAATGCCTTCTTTGTGATTTCATTATGCTGCACCATTTCAGTCTATCCGTGCTACAGATCTATGGTCTCTTTAATATTCATATATGCAAATCTCAACATGGTATTTTGATTGCATTATGGAAAATCCTAGAATGACTCTCACCCGAAGCTCATCTACCTCATTAGGACCATTCCTCAGAACTATATTGGGCCTGTGTGAGCCCAAAGAAATTTATATCATTTTACACCCACACACACCCCACAATGCACATGCGCACACTGAGTTTGTTGCTTGCCTTGCCCCCTTCATTCATTCAAGAGATTTATAGCCCACCTTTCCACCCAATTTAAGGGCCCTTAAGGAGGCTTTCATTTCTCTTTCCCACTCAACACTTTGCCTCTACCATTCAGCTTGTTGGCCCCTGGTTTTTAAAGTTCTTGCTAGTCTCTGTGCAAGTGCATCTCCCTTCCCCATCCCCACAGACCCTTTGCATCAAACACCTTCACAGCAACAGGAATGGCAGTCAACATGCATCTGTAGTGCCGGGGCTGTTCCTGTCCACCACCTTGAGGTGTTCGTTGCTCTATTAGTACTGAAGCTGGCACAGGAACTCTCAGAATGGAGAGATCCAGGTCAGATTGTCCCAGACTATCTGGTAATCCTGGACATTGGTCCTTCATTGGGATGAGATCAGGAAACTGTTTTCCACTTGGGGCAGGAGGACCAATTTTGTTTCCCAAACCTAATCATGAATCCAGCTGAAAAGGGCTCACCCATCACTCATCATAAATTTTTAAATACCAATAATGAAGAACGCACACACATTTTCAGAAGCCTTATATTAAATTTCATCATTCTACACTATATATGGCCTGGAAAAATCTATTTTCCTTCCTTGTTCTGCTGGAGTCTTGTGTGCAGAACAGCTGCTATGCATGCAAAAAGCCCTTATGATCAGGCAATTGCTGGATCAGAGTGTACTTGTACAATAAAACATGGTTGGCAACCTTCAGTCTCGAAAAACTATGGTATAAGCCTATAGCACCCAGTATTCCCAGGCGGTCTCCCATCCAAGTACTAACCAGGCCTGACCCTGCTTGGCTTCTGAGATCAGACAAGATCAGGCATGTGCAGGGTAACAGTTGCTGATAATGGCTAAAGTACATTCAGGTCAATATGAGGCCAGCTATTCTACATTTATTCCTGGACGTGGAGGTTCTGAAATACAAAATCTTGTTTCCAGCCTAGCGTCAATGCATTTGCAAAATGCCATTCTTCTGTTTTGATTTTTCTATTTTCCAAAGGGTTTTTAAAGTTCCCCAATCTCTGTAAAAGTGCCACTCTGTGCAAGAGAGCTACCCTTCTCCCACCCTGACAGATTCAGTGGGGCACATGCACAGTTTGCCTTCATTTTTCACTGTCTGTGCGTGCCCATGCAATGTTTAAATCACTGTAGGAAAAGAAATTCTTCTGTGATGGTGCAATTCCAGTCTTTTGCAGTGATTTCATCAAGGTATGCATTAGGAATGTACAAAAACAAAGACGAGGTGTGAACTTAAATCTTTGGCAAACTGTGTGTGTGCCAATTCCAAAATTAATTTTGGAAATTCTCCTAGTTAAACTGGAAAGCAGTTAGTGTGGAACACTGGGCAGAATGAATTCCTGAAACCATTATTTAAAAACATGAGAGAAATTTGTTCATCCTTAGCCAATATGGTTTGCCTTTTCACAGGATTGTTATTGTCCTATTTTTTGCAGCTGTGATATCTTTGATTCTTTCCTAAACTAAATTCACATATTTACCCCCAATGGCATTTCTCCCCATTATTCAATTTATGTTCAGGTCATGGAGCAACCAGAGTTTGGAAGAAATGCTGAAGAAATCAGAAGAATATTGGGACTCCAGTGTGAACACGTCAACTTATTTGGTGTGCACCTCACTTTATATATAGTCAGTGAGCAAGTGGTCAGCTACCAGGAGGGTGGGGAGAAGGAGCTCAGTTACTTACACCTGGGTCTTGGACTGCTGAGACTGACTCCTTGGCTCCTTCTTTTTGCCAGTAACCTGCTAAAGCCTCTGGCACGAGCATAAGGGCAAGAGCCAAAGGGCTCTTAGCATGGGGATCGTGCACAGAGGACTGAAGATCCTTTCCCGGCTGGTGGACTGAAACAGCATTTGGATCATCCTTCCCTTCTATTTTTAACTGCATGGGAGAGAGGAGCACTTAGAGCAGCGCAGTTGTTGCCAGCAGAGAAGTGGCCTGTGGGACACCCAGCATTAGGGGTGGCTTGTTTTTAATTGTTTTTAGAAGCAGCCCTGCTGGCTGTTCCTTTTTTATAGGCCAGTCTCAGAAGGTGGGCCTGC
Source organism: Tiliqua scincoides (assembly GCF_035046505.1). NCBI lineage: Eukaryota > Metazoa > Chordata > Lepidosauria > Squamata > Scincidae > Tiliqua > Tiliqua scincoides. The sequence continues at coordinate 36,373,781 of NC_089822.1, forward strand.
TGTGAGCATGTGCTTCTTTTTAAGAGAGAGCTCAGGGGAGGGAAGGGGTGCCACTATCAAGAGAGTTACGGGCCAAGGGAGATATGGTGGGGGGGGGGGGTTGGACAGGCCATTCCAGGAGAAGGAGAACCCATCATAGGCAGATCATCTCTTCTTCTGGTCCTTCCCCCAATTCTCAGATGCCTGGTGGTCTTGGCAGTGAGTCCCTGGATCTAAAGCTGCTGCTTCTGAACACCAGGTCGGTGAATAACACCCCTGTATCATCCGGGATTTAATCCTGGATGAGAAAGCCAATCTGGTATGCATTATGGAGACCTGGTTGGACTCAACGGGAGGAGTTAATCTCTCCGAACTCTGTCCACCAGGTTTCCAGATGTTGCAGCAGCCACAATTGCAGAGACAGGGAGGGGGAGTAGCAAATGGTCTATCATGAGTCCATCTCCCCTGCCACGTGCCCTGTTCAGCAGTTTGCTGGGTTTGAGTGTCTGCATTTTGTGTTGAGAGGACTGGACAGGTTTGGGATTCTGTTGGTGTACTGCCCACCCTGCTGTCCAACAGTCTCCCTCCCTGAGCTGACTGGGGTGAACTTGGGGATAGCATTGGAGTCCCCCCGCCTATTAGTGCTGCAGGACTTTAATGTTCATGCCGAGGCCCCTGCAGTAGGTGCAGCTCAGGATTTCATGACTGCCATGACAACCATGGGCCTGTCCCAGAAGATCTTGGGCCCAACACATACAGCAGAGTGCGTGCTGGACCTGGTGTTTACAGCTGGGCAAGGGGGCAGTGATCTGGATGTAGAGGAGATTAAGATCACTCCGTTGTCATGGACAGATCACTTCCTGGTAAGGTTTAGGCTTGTTGCAACTTCTTATCTCCGCAGAGGCGGGGGACCGCATTCTATGGTACGCCCCTGGAAGCTAATGGATCCAGAAGGTTTCCTGAGGGCTCTGGGGGATTTTCCCACTGCTAAGACTAGCATCTCATCTGAGGCCCTGCTTGACCTCTGGAATGGGGAAATGACCAGGGCAATGGATGAGATTGCTCTGGAGCGACCTCTGCCATGCCGCAGATTTGGAGCGGCTCCTTGGTTCACTGAGGAGCTGTGAATGATGAAGCGACAGGGTAGGCGTCTAGAGTGATGGCGGCAGAAAACGTGATGAATACGATCGGACATGGAGTAGAGCTCACTATAGAGCCAACTCCGTGGTGGTGGTAGCAGTGAAGAGATCTTTCTTCTCTGCTACCATTGCATCTGCTGAGAACCGTCCAGCAGATCTGTTCTGTGTGGTTCGAGGCCTCCTCCATCAGGCCCCATTAGTAGACCAGGCAGAACACACGATCAGCCGCTGTGATGTGTTCTCAAGACACTTCGCAGATAAAATCGATCGTATTCGTCACGACTTGGATGCCACAGTGACAATGTCTGGCGATGTCCCCGTGGCAACTGCTTGTCCCATGTTGTGGGATTCCTTTCAGCTTGTAAAACCTGAGGATGTGGACAGACTCCTTTGGAGTGTGAGGCCATCTGCCTGCCTGCTTGACCCTTGCCCAGCTTGGCTGATAAGAGCTGCCCAGGGGGTGCTGGCTGAGTGGACAGGGAAAGTGGTCAACTCTTCTTTGATGAATGGGACATCACCACCTGCTTTGAAATGGGTGGTGGTTCACCCCCTCCTGATGAGGCCCTCCCTGGATTACACTATATTAGACAACTACCGGCCAGTCTCCAACATCCTGTTTCTGGGCAAGGTGATTGAGCGGGTCATGGCGTCTCAACTCCAGATGGTCTTGGATGAAGCGGATTATCTGGATTCTTTTCAATCTGGTTTCAGGCCGGGCTTTGGGACGGAAACCGCCTTGGTCACCTTGGTGGATGACTACGCCGGGGACTGGACAGGGGGAGTGCGTCCCTGTTGGTCCTGCTGGACCTCTCGGCGGCTTTCGATACCATCAACCATGGTATCCTTCTGGGCCGATTGGCCAAGTTGGGAGTTGGAGGCACTGTTTTGCGGTGGTTCTGCTCCTACTTGGAGGATTGGTCCCAGATGGTGGTGCTGGGGGATGCCTGTTCAACACCCTGGCCCTTGAGGTGTGGGGTGCCACAGGGTTCAATTCTGTCCCCCATGCTATTTAACATCTACATGAAACCACTGGGAGAGGTCATCCAGGGATTTGGAATGGGGTGCCATCAATATATGGATGACAGCCATCTTTATCTCTCCTTTCCTCCAGACTCCAGGGTGGCAGTTGAAGTCCCAGAGAACTGTCTGGAGGCAGTGAGGATCTGGATGAGGGCTAACAAGCTGAAATTAAATCCGGGTAAGACAGATGTACCTGCGGGGAGAAAGGTGGAATAGAAATAAAGTTAATAATGATAATGATAGACATGCTGCATAACAAATGCAGCAATTTCAGTGCTAGAGCTGGTGCTGATAACAGTTCATGGCCCACTTGCTTAGGTCAGTTCGGCACTGGGAAGATGAACGAAAATGGCCAATGCCTGCTAGAGTTTTGCTGTCATCACGGTCTCTGTGTCAGCAACACGTTCTTCAACACAAAGTCCCAACATGGACTCTTGGAGACACCCAAGATCAAAGCACTGGCACCAGCAAGACCTGATTCTCACCAGACACTCCAGCCTTCCCAGCATCAAGATCACACACAGCTATCAGGGTGCTGCCTGCGACACCGACCACTCCCTGGTGTGCAGCAGAGTGAAACTGCAAACAAAGCGACTGTACCACATGAAAAAGGAAGGAAGACCTTGCATTGATACCAGCAAGACCCGGGATCAGAGAAAAGTGGAGGAATTTGCACGAGCGCTTGAGGAATCTCTTCCAGGCCCGGTTGATGCAAACGCATCCAACAGATGGGAACATTTCAAGAATGCCATTTACAACAACGCCTTGTCCATATTTGGCAAGAAGACCAACAAGACGGCAGACTGGTTTGAAGCCCATTCTGAGGAGTTGTCACCAGTCATTGAGGAAAAGAAGAGAGCTCAAGCAGCATACAAGGCCTGTTCCAGTGAGCGCAACCTGCAGGTCCTCCAAGCTGCTCGCAGCAAAGTCCAGCAGATTGCCAGGAGATGTGCTAACGACTACTGGCTCCAGCTCTGCTTTCAGATACAGATAGCAGCTGACACGGGCAACATCAAGGGGATGTATGACGTTATCAAGCAGGTCCAACGCAGAAGAAAATTGCCCCTCTGAAGTCTGCCACAGGTGAGGTCATCCAAGATTGGACGCAGCAGATGGAACGCTGGGTGCAGCACTACTCTGAGCTTTTCCAGAGAAAATGTAGTCACCGAAGAAGCGCTGAACAACATTGAGTGCCTGCCTGTGCTGGAGGAGCTTGACAGTGAACCAACCCTAGAAGAACTTCATGTGGCCCTGGACTCCCTTGCCTTTGGCAAGTCACCTGGAAAAAACAGCATCCCTGCTGAAGTCCTAAAGAGCTGCAAAGAGATCATCGTCACTGATGTGCATGAAATCCTCTGTCTCTGCTGGAGAGAAGGTGGAGTACCTCAAGACATGAGGGATGAAAACATGATCACGCTATACAAGAACAAAGGCGACAGGGGTGACTGCAACAACTACCGTGGCATCTCTCTCCTTAGCGTTGTAGGAAAGTTGTTTGCCCGAGTTGCACTAAAGAGGCTCCAGGTACTTGCAGAGAGCGTTTATCCAGAATCACAGTGCGGATTCCGAGCCAACAGGTCCACCACTGATATGGTATTCTCCCTTAGACAACTGCAGGAGAAATGCAGGGAACAATGACAGCCACTCTTTATAGCCTTCATAGATCTCACGAAGGCCTTCGACCTGGTCAGCAGGGATGGCCTCTTCAAGATTCTCCCCAAGATTGGATGTCCACCCAGGTTCCTCAGCATCATCTGATCCTTCCACAAGGACATGAAGGGCATTGTTGTCTTCGATGGCTCCACATCAGATCCCTTTGACATCCGAAGTGGCGTGAAGCAGGGCTGTGTTCTTGCACCAACCTTGTTTGGGATTTTCTTCTCTGTTCTGCTGAAGCATGCCTTTGGAACTGCAACAGAAGGCATCTGTCTCTGGACCAGATCAGATGGAAAGCTCTTCAACCTCTCCAGACTGAGAGCAAAGTCCAAAGTCCAGCTGAAATGTCTGTGTGACTTCCTCTTTGCCGACGATGCAGCTGTCACTACCCACTCTGCCAAAGATCTCCAGCAGCTCATGGATCATTTTAGCAAGGCCTGCCAAGATTTTGGACTGACGATCAGCCTGAAGAAAACACACGTCATGGTTCAGGATGTGGACTCACCTCTCTGCATTACAATCTCTGCACATGAACTGGAGGTTGTCCATGACTTTGTGTACCTTGGCTCAACGATCTCCGACACTCTTTCTCTCGAAACCGAACTAAACCAACGCATTGGTAAAGCAGCTACCACGTTTTCCAGACTCATAAAGAGAGTCTGGTCCAACAAGAAGCTGACGGAACATACCAAGATCCAGGTCTACAGAGCTTGCGTCCTGAGTACACTTCTGTACTGCAGCGAGTCATGGACTCTTCGCTCACAACAGGAGAGGAAACTGAATGCTTTCCACATGCGCTGCCTCCGACGCATTCTCGGCATCACCTGGCAGGACAAAGTTCCTAACAACACAGTCCTGGAATGTGCTGGAATCCCTAGCATGTATGCACTGCTGAAACAGAGACGCCTGCGTTGGCTCGGTCATGTCGTGAGAATGGATGATGGCCGGATCCCAAGGATCTCCTCTATGGAGAACTTGTGCAAGGAAAGTGCCCTACAGGTAGACCACAGCTGCGATACAAGGACATCTGCAAGAGGGATCTGAGGGCCTTAGGAGTGGACCTCAACAAGTAGGAAACCCTGGCCTCTGAGCGGCCCGCTTGGAGGCAGGCTGTGCAGCATGGCCTTTCCCAGTTTGAAGAGACACTTGGCCAACAGTCTGAGGCAAAGAGGCAAAGAAGGAAGGCCCATAGCCAGGGAGACAGACCAGGGACAGACTGCACTTGCTCCCAGTGTGGAAGGGATTGTCACTCCCAAATTGGCCTTTTCAGCCACACTAGACACTGTTCCAGAATCACCTTTCAGAGCGCGATACCATAGTCTGTCGAGACTGAAGGTTGCCAACAAGGTGCATAACAAAATGAGTTCCTAGAACTCTATTGAAGGTAGAGTGGGGTGGGCAAAAATATACAGGAATAAATTGGCTTGCTTATGCAATATTCCTGGTAAGTTTTTCATGGCATCCATAGTTCAACCATTTGACTTGACTGTACAGGAAAGCAGCCCAAATGACCTTCTTTTCCGGTCTGATGTTCCAAACTGTCATTGTATTTTCTGCTTTTCTTTTGTTAGTCAGATATGAAGGGGATTTCCCTTATGTAAAAATCTTGCAAGGAAATCATAGAACATGATAATGTGGTAACACTGCTTTTTTAAAATTCTGTGCTTAATTACACCTTGAGGACTATAATTATATGTTCAGTTCACTGCAGTATGGCTTATTCAGACAAATGGGGATGGTGTGAATGTAATAAATAGCAATGTATATCTACAGGGGTTTCTCCGTGTTTCCTACAAAGTCCTCTTAAGCTTAAACTGGTGCATGTCCAAACCTAATATTAAAGTATTTTCTGTTTCTTCCACTTCCACAACCAGCGGGGTACTGCATTTGGAAGTTTATCCTATTTACAGACCCCGTGTCTATCTAAGAAAAGAGTTCTGGAAGCTTAATGGTGTTGTAGTGAAATGAGCTTAATTTGCAAATATCTAAGTCAAACAGGATGGAGCAAACACCCTGCTCCAACACAAAATGCAAGTTTTTAAAGCAACTTCAGATTCTCCAATTGGGGGTGGGGGTCTTTTGAGCCTTCCAAATCTTCCCCGGCAGCTAGTTGCTAATAAGCTGGTAAAATGTATTTTAAAACTTCCAGAACAGCAACAAATTGATTTTTAGGTGAAAGATATTGGAATGCCATGTTTAAAGTTATACATCACGAGTATACCCTTGTAGCAAGTCAGGATGATCAAAGTTCATTAACCTGCTAATACCCAATAGTTACAGCTCAATATTATGCATGTCTTCTCAAAATTAAGGCCCATGGAATTCAATGATCTTTACTCCCAGGTAAGTGTGTTAGGACTCAGTGGTGTTGCTAGAAGGTGCAAGGGGTGTGGCCCATACCGGGTGATGTGCAGGGGGGGTGACACCAGTACTGCCCAGATTTTTAAAATCTTAGTATTTCCGAATAATACCATCATGCTATTTATCATTTGATGTGTAATTTCATGCACTGCATTGACAGCCCGATCCTGAGCTGCCTGGTGTGCGAGGTTGCAGCAGTGCTGAAAATTGCTACCGCTGCTTCCAGCATGCTCCAGGCAGCCACCCATGGCTCCCCCGGAGAAAGGGACTTTTGACCCCTTACCCCGGGTAAAGCGAGTAGCCCTACAATGGGGCTACTCGATTCTACGCTGATCCAAAGGTTGGCATAGAATCAAGAGCCTCCGTGTTGGGTGGTGAGCTCCATCAGTCCTACTTCCCTCCTGCCCCACTCCCTCCCTCTGGAACACCTCCTTCCCACCCTCTCCTTGTCCTCCCTCCACTTCCCCTCTCCCAGGAACGCCTCCTCCCCACCTCCTCCCACTCCTCCACCTACCTCTCCGCTGCTCAGCAATCCATGTGACTGCCAAGCGGCAGAGCTCTGGTGCTCGCCCGGTGCTAGCCCAGCGCCAGTCAGTGCTGAGTTAACACTGGTGGAGCACTGGTGCTAGGGCCCGCCAATGTGCCTTACAGTATGTTTGCGACAGTGCGTGCCAGCGGTGAGCTGGCATGCCAAGCTCAGGATTGGGCTCTGAAATATCTCCATTCTATCAAACATTATAGCCAAAAAAAACCAAAAAACAACAACAATGGGGTGGGGTCATGGTGTATCACCATGCCCACTGCCTGGGGCATTGCCCCATCCACTGCATGGGAGAAGGTTCATCATGGGGTTGACACACTGGCCTCCCCCACTGGGTGATGCAAACCCTAGTGATGCCACTGATAGGACTGCAGCTTAAGCTTATGAGATTCAATATTCTTAATGTCTGGAGAGTGATCCAAAGATGTAGTGGCAAAATTGTTCATGCAGTTGACACTTTACCTGCTGTTTCTACTGCATCAGACAAAATAAAACAAAACCTGACAACTTATTGCTGAGTTTTAGGAGTGGCTTGCCAAGGAGACAAGTTACTGCTGAGTTTAAACAGTGGCTTGTCTCTTCAGTAATGGGAATCCAGTGCAACAAAATAGCCAGTGATTCTAGAGCTGTGTTTGCATTTTGCCCAGATACGCACACATGCATTGCTTCTCTAGAGTGTGGCCTGGGTGTGTTGATTAGCCTTGTCTAATGTCTTGTATGACATGTTATTGGTTTTCTTCACCACAGCGAACATCATCCTTTGCTGGAAAATGAAGGCATATGTATATATTTATACTTTAAATTTCAAGCCCTCTGCTCAATTTGGATCTGCCAGTTTTGCTTAAGAATTTTTGCCACTGCAGTATTTTGTCAGAACTGACAGGTAACACCTGAGGGCAATATTTGAATTAAGATCTCATGCTTCTGTGGCTACTTACAGCTAATCTCAGTCTCCCTGCTGCCGTTTTCCCAGTGTATTTCCCCTGCTGCTAAAGCACAAAGGCCACACTTGAATGATGAGCGGGTATGAAGAGATCAATTTGTCAATGTGGAATGGCAGAAACACACAAGACTCATGCTGAGGCTTGCGAAGGATGTGATCTATTTATGTTGGTATAATCTTTGCCCTGCCCCCCCCCAATAAACGACATGAGACAAGGTCACCTTCTTTGTATGGAATGGACCATTTTATTACTTACACATCCAATTCAATATAAATTCTGCAGCAAGGCAGCTGTAGGGCAAGTGGACCAATTGGGCTCAATCTGGCCCTGCACCTGAGGGGGCTCCACACTCGGACAGCAAGTGGATCACCAGATGCTGTAGCTGGCACTTCGCTCTTCAGCCGATGCTCATGAGGTTGGCATGACAAGCAGAGTGTCTCAGCTGATGGGCCATCCCACTTGCCCCTGCATCTGAATGGACCAAAATTGCCCCTCAGAAGTAGTTGGCAGTGACATCATTTTATCACAGCCCTGGGGCCACCGTTGCTGCTCGCCCTGGTGAGTGGAGGGGTCTGTGTAGGGTGGGGGCTGTAATAGGGGTAAGTTTGGAAACCATTGGTTTATATCAGGGGTACCCAAACCCCGGCCCTGAGCAACATGCGGCCCTTGAGGCCTCTCAATGCGGCCCTCAGGGAGCCCCCAGTCTCCAAAGAGCCTATGGCCCTCCGGAGATTTGTTGGAGCCCACACTGGCCCGACACAGCGTGAGGGTGACTGTTTGACCTCTCGCGTGAGCTGTGGGACGAGAGCTCCCTCCACTGCTTGCTGTTTCACGTCTGTGATGCAGTAGCGGCAGCAAAGGAAAGGCCAGCCTTGCTTTGACCAAGGTCTTTTGTAGGCCTTGAGCTATTGCAAGACCTTCATTCATTCATATAAGTTCATCTTTAATATATTCATATATGTAAATTTTTCAAATTTTAAATGTAAATTAATTCTTTTTTCCCCTGGCCCCCGACACAGTGTCAGAGAGATGATGTGGCCCTCCTGCCAAAAACTTTGGACACCCCTGGTTTATATGATTGTAGCCTTGATTTATGTATCTGAAAAAATACAAAATTATTAAAGTAGAACCCATTTTAAGATCATTATGCATAGTACATGACTAATCATGTGAAGCTTTATGCTTACAATAAGTTTTGTCATATATATGTATAAAAATATGAAATGAACTTTTCTGGTGTACTGAAGATAAGTAAACCAACCGTGAGCAAGTATAAAATTTGTGGGAAAATATATGATTAATATGAAGTTCTTTTATTTCGCTAAATCAAAATCTGTCCATATTTGTTGCTTTGAATTAATTTCTTTTTTACTGATGGAAATTTAATCTCATTCACCCTCTAGAATGTGAAGCAATGAATCAAGCCTGATAAGTTAAAATGAGGGAGACAAGCACTGGTCATGAAAAAAAAGTCCTTTCTATGCTATCATTATTCACTGGCAGAGACTGCCATATAGTTAAGCCCAAGCAGAGCTTTTGTGTGGAATTCTGATAATTCCATACACGGAAAACTTATTAGACTGCGGCCTAAACAGAAGAAAATGTGATGGAGAGCTGGAAACTTGCTGATTTGATTTGTTAGAATGCATAGCTGCTTTTGCAAACTATACACTGCAAGAAATAGGGAGCTACCTTGGAAAATGACAGCCCCATGTTGAGGTTCCCCCTGTAATATGTAGTAGAACTCATACTAAGTGCTGAAATCACTGTATTACACCTGTAGTTAGCTATTATATTCCTGATCCTCTAAGCCAGGGATTCTGAAATCACAGGCCAGAACTTGCCATTGTGGCCAGTACTGCTGCTGGGGCCTGAGGAGTTGTGCCCCAGCAAGCCTTGCATCTGCCAAGTTGGCATTTGGCTCCGTTAACCACGATTGCACCATAGCTCAGCCCAGGTGGTCAACCCGACTCCTAGGAGGAGGCTGAGAATGGATGATGGTGTCACAGCATGGCCACATGGACCAGTGGGGGAGGCGTGTATGGGCTTTCCTGGACAATTACTAAGTTAAACGGGATCTCTAGGAGGTTCCTCCCTTCTCAGATGCCACAAAAATAAATGTTTTTAAAACCAGATAAAGAGGGGGGTGTCCTCAGATTCTCTGGTAGCTGGTTTCACAGATACAGTGCCACAGAAAAGGGCCTACATCTAGCCACCATCCCCTTGGCTTCAGACAGTGGCAATATCCTTAGCACGGCCTATCTGACAATCAGTGCAGGATTATTTGGGGAAAGCAGTCCTTGAAGTATCGTAGCCCTATGCCATATAGGGCTTTTAAGGTCATCACCAACACCTTGAATTGGGCTTGAAATGGATTGGGCAGCCACTGCAGTTGCCAGAGCAACAGCATGGCAGCAGGGCCTCTGAGAGGAATTTTATCAGGGGGTACAAAGTTTCTTTTGGGCCCCTTTGCAAAGGGTGGTGATGGGCAAGCAGAATAGGGGCAGGGCAGGGCAGGGCGAAACAGGGGGAGAGGGTACAGACAGCTGGAAAGGTCTTTGGAGCCCAGGTCTACTAACCCATGTGGCATCCGTAGTGTCCCCAGTATCCCCAGTTGTGGTAGTGTTGCCAGCATCCCATGCAGGCAACAAGTCTTCTATACAATGTCTGAGTACATAGGAAAATGTAAGAACCCAGGAACTTTCTGGGCTCCCTCCTTTGGCTCCTGGGCCCCCCTTCTGACCCTGGGCCCAGGTACAAATTACCCCCTTTACCCCCCTCGCCTAGGCCCTGCATGGTAGGCTCAACCCACCAAAGCCACAGTGACCAACTGGGCTGCCGCATTCTGCAGTAGCTGCAGCTTCTGGATCATATTCAGAAGTAGCCCCATATAGAGTGCATTGCAGTAGTCTCCATAGCCATATCCAACTGCCTCAGATACGGTCTAAGATAACACACCAGCCAAAGAATATACCCATCACAGCTTGTAACCTGTTATGGACTTCTAGAAATCTGTCCAATTTCCCTTCAAAAGCATTCCCTTCAAAACCAGATGTCAACACCACATCCTGTGGCAAAGAGTTCCATAGACTAATTGCATGCTGGGTAAAGAAATATTTTCTTTTGTCTGTTCTAACTCTCCCAACACTCAATTTTAATGGATGTCTCCTAATGCTGGTGTTGTATGAGAGGGAAGAGAACATCTTTCTATGCACTCCATCCATCCCCAGCATAATTTTGCATTTCTCAATCATGTCCCCTCTCGAGTACCTTTTTTCTAAACAAAAAGGCCCCAAACAACGTAGCCTTTCCTCTTAAGGGAGGTGCCCCAGCCCAGTAAACATGTTGGCCGCTCTCTTCTGCACTCTTTCTAGTTCCACTGTGTCCTCCTTTTTGAGATGATGGAAAAGAGAGATAAAACTGGGTGTCATTCACATATTGGCAGCATCCAACCTCAAATCCCCTGATGACCTAAGCCAGTGGCTTTATGTAGCTATTAAACAGCATGGAGTGTAGAATAGTTTCCCATGACAGCCCACAAGTCAACGGCCAGGGTGCCAAACAGGTATCCCCCAGTCTCACCGTCATGTCCAATTTACCAGGAAGGAGTGGAACCACTGCAAAGCAGTATACAAGACAGCAGATCCAATAATTGTTCACAGTTGTGTAAAAGTGGTATTTTGTAGTTATCATGTTAGATATTTTCATCATCTTAACCTATAAATAGACAGCACAATCATAAAAAGTAATGTTAATTTGTGCGTTTGAAGTGTTAGATGCTAATGACAGAAGTACAAACTAAAGTTAAATGATTCCATTAACTAATTTGAAATTGATTTACTTTTTGGTGCAAGTTAATCCTCATCAAAATGTTACTGTAGAATCTTGTTGATGTGGGTATCACTTATAGTACCAAGACTGTTAACCTATGTGGGTATCACTTATAGTACCAAGACTGTTAACCTATGTGGTCAGTGGGGCTTACTCCCAGGAAAGTGTGGGTAGGATTGCAGACTTGATGGCAATAAAACACATTCAATGGCATGATGACCCAAGCCGCCTTGAGTCCCTTCGGGGAGAAAGGCGGGGTAAAAATAAAGTTGTTGTTGTTGTTGTTGTTATACACAGTCCTGGAACGAGCTGGAATCCCTAGCATGTATGCACTGCTGAAACAGAGACGCCTGCGTTGGCTTGGTCATGTCGTGAGAATGGATGATGGCCGGATCCCAAAGGATCTCCTCTATGGAGAACTCGTGCAAGGAAAGCGCCCTACAGGTAGACCACAGCTGCGATACAAGGACATCTGCGAGAGGGATCTGAAGGCCTTAGGAGTGGACCTTAACAGGTGGGAAACCCTGGCCTCTGAGCGGCCCGCTTGGAGGCAGGCTGTGTAGCATGGCCTTTCCCAGTTTGAAGAGACACTTGGCCAACAGTCTGAGGCAAAGAGGCAAAGAAGGAAGGCCCATAGCCAGGGAGACAGACCAGAGACAGACTGCACTTGCTCCCAGTGTGGAAGGGATTGTCACTCCCGAATCGGCCTTTTCAGCCACACTAGACGCTGTGCCAGAACCACCATCCAGAGCGCGATACCATAGTCTTCCGAGACTGAAGGTTGCCAACAAGTATTATTATTATTATTATTATTATTATTATTATTATTATTATTTTAAAACTGGCCTGCCTACACTTTATAGCCTGAGCCACTGAAAAATGTGTACTTTGGAAGCTGCTTCATTCCTTTTTCTTTGTAATGAGAGGCTGAGAGTGTTCTAATGACCATTCTTTTGCTAAGTAGTGATGAGACAGATACTTGCATTCATGTAGAACTCCAGCCTGTGATAAGCAATTAAAATATTGTTCTAACATGGTTTAGGGTCAGAAGTACAATGAACCAAATAACTCCTAGCAAGGATTGCTGACTTCATACCCATAGGTTATAGAGAGGCTGCATTGCAAAGGGAGAGAACCTGTTTCATTAAAGATGATGTGTGTGCTTACTTATTTCTGGACAAAACTACACTCTCTTTTTTTTTATAGGATAAAGTTGGAGACAAGATGCAAACAGATGAGATAAACTTATAAAACTTGGGAAAGATGCTCTTTCCATCTCTTTTTCCCTCAAAGAATGTGCGGGAAACGTGCTGATTGTCCATTTTCTCCCATTTGAATGGGAGGGGTATTTTATCATTTTTATTAGGGATGAAAACAACCTTTAGCTAACACTCCATCTATCTTAATTCAGCTGTATCAGCTATACTTTTCAGAACCCTTTCTTAGGGAAATCCCCCTTCAATTGTTCCACTTTAAGCAAACAGCAAACACCGCAGTCCTACACACTTACCTGGGAGCAAGTACTGTTAAACTCAATGCAACTTATTTCCAAGTAGACATGGATTGCAGTGTAAGTTTCTTTCTTATTATTAGAGGTGTTTGTTTCCAGTGACTAAGGGCCCAATCCTAAACAGTGTGTGCCGGCTCACCGCCAGCACGCACTGTCACAAACATGCCATAAAGCACATTTATGAGCCCAGCGCCAGCTGAGCACTGGATCTAGCCGGTACACTGCTACTCTGTGGTTGCCCGAACCACTGAGTAGCGGAGAGGTAGGTGGGGGTGTGGGGGAAGGCGGGGAGGAGGCGTTCCGGGGCAGGGGAGGTGGGGGAAGGCAGGTAGAGGGCAGGGAGGAGGTGTGCCAGGGAGGGTGCAGGGTGGGAAGAAGGCAGGTCCGGTGGATCTGAGCTCCACCGGATCCTGAGCTCCATGTTGGACTGCGTGGCCCAACATGAAGGCTCTTCTTAATTCTTTGGCAGCCAAGGGCTGCTGCAGAATCAAGTAGCCCCATTGTGGGGCTACTTCCCTTACTCGGGGAAAGGGGATGAAAGTCTTCCCTTCCCCGAGGAGCTTCCAGCAGCTGCCCTGTTACGCATAGGATGCCATGGCACTGTTTAGGTGCCGTGGCAGTCCCAGCTCAATGGACAGCTCAGGATTTGGCTGCCGATAGGCTTACAGTCTAAGACTAAACACAATGGGTTTACCTCTGAGTAAGTTAAATAGCACCATTTTCAAGCACCTCTGCTTTTTATGTGTTCCTATGCTAGGTAAATCTCTAGACCAGGATAGTTATCACTGGCCTGTCATAATGGTATATAAACTTTTGTCTTCCTAACATTCTTTAAACCAGGGATGTCAAGCCCGTTTCATACAGAGAGCCAAAGTTAGTATTCATGGTACTTGACAAGGGCCGGAAGTGACATAATTAAGCAGATGATGACCAGAAATAAGCACTTTGTTCTCACGCAGAAACTCATTCGCTGCAAATGACAGAAGAGAAAATGTGCAAATCTGGTTCATATTTTCAAGATATGAGAAAGTTCAATTATCAAACTGGAAGAGCCCAATTATAACAGGGAGGGGAGGGTGGATAAATGGCTTCTGGGGGCCGCATTTGGCCCACAGGCTTTATGTTTGGCACCCCTGCTTTAGCTGATGGTGATATTAAAAAGAATGATATTAAAAAGAATGATCATTGATCATAAAGCTATACATTTTCACTCAGATAAGGCAGAAACTTAATTCATCTAATATGTATTGCTGGTTCTTAGGGATGCTTGCAGAGTTTCCCTGTTGGATCCTACGCTAGCTTTTGAAGCTGTACTTCATATCTTTACTAGAGCAGAACTAAAAATGTCAAAATTTCTGGAATGTTCAACAAATGTAAAACATATAAACCATTTGATGAGGAGATATAAATAACATACTTTTTTAAAGGTACCTGATACTAATTTTTAAAGTATATTTTATTTATAGTTTTTTTTTTTTTTTTTTAAATTATGTTTAATACTTAAAACAAAATCCTGGTTTTGATAGGAGATTATGACCATTATTATTGTGAAGGTACATCGTAGCGGTCCTGGGGGAGGTTGGGGGGGCACCACCCCTGAAGGGCCTGTGGGGACAGCATCACCCTGCCACCACCTCTGTCCGTCCCCTGGAGCCATTCCACAGGCCAGGGAGGCCCTGTGCTGCATTCTCAGGCTCTCTGAAAGTCTTCTGAGGCCTCCAGAGTACCATTAATCCGATGGAAACCGGAAGTACTGTTTAATGAAGCTCTGGAGACCTCAGAAGGCTTTCGGAGCACCTGGGTCATCACATGAGGCTCTGCACGGCTGGGTGAGTCTCCTCTGGGGAAGTAGTATGTTACGGGGGGGGGGGATGGCACACTGTGGTCCTGTGCCCTGGACCAAGTGAAGGCACACTTAGCACACTGTGCCACAGTCCACAACTGTGCATGTACATGCACAAAATCCATCATCAAAATTTCAGACTCCAGAATTAAAATGGCATGAAAACAAAGGGATATTAGAATAGAGAATGGAATGGAACTGGGAGAAAGCACTCATCCGTGCTGATTTTTCCATTCTGAATGCTTTGTAGCTCTGCCTCCCTGTTCTCACCAGGGACAGTACTTGTCTAATGAGTTTAATGTTCTATAAGGGGAGGGATTGCCCCTGTGATGCAGAATATTAGGGTTGTGTGGAAAGAACAAAATGTATGCATTGTCTTGCTGAAGCTAGCTGACAATGAATGTAGAGGGTCAGTCGTTTATTTCTAAAGAAAGATATGGTTAGGGATAATCCATCCGGGAGGTAAACCACAACTCTGTAGGCCTGCTTCTTGATTCAAAGTGTGTGAGGGGAGAAGAAGCTGCAGATACTCAGAGTTGAGAAATACTCTACATATGCTCAGACACACTCTTTACAACTACTTATTTCTGCTTAAGGATGGATTAAGTGACTGATTTTGAGATAGCAACACATTCCTGTCCCTTAGTGTCCCTCATCAAAAGAAAAAGGGATCAATGTCCTTGAAACAATAAGATAGTGCATATAGAGAGAGCTGATGTGGTAAGTGCCTTATGGCCCAATCCCATCCTCATGATGCACCAGCATGCCAAGAGGTTTGCCACGGTAGTGAGGCTTACCAGTGTGGCAGCCTTTCAGCTGGTCTGCAGAGTGCTCCCACCAGTGCAAAGACTTGCCAATGGAGAGATCAAAAACGGGCATAGATGAGGGGTAGATGGGGCAGGGGTGAAACATGGTGGCACCAATATCTGCTGTATCCAACCCCAATCCTCTGTCCTGGGCCTGACTCGCCCAGGGATCCGCTCATAGGGGACCAGGCAGTGGCTGGAGAGATAAAGTTTTTCTTTACTCAGTGCTCTTGGCTGGCCTGTTCCCCTGCTGGTGTGCAGGATACAACGGCCCTCTGCACAGGTGGCCTTGCATTCCACCTTCCTATAAGGGATGGTACTGGGCCATAAGATGCTGAGCTGTGAACCTGGACTTTTCTAATCCCACCTCTACCATTAACTCATTATGTAGTCTCAGGCAAGCCCCCTCCCTCTTTCTCAGCTCCCCTTACCTACCTCACAAAATTGTTGTAAAAATTGCATCAAGGTAGCACATGTGAAATGCTTGTCAGTCACTGTCTGCCAACCCATGTCATGTCACTCCTGAGCTGCCAGACCATGTTCTTAGCCTTCCCCCCCAATGACCTTTCTCCACATTCATATTTGCTACATTCTATTGATGGCATTCTATTGATAGATGGACACAACCTGCTTATGAATACAAAAGAAGGTAACTTTTTCTTGCCTTTAAGGGGATTTGTAGTTTCCCTTTAACCCCCCTGCACAAGCTGGCAGAGCAGATGTGATGTCCTCTTTCATCAAATGAGTTTCTTTTGATGCCAGTCTGCCTCTGACATTTTAATAACAAGAAGTTACTTTCATTTTACAAAATTACAGCCAGAGTGCTAAATGGCTGCAGTTTGTCCTTTGCTTCCACAATTCACCCTGTTTCACTCTTGACTTCCTGTCTGCTGCAGTTTTTTGCCTTTTTATTAAACATACAAACTTTTCAAAAGCGTCCTCGCGGCGCAGGTTCAATTTAGTTCAAGCGATAGGCAGTGTGAGCTGAATCTGGGTGTTATCCCAGCAAAACGTCTGCTCTCCATTCATATGTAACAATTACATTGGGTTAAATGGGGCTATAAATCCCTGTCTAACACTGAAATATGGCAGTCATGGATAAGGCAATTGGAGAACTCAATTTCATGCAAAAATAGCTCAGCAACAGCCATGCAAAATTTACCCCTGGAACATCTGTCAAAGGAAAACTCTTTATTAAGACGGTGGCTTACAATTATGTTTGTCTGTTTCATCTGATTAATTGCATTTCAGCATTGGCTGGAGGGAGGAAAAAAAAAAAGAATATGCATGTCTTAATTTTTGAAGAGTTCTAGTACTCCCAAAAGGTCGCAGATCTTTCTCTACCTGTCCTTATTAAAATTTCATGGAACGCAATTAAAACGTGGCTGTCATCGGCTCATAATAAAAGACAATAATGAGCTAAATTAGTCCCCAGTGTAATTTGATTGACCTCCGAGGAGTTACAGCAGTGATAACATTTGGACCACTGATTGATGCTATTATAGTGATGTCACTGGCATGTTTCTTCTTCTGAAGGAATATCTGAGTGTCTTCCCGTCATCTTTCCATCTAAAGAACTGCTTGCCTGTCCCATTTTTTTATTCAATTAACTGTACATACAGATTAAGTAGCAAGACAGCTGCTCTTACTACTCTCTGCATGTTCTCAGTCCCCTTTCCTCATGCTCACTGTAAATCAGATGAGATAGTTTAGTAGCAACCGTGATGACACAAAATTGTTGAAATGGAAAACATTGGACAGAATTCAAAGTTATGACTTCGTAAACAGTCCAGCCAACGTACCCGCCTTCTGGGTAGTTTTTGGATTTTACTTTTTTTTTCCTCTTCAGATCCAATTGAGAGTGGTTCTGCCTGCCAGCTATAAGATGGCAGATGGGCTGCAACTTCCCTTCCTGCTATCAGCCACATGGTAGCACTTGATATCTCCCTCCACTACCTTCAAAAAATAATGGGGAATAGTCAATAACAATTCATTGTGCCCCATCCCGTCCTGTCTCCCCCAAACCACATATGTAATCACGGTCAACCTTTCAATGGGGCTAATGTGTGTGGGGGGGTGGGGGTTGCAGTTGTGTGTATTTCAGAACTTAAAAATCTCTTATAGTGCAATCCTAAACATGTTTCCTTAGACATAAGTTCCGCAGTGTTTACTGGGGCTTACTACCAGGTAAATATACACACACTTGTGTAGTTGAAATCTTTGAAGACTTAAGAGTTAAAAGTGGCATCTTTAATTACAGCCCAATCCTAACCAACTTTCCAGCACCAATGAAGCCATGCCAATAGGGCCCATACTGCATCCCGCAATTGAAGCACTCATTGAAGCCTCCTCAAGGTAAGGGGACATTTATTCCCTTACCTCAGGGCTGTACTGTGTTGGAAAATTGACTAGGATTAGGCTGTAAGAAAGCCAATGTGGCACAGTGGCTAGAGTGTCAAACTAAGATCTGGAAGACCTGAGCACAAATCCCTCCTCAAGGACAAAACTTAGTGGAGTAACCTTGGACCAGTCATTCTTTCTCAGTCTAAACCCCACAGGATTGTTGTGAAAGTAAAACAGGGTGGGGAAGATCAATGTGTTCTGTCCTAAGCTCCCTGCAGTAAGGGAATTTAGTGCTACCATGTGGATGAAAGAATAAGTTTTGGTGGATCCCCGGCATTGGGGCTGGGCTGGGGCTGACCAAGGTTACCTGTCCTTTTCTGTGTCACGTGAAATTGCAGTATTGCAGGGGTTATGGTAGCAAATGGCCAACCAAGCGAATCTCCCTGGGCAAGAGGGGTCACAGAGATGACAGTGAGCCATGAAGCAAGCCCTTTGCATGAAAAGGGAGGCAGTAGCCTTGAAGATAGCTGGATAAGGGAACTGGGCTGCCCCAATCCCAAATGGGGATTGGGAGATTTGGGTGGGTCAGGCGACATGAACACTCTAAAGCAGTCATTTTCAACCACTGTGCCATGGCACACTGGTGTGCCGTGAGTGGTCCACAGGTGTGCCACAGGATTTTGATGGAAGGTCATTTATTAGTAGGACCAATGGGCGATGTGAGCCCCCACTGGCAGCACGGTGTGCCTTGTCAATTGTCAAAAACCTGATGGTGTGCCTTGACAATTTTAATGCCTGGTCAATGTGCCGTGTGATGAAAAAGGTTGAAAATCACTGCTCTAAAGCTAAGTATGGCATCAGCAGGGATCTGCATGAACTGGAGAGAGCAGAACTAGAAGAGGGAGGCAGATGGAAAACGGGAAAAACTATAGGTATGCCTGTGGATACCAGGGATGAGGCAGTCAGTGGAGAGGTGAGGGTGATAGGCAACTAGACACCTGGAGAGGGGCCAGCCATGCCCAAAGAGTCACAATCACACAACCCCACAAAGGCAGATAGACCACCACCACCCCTCGGGGATGCTCTGAGGCCCTTTAGAAAGATAGCCAGTAAGGGTCCCAGAACAGGAGGGCGTCTGCAGGGGGTGTGATGATGGGATTCTTTCACCCTGCATGGTATCCACATACACCCCAGATATGCATTACAAAAGCTAAAGTATCAAAACAGACATAAACTGTTAAGTCATTTCACTTTGTTATCTGGGCAGCTCAACCGAATATTATCTGAAATCGTCTGACAATTTAGAATTAATTCACTTTCTGAGTAAGACAGATTTCATGATAATACAAGATGGAAAGATTGTAGATGTTTCCAGTTTGCTAAAATTTAGCCGCTTAAAATTTAATCTCCACTGGGATACATTACAGACTCAAAACTAGAAGGTTATTTCATATATGGTTTAAAGCTATTATTTCAGCTATTATTTAGTTCCTTTTTTTCTTTCACAAGTACTGCCTTAGCACACTGTTCATCATAGCAGTCATAGCCCAGTGACTTTTTTAAATCAGCATTGTTGTTGGCAACCTTCAGTCTCGGAAGACTATGGTATCGCACTCTGGATGGTGGTTCTGGCACAGCGTCTAGTGTGGCTGAAAAGGCCAATTCGGGAGTGACAATCCCTTCCACACTGGGAGCAAGTGTAGTGTGTCCCTGGTCTGTCTCCCTGGCTATGGGCCTTCCTTCTTTGCCTCTTTGCCTCAGACTGTTGGCCAAGTGTCTCTTCAAACTGGGAAAGGCCATGCTGCACAGCCTGCCTCCAAGCGGGCCGCTCAGAGGCCAGGGTTTCCCACCTGTTGAGGTCCACTCCTAAGGCCTTCAGATCCCTCTTGCAGATGTCCTTGTATCGCAGCTGTGGTCTACCTGTAGGGCGCTTTCCTTGCACGAGTTCTCCATAGAGGAGATCCTTTGGGATCCGGCCATCATCCATTCTCACAACATGACCAAGCCAACGCAGGCATCTCTGTTTCAGCAGTGCATAAATGCTAGGGATTCCAGTTCATTCCAGGACTGTGTTGTTTGGAACTTTGTCCTGCCAGGTGATGCAGAGGATGCGTCGGAGGCTGCGCATGTGGAATAATCAGTATATAAATACTCTTATAGCCCAATCCTATACATGTTTACTCAAACGTAAGTCCCATTATAGTCCATGGGATTTACTCCCAGGTAAGCATGGATAGGATTTCAGTTTCTATAATAATAATCTTGCAATGCAAACTGAGATTGCAAGTAACTTGTTTTACAGTGCTACTACTCAGCACTATAAGAACATAAGAAGAGCCCTGCTGGATCAGACCAGAGACCCATCTAGTCCAGCTTCCTGTATCTCACAGTGGCCCACCAGATGCCTCAGAGAGCACACAAGACAACAAAATGCATCTTGGTGCCACTCCCGTGCACCTGGCATTCTGAGGTAGCCTACTTCTAAAATCAGGAGGTTGCACATACCCATCATGGCTTGTAACCTGTGATGAACTTTTCCTCCAGAAATCTGTCCTATCCACTTTTAAAGACATCTTGGTCAGACACCATCACCACATCCTGTGGCAAGGAGTTCCACAGATTAATTACACACTGGGTAAAAAAAATAGAAAAAGAGTAGAAACAGAAATAAAGAAATAGTTTCTTTTGTCTCTTCTCCCAGTTTTAGTGGATGTCCCTGGTTCTGGTGTTGTGTGAGAGGGAAAAGAACATCCTTCTATCCACTCTATCCTTCCCCTGCATAATTTTGTATGTCTCAATCATATCCCCCCTCAGGCACTTTTTTCTAGACTGAAGAGCCCCAAACTCTGTACCTTTCCTCATAAGATGTGCTCCAGCCCAGTAATCATTCTGGTCACTCTCTTCTGAACCCTTTCCATTTCCACTATATCCTTTTTGAGATGTGGTGTCCAGAACTGGATGCAATTCTCCAGGTGTGGCCTTCCCATGGATTTGTACAATGGTATTATAATATTGGCCGTTTTATTCTCAATCCCTTTTTTAATGACCTCAAGCATGGAATTACTGTTCTTCATTGCTGCCACACACTGGGTTGACACTTTCATTGAGCTGTCCACCAGTATCCCAAGATCTCTCTCCTGATCTATCACAGAAAGCTCAAAACCCATTAGCCTATATGTGAAGTTTTGAATTTTTTTGTCCCAATATTCATCACTTACTTGCATTGAAACACATCTGCCATTTTGCTGCCCATTCTCGCATCATTCTGGAGCTCTTCAGAATCCCTTCTGGTCTACAGTGCCACTACTGTGCTACACAAAAATAAGCTCCATTCAGTTCAATAAGACTTACTCCCAGCAGTTGCAGCTAGGTCATTTGACAGCCGGGCCCATAAATTTTTGTCACCCCATACAACTCAATTAATTATTAATTAATTATTATTAATTAATCAATTATATTATTAATTCATTTATTCATTCATATTTTTATAACACGCTTCCTCTAAGCAGCTCAGGGTGGTGTACATGGTTCCTCCCCTTATTTTGTTCTCACAACAACCCTGTAAGGTAGGTGAGACAGAGATAGTAATGGTCATGACATTAAATGAATAATAATAGTGGCCAGAAAATAAATGCAGTGAATATTTCCCCACAAGCAATGGATGAAATTCTGCAACAAATGGTATATAACATGATGGTATTATTCCTAAAAGCCATGATTTCCAGAATTTTGGTGTCCCCCCCCCCCCCCGAGGATGTCTCATTGACCTGTTTTGAGTTAAGGCAGTGGTTCTCAAACTTTTAACACTGGACACTTTTTTAAATGATTATCTGACCCGGACCCAACCAGAAGTGATGTCATCGCTGGAAGTGACATCATCAAGCAAAATAAAATAAGAAACTGTAAATTAATAAGGGGAAGCCAGCCCTGTTTCACCAAGTGAATTTTCTCTGTAACCTGCCTGCAAGAACACCCCCCTCCAAAAAAAAAAAATAGTGAGATTTTCAGCCCTCCCCAGTGCCTAGTTCAGTGTAAGTTCTTATGTTTTAAGCATGTCACTGTCAGGACCCACTTGGCTTTGCAAGTCTAAAAACATAAAAATAAACCTTACCAGCTCAAGCGTCTGTTTTATCCTTTGGGGCGGGGGGGGGGGTGCAGCCTTCTGGAGCATTTGTTGAGCTCCACTTTCATCAGATTGAGACCATGCAGCTAGCCTTGCATTCCCCTTTGCCTGACTTGACCAGCAGCCGAGGCATGTTTGCTTACTCGCAGGTAAACACGACCATGTGGCTTGCTTTCGCTTTCCATAGGGCTCAATACATTTGTTTGCTTGGAGGGAGGGACTTCCTTCTAGGGTGTTTTTGGGGGGCTGCTTTCATTGGATAGGAACCATTCTGGTGTCGTTGGATTCCTCTCAGCCGGCCCTTTCAGACAAACTAAAGCAAGTTTGCCTACTCTCGAGTAAATGTGCGATATGGCTCAGTTTCACTTTCCATAGGACTCCATGCATTTTTTTGTTTCTGGTTGTTTGGCCATAAGTTTTGATGAAAAGGAGAGATTTAACTCTGGTTTCTTGCACTGCATTCAGCTGGAAATTCCTCATCCAACGGTATACAGTATGATGGGGTTAGTCCTAACCTCCGCAATGTTAGCGATGTTGGCTCATTTGTGGTGTCACCCCCCACCCAAGGCTGGTACCTGGAGTAGACTGCCCCCCTGCCCCTCACTAGCTATGCCACTGACTCCCAGGTCAGTGTAGGACTGCAATATTTGTACTAAATTTTCTCATGTGTGTGTGTTGGTGGGAGGGCAAACTTCTGTTCACTAGAGCACTATTCCAATGACATAATTCAAGGTAAATGAATGCACATAGGATGTTCAGTTTAGCATCTCTGTCCAGATCTTCAGTGGCCAGTACCTGGCCAACCTGGCATTAGGAGCCTTTTTTCTGGCATGGCCAACAGTAAAGTGAGGACTACCCCTCATGCAGCTGAAGTGAGAGAGTTATAACAGAACTCAAGGAGTGAGCCTTGTGTACTCAGGAGGAGGAGGGTTTCCTGTTCCCACCTCTTCCTGGTTGCTCAGGCAACTAAGGAGCCAGAAGGAGAAACAGCAAGGCAGGAAGGGAAGGAACTGGCCATAGTTGTCACAATCTGAAAAGAGCCTCTGCACCTACAACAGCTTTCTCCCTGTGATTGGAAAACTTGCTGTCCCAGGGTTGAGTTTGTGCAGAAAGTGTTATAGGCACAATAAGTCTAAAGTACGCATAGGCTCCATGTAGTCATTCAATTGAACATGTGTAGGTTGTGGGTGGGGCTTTGCATCAGGCCCTTCTCCTGCGTATGAGAATCAGGATGGTGTAGTCATGCATCTGGTGTTAGACCTGGAAGACCCAGGTTCAAATCCCTGCTCAATGGTGAGGCTTCCTAGGTGACCTCTGTCTCTATTTTCATCAGATGGAAAGATCTATTTTCAGCAGTGTGATCCATGTGAACAGAACAAGTGCTGAATTTGCAATACATATGAGTACTTGCACTGGAGTAACTCAGAACACAGATTTCTCCTCCTTAATGCTCTCATTCTCCATGTCACATGTACCAAATAATGAAAAATGTGACCTTTCTAAACGGCAAATATACTTAACAATTCTCTAAATATTCCCCTAAAGTCTTATTAGCACATTTACTCTGCATTTTGCAATAAAAAGGTGTGTTGTTTTGGGTTCTTGTTCAATTTATATTTACCACAATGTCTCCCTCGGGACAGTTGGAGTAACTAGGAAAGGGACTGGATTTTGCTGAATCCTAATTCTGAATTCAGGTAATTTATATCTAAAGCAACATTCTTGCATTGGAGTCAGTGTACTTGTATATAATGCTGGCCTAAAAGAAATCAGCACAGCAGATTAAATTTTGACATGATCGTGATGTTAAGTACTAATGATTTCAGTGGGAGAAATTTAATCAAGTGCTTTCTTCTCTAGGTGCTTTGGCTGGATCTTGTTTGTTGTTTGAGAAAACATGCTGTCGCACTTCAGTGCCCTTCTCTGGGTCATCCACCCACCCACCAAAGCTGTCTTGTGCCAAATCCTGGCCAGAAACTGGGTGAAAATGGATCCAGGCAGTCTCATCCAAGAGTGACGGGATAAATCCATTCATAACCCAGTAGTGACATATCAGAGGTGTTAGTTGTGCCCACATGCCTCTTTTATTCCTCTAGGGCAGCCGTTTTCAAACAGTGTGCCATGGTACACTGGGGTGCCATGAGTGATCCACAGGTGTGCCACAGGAATTTGGGGGAAGGTCATTTATTAGTAGGGCAGTGGGAATGTGAGTCCCCCACTAGCAGCATGGTGTGCCTTGTCAATTGTCACAAACCTGATGGTGTGCTAAAAAAATTTTTAGTGCCTTGTCAGTGTGCCATGAGATTAAAAAGATTAAAAATCGCTGCTCTAGGGCAATGCTTCTCAATGTTTGTGTATGCTGTGTGACTTCACACAGTCCACCGATTGGAAGTACCACCAGAAGTAACTGGTGCCAGCTGGAACATGTAGGGTAGTGCAGACTGGTGCATGGGGTGGGTGATGAAGAGGTGAGGAGGGGCATTTCTGGGTGGGTTGAGGGTAGAATGGGGCCTTCTCCACCTTATCCTAACCCCCTTCCTGGCTGTCCCAGCATTATATTGGGCTTCCTGGATTTGCTCCAGCTAAATAGCTGGCGCGGATCTGAGAAGTCCCATAGGGCAGGCTGGGGCTTGACACAGGGTTAAGGGGAAACATATCCCCTTACCTGAAGAGACCTCCAGCTGATTCTGTCCACCTGTACTGGGTATAGCACAGGCCATGGAGACTGGCTGTGCTAGTGCAGATTAGGATTGGGCTGCCCAAGGAATGTTTGTGAGCACTTAGAAAATAATGGGATGTCATCTAAGAACCAGTGTGTGTTTGTCAAAATAAGTTGTGTCAACCAATCTAATCTCTTTCATCTGTCAGTCTGATAGATCATGGGAATGCTGTGGACATACTGTACCATGATTTCAGCAAAGCTTTTAACAAAGTCTACCATGATATCCTTGTGGACAAGGACAGTGTGACCTGGAATGCTGCCCTGGGTCCATAGCTGCTGCCTCTGCAGACAAAATAAGCCCCTTACTTTGCTCCTGGAATGGTTTCTACAAACACAGAAGTTCAGGACTACTGGTTTGATTAAAGGAACCGTGTGCATGAAGGAGCTTCTTCAGGAAAGATGATGGAGAGGAGGCAGAGCTGCTCAACCCCAAAGTCCTGCATTTCTACGCTTGAAGAAACCATTATGAGCAGCTAGATAAGGATGCTGATAATCCACTTTGCACTCATTTTCAGTGGGTGGAAAGCAGATCAACATGTCTCGTATCCATAGTGAGTTGAAGGGAGGTAGCGGCACCCTGAATCTGCATCCTGTCACCGCCGCATAATCTAATGCTGATGCTCCCCCAACAGATTGAATTTGACAAGATAGAAACATGCCTTCAGATGATGATGATGATGAAGATGATGATCACACAGTTCACAAAGCAGTTTGCAGAGAAAATCAAATAACAAATGGATCTTATGCAACTGGTGCATTTGCAGGAAAAAAGAACATATTTAACTGCCCACTTTGCAACAAATTATCGCACCAGCTGTTCATCTAGGAAACGTGAAAAAAAATATTTTGGAAAAAAAATGTATTTAAATATAGATTTCTTTAATAATTAAAAAAAGCCGGGATTTTTGTGAAGAAGGAATGGAAATCAAAGGAAACTGTGGGAAGTTTGGACAGGAACAAAACTGAGAGATCCATCCATTGCCCAGGTATTCCCTCCACACAAACACACATGGCAACAGTTTTGGTAGAAATTAAGGGCCGTGTTTATTGACTGGAGTTGCTTGACAACAATTGGCAAGTGCAGTGGGTCCTGCCTACTCTATGATCAACCCTCAAGTGTGGGCCTCTAACGTGGAGAAGACAGCTTCCAAACTGAGCCCTCCTTTGGGCATAGCCAACTTGGCTCCAAATTCAGGATCATCTCGTGGCTCTCCTAGCTTCCTCACAGCCAATTCCTGAGAAGGGGGAGGGGGTCAAAGAAGCTGAAATGTCAGGTGGTCCTGATCTGGGCAGCTTCTAAGGCCGGTGCTACAATCCAAGCCTGATGGCTTACCAGCCTGTGTCCCTGGAAAGCCTCTGGAAACCAGTTCTGATTGTTCCCTCCCACCTACACATTGCCATAGCTGTCTAGAATGGCTCTGACAGTGTGTGGGAGGGGCTGCTTCTGCAGTGCATTGTGGCACATGCAGTACTTATCATGTAGGTACACCACTGTTCACTCCCAACTCTTGCCTGCCTAAGGGCAAACACCATTTCCCAGTTTCTGCACCATGGGCTGCACTGATCTGCCAGGTATGGCCTCACTAGCGTTACCCTCTGCTGCACTCTGGGGTGGGCGGAAAAAAAAAGTACTCTAGCAGCCAATCAGGAGTAAAGGAAAAAATTCCTACCCAGCTCCTGAGAGCCAATTCTTTGCACAGAATGAATTCCTGATTATTGCACTCCATTGTCAAAAAAGAACAAAACCAATTTTAGACTTATGAGATGGCCATCTTATGTTGCCATAGAAATAAGATTCCATGTATTTACTTTTCACAGAAATTAGGTTCATTGGAGAAAAAAAAAAATAGAGAAATGCTGCTGGGGTAGATGACTTTTAACTTGATGCCCAGAAAAGCCATGGCGTTCACAAATCAGAATTTACTACTATTCTTCTTTCTTGAAGAGAAGGCATATTAGAGGGGAAAAAAGATGCTTATTTTTTACAATGAAGTTGCGTGCTTCAAATTGTGACTTGTCACAATAAACTACCATCTCAAACTTGGAATCTGGTGCTTCTCTGTTTCAGATCAATAATACATAGGTAGAGCACAGCAAGCACATGTTTATGCTGGCTTGATGGAGCAAAATAAGAAAACATGTCTAACTAAATTTACCTAATGCAGCTAAATACTGTTTCAAACATTTCATGCAGAAAACACAACTGTGTTTATAGTTCTATGCCCCTGCTTTTAATTTTCTGTGCTTTTCCCAGATGCCACGGAGATGGAACAGCAAAAATGTGAGATCTCAGAATAGAAGTACCCTGTTCTTCCAGCAGTTTAACGGTAATATTTTATTTACGCAGAGTTTTGCATCAGAACTTCAATCTCAATTAGCCTAAATGAATTTGTTTGAAGATTTTCTGTATTGAGGCAAAGCACATGAAATTACAGCAGAGCACATTCCATATGCCAGTTTTCTCTGGTCTAAAGGGTAGAGCCTCCGTTAGCCCAAAGATAACATCTGAAGGTCGCCAGTTCGAGGCCACCAGCAGCTCCAATGGCGAGACTTTGAAGCAGCTGACAAACTGAGCTGAGTTATTCCACCTGCTCTTTGGTGTGAGGCAAGAAGCGTCTTGGCTGCCCTTCAAGTGAGAGGTGAAGGAGCTGCTTGTCAGCCAGCGTGGGACGCAACTGGGGGCCACAAGTGAGACCAGACCATGAAAGATCCATCTGAAATGTTGTGCGGTTATTGAAAGATAGAACCTTTCTCTTATTGTAAAAATCCCCTCGGGGGTTTAGAGATAGCCTGCCTGTGTGAACCACCTTGAATAAAGTCAGAGGAGTAATCCAATGACCAGAAAGGTGGTATATAAATACCAGTATTATTATTATTATTCTCTAATTTTTCTACATAACCCCAATATAAGCAAATTTTCATTTTTATATGTAGCCCCAAGTTTTTCTGTCCTTCCCAACCTTTGACTTTTTAACAATTCAAATCAATATAGCAGTATAATGAGAGTTACTTGTCCGCCCTGCAGAGGGCAGTGGGTAGAGAGATCAGGATCACACCATCTGTGACTAGAGCCGTCACCTCAGGAATTGGTGAGGGACTCTCATCTCTATTCCCCACTTGCCTACTGCTGCTCCTCCTACCCCCGTTTCCTGGATTGGAGCATCATTGCTTGTCTAGCCCATCACACTCCTCTCCACCATACTATCTCTTCTGGCATGAACCTGATTCTGAGTGGCTTCAGGTCTACATTGTCTCATGTCAACAAGATCTGGATTTGGCCTTGAATATCACAACACTTGAACATTAGTCAGAAATGGAACCTACGAACACCCAGATCTGCAGCCTACACCATCAAGCTGGACAGGCATACAACATTTTGTCTATTCATGAGCTTCTACTAGTTTTCTCTTCTAACCGGGAGGGAGGACAACAGAAGCACAGTTATAAGAGCTTATATACAAGCTTTTTATTCTAGGCATTGCAGAAATCACCCACCCAAACGATGGTGCAAAAAATGGACAGACTTTGAGGAAAACTGATCAGGAATACTTTCAGACACAGCTGAGTCTTGGAAGCTGAATGTTTCCTGGGCGTGCAGCTATGTGTTTATGGATTTCATTGAGTTTAGGTATGTCCTTCCAGGAGGACACAAAAACCAAATTGCATCCCAATCAGAGAAGTTTCTGAAGGGCAAGAAGGTGCTCTACTTGTGGTCCACATCATTGGTGATATCAAGGATAACTACTTCGAGCTGCCATGGAAGACCACCTGAAAATGACAATTAGTGCAGAATGAGCAGTGCTTGCAGTCATGGGGGGCAGGGTGACTTTCTCAGGCAACTGCTCCTGTGACTGCACTGGCTGCCAGTTCATTTCTGGTCATAATGTAAGCTGTTGGTTTTGACCTTTAGGGAATTTGATGGTTTAGGACTTGAATACCTGAGGGATCACCGCCTCCCATATGAGACAGAGTATCCTCTGGAATCACAGGGCTCCTCCATCAGGGCCAGATTAAACTAGTGTGGGGCCTGCAGCATATATTATAAAGGGGTCCCAAATTTTAAAAATAAACATGCAGTCAGTTCCTGTAATCTGTTAGGGTTAGGTTCCTGGAAAATCTAGTGGATACTGAACAAGCTGTTAGTGAATCACTGAGCCTATGAGGAAAATGGGGTTAGGTTCATGGCACACTGACAAGGTACTAAAATTGTCAAGGCACACCATCAGTTTCTGACCAGGTGCACCATGCTGTTGGTGGGGGACTCGCATCCTCCAAAGGCCCTACTAATAAATGACACTCCCCCAAACTCCTGTGCAGACCATTCACAGCAGACTAATGTGCCATGGCACAGTGGTTGAAAATGGCTACCATGCACTCTATGAAATTTATGAATCTGAATTATGTATTGAAGTATATGGGGCTGGGTGATACTGAGGGCTCATCAACATCTGATACTTCTTCCTCCATGCTGGCTATCCTTCAACTCGTTGAAGGTTGCTGGCCCAACTGCAAGGCCTCAGAGTTCAGCAATGGGGAGGGGCTTGCTTCTCCCTTCTTCCTCTTCCATCTCTCTCTTGGTTCCTTAACTGGGCTTGCCTCAGCCCCAGTCCTTGGGTAGCCTTCCAGAGATCTTTCATCATCACCAGGGTTGTGAAGGTTCAGCTTGAGTTCTTGAGATGGTGGGGCGAGTCTGGAGGCAGACATAAATGTGTCCAATGATTTTCCATGTGCCAATCCCAATGCCCGTTTGATGCAAAAAATTGACCCAATCCAGACAGCTTTCTCAAAAAAGATGGGTACAATTGGCTGGACACGATCACCAGAACCCTTCCCCAGTTGGCTGTATACTTTCTCTTCCTGTCTCCCCTGCATGGTACCGGTGCTGCCTTCTGCTCAAGGGGAGGCCACTGGCTCTTCTCCTCCTCCTCCTCCTCCCACAACCGGAACGCCTCCACCATGCCCTCATCCACGCCCCGCCTCCTGTTCCGCAGCCAGGTGGTCTGGGAGACCACTGAGCCGCGGAACCTGGGCCACCTCCTGTGCTAGCCCAACACCTGCTGGCGCTGAGCTAACATTGGTGGGACCCCGGCGGTGAGCCTTACAGCATGTTTGTGACTATGGTCCATGGCATGGAGCCATGCCGTGGATCACAGGATTGGGCTCTAAGTTTACCAGACATTTTAAAAGGAGAAAGAAATAAACTTTATTTATTTATAAGTAATAATAACCAGAAAAAGACCCACAAACATCTCTCTATATTTGTACATGCTTGCAAACTGCAGAAGCTGAGCTCTTTGCAGGGTAATTAGCTACAGTATCAGGTGTTTCTTAACACCTTATACTTAAGCCTTAAGGCAATTAGTTATCTGATCTTTCTGTCACCCTTTGGTGACCCACCAAAAATTAGGTTGCAACCCACAGTTTGGGAAACACCAGTCTACCAGCTTTAGAGGCAATTAACAAAAATAGAGAGCTAATACTGCCCTTCTATTCCAGACTATTGTGAGGATTATTGAAAATGCAGTTTGTAACAAATTAGTGAGGACTTTTTCCAGAGTGATGGGGGTCTGCAAAAGGTCCTGCCCATCATAACTTATGACAAAACTAAGTGTGGGAATCTAGAGAGGAGTTTACTAAAAATCAGAAGCAAGCACTGAAATTAGAGGGATACCCTCTTTTAACAAACACACACATTTCCACATTGTGAGCTAGATTCAAAGTACCTTCTTCTTCAAAGTTACCTCTTCTATCCCCCTCCCTTGTACAGTAATTCTGAGAAAAGCCTGAATAGGAGCCAGTATGCTAATTTCCCCAAAGTAACCTCAACTCAGAGTGCCTGCTCAACTCTTAAGCACAGAGAGAGACTGTGCAAGTCAAAAGCAGCCATTTGGTGCCACATCAGAGCAATGGATTACTTTTACAATCCAAAGCAAATCCTGTTTCTTTAAGAGCTATATGGAAACGGCCTGTGTGTGAACTGACTTGCATAGTGCTGACCAATACACAAAGTGACAGTTCACCATTTCTTTCTGAATTCAGTGGCAGCAATGAGAGGATGGGCCTTCTCTAGGGCAGTATGACAGCTGCAGTTCTCCCTGTGGGGCTGAAAGCCATTTCATTTCAGATAGCCTTCTCCCTTTTAATTTTTGTTAAAATTTTGCATAATTTTTCCTCATGTTTCTCTTTTGCACTGCTATTTTTTTATTGTATTTTGTGCACTTGGAATGATTGTATTGTTATAATTATCATGTTGTTAGTTGAATATTTAGTTGGATGGCCTTTCCCCATCCATCCAGACTATTATTATCTTACTTCCATGTTGCATATCTTACTTCGTGACTGCATGCAAAAGCCTATGTTAGCCAGGAACTGTTCAGATGATTTTAATTGTTTTTTGTTTTTTTTGTGAAAGTGGGAAGATTACAGGTCTGTTAAAATGAAATATATGCAAATAACTCTATTACCCATGATGCAGAAGACCCATTTCACTCTTCCAGAGTTTGAGAAAACAGTGGCTCTGGAAATCTCACAGATCTGTCATTTTGAAAACTGCTCCCACCATTAAAAAAATACTACGATGGGTCTTGGATAGCAGTAAAGTTTAATGTTGCAAAATATTGCTGTTTGAAATGGTGGGTAATTTGTTGACTGTCTTTATTTGTCCCATCTCCTGTTTTCCTTCCCAGTAGGAACTCATTTTGTTTAGTAAGCTCAAGTTGGATGCAAATGTTTATTAAATGCATATTCAAACCCTGCAGTCTCAGGCAAGCTGCTACAGTGCCCACTCATTGCAGTTTAGCTACATAGGTGCCTTAGCAACTACTTTTCCCAAGGGCTGCCCATAATGAAGAAGTCAATGACCTGTAAATTACAACTCAAGCTGGTCTTGCAGCCGAATGCTTTTGATTATAGTCTATGGTGCACAGAGTTCAATTTCTATTTAAAACAGAAAACTTAAGATTTGTGTATTTCTTTAAACATGGGATTTACTAGTAAAAAACAGTGAAGTAAAAAGAAAATTAAAAAATGACTTCAAGTGTTTCGAGAAAAAGAAGACCTCAACAATAAAGGGTGAAAAACAACACTTCCACTCAAATAGTGTTGCATTGGACACGATGGCCACATTGCAGCCTGCAGTGATGAACATTAAAGTCCAGTGGAAGTCAACGGGTCTTAAGCAGTCATAACTCTATCCTCGAGCATCACATATGAGTGATAACCGTCATGATGACCATACATCAGTGATCTTGATAGAAGCGTTTCAGACAGCTACAGCCTGAAGTTAAATTTTTCACAATGTTCCGTACCGTGCGCTTCTCAATTTCTCCACATCAAACCATTGTGATTGATCGCCTTTACCTTTTTATGTTAGATTACCCTCTTGCCATCCGACTGTTGCAGTTTAGTGAGCCATAAGTCATCAACATGTGATCAGAATTTTGCTGGGTTGATTTGTAAAACTTTGTGGTGGTTTAACCATGAGCATGTCACAAAGGATTAAAAGTGGGGAAAAATGAGCGCAAAATGGACTATTACAGCTTTCTATTTTACAGGAGAAAATTTCTCCCATTTTCCTTTCTCGTGTGGATAGAAAAGGTAGACAGCAAGCATAGCACCTAGGCTGCCTAAAACATTGATTGCCCCTGGTGCATTTCTTTTACAATTTGTGATGTTGATGAGCTTCAGAATTGGGACACCACTACCATCCACCCACACCCTGCCTATTTGGATAATGAGATTTTGTGTCCGTCAAACCAGATCTCTTTGTATTTCAGCTTGACTTGAAATAAAAACCAAGTTGCATGTAAATTTAAATGTATACTCGCCTACCGTGTGTGTGTGTGTGTGTGTGTGTGTGCGTGCGCGCGCGCCTTTCTTTTGCAGTCACCAAAACAGCAGGATTAAGATCATAGCCAATGGTTTAAATCCCCCATTCTCAAGTACTGTGCTTTCAACCCTGATCTTTCCATGGCTGCTGATGTAAAAGAAAAAATGAGTTCAATGGGACTCATATGTAAATGTATAGGATTACAGCTTAATGGTCCAATCCTATCAGGGCCTTATGCTTACAGATCTTGCAGGCAGCTTGCTACTGATGACATGAGAGCCAGGAAGCCCTGAGTCTATGGGGAGGTAAGTAAAAACTACTTACCTCTCCTGGGCCTTCAGATCACCCCAACCCATATAATGCAGTGTGTACTCAGCAACACTGCATGTTCTGGGCTTGCAGTGGGTAGGATTGGGTGTAAGTATGTTTACACATAGACCAAGGCCCAGTTGGAGGGAGAGGGAAACACTACAGTTGTGTTTGTGTTCTTTTACTCATATATGGAGTGTGTCCTTAAAAAGTTGGATGAAGTCTTTTCAACAACAAAAAACTTCTGGAGACCTAATAAAGGTGCACTGTGAAAAGTGGCAGTCTACTTTGCCAGCACCTATCAGGTGATTTCATCGCCATCAATTATTGCCTTAGCATTTACCTAGCAGCAAGAGACTATTAATTTCATATTATAACTTCCCCTCTGCTGACATTTCTCTTAATTAGTATTTCTTTTAAATTGAAAATAAATTCAGAAGTGTCTCATCCAAGAAGCCAGACTGATAGTCCCCAAAACACACAATCCTATGAAGTATGTGCAACAAAACATATTAATGCCACAAAGAGTGGGAACCACCCAATGCAGTATAAAGCTAAATAAAAATAAAGCAATCTGCAACAAAAGGGGTAGGTGGGGTGAATAGACATATTTTAATTAATAAAGGACTACAAGAAAGGGCTCAGTACTGTCTTGAGTTCTACTGAACCAGATGACCTCCATCAAAGAGACTTGTTAGAACTGCAATACATTATTTAGCATAAGGCTCATTTTTTAGCAAAAAAGAAATAAATAAGATGTTTTACATCCCACTTGATTCAGGAAAAAGCTTGGTGACCTCTAGTCATTTCAGTAGTGACCTTTGCCTTAGGAGATCTTGCACAGTTTTGCATGTAGACAAGGGGGGGGGGGAGAAAAGTGGCCTCTTATGCCTGATGTCAGAAGTGCATAAAAAGCTTTGGGCTTCGAGGGTGGGTTGAAGGCCCCAAAAGACAAGGCTTTTGCAAGATAATCCATCAAGTGAAGGATAGAAAACTTTTTTTTTTTTAAATATCAATCTCAACCCATGTTCTGTAAGTATGATCAATACTGCTCTCGCAGCTGGTGGGTTGCTATGAGCCAAGAGGTTATGTGAATTCCAAGAAGCCCTGATGTCAAGAAGATGAAACTAAACAGCGACCACAGAAGAGAAATAAAAGCATGTGTCTGGAATAACACAAAGACTATTTTTTCATCTCAGCCTTGTTAACATCATGATGCTAGTTACATTTCACAGGAAGAAATTCCTGTACGTCTAGCTGCCTGGACAGGGGCCAAACTGTACGGTACATTATTTGGGCTGATATGTTTGCTTTTTATAGCTTGGTAGGGGGATCAGGATTTGGACTATGACATGAAGGGAGGGGGACTTTAAACTTTTGCCCCTGCTGATATCCCTATCTGGATTACTCCCCATGCCCCATTGCTCCTTTTCCTTAAGAGGAAAGCTGCCATTGGCTCTCCTCACTGAGAAAATAGCAGTGGTAAGATGGAAAATCCAGACTTCATTTCAAAAATTTTGATACTGCCATATTGCAAGGAGGAAGAACCTCCACAATTGAAAACATGGAAGCAGAGGCTTAGGAGGGGCAAGGAAGAGCAACAGCAAGTCACTCAAGACAAAGGGAAGGGTGAACGGGGAATGCAAGTGACTGAGTGGGGGGATCAAAGACAACAAAGAGACAGCTCCATTATGGAGCTGCTGGCAAGCTATGGCTTGGAAATATAGCACTTAAAGGCAAACTGAAGCTAGCAATCAGCATGGGGGAGCTGAGAATGCCACCCTTGCCCCTCAGCCACACAGGACCACGTGGTCCCTTGTACCCCCCCGGTACACCACCCCACAGCTGGAATGGGCTACAACCTGTAGAAAAAAACATTGCTGTCCTACCTTTCTTATGATGCAGGAGGGATGAGAAAAAACAAATTTTCAATATCTAATTCTTTTAGTTCTATGCAAAAATCAAGGTTTAGAATTACAACAAACAGATTTAGTTTTTGTAAATAAAGAAATAAATGAAAATATAATGATTCATTTACAAGTGACAATATTTTTTATTTATTTCTTTATTTACAAAAACTCCATCTGTTGTAATTCTAAACCTTGATTTTTGCATAGACCTAAAAAATTAGATATTGATTTTCATATTGATTGATTTTCATTTATTTATTTATCCCTCACATTTTTTTTAGTCTAATAAAGCTAGGAAGGTTTTTTTTTTTAGTCTCATAAAGCTGTGCAGCAAGCGGGAAACAGTGAGTGGCTTTTCTAATGGGTTGCAGCAACCAATACGAGATGTGAGCAGGAGCAATGGCACTAGTTCAGAAACAGATCATTCAGCTGGCTGGCATCTGGCATTCATGTGACACGGGTTGTGTTTTACATCACCCCACCTATCTAGTGACACACATACCATACCTCTTTGCCAAGACCTGCTGCTTGTTATCCCCAAGTTTAGTCATGATCATGCTGTCCTCCTTCCCTTCCCCAGCTAACTGCTTTGTCCATCATGGCAGCAGTCAATGGGCTGCCCATAGCCCTGTGAAGTTTGTCCTCCACCCTCAACTGGAGCCCATGAAGTCAGTGAATGGGGATGCTGCAAACCTTACCCCTGGTTGCAGAGACACCCTCCTTGCTGAGGTCCCAGCCAGAGCCCAGTTAAGGTGAGAAAAAATGGTGGGGGGGGGGGCCATCTGTATCTGTTAAAATTTGGTAGCTCAGTGAAAACTGTGGTGTAGCACAGTGAAAACTGTGATGAAGTCAAAGCTTTTATTGAACAGCATCAGAGAAACACCTGAAAGAGAGACACACAAGTGGGGTTGCCAACCTTCCAATCCCAACAGGCTTGTGCAAAGCAGCAGGTGTTACTGAGGTCTGGCTGCACCAGACAGGCAGTTAAACTACTGCCTGTCATAGACTTTGCAAACCTACAGGAGCTGATCTAAGGGAAGGACGTTACCCCAGAGAGGAGCTGCTGGAATCCCAATGGTGACTCCTGCCAGGCATGCTGAGAAATTTCCATGTGAGCTTATGGAGGTGCCTGTGTCTTGCCACTGTCGGAATGTGGCCTGTGGCAAGCAGAGAGAGGCACAGAGAGAGTAGCAAGAAATAGGCAGGAGCAGTAATACATAGACCTGAACAATCCGACCTGTTCACCCCTTTTCTTCGGATTGTCTCCCTCCCTTGGCCACCCTGCAAATTATTTTGTCCAACATTAATCCGACCAAAAGAAGGGCTTTCATGTTAGTGAGATTGAACATATTTCCATCTGCAGTACGCCAAGGGAGATTTTCTAAAATCCCTCGTTCAAATAGATCATGTCTGTTTTGTTCAGCTGAACCAGATACTTTGGATCATATCCTTCTTCGGTGCGCTGCCCATCATAATCTCAGGTCCCACCTACTTGGCCCTTTTCTCTCTTCTCTTCCCGTTTCCCTTGCTGATCCTTTCCCAATCCTTCTCAGTGATAATTTCCCTTCCATCACCATTTTGGTGGCGGAATTTTTGGCAGCAGTTTCTATGGCAAAGGTCAGAAGTTAATAACTGATAAAGTTGTATCTCTTTGCCTTGTTATATTTATTGTTGGCGATGGACTTTCTATATGCCAATAAAGGTTTACCAAAGTAAGTAAGTAAGTAGACCTGAACAAAAATTGAAGCTTTGAGGGCTACTAGCCAGCCACTCAAAGCAAAAGGTAGACCTGGCTTCCGACTTGAGATCCCCCCTCCCCTGTAGCAGTTGCCAGGCCTACTGGCTGTTCAGTAGTATATTTGACACCCAGGGTGGACTGCAGACACATGCAGAGGCTCAATCAATCCCTGTTTTGTCTTGCCTTTCCTCTTGCATATGTGCAGTGACAAACACAGAGACTGTCTGTGGCAATTTCAGGGGCCATTTCAGTTAATGGAAAGGTCTGTGCAGGATTATCACATACCTGTCCTGCTCCCTACAGCCACTGTGAAAGTTGCCCATGAACCAGAGCTTGAGTAGCTAGCATGGCACAGAGGGCTGGATGGGTATGTAGATCTTCTGTGGATCTCCTTACAATGATCCCTTGCCCAGTCTGTGTCTGCAGCAAGCATGGGGCAAGGAAACAGCACTGAGCTCTGTGAAAAGACCTCTCTGTGTGCAGGTGCTTTCCAAATACCTAATACAGTCAATGATGCAGATTTATTTATTTGTTTTTCTCCACCCTCCTTTAATAAATTTTGACATTTAATTGGGTGTCAAAGCAATATAGTAGAACATATAACACCATACAATGTCCTATATTAACCAGTTTCTCTAATGTTTTAGGACCAACTGTCTGTCTTTTTCCATTCCAGATAAATGGCAAAAGCATCCATTCCCATCGTTGAAGTGGTTTATCCAGGAAAGTAAGTGATAAATTGGAAACAAGGAAAGGAAGGCACATCATTTTCCAAAAACAGTTGTGCTGCCCGCCCACTTATGATAAACGTATGTGAGATTCACAAGCTAACTTCTCCTTAGTCTTTTTGTTACCTGGATAAAATGGTAATTAAATAGTGCCATGTCCAAAACAGTGCTGTTTATTTTAGATTCTGACTAATAATGTTGCTGAACTCTCAGTTGCTTCAAGTGATTTAGCTTATCCTTCATTCGTTGTAACGTTCTTGCCAATATGATATTAATATCATCAATTAATTCATCACTTTTTTCTCCTCTCACTTCCATGTTCTTGTCAGGGGCTGAACTGAGCTCAGTTACTTTGGGGCAGTGATATTTATTTATTTGAAAGATTTCTCTCCCGTGCCCCTCTCATTTGATACGAGGTACGTAGGTTCCCATGAAAATTAAAAACATACAGTGATTTAAAAAATTAAAAGCAAAAGAAGAGCAGAACAACCAATCAGACAAACACCATGAGAGAGCAAGAGGAAGATTTTAAAAATACACAGATACCCATCAAAGACGGCTGAAACAAAAAGGCCTTCAGCTTCCTCCGAGAAATAGGCAGGGAAGGAGGAAGTTGTACCCCATAAATAAATGAATTACTAAGTATCAAATAGACAGGGACAGGCAATTTGGACCTGCCCCTTCCCTGTACTTACAAAGATCTCTGTGTACATCCTCCCCACTCCCCCTTTTTCTGTTTACAATGAGCAGGAGCATTCTGGGTTCAATTCAAACAGAAGATGTGCAGCCTGAGGAGTCTGCAAGGCTCAAAGGCAGCAGGGATGAAAGTGTGCTCAGTCACCCTCCTTGGGATGTGTGGCACAGGCACATGCAAGCAAAGGCAGCAATGGGCAGCCAATGCAGCTGGCATTGCACATGCCACCCCTGTCCAGGGTTCAGAGCAGATTTTTCCCGGCTCTGAGATGTTAGGGATTGAACCTGGGACCTTCTGCACACAAAGCATGTGCTGCTACCACTGAGCTGCTCATCTGGTGCCACTTTAGTCATCTGTCTAACTCTGGAGCCGTGTATTAGAGAGGCAACACCAATTCAGGAAGCAAAAGAAATCAGCTGCTCGCAGGAGCAGCTTTCTTCCTAGGCAGCTGGGTGTCAGTTCCATCCTCAGAAGCATTTTCAGCACAGGGCGTCCTTGTCAATTGCTCTCTGAGGGATGGAAGCTTGTCTCTCCACTGAGGGAAGCTGTCAGTAATGTTTTACAAAGTCATACGTAGTGTTGCCTAAACCTCGTCACTACATGCAGAATAAATGCTGTGTTGAAGATAACTCTTAAGACTTGTTTGTGGAATCTTAATTATAGCTTCTGTTTAGAGAAGCAAGTTTTCCTAAAATGCAGAACTCTGAGGCTTTCCTTAAGCATTGCTGTTTGCTAATTCTCTGGCATCCAGCCACATTGGAAATTACGGTTGTAGGTTTCATTCTGTCAGTGTGTTGTAAATATTTTAAGCAATTCTCCCTATTTCCATCTGGATCTTTGTACTGTGCATTTTCTGAAGAGAATAATTGGCATTTTTTTTTTCATAGCCTCTCTCTGAAATGAATCAAAGTATGAAAACACTAGCATTTCAATGTGTTTTTCCCCCCTGAAGTTTGGAGGCCTTTGAAATTCGGCATGTTTGTTGGTAGAGTCAAGTGTAGCCTTGGTTGAAATGAGGTTATCAGTATGTTCTGTTTATCTGCACTGTAAAATGAAAATGACAACATTGTATATTTCAGATTTGAAAGGTAGCCTGAACACCTGCTTTAGGTAGAAGTACATCATCTTTTTTCAAATAATGTTTTAGGGGTTTGATGGTGGCAGTGGAGAAGCTTCTCTCAGAAGCAGGCAGCCCAGCAATTAGAACTTGATTCAAATATTCCCTTGGTGGCATACATACTGCCAAGTTCTCAATGGCAGAACAGCATGGTTGAAAGAATAGGACCGAATAGACAATAGTCTAACAACCATAACAACACAGAAGTTTTAGGGAACAAAGTCCCTGACTTTACTGTGTTCTAATCTAGGAGCACTTTGACTAAGTTCAAATGGCATTTTAGAGTATGAAGACTTAAGCTATAATCCTGTGAACCCTTACTACATATGATGGTACTTATTACACTATTCTGGGCCAAAGGAGTAACAGCCAAGCTGCCCTCAGTGCCATCCAAAGGGACAATTTATTTATTTAACAGATGCTATATTGCACTTCCTCCAAGGAGTTCAGGATAGTGTACACAGTCCCTTTTCTCCCTTGTCCCCTATAACAACACTGAGATTAGCCTGGGGGATAATGACTAGCCCCAAGTCACCCAGGAAGTGCCAATGGCTAAGCACGGGGTTGAACCCACGTCTTCCAGATTCAGTTCAAACCCACAACCACCTCCATCCTGGCTCTCTGGTTCCAACATTCAAACTATATCCTAATTTTTCTTCTCAGGCAGGGCTCTCCCTGTAAATGACAAGCCAGAAATAATCTACCAGGATGGAAGGCTTGATAGGGGTTGTGCAACCCTCGTAATCAGTTTTCCTTAGTTTTGATTTGTTTCCCCTCCTCAGATATCTATTATATATATATATATATATATATATATATATATATATATATATATATATATATATATATATATATATGCCTAATTTTTTAATTTAACTATAATTGTATATTAATAAATTCATATATTAAGAAATAAACAGTGGGAGAGTGGATTTTGTCACTGCAATTATGAATGCTTATGCTGCAAAAGAGTGGAGTGGGGGGAAGCAGAGTAGACACCAATACTGAGAGAAAAGAACACAGACAAACACAAAACAAACAGGCAGGTTCTTAAAGTTAGCACAGCTTGTGATCAAGGCACTCGCCAAGTAATACAAGAAAAGACACAGGAGCTCAACTTAAAATAACAGCCTCAGAGGAAGTGAACTCACCCAGGACACAAAATGGCCACAGGGCCCCTGAAGAGAAAGCAAAAACAACAACTGGCAAAGTGGCTGGCATAAAGAACTAACAGTCCAATCCTGACCTGCCCGGGGCACGGGGCTGCTGCAGCACTGAAAATGGCTGCCGCCACATCCTGCACGCTCTGGGCAGCCACTGCCTGCTCCTTGGGAGAAGGGGATTTTCATCCCCTCCCCCCATGAAAAGAGAGTAGCCCCGCAGTGGGGCCACTCAATTCACCACCAACCAAAGGTTGGTGGTGAATCAAGAGCCTCCATGCACGGCAGCAAGCCCAACACAGAGACTCTAGAACTGTCCTGCCTCCCTCCCTCCCCGCTCCTTTCCCCCAGAATGCCTCCTCCCTGCCCTCCCCCGCCTCCCCCAGAACGCCTTCTCCCCCCACGCCTCCACTTACCTCTTCGCCACTCGGTGGTCCACGTGACTGCTGAATAGTGGAGCTTTGGTGGCTGCCCAGCAGTAGCCCAGCGCCAACCAGTGCAGGGCTACCACCAGTGCTTGCCTGGCACTAGGGCCTGTGCTCTAAAATCAGGGTGTCAAACATAAGGCCCGTAGGCTGAATGAGGCCCCTGGAAGCAATTTATTTTGCCCCTGTTATCATTGGGTTCTCTTAGTGTGGGTAATAATTGGGTTATTTCATATCTTGAAAATATGAACCAGATTTGCATATTTTCTCATCTGTTTTTGCAGCTAATGAGTTCCTATACAAGAACAAAGTGTTTATTTCTGGTTGTCATCTGCTTAATGATGTCACTTTCTGCTTAATGATGTCACTCCTGGCCCTCAGCAGTCACCAGAGGCCTACTCAGCCCCTACAGGCACCATGAATGCTAACTTTGCCTCTCTGTATGAGAGTGAGTTTGACACCCCTGCTCTAAGACTGAACAGCTTTCTGTGTTACTTGGTAACTGCACGGATTCAAGACTGGAAAACCACCTCTTCGGAGTAACCTGAAAAAAAAAAAATTGGCATGACAGAAAGTTATCTCTTGTGGAAAGGTCTTGTAGTTGAAATGTGAAAATCAAATTTCACAATACTTTTTCTCAGTCTTGTTAATGGGCTTTGCAGCTACAATAATGGGTTTTGTAGCTCGCAATTGGCACTTCTTCCATACGAAAGGTAGTACATTTATTCAAATTATTTTTATTCATAATAAAACTGTTTGATTTAATGTAGATGGTAAAACACATTGATGAGCATAGCAAGCACTAAAACTCCTTTTTGATGCACTGTCTATTTAGATGATAAACTGATTAAAAAATCTCTAAAACTGGAAATAACTTGTTCAGTGCAACCACTGAAGATCAGTGGAGTGTTGTATATGAATTTACATTTTGAGCTCTAAAGCTCTCCCAAACTACACATTCTTTGAAGTTTGCCCGTCGATAATCTAAAGGTCTGCCAGAACAGAAATATCATCAATTCCATTAATTTAACATAGAATGTGTGCGGCTAGAATCAATCCCTGCTGTCCCCGCAGCATAAAACTATCAATTTGTAATAAATCGTTCTCCATTAAAATGCATACTTGCAACTGGATATGAAACCTGCACAATGCAAAATATGCTTAAATGATAATTTTAATGTTCATAGGATTTGACTGCCCTTTTCAATAGCAAATGCTTCTCAGATGAATCATGGAGGGGGAAAAAATTTTTGTCTTAACACCCAAGATGTGACTTATTCACATTTGTGGACTAGCTAAATGAAATAAAAGGGAGAAAAGGCGGTAACTACTAATCCTGACCTCCCTGATTGAAACAAGGATGGCAGAACACTGAACTATTGGCAAGAAGAGGCAATCATTGCTCTGAAAATACTATGTCTTTTTAGAGATTTTCAATCATTGTCATCATCTAAATAGTGTTAAGGAAAGGAGGATTTTTACTACAGTCTGTACCCCTCAATATATAGTATTTTGCCATCTGCAAAGGTGGCTAGTCTAGTTTTATTTCTTACCTTCTTCATACGAGTATTGGAAGCAAACACTGAGCAGTTCAGGGCTTTGGGGGAAGATAAACCCCTAAATTACCCTGCTAATTGGGTAAGAGGCACTTTTTCAAGTGGGTGCTCCTTTTTTTAGCAGGGGGAGAGTAACTGGCCCACCTCACCCCAGCACTGTCTGTTCTAGTGGCTGTCTGCTGGTATTCATTTGCATCTTTTGAGATTGTGAGCCCTTTTGGGACAGGGAGCCATTTAGTTATTTGATTTTTCTCTGTAAACCGCTTTGTGAACTTTTAGTTGAAAAGCAGTATATAAATACTGTTAATAATAAATACTGTTAATAATACTGTTAATAAGAACGAAAGGTTAGAGTCCCCCTAGAGGCGACAGGCAGGTGATAGCATTCGCTTGACCAAGAGGGCTGCATAAAGGAGACATACATTCCAGACTGTTTATCCACAGATTTGGGACCTGAGGATTGGCCAGACCTGTGCCCTCCAAAAATTGTCACTTCAGCTGAAAAATAGAAGTGATGTTTTATGACCCTCAGAAAGCATTCTAAGGCCATGCACAGCCTCTCCAGCCCACAGAAGGTCGTCCAGATGTGACTAGTGCAACAGCATGCCTGACCTTCAGATTTGATTATCTGAGGGTTTTGGCAACCATGGGGGTTCTGGGAACTGTACTTCTTGCTCATTAGGGATATTTCCTGGACATAAAAATGCCTACAAAATTTATTATTCTTAATCACAGGATTGTAGTGAAGGTGGTGCATTCATAAAAAGACTTCATGATCCAGATGCATTTTAAAAGTTTGATTTCAGATTTTTTTCTTATTTTTATGCTGACATTGTATAATCTGGTTAAATTTTGTAACCTGTTCATTTCTTTTAAGAGTATTTACATCCCTTTTTTTTATTCCCCAAGACTACACTGAAATACTGAACTAAATAAGGGGCTAAAGTACCTCCCCTTCCCTTCTCATATTAAACAGCTATAATATGGAAACAACAACAAAACCCCAATTTAAAAACCAGGACTAGTGGTCAAAACTGCAATCCAATAGAACAGGCTAAAACTACTGCGCAAAGAAGTACCTTTAAAAGTCATGTTCTTTTATACTTAGCAGGAAGTCCCTCTTTATGCCTGCATAACCTTTTCCAGTAGCTGTTGCTGTTGTCTTTTCTGCATCTCTTTTTAGACTGTAAGCCCTTTGGGAAAAGGGAACCACTTGTTGATTTATTTTCCTATGTAAACTACTTTGTGCAGTACTTTTTGTTGAAAAACAATATATAAATATTCTTCATAATCATCTTCAAAGTCCAGCCTTTTAATACACAGATCCAAGACCAACAGATTCAACTCACCATGGGTTCCAAACTCACAGTGGAGGGTGGGTTTGAGCTCCCAGACGTGACCAGAGGTGTTCTCCAATCACAACCAGAAGGTTTCTGAGGCCCACAGAGGCCTCAGGAAGCCCTTTGGATGTGCCAGTAAGGAACTTATGGTTTTCATAAAAACAGGAAGTGCCTTTCTAGCACCTCTGGAGGACTTTGTGAGGCTTGTTGAAGCTGTGTGCAGGCTCTTCAGGCCTCATAGTACTTCTGGACCCAACTGGAGAATATCTTCAGTTGCATCCAGAGGTCATCTTGGACCAGACCCGCAGATTTGCTTATCCATGGGTTTTGGTATCCGTGGGGGTGGGGGGAACGGATCCCCCATGGATACTGAGGTCCAACTGTAATAATAGGGAAGGCTTGAAGCTCAGTGATAGACTTTCAATCCCTGGCATCTCCAGGGAGGGTAGAGAAAAGTTCTTATTTCAAACCTTGGATTGGTGCTGCCTGTCAGGGTTGATGATAATGATTAGGGACCTGTAGTCTGATTCAGAATAAAGCAGCTTCCTACGTTCCTAAGGCAGCTTCCTAGGTTCCTATGGCTACCCTTCTGGAAGTTATTTACAAGGCAACAAGTCTCATTGGGCTATGTGGGATATCTGAGTAAACGTGGCTAGTCTTGGGCAGTGATTCAGGCACCTTTGTGGGAGTAAGCTTCATTGATTTCTGTCAGACTTATTTCCGAGTAAACACAGAAACTGCCTTATATTGCTACATCTAGCTCCTCATCAACCATGCTGATCAGCAGCAGTTCTCCAGGCTTTGAGCCTGGAGCCCTAATTGTAGTAGATACCAGAAACTGAACCTGGAATGCAAAGTTTGGGTACTGCCACTGATCTATGTCACACCCCCACCCCCCACCCCCCAAAAAAACAACCCATACATAGGACTGCTCTTCAAATCTGAGTGCCCCTAACAATACAAATCAAATGAAAACCATCTTGATCATCATAAAAGAAGCATTATAAATTCCAATTTGCAGTGGAACAGGTAAACATGTGCTTAATTCCTCCTATTGACATCAGTGCAACTTTAAAGATGGCTCAGCTTTGATGTAATAATTCCCTACCACTGACAAATGGAAGCAGCGCAATCCTCAAACACCCCATGCTGCTGTGTTTCTGAATCGGATCATTTAATAAGCCCTAGTCATATTATCAGCGCTAAAGCAGAGGTTCAGATTCAGGAGAATTCCAGCACTCATTAAAATGAGACTATTTGGTCTCCAGGCACAAAGACCAAACAAAGCAGTGCTATTTTATGGCCCATGTTTCAAAGACTCACATTCTGCACAAACATGCCACGCGACT
This sequence comes from Tiliqua scincoides, assembly GCF_035046505.1. NCBI lineage: Eukaryota > Metazoa > Chordata > Lepidosauria > Squamata > Scincidae > Tiliqua > Tiliqua scincoides. The sequence goes on from NC_089822.1 coordinate 36,418,753, forward strand.
GTGATATGAAGGAAAAGATTAATAGAAAATCACTTTTATTTCTCCTCTGCATTCATTTGCATATAGGTCAACTTATTGAATAATGCATGTTTTCTTGTTCTTATTAACATAAGGTACTTGGAATCTGGCTTTTGATCAATTAAACACATCTTGAGAGTCCAGAGAAAGAAAAAGATTAAGTACTTGCTATACAAGATCCCCCCCCCCCCAACAAACCTTTTGGAGAAAAATAAAAATGAATAAATTAGATGCTTAAAGATTACTTTGCAGCAGGACAAAATTATTTCCTATTCAAATAAAGACTGATCTTAGGGATGCTTCTGAAATTCTCCCTATGCACATTTCTCCTGGGATTTGGGGGTCCTGAAGTATTTGAACTTGGCACTGATGCATAAGCAATCTTCCATAGCAGATCACATGAACTCAACTCTACTAGGTCCTTCTTTAGAAGCAGTCCTTCTAGCTGCTTTAAATTTTTTCAGTGTATTTTTGTGCCGCTTTTTAATGAGGGTTCTGCTAGTTTTCTTTTTTTTATTGTAGCAGTAAGAACAAAAGACGTGAACGGAAAACTGTGACAAATGATGCGTGTGTCTATTCTAAAATCGGTTTTAGAAATTCTCCAAGTTAAGCGGAAGGCAAGCAAAGTAGAATGTAGGGCAGAAGCAATCCGCAGAATAAAGGCAAAATGGAATGGGGGCACTGCTCATCGCTGTGGTGAGGGTGTGGCAGAACCACCCCATCATAGTCCATGGAAAACTGGAAGTGCCTTTCAGAGGCTTCTAAGACACCACCTCAAGGAATGGTACCCAGGGCCTCAAAAGGTACACAGTGCCCTTTGGACTTCAGAAGGAAGTGCCTTTCAGAGGTCTTTAAGAAGATGCATGAGGTGTGTTAAAAGTTGGGGGGGGGGGTGTCATGGAGGGTATAAGATTTGTTTTAAAAAAAAGTGTGCCCCCTGCTGCCAAATGCCTTGGTTACATTATTGTTTCCCTCTTTGGCCGTTGTTAAAGATGAGAGGCATTTAAGTAGCTCCAGCTAATGCCATCACTTTCTTCAGTGATTGTGAAGCAAGTAATTTCAGCAGCTGGACTCTGGTCCTGGGTGTCTGTGACTTGGCAAAGTGCCTTCCAAAACAATTGGTTTTGATTAAGTTTTTCTTGTCTAACTTTTCTGTGCTTGCTTTCCTGCAGTTAAAAAGTGGCATGCCTAAGAAAAAGGCCAGCACTTATTTATTTAACTTCTATTCCAGTTTTCCATTAGGAAGTCAGAGCAGCTGCCGTAAATCACTCACTGGTCATTAGTGCCATATAGGCACTAATGAATTCCACATCTGCTTAGCACTTCTGTACCATCCAATCTCACTGACAGTGTATCACTAATCATCTAAGATGGCTTGCACTAAATTCTGATATTACAGGGACATGTGGTATCACCTTTCATTGATAAAAAAGAAACCTTTTTTTTTTTGCATCTTTCATTGCTCTTAAAATAAATCTCTTCCTTTTAAGTCTTAATTACATCTTAAATTAACAAACCCCTTAAATAACCTCCTAAATACCATCTCCCTTATTGTTGTTTCAGCGTTTGAGCTTTAATTTTTATGTGCTTCTTGGGGCATCTTGGCAAAGGAGCAGTGTATAAATTATGGAAATAAATACACTTAAAACCTGTGGACTGATTGTCTTTCAGACACGGTTTCATGTTGTTCTCTTTCTTGCACTGGACTTAAAGCTCTCAAAATGAAGAAGTCAATTAAAACCTTTTTTTTTTAAAAAAAAATCAACCTTTATTTCAATCATGTACAACTCAGTGTACAGTCTGAGGCTAAGAGGCAAAGAAGGAAGGCCCATAGCCAGGGAGACAGGCCAGGGACAGACTGCACTTGCTCCCAGTGTGGAAGGGATTGTCACTCCCGAATCGGCCTTTTCAGCCACACTAGACGCTGTTCCAGAACCACCTTTCAGAGCGCGATACCATAGTCTTTCGAGACTGAAGGTTGCCAACTACAACTCAGTGTATTCCTTAGCCTTAATGAGGTCAGTTATTTATTGCTGCTGTTTTATTTCTGTATTTTCAAAGGGAAATATTTACTAAAGGGTGGATTATTTTTTGGTGTATCATGCTCATGGCAAACTCCCATGGCTCTTGTTTCAATGTAACTTATGGCTAGAGATGTTTGTTTCTGGCAAGTAAGATAGGATTACAGCCTTATGGAACACAGTGGGTTTACTTTTGAGTAAGGTAAATAACATTTTCAAACGCCTCTACTTATAGCACAGTCCTATGGTGCCTCTGCTGTCACACGTTGTTACAAATGTGCAACAGCATGCCAGTTAGTAGCACTGGCAGGAAGGCCTGCACTGTCCCACTGGGACCAGCCAGCACATGGTAAGATCTGCACTGGGCAGTGCAGGGGTGGGAATGGGCGAGGGAATTGCCTTTTCCCAATTCATTCCCAGTTGGTACCTGACATTAACAACAAGGTGCTGTGTTTGTCTTGCCCTCCATCTACTTTCACACACTTACAAACATTTTTTCCTATACCAGCATAACATTATACTTATATCGTGACTTACAGTCCACTCCTATCCAGCCTTGGGCTGGCATGTGCAGCCACTTATGAGAGCTCAACAGGATTCTGCTGTCGTAATATGGCTGCCGAAGGAGTGCACAGTGGTCCATCATTGGCCATTTTGGGAGCACTGCAGCAGGGGGGCCTCCCTGGACCTGCCAGAGCAGGTAAGGTAGCAGTGGGGGCAGGGAGAAGAGAGGAACAGGGGTGGGGAGGCTGTGGGAAGGATGAATCTGGATGTGATGATGCACACTGGATTCTATCCCCAGAGTGGGTAACCTCCCTACCCCTTTCTTTCTTCAGACTTGTGCCAGCTGAAGATCTGGCACAGCTCTGAGGCCAGGGAGGAGTGGGAAGCTTAAGTAGGAGTATGGGGATTTAAATCCTCTTTCCGATCTGAAGCCTCTCAGTCTCCTTCCCCATTGCATACAGCATGCTCGTTTCCAGTGTGGCTACACTAGCCGTGGGGGGGGGATTAGAATGGGCTATATAATGCATTTGTACCTTGTTCATGCCAACAAGGTTTCTGAAGCAGTTTAAATAAAAACAAACAGTGGACAACCATTACAACCGAAAAAAGGCTAGAGAACTGGGATATACCTTGCTTGCTTCTTTTCTCCTTTTCCTTCCCCTTCATAGGGTAGGTGGTGTTTCTATGGTCACTCTGATGTGGGAGGGGTACAGCTCAGGCTTAATGAATTGTACAAAGTTGCTTAGTTCCTTTTCATCACTTATGTGGCAAAAATTTGTTTCTCCTCTCAGCAATCTGCTTGTGAGATATGTCCAAGGTCATGCTGAACATCTTATAGTTCACATTTATTCAGAAATATGGAGTACATCCAGTGGTGGGATTCAAATAAATTAACAACAGGTTCTATGTCCTAATGACCATTTTATGTATACCAAAAGATATACTGAAAGGTAGTATAATAATTCATGCATTAAATACTCAAATAAGAACAATAAAAGAGGTACACAAAACTAGATGATGATGATGATGATGATGATGATGATGATGATTAATAATAATAATAATAATAATAATAATAATAATAATAATAATAATAATAATAATAATAATAATAATAATAAACAGTATTTATATACCGCTTTTCAAGAAAGAGTTTTAAAATATAAATGAAAATTTTTTCCCCCAAAGTGCTGTATAGATACAACAACATTTGTAAACTGAATAACAATCAATCAGTCATGGATCATAGTTGAACAGGAATGAAAAGCTCTGTACACTTGATGATGCTACTCTGAGTAATAAGTCTGTTTCTGAAATTCAACCTGTCTCATTTTGGTTGATTTACTTAGGACAAACACCAACACTTTTTGGTACAGAGAAATAAAAAAAAACCTGCACCTTTCTCTGTTCACCTGGATTTCAGTGTACACAAGGGTAGCCTGCTGCAGTAATGTAAATTCATTACCAGAACTACCAATACCAGGGACTGATCACTTATAATTGAATTGGACTCACACAGATGGATGACACCAAATGAAACTGATAAGCGACAAACAATTAAGAGATGGGAAATAATTCTCCATTGAGGTGCTGAGATAAGACCATCTCTCTGTGGCAGAGAGACCCTGTGGAATGTTTCTTACCTATTATTGTAAGTGTTTCTGCTTGATGCATGAAGATTGGAACCATAAAAGTGAAATGTTTTTGTAGCAAAGTACTTCTTTAATTAATATATTTAAGTAGAATCAGCAGTTTTTTTAAAATGTAGAATTTGACCCTCTGCATATGAGTGTTATTTTCCCCAATTTGTACCAAAAATGACTCTTTTCACAGTTTTAGCAAAATAGGAAATCTGACATCTGTTGGAACAATGGGGAACTAAAACTAATTCTCATGTGTTATTTTATGGTGACGTCGCTGAGGGACTTCTGCCCTTCTGCATGGCCTCACTGCTGCCCGCCCGCCTGTGCCATCCCTCTGCACGCGCTGGGGAGGCTGCGAGCCTGGCGTGCGCCCTATAGCTGGCAGGAGGTGCACGCATGCCCGGGGGCAGGGAGGCGGGGAGGGAAGTGGGGGGAGGCTGGAGCGGGCAGAAGAACCAGCGCTGAGGCTGTGGCACCTGGGATGCTCCCCTGCTCGGAGCTGGGCATGCTCGCCACGTGACGCACCCAGGCTCGGCTCTCCTCCTCCCCCCCTGCAGGCACCGCTGTGCTCCTCCAGGTTGTGGGGCTGTGCAAGCATGTGGTGGCGGCGGGGGGGCTAACGAGCCTGGGGCGTGGGGCTGGGCGTGAGAGGTGCTCTGGAGCCTGCACCGCAGGCAGGTGCAGCGAGGCTCTCACAGGGACCTTTCAAGGTGCCAGGTGCTCAGCTGTGGGCAATTGGGCGCCGGCACAAGGCCACCTGGTGCACAGCCGCAGCTGCGCTCTCCGCTCCAGCCCCGGGTGCTCATTAGCAAACGGTTTGCAGAACCGATACCTACATTAGGTATCAGTTCTGCAGAACCGGTGCGAACCGGCTGAATCCCACCACTGAGTACATCACTAGATATGCAGAGTTTATTTTATGGCTCAGCAAGAATTTGCATGTGGGCCACCCATACCAGAAATCAGCTGTGTTGCTATTGGTCTCTTTAAACATATATTTACACAGATGCACTAATTCTGTACAGCCTTAACTCCTTAATTAACTGTGCAAGTAAATAACTTTCACCTGTAGACAAGTCTAAAATTCCAATGAAAGCTGGATGCTTTCATTGTATCATCAGTACTTGCACAGTGCTCACTTTAAGGCCTTGGGCTGCAAGCCTGAAGACAGCTAAGCAAAGGCTGTGATGCACATTTTCCTGAGAATAAGCCCCATTGACTATAATAAGATTTTCTTCTGAGTAGACTTGTATAGGATTGGGCTCTGACTCCCAGTGACTTCAGTGGGATTTAACCCATTTTTGCCCAGTGTACACATTTGGTCCCTGTTGTGTATTTGCAACATTGGGCAGAAATGACTTCAGCAACCAAACTCTGCACAGGATCGCTTCTATCATCAACCCTGGAATAATGGTCATAATTGCCATGCTTGTAAACTCTTATTGTTTGCAGTTTCACAACTTGCTTTTGGTTTCTGCACATCAGTGTGAAGATGACTAAGGTGACCAGGTGCAAAGAGAGACAGAGTGCCAATACCTTTAACCATTATAGAAGAGGAAATTTGACAGGTGCAGCTTTTAAAACCCTTCCATGTTGAGCTGCACCTGCCACAATTCCTTTTTCTATACAGTGGTTAAAGGTATAGGCACTCTGTCTCCCTTTGTATCTGGTAACCCTAAAGGTGACTCCTCTTCTAAAATGACTGTACTTTGCATCCTGTTCTCTGGGCTACAGAGATTTTAAAAAGTGTTGTTGTTGTTTTTTTTTGTTTTTTTAAAGAGACATTAAAATGACATGTCATCCTTCCACTATAATCTGTATCAATATGGCCTCCCCTCCTCTCAGGAGCCTGGCTGCCAGACATGTGCTGACTTAAGAGGCCTGTCATGGAAGAACTCCTCCGTGGCTGTCAGAACCAGTACAAAGATTAAGGACAAAGAACCCAGCTGCTTGTTTCCCTCTTCCCTTGCTAAACAGGGATGTGCACTGTGGGGGTGGCACACCCCACTGGTGTCCCCCAAAAAGTGTTGCCACCAAAGCTGTGAGTACACAAACACAACACAAGTGTTCCAGCCGCTGTCCAGAGAACGTGGGCTGTGAGTGTTTGCACACTCACAGCTTTGCTGGCAGCGCTTTTCAGAGGACTGCAGTGGGGCAGTTCTGCCTCACCTGCCACTCCCAGATTGCAGTTCCTGTTGTGAAATCCATTTCCATGGCTTTAAAAAACTTTTAACTTCGGGCTATAAGTCGACCCCACAGATAAACCGAGGGCAGATTTTGAACCAACAATCATGGAATTTTCTATGACCCCTGGTTAAGTAGGGGGTTAAACTTAGGGAGGTGTCTGACTATAGTTTTGTCTGATTTTACCCGAGGCCATATCCTGAAAAATAATCTACCACTAATTGTTACCTAAGAACTGTACAGTCTCTAATTTATTAAAAACATAGTAAAAGATCATAAGATACATTTTTATTATTTTTTAAAATTCTGGTCTTCACCACCTTTTTGTAAACACTATCAGAGCAAGTGCACTGTAAACTACACCAGTAAAACAGTGGTTCCCAACCTGGTATTCACGTACCAGGTCCCTTTAGGGAGAAGAGCGGGATATAAATAAAGTTTTATTATTTTATTATTATTACTCCCAGGGACACTCAACGGGACCTTTAGGGGTACTTGAAAAAGAATGAAATAATGGCAGAAAAAGGCAGGTCATGCTCCAGAATGCCTTGCAAGGACCAGCAAGGCAGGAAGGGAGGTAGCTAGTTGGCTGTGAAAGCCCCACCAAAAGCTAGTTTTTGGTCATCAATTCATGTATGCACCAGTGATTGAAAACCAGCACAGTAAAAAGGCTGAAACAATATGGATAGTGATCCATCACCCAGAATTTCTCAGCACACTTCTGATGCAAAACAGTGCAAAGGCAGTCTTCTGTTCCTCAAACAGATAAAAAGAGAAAACACTGTGATAAATACATGAAGTCTGGGCTTTCATATGGAGGAGATGAGGGGTTGTCTTACTAATTACAAACATTTTGCTAATATGAAGGGTACAATTTATGGAAACGGGCTGCCAAGGGATATGCAAGTGAAAAAGGTTGACAACCACTGCAGGAGAACAATGAATCAAATCCACCTTTAAGGTGTCTGGCGTGTTAAGCCAGAAGCTCTACATACAACATACAACCCATAACACATAACTGAGAGTGTGCAATTCAATTCACAGCAGAGAGAGGCAGCTGCATATATTTGCAGCCCTTTTTACTCAGAAGTAGACCCACTGCTTTCCATGGGACTTATTCTTAAGTAAGGGTGCACTGAATTGTAGCCTGGGACATTGCTTCAAATGGAAAGGGCAGGGCTTTTCAAACTGGGGTGTCGTGACGCCCCAGCCTGTGAGCCCTGGCCTCTGCCCCCTTAAGGGGCAGGGGCAGCCTGGAGGCAGGGAGGAGGCAGCAGCGCAATCCCCAGGATCACGCCGCTTGAGGTGGGGTGCCACATTTACTTTCACTGCAGCGGGGAGCCCTGCTGCAGGTCACGCCAGGCTCCCCGCAGCCTGGGGAGGCTGCAGGAGGCTTGGGTAAGTGCACCCAAGCCCCTGCAGCCCTCCTGGGAGGCACAACCCTGGAGATCGCACCGCTGCCTTTCCCCCGCCCCTGCTGCCTCTTCTCCTGCCCACGCAAGTATTAGTGGCTCTCAAACTGTCCCAGAGAGTTTGAGACCCACTGGGAAAGAGGATCCCATCCTGGGGTTGAAAAAAAAGACCTCTGCCAAATGCAAAGCCTTTGCAAAAGGGAACCAGGTTGCAGCAGCAAAAGGGAAGGGAGGAGAACAAAAGGTTAAGGTTGGCTGGAATTTCTCAGGAAAGTTACTGTAGAAACAAATTAGCCGGTTTGAGCAAGAACAGAAACTTTTCAGAGTCCTTCTGACACTCTGGTGCCTGCCTGAGCTTAGCGGAGAAACTGTTCAGAGTTGAAAGGCTCTGCCCTCTGATTTACCCGGAGATAAGGCAAAGTGATAATTGGAGCTTGATTACTTGGCAAAAATTTCACTACTATACGCGAGTATCTGCGGAATTTTTCATTAATAAATGACTGCAACATGTCTCCTCAGCAAGACTTTGGTATATCTGATGTGAAAAGTGTGGATCTGATCACTTATTTCCTATAATTTGCTGGGTTGCTGTTCATAGTTCAAGGTTCATAATACAAATTTGACCAGCTCATCACACTCAGCTTGTGTTGAATCTAGTGTCATCTGCCCCTTCCAAGGTCTTCCTCAGCTTGCAGTAAGATTCAGTTCCTGTGCAGTCTGCATTCAGCAAAGCTAGTTACTTTTTAGGATGCTTATGAGGGAGTTGTTTGCTTTAAGCGTTTAAGCTTGATGATACTCTTGATGATTGCCGTAAAACTCACAAGAACTACTTGAAATGGACATGTAGTGTACAAAACAATGCCCAGAGCAAATAGACTGATCATGTTTGTGCGCTATTCCCTGGCCAAAAATTACATATAGCAAGTGACAATTGGCATGGGACTGACTTTCTGCAATCACTCTAGATTGAATTCTCCTTCATGAGCAGGCAAGTGTAAAGAACATCACTTTGAAATTCAGTTTCATGTGCACTACACTTTTCTGTAATTAGACTGATTTGGGTCAGAAGAAGTGTGCATGTGACCAAGAATCCAACTGTATCAATCAGCAGTAGGCAATCAACCTTTCTGGCTTATCACTTATTTTTGATTAATATCTTTTGCAGGCATTTTACAGGGTTGCTCCTGATTCTGCTCCAAGTGTATGGCTTTCCTAAGGGATTTCCACCATGATGTTGTGACAGGGGTGGTCTGTTTAATATTTAATTTGCTACTCCTGACCCTAGCTGGGTGGTAGGATTTTTCCATCTAGCAACTGGCTGCTTTGGCAGCCCTGCTAGGAGGAATTCTCTATTTTTTCCTCACCTGTGTGTGTTGTGGACCCTATTAATTCCCATTGCCCAATGCAAGTATCACTTTCTGTTTGGTGTGGGGATGCGGCCATGGGGATGTGGTTAACTCTGCTAAGATCTGGGTAAAATCAGGGTAATACTTACTAGATGAATACTCACCTGCCTATCTTAAGGGGGACTGGGAATACCTGGCTGTTTCAATGAATTACATGGCAAGAGGTAAAAAAAGGGTCCTTGTCACTAGAAAAAAAATATTCCAATCTGCTAATTTTAAAAAAGGCATGATAAAGAGTAATTTACTATGGGGAAAAGTAGGAACACATAACTAGCAAAATTTATCTGACTTGGGGCACAATCCTAACCAGGTCTATTCAGAAGTAAGTCCTATTTTGTTCAATGGGGCCTACTCTCAGGAAAGTGTGGTTAGAATTGCAGCCTTGGTCTCAAACCATGGAAAAAAAATACAGGGAGGAGTGGGGTAGGGGTAGGGAACCTAATAAGGAGTTGTATCCAAGAAAGTTATGTAGTTATGCTGCAATCTTATGCACACTTGCTGGGAGTCCAATTTAACTCAATGGAGTTTACATGTGAGTAGAAATGCCTAGGATTGTGTTGTCTTGCAATTTATGGGAACAACTCAATCCTATGCTTTTCCCTGCCATAGTATTCACCCATGCCAAAGTCTGTGTTGCATGCTATGGGTTGGGGGGGGTGTGCAAATGGGAGTCTGGGGACAGGAAAAGGAAAATATTTTCCCTTACCTCTTCCTAAGCCCCTAGACCTCCAATGGGTCTCTTGGACCTGTGCCTGCCCTTTAGCTGGCACAAGTCCAAGGAGACAAAGGGGATATGTAGTCTGGCTCCAGAGGGGATAGCATTCAGCACAAATCACCTGCTCCAAGTGCCACCCCCTCCTACCTCTAACATGCCCTTGGTCCTCCTCTGTTGCGCCCACCCCACCAACAAGCTTCTGTTGGTAGGCCTCCATATTCTCACTACTGCATTCAGGATCCCTGCTGTGGTAGCCTGGAGGTGCACAGCTATGCATGCATGCTATGTAAATTCCATTGTGTTCAATGGGGCTTACTCCCTGGAGAAAGTGTGTATAGGATTGCAGCCTAAGTAACTCATCTCATTGATTTCAATGATGCTTAATCACGATGAACTTTTGTTACAAGTGAAAGTTTTTAGGTGAAGAAAGAATTCAAGGACGAAATCATCCATCATGAACTTTTAAATTTCTCTCTTTCTGTGTCTTTTCTCCATCCCTCTTTTGTCTCACCATATGCATAGAATACTCCATGCGCAATAAACAAAGGGAAAAACTGCATGTTTTTGCCACATTATTGACACACAAAAAGAGATGCTTCAATAATGCTCATGTGTAAGGCACAGTCAATGCACATTCACTATAACCAGAAGAGATAACCTTCCAAAATGCCTGAAGAGTTCTTGAGAACAGTGGCATAGCTAGATGGGGTGCCAAGCATTACGTTTTGTAGGAAGCCTTGCTGCAGCATGTAAGCTGTCCCTCCCCCTTCCCTCCAGAGCCATTCTGGGCAGGGGGAGCAAAATGGCATGCCTTTGTTTTGTTCCCCCCACCCAGAATGGCTCCAAAGACGAGGGGGCCACTCGCATGCTGCAGTGAGGCTCCCTGCAAAACTTAGTGCTTTGCACCCCCTCTAACTATGCCACCACTTGAGAGTTTCTCAGAAAAAGCTTGGAAAGAATGATCCAATTATGAATTGTGTTGAGGCAAGTTTTCCCATCACTGTTTAACTTCACACATCAGTAGAACCCTTAAAGAAGAACTTTAGTCAGAGATGGGCAATTTACAGGCTGTGCACACATATGAAGAAGCTACAGCTTACTATGAATACTCAACAGGAATATTTATCAACTGGTAAACCCTTTTGCAATGCTCAAGTAGATTTCCCTTTAATGCTCAATAAGCCCTGCTTTATACCTCAGCTGATATTCAGCTGCCTCAAATCCAAAAAGTTTAAAAGTGCCTGAAGGCTTCCAAGAGCTGCAAATGTTCAGTCAACCAATCTATGTGTTTCCTACTTTTCAGTCCCCTCAATTATTTGTTTGTGATGAAATCCTGATGCTGAGAGGGGCTGGAAATCAAAACTTCACAATGGGGAGGGGGTGTTTGTCCCATTGCCTGCACAGGCTGATGACTCCAGCCAGATCTGGAGGCAGGAGGCAGGAGGTCTGGTCTATAGGGTAGAGCCTCCATTTGCCTGAAGATAACATCCACAAGGTCGCCAGTTTGAGGCCACCGGCACCATGCGACCTTGAAGCTGACAAGCTGAAGCCGAGCTATTCCATCTGCTCTGAGCGTGGGAGGATGGAGGCCAGGATGGAGGCCAGATCAGAACAAAACATCTGAATTGTTGTGGCTCTTGAAAGATAGAGCCTTCTTTCAATTGTAAAAATCCCTATGGGGATTTAAATAAGCCTGCCTATGTAAACCGTGTTGAATAAAGTCTTGAATAAAGACCAAGAAAGGCGGTATATAAATACCTATATTATGATAATGATGATGATGATGATGTATGCGTTTGGATAGGAGACTTCAGCTCCACTCAGAAACGGTTGAACACTCACCTTTGAATTGAATAGTAGCAGGAGACCACCTTTTCTTTTGTTCATCTAGTAGCAATAAATTACCTTCAAGTTGAAATACATGATTTCTAGGAAATAGCCTAGAAATCATAGTGGTTATGAAAACATTACTCTGAATGAAAATATGGTTCACATACAAACATGCATATCACCAGATGAACCAATAGACAGCGTGTAGAATATTCTGGAGGGTGGATAATATGCATACAGCAATTACCTTGAATTCCATCCACTTGACTCTCTGCGCTTTGCTCTTTCAGCCATTTTAATTATAGCCACATTTCAAATTTTTCAACCACGTGCTCTCCTCTTTCATCCAATTTCATGTCGCCTTCCACATTAATCAACATTCTTACAATGATGCTTTGCTTCTGTTTATTTGCATGTGTTACATCAGTGGTTCTCACACATTTACCACCGGGACCCACTTTTCAGAATGAGAATCTGTCAGGACCCATCGGAAGTGACGTCATGACTGCAAGTGACATCATCAAGAAGGAAAATTTTTTACAATCCTAGGCTGCAATCCTACCCACACTTAGCCAGGAGTAAATCCCATTTACTATCAAATGTTAAAATTATATACATAGTAGCTTGTTAAAAGTACAGGTCTGTAACATTTCCCCAAATACAGTCACATACCATGGTAGCATCAAGTCTAATAAATAAAATATTGAAATAAATGGGGACTCACCTGAAATTGGGTCATTACCCACCTAGTGGGTCCCAACCCACAGTTTGAGAAACACTGTGTTATATAGTTATTTATGTTTTTTGCCTGCCAAAATAAATCTGCAAGCTAAATAAGGCTATGCTTTGACATAACATCCATTTTTGACTTTCATCCATGTTCTGGTCTCTAATCAGACAAAAGTGCAAGATATTGCTGTATCAAAGCACCTGCTGCCTGTTTAGTGCAAGGTGCTTAGATTTCATCTGGCTTTGGGACCCTTCTGAGAGATTGTTGCAAGGTCCATTTGATCTGAGGAGTTGGATCCTATTTGACTCCTGCTTTAAGGACTGTTGGTGCTCAAGGTGGCCTTGGGGAACTGCCAAAGTCTGGCACCAAAAGTGTGCAACCCCCGCTTTGGGAGGCCCCTTCAATGATGTCTAGTGGCAGCCAGCAAGGAAGGATTCCTTGTCGTAGTGGTGACGAAACATGAGAATGTATTTTCATTTGCACTGCCACAAGGTCTCATAGCGAGCATGGTTTTAAACAATTTTTATCTAAAGATCTAACAACATTTGTGAAGGAGAAGGGCTGTGCTTTGAGACTGAAAGAGACTGGAGGCACTTAGTTTTCTACTGTCACCCCCCTTTGCTGCTTTTGTCATCTTGCCAGGCCTGTTGCCATTGCAGGGCAGTGCATGCTATTTTCACAGTTGGAGGTGTGAAGAGGGCTAGGCAGTGTGTTTTCCTTTGACCTGCTATACAGCTAGCTGATGGGCTGGTTGTATTTTCTGGATTCTTGGAATGTCATTTATTCCGGGTATCTGTTTGTTATGTTTTGAGTGTTGTACATTTGTTACTAGCTGGAAACTTTCCTCCAAATCTGGGTCCTTTCCATGCCATTCCTTCTCACCATAGTCTTATTTCTGTGTCATGCCCTGCTTCCTTCTTTTGCTGTGCTCTCTTACATTGTCATCCCTTTGTCAACAAAGCCTTTGTGCGATTGTGCTGTTTTTCACGAATTCTCTTGGTTTCTCCCTACCAAGCTTGCATTATGCCTTCTCATTTTGTAACCTCTGCCATTTTGTCTTATGGTGCTTTTACTATTACCACTTGGCATGAAAGGGTGCATGGGATGCCTTTCCTTCTTCTTCTGCATGCTACTATCAACTGTTCTCCTTGTTCTTTGATCATGTCACTTGTGTTCCATTCAGTTCCTCTTCAGCTGGCTGTTGTTTACTAACCCCCTGACATTCCCTCTGTTTTCTTTTCTTTTCTGAGTTTTGGAGACCTGGATCTCTTTTTTGTCTTTCACCTTCTCTTCTGTTATCATTTTGGATATATTATTTTAGCATTCCTGGAGATGGAACTACTGATCCAAGTTTTCACTGTATGTATTCTCTTAGTTGTTCCAGCCTTACTGTTTCTATGACTCTCCCAAATGGCCTCATCTTGGAGGGTGATGGTTTTGCCTTCGTTTCTTCAAGACAGATGGAAAATGAGAGGTTGGGCTGGCCACGCTGTCCCATGCAGTCTAGCCAAACCTCTAAAATAGCTATGCCTTTGCCCTCACTCTTCCCAATAAATACACAAAGCAAAGTTTGGGGTTAAAACTGGGCCACGCTTATTGAAATTAATGCCACTCAACAAACGATGCAAACTCTACAGCAGGTCCTAGCTCCAAGCACTTTTCCCATTTTGGTGCAGGTACCTACTTCCAAGGAGACCACACGGTACTGTGCTATCCCCCTCCTTGGGCATTTCCATTGCTATGTGAACCCCCATCATGTACAGTCTTCAAGGAATTGCCTCGAGTTTGTTGTCCGACTGCTAGGTCAACCAGATCAATGCCAGCAAGTTCTGAAATAACTTTAGTAGTTCAAGCAACATGTTATTGGTACAAAGATCAGCAGAGAAGCACACAATCAAATGCTTAGATGTCTCTTTCATAGCTTCAACTGCTCCACCTCCTCTCTCCTTATATGAGCATGTTTGCTACACTCCTTCCTTGAATCCAGGTATTACCTCAGGCCAGGTGTTATTCTCAGCCAGTTCTGGCCAGCTTAGTTATGCATCCAGTAAGACGACCTTACATAACCCTCTTACATAACCATACAGAACCCAAAATAATTCAACATGGCTGACAATTCAAAATGGAGTCACTTTTGCTCTAACAACAAGTAATTAATTTAATTAATTAATTTATCACATAACACGTAATGCCATCCTGACTCAAAGCTCCAGATCAGTTGGTAATGATTACAGCTATGCTACTCAAACCTCTGGAGGGGATTGAGGAAGCTGAACTTTTCTGCCTCCCCCAAGACAGAAAGCCTTTCAGGTTGACTTTGAAATCCAAGCCCAAGGTAGCATAGCTAGTAAGGGTGCAAAGCAGTAAGCTGTGCATGGCACATGACCGCAGCATGTAGGCAGCCCTCCCCTACGGAGCAATTCCGGGCTGCTGGAGTCAAACAGATTTTGCTCCAGTGGTCTGGAATGGCTCTGGAGAGAAGGGATAGCCTGCATGCCACAATGAGGGGCTGTGCAAAATTTAGTGCTTTGCATCTCCTCTAGCCACATTACTGGTTATCATTCCTCAGCCAGGCAGCCTGCCGAGATTGGGTCTGAATCCCGCTCTGACTCTTGCTTCTTTTAGGGTGCACAAAAAAACCCAACTCCTATTCCCTGCCCCGCATTATACCTAACCAGTTGTGACTGACCTGGCAAAATACTCTTAGAACAGTCTGAGGTATGTGAAGAAGCTCCTCATAAACATCTAATCAGATAAGGAGCAAAAAATTTCTACCCAGCTCCCAGAGACCGCCAGCCAGCCTCAGACTATCGTAAAGCTGAACTTTCTACAAGGCTGGAAATGTACTGAGTCAATGGAGGCAAGCTGGGCTGTCTGCTGACCAGAGCCTGCCTCCAAGCATAGTAACACCCAATCAAGTGCCACAGTTCGCCTACTCTGCCTCACATGAGATAGAAATGGGGCAAAGACACCTTGCCTATGCAATGGTACTGGAAGGGCTGTATCCTAAGAAGCAATTTCTGGTCACAGAGCCAACCATCAACCTGTCCAACTAAGAGCCTAAGCCTATCCTTGGCCAACCTGTGTAATGCAGGTTTGCTGAAGCCATCCTCCCTCTCTGTCATCACAGTGATCCCTGCCACAGCAGCCCGATAAGGGAGTTTTGGGCAGGAGTTCAGACTCTCAGGGCTCAGTTCTATCTATTCCCCCCTGATGATGCACCAACATCAAAATGACTACCACTACATCTCATGGGGAGGCAGTCACAAAGGTTCCCTCTGGGTAAAGGAACATTCATTCCCTTACTTGGGGGTATAAAGTAGACCAGTGGTTCTCAAACTTTGAGGGAGCTTTACTTTGTGGGAGAGGGGCTAGAGCAGAGATGTCACCCCCAGGATAGTGTCACTGGGGGGGTGGCTTTCCACTTACTTTTATGTAGGTAGGGCTGCTGGAGGTGCGGGGACCCCTTTGCAGCACTCCCTGAGGTTTGGAACATTCTGCAAAACGGAAGTGTTTTGTGCCCACTTTTACAGAAGATCCCAAGCTTTGGGGAGTGCTGCGGAGGGCTGCACAGGGCTCACTGCACCTCCTGCAGCCTCCAGCAGCCCTACCAACATAAAAGTAAGTGGAAGGCATTCCCCTCCCCCCCTTAGCGACATGATCCTGGGGATCTCCTCCCTGCCTCTCCTCTTCCCTGCCACTTAAAGGGACAGGGGAACCTTTACACAAACTGGTGGGTAGCGACCCACCAGTTTGAGAACCATTATAGTAGATATTTCCTCTACTAAAAGACTGTAAAGATGGTTTGACTGTACAGATTGTTTCACAGTTCTCCTATCTTCACCCTTAATTTCTGACCAAAAGTATATTTAGATAATGTTTTCCCTTTATCTTACCTGTTAGAGTCTGAGAAGTGACACCCAGACATAACACACAAGGCACTGGTTTGTTCTCACTAGAAGTTATGTAGTAGGCTTACTGTAGTTTTTTGAGGGGTGGGGAAAGCAGCATCCCCTTCTGTTGTTGTGGTGGTGGTTGTTATTAACATCAAAATGACAACACAGCTGATAATGATCATATACACACAAAAAACACATTTAGTATTAGTATTAGTATGTATATATTGCTTTTCAACAAAAGTTCACAAAGCAGTTTACGGAGAAAAATCAAATAACTAATAGCTCCCTGTCCCCAAAGGGCTCACAATCTAAAAAGATGCAAAACACCAGCAGACAGCCACTAAAATCCTGATCGCCCAATTAAAGAGGTGATCAGAGTTTGTTTGGCCTGGCCTGGACACGACAGTCCCTCCCCAAGGGGGAGGTGAAGGGGGCTGGGTCTGGCAGCTACGGCGGACCTTTTAAAAGGTGATGAGACCCAGCCCTCTTCCTCCTTGTGCACGTGGGCACCGTGAGAATACCTGCCCGCCCGCCCTAGAGGCAGTCTGAGTTTAACTGGTCGCCGTTTGGGGCCGGGTAGGAATTTTTTGCTGCCTGCCAAGATTGGCCGATGGGCAGGCAGTTTTTTCGCCTACCCCAGACTGTTATGGGCCAGGGGGTTACACCCCCCCCCGTTTGCAAGCTGCATTGGTCACTTTAAGAGGGCAGGTGGTGCGGGTTAGGAGGCGTGAAGGGGACTTTGGCATGCACCTTCAGGCGGCATAGGCAGGGCAGAACCCTATTTCAGTCCTCAGGGGCTTGGCGGCACGAGGACGTAGACGGGGCCCTGGCCGGGACCGCGGGGCACACCTCAGAGGCTCAGCGGCTCAAGGTGGCGCAGTCTGCGGTCTGGCTGCCTTCCCCTTAAGGGATAGACATGGATGAGACACGCTGTCCCAGCAGCGGGGCGTGACTCTGAGTCGGGTGCATGCCCGCCTGGGGGCAGAGGTTTCTGGTACCACCCAGAGGTCCCTCCCCGCACCACAGGGGCTTTCACTGCCTCGGATGCTGCAGGTCTCAGCCTCTGCTCCTCTTGCTAATGTACAATAAAGTGGCCCTTTCTTCCATATCTGTTGTCTCGAGAGTTCATTGGACAGTGCGGAAACAAAGACATTGCTGTGGTGAGGAGGACCAGTTACTCTCCCCCTGCTAAATAAAAGAGGAGCGCCCACTTGAAAAAGTGCCTCTTACTCAGTTAGCAAGGAGTTCTATCAGGGAAGTTGTTTGGATTCCTTACAACAGTTGAAAAATGGGCATTCATTTTTCATACAAAAGAGGCCCTCGCATGAAGAGAAATTAAGACCGAAACTCAAGCAATCTCTTCTTATAAATGGGAAAGAGAAGAAAAATAGCACAGTTAAGGGAGGCCTACTATTCCACATAAACTGCATGACGGTATTGCCTGTTCCAAGGGAAATTAGATATCCTTAGTCTTATCTTAGCTAGCTGAAATAGGAGCTGATGCCCAATAAGAACTACTGTATTTTTCGCTCCATAAGACGTACTTTTTCCCCCCAAAAAAGTGGGGGGGGGGAGAGTGTGTGTGTCTTATGGAGCGAATACTGCAAAAAAGAGTGCATGTTGGGGACCTTAATGAAGGGGGGATCTTCATCCCAGTTTATGATCCCATTCACCCTAATAAAGGGAGGGATCTTCATGCCAGTTTATGATTCCATTCACCCTAATAAAGGGAGGGATCTTCATGCCAGTTTATGATCCCATTCACCCTAAGAAGGGGGGGGGGATCTTCATGCCAGTTTATGCTCACATTCAAAAAATGTCATTCAAAAAATGTGGCATTAGCAATGCCTTAGATGGAAGTGAAGACGGTATCTTATATGAAGACAGCGAAGACAGTGATGTCATTGATTGTGAGCAAATGAGCTTCATAAATTCTGATTCTAGTGATGATGAGTTCTTGGGGTTTCCAGAAAACTAGAGTACTCAAACCTTTAAGTCTCTCCATTTGTTAATGACAGTGATAATGGTTCTTAATGCCACTGTTGACTGCTGTTCACTTTACATGGTTCAAATGTTATTCTGTTATAGTTTATTAAATATTTTATTACACTATTTGGTTCAGAATATTTTTTTTCCTGTTTTCCTCCTCTAAAAAATAGGTGCGTCTTATGGTCAGGTGTGTCTTATGGAGTGAAAAATATGGTATATTATACTTATCATCAAGTGTGCACACCAAATTCCAACTTATTTTGCCATGGCAATAATTTACTCAACAAGTTGAACTCTATAAACTCCTTGGGGCAATGGGCTTGGCCTCCCACCCCCCCTCTCTCTGAGGAAAAATGGATATTGATAACTATGTACTAATAATAATGATTATTATAATAATTAATAATTGCTGCATGTTTTGGTACATTCACTTGCCTCTGGAAAATAGCAACAGTTGGTTTGAAGAAAGGTTTACCTGTTGAATTTCTGTGGGCCATGCAGTAATTAACAAGGAAGGAGCCCCATGTCATAAAACTAGATGGCAACTACAGAGCAAATTTGTGTCACCTATTCTCTAGGAATTAAAAAAATATAAAATAAAATTGACAGACCAAATAAGGTAGACTATCTTCTGGGTGAAGAAAATGTCATTTGGTCTGTAACTTGAAGACTAACGATCTAAAATATTGAGTCTGGTTATTTTTTCAAGAACAGAAAAGATTAGGTTTAGGGAAAAAAAATATGCATATCATGGAAGGTTTCTTTTTTAAAGTCAGTGATGTACCTACTGGCCTTTCTGGAAGGGGGGCAAAATGCTAAGTTTCTTCAAGCATCTGGCCTGGTGTGAAGTGGCCTTCTTCTTCTTCAGAATCAGTCTCAACTGCTTTGTGACTTTGCAGCTGCGGCTTTCCAGCCATGACTGGCTCTGAAGTCAAGGAGAGAGGCTGCTTTACATCAGGCCAGGCACCTGAAGAAACTTAGCATTCCCCCCCCCCCCATTCCAGGAATGCCAGTGGATGTACCTATAGGTTTGCTGCTGTTTTCTTTCTGGGCAGAATATGGAGACGCAGTGATGAGACAGCTTTACCTATTGCAGCTCTCCCCGGCACAGGAGAAAAAAATAGTAGATAAAAAGAGACAAGCACAAGAGAGACCCTGGAAAGAAAATAAGTGGTGGCAACCCCCCATGCACTTCATTGAACATTCAGTTTTTTACCAGTGCTGTGACTACCAAGTCAGAACGGCAGTTCAGCCGTGTCATAAGAGAGAAGTGGCATCGTTAAGATTCTGCTTCACACCATGTCTGCAAGATTTAGTAATGCCACTATTCGCTTAAAAAGCAAGCCCACTGTGTACTTCAGAAGGGGAGACATTTCAGGTGCACCCTTGACTATTTCACTCTGGAGCTACATTTTCAGACAAGTAGAAATGTCAACAGGATGGTATTTTTAGAATGACTTGCTGCTGCTATAGAACAGAACTAACATGACAATAACTAGTAGTGTCGAACTGACTGCAGAAAGGAAAGGAACCTTTGCTGGGCCCTTTTCTCCACCATCCTTTTACTCTTGATACTGCTTAGGTGCTCATGGAGATACTTGAACCTTTTAGGGTGCACATTTATGCATATGTTCTTGGCCATGGGGGACGTACTTCTGAGTAAGCATGTACATGAATATACATTGAATTGCAATCTGCAGTTATATCATGATGATGATGATAAATTAATGATTGAGTGAACAATTTGTTGGATTTACGTATTCAAGAGAACACCTAGCCCATCAAATCCATCAGGGATTTGACAACTGTTGAAAAGAAGCAGGCCTGGATAGGAGACATGGCAATACCTGGAGATGCAGGAATTGAAGAGAAAGAACAGGAAAATATAACAACTTATGAAGGTTTGCACACTGAAGTCAAATACCTATGGCAGAAAAAAGATTAAATTGTAGCAAATGTTGTGCGTGCTCGAACACAGCGTTTTTCAGTATTTGCCCATGCTGTACTATTTTGCATGGTCACCTATTGGAAGTACTCTGGAATTAACTGGCGAAGATGTCATCACCAGTTGTTTCCAGATTGGGAGGTCAGATACAATGCAACAAACACTGGTAAGAGGCTCAGAGCAGACAAGAGGGTTTTTCTGAGCATGCAAAAAGTGCACGCTGTAGCTCTTTTTGCTGATTCAGGTTTCTTACTGCTGCTTGTTGTACTGCACTGTTGGTCTTGCTGCCAGGCAGTGGGTTTTGGGGGTCCTGCACATACCACTGGACACCACCCCAAATACCACCTCAAGTACAATGGTTACGAGTACCACTGGTTGAGAAACAGTGCTCTAACAGCAATACTAAAAGTCTGGGGGGGGGACAACCTTGAACATCCTAGGAGTAAATGAAATCAGTACACACCAACTACCAAGGTACCAACAGCCTTACTTTGGAACAGCACACGTTTTGGAGAAAGATCTGAGACTTGGAAAGGGCCTGATATTCAGCTGGCCAAAACCAGCCACCAACATCTGGTGGGCTGTGTGTGAGAACCATGATAATAGTATGACAGATTTATGATTTGTTTTCATAAAATATGCTCCAACTGCTGTTTATTAAGGGTTCAAGGGTCAACCTGGTAAGGTGAGCCTTCTGATATTCTGCCACTGCATCACATGGCTGACTCCTGATGCCTGTTTCTGTATGATCTTGTGCCCTGGGTTGAATGCACATAGGGGACCCTTTCATGCATTCCTTGAATATATAGAAGTCAGGGCATGCTCAATGGTCACAGCAATATGCATTGCCTCAATAATCTTTCTAACAACGTTGTAGGGTAGCTGTGTTATTATTCCCATATTTCAGAGGAAGTGTATGAGCTTGACCGAACCAATGAGGAAGTTCACAACAGAGGCAAAACCAAGGGCTTCTGGCTCAAAGCTTAGTCTTGGGCAATCAAACAACATGCGATATTCATAGTCTGGTAGCTTTTAAAAACTTTAAAAGAACAGTTGTGTGAGAACCCAATCTTAATTGCAGCTAACTTGGTCTTTAATTCTATGTTGTGTTCCCACCAAAATATTGTCTCCAGGATGGCTGTGGATTCCTGAAGATGCCACTGCTAGAAATGCACATAGGGCTGTATGCACATAGGGTTGCAAAATAACTGGCGCAGACCATTGTGGGGTTTGGGGGCTTTCCCCAGGGGAAGGAACTGGAAGTTCCCTTCCCTCGAGGAGACTCCCGGCAGCTTCCCAGCATTTGCTTGATAGTGGTTGCTGCTTCGGTGTCGCTGCTCCAGCATGCACTGGGAAGCTTGGGATTGGGCTGTAAGTCTCCTAAAAGAATGAAAAAGTCAACCTTGAATAATTT
The DNA here is from genome assembly GCF_035046505.1 of Tiliqua scincoides. Taxonomy (NCBI): domain Eukaryota; kingdom Metazoa; phylum Chordata; class Lepidosauria; order Squamata; family Scincidae; genus Tiliqua; species Tiliqua scincoides. The sequence goes on from NC_089822.1 coordinate 36,440,463, forward strand.
TTAATAGTAGGAAGTTGGAAATAAAATAGGCTTGTGGTCAGCATGAAACAAATTGGTATCATTTGCCCTTAAATTGAATATTTGCTACAAAACAGATAGGCCAATTGTATTTCCGTTCCAAGGTACAAGCAATATTTTATTACAGCTGGCTTCCTATCTGTGAGGAGAACCACATGACAAATTGTACATGTACATTGCAGTGAAAAGTAAAAAAAAAAAAAGGGATTGGAAAGCATCCCATTTGTCCTTTGCCTACTTAGGATCAGACAAAACAAAATCAAAACAGTCTTTCATAATACATGTTTTATTCTCTGCGATTTGGAAGCGTTTTCTCACATTCTGCTGGGAAGCTACATTATGTGAAATGATAATTCGATAAGAATTTTAATCAGCTCCCAGTTAAGAATTTAGAGCCATCAGTGGGCCCTCAAGAGATGCTGTTACATTTTGTCTTACAAACATATTTCACAGGTCCCTCTGAAGATTATGATTGTGTATAAAATGCAAATCACTTCCATGCTATGCTGTTATCTTCTTGTTTTCATTAAAGACTAGCTTGAGCTCAGTGAAGACTGAAAATGTCTATTGTTCTCTCGCTCTGAATTTTATACTGATTTTATAAAATCCCAACTGCCCTGTGACATTTACAAAAAAAGAACACACACACAAGTCAAACTGCACTTTTAAGGTAATACGTCATTTGGCCCTAAATTCTCCTGCTTAGTTAATGGCTGATGTGCAGTTTGAATCAGGAACATCCCACAGTCTTAGGACCAAATTAGATGTGACATTAAACATGTCATTGTCTAGATCAGGGGTCTCCAAACCCCGGCCCGGGGACCAGATGCGGCCCACAGCAAGCCTCTATCTGGCCCACAGCCAGCCTCTTGTCCCCTGAGAGCCTCTGGCCCACTCAACTGAACACAACTGGAGCTGTGCTCTGGTTGTGTCTGGAGTGTGTTCTGAGAGCCAGAGAGGTTGAATGAATGAGCCCATTTGTTCATTTATTCACTCTTCTAAGTTCCATCTCTAATTTATTTATTTATTTAAATTTTATATTTAATTTTTTTTCCGGCCCTCAGCACTGCACCAGATATTTGATGCTGCCCTCTGGCCAAAAAGTTTGGAGGCCCCTGGTCTAGATAGTTGCTTGCCTTTACAGTTAAGTAGCAGTGTATAGCACACCTTTCTAGATCAGGAAAGTGCTGCAGAAGAAGGTTCTGTTTAATCTTTACTTTTCATTATGTTTTCTTTCCTGAAAACTGTCCTCCTGGAGCAATTATTCAATTGGACTAAATGCCATTGAACTAAATGTCAATTTCAGATTTAAACAGCCACTCTGGGGAGTGTCCATTTGAAGTGGAAAGCAGAAATGCCTCCTATCTCCCCAGCATGCTCCAGATCTGGATATGGGGCCCTGCATGGCTGCTACTTTCATGTAATTCGGTGATACATGTTTAATGCCATGTCCAATTTAGCCACTATGGTACACAAGCTTCACATTTTTGAAAGTCATAATAATTTTGACCAGAGTGCTCAAACTTGTCCTTATGAAACTAGGAAACATTCACAAGGGACAAGGTAGTGCTTTAATGTGGGAGTTATTTGTTGGAGTCCAGAGGTGTAACAAGGTCATTTGGAACCCGGGGCCCATAATTTTTTGGTACCACCCCATATGACAAAATTATTTTCAGTAATAGCTAGGACGTGAAATGAATAATAATAATGACCAGAGAAGAAGTACAGACAGTAAACATTTTCTTTTATTGTTGTTGTTGGCAACATTCAGTCTCGAAAGACTATGGTATCGCGCTCTGAATGGTGGTTCTGGAACAGCGTCTAGTGTGGCTGAAAAGGCCAATTTGGGAGTGACAAACTCTTCCACACTGGGAGCAAGTGCAGTCTGTCCCTGGTCTATCTCCCTGGCTATGGGCTTTCCTTCTTTGCCTCTTAGCCTCAGACTGTTGGCCAAGTGTCTCTTCAAACTGAGAAAGGCCATGCTGCATAGCCTGCCTCCAAGCGGGCCGCTCAGAGCCCAGGGTTTCCCACTTGTTGAGATCCACTCCTAAGGCCTTCAGATCCCTCTTGCAGATGTCCTTGTATCGCAGCTGTGGTCTACCTGTAGGGCGCTTTCCTTGCACGAGTTATCCATAGAGGAGATCCTTTGGGATCCGGCCATCATCCATTCTCACGACATGTTCTTTTATTGAACTTTGTATATATATAACTTTGTAAGTGTGTATATCTATATTTGTATATTTCTGTATAACTTTGTGTATATCATCATATCAATAAACATGCTTCTCTTGCTGGTGGCTGCAGCCATCGCTAGCCAAATTGCAGCTGCAGCTGGGGTAACCCCTGCCGCCATTTTGGGGCAGCCTCTTGGACATTCCCCTGTAGCCCAGCACCTGGGGCCAGGTCCTCCCCCGCCACCTATTCCATATGCCAGTGTTGGAGTCAGAGTTTTAGTAGTACTTGCCTCCATTTGATTTACTGTGGAGTATGTCAGAGCAAATTGTTGAATTTGCCAACAACACTCAGCAGCAAAAGTAAATTAGGAAAAATCACGGCAGTACGATTGAAATTGAGAAATCAGTTTAATTAAAGTGGCCCAAGGTTTCTGAGCTGTGGTGGACACCCTATTGTTTTGTATGGCCTTTCCCAAATAATTCAGTCAAATTGTCTACAGGTGCTGGAGCTTCAGGAAACAGCTGTTCCCTCAATTACTCTCAATACATTCATTATGCAACCCAGGATCTAACAGAAATTCAGTGGCATACATAATCAAGAGCATGTCTGTAAATTTCCAGTTTAATTGTAGAAGGTGGATGAGATGCAATTCATAAAAAAAACAACTGCCTTTCATTACAGTACAAAGGGATAGGTTTCAGCTCTGTCAATCACATAGGCAGACTACAGAGTTGCATTCTCTGCAGTTTCAAGGCAAATCAGTGAACTCAGGTGCCATAATCACTCCAGATTTCATTAGCTGAGGATTAAGCTCTAAATCAGGGTCTCCAAACTTTTTGGCCAGAGGGCCACATGAAATATCTGCCACAGTGCTGAGGGTTAAATTAAAAAAAAAATTAAATAAATAAATTAGAGATAGAACTTAGATGAATGACTAAATGAATGAGTGGGCTCATTCACTCAGCCTCTCTGGCCCTCAGATCACCCTCCAGATACAATCAGGTCATGTTCAGTCAAGTGGGCCAGAGGCTTTCAGGGGACAAGAGGCTGGCCGCGAGCCAGATAGAGGCTCGCTGTGGGCCGCATCTGGTCCCTGGGCCAGGGGTTGGAGACCCCTGCTCTAAATGCTTAGTGGATCAGATCAAACACTGCTGTGATTCTCTAACTTTCACTATTGTAATTCCGCCCGCCCAGAGTTTATAGGCACAAGCATTGTTTGTCATGCTAGCCTCACCACAGACTTTTAGTGTGCAGGGCTGATTCCACCCACCCCACCCCCCCATATGAGGAATACTCATATGTAACATTGCTTTGGAGCTCATCTGCCCACAGACTTACCACTAGAAACTTATGAAACATCACCAATGACTGCCTGATCTTAAATTTTTTATGGTACTGTAAAGAGAATGAAGTAATTTTTGACTGGGAAAAGGGAATAGGTTTGATCAGCAGCAAAGGCTGGTGGCCAAACATAAACTGCTTTACAGCTTATCAGGGATGTGTTGCCAAGACTCATAACAGTGTTCCAAGCGTAGCCTCAGCATTTTTTGGTCTTTCTAGGCCAGCTGTAGGAATGTAACAGCCTAACTGTTTATGGCTTCCAAATAGACATTCCCAAAAGATTGCAAGTTGACATTCTTGTTTGGATACACAAGAGCCATCAAGGACTAGCAAAATAGTGTTACAATCCAATGCACTAGGCAATGATCTACAAAAGAGGATGTAAAACAAAAAATGGAAGCTTCTAAAATGTACTCAGTTGGCAAATGTAAGCAAGAAGCTTACTGGTAGAAAATTAATGTAAAACATTAAGATGAGGGGAGAAATTTGAGCAACATCTATAAAAAATCACAGCACACTAAGAGCCCAATCTTATCCTCCTCCCTACCTTACCCCTGGTTGGTGAAGCCGTGCTAAAATTGGGTACACTGTATCTGGGAAGGGGGGTAGTGGATAGAGAGGTTTCAGAGGTAAAGTAAGGTTTAAATCCCCTTACACCTCTGTAAGCCTCCCAACCCACATTGAGTGTCCTCGGACTTGTGCTTACTTACTTGCGTGAGCAATTTTGCTAGTGCAAATCCAAGGAAAGAAAGATGGTGGGGAGGCTGTAAGGAAGGGGGAAAAGGATTTATCACATGCCATTGCCACTGGATCTACCCCCTCCCACAGTCTTCCTGCCCGATTACATCCCTCCCTGTCCCACTACAGCCTCTTCCTTCCACTCTCCTGCTGATTTACCTGCAGGCAGCAGGAGAGCCGACAATGTGGGTGGAAAGGTGCCAGTCTTCAAACCAGCATCCCCAGAAGCACGCTACTGACCACACTGCCAGAGCACTGTTTATGATGGCACTGATTGCTCTGCAGCAGTCTGTGTCAACAGGAGCTAGGATGTCAGCCAGTAGATATATGTTTGGGTTGTTAACCTTGTTCCTAAGCTTTACCCATTGTTCATGATGCCTTTCTTGAACACTTGGTTACCTTGCTATTGCTGAAAACGAGGATATATCTTCATGCTTCATGCCTCTCCATGCTGACCTAGTGCTGCTGCCTTCTGCGGCCTACCCCACATTCTGTCTTTATCTCTTTGTCACTGTGTTTTCCATATCTTTGTTCCTTTAATTCTTCTCAAGCAAGCTATCTGGTGTTTTTTTCTGTTTTTTTTTTTTTCATAGAACCAGCACCTACTGAGCTCTACTCCTGCTTCTTCTGTTCTATTTGACTTGATGCTTCAGAGTCCAATCCTGAGATCTATGCGCCGGCTTACCACCAGCCCATATTGTCACAAATATGCCATAAGGCACATTTGCAGGGCTTAGCGCCTGCCCAGCACCAGAGCTAGCCTGGCACCCAGACTGCGGGGCGGCAGAGAGGTAGATTGAGGCATGGCAGGAGGTGGGGAGGAGGCATTCCTGGGTGGGGGGAGGGTGGGAGCAGACAGGGAGGAGGTGTGCCGGGGGGAGGGAGCAGGGTAGGAAGAGGGCAGAACCTGTGGAGCTCAGCTCCACCAGGTGCTGAACTCCATGTTGGGCCACGTGGCCCAACATGGAACTCTGATTCTGCGGCAGCTCTAGAGCACATTGTGGGGCTACTTTCCTTAATGGGGAGAAGGGGGTGAATGTTCCCTTCCCCCAAGGAGCCACCGGCGGCTGCCCAGTTGCTCTCAGGATGCCATGGCAGCCATTTTCGGTGCCGTGGCAGCCCCATACTCTGGACAGCTCAGGATTGGGCTATCCCTCTCCTATTGTATTTCATCTGTAAGCCCATCTCATATTCTTGTCAAAATCAACGCTCATTGAGACGATCCTTCTCAGAGGTGTTTGTTTTCTTTTCTTTCCTTTTTTCACTGTCATATTTTCTTCTCCAACCTGTCATTTGTGTCAAGTGTTTGATCTTGCACTTTGTAACCAGAGCTTTCTTGCTCACCTTTCCTGCCAGTGAGCACCCTCTCTCTGGTGAATATTTGCTAGCTGCTCTGCTGCTTTGCTGACAATAGCTGTGTTGTCATCCTTCCATTTAACCTTAGAAACTGCTGTGTTCCTGACTGCTGTTCACTTAATTCTTGCTCCTGATCTGCTAAGTAATCCTTGGAAGGATAATAACATTTGATTTTCTCCCCCTTGAATATGTCTAGCCTCCTTTTAATCCTTATTTTCTCATGACAGGCCATAGTGTGTTTTCTTCTCCTTCCCCTCAGTGTTTTCAGTTCATTTCCATCTATTACAAACGTCTTCCAAGTGTTCACTAAAATTCTCTTAGTGGCACATGATATTCACTGCCTGCACATACTGAAAAAGGTGAGTCCAGCCTAGTTTTTGGAGATAGACTTGTGGGATATAGGAAGCCTGTGGTGTCTTGTTTTTAATGTACAAGACATGTTTAAGCACTGGAAAGCCTGGATTTGTAAGCTTTGAGGGATGCAAAAACAAAAAGGAAGAAATTGTAATTTGGTGGCCACCAAACACTATGTGGGGAAAGAGGTGCAAAGAGTGAGACACCTGACAACATCACACGGCACCCATTCAATTGGTGCCTGCAACACTAGCACTGCTACCTGTCTCAAAGAGAAATAATACACAAGAGTTGAGTGGGTATGGATTATTATTTCCCAAGAACTAGTTAGGCAACAGTGAGTTATCTTTGCTCGGCTTTGGCTGGTGTATCAGCTGCAGCCGTACTTAGATCGTGCAGACCTCGTCTCAGTGATCCATGACATGATGACATTGAGGTCAGATTACTGTAATGTGCTCTATGTGGGGCTGCCCCTGAAGGCGGTTCAGAAATTGCAATTAGCGCAGAGTATGGCAGCCCGTGCAGTCACTGGAAGTAGATGGTTCAACTCTGTTGGGACACTTCTCCTATGACTGCGTTGGCTGCCTATTTGTTTCCGGGCCCAATTCAAGCTGCTGATTTTGACCTTTAAAACCCTATATGGCTTGGACCCAGGGTATCTGAGAAACCACCTACTTCTATATAATCCAACTCATCCCTCAGGTCACAGGAGAAGGGCTTCTTACGAGTGCAGCCGCCCAAGGAGATGTGTGGGTCAACAGCAAGAAATAGGGCTTTCTCAGTAGTGGCAACAATATTATGGAACTCTCTCCCCCTTGATTTATGCACTGCCCCCTCCCTAGCAACTTTCTGGCGACGCCTGAAGACATTTCTTTTTAGATAAGCATTCTGAGTTCTTGGCCTTTTTAACATCTGTTTAAGTAAGTAAGTAAGTAACAGCCCAATCCTGAGCTCCCATATTGCACAGCTGCAGCGGCACCAAAAACAGCTATCGCCGCATTCTGCAAGCCAATGGCAGTTGCAGGCAGCACCTCAGGAGAAGGGGGTTTCGTCCCCTTCTCCTGGATAAGGGAAGTAGTCCCACAATGGGGCTACTCAATTCACCACCGACCAAACGGTCAGCAGTGAGGGTAGAGCATATGTGTCGGGTGCCGAGCCCCAAACAAACGTGCAAGATTCAGTGGACCATAGCTCCACCAATCCTGCCCGCCCTCTCCCTGCCTCCCGCCTCCCAGTCACGCCTCCTCCCCACCCTCCGCCCGCCTCCCCGGAACAGCTCCTTCCTGCCTCTCCCCCACCCCTGCTTTCAACTCCGTGGCTCGGCAGTCTGTGTGAGCCCAGTGCTGGCCAGCCAGACAGTGCATGCCGGCAGTAAGCCAGGATTGGGCTCTAAGTAAGTAAGTACATACATATATACATACATAAATACATGCATACAGTAGATGATTTCCTTCTATCCATTTTTCTGGTTATGTAGAGTATAAAGATCTCACCTATTTGGTAGGTTCACTGTTTTTGAGTCTATTTTTAATCAATTTCATTAAAAACAAATAGTATCGCAAATGTGTATACTATATTTTGGCTAAATTTGGTTTAGAGAGGTTTCCTTCCATATATTCTCAGCAATATCTTTTTATTTTGGTGTCTCAAATTCTTGTTCATGCTCTGGTCATTTCTTGTCTTGATTACTGGCATCTGCTGCATACTAGCTTTCTTGCCTGCCACTTATGTCTTCTTCAATCAAACTGTACTGTCACAGTCAAATAGTTGCCCTCATCCTTTTTTATAATCTGACATGTTCTTTCACTAGCATCTTATTTCATTCACTAGCATCATATTTCATTTAGCAATTCTTCTGCTAAATTTCTTGCACTTAATAGGAAAATTGCTATTTTTGGGGGTTCTGGTCCTGATTCATGACTCCGTTTGCTCACTCTCTCCTCTCTCTTTTTCTTTCTCCTTTTTTAAAAGCCTCTTTTATAGTATTTTTTATGTGAGGAATGATTCTCCCCAATTAAGCCAAAACAGAGAATTAGCCATCCTTATTTAGATAATGTAAAAGGGGCTTTGGGGAGGAGCTAGTAAATCTTTGCATTGAGTAGTAGGTTAGGTGGACAGTTCCACCAGTCATCATATTGGAAAGGACAGCTCAGACAATCCCTTTATCTTCCCAACAACATCTGTTTCTGTATAACAACAGGTCAGTGATTAAATAAGTTCTGTAACCATGTAGTGGTACAGGGAAACACATGGTTAAAGTTACTTGTGCTCCAAAATGTGCAGGTATATTGTAGAACTCAAATTATCCCCACCACCTCTTGGGGCCAAGGCTAAGTACTCTGTTTAGGCAGAATATACAAAAAGTTCACCTAGCCCAGGGCTTCCCAAAAGTTGTAGTACTGGGACCCACTTTTAATAACAACAATCGTGACCCACTAGACCAAAATAAAGAGACCTAGAAAGAAATATTTCATGTATTAATAATTCATTATTAATAATAATCATAGGTCCTGTGCTCCTGAGGCTGCTAGAGACCTTACATATAATATGTGTGTATAGACCTCTGCTATATTCTCCCTAGAAATGCAGTTCAAAGACCATTCCCCCAAACCTTTACAGTCATTCCAGGGTACCCAGAAGGCTGAACCAGAGAGCAAGATTAGGGACTTCCAGGCCAGACAAAAGGCTGAAACTGGTTCACACATGATCAATGGCATGCCAATTAGTAGAGAAAATGGGAAAATGTATCATTTTAATTTGGGGGGGATGAAGATTACTTTAAACTACAGGTTAGCACTCCCGCTAACAATTTTCTTTTACAAACTGGGCAAGGGTGTTTTCAAAGTTTTTTTTCTTCTGAATGTTTCAAAAACCTTTTGCAACCCACAAAAAATAACTTGTGACCCACTGGTGAGTTCTGATCCACAGTTTGGGAAACACTGGCCTAGCCCGCATTAGCTGGAGGGCTTGGATGGTTTTCATTGCATGGTAAGGGAAAAATCAATCGGTTCCTGTGGGAAGAAAAATTGCTTGCTCTAAGGAAACACGTTTCTGATACAGGTGGCAAACAGGAATTTCTATTCAGACCATCTTACTGACTGTCACTTAGCTGGTATGATATATTAACAGCTTCTTTAGCACCTTCCTACTCTTTCCACAGTTCTACCATCTGTTGCAACTGTACACAAATGTTCTTGTACAATAATATTCATAGAACATTCTGCTGCATTTAAGGAACTGCTGAGCAGAGCTCACGGCTAGAGATAAAGGGAGAGAACATCCCTTGTGAAAGAGAATATCAACCTTGTGATATCCAAATAATATGGACTGAAAGCCTTATGGCTTCTAAATGTGCAGCAGTCTTTAAACCAGGACCAGGAAATATCAGTGGTGAGGCAAAACAAGAGTGTCAGGGGTTGAGCCCTTGTCCAACCCCTGCCTTACCTGGCTGCAGGCCACTACCACCTCTCCAGCTGACCAGGTAAGACAAAGGGCAGCTGGGTGGGAGAGAATGCCCCCCCCCCCCACTCACCTGACCAGAGCAGTGAGCAGGGCAGGATCACCATTAACCACCAGAGAAGATGAAGCAGGCTAGAGTCAGGGCCCCTTTAAGCCTAGAGAGGGAGGAAGAGGAGGAGCCAAGGGTGTGGCTGGGGAGGATAAAAGCAGGGAAGCCTGTGATGACAGGCAGTTCTGGAGAGGGAAGGCAGGAGCCCTGTCTGAAGGCCAAGGGCCTCAGGTCCTGCCTGACCTTGGTCTGAGGCTTCCCCCGCATGGAACCCCAGGGAGATGGGCATCCCACCCAGGGATCTCAAGCGACCATTCAGTTGACCCTTGGCACCCCACCAGGTGACCTCCAGAGACCCCCCTTTTGGGCTACCCCTCACATGAGCTAGTTTTCATCCACTGAATTTGATGGTGGTGTGTTTTAGGCATGTTGGGGTAGAGGTTGTACTAATAGGAAGAGGAGCCTAGAATGGGGTAGGCAAAATTTTTGGCCTGGCAACCACATTGCTTATTGAAAATTGTATAGTGGCCATCATGAATATGTATCTACTTAGGCTGCAATCCTATCCACACTTACATGGGAGTAAACCCCATTGACTATAAGGGGACTTACTTCTGAGTAGATATGCATAGGATTGGGCCCTTACTTAGTTGCAGTTTTTCCTCAACTTTTCTTATCCTCTCCTTGGCTGTTAGATTGCCACAATGAGGTTGTTTGGGGATAAGGACAGCTCAGATAGTATTCTTTGAATGCTGCTACTCTATCTTGACAAATACGTTATATTTAGCAATCCATCATCCCCCCCACAGACCCCAATAAATCATACACAGTATGTGTGGTCCACAGCCAGAAAGGGCAGGAGAAGAATTCTCAGTGGAAAGAAAGGCATTTCACATTTTCTTTGTCCTTATAATGCCTTCAGGCGAAGCATAAGAATATCAGCTTTGAAGAAATGTCCACTGATTTCAATCCAAATAATTTTCTTCCCAGTAAATATACTTAGGATTGCAGCCCATCCATATGCAGCCACCTCAAATGCCTGTGGAAGAACCAGGGACAGTGTCCTCTTCCTGTATGCACAAAAAAACCTCTCAACATGTTTTTTGTGCTGCTGTTAAATCCAGTTCTGTGCTGTGAATAATAGCAGTGTGTGAGGAGCGCTATAAGGAGGGGAATTATCTGCTTCTCAAACAAGTGAGCAAGACCAAGCTCAGTGTGTTTGCATTGTGGTGGCTTGGAGAGAGGCAGCAGCAGCAGACTCGGGGTGAGAGTCAACCTGAGTCTGGTTCCCTCTCAAACCCTTTGCAATCTGCTTCTGATGCAACCCACGTGAAGAGGCTGCATGAATGGGCCAAGGCTGGGAAGAACTCGGTGAAACCTAAGCAGGTTTTGGAATTCTCATTTAGTTGGGTCAATCACTATGCAAACATCTTCTGAGGCTGAAGGTGGATGGGTGGGTGGTTGGCAACCTTCGGTCTCGAAAGACTATGGTATAAGCCTACAGCACCCAGTATTCCCAGGCGGTCTGCCATCCAAGTACTAACCAGGCCTGACCCTGCTTAGCTTCCCAGATCAGACAAGATCAGGCATCTGCAGGGTAACAGTGGGTGGTTAAATTGTTCAAATAAATCAATATTCAGAGGAGGTGCAAGTCATAACAACATTTAGGAGAATTCATCTTAGTCTTCAAAAGTGCCCCATCTCTCTGACTGGATGAGGGGAAGGAGAAAAACACTCTACAACCAGGGACTGAGGTTTTTGTGACAAAAGACAAAAAACTACTTGCCTCATACATAGGCAATAGCTAAACAGAGCCTCCAAGTTCAAGGGCAGTGTATCTTTGAGTGCCAGAAGGTACAGAGCAGGACACATGCCCTATTGACTTTCTCTCCTGTTCATCATTCTTTTTCCACCGTTCTCCTCATCTTCCGAGTAGAGCAAATCAGAGTAGGTATGGCCGCCCTGAGTGTGCCCACTGTAGCATTAGAAAACTTGGGGGCATGCTGTGTAAGGAGTAGAAAAGAAATCAAGCAAACCATAAACTGCTGTGGTACTTCCTTTGTTAGTATTTAAATGATGAATGATGAAGCGGCAGGGCAGGCGTCTAGAGCGACGGTGGCAGAAAACTCGTGATGAATCCGATCGGACACGGAGTAGAGCTCATTATAGAGCCTACTCCGTGGCGGTGGTAGCAGTGAAGAAATCATTCTTCTCTGCTACCATTGCGTCTGCTGATAGCCGTCAAGCAGAGCTGTTCCGTGTGGTGCGGGGCCTCCTCCATCAGACCCCGCCAGAGGACCAGGAGGAATACACGGTCAGCCGCTGTGACGTGTTTGCGCAACATTTTGCAGATAAAATCGATCGCATTAGTTACAACTTGGATGCCACATTGACAATGTCTGATGATGTCCCCCTGGCAACTGCTTGTCCAGTGTTGTGGGATTCTTTTCAGCTTGTGCAGCCTGAGGATGTGGACAGACTCCTTTGGAGTGTGAGGCTGTCTGCCTGCCTGTTTGACCCTTGCCCAGCTTGGCTGATAAGAGCTGCCCGGGGTGGACTGGCTGAGTGGACGGGGAGGGTGGTCAACTCTTCTTTGGGGGAGGGGACATTGCCACCTGCTTTGAAGCGGGCGGTGGTTCGCCTCCTCCTGAAGAAGCCCTACCTGGATTCCACTGTGTTGAACAACTATCGGCCAGTCTCCAACATCCCGTTTCTGGGCAAGGTAATTGAGCGGTTGGTGGCGTCTCAACTCCAGAGGGTCTTGGATGAAGCAGATTATCTGGATCCTTTTCAATCTGGTTTCAGGTCGGGCTTTGGGACGGAAACTGCCTTGGTCGCCTTGGTGGATGACCTACGCAGGGGACTGGACAGGGGGAGTGCGTCCCTGTTGGTCCTGCTGGACCTCTCGGCGGCTTTCGATACCATCGACCATGGTATCCTTCTGGGCCGATTGGCCGACCTGGGAGTTGGAGGCACTGTTTTGCGGTGGTTCCGCTCCTACTTGGAAGGTCAGTCCCAGATGGTGGTGCTGGGGGATGCCTGTTCGACACCCTGGCCATTGAGGTGAGGGGTGCCGCAGGGTTCAATTCTGTCCCCCATGCTATTTAATATGTACATGAAACCGCTGGGTGAGGTCATCCGGGGGTTTGGAGTGGGATGTCATCAATACACTGATGACACCCAGCTTTATCTCTCCTTACCTCCAGACTCCAGGGTGGCGGTTGAGGGCCTGGAGCGCTGTCTGGAAGCAGTGAGGATCTGGATGGGGGCTAACAAGCTGAAATTAAATCCAGATAAGACAGAGGCTCTCCTGGTTCGGAAATCCTCGATGCAGGTGCTGGATTATCGGCTTGCTCTTAATGGGGTTGCACTCCCTCTGAAGGAGCAGGTCTGCAGCTTGGGGGTCCACCTGGACTCGCAGCTGCTCCTGGATTCCCAGGTGGCGGCTGTGGCTAGGGGGGCCTTTGCTCAGCTTCGGCTGGTGCGCCAGCTGCGTCCGTACTTGGATCGTGCAGACCTGGCCACGGTGATCCATGCTACGGTGACATCGAGGTTAGATTATTGTAACGCGCTTTATGTGGGGCTGCCCCTGAAGACGGTTCGGAAACTGCAATTAGTGCAGAATGCGGCGGCCCGTGTGGTCACTGGAGCTAGGCGGTTTGACTCTGTCAGCCAGCTTCTCCGGGGGCTGCATTGGCTGCCCATTCGTTTCCGGGCCCAATTCAAGGTGCTGGTTTTGACCTTTAAAGCCCCATACTGCTCTGGGCCAGGTTATCTTAGAGATCGCCTACTTCCGCACAATCCGGCTCGTCCTCTCAGGTCATCAGAGAAGGCCTTTTTACAAGTGCCGCCGCCCAAGGAGGTACGTGGGGCGGCGGCAAGAAATAGGGCCTTCTCAGTAGTGGCACCAACGTTATGGAACTCCCTTCCCCTTGACTTGAGAATGGCTCCCTCTCTTGAGACCTTTCGGCGAGGCCTGAAGACCTTGTTGTTTAACCAAGCCTTCTGACTTTATGGCCTTCTTAACAACTTTTATACATCTTTTAGTTGCTTTTTTACAGGCCCGATTCCTCTAAGAACTGCTGTTTTATGCTCTTTTATTCTGACTTTTATCTGACTACTGTTTTTATGGGTTCTGCTAATGTGTTTTTTAATATGTTTTTATCTGTTGTGAAATTATGTTTTAATCTGTTTTATATGTTGTTAGCCGCCCTGGGTCCCTTTGGGGAGAAGGGCGGGATAAAAATAAAGTTTATTATTATTATTATTATTATTATTATTATTATTATTATTATTATTAAATGTTTTTCAAAACTGTATGGTGACTTTGTGTGTACCACTCAGAAAGCGTCCATGTGCCACTAGTGGCATGCCTACACACACACACACAAAGGTGTGCGTCACTTAATGATGTGGATACGTTCTCCTGTCCCTGTTGTTATGTGACTAGGTCGTTAAGTGAATGTTCAGCCCAATCTAGTGCCATTTTTGTACTACTTCCTGTCAGACACCTACTTGCTGCGCAAGCTACTGGAGACTGATTGCCTCTTCTTTGCATTCAGAGCCTCTTTGTTGGTAAGCAGACACTCTGCTGCAGGCTATGGTAGACCTGATTGCCTCATTAACAGTCACTATGTTGTGCTTTGTTAACCAACATATATACAGTCCGTCATTAAGTCGAATGTTATTAAGCAACGCAGGCCATATGTACGCACAGAGAGAGAGTGAGAGAGAGAGAGAGAGATTGTCACCCAAATACGATGTCAATAGGTACGTTTTAATTTGTGAATAAAATCAAATATAATTTGTTTTAATTTGTTAATCAATTAATTTATTCAATTAATTAGCACTAAGAAAGTTCCTTGTTATAGCAGGTTATAGATGGTTGTAGTAGGCAACTTAGACTCAAGTCCACAATGCTATTTTTTTAACCCGTTCTAATCAATTTGGTTTATTATTAACAGTCTTTAGGGTCACAGGTCAATTGACTTAAATCATTTCATTGATTTTTTTACTTTTGCAGATTTGTATGAATACAAAAGTGTACCTGTCCTCCTCCCTCTTCAACCCCTTGACATCATTAAACTATAATGCCAGATGTTCCCTTCAATGCAAATTGGCTTTCAAAAATCCTAAGTGACGATTAACTAGAAGCATTGTGCACAGATAAAATGAAAGATTGTTTCTTTCTGAATCACTGGGTTTTGCATGGTCTGCCATTAACCTTTGAGGAATTAAATCAATACAACTACTTCTGAAGTTGCCATGAGTAATAATTGTCACTAAGATTCCTGGCTCTGAACGATGCACTCTAATATTTTAAACCTTGATTTTATGAATTTGTGCTTTGATTACATAAAGACAAAGTGACATGGACCACATTCACTGTGCAATTCTATGCATGCCTACTCAGAAGCAAGTCCCAATATGTCCAATGCAGCTTACTCCAAGGGAAGCGTATATAGAGTTGCAGCCTCAGAATGCTTTCTATAGTTTGCTAGAGTGTGAGAATGCAGCATCCAGGACTGCTACTGTGTAAACCTTTATATAGGAAGCTAGAATCATGCCAATCAACAGTTTGGCAGGTAGGCAGAGAAGGAGAAAAACTTCTCTCTGTTCATCAAACAGTTCATCAGCGAGATTTCAGCTCCCTTCAAAGGAGGGATCTATTTGCACACTACCGGATCTGTTGGGTTTGGCTGGGAAAGTGCATGTGCAACATTTATTTGCACATGATTGTCCATTCAACATATAGAGTGTATGTAGAAAATTGCTTCTGTGCACACAGTGGTGCAAGCTCTATATAAGCGACTGGTGATTTATGAGCTGCTTGCCTCGGCTGTGAAAAAACAACCTGATCTTCTTTTCAATTGCTGTTGGCACTGTTTCCCCTCTCCTGTTATATGACATGAATTGCAGGGACAACTTCTTTTCCTTCCTTGTAGGAAGTATTTTCCCACCTGTTGTATGGTGGGAAATATCTGTCCTAAGTAATTGTGAATTTAATGATGTTCCCTTACTGAAATGTACAGTTGTTTTGACATGGCCCCTTGCGTACAAAGCAGATGTTCTAGATTAGTTTCACTATCCATTCTCTGTGTGGTGGTTTTTAGTTATGTCCAGGCAGGAGCCAGAAGAGGCTTTGCTTGGTTTCCAAAGCCTTTGATATCAGGTTGCTTGTGAAGTTACTACTCCACCTGAAAATCAGCTTCTTTTCTCAGGGTAGCTCTGCAAGGAGATTGAAAATGGATCACACATGCATCCAATATACATTTGCAGACTGCAGTGCTTATTTGCTACGGATTCTATCTGTGCTGTCCCCTGCCTGTGACCTAGTGCACATGACAGACTACTGCAGAATTAACTTGTACCATCAATCTCTTCCATTAGCCTTGTGGTATCAATGCAGCGGTATCCTGGAAGAAAAAGGCATTCACCACATTCATAACGTACATTTTCTGGTTTAAAATGAAAGTGCTGAACTGAGCAGAGGGGAAATTAACCCCTGCTAATTGGGTAAGAGGCACTTTTTCAAGTGGGTGCTCCTTTTTTTAGCAG
The DNA here is from genome assembly GCF_035046505.1 of Tiliqua scincoides. NCBI lineage: Eukaryota > Metazoa > Chordata > Lepidosauria > Squamata > Scincidae > Tiliqua > Tiliqua scincoides. Next base: position 36,456,511 of record NC_089822.1, read on the forward strand.
GGGGAGAGTAACTGGCCCTCCTCACCCCAGCAGTGTCTTTTCTAGTGGCTGCCTGCTGGTGTTCTTTTGCATCTTTATAGATTGTGAGCCCTATTGGGACAGGGAGCCATTTAGTTATTTGATTTTTCTCTGTTAACCGCTTTGTGAACTTTTAGTTGAAAAGCGGTATATAAATACTGTTAATAATAATAATAATTGCCATATAGATTTGTTACTGGTGAACATAAAGTAGTGAACATAAACTGGAATTTACCTGTGGACTTTGCATGCCACTGTACTATCCATGCTGTTTATGTAACCTAACCCTATGCTGGAGGAAAAGCAATAGTATGATACCATGGGCTGCATGCTGTGGGCTGGTGGGAGATAGGATTGGGCCATTAATTATACCTGAGCATGTAGTGTACATCACCTTTATTATATGATTTGCTGGAAGTAAAACAATGCATATTAAATAAGAAAATGAAGCATATGCTACTCACGGGAAGGGCTTCTGATGCTTTCATCCACTTTATCTAGCATTCTTTTTATTGGGTTGGAACCTGGCTAGTATTTGGTGAGCAAACACCCACTTTTACTCATGCAGGGAGGGATAGAATTTCAGATGCCTCCTCTTCCACTATCAGCCCCCCTGCACCACTGTCCACACCATTCCTTAGGATCAATTTTTGGGGAGAAGCAAAGGGCTGCAAGATGGAAGGAATTTGGCAAAACTCTTCCCAGCTTCCCTGATCATAGTATCTTCCTCTGCCAACTAGATTATTTTTCAAACCTGTTCTGTAGGTGACTCTTCCAGTGCCTTCTGTCTGTTACCCATCTTTGTTCTTTTCAGTTTTTTAAAAATCCATGCTATTTACATGTTTCTCCTTTTTTCTAAATGTTGCTGGAGAGAAGACTTTTTTCCTCACGAACATCCCCTAAGTGACCATCTCTAATCAATTTGAAAATACTACCTCTCTGCATCTGTAGTAAAATATATTTAATGTAAACAATAGCTCCCCTGCCTTTCTGTGCAACACACAAACTACTGGAAACGCAACTCAACTGGAATTGAGACAAGAATGCAAATGGATGCTTCGGTTCAGGATGGGAAGAATCACCCTAAACACTCATTGTAAGTTATCAATAAAAAGCTCCTATAGCTGCTCTGTTTATGAAGCATGACTGTGCCTGATCGGAACCAAAGCTATTAAGCTACTAATCTTTGGAGGGATTTGGAGAAGCAGACATGAAAAGTGTTAATTCAAAGGATTCAGTGTGGTGGGGGAGTGGCAGTGCAAGGATTTTGCCTTTCACTGTTTGATTTGACTTGGTTTTACATAATTTACTTTCCCTCTTTTGCATTTTTGGATATACTGTGTACGTTATTAGGAGTAAAATCTTTCATTATCTAGAATTTTCTAGTCCAGATTGTTGGTTATACCATGTGAGCCACTAGCACAATGCCCCATTACTGTGATGGGAAGGATGTATCTAGAAGTAGGACTTGTGCACTGCAAGGACCCCAGGGACATATTGCACACACAAATTCCATGTGAGATCCCAGTGCAGGATTATCAGGCCACCTAGCGTCATGAGTGAAGGATAGTTTCTACCCTCATTCAGCCATGTCCAAGCGCAGCACTTTACTTTTCCTCACCGGAGGGAAAAGCAGCCATGTCTTTTTGATAAACATGTGCACTCAGGAACAGGGTGGGGTGAGGGCTAAGCCCCTGTCTCTGATGATGCTAGCCATTGAGAATCCAACCAGTTCCCATTTGCCCTGTCCTGCCCCCTGTTCCACTTCTTGATCCTGCAAGAGTGTGACCAAGTGTGGGAAATATAAGACGAGAATGGAAGGAACTGGCTGTTTTGTACATAGACTATATATTCCCACACGTTCCCCTCTTTTTTTAATTACAAACTCATAGTTATTTACAAACTATTACCTGTATTATTTGTATTTACAAAAGTAATTACAAACTATTCAATTGTACAGTCCTAATTTAGGAAGATGTGTCTTTTAGACCATGTGTAAATAAAGTTTCCAGTGATATTTGAACAAAGGAAAAGAGCCCTATGCTAAAAACAATAAGCAAATAAATCCAGTATTCATCATATAATTTGGCCTGTTCTCCCTTTTCTCACCTTTCCTCCTCCACAGTGCTTAGAAATGATTGTTGAGGCAGTCTCCTGCTACATAATTTCTTGAATGGTTGTTGATGAAGCTGTTGGAAATAAAAAGTGGTTGGCATTCTTTGGAGCATTTCTTATTGAACTTGGTTTTGCCTAAGAACAAAAGATTTTTTTTAAAGAGAACAACAACAGTAAAAGTAGTTGATTCTTGAAATAATTTAGACACTATGAAAGCAACTTTCTACGTACTAACTAGATATATCCAAGCAAGCAACAGCTAAGACATTTTGTTACTTTTGCAATTTTAATAGTGTTCCTTATAAGGTCATTCTGAGGTCATTTTTCCTGCTAGTTTACAGCCCAATCCTATGCACATCTACTCAGAAGTAAGTCCCATAAGATTCAATGGGGCTTACTCCCAGGATAGTGTGGATAGGATTGGGCTGTTATGGAGCTATGTAGGTCTGGTTCCAATAAACACAAAAACACTGAATGATGGGGTAAGTTTAAAAAAAAATGCTTACAGAAAAGTTTACCACCGGTTTACAGCACAATCCTAAATTCAGCTTGAGCCGGGGCAGCCTTTCCTGCACTGGCTCAGTGTCGCACATGAGCTGCACCAGCCGAACAGGTAAAATTTCCTTTTTTACGTTTGTTCAACTCTGCTTTCCCTTCTTTGTGACTTCCAACCGTGGTCAGCAGTGGCCTCCTCATCAATGTGCACAACTATCATATCCATGGAAAACTGTCACAAATCTGCAGTCAGGGAAGGGAGAACACCCAACAACTGCTGGCTGGCATTTTTTAGATATAAGTGGCAGTGCATCCCCTTGACACAGTTCAACTTGAATTTAATGCTGTTCAAGAGAATGGAGACAAATGTGCATTGCAAGTTTTATAGTTGGCAACCTTCAGTCTCGAAAGACTATGGTATCGCGCTCTGAAAGGTGGTTCTGGAACAGCGTCTAGTGTGGCTGAAAAGGCCAATTCGGGAGTGACAATTCCTTCCACACTGGGAGCAAGTGCAGTCTGTCCCTGGTCTGTCTCCCTGGCTACGGGCCTTCCTTCTAATGTTGAGCAACTTCCCCATGTAACAAAACTACCATATTTTTGTCCACGGTCTTGTGGGCGGCTGCTCCACTAACCAACTAATCTGTGCTAAAGGGGGGAGTTGCATCCTTCCTTTTCTTCAATCCTATTTCAGCCACAAGAATTGAAATCAGCAAAACCAGTGCAATCAGCATCCTCAGAATGGTCAAATTCAGGAAGAATGTGCACAAGGCTGTTTTGCAGGTTCCCACCATCCCCAGGCAGTGAGAGATTCTGGGATGGGGGGATAGAAACTGAATTCTGGCTTCCCTGGAGGAGATCAGAGAACTTTGTGGTATCTGTGTAATACTTGGTTTATTTAATAACAATGTACCTCATCCCAGCAGTGTCTTTTCTAGTGGCTGTCTGCTGGTCTTTTGCATCTTTTTAGACTGTGAGCCCTTTTGGGACAGGGAGCCATTAGTTATTTGATTTTCTCTGTAAACTGCTTTGTGAACTTCTAATTGGAAAGTGACATATAAATACTGTTGATAATAAATAATTGAGCATCTGCTGGAAAGATGCAATGTGTGCACTCCCATACAGCATAACAAAATATGAAACTGTCTTCTAGCCAATACTTTTTGGCTCATCCAGCTGAGCGGCAGCAGCTCCCCAAGTTTTCAAGTGGGAACTTAAGAACATAAGAACAGCCCCACTGGATCAGGCCATAGGCCGATCTAGTCCAGCTTCCTGTTTCTCACCAAATGCCCCAGGGAGCACACCAGATAACAAGAGACCTGCATCCTGGTGCCCTCCCTTGCATCTGGCATGCTGACATAGCCCATTTCTAAAATCAGGAGGTTGCACATACACATCATGGCTTGTAACCCATAATGGAATTTTCCTCCAGAAACTTGTCCAATTCCCTTTTAAAGGCAACTGGGCCAGATGCCATCACCACACACTGCGGCAAGGAGTTCCACAGACTGACCACACACTGAGTAAAGAAATATTTTATTTTGTCTGTCCTAACTCTCCCAACACTCAATTTTAGTGGATGTCCCCTGGTTCTGGTGTTATGTGAGAGTGTAAAGAGCATCTCTCTATCCACTTTATCCTTCCCATGCATAATTTTGTATGTCTCAATCATGTCCCCCCTCAGGCGTTTCTTTTTTAGGCTGAAGAGGCCCAAACACCATAGCCTTTCCTCATAAGGAAGGTGCCCCAGCCCAGCAATCATCTTAGTCGCTCTCTTTTGCACCTTTTCCATTTTCACTATGTCCTTTTTGAGATGTGGCGATCAGAACTGGACACAATACTCCAGGTGTGGCCTTACCATAGATTTGTACAACAGTGTTATAATATTAGCCATTTTGTTCTCAATACCTTTTCTAATGATCCCAAGCATAGAATTGGCCTTCTTTACTGCCACCGCACATTGGGTTGACACTTTCATCAACCTGTCCACCACCACCCCAAGATCTCTCTCCTGATCTCACAGACAGCTCAGAACCCATCAGCCTATATCTAAAGTTTTGATTTTTTGCCCCAACATGCATGACTTTACACTTACTTACATTGAAACACATCTGCCATTTTGCTGCCCATTCTGCCAGTTTGGAGAGATCCTTCTGGAGCTCCTCACAATCACGTCGGGCCTTCACCACTTGGAAAAGTTTGGTGTCGTCTGCAAACTTAGCCACCTCACTGCTCAACCCTGTTTCCAGGTCATTTATGAAGAGGTTGAAAAGCACCAGTTCCAGGACAGATCCTTGGGGCACACCGCTTTTCACCTCTCTCCATTGTGAAAATTGCCCACTGACACCCACTCTCTGTTTCCTGGTCTTCAACCAGGTCTCAATCCAGGAGAGGACCTGCCCTCTAATTCCCTGACTGTGGAGTTTCTTCAGTAGCCTTTAGTGAGGGACCTTGTCGAATGCCTTCTGAAAGTCCAGATATATAATGTCCACGGGTTCTCCCGTATCCACATGCCTGTTGACTTTGCCCAAACCTGTCTGGAGTTAACAGAGAATGAATCAGGGAACATCTGCATGCAAAGCAGGTATTCTACCACTGACTTATGGCTCTTCCCCCTCCTAGCCACCTACAGATTATACATCAGATCCCCCAAAAAGCTTCCTGCACTGGTTTTAGCTTTATGTTTCTTTGTTTCCTCATTCAAGTTCTCATTTATCTTTCCAGAACCTGGCAGAATATGTGTCTTGTTGTTGTGTACTCTCACGGATCATTCTGGTGGGGTGTGGGGAGAGAAGATGAAGTATCAATCACCCTTGATTACTTTCCCCCACTGAGAGAGGTGTCTCTCTACCATTAACCTCCCACCCCTTCAGAGACATTTCCTGGCTTCTTGGACTATCAGTCTGTGATCTGCCTAACAAAGGAGTTGACCAACCAGTGACCATTCCCTAAGCCTATAACAATAAATTTCCTATTTGCATAAGGTGTCCCCAACCTTTTCAATATATGCATTCATGTGGGAATCATCAGGTATCAACTGGACAATCACAATATGGTTAGTAGCATCTTATAGAATCATGGCTGTAGTTTGTCCATGCAAGGATGTACTTCAGGAAGGTCAGAACCACTTGTCTAGACAAATAATGTACTGTCTGAATTGGCCCTGAGAGAGGGAAAATTAATGATGCCTAACTTTGGAAAGGCCACTGAAATAATATACCATTTTGACAGGTGCAGATGGGTGAAATGTTGGCATGTGGTTCCTTATCCTTATATCTGTGGTTTTAACTATGTCCTACCCCTAGTTCCAGTACAATAAATAAATATGAGATCAAATACATATTCTGCATCATATTGAAATATCTATATTTATAATTATAAATATATAATTTATATTAAATGCATCGGTAAAGCAGCTACCACGTTTTCCAGATTCACAAAGAGAGTCTGGTCCAACAAGAAGCTGACGGAACATACCAAGATCCAGGTCTACAGAGCTTGCATCCTGAGTACACTTCTGTACTGCAGCGAGTCATGGACTCTTCGCTTACAACAGGAGAGGAAACTGAACGCTTTCCACATGCGCTGCCTCCGACGCATTCTCGGCATCACCTGGCAGGACAAAGTTCCAAACAACACAGTCCTGGAACATGCTGGAATCCCTAGCACATATGCACTGCTGAAACAGAGACGCCTGCGTTGGCTCAGTCATGTCGTGAGAATGGATGATGGCCAGATCCCAAAGGAGCTCCTCTATGGAGAACTCGTGCAAGGAAAGCACCCTACAGGTAGACCACAACTGTGATAAAAAGGACATCTGCAAGAGGGATCTGAAGGCCTTAGGAGTGGACCTCAACAAGTGGGAAAGCCTGGCCTCTGAGCGGCCCACTTGGAGGCCAGTTTGAAGAGACACTTGGCCAACAGACTGAGGCAAAGAGGTAAAGAAGGAAGGCCCATAGCCAGGGAGACAGACCAGGGACAGACTGCACTTGCTCCCAGTGTGGAAGGGATTGTCACTCCCGAATTGGCCTTTTCAGCCACACTAGACGCTATTCCAGAACCACCATTCAGAGTACGATACCATAGTCTTTCGAGATTGAAGGTTGCCAACAACAATATTTATAATCTGGGTGGAAATAATAAATGAGCTGCATTAGATCTTTTTTTTTTTTCCAATGCTTTATTTATTTATTACAGATACAGGTAAGGAAAATTGGATGGACTTAGGGCTAGGACTACATAGGTTACACACAAGGGTGGTGGCCATCGATTACAACAAACATTAATCCAAATGAAATTAATAATCAATACAAAAATTATCATATTCATTAACCCAACTGGTTAATACTTTAAAATTTATCATATTCATTAACCCAACTGGTTAATACTATAACATTCCATATTTTTCTTCTAACCTTATCTATCCCATCATAAAAAAAACAAAACACTTCAGACTTTTACTTATGCACTCTTCTTACCACTAAACTAGTCTCTAAAATAAAATCTTTCTTATCTAATTCTTAATTTCTAATATCACATCTAAAAAAGAAGTCTTCAATTACAATGGTATTACCCCCTTCAATATCACTTATAACATATTATACATCATTTTCCATAACTATCCAATCAAAAAAGGCTTCAAATTTTTACTTATAAACTCTTCCTACCACTAAACTAACCTCTAAAATAAAATCTCTTATCTGATTCTTAATTTCTAATATCACATCTAAAAAAAAAAAATCTCCAATTACAGTGGTATTATACTTCGCTTATCCACCACATATTTATTAACCCAAAATACAGGTTTAATATTTTCTCCACAATAAATTGACATCTATAATTCATTTTATTTACCTTCTCTTTTATAAAATAACCCTTTTATTTCTTAATACCATTTTAATTTACACAATAGTTATATTCCAAATTTACAATTCCATCTAATTTATTTCATATATTTACCACTTTAATTTTCACAATACTTATATTCCAAATTCCCTTTTCACCCACTTTAATTTAATCTAATTAATAAAATATTTATCTTAATACCACTTAATTTCCGCAATATTTATATTTCAAATTTTCATTTGCATCTATTTTAATTTAATATAATTAAAAAAAAATTCTACTTATTACTCAACCACTTTGATCTTCCTCTTATTGTTTACTTTGTACTCTATCTTATTGGTGTTCCCTCTTTGTCCTGGTTCTTCCACTTCTTCTTTTTCTTCTTTTTCTTCTTAAGCCCCCCCCCCCTGTTTTTCTTTCTTCTTTTTCATTCTGTTATTCTTGAATTCAATCCATACATTCTTCCTCTTCTTGAGACAGCTTACTCTCCGAACATTTCCTCTTTTTTCTTCCTTAAGGTTCTTAGTTATTATGACAATTGCTTCTTCCATCTCGTGTCCCACTTCAAAATACTCCACTTCTTTAACTTCATCCAACATCTGATCCATGCTTTTTTCTTCTCTATTGTTTATAATCCATTCCCGTGAGCTTACAAGGGAGGAGCTTATTTGCCCAATTTGTTCAGAGAGTTCTCTGACTTGTTGCTCCATTTCTCTTCTAAAATCCATCAGAAAATCCACCAACAAGGCCTGGCTTTCACGATCATCTTTTAGATTTTCAAAAGCCATTTTTATCAACACCAACCCGAACCACTTCCTGCAGGGCTACTTTCTAGTTTTGTATCCAGGGCTACTTTCCAAATTTTTTCCACACAGTCAAATTAGGTTAGTATGCCTTTAAATGACCAAAAGGAAAAAAAAAAATCAAGCCTCTTGCTGAGAAACTGAAAGTAACAATGTCCAGGCTTAAATAAAGGCTTTTTACTGGGAAAACGAAAATAGACTTTATTTCCTTGGTTGAAAATTACTTATTTATTTCTCTTCAGTACATACCATTAAAAAAAAATATAATCTTGTACTTACTCCAGCAGGGGAAATATCAATTCACCTATTCCCCCCCTGGGTGGCTAACGGCCAGCGTGAATAATCTTGAATTATCTTCTCCTCCTCCAGACTTCTTACTTACAGTTCTCGGTAAAACTTTTTAACGAGCCAAGTTCACTCACTCTTAATAGCTTTTTTCGCTGCGATGTTGTTGTATCTAGGCCATGGGAGGACGGGTTCTCAGCTTTCCGAGCTTCTTCAATATGGCGCCCGGGATAGATATGCTTCAGCACAGAGCAAAACAGAGAGAAATCCTTGAAATTGCCTGTTTCTAAGGACCCCCCCGTTCAAGCTCTCAGCTCTTTGTACCGTCTTCCTGGCACCGAAGCATGCCTTTGTTGTTTAGGCACATGAAAACACATCTATTTCGCAGTCTCTTCGGGAGCCCCCAAAAATTCACTGCAACCTCGCTGAGAGTTAGCTCCGCCTCCCCTGCATTAGATCTGTATGGATTATAAATGAATGAATTTTTCAGTAATCTTCCTTTTTGCTTGTACAGTTCAGTTTAAAGAGACTTCATTAATCAGAATTTGATTTTTTTAAACCACAAGATAGATATAGAGAAATAGCACTAAGCTTATCAACTGTTATTTCTTCAAATAAAATGCTCTTATAAGATCTTTCAATAATTATTTAAAATAAACTAACAACAGTAAGAATGTAACAGAGTAAGGATCAATGTAACAGAGTAAGGATCCTTGCCAAGTGTCAAGAGGAGATAAAATTAAATATGGAAAGAGTCATCTGGGAAAAAATGAGATGTGATTTTTCATAATATTACCTATACTGTGTAGCAGGTTACATTCTCCACCAGGATATTTCATCCCTATGATACATAATGAACAAATAGACTCAAATCTAAGGTGGAAAAATGCAACATATTCTTTCCACAGCTTGACAATATTCGGGGAAACCATAGGTTAAATAGAAAATTGTGTTACACTGAGTCAAGCTATTATTTGACCGAATTCAGTATTGTCTACAACTAGTAGCTGCTCTCCAGGATTTCAAGCTGGTATTTCCCAACCCTCCCTAAAGTTGTCAACAATTGAAGTTGGGACTTTCTGCACCCAAGGCATACATCCAACTACATAGTTCTGGCTTCTCTCCCATGCATTGGCAACCACTGAGAGCTGTTAAAGTACGGCATCTTTGGCTGGACAAGAGATGTCATTTTCAGTGCATTCCTATGTATGTCTACTCAGAAGTAAGTATCAGCTTGGTGTGATTCTCTCCCAGGGAAATGTGCTTAGCACTGTAGCCCTAATTCTGTAAACTTCTATATGTGCTCCAAGCAGAAGATGTTCTCTCTGCTGTTATGTAGGATCTAGAGAGCAAGTGTTTTTAGTTTGCTAAATGAATTGCATTTAGCTTTGTTGGCACTCTTCTTGCCAGAGTCCTTGATAAAGTGCACATGAACAGCATGAGCTTTGTCACTGGGATATCTGAAAATTTAAAATGTGAAATTGAAGACTTTGTGGCTCTATGGGTCTCCAAAGACTTGCCGTATTATTTCTCTCATGTCCATATTACCAGATTCTGAAAAGAGTTTTTGTTGTGCCAAGCTTAAATCAGATTGCCTCAATAGACGTGTCACGATAACCAGTATAAACAGTATAACCTCTGCTAACTGAGTAAGAGGCACTTTTTCAAGTGGGTGCTCCTCTTTTTTTAGCAGTGGGAGAGTAACTGGCCCTCCTCACCCCAGCAGTGTCTTTTCTAGTGGCTGCCTGCTGGTGTTCTTTTGCATCTTTTGAGATTGTGAGCCCTTTTGGGACAGGGAGCCATTAGTTGTTTGACTTTTCTCTGTAAACTGCTTTGTTAACTTTTTGTTGAAAAGCGGTATATAAATACTGTTAATCATCATCATCATCATTAGCAGGGCCAGTCCATCCATCAGGGCAACCGAGGCAATATTGTCCATCTGAAGACACGATTGGAGATGTGCTCATCAACCATTGCCCAGAGAAGCACCATTGGATCTTTCAAATAAAGATGAACATCATGGACTGGCACTCATGCTTTCAAGAAGGAGATTTGAAGAGATGGCAGCATATGTGCAGAGGTACACAATTGCATCATTACAGCAGGGATATATTGTTGCAAAGTATTAATATAAATAGTTGTCAACTGTAGGGGGAGCTGTATTTTTTAGGGCGCAACCCTAACCCCTTATGTCAGTGCTTTCCAGCACTGGCATAGCGGTGCCAATGGGGCGTGTGCTGCATCCTGCAGTTGGGGGTCACTCACGGAGGCCTCCTCAAAGTGAGGGAATGTTTGTTCCCTTACCTTAGAGCTACATTGCCCTTATGTCAGTGCTGGAAAGCACTGACATAAGTGATTAGGATTGCTCCCTTTGTTGGTTAGAATGTGTTGGTTGCTGCTCTTCCTATGTCTGATTAACCTTCTCTTTAGCTTTGGAAACCCAGTCGCTGGCACAGATTGGAGTTGACCCATGTAGGGCTTTTAATTGTGGGAGGGGGGATAAGACCTAGCTGCAGCCTTGTTTGCTGTCACTGTCCCTTCCCAGGCCTGAACCTCCCTCCTCCTCAACCTACCCCACCCGGTTTCATCCCCATGCTGCCTTCTCTCTGCCCTCCCCCCACCCCAGGACACCTCCCATCACTCAGCAGGATACTTACTGCTGACAACTTCCAGGGCTCCTACAACCAGCACATAAGAACAGCCCCACTGGATCAGGCCATAGGCCCCTCTAGTCCAGCTTCCCGTATCTCACAGTGGCCCACCAAATGCCCCAGGGAGCACACCAGATAATAAGAGACCTCATCCTGGTGCCCTCCCTTGCATCTGGCATTCAGACATAGCCCATTTCTAAAATCAGGAGGTTGCACATACACATCATGGCTTGTAACACGTAGTTCCAGCATTCACTCATGTTGGCCTCCCCGCTGGCACCTCTGTCGTTTTGGCCACCACAAAGTGCTTTACGGCACTTTTGTAACATCCTTCAACCGCAAGGGTTCTGTTCCTGGAACCCCCATGGATGCCGAAATCTGCAGATAATCAAATTCGTTGGTCTTGGCACCTAACCCTCAGAACATGACCAGAACTGCGCTCCAGTCACATGCGGAGAGTGTTCTTTGGGCCAAAAATCATCACTTCTGGCTGAAAACCAGAAGTGATTATTTTTGACCCTCAGAACACTCCAGTCGCAACCAGAGGGTTGTGTCACGTTCAGAGGGTTCAGGTCAGGTATGATTTGGGCTCAACCCAGATCAGGGGGCCAACATTGAGTCAGATTGATGGATGAAAAATCCGCAGATGTGCTGTCACTATCAGTGCCAGGAAGGGGCACTTCTGGAAGGGGACTCAAATTCTCCAATAGTCCTACTAATAAATTATCCTCCCCAAACTCCTGCGGCTCACCTGTGGACCACGGCAGTGTGCCACAGCACAGTGGTTGAAAATGGCTGATATACCCAGTCATATCACATGTGTTGTTTTGCATCATTTTGTCCAGTGTACATATGTACACTGATAAAGAACAAGGAAAGACCTGGAGGAACTGAAAGCTGTGATAGACTGCATGCATGGTACTTTTAAAATTTGGAAATAAAACATGAAGCAATGAAGAATTCCCTGTTAATAGTTTCTGGTTTAGAACTGCAAAATGTGGGTAAAAATTTAAATGAGAAAATTTATAAATTATCCCTGCCAACAATTCAAGGCATTTAAAAAAATCTTTTGTGCCTTTGTATCACTGGTTTTGCATTTATTAGCCACCTTAGATGACTCTTTTAGAGGAGAAGGGCAGAGTAGAAATGTTTTACATGCCAGTAATAATATTCGAAGGTGACTAAGCTTTCTCCAAATGTGAAAGCTCTGTCTTGCATGCCAGGAGAAAGTCTTCTGCTAGTTAATTTTATAAGAGTGCCTCATTCTTACAGCTTCTTCATATAGTCTTACAGTTACATACAAGACGGTTACATACAGTTATGGATACAATAATAATAATAATAATAATAATAATAATAATAATAATAATAATAATAATAATAATAATAATAATAATAAACTTTATTGATATCCCTCCCTTCTCCCTAAAGGGACTCTAAAGGGAAGAGGTCTTGTATCTTGGGGCAGTGCTGCTTACATTAGGTTTTCTCTTCCTCACAGTGTTCTGAGTTGTGGAAATTGTAGTGATTCTTTCCGGAAATGGGAGCAGAAAGGCCTCTATAATCCAAGTCGTAGCAGATTTCAGGAGCAGAATTAACAGGCTGTGATGGCAAAATGTGCTTCTGTGTATCTGTATGACTCCCTGTGGACGTATTCCAACACAAGGCATGCATAGGTCAGACAGGTGTGTGTGTGTGGGGGGGGGGGGGGGTTCAGATTATGCCTTGCTGTGTTGATACAGCACTCAGGGAAGCCAGTTTCCTGCTGAAAAGATTTTTAGACCAACATGGCAAATTTCTAGTGATTCTGGCTTTTAATCATTTTTTTTTTTTTTAAATCACATGCAAACAAGCATTGCCCAGATTATACATTTGGATTCATGTGTTCAGAGCAAAACAACAAGGGGAAACAGGATTTTGACAGAAGTACAAAGTAATTTTCATGATTTGATCTCTATGCTTGAGGGTCTGGTCTAGTTTCAATTTGACGGTCAATATGTTTACCAGGTTTACTCCGGACATTTTTAATTGGACTATTCTTTTGCCAGGTGATTTGATCTTGGAAGCCTTTCACATCTCTTGGAAGGCTTCAAAGCAGTGGCAGGGTCTGCTAGTAGTGAATCTCCTGACCAGCTCCTCTACTGCCGTCTTTGGCCAGCTTTCTTCTCCCATAGGGGAAGAATTAGGTGGCAAAGGTAATGTTCTGAATGCTGAATAGCAGAAAACACAGCTCTTCTGGAGCAAAATCCAATATGCAGATTCAACTATGTTACATCCTGCATGGTAATTTTGGCTACTGGAGCTCCAGCAGCCACAATGGGGCAACTCAGACCTGCTAGTGCAAGTTCATGTTACCCCATGTTGGGGGATCACGCCTGGGGCGGCAGATAGGATGCAATGTGCACCAGTGCCACTGACCCTGCCTCCCTCCCAGGTCCAGTCCGTCCACCCACGCCTGTCACTATCCTCTCCTGGCCCGTTTACCCTCCCCCACCCTGTTCTGCCTCTACACTGCTCAGCACAGATCTTGCCTTCGACTGCATATGCTGCACCTTCTGTGATGTGTGCAGGCCAGCATGGGCCTTTGTTCCAGCCCTGGCTACTGCTATGCCATCACAAAGTGCATTATGGGACTTTTGCTACCATGAGCGCCAGTGCAGAAGGCATTGTGCCAGTATGCATGCTGCCGAGTTAGCTGCATGCAGGCTGGGTCACTTTAACAAACAAAATGCTTACTTATTAATATCACGGTTTCAGCTACTTCCATTTTGTAAATGACATCTGACAAACAGGCCCATCCAAGACAGTGACATTTTTCCACAGTGTTCAATAGAGTGGTCATAGCTGACCAGCTGAGAACTGATTTTGTCATCATGTCTTCCTTCTTATTTGCTGCAAATACTTATGGAATGAAGTATAGTGTACATTATTATGTGAGGGCCATAGCTTGAATTGTTCTGAAAAAGAGCTCCACACCTATGTGCTCTGGGAGTTAGTTGATTCTGCATTAAAAAATCCCATCAAATGGGTTTTAATCAATGCCTCAGAGTCTTCTGACTTGCTCAACAGAAGGGCAATTAAAACAACAGCTCCTATCACAAAATTTCTCCTGGGAAAAGGACACATGATCGCTAGCACAGAAATGAATGTTACTTGTCACTTTTAATTCAAGAATGTTTCCGTGAACAGGGAGGGAAATTAAATCCATTTACTGAGTTATATAAATGATTTGCTAAATACATTTGCTAATAAAGAGCTCCTGACTATTTTCCAGCCCAGATGAGAGCATTGCCGCCACCACCATGCTCTTCTTCTACATGCCTCTTGTCTGCTTCCAGAGGCAAAATGGTGATGGTTGATGGTAATATGTTTGCAAGCATGGACCATGAATCATGTCCAGAGAATCTTACAGGTGAATTAAATTGGCTCCATATGCACAGCAGACTTCTCCTTCTTCATGTTTCTTCTCCTTCTTCATGCAGTCCATCATATTATATCACAGACCAGCCATGAGTTTTATGTGAGATGAATTGTCTTGTCATGGGGCAAAGAAGGTCTTAGAAGCACTGTTGAATTCACTGCCCATGCCATTTCAGAGCAACTGAAACCTGAAACAACGTCCACCTGGGCAACCCTCTGCATTTCTAGGAACTCTCGTCCCCTAGAATAAGTCTGCAGAACTTGTGGCTCTCCACGCTGAACACAACCTACTACTAACCATGCACTGTTCTAATCAAGCAAGCACTTAGCAAAAGGGTCCTGTTTTTGTAACCAGACTACAAAACCACAACATCAGTCTACCAGAGTCAAGTTATCCGGTAGACAACTATAGGTAGCTGGTAGGCTACAGTTAGCTTGGTAGGAGATAGCCAACAAGTTGCACAGGCTTGATCTAGAAGATATTTGTCATCTCACTTGCCATATTAACCCTGTTCACAATCTGAACCTTCCCATTATCCCCATGTGATGAATCAAATGACATTCTTCATGATATCTTGAGTCAGAATGGTTATAGTTAAAAGGTACAGTCTACACTGTTGAGTTCCAGCTGAAATGAACTATTTCCAGGTTGGTTAGTTGCAATGTAGTCATTGTCCACAGTCTGAATACCCCCTGATTATGCTTTGCATCAGCATGAATAAAATGCCATATCTCAAGTATCCTTGACAGAGTCCTACTTAAATTTCTATTGAAAAACACTTTTCAACTTTGTTAAAATCCCCCTGGAGTGGCCTAGGAGTGTTGTGAACATGTGTTAAGTATGTTTGTGCCTTCTTAAGAGCTGGCTGGGCCAGCACAGAGGCACGTGCTGGTTCAAGGACTCCAGATTTTCTTCCAGACAGGGTAGTTTTGCAACAGCTGAGGCAGGCCAGTGCAGGGGGTGGAAGAGGGTGATGGGAGGGTGGAACGGAGGTGGGGAGGAGGCATTTTGGGACATTTTGAGGGTGGTCTGGGAGGTGGATTGGGACTTGGAGAGGGGTGGCATTTGCCGTAGTAGTGCAGGTCAAATCCTAAACCTCATCCCTGGCCCAATCAGCCTTACATGGGCTGCCTGGATTTGTGCTAGCAAAATTGCTGTCACATATCTGAGTAGCCCCGTAGGGCTGACTGGGACGTGGCTGGGAAAAATATCCCCTTGCCCCAGGTTGCCCTCCAGTCAGCACCTACCTTGCACTGGATACAGCGCAGGCCACTCAGCCTGGCTGTTCAAGCACACATTAAGATTGGCTGCCCAACAATCAGACTCAAGGAAGCCTCCTTGTTCCCACTCCTCCCGGCATTTATAAAGTGATCCATCCCACCCACCACTTTGAAAAATACAAAATAAAACTTTTGTAATGGTTTTAGAAGGGACTTGATCAAAGTCATGGAGAACAGGTCTATCAATGGCTACCAGTCATGTGGAGATGATGAGTTTTGGACTGATCCAGCAGAGTTTTTCTTAAATATTCTTGATGGTGATAAATAAATAATCAAGAGTGAGAGTTTCAAACTTCTGACTACGGAACTATTTTCTTCTACCAATGTTTTTATTTTCTGTTTAGAAAATGGGTATATACTTCCTCCTAGGAGTCAAGGATATCTGGAAGAGAATCCCAAATTTGGAATTACCTAAATATCAGAATAGTGGAATAAGGATAAAGGATGAAGCAATTGGGGGGGGGGGGGAGAGAGAAAGAGAGGAAATCTAATATTGTTTCATTTGATGAACCTCTTTTGGTGGTTTAGGAAAGCTGTTAAAGCTTCAAAGAGCATTTCTAATCTGGAAGAGGAAGCTGAATCTAAGGCACTCAATTATTTTCATGCATCATGTGGATGAACAGTTGAAGTGAATAGAGCAGCTGCCGCAGAACTGACATTTCTGGAGTGATGAGCATGGTTGTAAAACTGTAAAAAGAGTCTGACATACACTTCAGTCTTTTGTGGGAGGCTTCTATTATCCAGAACGCGAGCAAGAATTGTGCATAAGACAACACTATTGCCTGTCAGTTGACAATATTTCCTGTGCAGCCAAACCTTATGCAGGCTCTCTTCTCATGTTCCATTTATTAAATGCATTTAGGCATAAAAAGACGTTATTCCTCAGAGTAAAAGTGGTGTCTATACTTCCAGCCGGTGATGCTACAATGTAGGCAGAAATGAATTTAGTCATAAGGGTCCTATTGGGTGTGTTAATACACACAAGGCGAGATTGTCACACGTTTGCTTGAATGATTGTATGGAGTCAACACAATGTACAGCTATGTCCAAATCGGGTTCTGCCTGCAGTTGGAAGCCCTGTTTTTCCAGACATATGGAAAGAACCAGATTTTGTATTTTTATGCTGCTGTTACTTTAAAGAGCTCAGGGTGGTGTATATAAGTCCTTCCCTCCTTTTGTCCTCACAACAACCCTGTGAGGTAGGTGACCCTGAGAGATAGTGACTGGCCCAAAGTCACCCAGGCAAGCTGAACAGGGATTTGAACTGGGTCTTCCAGGTCTAAGTCTATCACCAGAACCACTGCACCAACCTTATGCTGGTCCATGTGTATAAAGACTGACTCCATACAGACATTCAGATCATGGGCATGAATGAGTGATGGGGCTGCCATGATTCTTCCCTCCCATCGTGAGAATATAGAGAATGTAGAGGATGGTAGAGAAGAGAGCAGGAAAACTCCATTGTCCAGACTTCTTGTGCTAGTCTAGAGTCTAGACCCAAGCCTTCTCTAAAAAGTTTTTTAAAAAGCAGTTATGAACATCTGTAATTATTCTTAGTTCTGTATATGAGAAGAATTTGGAGGGATTTTACGTGTGTTTAAAAACAAAAACCTCGAGTCAACCAGGACCATTAATATCTATAGAAATTTGACAAAATTAACTGAAGTAACCCAAATTTCAAATCAGTGGCTGGCTAGCAGGTGAAAAAATTCCAGCAAATGTATTCCTTGAGTGCTGTCTTCACTGTCAGACCTTGTTTGTGCACACCCTGCAAGGTCACTGCTTATCATATGAATTCTCCTAGTGGCTTCTGTAGAAGAAAAACAAAAGCTGTCATGTTTTCCATTTACTTTTTCACATCTTAAGTAGAATCTTCCCTCACAGTCTCAGAGCAGAACAGGCACAAGATTGTATTACAAGAAAAAAGTAGAAAGTACACAGAAAACTAGAAGCTGACAGAAAGAAAACAGGGAAATGATCTCATCAGATGCTATTTTCAAACCCTATTCATCTCATGGGGGGAGGGTAAAGAGATATGCAGCACAATCCTAACTTGTGCTGGAGGAGGCAGGCCAGTGGGCCTGCGATGATATATCCAGTGCAAGTTTCAGGCAGCCAGATGCTTGCCCCAAGGCAAGGGGAAACTTTCCCCCTTACCCTGGAGAAAGCCACTGCAGTCCCAATGGGGCTAATCAGATCTGCACCACCTCAATTGGCGGCACCGAAAACGGCTGCTGCCAGTTCCTACGCGCCATGGTCTATCTCAGATGGCACCTCTGGTGGCATGACTTTTGTCCCCTTCTCCCAGGTAAGGGAAGTAGCCCCGCAATGGGGCTACTCAAGTAGGCTAAAGGGTAGGGTAAAGGTGTTGGTGTAGGGCACCGAGCCCCATGTGAACGCGTGGGATCCGGTGGAGCTGAGCTCCACCGAACCCACCTCCCTCCCTTCCTCCGGCACACCTCATGCCCACCCTCTTCCAGCCTCCCCCCTCCCCAGAATGCCTCCTCCCCACCCCCATCCCTGCCCCTGCTTACTGTGCCATGGCTTGGCAGTCCATGCGGAGGCCGGGCACCCACCCAGCGCCAGCCAGTGCTGGGCTAGCACAGGCACTGACCCAACGGTAAGCTTCACAAATGTGCCTTATAGCACGTTTGTGACAGTGCGTGCCAGCGGGAAGCCGGTGTGCCGAGCTCAGGATTGGGCTCTCAGTGTGGAATCAGGTGACCACTGCCTGCATTGTGGCTTTTCAAGATTCACTGGATGGTAGTACTAAATGTGTGGAAACCCATAATTCTCAACCACATTCAGCACTGGGAATAGCCACATTATTATGACTGTGCAATTTGTGAGTGTACAAGGGCTGGTAATGTTCAGTTCTGTACACGGCTGGAGGTGACAGACCAGCTTTTCACATTAAATGGAATTATGCATTTATCTTTCTTATGATTCCCCCAATGTTTAAGACTGTATATAAAATTTAAAGCAGTAAGGATGGTATCTCTTCTTAGCTGCTACTGTTTCCCCCCCCCCCATTTTCAATTAATTTGTTTAGTCTTTTACTGAACCTGCTTTTACAGTTGGCCACTTACCATGTCTCATGAGAGATTGCTCCAAAGGTCAATTATGTATTAGGCCAAAAAAATGAAAGTGTTTGATTTCAACCTATTGAACTTTAATTTTGTGTCTCTGATTCTAGTATTTGTTTTTCACTCCCACACATATAATTTTATATAATTAAATCGCAGAGTATCCCTCCAAATCAATAGCTGTCACTTTTCGATGTCAAGTGTTCTGTTTTAAGTGTCAGTTCATTCCTCAATCCTGATTGAAAAGGGCTGATATCATTTATTTTTTCCTCTGCTTCTCTGTGAACTTATTGAGATGGAACATTGACTTCCATTTTGTTCTCCAGTTCATTTTCATGAAAAGCTCCTGCAATTCTTCCTAATCGACTTTAGACTACACACATTTAACCAAAAACCATCTGCAAGGTTTGCTACACTGTTTGTGACCTTTAAAGAGATATTTCTGCCTCAAATTTTTCCACTGCAAAATGTCCCTACAACATCATATATGCACAAGGCCTCGGGCATATCCAATCCAAATATTTCTGTACAGTTGTCCTTCCTCTGCAAACCAGTAAATGAGAGTTTCTGCAAAGGATGATGTCCCGACAATTTAACATTTTCTGTAAATGTCAACAGAAGGTTATTCTGTTTCTTCAGGTCAGATGGCATTTTAACACTATCTAGATACATAAACCATGGGGGGAAAGATGCTGACCCCTTGTCCACCCCTTCCACCAATTCTGGGGAAAAATGTACAATCTGATGTACAATCCAATATACATAAAGCTTCAAAGGGGGAAGCGTTGGTGAGAAAAGGTCTCCTGTTTTCTGTAAAATAAAATACCTTTTTGGAATGCAAGCAGAGTTCAAAAGTTGAATCAAATATCTTTGGGCATGATTCTGAAAATAATTATGTTTACCTCCTGTGGTAATCAATGAGCAGTACTTCCCCTGTTATTTAACAATGGGCAGTTACTCTGAGAGAAAATGACAACATTATATTTCACAGAGTAGACATTAGTCCATGTACGTACCAGCAAAGAGCATTACATTTGCATTAACATTGCATGCAACTTTTTATCAGAGTGAGTATCAGTATTATAGTACATCAATTTATGGATTCAGTTTTCAGTGTTTAGAAGTTAGTCCAAATATTTAGCAGCAGTTCAAGGAAAAAAGGAATTGAGATTTTAGGATTTTGAAATGTCATGTTAAGAATCTCTTTAAGCCAAGTGGTCTAGTTATAATATCATTAGGGAGAAAATGAGGCTTATGTCCAAACCATATTTTAGAATATATATTTTGCACATAGTGTCTGTCTATTTTTGCATTCTCTAGATTCAGCCAATGAGCTGTGGTACTTCCTAATAAGAGGTAACAGCCAGATAAGTCATAGCTAAAGAGGCAAAGTCCTGCTTCATTTTGCAATTAGTTCAAACAACATCTTCATTTAAGAGATTGGTAGGAAAAGATTTCTGCCTCATATCCTGCAGAGGTATCTGGCTAGAGAACTTTCACAAGAGCACTGGAGAGGCTCTTTACAGGAGAAAATTCCTTGACAGCAGCATCTAAAGATGCTGGGCAGCCTAATGCTAAGCTGTGCTGGTGCAGCCTGTACAGCATCTAGAGCAGCTCAGGAGGTGGCTGGAGATCTCCTCAGAGTATATATTTCCCCTTACCCTGGGTAAAGGTCCAGCCACTCCTATGGGGCTACTTGGATCTGCACCAGCTATATTGCTGGCACAAATCCAGGAAGTCCCGTGTAGGGCTGCCCAGACTAGGAAGGGGTTTTGGATGTGGTATGAGCTGCCACTGCTGTTCCCGCCCCATCCCAGGCCTGATCCTCCCCTGTTCTACCCTCCCCTGCCCAAAAACGGCCCCTCTCCACCTCCAACACACCGTCCTGCCATCCTCTCACAGGCCCCACATTGCCCAGTACAATCTTTTCTGTGCCGGTCAGCATAGGAATGGAATGCAGCATAGTTGAGCTAGTGCAGGCCTTTTTGCTGGCCTTTTGCTGAGTCTTGAAGCCTTAGGATTGTGCCGTCAGTTGCTTTTCTGTCTGCAAGTATTCACATCTGTGCCTTCACTTTCCATTGTCAAAGCATAAATTGATCAGATCACCACCTGAAAATGAGCGTGCACTTTCATCTCAGTAAGGATGGCTAGACCATTTATGCTTGTTTACGTCTTCAGCGTTTCAATCTGCTGCTTATATGTGAGTAAAGTTGCCCTCCCCAATCCTTCTTTTGCTGAAGGAGTCTCTGCCCCTGGAGCTGAAAATGCCCTTTCATGTTTGGCAGGTACAACTCCCCCACTGACATCAGTGAGCAGCTCTCTGTGAGGAAGTTGTGCTGGAAACATGACCTGACAAGAAAAACAGTAGGAATCTTGGAGGATTGAAGGCCATTTTCTCCATGTTTTAAGGTCTGCCCATCAGGAGGCTGTTCATTTCTCAAAACTTTCTGACATATTGGTGAAAGTCTTAAAGGACATTTTGCTCTGAGCAATAGGGGGGGCTATTTTGGCATTGCCCATCAGGTCAAATCATTCTAAGCACATATACACTGAGGAAGGCTTAATTGGCTGTGAGTAACCAGAAAAGAGATCTAGGGGTTGTGATGGACAGTTCCCAAAAATATTGGCTCAGTGTGCAGAGGCAGTGAAGAAGGCAAACTTTTGGAAAGGGATTGAAAATAAATGGCAGTGCCAAGTGGAAAAAAAGAAAAAAAAATGAGTCGTCCAATTTGAATTCCAGTTGAAAATGAATAGCTAGTAACCCATTACCTTTAGAGGAGTCCATGCAGGCACAACTGGAACACTGGGTATAATTCAGGCCACCCCCATTTTAGGCCGTCATAGAACTTGAAAAGGTACAGAAAAGAGCAACCAAAATGATCAAGTGTCCAGCTAACCTTCTCTGCAAAGGAAGGTTCAAGAGTGTGAGGCTTTGTAGTTAGGAAAAATAGTGCTATTCCTGACTGCACCCCTCCCCAATGCAGGTTTTCATGGGGGGGGGGGGCAAACCTCCCACTGTCTTTCAGTCGAATGTTTTTCCTACAAAAAATAGTGTGCAGGAAGGGGGACATGATCAGAAACAAAATTGTGTTAGGGCAAAGTATAGAAGCCCCAACTCCCCCCTAATAGTTTCACCATAGTTTCTGCCCCACAGCATGGTATGACTCAATAAAACTCACCCTTCATCTGGTCGCCTTATGAAATTAGAGGCATGTCTATTTTGATGCTAAAAGAGGTACCTGACAGAAGGTTATAAATTTTGAATGCGGTGGATTGAGAGATATTTTTTCTCTGAACACAAGAATTCAGGGTCACCCAATGGAACTGATTGTTCTGTCTTAGCTTTTTCTGGGTTTTCTATTATTGACTGTCGTTAAAGAGCTCAATTGCTTCATGATTTGCTACGTTCATTGTTCTCACAGCTTGTATTGCTGTGAATGTTTTTGTTCGCTGCTCTTTTTCTAATTTTATTATATTTATATTTTAGTGTATTTGTGTTGAAATGCATTTGTTGTCAGCTGCCTTGGGCAGACCAGTTATGGGAGGAAAGGTGAGTTATAATTGTTTTAAAATAAATTGCCAGAACGTTTCAGACCAAATGGAGATACTATTTCACACAATGCACCAGCATCCCATGGGGACCTTTAGCAGGCCAGAAGTAAGTGGACATTTGTTCCCTTGCATCGGGGTAAGCCTCAGCTTGCGCAGTGGGTCAACTTGGACCGGCACCAGTGACAAGTTCATGTTGATTCACATCAGAAGATCAAGCCCAGGAAGGGGAATAAGATATGGTGCGCTAGCACCACGTACTCCACCAGCTTCCGGACCTGATTCACTCACACTGCCCTCTTTCTGCTCTGTACCACCCCTCCCCACTTTCCCCCACCCTTCTCCAGCCCCTGTGCTGCACCATGCAGATCATGGTGAAAAGGTTCTGGCCTTCCTACTGGCACTGCAAACAGGTTCACACTCTGCAACACTAGTGAAGGATAAGATTGGACAAGAAGAGGCTTAAAAAAATGATTCATAGACTTTAGGTCTATCAATGACAAATAGAATAAGTAAGGGTGCAATCCAGAGGTGCCCATGGGCTGGCACAAGTCCCTAGCGCCAGCCCAGGAGGGTTGCAAACGTGCCATAAGGCACATTTGCGCCTCCTTGGGAGGAAGCCAGGCCAGTGCTCAGAGGTACGCCAGCCTGCGGAGGCTGACGCAAGTGTCCGCGCCAGCTTCCTCCGCAAGTCTTGCATCAACCTGCCTGGGCCGACGCAAGGCTCTGGGGTGTGTGGGGGGAGGAAGGCAGGACGGAGGCGTTCCTGGGTGGGGAGAGGGCAGCCCCGGGTTGGTGGGTGGGGAGAGCAGGAGGTGGTGCTAGGATCCGACAGTTATGCCAGATCCCAACCCCCATTCCTGGGGAGATTGAAGCAGCTTGAAGTAGCTCCGCTCTCCTTGGATTTGTGCCACCTCAAAAGGTGGCGTAAGTCTGAGAAGACCCATAACAATAACTCTGAGCAGGAGAAGAGTATAAGAGTAGAAGTATAACCACAGGGGACAATTGGCTAGGGAGAATGTCTGGGTTCTAGTCGCATGTAATATGAAGATAAGTGCTTAGTGCAGTGATTTGCAACCTTTTTCATCTTGCGGCACACTGGCAAGGCACTAAAATGGTCAAGGCACACTGCGCTGACAATGGGGGCTCACATCCCCCAGTGGTCCTATTGATAAATGACCCTCTCCCAAATTCCTGCAGCACACCTGGGGACCATTCGTGGCACACCAGTGTGCCACAGCACCGTGGTTGAAAATGGCTGACTTAGTGAGAATGCATCATAATAAGCAGGCCAACATTTTTGCTTATTCAGAGGGGGCCAAAGACTTTTGGGTACCTGAGGTTTGGTGTTCCCTTGCCAGCTCATCTTTCCCTGCCTAACATTCTTCTCTTTCTCTTTCCCTCCCACTGCGTCTTGCTCTGCAGCAGCAGTGCTTGAAACACAGGGAAAGCCATTCCTTCCTTTCCCTTCTTTGTGTGTTTGCATGAAAAAAGGAAGAGAAATTCAACTGGAAAAGGAAGCAAGGGCTGAAAGGTGAGAGGTAGGCTAGAACAGTGCTTCTCAAAGTATTCACTGTGGTGGGCTGTCAATTTCTTTCCCAATGTGTGTGTGTGTGACAAAAAGGCACAAAGTACATCAGCTCTTACTTTGTCCCTCCTGATTCCCTTTTCTTTTCCCACTGTCTGTAACCTCTCTTGAGTCTTGGCGCATGTCCAAGTCCCACAGCAAGCCTCGGGAAATACCGAGAAGCCGAAGCATAAGGAGCTGCACTGCAAATCAGCAGCCGATGGCTCGTGGACCAACACTAGTCTGCGGACCATAGCAATGGCCTTGAGCTGGTGGCTTAGGGCTGGTCAAACCCCGACCCAAGGGCCAGATCCAAGGTTTGGTAGAATCCTTCTGTGTGGTGAGTGGATCTTTTGGTTCCACTCCTGTGCAGCTTGTTATCCTGGAAGACCTGGGCACCAGGACCCTTCAGGCTCAGACGTCCTGTCACTCAGCCTTCTGGGATACCGGGCAATGGATGTGATGTCCCAGAGCATTCAGGTGCCCAGGTCTTCCAGGAGAATGAGCCATGTGGAAGCAGAACCAAAAGCTGCGGTTCAGTGAGGACTGCATTTTTGAAGGACCGCTGTCATGACTTTGGGCACCGCTGGCCTAGAGCATCAGATACTGCAGGGGTTTTTTTACTGCCTGATCAGTCACCATATGAGGGTGGCTACTTCAGGGTGCTGGATGGATGGGATCTATTCCTGCACTTACTTGTATCCTGCAAAAGCACATGGGCTGCCCAATCTTATTCTCTGCTTTTGTAGTTGTGGCAAAACTGCTGGAACCTCCATAGCTCTTAACACAATAACTTTAATTGCGAGAAGAAAAATGGACATCCGTTTCATTTATGATTGCCCATTCTTGTATTTTTAAAATCCAAATCATATCTGCAACCACAAACCACAACTATTATATTATACTATTGCATATTATTCCTCGAATTCATTCCTTATCCAAGATAAATATTCTCTAGGGAGAGCAGAAGGAAAAATTAAGTGGCTCAGTCGTAGAACCGGTTGTTGACTGCTTTGTAGCCCCATCCAGGGAGTTTCTGCGTCAGAGGAAATCATGCCATGTGTTTGCAGAGCGCTCTCTATCACAGATGACAACAGGCGAGCCATTCATACATGGCCCCTGTATCACAACTTCTGTCTATTGTGTAATATCTATGTGCATGGAGGGCTTGCGTTGCTGGCCATGCACCATCCCTTAGCAAAAAGGGACAGGCCTTATTGCATAACATTTCTCATAACTGGTCAGAGATTTGGGTATGCATATCGCATGCACAATTTGACCCATCAAGACAAACACAGCCCATGAGCATGAATGGCGGTCTGCTAGAGGCTTAATAAGCCTCCTGTTTTTGCTTTCTGTTCAGGAGACAAGGGTGTTGTCAAGCTAGTTGACTCTGTTTGGCTTGGTGAGTCACAGTTCTGCAGGCCTGATTTAAATGGAAGAATTAGTTGGTTAGTTAGATCTGACATCACATTAAGCAGTTACAAAGGATTACACAAAATGAAGTAAAACTTTAATGGCTCATTAAAAATGCAATAGTCATGGCATGCATCCAGCCAGCTATGAATATGCAATATCATAAGGTCACAGTCCTACTTTTGCTAATTTGGCATTATTCAAAACGGGACTTAACTCGGAACTTATTCCGTGTCCAAACTGGTAACATATTTTAAGTGAATGTTGGACCTTTAAGAACTGTGAGGATAATTACCATACAGATTCCTCTTTGTACATCACATGCATTGCTTTCAATTGACTTTTTTCAATCAGCATAACCTGGTGGCTGTAAGACTGTGGATCCAAGCTTCACAGCTTCACTATGGTCACATCACAGCTTTGCTATGCACTGTTGCAAACATGCCATAAGGCAAGTTTGCAGGGTTTAGCACTGGCCCAGTGCCAGAGCTAGCCCAGTGTGAGCCCATGCTAGGCCAGTACCAGTGAGGGGCTGGCAGTCTGCCGCTCGACGATCTGCCTGCCTGGCGGTGGAGAGGTCAGTGGGAGAAGTGAGGAGGAGGTGTTCCAGGCTGGGAAGAGGAGGGAGGAGGGCGAGCAGAAGGCAGGGAGAAGGTGTGGCAGGGGAGGCAGCAGGGAAGGAGGGGGGCAGACCTGTGGAACTCAGCTCCACCAGATTCAGAGACCCACATCAAGCCTCTTGGCTTGATACAGAACTCTGTTACTCTGCATCTGCTTGATAGCAGGCACAGAATTGAGTAGCCCCATTGCGGGGCTATTTTCCTTACTCTGGTCCATGAGCCATTCCTTACTTACAAAAGTCCTCCTCTCCCAAGGAGGCGGCGCTGGCTGCCCGAGGTGCAATGGATGCCATGGCTACCATTTTGGTACCGTGACAGCCTCATGCTCCGGGCAGCTCAGGATTGGGCTGCCCCTGAGTGGCTTTAGGCAAATCGATCCCTTTCAACCTCAGCTCCCCAGCTGCAAACACTGATAATAATGCAATTTCCAGGCAAGGTGGTCCATCCATGAGGCCAACTGAAATGAGTGCTTCAGGCAGATTGATGGGGGACATCTACTTGTCTCCGTCTACTTGCTCCCATTGCTTCTCCTTCTCTTTTCACTCGTTGGATTGGAGAAGGAAGAGGGGGACAATGAGGACAATATGTAATATGTAAAGGAGGAGAGTGCTCAGCAAGAACATTGAAGAGTGGGAGGAGCAGAGCCTGGCAGAGGAGCATTTGGCATGCTGTCTTGGCATCAGGATGTCTTGGGTTGGCCCTATGGACAAGGTTTTTGTAAGAATTGCATCAAGCCAATACATTTCAAGTGTTTTTCTTAATGAAAGTGCTCTACAAATGCTAAATCGTATTCTGCTGCTAAGTAGCTGTTTCTCCTGAACTTGGCATATAAATGCATGCCCACAAACCGTGATCTAAATATTTGATGCCATTTGTATTGTAAAAGGAGAGTGCGGTTTCTGTATTAGCAATTTTGGGTCACATGAACTGACATCATCCTTTCTATGTTACTAACATAAGAACATAAGAACATAAGAACATAAGAACAGCCCCACTGGATCAGGCCATAGGCCCATCTAGTCCAGCTTCCTGTATCTCACAGCGGCCCACCAAATGCCCCAGGGAGCACACCAGATAACAAGAGACCTCATCCTGGTGCCCTCCCTTGCATCTGGCATTCTCACTTAACCCATTCCTAAAATCAGGAGGTTGCGCATACACATCATGGCTTGTACCCCATAATGGATTTTTCCTCCAGAAACTCGTCCAATTCCCTTTTAAAGGCGTCTAGGCTAGACGCCAGCACCACATCCTGTGGCAAGGAGTTCCACAGACCGACCACGCGCTGAGTAAAGAAATATTTTCTTTTGTCTGTCCTAACCCGCCCAACACTCAATTTTAGTGGATGCCCCCTGGTTCTGGTATTATGTGAGAGTGTAAAGAGCATCTCCCTATCCACTCTGTCCATCCCCTGCATAATTTTGTATGTCTCAATCATGTCCCCCCTCAAGCGTCTCTTTTCTAGGCTGAAGAGGCCCAAACGCCGTAGCCTTTCCTCATAAGGAAGGTGCCCCGTAATCATCTTAGTCGCTCTCTTTTGCACCTTTTCCATTTCCACTATGTCTTTTTTGAGATGCGGCGACCAGAACTGGACACAATACTCCAGGTGTGGCCTTACCGTAGATTTGTACAACAGCATTATAATACTAGCCGTTTTGTTCTCAATACCCTTCCTAATGATCCCAAGCATAGAATTGGCCTTCTTCACTGCCACCGCACATTGGGTCGACACTTTCATCGACCTGTCCACCACCACCCCAAGATCTCTCTCCTGATCTGTCACAGACAGCTCAGAACCCATCAGCCTATATCTAAAGTTTTGATTTTTTGCCCCAATGTGCATGACTTTACACTTAATGACATTGAAGCACTGCTCCTCATTTTCCAGCGTAGGGGTGCGGGAGGGGCAAGGGTGGGGCAAGGGTGGGTGGATAGGGTCCTGGAGGGCCTGAGATTGGTGGTGGATAATTTAATTATTTATAGATAAGTGGATAATTTATTTATTTATAGATAAGTTACTTTCATATTAAAAATAATAATCATGAATCCCACGTTTGGTGAGAACATTCATAAAATCTGTCTTTATTGCTATATGGCAGGTAATAAAGAAAGAAGGTGACTTTGGCACCGGTGATGATGAAATGGTTAAAAATCTTTCAGTTTCAAATTGACATCACTCTTTCTGGTCTTTTTGTGCAGAAACATTCTGAAGGACCCTTTCCCGTCCCATTTAGAATCACATACATGCATGCTTGCAAAAATGCACAGCAGTGAAAGGAATTGTCTAGAACCTTTCTCTTTTAATTAACGAAGAGTGAATTACACTAAGACTACTACTTGAGAAGCAGAGGGCACCATTGGAAAAGATGCTCTTAAGATGCACTTAAAGATAAAATGCGAGCAATCTCAAATATTTGGATTTGTGATTTCACTGTTCAGTTCCTCAAGTGTGGAGCTACCTCAAGTTGAAGCTGTCCCCTGCTTTCTGCTGCACTGAACCACCACAATTCCAGAAGGTCATATCACAGTTGTTAAATTGGTGGGAGGCATGCAACTTAAAGTGCCTATCCAAAGAACTGCCTCTTCTCACATGAATCTGTCCACCCCGGTACTTTTCAGAGGCAGTTCCTTGGAAGCCTCTGCCTTCTCGGGTCAGTCATGTGGCTACTCTATTCATTTTCAAAGGATCCTTTGGGCATGCCTAAAACTGGAGGACAGAAACAGCAAGCTAGTGCTACACATGCTCAAAAACAGGTGAGAACTGTGGCAGTACAGGATTTGCATTACAGCTTCTAGCCACCATTTCTATACACAGTACTACCAGTGAATGCAACAGTTTAGTGAAGTGCAGAACATGAGGGAAATGAAGAAACTCTGCTAGTGTTATAAATACTGTTTTCACTTGAAACTTTTCAGATCTTTCTAATGTGAGGTAGAACTCCCAAATTTGTTTCACTTTAGGGCAGGAGTGTCAAACTTTTTGGCAGGAAAACCACATCATCCCTCTGTCACTGTGTTCGGGGGGGGGGGGGCAGGAAAAAAAAGAATTACAGGTTGAGACTAATTATTCTCCTGGGTTCCGTTTCAAGCACTCACATGGATGGCAAAAAAAACACACCATAGCAAATCAATTTAACAAATAAAGTTTCTTTGGTCTGGTGATTGAAAAACAGCCTTGCTGACCTTTTGACTCTAAGATAAGAGTCATTAAGAAGACAATCCATCAATCAGTCCTCCTCCAGGCTCTTCACTCAGTCCCTCCCTTCACCAAAACAAAGCTATCACCCTTCTTTCACGTGCTCAGGGGGGAAGGGAGGGGTCCACTGGAGAGAGAAGGATTGATGGATTGTCAGCCAGCTGCCACCCCTCTCATTAATGAGGCTATTGTTAAAGGACTGTTCAGTTTGAAACTGATTTTAAAGGGATGCATTTTCCCCTTCTCCAGGGATCAGCACATTCCTTCTCATTTGCAGGGGCCATTCGTGTTGCGTCAAATTCGTGTATAAAAAAACCATGTATAAATAGGCTGGACCTGTAATTTACATTTCATATTTGAATAAATTTACATAAATGAATATGCTAGAGAAGGAACTTATATGAATGAATGAAGGTTGTGCAATAGCTCAAGACCTATAAAAGGCCTTGCACAAAGCAAGGCTGGCCTTTCCTTTGCTGTTGCTGCTGCTGCATTACACACGTGAAACAGCAAACAGCGGAGGGAGCCCTCGGCCTGCAGCTCACACAAGAGGTTGAACAGTCACCCTCACTCTGAAAGCAGTTGTGTTGGGCCAGCATGGGCTCTAGCAAGTATCTGGAGGGCCAGTGGCTCATTGGAGACTGGGGGCTCCCCAGGGCCAGATTAGGAATCCCCGATGGCCGCAAGTGGCCCCCAGCCAGGATTTGGGCTCCCCTGCTTTGGGGCGGGGGGAACTGGTGCCAGGCTAGGAATATGTAGAACCTTCTCCACCCTTTGTATTTTGATTGAAGTGATTTTTGCTTCCTTCTTCAGAAGTTTTGCCTTAAGCGAATTCCCATCAAGGTGCCATTTTGGTTGCCTCTAGGTGTAATTTCGCTGACTTCTTGTCTCTGTCTTGGTCAGGCTGACATGCCCATAAAGGCTTTGATCAAACAAGCAAAGCCCTTGGATTTCTGTTGAGCACCAGTAGTTTGCTACTGATCCCTTCAGAGCATGTGGAAGAGGGGCTGGCTTTTGCTGTGCATGATTTCAAGGCCTTTCCATCAACCTACAAATGGAGAAAAATCTGTATGAGAAGAACTTTGCAGCTTTCCACTTTGTAAACATGTCGCAGGATGACAGAAGATCAATACATCACCAGCTGGATTTTCCCCTCCGTTGTGATACCACCAAAGGAAAAGACACACTCAGCTAGGTTAACCCTTCAACTTAGGCACTTTATTTTCAAAACGTTATCAACCCTGTGAGGTGGCAATCACATGACATGACATTTCTCTTTTTCTTGTTGGGTCATGCCTGAGACATCAGTTAAGGGAAAAATAATTTAGGAGCAGGCTACAAGAAGCTGCCCTTGACTGGGTCAGATCATCAGCTCATGTGGCCTAGAGTTACCTATTTGGATTGGTCTCAGCACATCAGGGTCTGAAGGACAGACCAGTCCTGTTCTGCTGCCGGAGTTCCCTTCACAGGTGATGCAGGGTTAAAACTTGGGACCTGGTGAATGCAGAGCATGGACTACCACTGAGTTGACTCTACATCCCTAAACCAGTGCCCAGATTGAATGAGGGCGCAACCCTAAGTCTCTTTTGCCGGCCCGGAAGGGTTACAAATGTGCCATAAAGTATATTTGTGTCTCCCTTTGAGTAAGCCGTGCCAGTGCACAAAGGTGTGCCAGCCTGTGGAGGCCAGATCCAGCCTCCACGGCGGTGGCAGAAGGTAAATTTGCATCGGCCAAGCTCAGCCAGCATGGAGGTCGGGGGAGTGGGAAAGGTGGGGAAGAGGCGAGGAGGAGGCGGTTAGGGGCAGGGGGAGGGTGAGCAGGAGGCAGTGTGGGCAGGCAGGTGGTGAGCAGGAGGTAGGGCCAAAACCCAGCAGTTATACCAGATCCCAGCCCCATTCCCAGACGGCATGGAGCAGCTTCAGCTGCTCTGTTCTGCTTGGATCTGTGCCACCTCTTTAGATGGCACAGATCCAAGTAGACCATTGGGGCTGCTGCAATTCTCCCGGGGTAAGGGAAAAATTTTCCCCTTGCCTCAGGCCGAACCTCAGCCAGCCTCAAACTTGCGCTGGATACAACACAGGCCCACTGGCCTGTCTCTTCCAGCACAAGTTA
Source organism: Tiliqua scincoides (assembly GCF_035046505.1). Taxonomy (NCBI): domain Eukaryota; kingdom Metazoa; phylum Chordata; class Lepidosauria; order Squamata; family Scincidae; genus Tiliqua; species Tiliqua scincoides. The sequence goes on from NC_089822.1 coordinate 36,487,968, forward strand.
GGATTGCGCTGTGAGGGTGTTACCTTCAAACTACCTTGTATGAGCACATCCATCTTTATAAAATATTGCATGTGTGGTTCTTGTCAGCAGGTTATATACTCATTTCTTTATAGTATTTCTAAACAGCTTCTAGCAAAAAAAAAAAAAAAAAAATTCTTAAAGTCGTTCATGTAGCAAAAAGGAGGAGGAAGATTCCTTGTCCCAAAAGTGCCCAGAACACAAACAGTGCAGAAAAGAAGCCAGCAATGATGAGTGGGAGAGAGGCTCTGCAGGAATGAGTAAGGATGGCTGTTCTTCCCCTGCTCAACATCAGAGAACCACCCTTTGAAAGGTTCTTCTTTATACAGGTGATGGGGTACAAAACCTCAAGCAGCACCTGCATAAGTGCAGCCTTGCATCTGGACCTCAGAACAGATATAAGTTTCCTTTCAAAACTGACAATGAGCCTTGTAGTAGCTTAAGGATTAAAGCAAAATATGAAATTGTGCATGAAATCCTATTCTCAGTTGGTCTACACATATATAAACATGGAGGGGGAGGGCTGATAAGAAAAGAATTTGAAGCCAGAAATGTACAATATATGAGTACATATCTATAGAATGTCATTACATTTTGGTCCCACTGTTTACAATTATTTTCTCTGTATTCACATGTATAACATCTCATGAAGCAGGTGAGATAACATGTCTGAAAAAAAAAAAAAAACTCCTGCCATGATGTCATCTCCTCCCATAGGGAAGCTCCACTTCCAGGGATTTCTGAAATGCCATAGGCCAGGGATGGCCAAACCCCAGCCCGCAGGCCATTTGCAGCCCTCAGGGTCCCCCAATCTGGCCTACAGGGAGCCCTCTGTTTCCAATGAGCCTCTGGCCTGTTGGAGACTGTTGGAGCCTGTGCTGACCTGTGACTGTGGGTCGCAACTGCCAGACGCGAGCTGCAAGCCAAGTTAGAGCAAGGCCTTTTAAATTCCATGTGTTTTCTGCTTTTCCATGGGTATTATTTTAAATCCCTCTCCATTGCCTCTGAACAACTTATGTCTCATGTTTCTGGCTTGGTCTGCATGTTTTCACTGTGCAAGAGGTGTGTGTTAAACACTTCATAGTTTTCATGTGGTTCTACACGACTGTATTATAGTTGTGATGTGTATTATAATTTATGTGTATTATAGTTCTCATGTGTTTTCATTTATATAAGTTCTGTCTATAATGCACTGGCAGACCTAGAGGGGGCAAATGGGGCAAATGCCCCAAGCGCCGACCCTCCAGGGGCACCTCTGGACCCTCGCCCCAGCCCCCCAGGGGAGTGCCCAGGAGCACTGCAGAGAGGCAACTTGCTGCCTCTCCATCAGCGCCTTGGCGCCAACTGAGCTGCCCCCTCCCCTCCTCCTTTATAGGAGGATAGGAGACAGGTGCCCTAGAGAGGCACTGACGTTCTAGGGTGCCCATCTCGTCTCCTCCTATAAAGGAGGGGGGCAGCCTAGTCAGTGCCGAGACATTGCCTGAGAGGCAGCTTCCCGCTGCCTCCCAGGAGCGCTCCTGGGTGCCCGTGCTCCGCTTCTGAGGGCATCCCTCGGAGGTGGAGCGGAAGCAGCGCGCGCCCCCTCCAACTTCGGCCCCTGCTCTGAAAGAAGAATTTTAATATTTTCGTTCCCATTGAAAGTGTCCCCACTGCTTGCTTTGGTAGAATTTCCACTCTCAGTTTCAGGGAGGCTTTCACCACTTGGAAAGCCTCTGGCAATGATAGTTGTTGTCATCTCCAGAGGAACTGCCTTCCCTGTGCACTGAGATGCACCTTCTAGGCTACATTTTTCCATTTTTCTGTTTTTTTCCCCTGGAGCCTTCGTCATTTCCTCCCTTTCCTTTCCTGATCTTCCTTGCCTCTATCCTTTCCCTTCTTTGCCTCCTTCCTTACATCTGGACTTCCTCTTCCCCTCACCAATACATCTTCTTTCATCTTCTTCTCCACTGCCCAATTGATCTCTCCTCTTTTCTTTCCTTCTCTCTACCCTCAGGAGTGCTTTTAGAGGGCTAGAGCCAGCACCACCCCTTCACTGACAGCTGAGAGCAAGAGACAGCCAATGAGGTCAACCGCCAGCACTCCCCTGCCCGGAAGCACAGTTCCTGTTTGTGGGATTGTTGCATGGGCCTGGAGCTCACACATGGTAAAAGCGATAATCTTAAAATGCCTCAAAACTCTTTTTGTTTGTTTATTGTTGCAACAGACAAACCACGCAATCCTCTACTCATGTCTACTCAGATGTAAGCCCCACTGAATTCAGTGGGACTTACTCCCAGATAAATGTGTATTGGATTGCTGTTTCTCTGAAATCATATTTTAGCTACACAGCCATTTTTGCAAAACCCCTCCTTTATATGGACTTAAACATTGAATTCTTTCACATTTTACTAATCCTGTTTCTTCAGCACTCCAGCTGTCACGCAAGCTTCCCCTAGTCACCTCTCTACATGCAAAGCAAATTCATTATCAAGGATAAAACGAAATGCAAATGAACAGAGGATGATTGACTAAATTGTCACAGAGTCACTGACACACACATACACACAAACTGTAAACAAGAACTTAAAAGCCATTGTCTGATGTTTACTTTAATCACTTTGGAAACCATCCAAGCAAGGTGGAATAGACTTCGAGTCAGATTCTTGTTCCTGATGAAAGGCACCTGCATGTGATCTAAAATACAGGCCTTGTAAATTCTGTTTATTTAGCTAATTAATAAAGATTAAATGCATAGAGAAACAGATGGAATTATGTTAAATTGAGTCATAAACTGAAGTGCTGTGGTTTCTGAAATGGTTCAGAGGATTGGTAGATCTCTGGAACTCGGCATTGCCATAACTAGGTGATGGCAGCACAGACCTATCCCTGTTTTCCTATTCACTTTGCTTCATCCTACTGTCTTATAAATAATAGTTTTCCAGAGTTATCTCTGACATTTAGCCATTTCTGCCCAACGTTGCATATCTGCAACAGGGACCAAATGTTCTGTGGCCTGGGCAAAAATGGGTTAAATCGGGGACCACTATAGCCTGCATTCATGAGGACTGCCTCATTGAGTTAAATTTCTATTTATTTCAGTTACTTATCATTGATCAGTCACTCTTCACTTAGTGCCCCGAGCTCCTAGGATTGGCCTCTAAGTTAGTTTGATGTCTAAGCAGGGACTTGGGTCTCCCTCACCTATGTCCAATACTCTGTCCACTACATACATAAAACCCTTCCAGAATGTACAACTCTCAGCAGGGTTATCTGCTTGCAATCCCACTTAACAGCCCTGCATAAATGGCTTTGTATGAAACAACTGGTCATGAACACTTGTATGCTACCACATCTCAGGATTTAACAGGGATAGGAACTCAAATCACGTGACTTGAGTCTGAGTTGTGAAAATCAATGCGTGCGAAAGACTTGAAAACCCAGGGATGGGAAGGGTGGCAGTCTTTCTTGCCCATCTCTGAAAGAACCAATGATCATTGGATGAAGGATGGATGTTCTGACATTTCCCTCAGCTGAGGTAGGGCAGGAGGAGAAGCCTAAGGGATTCTTGCCTTACAATTGGCTGGAGAAGCCCAGGGAGGGGGAGGAAGCAGGGAAGCAGGGGGGAGGCAGTTCATAGCAATCACGCTTTCTACCACATGGCTGCTGTGAGTTCCCTTGTTACTTGGGGGCGGGGAGGAACCCTCACTGAATAACCAGCTACAGTGGGACTACTTCTTAGTAGAGCTGCCAAGGATGGGGTCATCCTGGTAAGCCTCGCAGTGTGCACGTGACCCTCCTTCCTCTGGCCATTTCTGTTCCCGCTCTCATGCAGTCCCTCCCACCCCTCCCACTTTGTTTACAGATGGACTGGAAACAGCAGAGGAGTGTTTAAAGAGAACTCCGACACATACACGCACGTTCACACAGACACACCCTGGCAGCAGCTGTTTGTCTTCCACAGATGGATTTTTTAAGGAGGCAACTCAAGACTCCAATCTTTTCGAGTTGCGAAAAGGCAAGTTGGTGACTCAGAAAATGTTCCCATTATGACTAGTTTTTGAGTCAAATTGCAAGGGGGCAGAGACTTGTGACTCAACTTGAGTCAAGCTGCGCTGGATTTGCCCATCCCTGGGATCCAAACATCTATGAATCAATGTGGTTTGACTGTTGTGCAAGCTATAAATCAGCGGTTATTTATAGCTTTACAATTTCAGTTCCTGAATGGTACAAGATTATGTAGAGATTATAGAATGAGGTTATATATACCTGTATTATTAAACACAACTGTCAAGCATTTTGTACATGTTTTTTTCTGAATATGACTATGGCTATAAAGAAAATCAAGTTCAGTGTCTAGTTCAAATTCTTTTTCCTGTTTCATTACAGGAATGTTTCATCAATTTTTCCACAAATTCATTACACAATAAATATGATTGAAAAGGAAAATTCATTTTCAGATTCTGTTTCTCCATTAATTAAAAGTTAAAATGCCGTTAAACTGAAAAGAATGAATGTATGGCTAGAAAGGAAACAAAGATTAAAATTTTGTTGGTCTAAACCAGGGGTGCCCAAACCCCAGCCCTGGGGCCACTTGCGGCCCTCGAGGACTCCCAGTCTGGCCCCCAGGGAGCTCCCACTCTCCAATGAGCCTCTGGCCCTCCAGAGACTTGCTGGAGCCCACGCTGGCTTGATACCACTGCTCTCAGCATGATGGTCAACTGTTCGACCTCTTGCGTGAGCTGTAGGACGAGGGCTCCCTCCACTGCTTGCTGTTTCACATCTGTGATGTAGCAGCGGCAGCAAAGGAAAGGCTGGCCTTGCTTTGTGAAAGGTCTTTTATAGGCCCTGAGGCATTGCAAGACCTTCATTCATTCATAAAAGTTCCATCTCTAATATATTCATTTATGTAAATTTATTCAATGTAAATTCTTTTTTTTCCTGGCCATGATGTGGCCCTCCTGCCAAAAAGTTTGGACACCCCTGGTCTAAACTTGCATTTTACAAACTGTAAAGACCCACAATGATCCCTCCACACAACACACCACTTGCAGAAGTCCTAAACCCTTAGGTGCCTACATTGGTTTCCTGGGACGTTTTTGGGAGATAGATGCTCACCAAAAAGTCTGAGCTTTTATAGACACTGTGGGAGATGAAAGTGACTGCTCACAAAGGCTCAAGTTCTTGCAAACATTCACTCAGAATGTATGCAAAAGCTCAACTTGATTTCAGGTTAAACGCTAGAAACCTCATGCATGCCAAATATTATACACATATGTGTATGTACATACACAATATATAAGATTGTATTGTATATAATACCAGTGGTTCCCAAGCTTGATTCCTAGCATCTTCAACTAGCCCATGAAGAAATCTGTGGAACACAAACTTCTTGTACTTTTGTCCAGTTTGGCCATTAATTATACACACATGATGTCTTCTGGTTCTTCTTTAGTGTGTAACAAGGAGTACAAGAACTAACCCAGATAAAGCCTTTTTCTACCAGGATATCCCCTAAGGCAGTGGTTCTCACACATTTAGTACCGGGACCCACTTTTTAGAATGAGAATCTGTCAGGACCCACCGGAAGTGGTGTCATGACTGGAAGTGATGTCATCAAGCAGGAAAATTTTTAACAATCCTAGGCTGCAATCCTACCCCAGAGCAAGTCCCATTTACTATCATTGTTAAAAGAATATACACAGTAGCTTGTTAAAAGTACAGGTCTGTAACATTTCCCCAAATGCAGTCACATACCATGGTAGCATCGAGACTAATATATAAAAAAAATAAAATATTGAAATGAACGGGGACCCACCTGAAATTGGCTCGCGACCCACCTAGTGGGCCCTGACCCACAGTTTGAGAAACACTGCCCTAAGGTAATGGTGGGAAGCCAACCATGAGCTTTACACACTGCACCAAGCTAGAGGAGCTAATGGAGACTTAGAGCAGGCCTGTGGACCAAATGCGATTCCTAGAAGCAATTTATCCAGCCCCTGTTAAAATTGGGCTCTCCTAGCTCAATAATTGGATTCTCTCAGATCTTGAAATTATGAACAAGATTTGCACATTTTCTCTTCTGTCATTTGCAGCTAATGCATTTCTATGAACAAAGCGCTCATTTCTGGCCATCATCTGCTGAATGATGTCACTTCCTGCTTAATGATGACACTTCTGGCCCTCCTCAGGCACCTTGAATGCTAACTTTGGCCCTCTGTATGTAGTGAGTTTGACATCCCTGGCTTAGAGGTTGACGACAATTGCTAGCATTGTGTTTGCATCCCATTTTGCCTGTCTTTCCCCACCCCTTTCTTCTAGCAATTGACAGAAGGACCATTTCTCTTCCTGGAAAACTGGGATGTGTTTTGATTTAGCACTTTGATGATCTATTTAGGGACAGAAATTAAATGCCATACAATGGCATCACCAAGGAAACTCCGGTTTGGGAAACAAACTATAGAATAGGTAGATTTCTTGAGAGCTTGTAATTTTTCATCAGTTGCTTTTTTCATACACCCTGTAATATCTCAACAATTGAATTTTATATGTACTGTATGCATTTTCAAACAATTCTTTGCATATGTTTCTCTGCTTTTTCGATACAGAGCATAGAGCTGTTCATTCTGTGAGATTCGGCTGCTTATGATCTTTCTCACTATTGACCGAAGACTATTGATCTAGGTAGAAAGCAGAGCTGCCTCCCACAGACATGGACATTTTTTTTCCCTTCTAGAAGCCCTGCAAATTACATGATAGGAAACAATCAGAGTTAATTACAAAACTTGACACATTGCAAATGTTTGAATAGGCTGGCTGAAGCTAGTCCATTTGCAATATGGGCCAAGCTGTAATTCTGGGCTATTCATTAAAAGCATTCAGTCCTCAAAAGACCAGGCATGGCTCTTTTTGCCAATATTGAATATGTATTTGAAGCACTTTGTTAACATTTGACTCAGAATAATCTTGCCCAGAGAGATTTGATATGAGGAGTGGCTTTAAGGAGGATTACTGAGAGAAGTACAGTGACAGTTTATAGTGTCTGAATCCTCTGTCCTTCATATTAAATGCAATGCTCCGAGGATCTGCCAGAGCCTCATGAAACTCTCCTCATTAAAAATATTAAGTTTGGAACAGAAGAATCCTGTGCACATTTGGAAGGTCTTTCATACATCTAGCAGAGCAGCAGTTCTCAAACCTTTTGGCCTCCAGAGCCCTTCCCATCCCCCCTCTCTGTGTCACACACACACACACACACACACACACACACACACACACACACACACACAAAGTGTCTGCCCCTTAACAACCTTCTGGCCAGCGACAGGTCGCATGTGAAATGGCTGCCACTGGTCAGGAGGTTGCACCCCTTGCCTCCAGAGGCTTTTCTGAGCCTCCCAGAGGCAGCGCATGTCTGCGTGCTGCCTCTGCGTGGCTCAGAATGCCCCAATCTCACGAGACACAATTTCCAGTTTACCAGAGGAAGCCGGAAGTTGCATCTCTCGGAGAATTCTGGCATTCTGAGTCTTACAGAGGCAGCGCATGGAGGCATCGCTTAATGACAGGGATGCAGACAGACATCGCTGTCGTCAAGCAGGGCTTGATGCTATGTGAAGCCTCCAAAGGTGAGGGGAAGCTCCATTCCCCTTGCCTCCAGAGGCTTTTCTGAGCCTCCCAGAGGCAGCAGTGATGTCATGGTAGGAGCCAGAAGAGGCTTTGCTACAGCTATAATAAAGTTTCTGCTCCCTTTAACTTGGTGGCTTTTGGATTTATTACTAATAAGCTGTCCTGCCCTTATCTAAAAGCAAGTCTTCATCTTAACCTTGGGTTTAGGGGCCAGTTTGGGGGTTTAACACAACCATTTTATGTACCCCCAAATGTATGTATTTATTAAAAAGAAAAGCTGACAAGACTATTCTTTATACCCACTATTTGTGGCAAAAGATGATGGCCAAAAGTGTTTGCCAGAATTTCAAGCTTGCTTGCTGCAAGTTTGTAGAATCCTAATTTGAGAGCCAGGCTAGTGTCATGGTTCAGGAGTTGGACTTCGACCTGGAAGATCCAGGTTCAGATCCAGATCAAAGCCCTGCTCAGCCATGAAGTTTCCTAAGTGACCTTGAGCCAGTCTCTCTCTCTCTCTCTCTCTCTCTCTCTCTCTCTCTCTCAGCCTCACCTACCTTACAGGGTTGTGAGGACAAAAGGAAGGAAAGAGCTATGTATACCATCCTGAGCGCCTTGGAGGAAGGGAGATATAAAAATGTGAAAAATAAATAATTTGAATTTTTGTGAGTTTCATAACATGTATTTAGATTCTTTACTGAGACTTTGTATTTCAGTCAGAAAAACAGGCTGAAGAGTCGTACACCTCATGAAGGTTCCAGCTCTTTTTTAGAAGTTGCCTCTCCACACCCATTGAATACATGGAGGGCTGCTGACCAGCCACAATCCCATTCTGACACACTCATTGGCCATTCTGACACACTCATTGGCCTTGGTACTCAACATCTGTCTGCATGTTGACAAATTTGGAACCCCAGGGTAGAGTGGAAAATGCCTCCCTGCATTCAGTGCCACCATGTGCAAAGAAACAGATAAACACTGAGCATGTAGAAACCTGGGGCCAGAGCTAGTCAGCGGAGGGTGGGAATCCAGGACCATGTGATGCAATGACACCCCCCACATCATCATGTCACCCCCTGTACCTGCACAGACACCCCTCCCCCATGCATGTGTTGCCCTGGCTCCAAAATGGCTCCACTTGTAGCCATACAGGAGCCAGGACGGGAGGGCCCATTTTGTGGCATTTGCCACATGACAAAGGTAGGAGCTGTCACCCCCACCCAGTGGAAATGGTGGAAAACCTCCATCTGTCATGGGGGCAATGGACCTTCCCAGCCCCTGCCTAGCTACGCAACTGGGGCCAGTGGGTGTGACTAGCCAGCGTACTCTCATTCCCTCTTCTACTCATTTAATGATTGTGGTGGGGCAGCCACTGAAGAAGGCTTTTGATGCATCGTAATTTCACAAGACTAGCTTAGAATTAGATTGCTGTTACTTTGGAAAGGGATTGATGCGAGGGCCCATGATATCCTTTTCAAGTCTCCGACAAAACAGAAAGGTTTCACCGTTTCCTCTTGAGACAACCATGCTGCATTCCTCATTTTAGTAAGAGATCATTTTATGTTTTTATTTTAAAATAGAACAAGAGAAGGTATGAAGATTGAAGAGAGGAAAAAACACGACTGCCCGTGAGGTAACACAAACATCATTTGTGTTACCTCACATGGCAGAGAGGCTTGGAAAGGGGAGCCTAAGGAAACCCAAAAATAACTCAATCATTTCTAAAATTATTCCACTGAAAGTACAAGCGATTTTATTTCCCCCCCAACTATCTTCAAATGTTGTACTCCGGCAACTGCAGACATCAAAACATTCCACGCAGTATACAGGAAAATAGGCTTTCTGGAAGGACATCGCAACTTGTCACCTTGAGGAAGTTCAGCTGGAGGCTACCGATTAATACATCTGTAATGCAGCCAATGCATGGGCCTTTGAAAAATCAGATTACTACTGTATCAAATAAATGCCTCATTTATCAGCTTTTGTGTAGCCTGGCTGGCCTGCATGCATGCCACTGGAAGATAATCACAGAGTGCTCTGAACAAAACAAAATTGGCTTGTTCTAGCTGGTGTCGTAATTAGGAAAAATTGGGGGACGAAGATCAAAGGTTCATGGGTGAAGAAATATTCAGCACTCAACAATAGTGCCGGAATAAATATGAGTATGTCCGATTAAAATACTTTGCGGGACTCAAAATCTTGAGCATGACAGAAGACCATTTCTAACAAACAGCACTCCATAAATGACACATGCTGCTTGAGTTTCTGACTAATCCTCAGGATTAATTATTATGTGGATAATAATAATAATGAGAAAATATTGCAATGCCTGTTCTGCTTGTGAATGTCATGAATATTAGAGGAATACGAGGGTGGGGGTTTGCAGTGTCCCTCAGTGTGCAAGCTCTGCTCAGCTTTGAAGTGTTCCTAAATCCAGCACTGCCCCTGGATGCCCTATTGGTGGCATTGGCCAGAAGTCTTCTTCAGAAGCTTTGGCTAGCCAACATGAGCCCATCTGATCAGTATGAGCCCTTATGAACGACCTGGCAAGAATCGTGTGATGGCCCTGTTGATGGCAGTCCCACTGCAGCCCCTTATTAATGAAGGCCCAAACACTTCATTGTAATAATGCCCCCAAATGCATCTCAATATGTAATTAAGATCAGGCTCTTCCTGGCTAAATCAGCAAAACCAACCCTTTGTAGATGAAAAACCCAACTATGAATTTACCCATCTCTGCTCAGGTTTCTTTCACCTAAATGACTCTTATTCCTTAGAATCATTTTGTCCTTGTTAGCTCCAGTTCCCTAAACAATAGTGGGATAAGGCCCACCTTCACCTCTGGCCCTCTGTGAGGAACCAGGTATGCATGGCCTCTTCCTCACTTACCCCACCAGTGCCTGAGCACCAGCTGAAACCTACCTGGACTGACGGAGGGTACCAGAGCATACCCCTCCACTGCAGCATTCCAATGGCTTTGCCAGACTTGACCTGAAAGTAAGGTGAAATTTGTGTTAGAACCTATATCCTCAGCTCACTGACAGAAATGTGGGACTTCCATGTTCCACCCAAAGCACAGGGGGGACATGGATGTGACACCTGCTCAAGCCTGTCTTTTCCTTCCAAATTCTGCAGGTGAATACATATACAAGTGGCACCAGAGATTGGTCATGCCTGGCAATTAGAGAGGGCCCACACTCATCAGAGGACCTACCTGACTAGGCTGTGTGTGTGTGTGTGTGTGTACTGCAATGCCTTGACTGCAGTACACACAATTCTGGAAGCGCTAAAAGTCTGATCACCTTTTGGAGAGCAGATAAATGTGGCATTTAAAGAAAGGTTTTGAAACAGTTAAATTTATATTTACTGTCTCATATATTTTATTTTTGGCGATTTCAAGTGTGGCTGTTTTATACTGTTATCCTTTTCAAATGAATTCACACAAGACAGAGGTGCCAGGAATTTCTCCACTGTTTACAACATCTGCTTGATGGGGTTGCACTTCCCCTGAAGACACAGGTTCTCAGCCTGGAGGTAGTTTTCAGTCCAAGGCTGACTTTGGATATCAAGACGTCAGCAGTGGATAGGTTTTTGGTCTGTTTGTTTTTAATGAGCTGAGTCATCATTCCCCTATTTAGAGAAACTGGATGTAGCCTCAGCTATCCCTGCACTGGTTGCCTCCAGGCTTGACTACTGTAATGTGCTTTATGTGGGAGCAGCAGACTCAGATTTTCATTTAAATAAAAGCAATGGTTCAAAACTGAAAAGTTTGTTTGAAGCTTCAGGCTAGGAGTGGAAGGATACTACTAACCCCCCTTTTCACTGCTATGATGAGTTTTGGGGCTTTAGAAGTGGTGCTCCAACTATGGCCATGGACTCGCTGCTGCCATTTTTTCCTAGAAACCCCCATCAGGATAACATGATGTCGCATCATTCTTGGAGGATCCTGGTAGAAGGAAAAAAAAAAAGAACCCTGATGGCTGCCGTTCCTTAGCCATTCCTTAACCGCTGCCATTCCTTAGCTGCTAGGAACAGTGTTCCCACCAAAAAATCACCAAAATATTTCCCCATTTTCACAGCCTGAAACATTCTAAGAAACCACTCTTTCCATAGAATTATAGAATCGGGGGGGGGGCAGGATTGCTGTGCCCCCCGTGGCTACGCTACTGCATGGTGGTAACACTTCTGTTCCAACATATTTACTTGCAAGTTAGTTCTGTTGATTTCAGCAGGACCTATTTCCATGGGATATATTCACGTGGTGGTATGAGAGAGAATATTTATTCAGATGCTACAGGGATATTTTTCCTTACAGCTTCCCCCCAAATTCAAAACAAAGCAAATCCCCTATCACCACAGCAGGGGGCTAACACATAAAAAGGTTTCTGTAATGTATAATTCAAGGATGACGACTACTGATTATATCAGCAAAAAGCAATTAGGAAGACCTTATCAGGTTCATGAGATGAGTGACTAGCGCTGTCTTGAAACTCCCCAGAAATTACAATTGAAGACCGAGGGGCAAAGAAAGAAAAACTTAGCTGATTGTGTGTACAGAAAGAGGCATACAGAATCTGTATCTCACTGTTAGAAGGCTTACTGCTCACCTCTCTCTTCCTATCTTTGGTATTCTCCGTGCTCTTCAGATCAACGATCTGTTATCTTTTCTTTGCTTTGCACAGGGCTCCTATTTTGTTCCTCTCAGCAGTGGGCTGGGGGGGGCAAAAGCCCCAGGCACTGTGCCTGTTGGCCCCTTTGGGGTGCCACCACCATACCCGTAGCGACCCGTACCCGTAGCCACGGCGCCTCCACCTGCCTCCAGAGCCATTCCAGGGACAAGCAAAGCCCTGCACTGCAGTTCCTTGGTGCTCCACAATTCACCTGAGGCCTACGGAGCACCTCTAACAGTACTATTTATAATCTATTTCAGTGATTTTCAACCTTTTTCATCTCATGGCACACTGACAGGGTACTAAAATTGTCAAGGCACAACATCAGTTTTTTGACAATTGACAAGGCACATCATGCTGTTGGTGGAGGCTCACATCCCCTAGTGGCCCGACTAATAAATGACCCTCCCCCAAATTCCCATGGCACACCTGCATACCATTCGCGGCACACTAGTGTGTCATGGCACAGTGTTTGAAAATGCCTGATCTATTTCATCAGAAAACCGAAAGTATGATTAAAGGCTCTCTAGAGGTCTCAGAAGACTTTTGGAGCACTGAGGAGCGTCATGTGAGACTCCGTAGTGAAGGTACCGTATTTTTCGCTCCATAGGACGCACTTCCCCCCCCAAAAAAAAAGTGGGGGGGAAAGTGTGTGCGTCTTATGGAGCGAATACTGCAACGCTGCAGGTGTTCTCAGGGGCAGGAGAGCCGGGGCGGGACCTTGATCTAGGTGATCTCCCACAGGGTGATGCCCTGCTCCCGGCTCTGCTGCTTCGCCATCGGGAGGGGGGAGGCGCCTGGCGGAGAACAAAGGGGGCAAGGTCCGCACCGGGGGCAAGGTCCTCATTTGCGCAGGCGCCACAGGGGGAGGGAAGGCGGTGAACAAAGGGGGCAAGGTCCGCACCGGGGGCAAGGTCCTCATTTGCGCAGGCGCCACAGGGGGAGGGAAGGCGGTGAACAAAGGGGGCAAGGTCCGCACTGGGGGGTAAGGTCCTCATTTGCGCAGGCGCCACAGGGGGAGGGCAGGCGGAGAACAAAGGGGGCAAGGTCCGCACCGGGGGGTAAAGTCCTCATTTGTGCAGGCGCCACAGGGGGAGGGCAGGCTTACTTTAAAAGTAAGTTTTCCTCCTCTAAAAACTAGGTCCTCCTCTGCAGACGCGTGTGGCCTCTGGGAACCAAGTGCCTCGGGAACTAAGTGCCAGGTAAGGCACAAGAGTTTAGCATCTGGGCGAGGAGAAGGCAAGGAGACCTCTGAGTTTTGGAGAAGGAGAGGAGGAGGAGCAGGAGGAGGAGGTAAGTGTACTCATTCTAACACTTTGTCTTTCTAACTCCCTGTCTTTTAACCTTACCTTTAAAGCAACCTTAAATCAAAATTGAAAGTTAGCACCTAAGGGAGGTACATAGGGCTACTCTGAGCAGGAGCAGAGTCCTACTCGTGAGGAAGAGCAGAGTCCTACTCGTGAGTAAGAGCCCAAGGGTCAGGCATTTAAATCAAAGTTGAAAGTTAGCTGCACCTAAGGTAGCACCTAATCGAAGGAAGGGAGGAGGATAAAGTGGAAAGCAGGTTTTTCTACTTGTTTAAATTAAACCTATACTTAACCCAGGTTAAACTTAATCTAAGTTAGAACATAACCTAAACAGGTCAGTAAATTGGGACACAGGATCTAGAGAGCAATAAATAATTAAACAAACCCAAATAAAAACTAGCTTGAGTCCAGCCCAAGAGAACAGAACTAGGAGGGAAAGAACCTAGGAAGGGCCAATTCCCAACCCATTAAGAGCCCCATTAGGCTAATCCAAGCAGTCCATTCAGGAGCCTGCAGAGTAGGACATGCCCATCAGCATCCATTTGCCTTCCTGAGCTTTTGTAAACTCACCTGGGAAGGCCAGCCCCCTTTCAATCAGGAAGGAAGGAGGGAGGAGGAGCCAGCCAGGAGTATAAAGCTAGGCGAGCCATCGCGTGAGGCTCTCTGCAGACGTGTGTGGCCTCTGAGAACCCAGTGCCTCGGGAACTAAGTGCCAGGTAAGGCACAAGAGTTTAGCATCTGGGTGAGTTCAGCAGCAGGGCGAGGAGGCCAGGGCCCCATACGCTGCCCTTCTCTTCCCTTGAGAAGAGGGCTGCTATCCAGTGTAGGGTTTATAAAAGGACCCCTAAATAAAACAACAACAACAACAAAAAAAAGCTATGCAGTCAGACAGCCAGCAGCAGGTAGGGGGCTATCCAGTGTTCTGCATTGAGTGCCACATGTATGATTATATGCCTCTGGGGCATAGGTCATGGGTGTGTCCTCGGTGCAAGGAGCTCCAGGGTCTCAGGGAACGTGTCTGCTCCCTTGAAGCCTTGGTGGCCGACCTGGAGAAGCGCAGGCAGCCAGAGGAGGACCGTGTGCCAGAAGATTGGAGGATAGCAAATGTCATGCCTATAAAACAGCCATGGTGCCAGAAGATTGGAGGATAGCAAATGTCATGCCTATTTTTAAAAAGGGAAAGAGGGGGGACCCGGGAAACTATAGGCCGGTCAGCCTAACATCCATACCGGGTAAGATGGTGGAATGCCTCATCAAAGATAGGATCTCAAAACACATAGATGAACAGGCCTTGCTGAGGGAGAGTCAGCATGGCTTCTGTAAGGGTAAGTCTTGCCTCACGAACCTTATAGAATTCTTTGAAAAGGTCAACAGGCATGTGGATGCGGGAGAACCCCTGGACATTATATATCTGGACTTTCAGAAGGCGTTTGACACGGTCCCTCACCAAAGGCTACTGAAAAAACTCCACAGTCAGGGAATTAGAAGACAGGTCCTCTCCTGTATTCAGAACTGGTTGGAGGCCAGGAAGCAGAGAGTGGGTGTCAATGGGCAATTTTCACAATGGAGAGAGGTGAAAAGCGGTGTGCCCCAAGGATCTGTCCTGGGACCGGTGCTTTTCAACCTCTTCATAAATGACCTGGAGACAGGGTTGAGCAGTGAAGTGGCTAAGTTTGCAGACGACACCAAACTTTTCCGGGTGGTAAAGACCAGAAGTGATTGTGAGGAGCTCCAGAAGGATCTCTCCAAACTGGCAGAATGGGCAGCAAAATGGCAGATGCGCTTCAATGTCAGTAAGTGTAAAGTCATGCACATTGGGGCAAAAAATCAAAACTTCACATATAAGCTAATGGGTTCTGAGCTGTCTGTGACAGATCAGGAGAGAGATCTTGGGGTGGTGGTGGACAGGTCGATGAAAGTGTCGACCTAATGTGCGGCGGCAGTGAAGAAGGCCAATTCTATGCTTGGGATCATTAGGAAGGGTATTGAGAACAAAATGGCTAGTATTATAATGCCGTTGTACAAATCGATGGTAAGGCCATACCTGGAGTATTGTGTCCAGTTCTGGTCGCCGCATCTCAAAAAAGACATAGTGGAAATGGAAAAGGTGCAAAAGAGAGCGACGAAGATGATTACGGGGCTGGGGCACCTTCCTTATGAGGAAAGGCTACGGCGTTTGGGCCTCTTCAGCCTAGAAAAGAGACGCTTGAGGGGGGACATGATTGAGACATACAAAATTATGCAGGGGATGGACAGAGTGGATAGGGAGATGCTCTTTACACTCTCACATAATACCAGAACCAGGGGACATCCACTAAAATTGAGTGTTGGGCGGGTTAGGACAGACAAAAGAAAATATTTCTTTACTCAGCGTGTGGTCGGTCTGTGGAACTCCTTGCCACAGGATGTGGTGCTGGCGTCTAGCCTAGACGCCTTTAAAAGGGGATTGGACGAGTTTCTGGAGGAAAAATCCATTATGGGGTACAAGCCATGATGAGTATGCGCAACCTCCTGATTTTAGGAATGGGTTAAGTCAGAATGCCTGATGTAGGGGAGGGCACCAGGATGAGGTCTCTTGTTATCTGGTGTGCTCCCTGGGGCATTTGGTGGGCCGCTGTGAGATACAGGAAGCTGGACTAGATGGGCCTATGGCCTGATTCAGTGGGGCTGTTCTTATGTTCTTATGTAGGTGCGTCTTATGGTCAGGTGCGTCTTATGGAGCGAAAAATATGGTAACTATCCTCTGGGGGACGGCATGCTGCGGGTGGGCCAGCATGTTGCAGTCCGGGGCCCACCGAGTCAGCACAGGGGCCAGGTCCACAACTGGCTCCTCTTATAAGGCCAATCAACATATTTCTGTTTCAAGCATAAAAGTCTGTGGCCAAGAGCCAAATATTCAAGAGTTTCTGTAGCGTGCCTGAACTTACACTATAATCTGGACTTTTGAGACATGGGTAAAACACAAATGTTTAAGCAAACTCCACACACAGCATATCTCTCTGGGTATCCCAAGCAGAATGCATGTCTGAAATTATAGCAACCATACAAGCTTAGTGTGAAAAGAGTCTGTCAAACACAGTGTTTCCCAGACATTTAGCAAATATAGGTGAAGCAAATTCCACCTGGAAAAAGTCAGCCAGTACGTTTAACTCAGTGCTTTTCTACTCCTTATTTATGTTGCATGGCTATTTTAATTCTATTTTATTTAATTAACTGTTGGCAAAACAAATGTATCTTCCTGACTGATTTAAATATATACTGTGAACAGGGAAAGGAATCTGTTAAAACAGAAATTAAGTTTTGCTGCTTCATTTGATAAGGCGGTTCAAAATGAGATGACTTTTGGATGTTCCAACTGCATCATTCCAAAATCATTACATAAATTATCTCTCTTGAGCTCTTCAAATAAATTACTCAATTATTTTCTCTTGCTAAAACATTCTTGAACAATCTGGGTGCTGCACTGTGGTGTGGTGAAGTGCAAATTTGCTTTTACGTACTATTTTAGTGCTTTTTTTTTCTTGCTTTGCATTCTGTAATTTTTGAAAATTCTGTTAAGCATCAAATTTGGTTGCAATCCCATAACATTTTCATGGGAGTAAGCTTCATAGAACTTAGTGATACTTACTTGTGAGTAGATGTACAAAAGATTGCATTGTAGTGGCCCAATCCTACTGAAAGACAGTGCCGGCAGAACACATGTTCCACCTGTGCTGGCTGCCACAAAGTGCTGTCAAGCTTGATTGAGCTCCGGAAGGGGTGGTTTCAGTTGTAGTGGCGCCCACTGAATCCAAATCCCTCCCTGGGCCCAATACACATACATGGATCAACATAGACTTGCATCAGCAATATCTCTTTAGCAGGCCCTAGTTGCGGCTGCTGAGGCTTATGCCAGGGCAAGGGGATAAATGTCCCCTTACCGAAGGAGAGTTCCAGCAGCCAAAAATATCCCACAGGATGTAGCAGAAGCCACGACTGCTCTGCTGCATTGCCACTTGGGGATTTAGGTAGGGTTAGGCTGTTAGATGGCATGGCACGGCAGCATGGCATGATGCATTTGTCTCTACCCAGAGTTTCCCAAACTGGGGCTTTGCAATGCCCCAGCCAGGGAAGCCCTGTCTTTACCCCCTTAAGGGGTGGGGGGACGGCAAAGGCAGTGACGTGATCGCTGTGATTGCACTGCTGCTGGAGGGTAAAGGGTTTTTCCCCCTCTTACCTGAGGCAGTGCTGGCTTCCTGGGGGCTCTGGGAAGAGCTGCAGGATTCCTCAGGCCTCCAAACCTCTGAAAATAAAAAAAAAAGGCACTTCCAGTTTCACAACAAAAACAGAAGTGCCTTTTTAAAACAATTTTAAGAAGTGTGGAGGTGCAGGGAGTCCTGCAGTGGGGTCTGCAGACTCCCCAGACCCCCCAGGGGGCCAGCCCTGCCTCAGGATAGAGGAAAAAAAAACAACTCTGTGCTCCCCCAGTAGCACCATGATCACAGCAATCAAGTTGCTGCCTGGGTCTCTCCCCTGAAGGAACTTACAGTAGTTCCCAAGCTTCCGGGGAGTTTGGAAACTGCAGTTCTAGTCCCATCTCCAGCTAAGTTCTGACAAAAGCTAGTGCAAAACAAACTAGAACACCAAATAAAATTATGTTTCTATACCTACCCATAGATTAGGCATAATCTCAGCTCTCTGGAGTTAACTAGTCAGAGTAAATGTTAGGTAGTTTGGTCAACACTCAGAATGATGTCTGCCATTTTGAGTTGGAAACATATGACATAAACCAGGAGTGGCCAACCCAGAACATACCACGTGCCACTTTTTATGTAGAGAATCTTGAACGTGCCACTCCATTTTAATGTCACTTTTAGCAATTACCACAATAGCTAAATAGAGCTTCCAAGTTCAAGGGCAGTATATTTCAGAGTGCCAAAAGGTACAGAGCAAGAAACGCAAGAGTGCTGTTGCCTATGTGGGGTTTTCCAAAGACACCTGACTGACGGCTGATTAGGTGAGAAAGGCAGCCTGCATGGACCAGTCCAGCCCAGCAGGTCTTGCTTCAAGGTCAAATATAATGTGCTTTCATTGCCCTTCTGTAGAGCACAGCCCCCCTCTGCTTGCACACTTTCTCATCTCAAAGATGATCTTAGCCAGGATCTCTTGCAGATGATTTTTCTGAAGATGGCATCTCCACCTGGCTAGGCCACTTGGGCTTTGCTGATCTCATTGGCCATCTCTTTGCTGCCCTGCTCGGCCCCTCCATCTTCCACTCTCTAGCATCTGCCCTATTGACTTTCTCCCATTGACTTTGACAGCCATCATTCTTTTCCTACCTTTCTCCCCATTTTCCAACCAGAGCAAAGCAAGGAGAGTAGGTATGGCTGCCCTGAGTGTATCCAATGCAGCCTTAGAAACTTGAGGGCGTGCTTTGTAGAGTAGCAAAGAAATCAAGCACAACATAAACTGCTGCAGTGCTTTATTATTATTTATTTTTTTTTCAAATATATACAGTGACATTGAGTGTGCCACTTTGAAAATGTCCATGTGCCACTAGTGGCATGTATGCTGTGGGTTGGCCACCCCTGACATAAACATAAGGTGGAGTCAAGAGGGAGTGTGGGGGAGTGGGGTGAGCAGATCTCCGGGACTTCTCCTATGGCAGAAGCAGGAACAACATCAGCAGGAGTGCTCAGGTGCTGCATTTTTCAAAATGATCTGAGCCAGGTTTCATTCTATTAAGTGCCTGGATTGAAGCCCCCTTGGGAAACCCCTTGGGAAGCTCCCTTGGGAATCTAACATATGGTGTTTTGAGTTCTGTTGAAGAAAGGCAAGATATAACTGTAATGATAAATAAATACTCTTATTTCTTCGGGGATTTCATATAAAGACTAGGGATGTGCAAAACACAATTATTTGCTTCGCAGTTATTTGTTGTTTTATTTGGTGGCCAGATTCTTTTTTGTTGGCTTGTTCAAAAACAAGCCTAGGCATGTCTACTCAGAATTAAGAGCCATTGTGTTCAATGAGACTTACTCCCAGGAAAATTTATACAGGTGGGGCCTCAGTATCCATGAGGGGTGCGTTCTCAGACCCCCTTCTCCGTGGATAATAAAAATCATGGATAATCAAATTTGTGATTTTTGGCCCCATAAGCAAGGGGGACGGGAGCTGTGCTTTGGTTCCCTCTAGAGGGCTTTCTGAAGCCTGCAGGGGCAGCACTTGTGTGCCCACTGTGGGCTTCAGAATGCCTATTTCAACCGCAAAAAAGTTAGCTCCAGTTTCCCTTGGGAAAGTGAAGTTTTTATGTCATATAAGGCATTCTGAGGCCCCGGGAAGCCTCTGGGGCAGGGTGACCAGATACAGTAGAGGACACACTGCTTATACCTTTAATCATTGCATAGAAGGGGGAATTTTGGCAGGTGCAGCTCAACATGGAAGGGTTTAAAAAGTGGCACCTGCCAAAATTGCCTGTTCTAAGTAATGGTTATAGGCACTGTGTCCTCCACTGTATCTGGTCACCCTATCCTGGAGAGCTTCCCCGGCCACAGAATGCCTTATATGAAATTAAAACGTCACTTTTGGTTTCCTGAGGGAAACTGGAAGTCGCATTGTTTAGGCTGAAGCAGCTATTCTGAAGCCCACAGAGGCAGCAGGCAGACATGTGCTGCCTCTATGGGCTTCAGAAAGCCCTCTAGCACAGCTCTGGAGGGCTCAGCTGGGGCCAAGCCTGGCTCCACATGGGTCTAGGGGACCTGCATTGAACCAGATCCACAGATGCAAAATCCATGGATATAGAGCCGCCAGCTGTATAGGATTACAGCCTTACTTTGCTTCATGCCCAGTTTAGATGGTTATTTTGAAGAACTGGATGAAATTTACAGGAATTGCACATTGGGGCAAAAAATCAAAACTTCGCATATAGGCTGATGGGTTCTGAGCTGTCTGTGACAGATCAGGAGAGAGATCTTGGGGTGGTGGTGGACAGGTCGATGAAAGTGTCGACCCAATGTGCGGCGGCAGTGAAGAAGGCCAATTCTATGCTTGGGATCATTAGGAAGGGTATTGAGAACAAAACGGCTAATATTATAATGCCGTTGTACAAATCGATGGTAAGGCCACACCTGGAGTATTGTGTCCAGTTCTGGTCGCCGCATCTCAAAAAAGACATAGTGGAAATGGAAAAGGTGCAAAAGAGAGCGACTAAGATGATTACGGGGCTGGGGCACCTTCCTTACGAGGAAAGGCTACGGTGTTTGGGCCTCTTCAGCCTAGAAAAGAAACGCCTGAGGGAGGACATGATTGAGACATACAAAATTATGCATGGGAAGGATAAAGTGGATAGAGAGATGCTCTTTACGCTCTCACATAACACCAGAACCAGGGGACATCCACTAAAATTGAGTGTTGGGAGAGTTAGAACAGACAAAAGAAAATATTTCTTTACTCAGCGTGTGGTTGGTCTGTGGAACTCCTTGCCACAGGATGTGGTGACGGCATTTGGCCTGGATGCCTTTAAAAGGGGATTGGACAAGTTTCTGGGGGAAAAATCCATTATGGGTTACAAGCCATGATGTGTATGTTCAACCTCCTGATTTTAGAAATGGGCTATGTCAGAATGCCAGATGCAAGGGAGGGCACCAGGATGAGGTCTCTTGTTATCTGGTGTGCTCCCTGGGGCATTTGGTGGGCCGCTGTGAGATACAGGAAGCTGGACTAGATGGGCCTATGGCCTGATCCATGGGGCTGTTCTTATGTTCTTATGGAATGGAAGCCCTCCATAAGGAGAAAAGCCATGAGGGTGGATGGAATTTAATGAAGTTGAGGACAAATGTGACAACTATTATTATTGACTATTATTATTAACAACCAGAAGACATGAGGACAGCCCCCTCATTACACAATTTCCAACAGGGTTTAAAGAGGAGGGAGAAACTTTCTAGAGACCCCCTTTTTATTCTTGTTATCCTATGCTATAGCTGCTTTATATTCTAATCGGCTCTTGTATCATTTTCTTTAATTTTTAATTGTTTTTAATGCTTTTATTCTAATGCTTTTATTCAGGTGTTTTTATCTTTTGTATGTTTTATTTTTACGTTGTGCCCCATTTTGAGACCTTTTTGTACAATTTCTATGTTACATCGCTTTGAGTACCCAAAAAGGTCATTATTCATAGTAAATTTATATAAATATTTATGACACTTTTCAACAAAAAAGTTCACAAAGTGGTTTACAGAGAAATTCAAATAACTAAATGGCTTCCTTTCCAAAACAGACTCACAATTTAAAAAAAAAAATGCAGAAGAACCCCAGCAAACAGCCACTAGAACAGACCCTGCTGGGGAGAAAAGGGACAGTTACTGCTAAATATAAGAGGAGCACCACTTGAAAAAGTGCCTCTTTGCCCAGTTCACAAGGTCACCCATCATAACCAGTTCTTTAGTAACTTCTAATGCACCATTTCCTTTAATGTCATAGCCTTTCATAAGGTTAGAGACCTATAAAAGATAGCTGCCACCTTGCTGTGAGTTCAACCACACTCCTGTTCCATAACTTCACACAGAGAATTAGCAGATAGGTAATGTGTAAACTGGTCCAAAGTCTTCTCCAGCTTAAAAATAAAACATTCAGCATACAATTTGAAAATTGAAAGATGATGCCACCACCGAAAGGGGTGTGTGTGTGTTTGTCATGGTAACAGTCACCAGAGAACTCTGAAATGTCACAGAGACAAGATTACTGTCAATGTAAATCCAGATTTTATAAATTTTCCACGAGGAGATGTGTTGAGGTTTTGGTAGACACCTGTATTGTGACTGTTACAGGCATTTGAAAAATCCGTCATCTTGCCTGCATGCCTCATTTGTCACACCACCTTAAATGGATATCTGAATACCTGAAGGTCAGGATGGATAACTGAAGTTTTACAAAGAACTGCTAGTATCCCAATTGCCCAATTACAGCAGGGAGATTGGAGTTTGTCTGGCCTGGCCAGAACACACCAGCCCCTTCCCCTGAGGGGATTGGCAGAGGGCTGTGGCTGGGGGGAGCAGAGGTAATTTAAAGACACAGCAACAGCCCCCCATCCTTCTTTGCTCGTGGGCACCAAGTGGACACCCACCCACACACCCATTACAGCAGTCTGAGTTTTACAGGTCGCCATTTGGGGCCGGGTAGGAATTTTTTGCTGCCTGTCAAGATTGGACAGTGACAGGCAGTTTTTTTTGCCTACCCCAGACTGCCGTGGGTACGGGGCTGCGCCCCTATAAATATAATCATCACTTTATGTTGGCAGGTGGTGCGGTAGAGGCGTGCTTGGGACTTTGGAGTGCACCTTCAGACAGCATAGGCAGGGCAGAACCCAATAGCAGTTCTCAGGGGTTCAGCGGCATGAGGACATTGACTGGGGCCCTGGCCGGGACCACGGGGGTCCTCCTCAGAGACTCAGCGGCTCGAGGTGGCATGGCCCGCAGTCTGGCTGCCTTTCCCTTATGGGACAGACCTGGATGAGCTGCGTCGCCCAAGAATGGGGTGCAACTTGGAGTGGGGTGCACATCCAGCCTGGGGGACAGAGTTGGTTCTGGGGTTGCTCAGTGGTCCCACCTCCGCACCACACAGGGATTGCGTGGCCCCTGCACCTGCAGGTCCCAGCCTCCTTTTCTGTATTAAAATGCTAATAAAGTGGCCCTTTCTCCCATGTGTGTTGTCTTGAGTGTTCATTGGACAGTGCCCAGACAATCTCCTGCTTTTCCATACAGAAACTCAGTGTGGCTTACAACTATCACAGGTACAATGAAATTTAAAAGCAAGCAACATATAAAACAGTACAAAAACACTGAACAGCAGCATTGACATATTAAAATAATCATTCAAGCTGCAGAACATAACATTCCTTTAAATACCAAATGCTTTCTGCCAACAAAACAAGTTCTTAAAACATTGTTTCCAAAACTGTGGGTTGCGACCTGATTGTTGGTGGGTCATGAAACTGAGAAACTTATAGCTGACAAAAAAAAAAAAATGTATGGAAAGTGAAACTGAGTTGCTGATGCATATTTACTCATGAGTAGGCAATCATGCCTCAATCCATTTCAAAGGGCAGGCTGAGAAGAATGCAATGCCACCAGAATGATCCCACTCAGATGAATGCAGCCCCCCAAAAACACTAAAAGAGGAAGTCTCCCCCTCTAAGCTGACAAGAATGTATTGAGCCCTACTGAAAGCAAAACTGAATCGCATGTGTATGTTTATTCATGAGTAGGCAACTGCACCATCTTATTGAAGGCTAGGCGAAGGGTAATGCCAGGCCATCAGAATGGCCCCAATCTGATGAACATGGAGCTCAACAAACACTTAAAAAGGAAACTCCACCCCTACCCTAGTAAATAAAAATAAAAATAAAGATGTGAGTTGCTGGTAAAGTCTCATACAGCTAGGTGGGTCCCATACAGCTAGGTGGGTCCCAATCTATTGTCCCAATAGATTTTCCAGATGCGTGAGGCCTCTGGGAACCCTAAGTGCCTCTGGGACCCCAAGTGCCAGGTAAACTGAGAGTTTAGCATCTGGGCAAGGAGAAGGCAAGTGAGTTTTGGAGAAGGAGAGGAGGAAGACGACGAGAGGGTAAGTGTACTCTTTCTAACTCTTTGTCTTTCTAACTCCCTGTCTTCTAACCTTAACTTTAACTTTAAATCAACCTTAAAGCAAAATTGAAAGTTAGCTCCTAAGGGAGGTACGTAGGTCTACTCTGAGCAGGAGCAGAGTCCTACTTGTGAGTAAGAGCCCAAGGGTTAGGCACTTAAATCAAAGTTGAAAGTTAGCTGCACCTAAAGTAGCACCTAATCTAAGGAAGGGAGGAGGATAAAGTGGAAAGCAGGTTTTTCTACTTTGTTTTAAATTAACCCTATACTTAACCCAAGTTAAACTTAATCTAAGTTAGAACATAGCCTAAACAGTTCAGTAAATTGGGACACAGGATCTAGACCGCAATAAATACTTAAAAACTCAAATAAAAACTAGCTTGAGGTTACAAAACAGTCCAGCCTAAGAGAACAGAACTAGGAGGGAAAGAACCTAGGAAGGGGCAATTCCCATTCAGGAGCCTGCAGAGTAGGTTATGCCCATCAGCAGCCTTTCGTCTTCCTGAGCTTTTGTAAACTCACCTGGGAAGACCAGCCCCCCTTTCAATCAGGAAGGAAGGAAGGAGGGAGGAGGAGCCAGCCAGGAGCATAAAGCTAGGCCTGCCATCGCGTGAGGCTCTCTCCAGACGCGTGTGGCCTCTGGGAACCCTAAGTGCCAGGTAAACTGAGAGTTTAGCATCTGGGCGAGTTCAGCAGCAGGGTGAGGAAGCCAGGGCCCCATACACTGCCCTTCCTCTTCCCTTGAGAAGAGGGCTGCTAACCAGTGTAGGGTTTATAAAAGTACCCCTAAATAAAACAACAACAACAAAAAATCTATGCAGTCAGGCAGCCAGCAGCAGGGAGGGGGCTATCCAGTGTTCTGCATTGAGTGCCACATGTATGATTATATGCCTGTGGGGCATAAGTCATGGGTGTGTCCTCAGTCCAAGGAGCTCCAGGGTCTCAGGGAATGCGTCCGCTCCCTTGAAGCCTTGGTGACCGACCTGGAGAAGCGCAGGCAGGCAGAGGAGGACCGTGGGGAGACTTCCGGGGACTATCAGGCTTCGTCCCAACCTCAGGCGTGCAGCTCCTCGGCTGCCCGGGTGGGAAGTCTCGGGACTGGAGGACGTCATCCTGGAGAGGAGGGAAACAATCCCCTAGGGAGGACCCCTTCTCCAGGGGATGGGCCCGTATCCGAACGCACTTGGGATACTCCTCGGCGGGAGGGGGGTCGGGGGCTTCTTGTAGTGGGGGATTCGATTATTAGAAACATAGATAAGGGGGTTTGCGACGGATGTGAGGACCGCATGGTGACTTGCCTGCCTGGTGCGAAGGTTGTGGACATCACTTCTCGTCTAGACAGGCTAGTAGACAGTGCTGGGGGAGAGGTAGAGGCTGTGGTGCATGTCGGCACCAACGACGTGGGCAAGTGTAGCTGGGAGGTCCTGGAGGCCAAATTTAGGCTTTTAGGCAGGAAGCTGAAAGCCAGGACCTCAAAAGTAGCGTTCTCTGAAGTGCTACCTGTTCCACGCGCAGGGCCAGCTAGGCAGGCGGAGATCAGGGGTCTCAATGCGTGGATGAGACGGTGGTGTAGGGAGGAGGGGTTTAGATTCGATAGGCACTGGGGAACGTTTTGGGACAAGCGGGGCCTGTACAAGAGGGACGGGCTCCACTTGAACCAGAATGGAACCAGACTGCTGGCGCATAACATTAAAAAGGTGGCAGAGCAGCTTTTAAACTGATCCCTGGGGGAAGGCCGACAGGAGCCGAGGGGCATCCGGTTCGGGACTCCTCATCCCTATGGGATGAGGATGGGAAGGTTAGAGAACAACAAGACAAAGGCAGGGTAGGAGAAGAAATTGGCAAAGGTAGCGTGATGGGATGTGATAGACGGTTTGGCACAATGAGAGGATGCGGGGACAAAGGAGCGAATAAGCAGTCCATCCTAGGGCATTCCATGTACAAATGCTTTTATGCGAATGCCCGAAGTCTACGAGCAAAGGTGGGAGAACTGGAATGTCTGGTGACAAGGGAAAGCATTGACATAGTGGGCATAACGGAAACCTGGTGCAATGCAGAGAATCAGTGGGATACCGCAATCCCGGGCTATAAACTCTACAGGAGTGACAGGCAGGGGCGTGTTGGAGGTGGGGTGGCCCTTTATGTTAAGGAAGGGATAGAATCCAGCAAAGTAGAGATTGAAGGTGGGTCCGACTCCACTGTAGAATCTCTGTGGGTTAAATTACCAGGCTTGTGCAGCGATGTAATACTGGGGGCGTGCTATTGTCCTCCAGACCAGAAATCTGATGGGGACCTTGAAATGAGGAAACAGATCAGGGAGGTGACAAGGAGGGACAGGGTTGTAATCATGGGGGACTTCAATTATCCTCATATTGACTGGGTCAATTTGTGTTCTGGTCACGATAAGGAGACCGGATTCCTTGACGTGCTAAATGACTGTGGCTTAGAGCAGCTAGTCACGGAGCCCACCAGAGGACAGGTGACTCTGGATTTAATATTGTGCGGTATGCAGGACCTGGTTAGAGATGTAAACGTTACTGAGCCATTGGGGAACAGTGATCATGCTGCAATCCGTTTTGACATGCACGTTGGGGGAAGAATAACAGGCAAATCTCTAACAAAAACCCTTGACTTCCAACGGGCGGACTTCCCTCAAATGAGGAGGCTGGTTAGAAGGAGGTTGAAAGGGAGGGTAAAAAGAGTCCAATCTCTCCAGAGTGCATGGAGGCTGCTTAAAACAACAGTAATAGAGGCCCAGCAGAGGTGTATACCGCAAAGAAAGAAGGGTTCCACTAAATCCAGGAGGGTGCCCGCATGGCTAACCAGCCAAGTTAGAGAGGCCGTGAAGGGCAAGGAAGCTTCCTTCCGTAAATGGAAGTCTTGCCCTAATGAGGAGAATAAAAAGGAACATAAACTGTGGCAAAAGAAATGGAAGAAGGTGATACGGGAGGCCAAGCGAAACTATGAGGAACGCATGGCCAGCAACATTAAGGGGAATAATAAAAGCTTCTTCAAATATGTTAGAAGCAGGAAACCCGCCAGAGAAGCGGTTGGCTCTCTGGATGGTGAGGGAGGGAAAGGGAAGATAAAAAGGAGACTTAGAGATGGCAGAGAAATTAAATGAGTTCTTTGCATCTGTCTTCACGGCAGAAGACCTTGGGCAGATACCGCTGCCCGAACGGCCCCTCCTGACCGAGGAGTTAAGTCAGATAGAGGTTAAAAGAGAAGATGTTTCAGACCTCATTGATAAATTAAAGATCAATAAGTCACCGGCTCCTGATGGCATCCACCCTAGAGTTATTAAGGAATTGAAGAATGAAGTTGCAGATCTCTTGACTAAGGTATGCAACTTGTCCCTCAAAACGGCCATGGTGCCAGAAGATTGGAGGATAGCAAATGTCATGCCTATTTTTAAAAAGGGAAAGAGGGGGGACCCGGGAAACTATAGGCCGGTCAGCCTAACATCCATACCGGGTAAGATGGTGGAATGCCTCATCAAAGATGGGATCTCAAAACACATGGATGAACAGGCCTTGCTGAGGGAGAGTCAGCATGGCTTCTGTAAGGGTAAGTCTTGCCTCACGAACCTTATAGAATTCTTTGAAAAGGTCAATAGGCATGTGGATTTGGGAGAACCCGTGGACATTATATATCTGGACTTTCAGAAGGTGTTTGACATGGTCCCTCACCAAAGGCTACTGAAAAAACTCCACAGTCAGGGAATTAGAGGACAGGTCCTCTCCTGGATTCAGAACTGGTTGGAGGCCAGGAAGCAGAGAGTGGGTGTCAATGGGCAATTTTCACAATGGAGAGAGGTGAAAAGTGGTGTGCCCCAAGGATCTGTCCTGGGACCGGTGCTTTTCAACCTCTTCATAAATGACCTGGAGACAGGGTTGAGCAGTGAAGTGGCTAAGTTTGCAGACGACACCAAACTTTTCCGAGTGGTGAAGACCAGAAGTGATTGTGAGGAGCTCCAGAAGGATCCCTCCAGACTGGCAGAATGGGCAGCAAAATGGCAGATGCGCTTCAATGTCAGTAAGTGTAAAGTCATGCACACTGGGGCCAAAAATCAAAACTTTAGATATAGGCTGATGGGGTCTGAGCTGTCTGTGACAGACCAGGAGAGAGATCTTGGGGTGGTGGTGGACAGGTTGATGAAAGTGTCGACCCAATGTGCGGCGGCAGTGAAGAAGGCCAATTCTATGCTTGGGATCATTAGGAAGGGTATTGAGAACAAAACGGTATTGAGAATATTATAATGCTGTTGTACAAATCTATGGTAAGACCACACCTGGAGTATTGTGTCCAGTTCTGGTCGCCACATCTCAAAAAAGACATAGTGGAAATGGAAAAGGTGCAAAAGAGAGCGACTAAGATGATTACGGGGCTGGGGCACCTTCCTTATGAGAAAAGGCTACGGCGTTTGGGCCTCTTCAGCGTAGAAAAGAGACGCCTGAGGGGGGACATGATTGAGACATACAAAATTATGCAGGGGATGAACAGAGTGGATAGGGAGATGCTCTTTACACTCTCACATAATACCAGAACCAGGGGACATCCACTAAAATTGAGTGTTGGGCGGGTTAGGACAGACAAAAGAAAATATTTCTTTACTCAGCATGTGGTTGATCTGTGGAACTCCTTGCCACAGGATGTGGTGCTGGTGTCTAGCCTAGACGCCTTTAAAAGGGGATTGGACAAGTTTCTGGAGGAAAAATCCATTACGGGGTACAAGCCATGATGTGTATGCACAACCTCCTGATTTTAGAAATGGGTTATGTCAGAATGCCAGATGCAAGGGAGGGCACCAGGATGAGGTCTCTTGTTATCTGGTGTGCTCCCTGGGGCATTTGGTGGGCTGCTGTGAGATACAGGAAGCTGGACTAGATGGGCCTATGGCCTGATCCAGTGGGGCTGTTCTTATGTTCTTATGTCATTTTAAAACAGTGGGTCCCGGTGCTAAAATATTTGGGAATCACTGCTTTAAAATACTCTTACAGCACAATCATTTCATGCAGCTATAAATTCCCCTGTGTAGATAGGATGTAACTCTATCCACACTTACCTGGGACTAAGCCAGTGGTTCTCAAATTCTCTGGGAGAGTTTGAGAGCCACTAAGTACTTGCGTGGGCGGGGGGGGGGGAAGGCAGCTGCGTGATCCCCAGGATCGCACCACCCAGGGGGCTGCAGGGGCTTGGGTGCACTTACCCAAGCCTCCTGCAGCCTCCCCAGGCTGCGGGGAGCCCGGCGCAACCTGCAGCAGGGCTCCCCGCAGCAGTGAAAGTAAATGAGGAGCGATTGTGCCCTGCCTCCGTTAAAGTGGAAGTGGAGCGTGATTGCTCCGCATTTACTTTCACTGCTGGGGGGAGCCCAAGGTTACCCAATGAACAGCATGGTCGAGTGGGGTTTTGAACCCTGGTCTCCACACTCCTAGTCCAACACTCTGACCATGAAGGGAGGCTAAAGTCCAAATGCTGTACATAAAAAAAAGCTGAGAACATGTTTTTTTGTGAACATAAACTCTTGGAATGATGTATAGCTGCAAGTGGCATTACATGCCTGGACAATTTCTTCCATTTTAGGGGAAATACACCCTTGTAGTTGGTTCCTCCAATCACTTTAGTAAATTAGGTTTGACTGCTCTGGAATGAGAGGTTGCTTAAGCATAATGGGTTTCATGTGGCAAGTACATTTAAATTTGATTCCTTCTTCCTAGGGAAAATGACAATAGTTGCTTCTATTTGGTAGATGATTTTGTCACACCTGATTACTCCAAAGAGGACTTTGATCTAAATTCCATTTCAAGATATCTAATTGCTGCTGTTTTGTATCTTGAGAAAGCACAGATTGATTCTTCAGGATTCCTCCGGGAAAGTTGCTCTCAAGCTTTGAATTGTATACCTGATGTGAGAAATTATATGTTACCGAAATGGGAGTTCTGAAGTGTGTGTGAAGTACCCCACTCTAGAGTGGCTTCTCTAGTCATTTCGGTGGAGTGAGCTAATTATTAATTTGAAACCAATGGGAACGCTGACAAGCAGGTACAGGAGAGGGGGCGTAGTAGTACTGCAGGTGCCGCAATGCTCCGTGTTAAGTGGCCGTCCCACTTGCCATTGGAGCCATTCTGGGTAGCCAGGGCTGCACGTAGAAGCACATTGCCTTCACAGCCCAGAATGGCTCTGACAGCGAGTGGGAGGGGCTGCTTACATGGAGCATTGCAGCGTCTTCAGTACTTACCACGCCAAGCCCCTATAACTAAGCCACTGCTGACAAGTACAACATACCTATATGCACACTCTGAGTTTCAAACCTGTCAAATTCCAGCCATGCCTGGACCTGGATGCTGAGAAGACTTCCTTGGGAAAGAGCAAGAGCTGCCCCCACCCAGATGCCAGCCAAGATCTGGCAGGAACCACAGTCCTTGAAAGTCAACCAGAGCTTGCCTCTCCCATGGGTGCACCTACTCAGGTAGGTAATCCAACACCCCCCCCCCCGGGCCCATTCACAGTCCCCCTCCATCACCTCTGGGATCCAAGGAAACTGGCTGTGCTTCAGGAAACTGGCCATGTAAAAGTGCCTCCCTGGCTGCCCAAGGCCTCACCTCCAAAGACTCTACTCGGGAGGAGAAGGCAGCTCAGATGCATGTCTTATATTGCGACCCACCAAGCACCAGAAAAGGAGGAGGGCTTCCTCTCCTCTTTCATTTATGAGCAATCCATAGACCTAGGCTCTTGCTGATGAAACAACTCAGTGTGAGGGCTCTTCATAGTTCTGGTTCCCAGTTCTCTATTCAGATTTTCATATCTGCTTTCTGTCCAGGCCCCTGACTTGATCCAGTTCCCTGCTGAACCTCCTATTCTCTAGCTTGCAGCGGGAACTTTCTACTCTAACTTTGACCCTGATGTGGACTCCATGTTTTTTAACCTTGGGAAGCCAATGTCCCTTCACTTGTCAGGCTGAACCTGACAGCCCCCTATGCTAGGAATTGAGAACACAAATGAAAAAAAAACCAAACATATTATTCATTGTATAGTTTTGAAGACACACACACACACAGAGGCAAGGTTATGGTGAAGGTCATGAGCATCAAGGTTGACCAGTGTGGGCATCAAGCTCAGAATCATCAGTGAATCGGGCTCTAGGCCATGGGTGAAAACAAGTGCTATTGTCAATCATTGAGGAATAACCTTTAAATACCAATCCATCTCCTGCTACGTCCAATTTTAAAGCCACATTTGGAAAAGAAAAATGTAGCCGTGAACAACATCTTCACTAACTCTGGACAAATTCAAGTACATCCAATTATAATTATTATAGGTCAGCCGAAGGGTAAATACGTAATTAAAATTAACCTTTCATTCTTTGAAATAACATTCGCAGAAAAAAAATGAAGATGTTAAATGATCAGTTTAAAACTATCTGTTGTAATAGGTTGTTCTAAATATGGTTGTTCTGTTATGGAGCTTTTAAATCTTATTGTGTGTATGTGTGTTTTCTTTCAAGAATATACCCATCTTCCATCTTTAGTGTATCATTCATGGGACAGTATAAATATCAAAGCTGTAGCTTACTGAATTAAAAAAGATTTTTATAAAAACCAGCCATATATTAGAATGCAATTAAAGTATGCATATAGATACATTTATAAATAGATTAATAAAATCTATTTTATTAATAGATTTTAGGTCAGATTACAATAGGTCAGATGAACAAGAGTGATTTTATCATTTATTTATTGGTCCTCACCTACCAAGATGGATCTACAGAGTACTCAGAGTAGCTTACAATACTGAAATACAATACAATATTGAATAATAAAATTATTTTGATACAATAACTAAGAACAGGCCAAACAAAGACATATCAAAATATAACAACCTAAACACAGCGATAAAATAATTTGTCATCCATTTTTCTAGCATTGACTCAATCTCTTAGTAAAACCTGACATGGGTCACATGTTAACTATATGGGAAATGCATGGGAAATCCAGTGAATCTGGATATATGAGTATATTGAAAACTGAGATTGCAATCTGATCCACAATTACCTGGGAGTAAACCCCATTGATTATAATGGGACTTATTTCTGAGTAGATATGCATAGGATTGGGCTCTGAGTTTCTGATAATAAGCTCTTGCAGTGTTACCTACGTTACCTGGTTAGTAAGTCTGCTAGGATGCAATCCTATAAACATTTTCCTGGGAGTACATCCCATTAATGAACTTTACTTCCAAGAAGACATGTACAAGATTGCATTGTTACTCAACTACTGGCTTTAATATGCCATTGTGCCATTTTCTACACAGGTAACTGGAAAGTATTACATGGTGTGATTTTCAATGGGTGCAATCCTATCCTGTGCTGGAACAGGCAAGCCAAGAGGCTTGCGCTGTATCCAGCACGGGAAAGAGGCCCAAAGCAGCTCAGGCAGAAGTAAGGGGAAACTTTTCCCCTTACCTCTGAATAAGGCAAGCTGGTCCCTCTGGTTCTCCTTGGACTTGCGCCACCTCCTGAGCCTGTTGGGATTACACTTTCCTAGCCAGGCTTGTAGTACAGAGCAAGTTCAGGGATGCCCTGCTCCTCCTCCTGGCCTTTGGCTCTTCTCCTGATTGCATAAGTGGGCAATTTGGCCATACATCAGGGAAAAAAGAAAGCCATTCCAGAAGGAGTGAGATGTGTGGGATCCTACTCATTGCTTGAAGAGGGGCCAGTTCAGAAAGCATTGTCTGAACTGGCCCTAAGCCCTAACCTTTGCAAAGAGATTATTTGGAGGGCAATATCTCCCTGTGTGCTAGTGGTATTTTTCCCCCCACATTAAGCTTTCAGTTTGCATTTAATATTCACACTGGGGCAGTCCAATCCTAACTTGCACTGGAAGGGGGAGGTCAGCTGGGTTGGGGCTGCCTGCAGCTCAGCCTGGGGCAAGGGGAACACACAAGGGGAACCCTGGTTAACACTGCAGCAGCCCCAATGGGGCTATTCGGATCTGCGCCATCCAAAGATGTGACACAGATCTGAACAGCCTGGGGATGCTTTGGTCGCCCAGGACTGGGGTTAGGATCTTGCACAAGTGCCAGATCCTGGCCCCAACCCCCGCTCAGCCACAGCTCCTCCATAGGCCCACCTGCCCTCCATCCACTGTTGGAATGCCTCCTTCCTCCCTCCCCCTGCCCCAGACCACCACACCAGCCTGACACAGCCAGTCAGGCTGTGGGGTTCAGCAGTGCTGCAGGGCAGAACTAGGGCATTTGTTGGGGAAAGAAGGGGAGCTAATGCATTTGTTGTGTGCTAGCCTGGCTGACTTGGTGGGTTTTTCAAAGGGGGAGGGTGACTCAACTCGAGTCCTTTAGAGTCACACAAGGGTCGTCAGAGACTCAGAAAGTACCCCCATTGTGACTCTTTTTGGAACTAATGGCTAATGGACTACTAGAACTACTGATGGGTGAATGGACTTTGGAGACTGCTAGAACAGACTGCTGGAGACACTGAGATGATGATGATGATGATAACAGTATTTATATAACGCTTTTCAACTAAAAGTTCACAAAGCGGTTTACAGAGAAAAATCAAATAACTAAATGGCTGCCATGCCCAAGACCTGCTGAGGACCAAGGTGCTGCTGTAGTGATGGGAGGAGCTGCTGCAGGAGAGGGGAGGAAGGAGGACCTCTGCAGGTTGAACAGGTGAGCTACCCTGGTTGTGGGGTCCAGCAGTGCTGCAGGGCAGAACTAGGGCCATTGTTGGGGAAAGAAGGGGAGCTAATTAGCTGAAAGTGGGCATAATTCTCTGAGTGAAGCTTGAACTGGGAATCTGGCAAAACAGTGTGCTTGCTGCACAGCTGCAACCACTAGAGGCAGCCAGGCCTCTAGGAGAGGGGGGTGAAGGGGGTAATTTGTACCTGGGCCCAGGGTCAGAAAGGGGCCCAGGAGTCACAGGAGGGGGCCCTGAAAGTTCCTGGGATCTGACATTTTCCTATCTCACCTGAACTCGCAGCCTGCGCGAGGGGCCCAACTGTGGGCATGCAGTGGCAACTACTGCTGCAAGTCATGTACACTGGGCCCGGGAATGCATCCATGACCCTCCTTAACACAGTGTCAAATCTGGGAGGAAACTGGCCTGCTACAGTTGCTCTTTGGCTTGTGGATTCGATAATGTGGCTTGTGGCTTGTGGATTGCAGTGTACAGGAGCTCAGGGACCCAGCTGCAGGGCTACAGCTGCTGCAGAAGTTCATTATGATGCACACAACAGTCTGGCCATTCTACTGTGCACTCCGATATGAAGGTGTTAATTTTCTGCAATGGATTTTCTATATTTCAAAGATTTTAGAGAGACCCAGGAGTGTGTTTGGTTTTCCATATTACTTTATCTAGCTGCCAATGTTGCATGGTCACGTAGACCCATGCTCTGCATCAAGAAACCTGGTAGACCTGGGCTCCAAACACTATTCTGGTTGTCAGCATCCTCTCCCTGACCTATTTCCCCTCCATTCTGCCTGCCACCATTGCCCCTTCCCCCATTGAAAAGGGACCCAAAAGAAACTTTGTACCCCCTGATAAAATTCCTCTCAGAGGCCCTGCAGCCAGGTCATTACAGGGATAAAAGTAGCATCTAAAGCAGTGAGAGGATGTGGGTAGTAGAAGGGGAGAGCTTGAAGGATGGATGGACTAAAATGACTGATTCACTGGCTGATGGACCAATGGACTGGCAGATGGACTAACAACCTGGTGGACTGACCAGTGGACTGGTGAACGGACAACAAAGTAGTGAACTGACTCATGAACTAACTGGCTAATGGACTAACTGATTGCCTGGCAAAATAGTAGAATAGAGACTGCTGGAGATGCTGGAGACATGTGTGTGGCTGGCATGCCCAAGAGCTGCTGCTTGGAGAACTGGAAGGAGGGACCCTGTAGCCCCACAAGCAAGCTACCTACTAGTTACCTTCCTGCTGGTGCTGGGGTTCAGCATTAGTTTCATATGCCGCTAGAGCTAGCTGTTTGAGCCAGGGGTACTATTGAGCTTAAAGTGGGCATAAGTTCTCTAGTAGACCTAGTTTGGAAAGGGAATTTGGTAAAACAGAGGACAAGGCTGGGAAAATATAGAGTATCATGATGTCATGGCATGGATAAGTTACTGCAAGATGTTATGGGAGATAGCTCTAGATTTGGTGCTTAATCATTAAAAATGTAATATAATACAATTAAAAAATGAATGTAAGCTAATAGTGTTTTGGATTTTTTTTAAAGAAAGTTCTCTCTCTCTCTCTCTCTCTCACACACACACACACACACACACACACACACACACACACACACACACACACACACACAACACTAGAACCAGGAGCCATCCAATGAAACTGTTTGATGGAAATTCAGGACAGAGTTAGGTAGGTTTGGACTTTGAGTCCAGAACTAAGAAATCTGAACTGTTAGAAGAGTAACATATGTTTATCTGAATGTTAGAAGGAAAGAAATGGTTCTTGTCAGTGTTTCTGTTTAACCCTGGAATCATTACCCAAGGGGAAAAGCTGAAAATCCTATTACTCATGCTATTTAAATATACAGAGAAAGGATTTGCAAATTCATAGCAAGAAGCAATTTTTTTCAGTGGCTAAACTTGATGAAAAACTCTATATCATATATTTTTATTTTCCTGCACAGATTCCTCATGCCTGCATCTAGGAACCACACATATATTCGGTTCTTAGTTTCAGTCTCTCTGTGTTATTGCAGTAACCTTGCTTTCAGAAACAAAATCTTCACAGCATATTAAACTCTGATTCATGAACTGAGTACTAAAAGGCCAATTCAGTCTAAAAAAGACTTTTAGAATATCATTTAGAAGATTAAACAAATTGGGGCTTCAACTATTGTTGTTTAATTAGCTGGAAGAGCCCAATTTAAAAAGCGAAAGAAATCATCATCCAAACAGACTGCTGATCCTCTAACAGAATGTAGTCAGAGTGCAGTCTGCATATATGTTGTGGTTCAATTTTATTTCTGATGGGGGAAAAAAGGAAATTTCAAACAACAGCAACCACCCCCCCCCCAAGAAGTGAATGAAACTAAATGGAGTCATTGGAATTTAATAGCCACAAAATTTGATTGGGATCATTAAAGCAGTTGGGCACTGTTCAGCTTGATCCTAAAGGTTCAATGCACCACAGCTCCCATTACAAATCCCATATGCAATTAAACTAATGTATCAAATTAAATTAATGAAAGGGCCACAGACTAACAGCCCAATCCTATCCTTGCAATAATTTGCCAGATATCACAATTCACCAGAGCATTGCATGGGCTATTATCGAACGAGCCGTGCTGCCAGCCTGCAGTGGTGTTGTGGCCAAGAAGCTCTGTGCCACCAGTGGCTGGCCACAGACTAGCCATTGGTACAGGCAAGGTGATGACAGGGGTGGATCGGGGAGGAATCGGACCATGCCAAGGACAGATTGGGAGCAGGATGGGGGAGGATCTCAGCAGCAGTATCTGCAATATCTAGAGCGGCAATTTTCAACCTTTTCCATCTCACAACACACTGACAAGGCACTAAAATTGCAAGGCACACCATTGGTGTTTTTTTTACCATTGACAAGGCACACCACACTGACGGCAGGGGCTTGCATCCCCCAGTGGCCCTATTGATCCCCAAACTCCCGTGGCACACCTGCTGACCATCCGCAGCACATCAGTGTGCCATGGCACAGTGGTTGAAAATGGCTGATCTAGAGGCTGAATCTCAGGCCTGACATGCCCCCTGCAGCATGGTGAGGGGAGGGCAGGGGACAGCAGAGGAGGCCTTTCCACATCCTAACCCCTGTCCTGAGCCTAAAAGTTCCACACAGAGCTACTCATTTCTGCACCAGCATTGGAGCTGATTCAGATCCGGGTAGTTCCATTGGTCAGGCTGGAACTTGACACGAGGTAAGGGAACTAATGTTCCCTTGCCTTGAGGAGATCTAAGGCTGTCTCCTTGGCCTGCGGGATACAGAGGCAGCCATTTCAACACCTCTGTACTGCAGGGCGGGCAACCCAGTTAGGACTGGGCAGCCCGTATTGTTGTACAGGGACAGTTTGCAGAATTCCGCAATAACATAGAAGGCCACCTTATACTGCAACTCTCCAGGGTTAGAGACAGGAGCCTTGCGCTGCCCTTCTTAGAGATGACAGAGGTTGAATCTGAACTTCCTGCATGCACAGTATCCACTCTACCACTGAGTGACAGTCTCTCCCTGACAGGTAAGTATCAGCAGCAACTTTGTTGTTTTTCCGTTTGCTTTAATAAGGTTCCTTGCAGGAAATGGATGGGTGATTATAACAGTAGTTCTTGAAACATTTTTTTCATGTAGGTCCAATTTCACATTCAAAAATTATCTTGATTTTTTTCTTTTTTCTTCTTCTGAGAAACACATCTTTCCTAAATGGAACAGACTGTGATAAAAAAAAATGGCTTCTCAAAGCCCCAATGATCGGGAAAATAAATTAATTGCACACTGATAAGCATCTCTCGTTCTCTTTTTACCTGCAAGAGCAGCTTGCATTGCAACAGTGAGTTATCTGGGAATCCTTTGAAAACTTGCCCTTCAAACTGAAAGATAAATTGCATACAGACTGTTCTCTTTTCCTTAACGCTGGCATTAAAAATATCTATGTAATTGAATCATTAACTGTTTTGTAGCTGCCAAATGTGTGGTTTCATAGCTGCTTTTTTTCAGCATCACCTTGGGGCTGTTCAAGTGTAATACCAAACTATGTGTTTCAAAAGACTAACAAGTCAATCTTATCATGCATTGATGGCATGCTGTAAATAGGCTGTCAATTATATGTAGCATGTGCTGCCACTGGCCATTTTTAAGCTGCCATCACAAAGTGGCAGTAACATCAAAGGCCCACTGCCATGGCTGGTGACTACATCAGTGCAGGTATGCTGGTACAGTGGGCATGGAGGGGGAGGAATTGGGCATGTTGGGGGAAGATCTAGGGGGTGGGGGAAGGTGGATCCTGTGGCAGTCACACATACTGGATCTTATCTCCTCCTTTGTAAACTTCCACATCCCTTTACTTTCCTTGGGCATACACCACCAAAATAGGTGGGATATGTCTGAGGAAACCTATAGGCAGCCTGAGGTCTTACATGGAGATAAGTAAGCATTTTCTTTTTTTTTTTTTTACTTACCTCCCATTTACCTTCAGGTCACATCCACCCACTCAACATAGCACATGACTGTTTGATATATCTGCATGCTTGGATAGGGGGATAGGATTGGGTTCTGAGTATGGGGCTTGCATGCTCCTGCCTTTGTTCCCCCCATCCCACTTCTCTTATGTACAATGTACATAATGCTACTCCTAGTTTTCAGCAAGCCATTGTTTGCCATTTTGTCTGAGCAGGCAAATTATGGTTTGTATTTGCCTGAAAGCAAGGGTTAGATAACTCATGTAGAATTGGTAGATGTTATCTGTTTTGAGGACTGTGATCTGTTTTGCAAAAGGATATTTGTGGCTTGTTGAACTTAAACCAGTCATTCCCCAACAACTCAACATTCAAACACATGCTGAATGTTTCACATGGCCTGTCCCCATCTAGTATCTGAAGTGACTGTATTGTATTGGCAACCTTCAGTCTCAAAAGACTATGGTATCGCGCTCTGAAAGGTGGTTCTGGCACAGCGTCTAGTGTGGCTGAAAAGGCCAATCCGGGAGTGACAATCCCTTCCACACCGGGAGCAAGTGCAGTCTGTCCCTGGTCTGTCTCCCTGGCTATGGGCCTTCCTTCTTTGCCTCTTAGCCTCAGACTGTTGGCCAAGTGTCTCTTCAAACTGGGAAAGGCCATGCTGCACAGCCTGCCTCCAAGCGGGCCGCTCAGAGGCCAGGGTTTCCCACTTGTTGAGGTCCATCCCTAAGGCCTTCAGATCCCTCTTGCAGATGTCCTTGTATCGCAGCTGTGGTCTACCTGTAGGGCGCTTTCCTTGCACGGTGACTAGCCTATTCTATACAGCATGATATTCTAGATATAGTGAGAGCAGTTGCATACCTCCCATAGACTTCCCTGGGGCAAATGCCCCAGACGCCAGCTGCCAGGACCCCATGGAAGCCTCTCTGAGGCTCCCAACAGGGGCGGAAACTGTGCTTTCGGTTTGCCGAAAGCACAGTTTATAGTGTCGGGGAACCTCCTACAGGTTTCCCCGACGCGGGAGAAGGTCGTGCTAGGCTCCATGAGCCTCTGGTGAGTGGGGATGGGGTCGGATTTCTGCATGGGGGGCAGGGATAGCCCGTAGGGAGGCGCCATTGTGGAGCTTTGCCCTGGGTGCGGGGTTGCGGAAGCTGAGTGAGAGAGATCGAGATCCCCTGCCTCTTTGTTATATCCAAGGTATCAAGAATCCTACATGGCAAGAAAACATCAGAAGAAAGAAAATAGAGGTTGCAAATTTAGACAATGAATGTGATAATGTTTGCACTCTCTGAAAGTGTCTGTATTTCCATGTGCAATAAAGCAGTGACAATGTGTACAGTGACAACAAAAATGGTAGATGTATCATGTTTATCTGGCCCTGATTGACACAGAGCTGGAAATCAAGCTGAACTAGATTCATTTTTACTTCTCACTAGAAATTCAGTGGCCATTCTGGGCTAAGCCTCAGGCCTTACAATATTCTGTGTGACAGAGGCCTGAAGCTTGCTGGAAATGCAAGACTTGTTCGCCATCCCACCTCTCGTCTTCCAGTTCCTGCAACCTTTTCCCTCCCAACAAGCAGCTAAAATGGAAAATGGGGGAGGAGAGTCAATGTCTGAAGTGCTTTACAAGTTATTTTATGTCCCTACATTATGCTTTTAATTGAATTACTAGGGAACATTGAGTGTTGAAGTTGCCATTATACAATATGGTCCTTCAGTTTTCACGCAAAGGAAAAAATAGGCCCAGTGAATCTTTGATCTGCCTCTGGAAAGAGAGTTGAGAATTAAAGTTTCATTTCCTTTATGACCTTTTCAAACAGAGATGAGATGGAGTTTATATAGGTTTTGTCAGCAGAGGTGAGATGACAGAGCATATGCAATGATTGCTTGTGATTCACAAACATTGCCTAATGACTTTATGCAAATTTATGTAGATTACGTTATAATGTCAAGACTAAACAATGTCATTGCATGCCTGTGGAGATGTTTCCCTGAATATTAAATGAAAATAAAATGAAACCAGCCTCAATAAATGTCTGTTTAAATGATGCTGCTGTGTCAAACTTATGTCATCATATTTTCTCAGAAGATGATATAGTGATGTCCAGTTCAAAGCTTCTTTAAGAAGAAAATGAAGTTGTTATTCTATAAAACAACAGTGCATGACAATGTTGCCTTGACAACAAACATTTAACAATTTAGAGCCCAAGCCCATGCATGTCTACTCAGAAGTAAGTCCCATTATTGTCAATAGGACTTACTTCCAGAAAAGTGTGGATAAGATTGCAGCCTTAATCACACACCTTAAGTGGTACAGATCAGACTGGATCTACAAGCTCTGAGAAACTTGTGGGGGCTGGATAGGCTGGAGTTCCTTTTCAGTATTACTTTGGTGTTACAAAGCTTGGAAGTGTGAGACACTAGGGCAGTGGTTCTCAAACATTTTAGCATTAGGGCCCCCCCCCCAACAAAAAAAGTTTCATGCCTCTGTAATTTGGTGGTTAGAGAGAACAGGGTAGAGCCAGGATGGTGTGTTGGCTGCTGATTTTCCCAGGATCAATTTGCCTGGGACTGTTGACAGTCTCCACCCATTGGAATAGTCTACGGCTGACTGGTTGCCAGTGTGGAGCTGGGTAGGAACATTTTATTCTTCACCTAACTGATAATTGGAGAAGAACATTTTTGCCTAACCCAGACTGTTCTAAGGGTGTTGTGTTGTGAGGCCTGCCCACAAAGGACACAATCAAAAAATCTAACATTGAATGGGAAGTTTGGGAAGGCAGAAAAACTAGAAAAGGGGCTCCACACTTTGCTTCTTTGCCCAGTCTTTTCTCACTTTCTTTCTCACTTACTCCAGACAGCAGGGGTCCCATTCTTCATCCAGTGCCAGTGCAGGGACCTTACTGTAGCTGCCACTCCACCTCTCTGCCCCCCCAGCTGCTTAAGAAAGCAGCCAAATGGGCCAGAAGGTGGGGAAATAGAGCCTCCCCCCCCCCATTTCCTTCCCCTTCTACTTACTTTCACCTTTCACTGCCCTGGATGCAGCCTCCTTGCTCTGCCAAGAGCCAATTTGAAATGACTGGAAGAGCAAGCTATGCTGGGAGTCCAGCATGCTTTATTCTTCCACGTCACTTAAAAATAGACCCATACAAGCAAGGAAGCCATGCCCAGGGTAACCCAAGGTGAAATGGTCAATGACTTGGCTCACTCCTTAGAGCGCAATCCTATCCTTTGTTAGAACAGGCAAGCCAAGAGGCTTGCACTGTATCCAGCGCAGTATAGGGGCCCAAAGTGATTCAGCCAAAGTGGCTCAGAAACTATTTCCCTTACCTCCTGGTAAGGCACCCTGGCTCCTATGGGTCTCCTCGGACTTGCACCATCTCCCGATGAGGCGCACATTCAAGGAGAGTGCAGCGGCTTCAAGCCTCTCCAAACTCCCTGGGAACGGGGGTTGGGATTCAGCATAACTGCCGGATCCCAGCTCCACCTCCCGCTCCCTACCCACCTGCCCACCCCCAGGGCTACCCACCGCTCACACTCACCCTCCCCCTGCCCTGGAATGCCTCCCTCCTGCCTCCTCCCACCCACCCCAGAGCCTTACGTCGGCCCAGCTAGGCCGACGCAAGGCTCTGTGCTTCCGTTGGCATGGAGGCTTGTGTCAGTCTGTGCAGGCCAGCATGCCTCTGCTGACTCCCAGAGAGGCACACGTTATGGCACATTTGCAACCCTTACGGCATGTTTGCGGCGGCCCAAGGCTGCCTCTGGATTGCGCCCTATATATCTTAAAATGCATATTATCATAAATACGCATGCCTTGATCGGGCCATCTGTTTGGGACATTGGAGTTGTGATGCAGACACGTAATGAGGTGCCTCATTCACAGAGATTCTTTTCAGATGTGAAAGATACAGATGTTTCTGCTTGAGTTGATCTGCTCCCTTTACTGAAATGAATTAGAAATGAGCTGACTTCCTTTCTTTCATTGCTTTATTATTCCATTTGTTCATTTGATCCTGTGCACCACTCCTCCTAAATTCTGATTAAACTAGGAGATCTAACTCTATTTTTGCCAGAATTGAAGTTCCTTCAGCATATTTCCATCC
Organism: Tiliqua scincoides; assembly: GCF_035046505.1. Lineage (NCBI taxonomy): Eukaryota > Metazoa > Chordata > Lepidosauria > Squamata > Scincidae > Tiliqua > Tiliqua scincoides. Next base: position 36,530,463 of record NC_089822.1, read on the forward strand.
CTTACGTCCATTGCAGGGATGTCCAAACCCTGGCCTAGAGGCCAAATCCAGCCCTTGGGAGGATTTTATCTGGCCCTCAAAGTTCTCCAGCCTCTCAGGGCTGAAAATAACTGGAAAGACACACTTCCAGGTATATATACCACATTCAGCCACCAGAGGTGCCAAATGTAATGCAATGTAATCCAAAGAAATTATTCCATTCCATTCAGCACCTCTAGAGGCTGAATGAGATCTATAAATAAAATGTTAAACAGAGCTAGTTAAACAGAGCAGAAACTGAGACCAAAAAAGTTTGGGATTTGCGACGTAGATTGCTTGATGCTTTTTCAAAATCCATTCCCCACTTTTCCTCTGGAAATAAATTTTGCCCTCTGCTCCCCTCCTCCTTCCACCCCCCTCTCACTTATTGTATTCAATCAATCTCTCAGCACATGGGCCCTCCAGGCATTTATTTATTTATTTATTTATTTATTTATTTTCCAGCCCTTGACACTGTGTCAGATACGCGATGCGGCCCTCGTGCTGAAACGTTTGGACACCCCTGCTCCATTCCATTAACAGTGTGCATATATGCATTGAGAAAACACGACAAACAAATAAAAAAAAAATCTTATTGCAATCATAGATAGGATTGCATCAAGGATTTTGTGCAGTCTCTGCGATGAGAAGGTGTAGTCTTGTGCATTGGTTAAAAAAAACCCTTACAAAAAGAGTCTTGATATACTAATACTAGTGAATGTCATGTAGTCCGTATTTTATTGTTGTTTATTTCAAACAGTAATAATGCAATAGGCAGCCTACTCTATAATTCTGCAGTGCCTCTGTATGATAGAGAATGCAACATCACACACACCCCAACAGGCACTGATTGGAAGGAGGCAAGGCCGTGGCAGAGGGCAATCTCCTCCGTGGATGGGTATTTTGAGGTCATTATTTCATTAATTAATGTCTCCAAACACACCAGCTGTTCCCATGCAGCACATTAGGGTTCCCCCAGCTTGCTAGGTGGGAATTACCATGCTGTTGACTGGAGGTAGAGCAAAGCAGATGTTATCTCATTACATAGATGCTGAGTCTGTGAAGACGATGAAGTGGAATTTTAAAAGGCAACTTTTTTTTGTTGTCGTCGTTGCTCCTTGCTTGCTTTTCATGCACGTTTGCAAAGCAAATCAGTCTTCCTTTGAATAAAAGTGTGATAAAATCTAACAAAAAAAAATACATGATTCATTGCATGGTAGCATCAACAGAACCTGGTGTTATTGTTTTTATCTCCACCTCCCCCACCCCTATCTAATTCTTCATGCTTTAAAAAAGATGAACATTGGAACATGTTAGGCTGTTCCTACTGTGTAATTTCACTCACCGCAGTAACGATACATGAAGACTTAATTTGGCCCCTGGAGAGCATGACAACAAAGTGATTTCTCACATTGCATTTTTTAGTCTAATTTGGCGGGCAGGAATCTTGTCAAAGTATTTTTTTTTTTAAGCAATACAGGTGACAAACTTAAGTATGGCTATGCTCCAAGTGCCCAAGCACCCTCCCCCCCCCCACACACAAATACAAATCACATGAAACACGGTAATATTTTGTATAAAGCAGGGCCACTTTATTAATTCACTAAGCTTAAATACTGCAGCGGATCCTGCCTACCAAACTCCTCCCCCCTTTAGTGTGGGCACCTACCCCAACAGAGTTTTGTGTGCTCCCTGAAACATTTGGTTGGCCACTGTGAGATACAGGAAGCTGAACTAGATGGGCTTTTGACCTGATTCAGCAGGACTCTTTTTATGTTCTTATTTGTTCCCTTGCTTCAGGGTAAGCCTGTGCTGGGCCACTGGGTCTACCTGGATCTGCATCAGCTCTATAGCTGGTGCAATAGTGTGGCCCTGAGGGGGGACATGATTGAGACATACAAAATTATGCAGGGGATGGATAAAGTGGATAGGGGGATGTTCTTTTCCCTCTCACGCAACACCAGAACCAAGGGAACATCCACTAAAAATGAGTGCTGGGAGAGTTAGGACAGACAAAAGAAAATATTTCTTTACCTATAAATAGTCTGTGGAACTCCTTGCCACTGGATGTGGAGGTGGCATCTGGCCTAGATACCTTTAAAAAGGGAATGGACAAATTTCTGGATGAGAGGTTCATCACAGGTTACAAGCCATGATGGGTATATATAACGCTGACTTCAATCACAGCTCATCTCTTGCCAAGTTCTAATTTTATCCACCAACTCCTGGAAAGGGGATCAGGGCAGCCAAATTATCCAGCCAAGCCAGAAAGCCTCTTGGGTAGACTTTGCCATTCAGGCTTTAAATGTCACCAGCCAGCATCCCTGAGCCAGTCAGCCTCTTGAGATCGGTACTGACTTTCCCTCTGAGATACCACATGATGCACATCAGCAGGGCCAGCCTTATGGCAATTTGACCAATATGGTCAAATTAGGCTGCATGCCTGGAGGGACCCCACACTGGGGTGGTGAGCAAAGCACTCCAGCACTTCGCTCTGCAGCTGATGCTTTGGCATGGAATCTTCCATGCTGATGTGCTGTGAGAGACCGGTGAGTAGAGCACTGCTACTAGATCATCCCTCCCACCTGCCCCTGGGTCCAACTGGCTTGAAATGGGTACCCCCGTCCCTTCCAAATATTCCAACTCCCTATTTAGCTCCATCTTCCACTTTTTTGGCTAATTAACATGTTCTTATCTCTAGAAACAACAGCTGTGGTGTGCAAAGGAATGAACACAGAACTCCTTATCTACAGCAATTAACCAAATTTATAGCTACCAACACTTCCCTGCAATTCCTCTTGTTCAGAGGCTTTCCCTCCCCAAAACTCCACTTAACTCAGTGCATAAAGGTCCAAAGCCTCCAGTCCAAGTCCAATCCAGCCTCCAAAGCACAGTCCAGTCTTCCCAGTCTTCTACAGCAGAGTCCCTCCTCTGTGTCCTCTCCAGCAGAGTATCTCCTCCAGCAGGGTCCTGGTAGTCCTCTTCTCCCGTAGGTCCTGGTCCATCCATTTCCTGTAGGTCAGGGGTCCTGTAGGTCTGGGTCCCTCTTGGTCAGGTAGCGTAGGTCTGGGTCAGGTGTCCCTCTCTGGGTCAGGTAGTTTTGGGCTCCTTCTGAAGCTGCCTTTTATCCTTGTATGTCCCATTAAGTCCAAATTAGGCTCAGGTGAGCCATCTCTTCAGTCCATGTCCATTCAAAGTCCCATGAAGGTCAAATGCAGCTCAGGTGTCCATCAGAGTCTCCATTGGCCTTGATTGATTACAGCTGTGGAGCCAGCCCTGCCCTTCCCAGAGCTGTCAAACAGCTGTCAAAACATGGAATAGCTGGCAACACCACATCATCCAGCTGATAATTTTCTGATCTTCCATTACACCCCCCCCATCCCAGTGGCTTGCCACTGTGGTGCCTCGCCACTGCTGCTCTACTTGGTGAGTGGGGGGACCCGAGGAGGTGGGTTCTGAATGCTCTGTGTTTGCCCAAGATAGGGTTGGGCTGTAAGTCTCATTAAAGTGAATGTTACCAAACTGGCTTTAACAGAATAATTTGTGTTAAAATGAAGATAATCTTCTGGGCCAGTCTATAGATATTAAGGGGAATGTATTGTATTAATAATACTAGCAGCTGAAGATTTGTACATTAAATTATTTTCTCATATAATCAAGAACAAAATACGGAAGCTTTCATAGACTTTATTAATGGCTTAAGAATTTAAGAACACAGAGAGCAGCAGCCTGCCCAGGGTTTAAGCAATTTTGGGAGCAATCCTAACCCCTTATGTCAGTGCTTTCCAGCACTGGCATATCCGTGCCAATGGGACATGTGCTGCACCCTGCAGTTGGATGTCACTCACGGAGGCCTCCTCAAAGTAAGGGAATGCTTGCTCCCTGACCTCAGAGGTGGAAAGCACTGACATAAGAACCTATCTTATTTTGAATATAATTGTCTATTTCTACCTCTATTTTGCTATTCCGTTTGTGACACGTTATTTGAACAGATCTCAGAAAAATTTGAATTTCAGTACCACTTAAACATTTTACTTCTTTTTTTGGAAGCTGACGATGTCATCAATGATCATGAATTAACAGAACCTGCTTCACGAGTGGCACAATCAAATCTTTTTTGATTAAAGGTGGCTATACCTTAGTGACCCAAGCACATGTTTTGACCAAACATGGATACAGAGCAACACTGACTCACTGGCACTGCTGTTTAAATGATCTCAGGTATCAGAACTGGGAAGGCCCTGGGAAGGCCCTGTCTGAGGACCAGATTTTTCTGATAACAATGATGCATATAGCTATTACGGCTTTATATCAGAATAAAGCAAATTCTAACTAACAAAGCATGCCTTTTCAAAGTCTACACAATACATTGTTTTATTTTCATTGTTCATCCATCAATCATTAATTACTACCTTTAACAAAACTATGATACCAAAATTATGCATTACTCAAAATAACATCCGAACATAATTAAAGGCTTGAGAGAGCTGTAAAGGTATCATCCCATTTATTATAATTGCTCAAAACATAATCATGCATGGGGGAAAAGAGGGCTTAGTTATTTGTGTAATACTGTATTTCCTAGTTATCTTAACAAGTTTTCAATCTCATTTCTGTTTAAACTCAGAAGACTGAACATTGTGGCTTCTGCCTGTCGAATGTTTGAAGATGTTCCATATGGGCAGGCTGGAGAGTAGCACAATGAAGAAGAGAGGAAAGTATACTGTACTCCTAATGAGATCCACTGCGGAACCCTGAGCCTGAGCTATGTTCCTAGGGATTGTGAATGAGATCCTGGACAGCAGCTATGTGCAGAGTACTGAGCACTCAAAGCACTACTCACCACTTTGCATGCCTTCTGTATTTTGACAGAAAACAACTACATGATGAGTATAGGGGTTTAAAAATATAGTTTCCCTTGACTTCCTGGGGCAGCTTTCTGGCCTTTGTGGGCATGGAAAGAAGACTTTGTGTAACGAAAGTATGTTGAGAAGAAGGGAATCTCATCCAATATATGTCAGATAAATAAGAATGCATTTCAGGCTTTCCTTACTCTTACTGCATGGAATAAGAGAATTGGAAACATACACAAGTGAAACTCATAGGGGAAATCCCTATGAGGCTGGATCCCAAAGAATCTCCTCTATGGAGAACTCGTGCAAGGAAAGCGCCCTACAGGTAGACCACAGCTGCGATACAAGGACATCTGCAAGAGGGATCTGAAGGCCTTAGGAATGGACCTCAACAGGTGGGAAACCCTGGCCTCTGAGCGGCCCGCTTGGAGGCAGGCTGTGCAGCATGGCCTTTCCCAGTTTGAAGAGACACTTGGCCAACAGGCTGAGGCAAAGAGGCAAAGAAGGAAGGCCCATAGGCAGGGAGACAGACCAGGGACAGACTGCACTTGTTCCCAGTGTGGAAAGGATTGTCACTCCCAAATCGGCCTTTTCAGCCACACTAGACGCTGTTCCAGAACCACCATTCAGAGCGCGATACCATAGTCTTTCAAGACTGAAGGTTGCCAACAACAAGGGGAAATCCTCTAAGAATAGGTGGAAGGAAAAAGAGTCTATCTTCTGTAGAACCAGGAAATTCATTCAATCAAATGCTTTTTATAAAAATGATAATCCATTGATTCAGTTCTGAAGGGTGGCATATGAATGCAATGATTACCATTGATTTATTACTGTCTCTGTGATTAGATACTCAGTGATTCTGGTATTATTTTCCAGGGATGCTTACAAAATTCTTCCCCTCTGCCTTTTTTCCCAGATGTACAGCACTACCTTGTGCATGTCTATGCAGAAATAAGGCCCACAAAATTCAGTGGGACTTGCTCCTAGGGGCATGTGTATCAGATTGCAAGATTAGGGTTGTCAAATGATCTAGGGCCCAATCCTATCCAATTTTTTAGGGCCGGTGCAGCTGTGCCAATGAGGCATGCACTGAATCCTATGGTGGGGTGGGAGTCACAGAGGCCTCCTCAAGGTCAGAGAGTATTTGTTACTTCACCTTGGGGCTGCATTGTGACTGCACTGGTACTGAAAAGTTGGATAGGATTGGGTCCCTAAACTTGAATGCAGAGCAACTGTTTAGCTGACTAAAGTCTTGTAATTAATCCTTTATTATTTTTGTGCTTTCTTGGAAATATTCTTTTCTTTTTTATGGCAATTACATTTGTTAAAGATTTTCTTCATTGGACACTCCAATATTCAGTTCTGCCTTGTACATGAACAGTTTCCATCTTCTACATAACTCAACATTTTGGATTGGTTACATTGATTTGGACAAAATGACCCTTCCTTATTCCTTAGTTGCATCTTTAAGATTGACATCAATCAAATTCAGGGTATGTTCACAGCTTGGAAGGATCCACACATCCCAAAAAGTACCTGATGATGGAAAGCTGCTATGTTAAGGAGAATTATTCTTGCCTAGTTTTCTACATGCCCTTTTTGATGTAGAGGATCATTCAAACAGGCAGTCCTCCATCTGCTTTCTGAAGTGATAAAATCCCAGGAGACCCACAGCGCTGATGCTCTGAGTGCATGAACTACGGAAATGGAATGTACTGGATGTGTGTATCTAAACCACAGGGGAAAGTGCCATGCAGATACGAATATAGTAATGGGTGAACAGCACAGAGTCTAACAGCCCAATCCGATTATTTCTTCCTATTGATGCTGTGGCACTAAAATGCTACTGCTGCATCTTGGGAGGGGGGAGAAGTTGCAGAGGTCTCCTCTGGGTAAGGAAACAATCATTGCTAAGGTAAGCCTCCATGGTCTTCGTGGACCAATGCCATGGGTTTGGGAAGGGGCTACTACTGCTACTAGTACTGGTACTAGTACTACCACTACTGCTGCCAAACCTTCCCCCTTCCCAGACCCAATCTGCTCATCCCTCACCCACGTTACTGCCCTATTCCACTCTCCCTCACCACCTTCCCCCCACTTCCTCCACCTCCCACACCACCTTACCTCCATCAGCAGCTTCTTCTGGCTGCTCTGGAGTACGCAGGAAGGCTCCAGTCTGCTTGCTGGGTCTCCTGCAGTGCTCAAGTTCATTCACTGTCTTTTATAGCTGGTGTTGTAAACTCTGAATGCAAATTTTGCTGCTGCCTGGCCATGTTAGCATTGGGCCATAATATTTGTAAGGTTTGTGGATAGTACATACATTTTAGACTAGGACATTTTAAGTGGGAAATTAGGAGATGCTAGGCAAATCATATATTGTTGCATCATATATTGTTGCATATATTGGTGCCATATATTGTGGCACCAGGATGAGGTCTCTTGTTATCTGGTGTGCTCCCTGGGGCATTTGGTGGGCCGCTGTGAGATACAGGAAGCCGGACTAGATGGGCCTATGGCCTGATCCAGTGGGGCTGTTCTTATGTTCTTATGTTCATTCACTTCTGAGGATGTGTGAAATGACCTTATCTCAAGGCTTCTGTATGGTTTAATAAGGACATGTTTTATTAATGGTTTTTGATTATTGGTGGCTACTTGCTCCAGAAACCCACCTACCTGAGTGGAGGCAAAAGAGTACAATCTGGCAGTTTTGAATATAGCCAGCAAAGGACAAATGAGTCTAGGTTTTGGCAGCTGGCCACCAAGAAGCAGGCATGGAAACTACTGCTGCTTTTGAGGCAACTGATTTTGTTTTCGAGAACAGCACTGTGCATCTGGGTGCTTGCCAGAGGACTGCTGCTCAGCTTGTCTACTTATAAATAGATATTGCAAACCCACTATAAGTGTCAATACCTCTGAGGTGCAAACAATCGAAAACCTGCTCTGAACTGTAAGATGTTTAAAACCACTATTAACAGCAGCTCAAATATAACACAGAAACCATTCCAGGAGGATGCCAACATGGTTCATTAACAAAGGCAAAATATGCCAGGCAGGAAGTCTTCCTTTAATAAGTGGAAGTCTTGCTTAAGTGAGAGAAAGTGCTCCAAATTAGTGTTTTTGAGACCACTGATTTTGTTTCAGAGAGTAGCACCATGCGCCTGGGTGCGTGCCAGGTGACCGCTGCTCAGCTTGTCTGCTTATAAATAGATAAGGCAAACACACCACATGTTTGTGCACAAATTCAGGAGCACAGATTCTGGCGGAACAAATGCATGCTGGCAATAACGTATGCACAAAAAGAAAAGGCATTTCAGAAGTGTATTGTCAAAAACACTAAAACAACCAACACAAATGCCTTCAAATACAATAGAAACAGGGAACAAAGTGGGGTTACAAAGGATGCCATGAATGCTGCACTTTGGTCTTCATTGTAGGGCAGTGTTTCTCAGCTAGTGGTACAGATACCACCAGTGGTACTTGAGGTGTTGCCTGGTGGTACTCTGGACACCTGCCACCCAGCAGCAAGACCAGGAACTTGCTGCAACAAACGGTGGCAGGAGGCTCAGCTTAGCAGGCAGAGCTCCAAAGCATGCTTTTCCATGCTCAAAAAAGCCCTTTGTTCACCCCAAGTCTTATACTGGTATTGGTTGCATCATATCTGGCCTCTCAACCCATACGTAACTGGTGATGATGCCATTGCCAGTTACTTCTGGTGGTACTTTAAATAGGTGGATCGTGTGAATTGGTATAGCGCAGGGGTCTCCCGGGGGCCAGATGCGGCCTGCAGCAAACCTCTTTCCAGCCCATGGACAACCTCTTGTCCCCTGAAAGCCTCTGGCCCACTCGACTGAACATGACCGGAACTGTGCTCTGATTGTGTCTGGAGGGTGTTCTGAGGGCCAGAGAGGTTGAATGAATGAGCCCATTCATTCATTTATTCACTCATCTAAGTTCCATTTCTAATTTATTTATTTAAATTTCATATTTAAATTATTTTTCCGGCCCTCCACACCATACCAGATATTTGATGCGGCCCTCTGGTCAAAAAGTTTGGAGACCCCTGGTATGGCGGATAACAAACATTGAGAAATACTGCTGTAAGGGATATTAGACAGATATCCATGTCTGAATTGCTTTCCTTTTTTTGTGATGGCATCCAACGAGTGACATCAAACAGAGTTAACAGGTAACCTTCTAGGGCTAATTGCATTATAATATTACAGTTATAATATTAACAAATAACCAGATTTTGACTCTGAACCAGATCTGTATATCATGTCCCCAAGACATCTTATGAAAATCAAATGTGAAATTCTTGTCTTTCTAACACAAATATGCAATGCAACTGAATAAAGGCCCAGTCCTATCCCCAAGACTGCAGGTGCATCTCTACATACACTGGCACAATGAGAACCCTACTGGAGTCTGCCCCCTGACAGATGCACCACAGACACCAGTGCAATGTTGGAAAAACATCATGTTGTCTTAGCCAGATGTCACTTGAATGCCACTGCAGCTCCACCAGCAGAGAGACCAAAACAGGGAGGAAGTGGGGCATCCCACAGAAAGGTTGTGGGAAAGGTGAGGAAGAGTCAATGTACATCAAATCCTAACCCCCTTTGAGACAATATACATGCACAGCATAGGAATATACCTTTCTAGTCTCTCAAAAGGGAACATTGGTGATGGGAATCATGGTGAAAGGTGAACTCTTTCATGGTGAAAGGTGAAAGGGAGTAGTTTGCATAAACAACGTCTTGACCCTCCTAACTTCCAGGACCCTCCTAACTTCCAGGATGTCAAATGTGTTCATGCTATAAACTATGCTGCCTAATCAATTATCCCTTCCATTTGCAACAGCTAAGAGCTGAGAGTATCTGCTCCCTTTTGGTTAATTCCAGAGGCTTTAAGCATTGCTACCACTGGCCAAACACTCTACAGAATCCCTTTTGTTTTTCAGGGCTGCCTGAATGGGTGACAGCCCAGTGGACATTATCAGAGGCGCTGCAGTGAAGGTAAGTATGCCCCCGGGGGTGGCATGTTGCAGGGGGACAGCATGTTGCAGACCTGGCCCTGGAGCCATGTCCACATCTGAGGATGCATCTCAATCCAGAGAACAAGCGCAACTGATGCTGTTATCAATTCCTTGTTACTCCCCCTGTGATTCCCCTTGCCTCTTGATGTGTCTCTCCTTGTGTCAGAGTGTCCATGGATGTTGCTGCATTGCTGGGAAAGGCTGTGCAACATTACTGAGAAGGGCTGTGCCAGTGTTACTGGGAGACCTGTGCCAGCATGGCATTGCCTGGATGGGCTTAGGACATGACAGATATTGCACCGGAATCCATGCAACATTGGTGTGGCATCTGGAACGTATTGGGCCCAAAAGGCTCCTTTTGAGAGGATTGGAAGATTTTCAACATAATACCATTATTTTTTTTAAAAGGGTACTGAAGCCAATTATGTGTCCCAAGTACCCTGGTAGAATGAATGGTTAATGCTAGAACTATTAAACATATAGTTGAACAAGTTCATGCCAAAAGACGACGCGGAACGTGAATGAAGACAATCCTCAGTGGTTTGGAAAACACAAAGTTGTTCTAAAACACTGATAGAAGAGATAGAGCACTGAGAATATCATTAACTGAATTTTGAAAGGTTTGTTAAGTATGTGTACAACTTCTAAAGGAATCTTATCTAAATTATATCTCTAAATTATAGCATCAGTTGCTGTCTTTTGATTATCAGGCTGGAAATTTAAATTAATATGGGAAAAATACTCTGTAGTGATGTGAAAGATGCAGAATGGAATACTATTTTCTCTAATTATTCATTGAATTCAATTTGTATAAATAGGACGGAACTCGTGTGCCATTAGCAGAAGGCTCTCTCCATTGGCACTGCTGGTGCAGTGATGATGTGGGCAATGGAGCCACCAGCATGAATGCTGGCCACCATATGTGCACCATTGGAGAACCCAGCTGGCAGAGATATGTTGGAGACATGGGTGGGCAGTGAGTGGGGAAGGGGGCTAACAGGCCATTTTGAGAGAGGAACAGGAGGCATGTTGCAGAGGGAGGGGATGGATTCAGCAGCCAGCATGCATGCTGGATGTAATCCCCATTTTTCTGCCTGTCCTGGCCCCTAGTTCTCCTTGGAGCTACACCAGCTACTGTATATAACTGGCATAGGTCTGAGGAGACCCATAAGTTAACAAGGAGCCTATGCAGAGGAAAGAGAAAACATTTTCCCTACCATAGCATGCTTTAGGTGCTTCCGTGGCACAGTTGTGTGCTTCAGTGTAGTGGGGGATAGAATTGGAGTTTTTTTTTTTATTGTAGGCAACCTTCAGTTTCGAAAGACTATGGTATCACGCTCTGAATGGTGGTTCTGGAACAGCGTCTAGTGTGGCTGAAAAGGTCAATTCAGGAGTGACAATCCTTTCCACACTGGGAGCAAGTGAAGTCTGTCCCTGGTCTGTATCCCTGGCTATGGGCCTTCCTTCTTTGCCTCTTTGCCTCAGACTGTTGGCCAAGTGTCTCTTCAAACTGGGAAAGGCCATGCTGCACAGCCTGCCTCCAAGTGGGCCGCTCAGAGGCCAGGGTTTCCCACTTGTTGAGGTCCACTCCTAAGGCCTTCAGATCCCTCTTGCAGATGTCCTTGTATCGCAGCTGTGGTCTACCTCTAGGGTGCTTTCCTTGCACGAGTTCTCCATAGAGGAGATCCTTTGGGATCCGGCCATCATCCATTCTCACAACATGACCAAGCCAACGCAGGCATCTCTGTTTCAGCAGTGCATACATGCTAGGGATTCCAGCACGTTCCAGGACTGTGTTGTTTGGAACTTTGTTCTGCCAGGTGATGCCAAGAATACATCGGAGGCAGCGTATGTGGAAAGTGTTCAGTTTCTTCTCCTGTTGTGAGCAAAGAGTCCATGACTCACTGCAGTACAGAAGTGTACTCAGGACGCAAGCTCTGTAGACCTGCATCTTGGTATGTTCCGTCAGCTTCTTGTTGGACCAGACTCTCTTTGTGAGTCTGGAAAACAGTAAGATATATAGAACTTATCAACATTATCAACATACTTATTCTCCCGGGAACTTGCTTCCTGTGGGGTGTGCATGTCATGCAATACAAGTACTGTATACTGGAAATGACTATTGAATGAGATTTAAAAAGATGAATATTTATATTATTAGAATACCCAAATTGAAAGGAGAATGATATTATTCACTAATTTCCCATTGATTAATTACAGCAAAATAGGAGCTGCTGAACACTTGGCAAAGTGGAAAAACTCAGCAATGGCTGAACTAATAACTGAATCCTCCTGGGCTTCTCTGCTGGTGGACTGTGTATTCTGGAAGTGGTTCCTGCCTTATATGAGTTGTAACAGAAATCCATAAGCGCAGGAAGCCACGTACTGGTGGGACACTGGAGGAGAGGCTGGAGGAGCCCTATGTGCAGCGGCAAATTGGGAAAGGACTGACATTTCAGGTAAGTTGGCAAGGGAGATGGAACAGGGCAGGGGATGGTAGAATGGGGTAGAAAGGAGAGGGCAGGGATATAATGGAGGTGGAAGGGTGTGGCACCCAGCATGGGCAACTGGACCTGGATGCTATCCCCTCTAATAGCAGGCAGCACACCTCCTTTGTCTCCATGGACTCGTTCTGGCTAAAGAGCCATAAAGGAGACTCATAGGAGACCATGGAGCAACCATGTAGGGTAAGTAGGCCTTTGTCCTACTTCTCTTTCCCATCACATCATGGCACCCTCCCTACAGTGCAAGCCTCCTTAGTGCAGCTGCATATCTGGCTGTGTGTGTGTGTGTGTGTGTGGATAGGATTGGGCTATAAGTGTCACGTAGAGCATGAAATGGCCAAGCCTTTTGTAATGATAGGACCAAGATAAGGGAAACAGAATATGGACACCTTTCTTAAAAATTTGCAGTCTTCTCTAGAATATAACTTTTTATTCAATATAGACATGGGCTGCTCAGTCCTACCTGGGCTGCCCACCCATGGGATAGCAGTGCTGAAACAGCTGCTGCTGTTATCTCCCAAGGCCAGGGATGCAACTGGAGGTCTCCGCAGAGTAACATTGGTTCCCTTACCCCATATTGGGCCCCAGCAGCCTCTGTGTGTCTATTTGCTGGTGCAGAACTGAGGAAACCTGTGTAGGGCTTTGAGGTGTGGGAGGGAGGATAGGCTCTGAAGACAGCCTCTTGCTTACCTCCTGCCGGCTGTCCACAGTCTGCCACCTTCATCTTCAGCATCACCATGTCTCAGAATAGCAGTTGCTGGGGGGCAAGCAATGGGAATGGCTGTTGCTTTTAGGCCCTGGTTTACCAGAAATACTTGTCAGGTCACAGCTGGAAAGCTGAACTTGATGGACTTCTGGCCTCTTTTTATGTTCTTGTTCTCTTCACGCAAGGGAAGGTAAGAGGTAAAAAGCTGGGAAAAGGCTGCCCGGTAACTTGGTACTGCTTGGGGAAGCAGGGAGTGCAAAACAATGTACTGTTTGTTTTTAATCTATAAAATGTTCTTGTCTCTTCTCGGGGCTCATTCAAGTCGGCTGTCCAAGGAGCTGCTGTACTTCATGATAAGGAAACAATTCCTCCATGAATGTAAAATGAATAGCAAAGGAAAATCTCATTATAGAAGCTGCACATTTGGAATATTCATTCCTAGATCATGCCGGCATTGTATTGCTCAACTCAACTCATATTTGTTTTCCTTGTACTCCTGCTTCATAATAGGCTTTTAACAGCCAATCCAACATAAATCCCCGCAGAGTGATGCAGAGGCTCCAGCGTAGTCAACACTGCACCGCACCCTGTGGAGGATTTTTGGCTGCTGGAGGTCTTTTCGGGGTAAGGGGACATGTGTTCAGGCATCAGAAGGCCAGTAGGGAAGGGACAAGTCTCAGCTCCTGAGTTCAGGAATCCCAAAGCCTGTGCAGAGCTCTAGCGAAGACCCTGTGCATACATCTGAGCCTCTCCTGAATGTCTTAAAAAGTGGGTAGAGCAATATGTGAGTAGGAGGTCCTAAAGATAACCTGGGGCTCAGCCCCTTTACAACTTTGGATGTAATGATCAATGACCTTGAAGAACTGCGATTGGAAACGAAAAGACCAGAAAGATATAGACCTAAAAGTACTTTGAGAGAGGAGCAACTGAGATTCCTCATTCTAGACCCAAACAAAAAGCATGAAACTAACAGCTAAATCCTATTGGGTGCTTATGACGGTGGATCTCCTCATCCACAACCAGAAGTGCCAGTGCAATGCTGCAAAAGGCACATTGCTGTTGTGCCTTTTGGACCACCTGTGCAAATGGTTGAAGGCCAAGCGTGTGCGCCCACAGCCCAACCAGGCTGCATTGGAGCAGGTAAGGTGGTGGCAGGGGCAGATTGGGGGAACACTCAGGGGAGGATTGGGGTGAAGAGTGGGCCAAGGAGGGAACAGGAAGGAGTGGGAGGGATAGATCTCAGCTAGATCTTATCCCCTCTTTACCAAGTTGCCTCACCCCATTTCTATCCTTTGACATATGCCAGCAAAATGGCTGGTGTAAGTCTGAGGAGACTCATGGAACAACCTATAGAGTGGTAAGTAAAAAAAAAAAAAACTTACTTCCTGCCAGCTGCCCACACTCTGTCAGCATGGCTGCATCAGCACCAATGCTGGTAGATAGGATTGGGCAGTTAGAGGTGAAACTTATAATCTTGTACCTCAGCAGTGAATTTTGGTTTATTACTGTCTCTTGTTCATCCATGATTCCAACACTTGAGACTGCATGGTGTGGAATTATCCATGATTCCAACACTTGAGACTTGATGATCTGTGGTGAACTGGTTTGCATTTCCTAATAGATGCTGAGCATTGACAGCACACCTGTTTACTGAATTGGAGGACACTTGAAGATACTGAATATTATGTGCTATTCTGAATGGTATTTCACAGTTTTAAATTATGCCTGTAAAATTGAATCACTTCAGTTTCTGGTTGCCCCTGAAAAAAAAACTGGTGGCTGAAAAACATCAGGCATGTCCATTTTACAATAGAAAGCTTTTCAGCAACTTTGATACCCCATATTTTTTGTGTATTTGTTTTGTGTTTTTTTTTGTTCTCAATCCAGCCTCACAACTCTATCGTCCTTCCAGTCAATGACTGGCACTATCAAAGCTGTGCATGCGAAATTGTGAATTGGGGCCATAGTGTCCAAAAAAAGAAATGTAATGGAAAGTAGATTGAATGAGATCCGTGTTTTTAGGAAATACTATAATATTCACATAAAATTCTATATAGTAAAAGCTTAGTAAAAAGTAAATTTCCCATAGTAAAAGCTTATTACCATTTCAAATGTTTTTTTTTTATATTAAAAAACATACACAGAAAACTTACAGCACAATTCTGTGCATGTCTGCTCAGTTCCATTGAGTTCAGTGGGACCTACTCTCAGGTAAATGAGTATAGCTTTGTATAGTAAGCAAGTTAGTTGCTACAGTAAACTGACTGATCTCATTCTACTGATTTTTCTTCTTCTATAACAGGGGTGTGAGACGTAAGACCTGGGGGCTAGATACGATCTGCGGAAGCTTTTTCTCCAGCCCTCAGGCTCTCAGCTGCTGAGGTGTTACTGCTATAAGGGCAACCCACATGAAATGCCCACATGGGGCAGCGCATACCCCAACCCTCCAAAAGCAAGGGGAGCTCTGCTCCCCTCTCCTCCGGAGAGCTGTCTGAGTCTCCCGAGGCAGCGCACATCCACGCACCGCCTCTGCAAGGCTCAGACTGAGGGAAATCATGTCTCTCGCGTGACTTCCGGTTTCATGGAGGAAACCAGAAGTTGTGTGAGAGACACAATTTCCCTCAGTCTGAGCTCTGCAGAGGCAGAGAGCGAATGTGCACTGCCTCTAGGAGCATCCCCTTCTCTGTGGAGGAACTGATTGCGTCAAGCCCTGCTTGACAACAGGGATCACAGTCCCCATCCCTGTCATTAAGCGACGCACAACTGTATTTAGGCAATTCCTTTATGGCTCAATCCTATGCAGGTCTTATGGTTGCAGATCTCACAATCTGCCACCATAAGTCCTGGGCTGACAGAGTGAAAGCCATTCCACCATTCTACGGGCTGGGCATGTCAAAGGCGAGGGTCCAGAGGTCACACATGGGCACCACTGGCCCATAGGTTCTCCTCCACCCCACTATCATCACCACTAAGCAGATCAGGGCAAGGAGCAGGACAAGCAGCATACCAAGATCCTCTTCTCCCTTCTCTACTCAGATCCACTCCCAGGAGTTTCCTCAGACTTATGCCAGCGAAAGAACTGATGTAGCTTTGAGGAGGTCCTTTGGAGACCAGGTGGTCTACAGAAAAGGCAAGTAAAAAAGTTTTTACTTACCTTTCCTGGGCTGTCTGCTCCCTCCCCCCTAGCCCATAGCATGTAGGACATGCTCCACTGATAGCACTGCATTATTTGGGCTATCAGGGGATAGGATTGGGCTCTTAATACATTAATGGGGATTTTAGGCTCAATCACCAGTGGAGTTAGATTAAGGCCACAATCCCATCCCTACCACCTGCACTGAAGTGGGTAGGACACAGTTGTAATTTGCAGGCTCTTTGATGGATCTTGCAAACAGTGCTGGTCCTGTGGATTCTGGGGCTAATCCCTGCACTGAGCATAGACACCCCCCACCTGTCCCTTGGTGGTACTTCTGCATCCAGTATTGAGGATTCAGGGCATCCTTGCTTGCACCTGTGTTTCTGTTTGTGAGCGATGGTGACTGTAGTACAGCAAGCCTGAAGCAATTTTGGAAGTTGTGTCTTTTCTTGTAAAATTGAAAGAAGAATTAAAAGAGTAATTGAAGAGAGGGGGGCAGCAATAGAAGTGTTGCTATTTTTAATTAAGAAATCACTGATGGAACTGCAAACCACATAGTGCAGGAGAAACAAACATCAATTTATTTTTTAATTGAAATGTCCATGTTTGTGTTCTCCTGGCTTTAGATATGAGTCATTTTAGCTTATCCTTGTATTGTGCTTGGTGTCGTGATTCAGTGAAATATGGCTTTGTACAACTTATTTAAGGCTGATTATATTGAATCATTATACTTTATAAATGTAAGAATAAACCAAACACCTTGAACATAAATGAAATCCCAGCATGGCTGCTTGCTGAGTTACATTGAATAACAGTGTATGTTGAACAGCTTGTGGCAATTTTTTTTAAATTTCATAAAGGCAATATGGTTTCATTCACAGTTTTATCCTACATATTGTGATTCCACTTAAGTGTAGCCTTTGTCCTTCATTTTTTTTTCTACTGGAATGAGCTGAAGCGCAATAATTGTACAAGATGATATGTGGTCATGAAGTATACAAATTCTATGATGGACAAATGATAAAAGCCCATTGTCCATGTTGTAGAGCTTCTCCGACATCTGTGATATCAAAAGCCCATTTGGCAACAGGAAAACTGCATCCAATGAGCTTGACTACTGGCCTAACATCTCTCAGTTAGCCATAGTAAAATCTTAGTTAATGTGCATCTGTGTACACTCCAAGTCATGCCAGCTGATATTCATCTGAGGTTGTGGGACTCAATCAACTATTCTGGTTTCTCTATTGTTAGGATCATCTGTTGGATGGTCCACACAAATTGTGTCCTCAAAGGATCAGGTGAATTAACACATTGCACTGAAATGGAATTGGAATCCCCTGTAAACTGGAAGAGTTTACAGTTCCTCAGGTGAGCGCTCTGAGTGCTGACCAGAAGCCCTGCAATGCGTTGCCACTTTCCCTTAAAATTGTGTGCCCTTTCTACCATGAAATAACCTTGAAAATCCATCTACCTACCTTCTCAGGAATTAGGTGAGATGAGACAATTTCACGTTTGAAACTTCTTAAGAAGAAGTAACGGTGAAATAGAAGTGGCAACAGAAACTCCCCACATTAGGCAATGTAAACTGTAACTTTCTTACCTCACCAGACTGACAGCACAAGCCTAGGCATGTCTGCTCAGAAGTAAGTCCCACTGTATTCAATGGGGCTTACTCCCAGGAAAGAGTGTGAAGGATTGCAATCTGGTTTTCTGTCATGCAAAGAAGCAGTGTTACAATTTGCTTATTTATTTAAGGCTTTCCTGTTGCCCCTTAATTACAATGTGACTTGAAATAAATTAAAATAAGAAAGCAGACTAGTCACTGGTGTTCCTGTTTCTACTTTATTGTGCCTGGAAGTATAGCTCTTCAAAATACAGGTGTGCGCCACTTAATGACAGAGATATGTTCTCTGGTTCCTGTAGTTATGCAATCAGGTTGGTAAGTGAACATTCCACTCAATCTAGTGCCTTTGATGTGTAAACAGACTCCCTGCCAGACATTTGATGGCTGTACAGGCTACTGGAGATAGACTGCCTCTTTTTTGCATTAAGAGTGCAATGTGATTGTCTCATTAAGAGCATCTTTATTGTGCTTTGACCATTGTCATATATGTGGTCCGTCATTATGCGGTTCGTTATTAAGTGGTGCACACCTGTACAGTCATGGATCTCTTTCACATATTACAGAGTGCATGTTTTTCCAGCATTAAGAACAGGTAAGATGAGTAGCACTTACTTTCCATTAAAAATTCTTTGGGGGTGGAAAGTTTGTTTTGCTTCTATATGCTGATGTAAATGACATCTTTCTTCCCCATTAATATTCTCTTTCATGTTTTATTCAAGACCATGCTAAAGGTGATCCTCCAATGCTTTCTAATGCAAAGGGAGCACAAAGCTAGATTGCCTGAAACTTATACATACCAACAACGACAACGAACAAACTTCAGCTAATGAGAATGTAAATCAGCTCATCGCCTTCACTATTCATACACAACTGAGCCATTAGCTTGTGCATGTAAGCATGGAACAATATCAATGTCATCCAGAACAATATTTTCCTGATGGAAGAAGATGGGATATGAATCAATAAAGCATAAAGTCAGATCTTAATTGCAGGAAAAAATTTAGTGCAGAACGCAGCCAGTCAAATCTGCTTTTCTTTTCTTTCAGATTCATTGGTATGCATTCAAGATTTTGTTGTTTAAGAACAAGAGTTGGATTTTCGGGTGGTAGTAATTAATTATGAATAGAAACACTCCCATCTAGGAATTTTTTTTATTAACGTAAGACCTATTCAGGCATTTTTATTCTGGGTATAGAACAGAGAGGGAAAAGGAAGGGGCAGGTAAGCCAGACCACCCCATACTGTGGCCATTCCCCTGTTACACGACATATGCATCCATTTGTGTACATGGGCATGGGTGCATGCTGAAAGAGAATGTGACCCAGACAGACTTCTGTTGTCCTTCACTAGGCTAATGACAAAAGTGCACCAGGCCCAGAAGTCTCTCGTAGAAGGCAATACTCTTTTTGGAGTAACCCCTTTGGTTAGGAGAAGCTTTCAGAAAAATTCAACAAGTGGCTGCCAGCCTCCCCTGTAAGCTGCGCAGCCGTGCAACTCTAATGGAAGCCCCATGCAGCTTTCCTTCTCAGCGCTCCAGAGTTTAGTGATTTTGATATCATCACTGAGAACTCCACAGCTGCCCCCATGTAGCCAAGGTATGGCTCAGCATGCTTGGGGGCAGGGGACTACTCCTTGCCCTGCCATCCTATTCAGACCTGCAAAACCATTAACTTCCTCGTCTCAAGGCAAACATAATCATTTGAATCACAAAACAGACTTTCTTTGGCCCCTGGTTTCATTCTCTACTCAGTCAGAGACCTATGCTAATTAAGGTACAGGTTTGATTAACAATCCAGAAGTACTTAGTCCAGAAGTACTTGGGGCGCAATCCTATCCTGCACTGGAACCACCAAGCCAAGAGGCTTGTGCTGTATCCAGTGCAGGATTGTGGCCACAAGCGACTCAGCCAGAGGCAAGGGGAAACATTTCCCCTTACCTCTGGGTAAGGGCTGCTGGTGTCTATGGGTCTCCTCGGACTTGTGCCACCTCTTGAGGTGGTGCAAGTTCTAGGAGAGTGGATCGGCTTGAAACCGCTCCGTTCTCCCCAGGAACAGGGGTTGGCATCCAGCATAACTGCTGGATCCCAGCCCCGCCTCCTGCTCCCTACCAACTCAGCCCCAGGGCCGCCCACCGCCCGCCCTCCCCCACCCAGGAATACCTTGCCCCCCATTGTCCTTGCGTAGGCACATCCAAGCGTCCTTGTGTCAGCATACGACCATCACTACTGGGGAGGAGCAACAGAAACCCAACAAGGAACATCTCTGAACAATAGAATGGTCCACACTGATCTTCTTCCACAAAATACTCTGTGTTAGTCTGTGGCCAAAAACCATCATAAAGAATCTGGCCTTAGACCTCCCTCCCCCACACACCTAAACAAACATGTGTTCTCCTTATGTGGTGTCTCTGAAAAGGGGGATTCAGGCAGTGGTGCAGCAGGGCTGTCACTTCTCATATCCTTAATAGACACCAGTTCACATTGCTGTGTGTCATGTAGTCAATGACCACAGTCCCTACGCATTTGTTCCCCTGTAGGTGTGTGCACATTATCGCACATATAACACCCCATGCTCTCCCCATGCTCAGTGCTTGTCTACAGGTGCAAGTGTTCTACTTGAGGAGACCCAGAATAGCCGGAGTGTTATTCAGCTAATTTCCAGAATGCAGGGAAAAAAGTCTTTCTAGGTTCCCTGGAAAGAAACTCTTGGAACTAGGATTTGGGATCAGTTAGACTCATGTTATTGTCTATGCATGAAGAAAATAACTCTTTAAGTAATATGTTCAGCCGTAACTGTGAATAGAAAGAGTGGGGAAGGAATAAACAACAGCAGTAAATGATAAATCAGCTGCTAAACATTCAGGCTTCACAAATTGAATGTCACTAGTTAAGCTTCAACTCTGATCTGATAGATTAATATCAGCCATTCGGTATGAAACCCGAATGGGTAAAGGTGACAGATAAAGATGCGGGCAGTAACGGAGCTGACACCTCTCCTTTATTGTTTATTAAACAATCAAATTGGATTTTAGCTTTTATTACAAAAGAGAATGAGCATATTGCTTGCGCAAAGATTCATTGTGGGAGTCGATGACAGTTCATGAATTACATCCAATTTATGGCAAAGTGATCTAAAACTTCATCTTCCTACTTTGTGGGCTGTGGACATCTCTCCAAAGTGAGGTACTATTGACAGTGTTTTTTGTCTCCTGCTTGTTGCATTTTGCAGTTCTTCTTGTGCTTTGATTATTTTTTCCAATGAATCTGTTTCAAAAACCTTATCTGAGTTAAAGGTGCTCAGATACTCCTGGAAAGATGTGATGCCTTGAAGTTGCAGAGCCCACCTTCATTCACAGAAGGCTAAAATTAGACTTTCACTACAATCCTCAGCATGTCTACTCAGATATAAGCCCCACTGTGTTCAGTTGGGCTTACTCTCAGGAAGGTATTACAGAATTGCAGCCTTTTAAAATTAATTTGCTTTAGAAATTTATATGCTGCTTTTTATTTTAAAAATAAATGCCCAAAGCAATCTTCAAGAAAAACACCAAATTCTTGCACATCTGCTCACTTGCATCCACATGTGGAAACAGAAGACACACAAATAGGTGGGCTTAAAACTAGAGGCAAAATGTGATTAATTTGTTTATATAGATCTGCAGTGTATACCTGACCTAGGCAGTGGGGGGACTCCTTCACAAAACACATCATGAACATCTGGAATTCATGGCAATAAGATGTGGTGATTGCCACTGGCTTAAAACTCAAGAAAAGAGGCTTGGATATATTGAATAAATTCACAAATTGAGCAGTAACTTGTAGTTGCAAAAGTGCTACTAGCAGAACTGGTAACAAGCCACTTGGGTGACTTGTGACAAGTTTATCTCCCCAGTATTGTTCCAGGAAACCAATTGCATGGGTTACCTCTGTTTCTGGGCCCAGTTCAAGACATTGGTTCATACTGTTAAAACTTTCAATGGCTTGGGACATGCAGTGGCGTAGCTAATGATCGTGTAGCCCGGTGCAAAGTTCAAAATGTTGCCCCGGAAGTGATGTCACAACTGGAAGTGACATCACGCCCGGGCTTTTTAAAAAGTGAAAATTGGGAGGAACCCACCTCCTCTCTGCAGCGGCTAACTACCCACTTGCTCTGCTGCCTCCCTCCAGTCAGTGGTATAGCTAAGGCATATATCTGCTACCTGAGGTCAAAGAAGATTTTGTAGCCCCCCCCCCCCCGCATGACAAAATCAAATTTCATTAATTAAATAAACAAAAAGTTATTGGTTTCATGCTATAGCATAACAATTGGCACCCATAACAATCAGCCTCATAGGTCAGCTTGGAGTTAATAATAATGATAATAACTAAGTATTTATATACCGCCTTTCTGGTCATCGGATTACTCCTCTGACTTTATTCAAGGCGGTTTACATAGGCAGGCGTTTCTAAATCCCTCAAGGGGATTTTTACAACATAGAGGTTCTCTCTTTCAAGAACCAACAACATTTCAGAATGAATCTTCCTGGTTTGGTCTCACTTCTGGCCTCCAGTTCTTCCAGTCAGGCTGACAAGCAGCTCCATCTCTCACATGGAGGGCAGCCAAGACGCTTCTTGCTCACACCAAGAGCAGGTGGAATCACTCAGCTGGGCTTGTCAGCTGTTTCAAGGTCTCGCCATTCTCAGCTGTTCAGGGAGCTGCCGGTGTCCTCAAAGTGGTGACCTTCTGATGTTATCTTCGGGCTAATGGAGGCTCTACCCTCTAGACCAGACCTCCTGCCCTGTCCTGATTTAGTTAAGCAAATCTACTTGTTGTTCCACAAGGCTGTTGTGTTTTCATTTTCTGGTTAATTGGTCATAACATTTGATAGAATACAGATATTCCAGTGCAGTTTGTTGCACTGCATTCTGCATTAAATTACCTTTTCAATGATATATAACATGATGGTATTATTCGTACATACCAAGATTTTCACAATTTTGGTCACTAGTGTCAAGCTCAGCTTGTTGCTCCACTAAGGCTTGATGCCCAGTGAAATTGCTACCCTCTGCACCCCCTTAGCTACATCAATGGGGACATGGAAACATGAATGATTGCCTTTTTCTGTGTATACCTGAATGTATTATCCACTCAACATCTGAAGTCTTTCTCCATATTCCAACATTTATGCAAGTTCAGCAGCAGGTTTCTACTAGGTGCAGGGCCTACTCTGTGGTGACACAAATCTTGCAGAATGCTCTCCCGTAGGAGGCATAAATGCTCTCCTCAGCTCCAAGCATCTGGCCATGGCCTTGCCTTTCAAAGAGGCTTGACCCTTTGGGGATTGTTTTGTACAGTTATACTCCTGGGATGCATATTGTATGATTGTTGATGGACTGATTTTGTGTGTGCGTGTGTTTTATTTTGTTGCAAGTAATCTTGAATGCTTTAATCAGAGAGGTGGGATATAAATGTTTAAGTGTCCAATCCTATGCATAGCTACTCAAAAGTAAGTCCCATTATAGTCAATAGGGCTTACTCCCAAGTAAGTGTGGATAGGACTGTGGCCTAAGCTAAATATGTATATGACAAAATGAGATCTCAGGACTCTCTGGCAGTACTCCAGTTAGTGGGAGACAGGATTGACCAGGAGAGACCAGCGATGGCCTTCATGCACTGCAGTGGCACTTCCCAAAGTCATATGACTGGCCACTGTAGGAAATAGGTTGCAGGGGGTAGATAATTTTCTCAATTTTATCCTTCCCTCCTGCCACTGGTGCAGCCGTATCAAAAATGAGCATGCTGTATCCAGTGGGGTAACCGATTTAAATCCTCTTTCCCTTCCAAAGCCTCCAGCTCCACAATTGGTCTCTTTGGACTTGCACCAGCTCTTTAACTGGTGCAAATCCAAGAAGAGAAAGGAGGCAGGGAGCTTCAAAAAAATATGGATCTGCTGTATATCACTGCCACCAGGTCTACCCCTCTCACAGTTTCTTGCCCCTATTCTTCCCTCTACCCATTCCTGCCACTGCCTTATCTGCTCCAGAGTGTCCAGGGAGGTGCACCGCTGGATGGGGAGTGCTGCTGCCTCTCCCAAAATGGCAGCTGACATGGCTGCACATGACATGGCTGCGCATGATAGCCCAACCCCATATACGTAATATTGGCTATCCATCTGATCTTCCAGGGCGGTTATGTTTGTAAGATGCTGTACGTTTGCCTTGTGCAGCCATTCAATAATGTGCATGCAAATCTAAGGAGCAGTTTAATTCATATATCAGAAGGGGGGGGGAAGACACCCATTTTGATAAATCCCCTGTCCCTGAGATCTTGAAATCTGAAGACAAAAGTACAAATGAAAGTTAACAGAATGGGTAAAACAAGGACAAAGAGTGAAGTAGATGAAACCTAATGAAAAATGACTGCCTGGTGGCCTTAGCACAAATCTACTTTTTACAGTGGGGAAATTGCCCTGACTTTTGTTTTAAAGAAAAGAGACATGTTTGCATGTTAGTTCGATACAACAGTGGACAGTAGGGAAAACATTTATTATCACAGTATATAACAGATATATGCTGGAGTGTATCGAGATGTGTACTTGGATCAGGGGGATATGGGTTCAAATCCCTGCTCAGCTATCAAGCTCATTGACTAGCCTCAGGCAAATGACTGCCAAGCCTATCTCATAGGGTTGCTGTGAAGACAAAATGAGACTACTCTGTGTGCACTACCCTCAACTCCTTGGGAGAGGAGCATGATAGAAATGTGTATATAAGATCAGTCTGCAATACATTCCACTCTGGCCTGGGTTTCCTTATATTTTGAAGACTCTCTGGAGATTTGGTCATCAAGCTATAGCTGCAGCTTGATTTTGATAATTGCACATTACAAGGCTACCTAATGTAACTTGTTTAATGGGATTTTAATTCACCAATCCATCTTGTGAAGCATTGCCAGGAGTGGTAGCCATCATATCCCACAAAACTTTGTTAGATATTGTATATGTATTAGCCAGCCCAGGGGTTCATTTTTTATTCACTCCCAGTAGGAAGACTATTTGTTCCCTATAATTTCAGATAAATATTCAAATATTCATTCAGACAAACGTGAGTTATGGTCTAGTTGGTTCAGGGCATTTTCCCTGGAGAACACTACCAAGGATCATGCTATCAAAGCACAGCTGGTAACATATCAGAACTTGAGGTGGCATCCTTCCCAAAAAGGATTAAAATGCGGCCAGGCACAAAAGGATTCTTCAAGATCAGGAAGAAGGCCTGTGTTGTCCAACAATGCAAGGTGAATTCTTGAGCTGTCAGTTCCAGAGAGGACTACAAACTGGATTGCAAGTCAGCTAGGGAAGCTTAGTTAGAAAACTGGTTTAGTATTTCCTGTTGAACTTTGTCTCCGAGTTCAAGTACAGAATTTGGCTTTTTGACTTCTATCTTCCTTTCCCCCCTTTTATCTCAATAAACATTTCTCTTATTTTGCATAAGCAACATACCTAGCTTTTTAAACTAAAGAACAATTGCTTGCCAACTCCATAAGACTTCTCCAGCCAGTGTTATCCAGAGTGGCTAAGGGCTCAAACCTATCCAATTTTCCAGCACCAATGCAGCCCCAGGGTAAAAGAATAAATGTTCCCATATCCACTGTGACTGCCTCTCCCACAGCACGCTGCAGCACAGAGCCGGTTGGTATGGCTGCATCAGCACTGGAAAGTTGGATAGGATTGGGTCCTTAGGGCCTAATATACCCACCAGCCCATAGCAACACAGTGCTGCTAATGAAGTATGTGTTGCATGCTATTGGGGAGGGGGGTTAGCAGATGGCCCAGGAGAGGTAGGTAAAACTTTTTTTTACTTACCTCCTCATAGGCCACCTGACCTCCAGTGGGTCTCCTCAGACCCATGCCAACCATAGCATTGTACCACTCCATATGGCAGATGGGAGATGCATTTTTAAGTGCTCAGTCACATTAAAAAAACATGCACACTGCCTGCAGGTCGAAAACCTTTATCTCTTCATTTTCTAAGTGCAGAACATTTATTACATAAGAGAGCATTTAAACATGCAATCCTGCACCTGCAGTCTGAAGTGGTGCAATCCCAAAAGGGCCGCACTAGATAATTATTTTGAAAGTGGTGATTGGCTCTTAAATGACTACATTAGCGATCCTTTTTGTTCCAAACTTCCAGAGTGTGTTGTGTAGCATATGTAGCCTTAATAGAGCAGCATTGACATTTAGCAGAATTTTGATTTTTGGTTTTTAGAAATGTAAACCTATTATTATCCTTGATGGCACCTTAAATTATATCAGACTAATCAGTGATATGCCTATGACCTAGGCACTAACATGTCCCTGGGACAACATTTTCTATCACTAGACACGAAACTGATCAAAACAGATGCCTTGCTCAAGTATGTCACATCCTCTTTCTGTCTGACATCACTATTATGTTGCAGTTCTCTTCTACTCTTCCTTTGAGGAAGGGCGACCTATAAAGTCCTCCCCCATTTTATCCTCACAAAAATTCTGTGAAATATATTAAGCTGAGAAATAGTGGCACACTCAAAATGACTGAGGCTGCAATTCTAACCACGCTTTCCTGGGAGTAAGACCCATTGAACAAAATAAGACTTACTTCTGAGTAGACCTGGTTAGGAATGTGCCCTGAGTTAACTTTATGGTTGAGTGGGCCGGTATGGATTATGCTGTTTGAGTTGGTCTCTCTGCCATGCAAATAGGGATATGCACAATCTAAAGAACACGTGCAGGGCAACATGGGCACTCCTAGAAGGGAGGAAATGCTAAGTTTTTCAGGTACCTGAACACCAGTGTAAAACAGCCCCTCCCCTTCACCTCCAGAGCCAGTCATGGTTGCAAAATCAAATCGGAGGAGACGCTGGAACAGGAGAGCAACAGCTCAACGCCATTGTTCAAAACTGGTCCAGAAGGGATTGGATATCCTGCTGCTCCTCTCTGCTCCTAGTCCAACACATTGTGGTTTGGAGTTACTGCAGTTGTGCTTCATATACTGAGCTTGCTTTCTATAGTATGGACACTGCAATCCTCTGCATGCTTACTGTTGTTTTGTGTTCAATGGGTGTGACTCCCAAGTAAGCACACAGAGGATTGCAGCCTAAGAGCCCAATCTATATAGGAGTGCACCGTATCCAGTGGGGGAGGGGGGAGATCAAATGGCTTAAGGTTTAAAAGGGGGGTTATTTCCACTTACCTCTCCGTAAGCCTCCCACTACACAGTGGGCCTCCTTGGACCTGCAAGCCTCCCTTCCCCTGTCCCTCCCCCCCTCCCCACCCAGTTTCGCCCCCTACCTCATCACTGCCTTACCTACTCTGCAGGCACAGCAAGGCATGGCAATGTTCAAGGAGCAACTGCCACCTCCTGTGGCAACGATGGCTCAGCAACACCGAGCGTTCCATCAGTAGCCATTTCGCAACAGCAGAAGCATCATCCGCTGTCATAACACCCCGCCCAAACTGTCCAATCTGGAACAGGATTGG
Organism: Tiliqua scincoides; assembly: GCF_035046505.1. Classification (NCBI taxonomy): domain Eukaryota; kingdom Metazoa; phylum Chordata; class Lepidosauria; order Squamata; family Scincidae; genus Tiliqua; species Tiliqua scincoides. The sequence goes on from NC_089822.1 coordinate 36,557,837, forward strand.
ACTGTTAATTTTTGACTTGCGTCACGCAATTCACAAAACACATTTTGCTTTTCATCAATCAGGGCTTGCAGAACTGAGATGTCATTACACGTACACATGTACCCTTTTGTACTTATAACTCAATGAGCGCAATGGTGCGCACCACATTTCCAATAATGACAAGCAAGTTGTACAATATGCATTTGTTATCTCAGCACACAGCATGGGTTATTTTCTCCCCAACACTGTTTTTGATTAATGCTGATCGTTACGTGTCTTTGGACTAATGAATTATTTGACTTATAAAACTGTAGCTCTCCATTTATATTGATAAGCAAGTTTCAAATATTTCAGAAAACTGTCAAAATAAATATCTTCTTGCTAATGGAACTGTGCGCGGTGCTTTGCTTACTCTGGAGCAGATTATTTTCTAATTAATGCAAATAGAAATTTCCCTCTGTGGCTTTGAAATGAAGCAAAGGCAAGTAGCATGCTTCAAATATGCAGTGTAATTGTAATTTTTAGTACATTTGTATGCACATAAGTGCCATTATCTGAGCCTATCTGCATGTGAAAACACAACTTTTGGTGTACCCTCTATTCTCCATGGGTTAGATCCAAAGAATAACTTGCTCAAGGGGAAGACATTTCATTATGCAAGGGTGAGGGACCATTTTTGCAAATCCCCCCTTTTCCATGCAGTCCATAGCTGCCATATCACCCCATCTTCTTTCCCTCTGACAAGCGTCTCCAGTTTGAAAGTCTGGGTCAGCTAGACGGAGCTGTAGCAGCAGACAGTGTCCAGAGGTAATCAGCCTAGGAAAATGTTAACTTCCTTTCTCACCTCAGAAAACTGTACATAGCAAGGTCTCTGTTTACAGCCCCACTGGTACCCTCCTAATGCTATCACAATCCCTGGATTATTTCATCCTAACAGTCAAATGGATCTCTTGTGCCCAATATAGGTTCCTGCCTGAGAAACACTTAAACTCTGCCAGATCATACCACTCCTTTGTTCTCCACAGTGGTTGGCAACCTTCAGTCTCGAAAGACTATGGTATAAGCCTACAGCACCCGGTATTCCCAGGCAGTCTCCCATCCAAGTACTAACCAGGCCTGACCCTGCTTAGCTTCTGAGATCAGACAAGATCAGGCATGTGCAGGGTAACAGTTGCTGCATGAACTGAGAGGATACAACTAGCTGAACCCTATATGTAAGGCAGCACCTATAAAGAGCACTCTTCTGACGCCACAGAAATCCATCTCTGCCCAGTCAAGTCTCTTGTCCTTTACCAGGCAAGCAGCTTGAAGGCAGCCCTTCACCTATTCAAGCCAGGAAAGTTCTGTTTTCTTTTGTGTTGACCAGTACAACAGAGGTGCACTCGCTACTCCATCTTTGCATTTAAACCCTTCCCAATGTGGACCTTCCTGTGACTGCCTCCATTTAGACCCACTCACATCATGTCCTCCCAGGCCATCCCCCTGTAGAGAGAAGCATTCTGAAATATGATTCCACACCCGAAGTTTTCTGAAGTTGCAGTTATCCGTTTCAGGGAACTATGGCAGGAGAGAGTTACAGCTTTCTCACCTGCTTATGGCTTCCCAGACTCAGAGGGCAGACGACTATGGTAACAGGATGCTGGACTAGATGGGTCCTTAACCCTGCAAGGATCTTCTTATTTTATGGTAAGTATAATAGTCCACAAAACGATTACCTCCCACTTACTGCCTCACTCCTGCATAATGTGTAGATTGAATAGAATTATGAATAGAATTAGACAACCAAGAAGTGAGGCAAATTGTACCTGCTCTAGATACCTGATTGGGTGTGAATATGTGGTAAAAGTTTCCTCACCACTCAACTGATGACAAAGGATCAGGTTTTCTGGATGGTTAAATGCATACTTTGGTAGATTATATGAGCACAGAGTTTCTGTCATGATTGGGTAGTTCACGAGTACCACTTGTAGCAGCATGGATTTTTATGGGGGATGAGCTGACCAACTTCACCTTATCTGGGGATCACTGAGATAACAACCAGAGCAATGGTGGCCCACCTTTATATAGAAGAAAAAGGAAAATATAACTCTAGCTTCAAATTCTTTGGCCCCGCAGGTTTCCACAGTTATGATAAAGTGATATGAAGTCTTTCCTAGAGAAAAATTAAAAACAAGAGTACAATTCAGTATTTCTGTGACACGTACTGTGAGATAGTATCGTAGGGTTGCGAGCATGAAGATTGTTCCTTTATTGCAACTCACATTCCTTGAAGATTTTATGTTTGCCTTGACCATGAGACAAATTGTTTTCTTTACAAAGCAAGGTTACTTTTCAGATATCAAATACCATTCCTGTCACAGTTTCTTTACAAATATGACTTATACCAGCGCTAAACACTTCACCTATTTTTCCTCGCTTTTGTAGAAAAGAATGGCTGGGACCAAAAAAAAACACACAAAAAAACCAGAATCGGTAGTGCATGACACTGCTCAGGTCAGACAGGTGCGCCTTTGAGGGAATATCTACCTGCCGATCATTAAAGAAGGGCATGTTTATTAAAAGCAGAGGTCACCACCTACTACTTTGGGAGGGGGGGTATTAAGAGACATTATATATCACAGAATATTTGATAGTGGAGCACACTCTGGAATCAGAGGTTTTTAGTACAACACATCTTCAGTTGGCATCCTTCAGTCTCAGAAGACTATGGTATCGCGCTCTGAATGGTGGTTCTGGAACAGAGTGTCCTCTCCAGTGTGCGAAGCCTGGGTAAAGTAGGTATGGAGGATAGGCTGTTACCCATGCAGCAAATCTCCCCTCTCCACGTCGCTGAAATGGTCCAATGGAAAGGCAGAGGCCAATACGGTTGGTTCCAGCGGCGTCGCAGGAATTACCAGAACGTGACTGTGTTCAGCCATGAACTGCCTCAGGGACTCCGGCTCCGGATTTTGCCTCGAGGTTGACTCCTGAAGCCTTTTCCATAACTGGATGTAGCCACAAGGCAGTGGAGGTTTGAGATCAGAGTTTTCCTTCTCTCAGATGAGCTGCCTTCCCAAGCTGACGAGTCCCATCTACCCGGTGGCTGTTCAGTCGCCTCTTACGACAAGTACAGCCAAACTGAGGGCCTATTCTTAGCCCCCAGCCCCAACACATCTAAGACCTGGAATCTGGTTTCTTCGTTATTGGAATGAATGAATATGTCAAAGGAATATTCCCTTGTCAGAAAAGCTCATATATTTTTGCTACTGATAAAATCTAATTTATTTTTAGAATAATGCACTTTATTGAGAGAATATTGGGGAGCTGTGCGGCTCCCCAGCTCCTGGCTCAGTTTGGATGAAGAGCTCCTCCTTTGTTTTTGCACTCACAGTACTCCTTTGCTGGGCCTCCAGGTCATCCCACTATGTGGCCTAGAGACATTTCCATGGTTGCTTCAGATTGGTATGGAGAGGAGCAGGGTTTATATAGTACCCCCTGCTTCCTCCTCCTCTCCACAGGACAGCCTCCTTGGATTACTGCAGTGGTTGCCAAACTGTGTGCCATGGCAAGTTCATAGGGGTGCTGCAGGATGTCCCTTTCAGCCTCTTCTTAACAGTTCCCAGCAACCTTGGATGGCAGGATCTCACTCTATCCAAGATGGTGGTGCTGCTGCAGCAACATGGCACTGTGGGGGAAGGGCACCATGACTACCGTAAGTTTGGGGAGCGCTGGGTTATTGCCTCAATGGAGACAGAGCTCTCATCCTTGCAGCCTGCTGCTTCTGCATTATCACTGGCATGGACTGCACCCTTTATACTGGGGCCTGCTTCATGGGCATCTGTGGTCCTGCTCCTTTCCAGCCCAGAACCTGCCTCTCTAGTGTCCTTGTTGTCCCAGCAACCAGGAAGTCAGCCTTAGGAGAGGCATGAGCAGTCACAAGGCCTGACTTTGGCCCACCTACTGGCTGCTGCTCACTGTGGGGTTAGTGTTTGCTTGCAGTGCGCTACTCCATTGTCTAGGTGGCCTTGGGATGGGACTCAATGGCTATACCTGGTGTGTGGCAGACCCTCCCATCGGTCATGAAAGGTCCAAGGAAGGAGGCAGCACTGCTAGTCCCAGACAAATAGAGAAGTGTTTAACTAAAGCAGCCAATCACCAGTAGTACCCATTGTTGGCAACCTTCAGTCTCGAAAGACTATGGTATCGCGCTCTGAATGGTGGTTCTGGAACAGCGTCTAGTGTGGCTGACAAGGCCAATTCGGGAGTGACAATCCCTTCCACACCGGGAGCAAGTGCAGTCTGTCCCTGGTCTGTCTCCCTGGCTATGGGCCTTCATTCTTTGCCTCTTTGCCTCAGTCTGTTGGCCAAGTGTCTCTTCAAACTGGGAAAGGCCATGCTGCACAGCCTGCCTCCAAGCGGGCCGCTCAGAGCCCAGGGTTTCCCACCTGTTGAGGTCCACTCCTAAGGCCTTCAGATCCCTCTTGCAGATGTCCTTGTATCGCAGCTGTGGTCTACCTGTAGGGCGCTTTCCTTGCACGAGTTCTCCATAGAGGAGATCCTTTGGTAGTACCAGTAAAATAAAAAATCCTAATTGTGAAAAAAAATGTGTTAAACCTGAGGATCCAGGATTGAGATGTCCCTGAATTCCTCCCCTCTTCCCTTTTCTCCAAACATTTTATCTCCTTCAGGAAGCTGATAAGGGTGGCAATAATCAACAACTTTAGATGTATTTGAAACCCAGGAGAAACAGAGCTAGCACATGATTTTTTTTTCCCCCTTAACCTGTGCAAAAATCCATTCTCAAAGACTATCCAGAGCAAACTTTTCCCCACAATTGAGGTAGCTTGAGTGATCTCTCTCCATGCCCAAGGTATTTCCAGTAATGGCAGCAGAGAGCCATATTGTAACCATGTAATGTCTATATATAACAGCACTGTCATTTCCCTGCATTTATACTGGAAGCACTCAGCAGCCAAGAGTATTCAGTGGTTTCAAGTTTCCGCACTGTGAGCTTATATTCAGCTCACTATATATCACCCCTAGGTATTTCTCAGACATTTTAATACATTTATCTAGTCTGCAGGTCATCGGATTATGCAATTCTCTCCATTGTGATCAATCTCTTTTCTTTATGTCATGGTCTTTACAAACACAACACAAGAATCTTATTATTCTGTGAAATTCTCTTGTGACAAGTAGCGCATGCATCACTGTCTCCCTATATATAGTTAAGCTTGAAACTGTGTTACTTTCACTCCTTACATAGTATTTGCTGCTTAAGGTCAGGGCCAAACTATTCAACAAACAGAAACATTTGAAGGGATCCAATTTCTTTTATAGTTACTGTTCTGTTTATAACTAAGCCATTCTTTAATCCAGGCCAGTATTTCAAATGGCCTGGGTTCATCACAGACAAATAGACCTTTCCATACACTGGACAGAAAAGAAATGAAGAATTTTAAAGGAATTGATGATAGAATCATATATAATTAGAAGGGACCTACAAGATCTTTGAGTCCAGCCCCCTGCCAGTGCAGACTGTCCACAACTATGACATCACTGATATAAGGCTATCTAGGCCCTGCCTGAAGACCTTCAGTGATGGAAGGTCTACCATCGTCCAGGGCAGACTGTTCCACTGGCAGTTGATTTGTGGCCATAGGAGAAGAAAGAACCTCAGCATTAAACTGTCTTTTGTGACTGTTTTACGTACATTCCTTCTCTTGATCATAAGAGATCCTGGAATTCTACTACAACTGCTTGCTAGGTTGGGGCTTAACAAAGATCTGGAGAAAAATAGTCTTATATCAGTTAAGATTGTCAGATGTCATAAGAACATAAATAGAGCCCAAATGGATCAGGCCAAAAGCCCATCTAGTCCAGCTTTCTGTGAACATAACATAAGAACATAAGAACAGCCCCACTGGATCAGGCCATAGGCCCATCTAGTCCAGCTTCCTGTATCTCACAGCGGCCCACCAAATGCCCAGGGAGCACACCAGATAACAAGAGACCTCATCCTGGTGCCCTCCCCTACATCTGGCATTCTGACTTAACCCATTCCTAAAATCAGGAGGTTGCGCATACTCATCATGGCTTGTACCCCATAATGGATTTTTCCTCCAGAAACTCGTCCAATCCCCTTTTAAAGGCGTCTAGGCTAGACGCCAGCACCACATCCTGTGGCAAGGAGTTCCACAGACCGACCACGCGCTGAGTAAAGAAATATTTTCTTTTGTCTGTCCTAACCCGCCCAACACTCAATTTTAGTGGATGTCCCCTGGTTCTGGTATTATGTGAGAGTGTAAAGAGCATCTCCCTATCCACTCTGTCCATCCCCTGCATAATTTTGTATGTCTCAATCATGTCCCCCCTCAAGCGTCTCTTTTCTAGGCTGAAGAGGCCCAAACGCCGTAGCCTTTCCTCATAAGGAAGGTGCCCCAGCCCCGTAATCATCTTAGTCGCTCTCTTTTGCACCTTTTCCATTTCCACTATGTCTTTTTTGAGATGCGGAAGGCCATTGTCTCACAATGGCCTTCCAAATGCTTCTAGGAGCACTCAAGACAATATGATACCTGGGATTAATTTTTCCTCCATAAAGCTGTCTTTTTAGTCATCTAGGCCAAATGCTGTGGGAGGGTGATCCAGTCATTATATCAACTGGGTGGAAAAATGTAGAACCCATTATTAGAAATGTGTTTATTTATTTATTACATTTATATCTCACTCTGTCTCAGAAGAACATAAGAAAAGCCCTGCTGGATCAGAACAAAATCCAGTATTCTGTTTTCCATTGTGGCCCACCAGCTGCCTCTGCAGAGTCCACAAGCAAAAGGGAAAGACATACTTCTCCCCGGCCATTTTTCTTTTGCAAACTGACATTCAGAGGTTTACTGCTGCTGAATCTGCTGATAGTTCATTGCTATCCTGACTAGATGCCATTGATGAACCTTCCTTCCATGAATGTATTCAAACTCCTTTTATAACCATCCAAGCTAGTGGCCATCACCACATCATGTAGCATTGATTCTACACACTAGATATGCACTGGGCAAAGACACACTTCCTTTTACCTACTGAAGATACTTCTTCCAAGCAGTAGGTCACTCTCTACTACACCCCCTACATTTAATGGAATGGTAACATTCCATTAAAATATATTTTACATTTGCCTGCTTACCTTCAATAAATACATGAGGTAAGGTTTTGGGATAAGACTGGGCCATGTTTATTGAAATTAATGCCAGATACTGAAAACTCTAATGATTTGACATCTTTCCAGTGTCAACTCCTGGAAAGGGGTTCAAGGCATCTGAACCATACTGCTTACTCCAAGTCAGGTAGTTTTTGGGAACACCAGCGAGCATCCCTGAGACAAATAGTCTCCAGTGATAGCTATTGATTCCCTATGATTCTTGCTTATATCAGGGTCCACACCAATCCCTGTTCCTACTCTTTGTCCTGTACTATACCTGCCAGTTGTGACTGACCTGGGTAAGTACAGCACACCATCTGGGATAGGCAAACAAACAAACAAACACTCCTTGCCAACTATCAATCAGGTGAAAGCCCAAAAAATTTAAAATAAATAAATATACTGCCTAGCTCCAGACAGCAACCAGCTACTCTCAGACTATACCCAAGGTTGGGTGGGTGTGCTCACTGGAAGGTTGGAACACACTGAGGCAACATGGAGGATGAGCAGCTGTGCTGACCAAGGCCTTCCCCCAGTCACAGTACCACCCAATCAGGTGCTGTCATTCTCCTGCCCTGCATCATCCCCCACAATGATGGATGGAGGAGTAGCATTCCTCTTGCTTTGTATGTGTGTAGCTGTTGGGCTGGCATTGCTGGCAATATGCAATTGCATTCTTGTGTGTGTGTGTGTGTGTGTGTGTGTGTGTGTGTGTGACTGTGCCAAATCTATTCTATTACATTTTAAAAAATTGCAGCGAAAAACAAGAAAAAGAATATTGAAATGTATGTTGTGTTATACATATCTGGAACACCATTCTCCATTTTAAGTTCAGCCACCAACTGGACCATGACACAGTTTTCGTGATATTATTATTATTATTATTATTATTATTATTATTATTATTATTATTATTATTATTATTATTATTATTAAAAACAGTATTTATATACCACTTTTCAACAAAAGTTCACAGAGTGGTTTACAGAGAAAATCAAACAACTAATGGCTCCCTGTCCCCAAAGGGCTCACAATCTCAAAAGATGCAAAAGAACACCAGCAGACAGCCACTAGAAAAGACACTGCTGGGGTGAGGTGGGCCAGTTACTCTCCCCCTGATCAGTAAAAGAGGAGCATTCACTTGAAAAAGTGCCTCTTTAGCAAGTGATAGCCAGGAAAGACGTACAACATGCTGCAATGTGATGTACGCCTTGAAAACGGAGGCAACACGAACGTTTGCTCAGACATTCCAATTATTTGTCCTGATTGCAAGTGTGGACACCCACTTCCTACACCCATTTTCAAGGAGAGACAGAATAATGCAAAATCTAGTACATTGTACTCTAGTGTCATATCTTAAGCAAGGTTATCAAGGAATGGGCTTTTCTAGTATGGCATTATTATACACAGTACATTTTCCTGTTTGGAACATTTGTTCTCCCCTTGTTAAGAAAGTTGCAGTGTGTGTCCTTAGAGATGTCAGAATATATTTACACTGAAAATAATTGGGAATGTCATTTTGTAAACCAGTGCTAACAGTTAACTTTTTTTTCAAACTCTGAGATGTCAGGACAGTAAATCTTTACAGCTGGAGCAGTGAAGAAAACAGACTTATGGTTTTAAAAAGTGCATAATAAAATACATTATTTGAATATACTCTCTGTGTGTGTTTGAGCATGTGTATGTGAGTGTGTGATAAAGCTTACATGGACTGAGACTGCTGATCTTTTGTTTTTATTATAAAGATATAGGCGTGCCCGCGCATCTCCAGGATACCTGGGGATACCTGAATTCGCAAACATGAGGGGATGCCTACCGCCACCCTCCAGAGGGTGAGCCTTGCCTCTGGAGGGTCCTATGAGCCCAGCAGAGGCCACAGATGCTCCGAATGAGCCCTACAGGTGAAAAAGTCGTTTCCAGTTCTTTTCGTAAAATGGGAAGTGACTTTTTAATCCCTCATAAGGTCTCCAGGACTTCCATGGGATTCCAAATGCTTTATAAGGCATTAAAAATGTCACTTCTGGTTTTACGGAAAAAAACCAGAAGTAACTTTTTTTGCCTCTAGGTCTCAGACTGAGCCCGGCACAGGCCATGGACTGACATCTGTGGCCTCTGCTGGGCTCAGAGGACCCTCTGAAGGTGAGGGAAGCAAGAGCTCCCCTTACCTCTGGAGGGGACACACGCTTGGGGGGTGCACGCTGGGGGCCCAGTGTGTGCCCCCGTGGGCCTGATCCACAGATAAGTAGACTCGCGAATACAGAATCTGTGGATACGGGGGCCCCCTGTACAACATCAGTTTCCAGTAACACCATTTATCGTTATTTCCTAAATAGTCTACCAAAATATGTATCTTGACCAAATTAGCAATTCATGTTCTTGCTATTCTTTTTCCAGTCTGAGGCAGAATATTTGTTAATATAAGATTTAATAAGGTTTGGTCATATTACACCAACATTTGTGGAAAAAAAAATGTGTACTGTATCTGAATGCAGACTTTGCAATGTTATATCACACCAACTCTTTGAATAGAAAATACATGAAAATATTTGGGGGGAAAGTATTTAAATATGAGTTTCAATACAAATATGGGGTGAAAAAAATTCCAGAGCTTTTAGTGGAAAGAGCAGAACTAAAATAATTTTTATTAAAAAGTGCAACATTCTGATAAAATGGAAACAGAGATCTACTCGACCCTGGTCGATTCGGTTAAGATCTCATAATTAAACTGCAGAGCTGAAAGTGGTTTGATGAGCTCTTTCTACATGGGTTAAAAAGTTTTCATGATTTTTTTTTTTTTTTTTTGCCAAACAATTATTTCCCCAAGGTTAATTCCTTTACATGCTTAGCCACATTTTGTAATAATTATGGAAATGAAACATGAATGTCAATGATAATTATCTCGTTAAATTGGTTTTTACGCTAGAGAAAAAATAGGATGATGTTCAGTCTGCAAAATAATGTATTACACTCTTTAATGCATTGACCCTTGACTTTCTGCAGAAGAAAGGAATAAAGAAATTCTGACATTTGTGTAATCTTAGAGAGCAGAGGCCTGTTTTGAACAAGCCATCATTGCTGACATCAGCACTTTGAGCCTGGAAGGCAATTCCAGCTTTGTTTTTCTAGCCGGAGCAAATAAAATGACCGTGTCAAGTATCCTTTCAGAAAAGTGTTGAAAGGGGCAAGAAACTACTTTTTAAATAGCATCTTAAAACATGCACACATGGATGCTGATAGCTTATACTTGCTAGACCTTCCATTTTCCAGACTGATCCATATGTTGTGGAAGATCATGTAAATATCTGTTTCCAACTTTGTTTTCACTTAAATGCCTGTAAGCCTATACACTGAGTCCAAATCCCTGCTATCTTTCCTTGTTCTCTTCTTGTGTGAAGTTGAATTGACTCATGCTTAGAGATTGTCTCTGTCTCTCATGTCTCTGTCTCTCTTTTCTGTGAGTGCTCTGTGGTGTGCGTGTACAAGTGAAAGCTTTCTATTTGTTTGTTTTTTGTTTTTGTTTTTTTACTGTTTGTTGAAGCCACAGGGTCAAACTCAGACCTTCTTTCTCAAACAAGCTCCTTTGGCCAGCAAATCCTCAGAACAAGGAGAATCTCCTTTGCCAGTGGTGATCTCCCTTCAGAGGCTCAGCAGCTTACCAAGGCTGCACCATGGCCAAAGGCTTACCGTTCCTGTTTCTGCAAGCCTTGAGAGTCAAATGCTTGTTCAGAAGGAGAGACGTGCTCCCCCACCACAAGTGAGTGAAATGCTTTCTAAGCCTGTCTTTAAGCCAGCGACTCTCAACCACTGTGTTGTGGCACATTGGTGTGCCACAAATGATCTGCAGGTGTGCCACAGGAGTGTGGGGGAGGGTCATATATTAGGAGGGCCATTGGGAGGTATGAGTTCCACACTGGTAGTATTGTGTGCCTTGTCAAGTTTAGTACCTTCTCAGTGTACCATGCGATGAAAAGGGTTGACAATTGCTGCTTTAGGCTTGCCTGTAGCCCTTAGTTCAAGTGTCAGAGAGCAGTTCCCAGCTGCAGCCTTTTGTTGCAGCTGGAAACATCTAACCCCTTTTCTCATCATACCAAATAACTTGCCCTCATTCTCATTTCTCTCCCCTTTTCTGAACCCTCTAAACTTCCTTGGTTGGCAACCTTCAGTCTCGAAAGACTATGGTAGAAGCCTACAGCACCCAGTATTCCTAGGTGGTCTCCCATCCAGGTACTAAGCAGGCCTGACCCTGCTTAGCTTCTGAGATCAGATGAGATCGGGCATGTGCAGGGTAACACTTCACCCAGAAACCCAGCCAATCTCCTTACATCTCTTCCCCATTCGCATTTCTCCCCACTCTCCTTTTCTCTCCTATGGAGTTCCTCTCTCCTCTCCACTCCCTTTTTCTCCTCCTTCTAACTGCTTTCTTTAGGTCACGGTTGTTGTGTGAAAGTGAGCTATAGAATTCTCCCTGTGTAGATCAGGGGAGGGCAAACCCTGACCCTCAGGCCATTTGTGGCCCTCGGGGATCCCAAATCCGGCCTGGACATTTGTGACCTTGGTAAGCCCTCACTACCCAGCCGGGTCTACTTGGACCTGTGCCAGCTATATCACTGTCACAAGTCTGAATGGATGCAGGAAGGCAGATCAAGGCCAGGAAGGGTGATGGGATATCAGTGGTGCCACTGCCCTGTGGCAGCTGCCCAGGCTGAACTGTATAGTCTCACATTTTGTGACAACCATAAAGGACCTTACGCTGCCAGAACACTAGTTCTCGCAGAATAAGGTCCTGTTAGGACTAGGCCATAAGTATAATGTATACAATGACCGCTTTGGACAGGTGCTTCTTCTGTATGCTTTAGGGGAGCCACTCCTACTAAAATACTGTAGACTTCAGCAGGCCCAGTACAGATGTAGATCCACCTTTAGTTTCTTTCATGCATGCAATAACATCGACAATCATTTATGGTAACTAATAAGCATTCTCTCAAGTATCATGGCACTTATTTTAGTTCCTGCTACTACAAACAAGGCAGCTCTTCTGTAATTTACCCTGGAGGCAGATAAGCTTGAAAGGAGAGTATACCTAAGACAACTCTTCTTATTAGTAGATGGAGATTCACAAATTAAATCGCTATCACTGGCATGAGATGAAAGTGTGCGATCCCAGGCTCAGGGTCCCAGGGACTTGACTATTGAGGTTCAGCCAACCCTGGCACAGGAGGGAGAAATGTGTTGAGTGTAATTGTAGACATTTGTAGCTTGTCTTGAGAATCTGGCTGGCTGTAGGTTGAGAATTTATTGATTTTGTAAAGGAGATACATAGCCACATTATATCTGAAGAGTTAGAGGAATGATCCTACCATTAAAAACAGCAGCAGCTACCCTCAAATAGTCTTACCAGCTGAGATCTATATTGATTTTCACTACACTGTTTTGTTATTTGAAATCACTCATACACAGCAGGCTATGAATTCAAAACGGAAGACGCTGTCCTAATGTGATACAGACCAAATACTGTTATGGGGAATATGGTATCATAGAAAACTGGCACTCATCGTAGGTAGTCTCAGATGGTTCCTCTAAGAATGCATTTGGCTGAAACATTTATTCAGTGTGACTCAGCTTTAAATATGCAGTTCTAAATGAGTGTCAACCATCAGTAGCAGTGGAGTTTGAAATTTGAAATGTCAGGGGCCCCAGGAAGGAAGTGTGTGTGTGTGTGGGGGGGGGGGTGTCTTAGGCTGTCACTGTCTGTCACTGGGGTTCCAGGACAGTATCCTAAGCAGGGCTTCCAGGGTCAAGCCTATCTGGTGTGTCTCCTTTTCCTCCCCCAGACTGCTTCATTCTTCCTTCCTTGGACCTCAGGGCAGAGGCAGGGAGGGGGTTCGCAGCGACCTAGCCTCAGGGATGACTCAGTCCTCCCAGGGTTCTAGAGACTTTCTTCCAGCCAACCTCCAAACGTTAAACAGCACTTTTACATCCCTTGCCCTCTCCTTATATTCACCTGGCTGGTCCTGCCATCCTTCCCTGTTCCACCCACCTGGCCTGGTCACCCTCTGAGTCCTCCCTTCTAATGAGGCTGAAAGCCTCCTGCAACTGCTTGCCACTCCCTGAGTGGACTCCTTAAGTGGCTAGGCATTGCACTCATTTTTTTTTTCCTTTTGCCCCCCCCCCTTTTCTTCATAGATATATTTTCCCTAGAATGCCTGGATTATTAAGGGATGCTTAGTTGGGGAATTGTATGAGAAATTGTAGAAAAGAGCATCTGTGATTTGATAGAAAATGCATATCTGCAAAATGGTTGTCCTGAGATCAATAAAACCAGTGTTTCATTAATAAGCATTAAACACTTGAGATACACAAGTAAGTGAGTGTTATCTTATTCCACAGTCTTTAGACACAACTATACATGCTCCATTGTGAATATGATGATCAATATGGGAAATAAAAAGTAATCACATGCTGGATTTAGTTACAGCTTAAATCAGTGTTACCCAACTTTTTCGACTGGTGGCTCCCTTGACTACTGGGGCATTGGCTGCAGTTCCCAATTAGGGCTACAGTCCTATCCATTGTATAGGGCAGTGGCTTTTTCATGAGGATCCCACGGCTCCCCTGGCTGGTTTCCTCAGCTCCCTGGGGAGCCATGGCTCACTGTTTGGGAACCACTGGTTTATATGATAGAAACTTTTTCCTTGCTTCCTTCTGGAGCACCAGTGCAGAATCTGCTCTACAGAAAAGAACTGACCGCCCCCCCTTAAAAGATCTCCTCACTTTGTAACTTATTGGTTAAATATGGTAATCATTCTCATAAACATTTCCTCATTCACATCGTTGTATCATCAGGGAATATTGTTCAAATGTAATTGCCAGGTTTTCCATTACAAAAAGATTAATCTCTAGTGGGTAGTAGTAGTAATAGCAGTAAATCTCTGCCATACATCAGTATATCATTATTTCCAAATGCTTACTTATTAAAATGGCACATGAGCATAAAGATTCAGTTTCTTCATTCTGAAAAGCTTCAGATGAGTATTGTAGCAGAATTAATTTCATCTTCGAGCTCCTGAGATAACATTCTAAGCAGAGCAAAAACAATGGGAAAATGAATACAAAAAGCACTTTAGATGTTGCCATTGTCAGAGGCAGTAAGTTGAAAAGCAATAACATAAAAAGCTTTGACCCATCTTATTTGTCCATGTTTTATGAATGGTGATGTAGAAAAAGCAGATGTTGCCCAACTGTATTAAAGATATTTTATACCCTCTGTACTATGATCCCAGAAACACTATATATACAATTTATCGGGAACATCTCCTGCAAAATTCTCATTGAAATAAATAGGAACTTCACAATAACACATACATACATACATACATACATACAGACATACAGACAGACAGACAGACAGACAAGATAGCCCAATCCTACTCCTCTCCCCACCACTGGAACTAGCGGTCCGGTAGTGGGGTGTGCTTGACTGCTATCATGAACTGCATTCCAAAAGCACGCAAAGCCATGTGCTTCTGAAGCACCAGTGCAGAGGCCAGAGCAGTTCCATGCTCTGTGACAGCAGATGGAGCACCCACCAATGAAGGTAGATCAGCAGGGAGGGAGGAATGAAGTGGGGGAATGGGGTGGAATGTGGGAGGGCTTGGGTCGCAACTGAATCAGAAGGGGTGACACCCAGTGTGGGTGACTTGCGCTGGATGCTTTCTCCTTTGACAGCAACTGGCACACCTCCTTTCTTTTCATTGACATGCGCCAGCTAAAGTGCTGGCACAGGTCTGAAGAAACCCATTGGCAAGGAGGAGGCTTATGGGGAGGTGAGGGAAATTACCCAAGACTCCCAATATGCCCCCCAGCAGGATGTAGTGAAAGCCTCCTTAGAGCAGCTGCACTGGTAGGAGGGGGGGGAATGAATCGGATTATGCTGCTGTTCTTGTCAGGCCTTTGGCATCCTAGGCCTTGAATTGTTGTAAGCCAGGATGTGGCAGGAGAGGCCTTGATGTCCAGGCCTGGTGTGAAATGCAGGAAAGGAACAGTGGCACTGTATGTGAGTATGATTAGCAATCATCTGCACCTGTGTTAGGTGGGAGCCATGTGACCTGGGAGATGTGTGCAGAGTCACGTAGGCTATGGTGGAGTGGTGCAATGCACCACTGGACAGCCAATCAGAGTGGGTCACAAGACTGTCTTGTGATTATGAGGTCGCCCTACTCTGATTGGCTGGCCCCGGTATATATGGGGCAAGCACGGACACCAAGGTATGGGTTGTTGTGGTGGAGTTTCTGCGTGACATGCTGCTGGTTTGTGTACTGATCTGGACAGAACCTTCTTGTAACTGTGACCTGCTGTATCCCTGACTTCTGGACCATTTGACTGACTACTCTTCTGCCTGCTGCTTTTACCAAGACATGCTTTTGCAACAAACAAGCCTGTGTCTGCTTCTTTGGCTCTGTTTGGAATCGCCTGCTTCTTGTGCTGTCTTCCTACGTTCCCGTGCCACTTCGCTATCGGGAAAGCAAGGGCTATCCTCCCCTGCTGCCCTGACAGTTCTTTTCAATTAGTAATGGGCATTTGCAGTTCCCAGAATACTATGCCCATAACATGTCCAAATAATTAAGACTCCGCCATTAGTGATGATGCAGCTGCACTGACAAGAGTGTTCATTGCATAAAATGATAAGGGAGTGATCAGGAGACCTGCCAGACTGAAGTAAAAATATTTTCTGTTTACCTCCGTGTATGCCTACTGGGACTATTTGGACCTATGCGAGTTATATAGGTGGTGTAAGTCCAAGGAAGAAACATGGCAGGCCAGGTTTACAATTGGGTTGGGGACAGGACCCTGGGGCACACTGGTGCCACTGAGATCCATCCCCTTCCTCCCCTTCTGCCACCACCTGCCCTCCCCCTCCCCACTCACAATACCCCCAAACTTACAAAGAGCAGCGAGCCTCCAGGAGGCACTGGCATGCACAACCTCTGTCCATCTGTGGCAGCTACTAGTTGTGCTGTTGGGTTTCCTTTGGTTCTGCAACTGAGTACGGCCATACAGTATTTCTCCACGTCCAGTACAAATGCATAGCAGTGGATGTCCTACTGTAGGGAGAGTTCCCCCCAAACGACTATTGCTTAAAGAAGACTGAAGCATAACTTTACTGCCCCACATTTATAGTAGCAGTGGAAACCCCATGATTATCACAACCCAATAGGTGCGAGTATTTCTTAAAACTGAAATGTTTTCAGTTTTAATGTTAACTGAAATGTTTTGAGAAATATTTTAAGGAAGCTGTTACAATGGACAAAAAGCTGCCACTTGCATTATTTGGATGCAGGTCTTATTGAAATGATTGGAACGTCCTTCCCTGTTAACACCTTTAGGAAATAGAATGCTTGTTATGTAAGAAGCTCATCATTTCAGAATTGGTCCCCAGGGTCACGGCTTCTGCCTCCAGGATTGCCTGAAAGAAGCATTGTGTGACAGACAGTGATCTAGAAGTGAGAGAAAAACATAATAAAAAAGAGTTGATTAAAAGAATGGACAGCCACTGTCAAGAGAAGCACAGTTATTGATAAATCAGTCAACCTTTGAACAAAGACAAACTGGAGCGGTAGAAAGTAATTGAAGCAGTCAATGAAATAAACAACTTAGCATTCTGAACCATTGCGCCAATCTTGAACTGGATTCTCATTAAAAAGATGGGATTAGATCTAAGGATCCAAACTGCAACGTGGGAAACAAAGATAAATGTTTTTCATAGATTGCTTCAATGATTATTTTTTAATAACGAGGAGCTGTGCGCATCTCTCTCTCTCTCTCTCTCTCTCTCTCTCTCTCTCTCTCTCTCTCTCTCTCTCTCTCTCTCTGGGTGCTGCCTGGCTTTGCCTCCACATCCCCCAACAAAAAAAGCACAGGACTAGTGAGATGGGGTTGAATTGGATTGAAATCACAATTTGTTGATCAAATAAAAAGACTTGCAGCAATCCTAACAAAATTAAATCTCTGTCCCCTTTAGTGAGGTTTCCCTTCCTTGGGGGAATGCAAAGCGACCATCTATTCCCTGCATGGGTAACCGATCCTGACTCCCAGCTAATAATTGCCAGAGGGTTCACATCTGGATGCAGCTGTGGCAATATGGCATCCGCTGTATCCTTTGGGGGAGTTTGGGACTCTGGAAGCATCCTCAAAGCAAAGGAACATTTATTCCCTTACCCCATGGTAAGTCCCTGCTGGCTTGGTGAGTCTACTCAGACCAGAGCCATTGAAATTGCTAGCGCAAGTCCATGTGGACCCATGAAGATGGATCCAGCTTGAGAAGGGGGCTTGGATTCTGCACCCACCCCCTTCCCAGTCCAATCCACCCTCTTCCCTGCCCCTGTTGCCATCCTGCCCACCCATTCCTATTCTGCCCATGCCCTGTCTCCCACACTTGTGCAGGCTTAGCTTGGGTATGTCCAGAATCAGTTGCTACATGGAGTCAGCTGCTCACTACTTCCAGCAATGGCAAGAGTGTGCACTCTGGTGTGTTGTGCTTTGTGACTGCCAGAAAGTCGCTAGCACTGCCATAGTGCTCATTCTGGTGGCACTAGTCACTATTGGAATTGGGCCGTAATTAACACATGCAAAACCATTTTAGATTCTACAAGTCCTTTTGTCCTGGATTTCATTTTTGATAACTTGTCTGTCCTTGGCATTCTTAAGATAATATCCTTCAATATTTTTTTAATTGGTATCTAAACATTGAGAGAGTGCAAATCTCTTTACTTTCACCGATGCCCAAAGTTTCTTTTCTCTGATATTTGAATATATACCAGATCCCATAATTTGTATCGGATAATCAAGTGTTGTAGGAAGTTAAATTCCTTCAGGTCATGCTCTCCATCTGTCTTGTTGAAAACCAACCTCATAAACTCAGGATCACTGGACACAAGCCTAGATGATCCCTTTTTATAGTGCTTTTCCAAAGCCCCTGCTGTATTTAAATGCTGTTAATCACTCTATGGATCTGACAGGCATGAGAAAAGCAGCATTCTGTTTTCTCTGCTAAGACCATAGATCTTTCATTGTAATGACTTTCCCCATTTCTGAAACCTTTAGGCTTCACAATAAAATGACAACATTATTTCTTACAGAAATCCATGACTTCGTAACCAACCAAACGTGCAAAGCATTAAATTTATTATCAAAAACATTTTTGCAACTTTCAAAGCTGCTTCCAAATACAAAATGACCATGAAGACAATACAAAAGCACACAACCAATAATAAAGCAACAAGACAGAAAGCAGCACATTGCTCTGCAATTTATTAATAAAGGAATGGCCTTGGACAATGCATCGTCCTACAGCATGAGAAGCATTCAGTGGGTTGGCTATCATACTCATCCACTATCTTCAGCTGCCATCATCATTTTCTTTTTTAGCTTAATCTTTACTGTAGCCTTCATAGCTATCTTATTTTGTCAACAAACATTAAGCATCCTTTCTGTTTTCACACGGCATTCAAGGCGGTTTACACAGACAGGCTAGTCTAAAGCACCATTTTTTTTTTAATGGGGTTTTTAAACTCACAGAACCCTCAGTTCATCAGATGTTTCCTTTCAAATACAGCTATCATCCTGGCTGTGCTCTGTGCTTTCAAACTTTCACAGTAGTGTTGGCGCTCAAGATGTTATCCAAGTCTGGTTGACTCCTCACTCTCTCACAGTGTGCCTTCACGAGGTCTGTCAGCAGATTTCCTGTCTCCATCCAAAGTCTCCCAACCAGAATTAAGACCATAGCTGAACATACTTAGCTTTCTTCAGGCAGGCACCAGCTCAAATTCTGGATCCTGGGACCGAGAACTTCTGAGCATGTTCCTATGAAAATTTTTGGTTCCCTTCAAGATAGACTTCCTAGACTTGTGGATAGTGCCTTTGCTTTGTAGACCTTGCTTTCCTATCCAGAGACTTCCCAGGTATGCCACTGAACATAACTATCCTAGCTGGTTGCTTGACTACATTGTGGCAACCAATGAGAAACCAACAGATGCACATGTATACATAGATTCAGCTGATAAACCTGGAAAATAGCATCAAACACTCCATGTACTATATGTCTTTTTAAAGAAGAGCTCACCACACTGCCATGCAGTGCTTCTCAGAGGCACAGGTGGATTATGCCGTTAGAACACTCAAAGGAGGCATCATAGCTCAACTGAGCACTGCATCCTATAGTGGGGGCCGGGGACAGACAGTAACAAAGGCCTCAAGGTAAGGGGACATTTACCTTGTAGCTGCACCAGAGCTGGAAATTCGGATAGGATTGGGCCCAAAATTCTGTAAGAACTTCTCAGACAACAGTGTTTCTAATTTCTATGCATTATGATATATAAAAATTGCATAGGCTTACACAAAATGTGAATGCTAATATTCACACAAACATTTTCTGAGATCCCACAAAATTTCTGGCTCCCCTGCTTTGGCTCCTGGGCCCCGTTTTTGACTCCAGGTCCAAGTATGATGCACTCCCTGCACCCCCTCTCATGGGTCCTGGTGAGATCGGAAAATGTAAGATCCCTGGAAATTTTCAGTCCTCTCCTTTGGCTCCTGGGCCCCTTTTTTGACCATGGCAAATTATCCCCTTCTAACACCCCCCCCCCCCTGTCGTGGGCCTGCTGCCAGCTCTGTCTCTGGGGAAAATACTGGTTGAGACAGACCAATATATGACTCAATATACGGAAGCTTTTGTTGCCCTGACAATAAAATCACAGAAAATTAATCCTGTGTAAGTACTATCTGAATATTGTTCAAAATTTGTCAGATTCAGAGAACTCTGGGAGCTGTAGAGGTAGGCTAACTGCATTATCACTTCACAGGCAATATGCCAATGTTTCTCTATATTACAAAAACTCCATTTTATTTTCATTTAAAGGCAGTTGTTGGTGTGTGTGTGTGTGTGTGTGTGTGTATGTCTGTATGTGGGTGAGAGAGAAAGAGAGAGTAATTCTTGTAGAAGTAATAAAGTGGCAGAAACCCAAACCAAAACCGAACAAAAGAAAGCATCAATCTTCATTTTATGTGGGAATGTGAGGTAAAAAAAGCATATTGGACATGTTTTTCTATGGTAGCAAGGTTTTTTTCACTTGTGTACAAAAAATGATGTTGTAAGAATGTAAATGGAAGAGAAATTGTCTGGGTATCATTCAATGAACACTTGAGACAACACACATGGGAGAAAGGGCCACTTTATTAGCATTTTAATACAGAAAGGAGGCTGAGACCTGCAGTTGCAGGGGCCGCGAAAACCCCTTTGTGGTGCAGAGGGGGGACCACTGGGCGGCCCCAGAACCAACTCTGTTCCCCAGGCTGGACATGCACCCGACTCCAAGCTGCGCCCCGTTCTTAGGTGACACAACTCATCCAGGTCTGTCCCGTAAGGGGAAGACAGCTGGACCACAGGCCGTGCCACCGCTGAGCCTCTGAGGAGGACCCCCGCGGTCCCGGCCAGGGCCCCAGTCAATGTCCTCGTGCCGCTGAGCCATTGAGGACTGCTATTGGGTTCTGCCCTGCCTATGCTGCCTGAAGGTGCACTCCAAAGTCCCAAGCACGCCTCTACCGCACCACCTGCCACAAGGAGGGGTCAGCCTAGCACTTGACCCCCCCACTCCCAAACAGGGGGAGAAGTGCCTTAAGGCCATCCTGCAGGTCTCTCAGGAATATGTCTACCCCTTGCTCAGACAAGTGCACCCCATCTCCTCTGTAGAGAAAAGGCATCGAGAAGGCAATTGCTGGATGCAAAATGACCCGTCTACCAGTCCGTGCCACCAACTGGCCAATCTCTTTGGTCACCTTCCTCGCCATCCTCTCCACCTTAGCACAGTGGCTGGCACCACACCACACCCACCACTGTAGGAAGTCCAACCAGACCACTGTGATGCCGGGCAGCCAACCCTGAAGAGTGGCGAGGTCCTTGCATGCTCTGAGCCTGAGTGACAGCCCGGACATCCCACACAGATCTTTTTCACCCAGGTGGATCACCACTACATCAGGTGAAAGGTTCTCCTTCAAATACTCCGCCATTGCGGGCAGCAGCTGGCCCCACCGCATCTACCGCCTGGCCAGCCAGCCAACTTGCATGGTGGGGCCGAGCCCAAGCTGCGTTCCAACTTGACTTGTGGCCGCCCTCTTGCGGGCCCAAAATACAATGGAATGGCCACAGACCAGTACACGAAGGCTTCTCACTGCATCCTGCAGGATGAGAAAGAGAAGTTATTGCCACAACTCCTGCCCCTTGCAGCGCCCCCCAAAGAGGAGGGGTGCCGATGAGGGAGCCTGCCTTTATAAAATCCGGGCATAGGCTGACAAACGCCAACGTCCAATCCGCTGAATGTCGTCCTCAGGCAGGCCCAATGCAGCGGTGGCAGAAGCCGCTCTTATGCGCAGGGAATGAAGGCTATACTCCTTTGGTTGCAACCCCAGGGCTACGAGGGCATGCAAAAAGACCACCCTAAACTGGAATAAAGTCAGCGGGGAGCTGTCCACATGCCGTAACAGGGCTCCTGCTCGTGCCCATGAATTTGCTATGTACTCTTGCAACGCCTTAACTGGGCATAGCAGCAACACGCCTGTTAAGCAGGCTGGACAAAACATCACCCCTCTCTTAAAGGAGTAGGGCCAACTAAGCAGGTTGTCAACAGAACATCACCCCTCCTCCACCAGCGGAAGGACAGCTCACCTGTCAAAAGAGCGTCACCCCTTTCCTACCAGAGCAGGGACCACTCACCTGTTAATTGAGTTGGTAACATCACCCCTCTCTACAAAGGAATAGGGCTGCGTAGCTGTCAGCAGGTTGCTGACAGCACATCACCCCTCTCCCACTGGTGCAGGGACAACACTCCCATTAAGCGGTTGGTAACAATGCATGTTAAGCCGGTTGATAACAATATTACCCCTCTTTCCAAGGAGTAGGGGCCACACACCCGCTAAGTAGGTTGCCGACCGAACCTCACCCCTCCCCCACTGGAGGAGGGGCCATTCATCCAATTAGTGGGTTGGTAACCTCACCCCTCTCTCAAAGAAACAGGGGCAGCATACCTGCTAGCAGGTTATTGACAGAACATCACCCCTCTCCCTCCAGAGCAGGGGTAGCACACCCGCTGAGTGGGTTGGTTACAGCCTTGCCCCTAAAGCAGTGGGGGCAGAGCTCCCGTTAAGCGGGCTGTTAACAGAAAATCTTCTCTCTCAAGGAGAAGGGCCACAATCCCGTCAAGCGGGTTGGTAACTGAACATCACCCCTCTCCCAGGAGGGGGGGCCGAGCACCCATTAAATGGTTGCAAATAGAACACCCCCTTCTCAAAGGATAAGGGGGCACAAATTCATAAGTGGGCTTGTGACCAAACATCACCCCAAACTCATGTCCAAGGAGTAGGGACAGTGCACCCATTAAGTGGGCTGGTAACAGAACATCACCCCTCTCTAGGGGGAAGCGGCTAAGCAGTTTGTTAACGGAACCTTGTCCCTTCTTCTGAAGGCCTAGGGGCATTATGCCCACTAAGTGGTTCGACACAGGAACACCCCCTTTCTCTGAAAGGAGTAGATAAGTGCTTTTCCGACAGAACCACTTCTCCCACAGGATTCGGGGAAGCACACCTGGTAGGCAGGCTTTTAACAGATCAACCTCTTCTCCTCAGGAGAAGGGGTAGCATGCCTGTGAGGCACGTTGGTAATAGGACACCACTCTTCCCTGCCACGCCCTACTACCACCCACCCGGGCAGGGGGGCGCCCAGACACCCGGCCCACACCAGCCACTTCACAGGCCGCGCTCCGCCACCGCTTGCCTGAGTAGGGGGCAGTGCACACACACCCGGGCCGTGCCCACCGCGCTGCGGGCTGTGCTCTGCTGCCGTGCCTCCGCCACACCACCCCCGAGCGCGGGGGGGGCAGCACATGCCCGGGCAGCGACTGCTGTGGCTCATTCCCCTCCCGGCAGGTGCCCACCCACATTGCGGCCCCCAAGAGTAAGAGGAGGGGACATGCACACCCTGGCGGTTACCCTCACACCCCCAATTCTGCCTCCCGTGACGCAGGGTGGGTGAAGTGTGTGCCTGAGTGGCAACCACGCAGCAAGATCCCTGCCCGGCGGCTGCCCACCCATAGCGCGGCTCCCCCAGAAGAAAGGGAATGTGCATGCCTTGGTGGTGACCACTGCGGCGCAAGCCCACCAGTAGTGGGGGGGATGAAGGGAGGGGGTGACCCGCATGCCACCAAGATGGTGTCCCCTACCTCGACCCCTCCACGTGGCCAGGCGCCCTCTCAAGATGGCACCCGCCTTGCGGGAGAAGCAGCAACTGGCCGGACAATGTGCCCCCCCGCCGCTGCCGCCCCACCACTCAGAGGCACTGGGAGTCCTCCTCGGGCCCCCAGGCCTGTGACACCAAGTACTTGAGGGGGCACCAGCCGCAGAGTGGGGAGGCGGGGGGCTCGTTGCTGCAATGCCAGCAACTGTCCTTATCCCTTGAGGCGCTTCATTTCTCCCGCTCGAGGGCAGGCCACTCCTCCATGTCCCCCCGGCACCACACGGCCCATCGCGCCCAAACCACAAGGAAGATCTCCATCTACTTGAGCCTCCGGTGCATACTGGGTGCTGTCCACTTGGTGCCCATGAGCAAAGAAGGAAGGGGGGCTGTTACTGTGTCCTTAAATTACCTCTGCCCCCCCAGCCACAGCCCTCCACCAATCCCCTCGCAGGGGAAGGGGCTTGTGTGTTCCGGCCGGCCATACAAACTCCAATCTCCCTGCTGTAATTGGGCAATTGGGAGTCTATGAAATATATCACAGAACAAGAAACTGACAAACCAAACAAGTGTCCTGTCCATAGCTTTATTCTTTCATGACTACCTTTGTGACAAGATCTTAACTTTGTGGAAAATTAGATAGTTTCTTTATTAGATGTGCAAACTGAAGAAGTAAGGTCCCATCTTTTGACCGGCCCACAGGTGTACACATTTGGTCCCTCTTGCGTATATGCGGTGTTGGACAGAAATGGCTTAACTTTGTTATTTACACTGAAATTCCATTATTAGAGTACAGGTAAATGTTTCAGAGACATTCTTACAAAAGGGTGTTTTGATTATGATTTGACTTTTTGTGTCATTAAAAAAAAATTTTTAGCAGACATGTTTTGATCCAAATTCTTGATGAATTACTTTGTTAGTTTTTAATAAATTGTTAATGTATTGATGCTGCTTTGCTAGGTATTATTGTGCTTATGCCTGTCTTATGATCTACATGCTATTTGATGTCTTTTGTCTTCTTGTGAGCCATCCTCAGCACAAACCTGTTTGTACAGTTAAAATAAGAACAATAGTACATAGCAAAACGACATCAAATCATTGACAAGTTATTTACAGTTAGCAAAGCAGTTCATTAACAATTACACTCTTACAATCTCAGGGAGGAAAAAAAATATTTTGAAACAAGCTGAAACAGTATAGTCTATTACAGAGTAGAAACCCCATTTGATAAGTGGTCAGTGTTGAGTGGAAACCCCATGCTTCTACCTGGCAAAGGTTTAGTGGAGAGTGGGAGGATCCATTCTGCTGCAACAAAACTCTGGAATGGATTGTGTAAAGCTGTATGGATCTTGTACGCCATACACATAAAGGTTAAGGCTGCAATCATCTACACATTTACCTGGGAATAAGTCCCACTGAACACAATAGGGAGAGGTTGCCAAACTTTTTTGACTGGAGCCTGCCTTGACCTACAGGGCCATTGTATAGGACGGTGGGTTTTTTTAGAGGATTCCATGGCTCCCCTGGCTGGCTTTTGCTGCTCTCTTGGGAGCCATGCTCACAGTTTGGGAGCCAGTGCAATGGGACTTACATAGGATAGTGCTGTAAGCTTCTTTGTGTATCTCCATTCAAAGCATGCATGCCAGAGGCCTAGGGTGTCTCTGAGTCATTCAAGTATTCAACTTGTGATGACCACAAGGGAAGTCTTCACCACTAGCCACCCAGCATGGTCTTCAGGCACATAAGGCAGATACAAGCTGGTGGCAAAGCTTGTGTATGGTGAACCACCACTTCTTGGACTTAACAAAAATGGTCAGAACATATTTAGTAGTTTCCTAGAACAATCCAGGAATGTCTTTGGTTACTATAGGAAACTAATTTGCATGGACATTTCTGGATGCAACTGGGACATGCAAGGTGATATTTGGGAATGGCCTGGGATGGAGGATGCCCCTAGGTTACCCTTGGATGCCATCTCAGATGTCCCAGTCACATTCAGTACAACCAGTGGGTTGCATTTTTACCATTCATTTGCTGGCAACAATTTTCAGAGGGGATCAGAATTTGCCATGGAAAAAGATTCTGGTTCTAGTCTGACAATGTTTTTGTCTCATTGACAGTGTTCCTGGAAGTTCTTCAAGACCATCCTGAGTCATTCCTTAATTCTTATCAAATGTATCACTTGAAACTTCAAGAAAGTGTAAGCTGTTGAAGAAAGTCACCTTTACATTGCAACAGAAAAGAGATGGATGATTGATGTAGTTTTCCCTGTACATTGAAAAGATTTTGTTTTCCTTCCAAGGATGCATATATTTCTCTTCCCAGAAGTTTAATTTTTGAAACTAATGAAAGCTATATGGCAAAGGATGATTTAAGCAGACGTGCCTTCAGATTAATGTGTGGCATGGCTACAGTGGTCATTTCTCCTGTGCGATCTGATGGGTTCTGGTGCCCTCATTTCTCATGCTGTGTAGGATTCTTGGACTTTTCAACACCCCGGATAGACATTCAGGTCAGAATATCAGTTAAGTGAAATATGAAATATAGCCAGCATTCTGCACATTTGGGAAGCTCGGAGGAAAACCGTTTGAGCTGATCAGGTGGCATTGAGGGGTGAAGAGGACAAAGGCGGATGAGAGTAGTAACTATGGTTTTTCTGGCAGGACTCATGGTGCCTGTGACTCTTGCAAAAATTCAAGTGGAGACATTTCTCCCACCATTGTGTCTCAATGCTTGGGAAAGCTTCTCCAGCTGAATTTATACCTGCAATGGAGCTGTTAAACTCAGTGGAACCCTGACAGAAAAAAAGTTGGCAATCTAATATCAAATTGGCTGGATGCAGAGACTGGCAGAGGAGTACTTTAAGATTTACAAACTACATCCATCCTCATGTTATTCCATCCCCCCAGGCTTTATTTGCCTGTTTTATGTTCTGAATAGCTGGCATTACATGGAAATTCACTCCCATCCATCACAAAATTTGTCCCTGGCAACCAGTGTTGTTGAGGCTGCTAAAAGCACAGACTCTGATCCTAATCAAAATGAACACAGGAAAGAAAGCCCATGATTATAGTATGAATTTTAGTTTGGGGTTTGCAGGAGTTGCCTTCCTTTTGTCTTGGTGATAAGAGCCATTTCCTTGGTGCTATTGGTCCTCCGCTTCACAATGAATGAGCAGCAACTACAGCAATGGTAAAATATTACTGAATCACATGTGAAAATTTGGAATCTGGTGCACATTCCAACAGATACCTGTGCAAAAGTGTGCTAAGGTTAATGGTGTGTGTGTGTGTGTGTGTGTGTGTGTGTGTGTGTGTGTGTGTGTGTGCTTCTGTTTGCCTCAGTATCTGCTCACCCACACATCATAAATTCTTAACCTGCCAAGCACAGAGAACTTTCCAGCAAGAGCTCACAAGAAATATGCCAAGGCCAGGGGCACTGCAGCACACAAGGAGAATGAACACTGCAATAAAGCACGGCTTACCCAATATTTTCGCTGGTTACTAGAGTAAAATACGAGGAGCCATTCTGTTCGGTGAACTCCTGAATGAAAGTTCAATTTACCTCATCTGCTATATAAAAAAGAAATGGTAAAGCAATGGCACAGATCTATAAAGTTTTAAATGGCTGCTTTCTTATCCCTGGTAAACTCTAAATGCATCTTTAAAGGGATTTAAACATCCCCTTGATTTGTTGATCACAGGACATAATAGAAAGTGAGGAAGGCCATGTTAAAATGAGGTTTTACTGATTTGGGAATGAGTGGTAGTATGCAAGCAACATGTTTCTGTTAGCTGGAAGCTGATTTGAAAATGGTGTGAGCCTCAGGCTTGAGGTA
Source organism: Tiliqua scincoides (assembly GCF_035046505.1). NCBI lineage: Eukaryota > Metazoa > Chordata > Lepidosauria > Squamata > Scincidae > Tiliqua > Tiliqua scincoides. The sequence goes on from NC_089822.1 coordinate 36,585,104, forward strand.
TGGATTCATATCACTCACAGTTCTCTCAAAACAAAACACAGATTCATTTATTTATAGGCTTGTTAATTTATTTAAGCTACTTATATTCCACTTTTCAAATTAATGTTCCAAAAGCAACTTTTTTAAAAAAATAAAGGATATTATGAGCAACAATAAAACACAGCTTAAAAATCAAGGAAAACACTAAGAAAATTATGTAGTATTAAAAAGCCAGAGAACACAGTTGGGGGTACCAAAAGCCACTGAGAGCCTCAAGAAAATCAATAAGATCTCAGGGCCCAATCCAGTGGTGATGCAGCCCCAAAGTAAAGGAACAAATGTTCCCTTACCTTGAGAATACCTCTGTGACTGCTTTCACACCACAGGATGCAGCGCATGCTCCATTGGCACGGCTGCATCAGTGCTGACAAGCTGGATAGGATTGGACCTTCACTCTTCCAGTCTTTCTGATGCAGGTCACAAACCAAGGGTGACCAAGCAGATTTGGTCACCAAATGAGGTCAGGACCTCAACTGGAATGGAACTAAATCAAGGGTCTCATCAGAACTATCTGGGGCTGAGAGACTACCACACCCTCTAACATGTTGCCAAAAATGGCAAATTGGCTAATGAGAAATAATTGTCCAAATCACCCAAGTCCAAGGTGGATTATTTATTTTTTAAGAATGGAAGGTCTAATTCCTACAATCCTCCAACTCCTTCAAGCTATACATGCTGAAGGGTGTCCATAATGACCTGACCAGATATGCCAATTACATATGTACATATGCTTCATTATCATCTTTGTAGTTATATCCTAGGCAAGACCATGCTTCCAGGGTGGTTCATTGAGCTAAGCCTGTGCTTTGGTTTAAAACCTTGCTCGACCAAACTAACCACAATCCTAACCACACCTTCCTGAGAGTAAGCCCCATTGAACAAAATAGGACTTACTTCTGAGTAGACCTGGTTAGGATTGGGCCCTAAACCTTTTACTAGCGTTAGTAAGAAAAATCTTCATAATCACTACAAACAATGACTCAATAAGGTCTTTAAACCTACTGTAATTGCTCAGGGAGATAAGCATAGAGGCTGTAATCATATTGGTTTTGATTTAACACCACTTAGTACTAGCAGTTATGACTAGAGCGTATAGAGAGACACTCTTTTCCCTCTCACATAACACCAGAACCAGGGGACACCCACTAAAGTTGAGTATTGGGAGAGTTAGGACAGACAAAAGAAAATATTTCTTTACCCAGCATATAATTAGTCTGTAGAACTCCTTGCCACAGGAAGTAGTGATGGCATCTTGCCTAGATGCCTTTAAGAGGGGATTGGGCAAATTTCTGGAGGAAAAGTTAATCACGGGTTATGAGTCATGGTAGCTATGTGCAAGCTCCTGGTTTTAGAGGTAGGCTGCCTCTGATTGCCAGTTTTAGGGGAGGGCACCAGGATGCAGGTTGTATCTGTTGTCTTGTGTGCTCTCTGAAGCATTTGGTGGGCCACTGTGAGATACAGGAAGCTGGGCTAGATGGGCCTTTGGTCTGATCCAGTGTGGCTCTTCTTATGTTCTTATGACTAACTTTGGACATAAAATGTCTGCTACATAAAGAGATTTAATTCTTTGTACAGTATTCATTTATTTTGGTTGGGCCTTTCTGATGCTTGAAGTAGGACATCTTTGTTCTGTGGTGCTGACAGATGGCAGATGCTAAGCAACTGGGAAAGTCACAATCACTGGGACAGAAATATTTTTTCATAACAGGCATCCCAGTGATAGAACTGACATTTTTCTTGCATATGGTTATATAATTACTTTCTAGTCTCAAAACAGATATTCACTTAAATCCTTCCCTACAAATTAAGTTCTCTTACCAATTATAAGAGATACAAATAGAGACAGAATGAAGGAACTACGGAACTGCCCCAAATGTGTCTGTCAATTCCCTTGAGGACCACATATCTAATGCCAGACAAATGGTGCACTCATGGTCAGTGGGGTGGGGCTGACAAACAGAACGGCCCAGGGATGGGGCTTTAAAAGTGTGCTTTCATGGATGGTGTACCTGGGTATAGCGCCCACATTTTAATACTACCTGAATCGGGATTTAGTCATAGCTAACTAAACTTGGGATACAACCCAATAGGTTTAACAGCCCAATCTTAAGCTTCCTGGCACTGTGAACTGCAGCAGCACCAAAATGGCTGCTATTGAATCCTGGGGCAGCTAGGGAGCTGCCAGAGGTCCCCTCGGAGGAAGGGGACATTTGTCCCCTTTTCCTGAGCGAAGCCCCAACCTCCACATTGGGGTTTCTTGCATCTGCACCAGCTGAAATGTTGCAGGTTACAGGCAAGGATGAAACTGGACACCAGGAGGATTTCAAGGAAAACAAGTTTTATTTCTTTTCAGCCGGCTGCTGGTCACAGAGGAATAATTTTCAAAGTCTGTGACACCGAATTTCCCGGGGCTCTGAGTTGATATTCAAAACAAACTTTCATTGCAAAGCATTGGCTAGACTTCTGGTTGGCAGAATGTAAATTGCAGAGCCTTGGATACTCTTTTGATTAGCAAACAGCATATCACGTGAGGTTTTGTCTTTGCCTACACAGCCCCTTACTTAATTCTTGTCCAGCATGCACTTACTAAATATGGCATTTTAAAAACATGTACAATCTTTCTTACTGTAAAAATCCCCTTCTTTCCCTCCTTGTAATGGCTAAAAGCATGCTGGAAAAAGTCTCTTTTCTCTTTTAACCACCTGTCTGTTGCGGTTAGCTAGCAGTTTCCTGTTTTTGGGGTACTAGCTGCAACACCATTTGCTTTTTTTTTTCTTTAACACAGACACAAAAGGGCATTCAAGGGGCATCTTTTAAAATGACTTTTTGACCCAAGTAGCTAAGTATAGGGCCTACTTTGGCCAAAGCACTCTGCTTATGCTCAGAGCCAGGCCCAAACGGGGCCTGAATGGGCTCACACACTTTAAATTCTGGGGCTTCTCTCCCACAAAACGGCTGGTGGAGACTGGAGAAGCCCTGGATCAGGTTTCCAAGTCTGACATGGGGCATAGCATCTGGCAGAGGAAGCCTCCACCAATCCCACCACCCTCCTGGGTCAGTCCCTCATTCCACCCTTCCCCACCCAGGAAGTCCTCTCCCAGCTCTCCAGCCACCCTTCCCACGCCCCCTTGCTGCCTGGCGTTCACCTTCTCAGCACCAGCAGCGGGAGTTTCTTCTGTGGAACTGGTGGGTGCTGCTGACTCAGAGGTTTGCGACATTTGCGACACCCAGCACTGGCAGTACAAACATACCACTAGTGCTACAGCCTTTAGAATTGGGCTCTTTGTGTGTGTACTATTTGCCTAGTACAGAAGTCTCTAAACTTTTAGGCTACATTAAATATCTGGCATGGCGTTGAGGGCTGGAAAAATAAATAAATTTCAAATATAAAACTTAAATACATTAGAAACCCTCAGGAAACCTAAAGTCTTCAGATAGCCCAAAAATGTCACTTCTGGTTTTTGAGGAAAATAAGCAAGTGATGTTTTTAGGCCTATAGAAGGCATTCTGAGGGGAGACGCATGGCCTCCGCAGCCCTCAGAACACCCTCCAGATGCATCTGGAGCACAGTTCTGGTCACATTCAGTCACATTCAGGCTTGTAGGGGACCAGAGGCTTGCTGCGGGCCAGATAGAGGCTTGTCACAGGCCGCATCTGGCCCCCGGGCCGGGGTTTGGAGACCCCTGGCTTAATATATCCATAGCTGCATATGCAGAATTTTTCTGAAACTCTTGCTGTTCAAGGAAAATGTTTATTTCAGAAGATTTTTTCCCCCTTGAAACGTTTTTTAAAACTATTTAGGTGATGCACAGGGACGCTCTTCGAAGAAATTAGGGATGTCTGTAATGACTAGGCCACCTTTTCTTAACTGAATGGAAGGATTTTTTTAATCATCTTAAAGGGCAGCCCATCTATATGTTGTGCAGAAAAAAGAAAGAAAGAAACCCATCAGGGAAAGATATGAAGCAAAATCAATGTATATTGTTGTGTACCTCTTATTTGTCTCAGTAATATTTCCCAGTAGACAGAAATACAATTTAGTTCAAATTAAACTTTTAATGTCTACCTCGCATGCGATGCGTTTAATCACAAATGCCCCATATATTATCATAAACCTTTGACAGAATTTCCCTGCAATGCCTCCATAATGTAGTGATTTAAGAATAAAGATTAATAGAAGACTAGATTTTATAAGTTATCTCTACAATATGTCTAGGCCATTTATCTGTCGTCTTACTCATAAAAAGCCCTCTCCTTGAGAAATGGAGCTTTAGATCTGACACCGTGAACTAGCTAGCAAAAATATAGTCATCCATTGTTTTGAGTTGTCATCTACTCTGAAATTTTCAATTTATCCTGTCAGTTGCTACTGGGGTTGCGGGCAAAGTATTTAGATAGAATATAGGATTTCACTGTACCCATGATGCGAAACCTGGCTTGAAGCAGGCAATTCCAGCATTCAGGTGATTCAGCTGGATTCAGCATCCAGCAAAATGATTATTTGGAGAAGAAAGCACAGCAGTGGTCTCCTGATAGAAGAATATGCCACAGGATTTTTCTGAGGAGAAGCATTTTCTATAGTTAAAGCATTGGAAAAGCCCCAGTAGAGCGCTGCTTTTGTGGCATCGTTCCTTGCAACTGTCACACTGATGACCTTGCTAGTCATGTAGCTGAGTGGGGAATCAAGACTCCCCTGATGTGAATCTTGCTCTGCCACAAAGTCACTCACAGTCCAACCCTATTCAGGGCTTACAGGGAGAAGATTGTGAGATCTGCCACCCTAAGCCCCAGACCGACAGGGGTAAGAAGGAAAGGGTCTTGGTAGCAGTGGTGCACACTGAGATCCTATCCTACTTCCCCTGCCCAAAATTCCCCTTGAGTCTCTTCAGGCTTACACCAGCAAAATAGCTAACATAAGCTGAAAAGACTCACTGGAGGCCAGGAGATCTATGGAGAGGTCTCCTGGGCCATCTCCCTCCGCCTCAGCATGCAGTGCACATTCAATCAATGGAGCTGCATGCTTTGAGCTGGCCAGGGATAGGACTCAGCTCAGTGTCCTTAGGCAAGCAAGACACACTTTGAGAATGCCTGCCTTAAGAGATTGCAGAAGTTTGCAGAAGACTGTAGATTAATTACCACATTGTTTCGACCATACATGGTGGATATTTGCCTTGCTGCAGTAGACAAATACTTATAAGCATGCATGATTTGGAGAGGAAAAATAATGCAAATGAATGGGTGGAACAGAAAGTTATGTCAAGAGCAAACTGCACAAATTAATTAGAAGTTCACCATGTAAATGGGGGGGGGGGAGTGCAAGAAAATATGGAGCAAAGCCAAGCAATGAAAGCATAACCAACAGAAGAGGGGAAAGCACTTATCCCCTAATTGGTATGTGTTGCATGCATATTACTATCCCTGGCTGGTTTAATTGCACATCGTATTCTCCATACAGATGCACAAACAACTCATTGTCACACATTGCAAATGCACAACGACTTCCACATTCACGTATCAATTATTTGGGAAATAAAATAGTATTCTCGAAACTCTTCCTGCTTGGGACACTGATACACAACAACAAATATGCATTTGAAAATATAAACTCCTGGGAACATGCATATTTCCTTAAAGTAGGGCTTTCCAGACTGGGGTGTTGAAACCCCGCTGCCTTCCCCCCCTCCCGCTCCCAAAAGAACCACAAGAACTCTCCCACACGAACTTACTGACCTTCGTAAGGGGAAAGGTGAATCCAATTTACATTTACAATATGCAAAGATACAAAATATTCCCAATGGCAGTAATAGATATTTATCGTCTCTCCGTTTTCTTGTATATAAGGGCACTTGGCACAGTTGCCTGAACACTGTGCAATACATTAAAGGTAATTTCAATGCAGTATATACAATATATTGCATAGTCTTTGAAGGAATCCAAGAAGCACTACTTTGAAGGAATCCAAGAAGCAATGTGATTTCTCATTGCAAAGAGAATTCCCCCCCCCCTTTGGTTTCAATGATTGCTTTTGGCCCAGAAGTTTTGTTTTAATGTAAGACTTTCTTGGTACTGTAAAATGTTACATGCATCATCTTTGGCAGTTTTTACTTTGTCATTTTATCAGAGATTTTGATAACTGAAGTACTGTGACCCAAAGTCAATCTACTCAGTCATCAGTAGGAGATGGAGACTGCAAAGTTTCAATAAGCAAGCAGAGTTACAAATAATATAGCTGTTTTGAGAAAGCAGAAATATTCCTTTTTACCTGATAAGATAAAGAACAGTGTCATGCCACTACCTTTTCGTGGGTACATCCATATGCCTGAATTCACATGCCTCCTCTGCAAATATTCTTATATGAATTTGTTTTAATCATTTTAAATCTATCAGTGTTTCCATTTATAACTGAAAGAGATTACAGTATAGGCAAAATAATCTCCACGTTATTTTGGCCACAAAAAGTGGAGGGAGGTCACATACCAGTTAATCCAGAAGGCTCAAACTGAAACTCACTAACTTAAAATCTGCAAATGTGCTGTGTTTACAAAATGTATGGCATTTTCCCATTCAATTCAATGGAATTTAAACCTGGCCTAATCCTGTACCTCCAATTGAACTGATTTGTGGATTAGATACACATTATGTGTAGCTAGTTCAATATGCCTTGCTTGACATTTGCCTCGCTACAGCAGCCAAACAGCCTACAATAGCAGCTAAAGGCAAATGCTGATTGCCTGGTGCAATAAACTAAAAAGAAACAACTGAGGTCTGCCAAGTGTCATAGATACAATAGAATAAGTATGAAAAAAAATAGGAGGAATACAAAAAGTGATGATCCTGGAAGCAAATGTGCAATCACAGTTGAAAGTTGCTCTTTGAGTGCCCAAGGGGATGGAGTTGCATCAGGTATCAGAATGGGTGCAGAATCAAAGGGCCAATGCCTGGCCCATTGGACCAATCAGAGATGATGGAGTGGTCTACTTAGTTAGACTTCTTCATCCACTTCTTAGACTACTTCATCCACTGCAAGCCCTCTTTTAGTAAGCTTAAGAACATAAGAACAGCCCCACTGGATCAGGCCATAGGCCCATCTAGTCCAGCTTCCTGTATCTCACAGCGGCCCACCAAATGCCCCAGGGAGCACACCAGATAACAAGAGACCTCATCCTGGTGCCCTCCCCTGCATCTGGCATTCTGACATAACCCAGTTCTAAAATCAGGAGGTTGCACATACACATCATGGCTTGTACCCCGTAATGGATTTTTCCTCCAGAAACTTGTCCACTCCCCTTTTAAAGGCATCTAGGCTAGACGCCAGCACCACATCCTGCGGCAAGGAGTTCCACAGACCGACCACATGCTGAGTAAAGAAATATTTTCTTTTGTCTGTCCTAACCTTCCCAACACTCAATTTTAGTGGATGTCCCCTGGTTCTGGTATTATGTGAGAGTGTAAAAAGCATCTCCCTATCCACTCTGTCCATCCCCTGCATAATTTTGTATGTCTCAATCATGTCCCCCCTCAGGCGTCTCTTTTCTAGGCTGAAGAGGCCCAAACGCCGTAGCCTTTCCTCATAAGGAAGGTGCCCCAGCCCCGTAATCATCTTAGTCTCTCTCTTTTGCACCTTGGCAGAGCTTGGCAGAGAGAGACGCAGAGATAATTTGCAAGCTTGTTCCGGCAGTATTGGCCTTGTGGCTGAGAATTGTTGATCTCATGGCTTGACTAGATCTTGTGGCTGAGTGATTGTTGACCCCATGACCAGAATGTTTGCGACTGGGTGCTTGTCAGTCTCATGTCCTGGATGATTGTGAGCTTCATGCCAGCGTGATTGTGGGCATCGTGCCCAGTGTGAATTTGGGCCTCGGGGTTGGGGATCATGGGGATCATGGGGATAGGCCTTCTGGCCTGTGTGGTGGTAGGTTTCACAGCCTAGGAATTGTGGGCCTCTCATTCTGGGGATCACAGGCTGATCAGTGAGGCTGGGTAGTTGTCCAGTGGGAGGAGGGGAGAGAAACAGCCTCTCCAGTGGCAAGAACTGCATTGCTCTCATGAGTTGTGCCCATGCAGTGGAACACTGGTCACTGTAGATAAGATTCTGAGATGGGATATGTGCATTCCATTTCTAGCGCTGGAGCAACTAACAGCTGCTTTCAATCCCTTGGACTTGAGCTCTCACAATGCAGAGGACTGGGAGTAGCTTCATTTTTCACACAATGCATGCTAGAAAGCTGAATTCATGAAGTTCCATTGTAAAATCAATAGTATGGTCCAGCAACTGCAAACTTTACATTTGCATTATGAATCTGGGAAATGCAAGAAAAGAGTGTCCACCTTATAATGCCTGACAGTAGCGGGACCATTTCAGCGACATGGAGAGGGGGGATTTGCTGCATGGGTAACAGCCTATCCTCCATACCTACTTTACCCAGGCTTCGCGCACTGGAGAGGACACTCTGTTCCAGAGCCACCATTCAGAGTGTGACACCATGGTCTTCCGAGACTGAAGGATGCCAATAATATAGTGGGACTTCTTACACCACAAAGCCAAAAGCAGACCTCAAAGTGAAGCGATGGATGCTCCATTTAGATGCCAGAGATAGCAGAGAGATTGCGGCTCATTCGGATGGATGAATGAGAGCAATTCAACCATTCTGAAAACAAAGTTTTCTTGCTTATCACAAACACAGAAACACTTCAGATGGAGAAAGGAGATGGAATTGGAGACAAGTAGGCTAAACCACCACAATTCTCCAAGAACCAGGTATTTAATTTTATTGACTTATCTGCTGTTAGCATCATTTCAGAATCAAAATGGTACCACTTCAGATCTCTGTCATATATTTTGTTGAAAACAGATGTATTGAAGTAAGTCCCATTATAGTCAAGGGGGCTTACTGCCAGGGAAGTGTGGATATGATTGCAACCTGATAGATTAGCTCCTGTACGCTACTTGGGTAATAGTTAGGACATTGCTTCCTGTCTTGGTTGAGGGCTGAGGGCAGCAGCTTAAACCCGTTTTTTGCCTTATGAAAAAAATAATGGAAAAATAATCAGCCCAACTCCATTAACTGAGTAGCAGAAAATGGCATCAATGGGATGCCCAAGCATTCTAGTTTTCAGTGTGTTTATCTTAAGAAATATACATGATGATGTGTAGTATACATAGATACAAGTATAGCAGTGGGGGCTGTAAGATTGAGACACCAGTTGCACATGCTTTGATATACACATGCAATTATATAATCAGATCCAAGAGACTTATTGAAAAAATAGTAAGCACAGAACATGTTAAGCATCTTTGGAGCTTTAGAACATGATTCACAAATTCTCTCCATTGTGATGCCATGACCACCTCTTGCATAAGTGCACGTTTGTTTGTGGTCCTGCTTCCCTTGGCAGTACCCCATTATGTACAGGGCCCATTTTATACAGGGCCCAGTACCCTGGCCCTGTACAGCCTTGGTCAGCCTCCTTGGGGTTCATCAAAAAACTGCACTCATCAGAGGGGCCCCCTGACCAGGCTGACCCTAGAACTCAAAATACCTTTGGTAGTGGTCACGCTCAACACATCATCAGAGAGTGGGCAGGGAGCACTATGGGGGCCCCAGTGCAGGGCTTTGACCAAGGCCCTCAGCACCTGGTACAGGACTGATAGAGGCCACTTTCCCCACCTCCCCAAATATATGATGACACATGGATGACGTTTTATGGTTCCATTGGCCAGTTTGATTATGACTCTTGCTTTGCTGAAAATATAAACTCATTAGTTCCTAAAGTATATGCATGTCCATTTTCCTGTTTGCATCCTGTGAGAAGATATACTGCAGTGAATCTCAATATAAACGCTGTTAATGTACTGTGAAATTATTTTTCAGGAGCAGCATAAACAATTAGACGTTAGACTGATGGCATTCACCAAACTGTGTGTCAGCACCACAGTTCTAAAATCTAACACTCGCAATCCTATGGATCATATCCAATAAGAACAATCACGACAGCACGCTTGAAAATCCCTTGATGAGACCTGAGAAAGTCAGAACAGAAAGGTGTTTATAAGGTTCTGAAATCCTGTTTTGTGGCTCTGGAGCTCTTACTTGTTTAATGCGTAACAGCTGTAATTCTGTGGTTTGTTCTCTGAGTTATTGTCAAGTAAACCAGCACATTAATTTGTCACATTCCCCCAAAGGAAAGAACCGTACAAACAGCAATCTCATTTATGCTTCTGGCCCCTAGACAGCAATTTCAGCTGATTCCTACTTTTCATGAACTGTATTTCATTTGAATTGACTGCAGGTCATCTTGGATGGCTAACAAAAACTGGGTTTAATGCACCTGATTTCCATTCCACAACAGTTAGCAAAATACTATGAGCGTGTGTGGTTATCAGGACCAGAAAAAGAAATGTAGGCAAGAACAAGAGAGTCAGACATTGTTCTCCAAACTTTTAATAAGGGAACCAGTTTGTCCTGTTGGAAAAAAAAGCAAAAGCCTTATACAGTCTTCCCCCCACATCCATGGGCCGCCCCCATGGATACGGAAATGGCAGATAAGAGAAAACCCTATACAGAGAAGTACAGTACTTACATTTCCGTGCTCTCTGCACCCATTACCTTTGTGGTGCCAAGAAAACATTTTTCTTCCTTTTACAGAACCCTGGCTAAAGTCCCCCTCCCTCGTTCTGTGATTTTGATCCAGATCAGAGCACCATCCAGTTGCTGTTCAGACATTTAAAAAAAAAAAAAGCCATGCAGGCCCCATACATGTGATTACTGTACCATCAAGTTTGACCATAAATTAAGGGGACAATATTGCCTTCCATCTGTGGCAATGCAGGATTCTGGATATGAGCACAGCTCATTGCATTGAAGGGGGTGCTGCAAGAAATGGAAGGGGGTAGTTGGTAGGAGAGAAATCTTTGCAGATCTTATTTGGATACTACTTTTTACACACGTGGAGATCCATGATATCACACCACTGAAAAATAACACTTTTCTCAAACAGTGGGCTTTCTTTAAAGGTAGCTTTCAGAAAATCTTGCAAAAGAGATTGTTGTCCCCTTGTTTACTGAATGATACAAAAGAACACTGTAACATATAAGGCTGAAGCACCAGTTGTAGACCTGCCATTAAGTCAGATGGGGCAAATGCCGCAGGCGCAAGCCTCTAGGACCCCGCGGAAGCCTCTCTGAGACTTCCAACAGGGTCGGAAACTGTGCTTCTGGTTTCCCAGAAGCACAGTTTATAGCATTGGGGAACCTCCGAGAGGCTTCCCCGACGCAGCCCTGGGTTGTGTGAGTCTCTGTGAGCCTCAGGTGAATAGGGGGGCAGACTTTCACATGGGAGGGGTGGCAACAGCCCATGGGGGTGCCATCACGGACCTTTGCCCTGGAAAACGGGCTGAGAAGGTCCGCCTCTGTAAAGCACACACACACCTCAGGCCTATGAGGTCTTGCAGTGCTGCTCATCCTCTCCTTTCCTGGCCTTGATCTGCCTTCCAGGGATCACTCATGCATGCACCAGCTAAATTGCTGGCACTAGTCTGAGTAGACCCCTTAGACCCAGGCAGGACTATCCCCCCCACCCCCGGGATGCAGAGTACAATCCAGTGGCACAGCCATACTGTTTATGCTCAGTCTTAACCAACTTGAACAAATTACTCCACACTTTTCTGGCCAGTAAGTAGCAACCACAGAAACACAGATCACATTCTCCCCATTTAGCTTATAATTTAGCCCATGTATAGATAGGCATCCAAACATCTTAGGATATACAGCGCTAATTACATTAAACAAGCAAAGAAATATCTATCTTGTCTTGGACTGATGCCTCCTGGTTATAAATCCAGTCTCTCCCTGAGCTTAAGGTTCCTTTAGGAATGGCGTAGTGTAACTGCAGTCATTACTGGATCGTTAGTCACTGCATGTTCTAATTCTGAGGATGCCCCCTTGGGATGTATATCTGCTGGTCTCAGATGCAAGAGTTGTGGTCCTTCCTGTCTCTCTCATTGCACTTGGGGGGCACAGTGGTTTCATTCTGAGAGGCTATTCTATCTGCTTCTCTGAATCTGCCATGGGTAGCTCTTCTTCATAGCATAAATGTATTTGATAACAAGGGTGATGAATTTGCCTTCAAACTTTATAACTTCACTTTCTCCAAAGTGATTCAGCCTGAGCTGTAATGCAACCAGACAGCCAGCAAGGGCCGTTTCCAACATGGAAGATGTAGAGAAGGTTGTCCATACATAGTATCTTTTGAGGCATAGCAGCACTTTTGTGCAGCCTGTTTCTCTCTCACCTTAGCAGTTTTGTCAAGGTGTCAAGAGTCCAGGTGCGTTCTCAACTGCTGAACCATCAGCCATTCTGCTGGTGACTTTCTTATTGAGGTTTGTGTTGTGACATGACACTGGAAAAGGAATCAGGCCAACTTACAGCCCAATCCTGAGCTGCCTGGTGTGCAGGGCTGCCACAGCACCAAAATCGCTGCTGTGGCATCCTGAGCACACCGGGCAGAAGCTGATGGCTCCTCAGGAGAAGGGGACATTCATCCCCTTCCCCTGAGTAAGGCCCTGCAATGGGACTTTTTCTCTGAGTAAGGCCCTGACATGGGGCTCTGGCTCCGGAGGTGACCAACATCAAGTGCTTTCATAGTTCCATAAATAGCCATTCGCTAGCCAGTGTCCTACTTACTCAGTGTGCAGAATCAGGAAGGCAGCTGCACCTGGTTTGCCTGCATCATCAGTGTACCATCATCAGTGTAACATGCAAGGGCTGAAACTGCAATAACAGTGGTTTATTCTGCTGTTTTATTCATATAGACCTGAGCCTGACAACCATATTAGAGCAGCTGTTACACACACACACACACACACACACACACACACAGAGTCATGCTCAGTCTAACTTGGACATAATTCTATTACTCCACTTTTTCTAGCCACTAGGTGGCAATCACAGGGACATGTATTATCAATACCTCTGTAAATTAAACAATTGAATCTTGTATAATGTGCATGTATTGAACTGCAACAGAACTAGCCGCTCCCAAGTGTACTGGCAGATTGACCGGCATGAAAAGATCTAAACTCTCTGGGTGATAACACAGTCAACATCACATTTGAAGTCATGCATCGGTGAGGTGACACTTTGTGGAAACTTGGATAGTAATAACAACAGCCTCCTGGAGGCGAAAGCTCCAGTCATACTTTTTTTACTAAGTCAGTGACTCAGTTAAATGCTCTTCTTCTCTCACTAACAGAATCTAATTTATTGAGCAGACTCACATATTTGCAGCCAACTTCATCACGACTCATTTGACTGAACTAGCCACAATCTGGAATTTGCTCTCTTTAGCTGGGACTTGGAATTACTGGGCCCTTGGACTAATTTGCAGTCACTGTAACTTTTATCACCATTCAGGAAAAAGTGAATGACTTTTATCAGTAAGTCTTTTCCTGGTATATTGAGAGCCAGTTTCTGCAGGGGCTGACGTCCTCAGGCAGAGTGTCAGGACCATAGCAGCCCAGAAGGGCCTACCATGGGTGTGTGGCCTGCCACCATTGGGGAGGAGCAGCCAATCGGCACTGTCATCTGCCCTCTCTTTTTGGGTTGTGGTGAGGAGGTGAACCCATCAGGTGGGTTCCCCTCTTCGATGTTGTATCACCATATCTGGTGGTAGTAGTTCCTCATTCACATCCTCTACACACCATCAATTTTCAGTATTGATGGTTTTTCATGTTTCTTCAATTTTCATGTTTCTTCTCATGGCACACTCACCGCTATGATCTTCTTTATGGTCTTCATTTCTTGTGATGTCACTTCTGACTTCCAGCAGACTCTTCTGGGTTCTGCAGTTCTGTTTCTAGGGAAAATGTATGTTATAAAGAATTGTCTGTACCTTTTCCTCTGCGGGTCAGATTGCTGCTGATGCTGCTTCTTGCCCTTGCTCCCAGCATGGGCAAGGGAGCAATTGGCAATGGTGGCAAGAATAAGTAGCAGATGCCCTTACTGCCATCTGCCCTCTCCCTGTCTACAATACACTTGGGGTAACATAACTAAGGTGTCTGCAGATAAGAAGACTTGGAAGTGGGTGGGACCCCTGAAAATATTTACTTCTTCAAGGTGATATCCATTTCAGAAGGACATGCACATCTCCCTGTATCTGCAGAGGATACATTCCTGCATGGCCCCACAGCTACTGAAAACACAGATTAAAGAGGATCCTATACTTAACTCCGGCACCAACCACTCATGTCTCTGCCTTTGCAGGCTGTTATAGAAAGCTAGAGGAGGAACAGGAGAAGCTGTCAGCCAGGAGGGAGACAGCCAGAATGCTAACAGGAAGCAGGAAGCTTCCTGCTTTTTCTTAGCATTCTCTTAGCATTAAAAACCATTAAAACAAAACAAACCCCAATGGGTCACATGAAACAGTTAAAATTACCATTTATTAAAATGCCAGCCCATCATGTCAGCTATTGAACACCATCCTAAATAAAAAGGTATTAAGGCCCCACCTTGCCATTGCTCCAAGGAGGGAGCTGTTCTTAGTTCCAAGGGGAGGGAGTTCCACAACTGGGGTGCCAGCTCTGAGGAGGTTGTGTTCCTTGCCACCATCCCCCTCACCTCCATCAATGGTGACACAGTTCAAAGGGCCCCTTCTGATGACCTCAGAGGATGGGTCAGTTTATATGGAAGGAGGTGATCCCTCAGATACCCTGGCCCCGAGCCATAAAGGGCTTTAAAGTCAAAGCAACCACCTAAAACTAGATTATAGCAAGATACTTAGCATGCAATTCTCTCAAAAGCCTTCTAAAAACAGTAGCTAAGGCAGGGCCTAGGAGAGGGGGGTAAAGGGAGTAATTTGTACCCAGACCCAGGGTCAGAAAGGGGGCCCAGAGCCAAAGGAGGGGGCCCAGAAAGTTCCTGGGATGTGAGATTTTCCTATCCCACCTGAACTCACTGGCTTTGCATGATGCTCGGGCACAACTATGTGCATGGAGTGTTAACTGCTGCTGCAAGTCGTACACACTGAGCTCAGGAAAGCATCTATGACCCTCCTTAACACAGTGTCAAATCTGGGAGGAAACTGGCCTGCTACAGTAGCTGTCTGGCTTGTGGATCCCATAACCATGAAGAAGTGTATAGAAACTCAGGGACCCAGGTGTGGGGCTGCTACTGCTGCAGAAGTTCATTCTGGTCCATTCTAGTGTGAGCCTAAATATGATGATGCTAATTTTCTGCAGTCAATTTTCTATTATTCAAAGATTTCAGAGAGACTTAGGAGTGTGTTTGGTTTTCCATATTACTTTATCCAGCTGCCAACGCCACATGGTCAGGTAGACCTGGGCTCTGCATCAAGAAGCCTAGTAGACCTGGGCTCCAAAGACTATTGTGGCTGTCAGCACCCTCCCCCTGCCTTATTTCCCCCGCCCCCGTTCTGCCTGCTGCTCTTGCCCCCCTCCCTCTTTGGGAAGGGGCCCAGAAGAAACTTTGTACCCCCTGATAAAATTCCTCTCATGGGCCCTGAGGTAAGGTTGTTGGAGAAGAAAGTCATGGTGCCCCCTGTCCCCCTTATTATTTGACCACTGTTCATATGAATCCACAGTGGTGTGGGAACCACTGGAAATATATGGGAAGGCAACCTCAGTAAGGCTTAGGCATGAATCTGTCCCCAGAAAGTGTTAAGGAGTTCAGCTTAAGGAGTTGGTACCTGTTAGATTCTCATCACCCTGTCACTACAAAGATTCGAGACATCAGACATGTCCTGTTTGTTTGCACACACGTGTTGTGAAACAGCTAAAAATGATGGGGTGACATGCACTTACAGACACACAACAGGAGTCCAATGTCAATGCAAAATGTCACCATTCTGATGTGACAGCATTTTAAGCAGTCATGCTATAAAAATATAAATACCTTTAAAAGGAAAAAGTAAAAAAGAAAGAAGCAAAAAAAAAAATACACTTGTGCTGTGATTTGGTAAACAGTTGTCACATTAGGCAATTCTATTACTAAGGGCGCAATCCTAACCAACTTTCCAGCATTGACATAACTGTGCCAATGTGGCATGCACCTGATCCTGCAGTGGGGAGGCAGTCAAGGAGGCCTCCTCAAGGTACGGGCATGTTTTTTATCTTAACTTGGGGCTGCATTGCGGCTCAGTCAGTGCTGGAAAGTTGGTTAGGATTGCACCCTTACTAACAAATCCTAGAAGACGGAAGAAGAAATCCTAGAACTCAGAAGTAAATACCATTGTGTTTAGTGGGGCTTTGGTGGTAATCATATGCACACACACGCTGGAGTAAACCCCACTGAACAGAGTGACAATTACTTCTGAGTAAACATGTGCAGGATTGTACAGTTAGTCCCAGGAAATTGTGTATATGGTTCAGCCTAAATCACTGAAGAGGCAATTCCAAACCACCAACTTTTTGACTGTCTATAATATGTTTATTTTTATTACTGCTACTCCCTCTACTATTGCTACTACTATTGCTGTTGTTGTTTTCATGGAAAAGGTTTCACACACCTCAATGTTGTCAGATTTACACAGTCTATATCGTTGCTGCTACAATCACATTTTGTTGGGCATATATATATTCTGTGACAACTTCATGAATATGAAATTCATACAAGTTTTAATGACTATGAGATAAATTAGCAATGACTGTTCCTTCGCTATAGAGTGTGCTCAAGAAATTTTATGAGAGTGAAGATTCAGAATTGCTACTAGCCGTTATTTATGTGTATGCAGTAATTAACAGAACAGAGTTTGCATATATGCTCGGTTGATGCTAAAACAAAACAAATATTGGCTACATCAGAACATCTTGGGCACTTTCTACTCTATTAGTGCTTTTCAAGTCCCAGTGTTCTGTTGAAGAGAAGGTGCTGGGCAGACTTATATTCAAGCAGCCCATAGCTGGGACTGGTATGACTCATAACAGTTCAATTCTATCAAAGGCCTATGGCAATGGATCTCACGATTAGGCCCCACTGCAGTGGTGCAAAAGCTACACCACCATTGTGCATGCTGGAGCTGCTGGGAGAAGTGGCCACCAGTGCTGCACATGCGTAAGATTCACCTAGACACTGCCAGTCCGGGTAAGGTGGCAGCGAGGTGAACCATCGGTGGGTTGTGGCTGGTTCAGGGGAGGTTCAGGGTGGGGAAGGGCAGGGAGCAGGCTGGAGGAGGTGGATCTCAGCAGCAAAGATGCACACTGGATCCTATCCCCCATTTTTCCATTTGCCTCATTTCCTCCCTCTTCTCAGACTTAACCAGCAAAAAAGCTGGCATGGTTTCCAAGGAGATCCACAGTGGCCAGGCAGCTTTCTGGGATTTAAAAAAAAAAAAAATTTATTAACCTCTTGCTGGCCATCTGATCACACCCCCCACATCATAGTATGAAGTGTGCAATCAGTTTGGCATGACTGCATGCTATAGTATGGAAGGGACTAAGATTGGGTTGTTTAATGCTGTTCATGCAGATTGTTAGGCAGAGAGGGCTTTGATTAAAAATTCACCATCTTACCACCACTGCTGCTTGACACTGAAATTTGAAGCAAATCCATCCAAAGGTGAAACTTCTGAAAATGGGAATGGGAATCAAGTAAGTTCCTCTACAAGGGAAATTTCTCAGGGAGGTTTCTGCACATCCATAGCTTCACCTCAAAAAATCACAAACCATCATTCCTTTATCCATTTATCTCCATTTATCTTCTTTTTCTCTAGTCATGGGAAATATATCCAACTACAGCTGTTGGATCCAAAGCTGAAATCCATATACAGGTGGGGCCTCAATATCTGTGGGGGATCCATTCTTGGACCCCCTGTGGATACTGAAAATCATGGATAAGGAAATTGGCAATTTTTGGCAAGCCCTCCAGAGGGGACTGGAGAAGTGCCACAGCTACCCGCGGTCTCCACGGTCTTCAGAATGACCTGAAAAGCTGAAAAAATGTGACTTCTGGTTTCCCCCAGAAACCAGAAGTAATATTTTAATGCCTTTTAAAGCATACTGAGACCTGAGTGTGACAGAAAAGTGAATATTGAGGACCAGGTAACATCTGAACAAGGAAAGTTTCTGCTTGTAGCCATGTTGTTAGGCCTGAGTACAAGACCCCAGCTGTAACCAACTTCCAATTAGTGCATACCAGGCCAGAGAGAACTGTGGAGGAGGCCGCTTCACAGGGCCGTCAGATACCGTACCAAACTACCAAGTGGGCTCAAAGGCCAGCTTGATTAACAACAAGGTACAGCTGTGAACTTCTCAGGTTGGGAGGGGGGATCCCACCATGAGAAGAAGGCTTGTGGCATGTCCAGCCCTAGAATGTTCCGCTGGAACCGAGTTCTGATTGGTGGGTGGGTGGTGGGTGGGTGGGTCAGGAGACCTATAAAGGTGAGGGAAAAGAGCTTTTCTTTGTTCTAGCTTTGCTTCTGGCTAAGGGGGCCTGAGCTTTGACCATTCTGGCAAGAGGGACCCAACTTGACTGCAGCAAGGGTGGGTTAGACTGGACTTTGGAAAGCTAAGACTTTGTGAGTGATAGTTAGAAGTTATCTCTTTATTGCTTTATTAGTGCTGAGTATTGCATTGTATTGATATGCTCTATCCTAAATTCTAAAACCTTTGACTGAGGCAGTGCTGTCTGTATAACTATTCTTTAAATCTGTATTCAATAAATCCTATCTATTACAACTGACTGGATTATTGGGACTGGTGAGGCAAAGGGGACTGGTTGTGGGTGTTAATCCAGTGCGACTGGGTGGAACCTGAAGACCCAGTACTAGGAGCCTGCTCCGAGGTTCAAGCTGGGTCCAAGGGGGCTCAGGCTGGAGCTCGGTTCAGGGGAGGCTTGGCTACCAGGATTGGAAGCTCTACAGCTAAAGAGCAATTGGTAACTGAAATTGGAAAGACCTGAGGGGTGTCAGGTGGTTATATGGGTTTATGGCCACTTGATTACCCTAAGGGCAATAAACAGATTGCATGGCCCTTAAGGGAGGGTTGTCTTGGTTGTCACACTGGGGAGGGCTTCCCAGGTCTCAGAATGCCTTAAAAGGCAAAAAAAAGGGAAATCGGAAGTCACTTTTTTGGCTCCACAGGCCATTCCAAAGCCTGCAGAGGCCACGGGCAGACACATGCAGCCTCTGCAGGCTTCAGAAAGTCCTATAGAGGCAATCAGAGCACAGCTCCGGTCACCTTTGGAGGGTTCAGGTGGGGCCAAGTCTGGCTCAACACGGGTCCACCATACCCGCACTGAGCCAGATCCACAGGTGTAAGATCCATGGATAAACAGGCTCCTCCTGTACACACTTTCCTGGGAGAAAGCTTTATTGAACACAATTGGGCTTACTTCTCAGGAGGTATGCATAGGATTGTGCTGTGAGATGTACTGTATTTTCCTTGGTGCTCTTGCAACTGGAAATTTTTCCTACATTTCAGAGATCTCGTCAAGTTTTTTTTAATGATCAGAGTTAGAGTGTTGCATTAGTTTGGAGACAACTGTTAGAGATGAGTTGCATAAGTTGTACACACATTGACTTCTCCCCCTATCCCCACCCCATAAAACCCAAAAGAATTGGGAAGAAATCAGATTGTCTGAACTAATACAAAGCTTTCAAAATGTTCTTCAGTCCTTTTTTCTGGGTGGTGGTAACATGCTATGAACCCACAAAATTCATTTCCAAACCCCCGTTTAGATAATTTCCCTTGGTTCTTTCTCTGTTCCCCTCATATTGGCCTTCCTTAACTCTATTATCTACTTATTTAAAACATTCCTGTGTTGGCCTCCAATCATATCTCACAGCTGATGTTAAACAATAGGAAGTAAAAGTCGTAGAAATAGCAAAAACTATCAAAACCAGCTGCAACCCATTTTTAAAAACACCTGCAGATTAAAACCAGCTAGGGAACATTCTGGAAGGCCTGGGTGGATAAAAAGCTCCTAGGATAGCAGTGAATAGAGACTTTATCTAGAAAGTGGCCTCATTATCAAGTTAGAACATTGGTTCATCATGCTAAGTACTGTCTCTGTGGACTAAAACAGGGGTCTCCAAACCCTGACCTGGGGGCCAGATGTGGCTTGCAGCGAGCCTCTATCCGGCTCACGGCCAGCCTCTTGTCCCCTGAAAGACTCTGGCCCACTCAACTGAACATGACCAGAGCTGTGCTCTGATTGCATCTGGAGGGTGTTCTGAGGGCCAGAGAGGCTGAGTGAATGAGCCCACTCATTCATTTATTCATTCATCTAAGTTCCATCTCTAATTTATTTATTTTTTATATTTAAATTTGTTTCTGGCCCTCAGCACTGCGCCAGATATTTCATGTGGCCCTCTGGCCAAAAAGCTTGGAGACCCCTGGACTAGAAGTATAACTCCAGAATTTCACGTGGGTGATTCTAACTGGAGATGTCAGTTTCCAGCCCTAACTGGAGATGTCAGTGGGATGTTCTGAATGCTAAGCTGGAGCTCCACCACAGAAGCCCAGCCTTTCTCCCATCTTATTCAATGGCTTTACTTACTTGGCACCCATTCACAGAGGACCTGACGTCAAGGCACTTCTTTAAAGTCTTTGCCACATTCAAATGCTTGCCCATTTGATCAGGTACAAACAGTCTGCACCAAAGGAAATGTGCTGGCTTTGGTTTCTTGATATCCTGCCATTCTGATACAGATGCTTCTTAGAGGAACACCTGCTGTTGCTGCTTTTGCAACATCTGTCCCTGCCTCGCAGCAACCAGCACAGATTGCAAAACTAGCGAGAGCAAGTTATTACCTGCCGAGATTGACAGGAATAAAAGCTATATTCACTTCAGGAGTATTTATGAGGGGGGAAAAGAATCATGGAGGTGACAACGGATATGAGATAATTCTAATTTCTATCCATGCTGACATTTTGTCATTTCCACTAATAAACAATGCAGCCTGCTGTGGATTTCATCAGGATATTTAAGTACCCTAATCTTCAGAACATCGATGGACTCCATCACCCTTGTTTTTTTTTAGGAAATCATATTTATTGTGATTTTTTTTTCTTTTACAAAAAGTCTTGCACAATAAAACCTTTTTGAAAGGATAAACTACAGCACTAGGAAACTAAGGGCACAATTCAAAGGTGCCCTTGGGCTGGCGCAAGTCCCTCGCGCTGGTCCAGGAGGGTGGCAAATGTGCCATACTCCTCTTTGGTAGTTGGCCAGGCCGGCATGCAGAGGCGCGTTGGCCTGCCAAAGCTAACACGAGCCTCTGCGCCAACGGAGGCAGCAAGCCTTGCATTGGCCCAGCTGTGGTGGGCAGGGAGGAAGCAGGGAGGAGGTGGGAAGGAGGCACTCTGGGGCAGGGAGAGGGCAGCCAGTGGGTGGCCCCAGGGGAAAAGTTTCTTTGGGCCCCTATCCTGCACTGGATATCCTATCCTCTTGGCTTGCCTGTTCCAGTGCAGGGTAGGATTGCACCCTCAGAAGGACTTGCATTAAAATTATATTGGAAGTTAAGTAGTGACATGTTTCATCCAAAATAATGGATGGGGATTGACCCATCATGGGGTGGGGGGACCAGGCTGGGCTATGAACCCTTAGTGCTGGTGCCAGTGGTAGCACACCATGTACCATGATGGGGAGAGGAGGGAGTGCTATGCAAGGCCCAGTTCAGAGTTTTGAACTAAACCCTAATCACTAATTGTACTAATCACTAAAGAAAGTGAGGGACGGACCAACAGAAGGCCCCAGGAAGGGCTTTGCTCTGGGTCTCTAGCATCCTGGCACTCTCACTGATTTTGTCCCATACTGAATTTCTCATTCAAACTGTAGGTATATCACACAATTGTTACAATATAAAGCTTTGAGTCTTTCTGTTACCAATCCCACCCTCATTAGTCTTCTCCGGTTCCTTCCTTTGGGCCCAATCCTATCCAAATTTCCAGTGCTGGTGCAGTTGTGCCAGTGGAATGTGCACTGCATCCTGTGGTGGATTGGCAGTCACCAGGGCCTTCTGAAGGTAAGGGAACATGTGTTCTCTCACCAAGGTGCTGCATTATGGCTACATCGGAGCTGAAAAGTCGAATAGGATTGGGCCCTGAGTTGGCTACTCTTCTGTAACTTTTGCCACGTCTTTCCTTATAGTTGGCGTTTTCCTGTAACAAAACAATGGCATAATTGTAGCAGACTATAACAGCCCTATGTATAATATGGATTACCATGGAATGTTCTAGTCTTTGCACTGATTTGCATGCATGCCATGAGAATGGAGATTTTTCACAGTGGAGGAAAGTAAGCAATTGCATAGCAACCCTCTCTGGCAGGACAGTGCTGTAGCTCTGGCACCCACGGCCGTGACTCTCCACATCACCCCCCAGAAGTGCTGACCTGAATGAAATTGCAGTGACATGATGACAATTACTGTATGCAGTGACACCACCAATTACTTCCAGGTTATGGCTCTCAGAGCAGTCGTGAGCTGCTCCGAGTGGTCAACTCTTTTTTGCACAAAGAAGTGGTTGACCATTCAGATTGGCTCACAGTTGCTCCAGGTGCTCATGGGAGGGGTGCAGGAGAAGGTACTACAGCAATGAGGAGGTACCTTCACCACTGCAGTATCTTCTCCTGCATCCCCCTCCATACCATGGGCAGCTAGACATGGTGGGTGGTCCTACTCCAGCTCCACCTCAGGATCCACTGGGTGGGGTGCAGGTTGCCACCCCCTCAAGGCATGTTACACAGGCCCATGTACCCTCCCCCACTTCTTTTAGCTACATCATTGCCCCAGGATCTGCATTGAGAATTACGTATGATTTTAATTTGTTCATAAATGACGCAGAGGTCAGGGTGAGGTGGTCAAGAGAGGTGCCCAATCAAGGAAAGGAAGCACCTACAGGAGAGCCCAAACAGTTAGAAGCAATTCAAAAATCAGGGGCATTCTTATGGGAGAAGATGGTCCTTTAAATACTCTGGTCTCAAACCATTTACCTTACTGAAAATTAAAATACAATCCAAAGATTTCTAAAGCTCCTACTTATTCACCTTCATTTCTGAAAGTTTGTCAGTTTTCATGTATCTGAATTAGTTTATCCAAGACCAATGGGAGGGGGGAAAAAAACTCCCCCTGATGAAGGTAGACAGCTGAGCAAGTTACTGTCACCTCTTCATGACCCCAAACTTAATTCAGTAACGAAAGAGAATATTGAGTTGAAATATATTCCACAAAGATGCTCATTGCAGCAAAGTTTTGTAAAAACACAAAGCCTGCATTTTTCAGATCCATTAACATTCCCTGCAGTCTCAGGCAGTGTGTGGGAATTCATTAACAGAAGACAATGTGACAGTTTCTAATTAGTCTGCTTTTTAAAAGCAGCCATAAATATTAGAATTAAGTGTTGCTTATAAAAACAATAGGAGGTTACAGTGATAAACAAGAGTTTATGTGAGGAGACACTGGGAGTGTCTAACCCTGCAGTACCAGACAACTTTTATTGCAAAGATATATCTTTGTTAATCAAGGGAATATTATTTATTTTACAAAGGCAAAAAACAAACTCAGATTTTGCCACATGACAGTGTTCATATCTGAATGTTGTTGTTGAATCAGTGCAAATCTGTTGGAAGTGTTGGGTACTTTTACAATCCCAAAACAATGTATGTGGACTGATTTTGTGAAATGAAATATCAGTGACTTCCAGCCGTATACAGACATAAGAACATAAGAACATAAGAACAGCCCCACTGGATCAGGCCATAGGCCCATCTAGTCCAGCTTCCTGTATCTCACAGCGGCCCACCAAATGCCCCAGGGAGCACACCAGATAACAAGAGACCTCATCCTGGTGCCCTCCCCTACATCAGGCATTCTGACTTAACCCATTCCTAAAATCAGGAGGTTGCGCATACTCATCATGGCTTGTACCCCATAATGGATTTTTCCTCCAGAAACTCGTCCAATCCCCTTTTAAAGGCGTCTAGGCTAGACGCCAGCACCACATCCTGTGGCAAGGAGTTCCACAGACCGACCACGCGCTGAGTAAAGAAATATTTTCTTTTGTCTGTCCTAACCCGCCCAACACTCAATTTTAGTGGATGTCCCCTGGTTCTGGTATTATGTGAGAGTGTAAAGAGCATCTCCCTATCCACTCTGTCCATCCCCTGCATAATTTTGTATGTCTCAATCATGTCCCCCCTCAAGCGTCTCTTTTCTAGGCTGAAGAGGCCCAAACGCCGTAGCCTTTCCTCATAAGGAAGGTGCCCCAGCCCCGTAATCATCTTAGTCGCTCTCTTAGACCAACCATACAGCTGGTGTCAGAGTGAACATCTCATGGATGCATCAGTGAATGTTCACAATCATGCTCAGGTCATTTTCAAGACTGACTGGTTTATGTCCAGTAAATGAGCAAACACTCAATTATCTAGGATTATCAATATAGGTGTGTGTCAATTTCACTCTATTATATTACAAAGGTGCTATAGACATTATACTGCATTCAGCCACTAGATAGGGCTGAATGTAATGTAATGAAATTGCGTTCCATTACATTCAGCCTCATCTAGTGACTAAATGTGGTATAGCACCTATAGTAACTATGCAATGTAATTAAGAGCCCAATCCTATGTATGTCTACGCTGTAGTAAATCCCATTATAGTCAATGGGGCTTACTCCTAAGTAAGTGTGGAAAGGATTGCAGCCTGAGTGAAATTGACTAGCATATAAGAACAGTATGGCGAAGTTGGAGTGTCCTCTCCAGTGCGCGAAGCCTGGGTAAAGAAGGTATGGAGGATATGCTGTTACCCATGCAGCAAATCCCCCCTCTCCACATCGCTGGAATGGTCCAATGGAAAGGCAGAAGCCAATACGGTTGGTTCCAGCGGCGTCGCAGGAGTTGCCAGAACGTGACTGTGTTCAGCCATGAACTGCCTCAGGGACTCCGGCTCCTGATTTTGCCTCGAGGTTGACTCCTGAAGCCTTTTCCATAACTGGATGTAGCCACAAGGCAGTGGAGGTTTAGGATCAGAGTTTTCCTTCTCTCAGATGAGCTGCCTTCCCAGGCTGACCAGTCCCATCTAGGACAAAGTTCCTAACAACACAGTCCTGGAACGTGCTGGAATCCCTAGCATGTATGCACTGCTGAAACAGAGACGCCTGCGTTGGCTCGGTCATGTCGTGAGAATGGATGATGGCCGGATCCCAAAGGATCTCCTCTATGGAGAACTCGTGCAAGGAAAGCGCCCTACAGGTAGACCACAGCTGCGATACAAGGACATCTGCAAGAGGGATCTGAAGGCCTTAGGAATGGACCTCAACAAGTGGGAAACCCTGGCCTCTGAGCGGCCCGCTTGGAGGCAGGCTGTGCAGCATGGCCTTTCCCAGTTTGAAGAGACACTTGGCCAACAGTCTGAGGCAAAGAGGCAAAGAAGGAAGGCCCATAGCCAGGGAGACAGACCAGGGACAGACTGCACTTGCTCCTGGTGTGGAAGGAATTGTCACTCCCGAATTGGCCTTTTCAGCCACACTAGACGCTGTGCCAGAACCACCTTTTGGAGCGTAATACCATAATCTTTCGAGACTGAAGGTTGCCAATAATAATAATAATAATAATAATAATAATAATAATAATAATAATAATATAAGAACAGTAGACTGACTGTCCTCATAATGATGACTTGCTTAATGGGAATTGGAGAACATATCCCTGTTGTTAAGCAACACACACCTTTATTCACATGTAAATGTCATGATTCATTGGTTCTGAGGGCATGATTCATTGGTTTCACATGTACGTCAGTGCAAAAATGAGCATGTGTGCATGTGATGCTACCAATGCTATTATTATGTTATTGATCCTGCAGCTGTTCCTTTGGAGAATCGTGAGACAAGAAATTTTAAACTTGGGGAAAGACTCAAGTGGGTTGTCGCCTGACGTACTTGATCACTTTTATATTCCCTGGTCTAAAAGGATCTGTACTGGGACAGGACAACGTGATCATATGACCACAGAATTCTTCTCATTATTTACCCCATCCCACATCTTTTTAACTTCTTGCCACCAGCATTATTATCCTCCTTTGATTTTTTCTCTCTAACTTGCCTGAATGCCTATGTGAATGAAGGAAATGAGAGACATCAGCCTAAACAAATGGTTTGTTATTTGCTAATCTGGCCACAATTATTGAGAGGGTTCAAAGCCATGAGTATCATACTCCCTTCCCCCTTACTGAGAGTTTAGGGGTCAGCAGGCCAGATGGATCCTCTGATGGGTGCCGGCCAAGTACCTGACCTTGCTGATGCCTGATGCCACCCCCAGATGTGAGGGTCATGGGATATAAGGAACCACTTCCCCTCCAGCTCTTTGCATTTTAAATGAGAAGTGATCTGGCCAGGAACACAAATGCTAAGGACTATACAAGAGTACATACCTAACCACACTTAAATGCAGTTAAGTTCACACTTGCCCCTGATTAACTGACTTAGCAAGAGCCTGCCTTTGTAGGGCTGCCATTTTGTAGTGCTACTCTGTCAAATAGTGCTGCCCCACCTATTCCACCCTCTGCCTATCTTTCTGAAATTACCACAGTTGCATCTTGTCCTTTGGCTATACATGAAGCACCCTTATAGAAGCTTTTCCTGCCTTTTTCTGTCTTTGTTTCCTTCCCTCTAACTGTTGCCCTTGAGAAGAAGAAGAATCTTTTATTACCGTCACTGACCAGTACAATTGCCCTTGAGAACATGCTGTTGGCACATTCAATTTCTCCTGGCTTTCCCAGAACGAGTGTCTGTCTTACACTCAGCTCCCCGCACTCTGTATGTTGAGCCTGACATGCTTGCACATACTGCGCACAACCCCTGCTTGAATCTTTGAGTTGGATTCCTGCCCTATGACCTTGACACTCCCTAGAATTCTGGTGCCCCCCCCCCAAGCATAGAGTAGTGCTTTGGGCAGGTAGATGTTTCTGCAGTCTGAAACTTCAGGTGCCGCATTTGGCATTTATCCTCCCCTTTGGGCTTTGCCTTTTCAGAACAGGTAAAATCTCCACTCCTCCCTTTCTCTCACCCCCTTCTTTCTTTCATTCTGTTTTCATTTTCCATGCTACCACTTACCTCAGTGATTTTCAACCACTGTGTCATGGCACATTGGTGCGCTGTGAAAGGTCTGCAGACATGCTGTGGGAGTTTGGGGGAGGGTCATGTATTAGTAGGGCAATTGGGGGATGTGAGCCTCTGACTGGCAGTGCAGTGTCCCTGGTCAATAGTCAAAAACAGATGGTGTGCCTTGACAACTTTAGTGCCTTCTCAGTGTGCCATGAGATGAAAAAAGTTGAAGATGGATGAAAACATTCATCGATCCCCCTACTTCGAATCTATCTTCCATTGCCTGATTATCAGGTGTATTCCTTTCTTTCTTTGAAAAGTCTTGGCTTTCTTTGATGTCTCTTCGAGATATCCTATTTTGATTCTCCATTGTCCAGGTCAAAGGTTCTGTGTACCCTGCTTGATTGGCTATTGGTAGTCTGAGCCAGGTTTACTGAACTGATTGCAACCTGTCTCACAGTCTGGTTAGCATCTCACACCTGCAGAATGGAACATGTTTTGACTGAGACATAAGGCGTTTAAATGCTGAGCAAATGTCTATCTCTTTTAAGAAGACCTGTAGGTTGGGCAGGAGGTCTGGACTAGAGGGTAGAGCCTCCATTTGCCTGAAGATAACATCCGCAGGTCGCCAGTTCGAGGCCACCGGCACCGTGCGACCTTAAAGCAGCTGACAAGCTGAGCCAAGTTATTCCATCTGCTCTGAGCGTGGGAGGATGGAGGCCAGAATGTGAAACCAGATCAGAAAGAAACATCTGAATGTTGTGGTTTCTTGAAAGATAGAAGCTTCTTTCAAATTGTAAAAATCCCTACGGGGATTTAATTAGCCTGCCTATGTAAACCACCTTGAATAAAGTCTAAGGAGAAATCTGAGGACCAAGAAAGGCGGTATAGAAATACCTGTATTATTATTATTATTATTATTATTATTATTATTATTATTATTATTATTATTATTGATGCTAACTTGGACTGTTCCCTGGTTTGCTGTTGAATTTTTGTTTGTTTGTTTTGGTAGCTGTATTGCTGTCTCAGTGGGGACCTTATTCCTTGCTTATCTCCTGCTGCTGTATTTTAGATATTTTTTACTGTCTTACTTGCTTTGTCTAAATGTTTGCATTTTAATGATTAGGATTGTTTACTATTTTTTATGAACTAGCTGCTTTGAGTTTAACAAGATAGATATATTAAAAATACAAATAAAATAATGTTTACAGTGGTCCACATAGCTGCAAAAAAAGAAATATAAGATTATTCAGTCTTGGGATCTGCAAGAGTTAGCCTAGCTTAGAGGCTTACTTGGGCTGCAAACCTGTATACACTGTCCTATCCTGGGAGTCTCACTGAAGTCAACAAGATTTACTACTGAGTAGAAACGCAATAAATTTTGCTGTTAGTGGCAGGGGCCTGTTTTGTTTATGTGAAACTTTCCTTTTAAGACAATGGGAAAAGGGATTCTTTTCCCTAGAAATAAGAGGGTGCCAAAGTATTTTTCACACCACATCACTGAATGGAAAAATGCCATCTTCTGTTGCTTTCTCACAATGGTCCAAAATGTATCATCGTTTCCTTGGGTTTAAATACCTTTCTTTTTTGGTGGCAATGTGATGGAAGTCTTTCAAATTTAAAATTTTTATTATGTTCAAGTAACAGCCTGCCTCTGAAGGATTACAAATTTATGAGCGCTTGTTAATTTTTAAAGATGGAAACAGTGAAAGTGGCAGCACAGATTGCCTCAGAATCATGTTCCAACATCAGCTGCCCCATAAACGCAAACCAGAACCGTTTTGGAGCCAATTCCTGCAGAGTCAGCGGCCCCTGAAAGCCTCGACCAGGCTTTTACACAACATATCCTGTCTGTGACACATATGCCATAAGGCTCTGACAAATGCAGGAAGGTAGAAAAGTTTAAGGACTTGTTTTTGTGTTCAGCCTGAAATTTGACATACACTTTGCATAGTCAGCATTCCCTGAATAAGTGCCCTTCCCTAGAGCTTGTTAGCTTGGCATAAGTATGATGTGCCACAAGTCCCAATTGAATTAAGGTAAAAGAACGAATCCGGGAGAAGGTTAATAGTTCAGTCCTCTAAAGTGGTTGTTGTGCTGCTCCAAGAACATTTCGCAAATGTGAGGCGTTCCTTGAGGAATTGATAGTCTTTATTGGGTTCTGTGACAAGAGGAAGGGAAGGCTTCATCTTCCATTTCCGCCAATTCACAGTGGCTTCATCTCCCCTCAATGTCACGGACAACTCAATAGACATTGATGAATGGGGTTCACCCTTGAATGGACTGTTACATAGACAGCATAGTGCACAGTGTTAATGCATGTCATGCTAGTGTTGTCAGAACTCAAAATGCTGAGCTGCAACTTGGGCAGAATCTGGAGCACTCTGGAAACATGTATCAGTGGACAGTGTGCTCATTCCCTTACATTGCTTGAAAGAAAATCCTCAGGTCCACTGCTATTTGGAATAGATAACAATGGGACACAGGTTAGGCTCGATATAAGGCCATTTCATAGGTTCCTGTGCTTACATGAAAGTCTAGCAAAATAGGTGTAGGTTTTTTTCCCACTTGCTTTAGGATAAATTGGTTTATTCACTTTTTTAACTTCTGACAAATACTACAGAAATCAACATAATCTTTGCTCTCAATTGATTATATATGTCAGAAGTATCAACAAGTTGATTTGTCAGAAGATGACATTTTATCTGTTTTGTATTTCTCTACCTGTATTTTGAGTTCAAATGTTTCAAAAATTGGAATATATTTTTAATATATTTTGCTGACCTTGAGTTGGGGGGACAATCACAGGGGCCCCCTCCAGGTAAGGAAACATTTGTTCCCTTACCTCAGGGCTGCACTGCAGCTGCATCAGTGCTGGAAAGTTGGGTAGAATAGGGCCCAAAGAGTATCAGGGTATCATAATTTCAGAAATCTGAATTCTTGCTCCTGCAGTCCCACACAAGCATACAAGACAAATTTCTTGGAACATAAATTGACCCACTTTATTTAAAATTAATCACATATTTGAGCAACTATGAAGTGGCCTAGCCTCACAACACATTTTTCCCCTTTTTGTATGGGTGTCTAACGTTAAGGAAAAGCAATAAACAGGGATTGGGGTGGGGGGAGGGTGTTGAAGGCATGAAAGGAGCAGTTATTGATAGCAGCACCTCAGCCCAGATCCTATCCCCCTTCCAGGCTTGATGAACGTACACAGGTCCATTCAGACCTGTGCCAGCAAAATCTGAATAGACCCATCTGGGCAGTGCTAGCTTACCCTGAGGCAAGCAAACAAATGTTCCCTTACCTTGAAGAGACCTCAGTGACTGCTCCCGTGCAGAGTGCAGTGTGCACTCCTGTGGCATGGCTAGATTGGCAGAGGCAGGGTCTGGATAGGATTGGGCTGTTGGGGAACCAAAGTCCAAAAGTGGGAAATCGATCCATCAATCCTCTATGGAGAACTCGTGCAAGGAAAGCGCCCTACAGGTAGACCACAGCTGCGATACAAGGACATCTGCAAGAGGGATCTGAAGACCTTAGGAGTGGACCTCAACAGGTGGGAAACCCTGGCCTCTGAGCGGCCCGCTTGGAGGCAGGCTGTGCAGCATGGCCTTTCCCAGTTTGAAGAGACACTTGGACAACAGTCTAAGGCAAAGAGGCAAAGAAGGAAGGCCCATAGCCAGGGAGACAGACCAGGGACAGACTGCACTTGCTCCCCGTGTGGAAGGGATTGTCACTCCCGAATCGGCCTTTTCAGCCACACTAGATGCTGATCCAGAAC
This sequence comes from Tiliqua scincoides, assembly GCF_035046505.1. NCBI lineage: Eukaryota > Metazoa > Chordata > Lepidosauria > Squamata > Scincidae > Tiliqua > Tiliqua scincoides. The sequence continues at coordinate 36,615,981 of NC_089822.1, forward strand.
CACCATTCAGAGTGCGATACCATAGTCTTTCGAGACTGAAGGTTGCCAACAACAAATCAATATTCGGAGCTCTTCTCCCATGCACATCCAAAGTTCTAGTCTGAGAACCTGAAGTCATACAGCATCAAAACTTTCTCAGCGGGCCTCATTTTAGAATTCAGCTGCTGAGGACATGATTGCATTCTGAAAGTAAAAACATTTTGGCCATTTTCAGTTTAGTGGAAGTTCAAACACTTCCCCCGTCCTACCATTGTGCTGCTTCCAATGTCTCTGTCGGCATAAAAGAAGAAGGCCCATGCATACAACTGCTTTGATTTCGCTTTGAGCAAAGGGACAGTGATTGAAGGCTATTGAAAGGAATGTGCCTTTTCACTTAGTATTCACTTGATTTTTCACAGTGCTGTTGCTTCTGGACCACACCATGTGTACATTCCTGATAAGTGCATTCCCTTCTTTTCAAATATCTGCACTGCTGACCTTGCATTCGTTTGCTACAGAAAGGCTGCTGCTGGCTGCAACAGATTAATATGAGCTCTGATCGTGTTGTTTTTGATTAAGGTCCTGAGGTTACAAAAATGTAATTTGTACCCCACAAGGTGCCATAGTATGAACAGTGACAGCAATTAATCCTTCGTCTGCTGATGACAATGATAAAATACCTGCTGCTGCCTCTAATAACTTTATTCAGGTTCCAAAAGGAAAATTTACCTTCCCCCATGAATTATGAAAGGGAGGGAGGAAGTCACACTTTCCATCAGCCCAAAAGATTTTTGAACTTTGAAGTTAATGATTCTCTTTTATTAAAAAAATCCATTTATTGAGACATGTTTCAATAACATCTTTGCCTTTCTCATTTGAAGTATTGAAACAAAAAAAAGAGCAAACTCTCATCACTGTACCTAGATAAGTAAATGAGATGGAATTTGAGGAACCTTAATTAAAAAGTGGTACCAAAAATATAATTTAAAAGTGCCTTGAGGAAAAAGAATTCACTAACGTCAAGTCACCTCTATGTGTGAGTGAAACGAGTGATTCTAAAGAAAAAAGCTAACAAAGATTCAATTCTCTCCTACAAAAAAGATCTCCCCTGCCCAGATTTTCAATAATAAGGTACTTTCTATGAACCACACGCTTTCGGTACCAGAATAACACTGAGAATGATGAAGGCTACAATTAAAGTCACACGTACTGCAATGCAGCCATGCTGACTGTAATGAGGCTGTTTGCAAACTTCTTAATGTTTTATTATTTTCACAACATTTTACAAATACAATTAGAAAATAATAGAAAAGGTTAATGGAGTGCTAACGATCAATGGAATCTCAAGCATAACAATCTGCAGATAAACCAGAGAATGAGAAATACACATTTCAAAATAAATTCAACAAACTTGTAAGATTGAGGCAAATAATTAGTGATCGCCTTGTTGGCTTGTTGGCATCCTTCAGTCTCGGAAGATTCTGGTGTCACGCTCTGAATGGTGGTTCTGGAACAGAGTGTCCTCTCCAGTGCGCGAAGCCTGGGTAAAGTAGGTATGGAGGATATGCTGTTACCCATGCAGCAAATCCCCCTCTCCACGTCGCTGAAATGGTCCAATGGAAAGGCAGAGGCCACTACGGTTGGTTCCAGCGGCGTCGCAGGAGTTGCCAGAATGTGACTGTGTTCAGCCATGAACTGCCTCAGGGACTCTGGCTCCGGATTTTGCCTCGAGGTTGACTCCTGAAGCCTTTTCCATAACTGGATGTAGCCACAAGGCAGTGGAGGTTTGGGATCAGAGTTTTCCTTCTCTCAGATGAGCTGCCTTCCCAAGCTGACGAGTCCCATCTACCCGGTGGCTGTTTAGTCACCTCTTATGACAAGTACAGCCAAACTGAGGGCCTATTCTTATCCCCAGCCCCCAGGGGATAAGACTAGTGATCTTACCCCTAGTGATCTAGGGATCAAGGGACTAGTGATCACCTAGTCTGGCACATACTTTGAGAACATCATGAAAGCCAAAAACCGAGTCCAGATAAGGAGATAGGTACATCTCTCAGTTGCTTGACTGGGAACTCCGATGAGCTTGGGAAAACAGATGAGCTTCTCATTGCTTGCCCAAACACAGAAGCTGTCTAACTGCCCTGCATGATTTTTAACATGAGAGACACTGGAATGAATGTGCCTCCCAGTTCAGCCTGGCACAACTAGTTGCATATAAATATCATATTTATACATTTGAGTTGCATCGCACTGTATATCTTTTATTTAACAGATGTTTCTCAGTGGCTTTATGCAAGCAGTTCAACTTTGTAGTTCCTATCTGCAGAGTTTAGCCCAGGGAGAGCCAATATTTATTCTATTGACCGATTAAGCATAAAAGTACTCATCTTGAAGATGAATCACCTGCTGCCCCTCCACAGGGTGCCGGGCCTTGCGGATGCTTCCCTGGCAAGCAACGGCAGTGCCCCAAAGGTGTCTGCCTTGGTTGGAAATCCCACCCTCTCCCACAAGTGCACTGTATGCCAAATGATGTTAGGGCCCATGGTGGCTCTACTGGCTGAAGAGAGTAGAGAAGGTGGGTGGGACCGGACCAGAGAGAAGGGAAGGCTGGAACAGCTGTTCACAAGGGGGGATGAGGTGGAGGTCAAGGAGGGCACCAGAGTAGCAGAGCATATAGCCACAAGAGGGCTGCGATGAAGAGGCACACACCCTCCCCACACAACCTTCTGAGACTCCATGAGACACCCAGCCAGAGCCCAATAGTTTTGAGGGAACCTGCTGTGACAGTGATGCTTGCCTTGGTTCTCAGCCTCACTCTTCCTAGTAGGAAACCCCAGGGCAACAGGGCCCCCCCAGGTGAGATGTGGTGTTTCTACAGGTCAAAAGCACACATTTGTCTTCGCACATAGTTTGATCCTTAACCTGCCCCAGTACAGATTTCAGAAAGAGGGGGCTGGGAAGTTCTGTTCTTAACAGAATTGAATTGAATCTTTTATTACAGTCACAGACCAGTACAGTTCTGAATAGAACATCACCTGCAGTTCTCAAGATCCAATCCAAAGTTAGTGATACAAAATGAAAATACATTAATCTATAAATGTATGAGGAACACAAATACAATCTGTGAAAAACTGAAACTTCGGCTGTAAGCCATTCAGTTCCCATAATGAAAATCCTAACTATAATCCATTCAGAAAGTATTCCGTTTCTGCCACACACCTCCCACTTTCAGGCAATGAATAAAATGTTTTATCCCCATCTGTAAAATATGGTTCATTAGCTGATACTGGATGATATTTGTTAAAGGATAGCACTAAGCCAATGTGCAGCAGGTCAGTAAAATGTCTTTATTAGACCACATGGGATTATTTTACTGACATTATTGAATGTTATTATAATGGTTACTTGATTTTGGTTAAACTGGTGCATTATATATAAGGGGGAAGAGTTGCCAGTTTCTACATGTACGACAATTGAGTTCTCATTACTCTCAAATGGCTCAATCCTAATGGGGATAAGTGGCAACAGAACACTGACTGCCATAAAGCAGTCAGCGCCAACCAGCCCTAAAAGGTGCTGCAGTAACATGCAAACTTGCATGCTGGTGGAGTGCTAGAGGGAAGGTAAGAGCAACTGGAAGAAGCTGCCAGCAAAGGTAAAGTGGTGGGGGAGGCAGGATGGCGTGGGGGAGGACAGAATGGGATGGCAATCGGGGTGGGGGACAGGCAAATTGAATCTGGGAAGGGGGCAGGTTTGGCGGCAGCAGCAGTAGCTGAAGGCTAATCCCCTTCCTGGACCTGTTCCCACAGTATGTGTCCACATGATCTGGCACCAGCAGATTTTGCTAGTGCAGGTCCATGTAGACCCATCCCCCAGTGTGCACCACAAAGGATTATCACCAAGCTAAGGAACTATTGTCCCCCTACCCAGAGGAGACCTATACCACTACCCACCCCTTGAAGGATGCAGCAGTAGCCATTTTGGCACTGATGGTGGTTGTGGGGAGAATCAAGTTTGGCTGAAAGTTGTCTATATTCTTCTTACCTCATCCTGTCATCCATAATTCAGTTGCAAGGTCCCTGCTGAAGTTCATACTTAGAAAGAGTGTGTGGCTGGCTGACCGGTGTTTCAAATTCAGCTCATGAACTTCATGAACAAATTCCCTTTCATGCCAGGGATATGCTAAGTGCCAGAAAGAGGAACCTCACCTCCCAGGTGAGAAAGAATGATGTCTGATATGATATAATGATTCTGAATAGCAGCAAGCAATTCCAGGATTATCAAAGGGAGAATGACCACAGCATCCTTCTGGACTGCTAGGTAGAAATGGTACTAGGGTGGTCTTGCTCTTACCTGTCTGAGTAGGTCACAGAAGATGGCTGGGGGGAGACTACTGCTCAACTGTGTGGAATTTGATCTTTTGGGTCCCACAAGTTTCCATCATGTATTTGAAACCAGAAGTTTCATCTGAAGATTTGAAGTTTGGTGCCATGAATTTGTGGGTGACACTAGCTCTGTCTCTCATTTCCACTGGGGATTGGGAGGCTGTGGATGTCCTGCACTGATGCCTGGCTGGGGTGGATTAATAAATGGCAGTTGAATCCAGGCAAGACAGAGATGCTCATGGTCAGTAACAGAGCGGATCTGGAGCTTGGACTACAGCCAGTTCTGTTTGCATTCCCCCTGAAGGATCAGGTTCCCAGATCAGGAGTGATCCTTGTTGATGCAGTCATGCCAATGGAGTACGTGTTGCATTCGCAGGGGGCGTAGTAGTCTCCTCAGGATTCCATCACCACTATGGGATTCCTTGAATCTATGCCTGCAGTTTCACAGGCATGTGTCTAAGGCTACAATCCTAACCATACTTTCCTGAGAGTAAGCCCCATTGAACAAAATAGGACTTACTTCTGAGTAGACCTGGTTAGGACTGTGCCCTAAGACATGTAAAAGGGGATAGAAGGGACTAGTGGCTCCCAAACCGTGAGCCATGGCTCCCTAGGGAGTCCCAGAAACCAGCCAAGGGAACCATGGAATCTTCGCAAAAAACACGCTGCCCTATATAATGTATAGGATTGTAATCTTAATGGGGAATCACAGCCAATGGCACAGTAGGTCAAGGAAGCTGCCAGTCAAAAAAGTTTGGGAAGTAGTGGGCTAGGATATGGACTCGTGAGTGCCACCAATCCTGCCCCAATCTGCCTCCCTCCCTAACCCCTGTACAACCTAGGAATTCCCCTATTCAATTTCCACCACTATTGGACTCACCTTTCCTGGTCCAGGGTTGGGCCTCCCTTGCTGCTGGTTGTGGCAGCATGCACAAAATGGTGTGCTGCTGAAACCCATTTTACAACAGCAGAACTCTGTTCCACTGTTGTAAATTTCTCCATGCACCAGCTAAAGAATATAGCTTACAAATGAATTATGTCTAAATTATGGTTGTACAGCAATAAGCTTGCCGTTATATAGATAGTAACATAAAATCAGTAATTATTGAAGATATAGTAAAAAGCGCATAGTTATTAATCTGCTACAGTCTTCTTGTAGGCACAATTCCATAGGAGTCCAAGTGTAGCCATTAAGCCACAAATAAAATGTACACAAATAGAAGTCATGAATATAATTTCTGAACTATAACAATGAAACATTTTGGGGTGAGGGTTCATGGAATATAATTATTAAAGCAGCACCTCTTCTAAAGTATGCAAAAAATGTATTTGATATTTTCAGAAAAACAAAAAGATATTTTTGTCAATCAGTTTTAAAGGTGCAACTTTAAATTGATGGCTATAGTGTGCTCTTTAATCCTTTCTTCTTACGCTCTCCAGTTGCTTCTGTTGAACCTTAGTGATCAGGTACTTATTCTCTAACCCTCCCCCCACAAGAACTAGGAGAGTGAATTTGGTTGACATAAAAGAGCTGTCAATTCATGTTGACAATCAGTCAGCAGTACAATCTGTACTGATCCACAGCAATCCCTGTTTGCTGTGCGGTTGAGAAGAAACAAGCACTGGTTGGCTCCCTGACATATTTGTGCATGTGTGGAAATGTTTTATAATAAGCCAAGCTGATAGCTTCTCCAGGCCTGCACCATGAAGTCATTTTTTTGCTGGAGATACCAGGGATTGAACCTGGGACCTTCTGTAAGCAAATCATGGGTTTCACCAAAAAGCTCTGACCTAGTGCAGAGATCCAAAGCTCATGCTTCATTCTCCCTTCTGGTCCAGCATTGTAATTTCAAAATATCCACAGTTCCCTTGGCAGAAAGGCCATTTGTGGTCCTTAGTGCGTTGGGCTTTAATAAATATGTTGTCTTTGCATCCTTTTATGGAGTTCTTTGTTCTGTAAAACAATATCATAACTGGGAGCAGGAGATAGATCTCTAATCTATCAGTTTTTGTGGGTGTGAGCATCCCATTTGGTTTCAGTGACTTCACAGGGTTGTGAATTAGGCCATCAAACAGTAGAGCTTTCTTTAAACTGTTATTGAAATGTGGAAAGTCCTTCTACTCCACCATTACTTTCAATAATACAGTGCAATATCCTTTCAGAATAAAATCTTTGGTTTGGAGCCCAAGAGCTGCTTGGGCATGCCCAGTGGACTCTTTTATTTCTTTCTGTTGCGTGGCAGAGCCTCAAGCTATATCTGCTTTTCAGACTTTTCTCAAAGCTTTTTATATCAAAATCTGTGCACTTTTTCAGTGTCATTTTATATACTTCCTTTCAAAAATAAATATAAGTTTGCTTTGGAGAGAGAGAGAGAAGGGGGGAACTAAATCAAATTATTTTCGAAATAGCTTTCCATGCCAGTATATCAAACAATAGTATCATATAATTATGATGTACATGTCTCCACACCTTGTCACTAATGAAAGAGATGGTACAGTGTTTGCAGCAGTTCTAACACTGCCGTCAAAATTTGCTTGCACAATGGCAATATTGTCATATATAATTATGAAATTATTCACTAGATTCTTGATGCTAATATCATTAAGTCAGTACTATTGTTTCTTCTAGTTCACATAGCTTAACATCAAGAGTGAATTACAACACAAGCCTTACTTACTCAGAAGTAAGCCTCTTTAAGTTCAATGAGACTTACTCCTAGATAAGTGTGTACAGGATTTCAAGCAGCCAAAAGCAAACAGCGTCTTTGATGGAGCAGCAGGTGGCCCAGGAGAGGTACATAAAAGTATTTGTTACTTATCTATTTGTAGTCTGCCTGGCCTCTAATGGGTCTCTCCAGATCTACACCACCTCCTTAGCTCAAGTTCATGGACACTCAGGGGACAATTCGGGACAGAGAAAGGAGGATAGCATCTCAATGTGTGCATCTGCCACAAGGACCCTCCCCTTCTGTCCCCCCCTTACTGGCCTGCTGGCCTATCCCAACACCGTGATCCTCCCCTGAACCACTCCCACTGTTGACCAACCTGCTCCAATGGGGTGTCTGTGAACCGCTCTCATGCACATGAAACCTCCAGCAATTTGTGCTGGTGACCCCAATGTGCACATGACTTTTGCACAGTCGGTTCAAGATTTATGGTGGCAGATTGTGAGATAAGTCTCAGATAAGATTGAGCTGTTTGTTGCAGAAGCCAGAAGCTCTACACTTTCTGCCCTCATCTTAAATTAAGATTTATAACTTAAGCCCCTGGCCTTCACAAAACAGTAACTAAGGACTTTTTAATAAGATCCTTTCCTTGGGCAAAAGCTTGCCCTTCAATTATGAAGCACCTCTCCTTCAATTATGTGTTTTCTTCGACTGCTTTAGACCATATGCCTCAAACCAATCATGGCTAATTCACTGGTAGACATATTTATTTATTTATTTATTTATTTATTTATTTGAGGCTGCCATCCTATCCACGCTTACCTGGGGGTATGTCCTGTTGACTATAAGGGGACTTAATTCTGAGTAGACATGCATAGGATTGGGATCTAAGGGATTTTTGTTACTGCCTGTCTCAAGATTTCTCAAGACATAAGGTGGTTTACATTGGTAGGCTACTCGTAAACTCCATTTTTTTTTTCAAATGGAGTTGTTACAAATATTGTTCTATATACAATTCATAGAACCTTCAATTTCTCCAGATGTCTCCCTTTCAATGTGTGGTCATCCTGGCTGTGTCCTCTTACACCTTCCAAGCCTTAATAGGCAGCTGCCTATTACCTAGGCCAGTTCTCAAGCTTAAACTGTCTCTTATCAGCTGACTCCACCACATTCCACAAACTTCACATGGTTCTGCGAGCTCTATCAGTGACTACTGGTCTCCGATCCAAAGCTGATCCTGCTTAGCATCTTCTAGCAGGGCAACAGTTCAATCTCCAGACCACACCTCCTGCCCAATATTCATGGCAAATGTGTCAAAGCCATCTAATTCCATGACCATTCCCACATCTTGTGATAGCAAATTCCACAAATTCATGATGCATTGTGTGAAGACAGTTCCCTGTAAATGAGGGCAGAGTGTAAGCAGCTATTTCTGCAACTATGGTAGCACAGTGAAGGCCCAATCCTATCTAATTTTCCAGTGCTGGTGCAGCTGTGCCATGGGGCATCTTGTGGTGGGGCAGCAGTCACAGAGGCCTCCTTAAGGTATGGGAACATTTGTTCCCTTACCTTGGGGCTGCATTGCGGCTGCACTGGTACTGGAAAGTTGGATAGGATTGAGCTCTCAATGGGAAGGATCACAGAAGGAAAACAAGCTGGCTTTCACATGTGAATTTATTCTGTTCATTGGTAGAACTAAATCCCGATCACCCTATTAAAGAGGTGGTCGGAGTTTGTTTTGCCTGGTCAGGACACGAGAGTCCAGCCCCTCCCCAAGGGGGAGGTGAAGGGGGCTGCCTGTCATGATTTGCTATCTCAAAGTGAGCAAATTATTCCTAATGAAATTACCACATTTAGCCATGACTATTGGAAGTCTGAGATGTTATCAATGGATCAGGTATATATCAATTCTCCTTTGCATCTTGTTCTTTAATTGTGAATGATTTGGGACTTTTTGACGATATCTGGACTTGCATATGTTCCAAATGATGCCATGCTGATGGGAAGTAAAGCACTTTCCCTTCCCTATCTCTTTTTTACTCTCTTTAGAGCTGTGGGTTTATAGATATGTGAAAATTGCCAAGTGCATTTTAGCTGTGTGTGGGTGTTTTGAATTCATCTTGCTACAAGGAGCAGTTTTAGAGCAGGCCTTGTTTTATATCTCTCTGCATTTTTAGCACAAGATTATCATATTCCTTGTGAAAAAAACTTGTACTGCAAAGTGTCTTGGGATTTATGTCATGAATGATTCTGTACACGTCAAAGGCTTTTTGTTAGGAAATGAGCACTGATTCTCTAGGGGTAGGAGGTGCTCCCTTGTTTGTCTACTTTATTTCACATTTCCTTACAGTTTCTAAGTAAACAGCGGCAAAACATTCCAAGGTAATGTTAATCAGGTGAGACTGTTACGGGAATGCATATGACATTACATCATATAATGTCAGCTGTAATGTCAGATAGATAAATAAAAGCATTTGTGTAAATATATCAAGGCAAATCAACACTGCCAGCATTTCATAGCATATTTATATGCATTAAAGATTGCAAGCATACAACTTCTATCATGCAACGGAACATGACAAATGCCGTATAACTCATCCCCCTCTGATCAATTGAACATCAGCCACTACAGTTAAGTTTGAGGAGGTGAGATCCCTCTGTCATTAGAGGCAGACGCTTGTAAATTGTTCCCATGATGAGGCTGGAAATGTATAAAAGACAGACCAAAATCCCATGCATGTTTACTCAGAAGTCCTATTACAGTCTAGTGGGCTTACACCCAGGTAAGTGTGGACAGGATTGCAGCCTTAAAGCTTTGTTTACTAGTGGTGTGCAAAATTCAATTGGAAACCCATTAATTCTCCTGGCTTAGGTCTGAACTCAGTTTGGGAGCATTTGAGTCCTGTGGTGTTCATTTCAGGAGCCACTGCAGAGTGGGAGGCTTATGGAGGGGTATGGGGAAAAATTTCCCTTTCCCCTCCAAAGTTTCCCAATCTACCCCTTATTGGATACAGATGTTTCTGGTGCAACTGCATCTGTGGGGGAAGAATTGGGCTCTTCTTTGTAACTAGACAGGGGTAACAGAGACAGCCTAAGTTTAATAACAACTGGATTCCTTGCATGACCTTCTATGAAAGTCATTTTTGGATTTTCAAGCTTCCTTTCAGTTGTTATAACAACTCCTAATAGATGTTTTTGAACCTTATTCATTGTGTTGATATACCTATTCATTGTGTTGATAGAGAATAATTATTATTAATTATAAATTATTATTTTATGTAAATATGTACTATATACTACCTTTCAGCCCTTTATCGGTCCCCGAGATGGCTTGTAATAAATTTAAAAATATAGAATAAAAAGGTTTACCTTTTCATCATTGAAGTGGCATTAAAGACATTTGTGAGATAGATGCAAACCTGAGAGCCCAATCCTATTGTTCCCCCTGCCGTTACAGCAGAGCCACATCCTACCACTATCACTGCATCTTGTGGGGATAGTTGTGGAGGTATCCTCTTGGTAAACCTCCACAGCTTGGGGCGTTCTACCCATACCTGTGCTAGCTAAATACCTGGCATAGTTCCCTGTGGTTCCAAGTTATGGGATTGGGTCAAGGAAGGAAGTTAGTATTCAGCAGCTGCTGCCGCCACTAAAACTACCCCCATCCTGAACCCAATTTGCCCATCTTCTGCCCCACTGTCATTGTCATCTAGATGCTCTAGAGAACATGGGAAGACTGCAACCTTCCTGCTGATGCTCCAGTAACAAGCAGCTTTCGTGTGCTGCTGGAGCACCTATTATGACTGGCACTGATTGCATTTTGGCAGTCAGCACCAGTGGAAGAGGTGCACCATTGACGGCTGTAGAAGATAAGAGTGAGCCATAAAACTAATATTGAGAAGTGCATGGAAAGGGCGGAGTATTTATCTTTCAAATAAAATGCATACAAAATAAAATAAATCAGTATCAACTTAAAGTACTGATCTTGAACTATCTTCTATCCTGGTGAATGCTGAATTTGCTCAGTTCTCCTGATGTAGGTCAAAAAATGTTTACCCATATGAAGTTAGCTGTTCCTAATTGCAAAACCTGCCTGACTCATGGATTGTTTATGGTTCCCAGAACAGTGCGGGAGGAACAAAATTTACAAAATTATTGTAACTTGCAGAACATCTGGTTTATAATTACACTTTTTCTCAAGTCTTTCAAATACCTTTTCCCTTGCCTATTTTTCCTGCAAAAGAGATAAATATCAGACATTGATAAATAAGGGGCAAAGAAAGAGAATGGCAGGAGGACCAACTTGCAAATCAATTTGATTTCTGTGTGCAGGACATGTCAGAAGTGTGGAAATATGATTCTGCCCAATGAGACCCTCATAATTGTTTCTGCCAGCTGGTGTGATGCATTGGTGGCACTGCTGCCAGAGTAAGAGATCCATGGTCAAGGAAGTGGTGTCTTAACTGCAGAGTTCAAGAACAAGGCATGTAACTTGGAAATAGCGATGCTCCCAGCCCACATTCAATAGCAAACATCTGAAAAACAACACATAACGCCAGGTGTTATGTTACATTTTCCTAAAGAGAGATTCATGGATGAAAAAGTGTCTATCATTTTAATGCAAGCCTGTCCATGTGTTGGGAATTTGCAGCAGGCAGATGCCACCAATTTGCCATCACATGTAAGAGGACTGCAATATAGGCATGCGGACCGCATATATGATGATGCTCAAAGCACAATCAAGATGTTCTTAATGAGGCAATCACATCTCTCATACACTGCAGCAGAGTTCTGTTTACACAGCAGAGATGCTCAATACAAAGAAGGGCAATCTATCTCCAGTAGTCTGTGCAGCCAGTTAGTGTCTGGCAGGGACTGTCTGTTTACACAACAAAGGCAATAGATTGGACTGAATGTTCACTTAATGATCTAATCGCATAAATGGGGATCCGAGAACGTCGTGCACGTATGTATATACTCATGACCAGGCTGACATTGCTTTGGGCCAGTCTGGATGATACTCCCCCCATCTGACTCAGTGATGTCCATGGCCCCTCCAATGACTCCCCCCACTTCTCTCATAAATTTCCCTAACTGCCCTCCTCATAGGGAGATTTATGAGAAAGAAGGGAGGGGGGAGGAGTGGGAGACGGAGGAGAGGCGGAGCCTGGACATGTACACAACACGAGTGTGCATGTCATTAAATGTATAGTGCCAGTCAGATGAGTTAAGTGTCATCTGAACCTGTATTGTGCATGCAGCTTTGCATGCATGGGGCTGGGAAGCAGTGCCAGGGCTACTCGGGGTAAGGGAGCTTACACTCCCTTACCCCGTGTAATGGCCAGGCAGCCCCAATGGGCTTCCTCAGATCTGTGCCCGCTATTAAGCAGGCACAGATTCGAGGAGACCCTTGTCTGGTCTCCCAGGCCAGGAGGGGGAATAGGATATGGCTGCAGGGCCTGACACCATCTCCACCACCCTCCCTGCCTTTCCCCATTCTCCATCCACCCTGGAACGTCTTTGCCCCACCCCTACTTACCATTCCGCCACCCGGTGCTCGCCCGGAGCTCTGGGTAGCAGTCTTCCATCCCCCGCCTGGCAGTGATTCAGTGAGGGCTTGTGCTGAGCCAGCACCAGACTGGTGCAGAGTGTTGCAAGTGTGCCTTATGGCACATCTGCGATTACTTGCTGGCACTGGGCTGGCATGGGCCTGTTTGGATCTGGTTCTTAGTTGGTGGGGGCAGCAGCCTCTTCATTGTGGTAAAATCTCTTGGGATTCTGTTTTCATTCAGAAAATGGAATTGTCATTCTGTGACTATTCCATTTACTGAACATGCTTGTCTGATGTAAAATGGGTTAATGGATGTGCTCCGTAAGCATGGCCTTAATGTGAAGCAAATTCACAGCTCTTGAGACCCAGCCGTAAAACACCATAAATATGTATTAATTTTCTACATTTCTTTAGGGGAAAAATAATTTGAAGTGCACCAATGAGGGTCTTGTGTTAGCTTGGAAAAAAAAAGTAAGTACTCTTAATAGGTAAGTAATTTTTACATCATGCTTTGCTAATAAAATGAAACGGTTTATTTAGCACAGTTAAGCTAGTAAATATAAAGATTAGAACTTAATGAAGCCTAGTAATTGCATGGACATGTTTTTCTTTGTTTTTGTTTTGCATCTTGTTTAATATTGAAGCCTCTTATTTTGGGCAAATTATTTTAATTAATTTTTAAAAAATCATCTCGGTAGTACCCATATGCTCCTAGCTGAAACCTCTGCTCCAATGCATCCAGCCATGGAGGATATAATGGTTGTCACCACCATGGTTTATTATTAGGACAAAATTTTAATTTCCAGACTCCTTTGTTGGAGCAATTGGCCACAGTGAGCTCAAGTGAGCTTAAGCTCCTTGACTTGAATAGGTGGAAACACAACAAGTCTACACATGCTGAAGATGGGGACAGAATTTCGGGGGAGGGGGGCATGTAGAATGTTCTGCAACACTTCAAAATTCACGTACTTTGCATGCATATCTCACACTGGTGTTCCACAGGCTCATTTCATTTGTCCAAGGTTAGCACTAGGAACATAATTTGCTTTCTCCCTCTGCCCCCACCTATGGTGTGAGAAGCCTTATGGAAATTTCCCTGCACTTTGCCTGGCTATCTTATCTGACCTACTGGCTATGCCACAGGCATTTAAACTTCCTTCCATTAGAGGGGGAAAAAGGCCCTTCAGGTCAACAAAGGGACAATGACCTTCACCCTACAAGGTCTTCCATGAACCTCATTCCCCTTTCATCCCCTCCTTATCTTACACTTCAAAAAGGGTGGAGCTATGTAGTCCTTTTGACAGCTTGAAGGCCTCAGCCTTAATTCAATCATGGCCCAGTCCTACTCATCCCCTGCGCTAGCGCAACACTTATTCCACCAGAGCACACTGTTGCAAAACCACCACTGCTTTACCACAAGATAATTTAGTTAGAATTGGGCTGTTACTTTTCTTGGGCTCAAAAGAGTTGTTGGACCAAATTCATGAGAACAGGTGTAGCAACTTAAATATGAAGGATATACACATATGCTCTAACAAAGCTATTTTCAGCCAGTGTGCTATGACACACTGGGATGCCGCGAAAAGTCTGCAAGTGTGCCATGGGAATTTGAGGGAGGGTAATTTATTATCAGGGCCATTGGGAGATGTCAGCCCCTGCCAGCAGCATGTTGTGCCTTGTCAATTATTAAAAAGCTGATCAGTTGTGTACCTGCCATAGATCAGGACAAGGCAAACACCCCAGGTGCTGGCCACTAGGACCCTGCGGAAGCCTCTCTGAGGTTCCAGATGGGGGTGGAAACTGTGTTTCTGGAAAACCGGAAGCACAGTTTATAGCGTCGGGGAACCTCAGAGAGGTTTCCCTGACATGGGTGGAGGTCACGTGAGTCTCCATGAGCCTCTGCTGAGTAGGGGGGGACAAATTTCAGTGCATGGGGGATGGCGATAGCCTGCGGAAGCGCCATCGCAGAGCTTTGCCCTGGGCGAGGGGGCTGCGGCTGAAGCTGATGGTGTGCCTTGACAAATTTTAGCACCTCGTCAGGGTGCTCTGAGATGAAAAATTGAAAATCGCTGCTCTGACAAATCTTCACTAGCAAAATAACTGGAGTAGATCTGAGTAGGCCCACAGGGGACCAGGAAGCAGCAGAAGAAGCAAGTATTTTTTTCTTACCTCTCCTGCAGAATGCAGTGGAGACTGTGTCAACATCAGCCCTGGATACAACAACCCTGGAGAAGATTGGACACCAGGATGAGTAACTATGGCAAGGTCTGTCTGAGACAGGCACAGCTCAACTGATAAAACCTTATTGAATTATTTTATTGAATTTAATTGGTGACATGACAGGATGTGTGTTACCAGTCAATCTCAAACTCATTATATCTCATTATCTAAAGCAATGGTTCTCACACATTTAGTACCAGGACCCACTTTTTAGAATGAGAATCTGTCAGGACCCACCAGAAGTGATGTCATAACCGGGAGTGACATAGTCAAGCTGGAACGTTTTTAACAATCCTAGGCTGCAATTCTGCCCTCACCCAGGAGTAAGTCCCATTTTCTATCATGGTTAAAATACTATGCATAGTAGCTTGTTAAAAGTACAGGTCTGTAACATTTCCCCATATGCAGTCACATACCATGGTAACATCAAGTCTAATATATTAAAAAGTAAATATTGAAATGAATGGGGACCCACTTGAAATTGGCTCGTGACCCACCTAGTGGGCCCTGACCCACAGTTTGAGAAACACTGATCTAAAGGACATAGTGAAAAAACTTGATTTGGAGGTGCTGGCCAATTAACTGACTTCTTGTAGAATTTGCATAGAAGGACGTTGGAAGAATTCGTCCCGCCATTAGCAGGAGACTGGCATTTGAGACACTATGGGTGCAATCCTAACCCCTTATGTCAGTGCTTTCCACCACTGACATAAGGCCAATGTAGCTCTGAGGTTAGGGAACAAACATTCCCTTACTTTGAGGAGGCCTCCGTGAGTGACACCCAACTGCAGGTTACAGCACATGTCCCGTGGGTGCCGCTATGCCAGTGCTGGAAAGCACTGACATAAGGGGTTAGGCTTGTGCCCTATGATTGCTTCAAAACTGCTTTACTATTGAAATATTTATTGTCTGGATCAGACTAACAGATTTCTGGAGAGATTAACATTGGAATGATAAATTTAGCAGTAGCGTTCAGCCATATGTGTTCTTTTCTCTTTTGTAAAAAGAAGTATTAATCTACAGTTTTTTATATTCTCTTTCCTATTTTAACTGCTTTTTGTATTTGTTGTCATGTGATTTTTTTAAGATATGACTTTCCATATCTATGCACACAATTTATTAAAAAAAGAAAAGAAAAAAGAAAATTGTATAATGTACTTTCTGATCCCTCATCCAGCCCTCAATTTCTGTGATTCCACCACAGTCGTGCCTGGATATGTACACTTTTGTGTCAAATGTCATGTCTGACAGAAAGACCTGCACGTCATCTTCATTTTCAGTTTATAGAATACAGCATATCTGATGTGAACAATTTTCAATAGGCAATGGAAAGCAGCACAACTGGGGAATTTAAAAATGTTTTCTCCAGGTTGGATTCATGAAACCAACGGCATGTCAAACAATACTTTTCCCCCCTGTTGTTCAAGACACAGTAATAACAGAAACATCAGAAGAGAATCTGGATCTCCGAGTAGTTGAACATGACTCCAAGTCAAAGTCTGAAGCAAAGCAACTACTGCTGAGTTGTTAGGAGAGGACCCTGAAGGAGAATTGTAAGGAGATGAAGGGTGCAATCCTAACCAACTTTCCAGCACTGAGGTAAGGGCAATGCAGCTCTGAGGTAAGGGAACAAATATTCCCTTATCTTGAAGAGGACTCTGTAACTGCCACCCAACTGCAGGATGCAGCACATCCCCCATTGGCACAGCTGTGTCAGTGCTAGAAAGTTGTTTAGGATTTGGGCCGAAGAGACATTCAGAGGCTGTTCCTTAGGAAAAGGACCTCTGCCTATGTGCTTGTGCCTCCAATTTGATGTCCGTCCATTCTTCCCACTGTTCACCGATTTGGAGCATCTTCCTTTAGCCCCCAGTGGTACCTGTTTATCTGTCCCCCTTGAATTTTCTTCAGTTCTTCATCTCTAAGGTATCTGAGGGGAATTCCTCTGTCAAACTGGATAACAAGTTCTGGGATAAAAAATGCACCCATGTTATGCTCCTCAAAGGAGTCTTGCTCTGCTTTCAAAATGACTGCGTACCACTGAAGGAATTTAAGCAAAGCCTTGATATAATATCAGTGGAAAATATGGCTAAACAGTGCCCATATGAAAATAGTGGATGTCTAAGGGCACAATCCTATCCCGCGCTGAAACAGGCAAGTCAGAAGGCTTGTACTGCATCCAGTGTAGGATAGTGGCCAGAAGCAGCTCAGTCAGAGGTTAGGGGGAACATTTTCCCTTACCTCTGGGTAAGGGCTGCTGGCCCCTATGGGTTTCCTCAGATTTGCGCCACCTCTTGAGGTAGCACAAGTCCGAGGAGAGGGGAGCAGCTTGAAGCCGCTCCATTCTCCCTGGGAACGGGGGTTCTGATCCGGCATAACTTAAGAACATAAGAATAGCCCCACTGGATCAGGCCATAGGCCCATCTAGTCCAGCTTCCTGTATCTCACAGCGGCCCACCAAATGCCCCAGGGAGCACACCAGATAACAAAAGACCTCATCCTGGTGCCCTCCCTTGCATCTGGCATTCTGACATAGCCCATTTCTAAAATCAGGAGGTTGCACATACGCATCATGGCTTGTAACCCGTAATAGATTTTTCCTCCAGAAACTTGTCCAATCCCCTTTTAAAGGCATCCAGGCCAGACCCCATCACCACATCCTGTGACAAGGAGTTCCACAGACCAACCACACTCTACGTAAAGAAATATTTTCTTTTGTCTGTCCTAACTCTCCCAACACTCAATTTTAGTGGATGTCCCCTGGTTCTGGTGTTATGTGAGAGTGTAAAGAGCATCTCTCTATCCACTTTATCCTTCCCGTGCATAATTTTGTGTGTCTCACTCATGCCCCCCCTCAGGCACTTCTTTTCTAGGTTGAAGAGGCCGTAGCCTTTCCTCATAAGGAAGTTGCCCCAGCCCAGTAACCATGTTAGTCGCTCTCTTTTGCACCTTTTCAATTTTCACTATGTCTGATCCAGCACAACGTCCCTATGGCTTTGATCTCCCGAGGAGGAACTGGACAGTGCTTAACCAGATTCATATTAACCATGGCAGATGACAATACTGGAAATACAAATGGGGGTTGGTTGATAATTCTAATTGTGATTGTGCAAATGTTCTACAAACTTTACATCACATTTTGCATGGAATGCCCCCTAGAAGGTATGCCGGATTCCTGCAGGAATGACATCAACTTGAGGGTACTGCTGTCCAGTGGTTAAATGATTATGGGCCCAATCCTATTCAACTTTTGAGCACCAGTGCAGCTGCAATGCAGCCCTGAGATAAGGGAACAAATGTTCCCTTACCTTGAGGAGGCCTCTGTGACTAGCTCTCCATCAAAGGATGAAGCGCACGCCCCATTGGCACAGCTGCACCAGCACAGGAAAATTGGATAGGATTGGGCTCTTAGATATTCAGCCACAGGTCTAGTCACTTAGTAACTGCTCATACATAACACATAATGCATTTTTATTTATGACTTTATCCACTAAATATATTACTTGTTATTGACTTTATTGTGAATTTTATATAATGATGCTGCATTTTGCCATATGATTAAATTAAAGTGGAAAATAAAGATATGTGTAGCATTCTAATAGCCCAATTCTGTCTGACTGACGGTCCACTGGGGCAGGCTGCCACAAAGCAACTCTAATGTCCCCTTACCCAAGGAGACCTCCAGCAGCCAGAACCCCCCTGTGGGATGTAGCAGAGGCTGCACTGCTGCTGTTGCATCACTATGCAGAGTTTAGGTAGGATAACAGTGCCCATCAGTTAAAATGGCAAGAAGTAGTCATTGCATGCATCGGTAGTTCCTCTGCACTGAAATGAATTTCTACTTCTTAGAATTACTTATTTACCAAATATGACTCTGTTTCTCTGTCCTTTTCTTAAACAGATGGGTGGCATATACTACTTTTGTTATTGAGCTCCACTTCTTTACTGCTAGGTTAAGCCCCAGTATGAGATTTCCATTTCCATTTTTTTCCATTTCTCAAGAATTTGTAGTGATCAGGGTGAGCAGATACAATGGAGGACAGAGTGCCTGTGCCTTTAATCATTGTTAGAGGGAATGTTGGCAGGTGTATCTTTTTAAACCTTTCTATTTTAAGTTGCACCTGACAAAATTTCCCTCTTCTATAAAGCTGACCATCTGGAATGTCTAGGGAACCCAGATGAGGTTAGGAGCAGTGGTGTAGCTAAGGAGGTGCAGAGGGTAGCAGTCGCACCAGGCAACAAGCTTTAGGGGGGCGACAAGCTGAACTTGACACTAGTGGCCAAAATTGTGAAAATCTTGGTATTTATGAATAATACCATCATATATCATTGGAAAGGTAATTTAATGCAGAATGCAGTGAAACAACCCACATTAAAATATCTGTATTCCATCAAAAGTTATGGCCAATTAAGCAGAAAATGAAAACTGCCTTAAGGAGCAAAAAGTGGATTTCTTTAACTCAAAACTGACCTATGAGACTGATTGTTCTGAGAGCCAATGAGATGTTATTATGATACAGTTTGGAACCAATAAGGTGATAATATGAATCAGCTCTAATTTCCGTTTATTATAATACAGCTACTCCTGCTAACTGGTCAAGAGGCACTTTTTCAAGTGGTGATCCTTTTATATTTAGCAGGGAAAAAATAATAATCCCTTTCACTCCAGTACAGTGTCTCTAACCAAAAAGGGGCACACTTTCTATTTATTTATTTATTTATTTATTTATTTATTTAAATTTGTTTTTTGTCATGGGAGGGCTACAAAATTTTCTTCGATCCCATGTAGCAGTTAAATGCCTTAGCCATGTTACTGGCTTGGGGGAGGTGACAGATCAAGTGGGTGGTGAACTGCTGGGGAGAGGAGGCAAGTTTCCCCTCAATTTGCACTTTTTAAAAAGCCTGGGCATGATGTCACTTCCTGTTATGACATCACTTCCCAGGGCATCATTTTGAGCTCCACACTGGACTGCACATTCATTAACTACACCACTGGTTAGGAGAGAGTGTGCATATTTGGAAAGTAAAATTATTAGCATCAGTATTTTTGTGATATCACTAGACCTGACCCTGTGAAATTACTAGGACCTGCTCTAGAAAATTAAAGTTTTAGGATACCTCCAACTCAGTCACCTTACTACTGATGTATTAGAATCTCAGGAATCTATAGAAATTTTCTTCACCATGAACAAAAATTTCACTTGACATTGCCAGCAATATTTACTTCTAATAAAACAAACAGGTTTGGATTGTCCTGGAATCTTCAATAATCAGCATTAAACTCCCATATGTGACTGATCAAAACAATCCTGGAAATTTGAACAGGGCCTCCAGGAATTTTCAACATTACATCAGGCTGAAAAAAATACATCTTCAGTAATAGCCTCAGTCAGAATTGGCAACTCTAAACACAAGAAGATCTTCTTGAACAGGAAATCCTGACATATTTCTTGCACCAGTCATTAACACCTCCGTTTTTCTGAGACAAAGTAGATGTTATCAGTAACAGTACAAATCTACGCATATCTATTCAGAAGAAAGCTCCATTGACTTTAATAGGACATATTCCCAAGTAAAGTGTGCACAGGATTGCAACCTCAATGCTTCTCTACAAAACATGTAAACTTTAACAGCAAAATAGCCAGAAGGGAGACAGTTCACAAGAAAAAAATGTTATAGAAGCTAAAACAGGCAAAAATATTGCATTTTGTGAGCTGATTATCCATGTCACGAAGTGGCCTTTTATTTATTTTATCTTAACTCAACTAATTCTGCAGTTTTGTTTTGAACTCCCACAGCTGAAATTATAAACTATTATTAGATATTTATAATCCCTCAGTAATGTTCTCTAATCTCTCCCTTTCCGTAGATAACCACCTCACAGCTCAGCAAATTTTGTTCTTTTAATCAGTTCCTCTATAACAACCCTAAAGTTAGGATATAGGCACTTGTTTCAAGAAATATGTATATGCATACATTCACAGGCATATAAAAGGAACTATTTTGGTCAAATATTTAATTTATATGTAGCCTTTGGCGTCACGAGGGTTTGTGTCACCCGGTTTGGGAGGCAAGTATGTTACCCCCATTATGGATGGCAACACCCCAGGCAGTGGGGGCGGCACTACATCATCGCCCCACCGCTGCTGGTTTTTTGGCTATAAGTTTTTATAGAATAGAGGTATTTCAACGTGGTGTCCTTCACAGCATTCCGCATGAAATTATTCCGCATCAAATGATACATAAAATGATAGTATTATTCCTAAAAACCACACTTTAACAATTTTGGCCAGTAGTGGTGTCACCTCTCTGGTGCACCGGTACAGCCTGCACCCCCTAATGATGCCACTGTATGTAGCCCTACATTTTCCCAGTTTTCATTTTAAAGATACCTAAAGATGCACATTTATTCCCTTCTTCACAACAATTCTGCCAGGCACATGCGGTGTGGAGGTGGCAGGTGAGGCAGAGCAGCTCCACCTGAGGCCTCAAAAAGCACTGCCACCAAAGCTATGAAGGTAGCAAACACAACACAAGAGCTCCCACTGGTGTTCAGAGTGTGCAGGTTGTGTTTGTTCACTCACAGTGCTTTTAGAGGATTCCTATGGTGGTTCTGCCTCACCCACTACCCCCACACAGCATGTCCCTGAATTATGCATAGATAGATAGATAGATAGATAGATAGATAGATAGATAGATAGATAGATAGATTTGTTCATTCACTCTATTTTTCTCACCTGTGGTGAGTGTGTCAGTAATTTTCTTCTTGCTCCTGCAGTGTCTTCCACATCAAAAATAATAAGATACAGACTTTTTCAATCCATTGCTCATAGTCCAGATAATTTGTAACTATACAAACTTTTTGGGGGGGTGCCTTTTCTTCAAATGACTGCATCCTTATTGAAACCTTATATCTCCCATCCAGTTGACCTTTTCCCCCAAATAGTCCTTATTGCCAGCGTTGATTTTTATCTCATTATTGTCTCTCACTCTGATATGTTCAATAATCCAGAGAGTAGAACATCTTTTTCTTTTTTCTGCTTTGGACAGTGAAATATTATCAAAGTGATAGTAAAAAAAAAAAAAAAGGGCAGAACAGAGAGAGATTTACAATGTCCAGAATTACAACTCCTTTGAAAACTCTCTTGACCTTGCTAACCATTTATCTTACTAACATCTCATTTCTAACTCTCCCTTTTCCCAAAAAAGTGCTTGGGAAAGTAGCCTTGTAGCATCTCGGAAATCACTTCTCACACAACAATACCCTTGACTGATTTTAATCAAGGTATTGGTCTGGCCATAGTATAGAAATAGCTCTCTTGAACTACAGTAAATGATATCCTCATTTCTGTTGCTGATGCTTCCTTTCTTTGACCTTGGCACTGTTCATTCTATACACCTACATTACTTCCACGCCTCTGACTTTGCCGTTGTTGTCGTTGGTGCATGTGTGCCCCTCAAAGCTCCTTTCCGTTCCAAATTTCCCATTAAAAAATCTTATTCTTTCCAGGTTTCATCACAAACCTGTTATAGAATCAAATAAGATTTTTAACAAAACATAAAATAACTTTATAAAAATGATTTGTATATGGGCGCACTGAACACATGGAGCTGCCACATGCCAGTTAAAACTGGTGCAACGTACTCATAATGCTGTGGAGTCCCAGCAGCAAATGAGAAAGTACAACAGCTGCAGAAACAGGAGACAACATAGCAATAGTGATAGACAATCTCACAGCACCCCTGGTAATTTCCGTCACTCAACAGTTACAAGCTCACTTGCAAAGGCAATCCCCACATTATTCATGAATGGTATATACCAGTCAATCAGCCCTTTCAACTTTGTACTGAACTTTTTCTACAAGATTGTGCAAAGTGTAACTTCACCAAAATACCCAAGTTCTCCCTTATGTTCTGCTGACAGCCTGGAAGCAGGGGCAGCCTTTGCCTATTTTTGGCCCTGCATGAGGCAAGCCAGAGAAGTTATTGCAGTGTTATTCAAACTGTGCAGCACGGCTCTTTAGGTAGGCGCCAGGAACTCAAAGGGGAGGCGCAGGATGTCCTCTTGCAGCAATATAGTCACAGCCCTGGGCAGAATACAAGCCCGTCTTCTGCCCGTCGTCTGCACTTTTTTTTAAAGAAGAAGAAACAGGAATTGCTCAGCTGCGAGAGTGGCTGCTGCCGCCCCGGCCTCTTGGGCAGGAGGTCTGGTCTAGAGGGTAGAGCCTCCATTTGCCTGAAGATTAACATCCACAAGGTCGGCAGTTCGAGGCCACCGGCACCGTGCGACCTTGAAGCAGCTGGCAAGCTGCAGCTGAGCTGTTCCATCTGCTCGGAGCGTGGGAGGATGGAGGCCAGAATGTTAAACCAGATCGGAGCGTAACATCTTGAATGTGGTGGTTCTTGAAAGAGAGAACCTTCTTTCAATTTGTAAAAATCCCTGCGTGGATTTAATAAGCCTGCCTGTGTAAACCGCCTTGAATAAAGTCTTGAATAAAGACCAAGAAAGGCGGTATATAAATACTGTATATTATTATATTATATTATATTATTCTTCCTCCACTCCGAGGCCGCAAAGCTTCTGTGTTCCCTGCATGTTGTTTCCAAAGCTCTTCTCCAACCCCCATCTGGCAAGTACCGAGCATGCTAAGCTTGCAGTCCTTAACCCTCGCTGATCCTTGCCTGGTTGGTTCCTAGTTCCCAGCCCGGGATCGCTTCTCATCAAAATGAAATCTCTCTTTTCAACCCCCTCCCTCTTCCACTCCCCCCTTTCGATCTCCAAACCATCCTGCTTTCCTCCCCCTCCCCAAATAAAACGCTTCCTAATTTACCACTCACCAGAGGTCTTAAAGTTGTTTCCATGCAGTTGGTAAAGGGGGGGAGGGGAGAGAGAGAGAAGCACACACTTTACTTGGCCAGGAGCAGAAAAAGGGTACTGTTTTTAAAGTGATTTATTAATCTTGTTGTTTGACTGAAGAGGAAAGGCTGTATTTTTAAAGTGATGAATCTTGCTATTTGAAGGGAATACTTATCAGCCATTGATGAAGTGATTGCCAGCCCAATCCTATCCACACTTTCCTGGGAGTAAGCCCCATTGACTCTAATGGGACTTACTTCTGAGTAGACATGCATAGGCTTGAGCTGTGCATCTCCTAGTATATGACACAAATCAGCTTCCTAACCAAACCCTTATCAGCTCTGATAGATTTTCATGGTCTATTTTTGTTTTCCCCACCAGCTGCTGGAAAAATTTAATTTCATTAAATTAATAAAGGGTTCAATCCTATCCAAGGAGAATGGGAGAAATGACTAGTTGGATTGGGGTCCACAGGGGTGTGTGTGCGTGCAATGTTGGTCAGACTAGTTGTTTACAAAGTTCATTTCATAAAACAATTCTATTGGTATGCTTACAAATTTAAAAAAAATGAGTCCTCCTGGACCAGACAAAATCTACCTACTCCAGCATCCTGTCTCCCACAGTGATCAGCAGCTGATCATTTATAAAGCATGTATATTGCTGTGTATTAATAATATATTTTTAAGATCTGCATTTAATCAATGATATGATTAATATAATTAATATTAATATAGTTAATATATATTTAATATTTAATATTATATTATAATAAATATTATATTATATTTAATATAGTTAATATAGTTAATATTTCTGGCCACTTCCTGTTTAATGATGTCACTTCCAGCCCTCAGGAACACGGTGGGGAGTCATGGCCAACAGCCACAGGGTCAAGGGAGCCACTGGCCGGAAAAGGTTGAGTACCACTGGGTTATTGGGTACTTGTGTCATCTGGGGATGGGGCTTAGCCAGTCGTTCTGCTGAGAATCTCATCTCCAGAATTCTGCAACTGGGGGAGCTCTCAGTGCCATCCTACCCACTCTGGAATGTTCCAGAATGCTCTGTGCAAATAGCATAATGCCTGCAAACAACTTTCCATGCAGTCAAATTGATCTTGTGAAACAACTTCAGCTACATAGGCCTTGATGACTAAGGGTGATTCTATCTTTAGTCTTCAAGATCTGAATCAAGAGGAGCCCAGAAAGATGAAGAAGCCTCTCCCTCAGGTTGCCATTCCTGCAATATGCAGTGCCAAAACAAAATCTATGACTGTCCGTTACCTGTTTGGCGAAGTCTACAACTGGCTCTTACCTGTTTGGTGAAGCGCACATGGTTCTGGTAACTTATGGAGCCTTGCTTGTCATAGGTAGAGGTGGGTTTTTTGGTGATAGCAAAATAAAAGAATATAACACTGCTTTCTGACCTTCTCATGTTTGTAAACACACACACACACAAAAACCCAAAATCTGTGAAAAATAAAACCATTCTCTAACACCTCTACATGCATGTGACTAACACCTACCTAGTACACTTTTAAAGATATTCTAATTTATAATTATAATTTATAAAAAATTATCCTTGGAATAAAAACACATAACACCACTTTCGGCACTTCTAACTTTCAAAAATACCAAAATCTATGGAAAAATAAAACCGTTTCCACCCACCTCTAGTCAATGGAAAGAAATCTGTACATATGGATTATGCTTTAATGTAGAGTTCTATTTAGATGGTGTAATAGACTTCTGCTGTACTACCTAGCCAACTGCATTCAAAATAGATGATTTAAAACAACCTCTGACTTTCCCTTTTTGATCCCCATTTTACATCATCATAAAGGTGGTTATGTGCTTCTTGGGACTGACAAAGTAGCAGCCACTGCTACATTTAACTTATCAACACTTATGACCTTGAGTATGTCACCTAGACTTTGATCCACCAAAGCATTTATGGGTGCACATAATTTTAATACATTGATTAGCCGTATTGCCTTCAATGTGACTCCTTCAATGGTTAATAACACATAATAAAATGCTTTCCAAGATGAGACTGTTAAAACTCTTGTCACTTCATTTTCCCCCATCAGTAACTCCATCAAGTTACTGTTACACCAACTTGACTATCATTGTCCCTACTTAAAATGCAGGGGGATAGATGACAGGGCCATTTAAAGTCCTGTCTAGCCTTTCACTTCTGTAATTTTATGATAAAAATGCAAAGAAGGAAAGTAGCTACCCAAACTGTAAATCCTTCTTGTAGTTCATTTGTAGCGATACAGGCTGAATAGTTAAGGTGCTCTAAAGTGGGTTTTTTGGCTGAATTCTGGAGAGGTTCCATCATGTTCCAAGATGTTATTTATTAATCACATTTCTATCACATCCTTTCTTCAAAGAGTTCATAGAACATGAAGTTCTCCAATTTTAAACAACATTTATTGATTATTTATTTATTGGAAATATTTATAGCATACCTTTCATTCTACCCAGATCCACAAGACGGTTTAACAACATAAAATAAGGAACTAAAATGTAAACAGAACATAAAAGCATTCGTAATAAAGCCGCTGCCGCCACAACAGAAAAATTATGAAAGATCATTTATCCCAAATACACACCCCAAATAACATCCTCTTAATCTTCCACTGGAACTCAGACAGGACCATGTGAGACAGTTTAGGCTGAAGAAGAGTGCCCTGAACCAGGGATGTGTGGTGTGGGAGCAGCAGCTGAGGCAGAACCACCCCTACTGTTGTTTACATAAAATAGCAATAGCTTTCCTTGTGACTGCACATGTCCCTGACTCAGACAGTGGGTAGAGCACAAGTGCAGTTGCAGAGGAAGCTGTGACTATTTTTTGTGGTGTATGGGAGGGTGATTCTGCCTCACCTGCTGCACCCACACCACATGTCCCTGCCCTGAACCTCCCCCAAATCCTGCCCTCCCTGCCCATGACACAGCCCCACCACCAACTTACCAGGGTTGGCACAGCAAAGGATCTGCGCTGGCAGGTGCACATATCTGTTGTCCTTTACATCAGCGGCTCCAAATGCCACAGTGCAGTGATGCCACTCTTGCCGATACTGAAGTTCTGCTGTTGTAGAAGGCCCGTAGAATCAGATTGTGTTATTCAATGGCTAGACAATTGTTTCATCTACCTCAGTATTGTTTATACTTATTGCAGGCAACTCCAAGCTTTCAGAGAGCCATTTTCAGCACTGCCTGCAGATACCAGGAGCTAAATCTGGCAAAACATTTCTTAAAATTGTGGGCCCTCCTCCAGTCTGCTTTTCTTGATCATTTTTAACAGGAACAGTCCATGCCTCTGCAATGCTTGAATCACTGCCCACTGCTTTCTTTGCTTGCACTCACCCATACACACCCCTCCCATGGAAGGAGAGTGGGTGCTCTTCCATCACCCCCCTTCCCTTCACTTACAAAGTGTGCACCATGTAGCCTCCTTGGTCCATGCTTCTTCTGTTTGAAATGAACAGGCATAGCAGTGCTGGATTGCATGGGAGGCTGTTACAATCTTCTTCCAGCTTCCAGCAAATCAGGATCAGAGTGCCCACTGAAGTGGAGGGCTGGAGAGGGTGGCAGACAGATGGGCAGGGTAGGCTCATTCATTTGCCACCCCTCCCAGATCGCCACTGCACATGAGCACTTCAGGTGGTCACATGGTTGGACCACCCCTGATTTCCCCCCCACAAAATTCCTGTTTCCAGAATTCCTAATGGAATGCATGATTCCAGACCCCTCTTGCTTCCTTGCAGATCAGCTTTTAGCAGTTCAGCAACATTAAGGGGAATAATAAAAGCTTCTTCAAATATGTTAGAAGCAGGAAACCCGCCAGAGAAGCGGTTGGCCCTCTGGATGGTGAGGGAGGGAAAGGGGAGATAAAAGGAGACTTAGAGATGGCAGAGAAATTAAATGAGTTCTTTGCATCCGTCTTCACAGCAGAAGACCTCGGGCAGATACCGCTGCCCAAACGGCCTCTCCTAACCGAGGAGTTAAGTCAGATAGAGGTTAAAAGAGAAGATGTTTCAGACCTCATTGATAAATTAAAGATCAATAAGTCACCGGGCCCTGATGGCATCCACCCAAGAGTTATTAAGGAATTGAAGAATGAAGTTGCAGATCTCTTGACTTAGGTATGCAACTTGTCCCTCAAAACAGCCAAGGTGCCAGAAGATTGGAGGATAGCAAATGTCACGCCTATCTTTAAAAAGGGAAAGAGGGGGGACCCGGGAAACTATGGCCGGTCAGTCCAACATCCATACCGGGTAAGATGGTGGAATGCCTCATCAAAGATAGGATCTTAAAACACATAGATGAACAGGCCTTGCTGAGGGAGAATCAGCATGGCTTCTGTAAGGGTAAGTCTTGCCTCACGAACCTTATAGAATTCTTTGAAAAGGTCAACAGGCATGTGGATGCGGGAGAACCCGTAAACATTGTATATCTGGACTTTCGAAAGGCATTCGACACAGTCCCTCACCAAAGCCTACTGAAAAAACTCAACAGTCAGGGAATTAGAGGACAGGTCCTCTCGTGGATTGAGAACTGGTTGAAGGCCAGGAAACAGAGAGTGGGTGTCAATGGGCAATTTTCACAATGGAGAGAGGTGAAAAGTGGTGTGCCCCAAGGATCTGTCCTGGGACCGGTGCTTGTCAACCTCTTCATAAATGACCTGGAGACAGGGTTGAGCAGTGAGGTTGCAAAGTTTGCGGACGACACCAAACTTTTCCGAGTGGTGAAGACCAGAAGTGATTGTGAGGAACTCCAGAAGAATCTCTCCAGACTGGCAGAATGGGCAGCAAAATGGCAGATGCGCTTCAATGTCAGTAATTGTAAAGTCATGCACATTGGGGCCAAAAATCAAAACTTTAGATATAGGCTGATGGGTTCTGAGCTGTCAGTGACAGATCAGGAGAGAGATCCTAGGGTGGTGGCGGACAGGTAGATGAAAGTGTCGACCCAATGTGCAGCGGCAGTGAAGAAGGCCAATTCTATGCTTGGGATCATTAGGAAGGGTATTGAGAACAAAACGGCTAATATTATAATGCTGTTGTACAAATCGATGGTAAGGCCACACCTGGAGTATTGTGTCCAGTTCTGGCCGCCGCATCTCAATAAAGACATAGTGGAAATGGAAAAGGTGCAAAAGAGAGCGACTAAGATGATTACAGGGCTGGGGCACCTTCCTTATGAGGAAAGGCTATGGCGTTTGGGCCTCTTCAGCTTAGAAAAGAGACACCTGAGGGGGGACATGATTGAGACATACAAAATTATGCAGGGGATGGACAGAGTGGATAGGGAGATGCTTTTTACATTCTCACATAATACCAGAACCAGGGGACATCCACTAAAATTGAGTGTTGGGCGGGTTAGGACAGACAAAAGAAAATATTTCTTTACTCAGCGTGTGGTCGGTCTGTGGAACTCCTTGCCACAGGATGTGGTGCTGGCGTCTAACCTAGACGCCTTTAAAAGGGGATTGGACAAGTTTCTGGAGGAAAAATCCATTACAGGGTACAAGCCATGATGTGTATGCGCAACCTCCTGATTTTAGAAATGGGCTATGTCAGAATGCCAGATGCAAGGGAGGGCACCAGGATGAGGTCTCTTGTTAACTGGTGTGCTCCCTGGAGCATTTGGTGGGCCGCTGTGAGATACAGGAAGCTGGACTAGATGGGCCTATGGCCTGATCCAGTGGGGCTGTTCTTATGTTCTTAGATATAGAGATTCTGCTGATCACTCAGTGTAAGCAGAGGGATCGTGTTTGGCCCAACCTGGAGCACGAGAGTCTCCTCCCCTGTGGGGGGGATTGGAGAAGAGTTGGAGCTGGGCAGTCTCAGAGGGCTCTTAAGCCACCAGCACCCAGCCCTCTTCCTCCTTTTGCACGTGGGCACAGTTCTCTCATGCTTTCACTATTGGTGCTAGAGAAAGAGGCCTTTCAGTTAGGCCCAGGAGCATTTGCATAGCTGTCATTTCTGTTTAAGTCAGGAGCACTAGAGACTTGGAAAATATAAAAGATACTGGCGGGTTTTAGTAGAGCCTCCTTTGTGGTTGCTGATTGGCACAAGCCAGCTCCCCCCAGCATCACGCGCGGCGATTAACATGGAATTTGCTTACGTTGCCCTTTGGCTTGTGAGGCTTCACTGTGCAGGCCAGTATCTCGGTATCTCTACGGGGCCGCATTCCCACCCCCCAGCGAGGTGCTTACCAAATCCAGGTTTGCTTCCCCCCTACCAAGCATTGTGGCATGATGGTTGCATGTCCTAACACATGTCCTAACACAACATACTTACACCTGCAGATGTATAAGACTGACCAGAAGGGGCATGAACAATGGTGCGGTGGTGGCTCCCCTAACTGTCACATCTGCCCAGCTTGCACCATGTCCAACCACCCACAACTATCTCCTCCCAGGGAGGGCCCCCCCTTTTATGCAGGCACCTGAACTCCTCCCTGTTAATACTTCATCAGTTTCAGATGATATTTAGAGGCAAATTGGGAGCCCCTGGCCATCTTGGATTGCTTACAGTCTGTACTCCATCTATATGGGAGCTGCTTCAAAAGCTGCCTGGCCAGGCTTCAGCACCCATGGAATTGAGAAGAGTGGAAGGGGACACTCTGGCACATTTAATACTATGTTCTCCCTGTGCATCAGCAGGTGCATTTAACAACTCACTTAGTGGGCATGCTGCCCCTGCTCCTTGAGAGACAGAGTATGTTCTGTACCACCCCACTTAATGGGTGCGCCGCGCCTACTCCTTTGAGAGAAGAGTGCTGTTCCATTACCAACCTGCTTAACAGGCATGCTACCTCTTCTCCTTAAGAGAGGGTGTTGATCTGTTACCAGCATGCCTACCAGGTGCACTTCCCCAACTCCTGTGAGAGAGGTGGTGTTCTGTCAACAACGCGCTTATCAGGAGTACTGCCCCTACTCCTTTCAGAGAAGTGGGGTGTTCCTTTGCCAACCCACTTAGTGGGCCTAAATGCCCCTATGCCTTTGGAAGAGGGGAGGAGGTTCTGTTAACAACCCGCTTAGCGGGATTGTGGCCCCTTTTCCTTTGAGAGGGGGATGTTCTGTTAGCAACCATTTAACAGGTGCTCTGCCCCTACTCCTTGGAGAGGGGTGATGTTCAGTCACCAACCCGCTTAACAGGATTGTGGCCCTTCTCCTTGAGAGGGAGGATGTTCTGTTAAAAGCCCGCTTAACGGGTGCTCTGCCCCCACTGCTTTAGGGGTGATGTTGTTACCAACCCGCTTAATGGGCATGCTACCCCTGCTCCAGTGGGAGAGGGGTGATGATCTATCAACAACCTGCTAGCAGATACACTGCCCCTGTTCCTTTGAGTGAGGGGTGATGTTGTTTCCAACCCACTTAATGGGTGAGCGGCCTCTTCTCCGGTGGGGGAGGGGTGAGATTCTGTCAGCAACCTGCTTAGTGGGTGTGCTGCCCCATCTCCTTTGAAAGTGGGGTGATGTTGTTACCAATCTGCTTAACAGGCATTGTTACCTACCTGTTTAATGGGCGTGCTGTCCCTGCTCCAGTGGGAGAGAGGTGATGTGCTGTCAACAACCTGCTAACAAGTATGCAGCCCCTATTCCTTTGTGGAGAGGGGTGATGTAACCAACTCACTTAACAAGTGAGCAGTCCCTGCTCTGATGGGGGAAGGGTGATGTTCTGTTGACAACCTGCTTAACTGCCCCTACTCCTTTAAGAGAGGGCTGATGTTGTTTCCAACCTGCTTAACAGGCGTGTTGCCCCCACTCCAGTGGAGGAAGGGTGATGTTCTGTTGACAACCTGCTTAATGGGTGTGCTGCCCCTACTCCTTCGAAAGGGAGGTGATGTTGTTACCACCCCACTTAACGGGTGTGCTGCCCCTACTCTGTCAACAACCCACTTAACGGGAATGTGGCCCTCACTCCTTTTGGGGAGGGGTAATATTTTGCTAACAACCCACTTAGCGAGACTGCGCCCCCTACTCCTCGGAGAGGAGGCTGTTCCATTACCAACTCGCTTGCAGGTGTGCTGCCCCTGCTCTTTGGACAGAGGGTGATGAGGTTTGGGCCATTTCAGGGGCTGGTTGGCTCTAGTTGTTGTTAATAACCCACTTTGCGGGCGTGCTGCCCCTGCTTTCTTGAGGGAGGGGTGAGGAGGCTTTGGCCAATTCAGGGGGCCTGCAGGCTCTGGATCCCAGTAGGTCCTAGTTCCCTTCTTGGTGATCGCCTGCGGGCTTTCATTGGTTAATGCAACATGCCAAAGGATATCTTACAGCGCATGGGCCACTGGCGCTTCGGCATGCAAGTGCTGTATTCATAGGTCCGCCTCAGAGGCTCAGTGGCTCCAGGTGGCATGGCCCGCTGTCCAGCTGCCTCCCCCTTACGGGATAGACCTGGATGAGCTGCGCCGCCTGAGAAAGGGGCAAGGCTTGGAGTTGTGAGCAGGCCCAGCCTGGGGGACAGATGTGATTCTGGTGCCTTCCAGTGGTCCAGCCTCCGCACCACAGGTACTTCGCTGCCAAAGCAGCTGCAGGTCTCAGCCTCTCCTTCTGTACTATAACTACTAATAAAGTGGCCCTTTCTCCCAGGTCTGTTGTCTCGAGAGTTCATTGGGGGGTGTACAAACAATACAGATGTTTAGCATTCTGTATGTTTGCACAAAACCACATGCTTTTATACCTGGTTTGCAATATATTATTGCACCAGCTGTTTGGTTAGGAAAGAACTCACCGGTACATATGCTTTCAGTGATGAAAAATAATCAACCTGCAATTTTTAGTGAGAACGAGTGGGATGGCAATCAAACTGTAGAAAGTTAATGGGATAGGAAAAGAAAGAGCCATCCATCCCTAGTCTGGTGTCCTGTCTACACATACACACACTGCAGGCATGCATTTGAACATGTACACAGGGGGTGGAATATGCTGCCCCTGCCGCACACACCTTCATGGTGTGCATAGAGGAGGCTGCTAAACATCCAAAGAGAGATTTGTTCTCAACACAACCATCTGCATCCATTATATCTATGCAGGCTGTCTGTGTAGGAAGCCAGCTTTATTTGTCAAACCTGCTGCTCAAAGAGGCAGAACACAAGGAATCTGATATGCATTTCTCTCTTGCAGTACAGAGAACGTGCTGTAAGCTGAAATCAACTCATTCTCATTATAAAAATACTGCTTGTATTATATGTTCCTCTGTTTACAAAAGGGTGTTACTCATGCAGGAGCTCTGCATGCACAGTGACTCTTTGGAAGCTTATGAGCTTGGAGTAATGCCTTCTAAATGTGCAACTAGATATGCAGAGAAGTGCATATTCCTGCATAGCAAGAAGATGAAGAGACCAAGTAGTATTGTAACCAACATATATCATCCCAGCATAGTATCTCTTAACAGTGGTTGTGTGCTGGTATCTATATTGTGTCTTTTTTTTTTTTTAGGCAGTGAGAAGGGATGGGTGACTTGACTCATAGACTTAAATTGCCAAACACACATTTCCTAGACTCATACGGACTTGAGACACACGTTTTGAAAGTGACTTGGGACTTGGGAATTTTTCTCAGGAACAAGTGGAGGCAAGTGAACGGGGGTGGGTGGGTTCATCACTGGGGTTCGCAAGGAACCGATCAGTGCTTTCTACACTGCTGCACTCTCAGCAGAGTTTTTCTTTAGAGATGACATGGGGATAACAGGAGGGCATTAAATGAGAACTCCGACACACACAGCAGCAGCAGCATCAGTTTCGTTTTTTCCATGGAGCTGCATCTGACTCTTTATTGAAAAGACTCTGACTCGGATCAGAGTCCCAAAAAGGCTAAGGCCCGAGTCCCACAGGCTGCCTATTAAGACTTGTGCACTTGTTGAGTCAAAGATGGTGGGGACATGGAACTCAACTCAAGTCTTGTCGCGGTGGATCAGCACATCCCTGGCAGTGAGCCTTTTGGGGCCAGCAAAACTTGTTGTTGTTTGCTTCAATGATGTACATTTTCATCACCATCACATATGTAAAATTCAGCTTCAGCTTTCCATTCATAAAACTGATACACTCAGTTCTCATTATCCGTTATAACAAACAGCAAATTCACAGATAACGAACCATTGATCCTATGGAATCAATGGAGTTAGGTACAAGGGGTACCTTGGGGGGAAAGTGGTACCTCCCCTGCCATCAGAAGACTCCAGCAGAGACCCTCAGGAAAACAGCAGAGTGCAGCAGGAAGTGCCAAAATATATCTGAATGCTGCAGAGACCTTCCAGAGGCTGCAGGAACCTTCAGAATGGTGCCCACAACCAGCACAGACACCTTTAAAATGACCAGTGGGCGCTTCTGCTGGCCATTTTAAAGGCATCAGTACTCAAAGACGTCTTCAGGCAGTCTTCATGACTCATTCAATATAGCATTGCATGGAAATTCTCTGTATTTTATAAACACAATTCCTTTTTTGTAAGAGTACATTTGAAGTCCTAATTAATGATGTTGTGGGGCAATAGCATTTCTATAGCTGCACATTGCATTTAATTTTTACAATAAACCTGTGCTCCCCTAATGGCACCCAAGTTGCAAAGTAAAAATAGTTGCCATAAAGATTCTTTTTCGGAAGGCTTGGCATAAAAGTGATATCAGCATTGCCACTGTACTGATGCACAGTACAGTGAAGCACATTAAACCTGCACAGACTGCAAGAGGAGTCATACCTGTTTACTGTTCCTCTGTCTTTGCCATCTCAGTGTCAGTCAGAGATAATCATTTGTTCAAATAATTATGTGTGAAGTACGGAGGTATTACACATTGAACCAGCTATAATCGCTGCACATGTAATGCAGCTGTATGAGTTGGCAGCAGTTCTGATGTTGCACAATCACTGGGTAGGATTAAAATGACCCATAAGCATCTTCCTTCTGCAAACATTACTCACCTCTCCAATAATTGCTGGTTGAACATCTTTCCACAGGGCTGACCACATAGCTCCTCGGATCAGCATTGGAAAGACAGCAAGGCACATGAACCTGCTACTTTCATGCTGGCTGCTGGTTGTCCATGCAGACATGTCATGGATCAACAAGAGTAACTGGTTAAAAACAAAAAGGAAGTTGTGGGGAAAAAATAAAAAGATAATTTTCAGATCGGAGAGAAGAATACTGTGACCTCCTCCAAGGAGTTTCACTATACTGATTGGTACTGTTATGGTTTTGGTCTCTGAAACCATTCCTACACATCCCCACCTCACTGGCTTAACAATCCGCAATGAGTCAGAGATGCATGGTCGCTGAATGTTCTCCTACCACTCTCCAATCTCCTACCACAAAGATCCACAGTTGCAGTACCCTGTGAGATAGCAGTGTACAGTTTTCAAGGCAATATATCTTATGAAGTTCATGTCCATCCCCACCTTACTGGCCAAAGGCCCACCCATTTTCTCAGGACTAAGAGCCCAATCCTGAGCTCCCGAGGTGTGCAGCTGCGGTGGCACCAAAAACAGCTGCCACCACATCCTGCGCTCCCACAGCAGCCGTGGGCAGCACCTCAGGAGAAGGGGACTTTTGTCCCCTTCCCCCAGGCAAAGGGAGTAGCCCCGTAATGGGCTACTCAATTCACCGCTGACCAAAAGGTTGACGGTGAGGTAAGACTGGAGCCTTCGTGTCAGGTGCGAGCCTGATGCAAAGGCTTTGGATCTTTTGGAGCGTCGCTCCACCGGTCCTGCCTCCCTCCTTCCCCGCTCCCTCCCCCCAGCACGCCTCCTCCCCACCCTCTCCCAGCCCTCCACCCACCTCCCCCTTCCCTAGAACACTTCCTCCCCACCTCCCCCCTGCCCCCACTTCCCTCTCTGCTGCTTGGCGGTCCATGCAACTGCCAAACTCAATTATTATCATTATTTATGAAAATTAAATCCCAAACCTAGAAATGTGATTCACTTGTCTTTACCTCCACTAGTAAAGTGGGTCAAGTACTCATCAAGTATCTGGGTCATTCATTCACAATGTAACCTATCTAACAAATAAGGGACCCAATCCTATCCTTTTCCCCTGCTGATGCCATTGCGCTGAAAAGGGCCTACCCCTGCATCATGGGGTGGGGGGCACAGATTGGGAGGCTTGGGAAAATACTTTCGTTTAGCTCCTTACAAGCTTTCTGATTGCCAATGGGTCTCCTCGAACCTCCACCAGTTCTTTAGCTGATGCAAGTCCAAGAGGACAAAAGAGGGAGGGAAGCTGTAAAAAGAGGGAATAGGATCCAGTGTGTGCCATAGCCACCAGATCCTCTCCATTTGGCAGCCTCCCTGTTCCCTATTCCTTCCCCCTCCATGCCCAGTCTTGCCCCTCCATGCCCCTTCCCCAGCCACCCCCTCCCCCTACCGCTGCCTTACCTTCTCCAGCAAGCACAGCAGGGTCCATCAGCAGGATTGGAGTGCTACCACCTTTCGTGGCAGTGCTCAGAAAACGGTCACTGACAAAACACTGCATGCTCTGTCGACAGCCATTTTACAACAGCCGAAGACTCTTCAACAACAATCCAATCCTGGATAGGATTCGGCTGAAAGTAGGGCCTTAATTCAGCCTGGTTTCATCATCTCATGCTTTCATTGTATGGTGTGGGACTGGGATTCCTGCATGGCTTCACAGCCCAATCCTATGCATGTCTACTCAGAAGTAAGTCAACCCCTGCTAATTGGGTAAGAGGCACTTTTTCAAGTGGGTGCTCCTTTTTTTAGCAGGGGGAGAGTAACTGGCCCACCTCACCCTAGCAGTGTCTGTTCTGGTGGCTGTCTGCTGGTATTCCTTTGCATTTTTTTTAGATTGTGAGCCCTTTTGGGACAGGGAGCCATTTAGTTATTTGATTTTTCTCTGTAAACTGCTTTGTGAACTTTTAGTTGAAAAGCGGTATATAAATACTGTTAATAATAATAATAATAATAATAATAATAATAATAATAATAATAATAATAATAGGAAGAAGAAGAAGAAGAAGAAGAAGAAGAAGAAGAAGAAGAAGTCCCATTAGTGTCAATGGGGCTTACGCCCAGGAAAGCGTGGATAGGATTGGGCTGTTAAACTGTCAAAAAAAAGTGGGAAATCTCCTGGACCATCTTCTGAAGTACTTTACTCAGGTGCTATAGTAAAATCTGTGCACATGAATGCATGTCTACTCAGAAATAAGCCTGAGTTCAGTGGGATTTATTCCTAGGTATGAGCATATAAGTGTGCACCCCAAGATCACAATACAGATGGAGCTTGTTTATCCACGGATTTTTCGTCCACAGATGTGGCTCAACACAGGTCCCCTGGACCCGCACTGAGCCAGACAAGTCTCCACCTGAGCCCTGTGAAGCCTGCAGAGGCATCACCTGTCTGCCCACTACCTCTGTGGGCTTCAGAATGGCCCGCAGAGGTGAAAAAAATGCCACTAGGTTTCTCTTGGAAACTGGAAGTGGTTTTTTTTTGGCCTTTCTGGGTCATTCGGAAGCTCGCAGAAGCAGTTGGCAGACACACCCCATTTTGTTAAGTGGAGCTTATTCTCTTTAAAGTATGTTTAGGGTTGTAGTCTGAGTTTATCAATTTCAGTTATTTAATTTTAACCATCAAATATCTGAAATGGAATTGATAGATATCCCCAGATTGGTAAAGAGATAGGCCACAAGCACAGAAGTGTTTCTCTCACACATCTGCTTCCCTCCTTTGCGGTTTGCCTGGAGAACTGTGATGGAGGATATTTCATTTTATAAATAATTGGTAACCAGACCCACTGCAGGAATCTAGATTCCCTCTATCCCTCCCCTTCTCACCTAGTCCCCGAATGTATCTGCAGCAAGCTGTTCATATCTATGCTGCACTGGAGTCATAGGCCCAGAAACATTGTGAAATGTGATGTACTGACAGGTGCGATACTCAGCTATGTCTTAATATGACAAGCCTTTCCTCGTTAATTTGAGAAAAGGAATTTAAGAATGAGACAACCTTAATCCTGACTGTTCATTTCGTACAGATTGAACTAGCAGACCAGACACAGTGAACCTTATTTTTGTTGCTGTTGTGGTAGTAGAGTTCCTGTCAGCACTATTTCTACTTAGCAAAAGAGTTGGTGGGAACATAGATAACAACTTTGTGAGATGACTAGTGTGGAGTTATCTCATTAATTACATCCCAGAAAATGGTCCCTGGGCAGTCCACGTAGAACGCTACATTTCTCTTCAGAACGGGTGGATTGCGAGATGCCTTTATGACCTCATTTTCCGTTGGCCTTGCTTAGTCCGTGATTGTGTCCTTCATTACACTCTTGTTTAATACCGTACCACAAGTTGCTAGCAGGCATTTTGATAGTTCTAGGTTGTTTTAGGAGGCTGTCATGGCCTGCTATAAAAATGGTGGTGACAGCAAAGAAATTGGTTGGCGAGCAGGTGAGGAGCTTATGTACTGAGTTAGCATATACAAACACTACCATGGCTCTTTCTAAAGGGAGAGATTGGGATGATCACAGATGAAAAAGGACACATATTTCCTGTTTCCCCAAATGATTATCAAATTTCTAAAGTCTCAATTCTGGGAGGGAAATAAATCTGCTGGGGGGGGGGAGGTATGTATGTTCTTCACATTAAAGCAGGTACCAAGGCTCGCAGTGGGGTCATCTTGCTATGACTTATCTGCTTAATTTCCCACATTTGGGCCTCGAATAAAGTCCGCAAGCAATTCCTTTTCTCCCAGGGTCATTGAAAAAATATAGGTTGTCTGTTAAGTGTCACAGGCTGCGATTCAACCTGTGGTTGTTTACTTAGTTTTAAAAAATTGTACCCAGCCCTTCTACCCCTGCAGAGGCCATCAGGGTAGCTTATAGTAATGATTAAAACAGCAAATCACAATCCCTGAGCAAAATTCAAAACATCTTCACATAAAAATTACAGAAAACAATGAAAAGTAAAAAAAAGAGACTAACTTTGTAGACAGAAGACAGAAGCTATTTTCTGTTGAGTCCCATTTGATTTTAAGATTTATTTTGGATGTACTGTTTACTCATACAAGTAAACATACAAGAATTTCTTACACACTTACAGCCCAACCTTATGCTTCCCGGCACCTGCTGGAACAGTGGGGCCAAAGTGGCTACCGCTGTTTCCAGTGTGTGCTGGGAAGCCACTGGGAGTCTTTTGGGGGAAGGGGACTTTTGTACCCTTCCCCTGGGGAAAGCCCCAAATCCCACAAAGGGGTTTCTCAAGCTTGCGCTGGCTATTCTGCTAGCACAGACTTGAGAGACACTGTGTTGGGCTTTTCAGCAGAGCAGAACTCTGCCAGTCCCAACCCCCTCCCGCCCCAGTTCCCTCTCTGCCCCAAACACCTCCTGAACCACTCATGACCCACTCCCCATCAGCACTTTTCCTGCTCTGGTGCAGACCAGGTCTGTCAGTGGTGGATGAATGGAGCTGCAAACTGTTTGCACCAGCGGCACCAATGTGCTTGGAAACGGGGTCACTGCAGCCTTTATGACTGCAGAATGCAAGATCCGCTATTGTAAAGGCCTCACAGAACTGGGCCTTAAGCCACATAGGCAAACAAAGGTTATCAGTTTTAGAACTGTGCATACAGTTTATATTATGCAATGCAGGAGAAAAGAGACACAAGTGGCTCACACTTCCTGCTCACTGTGTTCTATTTTAATGTTTCTAGTAGATCTTTTGCATCCGTAGAGATCTGCAAGTTATCTCCTCCAGGAGCAGCATCAGGATTTGCCCCAAGCAGGCAGTGGTTGAGGACCCATGGCCATCCCAGCAACGTTGACAGTGAGCAATAACAAGGGGAGCGAAGAAAGAGGGAAAGGCCCAGTTAACAAGGAATAAATGTTTACTGCTCTTCCTGGTTTAATCCCAAGAACATCTAGTAATTTAAGAACCAGGAGATCTTGTAGTAGACATCAGGGGCATGGTTTGGTTATATGTGTACTTGCTGGGAGGTGACCTTATTTTTATTTATTTATTTATTTTTCACACTTCATTTTTATACTGCCCTTCCTCCAAGGATGTCAGGGTTGTGGATATAATTCCTCCCCTCCTTCTGTCCTCACAACAACCCTGTGAGGTCAGTGAGGCTGAGAGATCATGACTGGCCCAAGGTCATCTAGCAAGCTTCATGGCTGAGAGGGGATTTGAACCTGGGTATTCCAGGTGTTAAATCCAATTCTCAAAAAACAGTATACCAAGGTTTCTTTGAAAGCCACTATTCTGGATAAGCAAATAACTCTGATGATGAAAATGCCTTTTATGAGTGCAGAAATTTGTAAGAATCAGACCAGAAAAGTTACAATGTCACTAGTTCTTTTTTAGCAGTTTTCCTTGTTAATTGATGTCAGAAACATCAGACAAGATAAAAAGTATTTTTTTTTTTTTGAATGCTTACCTTGGCAGCAGCATTAGTGAATCAAGCTCTCATTCTCTCTAATGTATGCTATTAATTCCTTTAGATTGTTTCAGCACTTTCTGTAATGGAACATGGATGGATCAGATCCAAATTTCACGTTTTGAAGACAGGTGAGATTTAGAATCATCAGAGAGTTCTAAATGAGAAAAGAACTTTTCAGAAGAATGTAAAACGCTTTTATCTCAAAAATTAAAAAAACACAAAACAAACCTAATTCTCTCTAAGGCATCTTGTACATTATTCACCTGTGAAAAGATTTCATGAGCAACTTGATCACTTTGTGTGAGTCAGTACAATTTGCAGCGTGTTGTTATTGTTGAGTGGTGTGAATTACAGATCTCTGACAGATCAATTTTAAGTAGATCTCCCCCTCCCCTCCCCCCCCCCCACAGATCCAGATTAATGCCACAACAAATGGTGGTTTGTATTTAAATTTAGAAAGGTGGAATTTCTGAGTGATTAGCAATTATAATTGAGTTCCTTGATGACATTATTTCTTCCACAGACAGAAGACCTCCTACTCCAAGTAGAAAGGAATCTTTCCAAATTTGACTATGTGGCTCAGAAGAAAGGGAGAAACAATCTTGGAACTGAAGTCTTTTGTTTGATATGGATCTGCATCAAACAAATACGTATCTGTTTGATACGGACTCTGCTGAAGAGTCCACAGAAGACCCAAAGAAATAGGAGAGATCTGAAGTGTGAAACTGACTTGGAGGAATGTTTCCATTCTTCATGGCTAGGTTTTATGGGTAGGAGATCCAGGAGAGAGAGGATGTTTCCCAATATGTGTTGATAATGACAGCAGGTACAAGGATGGCATTCCCTTATAAGACATTAAAAACATCATTTACGGTTTCTCTGTGAACCAGAAGTCATGTGTTTTGAGCTCTAAAGCTCAGTCTGAGCCCATCAGAGACTGGGGACGGACGTCCTTGGCCTCTGTTGAGATCAGACGCCCCTCAGAGGTGAAGGAAGCAGAGCTCTCCTTGCCTCTGGAGGAGGTGGACATGGGGGGATGGACCCAATTCAAGGATAACTGAATCCACAGATGCGGGATCCATGGATATGAGGACACCCCTCCTGAACTTCCTCAAGTTTAAGAAATAAATTGTTCTAAATGTTATTTATGGAGAAGAATTATGGAGAGTTTCCCAGAGTTTCTAAACAACTATAGATATGGAGAAGAATTCAGGACTGAGGGAGGAGTCAGTTAACTAGCAGGTGGAAGCAGCTGACCAGGGGCCCAATCCTGTTCAAACTTCCAGCATTGATGCAGCCACAATGCAACCCCAAGTTAAGGGAACAAATGTTCCATTTGTTCTCTCTATGACTACCTTCCCACAGCAGAATGAAGCACACATCCCATAGGCATTGGAGCTTGAAAGCTGGGTAGGCTTGGGTCATAGGAGATTATATTTTTTTCATTTTGTTACTGTGTGTTAAATTGAATAATGTATTAATACAATAGTGTGTATTAATGGCACATTCATTAATTTGATTTAATGCTTCTGTTTGTAATGATTTATACCACATTACATTGGATAGAAGTTAGACTGACAATCCAATTTGTTTAAAAATCCCATCCTTTCTGAGGTGTTTGAAAATGGTGTTTTTTTTTACTTTACTCAGAAGTAAGCCCAATGTGTCCATTAAGAGGTAGGTTGTAATCCAGTGGTTCTCAAACTCTCTGGGAGTCTAGCTTGCGGGAGCTAGAGCAGAAGTGGTCACGCAGGGCTCCCTGCACCCCAGGGAGGCTGCAGGAAGCTTGGATAAGTGCACCCAAGCCCCTGCAGCCCCCCTGAGTGGCATGATCCTGGGGATCAAACCGCTGCCTCCTCCCTGCCTCCAGGCTGCCCCCGCCCCTTAAGGGAACAGAGGCTAGGGCCCACAGGCTGGGGCGTCATGACACCCCAGTTTGAAAAGCCCTGCTGTAATTCTATCTTACCGGAAACAAACAACTCTAATTTACTACTACTACTACTACTACTACTACTACTAGTAGTAGTAGTAGTAGTAGTAGTAGTAGTAGTAGTAGTACCACTAATTGTTTTCCCCCCTGCTTTTTACTTAAACATACAAACAAAAAAAATACAATTTTTGCCTCTCCTGGCAAAAGCAACACTGGTGTAGCCCTTCCTAGTACAAAATGAATGGTAGCAAAATCTTTTTACAGAGGAGACTGAACCATCTGACCACAGGTGTCTGTAACTGATGGTTTTCTGCATGAGCAAATGTGCAGAATTTGTATGAGACAGTCTTCCACTGTGGCCAAGCATTTCTCTTTCCAGCATTGGGCAGCTAAGATATTTGCCATTACTATGAAATGTCATGCCAGAACTCTGCATTCTTGTCTTATCTCCTCTTAAAGTTAGCCAAAGAAAGTGAATAACGGCTTTATTGATATGTCGTAACCTATAATGTATTTTATATGTTGCAAGATGTTTTTCCAAAAATTCTTGGCTGATCTGCCGTTCCACCAAATGCATTAAACATCCATATTTTCCTTGTTACATCTCATTGCTAACTATCTGAGTAAAATTTCCTTAACAGGGAGTGGGTAATTTAGTACTGATATAATCTCTTTTAGAATTTTATTTCAATGTTGATTCCAAAGATATTTCAGTGTTCAGATTTTATTTCAGTGATGATACCATTTACAGATGTATTCCCAATGTGACAATGGACCGCTACAGTGAACATCTTGACCCCATTTACATTCAGACGTCTAATTATCTTGATGTGAATACTGTATTCTTAAGAACTGCATATACTGTAATAAGGAAATCTTAACCACAGGTGTCACCAGCAATTCAAACAAATCGCTTACAGAATCCTGTTAGAGTTGGAAGGAACTTTGAAAGTCATCCAGTCCAACTCCTTACTCAGTGCAGGTAACCGCTACGTCATTCCTGGCAGACACCAAGTACTGTAGCTGTGGGGGGAGCAAAATGGTAAGTACTACAGCAGCCACGATGCACCATGTAAGCAGCCCTTTCACTTGCAATATTCTGGGCAATAATGACAACACACAGGAGATGCTGTTTGGTTCGGCGAGCATCTGCACATTGTTGTTGCTGCGAGTGGGTGGGGACACTTACACTGCACATTGCAGCACCTGTGGTCTTTACCATTTTGTCCCCCTTCTAGCTCTGCTACTGCAGACAGCTATCTAAATTCTGCCTGAAAACCTCCAATGAGGGAAAGCCCACGACTGCATGAGGCAAACTGTTCCATTGCTGGACAGTTCTTACACCTGGGAAACTCTTGCTCATGCTTAATCTAAATCTACTTTGTAACTAGAACCCACTGGTTCTA
Source organism: Tiliqua scincoides (assembly GCF_035046505.1). NCBI lineage: Eukaryota > Metazoa > Chordata > Lepidosauria > Squamata > Scincidae > Tiliqua > Tiliqua scincoides. The sequence continues at coordinate 36,659,361 of NC_089822.1, forward strand.
GTTCTATTCTGAGGAAGACATTAATCAAATTGTAATTTCTTCAGTCCCCCTGTAATCACAGATCTGGGAGCAAGAGCTGATCTGCAAGTGTTAAAAGATGATGGTGAAAGATCTCTGTCCTTTGCCTCACTTCATCATGCTAACCTTTTGTCTGCAAAATAAAACAAGTAACCCGGAGTTTAATGGATTGCTTAAAAAAGAACTGAATTATAGGAGCCATTATGTTCAGTAAATTTATGTTAATAGTGTAATGATTTCTCTGCGGTGTGATTTATACCCTAGAGTCGTGAAACAATGCATCTGAGTGGGGTAATGGGATGCCATCCCATCTCTGCATTTTTTTAAAAAAGTGTACAAAGTTTCAGAGTGCTAGATGATATCAGAATAATAAGATAAAGAGTCAGGCAGCAAAAAAGTAAGGATTCTTCTTCTGAAAATCAATGTCTTGTTTGTGTACTATCCATAAAACAAATTTTCAGTTTGACAGTCTGTAATCGAGTCGGTTCATTTAGTCTAGGAGTGGTTTCCAGAGTGTAGCGAAGAAAAAATCTGTGTAATGGTAGCTGCTTAATCTATACTAGAGGCACTTCTGACATTTTCCTGGAGTGGTGAAAGACTGACTAATGTTTTTCTTCTATATGTTTCCCCAACGTATTCAGCGAGGGAGTTTCACAGGACAAATATGTATCTTCCCTTGAGAAACAAGTCTTTGGACATTACTAGAAGGGTAGGGGAGGAACCGTGCGTCTTTCATGCTCCTCTTGGAGAATGCCTGAAGGATACCCTAAGAGGAGGGTAAAAAAAAAAAATGACCAACAGCAAGGTAGCAATGGATAGAATGAAATATAAAGACCCATGCTTTCCTGTTGCCCAGCATTTTGTATCTTTTTCTCCCACAGGATTGGGAGAAACGATGTTTTGTGGTGTCAGCTCATCAAGGAACCTTCGTTTGTGATATGATGGCCCTTATTCTCCAATCCTAAATGAGTCTTTCTTTTATTCTCAAACCAGGCTGAGTGTGTAGTTGCTAGCTTAGGAGGCCACTGGCTTCATTAGCATGGTTGCTGAATTGAATTTGGAGATGGAGTTGTTGTGAACAGCTAGGTGAGAACCCTTCTTTTATGTTGGTAACAATCTTTGCTCCAAATCAGGAAGCTCCTAAGAGGTGGCTTTCATTCCCAGGATCAAATGTGCTATGCAAGCAAGGTGTGGCCACTCATGGAATTTTCCTTGAAGCATGCAGGGCTCCATCTAAGCCAGCCTGATCAAGTGGGGGGAGTGACTACACTGACTATTATGGTCTTCCTCTTAGCCCATCTCATCATCTGAGGCTTCTCACCATCAGGCCTATTCCTGGATCACATTACTAGTCTAGGATGTGCACTCCTGGCAGGCACCCAGTACTACATACATGTGTACATATGCATGTGCTGAGTGCCTCAAATTAAACAAGCAGTGCTTGGAGAAAGGTGGGGGATAGAAGGGGAATAAAATAAAAAGAGAAAAGAATTGCCTCATATATATCCTTGATGCTGACTGGCAGAGGGAACAGGACTGCTTGATGCAGCACCTGTGGGTAACTGAACAATACACCAGCAGAGGCAGACATGGCAATGGTAGCAGCACAGCACATGAGCAAATAGCAACAGACAGAGCATGAGGAGTCTGTGATCCAGCTTTTTAAAGCCAAAATTTCCACTGGACAGCATAGAAGCTGTTGTGGAAAGAGCTTCAAATGCTTTGTTAGCAATTACTCTGAAGGAGCAGATTCACAGCTTAGGCATCCTCCTGGACTTTTTGCTGCTCCTGGAAAACCAGGATAAATCCCAGTTTAAGCTGGGGCACCAACAGTACCCTTGTCCGCAATGATCAAACTAGATGACAGTGGTCCCCATATTAGTGGCTACTGGATTACTATGATATTCTCTACATGGGCCTTCCCTTGAAAATCATCTGGAAACTATAATTAATGCAGAATGTGATGGCCCACCTGGTCCTAGAGGTGTGGTACTTTGTTAGGCAGCTGCACTAGCCACTAGTTCATTTTCATGCACAATTTAAAATGCTGATTCTGATCTTTAAAGCACTTTCTGGCATAGGACAGGGTACTTGAAGGACCCCTCTTGTATGAGGCAACCCATCCTTTTATGTCATTGGGGAGGGTCCTGCCTGTGCTGTTGTTGGCCTTCTCTGTAATAGTGCACAGCTGAGGAACTCTCTGCCCTGTGAGCTGCTCCTTCTCTGTTGACCTTCTGGTGCCTGAGGGGGGACATGATTGAGACATACAAAATTATGCACGGGAAGGATAGAGTGGATAGGGAGATGCTCTTTACGCTCTCACATAATACCAGAACCAGGGGACATCCACTAAAATTGAGTGTTGGGAGAGTTAGAAGAGACAAAAGAAAATATTTCTTTACTCAGCGTGTGGTTGTTCTGTGGAACTCCTTGCCACAGGATGTGGTGATGGCATCTGGCCTGGATGCCTTTAAAAGGGGATTGGACAAGTTTCTGGAGAAAAAATCCATTATAGGTTACAAGCCATGATGCATATGTGCAACCTCCTGATTTTAGAAATGGGTTATGTCAGAATGCCAGATGCAAGGGAGGGCACCAGGATGAGATCTCTTGTTATCTGGTGTGCTCCCTGGGGCATTTGGTGGGCCGCTGTGAGATACAGGAAGCTGGACTAGATGGGCCTATGTCCTGATCCAGTGGGGCTGTTCTTATGTTCTTATTGATATTCTTATTCAGTCTTTCCAGGAATATTGTAAATAACTAACAGAATGGCAGAGATAGACCTCTTCTGTGCTCCCCTCACTTTGCAACTATGCTGTCACACCACTCAAAGCTTTGAAATGAGCGAGACAAACTAATCAGTTGCACAACATGTCTTTATCCGGTGACAGTTACAAAAAGTATTCATTGGATATCATACTGCTGCTCCATTAATTGACAGTCTTCCTTTCATTCTGCTGACCACTAGAGAATCATTGAAATGACTGATCCAGAAATGTGAAGCTTTTTTTCTTCCCGTAAAACCAAACGCCACAGTGCCATCAATCAAAAGGAAATAAAAAAAGATACTCTTCTAAACTGGCTTCTCAGAATCAATAGAGTGCTAGAACGTTCCATTGTGTAATTGTATAATGTGCACAATATTCAGTTCAAGGCTTGCGGGAGCTAATTCATAGAAGCAGAAACATTTCCTTAAGCCAGTATCAGTCACTGCTCATTTCAAAAGCAGCTAATATGAAGCTTACCACATTGAGAAGCTGGTGATGTCTATAAGCCTGAGAATAATAATTAAGCGGCACTTCATATGAACTTTAAAGCTATCAAGAAAAAATAGAACATCAATTATCAAGGTAAAGGAAGAAATGTGTGTGTTTCTTCACCAGTTGTAAAAGGATGACTCTGGGTGGAAACCTTGATTAGAAAGAATCACAACAGGTGACGTTGAGATGTTGGGTGCTAAGGATATGTACGCTTGTATGTTTGTATATGAAAATAGGGACACACGTATTAGTAAGACTCCTATTTTTACCCCAACAGTCACTGCTTATGGTCTCCCCCTCCACCTAAACATGCACACTCTCACACACAGCTGAATGTATGTAAATGACTAACATTATTTACAATTTACCTATTTCCTCCAGTTTGTATGGGCAAAAAATACATTCATAGCATATCTTGATTTTACTGATCAGTGTCAATGCTTTAAAATGTCATGTGGCATCAGTCTAGAGATTATGCCAGTGGCAGAATGGCATTTCCAGAATTAACACTAGAAGATTCTTCACGGTATCTATCCTTTTTTTTTATTAATATCAGCTATGGTGAGGTATGAACACAGTTTGAAGGGGGGGGGGTCAGTATTGACAAGTGACCCTGGCCAGCATGCCAACAGGGGTGGTGGTGCCATCCACCTACCACACAACTTCAGAACAGCTGCCCCACTTCTTTCCAAACAAACAAAAAAAGGTGGCCTGGCTGCTCTAACTGGTCACAGTTGCTCAGAGTAAGAGCCTGTTCACTGTTTTTCACTTGGAAAGAAGCGGGGTGGCTATTTATAACTGGGCAAAAGCGTGAATTCCATAAGACTGAGCAAAGGATCCAGAAGAACTCCAAGGCTAAAAGTCTGAAAGAAAAAGAGTAAGTTGAAACATATGAATTACAGGCATGTGCCACTTAATGATCTTCCGCTTAGTGATGGACTGCATATACGACTGTGATCAAAGCACAACAAAGAGGCTCTTAAATAGGCAGTCAGGTCTCCCATAGCCTGCAGCAGAGAATCTGTTTATACAGCAAAGGGGCTCTTAATGCAAACAAGAGGCAATCTCTCTCTAGTAGCCTGCAAAGCCAGCTAGTGTCTGGTGGGGGGGGGGTGCTTTTTAACACAACAAAAGCACTAGATTGGACTGAAAGTTTGCTTAGTGATGTAATTGCATAATAATGGGGATCAGAGCATGAACCCATGTTGCTAAGTGGTGCACACCACTTGGTATCCCTAACCCTGCCTCCAAGTTCCACAACATTCATCTTCTGTGGCAGTTCTGCTTCCACCTTTTCCCATACTTCTTGAGGAAGGACAACAGTATCACTCAGTATCAACAGCAGTTAGGGGCTCCACCACTGGGCGTATCATTTAGCATGGGACAAATGTGCCTCGAATTTAAGGTCAGCTCCTGCTGTTTGGCAGGCAAATTTGCAAAAATCAATAGACATACTTGAAGGAATCTTTGCACATTCTCTCTGCCCAAAGCAATTTGGGCAGTACCTGCTGCTTGTTTAAATGTGTACTGAAACAGCTTACAATTGCCACTAGGCATCATGTAGGATAGGAAGAAAAAGCCTGGCAATAATATGGGTTTGACAACCAATTCAACCTTGAAGCAGAAACGGCTTGTGATCAGTTCTGGTCATTAACTCGCCGACATTTCTAATGCAAGTTCTTCTAGGAATGACATCCAACCACATCAAACTGGCATCTAAAATATAGCAAACAATGCAGCTATGTACTGCAGAGCTGGGATACATTTAAATGGCTGGGGGGGGGCTGAAGAAAGAAACAACTTGTTCAATCTGTATTTGCTAGGAGGAAATGGACTGTGCCTGCTAAGAAGTCTTTTGTCATTCACAAAGGAAAGCAGACTCCATCAGCGTATTATAAAAGACTAAGCTGAACCCTTGCTTTGCAGTCTCATCTGTGGGTTGTCAAGATAGATGCTTCTTTTTTTCAGTTCTAGGGCTGCAGGGGACTGACTTCAAATATGGGCAAAGTTCACCCATTATGCCAAGGGAAGAGACTGGGACATCCATGTATTGCCTAAGTATTGGCAATTTGATGTATAAATTTTGTTTCAAAATGCATTTGTGACCCAACGGCCAATATCCTGTTGTATTGCCTAACCTATGTAACTCTATACCTAAGTTTATCCTACATTCCTACCCCGTATCTGTAATAAATAAAATTATTTAAAAAAAGAATTGGGCAACACAACCCCACCTTTCTGCTCCGCACTGTAAGCCACTGTGCTGTGAGACATCTGGTTGTCAAGGCACACTCTTGTCTTCCCATCCTACACTGCAGAAGCTGAGAGTGTAGCAAGGGAAATCAACTAGGGGCCAGTCCAATCCTGAGCTGCCTGGAGTGCAGGGCTGCCGCAGCACCAAAAATGGTTACCGTGGCATCCGATGTGCAACCAGACAGTCACCAGCAGCTCCATGTTTGTCATCTTCCCCTGGGTAAGGAAAGGAGCCTCGCAATGGGGCTACTTGATTCTGTGGCAACCCTTTGGCTGGTGCCGAATCAAAGAGCTCTGTGTTGGACCACTCAGCTCCACTGGTCCTGCCCTCTGCCCGCCCTGCTCCCTCCCCCACAATGCCTCCTCCCCGCCCTCCTCCCACCCACTGTCCACTTCCCCTTGCCCTGGAACGCCCCTTCCTTCCCTCCCTCCTTGGCCCCACCTAACTCTCTGCTGTCGGGCAGTTCAGGGGACACCAAGTGGCAGAGCACCGGCTATCCCCCGGCACTAATCCCCGCAAACGTGCCTTACAGCATGTTTGCAACACTTCGCACCAGTGGTGAGCCGGAGCATGCTGCATAGGATTGGGCCCTGAGTCATCCTATCTCCCCCTTCCCCCATGAGATAAGTTGCAGCAACCAGCATGAGAAGATAGGGAGGTTGACTCACCTGGTTTCCATTTCATCTTATACTATGTTGTTGTTGCCTTAGTTCAGGGGTGCCCAAACCCCAGCATGGGGGCCACTTGCAGCCCTTGGAAACTCCCAATCTGGCCCATGGGGAGCCCCCAGTTTCCAATGGGCCTCTAGCCCTCCCGAGACTTGCTGGAGCCCATGCTGGCCTGATGCAACTGCTCTCAGCATGAGGGTGACTGTTCAGCCTCTCACGTGAACTGCGGGATGAGGGCTCCCTCCACTGCTTGCTGTTTCACATCTGTGATGCAGCAGTGGCAGCAACGGAAAGGCTGGCCTTACTTTGTGCAAGGCCTTTTATAGTTCTTGAACTATTGCAAAACCTTCATTCATTCATATAAGTTCCATCTCTAATATACTCATTTGTGTAAATTTATTCAAAGAGAGATGATGATGTGTCAGAGAAATGATGTGGCTCTCCTGCCAAAATGTTTGGACACCCCTGCCTTAGTTCTATTGGGTTCCTATTTATTATGATATCAGAATGCTCATGTGGTCCTTTAAATTAAACAGGAAGCATAGGACAGGTCCCAGTGTGGGAGGTCCCAGTGTGTCCCACACTTCCTGCTTTATCAAAACAGATTGTGTGGGAAGGAGATAAGGATCTAGATTTCAGTCTTCTGCCCAGGTTAGAGGGTACTCGCATGTGGTGGCTGGTGAGGATCCTGGTAGTGGATCACATTGGGCTGTTTCCATCGCTGTTAGTCATTTTTCAAGTGAAATGCAAAGTACCTTAAGCCTATAAAGCCCTAAACAGTTTGGGACAAGAGAATCTGAAGAATCACTTCCCCCCACATGAACTGTCCACTTTCCTGGGGTCATGAGAGGGACCTTCTGTGCATTCCACTACTAGTGGATGTACATTTGTTAGTGAGGCAAAAGAGGACCTTCTCTGTGGTTGCACCCATGTTGTGGAACTTCTTTCCCCCAGAGGTTTGGTTAGTGCCATTTCTGTCATTTTAGCATTGACTAAAGTAGAGATTTTCAACCTTTTTCAGCTCACGGCACACTGAGCAGATGCTAAAATTGTCAAGGCACACCTCCAGTTTTGTTAATTGCATTAAATTACTACATTACAATTAATAAGTACACTTAATTAATTAAACTATTACACTGCAATTAAAGAAATTCACCACAAGCTGAAATCAAACTTCTGCAAACCTGAATAGATCTTTCTTATAAAGTTACCTTGGACCAAACATCCCTTGGAAAGGGAAGAAGGAATTGTATATGGTTTCTGGAAAGGAGGAAAACATGTTTGGAAGTAAGGTGGTCAAATTTTTATCAGAAGTGTCAGAACATGTTGGCAAAGAGGTCAGAGCACATGGAGTACTGGAGGAATGTGGAGCGAGAGGCAATGAGGTGGCATGATCAAAACAAGGTTTGTGATCCAGCTGAGGATGGTGGGGGGGGGGGAGAGAGAATGCAAGGCAAAGGATTCCAAGACCTTTGGAAAGTGGGGACAAGGTGGGAAAGGAGGTGTTAACTGCGTAGGTAAGATTTTAGAATGGGGGGAAAGGAATGAAATGCGTGTGGAGGGACTGAGGTGGGGTAGAGGGGGAAGAGGAGAGAGATGTGCCAATTGCCTGCTTCTGTATTAAAGTATTATGCCTGCCTATATTATTATGCCATCATTATAATAATGATGCCTGCTTTAGTCAATAGGACAAAAAGTGTCCTATCAGTGGAGGCAATGCAGGGAGAGTCGCTTCTGTGGCACTGCAGGCAGACAAAAGGTGGCAAGGAAATGGGACTCTCAAGGATCCCTTTCCAAACAGCCAGTCCTTCAGTAGTTGGCCCTTGGAGGACTCCTGCTGCTCATTTGCTTCTTACCTGGCTGGGATGCTCACTCTCACCCACAAGCAGTTCCCACCCAGAGCTCCTCTGAGCATCTCCAGCTTCCCAGTCAGTGTATTGCAGATGAGAGCCCCCAGCCCACCCCAAGAGGCTGGATATGGACACGGGCTGGGAGGTGAGCCCTGGCCTTCTGTTGCGCCTGCTGCAGCTGCCCCTCACTAGCAGCCAGAGCTGCCGGCCCCACTGCAGCCATCCTGGTCCCCGCGCCTGAAACGGCAGGATTTGAGAGTGGACGCTGCAGGGCCGACAGACTTTCATTGGCAGCAGCTGCCGGAGGCAGGCAACAAGGGCACGTAACGGACAGAGAGCTGGGGTATGACAACAGACTGGGCAGGCAGGACAGAGGGACAGGCCAGGGTCAGGGACAGCTCTCCTTTAGTGGCTGGCAGATCGAAAGGGGAGAGGGCTCCCTAACGAGCCTAGGGATGAGGCTCTGGATAAAGCAGGGTTGTGGCCAGGCAAAGGAACCCAGAAGAGCAGAGGAAGAACTTGGGAGCCGTAACCCCTCCGCCTTCCCCATCTGAAGCCCAATCGAGGGGGTTAGCCTTCCGCCCCGCACAGGATCTTCAAAGCAGCAGTCTCTGGCTGCTTCTTCCAAGCATGTTGCTGAGTGATGCTTAAAGCAGCTGCTCTCCTGCACAGCTACTGCCCGTCTCCTCTGACCCCACAGCACACCTGAGGTTCATTCGCGGCACACCAGTGTGCCGCGGCACAGCGGTTGAAAACAGCTGGACTAAAGACTCTCCTGTTTTGTGTAGTCTTTGCCTGTGATGTTATTTCTGTTTCCTTCACTGGTGGTTCTGTTGCTATTGTTTACTGTGTTGGTTTTTTTAAATTTCATATAGTGAATTTGATTGTATGGTCTGCAGTTGGAAGTCACCTTCTCTGCCTCCTTAATGGAAGGGAAAAGTGAGAATATTTTAAATTAATTAATAAAATCCCAAACCACATAAAATTAAACAGGAAACAAATTTTAAAAAATGTGAAATTAAATAAAAAAATGAAAAGCATTGGGTACATTCCCTTTACAATGCTTTGTGTGGCCTTCTGAACTCTTTCCGCTCACTATGAAGAGTGAGGTCATGTAGAGATGAGTAATGTGAAAGCTCCAATGGCTGAAATAACTTGAATTCCATTGTCTAGTGCTGGCACAGCATGGGAAAAAGAGCCACCTAGTGAAGAAGGAAGGATGTCAGAAGTGGCCTCTCACCCGGGCACAGTTGCTTGGCTATGCAACAGTCATCAGGAAGGAATAATTATGTCAGTTATGGGACCTGGTCACAGAAGCTGCAAAGGTGTAGCAAGAGACAAGACAGAATTGGGCTGGAAAAGGAGAAACAATGTGTTGGTCAAGTCAGCCATCAAGGTGGGTCCTCCCTGCACTTTTTTAGTCCCTATTGCCTGGAAAACAAACATTCCAAAAGAATTCAAACTGAAGAAAGCAGCCAAAAGAAGAGATTAGGCCTTCTGCTGAACAAATTAAGGGCCCAATCTTATTCAACTTTCCAGGACAGATGCAGCCCTGAAGCAAAGGAACAATTGTTCCCTTACCTTGAGAAGGCCTCCATGACTGCCCTCCCACTGTAGGATGCAGTGCACAGCCCATTGGCATAACTGCATCAGTGCTAGAAAATTGGGTAGGATTGGTCCCTAAGAAGTGGAGAGGAGGGGCTCTTCCAGACACAGAGCATAAAGATGTTCCATGTAACATGTTCAAATGTTTTCCTTCTATTGAAATATTTTTATAGTTCTTGAAATCCGGAAGAAATAGTCTGTTTTCTGTAGACCCCTCAAATGCATGGAAATTAGGTCAAGACACAGTCAGCCCTTGAAAAAAAAAACTAGAACTGATCCAATCAGCTGTTTGGCAGAGATATAATTGATTGATAATATTGCTGAGAGGGGAATGATGGTGTGTTTCAAAAGTCTTTTAAATGGCTGTGCACATCAGTGTTGCTGCCAAGTTTCTGGGAGCCCCAATGACAACCCCAATCCACCCCTAATGCTTCCACTGCCAGTCTGATGGGCATGGCTCCTCACCCAGTGGCTGATTTAACTGACTTCTGACACCACTGCTGATGCACATACAACTTCAGCTGTCAGATTAATGGCCCAGTCCTATGGGCTGCTAGTGCCAGCCCAGCAGCCGCTGGGCTCCTGCAACCCATTGTAAACATGCTGTAAAGCATGTTTAGCGATGGCTTGAGAGTAGGCAGCACTGGCAAGAAGGCCTGTGTCATCCTGCCAGTGCTGAATCCACATCAGTGGCCACCAGCGCTGGTGAGTTCAGCTCTGAAAAGCGGGGGGGGGGCAGGTGCGGGTTAGAAGGCAACCCTTCTAACAGGACAGGACAGAGGCAAGGAGGGGTTTAAAAAGGTGGGGGATGGTGGAACAGGGGTGGATCAGGTCTGGGAGGGGGTGGGATCCATATCCTAACCCCCATACTGGGCCTGAAAGTCCAACACAGGGTTTCTTGGGTTTGAGCCAGCAATTTTGCTGGTACAGATCCAAGAAGCCCCACTGAGTAGGCAGGGGCTCAAAATGGGGTAAAGGAACAAATGTCCCTCCAGCCTGCTCAATCTCAGCACTGGATACAGCATGGGCCGTGCAGCACTGCAGCGCTAGCGCTAGATAGGACTGTGCTGTGAGTTTGAAAATTGTACGCATGGTACTTGTGCGTACTCCGCATCCTTCTATACCAGTTTTCATATGCTCAGCAGCATAGCTAGAGGGGTGCAAAACACTAAGTCCTGCAGGGAGCCTCCCTGCAGCATGCAAGCTGCCCCTTCAGAGCCATTCCGGGCCAGGGGTGCAAAATGGAGGTGGACACCTCTGTTTTGCTCCCCCTGCTGGGAGTGGCTCTGAAGGGGAGGGGTTGCTTGCACGCTGCAAGGAGGCTCCCTGCAAGACTTAGTGCTCTGCACCCCCTCTGGCTATGCTACTTTACGGCTTTTAGCTGGAGCATAGTGAATGTGTACAGATAATTATTCCACAATGGTTACTTGATTCCATGCTTATTTAGAAGTTTAGTGATGCTTACAACTGAGTATTGATGTGTGCGATTGTAGTCTAAGGCTGTCACATTATTTGGCACTGAGAACAACACCCTATTCAAATAATGCAGTTTTATATATTACCACTGCCATATATTTCTCTTTAAGTTATTACATTAACACTATTACATTTTTTTTCCTTATTTTGCTGCGTTTATGATCCTTTGATTGCTCCTTTGCTTTGGGGAGCAATTTTTTTTCAATGACTCCACCCTGGAGTTTTAAAAGAAACATGTTCAACAGTCATTCCTCCTTCATTTTGACCTGGCATCCCTCCTGATTGCACATTTGGTGTCACTGACAGCATCTTTAATTATATCAGCACATTCTGAGCAGAAAAGCTGTGTTAAATTGTTAGTCGGCCCCTTCAGTCTGGCTGTATCACAGAAGAGCACGCATTATTATCAATCCTGTGTCACATAAACTCTTGCAATCGGTGCTTAGCATTTGGTTTCTGATAGCAACATCATAATATGCTGGGTTTATTACAAAAAAATGTTTAGCAGCACAAGATCTTATTATACGTGGGTAGCAGTTATTTTTTCCCCCCACATAAAAATCAGGTTGGCTTTCCAGTCATAGAAAACGAAGCTTTTCTAACCTTATCATTACCATTTTTTATACCAGTGCATGAAGTATGCACAGAAGAAGTAGGTTATATCATAATATGGACAAACAACTAGCTTGTTTCTAAAAAGATGGGTACGGAATCCAAAATACCTTGGCCATTGGAAAACATAGCTCCACCTGATGCGTTTCACTAGACACCTGCAAAAAATCATCATTGTGGGGGGCAGTGAGGGAAGCAGTGGAGGGTTACTTAAACCTTCCTCACCAGTGAAAAGGGTATATGAACTTATACAAAATTATACTCATAATTCCAATGCAACCCTGGTGGGGAGCAGATACCTCATGCCAGTTTTCATGGAGATTCCATTCTCCATCATTGGTCGAAGTGATTTCCAATGATAAATTACTGGATGCCTTAGGGAAGGTCATGGGGGGAGGGGTCAGTAACAGTAGAAGCTTAGAACACCCAAACATCTCTGCTTCTACTGGTGCCTTCTCCCACTCCAAGGCAACTTTGGGATAGGGAAAAGGAGAAACCAGCAAGACTTGGAATGTGTGCAAATCTCTGAACCCTTTCAGACCAAACGAGGGGATACTCATGCAACCCTACAATTTAATCTTAATTTTTTTCCTCATAGTAATAGGCTTGCAGGTCAGGTGGATCAACTCTGGGCCTGGGTAGAGTGCCCCATTCCGTCCCATGTTTGGACCTTGATGAACTTTGGAGTATCCCCTTTTCAACTGTGATTGTATTTATCTTGAGTTGTTATGTTTTATGATATAATTTAGATAGTCCGTGATCCAGTTTGAATATCATTGTCTCAAAAACACATTAGAAACCCATGCAGTAGAAATAATAGCAGGAGAAGGAGAAGATAAACCAATAGGATAAACCACCCCACAGGACTTAAGAGGCATCTGTGACAATTGTCAAATGTCATTCAGTCCTGCCTTGCAGGGCCTAGGAGAGGGGGGTAAAGGGAGTAATTTGTACCTGGGTCCAGGGTAAAAGGGGGGGCCCAGGAGCCACAGGAGGGAGCCCAGAAATTTTCTGGGATCTGACATTTTCCTATCTACTCAGACTTGTCCGTATGGGATACTGGGGACATTACCATGACTGGGGATGCTAGGAACACTACTGATGCCACATGGGTGGGTAGACCTGGGCTCCAAAGACTTTTCCTGCTGTCTCTACCCTCCCCTCACCCTGCTTTGCCCCTCCCTGCCCCTGTTTTGTTCACCCATCACCACCCTCCCCTGCTCTGTTTCACACACCCCGTTTGCAAAGCGGCTGAAAAGAAATTTTGTACCCCCTGATAAAATTCCTCTTAAAGGCCCTGATGCCTTGTCAAAACAATCATCACTCAGAAAGCAAACAGGACTTTGTCATATGAAATGGAAGTGCTGCAACAGATACACTTCAGTATTATTAGTAGGATTCATTACCTCAAGTGGATGTTTTGTGCTGACCCATATATGTAACCAGGTCTGGAGAAGGACGAAGGCGCTAGCTGCACATGATACCATCTCAGCCAGCTTAGAAGCCACTTCAGAGTGTACTGTCACAATTGCAACTCTCACAGAAGAGCATGATAAAAGGTGGAATAGCTTGCAGTTCAAAACAGCTATTACATGTCTCAGATCCTGGTAGATTTTTTTTTTTTAATGTGACTGCAATAACTTAAAAGAAGCAGGTCAGCTTAACTAGGAATATAAGTTTATCTAAAATACCAAAAGAACAAATCTAAGCTTCTTGTTTCTTTGCCTTACATCAGAGTCTTCAGGGCATGCAGCAAATCCATGTTTCATGTTTATGCCTTTCTCAAAGGTTAGAATTAATATAAGAAATAAATAAAGTTGACTCTTTTTTGAGCTTATTGAATCAACTCAATAACTTGGAAACAGGCACGCTGTCCTGCATTGAACCATCCAAGGCAGGACCAGAGTGGAGCTCATATATGACAATGACTTACATTCATAGGTCAATTTGGTACAGTCCCTAAACAAGTATTTAAGAATGAAAAATTCTATGTTTGGTAAAATAACCAAAACAATAGCACCTGCAGTTAAAACATCACATGCCTTTTGTTCTCTTGCTCACTGATTTATCTCTCTGTAGAGCACGGGTGTCAAACATAAGACCCGGGGACCGGATGTGACCCGCAAAAGCTTTTTATCCAGCCCTCAGGCTCTCATCTGCTGAGCAGTGCTGTGGTGTTGCTGCTGAAAGGGCAGCCCATGTGAAAATTGGGCTCTCTCATATCTTGAAATATGATCAAGATGTGTGTATTTTCTCTCCTGTTGTTTGCAGCTAATGAGTTCCTAAGTAAGAAAAAAGTGCTTATTTTTGATTATGACCTGTTTAATGACATTAATTCCTGCCTAATGACATCACTTCCGGCCTCAGCAAGCATCGTGAATGCTATTCGGCCCTCAGCATGAAACAAGTTTGACACCCCTGCTATAGAGAGTTACATTGAAAAAGTTGCATTGAATCCAGTTCGTGATATAGTTCAGAAAATGTTCCAGTGCTGCCTGTTCATTTGATCCTATGGAAACTGTGAACTTCAAAGATTTTGCCCATCAATTATTAGGAGAGCTGCAGACCTTCACTTCAACACGTAATAAGGTCTATTGTAGGAAAAGCTTAACACTGATTCAGTAGACATCATCTAGATTTTCAGCATGTTCTGTATCTATAGCTGAATTGGGTGACATCTCTGTTATTTTTGTAGGGAAAAAAAATCCCAATTACAAATATGCTGATTAAATTTCTTGCCTTTCCAGAATCATTACGATGGCTTTACTAGAACTTTCTGGGGACCACGACAACGACTAGCCAATTATCTTACATTTGCACTTTATGTCAGCCTTTCATGACATTGCTAGTTTAGCAATGACAAATAACATTCATGCTGCTATAAAGCTGCCACATTCTATTCAGACACTGCCTAACTCTTTCGTGTGGGGAAGAACGTCTTTTATTATTATTATTATCATCTGGAAATGGTAGAACTGGACTAACAAGCCATATTTTCATAATGATAAGACCACAGAGAGAAATGCACTGTCACTGATAAGGCTTCCATTGTGAAGCCTCCCATTTTCTGTATGTGAATTGCTCACTGTAATGAAGATATGCTGAAATACAAAATATACCAAATTGGCTTTATTGTGCTAATTTCCCCACTAAATGTGCTTTCCTATGGGCAGGGGTTAATGATAGGAGTTATTAATTGATGCCGTCTGTTAGAAAAGTAATAGCCTGACTCGGGGGTATTTTTGCAAGGCCTTTCTACAAGGACATCTATTGATTAATACTAGATTTGTGATGATGGCTTTCAATGGGCCTTCATTTTTGTGACTTTGCTTTAATAGTTTATTAAATTAAAATGTCACTTATCCGACACCATATTCCCTGCTAATCTGCCTAACTTGATTAGCTTCAGTGAGGGGGAAGGAGTATTATCATTGATGCTTTTCTTCTTTCTGAATAATAAGCAGATATTTAAAACCCTGGATTGTGGACATTTGATTTATTTTCTTAGCAGTAGGTGTCTTTTAACAGAAACTGTTGTGGTTGGTAGGAGTCCTGTGTAGTATGGATTCTAATGCAGAATCTAGTCTAATACCCTCTAATACAGGGGTGCCCAAACCCCGGCCCGGGGGCCACTTGCGGCCCTCAAGGCCTCTCAATGCGGCCCTCAGGGAGTCCCCAGTCTGCAATGAGCCTCTGGCCCTCTGGAGATTTGTTGAAGCCCGCACTGGTCCAACGCAACTTCTCTCAGTGTGAGGGCGACTGTTTGACCTCTCATGTGAGCTGTGAGATGAGAGCTCCCTCCACTGCTTGCTCTTACACATCAGTGATGCAGCAGTGGCAGTGAAGGAAAGGCTGGCCTTGCTTTGTGCAAGGCCTTTTATAGGCCTTGAGCTATTGCAAGACCTTCATTCATTCATATAAGTTCATCTTTAATATATTCATTTATGTAAACTTATGCAAATCTATTCAAATTTTAAATGTAAATTAATTCCTTTTTTCCCCCTGCCCCTGACACAGTGTCAGAGAGCTGATGTGGCCCTCCTGCCAAAAACTTTGGACACCCCTGCTCTAATACATACCCTCTAATACAGTGGATTCCATACATTTTAGCACCAGGACCCAGTTTTCAAAACAACACCATATTGGGACCCACCTAGCTTTACAAGACGTTACCCAGCCATACAAACCTCTGTTTCAATCCTTTTTACTATGGGAGGAGGTGGAGACCACCACCTGAAGCGTGTGTTGAACTCCATGTTCATCAGATCAGAAAACTGAGGCACACTCACCTACTCAAGTGTAACTGCATGCATGCTACTCTGTTTCAGTTTTCAGAGGGCTCAATACATTCACCTTGTCAATGATGAGATTGTCAGTTTTATGACCCACCAAAAATTGGGTCATGACCCACTCACAGGTCCTGACCAGTTTGGGAACCACTGCTCTAATAGTTTGCAAGGAGTTGTATTGCATTTAGTCACACTTTAGTCAAGCATAGTTAAAGAGTTCTCAGATAAAACTCTGCTGTATGAAAGGTGAGGAAACACCAGTCTTGCACTGGTGTAACTATGGCATGGATCTGTTCAACTCAGCAGCACCATCAAACCAAATCAAGGAGGGCATAACTCAAACTTCTCTTTCTCTTAGCAATTCATTCTCAGAAAGCTGTTCTTTTTCCATGATCATTCATCAGTGTTCATGCCAGTCTTTTGACCCCTGCACACGAGCAAGAAATTATCTCTGAGTGTCTCTAAGAAAGCTATTTTCCCCCCACTTATTACATGAGTCAGATAATTCACTTTGAAACTAATTTCCTTCTGCAATGTACCTGAACTCTGCAGGACACAGGATGACTATAAAGGATGGTGATAGGCAAGAAAATATAGCAAACACAGACCTCTGAAAAATATAAATCCAGTGTTTTACATTGCATTCTGAAACAGACTTTCATATAGATATCTTTTTACATTTTTTCATTTTTTTTACATTGCTTTTACTGTTATATTTTTTGGAGTTGTCTTACACTAAGATTGTGCATTAGTGCATTACACTAAGATACACTTCACAGATTATTGCATTACTTCTTGCATTACACTAAGGCCTCAATCCTACTCAGACTGACACATACTGCATCCAGTGGTGGGGAGGGTGATCAGAAGGCTTGCCAGAGGTAAGTATTTTCCACTTACCTCTGCATAGGCCTCCTGGTGGCCTTGAGTCACTTTCCATGCCAGCTATATAGCTGGTGTAAATCCAAAGAGAGGGGCATGGGGCAGGTTGGAAAAGAGAGAGTAGGATCCTAGCACATGCTGGTGCTGCAAGATCTGGAAGCGCACAGCCCACATAGGATTGAGCCATGATAGTTGTAATGAAATTCTTGTTGAATGAATGCTAATTAATGTTAAAAGGTCAATCTTGATGGAAAAGCTCTGTCATTCATTTGTGCTGTTTTACCAAATGATATTAATAACAACAACAACAACAACAACAACAACAACAACAGGTATTTATATACTGCCTTTCTTGGTCTTTGTTCAAGACTTTATTCAAGGCGGTTTACATAGGCAGGCTTATTTAAATCCCTTATTAAATAGGGATTTTTTACAATTGAAAGAAGGTTCTTTCTTTCAAGAACCACTACATTCAGGTGTTTCAATCCGATCTGGCTTCACATTCTGGCCTCCATCCTCCCACGCTCAGAGCAGATGGAATTGCTTGGCTTCAGCTTGTCAGCTGCTCCAAGGTCGCACGGTGCCAGTGGCCTCGAACTGGCGACCTTGTGGATGTTATCTTCAGGCAGACAGAGGCTCTACCCTCTAGACCAGACCTCCTGCCCATATTGCTTTAAAACTGAACTTTGCCCATACACCCCCCCCCCATAAACATAGGAGACAAGTTGTTTGGAATATAAATTGAGTCACATTTATTGAATAAAGCCAAAAATTATACATGACTCATGGGGGGGGGGGGTTTGCTAGCCTGGAGCTCAGTTTCCCCCTGCTCCATGAGGCCTCAATAAAAGGCCTCACTAGTGGCCCAGTTCTATCCAATTTTCCAGCACCGGTGCAGCCTCCATGCAGCCCTGAGGTATCCATTGAGAAGGACTGTCATCCCACCACCAGATGCAGTGCACACCCCATTGGCACGGCTGCATCAGCACTGGAAAACTGGATAGGATTGGCTCCTGGGTTCACTGCAGGTCCTCCAAGATAAAGATCTACTCTAATCACAGAAAATGCACCTTAGAAAAGAGTGGGCTGTGAATGAATTATATCCAAGTGGGTAATAACCAACCAGCCTCAGGCAGCCCCACCTCTGTTTGTTATTAATCTTCTGTCCTGACAACACTACATAATTAACAAATCTCCTGTCAAACCCTATGCCATAATGGAACCAACCAGATAGTGCACCAGGGGTCAACACATGGAGGACAGCCAGCTCCCTAACACTGCTACCTCTCCCAAAACCTAGGGAAGGGAGCCACGTTGAGAAAATTCCCATGCCATGGGAGTTGATTCCACAGTGTACTCATCCTGACCAACCCACTAACATGTCCCCTAACTCAAGCTATGTGTTGGAGACTCTTGCAGACCCAAAATGAAGTGAAAGAAATGACGGAGGTGAGGAAAGGAGGGAGCGTACTGCCGAATGGGAAACAAACCATGCTCGTTCCCTCAAATTATCCAACATAGTGCCTGTGTTAGCCCTCCCTTGCCTCGCATGACAACAGAGCAGGGCAAGAATGCGCCATTCCCAAAATGGGTGGTGCAATGCAGTATAATTCAGTTGAGGTAAATGTGCTTTTTTTTTAATGTCCTGTGGGTAGATGGAAAATCTTCTCTGCTTTTTTTTTTTTTTTCAAATTGTCACTAACTACCTAATATTTCCAGTTCAGGCTGGCTTCAGAACAGTCTTTGGCAGCCCAGGGAGGCCCTGTAGACACACAACATCATAGCTACATTCAGTTGGGCAACCAAGCACTAGTGCCATGGTTGGGCTATTAGATTGCCATTATCTTTAGATCTTGTCTCACTGAACAGTTGAAATGCAAATTGCTTTGTAATAACACATTTTAATAAAATGAGAGAGCAGATGTCAATTCATATCTAATCTGCCTCAGTTGAGGTGAATTTGACATTAGTGTTAAACAGCTATATAAATTGCTATCGAGGCAAGAAAATTGCCATCCACTTGGCTGGTCTATATAAACATATGAAGCCACTTATACTAAGTCAGAACTTAGTCCTATACAGTCCAATACCAGCAACGTAGCAGCATCTTTCCATGAACAAGGCAAAATTCATTTTCAGTCCTGCAGCTGGATATTCTTTCAGTTGGAGGTGCCAGGGATTGAACTATCCCTTCCTGATCATTAGGGATAATTCTGCCTAGCAGTTTCTGCCAAACTGTGATAGAAGGCCAATGTGAAGTGGTTCCAGTGGCATAGCTAGGGCATTTGGCACCTGAGGCCCATACATTTTTAACACCCCCATACCCTCCATAACTGATAAAAACCAGAAGTGCCTTTCTAAAACCTCCAGGAGGCCCTTTGAGGCTTGGGAAAGCTGTGTGTGGCCTCCTTGGACCTCAGAAGGCCTCTGAAATGCACCCCCCTTGACACCCTCTCAAGAAGTATCACCCAGGGCAATGGACCCTCTGGTCACCCCTTAGTTATGCCACTGAGGACTTTTTAAGCCTTTTTCTGCTTTATCAAGAGTTTTCTTGTGAAAAATTACCCGCCACAGCCAATTCTTTGCAAAAAAAAAAAAAAATGTATAAGGAAAATGGAAGAGAATGGTAGATAAGAAAGTTGGTGTAACAACAGAGTCAAAAGTATAAAGAGATGAGTTCTTAAAATAGACATTTATGTTCAGATGTAGCCAGACTACTCCTGACTAGCTGATGTTCCTGTTGGAATAAAGGTGATGCAACTACCAGGACACCTTGAGTTTCTGGCCAGAGTCCATGACTCTCTTTCTGACAGTTACCAGGCAGCTAACAATTAGAATGATGCCCTTGCTTGGTAGCAACCTATTAATTATTATTATTATTATTATTATTATTATTATTATTATTATTATTATTATTATTATTATTACTATTATTATTATATTCTTCTGCCCTTCCACCCTTGTGGGGCTATTAGAGTGAATCCTCCTCTTTCTTAGACACAGTAATAATAATTCTTCACCAAACTGTTGATTTACATATTGGTCATTTCCTGTTACTATCACTGGGATTTGGAGTGATCAGAAGAGTGTTATCCTGGTGTCAGTGTCTCCCACCTTTCCCCAGATCTGTCCTTCAGCCAAGACCAGAAAGAGTAGACTCCGCTACTACTGCAGGGTATAAGTAGGCTAAGAGTCGATCCTTGAAAATTTCCCTGTCAGTTCTGTAAAGGATTCTCAGAAGACTTTGTTGCTGCAGGTAGCCAAGGGTCTAGGAAGACTGGAGAAAAATGCTGCCTCAGTTCAACCAAAAACAGCAGGCGAAAAGTTAAAGCATTAATTTATTGAAAAAGAAAAAGGGAGGGAGGTAGACTGGGTAACACAAAAAGGAAAAAGTATAGCAGTCTGACTTGAAAAATGGTTTGTGCAGTCCAAGTGCCCAGGTGAGGGCCTTAGCAAAAATACAGGCAGATTATTTTCAGCAAATCTGAAAGCAAAATGAAATCTCTAACACATCTTAGCTCACTGATCTGTAACTACACTCACAGCCCAATCCAATGCAACTCCCTACGTGATGACGCAACTGCCCCAATGTGGTGTGTGCTATATCCCATGGGGGATTCAGGCCCTGGAGGCCTCCTCAGAGTAAGGGGAACATTTGGTCCCTGGCCCCAGAGTAAGCCCACATCAGCCCACTAGGTCTACCCAGACTTGAGACAGCTATTTCATTTGGGCAATTTCATGTGGACCTGGGTCAGGTGATCAAGGCTGGGAAGGGGGATAGGATATCGGTGTGTGCCACCAATACAGTCCCCTTCCTGATCCTGATTCTGATTCTCCCTGCTCCATCTCCACCATGCTCACTCCCTCCCTGCCTCCCTCCCACCCCCTGTGCTGATTTACCAGCACTAGCAGGCATTGAGCCAGCTGCTTGTTGCTTGTGGTAGCAAGCCACATTGATTTGCATGTTGCATTTTGCGACAGACATAAATGGCCTTACTCCATGGAAAAATCGTTCTGCAGGCATAAGGCCATAATAGGGTTGGGTCATCACTCAGGTTTTCAGGTTTTCAGATGCCACTGCATTTGTCAGATTCCCAGTGAGGTGGGTAGGACCACACATACAGATTCCCTCTGACACTGCTAGATCAGAACACATTTGGTTTGACCTTAAGAAATCTAGGTACAAAAATGGCATATGTTCATTATTTACCTGGGCATTCCTGCCTGCCCTCCAACCTGATCAGGTAAACTTGGATGCTTAATCACAGTTGGCACATGTCAATCTCAGCAGGTGGACTGACTTGGAGCTATTGTTGCTGGTTGACCTAAACTATGAAGATAAGGAATCTACTATCTACTGATCTTTCTGTGGTCTTTCAGCAATGGTGCTAATGGCATTCTGAAGCAGACTTTCTAGGAATTAAATTCCGTACCATTTAATACAATTTCTGAGTAAACATGTTTAGGCTATTATCCAAATCTATCTCTTTTTATTCTTTCTCCTTAGTCTTTCCAAGTCAGCCAAATGTTGATAAAAATGTTTTGATATAATTAAAATAGTTAGATGCACTTGGCATTTGAATTAAATGGATGAACACAATAAATCATATTTCTTTCAAAACAGGCTTTCCCAATATTACATTTTATGTGGAAAATTATATATAATCAGCCATGTGGAGTATTGATGAAATATTACTGGGCTATTCAAATATTCCTTTATGTCTGTGGTGCATTCAAATTGCTCACATGAAATCATAAATTAAAACACTAAATAGAAGTGTGTTAGTTTATATACCATTCCTCTATTCTTTCGCCTACTGAAATTGAAAACAAGGAGGATTAGTAGTATCTCTCATGAGGGAAGTCAGGCATGACACTTTTGTCATGACACTCATGACACTTTTCAGCTTCAGATCCACACAGGGAAAACTGTACATTATTAGGTGTGAGTATGCCGTGCATTTTTAAATTGATTTCCCACATGCATTGGGAAGCTGATGCATGCAGGTAATATTAGGAAGGTCCTAATATGTTGTTTCCTGAAGAGTTTCACAAGCATATGTGACTCGCTAAATGGTCTCCAGATTTGTTTTCATTTCCCAAAATAATGATTTTAAGGGGAAGAACCTCTTCCAAACCCCTTGATTCTACTTTTCTATGAGCCAATTCAAACAGTATTCTAACCGTTCCCCCTTAGTTAAATGGAGAAGGAGCACAGCCATTCATATCTCCCTCTGCCTGGAACACTGGCTCATGGTCCATTAATCAAACGGGGGAGGGGGGGATTGTCATCCAAATTGCCTCCCACGTGATTTGGTGCTGGCCACACCAGTGTGCTAGGAAGCATGCCTGGCCAAGCTCTTCTTTCACATGATAGGATTGGTTTAGAATGATGTCCAAACTGTTTCCAGCCATTCACAACCAGTCTTTTCCCACTGCTCGTTCCTTTTACTGCTGCCTCACTGATTCATTATTTTCTCAATTTCATTCCTTTTTGTGTTATTCCAGATGATCAGGATTCATTTACTGGTCATGATGTCTCTATTAGATTTAAGTACGTGTTGTCATCACTGATGGCAAATTAAAGCAATTAGAATGAAGGCAAAAGTTCCTGTACTGATCACGTGGGTAAACCTTCAAGATCACTGTAATAAACTGTTCCTCCCTCCCTCCTGACGCCGATTCTCAATTATCCTAGTTCTGATTAAATAAGGGTAAGAGAGATAAATGTTGGTGACTGTTGGGGGAAAGAAGGCACACTGAAGCTTATCCACAACTCAGAAGGTGTTTCAATGTTGGTTTTTAAAGGGAAAGGGGAATGAAAAACAGCTAATTATACCTTAGAAACTGGCAGAGCACAATCCTAACCAGGTCTACTCAGAAGTAAATCCTATTTTGTTCAATGGGACTTCTCTCAGGAAAGTGTGGTTAGAATTGCAGCCTTCATTCACTTATGAAAAAACATGCCTACTTAGATTCCACTCAGAACTAAAGAAAAAAAAAGTCTGAAACAAAGGAGTGTTTAAAAAACAGTAAATAAGTTTTGTGGATGTAATAATCAGTAAATGATCTCCAGGAAGGTTTAGACAGTCTAGTCAGATTATGATTCTTATCACCTGTTTATAGCTGATCTCAAAGTACTTGCTTAAAAAAAATAGAGTTTGGTGATTTGGAATAGGCAAATAATTTAGTAAAGAGAATCACTACCACATGCTTAAACTAAAACTGATTATTTTATATTATTCATTTTAAGTTTTATGCTTCGGAATCATTATTGCCTGATATCAGCTTGTATTCAAATGTGTGCTGCTTAGGACAACAATACACATTTCATGTACTGTGTCATTGGCCCTAACATGCTTCCTTTTTTTCCTGAAAATAGCATACATGAGTGATACAGATTGGGATTGTGGCAGTTAGAGCCCAATTCGGTGGTCGGCGGCATGGCTCCATGCCACCGAGCACAGTCGCAAATGTGCCATAAGGCACATTCGCAGGGCTAACCGCTGGGCTCCCACCCGTGAGAGCCCAGCACAAGGCGGTGCTGGGCTAGTGTGGGGCGGTCGCCCAGCTCCTGCAGCTCGGCGGTCTCCGGGACTGCTGGGCTGCGGAACGGTAGGCGGGGCAGGGGCAGGGGTGGGGAGGAGGCGTTCTGGGGAGGGGGGAGGCTGGCGGGGGTGGAGAGAGGGCGGGGGAAGCATGAGGCGGAGGAATGACGTGAGGAGGGGGGTGGGCAGGAGGTGTGCTGGGGGGCGGGCAGGAGGAGGATCCACCCCTGCAGAGGCTCTGCTCCGCAAGATCCAGGGCACTCGTGGAGGGCTGCACACCCTACATGAGTGCCTTTTCCTTACCACTGACCTTTTGGTCAGCGGTAAAGTGAGTAGCCCCATTGCAGGGCTGCTTACCTTACTCGGTGGAAGGGGACGAACGTCCCCTTCTCCCGAGGCACCTCCTGCGGTAGCGTGGGAGGTGCTGGATTTGGCGGCAGCCCTTCTTGGTGTCACCAAGCCTGGGTGCCCCGGGCAGCTCAGGATTGGGCTACCCATCCATAGCCGAGTCCACCTCAGCCTCCCACAGCCTGGGGAAAAAAATCTCAGTTGACTCCAACAGGAGTTTCTTTTTTCAGACAAAATAATAATAATAATAATAATAATAATAATAATAATAATAATAATAATAATAATAATAATATGCCTTTTCTGGTCATCGGATTACTCCTCTGACTTTATTCAAGGTGGTTTACATAGGCAGGCATTTCTAAATCCCTCAACGGGATTTTTACAAAGATAGAGGTTTCAAGAACCAACAACATTTCAGAATGGATCTTCCTGGTTTGGTCTCACTTCTGGCCTCCAGTTCTCCCACGCAGGCTGACAAGCAGCTCCATCTCTCACATGGAGGGCAGCCAAGACGCTTCTTGCTCACACCAAGAGCAGGTGGAATCACTCAACTGGGCTTGTCAGCTGCTTCAAGGTCTCGCCATTCTCAGCCGTTCAGGGAGCTGCCGGTGTCCTCAAACTGATTGTCCCCCTGAAATGTCCCACAAATCTGGTAAATCCTGGTTTGCTTTAACAGAAGCCTCTTCAGGACAGCACTGAGTTCTAGTTTTCCACTGTTGTCTCCATCTTGTTGCAAACTAAAGCCCCCTGCAACAACCAAGGTCCCACTGTACTTATTATCTGTCTGTTACTATTAGCATAAGAACATAAGAACAGCCCCACTGGATCAGGCCATAGGCCCATCTAGTCCAGCTTCCTGTATCTCACAGCGGCCCACCAAATGCCCCAGGGAGCACACCAGATAACAAGAGACCTCATCCTGGTGCCCTCCCTTGCATCTGGCATTCCGACATAACCCATTTCTAAAATCAGGAGGTTGCGCATACACATCATGGCTTGTACCCCGTAATGGATTTTTCCTCCAGAAACTTGTCCAATCCCCTTTTAAAGGCGTCTAAGGTAGACGCCAGCACCACATCCTGTGGCAAGGAGTTCCACAGACTGACCACACGCTGAGTAAAGAAATATTTTCTTTTGTCTGTCCTAACCCGCCCAACACTTAATTTTTGTGGATGTCCCCTGGTTCTGGTATTATGTGAGAGTGTAAAGAGCATCTCCCTATCCACTCTGTCCATCCCCTGCATACTTTTGTATGTCTCAATCATGTCCCCCCTCAAGCGTCTTTTCTAGGCTGAAGAGGCCCAAAAAACATAGCCTTTCCTCATAAAGAAGGTGCCCCAGTCCCGTAATCAGCTTAGTCGCTCTCTTTTGCACCTTTTCCATTTCCACTATGTCTTTTTTGAGATGCAGCGACCAGAACTGGACACAATACTCCAGGTGTGGCCTTACCATAGATTTGTACAACGGCATTATAATACTAGCCATTTTGTTCTCAATATCCTTCCTAATGATCCCAAGCATAGAATTGGCCTTCTTCACTGCCGCCGCACATTGGGTCGACACTTTCAACGACCTGTCCACCACCACCCCAAGATCTCTCTCCTGATCTGTCACAGACAGCTCAGAACCCATCAGCCTATTTCTAAAGTTTTGATTTTTGGCCCCAATGTGCATGACTTTACACTTACTGACATTGAAGCGCATCTGCCATTTTGCTGCCCATTCTGCCAGTTTGGAGAGATCCTTCTGGAGCTCCTCACAATCACTTCTGGTCTTCACCACTCGGAAAAGTTTGGTGTCGTCTGCAAACTTAGCCACTTCACTGCTCAACCTTGTCTCCAGGTCATTTATGAAGAGGTTGAAAAGCACCGGTCCCAGGACGGATCCTTGGGGCACACCGCTTTTCACCTCTCTCCATTGTGAAAATTGCCCATTGACACCCACTCTCTGCTTCCTGGCCTCCAACCAGTTCTCAATCCACGAGAGGACCTGTCCTCTAATTCCCTGACTGTGGAGTTTTTTCAGTAGTCTTTGGTGAGGGACCATGTCAAACGCCTTCTGAAAGTCCAGATATATAATGTCCACAGGTTCTCCCGCATCCACATGCCTGTTGACCTTTTCAAAGAATTCTATAAGGTTCGTGAGGCAAGACTTACCCTTACAGAAGCCATGCTGACTCTCCCTCAGCAAGGCCTGTTCGTCTATGTGTTTTGAGATCCTATCTTTGATGAGGCATTCCACCATCTTACCCGGTATGGATGTTAGGCTGACCGGCCTATAGTTTCCTGGGTCTCCCCTCTTTCCCTTTTTAAAAATAGGCGTGACATTTGCTATCCTCCAATCTTCTGGCACCGTGGCCGTTTTGAGGGACAAGTTGCATACCTTAGTCAAGAGATCTGCAACTTCATTCTTCAATTCCTTAATAACCCTTGGGTGGATGCCATCAGGGCCCGGTGACTTATTGATCTTTAATTTATCAATGAGGTCTGAAACATCTTCTCTTTTAACCTCTATCTGACTTAACTCCTCGGTCAGGAGGGGCCATTCGGGCAGCGGTATCTGCCCGAGGTCTTCTGCCGTGAAGACAGATGCAAAGAACTCATTTAATTTCTCTGCCATCTCTAAGTCTCCTTTAATCTCCCCTTTCCCTCCCTCACCATCCAGAGGGCCAACTGCTTCTCCGGCGGGTTTCCTGCTTCTAACATATTTGAAGAAGCTTTTATTATTCCCCTTAATGTTGCTGGCCATGCGTTCCTCATAGTCTCTCTTGGCCTCCCGTATCACCTTTTTCCATTTCTTTTGCCACAGTTTATGTTCCTTTTTATTCTCCTCATTAGGGCAAGACTTCCATTTATGGAAGGAAGCTTCCTTGCCCTTCACAGTGTCTCTAACTTGGCTGGTTAGCCATGCGGGCACTCTCCTGGATTTAGTGGAACCCTTCTTTCTTTGCGGTATACACCTCTGCTGGGCCTCTATTACTGTTGTTTTAAGCAGCCTCCATGCACTCTGGAGAGATTGGACTCTTTTTACCCTCCCTTTCAACCTCCTTCTAACCAGCCTCCTCATTTGGGGGAAGTCTGCCCGTCGGAAGTCAAGGGTTTTTGTTAGAGATTTGCCTGGAATTCTTCCCCCAACGTGCATGTCAAAACGGATCGCAGCATGATCACTGTTCCCCAATGGCTCAGTAACGTTTACATTTCTAACCAGGTCCTGCATACCGCACAATATTAAATCCAGAGTCACCTGTCCTCTGGTGGGCTCCGTGACTAGCTGATCTAAGCCACAGTCATTTAGCACGTCAAGAAATCCGGTTTCCTTATCATGACCAGAACACAAATTGACCCAGTCAATATGAGGATAATTGAAGTCCCCCATGATTACAACCCTGTCCCTCCTTGTCACCTCCCTGATCTGTTTCCTCATTTCAATGTCCCCATCCGATTTCTGGTCTTGAGGACGATAGCACGCCCCCAGTATTACATTGCTGCACAAGCCTGGTAATTTAACCCACAGAGATTCTACAGTGGAGTCGGACCCACCTTCAATCTCTACTTTGCTGGATTCTATTCCTTCCTTAACATAAAGGGCCACCCCACCTCCAACACGCCCCTGCCTGTCCCTCCTGTAGAGTTTATAGTCCGGGATTGCTGTTTCCCACTGATTCTCCGCATTGCACCAGGTTTCCGTTATGCCCACTATGTCAATGTTTTCCCTTGTCACCAGACATTCCAGTTCTTCCACCTTTGCTTGTAGACTTCGGGCATTCGCATAAAAGCATTTGTACACGGAATGCCCTAGGATGGGCTGCTTATTCGCTCCTTTGTCCACGCATCCTCTCATTGTGCCAAACCGTCTATCACATCCCATCACGCTACCTTTGCCAATTTCTTCTCCTACCCTGCCTTTGTCTTGTTGTTCTCTAACCTCCCCATCCTCATCCCATAGGGATGAGGAGTCCTGAACCGGATGCCCCTCGGCTCCTGTCGGCCTTCCCCCAGGGATCAGTTTAAAAGCTGCTCTGCCACCTTTTTAATGTTATGCGCCAGCAGTCTGGTTCCATTCTGGTTCAAGTGGAGCCCGTCCCTCTTGTACAGGCCCCGCTTGTCCCAAAAAGTTCCCCAGTGCCTAACGAATCTAAACCCCTCCTCCCTACACCACCGTCTCATCCACGCATTGAGACCCCTGATCTCCGCCTGCCTAGCTGGCCCTGCGCGTGGAACAGGTAGCACTTCAGAGAACGCTACCTTTGAGGTCCTGGCTTTCAGCTTCCTGCCTAAAAGCCTAAATTTGGCCTCCAGGACCTCCCAGCTACACTTGCCCACGTCGTTGGTGCCGACATGCACCACAGCTGCTACCTCTCCCCCAGCACTGTCTACCAGCCTGTCTAGACGAGAAGTGATGTCCGCAACCTTCGCACCAGGCAGGCAAGTCACCATGCGGTCCTCTCATCCATCGCAAACCCCCCTCTCTATGTTTCTAATAATCGAATCCCCCACTACAAGAAGCCCCCGACCCCCCTCCCGCCGAGGCATATCCTGAGTGCGTTCGGATACGGGCCCATCCCCTGGAGAAGGGGTCCTCCCTAGGGGATTGTTTCCCTCCTCTCCAGGATGACGTCCTCCAGTCCCAAGACTTCCCACCCAGGCAGCCGAGGAGCTGCACGCCTGAGGTTGGGACGAAGCCTGATAGTCCCCGGAAGTCTCCCCATGGTCCTCCTCTGCCTGCCTGCGCTTCTCCAGGTCGGCCACCAAAGCTTCAAGGGAGCGGACGCGTCCCCTGAGACCCTGGAGCTCCTTGCACCAAGGACACACCCATGACTTATGCCCCACAGGCATATAATCATACATGTGGCACTCAATGCAGAACACTGGATAGCCCCCTCCCTGCTGCTGGCTGCCTGACTGCATAGATTTTTTGTTGTTGTAGTTGTTTTATTTAGGGGTACTTTTATAAACCCTACACTGGTTAGCAGCCCTCTTCTCAAGGGAAGAGGAAGGGCAGTGTATGAGGCCCTGGCCTCCTTGCCCTGCTGCTGAACTCGCCCAGATGCTAAACTCTCAGTTTACCTGGCACTTGGGGTCCCAGAGGCCCCACGCGTCTGCAGAGAGCCTCACGCGATGGCAGGCCTAGCTTTATGCTCCTGGCTGGCTCCTCCTCCCTCCCTCCTTCCTGATTGAAAGGGGGGCTGGTCTTCCCAGGTGAGTTTACAAAAGCTCAGGAAGACAAAAGGCTGCTGATGGGCATAACCTACTCTGCAGGCTCCTGAATGGGAATTGCCCCTTCCTAGGTTCTTTCCCTCCTAGTTCTGTTCTCTTAGGCTGGACTGTTTTGTAACCTCAAGCTAGTTTTTATTTGAGTTTTTAAGTATTTATTGCGGTCTAGATCCTGTGTCCCAATTTACTGAACTGTTTAGGCTATGTTCTTAACTTAGATTAAGTTTAACTTGGGTTAAGTATAGGGTTAATTTAAAACAAAGTAGAAAAACCTGCTTTCCACTTTATCCTCCTCCCTTCCTTCGATTAGGTGCTACTTTAGGTGCAGCTAACTTTCAACTTTGATTTAAGTGCCTGACCCTTGGGCTCTTACTCACAAGTAGGACTCTGCTCCTGCTCAGAGTAGACCTACGTACCTCCCTTAGGTGCTAACTTTCAATTTTGCTTTAAGGTTGATTTAAAGTTAAAGTTAAGGTTAGAAGACAGGGAGTTAGAAAGACAAAGAGTTAGAAAGAGTACACTTACCCTCTCGTCGTCTTCCTCCTCTCCTTCTCCAAAACTCACTTGCCTTCTCCTCGCCCAGATGCTAAACTCTCAGTTTACCTGGCACTTGGGGTCCCAGAGGCACTTAGGGTTCCCAGAGGCCACACACATCTGGAGAGCGTCTGGAGAGCGTGACGACTCCCGTGATGCTCTGGCGACGGTCCTGCCGCAGCCGAGCGAGCCTGCAGACTGCGGGGTATATAAAGGCATATATACCCCGCAATATATATATTGACCTCGTTTCTTGTTTAACTGGTGTCACTCTGCCATTAGAACTAGACTCCTTCATCTTATTGAAGGCCCATGCTGTGCTGATGGAACTTCCATTCCATTTATGGTGATCGCAAAAGGTGACCTGCCATTCTGGGCAGATGAGCTGCAGCTGCAAATGGTGAGCAGCCTTGCAACAGTGGCTCATTGCCAGTGGCCAAAGAAGCCCCAGTGCTGGTAAGGTGGCACGGGAGGATGGGCCATGGGAGTGAGTGGTTGGGAGGAATGGGGTGGTTGTCACAGCGGGTAAGAGTCAGTGGGGGGGGTGGAAGGGGGCCGCTGCAGCACCCATATCCTATCCCCCTTCCCAGCCTCAATCCACCTTTCTGGTCCACTTGGACTTCTGCCAGCAAAATCAATGGCTGAAATCTGAGAAGACTCATCAGGGCAGAAGATGCTTACCCCCAGGCAAGGGAACAAATATTTCCTAACCTGGAGGAGCCTCTGGGACTGCCCCTTCACACAGTGCAGCATATTCTCCAGTTGTGCAACTTGAATGGCAGGGGGATGTTACATACCACTGGGCTATTAATTGTGTTCCGTGAACACACGCCTTTCTCATAAGACAAATCCCATGGTCTGGTTTTGCCCAAATTTCTTTCCATTACTGAGCTGCTCTTCATGGTTGTTTGTGTTGATAAAACATAATTAGGATGTGTGCTGTGGGTTGGAAAGCTTATGGAAGTGTCAGTATGCATTTAGTAAAAGACATTAGCTGCTTATCACCTGTTATCACCAACAAGTATATGACTGAAAGGGTAATGTGAATTTTATTTCCATGTAAACATTAAGAAGCAACATGTTCTCTGTGTTGCACCTAATGAGTGCTATTGCTTTCTTGTCATTTGCACCAAGGCGCCCTCCTCCTTCAAGCCTTAATACCCAGTCCAATAGACAAAGAGTAGCATCCATAATCATGCTTCTGTTCATGGAAGCACACTCTGTGAACAGACTACAGGTTGAGCCTCATTATTCGCATGGATTCCATTCCCAGAACTCATGTGGATGGCAAAAAATGCACTATAGCATATCCATTTAAAAAACAAAGTTTCTTTGCTCCGGTGATTTAAAAACAGCCTTGCTGACCTTTGTGATGTAAGATAAGAGTCATTAAGAAGACAATCCATCAATCAGTCCTCCTCCAAGCACTTAGAAAGGTGCTTCACTCAGCCCCTCCTTTCACCAATGCAAAGTGATCACCTTTCTTTCACATGCTCAGGGAGAAGGGAGGGGTCGCCTGGAGAGAGAAGGATTGATGGATTGTCAGCCAGCTGCCCCCCCTCTCATTAAAGAGGCTATTGTTAAAGGACTGTTCAGTTTTTTAAACTGATTTTAAAGGGGTGCATTTTTCCCCTTCTCCACGGATCAGCACATTCCTTCTCATTTGCAGTGGCTATTTGGGTTGAGTTAAATCTGTGTATAAAAAATCCATGGATAACAAGGCTGGACCTGTATTCCTCTGAGAACATAAAGCACACACAAGACTTTTTCCACTTGTGCAAGGACCATTGGCAAGAATAGAATTTTTCTTTTTCTTTTCAGTTCTTGCAGATTTGAGGGAGGGAGAAAAAAGTGAGGATACTTCCTGCCCTTTCCCTGTAATCAAGAGATGAGTATGGTTTCTCTGCCTTCCAGAAACATGCTAGATTTTTCTTGTTCCTTGCAAAAAGGTTAAAATACCCGTTGTCAGAAAGTATATAAAATATATATTTCTCCTGATGCAGATAGAATTGCACCTTTTCTCAAGGGCAGGATAGTATACCGCCTACCCAGCCATATGCCAGGTTTTACTACAGAAATGTAACTATTTGTAAGACCCTTGAGAAAGAATGCAACTAGAAAAACATCAGGACAAATAGATACTGTGTGTGTTGTTTTCTGACAACAGTTGTTTTTGACTTCTTTCTCTGGGACTAACTTTAGAGCTGTTTGACCCTCGTTTTGTTTGAATGTTGCTAGTTCCTTGCTAAACTGCTAAGGAAGGAAAGGGTAAGTTCTGGGGTCAAATACAAGATTTTCTTTTCCTTTGCTTCAAGAAGCTGAGGGACTCTGAAGTGAAACTCACTTGAGATGACACCGGTCTTGTATTTCAGTTCATATTTTGCAAAGATACCTGAAACAGCCCTCAAAGCACGAGAAAATTCACACCATTTGTAGTTAGTATTTTTCCCCTTGTTCTCAGTCTTCACACTGCTAATGAGCTGGAGCAGTTGGATTTAAATCAGTTTATGGCTGATTATATAGTAATGTTGGGAATTCATTGAATCAAGTTTTAAAGCAATCCTGTAATACATAAATGTGTATCATCTGATTATAAAAAAGTATCAACTGGATCAGTTATCTGCTTAATTTTCCTGGAGACAGTCTTGGATTTCTGTTAGGGCCTACTTATGAGTTTGCCTCTGGAAAATGAATGGAAGAAATAATTAGTACAAAACATTATCACTTTTCAAGGATAGTTTGTGTTAAGAAATGGGTCCATATGAATAGAGGAAGGCACAGAGATAACAGCTCAACACATTTATTTCATCATCAGAACAGAAACTGAAAATGAAAACACAAGGCAACACCCCTGGCTTTATACCCCTTAGCTCTGCCCAGATTCCCCATGATTGGTGCTGTTGATACATTAAACTAGAGGGCCAATCGGATAGTAGGATTTTGATCCACCACCCGATTGGCTAGCCATAAGACTGGGCCAATCGGTTATGCAGGATTTTGATCCTGCATAACTTGCATACATAACAGTTTGGATAATACCACATTCAACTAGTCCCACTTGTTTGATCACCACACCACCACACCACACCACCACTTGTGTGCTCACCACACATGCACAAACCATTTTCTAACCCCTAATGACTGTGGCTGACACTATACAACCCATGCCACCTACCCAGTACATTTAAAGCGATTATAATGTATAATTATAATTTATAAAAATGTGCCCTTGGAATAAAAACAATAATACCGCTTTCTGTACATTTTCCTTGGGGGAAAAAACAAAATCTGCGAAATAATAAAAACTTGTCAGAACACCTCTACTTATGAGGCTTTATGAGAAGTCATAGTGCATGTAAGGAATGAACTGCCTCCTATCCAGTAAGAAAGGCTAATCAGGCTTATCAGGAAAGTAAAGGAAGCAAGAGAAGGAACCAGACTGCACACACCACGAGCATTGACAACCTGAAACACACGGAGCTGTCAGATGGGAGAAGTATAATCAAAACTCTGTGCGCCACAGAATCACTGAAAAAACCTATTCCATTTCTGACAAAATGTCATCTTAAAATATGATGGACTTGACTAATTTGTGTAACGGGCAGAAAAGATATAAATAAAAGATATATATTAACTGGCAAATTTCAAAACAAACTGAAATATGAGGAAAGTTGCACCGTAGTTGTGTTTAATGTGATTTCTGACGTACAATCTTCTACCAAAAGCTGCATGCATACCATCTTTAAGTCAAAAGGACACATATCTATATTTTTTATTACAAAGCTTTATTATTAATACCTTAAGTCAGTGGTTCTCAAACTGGTGGGTCGCAACCCACCAGTTTGTGTAAAGGGTTCCCCGTCCCTTTAAGGGTCAGGGGAGGGGGCGAAGGCAGCAACGCGTCGCTAATGGGGGTGGAAGGAGGGTGCTTTTACTTACAGGTGGCTGCAGGACTTTGCAGGAGGTTCAGGGAGCCCCGTGCACTCTCCAATGCTTAGAACATTTAAAAAAGCAGGCACAAAAGCACTTCCTCTTCACATTAGCAAAGGAAGTGCTTTGCACCCACTTTTTTAATGATCTAAGAATTGAGCGGCCCTGCGGAGTGCTGTGCAGGGCTCCCCACCCCTCCTGCTATGTCCTGCAGCCACCTGTAAGTTAAAGTACTCCCCTTCCACCCCCATTAGCAATCCTGGGGATCACATTGCTGCCCTTACTCCCTTCCCTACAAAGATTAACCCCGGGAGTAAAACTCCCAGAAAGTTTGAGAACTACTGCCGTAAGCCAATGTACATCTCTACTGGGTAAAGGAGATTCTCAGATTCATACAAGCAATATTTTATTTAAAGAAATGCAACCCTGTGGGGTTGTTTTACTCCTGTGGGGGTAAAGCATATAGACCACTAGAACCATTTCAGATGACATTTTAAATCTCAAACTGGCCCCACGTGATAAAGGCCACGTGTACTCATTATGCATACACATCCTAACCCTAACCCACTGACTTCTGTGTGAGCTTCTTTAATTTGTTGGGCAGTGGTTCCCAGTCTGCGCATTGTGACGCCCTGAATTGTCATGAGGCACTTGTTGGGCTTCACAGGCTGCCTGCTGTCCCACAGGGCAAGGAGATCACACTGTGAGCCTCCAAGCAGCAGCAGAAGGCACAGCACAGCAAGCAGAGCTGTAGCATGTGAAAAGCATGCATTGCAAAAAGCCCTCTTGCCCACCCTGACCCTCTTTCCGCTGTTTAGAGGCTCGCAGTAGGCCATGGAACAAAGAAGTGTATGGTGGTGATGCCACTTTGTGATGACTTTCGCATCATCATCATTCGCTTCCTGATTTCAAGGGTGTCACAGCCCCAGCGGCTCCCCATGATTAAAGGAATTGATCAGGAACCAATGTATTCACAAATGCTGGCCCACAAAGGTGAGGCTGGGCCGTTACAGATAAGCAAGCCACTACCGCTCAGAGAAATGGGTAGATCATGCATACATCAAGAGCACACATTTCCCGTACTGCATGGGGCTGGTTTGTGCTTAAAAATACAGTGTGAATCAACCCACAGTTTCTTACAAGGAAACCACATCTCCTGAGCTTTCTTTTTCACCAAACTGATAATACAAATGTTAGCTCATCTACGCTTCCCTTGTTTGGGAGCTCCCTGATAGCATGGTGTAGTGGTCGGTCAGGTCAGGCCTTGGCCAAAGGCCCATGCAGACCAGAGTTCACCCAACCAAACCAACCTCTGAATGTCCCAGTACCTGTTTCCATGTCAGTACTTCTGCATCTGGTAGCCCATCCTACGAACAGAAATTTCCCCTAGAGGTCCGCTCACCATCATCATCATGGGGCCTCTGGATATTTTCATAAACTGGTGCAGACGTCTGTTGTCTCTCAAAACCCACCATTTTCTCATGGTGAGAAACCAGTGCCTGCTGCTACTGCCCACCACTGCTGTTGGAAGGCTTAGGGGGACATAGGGGCTAGTACACCGTGGAGGACCCAGTACTAAGTTTTGCCTCAAACTGCCAGCAACCTGGCACCAGTACTGCATCTTAGGTTTGCTACAACTGGTTATGCTCAGAGTTTGAATAATTGGATTTTGGTTCACTCAGGCCACAGCTGTAGCAGTCATTTGCCCTTGAGGGGGGACTTTGGGCCTTTTATAGATTCTGAGGTCATGTTTGGCCCCAGTGCTTATTTTTTCTGCAAGTGTATAGCATGGGTCATTTCATTTAAGCACTGAACCAAGTCTGTACCACCCTGGCAATTGCCTTAACATCATGTCCAGACACAATCTAGTAATGGAATATAGATGTTAAATACATAATAAGAACATGCATTTGCAGTTAAAATTAATAGAGTTGGGTGTTGCACTCCCCAAGACAGTTTAGAAAACTCTCAGCCCATTATGTTAGCTACAACTTATGTTTCAGTCACAGAAATTATGGTGTGATTTCTTATATTTTTTTCTGCCTTGTTTACCTTATTTTAACAGGGTGGAACCTTGGTGACTGTCAATAGGATATTTCCAGAAAAAGAGGGTCAGAAGGTACTTTTTTCCTCCAAAATATTCTATCAATTCTTTTGGAAGCAGTATGTTTTCTGTTTATTCCATTTATTTAGAGAGCTCAGGGCAACCAACAAAATGTGACAATGCAGCATATTAAATTATGCCAGATAAAGTCCCAGAAGAAATATATTAAAATCACCTGGCAAATGTTTAAACCCAGTCATTTTCAACCTTTTTTCATTTCACAGCACACTGACAAGGTACTAAAACCATCAAGGCACAACACCAGCTTTTTTGACAATTGACAGGGCACGCCATGCTGTTAGTGGGCACTCACAACCTCTAATGGTCCTACTAATAAGTGACCTTCCCCTAAACTCCCGAGGTTCAGCTGCAGATCATTTGTGGCACACTTCCATTTGTGGCACACTTCCAAAAGTGTGCCATGGCACAGTGGTTGAAAATGGCTGCCTTGACCCTTGCACTTAAAAGAAATCTCAAAGGAGGCTGCATTGTTGTGGTACTAAGGAGTTCCAGAAGCTGCCTACTAATAACAGGGGTTGTTGTTACACATCCATATTCTCTTCTGCAGCTGAAGAAGATCTGTGCAATGTGAATACACAATACTCCTGGGTACGTTTGGATAAGATTGCAGTTTTTGGATTGTCAAAAAATTTTCCTGGTTGATGATGTCAATTCCAGCCATGACATCACTTCCAGATTAATGACATCACTTCCTATGGGTCCCAACAAATTGTCATTCTAAAAAGTGGGTCTCAGTGCTAAAAAGTTTGAGAACCACCGATATGGGGGTCTGAAGATCAGGAGACCAGATAATTCTGGTTTCTGGCATCTTAGAGATCCTGGGAAGAACAATCATTAAGCAAGAAGACACTACATTCAGCCTTAGGTCAGGAATCAAATACTGAGTATACTGTGGAGAGAACGTAGGTTGTCAGTGACCAGTACTTCTAAATGTCAGACAGATCCCAGGGAGCAATAAATTTGTATCAACAAGTTTCTAGGTCCAACTGGGTTGTTATATCATTGCCAGGTCTGGCTACTTTCTACTGGCTTCTAACTTGTTCTGAAGAGACAGTCCATTGGCTTGGAGCCTGTCTCACTGGGTGTAATGGGAAGTAGACACTTGAGTTTGTGAGGCCATGGTTGTTAGGGTCATTGACCTTCAAAGACATCTGCTGTGGTGGTGGTTGTTTCAGGCTTGAGGACTTCTGGCTCAAAGAGTTCCTGACAGTTGAAGTTGGACTCAGTCTCAGGTTCCATATCTGGCACCTCTGTACCTTGCAGTCTTCACCCTCCCTCCCTATTTGGCTCCTCTCCCTCTCCCATCACTGCTTATAGCTGGAGTCATGACATAATTGATTCAAGGATTTGTATGATGAGATGATTGACTCTTCTGCCTCATTTTCCATCTTCTTTGTAATCTGATGATGCACATCAAAACCTGCCTAAGGGTTCAACCCTATTCAACTTGGCAGCACCAATGCAGCCCAAAAGTAAGAGAGCAAGAGTTCCCTTACTTTGAGGAAACCTCTTTGACTTCCCACTGCTACCACAGGACGCAGCATACACCCAGTTGGCATGGCTGAATCAGCCCTGGAAAGTTGGCTAGGATTGGGCCCTCACTCTCTGTAAAATATTGTTCTCTACAAAAATAGGAAGAACTGTAAAAAGCCATCCAGGATCATGCCTAGGTAAAGATGGCCCTGTTTTTGATTGATTGCTTTGTTCATTGATACAGAATAGTTTTGACCCCTGCATCTGTACTCGCAAACACATTCTAATCTCCACTTTGCCCATAAGCAGGCTTTGAAATGCTGGGAAAGGCATTCCTCTGACAGTTCTTTAAATCTCTGAAAGTAATTGTAACAGGGTGGTGAGTTTGTTAGAAACAAGTAAATTTACCTTAAGCAGTCTGGGTTTACATCGTTGGATGAAGGGCAAGCGAAAATTGGACTCATGGCTTCACATTCAGCTATGTTTTTGTAGCTTCCCTCCCACAGCTTCTCAAAGAGAAATAATGTATTATCTGCTTCTCATGCAGATGATCTCAAACACAGCAAATATAACTCTGATGCTAGTAGAATTTTAAGTACACAATGGAAAAAGAAATGTCTGTTAATGACTTATCCACCCTAATGCAAGATAGCAGCAGCAAACAACCACCATCATTATATTTTCCAGACTTGAAGTGCATTTTACAATTTAATAGCACATCTGCCTAGATCCCTAACATGGAATTTCACACATGAATGGATTATTTCTTGAAAATTGGCATGTGCAGTTCATGTCTTTCAGAAGCAGGCGTAATTGTCACCAGCATTCTGAAATTGTCTCTTTTCAGTTCCTATTCTGTTTTGCTAATGAAAAGATTAGGCTTTATTGTCTGGCAATCAGATAAGCCATGTAGGAAACTAATGTCAAGGATCTGACTCAGTGACTGAGAAAATCAGGAGCAGTACAGACAAAGTATGGAAACCACACTATATGAGAACAGGGAGCAAAAATATCCCCTTAGCAGATGGAAGCTGTACTAACTAATATATAGGCAGCTACTGCTGTTAGAGAATTCCCTTTGTAATAATTGGGTGAGAACAAATTCTGTTGTTTATTTCTGATCCATAAAACTGGCTTCCCCAAAAAGATGGGCGTGATTTAAAATTTAAAGCACAATTTAGCAAGAATGCAAGCCCCTACTAACAAATTAACTGACTGGCACTCCCATCAAAATCAAACGAGCTTTAATTTTACAGCTAAACCTTTAAATAAAAAGATGAGTATGAAACAAAAAGGGAAATTGACCTTTGGAAGTCTAAAATAAATAATGGCCTAGATGCAAGAGAGAGTGGTCTAGAGGGTAGAGCCTCCATCTGCCTGAAGATAACATCCACAAGGTCGCCAGTTCGAGGCCACCGGCACCGTGCAACCTTGAAGCAGCTGACAAGCTGAAGCTGAGCGATTCCATCTGCTCTGAGCGTGGGAGGATGGAGGCCAGAATGTGAAACCAGATCAGAGTGAAACACCTGGACTGTTGTGGTTCTTGAAAGATAGAACCTTCTTTCAATTGTAAAAATCCCTACGGGGATTTAATCAGCCTGCCTATGTAAACCGCCTTGAATAAAGTCTTGAATAAAGACCAAGAAAGGCAGTATATAAATACCTGTTGTTGTTGGTTGTTGTTGTTGTTGTTATTATTATTATTATCATCCTTTTCTGTGGACAAGAATTGCTTTCATTAGATAATCTGGGCATTGAAAAGACTGGGGATAAGGGAAGGTCAGATGCTGGGTGTTTAGTCTTGCCTGATTCTAGTTATAATTGCCATCTTAATTATATTTCAGGTTAAAAAAACACATGCTGATTATTTATTTAAGAGGTTTCTACCCCATTATTCCACCCTGGTGGGGTCCACTAGGCAGACATACAGCAATTACTGAAACAAACAAAAAAAGACAAAGTCCAACATGTAAAAATGATAAAATGCAATAATACAAACATCAAAATCATCATAAAATCTTCTCCTCCTCCTTCTTGTATGGCTGTTGGTGCTTCTACAGACACTGTGGAGGGCCAGATTATGTGGTATTAATGGCATTTCTATAGTTATTTAATCTAATGCAGTATTTTCTCCATTTTTTTGTTGTTTTTTAAAGTAGAGCACCAATCTCCAAAGACCAGTTTGGGTGGGAGAAGCCACCTTTCCTTGTTATGATTTTCTATCCCCCAAACGCCTGCTCCACGGTTGGAGCCTTAGGCACTGTACATGTGTCTGTCTCTGTTGGAGGTTTGCAATCTGGTTGCAAGTGCTTGTAAGCCCTTTGGAAACATTATCTCAGTAATTTATTGTTGGAGTTGGTGTAACTCTGTCTGCTGTCCAGAGGGGGCAGGATGCTGTCTAAAAAGGGGCCAAACTATGGTACAGTGACTCTGACCTTTCTATCTGTTCTCTCTGTGATCCTTGTGGGGTGTGGCCCTAACCCTTTATCCTTCCTTTCTCCTCTGAGCACTTCCTCTTTGTCCTCTGATCACTGACTTGTTAAGATGTGCACACCAGGGTTCTGGCACCCAGGCCATCTTGAGCACAAGGCATGCAGGGTGAGGCAGCTCTAGGGCCTTGCTATCCCTAAGTATTAGCTGAACCTCTGATCCTAATCAGATGCTATAAATATATACTCAGTGAAACTGTAAGTAAACAACTTATTTTGCAACTTTACCAAGCCATTGCCTCTTTGTCATTTTATTGATTAGCAGTCAGCCAGGTAAGGGAGATTCCCTGGGGCGATACCCAAAAAGGGGGAATCTGCTGCTTAAGCTACTCTGCTTCCCCCCCCTTTTTAAATGCACTTACAGCCTATTACTACAATGGGATAAGTGCAAAAAATGGAATAGAGTGATAAAACAAAGAACAAAAGAACTGACTATTTCAGTGTTGCCAGGATAACTCGGGGGGGGGGGTGAAGCAACCTGTGGATCCTTGTAGATATGTTCACCAAAAATGGAAGAATTCTAACCCTACGCACTTGCTCAAAATGCTGGTGCAATGAACACACGATGCGTGCAAAAATAATGAAGGCTTGGAAGCTTGGCACAGGACCAGTTGCAGTACGATCCTATGCTTGTTTACTCAGAGGTAAGCCCCATTATGTCCAGTGAGACTTGCACCCAGGTAAGTGCACATAGGATTGTAGCTTTTGAGACATCCCCCTCCCACCTCCAACACATTCAAACCATTCTGAGAGCGTCAGTAGGGCTCTGGAAATGTGCAAGAGCCATAATCTATGACCCTTTATAATCAACGTCCTTACTTTCCGATACCTTTTGCTTATTTCATTTATTTTACCCTTCTTGGACTCTAATTTGGAACACATTCTTTCCTATCATACACATGCATGATGATTAGAGAGCAGCAGGGCCTTAATGGCTATTGGGCCACAAATCTCTGTTGGATGATGCAATGCTAATGATTTTTAAAGCACTATGATTATATTAATTGATTCATGCTCTGCAAGCAACTTTGAGTAGGTGGAAACTTTCACCTTCAAAGAGACACATTGATTTTAATGAATTCTGGTCATGAAGATCTACTGAGAAAGTCATACTTCATTAGGTCACCAGAAAATGTATACCATTGGTCTGAATGTAAGCATTTTAGCTCCAAAATGTTGGAGTATGCTACTTAACCTATAACATTTTTGGAGTGTGCAAAGTGCTTTGCTTGATATAAGGCAAGTATTATTCACCCCATATTGTGGGTGAGACTGCGAGAGAATGCCTTGCCTAAGGCAACTTACTGTCCAATTCTATTGGACATATACCTGTGGTAGATGCTTTATGGCATCACAAAAATCCATTTGTTTTATTACAAGGAGTTGTGTGTTTCCAGGTTGCCACCACAGATGGTGGGTATGAAGAGAATCCCCACTGTTGCTGGTAAGTAAGCAGAGTGGATATGACAGGGCAGGTGGGTGTAACAGGGTGGGATAAGAGGATCATGGTGGAATGAGGAAGGACCAGGGGCATGTCAGAGGTACCTGGCATGGGCAACTTTTACTGGATGATATCCGTTCTGGAGTGAGCCAACAGCTCTGTAAAGAGCTGGCACAGTTCAAGGAGACCCACTGATAGTTGAGGGGCTTATGAAGGGGCGAGGGAAATTATTTTCCCTTTCCCCTCTGATGCCTCTTGATTGCCCCTTCCCCACTATAGCATGCAGCACGAGCTCTTTTGGCGCAGCTGCATGCTATGGTGGGGGAAAAGTGTAGGATTGGGCTGCTAGTAAGACAAGATTTAAACCAGACAAATCCTGGTTTGCAGCTCAGGGCCCAATCCTATCCAACTTTCCAGTGTTGATGCAACCATGCCAAAAGGGTTCATGCTGCATTCGGGGGCGGGGGGAGACATGGAGGCCTCCTAAAGGTAAGGGAACATTTGCTCCCTTACCTTGGAGCTGCGTTGCGACTGCATTGGTGCTGGAAAGTTGAATAGGGTTGGGCAGCCTATCCAACTTTCCAGCACTGGTGTAGCCGCAATGCAACCCCAAGGCTCCGTTCCGCTCCCCCCGCCGGGAATGGCTCCAAAGGGAGGAGCCGCTTGCCCGCCTCGCTGAGGCTCCCTGCCAACCTGAGCGCTCCACCGCCCTCCAGCTATGCCACTGGGAGGTGGTATCTGCAAGAAAATTCAGTACAGGAATAACTAGGCAGACGATAGGATTAGACTTATGAAAAGTGAGATGGAGCTGGACTGTGGCACACCTTTGGGGCAAGTTGTGCAGTTGTGTCACTCACTTACATTTACTCCCTCTGTTTTTTGTTTTTTTTTACCACAGAATGAAACTAGCAATTTCCTAGGTGCTGAATATATTGTCCTTTAAACAGGGTGCTCTTTGCCTTCCTTCTCCAGCATGCATGATACAGCAGATACAGCAGCCGTGTCTTTCCAGCGTATGAAATTGTTTTTGAGAATGTAAGGGCATTTTCAGATGTCAATATAAAGAGGCTTTGGAAAAATGCTTTGGCTACTGCAGTTTTACTTTCTGTTTGAACTTTTATTGCCTCTAAAAATCTCCCAGACAGACCCAACTCAATAAAAATTCTTTTAGGTTCAGTATGACATCCTTTCTCCTCCAAGGCAGATGCCAAAAAAATGAACAATTGGAGGTTTTCTTGGCCTTGTGTAATATAACAAAAAACAAAGAAACAAAAAACTGAACATAGCTTTTCACTGCATCCTGTAAAATTCAGTAAAATGGGATTTGCCCCAACACCCAATAAGGCATGAGGTGCTGAGTTGTTTTCTTTTTTTTTTTTTTTTTTGGGGGGGGGGGGTTTGAAATGGGTCCATGCTGGTTCTGCTTAATGCACTTCCCCCCTCCCCCACAAGCCCAATGGCCTATGAGGCCCCAGACTGCTTGTAGCCCCTTGGGATTGTAATTCAGCCCTCTCATCCTGGCTACCAATAGGGTAGCAATCAATTCTAATCAATCCGCCATGTCATGTTCTGCCCCTGCCATTGTGACCTGCAACTATTATTACTGACCCAGGTGGTATTGGACTACTGAAGCAGTTGGGGGGGGAATCCTCCTAGCCCAGCCAGGTTGGGGGGTGAACAAAACTTTCTTACTTGGCCTCGAAGTGACTGGCGCATTCTATGCTGCAAAAGAAGAAAAGAGAATGCTATAACCAACACTAATGAGAAGGAGACCAAACTCATCGCACGCATCCAATTGCCCACTGTAACGACTGTTGAAGAAATGTGGCAGAAGGCAACACATGCCATTAGCAAGGCTGCACGTGCAACACTCGGTGTGATGAAGACCGGCAGACGTCGGATTGACCAAGACACCTGGCTCCAGACCGATGATGCCAAGGTAAAGGTGAGAGACAAAAAGTCGCTCTACCACATCTTTCTCAACGACAAGACACCTTCCAACTGGCAGAAGTACTGGAACGCTTGTCATGAAGCAAAGAAAGCCATTGCCTCTGTGAAAGCCGCACACTATGACATCTACAAGAAGCTTGACATGTGCGAGGGAGAGCGCAACATCTACTGACTCGCCAAGTCACGGCATTGCCAAACTGAGGATATTGAGAAGTTCTGTGGCATAAACAATGAGAGAGGGCAGCTGATCAGTGATTGGAGGCAGGCAACCGAACGCCGGCGCTCACACTTTGAGTGAATTTCCACAGAGGAATTCCCGTACCCGGTGATCCCGCAAACAGCTGCCACCCATAGACCCCGCCATGCAGTCAATTGGGCCTGAAAAAGTCACAGAGGCACTGAAACAAATGAAGCTGGGCAAGGCCCTGATGACGTTGCTGCCAAGCTCTGGAAATCGTGCTGCTAGAACCCAGTCGATTGATTCACGCGCTTCTTCAACCAGATCACCACAGAGCAAAAGACGCCTGTCAACTATCAACGAAGCACAACCAACCCAATCTGGAAAAAGAAAGGCAGCCCTGCTGACTGTGCAAACTACCAGCCAATTTTCCTCCTCTCTCACACAATGAAAATCTTTGAGAGGGTCGTTGACCACCACATCCGCAACATCATCCAACTCACAATGAACCAAGCAGGCTTTGTCAATGGTTGTGGAACTAGCCTGTCTCCTGCTAGAGAAGCACCAAGAGAAGCAAAAACCACTGCAAAAACCTTATTGACCTTGAAAAGGTGTGTGCCGCATGATGTCATCTGGTATGCGCTGCGTAACCAAGGAGTGCCAGAAGAACTTGTTTGATGGGTGAAGCTCTTGTACAAGGACCTAAAGAGTCGTGTGCAGGCCATCCCTGGAACGTCGAAAGACTTCTGCATTACTGTTGGCATCCACCAAGGCTCGGCGTTCTCTCCACTGCTGTTCATTATGGTGATGGACATCA
Organism: Tiliqua scincoides; assembly: GCF_035046505.1. Taxonomy (NCBI): domain Eukaryota; kingdom Metazoa; phylum Chordata; class Lepidosauria; order Squamata; family Scincidae; genus Tiliqua; species Tiliqua scincoides. The sequence goes on from NC_089822.1 coordinate 36,703,324, forward strand.
TCACCCGTGATCTGCAAAAGCCAGTGCCATGGACACTTCTCTATGTGGATGACTTTCTTCTTGCATCCGACAACCAGGTGGACCTCAAGGAGCAAATACAAGCTTGGAGTGACCATCTGCATTGTTTGGCATCTGCCTCAACATCAAGGAGACGGAGTACATGACAATGGACCCCAATGAGCTCAGGACAATCCACATAAAAGACATCGACCTGCCACATGCTGAGATGTTCCAAAATCTTAGCTCAATGATTGCGGCTGATGGCAGCCTGAGTCATGAGACCACTGCATGAGTAAATGCAGCCTGGACAAAGTGGCACACAATGACTGGTGTCCTTTGCAACAAGAAGATCAGCAACCATTTCAAGTCAAAGATTTACCAGACGGTCATCTGGCTGGTCGCAATCTATGAAGCTGAATGCTGGCCGGTGACAAGAGAAGCTGAATGTCACCTCACTGTCATGGAGACAAAGATGCTGCATTGGATTAGTGGTATTGCTCATTTTGACCACGTGCACAATGATGACATCTGGCAAAGGTACGGCATTGCTCCAATCGTCGACAAGTTGAGAGAAGCCCGGCTTCAATGGTACAGCCACGTTCTGCGCGCCACCAGCGATTCACTGGTGCAGAAGGACCTTCAGTTAGAGATCAATGGCAAAGAACCAATGGGGTGACCAAAGAGCACTGGCTTGACACACTGCATGGCGACATGGAAATTGCCTGCCTACACCCAGACCAAGCTTGCAACCAAGAGAAACGGCGACTTGGATCCAAAATAGCACCACATGGGACAAACGCAAAGAAGAAGGAAAAGAAGCTATAACAAATACTAATGAGCGTTTGGGCATCTGTTACCAGGTGCATTAACAAGCGCACATGGGAGAAAGTGATATCATACGTTGGGGTCCTGAGGCGTGACTAATGACATCACTGAATAGTTTGGCAGGGAAAGCTGAGACCAGAGGGTGAAGGTACAGCAAACACACATTATTGGGGGGGGGGGGTGTTATTTAACAATAATGGGGAAGGCGAAACAAAATGAAAAAGCAATTCCGGTGCAATCTTGTTATACACGGATTGTTTATACACAGATTTGACTCAACTCGATTTGCCACTGCAAATGGGAAGGAATGCGCTGTTCCCTGGAGAAAGGGAAAAATGCAGCACTTTAAAATCACAGTTTAAAAACTGCTTTTCTTACTATTGTAGAGAGAGTTGTGCAAGGGCTTGCAGGTATAACCTAATTATCCACATATTTCACAGATTATCCTATCTCAACTTGATGAGAAGGGCCCTTTAAATTAAAGGAAAGCAGTCAATAACAGTTTAACAATAGCCTTGTTAATGGAAGAGAGGGCAGCCCAAAGGCAAAGGCAAATCTCTCTCCAAGACAAAGCGACCACTCCCTTCCCTGACCACTAAAAGAAAGATCACTTTGCTCTGGGTGAAGCTAGGGGTTTCTGGCTCCCCTGGAGAAAGACTGATTGATGGATTGTCTGTCTAATGACTGTGTTTTAACATCACAGAGGTCAGCAATGCTGTTTTTAAATCACTGGGGTAAAGGGACTTTGATTTTTAACTTGATTTGCTTTAGTGCGATTTTTGCCATCCACTTGAGTTCTCTGAATGGAACCCTCGCGAATAATGAGACTCAACCTGTACAATGTTTCTTAGCCATTCATACTGCTAGATCCTAAATGTATGCAGTTACTCTGTGAACAGGAGGGGGGGGGAGAGAGAGAGAGAGAGAGAGAGAGAGAGAGAGATCTGGATCTGAGGCCTCAGGATCAGACCCAGATATAGTATTCACCTCGGTCATGCTCTTTTGGCAGATACCCAGTGCCATGTGCATAGTGCCAGCCCTAATTTGGCTGCACGGCCGAATTAGAAATGTTTTGGAAGGGCCCAGGTTCACAGCCAAGGTCTGTAGAATTTTAGAGATGTAAATCAAATTTATGATATACTTTATATCTCTATTAGTAGTATTGGCAACCTTCAGTCTCGAAAGACTATGGTATCGCGCTCTGAAAGGTGGTTCTGGCACAGCGTCTAGTGTGGCTGAAAAGGCCAATCCAGGAGTGACAATCCCTTCCACACCAGGAGCAAGTGCAGTCTGTCCCTGGTCTGTCTCCCTGGCTATGGGCCTTCCTTCTTTGCCTCTTAGCCTCAGACTGTTGGCAAAGTGTCTCTTCAAACTGAGAAAGGCCATGCTGCACAGCCTGCCTCCAAGCGGGCCGCTCAGAGGCCAGGGTTTCCCACTTGTTGAGGTCCATCCCTAAGGCCTATGGGGATATCTCTATCTCTATAGGGACTTTATATCTCTATGGTAGAATGGAAAGCAATCAAAATGTGTGCTTATAAAGTGCATGTGAGTTAATGGACCCAATGGATCTAAGCACATTTTAATATAAAATTGAATACATGTAAGCCTACAAGTAAACAAACAAAATGGGTAGATTAACCCTGAAATTGACTTAAAGCTGGCCCTGTATGTTCATGTGTATACCTGTGTGTCACACTTGTCACATTAATAAAAAGAAGTAAAAATGCTTGTCAGGCAACACAGCAGAACCTCCCATGAAAGCTCCACCGCCTGCTCTCCATCCATAGGAACCTAGCTATGGTCTGTTTAAATCCACCTCATAGCCTTGTGCTTTTCCAGCCAAGAGTTGAAGCAAAACTGCTTCCCCTCAACTAGTGGCATAGTTAGAGGGGAGGGCACAGTACTAAGTTTTGCAGGGAGCCTCACCGCAGAGTACAGGTGGCCCCTCCCCCTCCTCTTCAGAGCATTTGCCTCCATTTTGCTTCCACTACCTGGAATAGCTCCGAAGGGGAGGGGCCACTTGCACACTGAGGTGAGGTGAGGTTAGTGCTTTGCACCCCCTCTAGCTATGCCACTGCCCTTAACTGGTTCAGGTGCGGACCATGTTGCAAGGGAATGTTTAGATGTGGTACTATTTGGGGGTTATATAAGAACATCAACTTTCTCATGCACAAGTTACCCTGTAAAATGTCCAATAATCCTGGATTCCACCCAAAGGTTCCCTTCTTCCCATGGAAGGAGCTTCTTTGTCATGTGACAACATAAAGCAAATATTTGCTACAGATGATAATGTCTTATATTTTTATGCATAGTAAACTCTAGGAATTTTGACTAAACTTCAAGCAATCCTCATTAGTATCTGGGTCTGTGTCATTATCCAGATCATTGATTAATAGCAGAATGGTTTTTTGACCAGATGGACAACAACACATCCATCTGAGCACATAATTTCATAATTGCAAATGACTGTAAAGGAACAGCGATGCAACGCCTGTCATAGATACAAATGGTGTCCGTTGCAGTAGAATCTCAGTCTTGCCATCATGATATCTCGTTGCCTCAAGACAGAATAAATTCATACACATTTCAGAAGCATCTGAATGCTTCTCTCCCATCATGGTCAGTCAGATATGCCCAAATGGTTATGTCAGGAATTAAATTTTACTGTGTGTGTGTGTGTGTGTGTGTGTGTTTAAGTAATAGTTGCTCTCTCAAAGGGTTTGTTCCCTAATGATTAGTGCAGATCAATGAGGTCTATTCCATTACTGTGAAAGGGCCATCTTTCTTCTCTTATCCATTTTCCCTATATATTGTAAGTTAGTTTTTTGAGATTTGACTGGGCTATATATCATTGTTAGATGGGGGGGGGGGTGTTGCTTATCTGGGTTATTTTGCTAGTTTGAATGTCGGACTTGGGTATGATTTGTGGTCCCAGTACCCCAGAGACTTTACTGTTGGCCACATTTACTACATAAGTAAATGCTAAACTAGTCAGAAATACATTCAAATAATGCCTGACTTTCTTTCCAAATATTGGTCCTTTTTAAGTAGATGAAAACACATGGTAGAGACAGCACATGGATAAACTGGCAAAAATAAGTTACATGGATTATTCTAGAATCTTCCAAAAAGAATGCATTGACTTTAGTTTGTTTCTTTCCAAATATTGGTCCTTTTTAAGCAGATGAAAACACATGGTAGTGACAGCACATGGATAAACTGGCAAAAATAAGTTACATGGATTATTCTAGAACCTTCAAAAAAAAATGCAGAGACTTTGCTGTTATTTTAATTTAATTTCATACTCATGGCACAAAAGAAGTCAAGTATCAAGACCTTTAATTACAGTATCTGCTTCCCTATATCTGTGATAAAACACAGTTTTAAATGTCGCCAAGGAAATTACAGAGGAGCTAGCTGAATACAATAGCCTGCAAATGGCACTAATGAAAGATTCAATCTGCTTGAAGACAGGAGGATACACACAGACATCTGCTCCTGTATCTCTCCTTTCTGTTAGCATGCAAAATGCAAGGAAAGTGGAAAGCTGCAATATTTCCAGTATATTTAATATGAAAAGCCATTTATATTAAAATATAGGCTCACAGATGTGGTTGATGTGTTCCCAGATGGGAAAACAATGTTCAGATGGGCCTCATCGCAGGGCTAACACAATGGAAAAGTTTCCTGTTTATTCTTGTAATTATGGATCTTTCACATGACAAGTGACAATGTAATGAAACAGATGGCCATTTTGCCACACATCTGATTCTGACACATGGTAACATTTTTGTTCCAGGATGTTGATCTAGAGCAGTGGTCTCCAAAGTGGTCAGCTAAGGCTTCCCTGGCACAGACGGAGCTTACTGTTCTGCAAGGGAACCTCTGCAAAGTGCCTCCGTGCGCACCCTTCCAGCTGCTTCTGCTCGGAAATCCAGGCACAAAGCCTGTTGGGGTGTCAGAAGCTGGAAGCAGATGGGCACAGCGAAGAATGGAGGTGCACAGAGGTGCTTTCCAGAGACTCTGCTGTGGAACAGTAAGTGCTATTCACGCAGGGGTGTGCTTAGGAAAGGCACAGGATCCGGCCTGTAGGCTGGAGATCAGAGAGCCCTGGTCTAGAGACAATCCAGTAATCTCAAGGCAAGAAAGCACATACCAAGGTCATTTGAACATCTCTTTGGGACAAGCAGCTTACCCTGTGGTTACATACCTGGTGCCTGTCTACAAAGAAGTGAAAGATTTAGAATGGACAAAATGAGGCACTTTCTCACGCAGTGCATTAGTCTGTGGATTAATCTGCTACCACAGTATGCAATGATGGCCCTTAGCTAAGATGGTTTACAAGGAGATTGGACAAATTCTTGGAGGGCAGATCTGTCAGTGGCTACTGGACAGGATGGTTGAACACCAGCTGCAGGAAGCAATGGTGAGCAAGAGAGATGCCTCTCTCTCAGTTTGTCAGCTTCCGAGAGACTGCTGGTGGGCCACTGTTGGAAACAGGATGCTGGGTTTTGACGAGTCTTAGGTACATAAATGGATACATTGCTATAAAAACTGGAATTGAATTTTCAAAATATTTTTTGTTTTCTGTTAGCTTATCATAAATGAAAGTCAAACTAGATGTGCTCCTGCTTGCATAATGTAGCTATGTGGGGAGTTATTTTTTGTTTGTAGACGAAACAAAAAGATAGCTGAAACATATGGGCTGTTTCTGGTCCAGACCCTCTGAAGGAAAGAGGAGCCAGGCTTGCTTTCCCTCTGAAGGGGCTTCTGAGCTCAGCAGAGGCCATGGATATCCGTCAACAGTCTCTGCCAGGCTCAAACCGATCTTTAGAGCTCAAAATATGTGACTTCTGGTTTCATGGACATGTTTTTAAGGCCTTATAAGGCATTTGGAGGCCCAGGAAAGTTCCGTATGCTTTAAAGCAGTGTTTCAGGACCCACTAGGTGGGTTGCGATCCAATTTCAGGTGGGTCCCCATTCATTTCAGTATTTTATTTTTAATATATTAGACTTGATTCTACCATGGTATGTGACTGCATTTGGGGAAATGTTACAGACCTGTACTTTTAACAAGCTACTATGTATATAATTTTAACAATGATAGTAAATGGGACTTACTCCGGGGTAAGTGTGAGAAGGATTGCAGCCTAGGATAGTTACAAATTTTCCTGCTTGATGACATCACTTCCAGTCATGACATCACTTCCGGTGGATCCTGACAGATTCTGACATATAAAAAGTGAGTCCCGGTGCTAAATGTGTGAGAACCACTGCTTTAAAGGCATTAAAAACGTCACTTCTGGTTTGACCACGAAACCGTAAGTCACATCTTTTGAGCTCTAAAGCTCAAAATGAGCCCCATAGAGGCTATGGATCTGCTGAACTCAGAAGCCCCTCTAGAGGCGAAGAAAGCAGAGCTCCCCTCACCTCTGGAGGGGGCACGCACAGGGGGCACATGGGGGGACCCTGTGGACCCAATCTGTGGATAACAGGCAGCTCAATCCTGAGTTTCCTGGGGTGCCCAGGCTCGGCGGCACCAAGGAGGCACGTTTGTTCCCTTCCCCCAAGTAAGGTAAGTAGCCCAGCAAAGGGGTTACTCACTTTACTATGGGGCTACTCACTTTAGGTAAAGGCGCTTGTGTAGGGCGCGCAGCCCTATACGAACGCCTTGGATCCTGCAGAGCAGAGCTCCACAGATCCTCCTCCCACCCGCCCCCAGTACACCTCCCACCTGCCCTCTCTCCACCCCCTGCTGGCCTCTCCCCTCCCCGGAACACCTCCTCCCCTCCCCCGTCCACACCCTTGTCTCCTGTTCCGCAGCTCGGTGGTCTGGGAAACTGCTGAGCCGCGGGAGCTAGGTGACCGCCCCATTCTAGCCTACCACCGGCTGGTGCTGGGCTAGCACTGGCGGGAGCCCAGCAGTAAGCCCCACAAACGTGCCTTACGGCACGTTTGCGACTGTGGTTGGCAGCACCGAGCCATGCCGCCGACCACAGGATTGGGCTCTGAATCTGCAGATACGGGATCTGTTGATACCTCCCCTTTACTTAGTCCCCATCATTGCTTTTCTATAAGTCATTATGCCCTGGATGGCTAATTGACATCCAAGAGCTCCTCCAACTCTAACCTTCTCTGAGTCTATTTTTAGGAGAAAAAAACTTCAACTGGATTTTCAGAACAAAGAATTAAAGTTTTCCTACTTCCTTACCACCATTTTGCTACATTTCATGGGGGGCCATCTTGCTAATTATGAACAAAAGTATCCCCTTCATTGAACCAGTCACCTGTTATATTAAAACACACATAATGTATATTAAAATAATATTTTATTAACCACATAGATGGGCACACACACACACAAAAATACATATATTACAGCTGAAATCCAAATATAAAGACTATGGGCTCACCCTTTAAAATAACCAGATAGGCTCACCTGGGTTCACCCTTTTTATTTCATTCCTAGATAATCATGAATCCTCATAAGCCACACTATCTTTTGAAAGCACATCCAGTAGGTTGCACAGTTGTCCCTCCCCTTCTTTCTTTGCTTTTAATATTTAAAAACCATTTACCCTCTCCTTTATCTTGCATTCCCTAGGCTAAAAATTCTGTCTTCCTTTTTCTCAGAGACTCTTCAACCTAGACTTTGGGACATCTTTGCAGCTCTATTCTGAATCCTTTCCCATATATCACCATCTTTCTGGAACTGAATGCAAGTATTCTGGTGCTAAACAGTGGGGTGCAGTGGCTTCCCAAGCCTTGGAAGCACTGCTCTGGTTATAACCAAAATGAATGTATGATTGGTGTTGTCATTTTTAAGTACTATTATACACCACTTTTCAAGAAGAAAAAAATCACAGCAAAAAAAAGAAAAGCTGTTTCCTGTCCCCAAAGGGCTCAGAATCTTTAAAAAAAAAAAAAAATTGACATGAGAAGCACCAGCAAAGAGCCACTGGAAAAGAGAAGTTGGGATGAAATGGAGAGAGTTGTTCTTCCTCTGCTAAATATCAAAGAACCATCATTTTAAAAGGTGCTCCTTTGTCTAGTCAGCAGGGGGAAAAGTTCTCAACCTACCATTACTTTATCTGTTCATTTATTTATTTAAAAAAATTGTGCCCTATCTGTCCCCTGCCAAAGCAAATGCCTAAGGCTGCTTACAAAATGTTATTACACCATTACCCCCACACTCCTGGATTCAAGACACCAGCAGATGGGTTCGGCTGAGGACCAAATTCCACATCTGATCTGCAACATGGACTAGTTAAGGCCACTGATCACTCTCATTTCAGGCATCCCTGTTGCTTTCACCTCACTGGTGTTTCAGAGCACCACTTGTTGCTACTCCTTCCATTCATAAGAATGTAAAAAGAGACCTGCTGGTTCAGGCCAAAGGCCCATTAACAGCCCAATCCTAAAGGCAGCGCCGCTGCTGGGTGCAGCAGCACCAAAGCGGTTACTGCTGCATCTTGCAGCAACCACCAGAGGTCTCAATGAAAGGGAACTTTTGTCCCCTTCCCCTGGGAAAAGCCCCAAGCCCTCCAATTAGGCTTCTCAAGTCTGCACCGGCCTGACACAGAGTTTAGGATCCCACCTCCCTCATGCCCCAGTTCTTCCCCCACCCCAGAATGCTTCCCTCCACCCTTGAGGCCTTCACTGTTGCTCTGAGATCTTACTTGGCTCCGGGTGGTGTCCAGCCAGCACTGGGTTCAGCACCAACTGGCGCTGGGCCGGCACTGGCACTGACTTGGTGCAGAGTGTCATGCGTGTGCCTTATGGCATGTTTGCGACACCCAGTGCTGGTGGTACGCTTGAACCACTGGCGCTATAGAACTCAGGATTGGGCTCTAAGTTCAGCATTCTGTGGCAAACCAGAGGCCTTTGAGAAGCAGACCATCAGGAGATGAACATATACCTGTCTCCCACCATGTTCCTAAAACTGACATTCAGGAGTATATATGGAGACAGCAAAAAGTGATCATGACTGATAATCACCAATACCATGCATAGCCATGCATTAGTCTCACCTTCCAAATCACACTGAACCTGCCCATTGTGCTGCAAACCAACACTGTGCTTCCAGACAACTCGTGATTATGTCTTCCTTGTGGGCGGTCCAAGAACCTAGTGCAGAACTCATACTCTTGGTTTTATTGTATTCTGGAAAGTGCCAAGAGACCCTGTTTATATATACACAAATTACCATAGTGGATATTTTTCCTTATTAGTATTCCTGCTTTTCAGCCTGGAGAGAAATGTAATGTGTTCACAAGCAGCTTTTGATTGATGCCATTTGAGATGCTGTGGTGTCATTTATCATGTGATAGGCAAAAAGGGATGTTTGAATTCCAAGCAATTCTGATTGACCTTCTATGGAAACAATAGCATTTTAACACCCATTGGTGAATGCTTCCAAATGTGCCTCCTGTATGTTTTTTTCCCATTTAATTTCTCCCAGAGGGGATTTTTAGTCATCAAAGCTTGCAGAGATGTGATTATCAAAACAAATCTCATTTCAGAACAGGGCACTTTAGGGAAACTGCTTCTCCCATGTCGATAAGAACTTCTATAATAACTTCTAAATATTGTAAATGGAAATTAATTCATTTGACCGTATTTGCAAATGCCCTTTCCCCACGGAGCTGTTCAGAATACCGTGCTCTTTGCTTCAATGAGTCTCTCTGTCCTATGTTTCTGTTTTCCCCCTTGAGGTATGGTATACATTTTTTATAAGGTTTTAGTGTCTGGATTTTCACAACACTGACCTGTAAGGTGAAGGTAGTCTTCTCAGCAGGGAAGGGTGAGTGAGCTGATGAGCGCCTGAGCTGTCAGGCTTCACCGAAATTATTTGCATGTTTCTGGAACAGAAGAAGGTCATAAAGGAATGTTTGAAGGTTAGAAGGCAGAGTGGTCAATTTCTCAATTGTTTCTCCTTGATTCATCTCATCATACCAGTGAAGTTACTTATACTATGGAATATGGAATGTGCGTTGCTTCCTTTATTGCAGATCACCATTTATTTCTTTGAGGATTTTTAAATAACCAAGCAGGCCTGCAATCATTAAAAAAAAATTAAATTGCAATCAGTAATCTAAAGATCATGTAAAAGCCCTAGCAGCAGAATCCTGGGAAAAGGCCATTGGAATAAACCTGCCTCTAGCATTCACAAAAAGCAAGCAAGGAACACCTCTTTTGAGAAGCTATTCTAAATGTTGGGTGCCATTTATTCTAAGAAAAAAGCAAATATTTGCAAACATCAGTGGTAACTTCCTCACAAAGACTCTGTTTGGAAGGATAAGCTGAGAGTATGACTTGAGCAAAACCAGCCACTAATAGTGCAATCCTATGCATGCCTACTTAGAAGGAAGCTCCATTGATTTCAGTTGGACTTACACCAGTTTAATAAGTTCAATACACACATTGGATTGCAGCCTGATGGCTTAATCCTAAAGAGGCTGGCTGTTGTCGGAGTACCTCTTCTGCTAGCACTGACTCTCATAAAAGGCACTCCAGGAGCACGCTCAGTAATGCACTGCTGGAAAGCTGGCAGGAAGACTGGATCCTTCCCGCCTGTGCCAGCAGATCCAGTCACCCACCACCAAAGGTAAGGTGATGGCGGAAGTAGGAGGGAAGGCAGGAAAGGGGACTGTGGAGGGCGAAACAAGCTGGAGGCAGGTGGGACAGAACAGGGCAGTGATGGGGACAGGGGAGGGTGAATCAGGTCCAGGAAGGGGGCAGTTTCAGCAGCAACAGTGGCCACCAAATCCTAACCCCCTTCCTAGACCTGATCCTGTGGCACAGGTCCATATGGACTTGCTCCAGCTATTTAACTAGAGCGGGCCCGAGTAGACCCCCCTAGAACCTCCCCACATGATATATAGCAGCGATTTTCAACCTTTTTAAATCTCAAAGCACACTGACAAGGTGCTAAAATTTCAGAGGTGCTTAAATTTTCAAAGTGCACCATTGGGTTTTTGACAATTGTTCCCCCGGCAGGCTGCAGACAGAATCATATAACTCTCACACTTGCAGTTTTTAGAAAGAAGCTAGAAACATTCTCATTTGGCAAAGCCTTCCCATCTCTGTAACTGTTTATTGCAGTGGTTCTCACCCTTTTCAGCCTGGGACTCACTTCTGAGAATGACAATCTGTCTGGGACCCACCGGAAGTGATGTCATCAACCTGGAAGTGATGTCATGGTAGGAAGTGATTTCATCAAACAGGAAGTGACATCACTGTTCTTACCTAGGAACTTAAAACTGTAAATGACATGAGAAAATATTCCAGCTCAGAAGCTTCTTCCAGTTCTCTCCCCCCCACTACCATTGTACCACACCAGAAGTAAGCCCTTCTTACTGCCCATTGTGTTAAGTTGGGAACATCATTTAATGTAGCTTTGTGATATTCTCCAAAAGGAAAGGTCCTTAAATCTTATTACTCACTCCCTGGGACTAGACTGGGTCATGGTGCTTTGGAGACAAGGATGCCAGCAGGTGAAACAGTGTTTGGGCAGGCATAGGGCAATGTGGACATCAGGGCTCCTGAGTTCGCAAAATTAATGACATGATTATGTGCTCTGAAAAGGTCTGGTGTTTATATTTAAAAAGCAGTTCTCCATTTCTACTGAATATCTTAATGCTTCCAGGAATAAATATGAAAGTTTAACAACCTGCATCTGTAAAACCACCACCAAGAAGTAGGAAGTTTTAAACATATGCCAGAACTGTCAGCTGGCAACAATAAAGCAAAATTGGTGAAAGACCATGGCAGAGCTGTAATTCTCTGAAGATTGAACCAGAGATATAAGCAAGGAGTAAGCCTTGTGGGCTTTGAAATCACTCAGCTGCCAGGACAGACACCACCATTCCCATCATCAGTAATGCACCCCATTTCACAAATTACCCTGAAGATTCCAAATGCTTCTCTGCCACATACACTGACTTTACTTGCAGTTAATTTCACATACAAACCTAAAGATAACCAAAATCATGGAACTGGAAGGTGCATAAGAGGTCATCTAGTCCACCCCCGGTCTGTAGCTTCTCAGACATATGCTCAGTGCTTACTTTCAGTCCATTTCACACACAACCCTGATGATCACCAAAATCATGGAATGACCTAAAAGGTCATCTAGTCCAACCCCCTGTCTCTAGCTTCTCAGACATATGTTCAGTGCAGAAGAGATGACCAAGGCACTTGGAGAGAGGTATCATATCTGTTTGACTACTTTTAATGGTGTGCATCAGAGAAGTGTGGGGCAGGGCCATGGAGAATTCCCCTTACAGCTGGGAAGATAGGGATGCCCTACTGTTCTCCTCCCAGCTGCTGAATGGAGCCAAACCGTGGGGTAGCTATATTGGGAGCGCTCGCTTGTCCTGGCCTCTCCACACTCCCTCTTGCCTGGCTGAGCATGTGGCAGCAGAGTGTGGGTGCTGAAGCCTCCGCTGCCGCCGCAACCCATGGTCCCCACTCCAGGCGCTTTTCCACTCCCCCACTTTAACCTGCCTAAGGTTAAAGGGAACCAAACAGAGGGGTCCTGCATGCCCCCAAGAATGAGGAAGTACTCACCTGAAAATCTCCAAGCATGCTATGTTCTCTCTCCTCTCCCCTCCTTTGAATGGGGCTGGGCAGCAGCACACTCACAGAGGAAAAGTGGCACACTGCCTGCCCTGCGCATGTGCAAGCCGCTCTTTCTGTTTGTTTACTCTGTGCCTGGAAGCCTAAAATAGCTCCCCAAGGGTCTGTTTGCCCTGTCTCAAAATGGCTCCACCTGGGTCTACTTGCCCTGTCTCAAAATGGCTCCACCTGGGTCTACTTGCCCTGTCTCAAAATGGCGCCGCCTGGGTCACTTTGCCCTTTTTCAAAATGGCGCAGCCTGGCTCTGCCCTTTTTCAAAATGGCGTCACCGACTTCATTTTGCCCTTTTTCAAGATGGCAGCCGCCATCTTATCGCGACCCACCAGAAATTCAATCACGACCCACCAAGTGGGTCGCGACCCACAGTTTGAAAACCTCTGGTTTATTGTTTTCAAGGTAGTTTTCATGTTTATCGATATTATATTAATCATGTGTTTTTTATTGTTCTCATCAATTTGTAGATCACTTTGATATCTTGGAAAACCTTCTAAACAGTGTCGTAAAGAAATGCCTGCAGAGTGTCCTCATGACCATGGCTCTGTTAAGCCATTCAAATCAATATACATAAGATGAGTAGAGTTTACCACCGCCCCCTAACCCATATACATCCACACGCATGTTCTGTATGCATGGACACTGAATGACAAACTTTGATGTTCTTGATCGGACAAGTATGTCTTGGATGTCTTGCATCCAACCCGACACTGTCATCTACACTGGTTCTCAACATGAAAGAGCCTCTCTTGTGTCATTTGTGTGCACATATTATTTTAATTCTCACAGCAACATGATCCTCACTATAAACCTGTGGTATTGGTTAGACTGAGAGACAGTGGTTTTCCAAAGGCAACCCGATGAGCTGAATTTCTGGGTGTTGATTCCAACACATCACCATGACCTAACTGATCTGTTGTGGCGTCTGATGCCAAAAACACAAAAAAAGAACATTTGAATGCACATTGCACCTTTTGTCTGCTTTTCCAAAGAGCAGCCCCCAAAGTTGCCTTGTGACTTACATAAAGATATAAAGCATGGCAGATATCAAGAGCTGCTTGCATTGTGGTATGAAGAACTGCTGTGTGGAAATGAAAACAAAATCTGCATTGCCCATGTCTGTGCATGGGCAGGAGAGCTCTTTGGATCAATCTTGTATCTAGGGATGTGTTTTGGAATAGAAAGCAAAATACCAGACCATGCTGCTTGTTGAAAAGTTGCAATCACTTTCTGAATCAACCTTGTATATGTTGCCTGCCCCCCTTCAGAAACAGATACATGTCTAAGGTTTCATTGACATGGAGGTGGTAAAGTCTGATTTATATCACTTTGGACTGCAGCGAAGGCTCCTATGATTGAATATCCCTCATGCAGAACACTAGAGTTCAAGGAGAAAGCTCTCCCTGACATCTAGATTTATTTTTTTTAATGTGGAAGGAATTTGTTGCACAGATGTAAATAGTCATATGAACCCACACCTGCAGTCTGAAATCATACAGGCCAGATGGAGGCTTACATCCCCAATGAAAACTAGGCCTAAGATTCACTCACATAAGAACAGCCCCACTGGATCAGGCCATAAGCCCATCTAGTCCAGCTTCCTGTATCTCACAGCGGCCCAACAAATGCCCCAGGAAGCACACCAGATAACAAGAGACCTGCATCCTGGTGCCCTCCCTTGCACCTGACATAGCCCATTTCTAAAATCAGGAGGTTGCACATAAACATCATGGCTTGTAACCCAGAATGGATTTTTCCTCCAGTAACTTGTCCAATCCCCTTTTAAAGGCATCCAGGCCAGATGCCGTCACCACATCCTGTGGCAAGGAGTTCCACAGACCGACCACACGCTGAGTAAAGAAATATTTTCTTTTGTCTGTCCTAACTATCCCAACACTCAATTTTACTGGATGTCCCCTGGTTCTGGTGTTATGTGAGAGTGTAAAGAGCATCTCTCTATCCAATTTATCCTTCCCGTGCATAATTTTGTATGTCTCAATCATGTCGCTCCTCAAGCGTCTCTTTTCTAGGCTGAAGAGGCCCAAACGCCGTAGCCTTTCCTCATAAGGAAGTTGCCCCAGCCCAGTAATCATCTTAGTCACTCTTTTTGCACCTTTTCCATTTCCACTATGTCCTTTTTGAGATGTGGCGACCAGAACTGGACGCAATACTCCAGGTGTGGCCTTACCATCAATTTGTACAACGCCATTATAATATTAGCTGTTTTGTTCTCAATACCTTTTCTAATGATCCTAAGCATAGAATTGACCTTCTTCACTGCCGCCGCACATTGGATCAACACTTTCATAGACCTGTCCACCACCACACCAAGATCTCTCTCCTGATCTGTCACAGACAGCTCAGAACCCATTAGCCTATATGTGAAGTTTTGATCTTTTGCCCCAATGTGCATGACTTTACACTTACTTACACTGAAACACATCTGCCATTTTGCTGCCCATTCTGCCAGTTTTGTGAGATCCTTCTGCAGTTCCTCACAATCACTTCTGGTCTTCACCACTCGGAAAAGTTTGGTGTCGTCTGCAAACTTTGCCACCTCACTGCTCACCCCTGTCTCCAGGTCATTTATGAAGAGGTTGAAAAGCACCGGTCCCAGGACAGATCCTTGGGGCACACCGCTTTTCACCTCTCTCCATTGTGAAAATTGCCCGTTGACACCCACTCTCTGTTTCCTGGTCTTCAACCAGGTCTCAGTCCTGGAGAGGACCTGCCCTCTAATTCCCTGACTGTGGAGTTTTTTCAGTAGCCTTTGGTGAGAGATTGTGTCAAATGTCTTCTGAAAGTCCAGACATATATACAGATGAAACTATTGCAAGATGCTAAAGAGCAAGCTGGCCTTGGAATGCCTAACTGGGAAATTTATTATTATGCAGCAGCAATGAACTGGATAAAAGACTGGGCAAAACCGGAAAATCTAGAGAGCTCAAACTAGAATTACATGATCTGCAGATTGGTCCCCATGCCTTTATGATTTATGATAAAGCTAAATACCACAGTTACTTTAAACAACATTTGATACGAGGAGCACTGTTATTTGCTTGGGAACAAATAAGATTTAAAGTTTATGGTAAAATTCCGAGTTGGGTTAAATCATTAGAAATAAATACAAAGCCAATGTGGATACGGGAATCACAAAATAAGAGATATGACGATTTATTAGACGATAAAGCAGATCTTTATTCAAAAGAAAAGTTATTGGAGAAAGGGATTAAATTGGATTGGCTGACAGAATTACAAGTCAAAACAAGATGGATAGAAGATTAAAAAAAAAGAAGGAATTTATCCGGTGGAGACAGAATTTGATTTTATCAAATGAGGAACACTATATTAAGATGTACCAATATTTGTTAAACATGAAAATGGAAGTTGAGTCGGTAAAAGAGGTGATGATCCTGTGGGCAAAGAATATTGGACATAATATAACAATGAACAATTGGGAACAGATCTGGAAAAGAAATATGAAGATAATCAAAGCAACAACAATGAAAGAGAATATCTATAAAATCTTTTATAGATGGTAACTATCTCCAAACAGGCTGGCAAAAATGCATCCTGGTGCATGCCATAAATGCTGGAAATATAAGGAGGTGAAAGGATCTTTTTACCACATGTGGTGGCTGTGCTCTAAGGCAAAAGAATTCTGGAGAAAAAATACATATAAATATTCAAATCATTTTAAAATGTGTTATACCCTTTGAACCAGAGATATTCCTATTGAATATTTTTCCTGAAAGCTGTAATAATGACACAAGACACATTCTGTTATATACAACTATCGCAGCAAGACTAATCTATGCTCAGATGTGGAACAGCTCAGAAATTCCTCCTACAGATATGTGGATTAAGAAATTATATGAAATTTTTGAAATGGATGTCTTAACTGAAAGATTGAAGGATGGTAAGATAGAAAGAATACAGCAATTATGGAATCCGTTTCATAGATGGATAGACAAAAGATTATGAGTCATTTAAGTAAAATCAAAATAGACGAAAGTAAATATATTAATGTACATGATAGTTATAGACCAGATTAGACTGAAATTTTTGTTAAATTGGTATTGACAATATAGAAAGAAGGAAAGTAGTAATTAATGGGTTTTTTTATGGTGATTTAAAATGCTAATAACTACAGTTTGGCGAATTCCCAATGTTTTTTCCCTTTGTACTACTTTTAGCCCATGTACATTTTGTTCCTGTACCCATAACTTTACTCAATAAAAATAAATAAATAAAGTCCATATATATAATGTCCACGGGTTCTCCTGCATCCACATGCCTGTTGACCTTTTCAAAGAATTCTAAAAGGCTTGTGAGGCAAGACTTACCCTTACAGAAGCCATGCTGATTCTTCCTCAGCAAGGCTTGTTTGTCTATGTGTTTTGAGATTATATCTTTGATGAGGCATCATATCTTTCCCTTTTTAAAGATTGATATGACATTTGCTATCCTCCAGTCCTCTGGCACCGTGGCCGTTTTGAGGGACAAGTTGCATATTTTAGTCAAGAGATCAGCAACTTCATTCTTCAATTCCTTAAGAACTCTTGGGTGGATGCCATCAGGGCCCGGTGACTTTTTGATCTTTAATTTACGTATCAATTAGGTCTGAAACATCTTCTCTTTCAACCTCTATCTGACTTAACTCCTCGGTCAGGAGGGGCCATTCCGGCAGCGGTATCTGCCCGAGGTCTTCTGCCATGAAGACAGATGCAAAGAACTCATTTAATTTCTCTGCCATCTCTAAGTCTCCTTTTATCTCCCCTTTCCCTCCCTCACCATCCAGAGGGCCAACCGCTTCTCTGGCGGGTTTCCTGCTTCTAACATATTTGAAGAAGCTTTTATTATTCCCCTTAATGTTGCTGGCCATGTGTTCCTCATAGTCTCTCTTGGCCTCCCGTATCACCTTCTTACATTTCTTTTGCCACAGTTTATGTTCCTTTTCATTCTCTTCATTAGGACAAAACTTCCATTTACAGAAGGAAGCTTCCTTTGCGGTGTACACTTCCGCTGGGCCTCTATTACTGTTGTTTTAAGCAGCCTCCATGCACTCTGGAGAGATTGGACTCTTTTTACCTTCCCTTTCAACCTCCTTCCAACCAGCCTCCTCATTTGAGGGAAGTCCGCTCGTCAGAAGTCAAGGGTTTTTGTGAGAGATTTGCCTGGTATTCTTCCCCCGATGTGCATGTTGAAACAGATCACAGCATGATCACTGTTCCCCAATGGCTCCGTAACATTGCCATCTCTAACCAGGTCCTGAGTACCACACAATATTAAATCCAGAGTCACCTGTCCTCTGGTGGGCTCCATGACTAGCTGCTCTAAGGCACAGTCATTTAACATGTCAAGGAATCCGGTCTCCTTTTCATGACCAGAACACAAATTGACACAGTCTATATGAGGATAATTTAAGTCCCCCATATTACAACCCTGTCCCTCCTTGTCACCTCCCTGATCTGTTTTCTCATTTCAAGGTCCCCTTCTGATTTCTGGTCTGGAGGATGATAGTACGCCCCCCAGTATTACATTGCTCCACAGGCCTGGTAATTTAACCCACAGAGATTCTATGGTGGAGTCGAACCCACCTTCAATCTCTACTTTGTTGGATTCTATCTCTTCCTTAACGTAAATGGCCACCCCACCTCCAACATGCCCCTCCCTGTCCCACCTGTAGAGTTTATAGCCCGGGATTGCTTTTTCCCACTGATTTTCCGCATTCCACCAGGTTTCCGTTATGCCTACTATGTCAATGTTTTCCCTTGTCACCAGACATTCCAGTTCTCCCACCTTTGCTAGAAGACTTCAGGCATTTGCATAAAAGCATTTGTACATGGAATGCTCCAGGATGGACTGCTTATTAGCTCCTTTGTCCCAGCATCCTCTCACTGTGCCAAACCGTCTATCACATCCCATTACGCTACCATTCCCAATTTCGTCTTCTACTCTGCCTTTACCTTGTTGTTCTCTAACCTCCCCATCCTCATTTCATAGGGATGAGGACTTCCGAACCGGATGCCCCTTGGCACCTTTTGGCTTTCCCTCAGGGATTAGTTTAAAAGCTGCTCTGCCACCTTTTTAATGTTATGCGCCAGCAGTCTGGTTTCATTCTGGTTCAAGTGAAGCCTGTCCCTCTTGTACAGGCCCCGCTTGTCCCAAAACGTTCTCCAGTACCTAATGAATCTAAACCCCTCCTCCCTACACCACCGTCTCATCCACGCATTGAGACCCCTGATCTCCGCCTGCCTAGCTGACCCTGCGCATGGAACAGGTAGCACTTCCGGGAACGCTACCTGTGAGGTCCTGGCTTTCAGCTTCCTACCTAATAGCCTAAATTTGGCCTCCAAGACCTCCCGGCTACACTTGCCCACGTCGTTGGTGCCGACATGCACCACAACCGCTACCTCCTCCCCAGCACTGTCTACCAGCCTGTCTAGATAAGAAGTGATGTCCGCAACCTTCGCACCAGGCAGGCAAGTCACCATGCGGTCCTCACATCTGTCGCAAAACCCCCTCTCTATGTTTCTAATAATCGAATCCCCCACTACAAGAAACCCCTGACCCCCCTCCTGCTGAGGAGTATCCTGTGTTTGGATATGGGCCTGTCCCCTGGAAAAGGGGTCCCCCCTAGGGGATTGTTGCCCTCCTCTCCAGGATGACATCCTCCAGCCCTGAGACTTCCCACCTGGGCAGCTGAGGAGCTGCATGCCTAAGGTTGGGACAAAGCCTGATCATCCCCGGAAGTTTCCCTACGGTCCTTCTCTGCCTGTCTCTGTTTCTCCAGGTCAGCCACCAAGGCTTCAAGGGAGCGGATGCGTTCCCTGTGGCACTCAATGCAAAACACTGGATAGCCCCCACCCTGCTGCAGGCTGTCTGACTGCATAGTTTTTTTGTTTTTTTGTTTAGGGGTACTTAAAAACCCTTCACTGATTTGCTGCCCTCTTCTAAAGGGAAGCGAAGCACAGTGTCTGGGGTCCTGGCCTCCTTGCCCTGCTGCTGAACTTGCACTGAGGCTAAATTCGCGGTGCCTTACCTGGCACTTTGTTCCCAAGGCGCTGGGTGTTCCAGAGGCCGTGCGTGCTTCACATGTTGTGAACTCACATGTTGTGAACTCACATGTTATTCACATGTTGTAACAGGATTGTCTTTGACGTTTGCTGTCCTCTACTTGAATTGAGAGCATAGAACACCTGCAAAATTAATGATAAAGTACAAAGGTACAATTACTGTTGAAGAGGAAAGTACTTTGTAATAAACCATTTGTGAAGCAATCAGTGGTTCTTGCAAAATTCTTTCAAGGCTGAAAAATCAAAGCCTTGTGCGTTCTGGACACATTTGTGGGTACACAGTGCCTTCATTTTAATGCATTGTGAATGATGCTTGGACTTGAGAGTCCCTGGAGTTCATTCTTCTCCTAATCATTGCCATGATACAATGGAACCAAAATAGGAAAGCCTGTTGACTATCATGCATGGAAGATGCTAACCAAGCTGTCCCTTTGTTGTGCTAGAATTGCCACCTCTCAAATTCTTGTTAAGGATAGGGTTGCATATTCATCCTGAGAAGAAAAAGAGAATGAATCAGATCAAAGCTCTGCCCAGGCAAGCCAGCCAGGTTAAGTCTGGTGGCAATGAATTCCACAAGTTCACAATGTGCTGTGTAAAAAAATAATTAGGCATCAAAATCTGAAGATGTTTGTATCTGCTATATTTTCTGCCGTGTGTATATAAACGCAAAGAGGTGAACTGCAGTATCACAGTATCACATCTGTGATACTATCTAGTATCTAGTATCACAGTTTCACATCTGTATCATATCTAGTATCACTGTATCTAGTTTAGTATCTAGAAAAGCAGCCACACAGCATACTTATCTGTATGTTTGGTGGAAATGTCCTTATTTTTAAGAACAACAGCTGGAGTTCAATATATAAGGCATTCATGCAAATCACCCCTAAGAATGGTGTTTGAATGTTAACTTAGGTGTCCAATTGCAGACAGAAAATGTTAGTTGATTTCTGAAGTCATTTTTTTTCAGTCACTATCAGTGAACAATATAAATAATAGCTTCTTCCCTGTTCTTCCAAGATGAGCAGTGTCTCGTTTGCACACCATGCTATCTCTACATTGCAGTTGATACCAAAATTGAAAAATGGCAACAGTAAATGAGCAAAGTAGTCTCCTGGCAACTCAAAACATCCTTCCCAATTAAAGTATGTTTTCAAGAAAATAGATTTCCAGCTCTCTACAGATGATGGAGCAGATGTTAAACACACAACCATTTCCTCTCGTGTGTTCCTGAATATACTAACATAGAGACTCCACAGGTCCCAAGATCAAGGTTGGAAAATTTGTTTGGGATTTTTCCTTGCTAGTGAAATATGGGAGCAATGAATGGGTTTGAGTAAAGGAGTTGAGGTTCATGTTCACCTTTAATTCCAAGAAAAAGATAAAGGAATGGTGACTCAAACTGCCAGAAAAACACAGGACAAGGACATCTGAGTGAAAGAATCGGGTAACCTTCCATGGTGCAGATGGGTCTACTCAGACTTGCACCAGCAAAATTGTTGCATGGGATTAGGTCAGGGAAGGGGGTTTGGATGCAGCGGTTGCCGCTGCTGCCTTTCAAAACCTGATCCACCCTCCTACCACCCCATTCTGCCTTTGTTCTGTCCTTCCTTGCTCCATTTCAACCCCCACACCCCACCCAGTTCTGCCTCCTTCACCATCCTATCTGTGTTAGCAGATATTTGTGGATCAACCAGCACGCAGGGGATGGCTCCATGCACTTCCAGAGAGCTGTTTGCTACTACTGTAAGGCAGCCTACACTGGCAGAACACTCATTCTGCGAGCGCGCGAGCCCAATTCTGTAAGATATAGAAGATCAACATGTATCCCTCAAAAGCAAAACGTTATCATATGATAACGTGCCAAAAGACTGGAGAACGTAGACCAAATAGAAATATAAAGGCTTTAAGAAATAGTTCACCCCATTTCCTTACTAAACCTTAAGAAAATATAGTTATTACTGATCCATTGACCAAACCAGAAGATTAAATGTCCCCACCAAAAGTATTTATTAGATTAGATATATTGCAATATAAGTTCTGTATCTGTTGGCCTTCTGATTGTTTCTGCTTGGTAGTGAGGTCATGTTGATCTGTTCACTCAGCCAACACACTAACAGGAACAGCCTATGCTTATAGCCTGTGCTCATAACTCTAAACTTCACTCCTATTCCTTCAGTTATTTGATTCCTTCAGGCCACACTCTGTGAAGGAGTCCATACTGCCAGGCCACCAGTATCAAGCTGTGATCAAATGAGGAATAAAGGATGGGTTAAGGAGGAAGATCCCTTCCCCTTTCCAGCCACCAATGTTCAACAGCTACCAGGGGATCAATTTCATAATTATTAGTGTTATCTTAGGCTGTAAATCTGTAGCAGATTGTGTATGGGAGTAATTTGTGCTGAGATGTTGAAAATGATGTTGCTAGTCTTGAGCTTTCCCTGACAGGCATAATGCACTTTAATGGCTCGGTAAGTGTTTGCACCCTTCAGAGAGGAATTAAGTAGGAACTCTATTTCAGATATGCACAGGGCAGAGAAAACTGCTTTGGGAATGGAGATTATGAGAAATGCACTTGTTTTGTTCCTTGAACAGAATTTACCTCTACATTGAATTGTGTGTCATGTGTGTGTAGAGAAAAAAATTAATGTTTGGAATTAAAGGTGAAAGTCATCAAGTGTCACTTCAAAAGTTAAAAAAGTGATAAAAATATTGTGTTTTCAATTCATTGGTGATTAAGAAAAGTCACAGTTATTATAGTGATATTCAGCGTTTGCACAAAATATTCTGTGTGTGCAAGATGCTTCACATGTATGATCTTGATGTAGTCCTTCCAACAACCCTATAAGGCAGTGGTTTGCAAACTCTCTGGGAGAGTTTGAGCCACAGTAAGTCCTTGCGGGGTGGGGGGGGGGGAGGATACCAGGTACAATGGATGCATGGAGAGAAGCAAGACTGCATTAACTGTTTCCACCCCTGACTTCTACACATTCATTGGCTCTGTGTCTACAAAGCCTGCACATGTTCAAACAGTCAATGTGGGAATGGAGATCAGAAGTGGAGATAGTTGGCATGTTCCAGCTCCAGTTTCATGCATACATTCATTTTGTTTCGTTTCTAACCATTGGGCACATCAGTTGATCATGCATGTGAAGACGGACTCTGAAGTGTTCTAGAATGCATTGGAATTTAGAGGAAGCCTGTTTCTTCCACTCCACTGCCTCTTACGAGATACTCAGCAGCTGAAAATGATATTGTTACAATATATTCAATTCAGACATTCTTGTTGTTGCCCTGAGGGAGTGTTCAGTCCAGCGTGAACAGCCCCGATACAACCCACTGACTATCACTAGCTGAGATTATCAGCTCTCTCCAGGGAGTGCCTCTACTATTCTAATCCTTTGCACAACTGTAGTAGAGTCTTAGGGAATGACTTTAAACAGTCACACTTTACTTTAATGGTACATTAAGTTAATGTTGAATTACAGCAAATTTCTTGTGGAAGTGTGGATGATGCTTGCATTAATGCCAAATGAATTCATTATGATTAGCGCAATTACCATGAATGCCAATGAGTTAAGAAGGACATGACACTTAAAAAATAGTCACCATTAAAACTTAAAGAACACATTTGTAGGAGTACATTTTCGAAGCCGTTTCCTACTCTGCTTTAGCTCTTAGTTAAAACTGATTAATATGCATCATGGAGATTTATGAATATTTTAAGCAGCATGTAGCCCTCACTCTCCACAAATGCTTCATAATGGCTTCAGCATGTACTCTTTATTGCAGATTTCTTAACTTGCCCAGACAAAGATATGCAAGTTGCTTCCCACACTGCTCTTTCCTATTAAACCTCTTAAGTACAGAGATTGACTTAGACACTGAAGTCACGTACTCTTGTCATCAAGCATTCCCCTACATGCATTGCACTGATGAGCATGGCTGTGTTTGCTGCTGACCCCTGGTTCTCTTGAATGCAGAGAGCTCTACGTACAAGGGTACAGCAAGACAAATGTCCCGATGTGCACTCTCAGCAGTTTTGGTGACCTTGTCATAAGAAATTCTGTGAACTTCCATTTTCAATGTTCCCTCTCGGTCCTCTCATTAGTGAGTTTTCAGTTTTCCAGTACAGCCGCAGCAGATTTTGCCTCCTCCATTATCTCCAGATGTCCAACGATTAACAATGGAAATGTCCCATTTGGCAAGAATTAGTAAGCATAAAAAGAAAGCTGCTAGATATTGGACTACAGAGGAGTGTGCTCTGATTATGATCACCTCTGTACCCCAAGGCACGCAGTTATTTCCATCACAGTTCAGCATAAGTCGGTAGCAGTGATATGAATTTCTTGCCTTTTTCGTGTTTGTGCTGTGCAGGATGTTCCTAGTGGAGCTACTATTAGCCTGGAACACTTTCCGACACATAATATTGAACTTTGCTATCAACAAAAAATATATCAATAGCCTAGACCAGGGGTTCCCAAACTTTTTAGTGCCACAACCCACCTCGTCCTCCATGATGTGTCACAGTGCAATGCTCCTTGTAGCACCACACCTTCTTGGGAGCTCCCAAGGGTCACTTAAAGGTCACACCAGGCCTGCACCCCAATTCATTGGCCTATGTGGGCCCCAGAATGCCCCATGGAAGCAACTGGAAGTGACTGCCAGTCAAATTGGAAATTGAAACCGCAAACCAAAAGACGTGGAGATAAAGTCAAGGAGATCGTGTTGCTTACCCCTCACCATTTTGTTTGATGGTGTCAGGGTTTCTCTGACTTACCTGGAAGCAGGGCCACCTGGGAGCTAGCCCCCAGGCCAGGCAGCAGCAGCAGTGAGGGGAAAGAGAAAGCCTTAACCCCTGTGGCTCAAAGGGGAAACATAACCACAGGGCTGCCACAGGCAGACCCCCACACCCGCTGGGAGAGCAGCAGTGAGGCCGGAAGGGACCAACCTGCAGTCTCCCAGGAGCAAGCTCCAGCAAACCACGGCCAAGAGATGCACAGTCGGGCCGATGGAGGCCGTGGTTGGGCACTGACTGCAGCCCTGGAGGGGGTGGAGCAGGAGGCACGTGAGCCCAGGCTGACTCAGGCAGCCTCTGCAGTGAGTCAGCCTGGGAGTCAGGGAGGCCACTACGCAGCCAGTCTATGAGAGGGTACTCAGCAGCAGTCCTGGCCTGGTCCCCAGACAGGCACCAGGGCTGTGGGGAACCAAGCAAGTCCCAAGCCAGTTGGGTGGGCCTCTGGCAGACCATCCAGAGGTCCCGGGCTTGCCGTTGCCTACTTGGCTGCTGGTCTGCAGGGGCGGCAGCACCACTCACAAGCCCAGCACACTCCAGGGGTGATGGTGCAGGCAACCCAGCTGGCAGGCAGAGCAGAAGAGAGAGGTGGATGTGAGTAGAGGGCTCAGGTGGCCAGCATTATAACCTTCCCAGGGAGGAAGGGGCAGGGCTGAAGGGGGATGGTCCCCAGCATAAAGCCCAGCCCGGCCAGGGGTGAAGGTAGAAGTGGTGAGGCTACTGGGCTGGAGCAGGTGCTGGCTGTGAGCCAAAGCTGACTGGGGCTGTAGGAGTCCCAGAGGTGGGGGAGAAGGACCTGGGTGATGCAACCAGCTTCCCTCACAAACCCATTGAGACCATTTGGGCCAGGCTGACAGCGCTGAGGCCAGACCCTGAGGTACCCCACCGCTGCTTCCTGCAACCCTGTGGGTCCCACGTAGCCCTGGGCCCCAGAGAGGGGCTGCACTTCCTAAAACAGGTTGAGATCATGTGAATGCATGGATTCTGAATGCCTCAAAAAGGACTGGTCAGGCATCTGAATGCGTCAGAGCCCGAAGTAATCAGTGCCATCAGCTTAAGAGAAACAGCAATCCTCATCAGAAGGAATGTAGCTGTTTTTCAGTTATGTGTGCCTGTGTTGCGGCAGGCATCATCTCCTAACAGGGTTCCCCACTTTCCTTTCACATGGTGGGAACGTCTTCTAAGATGGTTCTTCTCATCTGCATTAAAAAGAAAGAAATGGTTCTTTAAACATAATTCCCCCATTGGTAACATAGGTGTGTCATATGCAAATCAACTAGGGATTCAAACAGAAGGACCTGGGGGAGGGGACTGCCATAGAATGCATTGATTATTTTAAACACTATTAATCTAATAATAGTGCATTATGAATCTAATAATAGTCCATTATAATAATAATCGAATGGGTGCAGCACTACTCTGAGCTGTATTCCAGAGAAAATATAGTCACCGAAGAAGCGCTGAACAACATTAAGTCCCTGCCTGTGCTGGAAGAGCTTGACAGTGAACCAACCCTAGCAGAACTTCACGTGGCCCTGGACTCCCTTGCCTCTGGCAAGGTACCTGGGAAAGACAGCATCCCTGCTGAAGTCCTAAAGTGCTGCAAAGAGATCATCGTCACTGAGCTGCATGAAATCCTCTGTCTCTGCTGGAGAGAAGGTGGAGTACCTCAGGACATGAGGGATGCAAACATAGTCACGCTGTACAAGAACAAAGGCAACAGGGGTGACTGCAATAACTACCGCGGCATCTCTCTCCTTAGCGTTGTAGGAAAGCTGTTTACCCGAGTTGCACTAAAGAGGCTCCAGGTACTTACAGAGAGCATCTATCCAGAATCGCAGTGCGGATTCCGAACCAACAGGTCCACCACTGATATGGTAATCTAAACCCTATGGACCTAACTACAACCACTCCCTTTTACTAGTCTCCTTGATTGCTGATTCCAAGTATTTTTAATAAAGTTGCAGCCTATTTAAACCCAGCACTTGATGTCTGCCTTTTTATTTCTTATCCACTGCAATTAACTCTCAGCTGCAGATTGAAATCAATCTGGTAGTGAGTGCTTATTGAGAATAGTGGTGCTCCCAAGATATCACTTTGGTAGCTCTGGTGCTCATCACTGAAGGTAGGCTGAAAACCAGGGATTGAAGCCAATCCAGTCCCATTGACTTGAAAGGTACCTGAAGGGTCCCTTTGATTTAATTGGTCTGTGGATTGAGCTCTACATTCATCATACTGCCACATAATATTTATATGATTGCATCTGTTCGTAATCTTACTGCCTAAATATTTGCAGCTGTGTCCTTCACCTTGCTGCTTTTATAAATATTTGACAAGAGCTTTAAAAATACTGCATGGCAAAGTCCTGCCTTCTATTTTAATATGTATATAAATACAGTAATGGTTATTTAAATATAATTCCCACATTGATAACATATGATAACAATATACCCAGCTCACAATATGGAAATATCCCAAGATGCCCAGTTCACCCATAAGGCTCTCCTCTGACCAAAAGCTATCCCTCTCAGAGAACAAGCTAGCTGTGGTATGGGCCTCCAAGGGTGAACAGAAAAGTTATAAATAAAGGGCAATCAACAAATGAGGATGAAAGGGTTAGGGTAAAAGGGGATGAGTTAGGGTACCAGACCCCCTGTAATGGATATCTCTGTAAACAGATTGCCGATGTGTATCGAATTGCCCTCCTGATCAACATCCTGAGGCTCAAGATGTTGATCTGATAACAATGCCAAATGTTGTTTGTGTGCCTGCCTGTATGTTATTTTTCTGATGGAGGTTTTTCTCCCTTTGTGTCCTATTGTCCCCCCTCCCCTATCTGAAATACCCTATAAAACCTGCCTCATTATAATCCTTCGGGGTCCTTCACGTGTGTGTGGGGGGGTCCCGTTTGCAAACGAGTAAACGTTAGAAGTCCTTTGAATTCTCCTGTCATCTGTTGGTTGCCACTCCAAAAATCCAAAGAACCGTGTGTGTGTGTGTGTGTGTGTGTGTGTGTGTGTGTGTGTGTGTGTGTGTGTGTGTGTGTGTGTGTGTGTGTTCATTCGGGATCACATAGGTGTGTCATATGCAAATAAACTAGGCATTTGAATAGAAGGACCAACAGCTGAGGGGAGGAACTGCATGCATGAATTTTTTTTAAAGTAAAGACCTTACCCAAATTAGTGGAGACCAAAGATTGCAACATAAATGCTTGATGCCCTCCTATTCCCAGTCAACAGCACATTGCTTTTGCAAGCCCCCAAGCAGCCACTGGCATTGAGGCTAAAAGGAACGAATGGTCTGCTTTTTCTTGCCATTGTTCAAGCGGTTGAAAAGCGGTATACAAGTGGTATACAAATACTGTTAATAATAATAATTTCTTCAGCCTGAAGATCACAAGAGAGAAAGTGGCCTCATGCTCAAATCCCTGCTCCTCACTGGATGGTTTAAGCTGCAAGGGGAACTGTTTCCTGGCAGCTTAGAAGATTCAGGAGAATTAGCCCTTGAGGATGCATGCCTTGGTGTTGCTGCCAGTCATCTTTCTTTCACAGTGATGCATGAAACGCTTCTTCCACAAGTACCTGAGACTAAGTGTATGCCAAGTGAACATGACTCAGGCCAGTCTCAGGGCACTCAAATTCAAGTGATGGCAAGAGGACTCATGTTGCCAACACTGCTCTCTCACACACACAAATGGATGTCTACAACAGTAGCACAGCTAGCCAGGTACAGAGGTAGCAATTGCACTGGGCAGCAGGCTACCTGGGGGCAACTGGCTGCCCAGCTGGGCAGTTGTGCTTCCCTGTGATTGCCACTCACACCCCTTGCAAAAAGTGCTGGGGAAAAATGACACTCTTTGCAAGAGGGGCAGCAGCCACTTGCTCCCCTTGGCTTGGCTTGGGGGATGACCAGGGAGCTTGAGAAGCAAGCAGGAGAAGGCTTGGGGTGGGGGGAGGCAGCAGAGCAAGAGAAATGAGTGGCCAGAGACTCCAATTGCCACTTACACCTTTTGGGGGGCAAGCAGGAGGGGGGCTGTAGGGGAGATGACAGATTTTTTATGACAGGTTTTTTTACTTTTCGATTTAAAAAAGTAGGAGTGACATCACACCCAGAAGTGATGTCACTTTGGGATGTGATGAGCAGGCATTATTTTTAACTTTTCCTCAGGCTCCCGGGTAACTTGCTATGCCACTGGTCTGCGACCACATGTGCAAATACGCAGTGTCCGGTCTGTCCAGTTCAGAATTAGAACAAAACTGTGACATTTATTAGAGGCCAAAATGCAGTGAATTGCTGCTTTGGGGTGGTGAACTGGATAGCAAAGCAAACAACTTCAAAGGGCCTCTGATTAGGCTAACAGTAACCAGGATACAGCATTTTTCAAAATGAATGCAGGATTTATTGAAACATATAGAAAAAAAGAATACAAAGGCAATGCTTGCATATAAGACCAGCTGCACAGAAGTTTAGTGGTTGCGGGTGAATAATACCAGAAAATAGGTCCATTTGGACAGGCATAGGTTAATGTGGAAAGAGAGGAGGAAGTGAAAGAGTAAGAGTCAGGCTACCAGCTAGGCTAAATTTCTTTTGTAGTGAATCTGTATAGCACACTGTTAAATAACTGCCATGTTTGGGCAAGAGATGGAATGCTAAATATAAACGAGAAACAGAACTCTTATCTATAGACAGCTATTTTTACACAACTTTCCAGCCGACATAGAACTATAAAATTTTAATACCCACATGCCTTCGTTTCTGATGTTTCAGTGAAAGACTTTTTTTTATTTAAGTTTGGAACATCAAGAGTATTGGAGTAAGGAAAGCTGGGCAAAAATGTTTCGGTTAACAATATTCGTTCTTTCTTGATACACGTTACAATGGATAGCCGCACTTGTTACCACTGGCTTGTGTTAGGTAATGAAGAGGAAATGATAAAAAATAAGCTTTTTGTTTAGCAATAGTTTAGAAAATATTGATCTAATACTATCTGTTCATCTGTCCATTGTATTCATTTCATATAAATGCATAAAGCAAATGGTATTTTTCAAACTGTTAAAAAAAAAAAAAAAAGCCTGCTTTAAAAACATTTTGTAAATATCAGTTTTCTTTAGGGCTTGGTAGAAAAGAGCATAAATAAAAGCAATGGACAAACCATCAGAAAAAATAAAAATTAAATTTCTGGCAATCATGCAATCAGAATGGCCACAGGCAGAATCTAAAATGCCCAGCTAACTACTACATGTCTGAATGGTGCTCCCATCCACATTTTACATTGACTGAGGTTCTGAGAACACACCAGCAACTTCAATGCAGTTTAGTTACCTGAATTACAAGCAGTAACTTACTTTTTTTGGTACCTTTTAAATTCATAAGGATGTAGAATTAGATTTACAAGGACTGAGTATATGCAGTTTATTTTGAGTCAGATCGCTGTCCTACTTTAGATTCAATCCTATACACATTAACAGCCCAGTCTAAAAGGCGGCACTATAGCCAGGTGTAGCAGCGCCAAAGCGTCTACCGCTGCATCCTGTGGTAGCTGCCGCAGGTCTTCTTGGGGGCAGGGAGCTTCTCCAGGGGGCTTCTCAAGTCTGAGCCGGCTGTTTTGCCAGCACAGATTTGAGACTCCGTGTCTGGTTTTTCAGCCCGACACAGAGCTCCACTGGTCCTACCCCCTCCTGCCCTGGTTCCTCCTCCACCTTACCCTTCCCCACCCTGGAATGCTTTCCTTCCACCCCTGAAGCCCTCACCACCATCTGGAGCTCTTATCTAGCTCTGGGTGGCATCCAGCTGGCCCTGGGCTCAGAGCCAACTGGAGCTGGGCTGGAGCAAGTGCTGACTCAGGGTATCACAGGCTTGCCTTACAGCACATTTGTGACACCCAGCTCCAGCGCTAGAGGTCAGAGCTGACCCAATTCAGGATCGGGCTGTGAGTAAGTCCCTTCGATTTCAGAGGAACTTACTTCTGAGTATACATGTATAGGATTGCGCCATTGGCCTAGCATGGTCTACTCTGAATCGTATTGGTATATCCTAGCCCTGCTACCTAAAATCCTTTTAACAGAAGACGCTACCTTGGCCCTTCTGAATGCAAACCATGTGCTCCGCTAAATGACCAAATGAATATTAATGAATGTGAATGTGGTGGTTAAAAATACAAGGATAGTTTTATCTCAGAATGGAGTCACCTGTCTGTTAGTCAATCAGAATTAAATACTTAATTTGCCAAAATATCATTAGAAGTGATAGAATGAATATTATTAAAGTTAAGGTGTGAAACTATTAAACAGGTATTAAAATTTATGTCTTCTTGTAAATGTCCACTAAATTGCAGAAGATTATTTGCAATCACTGAAGGTCCACATTTTAAACAGAAAGTTGAACGTGACATGACAGCAGTTTTCTTAAAAAACCACAAATGCTAATGTGAAGATTTGACTTAAGCTGTATCAATAATGTTTCATGGGCAATTCTGTTATATAATTACTTGTCTTTCATTAGCAGCTTGGTAATAAGCATGCTTAATGAGAAACAAGGTCCAGTAGTGCGGGGGGGGGGGCAACACAGTGCTAAGGGGCATAGGCTGCTTACATGGTACATTGAGGTGCCTGCAAAATATAGCACTGTGCCCCTCCCTTCTGGGAACACTCTTGGGAAGGTCAAATTCAAATGTATCCTTTGTGGCACGGGATCTGCTTCTCTGTGGTAAGATCCCACAACACTCTAGTAATATCTGTAGACAGATCCATATCAGAGGCCTGTTTTGGTGAGCAGATATTAGTGTGACTAGTGCTTATCTCTTTTGCCTTCCTTCCCCACTTGTTTTGAATGTACAGGATAAGAACATAAGAACAGCCCCACTGGATCAGTCCAAAGGCCCATCTAGTCCAGCTTCCTGTATCTCACAGCGGCCCACCAAATGCCCCAGGGAGCACACCTGATAACAAGAGACCTGCATCCTGGTGCCCTCCTTTACATCTGACATAGCCCATTTCTAAAATCTGGCTAAAAGGATTTCTCATCTAATCATTTCTAATCTGGCTAAAAGGATTAGCCAGAGTTCTTGAGGGATGGTTTAATGTGGAAGTGGTTTGCATGCCACAAAGGTATTTATGAATTGGGCTATTTAAAAATTATAAATATACATAAACTCTGCATATTTATCAGCAGCTCACTTGAATGAGCATAGTTGTAATCTTTTCTTTACATTTAAGTTATAACTATTGCTTTATCAGATTTTGCACCTGCCACTCTGTTATTTAGTGAATTGGATGGGAGCTATTTTCAATGTGATGAACATGGAAACAGGCACGTTGAAACAGATTAATGTTGAAACCCAGACAAGGAGTTCATTTCATCCCCATTTTTGCTGCCCACCAAAGGATTACCCTACCTTGGGCAACTTTTTGCATCTCTCTGCAGAAAGATCTAAAACAATTTGCAAAGGGGTGGTGTGCTAGGCGTTGCTAAGCCATTGCTAAGGTGACAGGGTGGTGCTCCATCACCTCAATTCCATCCTGCATAGTTGATTAGTTGTTGCAGAATGTGAGTAGGGATGCAAATTCAGATGTGCATCATTATGCACAGCCAATTAAAGCAATGCAGGGTTGATGGATGGCACTAGCTTCCAGAAGGGCACTCTCATCCATAATCCCATGCATACCTATGTGGGACTAGAGCTATATTAATGTGAAAGCGTTGCTGCCAAGCCCAACATGGCAAAACAGAAAGGGGTGACTTGGCTACTTGGACAACAAAGATCTGTTCACTCTCCCTCCCCTGTGATGGTGACCATCAGGGATTCATTTACCTTAAGCGACATCTTCATGTAGTCAAATTTGATTGGCTATGCAGCAGCACCATGACACTGTAATGTTGACTAAATGGTCCCAGATTAGCCAGAATTCCATGATGAAGCTCTTTGCCCAGGCACTGCCCATAAACAACTTGAGACAAGGTCAGCTTTTAAGGTACACGGGTCATGCATATTGGATTACAACAATATCATTTTTATCAGGTCTTTACCACACAAATGCAACCCCCCACTCCCTACCCCACAAAGAACCAGTCAGACAGAGAGCAAGAAATTCCTATCTGGCCCCACAAGGCAACCAGCTATATCTCAGGCTTTCTAGCCAGGTGGGTGGGCCGGGGACATGAAGCTGAGCAGGGCTCAGCATTTTCTGAATACTTATAAAGCCTCACTCACCAACAGTCCTAGCATCAATCTTGGCCAATTTTCATCATGCAGAGAAAGGACAGGCTGGGCACACCCCAGCCCATAACAAGTGGACAGAGGTCATACAAATGTCATACAAGTGAAAAAAAAATTGTATCATGTAGGGCCAGATCAGGAAAACAATGGAGGTGCACAAGCAAGAAAGAAGGTCATGAAATGTAAATAGAGGTTTTAAGTGGAAGCTTTCCTCTTACTCCAATAGCAACTTTCACACTGAAGATTAACCCCCACAAAAACTTAGCACCGTTCCAGTGTTTTCTTAATGTATAGAACAATGTTTGGTGGAAGTTGCCCTCATGGCTGTATCTTTCTAAAGCAGCAATTTTCAACAGTTTTCATGGCGGACTGACCACTATGGTCTTCTCTACTGTCTTCGCCTCTTGTGATGTCACTTCAGGCTTCTGGAAGACTCTTCCAGGTTCTGGAGAGCAAGCTGAGGAAGAGGGACAATTTGTTACTACAGATAGTTGTCTTAGAAACAGAGTCACAGAACCTGGAAGAGTTTTTTTTTTTTAGTGATATTCAACCTCTGTGTTCCAAACCCAGCCACACATCTGTGGACCTTTCATGGCATAGCAATGTCCTGCAGCACAGTATTGCTTGCATAATTTATTCCATATTACAATCCCTGTGACATCTGAGGGGTATGTGTGTACTTGAGAATATTGTTCTATTTGCTAAGGGAGACTGGATAGTTACAGATGAGACCATTTTATGGTTGTAATTAGATTTCCACCTCTGAAAGAGAGCTTGACTTTTATGACATGCTAGCTCCTGGTTGCATTCCTTGGGTAAATTTTATTTGTTTTGACTAAGTAAGTGTTTTGAAATATGCTTCTCTGTTGCCTCTTCACTGAAATTAAAACGGTGTTTGGTTTTCCATGCTTCAAATGACTAAACAATATTAAGCAATATAAGGAAGAGTGTGCTGTTGAAACTCAAAGATGATGGTGCTGCAAGGTCAGAGAAGGAGAGCAGGATGCCCCTTCCTTAGCAGGGCTAGCCCATCCATGATACAAACTATGTGGTTCGCATCAAAAGGCAGGCGGAGGTGGCAAACTTCAGGGTCCTCCCTTCACCCTGAAGCCGCTTCCCTCCAGCCCATTGTGGATGAATGGAGCCACATCAATCCACTTCTCTACCCACTCACTTTGCTCCTTCCTAGAAAATACTTCTTTACCCAGCATGTGATTAATCTTTGGAACTCCTTGCCACAGGGTGTGATGATGACATCTGGCTTGGATACCTTTAAAAAGGGATTGGACAGATTTATGGAGGAAAAGTCCATCACAGGTTACAAGCCCTGATGGGTATAAGCAACCTTGTGGTTTTAGAATGACTGATGCAACAGGGTGGCAACAGGATGCAGGTCTCTTGTTGTCTTGTGTGCTCCCTGAGACATCTGGTGGGCCACTGTTGGATACAGGAAGTTGGACTAGATGAACCCTTGGCCTGATCCAGTGGGGCTCTTCTTATGTTCCTTGCAGGGTCCCTTTAAATTTAAACTTCCTGGTGCTGGTACTGCTGACAACAGCCCTATAGGGTAGGTCAGTATAATTACCCCATAGTAACGCAGAGAGGATGAGAAGTAGCTGTTTGGCCATAGGCAGCCCCTGAATTCACAGCTGAACAGCAGATCTCTATCTGCTATGTTCTTTTCTGCTAATCCCAGATGAGAAATGAAGAATTGTAAGCATTGGGCAGGGGAGGAAGGTTGTAAAAGAAATTGTTTCTCCATTCTAAGGCCAACATCTGCTTTACTTCATTAATAATCAACAGATGGTGCTCGAGAGGTTTTTGTCACTTTATTATTTCCTTCTAATTCTGCATGCATCATTGTGGCTTATTTTCCATATCCTTGTGATTGAGGCCAATAGGATTACTATTACTGAGCTGTCTGTGCCACACAATATTATTCAGCTATTGATTATTATTCTGCTTTCCCTGATCTCACATCTGTGAGGTTCATCTGATTTCCTGACTGTCTCTGTTGTCTCATAACAAAAAAGACAAATATTTCTTATACTTTAGTACTGTTAGTGCTCATCTGGGAGTATTTTTCTGTGCACATGCTTTGAATATTAAGATGTACGTACATTCAGTCTTTGCCAAAGGCTATATTTAATTTTTTTTCCTCTCTCCCCCAATTCCCTTTCTCTCTCCTTTTTCTCCCACTTGGCATATGTGATTAGACTATAGTGGCTGAATTATTCTGTGAAGTGCTTTGTGTTGCAAGCCATGTAAGAGGTGTGATTTAGAATCCTGACTGGTGATGACCTCATTATTACATTGCTCTACTGAAGTAGTTTAGAGGCACATAAGCTCCACCAGAAGACCTAGCAAGAAGATTGCTTTCCTAAATATTCTGCCATTATGAGAAAAGCAAGATTTAGTGTGAAATGGTATTTCCTTTTTTTGTGGAACTAGCCAGCATTTTTATGGGCAAGCATACAGAGAATTAAATAAAAACAAGTTTAAAATTATCCTTAATTGCAGGATATTCTAATGTCATGGACAAAGCTTAGATATAGATGTGGATTTATATACACAATTTTAAAAAATCTAATTCATGCTTAATGCATTCAAACACCATTAAGATGGAAAAGTTCCCATCATGTGACTTTTTCAACTGTCACATGGTAAAATGGTCTGGACAAAATCTCCCCCTCCCCCAATAAGATCACAACTCAGCATATCAATAGCCATTAGCTGGTCCTGTCACAGTGAGTCCAAATCTTTTGTGGCCCACCAGAAAGGATCAGAAACTCTTCAATCATTAACAGGCATCTCTACCCACAGGAGTAACTAATCTCACACTTTAATCATAGCAAGACAGAATGTGTAAACAGCTGAAGATTTCAAAAGAACTTGCTAAGACATTTTGATGGGAGAAAACCCAAGAGGGGAAGCAAAAGAGAAGATTGGAGTAGTTAACATAGGAAAGTTACCCTGGAGTGGTGGAAATCATACATTATATTTACACCATATTACTTACTAATAGATTGTCATTAGAAATGCATTGAAGGT
This sequence comes from Tiliqua scincoides, assembly GCF_035046505.1. NCBI lineage: Eukaryota > Metazoa > Chordata > Lepidosauria > Squamata > Scincidae > Tiliqua > Tiliqua scincoides. The sequence goes on from NC_089822.1 coordinate 36,738,923, forward strand.
GATGATAATAGCATTATGTGATTAAAAGTGATTCTCTCCTACCAGTCTGAGCCCATGAAGATGACCATTATACATGACCATGAAGATGACCATTGTACGTAATCTACCACTCAGCTATACCAGATGCATGGTAAAATTCTTTTTGCTACTTGACAGGTTGACCAAGTTGCCCTGGCATTAGGAAGCTCACCCCAATATTGACTCAGAAACAGGTTGTGTGGGTGTGTTGGGGAAATGTAACCTCTTCTGGTAGGATCCAGTTCCACACAAACTGTAGGAATTGGGTCAGATGAAGGTGTATGGAAAGGAACCCAACACCAGTCTATAAATTCATCTAAAGGAGAGAGAGAGTTATTGTTCATATGCATGTACCCACTGGTTGCAGAGAACTGACATAGGGTGGGTGATCTGAAGAAGGTGATTCAATGTTAACAAGTAACAAAATCCAAATCTGGGGGATTACCATGTCTCCGCCCTTCCTTAATCTCATCCTCTTTCCACTAGCATTGTTTCAGGAGACCAAATGATCCATAAGTTGACAATTTGTCATAAGCAGGGTAGTCCATTAGCTTCAAGTCCTTGAAGGTTATGGTTCTCAATCCTTTTTCAGGGCAATAACCAACCCTTGGCATCCCTCTTTATTCTGCTAAGAAAGACAGACAACTCTTTCCACACATTCTCAGAGATGGACACAGTTCAGGAGTCAAGACTGGAGACCCATAACAGAATTGTGGTGTTACGCAGTTTGAGGGTGGTGTTACCACAGAACAAACAAGCCTGTTAAGGGACATTTAACCATTGACTGTGGCTAACCTGGCAACCTGGTACTAGAGAAAAAAGGAGGCAGAGCCTAGAGATAACAGAAACAAATATGCAGTATATTGAGGAACTTAATTACAATAACAGGGATAAGTGGGGGAGCACACGTGCAGTGACGCAGTCACAGTAATGGAAATTGACTAAACTGATTTCACTTAAAGAGATGAAGGGAGAGTCGCAGCATTGTTGAGGAAATTAGTGCATACAGCATTTGGCAGTTTTCCGAGGAATACAGGGACTATTTGTGAAAATTCCTGGAATCCTCGGAAAACATGAAATGTGTCACATCTAAGCATGCCAAGTGGTCAGGATAAGTTACTATGCTCGATGTGAAGGTGCATGGCAAAATAGCTAAGATGCCTGTCTAAATGTCGAGCATCCTGTTTCCAACAGTTGCCCATCAGATGCCTCTGGGAAGTGCTCAATGCTTTCCAAATTTTGCTTTTTTTGGGGGGGGGGGGAATGTCAATATTCTCTATAGCCATCTTCTGTATTGCCTCATTGAGGATCTACCCACACATCCACACCTGTTCAGAAAGCTAGAGACAAAGGAAAGTGACAAAATTATCTTCCCTGCCCAGAAGGTTTATACAATCAGCTTACATCCCATTGGTTACACCATAGTAACCTATTGCTTTGTAACTGTTTGTTTGTATTCACTCAGGTAGAGCCAGGCTGATAGGACTTACATAGTCACAGGGTGTGATACGATCATTGTAGAATGCAAGACCTACGCAAGGATCTGGCAACGATCTTTCAATAAAAAATGAATACAGAGAGAGAGAGAGAGAGAGAGAGGTCTCATATGATTGTACTTGGGGCTGAAAGGGTTGATATTAAAATGTGGTCATCTTTTATGTATGCCTGCTTGAAGTTTCCTTTTCATACTTCATACAATTGAAAATATGCAACTCCAGTTTCCCCCATAAAGCATTCACTCAAAGGTAGGAAGAAATGGTTCCATAGAAGACACTACTTACATTTCAGTTCAGTGCTTTTGTAATAAGCACGTAGGAGATTTTGAAACATGAGTGCAATAATTTGTCACATTAGGGAATATAAAACCCTGACAGGTATGTGGCCTATTAATGATTTATAAAAAAGGAAAGAGCACACAGTCTGCCATTGTAGATTAAAAGGAGCGTACACCTCTTTCCAAGCATTTTGAGGGTGAATTCAGAATCTACAATATATGTGTAATTTGGAGAAGGCAGCAATGTGTGTGTGTGTGTGTGTGTGTGTGTGTGTACATCAAAGACCTATGACCTGGGGTGTGTGTATATACATATAAGTTAAAGGTCTTTGATGTACTGACCTGGCAACAAGCTAGATGTTTGAAGATGGCTCATTTCTAGGAATATATTGGGTATACATGGTAGGATCATGCACATTTCCCCCCCCCCCCAAATTTTCTTTGCTTGAGGGAAAGCACAAAGCACAAACAAGGGCCGATCATTTGGAGACTGCTGCCACAAACAGCAATGGTGCCAGAGGCCTGCTGCCACAGCCAGCTACCTCCAGTAGTAAAGATAAGCCAGCTTCAGGGGTGGGAGGTGGGCGGAATGAAGTGGGGAGGGGAAGGAACCTGGGAGATTCTGGGATGGGAGGGGACAGGCAGGAGGTGAAATGGGGGAGGGGGGTGGATCTTGGTGGCACCAATATGCGGTAACCTTATTCCCTCTCCCTTACTCTCCCTACACTTGCAAAATAGCTATGCAGAACCAAGGAGACACATTGAGGCAATGGAGGCCTACCCCGAGGTAGGCAATGGAGGCCTACCCCGAGGTAGGGTAGCAAATGATTTCTTATGCCATAGAGGTCTCTAGGCTGCCCTCCCCCAACCTCCGACCAGATGCAGCATGTGGTCCACTGGTGTGGCTGTAGCAGTGGGGGGGGGGGGATTTAGTTAAGATTGGGCTGTAAATTGTCAATCACTACATGGGGAAAGATTAATAGGCTAGATATTCTTGACTTCCTTCAGCAAATAAGTGTGCAATCGTAATCAAATTTCCAGCACTGACCTAGGCGCAATGCAGTCCCCAGGTAAGATAACATGCCCTTACCTTAAGAAGGCCCACGTCACTGCCTCCCCACTGCAGGATGCAGTGCACGCCATACTTGCACAGCTAAATCAGTGCTAGAAAGTTGGTTAGGATGGCACCCTAAATGTCTGCAGGTGCTGAATTTACTAGGGTTTGGGTTATTTTTTTGCCATTTTCTTAAAATACTGAATTAGGGGGATAGCATTGAACTTAATACAGTCCACAGATTGCCCAAAGGCTAGCAAAGTCATATTTTGCCATGTCATATAATCTGAGCTCAGTTCAGAGCTGACATCTATCAGACTGTACCATTTTGGACGTCAGGTGGAGATTGTATTCAGCGACAGCGGTTTTATTTATGGTTTTAAATCATAATCAAAAGTATGTTACAGCTGATAATAGGCAGCCCCATCCTGAGCTGCCCGCTGCACCGGAACTGCTGTGGTGCCGAAATGGCTGCTGTGTCATGCTGTGCACAAGCAGGGCAGCCACCGGCAGCTATTCAGGGAAAAGGGACTTTCGTTCCCTCCCCCTGGGTAAGGCAAGTAGCCCCACAATGGGGCTACTTGATTCTGTGGCAACCCTTGGGCTGCTGTAGAATTAAGAGCATCTGTGTCAGGCCTGCAGATTGACATGGAGGCTATGAATGTGGAGAAGCAGAGTTCCTCCAGTCCCGCTTCCCACCTGCCCCGCTCCCTCCCCTGGCACGCCTCTTCCCTGCCCTCTCCCGCCCCCTGCCCCCCACCCTGCAACGCCTCCTCCCCACCTCCCCCCATGCCCCCACCTACCTCCCCACCGCCCAGCAGTTTCCGGCAACCGTGGAGCAGTGGTGGTCCACCAGTGCTAGCCCTGTGCTGGCTAGCACATTTGTGAGAGTGGTGGACCGGTGCTAAGAGCTCAGAATTGGGCTCTTACAGCCCAATCCTATCCACACTTTCCTGGGAGTAAGCCCCATTGACTCTAATTGGACTTTCTTCTGAGTAGACATTAGAACATAAGAACATAAGAACAGCCCCACTGGATCAGGCCATAGGCCCATCTAGTCCAGCTTCCTGTATCTCACAGCGGCCCACCAAATGCCCCAGGGAGCACACCAGATAACAAGAGACCTGCATCCTGGTGCCCTCCCTTGCATCTGGCATTCTGACATAACCCATTTCTAAAATCAGGAGGTTGCGCATACACATCATGGCTTGTACCACGTAATGGATTTTTCCTCTAGAAACTTGTCCAATCCCCTTTTAAAGGCGTCTAGGCTGGACGCCAGCACCACATCCTGTGGCAAGGAGTTCCACAGACCGACCACACACTGAGTAAAGAAATACTTTCTTTTGTCTGTCCTAACCCGCCCAACACTCAATTTTAGTGGATGTCCCCTGGTTCTGGTATTATGAGAGAGTGTAAAGAGCAACTCCCTATCCACTCTGTCCATCCCCTGCATAATTTTGTATGTCTCAATCATGTCCCCCCTCAGGCATCTCTTTTCTAGGCTGAAGAGGCCCAAACACCGCAGCCTTTCCTCATAAGGAAGGTGCCCCAGCCCCGTAATCATCTTAGTCGCTCTCTTTTGCACCTTTTCCATTTCCACTACGTCTTTTTTGAGATGTGGCGACAAGAACTGGACACAATACTCCAGGTGTGGCCTTACCATAGATTTGTACAACGGCATTATAATACTAGCCGTTTTGTTCTCAATACCCTTCCTAATGATCCCAAGCATAGAATTGGCCTTCTTCACTGCCACCGCACATTGGGTCGACACTTTCATCGACCTGTCCACCACCACCCCAAGATTTCTCTCCTGATCTGTCACAGACAGCTCAGAACCCATCAGCCTATATCTAAAGTTTTGATTTTTTGCCCCAATGTGCATGACTTTACACTTACTGACATTGAAGCGCTTCTGCCACTTTGCTGCCCATTCTGCCAGTCTGGAGAGATCCTTCTGGAGCTCCTCACAATCACTTCTGGTCTTCACCACTCGGAAAAGTTTGGTGTCGTCTGCAAACTTAGCCACTTCACTGCTCAACCCTGTCTCCAGATCATTTATGAAGAGGTTGAAAAGCACCGGTCCCAGGACAGATCCTTGGGGCATACCGCTTTTCACCTCTCTCCATTGTGAAAATTGCCCATTGACACCCACTCTCTGCTTCCTGGCCTCCAACCAGTTCTCAATCCACGAGAGGACCTGTCCTCTAATTCCCTGACTGTGGAGTTTTTTCAGTAGTCTTGGTGAGGGACCGTGTCAAACGCCTTCTGAAAGTCCAGATATATAATGTCCACGGGTTCTCCCGCATCCACATGCCTGTTGACCTTTTCAAAGAATTCTATAAGGTTTGTGAGGCAAGACTTACTCTTACAGAAGCCATGCTGACTCTCCCTCAGCAAGGCCTGTTTGTCTATGTGTTTTGAGATCCAATCTTTGATGAGGCATTCCACCATCTTACCCAGTATGGATGTTAGGCTGACCGGTCTATAGTTTCCCGAGTCCCCCCTCTTTCCCTTTTTAAAAATAGGCGTGACATTTGCTATCCTCCAATCTTCTGGATACCATGGCCGTTTTGACATTCCTAGGATTGGGCTGTTAATCAGTAGCATTTGAAGGGCACAGAACGGAGATATCAAAGAACCTTTCTGGAACCTCTTTGTTGTGTGTTCTGCTGGAAACAGTTTCAACTGTGAAGTAGTACAACTGTTAGTTGCCCTAATGCCCAGCTCTATTTATTTATATATCTGGGCATTTGTGTGTCACTTCCCACCTCCTCAGAGGTCATCAAGATGACTCACATTTGGTTGAAAACCCATTTGGTTCAGCTATCACGTGTGGACAAGTTCAGTGCAAATTCTGCGTTGTGCAGATGGTGGCAATGTCATACTCCCTCAGAAGAATTATTGAGCTGTGCATTAATGTATTCATTGCATCTGGGCCTCAATTGACTACTGAGAACCCCTTGCCATCTAGGTTTGCATAAGATGCAATTATAATTCCTAAAGACCTCAGCTGTGGAACTTTTACTCAGCTGGAATTAAATGCTTTTTAAATGTAAATGAAATGTATGCAGGATGATTCAACTTTCACAAATAAAGCCAGTGTTTTCTACAGCAAGGCTGCAAGGGTCATCATAAGAGCATTCTGAAAAAGAATCTGGTGTAGCCTTTTTCTCAGTATGAAATGCTAATTTCATATTAACTTTAAATATGCTACGGGACTCTTCTTGCACAGGACACAAGGCTCCTTATGTGTAGTTCATTATTAGATACTTATTTCTGGTGTATATTAGCAAGATATTTGAGACGCTGGGGAACTGAATTATTTTAAACATTAGGCAGCTGTTGAAATCCATGTAAGGAAGTAATGAGCTTTCATTTTAAAAAACAAAATACCACAAAAAAGTACCTTTATATATAGGAGTGATTGTAAAAGAAAGTTAACAGTTTAACAACCCAATTCTAACAAAATTCCTGTGCCACGGCGCAGCAGGGCTGGTGCAACGTCCACCTCATCAAGCACAGAACTATGGCTGCTGGAGGTCTCCTTGAGGTAAGTGGACCTTTGTTGAGACCTTACCTTGAGGTAAGTGGACCCTGGCTAAAGCCCTAGTAGCCTATATGGGGCTACTTGGATCTGCGCCAGCTCTATAGCTGGCGCCAGGCCACCCTGTGTGGAGGGTAATGTAATTATGGCCCAAACCTATCCTAGGCCGGAGTTCTGAATGCAAGGCCGCTGGTGTAGCATCCACTCTCCTGATTGGGAGAGGTAAGAAATGAAAAACTTTTACTTCCCTTCCCAGCCACCATATGATCCCCAGTTGGACTCCTCATATCTATGCCAGCTGTTTTGCTGGGGTAACTTTGAGGAGCCTGCTAGGGGCATGTCCATGCCAGGTCAGGGGTTTGAGAAATGGTGGGTGCTGGTGCCACAGTGACTTGCCCCCATCCTGCACCCATCTGCCCCTGTCCTGGCCTGATACTGCCCCTCTAATGGCAGAATCCCGATGGCAGAGGCCTCTTCAAGGTAAGGAGCATTTGTTCCCTCGCTTCAGGGCTGCATTATGGCTACATCAGCACTGGAAAGTTGGGTAAGATTGCGCCCTTAGCCTGCATAAAGTCTCCTGAAGTCTATTTTAGGATTAATAGTAATTCCATTGTAATTCCACGCCAAAAAGGAAAGAGGATACCAGACAATGTGAACTTGTAGCATCCTTCTTACATCCCTTCTGCTTCCATTCTTAAAACACATGTAGGAAGTCGTAATGTGTGAATTAACAGCTACAAGTCTGATACGTGTGAGCCACAGAAGAGTATCAAAAGCTTTGTCAGAAAGAACTATGTCTCATGCTCCCTTGTTCCTTACAAAAATATGCATTGGAAGTATCTGCTAGTCCCACTTACATTCTACAAACATGAGCTGGTCAAAATAACATGGAAAGCAGCTGTGGGAACATGAATGGCAGATCATGGGGGTGCAGGGACACGGAACTAACAGAATCCATTCATACCAGCTGCACCTGAGCCACAAAGTCTGAACTTTCTCCATCTTTTCAATCGAGAATACATGAAAAGGCTTCTTCTCTATTCCCCAGAATTGAAATTCCCTAAGAGATTAGAAATCACAAGTCCAGGTTTTTATTCAGGCAAGCATTGTGTGGCCAGAGACAGGAGGGGACAGGGTTTTTTATAACAAGTCTAGAAACCCTACCCAGTCGCAGACCTGCCATTAAGTGAAAGGGGCAAATGCCCAAGTGTGGAGACCCATACACCTCTAGGACCATGCGGAAGCCTTACTGAGGCTCCGAACATGGTCAGAAACTGTGCTTCCGGTTTGCTGGAAGCACAGTTTAAGACTGCAAGGAAGCCTCAGACAGCTTCCTCAGTTCGTTCTAGAGTTGCACGAGGTTCTACTTCATTTTGATGAGTGGGGGGAGGGTGGATTTGCGCATGGGGGGCAGTAGCATCTCGTGGGGAGGCGCCATCGTGGACCTTTGCCTTGGGCACAGGGCTGGGAAAGTCCACCACTGACCCTATCCTATACTAGAGTTGCTAAAAATATGCTTAATATCTGCTTCTACTTCTGCCTTGCTCCCAACATGATGTGGTTGATGTTGATTCTCCACTAACATTTTGCTGAGAATAAAAATACACTGCGGATAACTTGAGTGTTACAATAAATGGAGATTTTGGCCTGGGATTTCTGGAACCATGCACAGATGGGGACTGCAGAGTATTGCTCCCCGTTGAATCCTATTCATCTTCATTCTTATTGGTTTTAAACAAAACAAGCTCTCAGGATGAGGCAGTCTATTACAAAACCTCCAGACATCTCTAAACATCTCCTGCATCAATAACAAGAAAGAAGTACATCAGTATATCAGTGCCTGGCTGTAAAGTTATTGTATAAAGGAAATAAACAAGACACAAGAGTCTGCTTAAAATTACAGAGCAGTAACCTGAACACAAAGATAATGGCTGCTTTCCTTTCTCTCTCCATAGTAGAGGAAAAAGGTATAATGCAATAATACAATGCAAACATGACTTGCTTGCAGAAGAAGAAATGCACCAAGCTACCAATTGCAGTTCGCAAACTGTATTGAAGAAGATAAAGTTGAGAAGTGTAGTTGTGGCTCAAACCGCTCTTGAGCATGCCAAGATGACAAATTGCTGCTGAGCACTTTCTCTCTCTCTCCTACATGTGGAGAAGTAACTTGGCCTCCCAGGATGATATGCCCCCTGTCCTGGAAGCCTTGCCGCTATATCCCAGATGTGTGCAGATTGGTTGCGGTTTCCTAGAGGAAAGTGCTCCCTGTGTAAGCTCAAAACATGTTCTTTATCTTATTTTGTCATAGGGAATTGATCTTTCCAGGAGGGGATACTGCCAAAAGTCTTAAAGGTGGCAGTGGTTCACCCTTTCTTGATGAAACCCTAGCTAGACCCAATGGTCTTGGTGGATAATTTCAGACCAGTGTCCAACCTCCCATTTTGGGACAACGTGATTGAGCTGGTGGTGGCTTCTCAACTCCAGGGAATTCTGGAAGAAATGGGTGACCTGGACCCCTTCCAATCTGGTTTCAGACAGGGCTATGGGATGGAAAGGACCTTGATCAGTATCCTTGGAACTCAGAGGAGTGAAACACAGGGCAAAGCAAACCCATTGAAAGGAAGAGTTTGTATTGGGGGAAATCTGCTCATTCTTAGTAGTTTTTATCATGGGACTTCTGCAGAATCTGAGCTTTTCTTTCATAAGAGACCTCAGCTAGACTGGCTCTGTGGCAGAAATGCAGAGAATTTTTGAAGCGATGCATTCCAATCCATTGGCCAAGCTGCACTCCAAACCCTCTGCCCCCGCAGCCACATCACAACTTACCACTAGGGCAGCATGCTTCATCTTGCCTCAAGGTTGGACCAGCATAGTGTGTGTGTGTTTGTGTGCATGTAGTAAAATGATTGGTGCACAAATCTAGCAACGGTTTATCCACACACAGAGAACAAGACATCTGTGAAGTTTTGTTGCGGATTAAAAATAATGAGCCCCAAATCATTCTCTCTGTGCATTTCCCATTACAAGCCCTTTGCTAAATCTTTAGGACCTGAGCCTAAAACTACCTCTGGATATACCTAACCATGGAGGAATTTGAAATGAAGACATTTGTAATTTCTGGCTGCAAAGTTTAGATCTGAAAGTCTTAATTGTAGCTCAGTAGATTAGTGGTTTCAATTTGAGACCTTTCTAACCAGCTCATAAACTTGAAGAAGCTCTGTCTATTGTTCAGGAACTGCAGTGAGAAGTTATTTACAAGAAAAGAGCATAAAAGCAATACCAGAAATGAATATGCATTTGCCATTGATTCTCATGTAATTGCCTCCAACAACATATGCAGTATTCTCTAGTAACTTATGGCAGATGACTAGAAAAAAATACTGCATATATAAATTCACTGGCAACACTGGGGGATATTTATCATCCAAATAATATCCCAAATCATTATTCCTTATTTCAGAATTAAAAAGAACTGGCAGCTCAGTCTATAGAACAGAGTGAAAAACAGAAATAAAAATTCCCATTCTTATTTCCCTTGGGAAAAAACTCCAATTGTAGCCAATGTACGTTTATTTCCATATCAGTTCACACCTGCAGAGGGACCCCAGATTTGAACCATGGTAGGGGAGTAGGGGTCAAGTTGCACACATTTATTGTGGTGCTGTTCTTGATTGATGCTCCCCCTACCCAGTGTGTTATTTAGAATTTTAAAAGTGAGCCTGTTACTTATACAAGGGCTTATACCAGTGGTTCCCAAATGTTTGCTGACTGGCAGCTCCTTTGACCTACTGGGTCATTGGCTGTGGCTTCCCATTAGGGCTGCAATCCTATACATTGTATAGGGTGTCAGGCTTTTTGCAAGGATTCTGTGGCTCCCCTGGCTGGTTTATGTTGCTCCCCAGGGAAACACAGCTCACAGTATGGGAACAACTGGCTTATAGAATCAACCTATAAAAGTGCAAATTGTCATTTATGGAATGTTGTTGGTTTAGAATTCAAGAAAAGGGATTTGAGAATGGAAAGAGGCTTCTGCTTTAGAATCCTACCTACTGAGAGTAACAACACAATCTTAAGCATGTCTACTCAGAATCATAGAATCATAGAGTTGGAAGGTACCTAATAGATCATGTAGTCCAACCCCCTGCCTTAGGCAGAAGTCAATTCCATTGTGTCCTATGGCACTTACTTCAAGGAAAGGTTATATAGCACCCAATTGGTTACCAAACTGTGAAATTGTGGCTACTCAGCCACTGTTAACCTGCCACCATATACAATGTATATGATTGTAGCCCTAATGGGGAGCTGCAGCCAATGGCCCAGTAGGTAAAGGGAGCTGTTATTTATTGTTATTAACAGTATTTATATATCGCTTTTCAACTAAAAGTTCACAAAGCGGTTTACAGAGAAAAATCAAATAACCAAATGGCTCCCTGTCCCAAAAGGGCTCACAATCTAAAAATATGCAAAGGAATACCAGCAGACAGCCACTAGAACAGACAGTGCTGGGGTGAGGTGGGCCATTTACTCTCCCCCTGCTAAAAAAAGAGCTGCCAGTCGAAAAAGTTTGGGAACCACTGGCATATAAGATTGCAGCTTAAAAATGGTTGCTATGGAAAAGGAGTTCTTTGAGAGAGAGAATGTGTGTGTGTGAGAGAGAGAAAGAGTGTGTGTATGAGAGAGAGAGAGAGAGAGAGAGAGAGAGAGAGAGAGAGAGAGAGGTGCTTCTGTAGCACATGTGCACCTCTTAAAATAAATATGCACAATAGAAAAATATAATCTCTTTGGCTAGGGAAGAAGAGGAAAGAGCCTTTTGAATAGCCATGGACACATTTAACTTCTACAGGACTCAAACACCTCTGGATCGGGGCTAATGACTTTCCCTGTTTTGAATATTATTGTATAAATTTTGTTTCCAATTATGCATTCCACTATTATTACAGCCCACCTCCTGGGGTCCCATGTAAAGATGAAAGAGTACGCTGTCGTTGGAATAAGTCTGCCTCATCAGAAACCCTGCCATGAAGTTGCTACACTGAAGCCGTGCCAGATGGAATTATTCTTAATGATTTTGAATGATCTCAATTTGTTTTTATCTAATGTAAAACTAATTCTCAGTGATAAATAGATTTGGTAGCATTAGAACACAAAGATATAATGCTTATTCAATTACTCTAAAAAAAAAAATCCTAGACAGTTGGTCCGACATTGGCAATCATCTGGAAATTGGGAGAAGAGCATTAATCATTAGAGAAGGACATGGATGGGAGGCAAATAGCCAAAACCCTAATTTGAGGGTGGTTTTATTGCCAAGATGCTGTGTTTCCAGGCCCTATGATCACCGCAGAGCAAATAAGAACTTGGGACGGGGCTGGAAGGGCATCAGAGAAACTTACAATGACGGTCACAACAGAGTGTGCCTGCGGTGATAACAGCTGAACAATAACTTCGAGAGCTGTTTATGTAGTTGGTCTTACCTGTTTTCACACAGTGCCGCCGTTTTATTAGACTGAGATGAGTGACTGCAAAGCAAAAAACGAAACAAAGAACCCAGAACATACTGAAAAATCAGTGGACCAAGTAAAAGAGCATGAAAGAATGAGTAGAAGAGGCTGAAGGCAGCTCTGCCTTTATACAGGTTGAGCAGTAGCAAAGCATGGCAAATGTGGCTGGGGCAGGCTGCCCCCCCCAGGTGCTCTGGAAGTTATCCAGGCTATGTGTGTAGTACAGTAGTAGTAGTACAGGTATTTATATACCGCCTTTCTTGGTCGTCAGATTTCTCCTCAGACTTTAATTCAAGGCGGTTTACATAGGCAGGCTGTTTAAATCCCCATAGGGATTTTTACAATTAAAGAAAGGTTCTATCTTTCAAGAGCAACACAACATTTCAGATGGAACTTTTGCGGTCTGTTATCACTTTCTGGCCTCCTCCCACACAGGCTGACAAGCAGCTCCTTCCAAAGAGCAGGTGGAATAACTTGGCTCAGCTTGTCAGCTGCTTCAAGGTCTCGCCGTTCATGGTGCCGGTGGCCTCGAACTGGCGACCTTCAGATGCTATCTTCAGGCAGTTGGCGGCTCAACCCTCTAGACCAGACCACCTGCCCACTATGTGTGTGTAGCGGTTGTTGCCCAAGCACTCGGAGCAGGGAACAGAGAGCTGAGAGAGCCCTCCTGCCCACCCTTTGCTCCATTTGGCTTCAAATCGTAGCCATTCGGGAGTCAGGGGTGATGTGATGGCACCATTGCTTCATCCTCGGGCACCAGCCGGCCCCTCAGTGCTACTGAAGTTGAGGCAAATCTGGGGGTACTAAGCAAACTATCAGGTTTGGATTTTCTGCTGCTGACACTCAAGTATCAGGCACAGAACGACCCGTTTTGAAGAGGCTATTTTTTCCGCATCATGGGGATTCGCAAATGCACACTGAGTCATGCTCTTGTACTTTTTTTTTCTTTTATTTTTCTGCAGTTATTGTTATTGTGATGAGAATCCTTGAAAGCCTGCCTCAAACAACTACTTCTCTGGAAATCCATCTGTCTCTGAGAGATCTGGCAATTCTCCTCAACAATCCCAGGCTTGTGTTTTCTTACTTTAATTCTTACTTTGCTTTTTTAAAAGCAATCCTTATACTTCGACATAGAGTGCCTGAGCACCCAGATTTGCCCATCTGATTAGCTCTTCTGCAGGCATTAGCCGTTCTATTTCTGCTAGAGTCCTTCGTGCAGTTGCTACTAGTCTAAGCTATTCGCACATTGACTACCTTCACAGCGCCTGGAATGCGAGTTCAATTCTGCTGAATTGTCTATAATCTTGATGGTTGTTGGAAAGAAAGTCACAGATGCATAAGCCTATCACATTTTCCTTCCTTCCTTACCATCTGTCATTTTATAGTTTTCAGGTTTAGTACATCCCTTAAGAGAATGGCCTTTTATCTGCTTTGACACATTGGAATTATAAGGTAGTCATGTAGATTATCCTTGATTTCCTAGAGGATTTCAGAGGCTCTCTATGTCCCTCCCTGCAGGGGACTGCACTTTTCAGATGCTATCTGGTGTATCTTGCAAAGAATTCTTCTACCAATGCAAGAAGCCACAAGGTCAGAATCCTCTTTCCTCCCAGAGGATGCTAAACAATTTCAAACCTTTATATACAAAATTGCCTCTGCAGCAATGAAAATTATGAGACTTTGGACAAAAAAGAAAAAAAGAAAAAGGCAGTGAATGGCAGTTATTTATTGCCTTGTAAAACTGAATATCCACCAATAATATGAGCTGAATTCTAGGATTGTTGTTGTTGGCAACCTTCAGTCTCGAAAGACTATGGTATCACGCTCTGAATGGTGGTTCCAGAACAGCGTCTAGTGTGGCTGAAAAGGCCGATTCGGGAGTGAAATTCTAGGATGCACTCTGCAATATATACAGGAAACAAGATATGAAAGTTTTCTAAATATTAGGCCGAATGTAGATATAACCATGAGCCAAAGATATAACTATGAGCCAAAGTCAGTGGCGTTCCTCGCCACTATGGTACCTGGGGACACACCTCCAGGGGTGCTGCCCCTCACCTGGAGGTGCCACCCCCTGCGCCTACTACCTCTCCCCGGAGGTGTTTTGAGGGCTGGAAGACTGCCTGTGGCTTCCCTAGCCCTCAGAATGCCTCTGGGGGGAGGCCCTCAGATCGGCATGGCAATACTCTTGGTAGCCAATTGAGTAGTCAGGGAGCGCTGCAAGTGCATGGCGGTATGGTGCCACCCAGTAAGCCTGGCATCTAAGGCATGTGACCCTCTAACCTCCCCCTTCAGGTAAGCCACTGGCCAAAGTAAATATGATTGCAAATCTAGAGTTGACTTTGGAAGTACAATACATATTCCTTATCTCTTAGAGCAACTGTCACTATTCTCTTCCTGGTGTTAATGGTCCATTCTACATCCTGAAACTATGGTTAATGAAAACCATGGTTCCCTCATAAATGAGAAGTTAAGACCATGATCTGAAATGGAACCTGGTTTCTATTCCTTGTCTTTGTGGTAGTACACACATAATGCAAAACTATGGATAAAGTTGTGAAAGGCAGGAAGGTGAGAAGTTGTTTCAGAGAGGGAGGGAGGGAGGGAGGGATGGAGGAAGAAAGAACAATGCTCTTCCAAAACTAGCTTAAGATCAGCAAACCAAGCAGCCAGTGTGAAGTCTGCACCGGCTTTTACAGGTGTACAGTTTTGAGGTAGTCCTCTTGGAACAGGTGTGGGAATGACGAACTTCTGTTGGTAAAGAATTGGATACATTTATAAAGAAGTTTAAAATCTAGACACCACTAGCTCTCCAGTTTGTGAGTTACAAAATATCAAACACCTCGTTTGCTCTAATAAATTATCATCATAGCATACTAAATGCACAAGTGCACTAGGTGGTGCACTTCCTGTGCATTAGGATTTATTAATATAATGTAGGATTTAATGAAATGGTGAAAATCTGACGCTCTAATCAAAATGAAGTCTCCCCTGTTTTATGAATGTGTACTTTACACTTGGAAAAACTAGACATTAAGAAACACAACATAACATAAATAGGGGAAAAGAATGGTTTCACTGTGCTCGTGTAATAACAGGAGTGGCTTAACTTCTTCAGAAGAAAGGATGATGACATTTTAAAGTTTATAGGGTTTGCTCTAAAATGAGGCCTCGTCATTTATTTTCCTTGTTCCCAAGGAAATGAAGAGAGTGACAAGACTGGGCCAGCATGTGGAAGGGTTTATGACAGCGGAACACAATTCGCTTGTTCTAAAACAGATTTTAGCGCATGCACAGCGCACCGCCATCAGCCATTTTAGGAGTGCTGCACCAGACACAGGAGTATAAGCTTGATAGCAGCAAGGGGACTGGAATGGGGAGGAGCCAGATCTAGGAGAGGTGGATCAAGCCTGGGAAAGGAGTGGTATCCATGGCAGCAGAGCTGCTGATATCCTATCCCTGTTCCCAGCCTCAATCCACTTTTCCAAGTTCATTTGGACTTACACCAGCAAAGTATTGTATTGTATTGGCAACCTTCAGTCTCGAAAGACCATGGTATCGCGCTCTGAAAGGTGGTTCTGGCACAGCATCTAGTGTGGCTGAAAAGGCCAATTCGGGAGTGACAATCCCTTCCGCACCGGGAGCAAGTGCAGTCTGTCCCTGGTCTGTCTCCCTGGCTATGGGCCTTCCTTCTTTGCCTCTTTGCCTCAGACTGCTGGCAAAGTGTCTCTTCAAACTGGGAAAGGCCACGCAGATCTGAGCAGATCTATGCAGGATACCTCTGGGGCCTGAAACTCCTCCATGGGATATAGCGTGTGCCTCATTTATGTGTCTGCATCAGAGTAGAGGGAATTATGTAGGCATGAATCCACTACCATTTGCTGTTCCCAAGCACAGTAAATCTTATCCAAGCCTGAACGTTAGGATCTTTTCTTTTCTGTATGTAAAATATTTTTCTCCCTTATATAGGGAGAAATGTATCAGATCTAGCCAAAGTAAAAGGTACTCGGTGACCTTTTAATAAATATTTGTGGTTTCTTTAAATACAATGTTATGTAAGATTAGTCAAGCAATATTGAATTGGTTTTTCTTTTAGTAAATTTTAGAGCTAAGGGCTAAAGGTCTATGTCATTTTGCATATGACATCTGGGTAATGCAGATGGTAAGGAATGCACTAATTTAGTGCCTGAGCCACATTCAAACTTTTGTATCCAAACTTGTTACCCATAATTCCCTGTTATCTAAACTTTGGTTTTTTAATGCCATTCTTCAAAGAGCTTTCCTGCTTCACAACCATGGCAGAAAATTTGAATTTGCCAGTTTGTTTGGTAAAAAGTTGAACATATGAATCTGTTATCTACTAAGGGCCCAGTTCTAATGAGGGCATGCCGGCTTACTGCTGGCATTCATGTTGCAAACATGCCATAAAGTGCATTTGCAGGCCCTAGTGCCGGTGGAGTGCCAGTGCTAGCCCAGTGCTGGCCAGTGCTGCGCTAGCACCAGTAGAGCACCAGAGCTCTGCCACTCGGTGGTCGCCTGGACTGCCGGGCAGCAGAGAGGTAGGTAAGAAAGTGGGGGGGAGGCAGGGAGGAGGCATTCTGGGGTGGGGGGAGGCAGAGGGAATTTGGTGAGAGGGCAGGGAGGGGGAGTGCTAGGGGAACGAGAGGGGTGGGAGGGAAGCGGGACTGGTGGAGCAAAGCTATCCGCCCGACATGGAGGCTCTAAATTCTACACCAACACTTGGGTTGTCAATCAAGTAGCCCCATTGCGAGGCTACTCACTTTATCTGGGGGAAGGGGAGAAAAGTCTCCTTCTCCCAAGGAGGTGGCAGCGGCTGCCTGGGGTGTGCTGTATGCATTGGTAGCCATTTTCCGCTTTGCTGCAGCCCTGTACACCAGGCAGTATTGGGCTGCCCGCCAAACCTTGTATTTGGCCACTGAGCTATGGCCTAGTCCCCAAGTACTCTGTGTGTATGTGTGCAATTATATATATATATATATATATATATATATATATATATATATATATATATATATATATATATATATATATATATATAATTATTGCTATAATTACTACTAAATTTTCTAACCACTGTCCAACAGTAGAACTCATATACTAATAGTGTTACACAGTGGTGTTGCTGGTGGGGGTAACTGGGGCAAATAACCCCTGGTGCCATGATGCAGGGTGGGGCAGGGGTGATGGGTGTGTTGCCCACTGAGTGGAACTCCATGCTGTGTTTGGTGTGGAAGGGTCTTCCTACCTGCCCTTTTGTCCAGTTGGCCACAAATTGTGGCCTCCCTGAAGCAATTTTCTGTGGTGCGATGATGCACTGACATCATCTGGCCACTGTCAGACTACTTATGGGTGCTACGCTTCGCACCTGTGCACCAGGTACCGACAGGCCCTGGTCCACCACTGCCAGCAGCAACCACTGCTTGGTACCATGAGTAAGGGGTGTTGTATAGGAGGAGTGACACTCACCCAGGGAGAAAATGCTCCATCAACAGCACTGGAATTACAAACTCTGAAACTATTCCTGGATATTTTTTGTTCTAAACATGATTTCATGGAAGTTCTCTGAAATCTCCAGAACTGCATTCAATAGCCACCTGGAATTTAAAGGTGATTCCTAGAGACTCCAGGCCAATTCTGGAGGACTAGCAATCCTATATATTGGGAAGGAAAGAAAAGAAGAGCAAAAGTATAGGAGAATGAATCAAGGTAAGCCAAGGTAAATCACTACCGGAACAGAATCGCTTTGTCCCTTAATGCAGGTGGCTGCCGATGGAGTTCAAGAGGGAAGGAGTCAAATGGCAGTGGAGCCAGACTGGATATTGGACTGGGTCTTGCTCTTATATATTATAAATGTAATAAGTTGACTTTTTTATTATCACCAATAGGTCTGCACCTCAAGCAAGTGTTAGGTATTACTTAGCAGGGATAGAAAATGCATGGAAGGTGGAGATAAAACACAGCTGATATGAAAGAAGCGTAGTTGGAGACTTTAGCTATACAGTTATACCATTTGACTACTGAACATTCTGATTACAGCAATTTCTCAATATTTTCTTGAGATTATACATTTCATTTTTCCAATTTAGTGGTTTTCAAACTGGGCTCCTCAGAAGCTTATTGTCATTTTTGAAGACAAAATTGAAGATTGTCATTTTTGAAGACAAACTTGTCAAACTGAAGACAAAATTCTGGGCAAGTTTCTCTGAAAGGGAAGTTGACACCTTCACCAATCTTTCCCCAGGAATTCAGTTGCAAGAAAAGCACTGTCTGCATTGATGCACTCTCAAGGGGCAATGGCATGACCCAACAAGCCAGGCATGCATTCCTTGCGACCAGAGAGTGTCCCCTCCAAGGTGCCGTACAATGCTTGGCAATCACAAGTGCTTGGCAACACTTCTGCAGGAAACAGGCAGTGCTTCTTGCTTCCTCTGTAGATAGATCTAAATTTGGATACAGTTTGAAGCCTCTCTTTTTTCCCCCTTAAATTCTGCTTGTACAAAACTATATGATTCTTCTCAGTGCCAGGATTTTATAATGAAGGCCAGCTGTACATATTTTGGCCCACATCCTCATCTCCTGATGCCAAATTTCTTTTTAGACGGTTGCGTTGCTGTTTCTGAGGAACGAACAAAGTAAACTCTTGGTAGTTGCTCAGCAACCACAAGATCTGTTCTCCAACCTGGAAGCTATGGAACACTTCATTGGCAACCACAGATAATCATAAAGCGGCTTTATACATCAGCTGTAATATCTCCAGAAGCTTCAGGATTGGCTAGAATTAGAGAACTGGGTACATAACGAATGGCAGAAAAATAAATATGTGTTTAACTCCTAAGCTGAAAAAAATGAGAAATATCTGAGGAGAAAGTCTTAAAAAGTAAACAGATTCTAAATATAATAAAGGTGATTCTATGTTTATTCAGAATCTTTATCTGAAAATTCCTTTGTATTGGAAATACGTACGAAAATTGTTTTGATTCCGTAAAGGGGATTGATGTTTGGTAGAAGCATTTTAATATTGTGTAACTTTTCCCTAATTATTTAGCTTTTATGTTAGATATTTATTTTTTTATTAGATTTCTATACCACTTTTCTAAAAACTATTTTTATTTTTATATTGCCTTTTTTACCACAATATGACACCCAGGCAGCTTCCATTCCGTTTATTGTCCATACGTTCGCTCTAATCTGCCTTACACTTCTACTGAATTCTGATTTAGGAGAACTTCTAAAAATAATTATGTACAAGTGTTTTGGAGATGTGTACATCTACGGTAAACATGTAGATTCTGTGAACAGGAGTCAATCAACACACGGTGATTGGGGACAGGGCCTACCTCTGTAATCTCAATTCCCCTCCATGTATTGAGTCTGTGCAGTTTAGAAAAGGGGTGTCAAACATGCGACCTACAGAAGTTTTTTATCTGGCCCTCAGGCTCTCATCTGCTGAGCAGTGTTATGGTGTAACTGCTGAAAGGGCAGCCCACATGAAAATTGGGCTGTCTCGTATTTTGAAATATGATCAAGATTTGAGTATTTTTTTCTTCTTCTGTTGTTTGCAGCTAATGAGTTCCTAAGTAAGAAAAAAGTGCTTATTTTTTATTATGACCTGCTTAATGACATCAATTCCCGCCTAATGACATCACTTCCGGCCCTCAGCAGGCATCATGAATGCTATTCGGCCCTCGGTATGAAAAACGTTTGACACCCCTGATTTAGAACATTTGAAAATGGCTACTGATAAGCGTCTTGCCTGAAACTAAGGCGGTATAGCCCCTGCCTGAAGACTATACCACCTAAGAAATTCACATTTGAATCAGCATTAAATCGACCTTAATTGGAGTATATACCAATGTAAGGGGGATGCGAACTGAATTTTGAAAAATTCAGGGTCTGTGTGTAGCAGATCTGGTGCGTGCATATATTCATAACTTCAAGATTCATTTTGGAGACTGGGTTAATATCCTATTTACCCCCTTCATGGTATCACAGGTTGGATTTTCTCCTCTTTTCATAGATACTGGAGAAACTCATGTTTCAACTGAATTAATTCTGCAAAGCTTCATTTGTAGAAATCATAGACTCATGTAAAGACAAATGGCCTCAAGCCCAAATTTCCATTTCAAATGGAAATACATTTTTAAGAACAGCAGTTCCAACCAGATTCTTTTCTTTATGTTTCAGCTCATAAAAAATCCATTATCAAGTCATAGATATGGTGCTGAAGAAAGTCATCAGCCTCATTTAAGAACGCCAAGGCATATCTTCAACCCACTTTGCTATTTATATGTATTACTTAACATCTGAAAGAGTAAGATGAATAGCAATCGCTCATAGCTCAAAGTAAGCAATATGTACAAGATCTGCTTAGTGGGAGTGATCCCTGTATTGAACTTTGTTCAAGAGACACTCATGCTGCGCACTTTTGTACCGGATAGTTTATAGAGATCTTTAAAGCTTCTCTGCACATTCATTTGTCATAAAGCACCCTGCAGACTGGCCCTGCCCCCATTATTTATGTTAAACTTTTCAACAAAAAGTAGTTCACAAAGCAGTTCATCATTCCTAGTTAGCCTAAAGGCGGCCATGAACCTATAGCTGTATGTACACAGTGCTCCTCTGATCCAGATTAGTCCAGGGTTCTTGACTGTAAGGAGGAGATGTTTGGCCCTAAGTCTTATTCATACATTCCGTTGAATGCAAAGACTTTGAAAGGGTGGGGTTAGCAAGTTGAATTCACAGGGCAAGGAATATGTGCAGATCCCTCTGTTGCTAAACACATACATGCACATGGATGTATGCACATGCACATGCACATACATGCACATGCATGGATGTGATGTTGGATGCATGACAGGCAAGTATGACCTAGGCCAGTCTCATATTGCTTTTGCTCAGGTTCCATAGTCGTTTGGGGGAAGAGGAAATTTTGGTTCATCAAAGCAAACCCCCACTGGCTTGGGAGACTTCTTTTTGGAAAATTCCACAAGCAGCTGCCCCTTACTCTGCCATCAGATTCAGATTACAAAGAATATCAGTCCTGGGAATTTCATGGTTCTGAGGTAAGCAGAACCATTTGACGTCACAAAAGTAGCTCCTCTGGGTTCTGGTTCCCTCTCACTAACATCATAAGAACATAAGAACAGCCCCACTGGATCAGGCCATAGGCCCATCTAGTCCAGCTTCCTGTATCTCACAGCGGCCCACCAAATGCCCCAGGGAGCACACCAGATAACAAGAGACCTCATCCTGGTGCTCTCCCCTACATCTGGCATTCTGACTTAACCCATTCCTAAAATCAGGAGGTTGCGCATACACATCATGGCTTGTACCCCATAATGGATTTTTCCTCCAGAAACTCGTCCAATCCCCTTTTAAAGGCATCTAGGCTAGACGCCAGCACCACATTCTGTGGCAAGGAGTTCCACAGACCGACCACGCGCTGAGTAAAGAAATATTTTCTTTTGTCTGTCCTAACCCGCCCAACACTCAATTTTAGTGGATGTCCCCTGGTTCTGGTATTATGTGAGAGTGTAAAGAGCATCTCCCTATCCACTCTGTCCATCCCCTGCATAATTTTGTATGTCTCAATCATGTCCCCCCTCAAGCGTCTCTTTTCTAGGCTGAAGAGGCCCAAACGCCGTAGCCTTTCCTCATAAGGAAGGTGCCCCAGCCCCGTAATCATCTTAGTCGCTCTCTTTTGCACCTTTTCCATTTCCATCACTGGCAATTCAGTCAGAGCCTTATGTAACCTGAGCCTTATGTAACCTGAGACAAAGAGCGATTAAGGAGTGCCCAGTCACATGCTTCCTAGGAGTGGTACAATAGGACACAAACATCTTAACTGGGGATGGGCAATGGGAACCCATCAAGAACCATCCTAGAACAAAAAGATAGTCCAGGGTGAGCTCATATGCAACGGTCTGGCCACAGATCTCCAAAGTTTGTTCTTTTCTTCCTCCTAGCATCTCAGAATTACACATTTGTGCTGTGTTGAGCACCCACAAATTCTAGAAGTTGGACAGAGATGAAAGGAGAGTTCTTCAAATGGTGACTTCAGTGGTGACATGAAGGGGAGCTCTTCTCCATCTTGGCTATGCAGCTTCTGAGCAGGAGATGGGAGGAGAGTTCTCTTTTGTGCCATGGTTGCAGGTGCAACTTGAAGGAGAAATATCTTCTGTTGCTGTGGCTGCAACGGGACAGGGTAGCGTAGGAAAGGGGGAGTGAACTGGGCAGGAAGAGGGGCGGGTGGGAGGTGCAGCAAGGGAAGGAGGGGTGGATCCCAGCAGTGTGCTCCTATTCCTTCCCCTGTTCCCTCTCTTACTTTACAAAGTAGCTGGAGCAGTTCCAAGAAGGCCCATTGGGGTAGCTTAGACTTACCCCAAGGTTAGGGAATGAGTGTTGCCTTACCTTGAAGAGACCTCCAGACTGCTGCCCTGCTGGATGCAGCACACGCTCCATTGGCACAGCTGCATCAGCAGAGGGGACTTAGTTAGGATTGGGTTGTTAGTTTTGGAGATTCTAGGTCAAGTGGAAAAACTCTCCAGGCAAGCACTGAATGCATGAAGGGCCAGGGACATTCCAAGGAGTGTTTTGGTGCAGTGAGCAGGCCTGGTCAGCATGTTCCCGTTCCCCTCCCTGACATTCAGTGAACATTGGGACAATAACTTCGGAAACACGCTCAAGAGACTACCCCTTCCAACCTTCAGATACACTACTAGTTACAACGCAAAAAGTGGTGCATTTGAGAAAGTGTTATAAAGGGAAATTAAGAGTAAAGGAATATCTCCTTCAGGGACTCATGGGATGGGCAACTTCTGCTTTCATGTTTCAGTTCACTTCCTCTTGAGAAAGAGATTCTAGAAATATCACCATCATAATCAAGTTGCTGTGAAACATCCCTGACTTCAGCATGTTGTGCTACTTATTACCTGAGTTTAGCCCTTTAGGGCTGACAATTAACAGTTACACGGAGACTTGATTAGCATCCTCAGATGCACTGCCTTATGCTGGTCCAGCATCTCTTGGCTACACTTGTGTGCAATGACCTGGAAACCACTGCTCAGAAATAGCAGTTTAGCAGCATTATTGGAGTGTGCTGGTTCCATCTCAGAGAACTGCTGACACACGAGAGGTTACAAAGGAGGAAATGGTTTCTTACGCAAACACTGCAGGCAAAAGGACATTATTTACAGCTGTTGGCCAAAGCATTCTGAGTAAACACCAAGAACCCAACCAGCCCCTGCAATTGGAAGAGGATGAGATAAACAGAGAAACTTACAGTAACAATGAACTCTGTCAAGTATGGACAACTACCAGAAGAAAATCCTCTTTATCTACCACTGAGGAAACTCTATTCTAGTATGACAGTAGGATGAGAGCAATGTATGCACCCATTGCATTGATATTTGACTGAAGCATGCTTTCCTGCTGCTGCTGCTGTTTATGAACGAAGCCCACCGCAAACGTTAGCAGTTGAACCAGGGATACTATCTGGTTAATGCCACCATGAATGAATGGACACATGTCTCCCATAAAACATGGCAGCATTCAGAAACCTGTGGCAGAACATTTCACTGCCCCAGGATGCATCACTGCTGGTGACCCTCCAAACTTCTGAAAATAATAAAAAAATGGGCACTTACAGGGCGCAATCCTAACCAACTTTCTAGCACTGACTTAGTCGCAATGCAACCCCAAGGTAAGGTAACAAACATGCCCTTACCTTGAGTTGGCCCCCTTGACTGCCTCCCCACTGCAGGCTGCAGTGCATGCCACATTGGCACAGCTATGTCAGTGCTAGAAAGTTGGTTAGGATTGCGCCCACAATTTCATGACGAAAACAGGATGTGCCCTTTTGATTATTTTCAGACGTTTGGAGGTGCAGAGAGCACTGCAGAGGGGTCTGCAGGCTCCCTGAATCCCCAAGAGGCTAGCACAGCCTCAGGTAAGGCAAAAAAAAAGCCCTTTAACCCCCAGCAGCAGCATGGTCTCAGCAATCGCATTGCTACCTTTGCCCCTCCCCTGCAGGAACTTACAGCAGTTCCCAAACTCACATAGAGTTTCTCAGAGACTCCCAGAGAGTCTCCAAGAGAGTTTAGGAACTGCTGTCTTTGGATATTTCTACAGAGTGGTTTCAGTGAGCAGTTGTGCAGCTTCCACGGCACATCCAAGCCCTGCAGTTCACAAATATTCCCATCTTCATGCTATGCTGGTCCTGTTCTTGCCTCTCCCCATCCACTCTGCAGTTCATGGTGACTGCTGGGTCAGCATAAAGAATTGATTTTCGAGCCACCTATTTTCTTCCATTAGTTAAATGCCAAGTGTTATAAATATGAAAATTATAAAATAAATGACTCAGAGTTTGGGAAGAGACCATCTGCATCAGTCCTGAGTCTTTACCTTATTTTATATGGATGATTCTCTTCACCATTCCTTTTCTAACTCGTTGGGTCATTAAACTCCATTAGCGGCCTGGCCTTTTTGCCCCCAAATGCAGACAAGATAACTGGAAATTGATCATTTATGCCAGAGCAGGTTCCAGAGTTTTATGCTTTCAGGCGCCAGTTCCAAAATAACCCGGTCTGACATCCTTCAGCACAAGGTGTAGCCGGGCATTGCGCATCCTGCTAGGTTCAACAAGAACCAGAAAAAGGCCTCGAGCAATTGCAGCATGATTCCTTGACAAGGGCAGGGGTTTGCTTTGTCCTCCAGGCAAATCATTTTGCATTACCTGTGTGATGTGGGTAGGGTGGGTTTTAGCATTGGGCCTACAGCCTAATCCTACTGAAATTTCCCCACACCTATGCAATAGGGCCTCCAGGGCTTGCACTGTATTCTGCCAGAGAATTTAGCAGTCTGGATATGTCTCAGGGCACAGGGACATTTGTCTCCTTGCCCCAGGGAAAGCCCCAGAGAAGGCATCGGGTCTACTCAGACCTGCGCCTGCTATATTGCTGGTGCAAGTCAGAGTGGATCAATGCCAGCTGGGAAAGATGATAGGATACAACATGTGCCAGCACCACCAATCCTGCCCCCCCTCCTGGGACCCAATCTGTTCATCCCTGCCCCCTCCCCGCCCTTCTCCTGCCCTGTTCCACCTCCTTCCTGCCCTCTCACTACCCTTCCCCTGTGCCTTCACTGCTTGGCGTGGAGCTTACCTGCTCTGGCACACGCTGGGCTCTGCACTGGTACCAGTGGGATAGCACAGAACTTCCTTCTGACACTGCTGTTGCATTGTGCTTTATGGCACGTTTGCGACAGTTTGCTCTGTTGGAGCACTTGCTCCCTGAGGGCAGAGACGCAACAGGGTTGTGCCACTAGTTCAACATTGTCTTTGTGTACACGTGTGGGACGGCACACTCCAGAGTTTCAGACAGGAGTCTTTCCAAGCACTTCAAAGAGATGCCAAGGGCTGAACATGGGACCATCTGTATTCAAAGCTTGTCTGCTCTATCTGAGGTATGGTGCCTCCCCCACAAATGCCTGCTTCTGACTCTCACAGAACGCCTCTTAAGAAACACATGTCAAAACGGCAGTCCTCAATTTATGAGGCTATCCAGAAAGCAGAACTCAGCTGAAAGTAGGTATCACAAACAGTATGAGGCTGGATTACAGGTTGAGAGACGGATGCGGTTTCCTTGTGAACAGCAGAAGCTGAAAAAGCATATTGCGAAAGCCACAAGGAGCCATTCCACTCAGCACTACTTGTCAGCTTAGATGTGTGGGTATTACACAGTGCTAATGAGACAGCAACTACAGAATATCAGTGCATTAATTTTCTAATTAAATAGGAGCTGTTAACCGTTCTTCCACAATTATGTAAGGCACGTGTCAACCCCTGCACTTCGCGAACAATTTTTTACATCTTTGAAAAACTGCCATAAGGTCGCAGGAGTGGAAAATTGAACGCTAGTTAGGATATTTTTGGAATAATTTGATGCATTGTGCTGGAGAAGAGCAGAGCACCTTTTACCTGTCCCCCCACCCCTTTCTATCTGGTCTACTCAGTTTTACTAAACAGCTCTTAGACTATATAATTAGCACCGTGTTAATTATTCATTGAAATTGCATGCATTATTTCCAGTTCCAGTCTTGGATATCTTTGAGAATTTGCAAGGTTCAGTCTAGCTTGGTGTGTTTAATTTTTAATATGATCTCATCATTTTTGCGCTGCAGCTACATGACCAAGTCTATGGAGAAACGTTGCTTTATATCCCAACATCTACCGGTATGGAAATATAGTTTGCATTCCATTTCTTTTGTTACTGGGAAGGTGATTTCCTCCTGCTCAATTCTTAATTGGTTTTATGTTGCTGAACTTTCTCTGAGAATGCACAGAAAATGCTTGAGGTTTTTCTGCAGATTCTTGAATATGTCCTAGTAAGTGCCCTGCCAGTCCTCTATGTTCACCATTTCTCCTTCCTAAAGTAAACTGCTAGATGATGAGAAAGACTACTCATGGCACCAATGAATGCATGTTCAGGAGTCAATCCATTGAACCAAGAGCAATTGAAAAACAAAAACATACACGGTTCTCTGGCTTTCGAGTCACAGTACTGTTACTACAAGATCTCAGTGGCATTGCCATTGCATAGTACACCTGGGGCGGGTGTAACCCCTGTGCTTCACGACACCCCCCTCACTCATGAGGACAAGCAGCAGGTGCTGCTGGCACCAGGCAAGCAGGTGCAAAGCACAGCACCAGGGAATAGTTTAGTAGTGACTTGTTTATATTGGTGCATCATCACACCACTGCCAATTGGTTCTGGAGTGCCATGATTTGTGGCCAATCAGAGGCAAAGATAAGTGGGAGGGCCCTTCAACCACTGAACACGGCATGGAGCTCCACTTGGTGGAGACTTGGGTGGTGTGCTTGTCATCTCCGCACCCAAGAACATAGCATCCGGGGCAGTCACTCCCCAGTGACGCCACTGCAAGACCTCACAAACACCACTACCACTAATACAAGGGTACATTTGGGCAGCTCTCAATTAAGCCCCTTATGAGCCAGGCCCACACTTTGGAAGCAGTTTGGCCTATGGGTCATAGAGGCAAATTCTTGAGGTCACAATTCCAATCCCCCCCCCTTTTATGAGACTTGATATGAGACAGTTAAGAGACTTCTCCCTGGCAAGGGATCACTGACACAAAAGTCTCTCTCAAGCCTATGTACATATACCTGAAAAAGTCTCTCTCAAGCCTATGTACATATACCTGAAATCATCAGTTTCCTCTCCAGTCTTCCCCTGCACAGAGATTGTATAATACGAGCAACAGCACAATGTTGCACTTTAGATAGGCCTTCTTCTTGTTGGCAACCTTCAGACTTGAAAGACGATGGTATCGCGCTCTGAAAGGTGGTTCTGGAACAGAGTCTAGTGTGGCTGAAAAGGCCAATTCGGGAGTGACAATCCCTTCCACACTGGGAGCAAGTGCAGTCTGTCCCTGGTCTGTCTCCCTGGCTATGGGCCTTCCTTCTTTGCCTCTTTGCCTCAGACTGTTGGCCAAGTGTCTCTTCAAACTGGGAAAGGCCATGCTGCACAGCCTGCCTCCAAGCGGGACGCTCAGAGGCCAGGGTTTCCCACTTGTTGAGGTCCACTCCTAAGGCCTTCAGATCCCTCTTGCAGATGTCCTTGTATCGCAGCTGTGGTCAACCTGTAGGGCGCTTTCCTTGCACAAGTTCTCCATATAGGAGATCCTTTGGGATCCGGCCATCATCCATTCTCACGACATGACCGAGCCAACGCAGGCGTCTCTGTTTCAGCAGTGCATACATGCTAGGTATTCCAGCACGTTCCAGGACTGTGTTGTTTGGAACTTTGTCCTGCCAGCTGATGACGAGAATGCGTCGGAGGCAGCGCATGTAGTGTATACCACCCATAGCTTTGACAGCTGAAGAGTGGGAGTGCCTGGAAAAGGGAAAGATATGAAAGAGAGGAGTGGAAATACAGAAGAGAGAACTGAAAAGTGGGAGAACCATTAAAAAATACAAAGACAACAGTGAAGGGAAGTGGGGATAGTAAGGAACAAAAGTAAGGCATGAAAGGAAGAATAAGAGGGAGATAAATGTGCTGAACAGACCATGCAAACAGAAAGGCTCACTTCAGTGATTTGAAATGTAATCTATGCCAATGTCCCTTTATGTCAATAATGGTAAGGAACAGAGCTGATGACTGTGTCTGTGGGGAGATGTACAGTCACTTGCATCATTGGCTATAGTCACAAATCCCTTTCATCACCATGATTGCCCTACAGGTGCCTGAGTCTTTGTCAGGAGTTGGCTCAGGCCCATCAAATATTCAAGAAGTGCAAGCTCGTATCTTAGTTTTTCTGACAGGGGTAAGTCTGTATAAGCACACAAGGAATCTTCAATGCACGTCCAACTTCATACTGCAGAAGTGGAATCTGGTTGTTGTGTAAGAGTCACTTAGCCCCTGCTGTGGTTCCTAGCCTGATAGGACAGCACACCACATGCCTGTGTGCACTTTCTAGTTTTTAAAAAAATTTCTATTGAAAGTCATTAGAAGATTTTTGTTTTACTATAAATAGCACAGGAGGTACAATCAGGCTAAACCAGTGGTTCCCAAACTTATCAGGGTCATGGCACGCCTGCAGCCGCTTCATCTCAGCTCAGTGGTGCCATCTGTGAAATCTCATGCAATCCCAGATGGTGGCACCCAAATCTCTAAAGATCTTGCATGATTCAAGACGGTGGTCCCCACATCTTGTGAGATTTTGCATGATCCAGGATGGCAGCACCTGGGAGAGCTGGTAGGAGGGAGTGATGTGCAATCTGGAGATGTACAGTGTGTGGGGAGGGGGTGAAAGGTGTGGCAGAACTGCTCCACTGGAGTTCTTTGAAAAGTGCCGCAACCACTGTGATCGCACAAACACAACCTACGGGCTCTGAGCAAGTGGAGCCCGTGGGTCATGTTTGCGTGATCAGAGCCACCGCAGTGGAGGTGGCAGCACTTTCCAAAGAACTTGGGTGGGGCAGTTCTGCCTCACCTCACGTTCCACCCCCACACTGCCCGTTGCTGGTAGGAGGGGCCACTGGGGATATCCCTGGCACCCTGTGGGTGTGTCATGGCATCCCAGGGCACTGTGATGCGTAATTTGGGAACCTCTGGTAAGCATTGGGACAAGGAGTAAATGCTAAAGACCTACCCTCCCTCCTTGCTGTGACTTCAGACTGTCTCTCTCTCACACACACACTCATACACACATTCTTGTTGATTAAAATTCAAGGGTCAAGCACACACAATGTGTTTGCATGCATGTTTAGTTGGACCGTCAGATCTCTTCCAGGTACTACATTTCAAACTATCATAAAAAGCAGATCTGTATAAAATTTAATTATCTGTGACCTGATCAATCTTCATCTCAAAACTCTCAGTAGTTAATGCTTGATCACTGTGATAAATTTGACTCTCATATTGATTGCTTGACATTCCACTTCTAGTTGTTGTTGGTGTTTTTGTTTTAGATTTTTTTTAAAGGGGAAAGGGATAAAGTTCCATGTGAAAGAGTTAGCAGTGCTAGTCTATTCTACGTCCACTGTGGATTGGTTATCTGTCACCACAGCAACAAGACCCTAGTTCTTTCTCACATCTCATCTGCTTTCCAATTCCTTTTAAGTGTTATAAGATGTTCGGGGGAATTTCCCAAGCTCCTGGTTAGTTTTTCCTAGAGAAGCATCAGGTAGAAATTCTGTTCTCTCCAGGAATCCCTTATTTAAATGCTTAAAAAGGTTGTTACTAGGTAAGAAGTACTTAGTAACTCAGTACCATCCAACTCAGCCCTGGTTAGCATGAAGCATAGAGGCTTTTTTGGCATAAGTCTCCCTGAATTGCTTATTAGAATCATTACCTATGACATTTTGACTTGACTACCTCACAGGAGGTGGGTTTTCTCCAATCCTAAACACAGTAAGAGGGATGGGAAACCTCTAGCCCTCTTCCTGGTTCAGGTGCCTGATTGATGCTTAGCAGCATGCACTAGATTGGAGCTGCTCCAGAGTTCAAGAGACCCTATAGTCAATTCCATAGTTGGCTCAAACCAAAATTTTCAAAGAACTTTCTAGAATGTTAACACCCTGCTGATAATTCAGGGGGAGTCCATTCTGCAATGTAGGACAGCATCTGTTAAGGACTCTTGTATCTCACAGTGTTTATGCTGTTCCTATCTACTTCTTCTGCATAATCAGCTGCCTTTAATTAGAATTTTGTCTTAAAGCAGTATCTGCTCAAAGCCACATTTTATGGAAGACACTGCCAACAGAATTTGCTGGCTTTTTTGTGAAAAAGGACCAGTGATTAGGGTATGAAATCACTGGGTAACCTTGGGCCTGTCACATTCTCTCTCAGTGTAACCTAGCTCATAAGTTGTTGCAAGGATATGTGGTGGTAGAGAGAAACTTGCCCCCTGATTGGGGCTACTTGCAGCAATGTCATAGAAGGCTAAAGCCTGTTCAGGCAATTGTTCAAATGGGAATGTTACTGGAACCTGAATGTGCACTCCGTGTACCCCGTCTGAGTATCCTAATGTGGCTACCACAGTTTCACTGGTCCCCAGGACCTGCTGGTGGGGATTGTAACAGTGAGATCTTGCAAAACATGGGCCACGCCTTGGTGCGGCTGAGGCCACTTGGGAAGATGGGGCAAGAAGACAGGAGAGAGATTTAAGCAGAGAGAAGGAATAGGATAGGGAGGAGAAGTGTAGAGAGGTGAGGGGAGAAGAAGAGGAAACTTTGGGACTGGAATAGATGTCAAAGATGGAGACAGGAAAAGAGGACCAGGTAGGAAGAAGAGAAAGGACCCTGAAAGAGCAGAAGAAATGCCACAGGATATTAGAGAGAGAGAGAGAGAGAGAGAGAGAGAGAGAGAGAGGACAAGGAAGAGTGTGGAAAAGAAAGGTGGAAAAGAAAGGTGGGCTAATTCTGCAGAGGTCCTCTGAGGAACGAAGCACCTGGAGATATGTAGATTTGAAGTGAGCCTCAGATAGTGCCATGTGAATATAATAAAAGAAGGTCTCTGAGGATGCTTGCTGTTTGCTTCTTTAAAGCAACCCCTCCAACCCCAGGTATTATGTCAGCCCCCAAGCCCTATAACACAGAAATTGCCCTGCTGGGATGAGGCCCAAGGGGCGGGAGATGTCACAGTATCCTAACTGCTACTAGGGCTTGCTGGGAAGACAAGAGGTTTTGCTTAGGGACTGGGAGGCTTGAATGCCCAACACATATGCCTCACCATCGGTTCAAAGATGTCAAGAAAACCGACAGAATATCTTGCCAGAAGGAATGTTAGAAAGAAACCACAGATGAGCAAATAATTATAGATAACTTGATGACATAGTAATGTAACATTCTCTGTTCAAGCAAGAAAAAGTAAAATTAGGGGAGAAAATAAAATTAGGCCTTTTGTGGTCTCTAAGAGAAGCAATTAGATATTTATGCTTTTTGCATGCTTAAGAATATAAAGCAGGACTTCAAGAGTGGCATTCATCACAGCAAAGCTGCAGGTAAGAAAGCACAATGGCGTCAAGTAGAAATAGTCAGTGGAAATGATAAATGAAGCCCCACTTCCTTCACAATGAGGAGCTGTAGCAATCAGAAAATATTGTTCCATAAATAGTGAATGACAGGCTTCTCGGGGGGGGGGGGATGAAAATCCATGCTGCAATTACTCTTTCATTGTCCCATTTCAGTGCTGAATGGCAGTTAAGTAGCTACTGCCTCTAGTTCCAGTGGATGAGAAGCTATTTTCAAAATCCATTATCCTATGAGACTTAATTGTAATGCTCGAGGGCAGTCCCAGTTGAAAGGTAATGAATGCCACATCAGGGCCCTCAAAGGTAGAATATGGCTATATTGCAGTACATTCCCACTACATCATGATCTCTACCTCAGCTGCTCCCAAGACAGAGATCCCGGAGGCTTTATAGTAACGCAGCTTTATTTGTCATGAAACTCAAAACGTGAACAAAGCTGAACACAAACTATGGTGTTGGGGATGGAACCAGATTACATAAAGTCTCATATTGATTGTTTTTAGTTGCTTTAATATCAGTGTCGAATATGGGTGAGATATTTTTGTTGGGACACCGTACCCGTTCATTTTTGCTAGCTTTCAGACTGGGGTTAAGCACTGGTGTCAAAGGCAGTCCGTAGCTGGCAAGAGAAGCTTCCTTAAAATCCAATTTGAACCCCCACCATCTTCCGTCATGCAGTCATGCAAATGGAGTGTGTGCTGCAAGTTGCGGTAGCAAAAGGTAAGTAAAGATAACTTTTACTTACCTCCTAGAAGGCCATCTGATTGCCAGTGTATGCCAGCTGTTTTGCTGGTGTAAATCCAAAGAGATGAGTCCAGGCCAGGAAAGGGGGACAGGATCCAACATGCACGACTGCCTATGAGATCCTCCCTCTCTCACTTCCTCCAGCCTGTTGGCATCAGGAGGCATCCTTGAATGACATGGCTGGTTTTCTCTGACCAGAACTGGGTGGTTACACAAATATTGAATTCCTTGTTGAAGTCCCTCAAGCCACGAATCGAAGCCACAAGTCCCTCAACCTACGAGGTGCATTGTGGGCCTCAAGTTCTGACAGATGGCCGTGTCTGTTTCATAGTCCATACGCAGGATTCTGGGAACTGTTCTTAGTAGTTCATCATGTAAAGCTCAATAATTGCTTTCATACTGTTCCACTAGGCACAGCATTAGATTAACAATATTACATTGTTCCAGACTCACATATCTTATGTTTTGTTCTTCCTTTCTATTGGCATTTCGGTGGACTGAGTACAGCTTCAAATGTACTCAGAATATGTAGCTGATTTGAATAGAATCCATTTTCCTCCCTTCTGTAGCTCTGGGTCTAAAGCTGACATTTTTTTTTAATTAAACAACAACAATCAAAGCTTGCAGCATTTCCTGGGATTAATGACTAGATGGGAGTGCTGATTGCCAAAGGCAAACTAACCAATCATTAAATTCTCATCAGAAGTGCCCTGGGCACTGGTCCCTTTGCTGCTCTAATCAGCCTGGATTCAGAGTCAAATTAACTGCTTTACATTATTTTTTTCGTTTAGTGCTGCTGCATGCATTGGAGTACCCGGAGCTCAAATTAATGTCCTTAGAGTTGCTATTGATTTCATTGATTTTATGCACCAAGCGCATACCATTTTTCACATCGAGCCCTTGTCTCACCAGATAAAGTGCACTCTCAAATCAAGAAAGGGCTCTCCAGCCATCTCTCATCTGTCCCTCTCCTGCTCATTTCTCTTATGAGACACCATAAGGCATTCAAACCCCAGTGTAATCAAGCTGTTTATAGCTTTCATTTGCTGTTTCCAGTTATTACGTGTGATGACTGCCACTTGCCAGACGAGCAGGTGCACTGGTGCAGAGGTGGTCATTCATGTACCAATGCCCATTCATATCCCAGTAGATCTTCCTCAGTTAAACAATCGGTTGCCCCAACTGCACTGTGGATCTTCCCAGCTTTCATATTTCTGAAGTCTCTAGAAGAAAGGAACACATAATAGCTCTCTTGTATATTCATGCTTACTATCCTCAATTCCAGGAATAATTATCAGTCATGCAGATGATCTTCGGTGTGCTTGATCTTACATATAATTCCTCTGATTCTCTGTCTCTCTCTTCCCTGCCATCTTTTTCCTGCTAAATTTAGATTAGGAAACATTCTTTTAAAGGAAGGACTGGTTTTAGATATATTGTATGGGTTCCATGTACACTAATTGAACTGGAGAAACATAATAATCTTATTTCTAAACTGAAATGCCATTGCCACATAAAGTAACTAATCTCTCATCAATTAATATGGCCTTGTGTCTTCCTCTTCTTTGTGACTCATGCCTCTGACATAAGTATCGTCTCAAAAAGTTTCTGTCTCTCCAAAGATGAGGGACTTGTCTGTACTTTTAAAGTGGGGAACAGTCCCTAGAGAACTGAAAACATTTATTGTTCATCCTAGCTCATCTAGCAGTCCTGACAAATTTGCCTGTGACAAAGAAAAGGTGGTGATACAATCACAAGATACAATTAGAAGAAGTGCAATGTTTTGTTTCAGTTCATTTGCTTTTAAAGATAACTAATAGATTTCTAGATGCAGTCAGACCAAAGTGAGAGAGTGGAGCTCTGGCCTCATTTGGTGACCTGCAAACAATTATCCCCCATTTGGGCACAACTTTATTACCCTCTTTATTGTCTTGTTAGAAGCTAATTGAAAATGAAATCATATTGCAGCAGCAAGGCAGCTGCAGACATTGGTGCAAGGCAAGCTTGAGACAAAGGCTTGTTTCAAGCCTTGCATATGATGGCAGAGTTTTCTGCACAAGTCCTAGCAAAATTCTAAGAACTGCATGTAAGAGGCTTGGAAAATGTTGCTAAACATGCCCCATTGATATTAAGGTGGAAATATTACGTGTTAAATTAAGGGGGGATGGGTCAAGCAAAAGTGCATTCATTCATTGTAGTGGTGCTTTAACACCCCCCCCCCTCGTTTGAACAATTAATGTGAATTACCGTGTTCAGAGTTCCCTTTCATGATTGGGTTGGTGTCGCCAATTGTCATCATCATCATCAATCTCCTCTAGTGACTACTGAAACCAATCCTGGAGATTTTTAATAGGGGCTCCAGGAATGTTCAACGCTGCATCAGTTTGGAATAGCTTTGGTCACACTTCACTTGAAATTTGCCTGATGGGAAGCCAGCAGAAAGGGGTGCAGTCAGCAGGAAGAGAAAGATGAGAGTTCTTTCATAAGGGAAACAACACAGAAGTAGGGCCTAACTGGAGAGCCAGCACCAGATTGCTGGGAGCCATTGGGTAAAGCCTTCTATTGTGTTCACTGTCTCATCCTGACTTTTCCTTCCCTTCCTCCCCAAGCACTTGCTGAAGCCAATACTTCCTCCCCAAGCACCTGCTGAAGCAGCTGCTGAAGCTGTGACACAGGTTCCTTGCTCACACCATTGCTTCCCCCTTGTAGGTGCATGTTACATATACTTTAAAAAAGCAGTGCTGGTAACATTCCACATGAGCTGCCTTCATGTGTTTTCTCTCTCCCTGCATTCCCTGAAAGTGAAGAATGGGCTAGGGAGGTCGCAGACACCCCAACTATGCCCTTTGGGTGTCCCCACAATCAGCACTGGTCTGCAAGGGGCAGGCATTGAACACGGGGAGAATGCCTCCCTAGAATTCTGGCTTGCCAGGTTTCCCAATCCGGTGCACTCCCGCTCTCCTCTACTTGTGTAGAAGATATGAAAATGTTAGGATTTTCATGTGAGGGGGTGGCCTTGTCTCTCAGTACTGCTTCAGAGATCAGAGCATACACATTTATTTTATGGTCTATTTAATATTGTGTTTTATACTGTACCTGGATTTTTTTTTTTTTTTACGCATAGAAATGCTAAAGAACAGAGCTCTTGAAACTTTGGCTCTTGCTGTCTCTTAGTAACCCAGTGAGAGGTAGATATGAAGTGGAAAGTCAGTGGGAGACGAGACAGCATTGAAAGAAAATCCTCACATTGTTTGTAAAATTTACTGTGAGTTGCATGCAACTCTTTCACTATATTTAGTAACAAAGTTAATAGCTAGAAGGGGAGCAGTTTGGTGAGAAGGGATCTGCTAAGTAATGTGTTTTTCAGCTGCATGTTTAACTTTCTATGGAAAATTAAGAGTCTGTTCTTCAGTGTAGAGTGGAAATCAAATAGGAGTTGAAGGAAGTGTGGGATAAAAAACAGCACTTGCATTTTGGGGGGAGCCTTTCATGAAGGCTGCAAAGGTCCTGCAAAGGGGAGCGAAAGTCATAAAAACTTTTATTTTAGGAACAAAAAAGGCTTCAGTGTGTTGTACCCCTGCCCGGAGGGCAGAGCCAGTTAGGTAGACAGGTGTGGATTTTGTCCAGTGCCGCTGAGGCCGAATGAGCAGACACTGAAAGGTGGAAGGCTATGAAGGTTCTTTATTTAACAAGACACGTCTGTGACCTTTGAGAGCTTGCACACTCAAATTCAAAGGCAATTCTTTGGGCTTTTGATGCCCCTTTTATACATTTCAGTTGTCATTCAAAACACAGTCCCCCCAAAAGGGTGTTAACCTTCCCTGGTAACATTCCACTGACCTTCTCATGCACTCGCTCCCCCCCGCCCTTCTTCACAGTCCTCCTCATGCACCTGCCCCCACCTTCTTAAAGGGAAGTAGTCTGATATCGGTCTGCCTGTTGAACATGTCCTGCTATTTTTGTTTTTAGCTATGATGATGCTATTGTCTGTGGTTTTTGTTAGCTGTCAGCAAAGGGTCTTTTAATAATAAAATTTGCAAGGCAGCAAGTCTGGAGCTTTTCTCTAAGTTCATACTTGGCCTGTCTTTATTCTGCACCCCCCTTTCTATGTCCTGCATTGATGGCTGTTACAGGTTGCTTTTAGGAAAGAAGGGGTCCAAGACAGGTAATTAGGTAACAAGTGGATAGGAAAAGGTAACACTCATATTACCACTTGCACATGATCCAAAACAAAAAACAAAGCAAAAAATTGAACTGATAAGGTTCTTGCTTTAACTTGTGCACCATGAAAGCAGCACAGCCCTTGCATAGTCGCACATTTGTAATTTAGATTCAATGCACATTTGCATTGCCTTGGTCTTTCAATCCCAAACATCTGTATCTGTGGGTTGAGAGAAGCTATGTGCGACACAGAACATCTAGCTGCCCACTGACCCTCTGCTTTCCTTGTGTCCTTTCATTGCCTCTTGGAGAATGGCACTGGCGTTCCTGGACAGGGGGTAAAACACTAACTTTCTTCAGGCACCGGGACACCCATGTCAAGCAGCTTCTCCCCCTCAGCTTCCAAGCCATTCCAGAAGGCAAGAACAAAGCAGACGAGAAACCTCCGCTTTGCTTTCACAGTTTCTTTGCTGTCCTTCATACATTTCTGGGAGGCCAGGTGTCGGTGTAGAGTGTGGTTAGATTATGATTGTAAACCATGTTAAAAGCTTTGTTCAAGTGAAAAGACAGGACCACAAAAAATCACTAAATGAGCTCAGATCCTATCTTTTACCCCTGCAGGTGCAGCAGTACCAAAAATGAGTGTGCTGCATCCAGCAGTTGGGGGGGGGGGGTTGGACCAGAAGGCTTCAGAGGTGAAAGGGGATTTAAACACCTTACAGCTCTGTAAGTCTTCTGCTCTGCAATGGGTTTCCTCAGACAAGTGCCAGCAGAAAGGGGGCGGGAAGGCTAAAGGAAAGGGGGATAGCATGCAGTGTGCTCCATTGCACGTTTGCGACTGTGCGTGCTGGCAGTGAGCCAGTGCACCGGGTCCAAGATTGGGCTCTCAGCTATAACCACATCATCCCTGTTGACGTGTTTTTTGTGGAATTTCTCTGAAGCATCAAGCTGACAGGTATATTAATTCACAGTGCTGTTCTGTGCAGAGAATTCATTTGGCTGTACCAGCCTCTCAAAACAGACCCTTTCTCACAAAATGCTGTGCTGTATGGAGCCCACAACACTAGGAAGAGCAAATATATGTCTATATATGACATGGGGATGTTAAAATTAAAAAGGACAGATGATCCCGACTTATGTTATATACCATCTTTGAACTATGTATGTTCCATATTTGAATTTCACATTTAGGTCAACTTCCCCACAGAGTTGAAATTTATGATAGAAGCACAAAGAACTCAGCGCATGGTTGTGAGGTAAAGTTGTTACATTCACGCTGTTTTTAACAATGCAAAAGCACTCTTTTTAATGTAGCCGCATCGTTGACTCATAATGAATGGCTCTAAATGCTCAAAGCGAGCCACCCCGCGCATAATTTGTCAACAGTGATGTGGCATAATTCTAAATCTTGTGCGCAGAGGCATTCAACAGAACAATGTGTCCTGTTACATTTCTCAGAGCCATGTAGATGCCGGAATCATTGTCCCTGTAATTTATGGTAGTGCTGTGTACACAATGAGCCGACTTCAGGCAAAGGCAGACAGCAGCTTCCTGAAAAATGCAATCATTCCTTTCAGAAATGGCATCTGCTTTATCTAACTCCTTTCAGCATTTTCAATAGCAGAGTAACAGGAGATGAAAGGTAAATAAGTGTGGGCAGAACATAGCTTTGACTGGAGGCTAGAACAAAAGAGTATTGCCAAATTCTTTTCCCAACTGGAATCTGGTCAGGTATTGGTGTTCTGACTGGAGCACAACTGTTTTCACACTGAAAGGGAGGAATTGGTGGACTCTGGTGGGTTTTGTTACTGCCTGGAGGCTTCTGTTGCACTTACTCAGGAAAGTTACTACTTTCTGTTACTACCTGCTGTCAGCCAGCCTGCCTGTTCCAGCACAGGTTAGGATTGGGCTACCCACTGCTTTTATGAGCTCACTCCACAATCTACTGCCAACTGAATTTTTGTATCTCACTACCTTCTTCATGCTTCTCGGTTTTGAAAGGCATCATTCCTGCACATCTTTCTGCATATCCTTATATAAACCCCACAAAATCTAACCATGTTCACAATTTTAGTTTCATTTTCGAATACAGATGGCCAAACGCTTGATTTGCCATTTGAAACCTGGCTGACTTTTACATTTTTCTCACTTAGTATAACCTGTGAAAGTGCAGATAGGATCAACATTACATTATGTATAAGTTTAAAGGAAGATTTTAAAATGATTTAGCAGTTTGTAGCACAGTAGATAAGATTGCCATCAGCTACCTGTGACACTGGAATCTTAACAGGGAGATTAAACAACAACAACAAACAGCCACACTCCACATTCAGAAAGTTTTAGAAACCAAATATTTTATAGGAATCTCATTAAACTATCAGACTTCTTCCTTTACTTACTTTCCTGATCATTTCCTCTAAATCATTTTCCTCATTATGGTCACCAACTCACACATTCATTCTCTTATGCTGTGTAATGAGGTAAATTGCTTACCTGTCAGCCAAGCTCAACAGTGAGAAATTTCAGATATTCTACAGGAATAGAGAAGGAGCCCCAAGTGAATTCAT
Source organism: Tiliqua scincoides (assembly GCF_035046505.1). Taxonomy (NCBI): domain Eukaryota; kingdom Metazoa; phylum Chordata; class Lepidosauria; order Squamata; family Scincidae; genus Tiliqua; species Tiliqua scincoides. The sequence goes on from NC_089822.1 coordinate 36,777,864, forward strand.
GAGGTGTAAATGCAATGTCAAGTGAGAATATTACATTACACCCTTTGCTGGTTTCATGAAAGGCCAAACACTTAAAAAAAAAAAAATCTGTTAGTAACAAGGCCATCACATCAACTCTCCCAAGTCATTAAAGATAAAGAAATTCTTAACTCCCTCCTGCACAAGAACCTGGTTATCTGAAGTACATCGCACAAAGGAAACAATATGTGGATGTAAGCATTAAAGAGTGTATAAACACAACCAGAAGACTATTGCTGTAAAAACAAGAAAAAATGTATTGCTAAGAAATCAGGGCATGTGCATTAAATATGTAAAAAGGAAGAAAACATTCCTTTTAGAAATTTTTGAAGAAATATTGGATCAAAAACTATGTTTGTTTCCTCATCGAGAAAAGACATTATGCTTATATCTTTTTTAATGACAGCTTTCTAGAAACCAAAGCCCTGTTTTCTGAATTCAGGTCCAGGCCAGGAGGAAGAGACTTGCATTTGTCCTTCATGGTTGCATGGGCTTATCTTAGTCAAAGGAAAAAAGAGAGCAAGAAGACTATGGTCAGAAAGTGCAACTCTGGCTACTGTAGAGCTAAAAATCTGAATTTCTTGGGCAATTGGGTGCTATCTTTAATGGAAGAGTCATTAATGATTTGCAGGAATGACACACAGCCCAATCCTATACCTCCCCCTACTGATGCAAGAATGCCAAAACAGCTCATGGTGCATCCATGCTCAGGTCTGAGTGGATTCGTTCCAGTGCCAAAGTCCCAGACCCAGCAGGACTGCATTGGCAAGGGAGAGAAAGGATAGAATTGGGGGTGGGCAGCCCAATCCTGAGCTTCCCAGCTCCCGCTGAAGCAGCCGGGCCAAAGTAGCTACTGTTGTATCCAGCGGACAATGGGAAGCAGCCAGAGGTCTCCATAGGGGAAGGGCCTTTCGACCCCTCCCCCTGGGGAAACCCCCAAGCCCCTGCAATGGGGCTTCTCAAGTCTGTGTTGGCTATTTTGCCAGCACAGATTTCAGAGACTGTGCCAAGCCTTTTGGCCTGACATGGAGTTCAGGATCTGGCAAAGCTCTGCCAGTCTCACCCCCTTTCACCCTGTTTCATCCCCCCACCTTACCTTCACCCATCCTCATTCTGCCCTTCCTCCATCCCCCAGAGGCCACACCACCACCCGGCAGCTTGCTTACCCTTGGCAGCTACACATGCTCTTTTTGCTGGCGCTGAGCCCGACACCTGACTGGCGTGAGACCAGTGCTGATGCTTGGACTCAACACCTGTGCTGGGTGACTTCAGGATTGGGCCCTAAATTACTTTGAGCTCATTATCAAGCTAATGTGGTCTATGTTTGCAACATTCTGCTTCCACTTGCCTTACCTCAGATATAATATTTGAAAAATGATATGCGCGGAAAGAATGTGTAAGCTTCAGACAAACAAATACCTTGTGAATTCCTGGCAGCCACGTTGTGTTGTGTGGGAAACAGAATGTGTGGGAATATTGGGAAAATACTTTTTCTTGCATCCTGAAGGATGCAGAACATCAGGATCTTCTGCAACTGGTTTAGAAATGCAGGATGAGTTTGTCTCTGAAAACCATTTGTGCAGCCTCAATGTAGTATTGTGATGATAGGGAACTGACATGCATCGTTATGAATTGTAGGGTCACATGATTCATATGTTACCCCGACAGTATGGTTGCCATCAGAGACTATGAGGGTGCTGTTCTGCACAGGTAGCAATTTCTGTTAAGTGGCACCCCTATGGTTTGGCGGAATTCAGTCATTGAAACGACACCAGTTGACAGTGGAGTGTGGATAAAATTGGCCAAACCAATAGGGGCACATACTGGGGTAGAGGGGGTGCAAACCAGTGGTAGAGCACATTTTCCATGCATAAGGTTTCAGGTCAACCTCAAGCAGCTCCAGATAGGACTGGGAAAGATCCCTGTCTAAAATCCTGGAATGTCACTACCAGCCAGTGTAGCTCAGTGATGTTCAACCTTTTTTATCTTATGGCACACTGAGAAGGCGCTAATATTGTCAAGGCACACCATCAGTTTTTTAACCATTGACAAGGCACATCACACTGCAGCTCACATCCCCCAATGGCCCTACTCATACACAATCCTTCCCCAAACTCCTGCACCATAGCTGCAGACCATTTTTGGCACACCAATGTGCCGTGGTGCAGTGATTGAAAATGGCTGGTGTAGATGATACAGACCTAGATGGCCCAATGGTAGGACAGATTCATATGTTTCAAGTGGATTGTTATACTGAGAAGTAGCAACCATGAGCTTCTGATTCCTCACTGGCTTCTGTGATAAGCTTCTGATGATCACACTGCCAGGATAACGCATAAATCAGGTCTAATACTGATCTATGCAAACCCTCCTAGATTCTCATTAATTACTCTCAATGAACACTGAGGTAATTATGAGCTAGTCCTGGATTATACCCAAATGTGTTTTCAATTCATATTCCAGTTTATATTCAAGAGAGAATTTTGCCAAGGGCTTGGGAGAATTTTTTTTTTTCCTCCTGGTTAATAAAGCCAATAAAATAATATCCTGTAAATCTGTTCAGCATCATGGAATCCAATTTGGATAAAATACCAGTCTAAATAAATTGACCTACTATGAGAGCATTTGAGATGATGTAAATCTAAGGAACATGCTTTTGGAATGCTGGCATCTGTTCATTCCATATTGGAACTGAACAAACTTCAGGAGAATATCAGATAGAAAAGATCAAATGTTGTGCAAATTCTCATATACATATGTGTGTGTGTGTGTGTGTGTGTGTGAGAGAGAGAGAGAGAGAGACAGAGAAAGAGAGAAAGCTTGATTAAGTTTTTTTATTATTTATGTTATCTGTAGCCTTTTCAGTTGTGAGTCTTTTCCTCCCTTTTAATTAATCATTTTTAATGGATTTAAACGTATTCCTATAATTGCTAAAAAGAAAAATCATTTGTAATTGTAACCATTTGTGGATTTTCTTTCAAAAGATTTTATTACAGTAGTATAGATACATAGATAGATCTGGTTTTGCAGGCGCACATACACATAAGCACATGCTTGCATGCACCCCATATGTGTGTGTGTGTGTGTGTGTGTGTGTGTGTGTGTGTGTGTGTGTGTGTGTGTGTTGTTTATGTATTAAAGCTGCAAAAACAATATCATTTCAGTTAAAAAAAAAAGAACATCCACAATACATTGTGTCATGATATTTGTTATATTTGAAAGATTAATGGTTTGAAATAAATGGTGAGAATTTATGAATTTAAAGGTGTTCATTATAGCACAGACACATCAACATTTAAATTAAAATCTTTGAGCCTCAAGCCTTGGATTCTTCAGCCTCAAGAAAAGTAAAAGAAATGTTATCTTGTAAAGCTCACTCATTTTACATGACTGTTTGCTGCAAGGAGGAATGAGTTTGCATTTACATGCAAAACATTCACATTGTTGAGAGAGATGAATAACTGTATTTATATGTGCCCCCCAAAACTATCCCTTAACTGATCTTGGATGGAGGCTTCCAAACCGCGCTTTGTAATACACAAATAAATCATTAGTGCTGAATTCCATCTGAAAGGTTATCACATCTATTCCTAAGTATTCCCAAATCCTTCTACATCTCCAGGATTCTAACTATTTAATGCCCCAATCCTATCCCCCATTTATATTTGGAGTGGGTACAGGGGGAAAGTAATGTTGTGCCACTCTCAAATTCACCAATTTTTTCCCCAGCCTCCACTACGCCATAATGTTTCCATATAGTATGGAACTATAGTATGGAAGTATGGAACTTCCACTAGTATAAGACTAGTATGGAATAAATTTGAGGATCATAGTTCATTGAACACAATGCAATTGACTCCAGAACCAAAGCCATGCCATCTGATCATCAAGCTCAAGCACTGCCCAGTTCTGTTGGCATACAGCCCAATCCTATCCACACTTTCCTGGGAGTAAGCCCCACTGAATCTAATGGGACTTACTTCTGAGTAGACATGCATAGGATTGGGCTGATAGTCTCCCAGAACCTGTGACTTGCTCCTAATATTGTCCTGCAAGATGAGAAGGTCACGTGAGCTCCAATGAGGAGTCAAGGATCAGGGGAAATGAATTCAATCCCATTCCAAACTTCCAGAGAAGCTTTCCACTGAGGAGTGGGTTGGTGGGGGACTTGTTACAGCCATAGGCATATCTGATAAGGGTTTGTCATATATCCCTGCCCCCATTTTTATTTTAGAACTCAAAATAGTTGTTTGGGGATTTAGAAAATATTTCTCAAAGTTCCTGTAACTGTTAAAATTTTCAGGATTCTTTTCAGCCTTCTTCAGTACCATTGCTTTCCCCTATCTGCTGCTGCTTTGAAAATATTTTTTCATTCTATCACTATACTTATTGCTTCTTCTGTGACTGTCCATATAGGTAGACCACAGCTATAGGTCCATAGGTAGACCACAGCTGTGATACAAGGACATCTGCAAGAGGGATCAGAAGGCCTTAGGAGTGGACCTCAACAAGTGGGAAACCCTGGCCTCTGAGCGGCCCGCTTGGAGGCAGGCTGTGCAGTATGGCCTTTCCCAGTTTGAAGAGACACTTGGCCAACAGTCTGAGGCTAAGAGGCAGGCCCATAGCCAGGGAGACAGACCAGGGACAGACTGCACTTGCTCCCAGTGTGGAAGGGATTGTCACTCCCGAATTGGTCTTTTCAGCCACACTAGACGCTGTTCCAGAACCACCATTCAGAGCGCGATACCATAGCCTTCGAGACTGAAGGTTGCCAACAACCTAACCCTTCTGTGACTGTCCATATAAATGATCCCAATGAACTGGGAATTAAGTAAGGGATGTGATGACCTCCTGAAACACACAGTTAATTACCTCATTACAGTACACAATCAATAGGCTGTGATTACATTAATAAGAGCAAAACAAAAGGCAAAGGGGGTGGTGGGTGCAAATGAATGTGTGAGCACTTTTGCCAAAAAATCATTGAACAGAATGATTTTGTTGACATTGCTGAAAACAGTTTCCCCCACTGAGCTGAAAATATTTTCCCCCAAACACTGAGCAGTTGCGCTGCAGCACTAACACCATGTATATTTCAGTATCACTGAGTTACTAACACACATTCCACTGGCGGTGACTGATGCAAATAGCCTGTAAAGCACACTCCAGCACTGAATGCAGTGAATAGCTTGGGTGGGAAAGCCAGGGCCTTCCCACATGCGTCAGGCAGATCACTGGCCACTCACTGGAATAGGTAAGCCAGTGCAGGAGGTAGGAAGGGGTGGGGAGGGCAGAACAGGGGAGAGGTTAAACTGGGTGGGGAAGAGGTGGGGAGGCTGCAGGAGGAGGTGGATCCAGTCGCAATGGCCCACACTGGATCCTATCCCCTCTGTGGGCAGCCTCCCTGCCCTCTTTCTCTTCTCATAGTTGTACCAGTAAAATTGCTGGCACAGGTCTAAGGAGACTCATTGTGGATCAGGTGGCTTACGGAGGTGTAAGGGGATTTAAATCTTGCCTCCAAAACATCCCCATCTGCAGTGGTGGACCTCCCCAGCCCTGCTTCATGGGGCAAAGATCTGAGTTGGCACCCCCACATGCAGATTTGCTCCCCCTCCCCACTTACCTGGAGCTCATGGAACCTCGTAGGACTCCAGGATGCACCAGGGAAACCTACTGAAGCTTTCCCTGGCTCTTAAACTGTGCTTCCAGCAAACCAGAAGCACAGTTTCCAACCATGTCGAGAGCCTCAGAGAGTCTTCTGCGCAGTCCTAGAGGCATGCAAGTCTCCATGCCCGGGGCATTTGTCCCTTTTCGTTAATGGCAGGTCCGCCACTGCCTATCCGCTCCACCTTGCTGGATACAGCTTGCCTGGTTTTGGCACAGCTGTGCTAGTGGAGGGGGGAGGATAAGATTGGGCTGTAAATCTCTCCTGCCAGCTCTCTGTAGAGCGTTGGTTGCATTCAAGTAACTTTTTAATGAACTTTAGACTGCAGCTAAAACAGTGAAAGTGACACAAAGATTAACAGCTTTAATGGCTACCCAGAAGTTTGTAACTGTCATGTTTTTTAACTCGCAGGAAAGATCAGCAAAATGTATGAGATGGGTCTGTGTCACCATATATTTTATAAATGATCCCCTCTGCACTCCACCCAAAAGCATGTTTTTGGAAGTTCATTACCTCCTGTTTGGTTCTCACTTTTGAGAACTACCACACTGTCAATAACAAAGCCACCAGCACTGGGATAATATTAATTGCCTTCCTACCAGAGCATTTTACTCTCATATTTTTGATTAAACACAATGCAATTTTTTTTCCAATTTAGGAAAGCCTATTTTACATATTTATATCCTTTCCCTTAATTCATAGAATAGCCCACTTGCTGGAATTGGTGCAACTCAGTCTGCTCTCCAGAGGGGGCAGGATGCTGTCTACAAAGGGGTCAAACTATGGTACAGTGATTCTGACCTTTCTACCTGTTCTCTTTATTATCCTTGTGGGGTGTGGCCCTAACCCTTTATCCTTCCCTTTTCCTCTGAACACCTCCTCTTTGTCTTCTGACCACCAACCTGTTAAGATGTGCACACCAGGGCTCTGATGCCCACACCATCTTGAGCACAAGGCATGCAGGGCGTGGCAGCTCTAGGGCCTTGCTATCTCTAAGTTTTAGCTAAAACTTCTGATCCTAATCAGATGCTGTAAATATACACTCAATGAAACTGTAAGAAAGCAACTTCTTTTGCAACTTTACCAAGCCATTGCCTCTTTTTGTCTTTTTTATTAATTAGCAGTCAGCCAGGTGATGGAGATTCCCTGGGGTGATACCTAAAAGGGGGGGTCTGCTGCTTAAGCTACTCTGCTTCCCCCCATCTCCAAAGAGGAAACTATTTTATAGCTCCAAGCTATGGTAGCAAACTGTGCAAGAACTTTTAATGTATAAATAAGAAATGCTGCAGTCCAATACCAATTTAGGCACACTTAAAGCCATTTACATCATTGGCTATTGTGCACCTGCTTCTCGACGGCTTGTGCCCCAGGTATATAAAAAGATATTCAGATAAAGCAGGGTACTATCCCAGATTGTAGCATTACCAATTCACATCTAGTGTGCCTGTTTCTTTCATCCCACTGAATGAGAGTAGCACAATCCCACTGCTGGTGCAACTATCTTGTGCAGTTACCACCCTAGGGCCATTTGCCTTTCTTAATATGGTAACAGCCCAATTCTATCAGTTACCCACCCCACCCTCGCCGATGCAGCAATGCCAAAATGGTAACTGCTACAACCTATGGTGGGGAGAGCAGCCCAAGAGATCTCCTCTAAGCAAGGGAACATTTGTTCCCTTATCCAGGGGTAAGCCTCTGCAGTGTGAAGGGGTCTACTAAGACCTGTGCTCAATAGCTGGCACAGGTCCACAGGAACCCGTGCCATGGGATTGGGTCTGGGAAGGGAGATAGGATACCAGCTGCACCAGTGACACCAATTCTGCCCCCCTCAACTTCAATCCTCCCATCTCCTATCGCTGTCCCCTGTTTTTCCCCTACCTGCCCCATTCCACCCTCTCGCTACCACTTTCTGCCCTCCCATCACTCCTCCCATATCTTCTGCTGCGGTTTTTCCTTCGTTCGCAAGTACCTTTGGCAAATTCACTTAATGCAATGAGCATTAAACTTCAGAGCACGATACCATAGTCTTTCGAGACTGAAGGTTGCCAACAACATTAAGTAGTGGGAAAAGTACTGGGAAGTCCAAATGACATGCTGTCGGAATGCCTTTTGCGACTGGTGCGGACTGCTTTACGGCAGTCAGCACCAGCGTACGGTGTCCTCTAGCCATGTGCCTAGGATTGGGTTGTAAGACTGTTCTCTGATGATCAAATTGGAAAAAAGTTTCACCTTTTCTCATTCTGTGTACACAGATTTGAAAATGGTACTTGAGTCCTTTGAGAGGCAAAATCCTTTGAGAAACATACTCATTCGCTATACTGGTCTACCATAAATGCTACATAGTGTGCTGAAGAATGACCATGATAAAACATAGGTTTTTCTTTTGTGACAGAGTCAAATTTGACAGCAATAATTACCACCATTACATTGCTGCTTTCCTCCTGTTTTTAAGTTTGTTTTCCACCCACGTCTAATGTTTAATCTCTGCCATTTTTTTTGCTGTGCTGATTATTTCATTAAAGTTACGCATCACTGCATTAAGTGGATTTAGACATTTTTTAAAAATAGAGCAGAGTTGTTAACCTCTAACATTAATGTATAGAACCAAACAAAAATTGAATAATTTAGGGGGAATAGACTCACATTTTAATGGCCTTTTCCTTGTTTAGCCAGGCATATTAAATAGGGGGAGTTTAGAGTTTGTTTTCAGAAAGAGAAAAAAAATATCTTGCAGCAAAATAAGACTGGGCTTTATTTAAAAGACTAACAGTCTAATCCTAAATAACTCTCCAGCTCTGATGCAGTCACAATCCAACCCCAAGGAAAAGGAACCAATACTTAATATTGTGTCCAGTGCTAGCAGCAGTTTGTTGGAAGCCCTGGACCCTGACCACCTCCCAAGTTGATAGATCATGGTGATGGCTTCTCCCACCTTCCTTATCAGTGAATGGGAGGAATCTGTATTGGCAGGCATTTGTCCCCTTCCTGCCCTCAGAGGGGAAGAGGATGCTGCTACATTCTGTCCCAATTCACCACTGAGAACAGAGACTGGAGCTCTATCTTCAGGAGCCTCTCTTATCCTGCATGTGCCTGATCTTGTCTGATCTTAGAAGCTAAGCAGGGTCATGCCCGGTTAATACTTGGATGGGAGACCACTTGGGAATACCACGCACTGTAGGCTTATACCATAGTCTTTCGAGACTGAAGGTTGCCAACCTTACCCTAGCCCAGCCATTTTCAATCTTTTTCAGCTCACCGCACACTGACAAAGCACTAAAATTGTCAAGGCACACTACCAGTTTTTTTTTTTTTTTTACTTACATTAAATTACTACGTTACAATTAATATTTAATTAATATAATTAATACAATTAAATCATTACATGACAAAGAAATTCACAAGAAGCTTGGAGAGGGAAGTATATGCGGTTTCTGAAAAGGAGGAAAAATGTTTTGAACTAGGATGTTCAAATCCTTATCAAAAGTGCCAGAAAGTGTTGGCAAAGAAAGGGCAGGTTGATCACATAGTGGAGAAATGTGGGGTGAGGGGCGGTGAGGAGACCTGATTGAAACAAGTGCAGGATTAAACTAGGGGTGGGGGAGAGAGAGAGAGAGAGAACATGTGAGGCAAGTGATTTTGGACCTTTGGAAGGTCCAGTAAGGACCTTTGGGAGAGACAGTAAGAGAGTTTTGTTAACTACGATTGTGAGATTTTTTGGGGGGGAGGGGAATATGCCTGTGGAAGAGGGTGGGGTGGGGGAGAAGAGGAGAGAGAAGTTCCAATTGCCTGCTGGTGTATTTGAGAAAATAGAGTGTAACAAGCCCAGTCCTATGCATGTTTACTTGGAAGTAAGCCCCATTATAGTCAATGGGGCTTACTCCCAGGTTAAGTGTGGATAGGATTGTGGCAGGTCCACTGCATGGGAGATGGCATGCTGGCCTCCAGCATCAGGTGACACAAACCCTAGTGACACCACTGCCCTTTGCTCAGTCCCTCCCCTTTTCTCTCCTCAGACATACACTAGCTATATAACTGGCATAGATCTGAGGAACCCCATAGGCCATCAGGAGTCCTACAGAGAGATAAGGGAAAATTACCTCTTGCAGACCTCCTCATCACCTCCCCACCAAAGGATGTAGTGCATTCCTCCATGGCATGGCTTCTTGCTAAACTGTGGCAAGGGATAGAATTGGGTTGTAAATAACAGAGTCCAGCAACTGCTGTTCCCAGGGTCGCTTGGACAATTATGCAAAACTGAACAGTGTTTTTTTGATCATATATTTTGCTCCACAACAAGTCTGTGAGCCAATGTTGCATATCAGCTAAAAGGGTCTGTGCTATGAATCAGGGAACATCTGACTGGAAGCCTGAGCTTGCCTTAGGCAAGTCACTTTCTCCCAGTTTTAATTTCCTGTGAATAACAACACTGAAGCATATTTGTTTTATTCATTTATTTATTTTATTACAATTATATCACTCCTTTCTTGCTTGGTGGAGCTCAAGACAGTGGGTTGTTGCAAGAAATAAAATCAAGCATAGGAAGTGCTTTGATCGCTATATAAACAAAGTATTACTACTATGCATATTTCTATACTGCCTACATACTCCCTGAGACATTTTGTCCTCACCTTCAGTATTAATTGTGACTGGTTGAAATTTGGTCAGATAAACTAGCCCAAGAATAGAGTAATGGGAACTGAATTACTTACATTAATGTCTGAACATCCTTTAACAACTGGAACAATATGTAAATGAATGATCTGCTTAATAAAAATTGACTTAAATCTGGAATACTATAAATGTGGCCGAAAATACAAGCTTACTGACATCCAATTGTATAGATCGTCTTCAACTGCAGAAGAACAGTGACCTGCAGCTAAATCTTGATCCACCTGTCTAGCAAACAGGTCGAGTCTATTTATTGATTGGTATTGGAATAGATGCAAACACGAACACACTCAAACCATCGCCATAATTTCTCAGGCTCATTTGCTAAAATTCTCAGTTGTCACAGAGATTGATAATGGAATGATTGAGCAAACTGGTAAAAGCGCATTTATTATGCTATTATGTTATCCAGAATGACAACAATCAAGGTACAGAAGTGAATGTAGTTAATGAACAGTATGAATTAGTTATGTTATTTACTAGCATATTATTATTCATACTATAATGTATATTATCAATTATTATTAACAGCACAAGTATTATATTGCATAATGCATAATTAAATATCAACAAGTTTTGCAACATCTTAAACATCTTTAAAAAAAAACATTTCTCGCATCATAAGCTTTCATGGACTGGAGCTCATTTCATGGACTGGAGCTTAGATGTAATTTAAGGGTACTTAAGAACTATTATAGCACAAGATGCAATGCTGGGCAATAGTGGAAATGACTCCAAAAGTAGACAGATTCACAGCCCAGTCCTCATGCTGAGCAGCTGCCCACACACTGCCCTGGCAATGGCATTTGCAAATGTGCCATAAGATAAATTGTGTTGGCCAGGAGAGGAGAGGTGCCAGTGAGGAGGCCAGCACCAGTTGACATTGAGGCTCTGTGCCAGTTAGCAGCCTTCCTGGCCCTGGGAGTGGTAGGTTTCTTGCTGAATGGCAGGAAGGCATTACTGGATAAAGGAAGGATAGCGGGAAGGCAGGGAGGAGGAGAAACTGTATGGGGGAAGAGTGGGCTGGGGGACAGTTTAGTCCAGGGAGGGAGGCAAAGATGGCAGTCTTGGTTGCTGTGAATCCTATTCCCCTCCCAGGCCTTGGACCTTGACATGAGTCTCCTTGGTTCTGCGCCAGAAATTAAGCTGGCACAGATTCAAGTAGACTCATTGGTGCTGCCAAAGCCTGACACAGGGTAAGGGAACTGAAGTTCCCTTACCTTAAAGAGACCTCTGGCTGCTTCCCTGGCCTTGTAGGATACATCAGCAGCCATTTCATCACCATTGTACCATGGGCCAGTGGACCAATAGGACTGGGCTGTCATAGAGGATAGATCTGTCAATGGCTATCAGCTCTGATAACTAAATGGAAACATCTAGTTCAAAGACAGGACATTTCTGAATATCAGATACAGATGAGAGAAAATAGGGAGAGTCTCTTATCTTTATGCCCTATTCCCAGAGCAATTTTACTTGCTGGTGTTGGAAGCAGATACTGGATTCAATGGAACTTGGTCTGATGTAACAAACAAGTTTAACTGTGGGCACAATCCTAAACCCCTTATGTCAGTGCTTTCCAGCACTGGCATAGCGGTGCCAATGGGACATGTGCTGGATCCTGCAGTTGGGTGTCGCTCATAGAGGCCTCCTCAAAATAAGGGAACATTTGTTCCCTTACCTCGGAGCTGCATTGCCCTTAGGTCAGTGCTGGAAAGCACTTACATAAAGGGTTAGGATTGTGCCCTGTGTCTAACAACCCCATCCTAGAATCAGCCTGTGCTCCCAGAACTAGCATTTTGGCAGGGCAGCCCAACCTACGGTATCGCAAAATGTGACACTGAACAGCACACAACCAGGTCACTGCCAAACAAGGCAAGCAGGGCCAGCTGCACGGCAGCCACCTGTCTGATGCCCACTGTGCTGGTAAGTCAGCAGCAGGGACAGGCTATGGCAGGGAGGGAAGACGAGGGCATAACTGTGCTGGGAAGAGGGAGGAAATGGGGAAATGAGTAGGGAGGATGGATTGGTTCTGGCAGCAATGGCGCACATCAGATCTTATCCCCTCCATTTTAAACCTCCCCACCCTTTTGCTTTCCTCAGAAATGCACTGTCAAAAGAGCTGGCGTATGTCCAAGGAGATTCATAGGTAGTCCCAGGGCTTAAGCAGATGTAAGTAAAAATTATTTTACTTACCTCTTGTTTGCTTTCAGGTTATTCCCCCCCCCCCCGATGCCACACACTTTTTTAGTATAGTGGCGGGGAATTAAATTGAGGCCTAAGGCTGCAGTACATGCATTGGCTTGGGCTGTAAATGTTTTGTTTTCAGCCTTCAGGGAAATGAATAGAATAAAATAAAAATAACAGTTCACAAACATCAAATCAAATACTTGAACAATAAGCTCACAGTCTTATTACTACTATAGAAAAGACATCACAAGGTAAGTTTTCACAATTTTTTCCCATGGTGACATATCCTCACTTTCAAAAGATCACCACTTTTGACAATAAGAAAAAGTGATGATTGCAGATGGTTCTTGGATTCTCGCGTTATCCCTGACAGATTTATACCTTGGCTCTAAAAATGTTTACCTTCTCCATGGATGCAGTGATTTCAATAGAATCCACTCTTATATAATGGTACTTGCATCCCTAGAAAGCAATGGGCATAATTCTTTTGTTCAATCAATGGGATTGGCTTCCTTGCCATTTGTTTAAGGTTGGGGCATGAGAGTTTGCAAAAAGTGTAAGTCAGATAAGGTACTTTTTCATTCCTTTCTATTGAGCATAGACTTGACTTTCTATTGACCATAATAAAGAGTTCTCACATCAAAGCTGAAGGGAATTTGCAGCAGAAAGTACTACTGTTGACAAGAATCATGTATTTTGGACAGATGTAAAGCTTTAACCAGTATTAGAGCAGTGGATGATGAACCCACTGTCTGTTTCCTGGTCTTCAACCAATCAAGTTAGCTAAACACAGCAGCTGCTAAAACAACATCCGAATAAAACACTGGCCTTAAAATCCATGTAAGGCCAGGAGAAATGGATGCATTTTGTAGGCAGTGTGACAGATCTCCTTGGGCAAGGCACTCCATAGGTATGAATGATAACTGCTTTGGCTGAAAGGTCAAACAACATTTAAGTACAGGCATGGGAATCACGTATTGAAATTGAATTAAATTTGCTTGTGACAACATCCACAACAACATCTTCTCTCAATATCTTCACTGTCTTGCTAGCAAGCACAGGCTGTGGGTTGAGAACTGTTATGGAGGACTCAATTACCATAATTTTGCTAAATGCTGGGAGTATTGATTGGTGGAAATAGCAATATGGCAGATCTCCATCTCCTCTGTCCCCCATGGAGATTTTATTGTTGCAGCCCCATTGATTAAAGCGGCCACAGTCATAAGTTGAATTTAATTATAGTTTCAAAATTGCTTCCATTTATTACCACACTAAGTGCTTGTAGATCAAAGGAAATTTTCGTCTAATTGGGAAGAGCATGCTATCATTTGTTAAGCAGCACTCCCCACTGAGCTCAACAGGAAGTCCTACTCACAAAGTGATGGCATGATATAGTGACATATTGATGCCAGATAATGTTCTCATTAAGCAACGAACATTTCTAGTCAGCACAACGTCCGCAGCAAGTCATTTTTCAATGCTGAGCAATGGTCCACACATGTAGAATATGCTCGGTGTGCAGTGATCCTGTGCAATAGCAACTTGTATTACTGCTTTAAATGTAGCGTACAACTACCCTTAGACTGCTTGTTGCTAGACTGTTCTACACACAGCAGTGAAATTGATGCCATATGCTGTGTAAGTGGGGGAGGGAGGGATGGAAACCAATAATGCTCTCAGTAGCTGAAGAGCCTCTGAACCTCAGTTTGGGTGCATACATGAATATTCTTTATGATAAGCACAGAGCAGAAGAGCATTTGAAGAAGAAGAAGAAGAAGAAGAAGAAGAAGAAGAAGAAGAAGAAGAAGAAGAAGAAGAAGAAGAAGAAGAAGAAGAAGAAGAAGAAGAAGAAGAAGAAGAAGAAGAAGAAGAAGAAGAAGAAGAAGAAGAAGAAGAAGAAGAAGAAGAAGAAGAAGAAGAAGAAGAAGAAGAAGAAGAAGAAGAAGAAGAAGAAGAAGAAGAAGAAGAAGAAGAAGAAGAAGTGATGATAACAACAAAAAATGCTTTCAATGCAACTTAAAATTCAAAACAATGCAACCCTAAAAGCAACAATATCATCCCTAATCTAACAAAGTTTAACAGCCAAGCACATGTTACTTAACATACATATGGTCCAACAAGAAGCTAACGGAACATACCAAGATCCAGGTCTACAGAGCTTGCATCTTGAGCACACGTTTGTACTGCAGCGAGTCCTGGACTCTTTGCACATGACAGGAGAGGAAGCTGAACACTTTCCACATGTGCTGTCTCCTACGCATCCTCGGTATCACCTGGCAGGACAAAGTCCCAAACAACATAGCCCTGGAATGAGCTGGAATCCCTAGCACGTATACACTACTGAAACAGACACCTGTGCTGGCTTGGTCATGTCGTGAGAATGGATGATGGCCGGATCCCAAAGGATCTCCTTTATGGAGAACTAGTGCAGGGAAAGTGCCCCATAGGTAGACCACAGCTGCGATACAAGGATATCTGCAAGAGGGATCTGAAGGCTTTAGGAATGGACCTCAACAGATGGGAAACCTTGGCTTCTGAGTGTCTCACTTGAAGGCAGGCTATGCAGCATGGTCTTTCCCAGTTTGAGGAGGCACTTGCACAACAGACTGAGGCAAAGAGGTAGAGAAGGAAGGGAGACAGACCAGGGACAGACTACATTTGCTCTCAGTGTGGAAGGGATTGTCACTCTTTAATTGGTCTTTCCAGCCACACTAGATGTTGTTCCAGAACCACCAAACAGAGCACAATATCATAGGCACCTAGCCTCGGCATTAAGCCAGGGGAGTTACAACAAACAAGGCAGTCACTTCCAGGTTGCGGCTTTGCAGCCCCATTCCTTCTCCTGTGGAGGCTCTACAGGAGTGCCTCCACAGGGGAAGTAATAGGGAGCACGAAGTCGCTAGCCCCTCCTCCTCTGGGAAGAACCCAGAAGAGACGTCGCAATGTCACGTGATATCATGATGTTACTGCCCCAGCTGCCAGGTTTCTAGTTACACCTCAGGTTTTCAGGTTTTCAGATCTTCTGTTTCAGAAGAAGAGAACTTCTGCTCATGCTGCTTGGTCTCTTTTGCTGCTGCCCACTTCTCAATCCCATTTCTTTCCTGTGACAAATATCTGCATCAGACCACCTCCATCCCTGAAGTTGTCCTCACATCTCAATTATTTTTCTAATGTTCATTCCTATCCTGTACTTTCTCCACAGTTCTCTATGTGTAAAATCTATCTGCCTCTCCTCAAATCCGTCATACTTTCCCCAGCTTTCCCACATTAGTTCTGTCCCTCACAGATTCCTGCTCAACTTATACCACTGAATTAATGTATGTGTGTGTGTGTGTGTGTGTGTGTGTGTGTGTGTGTTTGAATTGGTACAAGTGTGGAGGACAGAGTATATCCAAAGCAAACTATCCTTTGATTCATAAGTTTATATGTTTCATTCAGTCCATGACAGAGGTCCACATATAAAGAAAATTTAAATGGAAACTTTTTTTCTTGTGAGCCAAATTTCTGAAGAAAGTTATGTGCTGAGCAGTCTGGATATCCGAATACCAATCCATCTTCCTGCTCACTATGATCATCAGTCATCAGGACCCATCTCACATACTGTATCTTATTTTCCTGTCTTTGTTACGTGAGCAGCAGAAAATTGATCGTGGGACAGCAGGATACCACAGGCTGCTGAGTAAATAATCACACTGCCAGGAGAACAGATTCATTCCAAGGCATTTCATGGAGAGTGGTGGGATAATGGTGATTTTAAAGTCTTTTTGTGCCTGTTTCTTGCATATTCACTCTAAATATTACTTTGGTGTAGACTGCTCCCCACAAACCACACCAAAGACTGATCTTGAAGAGAAGAATTTAAATCTAAAAATAACCATTGCAGAAAGCAAGGGGGGGGGGGGTCAATTCATGCAGTAGTACACTAGCACACTACCAGTCTATATATGTTAATTCGTTACATATATAAATAGCTGCATTTCTGATTGCGATATGAACAGATTTTTTTAATCATTTTTAAATTTATTAGATTTACAGCCCAGTTTTATGCAGCAGCTGCACAGTGGAGCCACACAGCCCATTTACATCCAGTGCTGAAATCGAGCAGACTGGAAGTCTCCTCAGGGTAAGATAACACTTTGTTACTTGACCATGTGTCAAGTCCCAGCCTGCCCAATAGGGCTACTCAGATTTGCACCAGCAAAATTGCTGGCACAAGTCCTAGAAGCCCCATGTAGGGCTTTCAGACCTGGGAAAGGGTAAGGATATGATGAGAGGCCTCCTCCACTGACCCCACTCCGTTCTGTGCCTGAATTCCCCCCTCTCCACCTTTCCCCACCCCAAAACATCCCCTCTTTGCCTCTGTTCCACCCTCCCCCACCCCTGCACTGCATAGCGCTGTACTTACAAGTGCCGGCAGCTGTTGGGTTTCAGTGTCAGCGGGACAGCACAGGCCTTCCTGCTGGCACTCCCTACTTCCAAGTCATTGCAAACATGCTTTATGGCACATTTCTACAGCTAATGCTGGTGCAGTGACCACAGCACTGCAGCTAGCAGCTGATAGGATTGGGCCATTATTCTGTTACATTGACATTATATTGATATTGTAGTATTGATTGGTTTTGTCTCCACAGTTTTGGGTTTTCCTCAAAAGACAAAAGTGGGAATGATGCCCAACTTTTCTGCCTATGAACCTGAAAACAGATTCACAGGGTTCATCAGATCCTGGCCACTATCTTTTAAGTCAAGAGATCTTTTCCCTTTTCCAAAGTTTGATAAAAATGATGGGGTGAGGAGCAGGATTGTACATTATAATCATATAACATAGGAGCCTAGATGTGTACTGAAAACAGATAGTGTTCTCTCTGTGCTCTCTCTCTCTCTCTCTCTCTCTCTCTCTGCAATTACGTACTCTGCTTTTTCAGATTTCCTACTATGCGGATAGATTCATACACATATGCAGAGCTTAAACTCACATAGTTTGAGAGCAGGACTTTCTGATACAGTCCTCACCTCCCATATATACTACGCATATGCAGATTGATAGCCTATAAAGGGCTGAAGAGTACACCTAAGAACTTCACAAGAGCTGAAAAATTTGCAATCTTTCAAATCACTGGTTATCTAAGTCCAAGACATAATTTTGATGCATTTTATACATCTCAGTATTTGTGTTGGAACAAGCCTTTTCTTGGAGATTCTCCAGCATCTGAGCAAAAAAGAGAATGCATCAAATGATCATCTTCCGTAAAGTGTTTTGTCCACGACCAGGGTTCATACCTCCTGCAAATCACACTGAAACTCTTGCTGTTTTGTGAAAAATTAGGTCAATGACCAAAAGCTTGCAACATATCGGAGTGCTCTCTTGTGTTTACACATTTGCTTCCAGGGAATCTTCCACATAAGCAGATTTTCTGGAGAAGAGCATAAAATTGTTTGGAAACTAACAAAAGGCAACCAATACATTTGACAGTAGTCGTTATGGGACCTTTCGAAACCCAAGACAGTAAAAGGGGGGGGGGCAACTGTCCCAGAAGCTAAACTTCTGCTGGCTTTATTATAAATATGTGACCGCAGTGAGTTCTGTTTTGCCTGGAGTAAACTGAAATTGAGTTTAGTAGGATAAATGCTGCTATTTCACTGCATAAAGCTAAAATCTTGTGTAGAATTAGTTAAGACACTGCAAAATCATTCAACAGTAGTAATTAACTATGCTTTTAATAACCAACATGGCAAAGTACTTTTACTGTGTGTGTGTGTGTGTAGGAATTGTCTCAAGAAGTTGAGTCTAATGTACATGGATGTTTTTTCTGTTTAACACCCTGGTTTTATTGTTAATGCCAATAAAGGCTTTTGATTTGATTTGTAATTAACTGTGCGGGCCATCCTCAGGACATACGCAAAACACAAAATGATTGTTAGCACTTTTTTTTAAATAAAATAAATGCTATCAATGTTTACAGTCATTTGATTGACCTGTCAATCAAAATGATCTGCACCCAAGGTGACCTACCACAGTGAATGACCATTGATAAGTTGGTAAGCTGATACTTCCATAGTAACTTTGTTGCCTGACATGTTATTTTATATACATGAATGTGGTGCTGAGTGCAGGAGAGCATGGCCCAGGCCAGTGGCATTTGGAAATGGACTTATATAGCAGGGAAACCAGATTGCGTAGGTCTCACAGGGATTCATTCATTCATTCAATTTTTTACCCCACCTTTCTCCCCAAAGGGCACCCACAGTGGCTAACAACCAATTAAAATATATCACAGATTTTTTTAAAAAAAACTACAAAATGCACCTAAAACTATAAATGACCAATCTTTGGTTTGTTTGTTTATTTGTTTGTCCCCCCTGAAATGTAGCTGTGTCATGTCGGCCCCTCCCGGGGGGGGGGAGCAGGGTGTCAAAAGGGTTGCCTGTAGGCATCTCCACCAAGTAAAGCGGGGGGGAGCAGCTTATCAAAGAGGCAGAGGCGAAGGTGAGATAACAGTTCTTTTATTCAGGGCTTCTTCACTGCCGCCGCACATTGGGTCGACACTTTCATCGAGCTGTCCACCACCACCCCAAGATCTCTCTCCTGATCGGTCACAGACAGTTCAGAACCCATTAGCCTATATGTGAAGTTTTGATTTTTTGCCCCAATGTGCATGACTTTACACTTACTTACATTGAAACGCATTCAGGATTAGACATTCTGCTTGAACTGTAAGGAAATCATTGAAATATTTTAATAATGGATACATTACTTTGAATGTAGATACACTACACTAGATTTTCCTTTGAGACTCACGATTGTAACAAGAATCATAATGTGGTTATTATTAAAATACTGCAATTATTAAATATTTAATTATTTTTTGCCTCCCCAATAGTTTGGTATCACTCCATGGGACAAAACAGCTGGTTTTCCCCCAAAAAAATTTCTAATTTTTTTAAAATTCTTCTACCTTAATTATGCTTCTTGTCCATCTCTGTTATCATTCACTGTTATAGATCATGAACAATCTTACAGTGTAATCCTTCTGTGTGACTACTCAGAAAGTGACAGCATGATCCTATATATGTTTACTCAGAAACAAATCCCCCAACTGCAGCCTTAATAAAATACAGACAGAAGAAGACATTCTACACTGGAAATTATTTGTCACTCAAGAAGGGAAATGTGCTATGAAATAATGTGGGTTTTCATGGGGTGAGGGGAATTGGGCTGGAAAAAAAAAATTGTCCCAGTAATGACTCTCTGAAAAGAAGATGAAACAGTAGATAGCAACTTAGGAAAGGTCATGGCATTGCAAATCTTTTGTGTGGCTGAGACAAATTGCAGAATGCTTCCACTGTAGACATCTTTAAGGGCAAGAATTAACTTCCAAAGACATCCAGTCTGTGACCTCTCTATCTCGTCCACCTGTAAGGATCCCAATTAGTGCCAACTGTCATGTGAACTTCTTTCTTTTTAGGCTGTTATGCAAACCACTAGGAACTGGACTAATTCTACAAGTTCATTCACTGCAGTTCACTTAAAAGCTATCAAGGGGTGACAATGTTCATTTACTGCTTGTTTGCACTCGATTCAGACCATTGCCCTGGAGATGAAATGGCCTACAGCTAATTACCAGACCCAATAGCAGTATAGTTCTTAAACCAATTCTATACTGAGATTGGTTTAAATGGGTTGCCAAATAGATGTCACTTAAAATTCCATTATTATAGACCTGCAGGAGCAGCTCCATAGTTTAATTCACACCACATTCTCTGTAGATACCACTCTATCCCTTATCACATTGAGAAGATTTGGTCAATCTCTAGGAAATGTAGTGTGGAAGATCTGTTTTGTAGGAGGCACAAATTGTGCAGACTTCAGAGAAATCAGATGAAAGATGGCTAACTTACAGCAGTTTGAAAATAGAGGCAATTAGGACTTACAGTATGACGGCCTAGCCATCAGGCCAACTAACAACCCAAACCTGAGCTGCCCAGTGTGCAAGGTTGCCATGGTGCCAAAATGGCTACTGTGGCATCCAGTGTGCACCAGGCAGCCCGCAGGGGGTCCTCAGGGTAAGGGGACATTTGTCCCCTTCCCCCGGATAAGGGAAGTAGCCTGCAATGAGGCTACTCGATTTTGTGACTCTTGAGCCACCACAGAATCAAGGAGTCCCGTGTCAAGACATGAGACCTGACACAGGTCTCAGGATCCTGTGAAGCTGAGCTCCGCCAGTCCCTTTTTTGGAAAAGGAAGAGGGGAACAGATAAGACGAGAAAATATGAAGGCGAGTAGAGAGAGCTATGCCTCTCTAACTTTGGACAGTGAGCAAAGCAGAAGTTGGCTTCATCAGGTAAGGAGGGCAGTATCTGGGCTGTAGCTCAGGCATCAGGAGGTCTTCAGTTGAGCCTGGGTAGATGCCTTTTGAGCAGTGGATTCTTAGCTATCTAGCTTTTCCTGACTCTCCCCAAGAGAGTGTGGGACAGGGAGCCAGGGTGGTTTTGCCCAAAGGGAAAGCATCAGTTTCATGCTGCTTCCTTCAGGATAAGGGCCCATTCTTAAGTGGGGAGGAGGTTCTATAGATAGGACCAGCAGTTTCAGATTGATCAGCTGTTATTGATCAATAAACAAGACCTGTTTTATTCTGGATCACATGGTCTCATGTCTTTTGTAGTGGTCACCTGGGCAATTATTTTTAGAAGCAAGTTAGATAATTAATTAAAATAAAACCTTTCATAATTTACTTTCAAAACTGTGCAGTTGCTAAAGATCCCCCACCCCATTTGCTTACAATAATTTGTCAGCTGTTGATTTTGGAACTCATACATAAATCACAATCTATCAGCTGAAGCTGACATCTGCTTAACAACCATTGATGGAGAGCCAGCAATGTCTGATAGAGACATCAATGGATTCTGTAGCACATGATTTTGAGAGAGAGATCCACTAAAATTGAGTGTTGGGAGAGTTAGGACAGACAAAAGAAAATATTTCTTTACTCAGCGTGTGGTCTGTCTGTGGAACTCCTTGCCACAGGATGTGGTGACGGCATCTGGCCTGGATGCCTTTAAAAGGGGATTGGACAAGTTTCTGGAGGAAAAATCCATTATGGGTTACAAGACATGATGTGTATGTGCAACCTCCTGATTTTAGAAATGGGCTATGTTAGAATGCGAGATGCAAGGGAGGGCACCAGGATGCAGGTCTCTTGTTATCTGGTGTACTCCCTGGGGCATTTGGTGGGCTGCTGTGAGATACAGGAAGCTGGACTAGATGGGCCTCTGGCCTGATCCAGTGCGGCTGTTCTTATGCTCTTCTGTTCTTATAGATGATAATAGACCAAGAGCAGAAAGTGCAAGGAAGTATCTGAGGATAAAAAATGAACTGTGTAGCAAACTAGCCATTCTCAATTAAATCAAGATTATTCTTTAAATTCAAGACTCTCTGGTTCACATCAACTGAAGCTGAGAGGCTGGAATTCAATAGATACACTACTATGGCCTACAGCTAATCCATCTTCCTGATTGTGCAGTCTCTTCTTGACAGCTGCACCATCACAGGTAAAACTACTGATCTCAAAACAAAAAAAAAATTACATATTGCATAACAGCTATACTCTGTCAAAGCCACACTCACCGGCTGCATCTGCTTTTACGGAACAAATAGCACGGCTGAGGTTCAAAAAGCTATTGTCAATATTCATGCATCTTAGCAATTTTTTCCTTTAAAAAAGAAGTTGAGAGGGGAATATATAGTCCGTTGTAAATCTTATTGGTATATTTACTAGCGTATAGGTGAATGCTGTCAGTAATGCAACAAATTCCAATATGGTGGGGTTGTTCCCTGGTTACAAACAACAGAATTCTCTCTTATTGAAGAAGAAATTGAAGGATTGTGTTGAATATTAGACATTTGGGGGCAGCAACATTTAGGGTGTAAAACATATTTCTTAGCATAGCCAACCTGCAGTGCCTGTTCCACTTCAGCATCCACCCAAGTATTTGAAAATTGTTTTATTCTTCAGCTGAACAAAGCTGAACAGAGGTTTTCATCATTACATGGTCATAATTGCACATTAACATTAAGCATCACTTTCTGTGTGTGGCCGAACCCTGTAAGTCATATAATGAAACTGATTCAGATATTTCCAAAAGTTCTAACTTGGACATGTAAGGTGCAATTGTATGCACACTTCCCAGGATGCAAGCCTATTTGAACATAGTAGAATTTGATTTCAAGTAAACAACCATAGCATTGCAGGACACACTGTAAACTCTAGTGGTCTGCTTGCATGGGACAACGTAATGGAGGTAAATAGTGATGTTATTTCCACGTTTGTCAGTACAGATGTGGGGGAAGTATTTCAGCGATTGAAGGCCCAATCCTACCCACCTTTCCAGTACCAATGCAGCTGCAATGTGGAGCCAAGGTAAGGGAACAAATGCTCCCTTATCTTGAGGAAGACTCTGGGACTGCCCCCCTCACCACAGGATGCAGCACATACCCCATTGGCACAGTTGCATCCGAGCTGGAAAGATGGATAGGACTGGGCCCTGACTTGTGAATTCTGCTTGACAAAATAGCTGTGTAGACAGAACAAGGATCACTACCTAACTGTATACGCATTGCATATTGGTGATGGCTCTTTTCCATAAGCTGCTATCTTCCTTTGGCTCACTGCATGATATAAAGGAAGGTACTGGTTCTATGATGTACATGCTCCACAGGCACTCTATGATATGCCGTAATGCAACAGTACAAAATGAGTTTTAGCTGTGGAAACGTGAAATGGCAAGCAATGCAGTAGACCAGGAGTCTCCTAACAAAGGAATGTATGCCACATCCAACCCAATAACACATTCTGAACATCTGGTTGAGCCCACTACCATTATAATCAGAGCTGTAACTAGGGTAGAGCCTGTGGGGCACCTGCCCCAGACACTATGCCAAGAGAGGGCAAATGACTGACCGATCTACCGAGTTACGGAAGAGGCACTGGCAGTTTGGTGTGCCCAGTTCCTTCTGCTGTGGAGGCTCTGACTTCTAGGTTCTTCCCAGAGTAGGAAGAACAGGTGGTTTTGTCCACCCTGCTCCTGTGGAGGCCTCCACATGAGAAGGAATGGGGCTCATGAAGCCACCATAGCGACTAACCCCTTATGTCAGTACTTTCCAGCACTGGCATAGCGGTGCCAATGGGACATGTGCGGCATCCTGCAGTTGGGGGTCACTCATGGAGGCCTCCTCAAAGTAAGGGAATGTTCGTTCCCTTACCTCAGAGCTGCAGAGAGAGAGAGAGAGAGACCTTTTAAAGAATAAACTGGGAGAGAACAATTTTGTTCCTGTAAAAGAACAAACATCAAAAAATAAGGTCCTTCACTACTGGCTCAAGGAAAATGCAGTACAAGTTGTCTTAACTGGTGTGTATGTGTTCCTAGATTGTGCTGACAGTACAATTAATTAGGAACACACACAATTGTATTTGGTGCACCACTAAAAAAAGGAAAAGGGAATGATCTGGGGGAAAGGAGGGTTAGGGGTGCTCTGCTCTTCAGTCTCTTTCCCATGGCTACTAAGAAGGGAGGAGGGATTGACAGAGTGAAGTTGCAAGAGAAAAGAAGGCTCACTGCACAATGGTGGCCACCTTCCTGAAGACAGCCTGGCAAGCCTTGGTGCACAGTTCCCTGTGGTCCAGAGAATGAAGCGAAGACAAAGAAGGTCTCTGGATCAATCCAGAAATCACAAAGACACTTAGACTGACCCTCACTAATTCTTGGATGGTGGGGGAATGCTCAGGTATCGATCTGGGCATGGCAAACTGGGAAATCCTAACTTGGTATGTTTCTGGGATTGAGATTATTAGGAGATGGGATGAAGGATGTTCTTTGTATGAACATTTTCCTTTAATGGTTATTAAAGGGAATAATAGAAGATAATTTAAAAAATTGAGGGTTCACTGTATCACAGTGTTTGGTGCTGGAACCCACGCTGGACAAATACAATGACAGAGCAAAGTACAGTCCATAGACTCTAGGAAATAGTAACAAGGCAATTTTGACAAATTTTATTTTTTGAAACACAAGAACAAGCAAGTACTTCATGAACATTTCAGACAGACACTACAGAAATACCAGGAATGTTTCAATCATCAATTATTTGATGCAAACAAGGGATATATCTTTGACTGGCTGATTGAGCACAGGCCCAATTTTAACACTCCAAAGCTGTATAAGATTTCTCTCTTCAGTGGGTTCTCCAGTGGCTAATAAGCTTCCCACTCTAACTGAAAGTCTTTTCACACAACTGGCACTTGTAGGGCTTCTCCCTTTTGTGGGTTCTGTGATGGTGTATAAGACTGCTACAGCAACTGAAGCTCTCTCCACACTCCTGACACTTACAGGGTTTCTCCCCTGCATGGGTTCTCTGGTGGCACTTAAGAACACTACTCTTACTGAAGGCCTTTCCACACTCCTTGCACTTACAGGATTTCTCTCCTGTGTGGGTTCTGTGATGGTATATAAGGCTGCTTCTGTGATTCAAGCTATTTCCACACTTCTGGCATTTATAGGGTTTTTCCCCTGTGTGGGTTCTCTGGTGGCACTTAAGCACACTACTCTAACTGAAGGCCTTTCCACATTCCTGGCACTTATAGGATTTCTCTCCTGTGTGGGTTCTGTGATTGCGTATAAGGTTGCTGCTGCGATTGAAGCTCCCTCCACACTTCTGGCACTTATAGGGTTTCTCCCCTGTGTGGGTTCTCTGGTGGCACTTAAGCACACTACTCAGACTGAAGGCCTTTCCACACTCCTGGCATTTATAGGATGTCTCCCCGGTGTGGATTCTGTGATGGCATATAAGGTTGCTGCTGCGATTGAAGCTCTCTCCACACTCCTGGCACTTGAGTTCTCTGGTGTCACTTAAGCACACTACTCTGACTGAAGGCCTTTCCACATTCCTGGCACTGATAGGATTTTCTCCTGTGTGGGTTCTGTGATGGCATATAAGGTTCCTGCTGCAATTGAAGCTCTCTCCACACTCCTGGCACTTATAGAGTTTCTCCCCTGTGTGGGTTCTCTGGTGGCACTTAAAGTACATTACTGTGACTGAAGGCCTTTCTACACTCCTGGCATTTATTGGGTTTTTCCCCTGTGTGGATTCTGTGATGGCATATAAGGTTGCTGCTGCAATTGAAGCTCTCTCCACACTCCTGGCACTTATAGGGTTTCTCCCCTGTGTGGGTTCTCTGGTGGCACTTAAGTATACTACTCTGACGGAAACTTCTTGCGCTTAAAGGATTTCTCCCCTGTGGAGGTTCTGTCATGGATTATAAGAGGACCACTCTGAATGAAAGTCATTCCACACTCCAGGCACTTACAGGGTTTCTTCCCTGTGTTGTTTCTCTGGGGGAGTTGAAGAACACTACTCTGACTGAAGGTCTTTCTGCACTCTTGGCACTTATAGGGCTTCTTCCCTGTGTGGGCTCTTTCCTGGGAAGACTGGGTCTGCTCTCTCATTCTTCCAATCTGGTTCCAAATGGATGCTGTTGAAATAAGAAAAGAAATGCAGTAAGAGACCAAAGGAAGAAACTGCAGCTCGTTGGGAAAGTGTGATGTGCATGATTCCTGGGTGCCCCTGAGTCAGGGGGAAGGGGAGTGTCTAACAGGGATCTGTGCAGCATTGCCCCACCTTCCCGAGGTCCTTCTCATTGTCGAGGTAAAGATCCAGATCAGGCAGCAGATGCTCGAGGCCAGTTAAATCTCGTCAGAAGTTTTACATTCATCCAGATGGCCAGGTCTCTGTTACGACACAGAGCTCACCTTTGCCTTCACAGGAATTGCTTCGCTTTCAGCAGTCGTTAACAGCAAATTCCTTTATCAATATTATATTTTGCTTCACTAGAGAAGTAATCTCAGAAAAATAAAGGCCCAACTAGAGAGGATGAATAAGAAATAGAAAAGAACAAAGGAAAGAAAAGGAAAAGAAAGCCTATAGCTGAGAATGAAATTACTGATTCGGGGATGATAGGAAACTGTCTTCTAACAAGTCAAATGTTCTCCAGAAAGGGTGCAACCGATGAACAATCCAAAAGTGAATCCAGAATATGGATAGCTCCTGGCTTCCAGGAGTGCTATCGGGGGGTCCCAAAGCACATCCAGACTGTGC
This sequence comes from Tiliqua scincoides, assembly GCF_035046505.1. Lineage (NCBI taxonomy): Eukaryota > Metazoa > Chordata > Lepidosauria > Squamata > Scincidae > Tiliqua > Tiliqua scincoides. The sequence continues at coordinate 36,804,548 of NC_089822.1, forward strand.
ACAGGTTCCTTCAGAGGGAGGGCAACCCCATCTATAAAAGGGTGAACTTCTCTTCCCAGATGGGCTCTCCAAAGCAAAACAACCTGCACACTGTCTCAATTAAGGGTGCAATCTAGAGGCACCCTTGGGCCAGTGAAAGTGCCTTGCGCCAGCCCAGGAAGGTAGCAAATGTACTGTAAAGCATGTTTGCACTTCCTCATGTTGGCTGGGCTAGCGCAGGGATATGCGCCAGCCCATGGAGGCTGAATCCAGCCTCTGTGCCAGCCCAGCTAGCTATTGGACCGGGTACAATTAACCCCCTGAAGTCCCCTCTCACGGACTCTGCATTTGCACTCTCGCATTTTGAAAAGTAATCCTGAAAATAGGTCCAAAAGGCAAAATAGAGACAGCATAAAGAAGATACGTACAATTGTGTTTTTTTGTGAAAAATAAAAATTCACATTCATTCTGTGAAGACTCTGAAGGTGAGTCTGAATAACCACTTTGACTCTGTTATCAGTTCATTGTGTTCAGCCATCCTGTAAAAGTTAAAATTGGATTGTTCTTTCCAGCGTGCCGTCTCTCCAGTGTTTTGCCCCTGTACATAACCATTTGGAATTTTTGACTACCAGCTCCCCAAACAATAGTTAGGCCTGAAACGTGATCAATAAAAATAAAGCACTTGAGGCCATACAAAGAAGATGACAAACAAAAGCCATTTTAGCACTTGAACCTAACTTGAACATTTAACACTGAAACATCACAGGACACCAAACCTTCCCAGTCACCTCAAAAAGTTCAGATTGTCACTGAGTGAGGAGAGAGAGAGAAATGTAATGTTTGTTTGGCTCATGAGATATCCTGAGCTAAACTGGGGGTTGAGCACACCTTGAAAAGCAAAAGGAGAAATCCTTGTTTCCGCTTGCGTGCGAACAATGGGAGCTAAATGGCATGAGCAACACACATTCTCAAAGGGTTAGTGCATCTCAATGTAGAAAATCATTCTTAAACTAATTAAACCTAATCATCGTTGTGAACTGTGTGTTCACTGGATAAGGCTCAGGAAAATGAAATATTTGTTTAATTAAAGCTACATCCATTCCTCAGAAAAGTAGTAACAAGTTAATGGATTTGGGGAGGTTATTAAAACCACAGAAGTACACTACAGCGTAACAGTTAAGGCAACAATTTAATACCCAACAGTGATTGATTGATCAGGGCATTCAAAGTGTGCGTGAGGAGAGAGGAGTGTTTGGTTCCTTGAGGCATCCCATTGTATCCATACCATTATTTAACAAGGCTTCAATTACATCTGTAAATTTACTTTTAATTAGACTCTAATGACCTGAGCATTGGGGGAAAAGAAGTATTCCAAATCATTGCCTAGCCACAGACCAAACACCATTCAGTTCATCTAGGCATGACAGATTTTTTTTTTTTTTTTTTTAAGAAAAAGGGATTGAGTTCAGCTTTATTAGGGACAGAAATAGGATATGGAAGAAAGCACTTCGTACTATCTGCAGAGAGATTTTCTTAAAAATGCCTACAAAGGAATGGCTTACAGGTTATCTGTAAAAATGAAGCAAACAATTGACTTACAGCATAATCTTAGGCATGTCTACCCAGATGTAAGTCCAATTGTGTTTAATAGGGCTTATTTTTGGGAAAGTGTTTATAGGATTGCTGCCTTAATAGCCTGTCAGGCATCCCAATCCTACTCAGATTCTCCAATGGCGGAACGTGTGTTCTGCCAGCAAAGCTGGTGGGATCCAGGTGGAAGTACTGGGATTGTACCAGAAGTCGTGCAATAGGGTCTCACACTCTAGTGCCCCTGGCCAGCACAGTGAGACTGTCAGCTCAGTTGCATATGGGCCAGCAGCCAGGACACTGTCTAGTTTTCTGGAACTCATAGAATGTCTACCAGGTCACCCATATCCCAATGTTTGTTGGCATTCTCAAAAAAAACTCCAAAAGGTTGGCAAAGCAGGATTTTCCTTCACAGAAGCAGACTGAGTCTTCCTTAAAAAGTTGTGTACTTCAGATGTTTCTAAGCTTAAGAATGTTTTCCATTAGTTTATCCAAGACAGATATATATTAGGATAAAAGGTCTTAATTGCCTGCGTCCCCCCTAGATCTCAACACTACTGGTGACGGGTTGGCTTCTTTCCAGTCCTCTAGTGAGGTGGCCCATTTTAGTGACAAACAGCACAATGCCTACAGCCTTAATAGGAGAGTTCATGTTCTGTCTCCTTTCAAGAAACCAAACAGTTGAAAGGGCATTACTGGCTCCTTTCAGAACTAGAAACAGTGGTTTGTTTGCATAGCACTTCTGTAGCAATGGAGGGAGGTAGTTAATTCCTTTCTCTCTTGTGTTCAACATGCATTGGGGTTGGGTGTACAGGTCATTGTTAACCTCATGCACCAATTAGAGCCCTCATTATGCCCCATGCAGAGGCTGGTTCACCATGTCTCTCCTCCTTGCCAACAGGTTAGACTTTAATCACAATTAAAGTGCTGGCAAGGAGGCTCAAAATGGCAGTTTCAGAGTGGATAAGAGCCGGTCTGAACTGGGCCCTTTTTCATCCACTATAACTTCAGAAACTTTTCTGAATGGTATATATGCCATTTGGGAGCTAAATCATTTTGGAAATGGATTTTAAGGAGGGGTGTATCTGTCGTGCAACAGCAGAGTCATTTCTCTTTTGTAAAACCATTTTCAAAGTTGCAATTTGAAAAACTTACAATTTCAGAACAGTGGGGAAATTTTCCCACCTCTAGCACAAGCTGTCCCCTCTCCACAGTGTCCCAGAATAGAGCAATGACTGGGGAAAAATGGTCAGCAGTCAAAAGCAGCCACCAGACAGAACTCTGACTTCCCTTTTCCACTTTAAAAACGGTTTGAAAAACAAAGAAAAAAGGCTACTGCTTTGCCACATTATAGTAAGCCTGTTTCAGAAAAAACTAGGGTAACAAAAATGGCTGCCTTTTGTAGTTAAAAGAATGATAGTCTTAAATGTGTACCTGCACGAATGATGTCAGTCATGAGCAGTGGCGTCGCTAGGGGGTATGGTGGTGCGGGCCAAACCGGGTGACCCACAAGGGGGGTGACACACAGTGGGGGGGGGGTGACACACAAAAATCGCGGTGGTTAGGAAGAATACCATTGTGCTATATATCGTTGGATGTGAAATTTACAGCTGAATCCACTGCAAAAAACCAGAGCGAAATATCTCCTTTCTATCAAATGTTATTGGCAAAAACCCAGAAAACAAAAAATGCATGGAGCCCTATGGAAAGTGAAACTGAGCCATACCATGCGTTTACTTGCAAATAGGCAAACTTGCCTTAGTTCATCAGAAAGGGCAGGCTGAGAGGAATCCAACAACACCAGAATAGTCCTGATCCAATGAATGTAGCCCCCAAAAAACACCCGAGAAGGAGGCCCCTCCCTCCAAGCTGGCGGATGTATTCAGCCCTGTGGAAAGGGAAACTAAGACACATGGTCGCGTTTACTCGCAAGTAAGCAAATGTGCCTTGGCTCATGATAGGTCAGACATAGGGAAATGTGAGGCCACCAGAATGGTCCTGATCTGATGGAACTGGGGCTCAACAAATGCTCCAGAAGGCAGCCCCCCACCCATAAAAAGAATGAAAAAGAGGGTAAAGTGCATTTTTTTCTATTTTAGACTTGTAAAGACTTGTAAAGCCAGGTGTGTCCTGATAGTGATATGCTTAAAATATAAGAACGTCAATTTCAGTTCTTGCAAACTTAAATTGGGTACTGGGTAGGGTTGAAAATCTTACCGATTCTTTGGGGGGGCAGCAGCAGACCTCCCCAGATCCTCGCCCAGGGCAAAGGTCTGCAACAGTGTCCCCCATGGGCTATCGCCGCCCTCCCATGCAGAAATCCGCCCCCCCCCCCCACTCACCAGAGGCTCACGACCTCCGCCCATACCGGAGAAGCCTCTCTGAGGTTATCTGACGCTATAAACTGTGCTTCCTGGAAGTTGGAAGTTTCCGCCCCTATCAGGAGCCTCAGAGAGGCTTCCACGGGGCTCTAGTGCCTCGCGCCTGGGGCTTTTGCCCCGTCAAACCTTATGGCAGGTCTGCCACTGTTTGGGGGAGGGTGTTACTGCAGGCAGGCTACAGAGAAAAGGGGGGTGGTGCCAGGATCCGGCACATAGGCCAGATCCTAACCCCGCTTCTGGGCGACCCAGCACAGCACTGGGCTGCTTGGATCTGCACCACATCTTTACCTGGCACAGATTCGAGTAGCCCCATAAGGATTGGAGCCACCTTACCCAGGGTAAGGGGAATTAATTTCCCTTGTCCCAGGCTGAGTTGCAGCCAGACTCAACCCTGCGCTGGATACAGTGCAGGCCTCCTGGTCTGCCTCTTCCAATGCAGGTTAAAATTGGGCTGCCTGTCCCACAATGATTCACACACACGCTGCTACCAGGGTAACTAGTTAGGGTTGTTATCCTTTGGCATCCCATGCCCTGAAATTGTTGTAAGCCAGGATGTGGCAGGAGGGGCCTTGATGTCCAGGCCTGGTATGAAATGCAAGTAAAGGAACAGCTGCACTGTATATGTCTGCTGATGTAATCAGCTGCACCTGCTGCATCTGCAGGTGGGAGTTACGTGACTTGGGGAGAGATGTGTGCTGAGACAGTGTCAGGCTCCTGTCTAGAGGCAGAGTGTTACCATAGAACAGGTATAGTTGACTTACTCACAAGTAAGCCCATTGCAGTCAGTAAGTCTGAGGCTACCCTCCTGGGAGGAAGCCCCTTCCATGGACTCTCCTGGGACTACTTTGAGTCTGAGACATGCCCAGGACTGGGCTGCCCATTGGAGGCACAAACCCTGCCAAGTGCCAGACTCCAGACTGGAGGTGGAGTGTTAGAACAGGGATAGTTGACTTACTCACAAGGAGTCCCATTGTGGTCAGTAAGACTGAGGCTGCCCTCCTGGGAGGAAGCCCCTTCCATGGACTCTAGTGGTGACTGCGGCTGAGACTCAGACGTACCCAGGATTGGGCTGCCCATTGGAAGCACGAACCCTGCCCAGTAACAGGCTCCTGTCTAGAGGTGGAGTGTTAGAACAGGAATAGTTGACTTACTCACAAGTAAGCCCATTGTGTTTAGTAAGACTGAGGCTCCCCTTTCATGGACTCTAGTGGAACTGTGGCTGAGAACAAATGGATTAATGAAGAAAACCACCATGTATGAAAACCATTCCTAAACAGCAGCTTACAAGGCCTACAAAAGTGACCCAGACCAGAGTGAACTCTGGGGGCCATCATGCTGTACAGGTGGGCCTTTTTATCTGCAACTTTGGAACCCACAGATTTGACTCATTGCGGTTACTGAAGTACCTTCCAGTCTCATCCAGGAGTCTTTCTGATGTCTGGAGAGGCTGTGTGTGGCCTCTCCAGGCCTCAGAATGCCTCCTGGAGGTGTCAGAAAGGTGTCAGACCTTCCAACACCCCCGGATGCAACTGGAAGCATACAAGGCATAGAAGACTCTTCCAGTTGCAACCAGAGGTCTGTTGAGGGCCTAGACTCGCAGATTCAGTTATCTGTGGGTTTCTGCATCCCCGGGGGGTTCTGAATGCTGACGGCCAACTGTATTCAAAATCTCTGGGCCATTCATATCACTTTATTACCCAAGAGGTTCAGAAGCCTTAAGGCTGTTTAATATGAATGTGGTGCCCCACTTAAAATAGCCTACATTGGAAGGTCTCATGTGCAAGTATGGTAATTCTACTAGACAGCTCCATTCATTTCAATGGGGCTTGTTGTTTGGGTTCTTCATTTCTTCTTTGTGCTAGAGGCTGCTTTTATGACTTTGCTTCCTGTACTTCTGAAAAGATGAGAGGAGACATAATCATCTCAGGGGGTTCTCAAGTGGCTTTGACTCTAATAGCCATCTTCAGTGTATAGCTATGACTATACTGCATCCTTTGTGTGCTTAATACCTTTGAAGTTTGCATTAATTTATATTAATTTAGATTTTTTTTAATGTTTCAGCTGATCTAACAGACTGATCACACTTCATAATCACAGAATTCAGAGCTGCAAGGATTATGTGATCACTGATACTTATCACTTCCAAATCTGAAGGATAACAAATTATCAGGCATGCAATTTGTTTTATTTTTGAATCACTAATTCACAGAACACTGTTTTAATTATATTGCCAATTATGGATGCAGTGTCATAGGAGTATGAACAATGGAAGTATAGTTTTCCTCTTGTCTTAATTAAATGCATGGATCACTCTTCTGTTCTTGGTTTAAAAAGGTGGAACAGGTCTGCAACAAAAAAATTCCATGTGGCCAAAGGTGAGTTAATACTCTTTGATGCATGAACATCTTTAAATTTTACATTGAGATTCAGATTTTTCATCAGGCTAGAGTTACCCACACATGCCTGATCTCGGAAGCTAAGCAGGGTCAGGCCTGGTTAGTACTTGGATGGGAGACTGCCTGGGAATACCGGGTGCTGTTAGGCTTATACCATAGTCTTTCGAGACTGAAGGTTGCCAACCACCACAGCAGTTAGATGTATGCACACATTCATTCATTCATTCATAGGCTATATATGCCACCTTTCCAACCACATGATCCACAAAGCAGCATATATGAAATAAAAATTGGAATATAAAACCTGTCCAAAAGCACATAAAGCTGCCTCAAATTATCTAATCTCTGGGGTCCTACACAGAGGTCTTTCTCATCATCAACTGCCACTCATCATCTACTACCAGGTTCTTTTCACTAGAAATGTTGAGGATTGCAATGCATGTCCACTACCACTAAGCTATGGTTCCTTCCTTAGTTTGGGAGATGTTACTGGAGGCCCTGGGGCAAAGTCCTACACTGGTTCTGCCATGGTGCCTCCCCACTGGACCCAGCTCAGCTATGTAGCTGGCAGGTCTGAGGAGACAAAAGGGGTGGGTGAAGCTGGGAAATCAGATCCTAGTACAAGGTACTGACACTGAGATTGACCTCCTGCAGCCTGTTTCCTGCTGTCTGCCTCTCCCCCCCCCCACCCTAAACCTCCTCTAAATGGTCCCTACTGCCATACACTCCCATACTGCCCATACTCCACTCCCTCCATTGTCTTACTTGGTCTGTGTTTTGCCAAATTCCTGTTCTTTGCTTAAAGAACTCATGCCCACTTTAAACTAATTAGTTCCCCCAGCTTAACCACAGCTAGCTCTAGCAGTCGGCAAAAACTACCACTGTACCCCGGCACCAGCAAAAAAAAAGGGAAGCTTGCCTGTGGGGCTTGCCCTCCTCCCAGTTCTTCCCTCCTCCTAAGTCCTTTCAGGTACAACAACATAGCTCTCCACCACTCAGCAGTCTCTGCCTGATTAGTCCGGGGGTGCCCAAACCCCAGCCCAGAGACCATTAGTTGCCCTCAGAGACCCCCCAATCCAGCCCATGGAGAGCCCCCAGTTTCCAATGAGCCTCTGGCCCTCCAGAGACTTGCTGGAGCCCGCTCTGGCCCAAACCGACTACTCTCAGTGCAAGTGCCAACTGCTTGACCTCTTGCATGAGCTGCAGACCATGGGCTCCCTCCACTGATTGCTGTTTCACATCTGTGAAGCGGCAGCAAAGGAAAGGCCAGTCTTACTTTGCACAAGGTCTTTTATAGGCCTTGAGCTATTGCGAGACCTTCATACATTCATATAAGTTCCATCACTAATATATTCATTTATGTAAATTTATGTAAATTTACTCAAATTTAAAATGTGAATTTAATTATTTTTTCCTGGTCCCCAACAGAGAGATAATGTGGCCCTCCTGCCAAAAAGTTTGGACACCCCTGGACACCTAATTAGTCAATTAATTAGTCCATCAGTCAGTGTGCCAGTTCATTGTCCGTCCTCCAATCTGTGAGTTTAGTGTGCCAGAAAATCTCCTCTCTCTCCTCCACTCTTTTCCAACTATAATCCACCACTCTCCCTACATCAGGTGCTGCTTATATCCTTTAAGACCTCATTGCCTCTAGTGGCTGCCACTGTGCAGCACACCCTCTGCTGAAAGCTCAGGCCTTAACCCTGTGTTCCCCAGATTCACCAGAGAAAAGGTCCACTGTTGACACCACATCCTGTTTCCTCGCAATTTGGCACAGCTGAGTGGGCCATTCATTCACAGAGAGATCCACTGGCTATTTTTGCTGGTGGCTCCCTCAGCAGCAGCTATGCCTTTGACAATGCCAGAATGCAAGTTCCACCATCCTAAATTGAGGATAGGATTGGATCAAAATTTGTTGTACTGTAGAACAAAATAAAGTGGATCTGCCTCTATTCCCTAAAAGAATGCTAGACTCAGCTGGAACTTTTAAGAGGTTGTAAGCCTGTCAACAAATATAGGGACAAGACTTTAAAAAAAAATTGCAAATGATCCTTGATAGCTTTGGTTACATTAAGTAGAAAGCAAAAATTGTTCTTGAGCTCCAGTGGTCCAAAGTCAATGAATTCTCCTTCTTAATCTTGTAGAAACAGCCTCAGTGACAAGCAGTAAATGATGAAGATGTTCCAGGTAATATTAAATCTGACAGAAAACATGATACTGAAGCCACACTGCAGTTTCAGGTGGTTTATTTATTCCTTTATTGTTACAATATAGAGTATAAAAACCATGACTTTCTGTATTCACATAGCGACACTTACAACAGAATTCGTTCAAATCATTTTCTCCTGTTTTGTTTCTCATTGATTTAACTGTACTCATTTTAACCGTACTCATTTTTTACAAAACCTATTTATTCCTTCATTCCTATAAAAACAAGTCATATTTTAAAAGATGAGACAGCAGCTATCTCCTGGGTGATGGCTGACAAGCAGTTCACTTTCTTACTGACACCTGCCCTTTCCAGATTTTAACTAGCGGGATTTGTCAATGATATGAAATATGTCACTTCATATATGTCCTCCACTTTTGATTTGCCACAAATTGTTAGAAAGTGTAGGTAATGAATTCCAAGCTTATCAATTGGGGCAAGTGTTTTTATTTTTTTGTGCTCATCGGACTGCAAAGGCAGATGAAATTCAAATTTTTGCAGTGCTCTCTTACACTGCAATCCTATGCATGTCTACTCAGAAGCAAGCCTATTGAGTTCAGTGGGTCTTACTCCCAGGTAAGTGTGCATAGGATTGCAGCCTTAGGACACAATCCTATACAACTTCCTAGCAATGATGCAGCTGTGCCAACAGGATATGTATTGCATCCTACAGTGGGAGGGGGCTGTCACAGAAGCCTCCCTTAGTTTCCTTACCTTGGGGCTGCATTGCAGCTGCACCAGCACTGTAAAGTTGGATAGGATTGGGCCCTTAGTGGCAGAAGTGAATCCAATGCTGAATCAGAACACTCTCATTTCTTTCCTCATATCAGTGCTGTCTATTCCTGGTGAGGAGGTGTGCTGGATGAAACCACCAATGGCCAGAGTGTGGCAGTGAAGGGGAAATTCCCATACTTACCTTAGACACTGGAAGGCAGCAGTGGAGATGGAAAGTGCCACAGCCTTCACTACACATGGAAGTGCATCGTTGCTGACTGGAAGGTTGCCCCTATTGACATCTCAAGCCTGCCCCAAACTCATTGTCCAGACAGCAATCATGCAGTTGCACAGCACCAGCTCTGGCAGCCCACCCTTCTGCCACCATCTTTCAAAACCTAAATATATGGCTAGAAATCCCCACCCTCTAGCTTGCCATTCAAAGGCTGCCAGTGGTTTCACACAGCAACCACCTTACCACATCAACACCACTGCTTTGCAGTCCATTGTACTGAAGGTGTATCCATGTCTGCAGCTGCATCACAGGTGACACTGATGCTCACTGACTAGGAAAAATTTTCACAGAACTCTTGCTGAAACATTTCTCAATAACCACATGAACAAGAGCTGGTTTTACAATCAGTTTTGCATCGGTTGTTATAACTAATATGTGAACAAAAGGCTCATTGACCACATAATACTATTCCTTCACTCATGTTAAGGATAACCCTATACCAGTGGTTCTCAAACTATCTGGGAGAGTTTGAGGGCAACTAAGTGCTTGCGTGGGCGGGGGGGAGGCAGTGGGGCCGGGGGGAAGGCAGCGGTGCGATCCCCAGTATCGCGCCGCCCAGGGGGGCTGCAGGGGCTTGGGTGCACTTACCCAAGCCTCCTGCAGCCTCCCCGGGCTGCGGGGAGCCCAGCGCGACTTCTGGCAGGAAGTCCCCGCAGCAGAGAAAGTGGATGCGGAGCAATCGCGCCTCTGCTAAAGCAGAAGTGGAGCGCGATCGCTCCGCACTTACTTTCACTGCTGCGGGGAGCCCTGCTGCAGGTCGCACCAGGCTCCCCGCAGCCTGGGGAGGCTGCAGGTGACTTGAGTAAGTGCACCCAAGCCCCTGCAGCCCCCCTGGGTGGCACGATCCTGGAGATCGCGCCACTGCCTCCTCCCTGCCACCAGGCTGCCCCTGCCCCTTAAGGGGGCAGAGGCCAGGGCTCACAGGCTAGAATCAACTGCTAGAATCAACTGCAGTAAGAAAGCACATCCACAGTCTTGCTTCTGATTGTCACCATGAGTAAAGACCAGCTATCATCTTAATGCTGTGTTTTTGTTGTGTGTGTGTGTTTTTTTTTTGGGGGGGGGGTGACATTTGCCTGATTTAAAGTGCAATCCTAACCCCCGGGTTAGGCCGGAACAAGTCAGCTGTGCCAACCCGGAGTGTCGCAAATGCGTAGGCAGGTGGGGGGAGGCAGGGTCAGCATCTGGCAATTATACCGGATCCTGACCCTGTTCCTGAGCGGTGTAGTGCAGCCTCTGGATGCTCCGCTCTACTTGGATTTGCACTACCTCCTGAGGTGGCTCAGATCCGAGGCCAGTGCAGCACAACATGGGGCCAGTGCATCGGGGCCAGTGCAGCACAACATGGGACAAGGAGAAAGTTTTCCCTTTGCCTTGAGTTGCGCCAATGTAAAAATGTAAATATGAGGAATAAAAAGCAGTACTACTATTGCCATACAGTCCTGTTTCAAAGGCCCCAACTCCTTCAATTGGTCTTTGCTTGGCTGAGAAGGGGGAGGGTTCCCTTTGGCCCAGAGCCAGAAGGGCAAAGCATGGGAGCTTTCTGAAGGTCGCTTCAATGGTCATGGTCCCTGGAGATGTCCCTCTCCCTGTAGTGCCTCAGACTCTCTAGGACAGTGATTTTCAATCTTTTTCATCTCACAGCACACTGACAAGGCACTAAAATGGTCAAGGCACACCACCAGGTTGTTCACAATTGACAAGGCACACCATGCTGCCAGTGGGGCTCACATCTCCCATTGGCCCTATTAATAAATGACCTTCCCCCAAATTCCTGTGGACCACTCGCGGCACACCAGTTGCCATGGCACAGTGGTTGAAAATGGCTGTTCTAGGAGCTGAGGCAGTGGAGTCACCCTTCTCCCCTCTGCAAGTCAGTTTCACTGAGCATTTGACAAGCAAAGTTCTCTAGCCTGTCTCCCCCCCCCCCATCAGAACATTATTGGTTTGTCTGCCCTCTCCCAGTAGGGCCAGGTCCCCTACCTGCCTTGCTAATTCTCCTTTCTGTTCCATTGTTGTTCCGGCAACTAGAGAGAGGTGGAAACAAGACATCTCCTTCCTCACAATAGACAAGGCTCCCTCCTTGAGGCCTGCTGCAATTCTCCTTGCATTCCTGCCCATGGGTCAGTCCTCAACTTCTTGTTGGCCATGCCAAAAGGAAGTCATCCCAGTGCTGGGTTTTCCAGGCACCAAGCATGGCAGACCATATAGGGTGCAATAAATTGTGGGAACAGAGGCATGTCTTGTCACAGCTCCTCCCCACTGGGCCTTGTGCCCACTTAAGGCTGATTAGTTTTCCTTGGTTGACTCACCAGTACAGCATGCAAAAGTCAGAGTCCAAAGTCAGTAAGCCAAGTCACAGTCCAAGGTCAGTTTGTCAGTCAGTTCAATCAGTTAGTTAGTCTCTCCACATTCACTCCTCCTACAACCCACAATCCTTTCTATCTCAGGTGCTCCTTATATCCTGAGGGATCGCCTCTAGTGGCTGCAGCTGTGCAGCACAACTCCAGCTACCACCTGGGCCTTAATCCTGCATTCACTTAGAGCAAGGGGCACTGTGGACACCATACCCTATCTCCTCGGTAATATCTTCCGCAATGTCACTACAAGGCATAGCCATCAATCAGAACCGTAGCTGAAGTTTTGCTTCTGATCACCGTGGGACTCATTTCTAAAAGAGTTTTAAAAATAAACTTCTTCCATCCTGATCTTCTATCACAGTCATTTAGAGTGATTTATGGTGAATGTTGAGGCAGAAACTGTAATCCAGCTTTAGGTGGACTTTTATCATTTTCTCTCTTCTGCTTCAAACCTAATTAATTTTTGTCAATAACATTTAGCACATACCTTTGTAGTAATTTTCAGTTTTGCATTTCAAAGAGGCTCCCAGTAGAGTCAATTCAAAGTATCTCTTCTTATTATGAAGCCTGGAAGAAACTTAGAAGCTATATTTCCAGTGACCTTATTTGGGTCTCACTGAATGCAAATGTCTCTTGAAAATCCAAAACCAATTTTCTGACACCCATGTGACAGAAATGCATCCTAAAATACTCTTCTTGTGATATTTTTTTGTACTTGGACTTGATGTCACAATACAGGAATATAAAATGCACAATCTAGTCCAACTGTTACCCTGCACATGCCCGATCTTGTCTAATCTCAGAAGCTAAGCAGGGTCAGGCCTGGTTAGTACTTGGATGGGAGACTGCTTGGGAATACTGGGTGCTGTAGGCTTATACCATAGTCTTTCAAGACTGAAGGTTGCCAACCAACCAACCAAAATACACAATCCCAAAATGTTGAAGGCACACTCAAGAGTTTACATCTTCACTTTTCTCAGTAAGCAATAGAAATTCACTTTTTTCCATTACATCTAAAAAAAAATAAGAGCCATGATTTAAACATTTATTCATTACTCCCAATGGGGATATGCCTGGATTTTGCCAGGTCACTGCTCCTGAGCCCAAGTGTAGTGGGTGATCTCATTCCAGATCAGTTCAAAAATTATCTGAGATATCAGGAAGAACTCTGCTAACTAACCAACCCAATTTGGGCCAGCTCAGATAAATTATCTCTGCCAACCTTCTGTCTTCTGTCAACCTTTCTACTGAGAGAAGTGGTGGTAGCAATGGCAGAAGCAACAATGAAAGAAGAAGAATGTCCACAGAAATGTGCCCCCCTCCCCGTGACTGGACCACTGTATCCTGGACAACTGTGTCCTGGTCAATTGAGTCATATTATAGGACATTGGCATCCCTTCTTTTGCATTCTGGACCTTTGTGTCCCAATATATGTATATTTCTATTAGATGTTTTTTAAAACTCAAACCTTTTATTTTTAAAACTCAAAGGTAGAGGTCGCGTTAGGACTGGGGTAAGAGGCTTAGGATAGAACCTGTAACTGGATTTGTGTCATCCACTTATAGTGGGATGTAAATGACCAGGATGCAAAAACAAAACAAAAAACAAAGAAACAAAAAAAAATTAGATAAAAATCCAGATGCAAATATCCAGGGATGCCAATGATTGGGATTCATTTGACCAGGACAGAATTGTCTAGGACAGTGTTTCTCAAACTGTGGGTTGGGGCCCATTAGGTGGGTTGCGAGCCAATTTCACGTGGGTCCCCATTTATTAGACTTGATGCTACCATGGAATGTGACTGCATTTGAGGAACTGTGACAGATCTGTTATAGCAGGCGACTACGTATATGTTTTTAAAAATGATAGTCAGTGAGACTTACTCCTATGTAAGTGTGGGTAGGATTGCTCCTAGGTAAGTGAACTAGGATTGTTAAAAATGTTCCTGCTTGATGATGTCACTTCCAGTCATGACATCACTTCCGGTGGGTCCCAACAGATTCTCATTCTAAAAAGTGGGTCTTGGTGCTAAATAAAAGTGTGAGAACCACTGGTCTAAGATGTAAATACCCTAGCAACAGGTTTTCTTTTCACCCTCTCTCTCTTCCCTGTTTTGGGTTTGTCATGGCAGTAGAAGCAGAGCAGCTGCCATGCTGACTGGGTCTAAATTAACGCAGAATTTTCTCTCCTTTCCTTCTCCCTCCCTTATCATTTGCTGCTCTGATGCTGTTGCAACACAACACCCAGAAAGGGAGGAATCATCTCAATTTACTCCCTTTTCAATTGCTACTGCAGATCAAGGCTGCTGTCACTCTTCTTGTGCTATAAATGGGGAGGAGGGGGTAGAAGGAAAACAAAATGCATCTTTCTCCATACAAAGCACTCTTCTGTTGCTGCTTTGGCAAAATGTAAGGAAAATGTGAAAAGTTGGCATGGAAGGACAAGAGAATTTATCTGAGCTCTCAGAACTCAAAATACTTATGGAGCTTGATCGGTTCATCTCTCCTGGGGGGGGGGGGGCTTTTCCAACTATACTTTTTTCCTCAAAAGTAAGTCAGATGAAATTCTCCAACAACTTTTAAAAGCATTGAAAAAAGTTCTTGTTTCCATTCCACACTTCCAAACAGAACCATGGGCAGATGCAGCTCCCCCTAACATTGGGGTCAAACCTTGAATATCATGGGGAACGACCCTCTTGTTCAGACGTGGGCAGATTTTTAAAGAAGTTCAAACATTATGCAGTTTAGGATACATTTTGGGCCCATGTAGCTTCTGAACTGGCCTTCATTCACATAGATATGTCACAAATTCTTCTTAAGTGGTGTGATTTTGAACATTATACTGTTTGATCTAAGTCCTGACTTACTCTTCCTGAAACAAAATTCACCTCCGTAAATCTTATGTAAGTGCAGCTCAAAGGATCTTAGACTTCTCTACCATTGAATTGTTTGATTATGATGACTTTACCCTTAAAGCAAGATCAAACAGCTGGTTTTTAAGAGGAGTACAAGAGGGAGAGGAGAAGATATAAAGCATTTTAACACATTTTGAAGTGAAGTTGCCTGTGTTCGGTTGCACTCTTGTTGCGTATCCCACAATTGTCACCCTTGCTGAGGAAGTGCTGGGGGGTTGCAGAGGGTGCAAGTTGTATACTGTGAAAATGAAAAATAAATGGCTTTACACTCAATTTACATAGTTAGCACCATAACACCCAAAATCTCATGTGCTGCTTGCAAATATGTGGAAGGGTTAAGAAGAGATAAAATGAGGAAGGCAAGTTTTAATAGAATGCATTGGCATATTCTGAAGTCTTTTTCTACCTCCATCCCTATGCAATAGGCAATGTCTACTTAACCTTATCTCTTTATAATTGGATCACACTTTATTATACTTAAGGCCCAATCCTATCCCCTACCAGCCCATAGTATGCATTGCTGACAGTGCAGTATATGGTGAGAAGCAACTAGCCAGTTCAGGAGACGCAAGTAGAAATCCTTACCTCCCTATAGGCTGCCTGGCCTCCAATAGCTCTACTTAGACCTACAGCAGCTATTTAGCTGGCGTAAATCCAAGGAGAGTTGTGGGTCATGTTAGGCCAGAAAAAGAAAGATAGGATCTTGATGTGCACTACTGCTGCCTAGATTCTCCGTGTCCTGCTCCCCAACTGCCCAGTCCTAGCCCTGCCCTTGCACCAATCCTCCCACTCCCACCCTTGAACTGCTCCAATTCAGCCCAGTCCCCACCCCAATCGTCCCTGAGCTGTCCCTGCCACCACTTTACCTGTTCCAGCGGAGCATCTGGAAGCCGCTGGCATGAGTATAGGGCCGGGGACAAATGTGAATTGCTGCTCTACAGAGTACTAACTCCCTGTGAAATATCTGAATAAAGGATACCTATGATATCCTATGGAGATGTGGGGTGAAAAGATAGGCAGAAAAAGTAGGATAAAGAAGGAGTGACTGGCAACAATTGCATGACTTTTCAGCACAGCTGAAACTCATGACTGAACAGTGAAAGGGAAGGTGCTGCACTGGTAGTTAAAAATATGACAGCGAATATACTGCCTTCTTTTCTTTACTTCTGCAAGCCAATTGTTCTCTGATACAATTCAGCAATTTTAACTGTTCCATTAAGTTTATTAGCTACTTCTACCCAGAACTGCTGATCTGTATAGAGAGACTATTCAATTTGTTCAACTATTGCTTCACCTGCTTTTCATCAAAAGCAGTGCTGACAAGGATTTTGTTGCTTGCTAATTGTCCCAACAGCATTCCTTTAGTCCCACTATGAAAACATGATTTAAGTACAAGTCAGGAGCTTAAGCATTGCTGATTATAACAATTTGCCCAATTCACAACAAATCAGGATGCTGGGGACACACCAGAATATTGGAGTTTTGCAGGCAAAAGTGGTGTGCAGGAAAAGGAGAGAAACTTTCCACGTCCGCTCGGAAGAATATGAACCAAATCACTAGTTGTAATATTGCCAGTGCCTATTTCCAAGCTATGGAAATGGAATTTTCTTCTCTTTCAGTGAGACAATGTTCTATTCTCAGTCCCCAACATATGTGGTGATTCTGCAGTTCATATTAACATTTGACACTGAGGAATAACCATATATACTTTCATTTTAGCAATTGGTAGCAAAGCCTTATCAGTGGAGAAAATGTAGGTGATGACATTTTCCTTCCCATATTAGTATTATGCAGCTACTAACATTTGAGTTGGCTGAAGTTCTGCAGCCCTCTTACAGTGCAAACCTGTGCATGTCTGCTCAGTAGTAAGTCTCATTGTGTTCAGTGGGGACTTTCTGCTTGCTCAGAATATGCATGCAGGAACACTTTCTCATGAAGGTGAACTGCAGGACCATCTCACACATAGAGGTCAGAAAATCTAAAGATGCCATGTGACTTCAAATTGTCAGCGTGGGCTCATGGCCCAGTCTGACACGCCACTACACCCCGCTGCCAGAACTAGTATTCTGGGGTATACTTTATGGCTGTTGTAATTGGTCTTCTGAAAGCACACAGAACCACACACTTCTAGAACACCAGTGCAGAGGCTGGAGCAGCCTCACTTGCAGCAGTGGTAGACAGAGCACCTGTCAACAAAGATAGGTTGGTCAGATGGGCAGAATAGAGTTGGGGAGAGGGTGGAACAAGGTGGGGGAAGGTTGGGGCAAGGCAAAGGCATGAGGAGTGACACCTGGTGCTGGCGGCTTGCACTGGATGCTATCCCCTCTGATAGCAGCCGTCACACCCCCTTCCTCTCCTCGGCCTAAAGTGCTGACACAGGCCTGAGGAGATGCATTGGCAAGCAAGAGGCTTATGGGGGAAATATTTTCCCCTACCTTTCCAAGTTTCCCAAACTTGGTGCAGCTGCATCAGCCGAGAGGAAGAATAGGATTCAACTGTTTGGCTGCTGCAAACTGTCCAGGATTGGCCTGGGTTTCCAGGAATCAGCAATAGTCTCCAAGTGACTGAAAGAGATCCTGACAATTTTAAGAGGGCCTCCTTGGGTTAATGACTATGTGTCATGTTGAGAAAAGAACATCACCAGGACTAGCTTCAGTCAGAGTTATCAATCCTGGCTTCTGTGAATCTTGCAGCAGCCAATAGAGGTCTTCCAGCAACCTTATTGGCTGCTAGTGAAGTGGAGAAGAGGAAGGACTAGGAGCACATTCTTCCCCCTTGCCAGTGGCCCAGTAACTCCCATGCAGGATGGGAGAAACTGCCCCATCTATTGAAAGTGAGGAGCTTCCCAGACTCCTCATAAGGCTGGGGAAGAGGAGAGTCAAGGGGGAAGGAGACGGTGAGGTGAGTAGGGGAAGGCAGAGATGTGAATGGGTGAGGCAGGGGAAAGGCTGAGTCAGAGGTGGGGGGGATGAATGGGACAGAGTGGAGGATCTTTTGGTATAGATAGAACGTTCTCCCCAGGTAGGCTTTTCTTGTGCTGATATCAAAGGCATTGTGCCAGGCAAAAAAATGTTTTTAATTTGCCAAGGCATTTCGGCACATAAGTTTTAACACTGATTTTATGCACACTGCTGAATCTTTATTGCTGCCACATTTTATGTTCTGTGTCTCCCTGTAACTGTGATTTGATACATGTTTATGATTATTTTTATTTATTACATTGTATGATGCTCTGATGGTTCTACTAAAGGGCAGCCTAGAAATTTCTTAAATCAGAAATGTCCTTAAATAAATAAATCAAATGCCTGACCCATTATATATTACAGATATGAGCACTGGTCCCAATGACTCTTCCATATGCATGTTTTCCCAATCTGATTGATGAAAGAGCATAAACAGCACTGGGACGTTGCAATTTCCATCAACTTAACATGTATTGACCCTTTATTTCCCCACTTCCAGTTTTCTTGGACCACTTGCCCAGTCTCCCTGGAGCTTCAAGCATTTCACTCTAAGACTCTCTCATATAGACCAGTGAACTCATCCTATTCCTTATGTTGTTCATTTCCATTTAATCTTTAGGAATAGATCCCCAGCTGGAGAGCTGGGGAAGTGGAGGAATAAATAGTGCAATTTGCCTGCTCACTGCACAATAATCTTTACCCATATGCATTATTCATCTCAAATTCAGTATATCAAATAATTGGAATATATGCAGACATCTCCGGGAGAGGTTGTAGGCAAACTGACAAGTTCAGCTTTGTTTGTTTTTCAGCCCAATTCTAGGCATGTACACTCAGACGTAAGTCCCATTTTCCCCTGGGGGCTGGGGATAAGAATAGGCCCTTAATTTGGCTGTACTTGTCATAAGAGGCAACTAAACAGCCATTGGGTAGATGGGACTCGTCAGCCTGGGAAGGCAGCTCATCTGAGAGAAGGAAAACTCTGATCCCAAACCTCCACTGCCTTGTGGCTACATCCAGTTATGGAAAAGGCTTCAGGAGTCAACCTCGAGGCAAAATCTGGAGCCGGAGTCCCTGAGGCAGTTCAAGGCTGAACACAGTAACGTTCTGGCAACTCCTGCGACGCCGATGGAACCAACCGTATTGGCCTCTGCCTTTCCATTGGACCATTTCAGCGACGTGGAGAGGGGGGATTTGCTGCATGGGTAACAGCCTATCCTCCATACCTACTTTACCCAGGCTTCACGCACTGGAAAGGACACTCTGTTCCAGAACCACCATTCAGAGCGTGACACCATAGTCTTCCGAGACTGAAGGATGCCAACAAGAAGTCCCATTATGGTCAATTGGGCTTACTCACAATTAGGAATGCCTTGGATTGTAGCCTTGGTCTTTTTAATAGTAAGCTGCTTTGAGGATATAGGTTATAAAGCAGGGCATAAATCTGAAAATTAATTAAAATGAGGAAAAAAGTCTGCAAGCTAATACAAACTTTACTCCGAGTCCCTGCAGAAGCTTGCAATGTAGCTTTCACTTCTTTATAGTGGAAAGTATTGTATATTTTACAATGAGGATTATAGTTCATATCAAAACTCCACTCAGGCAGCATTAAAAAAAATACAGGAAACAAGCCATTGTCCATCCTGGGAGGGACAGAGAGTGGCTTGCTATCTGGCAAAAGAAGAGATATCGCACAATTTTCTTTCGCTTATGCAATGCGAATGAGAGCTATTGAAAAAGCAAAATATAGGAGGCAATATATTTCACTGACTGCCACATTTTTACCTAAGGCTGTAGAAGGTTTTCATCGTAAATCTCAAATCCATTAAGGATTTCTTATATACTGCATGGGATACCTGCTTTTATGCAGACTCTCTAATTCCACCCACTGGAAAGACTAAATTGAAATATGTCATCTAAACTATGATGTTAAGTTTTAGGTTGGGATAATTCCAAATAAATAATATAGTGTGTATGAAAGCTACCCAACACCAACCTTTCATGCCAATGTTTCTTTTAACTATATCAACAAGGTGCCTTGCCCTTCAGAATATATTACATATGGAAATAAATTGCTCATATTACTGGAATTCATGTAACTTTTGGCATTCCATCTTATTGTTTTGTTCAAACATAGATCAGAGCAGATTGGAGAAGATGGAAAAGGTAATAACCAGGAGAAGCTAATTTAAAATCCAAGTTTTACCTATTTTGAAGAACACATAGAACAAAACGTCTCTTGAACTTCTTCACTGGTATGTTCTGCCCAGGCACGACTATGGCCCAGATTCAAGTGGTCAACACCCACTGATCTGTCTTGAATTGGTGCTGAGATTTCTTAACAAGGTGCTTCTTATCGATTTATTGGATATTTATCCTGCCTTTCCACCAAGGAGCTGAGGCAAGCATGCATGGTCCTTCTTTTGATTCTCACAACGATCTTGTGTCTGAGTGGGGAAGTGAGTCCAAGGGCACTTCAAGATGCAGTTTTAGTCCAGGTTTAATATAGTTTGTTCATGCAGTTTTAACAGGGGAAGGGGGGTTCACACAATATTGTCACCCATTCATTGTCCACCTATATTTTCCTCATGCTTGAATTGTCACGTTTATTAATGGGGAAAATTTATTAAACTTTAAAAAGTAGCACAGTGGCACAATAACGACATGTGTGTGTGTGTGTGTGTGTGTGTGTGTGTTCTGGAGTTTTTTATTTTTGTTTGTTTGTTGGGGGGGGGGGTGAAAGGCACATGACCAGGATTCAAAAGTCCACAAGAAGAAAAGGAAGAATTAAAGCAAGAGACTGATGGCCCAATCTTATCACCACCTAACACAACTGGAACAAGACGTCAGGCAGCACTAGGTACATTCTTGCTGTCGCAACAGGTGACATGCTGAAGTGCAGGGCCTGGCTAGCACAGGTAAGTGTGCACACGAGTCAGGAGGGAGAGCGGATGGTCAGAACAAAGTGGGGGTGGGGTGGAACAGTGAGGTGACACATGGGAGGACGGCTGATTGGGACCAGGAAGGGGGCAGGTTTGGCAGCAGGAGCATCCACCAAAACCTAACCCCTTTTCCGACCTTGATCCCCCAACCTGGGTCTAAATGGACTTGTGCCAGCTATGGAACTGGTGCAGGTCTGAGTAGACCCAGAGTTCCCTTATCCCAAAGAGGCCTCCATAGGCCCAAACTCCCTCATGGGATACAGTGGGTGCCACATTGGTACCACCACATCACCACATGGGAAATGATTTTGACTTGGGCTGCCCATCATCTGCAGCCCTAAACAAGCTCTGTCTTTCACCCCATGGAAGGAAAAATATAATTCAGCATATGATGGCAAAGCAGCAATTGGCTTGTGCTACAAAGAACCCATCCAAGAGCACCTGAAGTCTTTCTAATTCCAACACTTTGGCCATTACAACATGTCCTGAAAAGCCTTGAAAAAGTGTGCAGCAGGGGGGGATGAAAACCAATGTTGGATTATGTTAAACAATTCAATGCACAGAAATCCACTGAAGTCATGCTGGTTTCTAAGGCAAGGCGACCTTTGACCCTAGACCTGGATAGCCCAATAGAGTATAAACAGAGTATTAAGAATTAGTTTAATACTATAAGCATATGCACAACAGAAGAGAGAGCTGCTTGATTTTTAGAAACAAATGCTTGAACTGCTTGAAAAACCACATTGCTAACTGCCTGACTTCATTAAAGCACAGAAAAGTCATTTTAAACATCATAAGTTGGTCTCACAGAGAACAGGATGGAAAAAACCAGTATTTTTAGAAGTTTGCTAGTTGCATAGGAGCTACACAGAGAATAAGGGAGTACAAATAGCCAAATAGCCCATTATCTCTGGTTGCCTTTTACTCTCTTATTCTCTGTGTAGCTCCTATGCAACTAGCTAACTTCTAAAAATACTGTTTTTTTCTTGCAGGATAAGAAGTTCTGCCAAACTAAGGTCTTCACACCCATGTTTAAGTATTTGTGTGTTATCTTTAATAGGGATACTATGAAAACTTATTTACTCAAAGAGGTCCCTGATTAATAAATGTGAGTGAGGGTCAGTGTTGGATAAAATGATGTTACAGTGAACCCTACTGGTTTTGGAAACTGTTGGAAACTGTGTAATTTTGGCAAAGTTTTGAGATGAAACCCAACCTGTATATAAATAAGAGCCAATCAATGGTTTTGCTCACTTGTTGCCCACCTATTTTCCAACTTGTATGTAAATGGTATGTTATCTAATTCCTATTAAAATTGAGCCTCATTTATGATGTCAAACCTTCAGTGAATGAGGTCTGGATTTTCAGACAAAGGATTGTATAGTATAAAAGCTGGGGACCACCGTTTAGACGGGGTCCATGATCTGGACATGAATCCCGTGGACCAATCGTATACAATTCAATAAAAGCCTGTGAACTTTCATCCTTGTGTAAGTCATTGAGTCATTCTGGGTTACTTATTTAAGTGGCTGTTTGGCCTTGCAACAGTTTCAACATGTTAAAAATAGTGATGTGACTTTTCACATTTCACCAAGTTTTATGTGCCTCTATCAGCAGAGAAGGGCGCCAACTGGTGGGCTGGGGGTGGGCAGGAGGAGAAGGAGGCTGACAATAGTGGAGAAGACAAAATCTCTTCCCCTCAGGCAGCACATAAGGCCTGAGCCTCCATCTAGAAAACTGAGTGAATAATAACCTATTTTAAAGGAGCATGGCAAATCAGGTGTCATAGACAACCTTAGAAAAACAGCATTATTATATGACAATTAGGATATCTATATATCAATAAAGGACAGGTATTGTTATAATAATGTAGGAAAATACAGGTTGAGTATCCCTTATCCGGCCTGCTTGGGACGGGAAGTTTTCCAGGTTTTGGATTTGTCTGGATTTCGGAATAATTGCATAAATATAATGAGAAACACCTTCTCTTGCTTTTTTCACTGTTACCCATATGGGTGTCTGCTGGCCTCTGACATTTTTCAACAATGTCTGTACAGTTACACTCCACAGAGCAGAGAATAGAATTTACAGCCTGTACCTGCACTGTATGTGGCAATGAGCATAAGACCTTCTAGTGTTAACACTACAGAATTTTTTTTTCCATCTTTGACAAAAAAAATGCCTGGATTTTGGATATCTGGATATCTGGATATCTGGATAAGGGGTAATCTACCTGTAACAAATATCCATGCAATGTATGCACATACAATTGCACCTCAAGGGCATAAAATGCAGCTCCAATTCCACACAGACAGGAGAGCCCTGCATTTACTGCAGAGTTATAACAAAAGGCCTTTAGCCTTGGTAAGAAAGCCGGAGAATGAACTTGTAGACACAGAGATCATATGCCAACATATGTGATTGGAAAGTCCAGCATTGCAAGAGTTAACTAATCATTTCTCCCAAAGCCACCTGCTCGGTAGAAACTCTCTTTTTCAAACACCATTTTGCAAGCATATAATACCTGCATCTTCACCATTCAGCAGAACAGGCACTGAAACTCATTTTCTGAGAAGTGATAAGGTCATTATATTAAGCATATTGGTTTGCTCAGCCTGGTGCTGCTCTATGTGGTATATTACGCTTCTGTGGTGAGATTGTTTTTGAAGGAAGCTGGGAGTTTAATCAAGTGTATAGCAAAATGTTCATTTGGGAGCCAAACACAAAAGTCATGCAAGACGGAATTCTCCACCTGCAGTCGCATGTAAGCGCACAAAACCCCTATTTGATACAAAGGTTCATCTCAGCTGAGACAGTCTAAAAGGAAATGTTGGATGGCTTAGAGTGGATATGGCACTATTTTTTATTCTATCTTAGCTACACATTTTTGAGCACGAATACAGCATGTTGAAAGCACAGAGTATATTTGCACAAACGAACAAAGGTCCTAGGGCCCAATCCTACGCTGGACCAGCCCTGACGGCCACTGCATTACCCCAGCAACCTACCCCAGCAACCACCGTTGTGAATGTGCTTATTTATACCTAGCCTTGCTCTTCCCACATGTCATGTATGTGTGTGTGTGTGGGGGGGAGAGTTTGTATAGAGTTTGTATGGGGTTATGGAGAGTGACAGGTTGACACTTAAAACACCAGTTCTATCTCCTCCTCTCCCATATCCCAGCAGCATGTGTAGAACATCACAATGTGTTATATGAAGTTGCTATATTGACAGCTTCCCAGTTCCTATTCTCACTGGCGTATTAAGCCCCAGGTGCCAGGCTGTGGGGTGGGGGGGGGGGTCCTGAGAGGCCATCCCAAGATAGCAGCAGTGGCAAGAATGTACTATGGTTCTGGCAGTTTGATCTGGCTGTAGGACACATTAGCTAAAGAGTTCCTGCTGATATTCTGTACCATTCAGACTCAACATCCAAATAAAGAACGATAATTGTACCAGATTGTAATAGCTGTGACGGAACAAACAACCTGTAAAAATCAGCACAGCAGCTTTGATGGTTGTTATTTCAAGGTTTGCTATAGGTCAAACTTTTTCTGAAAAGCCATCAAGATGAAAAGTGCTAACTTGCCTCTCCAGAAGTAATAATGATACCAATAATAATAGACACTATAATTAGACTATTATTATCATCATATGAAACCAGATGTAGTTCTGATCTTTGGACCTAAACACCCACTCCAGTATCTTCTAAATGACTCAAAGTCTCTCTGATCTTTACAAAAATATGAACATGAAAAATATCATCTAAATGCTCTTTTTCCACAATAGAAGCCCCCCTCACACACACACAAACATGCTCTCTCTCTCTCTCTCCCTCTCTCTCCCTCTCTCTCTCTCTCACACACACACACACACACACACACACACACACAGTGCCAACACAAAACCAATGCTCTGGCTATTTCACCAGCTACATTACATTTGCAGGTGAAAGTCTCCAAATGAATGAGAATCAGGAGAGAAATCCAGGCCAAGGTACACTTGACCCAATTACATTCCAGCAAAAGTTCAGGTACAAAGCAGCTCTCAAAATCAATAAACAGAAAACATACAAGGCCTGGGCAGTGGGAAAAGGGCACAGGATGTCTCCAGATGAGACAACAGGCAAGAATTGAGTCACTAGGGATTAAAACGCAAAGAAAAACTAAAGCAAAAACACATGTCCATGTGTTAACCTGCCTAACAGCACATTTAATGAAGTCGTGAACTTTAGTTACAAGTATTGATAGGCCACAGTGTGACTTTTAAAGGACATCAAATGCAGGAAAGTGGATGACCTGTCATACCTTCCTGCTCTGGGAAAATTACAGCCTGGCAGAGGACTAACACGCTGCCTCTTTCAAGGAGGAACTGCACACTTATAGCACAAGTCTATGCATGGCTGCTCAGAAGTAAGCCCCTTGGATTCCAAGGGTTGCAGCTTTAAAGGGGAGAAGCTCACTCTGCCAAATGGTGCTTCCTTGATGGTGCATGCTGGGTGGGTTGCCCCCTCACCTGCCTGCCAACTGGCCAGATCCTCACACATTCAGAGAGTCTGCAAAAAACATCAGAAGAGAGTCCTGAGCTGCTATTTCCACCACCACTGCTTCCTATAAGGGCCAACAGAGAGCACAATCCTAACCCACTTTCCAGCACTGACTTAAGGACAATGCAGCTCAGACGTAAGGGAACAAACATTCCCTTACTTTGAGGAGGTCTCCTTGAGTGCCATCCAATGGTGGGATGCAGCACATGTCCCATTAGCACAGCTATGCCAGTGCTGGAAAGTGCTGGAGGAAATTAAAATAGTTTCCTCTTTGGAGATGGGGGGAAGCAGAGTAGCTTAAGCAGCAGATCTCCCCCCCCCCCCCGCTCTTTTGGGTATCACCCCAGGGAATCTCCCTCACCCAGCTGACTGCTAATCAATAAAAAGACAAAGAGGCAATGGCTTGTTCAAGTTGCGAAAAAGTTATTTACTTACAGTTTCATTGAGTGTATATTTACAGCATCTGATTAGGATCAGAGGTTCAGCTAATACTTAGGGATAGCAAGGCCCTAGGGCTGCCTCGCCCTGCATGCCTTGTGCTCAAGATGGCCTGGGCGTCAGAGCCCTGGTGTGCACATCTTAACAGGTCGGTAATCAGAGGACAAAGGGGAGGTGCTCAGAGGAGAAGGGAAGGATAAAGGGTTAGGGCCACACCCCACAAGGATCACAGAGAAAACAGATAGAAAGTCAGGGTCACTGTACCATAGTTTGACCCCTTTTCAGACAGCATCCTGCCCCCTCTGGACAGCAGACAGAGTTGCACCAACTCCAGCAGAAAGTTGGTTAGGAATTGGGTCAGAGGGAATGCTGAGAGCAGCACCAGCTGGGGTTGTACCTAGGTTGGTCAGATCCGATCATGTAGTTACTGTAATGGGCTCTATGTGGGTTTGCCCTTAAAAATGGAAACCGCAATTGGTGCAGAATGCTGCGGCCTGTATAATTACTGAAACTCAGCAGCTCCAGTCTATTGAACCACTGCTCCATTGACTACACTGGTTCTCAGTTGGTTTCCAGGTCCAAATCACCATACTGGTGTTAATCTTGAAAACCCTTTATGGCTCAGGACCACAGAGGCCTCTTTCTTCCATTCATTCTGGCCTGCCCCCTTAGATCTTTTCAGAGAGCCATCCTATGGGTGCCACCCTGAAAGTCGCTACAAGAGCAGTGACAAAGGGTAGGGCCTTCTTGGTGGTGGTACTGCAGTTATGGAACCCCCTCCCTGGAGATCTGAGAACTGCCCCTTCCTTTGATGTTCTGGTGCAGACTGAAAATATTTGGCTGATTCTGTTCGGTTTGACTTTTGTATAATTAGATGAATGGGAAAGTTATGTTTGTTTATGCTGTCACTGAATGCTTTATTCCCCTCCGCTCTTATGTTTTTCCTCTTGCTGTTTTTTACTTTGCCTTTTAATCCATATGATTTGTATTATCTATAGATGCTGCTTAAGTTTTTATCTGTTTATGCTGTTCGATACTCCTGGTTTTTTTCTTGATTTTGACTTTCTCCCATGTTGTTCTATTGCTAATGGGTGCAGGGTTTCGTACATTGTGGGTTCCCATCTCCCCTCATTTCTCATTCCTCATTCACAGCATTTGGCATTGATGGCTGTCATGCCCCAGTAGTTCCTCCCACCTCTGCCTTACTGGTTCAACGAAGGCTGGAGGCACAATCATAACACAACCAGTGTGTGCCACAGTAGGTGTTGCTTGTGTCACATATTTGGTGCTTCAGTAGCTCCTAGGATAGGGCTGCTGTATAAAGCTGAAAATGCAAATACACAAGTGAGAATCACAGCTATTCTGTGTTAAAACTCTAGACAAGCCAATATTACTCATTCCTATCCCCAGCCAGCCCATAGCATGCAGTACTGGGGGGATGACCAGATGGCTCCAGAGAAGTAAAACATTTTCTTACTTAACTCTCTTTAGGCCGCTTGGCCTCCTAAAGGTCTCTTTGGACCTACACCATCTATTTTGCTGGCCAATGAAACTCAGGAGGTGTTTTGGGGCAGAAAAACAGGGACAGGATCTCAGTGTGTGCCACTGTTGCCAAGTTTCTCCCCCTCCCCTCCTCCTGCATCCTGTCCAGCCTGGTCCCTGCCCTGAAATACCTGCTCCAGCGGGGCACCTGGAAGCCACTGGGAGCACAGGGCCTCCAGCCATTTGCACCAGCACCTCCAAAGCTCAAGATGGTGGTACAGCTTTCATACCAGCAACTCAGGCCTTACAGTAGTGGATTGCAAGATCTGCCACTGCACAGTCTGCATAAGACTGGGCAATTTGAGTGATGAATCAAAATTCTTTAAGGCTGCAATCCTATACACATTTACTGAGAGTTAGCCCCACTGAACATAGTGGGACTTCTAAATAAACAGCACAAGATTGCACTAGTAATTTCTGAAAATTTAAATCATTACATAATACCGTTAAGGCTTTTCAGTAACTCATGCATGACCATGAAAACTGTAGGAACTATCCTTATAGCCAAGAGTACAGGTCTATACATTTAAAGGGGGGGGGGAAGAGAAGAAATATGGCAGTATTTTCAAATGAATGAGTTGAACATCAAAAACGAATACACCAAAAGACAAAAGAAACTTGGGCAGCCAAAGGCCAAAAATGTAACCCCTGATGACGAGCTATATCTAAACAGGGAAGAAGTTATAAACACAAAACTCTGCAGCAAGATTGCATAACACCACCGCATACAGATGTCGAGGAATACCAAATAGTCTGGGTCTATTTTGTTTTCCTTTGCAACCTTTTCCCAAAGAAAGCAAACTAATGTTATACAGAGAAATAAGTTGTAGCAGATGGCATTCTGCCAGCAAACATCTAATGCTTGTCTGGCTGGGACTGGCACTTTGAACATGCTGAAAAGGAGCAGTTTCCCTAGCAACTGAATCCAAAGCTCTCCTCCCTCCCTCTCCCCTTATCCTTTCTCCATCTCAATTCACCACCTGCATTTCACAGGTTATATTTAGCACTGAGCTAGGGCAAACACAAATGGGTCCGGGACATATCATTAGTAACAGAACACAGGTGCAATGCCAGTGAATTCTTTCACCCTTCAAACAGGTAAATTGTCCTTTCCCCAGATCAAGAGGATGCAAATGATAGAGTCACTATTTGGCCTCTATAGTTTGCTTCTGAACATCACCATTTGTGTTGGACTCTGGTTAATATACAGGAGGTCCTATGCCAAACCCAAACTTTAGTAAACCCAAAAAGTACATTGCTTTGCCAAAGTTATGCGCTGGAGAAGATGGCAGCACTAACTACCTTCTTCTCAAGTACTAACATGCCAAGTTATGCAATGGAGAAGAAGTACTAAGGAAGAAGGTGAAATGGCACCCAGCTGTTTTTCCTCCTCTCCTCCTTTCAATTTCTATTAGGAAGGGGGAGAGACTTGAAAGAAGGAACTGCAGTATAGAAAAAAAAATATAATGAGGAGGGAAGAGGAACAGTTGGTGCTGTGCTGCAGGCAATAAAATATTATGGGCCAGCACTGCAAGGGCCTCAAAGAGCCTGATCTCGATGCATTTTGGACTAAACTTTGACCTTGGATGGTTGGGGGGTGAAAATCATATCTGAAATAGATCTAAAATCCAGGTTTACAGAGCTCCATCCTACACAGACTGGGTCTAACATTTTGCACAATGAAGTGGAACCCGACAGTAGAACCCTGAAGTAGCAGAATGGACTAGGACAGAAGATGACTTTTTTGAATACTCCCCACAATGAAACAGAAACAAAAACAACGAACATGGCCCCTGCAAACAGAAAACTAGCACATCCAGGAGAATCAAGCCCAGCCCTGGTTTTCCGTTTGCAGGAGTGTCAGGGTGCATTCAGGGCCGCTGAGGCAGGCACTGGGCACAGAGCAAGATGCCTGATTGGGCCCCTCTTCCTAAATTTTCCCACAAACCAGATCTTAATATGTTTTTAAACAAGTTTTTTAACTGATAGTTTTAGCTTAACATGAGTAAGATTGAAACTAAATGAAAACATTTATCAGAATGGGATGCACCTGACCCTCAGTATTCACAGGAGATCTGTTCCCGGACCCCTCCCCCATGAATACCAAAATCCATGAATAATTAAATCACCGGGGGGGGGGGCATGAGAGGAATGTGACAAGAAGATTCCCCACCTGGATCCTCCCCCTTCCCGCTCACCATCCACCTCGACCACCAGCATACTGGCACCAGTGGTGGCTGGGTGCTCTGGTGGCATATGCATGGCTACCAGCCCCATTCTGTGCACCATCACGGCAACTTCCATGGCAGCAGCCAAAGCCTTCTGTTGACAAAACACAAGTTCCCATCAGCAGAACACCCAGATAGAATTGGGCTGCTAGTGTCTTTGTATTATTAAAATATACAATATTGGCAACCTCTCAAAATGGAGGGGTGTGTGTGTGTGTGTGTGTGTGTGTGTGTGTTTACAAATATACAGTCCCCCTCATTCACAATTTGTCTCAGTTTTCTAATTCAGTGTTTGTTCTATATTCAACCCCAGTAGTGCATGCCTAAATGTAAATTACACCCGATTAGACAAGCAAACTAGCCCCAACCATATGTTATTTAGAACAACAAAACAACAACTAGTAATGAAAAGGCTCTTGGTGTCTTTAGTCAATTTGATTTGAGATAATGTTCTTTCCAGCACCTTACACAGAGCAAGATCCAGCCAAACCCACTAACTGCAGAGGAAGGACTGTAGTTCATTGGTAAAGTACATGGTTTGCATCCAGAACACCACCAGATTTAATCCCTGCAGTGCCGCCCCACCAGTGAGATCAACTGAAATTGTTGTCTCAGGTAGCAGATTGGTGAGGGAGTGCTCATCTCTGTCAACTTCCCTTCACTGCACCTTCTTTTCCTTCCCACTCCCTGGATTGTAAAAGACAGAGAGGAAGAGGAAATGTGGAGCATTGGGTCATGCTGGACTCACTTGATCAATCAGGTGGTCTACAGAACTCAGCTCCTCCCCTTCTCACCTTCAGAGGTGAAAGAGAAGTTGTTGCTGGCCGCCATGGTTTGCTCCCTGGGCCCTTATGGATGACCTAATTGGTCAACAGAGTGGGGAAAGGAGGAAATGTCTACACAAGACCTACCTGCACTCAATAGGATTGCTCCCTATGGGGTACTCTGAATGCACAGGATCCCCCAGATGAAAAGGTCATAAAGAGCTTAAAATAGTTGTTGACAGAGAGGAAACTAAAGGTTTCAAACCACAAACCTTTCAAACCACATGTTATGATGGCAGAAAAATGAGAATAGTTTTACTTCTCTGTCAATCCATGTAAAAAGACAACTGTGGGACAACTCAAAAAGAGACGATCTGTGTTCAAAATGTATGCATTACACATCTAATTAGCATGCAGCCATGTAACTAAATCTAAATTAACATCACATACACCAGGTGTAATTTCAAGCCCTACTGAGAAGCTTAAGATAAAGACTGAACTGTAAATTCATTTTTCAGTTTCACTATTTTTAATGACTATTTTACAGGTGCTAATGAGCAGGAAGATAGTAACCATTGTACCATTTTACGCCGATAGCGGTGTCCCTATAACCTTCCAGGGGAAAAAAACTTTCACCTATCTGGCGTTTGAAATTCGTAGTTTAAATTACTGTGTAATTTGGCTGTTGAAATCTGACATGCAACATGGTATAAACTTTCCCAGATCTGATACAGACATTATTCAGAGAGGCCTTCAGTTTCTGTGGTGGAGTAAAGGTCTTTATACTGCTGGCATTCATGGTTGCAACACAATGAAAAATTAAGGAGAGTGTCGAGAGACAGTGGGAGGGGTGTCTTTGCTGCTGCTTCTTTATTTTTCTTGAACACTGGTAATTGGTTCTGTCAGGCAGCTGTGCCTTGAAGCAAAAGTTCACTGCAGGTAAATGCATATGAGAAGCATGTTGGAAATACTGACAGATGACCGCAGTGCCATTGTCTCTGTCAAAACAACACGGGGAGTAATTACGGACCAATTGTCCTGGCATTGAAAAGTGCCACCCAGTCACATAAACACTAAACTTGGGCAGAGAGATTTGTATTGTCAATGAAATGAACAACAAAAGGTGTAAGAACCTTCGCTTATTCCAGGTGGCTGAGAGTCTTTTGTGACAAGGATGGCGAGGCTAGCATTCAAATGGGCTCAGCGGTTTACGGTTCAGAGATTTGGGCTTCCTGACTCAAACAGGGCTACCCCCATGAAAGTTTGTCGCCACTGTAGCAGCTGCATCATGTTAGCGAACACACAGGCATGTGCACACACATCTGTATAACAAAGAGAACAATTAACATTCAAGCCTTCTTCAGATGTTAGTCCTCCATGGAAGGCTAATATAGGAGGGGGGCAAATGGAAGCATGCCAGCTAGACATGCCCCTTGCGCCAATGTGCTCTCATGAGCCTAAGATATCTTTGTCCAGTGCTTATCGGCAGTGGACCATCCAGTGTACTAAATTGTATAGCAGATCTCTGCCTGTGTTCAGAGTTGTCCCTTTACAGAGAAGCATGAATACAGAGACCTGGGGGGGGGGATCCGTGGCCAAAGAGCACACAGAAAGAGAGGACAGCTGGCACTCTCCCATTTGGCTCCTCACGTGTAGGTCCTCCAAAAGGCTGAAGAGGGCTTCAATTTAAGGGCCATTGAAGGAGACAAAAGGACAACAAAAGTAGGTATTTTGGGCAAGCTAGACCCTTGGAGCATAGTCTAGGACCCTGTTGCTTCTGTAGGACACATAAATCTCAGAAAACTCTCACAAACATAGCAGAAGTAATAATGTGGATCCTTCCTTGACAAACTTACAGTATCACCATGCAGGGCTGCATCCCATTCATCCTCTCCATATACCTGTCCATGTGCCTGGCCTAGTGAGCTTTCCCTGTTGCCTCAGTTTGGCAATGCTGTGGCTTGGAGAGGAGAGGAAGTTACATAGCACTCTTCCACTCTCCAAAACAGCTTTCACAGGCTACTGTCCCCTCCAGTGACTACGGAGATAGAACCTTCAGCCTTGCATCTTGCTGCTTCTACAGTATCACTAGCTCTGCTTGAATACTATATCCTGGGGTCTGCCTTATGGACATGTAAGGCCTTGCTCCTTTCCAGCCCAGAACCCTGCCTCCCTGGTGTCTCTGCTGCCCCTGCAACCAAGAAACCCATCCTGGAAGACGCATGAGAAGTCGCAAGACCTGCCTGGGATCTACCTACTAGCTGTAATGCTTGCTGGAGGGTAAGCAACTGGTTTGGTAGCAATGCTGTACTTCAGGGTTTCACAAACTGTGGGTTGTGATCCACTTGGTGGGTTGCAACCTAATGTCCGGTGGGTCCTACCACCTGCCCGGTTGGCTCCAAATTAGAGTCCTTCAAACACAGCTGGAAGCAGCACCCGGCCTCTGCAGGCCTCCAGAAGAAGCCAGGAAGTCACTTTCAGTTTCCTTCTGGGTTTGTGAAAGTGACTTCTGGTTGCTTTCAGGGGTTTTCTGAGGCCTGTGGAGGCTCAGCACCAGAGAAGGAGGTGGGTCACAGCATTGTAGTGGGAAAGATTTGAGAACTCCTGCTCTACTTGATGTCTAGGTGACCCTGGGACAGGGGCTTGCAACCTCTCCCAGAATGCTTGATGAGTGCAAGGATGAGGGTAGCATCACTGCTTCCAGACAAACTAAAAGAGTAAGTATGACTAAGGGCGAGGGCAAGTGAGATTAATGTGGGGAGGAACATCTCTGAGCATTCAACTTTATGAAGATGGACTTTGATCCCTGCTGCTGTGTCAGGGTCTGCTCTATTAGACAACCCAAGACAGAGTATAAGCTTGCCATAACTGGATCAACCTACAGCAGGTTTAGCCCAACTCAACAAAACAATCCTATATATGTTTAATCAGAAGTAAGTCCCATGGTGTTCAATAAGGGCTGTACTTGTCGTAAGAGGCGACTAAACAACCACCGGGTAGATGGGGCTCGTCGGCCTGGGAAGGCAGCTCATCTGAGAGAAGGAAAACTCTGATCCCAAACCTCCACTGCCTTGTGGCTACATCCAGTTATGGAAAAGGCTTCAGGAGTCAACCTCGAGGCAAAATCAGGAGCCGGAGTCCCAGAGGCAGTTCATGGCTGAACACAGTCACGTTCTGGCAACTCCTGCGATGCCGCTGGAACCAACCGTATTGGCTTCTGCCTTTCCATTGGACCATTTCTAGGATCACCTAGAGACGTGATCCTGCAGGACGTGTGCAACCTCATCCAGAACTATCTATAGCCAAGAGTCAACTACATCGCCAGATAAGAGCCCAACAGTATCCCCTGCCATGCTATAGCATGCAGCTGCAACAACAGAGCACGTGTTGCATGCTGTGGTGGGTGGGGCAACCAGAAGGCCAATGAGAGGTAAGGAATTTTTAAAAAACTTATTCTTCAGTAGACCTTCTGCCCACCTACAAGTCTCTCTGAACCCAAGCCTATGACGTTGGCACAAGTCTGAGGAGAGGAAGCGAGCAGGGTGGGCTGGAAAATGGGGGAAAGGATCGGATGTGTGCTTTCGTTGTCAAGATCCACCCCCTCCAGCCATGCCTCGTGACCTTCCCCATGTTAAACTTGCCCAGAATTTCCCCGATCCGCCGCTGCTGCCAACCTATGGGGGTTGGTGTCGGCCAGACTCTGTAGTGGAAGGCACATGGAGCCTCTAGCGCTGGAGTTCCTGATGGCAGTATACCTTTCACACCCTTGTAAATGGGAAATAGGGTTGGGTTGTACCAGAGCCATCATCTCTCTTCAAGTATTTGAGAATCTTTGGCTCTGGATCTGACATCTTTGTATGCCCCACCCTCATGCGGACGTACTTTCAGATGCTGCTGCCCCCAAAGATATAGCATTTACTTCCAATCACAAGTATAGTATTTGCAACAAGCTACACTGTGTACAGGGAAAGATCCTCCCCATGGTAAACAATGCCAGGTGCCCAGCATTGTTTATTATACGGAGGGTCTCTCCCCCTCCCCCAATAGCCCCTGGGGGCTGGGGATAAGAATAGGCTCTCAATTTGGCTATACTTGTCGTAAGAGGCAACTGAACAGCCACCGGGTAGATGGGACTCGTTAGCCTGGAAAGGCAGAGAAGGAAAATTCTGATCCCAAACCTCCACTGCCTTGTGGCTACATCCAGTTATGGAAAAGGCTTCAGGAGTCAACCTCGAGGCAAAATCCGGAGCCGGAGTCCCTGAGGCAGTTCATGGCTGAACACAGTCAAGCTCTGGCAACTCCTGTGATGCTGCTGGAACCAACCGTATTGGCCTCTGCCTTTCCATTGGACCATTTCAGCAACGTGGAGAGGGGGGATTTGCTGCATGGGTAACAGTCTATCCTCCATATCTACTTTACCCAGGCTTCACGCACTAGAGAGGACACTCTGTTCCAGAAAACTATTCAGAGTGCGATACCATAGTCTTCCGAGACTGAAGAATGCCAACAAGAAGATCTCCCCCAATACAGTTTGTCATTGCAAGCAAATATCAAACTTGTAATGAGCCGGGGAGCAGTGCATCAGCACAGGGCAGGGGCTTTCAGGTGCACTCACAAGAACACTGTGCCCACGCACGGTGTCCAAAATTCTTGAGTTCCTCAACCAGGTGTCTGTCTCATCTAGATTCAGTTTCAGTCTATTGGTCCCATCCATCCTATTACTAACTCCCGAGACCTCTTCAGCATGTCTGCCACCTCAC
This sequence comes from Tiliqua scincoides, assembly GCF_035046505.1. Classification (NCBI taxonomy): domain Eukaryota; kingdom Metazoa; phylum Chordata; class Lepidosauria; order Squamata; family Scincidae; genus Tiliqua; species Tiliqua scincoides. The sequence continues at coordinate 36,839,563 of NC_089822.1, forward strand.
CTAGATTTGATAAACCAGAGAAACAGAGCTGTGTATCTTCAGCCTACCCACGACAGCCAAATCCCATTTCAGCCATTCCCAGAGGTTTTGTTAACAAAAGGATTTGAATGAAGGTTGCCATTTTTTTCCTGCCAGTGTGCCTGCAATTGCATAACAAATGAAGACTCAACAGCTTCAGATTTTTTTCTGCCTTTGCCTCTCCTTGTTCAGAGACACTTCACATACTTAATTTTTTTCCCCCGTTGCTCAGTTTTTAACGCCTGAACAGTAAATGGCAGTTGAATATAACAGTTTTCAAAATACTGAATACAACATTGGTCCACAGCAGCCTGGCTCTCACATTTTGTCACTCAATTTAGTCATCTCAGTAATATATTATTTAAGGCAGGTTCTTTTGCTTTGAAATTATACATGAGAAGCTGCCTTATATTGAGATAAGCTATTGATTTCAAGGCCAATATTTCTGACATTCAAAAAAAGTACCATGTCCTTTCGGCATCCAAAGCACGTGGTCTACCTACAGCCCCTTCATTGCACACTAACATGGCAGTGATATTGAGTAACTTTAATTCATGACAATGGTGCTTGCCCAGGAGAAAAAAATCCCAGTGCATTGTATTACATTGTATAAAAATCACAGTGTATTAATCCCAACATCTTATCAGTTTCCTTTTAATGCTGACAAAGTTCCGAATTTTCTTCTGTTCGAAGCTGTCACCAGATACCAGCTTTTCCATCTTTAAGCACCCATTTCCTCATCTGTACACTCCTATTTACATTTCAAGAGTCTTCACAGCTACTGTTGAATTAAATACTTTTTTAAATTTAAATTTTGTGTGTTCGGCTCCAACTACTGCTATTTCTTGGGCAGCTTCACATATCAAATATTCACAAAAAGCAGGAATATAAAATTGCTGTGGGATGACTATTTCTGGGGCACGTTCATGCGTTAAATTTGTTCATTACAATAAGAATGTAAAATTGCTTTGGAAGTTGCCACCTAGCTTCTTTTGCAACCATCTTGTTGAGACGATATGCATTAATCCCCTTCTTCTCAATCCAGCTACGGAGATCTGCATGTTTGCGTACGCAAATAGCTTGCCACAACAGGAACTATGGGCTAAAGACTGCATCAGAATGGGCATCCTAGAATCAATGCCATCCATCTATAGTGTGCGGCTTTAATGGCATTTACATTCAAGTGCATCTTCATTCACATCTGGCTGCTACTAAACTTGAAGAATTACAATTTTAAAGGATGACGAGAACTGGATCAAGGACGCTTGAGGATACCACGCAACAACATTCTTATGTTCTCTGCTTTTCATGTATTTATTTTGCAACATTTGCATACTGCTTTTCAATCATAATGAATTCTCAGAGTGGTTCACAATAACAAAATTAGATCAAGAAGCACATCATATTCCCACTTCCAGTATCTGGAATACTCAGTTCTGTCAACAGAAAAAAATGATAGCATCATGTGACTCCTGCCTCTGTTGCCCAGTGGTGGACCTGGGGTGGGGGAAGAGGGGGCAAAAGCCCCAAGCTCCACGCTTGCCACACCCCCATCTCTGCTGCCTCTGCCTGCTGTTCCGCTTCTCTTACCCATCAGAGCCATTCCATGGGCAGGCGAAGTCCCACATGGAGCTCAGCAGCCTTCTGAGGCTACCCGCACAGTCTTAAGCAATCTTTCCCATTTTGTCGGGGAACTGTATTGTTTAAAAGCATGAGAAGCCTCAGAAGGCTTTTCAAGCAGTGGTGAGCGTCGTGCGAGGCTCCATGAGCTTTGGTGAGTATCCTGGGGGGGCGGTGTGATGGAGGGGGCAGCATGTTGCAAACCTGCCCTGAGGTGCAATGAAGGCATATCCATTACTGCTGTTGCCCTCAAGGGTGTGTATGACAAAGGGGGGATAGGGGGTGGGGCAGATGTTTTTTCAGAGTCCCGTCCCCAGTTCCATAGGTTACAGATACCACTGCCAGAGGCACAGGAAGACCCTCTTACTTTGATACATTGATAGTCCAATCTTATGCATGACTAATCTGAAGTAAGTCCCTTTGAGTTAAACAGGATCTGCCCCTATTTATAAGATAAGTATGTATGTACAGGATTGCAATCAAAATCTTCTGCCCAGGCCTCCTGCTATTACTGGTGTTAGCAAAGAGAAGTCATGGAGGACAGATGTTTTACAGACTCTCTCTCCAGTCCAGCAAGTAGTCCTACTCATTCTGCTTCTGCTGCCCAAAACCAATGGTATTGTTGGCCCCAACTCTTAGAACTTTATTTGCACAGAGCCCTGAAAAAAGAATCTATGCCATATTTATACTGTATTTCAAGAGAGGATGCTCGGCTATTATTTCATACCTATATAGGTAGCTTGATCTTCTATGTCCACTGAAATGAACAGAGAGGAAGGGGGTCTTCCTGATCCTTGTTTCAAATGAGCTCATCTTCATTCCACAAAGAAGTCCGAAGCTCAAGATTTGGTTTGCGTGTTTGTATTTGCAGAGCTTCGTTTGTAACCTGGTAACAGAAGGGACAAAAAAACTGGGACTGTCAAAAATGTTTAGCTCAACTGTGTTTTAATAATTTAATCACAGGAGAGAGAAAACCCGAAATCAAATTGTGACTATTTCATTCAGAGGAGGAATGGATCTGAAATAGCATATCTGTTCACCATAGCAACTGGCAGGAAAGAGTCAAGACAGCCACCTCCGTGTAAGTAAATTCTCAGACAAAGACCATATTAAGATGATTCCTTTTACCCGATCAAATTTAGCAGCCTAACAGTGAAAGCCTTTAAGCAATGGAAGATCTTCTTGACAAAAAGCAGAATAAAATATCATTCTTAAGTATGTATGGTAATTGTATTATTGCTTTCCACAATGAATGAAATGTATTGGCCCAATCCACCTAAATTTCCATATGGCCCATTAAAAACAATGATATTTACATGAGTTATGAGTAATGAGGTCTGTGGTTTCCTTTGCACATAAAGGTGGAATGTGGCCAAAGAGCTATGATTGTCACTTGTTCAGCACTTATATAGCTAGCAATAGATGTTCCATTTCTCTGCAAAGCTTTCGTGAGAATGAGGTCAAATCAGAGGAGGAGTGACTGACTTCCAACCAGTAGCGGTTAATTAGCAGCAAAGTAAAAAAGGTAGAATGAACACCTAAAGTGGGCTAGTTACAGCTAGTAACAGACCTGCCCCTCGCTGCGCCCCAGGGCAAAGGTCCACAGTGCTGCCCCCCCCACACCACGCCACCCCCCATACTTACCCAACAGCATGGAGCCTCATGCAGTGTTGAGACCAACTGGGAAAGCATTCTGAGGCTTAAACAGTACTTCTGGGAAACCGGAAGTATTGATTAAGATTGTGTCTGGAGCCTCAGAGTTTCCCTTGCCCAGGAGTAAGACTCTGCTGTCCTGATGGGTCTACTCAGACCTGCTCCATTGATTTTGCTGGTCCAAATCTAGGTGGACCAGGATAGGTGGATCAAGAACAAGAATGGAAAAAGGATATTAGTGGACCTGCTGCCACCCCAGACTCTACACACCTCTGTCCCAGCCCCAGCCTCTGTCCCATTCCTCCTTCCACCCTTTCTGCCCTTCCCCCATGCACCCCCACCCACTCCATGCTGACTCACCAGTACCAAGACTTTTCCAGAGGCTGACGACATGTGACTCTGTCCATGTGCTGCTTGTGGTGGTGGCCCAGCTGTGCAGAAAGGTGGGTCACGTTTTGCTGTTACCAAAAAGGGCTGTTATGTTTTAAGGGGAATTATTATATTACCCTTTTGGAAACCTCAGGATCGCAGGCTGGATAACAAAACAGTGTAATGCAGAGAAAATCCCTTGTTTAGCTTAAAGACTAAAGAGACTGTTTAGCTTAAAGACAGAGACTGGGAGAAAGATAACTTTCAATCAACAATTATATTTTTATTACAAAACACATAGGTAAACATAATGCACCTGGAGAATTGATAAGTATAGGTTTCTAGTACTTGTGTCTAGTGTACCTAGCTTTATGGTGGTTGCATGTGCCGTGTATTTGGTGCATCCGAGAAGGAATCAGAAAAGGATAGGTTGTAGGGAAGGATTTTAGGGGTCCCTGGTCTGCATAACCCAGTTGCTAACTAAGATGGGGGAGAATGGGAGAAATAGGTAGGATAGAAGGGAAAAGATTCCAGATGCAAGATATAGTTACCTGTCCTGGGAAGTAGTTGGGGGGAGAAGAGTCCTATGGAGGACCTGTGCCTTGGGGGGCAGCCAGAGAGAGAGAGAGACCATGTGGCCGGAGCTTCCTCTTAAAGGGTTTTTGCTGATCTGGAAGCTGGATGTGAATGACCCGGATGTGGCCTCCTGGATGCGCATGCTCACTACACACAAGGGAACACGTGGAGCATGTAAGGAAAGGATGACTGGGTATCAGCCATGACTGGCCTCCTGGGGGAGGGAGGCAGTTTGCATAAGGAGCTTAAGAGTGATAAAGCTACAACAATAAAACAATAGACTTCCTCCTCCGGAGGTGCATGCTTGTTTTGCATAACAGTGATTGAATCAGGAGGCATCCCTGCATTGCTAGAGGTTGTGCAAACTTGTGACTTCTACCAGGGCCTTGGAAAAGTGTACTGGGGGAAGGGTGTCCTGTATTCTGAGGTTTGACCTGCATGAGTTTTAGTCCATAATACATACAAAATCACAACTTGGAAGGGAAAAGGAGATTTTCACTTAACATTGCAACCACTGTAATGCTCACTGTGCTGCCAGAATGCAAGTTCCAGCTGCACAGCAGGCACATAGGATTGGGTCCTAAGTTATTTTCTCACTACCGAGACAATCAATCCTGGTTCAGTCTGATCTGAATCCTCAACTGCTCTGTTCCCAGCAGTACCAAATTGGCTAATGAATTCTCAGCAGTTCCATGCTGGATCGTCGCATGAAGTATTTTGGTTGATGTAGAATAATGAGAAGATTTGAAATAAAATATTCTGGGAAACCAAAATGTTTCCTACTGGTTCCCCACTGGCTGCTGAATGTTTTTAATGCCCAATTTAATTCCATTTCTTCTCTTGCACAAAGACTAGCTTGCAGAAAGCAGAAGGAGTTGTCAGATTATGGTCTCTATGATGTTGGAAGCTGTACAGGGAAATGACTCTAGTTAGCATGGCTGATATCATTTGGTCCCCATGAAGTGTCACTCAAGGAAATATTATCATTAAGAATATTTATACAGGGGACCTCCATATCCAGTTTCCCCCCCACTGCATATCCACTGCCGCCCCATGCACCTCCCTACGTATGCCTCCTCTGGAAGCAAGAACTCTACCTTATAAGCCCTCAGTAGTTTCCCTGGGCTTCCTAATGTCTTATAAGGCATTAAAAAGTGACTTCTGTTTTTGTTTGTTTTTTAAACCGAAAGCAGCTTTTTAAAATTCTAATCATCATTCTGAGCCCGGCAGAGGCCACAGTCTGACACACAAGGCCACTGCCAGGCTCAGAAACCCTCCAGAGGCAAGAGGAGTGCAGCTCCCCTTGTCTCTGGAGACTGGCAGGTGTTCCTTTGTATGTGTGGATACAGGGCCACACCTATATACCACTTCAACAAGAGTAGTTCACAAAGCTGTTCACATAGTAAAATAAATCAAACAGAAGACAGCAACAGTCACTAGAAAAGTGCTCTCCCCCTGCTAAATATAATATAAATATAAGAGGGCACTTTCAAAGGCACCTCTTTGCTCAGTTAGCAGGGGGCAATATGAGAACAGAGTTGTCCCCGAGATATGAGCTCAGTCTAAGGATTTGGTGGTTCCTGAATTTGTGTCTGGTGGAGACACAATGCCCGACTACAGTGACTTGATCACCCAGCATTGGTGTTGGATTTTGTGACTTAAATGTAGGAATGAGTGTTTTCAAACTTGGTCAGGCAGTAGTAAGGGACGTTTGGCAAAATGATGCAGGGGAAACAGGTTGAGCACGAGTATTTCACTGCTGCCAAAGCAAATTGGCAGCCTGCTGCACTTGTATTTCAGTACAAAAACTAAATCAGCAGATCCATTCAGTGGCATCACTCAGGGGGATATGGAAGGTGTGGACCACACTGGAAGACATTCTTGTGGGGGGGGGCATTGACACCACTGGTGGCCAAAATTGTGAAAACATTGGTATTTATGAATAATACCATCATGTTATACAGTTCATTCTTATGATCTGCTGGGGTTAGGTTCCTGGAAAACCTACTGGATACCGAATTAGTGGATACTGAATCATTGAGCCTATGGGGGAAATGGGGTTAGATTCCAGGAGATCCCCTTTACCATATACTCTATGAACTGAATCTTAAACTATGGGGCTGGGTGACTGCGAGGGGCTCATCAGCATCTTCAGCTTCTGATGTTTCTTCCCTTGTGCTGAATTTCCCTTGAAGGTTGTGGTGATGGCAATTTCTCTGTGCTGGCTATCCCTCAACTTGCTGAAGATTGCTTGCTCAACAATGAAGCCTCAGAGTTCAGCAGTGAGGATGAGGTTGCTTCACCCCTCCTCCTCTTCCTCCTCCACTTGTCTCTTGGCTCCTTCCCTTGATTTGTTCCAGAGCAGCAGGTAGCCTTCCAGGGGCCTCTCATCATGGGCCTCTCATCATCGCCAGGTTATGAAAATTCAGCTGGAGACCCCAAGATGGTAGGGAAAGTCTGGATGCAGACACAAATGTATCCAAAAATCCTCCAAGGGCCAATACCAATGCCCGTTCAATGTGGAAAATTGACCCAATCCAGACAACTTTCAGCTTGCACTGACACAGTATTCATCAATAATGAGAGGGGGGGGGGGACAAATTCGTGAATAGTGAATTTTCATATACATGTCCAGCCTTGTTATACACAGATTTTTTTTCTACTTGTATATGGATTTGACTCAACACGAATGGCCCATGGAATTGAAATGGAATATGCTGATCCCTGGAGAAGGGAAAAAATGCATCCCTTTAAAATCACAGTTTAAAAAACTGCTTTTTACTATTGCAAAGAGATAGTCATGTAAGTGATTACAGGTATAACCTAATTATCCACAGTTTTTTCTATCTCAAAGCTGATGAGAAGGGCCCCATAAATTAAAGGAAAACAGTCATTGAATAATGCCTGAGAGGGCAGCTGGCTGACAATCCATCAGTCATTCTCTTTGCAGGCTTCACTCCTCCCTTCCCCCTGAACATGTGAAATAAGGCTAAATGGCAGCAATTATCACCTCCTCAATTCGTTCCCCCTCACTGGGGCTCCTGGTGAAGGGAGGGATTGTTGCCTCCTAGTGAAGCCTAAGTGTCTGGAGAGAGACTGATGGCCTCTGTGTGCATTTCAAAAGGTCAGCAAGGCTGTTTTTGAATCACCAGAACAAAGAGACTTTGTTTTTTAAATTGATTTGCAATAGTGTGTTTTTTGCCATCCACTGAGTTCTTGAAACAGAACCCTAGAGAATAAAAAGACTCAACCTGTAAAGAGAACTGACTGTATATTCATCGACAGGCAGTATATTTCAGAATGCAATGAAACAAACCATGTTGAATTATCTGTATTCTATCAAAAGTTATGACCAATCAACCAGAAAAAGAAAATACAACTTCCATATGAAACAAAAAATGGATTTCCTTAACTCGAAACTTATCAGTGAGACTGATCGTTTCAAGAGCTAATGAGGGATTATTATGACACAGTAGAGAACCAATAAGATGTTTGTATGAGTCAGCTCTCCTTTCCATGTATCAGAGCTAATAATAGAACTCTCAATCAGTTGTGCAAGTGTCATCAAGTTGGCCACTGGTTTTGTTGGCTGATAATTTCTTGGGTGACCTGTACTGTTATATATAAAAATAAAGTGAATAGAGGTGACACCAACTTTAGTGATGCAACTGTATTTAGGTTTTGTGTATAATATTGTAATTTATTCTGTATGGTCTGGTATGGGAAGAGGTCCATCATCAGGGTGACACAATGAGCTTTAGCACTAGGTGACATAAACTCTAGTGATGTCTCTGGATCCAGTCAAGTCTTTTCCACAGAGCTTGGTGCTTGGTTCATCCACACAATGTTTCCATTAAATATAGACCAGGCTCTGGTTAGCAGATAAACCCTTTAGAAACTCAGCTATTCAAATAATTGGACTCTAAAGATTATGTGGCACATTTTTCTTATTTTAAATACTTCTAATCTATAGAGAAAATTAAATGTGCATTTATTTCTCCCCTAAAGAATGCATGAATCTAGGAGAAAATGATAATTAAAATGTTAAGTGTTTTACGTGTTTTTAAGAAAGCAATGAAGTTGATATCCTTTGGTATATCTCATGCTAACTTTGGTTGTTAGCCATGTAAGAACAACTATGGATTTCCTGTTCTGTTCTTTATTAAAACACAATTGATACTAATTTGATGAAGGCAGAAATATTGACTGGCGCTTTCAGATAGTTAATCTCATTTGAGAGTGGAAAAGTGAGCAGCTGTAGAGCATCTTTAAAGAAGTCATTAAAAAAATAAATGTTACACACAACGGTTAAATCCAAACTATTTGGAAAATAAGAAAAAGATACCCACTTTTGTATTGACAAGGAGAAATAACCCAATTATTACTGTCAAGATATTTCAAAATAATACATGCCTTGCATTCTGTAGACATACATTCTGATCCCCCCCCCCCCAAAATGAAATATAGAAGGACAATTCACCAAGCACTTGTTTCAGAATAATCCTACTGATTTTGGCATACATGGTGAGGATTCTCGTCTGATCTTGGAAGCTAAGCAGGGTCAGGCCTGTTACCAAAAAGGGCTGTTTTGTATAGGGGAATAATTACACTGCCCTTATTGGAAACTTCAGGACCATAGGCTGGATAACAAGACGGCGTAATGTAGAGAAATTCCCTTTTAGCTTAAGGAGGAAACTGAGAGAAAGATAACTTTTAATCAAAGATTATATTTTTATTACAAAACACACAGGTAAACATAATGCACATGGAAAAATGGTAAGTATATGTTTCTTGGTTCCTAGTACTTGCATCTAGTGTACCTAGCTTTGTGGTGGTTGCATGTGAAAAGTATTCGGTGCATCCGAGAAGATTAGAAAAGGATAGGTTGTAGGGAAGGATTTTAGGGGTTCCTGATCTGCCAATCCCAGTTGCTAACTAAAGATGGGGAGAGAAGGGGAGGAAAAGGGGGGGGAGAGAAGGGAAAGAGTTCCAGATGTGATATAGTTACCTGTCTTGTAGAGCAGTTGGATGGGGGGGGCAGTCCTGAGAGGAGGACCTTCTGCCTTGGGGGGAAGAGTCAGAGAGAGAGAGAGAGCATGTGCCAGCCCTCTCTCTTAAAAGGGTTTTTGCTGAACTGGAACTGACCTGGAGCTGACCTGGATGTACTTGCTTACTACACACAGTGGGGTACTTGGAGTATGTAAAACAATGAATGATCAGGAAGTCAGTTATCAGCAATGGCTGGCTTCCTGAGGGGGGGGAACTTACAACATGCAGTAAACCAGGAAGGCCATTCAAATCTGCATAGGGTACTTAAGCAGTGACTGACTTAAACAAGAATAGAGACATTTCAACAATGATTAGCTATGCCAGACTCCTTGACCCTAGGGAGGAGGATGTTGTCACCATGAGCTTGTGACTTTACCTGAATTTGGCCTGTGTGAGCAGTTTAAATGTGTTTGCATAAACAATGATTGGATTAGGAGACACTTTTGCATACAGTTCTTAAAACAATAGGAGACACTTAGACAATGATTTACTCTTCCAGATTTGTTCCTGGAGAGATGGATGTTGTAACCATGAGCTTGTGGTTTGACCAGAGTTTTTGGGAAATTTGTCCTGTGTGAGAGGTTTTTGGCCTGCATGATATTTTAGTCCATAATAACATAACCAGATATAAAATCACAACTAAAAAAGGGGATTTTCACATAACAGGCCTGGTTAGTACTTGGATGGGAGACCGCATGGGAATACCAGGTGCTGTAGGCTTATACCATAGTCTTTTGAGACTGAAGGTTGCCAACCAGGTGAGGATTCAGCACTGGCCCATCCATGAAGCCAAGTGAAGCTGTTGCCTTAGGCAGCTTGGTGGGGTGCGGCTGTTTCTATCCACTGACTTGCCTCCGCTTTCTCCTACCGCTCCCTTGATTGGAAAAGTAAGAGGGGGGCAGAGAGGAACAGGGACTACAGAAAGAAGGAGAGTGTTGAGCTAGAACGCTGGATAATAGGGGGAGTGGAGGCCAGCACATCATTGTGGAAGATGTGTTCAGCTTTTGACATGCCCTATCAGGCTGTCTTGGGCTGGCCTTATGAGGATTTTTGCTTAATATTCAAAACCACATTAACATATTTGACCATGTGAACTTTTTCCTATAAATAAGAGAAAAAACATTTATTTTTCCAGCACATACGTGAAATATTTCTAGTTATTTATTTAAAAGCTTTATACTTGCTGAAGCAAATGATCAAGGTGACTTACACAGTTTTTTGTTTTTGTTTTTTTCATAAAAACAAACACAAAATAAAAGTATATAATAAAAACATACAATAAATAAAAACAGTCATGGTCAGCAACTCACTCAGTATGGTGCTCAGTATTAGTAGGAGTAAGAAAAATCTGTGGAAAGGCAAAAATGTGGCAAACAATAAACAATGTCTGGGCACAGGAGGCCAATCACCGAAACCGTCACCCAAATGCTTGTGAAACTAAAAATGTTTTTTACCCCGCACCACCATAAAATGTAAGGGAAGGGATGGATCTTAAATCCCTTGGAAGGGCATTCCATAACAGGAGCATCACTACAGAGAAGGCCCACCCCCAAGCTCCCATCCACAATCCTAATCTGCTGAGTCAAAGGCAGCAACTGCAAGAGAGCTTCCTCAATTACCTAAGAGGGCAGGCTGGAATGAATGAGAGAAGGCAGCCTACCAGATGATCTGGTCTCAAACCATGAAAGGCTTTAAAGGTCAATACCTGCACCTTGAATTGGACCTGGAATTGAAGGGGGGGGTGTGTTTTTGCATGTGTGCTCTATATACATACTATAATGACATATGTTGGATCAAAGGCAGAGCCTCCTGCCACACATCCCTCACATGCATAGATTCTAGAGAAATCAACCTCAGCAGTGGGCTGTAGTGATTTCCTAAGGCCCTCAGGTAGCTTCATAGCTGAGTGGGAATTTGCAACCAGGACTCCTCCTCTGATTCCAGATGCAACATGCTATGTAGTGTACTACCACACTGGCTCTCACTGCAGTTGTCTGCAGTTGGCTACCAAGAGGTGATTGTTTACCTATAGTACAATATCAGTCTAAGAGCAAAATCCAAATCAGCCCTTAAGCTGGTGCAAGTCCCTTGTGCCAGTTGATGGGTGTTACAAACATGACACAAAGCATGTTCGCACCATCGAAGGAGTCAGGGAGGCCAGTGGAAGGATGTGTGCTGGCCTTCCTACGCCAGATCCAGGCCTGACAAAGGTAAGTTCATGCCTCCGGTGGGCCTCCAGTTCAGGACTTTAGGGAAGGCATTTTGGGTTGGGGGGGGAGGGAGGATGGTAGCCAGCTTGGGAGAGGGGGGAACCAGGATCCAGCACTTAGGCCACATACTAACTCCCTTCCCACGCAGCCCTGCCTTACACCACACTGCTTGGATCTGCACAACCTATTTCATGGTGCAGATCTGAGTAGCCCTATTGGGATGACTGCTGCATGACATGGTGTAAGGGGAAATAATTCCCCTTACTCTGAGTTGTGCTGCAGCCAGCCCCAACCCTGTGCTGGATACTTACAGACTGATAACAAGGCTGAATTGCTCACTTGTGACCTACTAACAAGACAGATTGCTTTCTCATGACTTCAGTTAGCCCTGTCTACACTCACTCATCCGGATTTAAAGAGGAATCTGACTGTGCTACCACCCTTTGCTCCCCTATGTTCAGCACAAAATCCTTGAAAATTACCCATCATAGGTATGGGCAAAAGTCAGGTAGGTGATATTTTAATGGACCACTTTCTTAAAACCCAGTCAATTTAAAGATATCAGTTTAAATTGTCCCTTGGTTCACCATGAAGTATGGTTAAATGTGTGGCATTTCAAGGTAAGATTTGTCATCAACAGTCTGTATTTTACAAATCAAGCACAACACAATATGTCTCCATAAAAGTAGCCTGTGACAAGTACTCTCTTGACTCTTTATCCAAGAGCCTCTTTTTTGAAAATACCCTCCTCCTGCTATAAATGGCTTACTGCAAACTTTTATTCTGTCTTCTAGCCTATTTATAGAGTGATTAATTACATGGTTGAGTTTCTCCTGCATCTACAGATGTGCAACCATTAAATTAATTAAGCACAAACACTTTTTCCAATTGGAAGCTGTAAGTACATATTTATTTTCCTTTTTTTGCTTACCCTCCGTCTTTCTTCCCGTTTGAACGAACAATATTACGAGTCACAGGCGCATATGCTATGCACACTTGAAATTAATCTTAGGATCATTATTTTCTTTGCACAAGTAAGTACCTCCATAAACAGCAATCAAGGAGATTTGCAGGGAGGCTAAAAAGATGGGCTTAATGTCACGGGGTAGTTGAAATGAATAATTTGGACTTTTAAAGTACCACTCTTCAAGATCTAGTCATAACAGTTACAGGCTTATGGAAATTAGAGAGACCAATTGGCTGCCCTTTTTATTTTATTGAGGAAACATGTGTTACCCCCAAATAACCCAGATAGCAGGGCTGGTCTTGGCAGACCTGCTGTTGGAATTTGCAAAGCTCTGCTACCTCTGCCAGGGTACTCAACCCCATCGTTCTCATGGAAGCAAAATTCATGCCTACACACACTGCAATTCCACCATCACCACTGTTGTTGTCACCATCATTGTCCCTTCTTCCTCCTAGCTTTAGGAAGGCACTTAAGGAAGAAATTGGGATGGAATTGAGAGGGAAAAGAGCAAAGCACATCAAAGCAATTCCAAGTCCCCCTTTCCTTTCACTTTTTGGGTGGGCCCTATCACTTCTTCCTGCTTGCTCTCCATTGACCTGTTTAAACAAATAGGTTGGATGGAGAAGCAGGAACATGCAGCCACAGATGACCTGAAAGGTAAGAAGAAGTGGGGGGGGGGCGCTTTGCCTCCTCTCCTGCATGCCCATCTGGCCTTGTTGCTGAGCAGCTCACTTGTGGAAATGGATGATCTGAACAGGATCACTGCTTCTGCTTCTTGCAGATTTGCCTCCACACAGAGGAAAAGGTGGGCTCCCCCCATCTCATTTACTCTGGAGAGCTAATTGAAGCAGGGTGAGGGGAGCAGGTAGACAGGCACCCCTTGTCAGTTCAGTGCCCCCCTCCAACCTGGCACTCAAAGTGGCCACTTCTGTCAGCTTTGTGGATGAGCCAGCTCTGTCTGATAGGTCACATTCCATGTTGCAGACTGAACAATGTCACAATCAAACAGCATGAATGTTCAAGGTGAAGTTGCCTTATGCAGAGTCAGACCATTGGTCCATCTAGCATAGCATCATCATTCTACATTAATCTGCAGCAGTTTCTCCAGGGTTTTACTCTCCCTCTTTTCTACTAAGGAAGCCCACAAAATTTATATTTGATAATCATCCAGTGATGCTGTCAGAGCTTTATATGAATAGACATTTTGTACCTGGAGATGAATAAGATCACACTAGATGAGATATGAAATGCACACTAATTTCCATTGTCATAAACTGGGGGGGGGGGGCCCCCTCTGGTTCAGATTGGATACTTTTACCCCTTTTTCACCATGCCATTTTCCCTTCAAAGCTTCTACCTGCACTGAAGCAGGCTGGGGGGAGCAGCAAAGAAATTGCTACTTGCTAAGTGGCAAACTGCAGCTGGGGGGGGTATTTTTGTGGGGGAAATCACATGGAAAAAGATTACTCCCTTTCCCCATGTAGCAGCCTGGATCCAGCTTGTTGCCCACCTCCCACCCACCCCCAAGTTGCTTAAAAAAATTTCAGAGGCAGAAACGTGATAAGGCTTTTGTCTAACTTGAACCTGAGAATGGTAAAGAAGGAATCAGCTGTGGCCTGTGATCTTTCCTCCTGCCCCAAGACAGAATGTCCTATACTTAAAACAGCACCTGCAGATGCTTGCAAATCTTTTACATAGAGTATTCAGGCTATGAGATTCCATTTTCTCAAGTTTAACATAAATCAGCCTTCCTGCAGTTTAAATTCATTGCTTTTTTTGTCGTATTCTCATTGGAAGTGTGAATAATTTTTCACCCACTTCTTTCTGTCATCCTTTTCAATATTTGAGAACTGTCAGCATATTCCCCTCCCTTTAATCTTCTTTTCTCTAGGTTAACCATACCAAATTCCTTCAGCCTTTCCTCATGTGATTTGCCTCCTAGACCTTTTTATCATCTTTATAGCTTTCCAGCTTGTCAACATCCTTCTTGACCCATGGGGCTTTGCTCTGAGCACAGATCCCTGTTTAAGGGTGCAAGCCATGTCCCCTTACAATGATGACAAAATTCTCATTGGATTTGAATCGCTCTGAATTACATCTTTCAGTCTTAAAGCAATTTTCAAAAATATTTATAAATAACCTGAGAAACAGGATTGGTTAAGTTGTGCAGCCTGATCCAAAGCACGCTTCCTTGGAAGTAAAGACCCAATCTTATCCGTGAGATATACTGGTGTATAAACTGGTCCAGCTGGCATTTGGCAACCTTCAGTCTCAAAAGACTATGGTATCGTGCTCTGAATAGTGGTTCTGGCACAGCATCTAGTGTGGCTCAAAAGGCCGATTCGGGAGTGACAATCCCTTCCACATTGGGAGCAAGTGCAGTCTGTCCCTGGTCTGTCTCCCTGGCTATGGGCCTTCCTTCTTTGCCTCCTAGCCTCAGACTGTTGGCCAAGTGTCTCTTCAAACTGGGAAAGGCCATGCTGCACAGCCTGACTCCAAGCGGGACGCTCAGAGGCCAGGGTTTCCCACCTGTTGAGGTCCACTCCTAAGGCCTTCAGATCCCTCTTGCAGATGTCCCTGTATCGCAGCTGTGGTCTACCTGTAGGGCGCTTTCCTTGCACGAGTTCTCCATAGAGGAGATCCTTTGGGATCCGGCCATCATCCATTCTCATGACATGACCGAGCCAACGCAGGCGTCTCTGTTTCAGCAGTGCATACATGCTAGGGATTCCAGCTCTTTCCAGGACTGTGTTGTTTGGAACTTTGTCCTGCCAGGTGATGCCGAGGATGCGTTGGAGGCAGCGCATGTGGAAAGCGTTCAGTTTCCTCTCCTGTTGTGAGCGAAGAGTCCATGACTCACTGCAGTACAGAAGTGTACTCAGGACACAAGCTCTGTAGACCTGGATCTTGGTATGTTCCGTCAGCTTCTTGTTGGACCAGACTCTTTTTGTGAGTCTGGAAAACATGTTAGCTGCTTTACCAATGCGTCTGTTTAGCTCGGTATCAAGAGAAAGAGTGTCAGAGATTGTTGAGCCAAGGTACACAAAGTCATGGACAACCTCCAGTTCATGCGCAGAGATTGTAATGCAGGGAGGTGAGTCCACATCCTGAACCATGACCTGTGTTTTCTTCAGGCTGATCGTCAGTCCAAAATCTTGGCAGGCCTTGCTAAAACTAATCATGAGCTGCTGGAGATCTTTGGCAGAGTGGGTAGCGACAACTGCATCGTCGGCAAATATGAGGTCATGCAGACATTTCAGTTGGACTTTGTTCTCAGTCTGGAGAGGTTAAAGAGCTTTCCGTCTGATCTGGTCCGGAGATAGATGCCTTCTGTTGCAGATCCAAAGGCATGCTTCAGCAGGACAGCAAAGAAAATCCCAAACAGGGTTGGTGCAAGAACACAGCCCTGCTTCACTCTGCTTTGAACGTCAAAGGGGTCTGATGTGGAGCCATCAAAGACAACAGTGCCCTTCATGTCCTTGTGAAAAGACCTGATGATGCTGAGGAGCCTGGGAGGACATCCGATCTTGGGGAGAATCTTGAAGAGGCCGTCCCTGCTGACCAAATCGAAAGCCTTCGTGAGATCTATGAAGGCTATAAAGAGTGGCGTCGTTGTTCCCTGCATTTCTCCTGCAGCTGTCTAAGGGAGAATACCACATCAGTGGTGGACTTGTTGGCTCGGAATCTGCATTGCGATTCTGGATAGACGCTCTCTGCAAGTACCTGGTACAACAATAGCCCCAATGGCATAGAAGTTCACACATCAATGGATACTGGTGCAACACTGGAAAAAACATGTTGATATTGTTATTATTATTATTATTAACAGTATTTATATCCTGCTTTTCAACAAAAGTTCACAAAGCAGTTTACAGAGAAAAATCAAATAACTAATGGCTCCCTGTCCCAAAAGGGCTCACAATGTAAAAGACGCCAAACAGCATCAGACAGCCACTAGAAAAGACACTGCTGGGGTGAGGAGGACCAATTACTCTCCCCCTGCTAAATAAAAGAGAAGCACCTGAGGCATGGTAACCTTTGACCCTAGACTGTAAAGTCATTGGATAGTCCAGTAAAGAATAAGCAAAGACAGAATCATTTTAAAAGTCTGGCTAAAGCATAAAGGCATATAGAATAGTAAAGCATAGTGAACGCTTGGGAGTCTCACAAAAGGCTGTGTTAATAAGGTTATTTAGAAGCTGTTTTGCTAGTTTCACAGAAGTTTCACAGAAGCTGGGATTTTGGGGCCTCAAAGGCTATGTTGATACACTTTGGAATTTGGAAAAGGGAGTCGTATCTAAGGCAAAGATAGATAGGCTTCATCTTGGCAGAAGCACAGGTCTTACCAAGGACATCACAATGCTGAGAAGACACATATATGGAAACATTGTAGACAGTAGAAGTACGTTTCCACAGCTTGATTTTAGAGAAGCCTTAAAAATAGACAAAAGCTTTAACATTGCAAGGAAGGTTTATCAGTTGGCAATGCTTCTTGGCAAACTAACAAAGTGTCTAGCTAGCTAACCATGGACACCTGCAAGGGATGAATTCTAGAAGACAGAGGACAAGACAAACTTCTGCTTTTAGAGTCTCTTTGTTTGAATTGCAACTGAAATGGAAAAATGTATGTTTAGAGGGATTGGTGCAGGTTTGTTAGGAAGAGAGGGGGGGGCCTAGTGCATGTAATGTAAGGAAATCTGAGTAACTTGTTTAAAGGTAAATGGGAGAAGGATTTGTTAAAAAGGAAAATGTGATGCAGTGAAAGTTTGATATATGAAGAATCAAGCAGGGAAGGTGACATTGTTATGATGCTTCCAGATATAAGGGAGCAAAGAGCTGGCTGAAGCCTTAGCTTAGCTCAAGGAGATTACACTTTAGCAGGTGTTAGGCAACCACTGAGAAGGGAAAGAGGTCACTTCTTAGCAAGGATATATCCCTCAATACCAATGTACACAAGGTAACTGGTCACAATAGTCATATAGAATTATGTTAGTGAAACTGTTAAAGTAAGTTTAAAGGACTTTGCTTCGCAGAGGTTTGCAAAGGGACCCACAGTGTTTTACTAAAAACAGGAGATAGGTGGCTCAAGCAAGGCCATCCTAATTAGGAATGGTCTGAAGGGAATATATGCCAAATTGGGGTCTCCACACCTGTATTTAAGTGTTCTTGTGTTAATGAGGATGTTACAGCAAACCCTACTGGTTTTTGAAAACTTTTGGAAATTGTGTAATTTTGGCTAAGTTTTAAGGTGAAACCCCACCTGTATGTAAATCAGAGCCAATCAATGGTTTTGCTCAGTTGTTGCCCACTTCTTGTTTCTATCTTCTATGTAAATGGTATTTTATCTATATCCTATTAGGAATTAGCCCCATTTATGATGTCAAACTTTCAGCGAACGGGAAGTCTGGATTTTCAGACAAAGGGCCAAGAGTCATATAAGAGTTCCAGAAACAGTCAAACATGCCCATGCTTTGGACATGAGTCCTGTGAACCAATTGTATACAATTCAAATAAAAACCTGTGAAACTTCATCCCTGTGTACAGAGTCATTCTGATTTGCTTATCTGAGTTGCTTATCTGCCTTGCAACACACCCACTTGAAAAGTGCCTCTTACCTAATTAGCAAGGGATATAGCTTGGACATCACTTGGATGCTGGCACAATTCCTCTGACAGAGGGGCCAAAACAGAGAGGAGATTAGGACATAATATGGGTGGTTGGGGGAGGGACAAGGAGGAGTCCATGTACACCAGATCCTAGCTACCCTTCAGACTGGTAAAATACTGTATCAGTGACAGACCTGGGGTAGGTAGACATAATCCTAGAACAAACAAAAAAGAAGGAAGAAACAGCAGAAAATTAGACTTCAAGCAGATGTCAGGATAGTTGAAACATGCCATTACCACTCTGGCTTGCCCCTTGGTCATCTGTTTCAGGAAAGCATCGCCCATGACTTCTGCCTGGCCAGGTGCTCTGTAGTAGATTCCTATCGTATTTAACCTTTAAGTTGTTTTTAACATGAAAAAAAATAAATTTCAGTTGAATTTTTAAATTGTATTTTAATTAAAATACTTGTACGTGTGCGTGCGTGCAAGCAAGCATGAAGCTTCAGATCACCTCAGATTCCTTTGTCACATTTGTTTGGATTGCCTCTAGGCCTGGGTGCTTCATGCAGAATGATGGTCTGTGAGCCATAATTATTATTTAATGCAATATCAAGCAGTTTTAAATGAACATTCTTGCATATATTTTGGAGCCCACATGCACAATTTCTGCCACTGAGATGTTGTATCCTTGTATTGCACTCTCCAGTTTGTTTATTGCAAGTTTGTCCCAAGGGGGGTCATGGGAAAAAGGGAGAGGGCAAGTAGAGAATGGAGAGAAGTGAGAAAGGAGAAAGAAAGCAAAAACTGTAACAGAATCAGAAACTAAAGAAAGAATTTGTAGGTTGGGTTTTTTTTTAATTTCTTGACTGCTGTGTCCTTAAGAGGAGCAAGAAATGAATCTCATGCCTCAAATGCTTTGCAGATCCAGCCTTCTTGAACCAGAAGCTCACGCCTGAACAGCATTCATCCCACTTGTAGCACCTGGACTGCTGGCTTGCTGCCCATGACCTATAAACCATGGGGTCAGTATGTACAGAAGACAGTATGATACATTGGCATGATACACTGGTCCTGAGCTGGCTGAGTGGTGGTGTTTTGTTTTTGACTTTGTTACCCTTGGGGACTTTGGGACAGACAAATCTTGAATTTCAGATGTTCATTAGCAAGATATTTACAAAGGTAAGGAACAGCCATTGCCCATTGTTCCAGTAATATATCATGATAAAAGATTTCGGATAAATCAACAGTTGTCTGCCATCTTCCCTTTCTGATTCATTCATTATTCTCTCTCACTTTGACAAACCACTCTTTTCATCTGTGAGGCATAAAAGAAAAGAAAATGCATCCAGGAGAACCACTGGCTAGAGTGCCTGAAGTCTCCATCAAAAGAAACACTGTCAATCTGCCACAGCAAGATGAAGAAGCCATCCACTTTCCTTCTCACCTCCTATCCCATTATCACACGCATGGCTTTTGTTCAGTGCTAAACCACTTTCCACACTTAGAACAAACATCTGTGCAAACAGGGCATCAGTAGCCCAACTGTTTATGAACAAAAGCAATTTGCAGAAAGTCTCTGAGTCAGTTTTAGATGAACATTGAGAGGGGGAAAAAAGTCTTTCTAAATTTCAAATGACTGCCTGGCTCTGAATGGATCATACTGGGAACTTTTTGAAATATTGGGAAAGCGTGTGCAATAAAGTGAAAGCACAACATGGGCTCATGAGAATGCTTCAGTTCCAAAACAGGTACACAGAGATGACAACACAATAATATGGTCCATGTCTGCTTTTCAAAAATGATGTAGCAGGAGAAGGATGAATGTTACTAACTGTGAAAAGACTGGTCAGGGTTCATCCCAACACTGACCAAGAAAAAACAGGGGGAAAAAACACTCCATAAACTCCTTATAAGAAGAGATTACACCAGATGCTCAATATTAATATAATTGCACTAGTGAATAGCATAATTGATTTGGTCTTTGAAAAACCTTGAAAGACCTGGTGGTCTCATTTCCAAAGAGATTTTTTCCCTTTAAAATAACTCACACATTTACTTTGCTTCAATGGTACAATTTTCCATCTGATACCATATTAAAATGGTTTTGAAATCAACATTATTTCACCTCTCTTGCCCTCTCTCCTGAAGGACTAAAACTGATTAAAATCTCATTTCTTTTGTCTTGGGAGGCAAGATAAATGGTTTGTAATGAAGGAATATTATGTTATTTAAATATGGAGAGAATAACAAGGCCCACCAGGCTCCTATCTAGTTTTCTTATGGCTCAATTTTTATGGCTTGTAAAAGTAATATCTTATGACCTCAGTATTTAAAACTTTAGCAAATACAAGTCTGAACAAAGTCAAAAATTTTCAGGCATTGGTAAGTTACTGGATGCCTGTTTCATACTTATTTTCTAAGTGGGGGGGAAGACACAGTAAATGTACTGTTCATTAGCTATTCAGATTTGCATTTTTCTGAATATATGCTGAAATGGCATTCTTCTTCACTTGATAGCAACATAATTCAGGGTACAATCCTATTTTACCTTTGGGCTGGTGCAAGTCCCTTGGGCGGCCTGGGGTCAGGTGCAGGGTTGAGCCAGGATCTGGCACTTGGGCTGGATTCTAATGCCACTCCCGAGTGACCTAGCACAGCGCTGGACTGCTTGGCTCTATGCCACCTCTTTAGGTAGTGCAGATCTGACCAGTCCCATTGGGGCTGGCATAAGGGAAATTGATTCTCCTTGCCCCAGGCTGAGCCACAAACAGCCCCAACCCCATGCTGGATACAGGGCAGGCTAGCTGGCCTCCATGTCCCAGCACGGGTTAGGATTGGGCTGTTATAATTTACTTTAATAAAAACCTTCCCCCATTATTCCAGAGAAGCAAGAAAAACTAATGCTTTTTTTTATTTCTGAAAGTGTACGTCGCTTTCATTTTATCAGAACTGAAGTGATGAACACTGGGATGCCCCATGATCAGCACTGGAGGAATTATTTGTAGAGAAAGCATCTACATGGATTCTCAGCATCACACTGCAGCTTAACTCCCAGTTGTTTCAATCCTGCAAAAGCAGAACACTCCACTTTGCTTCACAGGCTGTGAGAAGCCTCATTCATTAGTGAATAATTGTCTACTGTAGGCCGGTTATAATGAGCATGCACAGCATAATCATGCCGCAGTGCTTTCCCATAAAGATTTCCAGTGTTTGTTGTGTGATTATGCTCAGTGGAAAGATTTCAACAAAGATAAACTTGCCATTCTGAACCCTGTGGCACTATTTACACCGGTATTTCCAATGCGTGTTTAATATGAGTAACAGCCTGTGGTTTTGATCCCCAGCTAGTTGACTCTTCCTGTCTGTTTTTTGCTCCCCTTTCCTGCATTTATTAGAGTGTGAGCCGTTTGACGCTCTGTAGGAATATAATAAAGATGTGTGTATCAGCATCACGTCTCTTGAAAAAAAAAGAAATGCTCTGTGGAGAAGTAGCAAGCCTTTGCCTTCAAGCACATTCACTTCTTCCTTTCCCTGTGGGGCTATAAACCGGCCCAAATCATGGTCACAGAACCTTACACTTTTGGAGCAAAAGCTAGAGATGGTCTGTTCCTGAGACTAACTCAACTGGTCACCCTCAGGTTCTGGTCACCTGCCTCTGCACACACTGGTTATGACTGGGCCCTTAACCATCTTGATAAGAGGGAGCCATGCCTCACCCCCCCCCTCTTTGGGGTAAAGTCCTGGCTGACTCTCTGGCTTGAGACACAAGCTAAAGACAGAAGATGTGTATTTGGAAAGGAAGGTTGTTGGCAACACCTGTGAACCTCCATAACAAGGCAGCACTAAGAAGGAGGCCCCAATCCAGCAAGGATAAAAAAACAGGCTTCCATGTGTGACTCGTCCTTCTATAGGCCATCTCACACATGCAAACAGCTTTAATGTGAGAAAAGAAATCACCTGGAACCAGCACCTGCAGGATTTCTTCAAACACTGGGGAGCTAAGGCATCATGAGGAGCATTTGTCAGTCTACTGGGATTCAAGGAAAGGTCTTAATACTCTGCAGCCTGGTGTTGCTCACAGCCTTGAGCAATACAGGTCATCCCTCATTATCTGCTCCAGAGCTAGTGGATTAAAAAAAAACAGTGGGAAAATAGATTTAAAGACCCACTTCCAGGTTTCTTACCCCTCCCCCATTGCTCCTAATAAGGTTGTGCCTTGACACCTGCAGGGGTTTGATTCTGAGACTCCCTGCTGATACCATAACATGTGTTAAATAAAAGCAGTTTAAAAAAAATTGAAAAGTGCATCCCTTTACAATAGTGGTTTAACAATAGCTTTTCTTACTGCTGTGGAGAGGCAGTCAGCAATTAGAAATGCAAAGGACCCTGTTCTGCCAAATACCCCAACTCCTTTCTAATGCCCACTTTTTGGCTAATTAACACCCTCCTTTTCTAGGAACAACAGCTGCAGTGTGCAATGGAATGAACAAAGAACTCCTTAACTATAGCAAATAAGAATTTATTGCTACAAACACAGACACTCCCTGCAAGTCCTCTTGTCCAGAGGCTTTCCCTCCCCAAAACTCCACTCAACTCCGGGGGTAACGTCTGAAGCCTCCAGTCCAAGTCCAATCCGGTCTCCAAAACACAGTCCAGTCTTCTGCAGTAGATTTCCTCCTCTCCAGCAGTGTGTCCTCTCTTCCTGTAGGTCTGGGTCAGGTAGCCCTCTTGGTCAGCGTCCTGCTTGGCCAGCCCTTTGCTCCTTCTGAAGTTGCCTTTTATCCTGCAGCCCCTTGTTAAGTCCAAACTCAGCTCAGCTGTGAGCTACCTTGTTAAGTCCAAGTTAGGCTCAGCTGAGCCATCTCTTCAGTCCATGAGTCCATGTCCATTCAAAGTCTCATCAAGGTCAAATGAAGCTCAGGTGTCCATCAGAGTCTCCATTGGCCTTGATTGATTACAGCTGTGGAGCCAGCCCTGCCCTTCCCAGAGCTGTTAAACAGCTGTCAAAACAGGGAATCGCTGTCAACACCACATCATCCACCTAATGATCTTCTGATCTTCCATTACAATCCACCCCTTGGTGTTCCAGTGATTCCTCTTGTTTTGGTCCATCGCCATTCTTCTCTTTTTCCTTTCCTTTCAGTCCTGCAAGAAAAAAACTCACAAGTGGAGCATCACCTGTGTAATTTTCAGCACCCTGTCTGGAATGTGCCTCACAGATCCAGACCATACCACCCCTAGGAACTGGACTTTGTTGAGCCAGTCCCTGAATCTTTGCAGGATTAATTTCCCACCCTTGGGCTTTACTAGGGTGACTAGCCCCTGCTGCACATCTTCCTTGGTGGGGCCCAAGATCAATCCCCAAGTTTATGAGATCCTCCTCCAGAGGGGTTAATGAGGTCTCATCTTCCATATCTGAACCTACACCAGTATTGGTGGGCATGGTTTGCCTCACCTGGGCCTTCCTCTTCCCTTTCCCCTCTTCCCAGAGTTTATACAACTCTGGAGTAGGGAGCCCATCTATCTATCAGGTCTGCCCAGATCTTCCACCTGGGAACCTTCTGTCCAGGTGCATGCAGAGGTTTTTTATCCAGGGTCTTTCCTGCAGGCACCCTCTCCCCCGTCCTGGGGGTACCCGTCCCTTCCTTACCATCACTTGGCATATCCTCCAGTTGCCCTAGTCCTCTTCCCTTTTTTGTTACAAGGGGGCGTGCCTGAACTACAGGCTGTGCCCTTTCACCTTTCCCTTGTCTGGCTGGAGCATTCGTACTAGCGTCTAGACCAGTGCTACTATCAGCCTGTAAGAGGCCTGCAGATTGGCTAGGATGCTTGTGCTCCTCCCTTACCTCTGCCTTAAGTTTTTCCTTGAGCTCTGCCAACTGGGCTAAGAGAGCCTCATTAAGACAGCCTGTTACCCTTATCTGCTTTTGGGCGTTTGCCAAGGCTTCAGCATAAGCTGAATTCTGTTCTTTTAAACCACAGATTAACCCATTCAGCCTATGCAATTCCCGTATTAGATACTGCATCTCCGCCGCACAATCTCCACCTGGCACCCAGAGTTTCCTCAAATAGGAGAACACAAACTTACCAACCTTCCAGATATGGACAAGTGCCATTATTAATGTCCATATCATTCTCAGCACACTCCATGCATTTAAAAACACAGCAGAAATGTACATGTCCTTTGCTAGGGGCTCCATGGTACTGCAACTGTTACATGGTACTGCAACTGTTCCCTTTTAGTGGTTGTTGAAAGGGTGTGTCCTTGGCCATTTCCTCCTTTAGGATACATATTCTCTTCTTCCCACTTGTTTTTGTGTAGATGGGTGTTTCTCAGTTTCTGCTCTCAGTTGTTATTTTAATTGTACTTGCATGTATACAAAAGCAGCTATCTAGGGCTCTTGGCCTTCTAAGGAATTCCTGATATGACTAAGTTTTTGTTGCATTGAATTGAGTAAACCTCCTTTTAACTTTGAAGCCTTTTGCCTCAGGTTTTTTGTGCTTTATCAGTTGCAAACAGCCGGGGTAGAAGAGCAGTTTCTTTGGTTGGCAATTGCTCTGTTGAGCCTAGCCCTATTCCAACATGTGTAAGGCCCTGAATTTCCCTGCAGCCTTGCCTCTTGCAGCACCCCAAGTGCTGGTTTATGCCTCCAAGCCAGCCTGGAAGCCTAAACAACTCATCAGAATAGCACTGCAGACTTTTCTGCCTTTGTACCTTGTTTTGCCAAACTCCCTTTCCCAACTTGGTCTAGAGAACTTATGCCCACTTTAGTCTAATTAGTCCCCCCCCTCTAGCTCTAGAGACATACAAAACTACTGCTGAACCCCAGTAAGTAGCTTTCTAGTGGGGCTTGCAGGGTCCCTCCTCCCAGTTCTCCAAACAGCAACCCCTCAGCAGTCTTCATTCATTCATTCATTCATTCATTCCAGTCCCTCCAGCCAGTCCTCTTTTCTTCCTTCTACTACCCACAAACTTTCTCTCCTCCAGGTGCTGCTTTTATCCCTGAGGGCCCTGCTGGCTTCAAGTGGCTGCAGCTATGCTTCAGACTCACTGCAATCTAAGGCCCTAGTGTTAACCCCATTCTTCCCAGACCTGTCAGAGTAAGGGGCCACTGTTGGCACCACACCCTGTCTCCTCTAGAGATCTTGTGCATTTCCACTGCATACCTCTGACCCTCTATTCTCTGGGTCTTTATGGTCTGTCCCGACTCTAGCCCAAGCATGACAGACTGTGTCGGAATTTTGAATGACAGCCCTAAATTTCATCTTGATGGTTGTTTCTGTAAAATTCAATTAAAAATAAATTATGATGTGGTGGGACACTGCTGATGACACTGTTCTACAAGTCACTTATATACTGCTGTAGCCCCCATTGAAGTATATGGGTCTACTTGGGAGTCAACAGTTTGTGGCTTAAAGCCAAAGGGAAACTCTTCCCAACAGAGATATATTAAAGTAATACCTACCTACCTAGTCTCCCAGCTTCTCAGGGACCCTTTCTCTGGTCTTCTGTTTGCTTTCAGACCATTTTTGTTCTTTCAATAAAAATGAAGCATAAATTCAGAAAGGATGCCTGGCAGCTAATGAGCTGCCTCATTTACTTGAAAACTAATTGCTGCCAGAGCTCTCTTCTCTGGCTAATTGAAATGATCAAAGGGGAAATTAGTGCTAGTGCAACATTCTAATGCTGCTTAAAGCTCAGACCACGTTAGTGGTGAACAAGAGAGAAAATATCTCAATTGTTTTGTAAACCTTAAATGTCAAGGACTCCAAGAAATCAACAAGGCTGTTGACTGAAAGGTAGCAAATAGGCAAAGGCCAGGAAGCTCAACAATGTTGACCTGTACAATATACAACCAGAGGTTTCTTTGATGGTAGAGTCCCTAGTATGTTCCTCAGTTGGCAACCTTCAGTCTCGAAAGACTATGGTATTGCGCTCTGAAAGGTGGTTCTGGAACAGCGTCTAGTGTGGCTGAAAAGGCCGATTCGGGAGTGACAATCCCTTCCACACTGGGAGCAAGTGCAGTCTGTCCCTGGCCTGTCTCCCTGGCTATGGGCCTTCCTTCTTTGCCTCTTAGCCTCAGACTGTTGGCCAAGTGTCTCTTCAAACTGGGAAAGGCCATGTTGCACAGCCTGCCTCCAAGCGGGCCGCTCAGAGGCCAGGGTTTCCCACTTGTTGAGGTCCACTCCTAAGGCCTTCAGATCCCTCTTGCAGATGTCCTTGTATCGCAGCTGTGGTCTACCTGTAGGGCGCTTTCCTTGCACGAGTTTTCCATAGAGGAGATCCTTTGGGATCCGGCCATCATCCATTCTCACGACATGACCGAGCCAACGCAGGCGTCTCTGTTTCAGTAGTGCATACATGCTAGGGATTCCAGCACGTTCCAGGACTGTGTTGTTTGAAACTTTGTCCTGCCAGGTGATGCCGAGAATACATCGGAGGCAGCGCATGTGGAAAGCATTCAGTTTCCTCTCCTGTTGTGAGTGAAGAGTCCATGACTCGCTGCAGTACCAAAGTGTACTTAGGACGCAAGCTCTGTAGACCTGGATCTTGGTATGTTCCGTCAGCTTCTTGTTGGACCAGACTCTCTTTGTGAGTCTGGAAAACGTGGTAGCTGCTTTATCGATGCGTTTGTTTAGCTCGGTATCGAGAGAAAGAGTGTCGGAGATCGTTCAGCCAAGGTACACAAAGTCATGGACAACCTCCAGTTCATGTGCAGAGATTGTAATGCAGGGAGGTAAGTCCACATCCTGAACCATGACCTGTGTTTTCTTCAGGCTGA
This sequence comes from Tiliqua scincoides, assembly GCF_035046505.1. Classification (NCBI taxonomy): domain Eukaryota; kingdom Metazoa; phylum Chordata; class Lepidosauria; order Squamata; family Scincidae; genus Tiliqua; species Tiliqua scincoides. The sequence continues at coordinate 36,866,414 of NC_089822.1, forward strand.
TTGTCAGTCCAAAATCTTGGCAGGCCTTGCTAAAACGATCCATGAGCTGCTGGAGATCTTTGGCAGAGTGGGTAGTGATAGCTGCATCGTCGGCAAAGAGGAAGTCATGCAGACATTTCAGCTGGACTTTGGACTTTGCTCTCAGTCTGGAGAGGTTGAAGAGCTTTCCATCTGATCTGGTCCGGAGATAGATGCCTTCTGTTGTAGTTCCAAAGGCCTGCTTCAGCAGGACAGCGAAGAAGATCCCAAACAAGGTTGGTGCAAGAACACAGCCCTGCTTCACGCCGCTTCGGATGTCAAAGGGGTCTGATGTGGAGCCATCAAAGACAACAGTGCCCTTCATGTCCTTGTGGAAGGATCTGATGATGCTGAGGAGCCTGGGTGGACATCCAATCTTGGGGAGAATCTTGAAGAGGCCGTCTCTGCTGACCAGGTCGAAAGCCTTTGTGAGATCTATGAAGGCTATAAAGAGTGGCTGTCATTGTTCCCTGCATTTCTCCTGCAGTTGTCTAAGGGAGAATACCATATCAGTGGTGGACCTGTTGGCTCAGAATCCACACTGTGATTCTGGATAAACGCTCTCTGCAAGTACCTGGAGCCTCTTTAGTGCAACTCGGGCAAACAACTTTCCTACAACGCTAAGGAGAGAGATGCCACGGTAGTTGTTGCAGTCACCCCTGTCGCCTTTGTTCTTGTACAGCGTGATGATGTTTGCATCCCTCATGTCTTGAGGTACTCCACCTTCTCTCCAGCAGAGACAAAGGATTTCATGCAGCTCAGTGATGATGATCTCTTTGCAGCACTTTAGGACTTCAGCAGGGATGCTGTCTTTTCCAGGTGCCTTGCCAAAGGCAAGGGAGTCCAGGGCCACGTGAAGTTCTTCTAGGGTTGCTTCACTGTCAAGCTCCTCCAGCACAGGCAGGCACTCAATGTTGTTCAGTGCTTCTTCGGTGACTACATTTTCTCTGGAATATAGCTCAGAGTAGTGCTGCACCCAGCGTTCCATCTGCTGCGCCCGATCCTGGATGACCTCGCCTGTTGCAGACTTCAGAGGGGCAATTTTCTTCTGTGTTGGACCTAGGGCCTGCTTGATACCATCATACATCCCCTTGATGTTGCCCGTGTCAGCTGCTATCTGTATCTCGGAACAGAGCTGGAGCCAGTAGTCGTTAGCACATCTCCTGGCAGTCTGCTGGACTTTGCTGCGAGCACCTCGGAGGACCTGCAGGTTGCGCTCACTGGGACAGGCCTTGTATGCTGCTTGAGCTCTCCTCTTTTCCTCAATGACTGGTGTCAACTCCTCAGAGTGGGCTTCAAACCAGTCTGCTGTCTTGTTGGTCTTCTTGCCAAATATGGACAAGGCGGTGTTGTAAACGGCATTCTTGAAATGTTCCCATCTGTTGGATGCGTTTGCATCGACCGGGCCTGGAAGAGATTCCTCAAGTGCTCGTGCAAATTCCTCCACTTTTCTCTGATCCCGGGTCTTGCTCGTATCAATGTGAGGTCTTCCTTCCCTTTTCGTGTGATACAGTTGCTTTGTTTGCAGTTTCACTCTGCTGCACACCAGCGAGTGGTCGGTGTCACAGGCAGCACCCTGATAGCTGCGTGTGATCTTGATGCTGGGAAGGCTGGAGTGTCTGGTGAGAATCAGGTCGAGCTGGTGCCAGTGCTTTGATCTTGGGTGTCTCCAGGAGACTCTATGTTGGGGCTTCGTGTTGAAGAACGTGTTGCTGACACAGAGACCGTGATGACAGCAAAACTCTAGCAGGCGTTGGCCATTTTCATTCATCTTCCCAGTGCCGAACTGACCTAAGCAAGTGGGCCACAAACTGTTATCAGCACCAACTCTAGCGTTGAAATCGCCGAGGATGAACAATGGCTCTTTTACGGGGATCTTCTTGATAGTGGTGGCCAGACGGGATAGTAGTGGCCAGACGAGAGTCCCTAGTATGATGACTATTTCAAGAGCACAATCATTGTGCAAATATAAAACACCTGGAGTAGTTCACACATTGCAAGAGAAGCAAGGAATTCACAGTAGAAAAACTGATTCAAGTCTGCAGTATAGATATGCTTGTGCAGCACTACGATGGCCAGTGTAATTCAATGCAATTCCTCACGTGAGGATGCAGTATTGCCAACATGGCACCTGCTGCATCCTGCAAGGGAGTTTCAGCATCTGAAGGCTTCCGTGGAGTAAGGGAACATTTATTCTCTCGCACTGGAGTAAGCCCAGGCCAGCCTGCCAGGTTTACTTGGACCTGTGGCAGCTCTATAGCTGGAGCCAAGTCCAAGTGGGTCCAGGTCAGGGGATAGTGGCCGGGTTGGGAGGTTAGGATTCTGCAGATGCTGCTGCCTTTGAACATGCTCCTTTCCCCATCCCTATTTGCCCTCCTCTCAGCCCCCCGTTCTATCCACCCCCTGCTGGGGCCAGAGGCTATCCAGTGGCACTTCAGCTGGTACACAAAGTCAGCTGTTTGCTGCCTGCAGCAGTGGCCAAGCTGTGCACTCCAGTGTGTCACCTTTTGCAACAGCCAGAAAACGCCTAACACAGCAGGAATACTAGTTCCAGTGACATTAGGTACCCATAGGAACAGGACATAAGGTAGCGATCCTACACACATCTCTAAGAATAAGTCCTACTGAATACAATGGGACTTATAACCCAATACTATTCTAGTCCAGCCTGCATGGTGCAGGGACACTAACACAGTGTCTGCTGCATCCTGAAGGCTGGTTGGCGACCAGGTTGACTGGGAGAGATAAGAAACGCTAATTCTTACTTACTCTCTCTGCTGCGCTGTGGTCCCCCATGGGCCTACTCAGATCTATGCTAGCTCTTTTGATGGAGTAAATCTGTTAGGCTGAAGGGGGGGGTGTCAAGCTCCCAGTGGGAGCATAGGATCCCAAAGCTTCCACTGCTGCTGAGATCCATTCCCATCCCATCCCCAATCCACCTCCACAGCCACCAACACTATGCTGACAGCCAACCTGTGAGGTGCAGCTGCCAGGATGTGGCTTCCCAACATTTGCACCAGGGGCCACGCTCCACAGAGAAGCAGCCGCAATGGGGGACTGCATGGTGCATTGGAAACTGCCAGCTTACCGCACAGATATGGCTGTGCCATTCCTTCTGAGTAAACATGCACAGGCTTGTGCTGTAAGAAACTGAATCCAACCTAAGTCCCCCCTGCTGATGCAGCTGCACCAATGGAGCACACCCTGCTGCATCCCATGGAAAGGCAGTCCCAGAGGCCTCCCTGAACTAAGGTAACATTGTTCTCTTACCCTGGGGTAATCCTCTGCTATCCCAATGGATCTCCTCAGACCTGTGCCAGCTATTCTGCTGGCACAAGTCTCAGTGGACCTGAGGAGGTGGATCAAGGCTGGGAAGGGACTTAGGATATCAGTGGTGCCACTGCTGCCAATAACCACCCTTTTCACCCTTGACATATGCCCATCCCATCCCCCTTCCCACCCAGAAACTCCCATGCTCCTCCCTCTCCCATGCTCCTCTCCTCCACCCACCGCCTGGCCCACCACCAATTCACTAGTGACCCCTTCGCTGGCCCACATTTCACAGCTGCCAGCCATTACTCTGGAAGCCTCACTGCACTCATCAGCAGAACATCACTTCCACCAGCATCCTCTCACTTCCTCCAGCAGAACATGTGTTGCACCAACAGAAGCCTATAATAGGATTGGGCTGTCGGCTACAGATCTGGCCCAAGCCCTGATGACTTTTAACCCAACCTAACATCCTGGTGGCTTTTTCCTTGTATGCTGAGGACCCCTGCTGCGTGAATTATGGTGTGCCTGTCTGTGACTAAACACACAGAATTAAGAAAACCTAGAGTCTCCAAATGATGCTACCTTCTCTAACTCAACTTTTAGAATGCTGCAAGTTGTGCAGCACTTACTGAAGAGGTAGTTCATCCCTGTGCAGTCCATTTGGGGCCATGAGCCTCCAGCATGTGCCCTAGTAGGCTCATTCAGTGGCATCCCCATGATCAAGAAGCAGCACTTAAGAGCAGGAAGCCAAGTGACTTCTTGGGACTTATTGCAATGGAATCAGTTTGGTTCAAAGGCAAAACAATACCAATCGTACCCTTAATCGTAGCAACTCTGCAATGAACTATGACCATGAAATATTAGCTAATACATAAAATAAACTGAAAATCCTGTATCTACCTTAATATAGAGAACAAAGGGAAAAGAATGTTGGCTTATGTAAAAGGGGCCAACTCATATTAAGCAATGAGAAGAAAAAAATATTCAACCATGTCTTTCATTTGTAAAAAGAAACATAATTAGTTTCCTACTGTCCCAATTCTGGTCCTTTTTCTAATGTTCAGTTCCTCCTGTGAAAATAAAAAACAGCCTTTGGGAAGTTTAAATCTTCTATCCCAGAGGATTATATTAGAGTTAGACTATTATCCTCAGCTGCTATGAAAAAAATTAATCCTTAAATAAGGTTAGCATAGCTAACTACATTTATTCATAAGAACAAAAGAAAAGCCTCACTGGATCAGCCAAAGGCTCACCTGGTCCAGCATCCAGTTTCCCACCAGCTGCCTTAGGGAAGCCCACAAGCTGGAGAGTAAGGCATACTTCTCTCCTGCCATCACTGGCGTTGCTAGGGGGTGCGGGGGATGTGGGCCACACAGGGTGACGCACCGGGGGGTGACGCGCCCTGGAGGGAGGGCGCGCTAACTTCACGGTGTTAGGGGCTACTGCATAATGTCAAACACCGTTGGATGCAGAATGGCCAGCGGAGTGCAATGCAGAAAAACAAAATTGAAATAACTCCTTTCCTTCAAAAGTTATGGCCAAAAATCCAGAAGGAAAAAAATGCATGGAGCCCTATGGAAAGTTAAAGTGAGCCATAGCGCATCCTTACTCATGAGTAGGCATAATTGCCATAGTCCTTCGGAAAGGGCAGGCTGAGAGGAATCCAACGACATCAGAATGGTCCTGATTCAATGAATGCAGCCCCCAAAAAACACCCAAGAATCTCCCCCCTCCCAGCTGCGAATCTGAGCCCGAAATGAAACCACGTGGTCGCGTTTACTTGCAAGTAAGCGAACTTGCCTTAGTCAAAGCAGGCTGAGAGGCAGGCTGAGAGGCTCCAAGGATGTCAGAACAGTCCTGATCCAATGAATGCAGCCCCCAAAAACACAGAGAAGGAGATCCCCCCTCCCAGCTGCGAGTCTATGGAGCTCCAGTGAAGTGAAGTGAAAGTGAAACAGCCTCACTTTGATTTTACTCGTGAGTAGGCAGATGTGCCTTGGCTGGTGGTCAGGCCAGGCAAAGGGGAATGTGAGGACACTGAAATGGTCCTGATCTATGGAGCTGGAGTGCAACAGCAGCTCCAGAAGGCAGCCTCCCCCCCCCCCCCACTAAAAAGGACCAAAAAGGGGCTTTAACTGGTAAGGGGAAGTTTTCTATTTAGCACTTGAAAAGCCAGGTGGGTCTTTGTATTGATATGCCTGAAATAGAAGATCTTTGAACTGGGCACTTCGGAGGGCTGGAAATCTCACTGATTCTTTTTGGGGGGTTGTTATTGCAGTAAGCCCCATTGACCACTATGGGACTTACTTCAGAGTAGACATGCATAGGCTTGGGCTCACAGGCTGCAATCCTACCCACACTTTCCTGAGAGTAAGCCCCATTGACCACAATAGGACTTACCTCAGAGTAGATTCACTTGGTGGAACAAGACTGGCTCCCCCTTATGTAATTATTTTATTTTAATTTAATTATTTATAATTATTTATTTTAATTTGCTTGATGATGTCACTTCTGGCCATGACATCACTTCCAATGGGTCCTGGACAGATTGTCATTCTAAAAAGTGGGTCCCAGTGCTAAAAGTTTGAGAACTGCTGCACTAAGGTATTAGTAAGTTGACACCGGGGGGGGGGGGGTGAGACTCTCCAAGTTTTCAAAATCACTAAAAAAGAGTATGGAGGAATAAGACCATCAAGTTATATATCAATCAATGTGTAATTTCATGCAGATTGCAATGAAACAAACCACATTGAAATATCTGTGTTATAACAAAAGGTACTGCCAAAAAACCAGTGGGGGCGGGGCAATGGTACATCACCACACCCACCTGGTGACGCGTAGGCCTCCCGCACCGGGTGACTCAAATCCTAGTGACACCACTGCCTGCCATGGCTCCCCTGCAACTAGTATTCAGAGGCATCCTGCCACACAACCCAGTTAGCATATAGGCATCAGGACTGATAGTCATTGATGAACCTGTCCTCAGTGATGTTGCCCAATCCCCATTTCGAGCCATCCAGGCTTATCACCATCGCCACATCCTGTGGCAATAAATTCCATAGAAAAATAATGCACTGTGTGAAGGACTTCTTTTCTGTCACTCTTAAACCTCCTGCCAATCAGTGTTATTGGATGTCTCCCAGTATTGGGAGACAAGGAGGAAAAACTTGCCTCCGTCTACTAATTTTGAAATACGCATCATTTTATCTCTCCGCCATGTTTTCCCTTACAGCCTACTCGGATCAAAATGCCTCCAGCAAGGCAGCTGTGCCAATGTAGCACATGCAGCATCTTATGGTGGGGATGGTCACAGAGGTCTCCTCAGTGTAAGGAACATTAATCCCCTAAGCCTGGTGAAACCCCACTGAACTCTTGAAGAAACTCTAACCAACTGGGAAGGTCACAACATAGTTATTTATTTTATTTACTTCATTCATTTACTACATTTATACCCTGTCTTTCTCCCCAAAGGGACCCAAGGTGGCTTACAACAATAATTAAAAAGAATACAAAACAACCCAACCCAATTAGAAACATGATTAAAATCAAGGTAAAAACATATTCACAACAAACATCTTAAAACATATCTCCATCATGACTCGAATGTGATCATGAGGCTTCAGCAACAAGGCTTCTGCAGCAACATGTGGTCATGTCAAGAATGCCCTGTCTGGTGTAACAACTTCGGAAGCAAAGTTGAGATGTCTGGCAAGCTGTTGCAGTTGGCACAGCCTCAATTTTCTGGCCAACAAACAATCCTGCTGTCTGTCTACCAGGGCATTTAATTTGTCCACTGGGAGTCAGCTGCAGCAAGTGACTGTGTCAAGCTCAACATCCATAAATGTGAGATGTAAACAGGGGCCCTTAGTTTTCACTAAAGGAACCCCCAGCTCAGAAGCAGACCTGACAAACCCATCCAGAAGCTGTTAGCACTGGAGAGATCTGGCGGGTCCCATTAACAACGAATCATTTGAGGTAATGGGCTGTGTTATGCTGAGCAGTGCTGCACCAAATGTCCACTCCAACATGGATCTGAATTCCTTGAATGTAGCACATGACACAGAATATTCCATGGGGGAGAGCACTGTCTACATAATAACAACTGCAAAATGAAAAAAACAAAGAGACAAAAATCTTCAGGGTGAACAGGTAAAAGGCAAAATGCAGACTGAGTATCACATTTTGCCATGACTGCATTCGCACCACCAGTTGCACACCTGGCCCCTGTGCCGCCCCAGGGCACAGAACCACAACATGCCACTTCTCTCTGCAATGTGCCACTCCTCCCCAGGATACTCACTCAGTCGTATAGAGCCTCGCACGACGTCCCAAGGAGTTCCAAAAGCCTTCTGTGCCTTTTCACTGGAAAATGGGAAGTACTGTTTAATGGTGCTCTGGAGACCTCAGAAGGCCTCTAGAGCGCCTAGGGATGCAGCACCAGGCGTCCCCTGCCCATGGAAGTTTTTCCCCCCTTTGCCCCCCTCAGGTCTGCCACTGTGCTCCACAGCAGCTCAGGATCATAACAACATTATCAAATGATGTACAATGAACTGAACACAAATGAAGGAGTGTGTCATTGTTAACTGATGAATCCCTAAGAAAAAAGAAGTGGTGAATAAGACAAAGTTCACTTGGGGTCCTCTTGGGCATCCAATAGGAAAGTGCTGAAATTAGAAATGGGCAGGTAGAAAGCCTGACAACCCTGCCAGCTTACACTTCCTTATCAATCTTCCACCTCACTACCTCCTTACTACAGGAAGGAGGTACCCATTAGCCTTACTAATTAGAAGCACTCATGTGCACTCAGGGCAAGGCACATGGAATCTGAATACCAGGCAGGAGCTGTTTCACAAATAGTTGGCTGCCCCCTTATAACGCTGCAATCAATTAAGAAAAATAAAGTCAACTTAATTGGGCTGGTCCTCTTTTCCAATCAGTGAGGGGGCCTTGAGCCTCTCCTTCCTTTTTGACTTTTGTTTGGCCTTTTTTTGGTACTTGGCACATGGACAGTTGCAGCTGGGAAGCCAGAAACCACACTGTCTCCCAATGTGCTTAACTATTTCTGCCCAAGGTTGCATATATGCAACAGGGATCAAATGTGTACACATGTGAGCTGGGCAGAAATGGGTTAAACAAGGGTGGCCGTCTGGTGCACTGGCCACTGCTGTTAAAATTCCAGCACAGCCATGGGGGTTGAACCCACTGCCCACTTGTCCTTACTTGGAACCCCAAGCCAAGCAGGCAATCAAGCGCCCACTGTCCTATCGATCCCCTTGGTTGGCCCTGCAGGAGTCATTTGCTGGAGCCAAAGTTCCACCTACTACCTGGTCCACTTCTCCAAGCTAGAGGAGATCTCCACAACTGCCCCCCCCCCACTCCACAACAGCAGTCACAATGTTGGTGCCTCTATATCAGTGTGGATGGGAGGAATGAATAGGATTGGGCTGACAGTCTATGTGAGGATAATTGAAAGTCACCCATTATTACAACACTTTCTTGTTTGGAAGCTGGGAATCTACTGCTAACATATTTCAGCAGCTTGAGCAGGAGCAAACCAGTGACCTGCCAGAGAGGAAAAGCAGGAAGAACAAATGGCTTGAATCAGGAATCCTCTCAAGAGCACTTTATAATCAAATTTCAGGAGTTCCTGATTGTCTGATTACAACCCCCACAGTAATGCTAATGTTATCCTCCAAAGTATATCTATTTCCTTTTCCCTCTGTGCGGTGCTTCTGTTAATTAAGCATTGATGAATGTGTTTGAATCAAAAGACAAACATTTTCAAATGGCATCAATCAATATTCATATGTAATGAGGCAAACAATCCTTTTGGAGTACAGAACCAAAAAGCCGTCGCCACAGGTGTCATTAAACAATGACAGTGTTTGGATTATCTTGCACACCTTCTGGACTGCAGCATTGTTGATTGAATAACACTCCTGAAGCTCGATTTCCTTGAGACAGGAGCACTGTCAGCTCCTATTACCCTCCTGCCATTTTGGACCGTAAAGTAAGCTGACGTGCATCTTGTCAGGTTTCGTGCATTACGATGACTCGAGCCACACACTGAAACACTAAAATGCTGTTTAGTCTCCTACCAGATCCATTTCCTCTAGAATGTGTGATTTAAGGGCACCCTATAGGACCCTACTCCAAACAAGATCACTTTAAAACTCCTTAAAACTATCCAAACTTCACAGTGGCCGTGCATATACCCTCTGGGGGCAAGGGGCTTGCCTTACATCCTTATATAAAACTGATGGTCTGAATCCAATTTGATCTGGTGCCTGACTGGAGTTTGGCACTGAATCAAGTTTGTTTGACCTGATGGGTGATCTGTACTGGAGGAAGGATGATCCTCCTAATTCACTTGAACCTCTCAGCAGCTTTTATTACCACCAACCGTGGCACCCTTCTTGGTTGACTGTCCAGGGTGGGAAATGGGGATACTATATTCCAGTGGTCCTGCTCTGACTTAGATGGTCATTTCCAGGAGGTGGTGCTGTGGAAATGCTACTCTGAGCCATGGTAGTTTTGTGATGCTGTTTGGTAGAGTTGTATTCAGTCCTCCGTGGTGTTTTAACATCTACATGAAATTGTTGAGTGAAGTTACCCTGGGAGCTGCAATCAGTACACTGATGCTGTTTTTTTCTTTTCTTTTCTTTTCCTCCTTTTCCTCACATGGCAGTTTTTGTTTTAATGGCCAGTATGAAGGGAGAGGAACATTTTTCAAGCTAAAAATGAATGGGAACACTGCTGGTGGGTGGTTCATCTGTATTAGGTATGAGTGTTGGGCCTGCTTTGGATAGAACTGTACAGGTCCAGTTTGTGGTTTGTGAGTGATCTGGTCATTCCTATGGAAACTCAAGTGATCTTGGTGGCAACAGCTTTGGCTTTTAAACTACATGTGATTTCTCTTAGAGGTAGTCTAGCCACAGTGTTCCAGGTTCTGGGAACATCTTGACTGGATTATCATGAGAGTTACTCGTGATACATGGGGTTGCTCCAAAGATGATTCAGAAACTACAATTGGTACAAAATACAACAGCTAAGTTACTAACTGGACCTGAGCATATGATGTACATCTCTCTGGCATCGAAGCATCTGTACTGGCTCCTGGTCCATCTCCAGGTCTTAGCAGAGTAATGTATTAGCAAGCTGTCAAGAGCAGCCTTGGAATCCCTACTCCATGTCCCTTTCCCATCAGAGGAGCAGCAGTGGGAACTTGTTGTCGCCCTACACATTTTACCTTTAATTGTTGCTTGGCATGTTTGTCTTCATGTGAGCATCAAAAGATCTTAGCAGAAGCAGCAGCAAAGTCTTATTATCCATAGTTAGCAACTGAGAGCCCAATCCTGGGCTCAGTGCGCCGGCTCACCACCAGTGCACACTGTCGTAAATGTGCCATAAGGCACATTTGCAACGCTTACTGCTGGGTGAGTGCCAGTGGTTCCGGGTGGGCGCCTGAGCTCCACTGCTTGGTGGTCACATGGACCGCCAATCTGCAGTAAGTTAAGTGGAGGCACGGGGGGGAGGCGGGGAGCAGACATTCTGGGGAGGGGGCGGAGGGCAGGGAGAGGGCAGGGGGAGGCTTGACGGGAGGCTGGAGGTGGGGAGAGGGTGGGGGGAAGCGTGCCAGGAGGAGGGAGTGGGGAGGAAGGAAGGCGGGACTGGTGGATCCTGAGCGCTCATGTGGTGCTCGCCGCCTGACACGAAAGCTCTTCCCTCGCCGCCAACCTTTTGGTCAGCAGTGAATTGAGTAGCCCAATTGCGGGGCTACTCCCATTACCCGGGGGATGAGACAAAAGTTCCCTTCTCCTGAAGTGCTGCCTGCAGCTGCCTGAGGAGTGCAGGATGCAGTGGCAGCTGTTTTTGGTGCCGCCACAGCTGCGCACCCTGGGAGCTCAGGATTGGGCTCTCAAAGAGTGATTCAAAGAAACTGCAGGTTACTAAGCAACAACCCAGTCCCACTGAGGACTGGGCTGCCATGCAGAGCCCATTATAACAATGGCTTCCGCTGTCATAAAGTGGTCACTAATGAAGTAAACGGTGCTAAGTTGGCGGCCTTTTGCATATGGCAGACACGGGTAAGTAGAAATAATTTTTCATGATTTCCTGTCAGCCCTTGTGTCACCATGACTGCTGGATGCAGAACGCGCCTTTTTGGCACAGCTGCATAGGTGTGGGGGGAGGATTGGACTGAGCTACAATGATCTCAAAGCATAGACAGTGTTCATCATGTTGGAATCCAATGAAAAGGCTTTTAGACCACAACGTTCTCCCGTTTCAGATCCTCCATGTGTGCTGGAGGCTGTTAAAATGCTTTGTTGGTTTAGGTGGTTGAAACTTGATTATTGAACTTGTCTGATAATTTTCTTTCTAATTGCCAATTACACACCAGAATGATAGAATGAGAAGAAACACGATTAAAAATTTGATTCGCTGAGGTAGAACAAGATAGATGGGAATAAATTATGCTAACTTTGAGGTTAGGAAAAAGGCCATTTTCTGCAATTTTAAAGAAATGATTCTTTAAATTACATCCTGGAACATCTATAATTTGAAGATCATTTTTTTTCCTAGTGCCTTCAGTGATTAATAATAAAACAAAGTTTCATTTTTCATAGAACCATGGAGTTGGGAAGTTATCCACAAGGTCATCTAGTCCAGAGGTCTCTAAACTTTTTGGCTGAAGGGCCGCATCAAATATCTGGCACAGTGTCGAGGGCTGGGAAAAAAAATTAAATATAAAATTTAAATAAATACATTAGAGGTGTATTTAGATGAATGAATGAATGAATTTTTGCAGCTTTGCATGCCGACTTGGGAGATAAAGTCAAGTATAAATTTGTTTATATATAAATATATATAAAAATTTCATATATAAATTTTTCATATATAAATATATTTTTATATATAAATATGTATAAAATTTTTCATTAAAGTGCAGAATTTATTTTGTACTTTTGCACGCACACACACTCCACCACAATATCCCTGGATCTTCTGCAGCACTGATAGTCACATTATTATTCAAAAGACTAAAAAGGGCCATAATGGAATAATTTTAAACCTTGTCTTCATTAATCCATGGCTTTCAATTCCATAGTCTGCACTGTTCATTCTGCACTAGGAATAAAGAACTCAGAGGCCTAGGTCTTGTAGAAAACAACTGAAGTGGTTCGTGAATCCTGTTTCCGAACTGTACCACTTCACACTGAAGGTGAGGGATTGTGGGACTGAATGTTTCCCCATTAAAAAAAAAATGTCCTATGCATAAAATCAGCATATAGGGAAGTCTAAGAATATTTCATCTTGACATCTAATTTTCTATGTGCAGGGATTAGGAAGGGGAAAAAAGAGGAACAGTAATATACCCCTGCAGTCTTAAATGGGAAACCCCAGAAATAGTTCTTCCATTTTATCTGCCGTTTCTTAAAGTAGGCCATATATGTCACAATAGCCCACCTTGACACTGAACAACAAAATCATGAATATATTCATTTAGAATTTAAGTGGAGACACTGCCATCCTAGCTGCAGAGGCATTAGATTATTCTTTAAGTGCTTGACCAGCATCTTACAATAAAAGATATTCACACTCATTGCGCACACACATTTTAGTCACTTCCCTTTATTCTGGGGAGGGTGTTCTCAATTGCATGAGAAGGTGTTCACTTTCTCCTCTGCACTCCCTCCCATCAGGGCTCCTTCTCTCACCATTACTGGTTGCATTCACTATAGAAGCATAAGTCAGAATAGTAAGTATCAGGGGAGCAATGATTTGAAGTCATAAATTTAAAATCTCATTTTATGCAGACAGCATCTCATTGATGCAAACAGACCTGGAGTTATCAGTTACTGGAGTGACTTTTTGTGATATTATAAAAATATGGAGACGTCTCGGGCTATAAAGTTAATCATACAAACTTTGAATGATTGAATATAAATACTCCTGAAGAAGAGGCAAGATTTATAGAATCTAAGTTTACAGTTTCTTGACTGACATTTGTAACAGTTCAATCCAATGGGCTGGTCATGCTGCAGTGGCAGAAGTTCCATAGAGCTGCCACCAATGAAAGACTGTCTGCTGCACTAGGCAAGTTGGCAGCAGGGGACAATCATAGGTGGGAGTGGGCTGGACTGGGGGTAGGTCACAGAAGATTTTGGTGGCAGTGGCATCTGCCGAGACCTGGGCACTATGCACCCCCTTGGATCTACCTTTGGACCAAATAGCTAGCTTGGATCTGAGCAGGTCCATTAGAGCCCAGGGGGCAGCAGAGTAGCTAAGTAGCAAATTTCTTTACTTATCTTTGCAGCACTGCCTGGGCCCCATCTGGCCCGCAAGATGCTGCAGAGCCTGCACTGGCACTGACGACCCTGCAGGCTGCTTGAGGACTGGACCATTAGATATCTAGAAATTAAGGTTCAAACTGTTTTAAGATATTTTGTGGCATAAACCAGTGGTTCCTAAACTGGTGGGTAACAACCCACCAGCCAGGGAAGCACCTGTCTCTGCCCCTTTAAGGCAGCAATGCAACCCCTAGGATCGCATAGGGATGGGGGTATTGCATTTACCTGCAGCCAGTACTGCAGTTCTGAGGGATCCAGGGCGTAGGAGGAGCCCTCCGCAGGGCTCCCCTTGCCTGCCAGTATCTAAAAAAAGTAAGAAAAAAAACTGGCACTTCTGGTTTATCTGATGAAACAGGCCAATTTTTTTCTTTTTTAAAGACTTTGGCAGGCACTTTTTAAAGACTTTTTAAAGGCACTTTTTAAGGACCCCCCAGGACTGCAGCACTGGCTGAAGGTAAGTGCAAACCCCCCCCCCCCATCCCTGGCCGCAGTGCAATGCTGGGGATTGCATTACTGCCTTCCTGCACACATAGTTACATACTTTCGGTGCTTCCAACTCGCTTGTAGGAGTTTGGGAATATTGAGGTTTATTTATGAAAGTGGTTCTAATCTGGGATACTTTAGAGGGGGAAGACTGTCTGATGGCCATATCCTAATCACTGCCTATGCCGGCGCAGTTCCGCCTGTACGTTTGTATCTGTGGTCCGCTGTGTTACTAGGATGTATCGAAGCTCAGTACCGCTGCAGAATTAAAGAAGAGCTTGCAAGAAATTCAATAGTGAAAAAAATGGAGGGTGTTTTCGCTAAGAGAATCGCTTCATTTGACTTGATACACTGAGGCCTTCAATGTAAGCAGTGAAAAATGGTTATCAGTACTGGCAACATGTTGACTTTTTTTTCCACATCAAATTCTCTTGGAGATGTTCCAACAATAAAAATGAATCCCATTGCTTTATTTCTTCCCACACTATTTTATCCCTTGCTCTCGTATTTATCATTGATTTCCACCTTGGAAAGATTTCCTTCGCACACACATAGTCCCTCCCCACCAAACTGTTTCTGTTTCCTCAGACAGGCCTTGAATGACCTTCAGCATGACACCTTCTGACTTTTTACCACTTAAAACAACACTTTTGTTCTTAAGCTGACTTAAGGCTAGCAACAGTGTTTGTCTGTGCCATATGCCGCACTGCAGCATCTCTAGTCTGCTGATCGCCTTGAAGGGGTGACAAACATTTTAAACTCTTGTGGCCTGCTGTGCCATGATTCACAGGGGCTTGAAATTACACAACTAGCTTGGGTGATTTCCAGTTGTGGTCTCTTCTTCCTGAGTCCCATCATTTTCTTGACTTTAATTCCACATATTGTTGGCAGGGATAAAAAAAAAAAGACCTGTATTTTTCATACTTGCAGTGAAAACAAATGGGCAGTAACATCATGTCACCTTGACTGCACCAAGAAGCCAGGTGGGCAAAGAGAGGCAGAGTGCAGTGATCCCAAGCCCACACCCCTTGCTCTCAGCTCTCCAGTGCTGCCTCCTTTCTCTCTGCACTCCTATTTGAAATGAACAGGCTGAGCGGAACAGACCGGGAACAAAGACCAAAGTGGATTTTCTTTATAAATTAGTGCAATAATGACTTCACAGATGATGTTCACCTCTGTGGTTTATTGCCACTGGTTTAACATTAATATTATACATATTGTTTGATTAACAATAAAGCCTTTGTTTCGGTATATAATTTCTTTGCATAACTGGAAACATTAAAATAAAGTATTATTTTTTTAAAAGGCATAGCAGCACACAGAGGGTTGTTTCAGACTAATCACCCCCCTGCCCCACAATTAACAAAACTGACCCAGTAGCAGAGCTAAAATATGCATGCAACCATTAGCAAACATGTCTTCCACCTCATCATGGGACATTAGGGCACAGTCCTAACCAACTTTCCAGCACTAGCAAAGCTGTGCCAGTGGGGCATGTGCCACATCCTGCAGTTGGAGGGCAGTCACGGAGGCCTCCTCAAGGTAAGGCAATGTTTGTTCCCTTACCTCAGAGCTGCATTGCCCTTACCTCGGTATTGGAAAGTTGGTTAGGATTGCGCCCTTAAAATATTTTTGAAACTGGCCCATAGTATTGCTCATACTTCTCATTCTCTTATGTGTATTTTTGCCATTTGTGGCAGTTTCCAGTTCAGTGCCTCAGTGCCTTAATGGTCACTCTCACTTATTTATTTGCCTTCCTTCACATTACTCAGGTGTAGAAGATTTCAGGATATTCCTCTTTTTATTCAAGTTCTACTGAAGATTCCTTTTTACTGTGTTTATGGCTAGGGGAGGTATAAGGTCTAGAAAAATATAAGGACAAAGGTACATTTTTTTTGTTTTCATGATATCAAGAGGATGAAACTGCTGTCTGGCCCGCTACTAAACAGTATTTGATTCCTAGTATTTATTCTGGTTGTTACCCCAGGGTAACAGCTCTTCAGCCTCTCCACCTTGAGAATGTCCACATCTCTTTCTCCCACCCTCAGGCTTTCTGCTTGCCAGTCGTCAGCCATATATCCTCATAAACACCACTTCAACTCTCTATATAAATGAAGTTATTTTTAAATGGAAGGTTTACAGGGAGGAATTAAAAGACGGACAAACTGGCTGGAAGACTATGATCAGAATGCCATGTGTGTATGGATTTACCATTTTGAAGTTTGGAGGCAAAAGACCACAAATGCTTGGAATTCTTTCCCATCCCATTGCTGACATGAAAGTCTCTTTTTTTGCATCAGATCTGTTGGATTGCAGTTGAAAATGTTATATGCGTAAATGCCTCTCTACTTTATTTTCTTCGACTTTCCTCAGAAATCATGTTTCCATTCTTGGCTCTTTCATTATATCTGGCTGCTTTGCAAGGTGTGCTTATTCATGGAGTAAATAACTTCCCCCATAACCACATAAATCTTATCTGTGGTGCTACATCCTTCACTAGCCTGGAAACCAACAGAACGTCAATCAACAGATTGAAGCTCTAGCCCCTGGGTATTTATATACTGGATGTTATGTTTGAAACACTCTTCATCTGGTTTTTCCATCTCAACATTTCACTTTGGTCCCATTGACCCACACCTTTTCTTCTCATGAGGAAAACGTACAGCATATATTTTGAAGAAAGGGATGGGCTGTTTACCCCAAGGCACCATGTACCTTGCTCTACGCTGCTGTAAAAGCTGTAGCTGTAAAAGTGCCTTAAATGTCATCTCCCATTTGCGAAAATATAATCTCATGCAATAAATGCTGGCATGACACCCTGAGAGAAGCAACTGCCTTTTCTGTGCCCTTGATTGCAGTTGCTCATCTCCAACAGGTCAGTTGACTCAGACCTCCATGCCTAAAAACTGAAATTTCTGCTTCCTCTTGCTTTTTTGAGCACCATCAAACAGAAAAGGGGGTAAAAATATATTCCTGGCAAATATGACTCCTTTGGGTAGTGGCCATAACTCAGTGGTGAAGCACATGCTTAGTATATTTAAAAAAAACAAAAACATCCAGGTTTCAACCCCAGTGATCTGCAGGTAAGGTTGGGGTGGGAAAAGATCCCCATCTGAAAATCTGGAAAGCATCCATTACACAGTGTAGTTACTGTTAAGCTAAATAGTCCAATTGTCTGATGCTATATAAGGCAATTTTTCATGTGTTCAGTAAGCACTGCAATTCTGCAACCATTTAAGTCTGAATATAGAGTGGAGATGTGTGTCCCATTGACATTATGGAACCAAGGATAATTTTTCTTGCAACATTTAGAGTGTTCCCTGTCATGTTTTAAAATTATGTTAATAGGCAGTATCTTTAGAGTTTTGGTGCACTTTCATCCGATGAGAAATGTCCAATCAGACTCAAGCGGTAAAAGACATTCATGCTCATAGAACATGCACATCCTGGCCTCTTCCCTCACATCCAGGGGAATTTGGAATAGTCTCTTGAGATTGGTACTGGCTTCCCCTCTGGCCCTTGCATCACTTAGAATCCACACCAAATCCCTCCTCCTACTCCCAGTCTCACACTATACCTACCAGAAGTGACCGGGCTCACTAAGCTAACACCACACATCAGAAAACAGTCTAGGGTAAGTCAACAAACTTACCCATCTGGGGTAGGTGAAAAAAACCTTCCACCAGGACAAAACACTGAGGGAAAATGTCAAGAGAGTTCTAGCCACAACCGGTGACCCAATCAGGTACAGCTCTGCCGCAGTTTGCCACATGCAGGATGGGGTTGTTCAAAGGAGGCCCCCACCCATAGTGATGGTGGCGGCCACATTCTCCATGGACTAAGCCAAGTATCCATTCCACTTCTTAATCTGTATGAAGTGAATCTTCCACAAAATCTTCCACAAAGATTTTGAACATCTGGTTGGAAAACTCACATGGTTATCTGATAGTTTTGACCCTTCAGAGGAGGGTTTTGACCTCCTTCAGAGGAGGTGAGACAGTGTCCTAGATTGTCTCCAGGAGAGGGTTTGCAGGATCAAGAAGTTTACTGCTTCAGAAGGGCAAATCCTTGGGATTGGGTGGGGTAGTGGAACTCTGGCCCCTTTTGAGAGAACATCTGCTGAGATATATGCAGATGCAGGAAGATATCTGAAGGATGATTGACAGCACTGGAAGAGAGACAGCTTTTTCCACAGATAAACCTAGCAGTTCTCAAACTTAGTGCTACCATGGCACCCTTCATCATAGGTGCCCAGTTGTAGTAGTGCAGCCATCACATGAAATCTTGTTTGATTGCATGAGAACCTCACAAAATCCCACAAGAATCACTCAAGATCTTACAATGTGCACACGAGAATCAGGTGAGATCTTGCAAGATCTTGTGTGATTCTTGCACAATCATATGAAATTTCATGCAATCTTGGTCTGGTGAGCAGGAAGAAGACGTCATGCAGTGCCCCTATGAGTGTGCCACTGTACCTTTGGGCGTCGTGCCTTTTGGAACCACTGGATAAACCCCTGGATTGACATGAATGTATGGTTGCAAATCCCATGTGGGTTGAAACCCACAGTTGTAATTTCACATGGAATAATGTCACATCGGATGTGGGCCTTACATTTACTAGAAGCTTCATGATTTTCATAAAGCTTTTTACAGCAGGCCTTCCTCTTCTTAAAATATGTTTTATCTAAAGTTTCCAGAGCTGGGTGAGAGATTTGAGTTCTTAGGTTTTCAGGGCACTGATCCTGAACATTGTCCCAAAGACATCTCATTCCATAAGAGTT
Organism: Tiliqua scincoides; assembly: GCF_035046505.1. Classification (NCBI taxonomy): domain Eukaryota; kingdom Metazoa; phylum Chordata; class Lepidosauria; order Squamata; family Scincidae; genus Tiliqua; species Tiliqua scincoides. The sequence goes on from NC_089822.1 coordinate 36,885,324, forward strand.
TATTTATAGACTACTCAAGCACACAGTCACATTGAAATGTGGTCATATAAGAATTATGGGACTTAATGGAACTAACAAACAGTGCACTGCATGTCCTTCTTGTACGGGTGATAATGACATGTGTCTATGTCTTAGACACGTCATTACCACCCGTACAAGAAGGAGATCTTTCTCACCTCTTTATCTGAGTATTACTTTCTTTTACCAAATGGGAATGACAATTGATGTCATTCATCTCACTGGCAAGCTGAACTGAACACAATGACTTGTATAAGTCAGAGTCTCCAAAAATGATGCCAGGAAGCCACACCTGCATGCTGTGGTTGGAGGGCTTTTGTTAGTTTGTTTAAGGTCGCTTTTATGTTTCTTGCTTTTGGCCACTAGAAAACATTTGTATTTTCTGCTGACCAGCAGGAGGCTACAGTGAGGCACTTACTAATGGCCAGTTTTAGGAAACAGGGACAGAACAAACACTGCAGCAAAATGGGAAAAGGTGAACGTCAAGGCTATAGAAAGACATCAGCTTACAGTTTTGCAACAGAAGTGAAAGCCCACTGAATATCTACAAAATTGTTACTGGTAGTGCTTCGTTAAAACATGCATTAACATATACACATAAGGGCGTGAAGTAATTGCATAAGGGATCCTGTGTCAAATCTCATGGTTCATCTATGTAACTGGGTGGTGAGCAGATGACTGAGGCTTGAGTTCAGGTGGACCAAAGTTTACTGAAATTGTTCAAGAACTAAAACAGGGGGCATGAACTGGGAACACTATACTAATACACTGACAGGCCAATCCAATGCAACTCCCTGCAGCGGGACCAACATAGTGCCCACTGCCTTCTGTGGGAGAGATGCGGGACCACAAATCAGGTCCAAATCAACTTGGAAGGACATTACAGAAAAATAAAAATGCTACTACCTGAAAACTGGGTTCTGGGAATTTCCAGTAAAACGTGAGTGAACAAAGGTTAGCAATTCCAGAGAGAAGGGCCTATATACAACACTGGTCAGAAACCACAAATTAGAGACTTGTTCAGTGGCAGAGCTATGGGAGGACAGGGGGGGTATATTGCTCTGAGTACCATGCCTTGAGGGGCTGTCTTATAGGCCTCTGAAAGGCACCTCTAGTTTTCATTGAAAACCAAAAGTCACAGGTCTCTAAGACACCCCTTCAAGGCATGGTACCCCTCAAGGCATGGGTGTTAAAAACTGGGAGGTGTTATGAAGGGTATGGGGGTTGTTAAAAAATTTGTGCCCCCAGATACCATATGCCTTAGCTGTACCACTGTTCTGCTTATCTGGCAGAATTAAAAGTTGAGAGCTATTAACTCGCCTTATTCATTCTCTGAAAATCTGTAGACCATTAAAAGTGGAGTGCTTGCTCCAGACAAACCTAGAGTTGACCTGAATGTTTCCAGTGAACCTTGAAGAAACTCCTAGAAAAATGAATGCTTACATCAATCAGAATAACTGCTACATGGCGCAAAAGCAAAATATTTACTGAAACCAAGTGGGTTTTGTAGAGAAGTAAAACTCAGTACTCTACAACTGAAGTAGTTCCTTTCAGAAACGTATATGTTTAGAAAAATAAAACCTGAACCCCAGGTTTTCCCCTGGAGTGTAAAAATTATAGATAACGCTTGGTATGTTTGTGAATGTACTGACAGTAACTGTAATGAAACACATACTTGTGCCCTTGTATAAGAACCTACTTGTTCAACATTTAGACAGGTCTATATATTTTGGCTGGGAATGTATGGGATCCTTGTTCCTCAAGAATGCAACTGCCTTTGATGTTGTCTTTACAAGGTCTTCCTTCATAAGTTAGAAGCTATTTTTCATGAGTAAAAAAAGAACATTTCCAGGAAAACTTTGTTGAGCAGCGTTCTCTCGAAAAGCAGAGTGCAAGGATGGCTCTTCTTTTCTTGCCGCATTTTTACTATTGTGGCGTATACTCCTAGGATTGCAACGATTTCTGAGAAATGAGCCACAGAGCCCCCATTACAGGGCTCTGGTTTTGTCAAGGACAGTGCATAATCGTTTCTCAGAAATAGATCTTTTAAGATGTCCCATGTTGGCAATTCTATGTGTACTAAAACGTTCAACTTTGGATAGTAGATGCAGGATGCTTCTTTTTAAAAAGCAAGATACATAACACAGCTAATATTTAAGCTTAATTTAATCCTGGGGAGATGTGTCTTTGACATTTGCCTTTGCTTTTTAATTTTTCACTGTAGGCAGGACATTGAAATCCACTGGTCTCAAGAAGCAATGAGGGACTCTTGGTGATGAGGGCCTGACAACTCTCTCACAACAACAGTTAGTAGCAATAATTTTCACCATATTTACATAGTGATTATCCAGGGCTTGAATTGAGGGGGATCATGATTGGAGGCTCTGTCCTCATCTGGTGACCAACCTAGTGATCAACATGGGCCTACATAAGCACAGGCCACAAGCACTCACAGGTAAAGATATCAAAGACTGTCCCCTTTGTTACTGTTGCCAAATCATTACCTCTGTTTACACAATTGTAGATCACCTTGGTACTATTTGTGATAAAATATAATTAGTAATCATTCCATTGTCCATACTGTAACTACCCTAACTGAATGTGAGACCCTTGAGGAACAAACAAGGTAAAGACAGGCTGGGTATAGACAATAATTCCTTCAGAGTAGGGGTTGTTTGAGTAAGTCTATCCTCCATATCTACTTTACCCAGGCTTCGCGCACTGGAGAGGACACTCTGTTCCAGAACACTATTCAGAGTGTGATACCATAGTCTTCCGAGACTGAAGGATGCCAACAGTAACAGGGGTTGTTTTCTCCTTACCACCATTGTACATTACTCCTGATCCAGCATTCATTACTGTAGAACTGTAGTGACTATCACTGTTTCAGTTCTACCACCCTCAACCATCTGAAGGTCTCCTGCACTCTCAAACAGTTCTGTTTTCTCCTTGCTGCTCCTTAGGGTTCAAACTGCCTCTTGGAACCCCTGCTTGATGTTTTCTCTCACACATATGTCGAATTCCTTTTTACAGTCCACCTTTTTCATTAGACACCATACCTTTCCTCCCCATTCCTATTTTAATTAACCTTAAGTGCATGTAACTGAAATAATCACATATACATCCCTTGTGTAGTCTTGCTCCTATTCCCCTTCCTTCCCTCAGTTGTCTCCCTTATATGTCACTGTCTAGATCAGGGGTGTGAAACTCGTTTCATACAGACAGCTGAAGGTAGCATTCAGGGTGCTTGCCGAGGGCCAGAAATAATGTCATCAAGCAGAAAGTGACATCATTAAGCAGCTGATGGCCAGAAATCAGCACCTTGCTCTCATATAGAGGTTCATTAACTGCAAATGACGGAAGAGAAAATATGCCAAATCTTGATCATATTTCAAGATATGGGAAAGCCCAATTTTCATGTGGGTCACTGTTTCAGTGGTAATACCTCAGCACCGCAGCTGAGAGCCTGAGGACCGGATAAAAAGCTTCCAGGGGCCGCATCCGGCTCCTGGGCCTTTGACACCCCTGATCTAGATTATAAGCTTTCTTGAGGTCTGAAACCTGAGAAATCCCTCAGGTCTTGTTCACAGGAGAAATGTTACAGGCACTGTACCTGATGTAACCTGTAGGTGTTTAATTCTGTTGTGCTCCATGTATCCAAGTGGCAGGTGATACTAATTGCAAACCCTGTGCACCAGAGTTTGGGCATGGTCGTATGTCTAAAGCAGGCCTGCAAACAAACTCTCCCCAGGGGCATAGGAGAATGTGGAGCCAGGCGTGTGTTGTTGTCCGTTTGCCCAGTGTTGCTGTCTGCTATGTTGCTGTAAATATCTCCTGTAAAATAGACCTTGGTGGTGGAACCCAGCCTTTTCATTTGGCGTGGTTATTTGCAACTGACGAGCCTCCTGTGGGACAGCCTTGAGCATCGGCTTCAAGTTTCTGCTGCGCAGCCGTTTGTATTGCTCTGCTGGAAACTCCTACGCTCCACAACAAGCTTCTTGGGGTAGGGACTTTTCATGCAATGTAAGACACGTGTACATTGATGGTGCTATATTGATCAAAATAGCAATAAGAATAGCAACAATAATAATAACGGGGATAGGGCTCCACGCTGGAGGTCTAATCCAGAGGTTGAGCTGCCTGAAGACTGCCCAAAGCTAAGCAGGAGCAGCCCAATTTGTACCTGGAAGGGTGACTGGTCACTGATAAGCTGATATGACCCTCAGTGGGAGGAGTCGCTATTGTGTGCTGTGGTGAGAGTACAGACTGGAAGGCTGAGAATGTCAGTGACAAGAGCCGTAACAACTGGAAGATCACCTACTCAGCATGATTTGTGGCTCTCTGCGAAAGCTCGAGGCAAGTGCTGGGTGTCCATGGGTGTCCATGGTATACTCAGTCATCTCCCCAAAATGTTGAATGGGCTAGCTTGTGTCCATTTAAAGAAGAGGAGCAGGAAGGACCATCCTAGTGGGCTCATAAGATGGAGCTGTCCATGTCATTCAACAGCTTCAGTTGCTGTCATCATTCATCATCTCTCAACCTGTGCTGTACTGGAAGATGAACACTTATAGCAATTACTGAAAGCTGGGCTTTGTTCTCCCAAAAAACACTTGGTTTCCCTCCTGCTTCTCTTCCTGTCCATTCTTTCTTCAAATCAATAGAGCATTCATCACTATGAGCACTTCTGAAGAGGCTTCTTACTGTGGTGCTGAGTTTATATTATCGACTTTGTTCTCTGCTGCACCAACAGCAGCACCGCAAACGGTTTCATGGAGAAAGCCTGAACATTCAGAGGGGGAAAAAACACATTTTTTAAAAAAGGTTGCATGAATGAGGAGTCGCAGAATACCTTTCTCTGGTTATGGTTTTAGCACAATAACAGATCTCTGAGGACACGGGAGAGTCTGCTGGAGAGAATAGGAAGAAAATATCTTTGAGTGAAAGAAAGTACAGCCTTTGCAATGTCTTTGCCTGGCTCCAGGATACAGCTTATGGCTTAGGTTCTTACCCAAACGCAGAGAGAGAGAGAGAGAGAGAGAGAGAGAGAGAGAGAGAGACCCTGCACTGAATATTGTTGCCTGAAACTTTTTTTTTTCCTCCTTTGAATTGTTGCTTGATATATATGACTTAGGAGAAGTCTTGCCTTTCTTTTCGGAAAACTCCATGACTGGCTGCAACTTGCATGTTCGGCAGATTTAAACATGTAAACAAGCTACCTCCTGGGAATTTCCTGATTGCAAAGTAAACAAAGTAATTAATGAACACAAAAAACATGCCTTCAGCCTTGGCTTCCTTCATCAATCTCATTCTAAACTTAGTGGACAATCACATGCATATCTACTCAGAAGTAAGTTCCATATATTTCAATGGAACTTACTTCCAGGTAAGTGTGTATAGGATTGAGCCTTTAGTCAAGAGTTGTATGAATTAAGTCTCCGGAACAACAAAGGAACCCTCTGTCACACCCTTAGCAGGGAGGCCATCTCAAATCGGGACAAACCATCCAAAAGAATGCAAAAGAAAGGTCCTTGTTGAGTTCACCTCACAATAGCCTCTGTTTGCTTGTGGGAATGTTGGTTATCAAAAGCTGGGTCACAGGTTCCCCATTTCCACTGCTACATTGGTGCTAGAAAGTTGGATATGGTTGGGCTCTAAGTTGTGCCATGAGCCACTGCACTAAGTCCCTGAATATGCAACAGACTTCCCCCATGGGCTCATGTTACACATGTCTTAGAGCAGTACTTCTCAATGTATCTGCTGTGGTGAGCTGGCTATTTCTCCATGCAGTGTGCCAGGGCAATCCATCCATCCATCCATCAACAGGCATCTAGCACATCAGCACTCACCTCATCTCTCCTGCTATTTCATAGCCTATCATCTGAGGCTGGGCACACATCCAAGTCCTGCAGCAAGCCTCACAGTTCCGGTCTCTGAGAAACCAGAAGCCATGCCTGAGCTAAACCATGGACCAGCAGCCAATGGCTTAGGGCCCAATCCTATCCAATTTTCCAGTGCCAGTGAAGCTGTGCCAATGGGGTGTACAATGCATTCTGTGGTGTGGAAGCAGTCACAGAGGCCTCCTCAAGGTCTGGGAACATTTGTTCCTTTATCTTGGGGCTGCACTGTGGCTGCACTGGTGCTGGAATGTTGGATAATTTTGGACTCTTGCAGACTGGCACTGGACTACAGACCATGGTTTGAGAAACACTGCATTGGTGCATGCCTGCTAACAAAGCAATGTATTAAGAAAGGACTATTTTGGTATATTTGTTTAAATTGGGATACTGGTACAGTTTTATAAATAGGGTTGAGTGCTAATTTTCCAATCCAAAATTGGCCCTGGATGAGCAGTGAGTTCAATGCACACAGTAGTTGGCCATGCAGCAAAGTGGCTACTTGATTGTACCATTGTGCTGCTAGATTAATTTTCAGTCCATCTCCAGAAGTAAGGGAAAAGAGAGGCACTTCGTAATAAATTGACAGTTGATCTTGCCCCACAATATCAGGCTTTCTTCTATGGCCTGCTGTAATGGCTATGAAACAATTCACATGGCAGGGCAAACCTGCATTGATGCAAATTGGCACTGATATCTAACAATACCTTTAAAAAGGTATCTGCATCAATGTATTCATGTTTAGGGAATTTAGCCAATCAAGAAATGGCTGAGTCCAATATTGGGGATACGGCTTCCAGAGGTATGGCGAGGACATGGGGTTCTACATGGGGACTGCAGCATAAAACCAGGAACCTCCATACAAATGAAATTAACCTGACTACTACATGTCTCCCGCACTACGTTTCCCTTTAAAACTAGCCATCAGAATGGGTTCCCCACAAAACTAGCCTTCTTTATGGTTTGGTAATGTGAGGTTTGGGATTATTGAGCCAAACCTCCATATATACTGGAAGCAGACCCAAGAAACTTTGGAAGAGACAAATGCATTCAACAGGAACTTCCACTCTGCTCTGCAATGTATAATGAAGTATTCAGGCCAGCAGACCCTGCGAAAAATGATCACTTATGTGAGGATAATCACAACACATATCAGTGTCCACTGTCCAGTATAACGAAAAAGCTGGTAAGACTGAACATTTAAATAGGTGCCAAACCTACTGACGTCAAGAGAAATTTCTTACAAACTGAAATGGCCTTTTAATCATGCACTAGCAATTGCTTGCTCATTATAGAAAGATGACAGATGAACTGATTCTGTTTCCTGAATGTTGAAGTATTTTTCTTTTTCTCTTTTCCAGCTTTAAGGCATTCATATGGCACTCCCTCATATTTATTACTCACTAAATAAATAACTCGGTATTCAGATTTCAATTCCCCACCTTAGATATGCAAACATTACTGCTGCTCTGGCCATTACTTTCAGGAAAACACCCCACCCCAACTCCCTAAATGGTGAACACTAACCAATATCAATGGCATGCCCGGCTTGTGAAGCCAGCGGAGAGCCATCACAAATGCATTTATGAAAGCGACATCTGCTACAAGTATTACTGGACTGAGGCACCTCCCTTATAAGGAAAGGCTACAGCATTTGAGGCTCTTCAGTCTAGGAAAGAGGTGCCTGAGGGGGACATCACTGAGACATACAAAATTATGCAGGGGCTGGATAGGGTGAATAGAGGGATGCTCTTTTTCCCTCTCACACAACACCAGAACTAGGGGACACCCACTAAAATTGAGTGTCATGAGAACAAAAAATATTTCTTTGCCCAGTATGGAATTAGTCTGTGGAACTCCTTGCCACAGGATGTGGTGATGGCATCTGGTGTAGATGCCTTTAAGAGGGGATTGGGTAGATTTCTGGAGGGAAACTCCATCACAGGTTACAAGCCATGATGGGTATGTACAGTCTGAGATTATCTAGTTGCTCGTCATGAGGACTGGGTAGGAATTTTCCTGTCATCCGAATTGACCGTGGATGGCAGTTTTTTCACCTACCCCACTGGCAAGGAAGGGAAGGAGTGTTCAGTAGGTTTCATGCATTAAAAATTGTTCACTTGCGTTTGATAAAATGACCCAAGTTAAACCCAAGTGCAATCTGGTGTCTTCATTGGCAGATGCAACGGTAAATAGAATGCCAGATGCAGGGGAGTGGCAGTGAGATGCAAGTACAGTATCTTGTGGTCTTGTGTGCTCTCTGAGGCATTTGGTGGCCCGCAGTGAAATACAGGAAGCTGGACTAGATGCAGTGGCATTGCTAGGGAGGTGTGGGTGGTGTGGGCTGCACCGGGTGATGTGCACAGAGGGGTAGCGCTAAAATCATGGTAGTTAGGGGTAATACTGTCAAGTTATATACCATTGGATGTGGAATTTCCAGCAGAATGCAATGCAAAAAAACCAGAGTTAAATCGCTCCTTTCTATCAAAAGTTATGGGCAAAAAAACAGAGAACAAAAAATGCATGGAGCCCTATAGAAAGTGAAACTGAGCCATACAGCGTGTTTACTCATGGGTAGGCAAACTTGCCTTAGTCTATTGGAAAGGTCAGGCAGAGAGGAATCCAGTGACACCAGAATGGTCCTGATCCAATGAATGCAGCCCCCAAAAACACCTGAGAAGGAAGCCCCTCCCTCTAAGCAGACAAATATATTGAGCCCTATGGAAAGTGAAACTAAGCCAAATGGTCACGTTTACTCATGAGTAAGCAAATGTGCCTTGGCTGGTGGTCAGGCCAGTCAAAGGGGAATGTGAAGTCACCAGAGTGGTCCTGATCTGATAGAACTGGAGCTCAACAAATGCTAAAGAAGGCAGCTTCCCCCCCACCCCCACTATAAAGGATCAAAACAGAGGCTTCAGCTGATAAGGTGAACCTTTTTTTGAGACTTGCAAAGCCAGGTGGATCCTGACAGTGATCTAGTTTAAACAGAAGTTCTTAAATTGAACTGGGCACTGGGTAGGGCTGAAAACCTTACTGATTTTGGAGGGGGGGGGGATGTTATTGCAGGCAGGCTACAGAGGAAATTCACTTGGTGGACCAGGGCTAGCTTCTGCTTATTTAATTATTTGTTTTACTTTAATTATTTATACTTATTTATTTTAATTTGCCTGATGATGTCACTTCCATCATGCCATCACTTCTGGTGGGTCTTGGACAGATTGTCATTCTAAAAAGTGGGTCCCAGTGCTAAACATTTGAGAACTGCTGCAATAAAGTGTTAGTCAGTTGACACCCTGGGAGGGGGGGTTAGTCAGTTGACACCCTGGGGATTTTGGACACCACTAGTGACCAAAATCACTAAAATCACAATTTGGAGGAATAATACCATCATGTTATATATCAATCAATGCGTAATTTCATGCAAAATGTGTTCTATCTTTGTTCTATCAAAAGGTAGAGCCGAAAAACCAGTGGGGGCAGAGCGATGATATATCACCATGCCCACCACCAGGGGTGTTGCCCCACCCACTGCATGGGGGGATGATGCGCTGGCATCCCGCACTGGGTGACGTGAACCCGAATGACACCACTGACTAGATGGACCCGAGTCTGATCCAGCAGTGCTCTTCTTATGTTTTTATGTTCTTATGTTGCATGTGTTTGAACACAAAACTGCCCAATCATAAGAACAAAAGAATATAAGAAGAGCCCTGCTGGATCAGGACAAAGGCCCATCTAATCCAGCTTCCTATATATCACCAGGGAGACGGGGTCTGCTCTCCAAGGAGCACCCAGACTCTTTCCCTGAATGTGAATGTCCAGAAAAAGAGAAAAAGCAAGTAGCTGTTGTAGTTTCTTGCTTCATTCATGGGAAAGCTACGGCAAAGGGTCAGAGCTGTTGAGGGGATTAGCACATGTTAGAACCAGTCAGGGCCTCTGAGAGAAATTTTATCAGGGCTATGAAGTTTCTTTTGGGCCAGGGGGGTGGCAATAAAGCTGGGCAGAATGGGGGTAAAACAGGCAGGAGTAACGTGGCAAAAGCTGGAATAGATTTCAGAGCCCAGGTCTACTAGTCTTCCCAATGCAGAGCTCAGGTCTACTTGCCTGCCTGGCATTGGCACCTAGATACAATAGTATGGAAAACCAAACACACTCCAAAGTCTCTCAAAAATCTTTCAAATATAGAAAATCATTACAGGAGATCATTGTATTTGGGCTCGCACTAGAATGGAAAGTGTCTTGTTTACACCAAAATGGACTTCTGCAGCAGCTGTAGTCCTGCAGCTATGTCGCTGAGCTTCTCTACACTCCTTCATGGTAAGCGAATCCATAAGCCAGAGAGCTACTGTAGTAGGTCAGTTTCCTTCCAGATGTGACAGTGTTAAGGAATGTATGCGTTCCTGGGCCTGATATTTATGGCTTGTGGCAGTAGTTGCTGCCATGTGCCTACAGTAATGCCCCCAGCATCTTGTGTGGGTAGTGAGTCTGGATGAGATTGGAAAAAGTAAGATCCCAGGAAATTTCCTGGGCCCCCTCCTTTGGCTCCTGGGCCCCCTTTCTGACCCTTGGCCCAGGTACAAATTACCCCCTTTACCCCCCTTTCCTAGGCCCTGGAAACAGTGGTGTCCTATGCACATTTCCTTGGAAGCAAGTCTCAAAACGGTGTGCCCCAAGGATCTGTCCTGGGACCTTTTCAACCTCTTCATAAATGACCTGGAGACAGGGTTGAGCAGTGAGGTTGCAAAGTTTGCGGACGACACCAAACATTTCCGAGTGGTGAAGACCAGAAGTGATTGTGAGGAGCTCCAGAAGGATCTCTCCAGACTGGCAGAATGGGCAGCAAAATGGCAGATTCGCTTCAATGTCAGTAAGTGTAAAGTCATGCACATTGGGGCCAAAAATCAAAACTTTAGATATAGGCTGATGGGTTCTGAGCTGTGTGTGACAGATCAGGAGAGAGATCTTGGGGTGGTGGTGGACAGGTCGATGAAAGTGTCGACCCAATGTGCAGAGGCAGTAAAGAAGGCCAATTCTATGCTTGGGATCATTAGGAAGGGTATTGAGAACAAATCGGCTAATATTATAATGCCGTTGTACAAATCGATGGTAAGGCCACACCTGGAGTATTGTGTCCAGTTCTGATCGCCGCATCTCAAAAAAGACATAGTGGAAATGGAAAAGGTGCAAAAGAGAGCAACTAAGATGATTGCTGGGCTGGGGCTGCTTCCTTATGAGGAAAGGCTACGGCGTTTGGGCCTCTTCAGCCTAGAAAAGAGATGCCTGAGGGGGGACATGATTGAGACATACAAAATTATGCAGGGGATGGACAGAGTGGATAGGGAGATGCTCTTTACACTCTCACATAACACCAGAACCAGGGGACATACACTAAAATTGAATGTTGGGAGAGTTAGAACAGACAAGAGAAAATATTCCTTTACTCAGCATGTGGTTGGTCTGTGGAACTCCTTGCCACAGGATGTGGTAACAGCATCTGGCCTGGATGCCTTTAAAAGGGGATTGGACAAGTTTCTGGAGGAAAAATCCATTATGGGGTACAAGCCATGATGTGTATGCGCAACCTCCTGATTTTAGAAATGGGTTATGTCAGAATGCCAGATGCAAGGGAGGGCACCAGGATGAGGTCTCTTGTTATCTGGTGTGCTCCCTGGGGCATTTGGTGGGCCGCTGTGAGATACAGGAAGCTGGACTAGATGGGTCTATGGCCTGATCCAGTGGGGCTGTTCTTATGTTCTTATTCAATTCAATGGGTAACTTCCAAATACTCTTAAACATGGGTTCAGAGTCACTCTTAGTTCACTTAATTTGACTTCTATAAGGCAAACATTGCAGAAGAAGAGGAAGATCATGAGGAACCAATTAGAAATACAGTACTTCATGGAGACATCAGCCATTTTAGTCTGAAAGCCTGAGAGAGATTTGTTTTTACTTTTTCTTCTTGCCAATTTGGCTACACTTTTAAAAATGTAATCAACTTCGTGAGCAACATTTCAGCCAAGATGTACGTACGCCTTATTTGTAAGAGCTCCAACTCCACTGCCAACTTGGCCTATGAACAACAAACCTTTTAGGCTTTTTTTTCAGATTGAAACAGCATTCAGTGCCATCATCACAATATGAAATGGTGCCATTAAAATGTGCCTTTGGGGTCACGACATCAAATCCAATACAATGAAATGCTGATTTTGAATTTATTTATACAAACACCCCTCTACATTAATGCAAAAGATTTATCAGGAGCAAACTGCATGATATACAAAGGCAGTAAATACTGCAAAAACCCTGGCAAGGCAAAATATCCAGCAGAAATAAAATACCTTTTAATGCATTTTAATTTTTATTTGTTTGGCCCAAATCCCCTTTTGCTGGGCCGTTTGTCACTCTTTGTCCAAAAGATTGTTTGCTGTAAACAGGGCCAATCGTCACATTAAAAAATAAAGGTTAACATAAGCCATAAGGTCAAAACTAATTTGTGGATTTTATTAACATAATTCAAAAGCATGATAATTAACTTACTAGGAGTCATGACAAGTCAATCAAAGAGCTGAATCATGGACAAATGATGTTCATGCTTCAAGTGACCCATGACTCAAGGCCTTTAGCCCATCTCTACAGAGATAAAACCCTATCTATTTCATATAAAATATTTTAAAGAAAATTCATTCATTCCTTTCATTTAATTGGACTATTCAAGGACATGATTGCCAGGTGTGCTAGAAAGGGACTGTACCTGCCCCAGGTTTTTAGGCAATCAAATTCTTTTATTTCTGAAGATTTTTTTTTAAAAAGCTTGGTAGTGCCTTTTGAAGTGCCTAGATGCTGTACAAATGCCTGTTACTGCTAAAAAGGCAATGTTCCAGAGACCTCCACGCATACCCAGGAGCCTAGCACAGACCAGTGACATCAAAGCAATGGACTGGATTATGGAATCTGGAACCCGCATGATGGGGCGGGAGAGAGCGAGGCAGGAGGGGGGTGGAACTGGCAGAGCTCAGCTCCACTGGATTCGAAGCCCCGTGTCAGGCCTCCCAGCCTGGCATGGGACGTCCTTACTCTGCACTGGCTAAATAGCCAGCACAGAGTTGAGTAGCCCCATAGTGGGGCTACTTTCCTTCCCCGGGGGAAGGGGACTTTCCCCTTCCCCCGAGAAGCAAGTGGTGGCTGCCCATTCCATTTGTGATGCTGCGGCAGCCATTTTGGTGCTGCAGCAGCCCTGCATGCCAGGCAGCTCAAGATTGGGCTGTTAGTTTGTGGAAGAGGTGAGATCTGAACAGCAAAGTCCTGATTTGCAGCAATAGCGTCCCGGAGGGGTGGGTACCCAGTGGGTGGGTGACATAATGATAAGTCAACATGTGATGCCTATGCCTGCTCAGTCACCCCCCCCCCTCCGCTCATGTGGGGCCCTGACCCCAGAAACAGCTCTATTTGGAGCCACACGGAAAGCAGAGTGCGCAGAAGGGCCCATTTCACGTCATTTGTTGCATGCCTCTGGTGAGTGCTGTCATCCTCCCACTCTGCCATGGGGAACAATGCACAGGCTTAGCTACACCACTGATTTGCAGCAATCTTTTAGACACAGCACTACACTAATTTCCTGGGGTAAAAATAAATGGACATCACTGCAATTTTAAGCCATATAAGAAACTAAAAAGGTCTGAGAACTTGCAGGGTGTTAACTACACTTAGGGTGTAATCCTAACTTGTGCTGGAAACAGGCTGGCCAGCGGGCCTACGTTATATCCAGTGCAAGTTTGGGGCCGTCTGGGACTTGGCCCGAGGTAAGGGGAAACTTTCTCCCTTACGCCAGGGTCAACCGCAGCAGCCCCAATGGGTTTACTTAGATCTGAGCCACCTGATGAGGTGGCGCAAATATGAGCAGCTCAGGACTGCCCTAGATCACCCAGGAACGGGGCAAGGATCCGGCATAACTGCTGGATCCTGGCTCCACCTCCTGCTCCCCACCAACCTGCCCCAGGGAACACCTGCCACTCACCCTCTCCCCATCCCAAAACACCTACCTCCCACCTCCTCCCTGCCCTCCCCATTACCCCCTCCCCCCCAGACCTCCGTGCCAGCCAAGTTTGGCAACTCACATTTCCCCGGGACCCGCGTCAATGCAGAAAGTCCAGCTCACGTCCATGCACTGGCCTATTCCCTTTATGTTGGCGTAAAAGTGCTTTATGGCACTTTCGCAACAATGATGGGCCAGCACAAGGGATTTGTGTTGACCATCTGCCACTCAGGATTGTGCCCTTAAAGTCCTAAAGTCAGCTTTGTAGTTAATTTGAAAATAATGTAATGCATCAGTGGACGCAGACCAGATCTTTTCCGGAAACTAATATACAGGAATACCATTTTCAAAAGTGTAATTGCATAAAGCCTTTTCTAAAACAGAAAAAGAAAGACTTTCAGATTATCCATCAAAGGAGATTTAGGGAGAAATAAACATCATCTCAACAAAAGTGTGGGGACTCTGTCACTTTAGACACCACTGCCCTCTTCAGGAAATCATCTACTATGCTGAATTTTCTACTGATGGATTTTTTGGTCTGATGACTCATCTGATAAAATTTTTTTTATTTTTATCCATATTGTTTAATCCTGTGTCATTTTTAATGTTTCTTATTCATATGTTTTTATTCATTGCATTTTTATTTTTAAATAATTGTACACCACCTTGAGCATAGGAAAGGCAGTATATAAATCCTTTAAAAATATTAAATGCTAAGGTCTCATCATGGCTACTGTTTGGAATCCAGATACGGAGATCTGTGTTTAATGTGGAAATTGAAAGGGTGCAAACATCATTCTTTGGGCTGCCACACTGTGTGCCTTGTGCAGTGCTATGTTTGAGGCTGGTCAATACCGTCTAGAACTGTTGGCATGGATCAGGTTTTTTAAATACTGGTTATACTATTCAACCTCTGGGTTTCACTCTATTGATCAAAAAAATGCATGCCATGGGGTTGTCTGTGGAAATCTTGGGTGCTGAAGCTAGGGCACATAAGATTCTTCTGAACAGATTGACAGACATCAACAGACAAGAGATTTATGCAGAAGCTTCGAAAACCTGCTCACCACTTCACTTGCATTTACCTTTAATATAGGGGACGGTGCAGAGGTATTTGCTTCTAAGTGATCATCCTCAGGAGCAGCAGGCTTACTCGATGGCAAGATATAATGTATTCCCATCAAGTATCCTTAAAGCCAGGGTGGTGTAGTGGTTTGGGAGGTGGACTTAGACCTGGAAGATCCAGGTTCAAATCCTCCCTTAGCCATGAAGCTTCCTGGGTGACCTTGGGCCAGTCACTTTCTCTCAGCCTCACCTACCTCACAGGGTTGTTGTGAGGACAAAAGGAGGGGAGCAGCTGTGGGCTCTTTGGAGGAAGGGTTGTTATGTGAAAATCCCCTTTTGCCTTTTAGTTGTGATTTTCTCTCTCTATCTGGTTATGTTACTATGGTCTAAATTATCATGCAGGCTAAACTTCTCACATAGGCCACATTTCCAAAACTCTGGTTAAGTCACAAGCTCATGGTTACACAACCACCACCTCCCCATGGTCACACATTACAGGAGGAAGTCTGGCATCTTAAATCATTGTTTAAGTGTCTCCTACATTACTGTATTCATTGTATTGTTTTAACCCAATCACTGTTTAAGAACTGTATGCAAAGGTGTCTCCTAACCCAATCACTGTTTAAGTACTGTATGCAAACTTGAACTGCCTTCTTGTGTTGCTGATTCATTGTATTGTTTAAGTTCCCCCATCTAGGAAGCCAGCTATAGACCCCATTGAATTTTGCTGATAACTGACATCCTGATCCTTTCAATGTTTTATACACTCCAAGCACCCTGCTGTGTGGTAGTAATCAAGCTACCATCCAGCTCAGCACTGTCTCCATACCCCTTTTAAGTGAGGGCTTCCTCTCACATGCTCTCTGGCTCTCTCTCCAAGGACCAACACATCTGTGTTGTGTCAGAGGGTCCTCTTCACAGGACTCTCCCCCCCCAACTGCTCTACAGAACAGGTAACTATCTTGCACCTGTAACTCTTTCCCTTCTTCCCCCCTTTGCTCCCCATCTTTAGTTAGCAGCTGGGGTTGGCAGATCAGGGACCCCTAAATCCTTCCCTACAACCTTTCCTTTTTCTAATTTCCTCGGATGCGCCAAATACTCTTCACACGCAACCACCATGAAAACTAGGTACATTGGATTCAAGTATTAGGACCAAGAAACATACACTTATCATTTCTCCATGTGCATTATGTTTACCTTTGCGCTTTTGTAATAAAACTATAATCTTTTATTAAAAATTATCTTTCTCTCAGTCTCCTCTTTAAGCAAAAGGGAGTTTCTCTACATTACACCATCTTGTTATCCAGCCTACGATCCTAAGGTTCCAATAAGGGCAGTGTAATAATTCCCCTAAACAAAACAGCCCTTTTGGTAACAGGGTGGTATAAATGTGAAAAATGAATAAGTATCCTTAAAGCCAGATTCGAAGGATGGGGAAATGGGACTAAATGCTGCACATGCAATGATCCTGAAACTGTGACCCAAATGCATTTGCACTGTCCTTGATACAATGATCTGCGTCAAACATATTTAGCCCTGTATTTAGCTTATTTATGTATCTATAAAATCAGACACAGATATTCTTTGCGATTTACGAGCAGCCAAGGGTGAGGATCTTGTGCAGTCAACAGTGACATATCTACAACTAGTCATTCAAAGGAGGACAGCAATGCCTGGAGCCCAGAGGATAATTTTGCAATATGCAGACTAGTCAATTGTGTAACATAATAAAGGTAAGTGTTAGTTGATGTGGCCTGTTAGAGCTCCTCATAAGGAGCTACCTTTTTCTCTCTGTGCCATGACTTCGTATGAAATTGCTTTTTTTTTATGCCAATAAAGGCAAAGTATATAAATCTTTTAAACAAACAGTTTGTTACCATGCATAAGCTTCATTCACCACTCTAGGACAGAGTGGTGGATCTCCTCTAACGTGTGCGTTGTTACTCTCCTCTAATGTGTGATGTGAAGATTTGGCGAGATTTAACAAACAGAAAAAGTCTTTATGTTCATTTGATTATCAGAACAATCCTAAATTGCACTGGTGCAGTGGGGCTGGGTGGCCTACACTGCAACTAATGCAGCTCAGGAGGCAGCTTGAGGTCTCCTTAGGTAAGAGGATGTATTTCCCCTTACCCTGAATAAAGCCTCAGCCATTCCTATGGAACATCTCAGACCTGTGCCAGCTGTTTAGCTGTGCAGATCCGAGAAGCCCAGTGTAACACTGGGAGGGCCGAGATAGAGGTTAGGATACAGTGGAGACCTGCTCCAAAAATCCCACCCCGGTTCCCTGGCCTGATTCGCACTCAATTCTGCTTCTTCTGCCCACAAAAGCTCCCCCCTACTATCCTCCCCACACCCCTAGGCCACTCAGCACAACCTTACCTGCGCCATCAGGCTGATTATGGGCTGATGATAGGCTGCTCTACCACCACTGCATATTCCCAAGGTGTTGCAAACATGCTTCATGGCACATTCAAGACACCTTCGGCCAGCACAGTTGCCACTGTGCCAGCCGAGGAAAAAGTTAGGATTGCGCCACAGATTGTGTGGGCTCAAATGACTGACAAACATGCACCAAGCAACAGCCCAATCCTATGATTCCCAGCACCTGCTGGAGCAGTGGTGCCAAAGTGGCTACCCCTGTATCCAGCAGGTGCCAGGAAGCCACCAGGAGTCCCCCAAGGAAAGCCCCAGCCCCGGCAATGGGTCCCCTTGCATCTGTGCCAGCTATTTTGCAGGCGCAGATGCAAGGGTCTCTGTTCTGGGCCTTCCAGCCTGACAAGGAGTTCAGGAACCTATATTTACCTAGTGCAGGCTCTGAGCCCTATCGTTTAGTGGTTGTAGTTACCCCCAGAGGTGGTTTCAGTTACCCCTGGCCTTCTCCTACCTGCACTGGGCCCAGCACCTGAATAGCACCGGCCCAGTGCCAGCACTCTGTACTCTCCAGATGCCGTAAACGTAACTAGGGCTCAGCGCCACTGCTAGGTGAGTATAGGATTTGGCCCAAACTCAGACTTGGGAACAGACTGTAGCCAGGGCCAGCCCATCCATGAGGCAAACAAGTCCATTGTCATCTAACAGTAGATTCGGACTGAAGAAGAGGATGCAGTGAACAAATGCCTGCCTCTTCCCCTCCTCCCACACTTTTCTACCACAAACTGGCATCCTTACCAGCAGGAGGCTTCTGAGAGGGACTTCCAGTTTTGTGAACTGGAAGTGCCTCTCAGAAAATTCTGGGAGGTCTTTTGAGAAGTGAGGAGGCCATGTGCAGCCTCCCCGTTCCTCAGAATGCCTCTGGACATGATTGGAAGGTCCTCGGTCCCATCCCCTCGCAGATTTGAGCATGGATTTTGGTATCTGCGGGGGTTCTGGAACAGATCCCCGATGGATACCGAGGGTTGACTATATATGTATATGGATACATATCTCACACACATCTTAAATTAAGGCAAATAAAATATTGACCATTAACATCCCTGCTCTGTGTTGCTATAAGCTACAGATCTAGGTGTGGTGGATGGATGGGAATGGTGGATAGGAGTGATATGTGAATAATGGGAAGAGGGAATATGATAATCTGTGCCCTGGTTGGATCAGCAAGGACAGGGTTTTTGGATGCGGCATTGGTTTAGCACATCTGCCCCCAGCATGCACATCAGATCTTCAGCATATTCTAGCGCATGTGCACCTGAACTAAAGATCATAGTCACTGAAGTGCATGACACACCAAATCATATCTGGTTTTTTTTAAAACATCTCCTGCACCACTAATTTCTTGTAATAATGAAGATCTAGGATCATGGGAAGCTTTTCACATGCTGCATACCAGCATGTTGTCTTTCTGTAACATCTTAGAAAGGAAACTATGAAATGCCCTTTAATTTGAGATTTCTGAGCATCCAACAGAGCTATAAGTTTTTTACAATATGCTAACTCTGTTCTGGAATTCATGAACAAACCCGAAAAGCCAATGATTAAGGGATACTAACCTTTTCCTTTTTTACTACATACCAGATTGTTGAAAATTCTTTCTCCTTATGTTGCACAGTTTACTTATATTGGCAATAATTACTTTTGTGTGCTATATCAGAGAGACAATGACCGCTCAGTGGAATGGCTTTGTTCTGCTGTCTAATTAAAATCAATGTGGCAAATAAAGATCAACTGTTTGAGCTTTTTAACTGGCTGTTTTTCTAGGGATCCGGCCTTGTTTCAGATGGAAAGCATATTGCTGATACGTACAACCAGAGTCACACAGGTTCAGACTGGATGATCCATTTTACCTGGATTGGTCTCCACCCTTTTGATACATCTGCCCCAGCTCCATTGGACATTTGCATAATATGTAAAAAGAAAAGTACATACATACAGTGTGTGCATGCCCAGATTACATGCCCAGTAGCCTCGATAAAATCTGGGATTGCTTTTAATTGAAAGCTGTATTGCCCCAATCCTATCTCCTGCCACTTGCACCAATGTAGCTGTGCCATGGAGGCATGTGCTGCATCCTGTAGTGGAGGGGGCAATCAGGAGTCCTCCTCAAAGTAAGGGAAATTTTCTCTTACCTCCAGGTAAAACCCCTGCTGCCCTATGGGTCTATTCAGATCTGCACCCACTCTTTGACTGGCACAAGTCCAAGTGGACCTAAGAGGGCCTGGCAAGGCCAGGCTGGGGGCATAGGAAATTGATGGTGTCATTGTTGCCAATAACTGCCCCCTACCCACCCCAGCATGCCCCCAGCTGGACCTGATCCCTGCCACAATCCTCTGTCCTGTTACACCATACCCTATCCAGTGGTTCTCAAACTTTTAGCTCCAGGACCCACTTTTTAGAATGAGAATCTGTCAGGACCCACCGGAAGTGACATCATGCTCGAAACTGGTATCATCAAGCAGGAAAATTTTTTAACAATCCTAGGCTGCAATCCTATCCACTCTTACCCAGGAGTAAGTCCCATTTACTATAATTATTAAAAGCATATACGTAGTAGCCTGTTAAAAGTACAGATCTGTAACGTTTCCCCAAATGCAGTCACATATCATGGTAGCATCAAGTCTATTATATTAAGAATAAAATATTGAAATGAATGGGGACCCACCTGAAATCGGCTCGCAACCCACCTAGTGGGTCCTGACTCACAGTTTGAGAAACACTGCCCTATGTCATGACTGCCTCACGAGGACATTGCTTGAATCATTCACTA
This sequence comes from Tiliqua scincoides, assembly GCF_035046505.1. NCBI lineage: Eukaryota > Metazoa > Chordata > Lepidosauria > Squamata > Scincidae > Tiliqua > Tiliqua scincoides. Next base: position 36,905,536 of record NC_089822.1, read on the forward strand.
TTGAGGCTATGCTATACCTCCAAAACTAGACATGACATGACAAAACAGATGTTGTTTTTTGAATCAGCACCCCAAATTCATATAAAACCACCATAAATTTTGGAAAAACAAGTTTTTCAATGACCCTCAAATTCGTAGGCCTATGTTATTTGATTTGTATGTATCAGGTCTTGGAGAATCCAAAAGTGTGGGTTTAAAAGAATACATTGTACATTCCTTTTAAGTATTTTACAAGCTAATAAATTTTCCTATAGCAATATAGATAGATTTTAATAGAGTACCATGTTGGCATTTCCCATGCTAATTTACAAGATTTATAATTATTACCATCCTTGGCAAACCCAAAAACAATATATTATTTTGTGGTCACAGAGATAAGGTCTTTGAAAAGATTTAACAGGTCTCTTAAAATGAAGTATCTGACTGAAACATCATTTGAGCTAGATGTAAAATTCAAGTGCCCTGTCGTCCCTGACATTCATAAAAATAAATTACTGTGCATTGTTTGCCTCTCTTTATTATTTCTGAATGTCTAACCATTAAAAAAAAAAAAAAGAGATGAGATGCCAGTTTGACTCTAGTTTCTGACAGCAGACAGGCTGCTTATTCCAGGTCCAGAAAATAAGCAGACAACTAAATCAATAGTTGAGATAAAAAGTAAATATGCATTTATGATTACATGAGTGAGAGTCCCAGGGCACAAAATGCTCCCAGAGGACGAGATAGCTGGCTGCATTGTGCTCAGATTCTTTCCGCTGTCAATGAGGTCATACAAATGCATGCATCCTGGCAAGTGGGGATGCTGCTTGTCTGTGGATCCACAGGCGCTGGAGACAGACGGAACCAAGAAACTAGAACAAAAACTTCAGAAGTGTATCTGTAGATGAGAGCATAGGCCTATTGGAATGGCAGTTTGACATCTTCTCAGTTCAGCAGACTAGGGGGTTTTCTCGGCTGGCTCACGGATGCTTCAACTGTGCAGAGTCTCCCGTTTTACAGAGATACATGCTGAGATATATTCTGAACTGTCTGTAATACAGTAGGAAAGTTTTTTTTTTAAGTATCTCTTTAAGGACGATAGTAAGAACTATTGTCCTCTCTGTTTTTCAAGGCCTCTGAAGGATAAATACATTGTCTGGGATGACCCCTGCTAGGCTTGCTGCCACCCTGGTTATGCCTATCAGACTTGCCACTGCCCAGTTCATCACTGCCCAGTTCATGACTGTTGTTCGTCTGGCTGACAAACTGGTCCCTGGAATGAGACAATTTCTGTGTACTTTGTCTTTAAAAGCCACTGAAGGCCTTACCAAATCCCAACTCTAGTGTCTCTCTCCCAGTTGTTGGGGCAGTGGGAGAGCCGGATCCAGTTATGGGTGGGGAGGAGGGCAGAACTGGACTTGCTCAAAAGACCCAGAAGGAGTTGAAGCTCTAGTCATAATCACTAATTCCAGCGGGAGCAGAATGTAAGGCTGAAGGCTCCGGCCAGGCTTGGGGAAGTCAGAGGCTTGAGGAGCCTGTCCTGTGGAAAAAGTCGAAGAAGAGGATGAGCAGCAGCTGCAAGAACAGAAGGAATAGAGTTCTGTACAACACCCTTCCTTCTCCTTTAGCACTGAGGCGCTGTGGGTCAGTTCGGAACTAACAGAAGGTGCTGAAGGAAGGGGCACCCACTGGCTTAGTTGGTCCCTCTGGCACCCAGGGCCATGACACTCAATGTCACCCTTCAGTGCCTGACCCAAAAGTAATTACAGTGTCATGATAACATCACCACCAACTGCTTCTGGGTCGCAGGTACTCAGAGTGGTTGTGCACTGCTCTGAGTGGCCAACCACCTTTTTTGCTGACAAAAGTGAAGAGAGCAGTCAATCGGTCAGAGCAGTGTGCAGCTGGTCCAAGTGCTCCAAGGAAGGTGCAGGAGAAGGTACCTTGACACTCCTCAAAGCATGGTACCCTGGGTCTTGTTCCCCCACCCCTCCTTAGCTATGCCATTGGGGGTCCCCAGCCTCTCTGTGACTCTGCTCTTTGTATCTTTGTGCCTCCACAGGCACAAAGCAGGCAGATAAGGCCCCTCCCCCCAGTGTGCAATCTTTAGTGTCATCATCATCGAGTTGTTACAAGGATATTCCTGTGTTCGTTTGTGAAATGTGTGTGGGGCGGGGGGACTGTGAAGCCATTTCAAGCCAACCCTGTGCCATTGCCCCAGCAAATTCTCCCTTTGTCAGGAACCTTTTTTAATGGTACATTGCTGCCAAACAGCCTGAGCAAGCATATCCGCCATTGTGTCAGCAGAAAGTCATCCAACAGAGCTTTTTTGAGCAGTGCAGGGTCTTTTACATCTGGTGTGAAGGATGGCCTGCTGTGACCAATTTGCTAGCTGCTTTGCTGATGATAAAAGTGTTTGCATCTGTCTGGACTTAGCCTCCACATTAACAGAGTCATTTGATGAACTCTCTCCATACACTTATCCTGTTGTAATGGATGCTTTCAAATTGTACAGCCTGAGGATGTGAACAGGATTGCTGAAAGTGTAAGGTCATCTGCAAGCTTACACAGTCTTTCAGCATCTTGGCTGGTGAGATTTACTAGGGCATGGAGACTGGCTGAGTGAGTGGGAAGAGCTGTTAATGCTTTTTGGGCAAGGGGGTGTGGTGGCTTCTTAAAGTGGCTGTGGCTCCTTCACTAGACCCCATTGTATTGGAGAAATGTTGGCCAGTCTCTAACTTCTGGTTTTTGGGCAATCTGCTAGAGTGGGAACTGGAAGCCCAACTCCAGAACTTTCTAAATGAAGTTGATTATCCATAGGCTCTGGATCTTCCTAGAGGGTAGTTTCCAGAAGATGGTAATGAGAGACTCCTTCTGCTGAGCCATTTTGGAACCATTTTGGCAACCATTTTGGAACTGCCATGCCTACAAATGAAAATGGCCTTGGTGGCAAGCTGCCACTACTAGCTTCCTGCAGGAATGCAGGAAGCTGATGCAGGGGCCAAGGAGGGGGAGGAACAGGGCAAGGAAGGGAGAAACAGATGTTTCTGGGCAGGGAGGGGAAGGGTGGGAAGTAGAATGGGAGACTGAGGGTAGATCACAGTGGCAATGACTTCCATTAAGATCTGTCCCTGTTCCTTCTCCCCTTCCCTCTCCCTTACTCTCCTTGGACTTAACACCAGAAAAATCATTGGTGTAGATCTGAAGAGACCCGTTGGGGAAAGTGGAGGCTTACTCTGAGATAAGAGGGGGCCCCAGTGCAAGATGCAACATGTTCCCTCTTGGTGTGGCTATATCAGCATTGGGGGAGTTAGTTGGAATTGGGCCTACAGACAGAGGTGTGTCTTAGTCCTACCATCTGAGATTCTTTTAAACTGGAGCAGAGGTCTCTGTGGAGAATGGCACCTGGGGGGGGGCATTTACAGCAACACAACATTCTGGAAGCTTGAGGGTGGCATAATGACATCACCACGTTACTCCTGACTTTCCAGACTTTTGCACTGGTTTAAATGAGAAAGCCTCTCTGGACTAGACCTTTGGCAATCTTTGGGCTACTTCGGCCCCAGTCACTTCATATTCTCGTCAGTGAGCAATGAAAACACAACCAACAGTGTGGGTACATGGTGGATGGGCCCGAAAATTGGTGAAGATCACCAAAGGAAGGCTCCTAGGTGGTGTTGCGCCACCCTCCAGAGTGTCGCCAGGGTGTGAACTGTCCCCCTTATGACACCACTGAACTAGAGACGCCTGGGTCTGATGGTGGAGTCTTCTGTATACAAAACATGTACTCTATTGGTGAGCAACAGTCTTGGAGTTTGAGAAAAGATTTCTCAAGTTAGAAAGCTATCACCTCCCGGCATGTGCTTGCTATTTAGACTCAACAGGTGGAGGGCAGCAGGGAGGCAGAACAGAATGATGCCAAAATAGGACAGAACTATTTTCATAGTTTAATCTGAACACAGCATACAGCTGATGTCCGACAAGAGGCCTATAACCGGATAATGGCAACTTGGACACAGGATACATTGACTGTACATATATCATTTCTCCATTTTGGAATACAAAATATGCCAATAAAAGTCCTACTTGTTTTGTCCAGATTGGTGCTGAAACATCAGATGTGGTCCCACAGAGTTTCATTTGCTCTAAACCAGGAGGGTAGCTGATGGGGAAGAGGAGAAATCTGTTGTGCTGGCTTCACACAGGCCAGATGGTCTCTTGGATGAGATGGGCAGTGAGCTATATTTTGCCAGCATGTGTGGCACTCAGTTTATTGTTATGAACAGAGAGGTGATACATCCATATTTGAGTATTGAATTTCACCTTTGAACAATACATGCATTCAGCCTTTTAGCACTTCTTATTTGAATGTAACTTTTTATTCTCAGCACAAAGACAACATTTGTATGCTTAATTCTAAATCTTCTATTACAATTGACATTACAGGGGACATTTTTGACATACATGCAGTAGATTCACAACGCACAGCACACTTCTTTAAATATACAAAGAGTACTTCTATTTTCTCTCTAACCCATAAGAAAGTACAACGGGTTCTCTTTAGCTGCAAATTTGAAACCCACAGTTTGACACACTATGGGTTCTGAACCCATGCCTGGAGGACCCACAGAGGATCTTCAGACATAACCGGAAATTCCTTTGCAAGCAGCCTTCCTATACCTTAGAACAGTGGTTCCCACACATTTAGCACTGGGACCCACTTTTTAGAATGAGAATCTGTCAGGGCCCACTGGAAGTGATGTCATGACCAGAAGTGACATCATTAGGCAGGAACATTTTTAACAATCCTAGGCTACAATCCTACCCACACTTACCTAGGAGTAAGTCCAATTTACTGTCATTGTTCAAAGAATATATACAGTATATAGTAGCTTGTTAAAAGTACAGGTCTGTCACATTTCCCCAAATGCAGTCACATACCATGATAGCATCAAATCTAATATATGACAAATAAAATATTGAAATGAATGGGGACCCACCTGAAATGGGCTCACGACCCACCTAGTGGGTCCCGACCCACAGTTTGAGAAACATTGCCTTAAAAGACCTCCTTGAGGCACTTCCAGTTTGCCTGTAAGGGCTGACCTGCAGATCTCGGTATCTATGGGTTCTGTATTGCATGGAGTCCAGGATCAGATCCCCCAAAGATACCGAGGTCCAAACGGTATCATTATGACTAACATCTCTGTTAAGATCAGGACAGGTTGCAGTGGGATACTAATTGAGCAGAGGGCCTGAGGCAGGTGAGGCATCAAGGACAGGTCAAGGTTGAATAGGGGATAAAGTAGGACAGGCTGAGGACCAGAGGCAGAAGCAGCAGATAGAGCCAGGCTGGGATCAAGAACCAAGGGAATAAGGCCAGCAACAGGGCAAGGTTAGGTGAAGCTGGGGAAAAGACTCTGTACTGCCATGGCTCAGACTTCAGGGTTGGTTTTATAGGGCCTATGGATCAGCTGACTGTATTTTGGCTGGGACAGCTGACTGCACTCAGCATTGCCTTATGAGCTCTCCTAGCTGTTGAGATCCACAAATGAAGTTCTGCTTCAAATTTCCTCTTATGTGATGTGGCAAAAACCACAGTTCTCCTGTGGCTTCAATACACTGGAATACCCTTCCCAGAGAGATTTCTAATGTTGCGGGGAGGGGTGGAAAAAGGACAAGCTGGTGTTACCAAGAGCAGGTATTTGGTAGACACCCAAACGCTTTTCCCACTCCATGGAAGGACAGGAACCCAGCTCCTCCAAGCTCCTTCTGTCAGTTTCACTAATCTGGATTTCAGCAGCAGTCCCACTGGAGTCCATGGAAGGGGCTTCCTCCCAGGAGGGCAGCTTAGTCTTACTGACCACACCGGGACTCCTTGTGAGTAAGGCAACTATCCCTGTTCTAGCACTGCACCTCCAGACTGGAGCCTGGCACCGGGCAGGGTTTGTGCCTCCAGTGGGCAGCCCAGCCCTGGTCGTGCCGGACTCAGCCACCAGCAGTCCCACCGAGTCCACCGGAGGGGCTTCCTCCTCGCTGGTGCCCTCCACCCTCTGGTCTCCCCGGACCCGCTGCAATCTGGTGCCCTGGCATCTCGGACCTGCGAGCGGCGGCCGGCCACGGCTCGCGCTGTCCTCCCTCACGGAGCTCCCCCGCCGGCCAGCCTGTGCGTGGCGCTCCGGGTTCGCCCCATCCCCAAGCGGGGTGTGCGCCGAGACTGCGGTCCTGTCCGCTGACTCAGGTTCGGCCGAGTGGGGTGAGTCCCGGCCCCACGCGGGGTCTGCTCGCAAGCTTCGCGCACCTCTGGGGGGGCAGGCTGGCAGGCCCTAGCCGCCCCCGCGGGCAGGCCGGGTCTGCCAGGGTCACTTTTGCCCCCCCCAAGGAAAGGGCTGCGCCTCTGGACCACTGGTGAAGCACCACTGCAAAACACTAAGGCTGCAATCTACCCACACTTACCTGAGAGGTAAGCTCCCTGAGTATAATGGGGCTTACTTCTGGGTAGACATGCATAGGATTGGGGCAGTAGGTTTGGCAGGGAGCCCCACCCCCACTGCAAAGCACTAAGGCTGCAATCCTAGCCACACTTACCTGGGAGTGAGTCTCACTGAGTATAATGGGGCCTCCTTCTGGGTAGACATGCATAGGATTGAGCAGTAAGTTTTGCAGAGAGTCCCACTGCAACAGTAAACCAGCAAGTTTTGCAGGGAGCCCCACCTTGGGGCCGGATTCCCCCCCCCCAATTCTTATGACACATTTCCTTACTACAAACCTTACAAAAGACCAATTAGAAGAAATTAGCACAACTAGTTAAAAAAAAGGTTCTCACTACAACTGCAGTTCAACCCTAACTAGTTACCCTTGCGGCAGTGTGTGTGTGAATCATTGTGGGACAGGCAGCCCAATCTAAACTTGCAGTGGAACAGGCAGGCTGGGAGGCCTGCACTATATCCAGCACAGGATTGGGACTGGCTGTGGCTCAGCCAGGAGCAAGGGAAACTAATTCCCCTTACCCTGGGTAAGGTGGCGCCAATCCCAATGGGGCTACTTGAATCTGCGCCAGCTAAAGATGTGGTGCAGATTCAAGCAGCTTAGCGCTGTGCTGGGTCACCCAGAAACGGGGTTAGGATCTGGCCAAAGTGCCGGACTATTTTTCTGGCATAGACTTGAGAACCTCCATGTCATGATTTGTAGCCCATCGCAGAGGATGCCCTTCCCTGTGCTTTACTCACCCTGGAACACCTCCTCCCCTGCCCCAAATGTTCTTACCATCACCTGGAGCTCTTCCCTTGCTCCAGGCAGTGTCCATCCAGCTTCGGACCCAGCACCAACTCGTGCTGGCTGGCACTGGCTCTCCCTACACGGAGTGTGCCATAAATGTGCTTTTAAACTCACCTTTTAAGTTCACCTTTTCTCTGAGAAGCCCAGCATAGTATACATGGGTCTCAGAACCACAATCCCCTCCTCCCGCCACCAACAATCCCATGTGGTAGCCTAGACAGAGATATAGGAATGCCTGATGATCACCTGGGAGCTTAATGTCTGACTGGGAATTTGAACCCAGGAATTTGAACCACCATACCCCATTTTCTCATGTTCAGTACAACTGTGGTCTCATCCTGGCTTCTACCCCTTCTTCCAGAAGCAATAAACAACAAGCAACCAAAGCTGAAAGTGCAAATGGCCTATGGAGTCAAAGGGCTGGAATGAAACTGCTGATCACCTCATCCAGCTCATCCCTTCAGACAGGATCTTCCCAGCATTAACGCACACCCACATCACACATTAACTGCTTGCAGGTCAACCCACATCATTAAGATCTGAATGCATTGCAAGGTGAGGACAACCAAGCACAGTCCAAGGAACAATTTTTGCAGAGCGAACCAGATGGCACAAACAAGTGAACTGAGACTCTTAATGAGGAGCAATTAGGAGGGAGGCATCCAAGCCTGACAGTGCCTGCTCGTTAACACAAAACAAGGGGATTGAATAAAGAGGATTACAGTGATGATCTCAGCTTTGCAGTGATACAGGTAGTCAAGAACTGGATCCAGTCATCCTTAGCTGCCCTTCTCTGGAGGCACAAGAATTTGATGGGGGTCAGTGGGGGTCGCAAACATGCCATAAAGCATGTTTGTGCCTTCTCAGGAGTAAATCACAGAGGTGTGCCAACACATGGAGGCTGAATCCAGCCTCCATGGCGGCTTCCTCTGCGAGGCTTGCATTGGCCAGGCTGGGCCAATGCAAGGCTCTGGGGTGGGTGGTTGGCAAATGGGAGGCGTTCCTGGGCAGGGGGAGGGTGGGGGGAGGGCAGCCCTGGGGGCGGGCAGGTGGGGAGCGGGAGGCGGGGCTGGGATCCAGCTATAATGCCAGATCCCAACCTCCGTTCCTGAGGAGATTGGAGTGGCTTGAAACCGCTTCGCTTTCCTTGAACTTATGCCACCTCAGGAGGTGGCGCAAGTCCGAGGAGACCCATAGGGGCAAGGGCGCCTTACCCAGAGGTAAGGGGGAAAGTTTCCCCTTGCCTATGACTGAGCCGCCTTGGGCCCCTCTCCTGTGCTGTATACAGCGCAAGCCTCTTGGCTTGCCTGTTCCTGCGCAGGGTAGGATTGCACCCTGAGTCAGGCAGGCTGATGGGAGGCTCCCCCTCTTCTTCTGATAAAGCAGAAACATAGCTAGAGGGGGCAAAATAGTAGGTACTGCAGGCACCGAAATGCACTATGTACGTGGCCCCTCCCACTCACCATCAGAGTCATTCCAGGCAGTGAAGGCAACATGCAGCTGCTCATCAAATCAAACACCATCTTCTGCATGTTGCCGTTGCTGCCCGGAATCGCTCAGATGGGGTGAGGGAGGGGCCGTTTACATGGCGCATTGCGGTGCCTGCAGCACTTACCATTTTGAATACCATATGGCAGTGGTTCCTCAACTGTGAGTCGTGGCTCCCTGGGGAGCTGTGAAAACCAGCCAGGGGAATTGTGGAATCCTCATGAAAAACCTACCGCCCTAAAATGAATAGGATTGTAGCCCTAATGGGGAGCCATGGCCAATGGCCTACTAGGTCAAGTGACCCGCAAGTTGAAAAAGTTTGGGAACCACTGCCATACGGTATTCAAGTCTACGTTGTTGTGGCTTAAATTTCATTACCTTTAAATACTTGAACAGAATCTCACCTTCAATTCCTTTTTCAATTGCTTTTTTTCTTACATGAGATTTAGCTCAACGCTTGATAGAGACCAAGAGAACAAAACTTAACATGATATAATAGAAATACACACTGGCTCAAATTGATCCAGATATGAAACATCCACTGCACTGTGTTTTCCAGTTCAGCACAACATCAAAGGCGGTGTACAGCTGTCCATTTTTGAAATACATCTCCAGCACACCAATTCTCGAACATTCTCCCTGAATAGTCAGGGATCAGATCATGAAAATCAAGATGGATATTTATTATGTAATCATAATTCTTAAAACAAAATCAAAATGATCAAGCTTGAAAATCTTGAAAAAAAAAGATGTGTAGCTTCAGATGTTTTCAGCCCAATCTTATCTAACCCCTCTGGCAACGTAGCTGCAGCACAAGAACATGTGCATCCTATGGGGGGGGGGCAGTCAAGGAGGTCTCTTCTGGGGCAAGTCTGCATGGACCTGAGAAGGTGGATTGAGGCTGGGAAGGTGGCTAGATATTGGTGCTTCTACTGCAGCTGAAACAGCCCCCTTTCTGGCCTTAATATACACTCCTCCCTGGCCTGATCTCTGCCCTATTCCCCCCTCCCTGCTGCATTCCACCATGTTCACCTGCCCCCTGCACAGGCCAGTGCTCCATTGCAGGCCCTGGTGTACAGCCACTTGCTGCTTGCAGCAGCTGTCTGGCTTCACTGAATGGTGTGTTGCCTTTTGTGATGGCCATAAAGCACACTGCCAGTGATACAGCACACCCATAGGATTGGGCCATTTGTTTTTGGGAAACCTTCCTAGTTTAGTGTTTAGTTTAGTACCCATGTGCTTTTCATGGATAACAGTCTACTTTATCAGCTACAAAGCAAATGGAGAAGGAGTGCATGTCTACACATGTAAACAGTTTGAGAACTTATCTGTCTCAGATTTATGGCCAAAACGAAGTGAAAAGTGAGTGAATCAATATGTCTGGGATATTTACTCAGGGTGTCAGCCAAAGTCAAGAATGTATAATTCCCATGGATTTCAGTGAGACACTTTAGCATGTGCTTAGCTTTTCCATAGAGATAAGTGGAATGGAAAATGCTTAATTTAGGCCTGATCAAGCCTTTAGAGGGGATATGCAAGATGATTAGACATTGCCTGTGCCACTAATGTAAAAGGACATTAAACTCATATCACTTGCATTGCTTACCCCAAGCAACTGTTGAGATAACTGTTAATGCTCTGCGGAATGTTTTGTAGCCCACCCCCCCGGAAAGAATTAAAATTCCTAGGAGGGAACCCAGGAAACCCTGCAACGGTTAACCTAATTTAAGGCCTGTACTGCAGACCAGTTCCATACAAAGGGGGCTAAAGGAGAGAAGCTAATGGGAAATGATTGCTTTGCCCTGCTTTCCTTTTGAAGAGCTTTGCTTCAGAAAGCCACGATTTCAGCTGGAGGAATGCTGAACATTTAAAGGCCTTGTTAATAAAAAGTTCCCGGCAGATTTTATGAACTTGATTTTAAGCACATCATGTTTTGCATTTTTATAAGTCTAATGGGCATTGTTTGCTAATTCACTGCAATGAGGCTTCATCCCAGCCTTGCACATTTTAAAGCTGTTATTTATGGTTTCCTTTTCCAACACTGGGGCCATTTGTTTTTATGCCTGTATATTTATGAGTTACTCTGCTAACTCTGGTGTCTGTTAACACAACATCAGTAATAAACAGTCCAGTTGGCTTTCTGTTTCTGGAAATGATCGCCAAATGATTCCAATAAAAACAATCTAGGGAATGGAACTTGAAGCAGAGACAAGAAAGAAAAAGTGAACTCGCTAAAAGAAGGCCTGATAAGCCAATAAAATAGCTTGATTCCTTAGGCTAATTTTGCAAGTGCAAGCTCATTTATATAAAAGCTTAAGTGTCCTCATAAAGGTCCTTGGTATATTTAATCACTTAAGATAAACTCTGTAGACTGGTACACAATGATCCCACTGGCCTATCATCTCTGTTCATTGGGTACAATTTACATGGGGCACTGCAGCTTAAAAGTCCCGTTGAAAGTTGTGCAAAAAGTTTGTCTTGGATGTGACATAGGATAGGGCCAGACCAAGACTTCATAATGCCTAAGATGGCATGCCAGATGCTGCCCCTTTCTTACCCAATAAAGTGGCAGCCTCCCATTCTCCTAGCTCCCCTCCCCTCCACATTTCCTCTTCCTCTAAAGCGGGGATATGCTAGAATAACTTTACCTGGGTCCCAAGTCAGCAACACTGTGACTTGAGTCATCTCTGAGTCATAGCTTGCACCTGTTGCAACTTGCCCCTAGGTCTGAGGTATTAATCTGTGCATGGTGGCTCCCTAGGGAAGCATGGCTAGCCCAAGGGTGCTTTTCTGCAGCTGTGAATGAGGTGGGTGGGGCAGTGTGAGGTGGGGAGGGCATGTGAAACATAGTGGGGGGAGGTGGTAGAACCTCCCTGCCAAACCAAGAGAAGGCTGGCTGGGCAGCTGGGAGGTGCTGCATCTCATCAGCACAAGGCATGCTCCAGGCAGGCTTCAAACTGGGAGGGAAGCCTGACCTAGAGAGAGCTCCACCAGTAAGTACAGGCAGCGCAGCGCTTTCCTCCACTTAGGAAGGAGGGAGTCCAGCCTGCTGTTAGTGGGGGAGGGGTGTCCAAATGCCCCAGCCTGCATTCCTCCATCTTGCCTGGGGGGAACAGGGGTGGCATCTGCATGTTGGGGTGTATGTGTGTGAGCAGCCCCCATCTACTTTGGAGGTGAGTTGTAATCTTGCTGGGTGTGGCTGCGATCCTATCCACAATTTCCTGGGAGTAAGTCTCATTGACTCAAATGGAACTTACTTCTGAGTAGACCTACATAGGCTTGGGTTCTGTGTCAGCTTAACCAAGGATCTTCACCTTTCTCTTTTTCCTCCCCCTTCAAAAAAGAAAAAAAAAACACCTCTTGATCAGTTAAGCTTTGTCTCCAAAAATTGATTAAAAAATAAAAATACCCATTCCTTTTCAGCCATCCCCCTTTTTCCTCCTGTCTCATTTGGGGAAGGGGGGGACATCTCAAGTTGGTTGCTATTATAAGACAAAGGGCACACACCTAGCTAGGTCTACTCAGGAATAAGTCCTATTGTGTTCAGTGGGACTTACTCCCAGGAAAGTGAGGTTAGGATTGCAGCCAAACAGTCTCAGTGTCACATCAGTTTGCAATTAGCAGATACACACAAAACAAAATATTCCCCTCCCCCAGCAAATTCATCAATTCTCTCCCCTCCTTTCCAAAACCCTCCAGGTGTGCTGCTAACAAACTCAGGGCACAATCCTAATCAGGTCTACTCAGAAGTAAGTCCTATTTTGTTCAATGGGGCTTACTCTGAGGTAAGTGTGGCTAGGATTGCAGCCTCAGAGTGCTAGCAGCTGTTTTTTTTGTTTCTAGTGTATAATTATAACACCTTCATCCCCATTTGGGGGGTAACTGAGGTGAGGTGATGTAATGGGGAGCTGTGGCCAGTGGCCACAAGGATCGGGGAGCCACAGGTCGAGAACCACTGCCCTAGGTGTTTACCAAGTCATTATGACTCAAGTTTGAGTCACTTTGAGAAATGAGTCGAGTGGCAGAAGCGGTGAAAAAAAGCAAGCACACACAAAGTGAGTCTTGACTTGAGTCTGTTAGAGTCACGACTCTTTTCCAAGTCACTGCCAAAAGTTGCAAGTCCACCCTGAGTCACTGGCATGCATGACTCGGGTTTCCCACGAGTCACAAAGACTTTAAAAAGTGGGTCCTAGTGATAAAAAGTTTGGGAACCACTGGCCTAGAGACTGCTTTTGTGCCTGATAACTCCTGGGTGACTTCAGTTCTTACTGTATCATTGCAGCCATTTTTGCGACATGTTCCCAATCTCAGTTGTGGCAATGGAGTGAAGTTCAGGGGCGAAGTCTAGAGTTCATCCAAAGCCCTAAACTGCATGCATTATCATTTACCATTATTCTAACCACTGCCATTAACTGCTGTGATGCTTTGCAATGTAAAATATACATGGTAGACATAAGGAATACCCACGGGATCCCAACAGTGTTGCAACAACTGTACAAAAATGGATTCTATACCAGGTTTCATATGGCCCTGCTCATCCTCCTCACTATCACTTGCAGGACAAGGTTTGATAGATTGTGTCCGAGGCTATTACAATCTGTGATATTGAAAGTGATGCTGAAATGTATTTATCTTTAGCGTGCAGGACATTGTCTTGTAGAAAGGCCAATGAATGTTGGCCAATGAATCAGTGATGCAGCACAGTGATGGGCTGTCTGACGGATAATTGTATTTCTGGTTAGTATTTGATGCAAGTAAAACACCAAATAAATTGCATTGTTGGCACCTGATTCTATACAAAATTAATTTGGAAGAAAGCCTCATTGATTTCAAGAGTCTCAGGGTGGTGGGCACAGAGTTATAGTTTTATTCCCCCTGGCTCATTGCGTGGCAAATTGTAAACTGAGTGTTGTGATACACATCTATATAGATTTTCAGCACATGAAAAGGGAAGGATGTTTATCCACCCAGCTTATTGTAAGCTGAAAGCTGATCCAACTATATATGATGGAGCAATCAGAAAACCGATTCCCCCAGACTGCCAACTATAATATTCAATGAACTGTGAATTTGATCAGGGGGTTAATCAGGTGATTAAGCCCTATGTATACAGTAAGAATAGCTCCCAATTTATTATATTAGTAAATTGATCCATTCTTTAAAATATGTATTCCCCACCTACTGATAAAACAAGGCAGCCAAATCAGCTTTGGGTGCAATCCAAAGCTTTGGGCAGGAGGTCTGGTCTAGAGGGTAGAGCCTCTGTTTGCCTGAAGATAACATCTGCAGGTCACCAGTTCGAGGTCACCGGCACCGTGCAATCTTGAAGCAGCTGACAAGCTGAGCAGAGTTATTCCATCTGCTCTGAGCGTGGGAGGATGGAGGCCAGAATGTGAAACCAGATCAGAAAGAAACATCTGAAATGTTGTGGTTCTTGAAAGATAGAACCTTCTTTCAATTGTAAAAACCCCTATAGGGATTTAAATAGCCTGCCTATGTAAACTGCCTTGAATAAAGTCTGAGGAGAAATCTGATGACCAAGAAAGGCGGTATAGAAATACCTGTATTATTATTATTATTGTTATTATCCTATCTTGACCTGGAACAGCAAGCTAAGAGGCTTGCACTGTATCCAGCGCAGGATAGGTGCCCAAAGTGGCTCAGCCAGAGGTAAGGAAAAACTCTTCTGCTTACCTCTGGGTGAAGCCCTATGGGTCTCCTCGGACTGGAGCCACCTCCTGCTTAAAGCCACTCTGCACTGCTTGGGAACAGGGGTTGGGATCCAGCATAACAGCAGGATCCCAGCCCCACCTCCTGCTCCCTCCACCTGCTCTAGGGACCGCCCTCCACCTGCCCTCCTCTTGTCCCGGAACTTCTCCCTCCTGCCTCCCCCAGATCTCTGCGTCAGCTGAGTTCGGCCAACGCAACTTACCTGGGGGAATCTGCCATGGAAACTAGATACAGCCTCTGTGCTCCAGCGCACCTCTGTGTGCTGGCACAGCTTCCTCCTGAGGAGGCACAAACATGCTTCATGGCATGTTTGCAACTCTCCTAGGCTGGCTCAAGAGACTAACATGCAATTAGGATTGCACTCTTACTGTCTAAACAACAGTAAATGCCTTGTTAAGCAACAATGATTTTTTTTTTTTTATTTACTTACTTTAAGACATGGGTACAGGAAAAATCACAAACATATATGTACAGGGTAATACACAAGGGAAAAAACACCAGGAAATCGCAGAACTGTAGCCGATACTCTTATGTTTCCCTACCTATCATCCTTGAATAACTTATTGTTTATCTAACCACTCATACAATGGTTTCCACAATTTCTGTATTCTCTCTATTTCGCCATCTCCCAATCTTTCCGTCAATACATCTATTTCAACCATCTCATATAATTTCTCAATCCACATCTCTACAGTGGGAGTATCAGGGTTCTTCCACAATCTAGCATACACCAATCTCGCTGCAGTAATTGCATACAACAAAATATGTTTAAGATCATTGTTATAACTTTCAGGAAAAATACTCAAGAGAAACAGTTCTGGTTGGAAATGTATTTCACAATTAAAAATAATTTGAATAGTTCTATATATTTTTTGCCAAAAATTTTTGGCCTTAGGGCAAAGCCACCACATATGATAAAAAAAACCTTTCACCTCTTTGCATTTCCAACACTTATCACATGTGCCGGGATACATTTTTGCTAATCTATCTGGAGACAGGTACCATCTATAAAACATTTTGTATATGTTTTCTTTCATTGTTACTGCCTTAATTATCTTCATATTTCTCTTCCAAAGCTGGTCCCAATTATTCATTGTTATATTATGTCCAATATTTTTTGCCCATATAATCATTACCTCTTTTACCGATTCGTCTACCATTTCCATACTCAACAAATATTGATACATCCTTCTGATATAATTTTGCTCATTTGATAAAAATATTTTATCAAATTCCGTCTCCTCTGGGTAGATTCCTTCTTTTTTATCTTTCAACCATCTTGTTTTAATCTGTAACTCCGTCAACCAATCCAGTTCAATCCCTTTCTCCCTCAATACCTCTTTTGAGTACATAACTGCTTTCTCATCTAATAATTCATCATATCTCCTATTCTGTGAACCTTGCAACCACATTGGCCTAGTATCAATTTCTAACGGTTTCACCCATCTTGGAATCTTCTCGTAAACTTTATATCTGATTTGTTCCCAGACAAACAACAATGCTCTTCTTATCAGATGTTGTTTAAAGTAACTATGATATTTGGCTTTATCATAAATCAAAAAGGCATGTGGACCAACCTGCAAATCGTGTAGTTCTAATTTTAACTCTCTAAATTTTTCGGCTTCTGCCCAATCCTTTATCCAATTTAATGCCGCTGCATAGTAATAAATTTCCCAATTTGGCATTCCGAAACCAGCTCGTTCTTTCACATCTTGTAATAATTTCATCTTTATTCTAGCTTTTTTCCCTTGCCAAATGAAATTAGCCATCATTTTATTCAAATCTTGAAAGAACACCTTTTTTAATAAAATTGGGATTGTCTGAAATAAGAATAATATTCTTGGCAGCACATTTGACTTAACTGTTGCTATTCTACCCAACAATGATAAATTTAATCCATTCCATCTTTTTATGTCTTTCTTAATCTCCATCATTAACTTTAGATAATTATTTTCCATCAACTCACTACATTTATCTGATACAGTAATTCCCAAATATTTAACTTTCTTTGTGATATTAATACCAAATTCCTGTAGTTGCTGTTTCTCTTGTTTTCTCATATTTTTCACTAATATTTTCGTTTTATCATAATTTATCCTCAATCCTGCCATTTTACCGTATTCTGTCAGATTCTCTATCAAATATTTTAAAGACTGGGTTGGATTCTCCAAGATAAAAGTGAGATCGTCTGCATAAGCTTGAATTTTAAATTCTTCATTTTGGACCTTCACTCCCACAATTCTTTCATCTCTTCTTACTATATTGTTTAATATTTCCAGAGTTATAATAAACAGTAATGGAGATAGAGGGCATCCTTGTCTTGTTCCCTGCTGGATTTCTATCATTCTTGTTATGTCACCATTTATCTTTATTCTTGCCGTTTGTTTGGTATATATCTTCTCTATAACCCTTATAAACTTTGGCCCAAAGTTCATCTGGTACATTTGTTGAATCATAAAGTTCCAATTTACTCTATCAAATGCTTTATGCGCATCTACGAAAATTAATCCTAATTTTTTCTCTGAGTGTGCCTCAAAATATTCTATTATATTAATAATAACTCTCACATTATCTTTTAAGTGTCGTTTTGGCAAGAAGCCTGTTTGATCTTGGTGTTTTATTTGCAGCAGAACTCTCTTTAATCTTCCAGCCAATATTGATGCAAAAACCTTGTAGTCTGTATTCAAAAGAGAAATTGGCCTATAATTTCTAATTTCTTTCTTTTCTGTTCCTTGTTTATGTATTAACGTAATTAAAGCTTCTGTCCATGAATCTGGAATATTTCCTGTTTCCCATATATCATTAACCAGATTCTTAAATGGTAATTGTATCGTCTCTTCAAATAATTTATAATATTCTGCTGGAATGGCATCTGGTCCGGGAGATTTCTGATTTTTCTGTCTTTTGATTGCTTCTGATAGTTCTTGCATGGAAATTTTTTGATCTAAAATTAGTTTCTGTTCTGATGTCAATTTTAGCATATTGTTTTTTAATAAATAATCCATTTGCAGGTCCGGATCTACATTATATTTCTTGTATAATTGTTGAAAAAAATTTTCAATAATAAGTTTAACTTCTGAGGATTTGTATTTCTCAATTCCATTTTCATCTATCAAACTATTTATAAAGTTCCTCTGTCGTTCTTTTTTCAGTCTGTGTGCCAGCCATCTTCCAGGTTTATTAGCGTTTTCAAAATAATTCTGTTTAATTAATCTTAATTTTCTCTCCATTTCTTCCGTTTGTATGATTCTGATCTCATGTTGAAGTTTCTGTATATTCGCAACTAATTCCTCTCTAGATGGATTTTCTTGGAACTCCCGCTCTTTCTTCTTTAATTTTAAGGTTAGTTCTTTGATAAGTTGGATTTCCTTCCTTTTTTTCCTTACTGAAAATTTCATCATAATTCCTCTAAAGTACGCTTTACTTGTATCCCAAATAATTTGTGGTTTCATTTCTGGATGATTATTTATTTTAAAGAACCAGCTCATTTCTTCTTTAGCTAAGTTCACAAAATCTTTATCTTTCATATCAATAACATTCAATCTCCAGAGCCCTTTCCTCCGAGATCTATTAAATTTTAAACTAATTGGATTATGATCCGTGAAGGTATTTGGTAATATTTCTGCTTCAAATGCTTCTGTTGTTGCTGTAATCCAACACATATCTATTCTTGACCATACTTTATGTCGTGTCGAAAAATAAGTATATTGCCTTTTCTCTGGATTTTGGACTCTCCATGCATCAATCAAATTAAATTCTTCTGCCATTTGTAAGAAAGATTTGGGTAGATTACCTCCTTTTTTTTTCCTTTTAACTGATCTGTCTAGGTTTATGTCAAACATTGAGTTAAAATCACCTAACAAAATCAAGTCAAATTCATTTAGAGTAGCCAATTTTCTATGTAATTTTTCAAAAAATTTTTCACGAGAGTCATTAGGAGCATATATATTTACCACCAATAATTTCCTTTCAGCATATGTGATTTCTACTATCAATATTCTGGCATCTTCATCTGCATAAATCAATTTTGGACTCAACCAAGGTTTAACATATAAGGCTAAGCCTTTTTTCTTCCTTTTTGTTTCTGCTGTATAAAATAGTTCACCTAACTTCTTATTTTGTAAAAATTTCCAATCTTTTTTCAATATATGTGTTTCTTGAATTGCTATTAGATCTTTATGCTCTTTTTCTAACTGATGAAAAATCCTTTTTCTCTTTCGTGGTGCGTTTAATCCATTAATATTTATGGATAAAATCTCAAGTTGGGTATCTGCAGCTATCATTCTATATTTTTCCTTTTTATTTTCACTTCTCTTCTTGGTTGACATCTTTGTTGTTTAATTTTAATGGTTTCTTTCTTTTCAGATTCATCATCCTGCTCCTCTTCCTCTTCATCTTCTTCTTCCCCTTCTGCTTCTTCATCTTCTATGCTGTGGTCCAATCCTACTTCTGATTCTTTCTCTAAGGATGTTGTATCCTCTAGAGACGCTTTAATTTTTCCTCGATCATAGTTATCCTTTCTTGCATCTTTTGGTAGTTCTTGTTCCTCTTGATCTCTTTGCACCATCTCCAAGAAGTTTCTCATTTTCATTCTTGATGTTATACTATATCTTTTCAGTTGATATGTAAAGACTAATCCTTCTGGGAGTAACCATCTATATCTAACATTCTCTCTTCTCAAAAATGATGTAAGAGTCCTATATTGTAATCTCTTTTGTCTTATGCTCCATGGTATTTCCCTTAAAATTCTCACAGGATTTCCTCCAACCATTAATGTTTTCTCCATCAGTGCTTGTTGAACCATATCTCTCACCCTTTTCTGTGTAAACTTCAACATTATTTCTCTTGGTAGATTGTGAGCTTTTGCATATACAGATCTAAGTCTATACACTGCATGTAATCCACCTTCTAAAAGTTCTGTTTCAAACTCCGTTTGTTCTCCCAACCAATGAATCATTGTTGCTCTGATATCTTCTTGTTTTTCTTCTGGATAATTCTGAACGCGGAGCATGTAGCCTGCCTGTTGAAGCTCCAGTAACATAATGCTTCTTTCCAGGACTAAATTGCGCTGATCAGCAACCTCCACACATTGAGTGAGCTGTTCAATCTTTACCTGGTCTTTTTTTGCTTGTTCTTTCATCTTATTGATCTCTATCTGGTTTCTATTGACCTTTTTACGTGTTTCCTTCGCCATCTCATCCATCTCCTTCAGTTTAAATGATAACTGGTCTAGTTTCTCAGTCAAATTTTTATCTAGATTAGAGATCTGTGTTTTCATCTGTCTGGACTCTTCGCGGATCTCTCTGAGAACATTCATAATTCCTGCTTGGTCCTCTTTCTTTCTTTCTGTACTCTTCTCAAGGGTTAACATTGTCTGAATGGAAGTACTGGTATTTGGTGAGGCTTTCTGAGCTTTTAAAGACTGTTTCCTAGAATATTCCATTGTACATTGAGATAAATAAAAAATAGACAGGGCATCCAAAATAATATATCCCTACAAAATAATTTCAATTGCTCTTATACCAATAACTACCATGTCAATTCCAATTTTTCAATGAACACGAGGAGGTAGCTCCTTGAATGAGGCACCACTACCAAGAAGGCAATGGCCCTAGTGCTGAATATTTTTCAGCTTCAGATATTGGGTGGAAACTTTTTCAACCGTCTTAGATTGTGGGAATACAGGTATCCCCCGATTTCTGACAGTTCATTTTCCGATGATCCGCTCTTTCAACACATTTTAATTATAGCCAGAACTCATTCATTCAACGCATGTGCCGCTCTTTCAACCTCTCTCTGGTGTTTTAAAGGCTAAAATTGCCCTCCCCCATGTTGATTTGCATATGACATGGTGATTTAAACTGGAGTGAGTGAGTGAGTGTCAGCTTACCTGAAGGGGTAAGGAGAGTCCATTTGCA
Organism: Tiliqua scincoides; assembly: GCF_035046505.1. Taxonomy (NCBI): domain Eukaryota; kingdom Metazoa; phylum Chordata; class Lepidosauria; order Squamata; family Scincidae; genus Tiliqua; species Tiliqua scincoides. The sequence goes on from NC_089822.1 coordinate 36,925,929, forward strand.
GAAATTTTTGTGTGACAGTAGGAATTCGCAAGTTTAAAAAGACATTTGCAGTTTGCTAGCTAAAAAAGCATTGGAAGCAACATTTGTAAACTACAAAAAGACTGGGTTCCATTTTCAACCGTTTCTGCTTTCCAACACTGCTCTGATCCCTAACCTGTCAAATGAGTGGGAGATGCCTGTATTCATTTGTTTAAGAATTCTGATAGGTGCGGTTCCCCAATCCTTAGAATATATTTATTTATTTAACAGATGTTGTATCCCACCCTTTCCATGGAGACCTCCAATCACCATTAAAAGATAATGAATGGGAAAATTTAAAAAGAACCCCATCCAAGAATATCAATAATGACAAGTAATAAGAGAAAAAATGACAAGAGGGACAAAGTCATATTTAACAGAAGGCCACTTAGAATAAATAAGTCTTGACCAGGTGCTTAAAAACATCTAGAATAGTGCTTCCCAAACTCCTACAAGGGAGTTGGGAGTGTGCAAGGAGGGGGGAAGGCAGCAATGCAATCCCCAGGATTGCGCTGCTGTTGTGGGAGGGCTTTTTAAAATTACCCGAGGGAGTGCCAGCCTCTGGGGAGTGAAGGGACCTCCACAGATACCTCTGCATGCTCTCCAAGCCTCTATAAGAGTAAAAAAAAAAAATCAAAAATCACTTCCTATTTTCAAATGAAAAAACGGAAGTGGTTTTTGATCATTTTTTAATTGTTAAAGAGGCTTGGGGAGCTCTGTAGAGGCTTCTGCAGGGCTCCCTGCAAACCCCCCCCCCCCCATGGAAGCCAGCACTCAGGTGAGTTTAGAAAAGAAACCGCCCAACAGCAGCACGATCCTGGGGATTGCGGTGCCACCTTCCCCCGCCCCACTCTGCCCCTTAAAGTACTTCCCTGGCTGGCAGGTCATGACCCACCAGTTTGGGAACCATTGATCAAGAGAATAAGCTATTTGGGCCTCCTGGGAAAAGGAAATCTACAACCAGTGTGCCACTACTGAAAAGGCCCTGCCCCTCATTCCTGCCAGCTCACTAGATGGCAGAACCAGTGGCAGGATAGCTGATGATTTCAGATGAGTCACATTGGTGGTGCATTCTCTTGGGGCTCATGCAGTGAACATGACAACATCACAAGGTTATGGAACCAGTCAGATTCAGGGTGCAATCCTACCCTGCGCTGGAACAGGCAAGCCAGGAGGCTTGCGCTGTATCCAGCACAGGATAGTGGCCAGAAGTGGCTTAGCCAGAGGCAAGGGGAAAGTTTTCCCCTTACCCCTGGGCAAGGGCTTCTGGTCCCTATGGGTCTCCTCGGACTTGCGCCACCTCTGGAGGTGGCACAAGTCTGAGGAGAGTGGAGCGACTTGAAGCTGCTCCATTCTCCCCAGGAACGGGGGTTGGGATCTGGCAAAACTGCCAGATCCCAGCCCCTCCTCCCACTGCCCGCCTGCCCACCTCCAGGGCCACCCACCGCCCGCCCTCCCTGCCCTCCCCCTGCCCAGGAATGCCTCCCTCTCGCTTCCCCCCCACCTCCCCCATGCCTACCTTTTCCTCTTGTGTCGGCCCAGCCATGTTGTCACAAGACTTGGTGGGGAAGCCGCCAAGGAGGCTGGATTCAGCCTCTGTGTTTCAGCACATCTGGATGCGCCGACGTGGCTTCCTTGTAAGGAGGTGCAAACGTGCCTTATGGCACATTTGCGACCCTCCAGGGACAGTGCAAGGGATTTGTGTCAGCCCAAGGCGCAGTTTGGATTGTGCCCTTAGCTACATAGTGGCATCATAGTGGCATGGTGAGGGAATGCAAGGGCAATGTAAATGAATAAGAAAGCTTTTTTTTGGGGGGGGGGGGCTGAAAAATACCAGAAAGGGGCATTTTTTAGCACTTCCAAATATGTAACCCCCCAAGCTGCTTCGGTTTAACTCTACAAGTTAACTCTACTCTACTCTATGAGTTAACTCTAACTCTAGTTAACGAGTTAACTCTAACTCGTACATACCGTGGATGCTGCCACAGAAGTAGAATCAAATGTAATTAGCAAGTGTGTGTGAGCGGGGCGAGTGGGTAGAAGATGTATGCGAAAACGGATCATCTGAATGAACATTTTCTGGTCCCAGTTTATTCCTAATCCAGTTCTCAGCTGGAAATTCAACTCTAGTTAAGGTGCCTTTTCCCACCCTCTCAAACTAATTTTTAGCAACGAAACTGAATAGGATCCATTTTTTGTATGAATGCATATAATTTTATAGGAATTAATTTCAAGTATGATAATGATGGACAAACTGAATATACAGTATTCATGTGGTACACAACATTTCTGACAGTACAGAACTGACGTGGCCAACAAACAGCTCCTTTACAGCTGTGTATTTAATACAGAACTCTGAAGTTCATTTTGTTCTTCTGTTCAGTTAACCGATGTCTATTTTTGGTTCTTTGGCAAACCCAGTGAAAATCCACTGAAGTTACTTATGAGCTCAGTTAGTCATTGGACCCAAATTGCCAATTTGGAATAACTGACAATTACTTTTTCTTGAAAGAATGAGACCCATATGGGAAGGAATCTCCGTGTCCCTAATTTTGGGAAGGAGTTGCAATTCCTACATTTCAGGAATATCAAAATCATTCCCTGCTTAAAGGAAATGACATAGTACTGCAGGGAAACAAAATGAGATTCACCAACGGTTTCATTATAACAACTGCTGATGCAACAATGGATGCACAGCTGCAGAGACAGTGTATTAATTTCCAAACAATTCCAATTAAGTTTCTTCAGCCCCCACTGATGACATATGTTGTGTAAAACATAAATAACAGTTTGCTGAAACTGTTTACCTCATTCTCCAAAGGGTTAGTTGTGGGGCAGCCTAATCCTAGCCTATCAACATTGGTTGCAATGGTGCCAAAATGACAAATGTTGTATCCAGCGGGGCCAGAGAGGTCACTGGAGGTCTCCTCAGGGAAAGGGAACTTTCATTCCCTTATGCTTCCTTACCCCCTTGTAATCCCCAGGTGGCCCCAATGGGTCTTTTTTAATCTGCCCCTTCTATTGAGCAGGCGAAGATTCAAAGAGACCCATGTCAGGAACCCCCCAAATTTGTAGGACTTTAGAGCAGTAACTTTCAACCAGTGTGCTGTGGCACATTGGTCTGCCACAAACGGTCTGCAAGTGTGCTGTGGAAGTTTGAGGAAGGTTGATTTATTAGTAGGGCCATTTGGGAGATATCAGCCCCCTAATGGCAATACAATGTGCCTTGCCTACAAACTGATGGTGAGCCTTGACAGTTTTAGCACCTTGTCAGCATGCCCTGAGATGAAAAAGGTTGAAAATCACTGCTTTAGAGGAAAATGACACACAGATGCCCCATAGGCATTGCAGCTTTCCATTGCAATCAATGGCTCTTCATTAATGTGATCTTGCTTACAGAGAGCCTGCCTTTATTATGGAATCTCACCTGCCTTTGCCAATGGCCATTCTTATTTTCAGCTTCTTGTGAACCCCCTTGAGAGGAGGGCTTTTGTGTTAGCCCGGTTTAACATTTTTCCCTCTGCAGTGCTGAATGGCCAGTACTCTCGGGTTCCCTTTGATCAAAGATGCTGTAATTGATGTGGCATTGAGCCTGATTCCGTCACCCATTTTCTTTGCATTTGCCCTCTGCTGCTCTATTCTGGGCCCTGTTCTCTCCAGTTATTCTGGCCCTCCCCACCTACTTGCAGCGTTCCTCTTACACGACTTTTTGCACGATATTACGACTCTTGTTGCCGAGTTTCTAGCAAAAGTCCTTACCGCCAACAGTTTTAAGCAGCCCTGATTGGGGTATATGGGCAAGCAATTTTTTCTGTGGTTTTGTTTATGCGTAATTTTTTTGTGTTTTGTATCTGCGCTGTTTATTTAAGTATATTGTAGTATTTTCTATTATGCCATTAAAGGTTGTTGAAATTGAGCCTGCCTCCTTCTCTCCAGGACCAAGTCTTGACTGACTCTCAGGATTGTCAGCTAAGGAAACAAGATGGGCCTAGGAGAGGCTGTGAACATTTTGGAAAGTGAGGTCATTGGCAACAGCCCGTTCACATTTGTCCAACTGATTGAGGATGGGGAACCAGCAATCAGAAGTGTGGATTAGTGATGGTGCCTCAGTTTGTAATTCCCTGGTTTGGTATACAGATTTGCCCAATTCATAATGCTTAGCTGTATGAGAGATCAAGTGCCCTGACTTCCAGAAGTTCTTCTTTAATCTAGGGACTATTAAATGAAAGAACTGTGCTTGTATGGTCAATGTTCAGTAGACCAAGGTACTCAAAGCTGCTTTATAGGCTCAGAACAGAAGCTTTTAATATTAACTCCTTAACTCTTAACTCTCAGTAAAACCCTTGTTGGTTGCTGTGAAATCTCGTAGGTAGTCCAAAAATAGCTGCTTTTTAGATGCATACACAGAAGTTCTATAATATTTACTGTTTACAGTACTTTCAAACCTGTTGGTACAGTGGATATGTCTGAAATCCTATACACACTTTCCTGGGAGTAAGCCCCCTTCAACACATGGGGCTTACTTCTGAGTAGACATGCATAGGCTTATGCCAGCGGTTCTCAAACTCTCAGGGAGAGTTTGAACGGCAGTATGTTTGTGGGGGGGCGGTAGAAGGCAGCGACGCGACTCGCTGGATCACACTGCTTTGGAGGGGTGCAGGGGCTTTCTGCCGCTTACCACAGCCTGCAGCAGCCTCCCAAGAGTGCAGGGAACCCCTTCGCCAGCCTACACAGGGCTCCCCAACATGCAGAGTCCCTCAGAATTGAAATTGCAACCACTTCCGGTTTTTTGAACGCAAAACCGGATGTTGTCACGATTTTGAGGGTCTCTGCAACGTGGGGAGCCCTGTGGAGGCTGGTGCAGGGGCTCCCTGCAACCCCAGAAGGCTGATGCAGGCTCTGGAAAGTGGCAGCAAGCTTCCGCGCCTCTCCAAAGCAACACGATCCAGCGGGTTGCATTGCTGCCTTCCCCCCTCCCTGCCCCTTAAGTGGGCAGAGGTCAGGGCTCTCTGGCTGGGGCGTCGCAATGCCCCACGTTGAGAACCACTGGCTTATGCTGTAAGAGACTGTGAATCAGGACTTCCCTGGTTGAAATCTGGCCTCTACCATGAACTTGCCATGTGGCCATAGGCAAGCTACTCAGCCTTGACTGTTATTTTACCATCAAAGTGTTGTTGTTTTTAAGGTTTTTTTTTTATATCGTAAGAATACATGTGAGGAGCACTTCAGACAATTCCAAAGCACTATACAAATTCTAAGTATTATTATTAAATCCTTAATACTAGCCAAGAAAGTTCATAAATAGCAAGCAAGCTACAAATCGAGGCAAGGGGACTTTGCCCAGAGCCAGATTGGAAAAGCATATATCATCACATGAAATTGTTCCAGCACAGGGCCAGCAACATGAAAATAAGAAACTGCCTTATATTGAACCAGACAAATGTGCTCAAAAGCTCTTAAAGCAGTGATACTGTTCAAGTAGTTCTACCACTGAGCAATGGCCTTCCACCAAGAAACGAAGAATGATTGATAATATGGATAACAGAGGTTCCCCCAAGGGCCCTACTAAGTGACCATCCTCCCCAAGTTCCACAGCACACCTGTGGACCATTTGCAGCACACCAATGTGCTGTGGCACACTGATTGAAAATCACTACTTGAGATTGATGGGGTTCTTCCAAAACCAGGGACACTGAGAACTGGCATTGGGCCTGGGGCAAGATGCGTGATTGGACCCCCCCCCCTTCCTAAATTTTCCTACAAATCCTATGTTACTACATTTTTTAAAACAAGTTTAAACAATAGATTCTTTTAACTCAACAAGAACAAGATTGAAATTAAATGAAAACATTTATCAAAATGGGATAATTTCTTTACTCTGAGTAGCACTAAATGTGTTTCTTTTCTTCTACCTCAACAAAGTCCTCCTCATTTGCTTTTGCTTTTTGTAGTAATAATGCACAGACATCCCAAGGATTAGCTTTTACTATTTCCCTCATTACTCTTGTGTCAGTGGTTCCCAAATATTTTAGCACCGGGACCCACTTTTTAAAATGACACCCTATCAGGACCAACCCAGATTAACTAGACTTTTAAAGAAGGAGATCTAGAAAGAAATATTTGTTTGTTTGTTTATAAGTAATAACTCCAAAAAAGACCCACAAGCATTTATCTCCCTATATTTACACATGCTTGCAAACTGCAGCAGCTCAGATCTTTGCAGAATAATTAGCAGCTATAGTATCTGATATAGGGCTTGAAGAAGTTAGTTACCTGACTTTTTCATCATCCCTTGGCAACCCACCAAAAATCAGGTCAGAACCCAACAGTGGGTCCTGACCCAAAGTTTGGGAACCACTGCTCTATGTGATGATTTTGAAACAAAGCCTAGGTGAAATAAGTTTGCCTGATCTTTTTTGTTTAATCATTATTTTAATTTTTTCTTTTTTCTTTTCTGTTATATTTTATAGACTTATATTTGTACTCTATACTGCTAGTTTCACTTTCAAACAATGCCAAAATACATGTAGACTTGTTAAAAGGCCATGTGGTCTAGACAAGGGGTCTCCAAACCCCGGCCCGGGGGCCAGATGCAGCCCGCAGTGAGCCTCTATCCGGCCAGCAGCCAGCCTATTGTCCCCTGAAAGCCTCTGGCCCACTCGACTGAACATGACCAGAGCTGTGCTCTGATTGCATCTGGAGGGTGTTCTGAGAGGCTGAGTGAATGAGCCCACTCATTCATTTATTCATTCATCTAAATTCCATCTCTAATTTATTTATTTAAATTTTATATTTAAATTTTTTCTGGCCCTCAGCACTGCACCAGATATCTCATACAGCCCTCTGGCCAAAAAGTTTGGAGACCCCTGGTCTAGACATACACTGAACTAGAAGAAGGGGGACCTCACTCTTGGGGCCTAGGAATTTTGTGAACTGAACAGGGTGACCAACTACTGGAGCCTTGTAGTTCTGCTCTGAAGGTGTCAGTTTCACTTTCCCATGTTTGCACTGTATTAATACATGTTGGTGCTCATGGAGAAGACCTGGGCTGCATTTTCACTACTAATCCACCTTCAATGCACTTGTATTCCCCAAGTATTCTGGGGGGGGGGATGTATTTTGTAACATAATATGTAATATTTTGTAAAATTTTGTAATCATTTTTTTACTGAACTATATAGTATTATTTTGTACTGTACTATATAGTTTGTTTTGTCATGGCCTGCCCTCTCCAGAAGACCAGGGATTTTGCCCCCTTCTCCTCAGGCTTATCCAACATGCCTTGTCCCCCGTTCTTTTGCTTACCATTTAGTCTGATGCAGAGTTGTGTCAAACATGAAAACTCATTGCTTAATCGTGACTCTTTAATTTGTCCAAATAAATTATTACTGCAATTCATCATGCAGATTTTTTTTTAAATGTACCAAAACAGTTATCTATGACATTGTGCAGAGTTCTCCTATCTCCTGCAGGAGCGTCTTTATGTTTGGTAATGTACAGCTGACCACTTGCTGGATCAGGGTCATACTTAGAATATGACAGTCTCACTTTGTATAAGGAGTATTGAAAATAATCCTTTGAAGGATGGATTACAGATTTTGGCCACCCACCTCCTGCCGGCCTTCCCCCTCCCCAGAACGCCTCCTCCCTGCCCCCGCCTGTTCTGCCGCTCGGCGGTCCCGGAGACTGCCGAGCTGCGGGCGCTGGGCTAGCACAGACGGGAGCTCAGCAGTGAGCCCCACGAATGTGCCTTACGGCACGTTTGCGACTGTGCTCGGCAGCACAGAGCTGTGCCGTCGAGTTCAGGATTGGGCTCTCAAATGCTCATATAATCCATCGTGAAAATAAGTTGAGCCTCATACCATTATTACGTTACTAAGGCTGCAATCCTAACCATACTTTCCTGAGAGTAAGCCCCACTGAACAAAATACTTCTGAGTAGACCTGGTTAGGATTGTGCCCTTAATCTGTGAATATTGTTTTGGATTAACAGTTATCTCAAAAAACAAAGAACACACACACTTGGAAAATGTTCAAGCCCTCCTTACCACAATTGAAAGGTCTTGTGGACCCAGAAGATGTTGTCTTCGATGGCTCCACATCAGACCCTTTTGACATCCGAAGCGGAGTGAAGCAGGGCTGTGTTCTTGCACCAACCTTGTTTGGAATTTTCTTCGCTGTCCTGCTGAAGCAGGCCTTTGGAACTGCAACAGAAGGCATCTATCTCCGGACCAGATCAGACGGAAAGCTCTTCAACCTCTCCAGACTGAGAGCAAAATCCAAAGTCCAGTTGAAATGTCTGCGTGACTTCCTCTTTGCCGACGATGCAGCTGTCACTACCCACTCTGCCAAAGATCTCCAGCAGCTCATGGATCGTTTTAGCAAGGCCTGCCAAGATTTTGGACTGACAATCAGCCTGAAGAAAACACAGGTCATGGTTCAGGATGTGGACTCACCTCCCTGCATTACAATCTCTGAGCATGAACTGGAGGTTGTCCATGACTTTGTGTACCTTGGCTCAACGATCTCCGACACTCTTTCTCTCGATACCGAGCTAAACAAGCGCATCGGTAAAGCAGCTACCACGTTTTCCAGACTCACAAAGAGAGTCTGGTCCAACAAGAAGCTGACGGAACATGCCAAGATCCAGGTCTACAGAGCTTGCGTCCTGAGTACACTTCTGTACTGCAGCGAGTCATGGACTCTTCGCTCACAACAGGAGAGGAAACTGAGCGCTTTCCACATGCGCTGCCTCCGACGCATCCTCGGCATCACCTGGCAGGACAAAGTTCCAAACAACACAATCCTGGAACGTGCTGGAATCCCTAGCATGTATTCACTGCTGAAACAGAGACGCCTGCGTTGGCTTGGTCATGTCGTGAGAATGGATGATGGCCGGATCCCAAAGGATCTCCTCTATGGAGAACTCGTGCAAGGAAAGCGCCCTACAGGTAGACCACAGCTGCGATACAAGGACATCTGCAAGAGGGATCTGAAGGCCTTAGGGATGGACCTCAACAAGTGGGAAACCCTGGCCTCTGAGCGGCCCGCTTGGAGGCAGGCTGTGCAGCATGGCCTTTCCCAGTTTGAAGAGACACTTGGCCAACAGTCTGAGGCAAAGAGGCAAAGAAGGAAGGCCCATAGCCAGGGAGACAGACCAGGGACAGACTGCACTTGCTCCCGGTGTGGAAGGGATTGTCACTCCCGGATTGGCCTTTTCAGCCACACTAGACGCTGTGCCAGAACCACCTTTCAGAGCGCGATACCATAGTCTTTCAAGACTGAAGGTTGCCAATTCAATACATGTGGATAGCATTGGCACTCCCTAAACTGATGTCAGGGTTGCTACGTCTCTGCTGAGGTGACTCGCCGATAGCAATCAGTTGAAGATGCTGGAATTTGTCTTTGTGGCATGTAGAGTTTCCACTGATCATACCACTTTACCCAGACAGCAGGCAATTTAACCTAGAGTTGTTAAGCTCAATAGACTGTTATTTTCTTTTCTCTGCCTTCCTCTTGCTGATGCAGTAAGTTTGGAGTTCGTTTTGGATTTGACAAGGAGCAGTGCTGGGGACTTCCAGGAAAATGAAATGGCTGGAGCTCTTAATGCATCACGTTTCTCTCATGTTTCAGATCTCTGTACTCTGGATTGCATGGGTTCTATGGAGGGTTCAAGGGACAACTTTGGACAACTACCATGAAGCACAGCAAACCTACCAGGCCAACCATGAAGCATGATAGCCCCCCAAAACAGCCCCCAGTGGATGGCCTACATGGGAAGGTCAGCAAAATGATACCTCATTGCTTTTCCTTTTTCCTTCCCAAATTGAAAAGGAAAGGAGGAGGAAAGTTAGGAAAGAATTGGGGGTGTGATTTTCATAGGGAAATAAAGAGAAAGGGGAGAGAAGGGGGTCTTGCCACCAGGTGCTCCACTTCAGATACATGCCACGCCAGGCAGGTTGGTGGACTGGATAATATTGGTTGCTTCCAATTTTATGACAACAGCATGAAACCTGGGGCTTAGGAGTGAACTACAGCACACTGCACACTCACCTGGTCTTGGTCTTATGTGAACAAATATTTTTAGATGGATTCAGGGCTCAAGTATAATATGATGCGCACACTAGTTTAACCTCTTAATCAAGGCAGTTGGGTCAGTCCCTCTGTCATTTTCATGTCAGCCTGAAAGAATGAGAGATGACTTGGAACAGCAGCGATGCAGGGTGTCTGAAAGACACATATGAAAGAGGAATTACATGCAGAAGTGAATTCCTGGAATGATTCACATTTAGAGTGGAAAATGGGAAGACACATTTCTTCCTGGGTGATAACCATTAAGGAGCAAAGGTTGCAGAAAGGTAAATGCCTCTGATACATTCCAGACACCGAGTGATACTCCACATGCAATCTGAAAGTGTGCCTTTGCCAAACACTTTCTGTTACCACTGGGCAGATATCGAGCAAAGGTACACAAAGTCATGGACAACCTCCAGTTGGCTCAGTCATGTTGTGAGAATGGATGATGGCCAGATCCCAAAGGATCTCCTCTATGGAGAACTCGTGCAAGGAAAGCGCCCTACAGGTAGACCACAGCTGCGATACAAGGACATCTGCAAGAGGGATCTGAAGGCCTTAGGAGTGGACCTCAACAAGTGGGAAACCCTGGCCTCTGAGCGGCCCGCTTGGAGGCAGGCTGTGCAGCATGGCCTTTCCCAGTTTGAAGAGACACTTGGCCAACAGTCTGAGGCAAAGAGGCAAAGAAGGAAGGCCCATAGCCAGGGAGACAGACCAGGGACAGACTGCACTTGCTCCCAGTGTGGAAGGGATTGTCACTCCCAAACTGGCCTTTTCAGCCACACTAGATGCTGTTCCAGAACCACCATTCAGAGTGCGATACCATAGTCTTTCGGGATTGAAGGTTGCCAACAACAGGGCAGATATCAAGCAGAAGAACCGCCTGCGTGATTTTGCTTACAAGCCCAAGAGGAATTTTGACTGCTGTGTTATCTTTGGATTTTATTCCAGTTCTAAATACAGTTAAATGTCATGTTCGCGGGATGCACAGAGGTATACGAGGAAAGATGGGTTTTTGCCAAGGTAAATGCAAAGGCGAAGTGAAGAAAAGCAGGTACAGTGCAATGGACGTTCGGAAGCTAAGCGTTTAATCAACTTGCATTATCCTGAACAACAAACACTAAAAATGAGATGAAGAGCTGTTTTTGTTGAGATCCCCATTCAGCAGAGAAATTGCTGGATGGTTTGAAAAAGGGCAAGAATCCAGAGAACTCTTTTAGTATGGATGCAGAAAGCTCCTTCTGCAACACTCAGATCTGTGACATCATTAGAAATACTTGTAGCAAGTATTTGAGATTAGGCTTCTAGGGCTGCAATCCAATGCATATTTACCTGGGAGTAAGCCCCATTGAACAAACTGGAACGTACTTCTGAGTAAACTTTTATGGGCTTCTACTGCAGCTCTGCCACATTCTGAATATAAAATGGTTGTAAAGTGACACTTTTTCCGTTTGCATTCACTTCACACTAAGTTGTGCTAATTAGCACTTGCTGGGACGAGATATGAGGTCTGGCCTCCCAGGCATAGCACACAGTTGTGTTTGACTTTATTTTAAAAGTCATTTATTGCAGTGTTATTTCTGCTAATATGCGAATATGCAAATATCAATGCGAATATCATTTCCTTACATAATGGTTTATCTATTATCTTTGGCCAGGAGCCGAAGCAGATTTTTTTACAAAGGCCTGCAAAGCTATCTTAAATGGTCGACAACTTGCAGAAAGGAGAAGTGGGGTGGATAGGTGGGTTAAGTTTATACACACCCAAGACTGGGATGAAAACAAGGTCCCAGTTTTATTCATGTAACACCATGATTGGTTTGGCAACCAGAGGTAGGGACAAGAACAGGAGACTGTATGCAATAAAATAAAGTATGTTCAGCTGAGATTCAGGAAGGTGGTGATGTCCGGAAGGTGACAGGTCATACAGGACAAATGCTGTTCCTCTTTACCAGGGGTGCCCAAACCCTGGCCCAGGGGCCACTTGCGGCCCTCAGGAACTCCCAATCCGGCCCATGGGGAGTCCCCAGTTTCCAATGAAACTCTGGCCCTCTGGAGACTTGCTGGAGCCCATGCTGGCCTAATGAAATTGCTCTCAGCGTGAGGGCGACTGTTCAACCTTTTGCCTGAGCTGTGGGACGAGGGCTCCCTCTGCCACTTGCTATTTCACACCTGTGATGCAGCGGCAAAGGAAAGGCTGACCTTGCTTTGTGCAAGGCCTTTTATAGGCCGTGAGCTATTGCAAGACCTTCATTCATTCATATAAGTTCCATCTCTAATATATTCATTTATGTAAATTTATTCAAATTTAAAATGTAAATTAATTCTTTTATTTTTTTTCCTGGCCCCTGACACAGTGTCAGAGAGATGATGTGGCCCTCCTGCCAAAAAGTTTGGACACCCCTGCTCTAGATCAATGGTCTCAAACTTTTATTACCGGGTTCCACTTTTTAGAATAAGAATCTGTCAGGACCCATTGGAAGTGATGTCATGACTGGAAGTGACAGAAAATTTTTTAATAATCCTGGGCTGTAATCCTACCTATACTTACCCAGGAGTGAGCCCCATTGACCATAATTGTTAAAAGCATATACATTGTAACCTGTTAAAAGTACAGATCTCCCCAAATACTGTCACATGCCATGATAGCATCAAGTCTAATATAGTAAAAATATAATACTGAAATGGATGGGCTCGCGATCCACCTAGTGGGTTCCGATCCGTGTTTGAGAAACACTGCTCCCTTCACTGCTTGCTGTTTCACATCTGTGAAGGAAAGTGAAGGAAAGGCCAGCCTTGCTTTATACAAGGTCTTTTATAGGCCTTACTCTATTGCAAGACCTTCATTCATTCATATAAGGTCCATCTCTAATATATTCATTTATGTAAATTTATGTAAATCTATTCAAATTTGAAATGTAAATTAATCCATTTTTCTCTGCCTGACATGGTGTCAGAGAGATGATGTGACCCTCCTGCCAAAAAGTTTGAACACCCCTGCTCTTTACCAAGGACATGGCTCTACATTCCTTCTTCTTCCACACTGTGTGTGAATACCAGTGTTGCCCTGAGGTTTCTTAACATCTCCTCTCTCAATGATCATGGATAGCTCCTTGCATTTACTTTCATATGCTGATATTCCAATTGGGTTCTGCTGCCAAACCATTCAACTGGTTCATTTACGCACTCTGATAGCCTGCAGCCAGAAGTTGCTTCCAGTTTCAGAAAGGTGAATCTTGTTTTCCCAAATAGCCTGGTCTGCATGCTCTGGATCAGGGGTGTCCAAACTTTTTGGCAGGAGGACCACATCATCTCTCTGACACTGTGTCAGGGGCCCGGCAAAAAAAAAAAAAGAATTAATTTACATTTCAAATTTGAATAAATTTACATAAATGAATTTATTAGAGATGGAACTTATATGAACAAATGAAGGTTTTGCAGTAGCCTTGCACAAAGGCCTTTAAAAGGCCTTGCACAAAGCAAGGCCAGCCTTTCCTTTGCTGCCACTGCTGCATCACAGATGTGAAACAGCAAGTAGTGGAGGGAGCCCTCATCCACAGCTCAGGTGAAAGGTTGAACAGTCGTCTTCATGCTGAAAGCAGTTGTGTCGGGCCAGCATGGGCCCCAATATGTCTCCGGAGGACCAGAGGCTCAGTGGAGACTGGGGGCTCCACGCAGGCCTGATTGGGAGCCCCCGAGGCCTACATGTGGCCCCCGGGCCGGGGTTTGGGCACCCCTGCTCTGGATCATGGGGTGGAGTACCACTGCAAAAGTGACTATGTGAACAATTAGTCTTGATGACCTTCTTCCTGGAGGTGAACTTTCAATGACCACTTGGCCCCATGCAACACATGCCTTTCCTTGAGCTCTTGCCAGATTTTTCACAAGCTTGGAAAATACTGGATGTGCCAATCAAAATTCTTTGGGGCTTGGCAGACGATATCTATAGGAAGTACCAAATCTGGTCTGGTGGTTCATAGGTGGCAAAGAAAGGCAATCTGGGTCTCTGTTTTTCTCAGCCAAGGGAACTCCCAACTCATTGGTCAACAATTGAAAAGTTCTCCATGAAATCTCACAATTAGAGTTGGTCAAATTCACAAAAAGGATGTTGCATAGATGGCAGATCTTATCAATTAGGTTCATCCCATCTGTCCCATCTGAACAAGGAGTTACAAGCCTCAAGGGGCACCAGTGGTGGCACAATTCATGAAATTGAATTACTGAAGTTAAAATTGCTCTTGAATTTAAGGTACAAGAAGCTGAAGTCCATGGTGAATACGTAGAGGAGGCAGAAGGCCAATTGGATATTGAACTTGGCTGTCATGGTCTGTTCATTACTGCGGTAGCCCAAGTTTAGTGATATATAGGCAGACCCTCATATCTGTGGGTCCCATATCCACAAATTAAGTAATCTGTGGATACGCGCCTTGCATCCCTCCTGGTGCCCATTAACATCATTTAAGACTTATTCATTCATTCATGTAAAAGATGTATACCCCCGCCTTTCCTATCCCAAGAGAAATGCCCACAATCCCAAGAGAAATCCCAAGAGAAACTTACACAATCAATACTAAAATATAAACTATATGACACAATAAACGAAATCACTACCATAAAGAACTTCACTGCAGTGGGGGAACTGTAGTCTCCACCACAGAACAGATCCTCTTAACCAATATCCCAAACCTTAAAAGGAGATCACAATGGAAATGATTTTCCTTGTTTTGTTCTGGCTGGATCTGTTAACAGGGGTTGTCTGAGGCTTATCTCAGGTCTCCCACAAAAATGGTGAAAAACAGACTAAAAGCACACAGCAATCAGCAACAGCAAAGACAACAATGGGGCTTCTTAAGTCTTTGCCGGTACGGACTTGAGAGCCTCCATGTTGGGCTTTGTAGCCAGATACAGAATATAGGATCCGGTGGAGCAGGGCTCCATTGGTCTCACCCCCTCCAGCTCTGGTTCCTCTCCCCTCCCTCCCCTGCCCCAGAATGCCTCCCCCTGTCCCCAAGGCCCTTACCACTACCTGGAGCTCTTACCTAACTCCGGGCGGTGTCCATCCAGCACTGGGCCAGCGCCACCGGTGGTCCCTCTTCTCCAGGTGCTGTGGACATGCCTTAAGGCATGCTTGCGGCACCCAGTGCCAGCTCTGGAACTCAGCACCAGCACTCAGAGCCCATAGGATTGGGCTCTTAATGCAGCACCAGCAGATTAATCACAGAAGGAAATGTGGAAGGCTCTGAGATTGCTCCAGCAAGCTCCACATCTTCTGCTTTGTGTAAAGAGCCTGTGCAGAGGAAAGAATGAGTTTGCTGCATGCAGTTGGCCCACCAGTGAGCCCGTGTTGTTAAGTCAGCGTGGGGAGCAGGTGGGAATGGGTAGAACAAGGAGTCTGGGATGGGGTCATGGAGACCAGGAAGGGAGAAGTATTAGCCGTAGCAGTCGTTTCCCAATCTTGATCCCTGGACTTGGTTCCACTCAGATGTCACTTACCTTGAGGACTGGAAACTCCCCTGCAAGATGCAGGTCACACCCTATTGGTGAGGCTGCATCAGCACAGAGGGAATTAGGTAGGATTGGGCTGTGAGTCAAGAAATTGGTATCTAGCTTTATATTATAATGAAATCTCAGTACAGATGTACCTGGTTGGGGAGCTCTTACCTTTTCCACACATGTTGTGTGTTGCTAAAAAGCCATGAATTATTATGGCTTCTAGGTATGAAGCGTCTTTTCATAATACAACCTGCATCTGCTGGCCTTGTGGAACTGCCTTAGTTCCATACTCAAACATATTTTTTATGCACAGATTGATTGAGAAGAGGTAGGAAGAAGACAGAAATTGAATTGTGATATAAATTTAGACACTAGTATGCAGAATTGATGGCTATAAGGTAATGGGTTGAAACAATGATAACAAAATTGCAAACATGATTGCATTACCTGTGGGCAGCCCAAGTTAGACAGTATGCAATGATGTTTGTAATTCTGCTATCATTATTTCAACCCATTAGCTTAGAAATTGAAGTGCTGAATAAGTTTCCGCCACCCTTTCTCCAAAGACATAAGCAAGCCTGCTATTTGCGGTAATCTGAGTCGTCAAAGTCGAGGTTCTTTGTATCAGAGAACAGGCAAATTATATGTGAATTCTTAGCGCAACCGCAGAATGAATACGTGAATTGTTCAGCATTGTCAGGGAAAAAACACATTTAAGACTACCAAATTGTATTTTGGTAAAAGCAGCATGATCATAATCACGTATATCACTGATGCAACTACCACCCCATGTATCTCCAAGGACACTGGGATTATTAGTAAAATGCTCTTCTAAAAACAATGTGACAGATGTGACAAAAAGTATTTGTGCCATCAACAAGCACATTATACTCAATGGGAGGCTAAAGAACAAACACACAAGACACCAAACAAAATACAAAGTGAAAGGGTTATTATCTTGTCTATTCTGTTTCCCATGATACACCAGTACTTAAAGACCTTCTAAACTTTTCTTTTAATTTACTGAACCTTCCTCTTCCTCTGGTATGATCTGATATACATGCAGTACTTGTTTCTTGCTAGCGCAAACCAGGGTTTGCTATTAGATCTAAATTTGTAAATGTTGCGCTTGCCCTCCAGAGCAGATCAGGTTCACTCATGTAACGTCAGAACAGGGTTTGATACTACGTATGAGCCAACCCATACTCAATTTCAAGTGAATGTATTGACATAAATCACTGCATCCAGTTTTGGTGACTATGAATGAATGGCGTTATTACTATTTCTGCCATATCATAAATACTTTAGAATGGATAGGATTGGTTCCAGGCTTTGTAGACTTGAGAACAGGGCCTCCAAGGGGTACAAAGTTTCTTTGGTGGGAAATGGGTGCAGGTGGAATGGGTAGAAAGGGGGCAAAATGGGGCAGGGGGAGAATGACAACAGCTGGAAAAGCCTCTGGAGGCCAGGTCTACCTGCCCAGTGGACCTGGCCTGCCAGTCTGCCCCGTCTCCATCTTTTGCATTCCATGAGGCCAGCTGAGATCCCAGTTACACAGGTTACACAGGCCAGCACACATTTTGCTTCCTTAAACGTTACCAATTCCTGGGTATATTTGGGGTGCCAATTCCAAAAATGGCATCCGTTTTGTCCTATCATGTCTAGTTTTGGAGACACAGCATAGGCTATGCTGTGTCTCCAAAACTAGACGTGATAGGCCAAAACGGATGCCATTTTTGGAATCAGCACCCCAAATTCATATCAAACCACCATAAAGTTTGGGAAAAACTTTTCTGACTCTCAATTTTGTAGGCCTGTGTTATCAATACTTACTTCTGCATCAGCTGTAGTCATGCAGCTCTGTTCCTGTGCTAATACACTCTTTCATGATAAGCGGATACACAAGCCAAAGAGCTACTGTAGCAGGCCAGTTTCTGTCAGATTAGACACTCTGTTAAGGAGTGTCACTTATGCATTCCTTGGCCCAGCACATATGGTTTGTGGCAGCAGCCACCACCACACGCCTGCTGTAGTAGCCCAGCATCCCAAGCAGACAGCGAATCTAGGTGAGATTGGAAAATGTAGGATCCCAGGAAATTTCCTGGGACCCTCCTTTGGCTCCTGGGTCCCCTCTTTGACCGTGGGCCTGTGTACAATTGACCCTCTGTATCCCACTCTCATGGGCCTTACTGTGCCAGGGCCCTCACCTAACTGAGCACTGAACATCTACTGCATGCTAATAATGCATGAATGTCCCACAATTACAACTTTCATTTGGATGACATCAGAAACAGAGAGAGCTGTGGCTCCAAATAATGATGCCACCTCAGGCAATAATGCCATTTCCAGCAATCCCCTTCAAAGGGATTGGTCAGACAGGGGGCATCTGATTGGCTGAGGGTCTGGTTCTTCCCCTCAGGAAGGCTTGGTCATGCAGTACACTGGAAATTTCAGTCATATAGGTAGACTTTTCTTTGATGGGATTGCCATTTTGCCACAGTGTGATTTTGGACACCCCACTATTGCTTACCCAAAGGGTCACTGGAGAAAGGCTAACAAGGAGCAGCCAGGCAACAACAGGAACAGGGCATCTCAGGGCC
Organism: Tiliqua scincoides; assembly: GCF_035046505.1. Taxonomy (NCBI): domain Eukaryota; kingdom Metazoa; phylum Chordata; class Lepidosauria; order Squamata; family Scincidae; genus Tiliqua; species Tiliqua scincoides. Next base: position 36,944,114 of record NC_089822.1, read on the forward strand.
TCCCCACAACCTTTTAATAAATGTTCTCTGGAGCAGAATAAGGGATGGCCAGTTCTGCCCTTCTGAAGGGGAGTGATTAAGGCACAATGACCCATGGCCAATCCAAGGTCTTTGCAGCTTGGACTGCTGGCTGTAGCCCCTTTGACTAGGATTGCAGAGTAAGTTCTAAAGACTTTGGAGCTTGGGGCTCTACCTACAATTCATATATTCTTTGACACCCCCCCCCCATGTTTGCCATGGGGTGCAGAGAGTGAAAAGCTGGAGATTATCTTTTGACAATCCTTGGCTTTGAGTCAGGGTTGAATGCCCTAAAGCAGTGATTCCCAAACCTTCTGGTGCCGCAACCCATCCTCCCTGGTGGGTCACAACAAATTGCTCTTCTTGCAGGGTCCCAGAGGTCTCTTCTAGGCCGGTGACCTATTGGCCTCTGTGGACCTCAGAATGGCCTGCAGAAGCATTAAGTTTTCAGAAGTCACTTCCGGTTTGACTGGAAGTGATTTCTGGACACTTCTGCAGGCCATTTTGAGGCCTGTGGAAGTTGATAGTGAGTCACTGGCATGAAAAAGGCCTTCTGGGCCTCTAAATGTTTCCAAAATTGCTCCATTCTGGAGCCATCTGGAGGCAACAGTGGACAAGTGGGCCCAGGTCACAACCCATCTGGCATAGGTTTGTGACCCACTGTTAAGTTGCAACCCACACTTTGGGAAGCCCTGTCCTAAAGTGTGACAAAGAGGGCAGCATGGAGGGACTATTTAATAAATGTTCCCTGGAGTAGAATAGAGGATGGCCAGTCCTGCCCTTCCAAAGGGAAATGATTAATGCACAATGAAACAGCTCTCTGATAAGGAATCTTACACTGGTTGCAATCAGCGCAGATACAGAATAAGAGAGAGAGAGAGAGAGAGAAAGAGAGCTTTTAAATAAACTGGAGAGAAGCTTCCCATCAGATGAACAACCCAATCCTAAATCCCTCTGCAGCAATGCAGTGGCACCAATGTGGCATCTGCTGCTTCCTGCGGGGATGTTTTGACCTCTGAAGGCCTCCTTGGAGGAAGGGAACAAATGTTGGGCTGGCAGGAACAAATGCTCCCTTCCCCTGAGGAGTCCCTGCCAGCCCAATAGGTAAAGGTGTTTGAAAATGGCGAGGTTTTTAAAAAATTTGTTGGATTAAAATGCAAAATGTGGTGTTTTGTGTTTTTATTAATTAATAAAATTTTTATTCGCAACTGAATACACAATTCCAGTACTTCTTACTCATTACCTATGGACAGAGATGTCTGACAAATTTTATTTTTCAAAAAACAAGAACAAACAAGTACTTCATGTACATTTCAAACAAACGCTGCAGAAATACCAGGAATGTTTCAAACATCAATCATTTGATGCAAACAAGGGATATATCTTTGATTGCCTGATTGAGCACAGACTTACAAGCTGTACAGTCGTGCGCCACTTAACGACAGGGATCAGGACTCAATCAATCCATGTCATCAAGTGGACTTGACACAACCTGGGCCCTTCGCAGGGGAGAGGATGCTCCCCCCCCCCCAGAGGGTCATCTGAGCTTCCCAGAGGCAGTGCGTGCACACACAGTCTGAGCTCAGACTGAGGAAAATCGTGTCTCTCGCGTGACTTCTGGTTTCACAGAAGAAACTGGAAATCGTGCGAGAGATGCTATTTCCCTCAGTTTGAGCCTTGCAGAGGAGTAGGTGGATGTGCGCTGCCTCTGGGAGGCTCAGACAACCCTCTGGAAGGGAGGGGAGCAGAGATCCCCTCGCTTTCGGAGGATTGGTGTGTGTGCCCCCGAAGACCACGTGGCTACATGTGGTAGTCGGTTTTGTGATCCTGGCGCAAGCCAGAATGTAGCAAACTGGCGCACACCTGTATAACATTTCTCTCTTGAGTGGCTAATAAGTTTCCCACTCTGAAAGAAGGTCTTCCCATATTCCTGGCACTTGTAAGATTTCTCCCTTTTGTGGGTACTCTGGTGGATCTTAAGTATATTACTCTGACGGATGGCCTTTCCACACTGCTGCCACTTATAGGGTTCCCCCCCCCATGTGGATTCTCTGGTGGATCTTAAGCTTTCCACTCTGATTGAGGCTCTTTCCGCACTACTCGCACTTATAGGGTTTCTCTCCTGTGTGTGTCCTCTGGTGGCACTTAAGTGCATTACTATGACTGAAGGCCTTTCCACACTCCTGGCACTTATAGGGTGTCACCCCGTGTGGGTTCTGTGATGGCACATAAGGTTGCTGCTGCGACTGAAGCCCTCTCCACACACCTGGCACGTATAGGGTTTCTCCCCTGTGTGGGTCCTCTGGTGGCACTTAAGCACACTACTCTGACCAAAGGCCTTTCCACACTCCTGGCACTTATAGGGTTTCTCCCCGGTATGGGCATATAAGGTTGCTGCTCTGACTGAAGCACTCTCCAGATTCCCAGCACTTATAGGGTTTCTCCCCTGTATGCGTTCTCTGATGGATCTTAAGTGCATTATTCTGACTGAATGCCTTTCCATACTCCTGGCACTTGTAGGGTTTCTCCCCTATGTGGGTTCTGTGATGGAGTATAAGGCTGTTGCTGGTATTAAAGTTCATTCCACACTCCTGGCACTTAAAGGGCTTTTCCCTGGTGTGGGTTCTCTGGTGAAGTTGAAGTACACTACTCTGACTGAAGATCTTTCTGTATTCTTGGCACTTATAGGGCTTCTCCTCTGTGTGGGCTCTTTGCTGCGAAGACTGGGTCTGCTCCCTCATTCTTCCAATCTCATCCCAAACTGATGCTGTTGAAATAAGAAGGGAAATACATTAAGACACAGAAGGAAGAAACTGAAGCTAGATGGGAAAGTGTGATGTCCATAACTCCAGGGTGCCCCTGAGTCAGGGGGAAGGGGAGTGTCTAACAGGGATCTGTACAGCATTGCCACACCCTCCCAAGGTCCTCCTTGTCGCTGAGGCAAAGATCCAGACCAGGCAGCAGATGCTCAAGAAATCTCGTCAGAAGTTTTACATTCATCCAGATGGCCAGGTCTCTGTTACATCACAGAGCTCGCCTTTGCCTTCACAGGAATTGCTTCGCTTTTAGCAGTCGTTAACAGCAAATTACTTCATCAATATTATATTTTGCTTCACCAGAGGAGAAGGAATCTCAGAAAAATAAAGGCCCAACTACAGTGGATGAATAAGAAATAGGAAAGAACAAAGGAAAGGAAAGGAAAAGAAAGCCTATAGTTGAGAATGAAATTACTGATTTAGGGATGATAGGAAACTGTCTTCTTACCAGTCAAATGTTCTCCAGAAATGTTCTCGGATGAACTATCCAAAAGTGAATCCTGGCTTCCAGGAGTGCACTGGGTCCCAAAGCACGCCCAAACTGTGTACTGGTTCCTTTGGAGGGGGAGCAACCCCATCCACAAAAGGATGAATTTATCTTCCCAGATGAACTGGGAATATGCTGGCCTAAGTGCCGGTTAGGATTACGCCCTAAATGTTATTTAGTTACTGCATTGGTTACTGCATGACTTCCCACATACAAAATGCAGTGAGCTATCATTTGCAGTGCTATTCATTTTTATGAAACAAAGAGTAACCCGATTAGCTGCTGAAATTGTCAGCCCTGCAGGCCTTCTTAACAAATATTTTGTGTTTCAAAGAAAAACATAATTTCTGGACAGTGGGGGGAAAAAAAGATTTGAGATTAAAAAAACTACACTTTGGGAATCAGTATAGTTCAGTTTGTGCTGGGTCTGGAGCTTTCTGACCTGATCCTAAGGCTGCAATGCTTTGTGAATTTTCTTGAGAGTAAGTCTCTTTGAACTTAGGGAGCCTTATTTTCAAATAGAAATATCCACCACTAGTTTGTAAGACTGTCTTCAGCAGCAAGGCTTTGGGATGGATTATAGGAACTGTACTATAATCGTGAGAATATTTCAGAAATGTTGCAGGAAGTTAAACCAGCACAAATCTTTTAAGATATGGGTGCTAATTTTGGAAGTCTAATTTAGGGAACATCTAAATATGGGGAGGATCAGCCAAATGCATCTCTTGCAGCAGAGTCACCTTGAGCTCCTCCCTGAGATAATTAAGATTGCAATTCTAGATATAGTTTCCTGAGAGTAAACCCTATGGAACCAAATGGGATTTTCCTCTGAGTAGATATGCATAGGCTTCTCCTACAAGTGTCACTGATCCCAATTCAGGAGGACAATTTGCAACAGATGCAGAAGGATAATTCATGTCCTTATATACAGGCTTCCAAGACTACTTATTTGAAATCCATCTCAGATACCTGGAGTATATTGAAGCGCATGTAATAACCACATTATGCACACAGGTACTTATCAGACCCAAGATTTATATATATATTTTAAAAATGTATTACGTGGTTATTACATGAGCTTTGGGCTATCCAACTTTCCAGCACATGATGTAGCCTTTCCAACAGGGTATGCACTACATCATGTGGTGGTGGTGGTGGTGGTGGTGGAGGGCAGTCATGGAGGCCTCTTCAAGGTAAAGGAAAGTTTGTTCCCTTACCTCGCTGCTGCATTGAAGCTGCATCCATGCTGGAAAGTTGACTAGGATTGGGCCCTTAATATATTTCTACCCCTTTCTTCATGACTTACCTTCAGCAGATCTGGTTAAAATTTGTGCTCCATGTTCTCTGACTTTCTTTTAAATATATTTAAACAGACAGTAAGTGCCTAGCTCGGCCATGAAATCCATGAGATTTTACACTGTAATGCTATTACTTTACCACAGAACTTATCCGTTTGCTTCAGACTGTCCCATAGGATGCCTTCTGGACATGTTCTTATCAGCATCTCTAGTTTGTCAAACATTTATGTTGAACTTCAGTTTCATGCATTAAGTGAATATGGTACTCTCAGGGAGATGATATCACAAATGGATAGTGTGGCAGTGTGGAGACTTATTTTCCAAGTCTTTGGGCTGCTTCACATGTGGCTTTTTTTGGTATAACTTCATTAAGAAATCACCCTTTTAAAAAAAAAAAAAAAAGGTACAGCATGGATAAAAGTCATGTGGGAAAGAGCCCTCCTAGAGCTTGATCCTATGAAGAGTTAGGTTTGCTTAAGCCCATTGAAATAAATAAGCTTAGACACACAATGTATGACTGCAGCCACATTAACATTTGATATTAATATAACCTAAAAATAGGACAGGACTTTTTGAGCCACACCTTCATCAAGCTCAATAAACCCATGGAAGTCTCCACTCAGTAAGAGCCCAATCCAATGTATGTCTACTCAGAGTTAAGTCCCATTATTGTCAATGGGGCTTACTCCCAGGTAAGTGTGAATAGGATTGTGGCCTAAGAACTTTGCTGTCTTGAGGCCATCAATGACTGACAGTTGGCCCTCTTACCCATGAGATGGCAATAGCACCAGGACTCCAAGATGCTGGAGACAGGACTCCAGCACGCAGACTCCATGACCCCAGAGTTGCATCAGGACTCCAGTGCAGCAAATCTGGTGGGAGCCTTGGCCTCCCAAGCTAAACTCCGAACAGAGCGAAGGTCAGCAATACCTAATTTTATTGTTGTTGTAATGAAATCATCGCTGAATGCCGACATCACTGTCAAATGCCCAGCCCCTAAGCCGCAAAGGTTGCTGACCTCTGATTTAATATATTGAATATATTTCCATGTGTTCCATTTTTTGGATTGTTGGCAATTATAATTACAAGTACTGTCTGTACTAGTAATTTTCTTGTCCAATATCATAAGAATGTTCAGTTCTTTAAACAAGGACCATTAAAAATTTATCCAATTCACTCCAGATACAGATCAGTGATTATGAGAAAACCAGCTGAAATGTCACCCACCAAATTTGTGACTGAGCTGCAACAGACACCCAAATCCAAGATTCTGTTTGCTATTAGACACCAAAAGTTTTTCCTACTTAGACAATGAAATGAATTCACAATGACTTTGAGAAGGCTGCTTATGATTTGCTTTGGGATGTCCAATGAAGAGATTGCATTGCGGCTGCACCGGCACTGGAAATTTGGATAGGATGGGGCTCTGAGTTTTGTGATCTCCCTCCACCCCAAAAAAGAATATACATTATGTATTTTGCTGGGTCTTTGAAATTATTTGGGGGGGGGGGCAATAGGTTCCTATGAACTGTTACAAGAGAACTTTTTTGTGTTCTGCATGAATGCTGCTTATCTGTAGAACATGTGTTCTGCTGTCATTGTGTTTGCTGTAAACCAGTGTTTCTCAACCAGTTGTACGGGTACAACCAGTGGTACTTGAGGTGGTGTCTGGTGGTACTTGAGGGACCACTGGACACCTGTTGCCCAGCAGCAAGACCAGGAATGCAACACAAAAAACAGTGGTAGGATGTTAGGCTCGGTAGGCAGAGCTCCAAAGAATGCTTTTGAGAGCTCAAAAAAGCCCTCCTGTCCACCCCAAGCCTCTTACTGGTGTTTGTCACATCACATCTGGCCTCCCAACCTTGACGTAACTGCTGATGATGTCATTACGCGTGGGTTGTGGGTGCTTGGGTGTCTCACATAGCAGCGGCGCTTTTTGAAGGACTCCGGTGGGGAGGCTCTGCCTCCCCACCCACCACATGCCCCTGCACTATGGCAACACTATGGCAGCATGTTCACTATGGCAAAAGATTCACTATGATCACCATGGCAACACATTCACTATGGCAACATGTTCACTATGGTGCAAGAGAGGTGGGCTCTTCCTTTGATCCTTCCTGATGCCCCGACTTCCACACAAGGAGCCCCCACCCACACCTCCCCCTGTGGCCTTCCTCACATGGAAAGCCCCCACCCAGCAGCAGCGTGGAAGGCTTCAGTTGGGACTCAGCACTCTAAAGTTCCATGATGACGTCATCCAGCGGCCGCGGAAACTACAACTCCCATGATGCACCGCTCGTCCTCTTTCCGGTCGCAGTGCTTTCTCTCCCAGAATGCCACTGGGCCGGTGGCTGCTGCTCGAGCCAAGGTCGTGCGGGAGAGAGGGAGACGTCAGCCCGGCCCGGTCCTCGCAGCGCCATGTTGGGAGGCAGCGTCCGTCGCTTCGCCACTTCAGCCGTCCGTCGCGTGCACTATGAGGAGGGGCCGGGGAAGGTACGAGGAAGGCGCCCCCTTTCCTTCGCTCCCAGGCCAGCTTGGCCTGCCCGGGGGCTACTTTCTGGGAGGCGGAGCCGCAGGCCGCCTGGCTGGGCGCTGCTGGGTGCTCGGGCCGCCTTCGTGGTCGCCGTTTGGGCTGCTCTCAGGCTGCAGGCCTGGCTACGCTTTCCTGGGAGTAAGCCCCGTTGACTAGAGGGCGGCTTGCTTCTGAGGAGGCAGGCAGGCCTAAGCTTGGGCTCTGAGGCCACAATCCTATCCACGCTTTCTTGGGAGTAAGCCCCGTTGACTAGAGGGGGGCTTACTTCTGAATAGACAGGCCTAGGCTTGGGCTGACAGCGTCTTCCAGTTGCTACTAGGGATATCATTGTCCATGTTGTTCTTTTGTTTATGTGGGGGGCATATTTCAGTTTGTTCCACCATCCTCTTCCCCTTAGTGTTTTTCAACCAGTTGTACGGATACTACTGGTGGTATTTAAGATGGTGTCTGCTGGTACGCCTGGGATTCCCGGCCCCTGGTTGTCCAGCAGCGAGACCAGCAACACAGTGTGGCAAGCTGTGCTAGGAGGCTATACTTGGCTGGCAGAGCTGCAGCAAGTGCCTTTCATGTGCTCAAAAAAGTCCTCCCACCTGTCTTGAGCCTCCTACTGGTATTTGTCTTGTTGCATATGGCCTCCCAATTTTCCGTGGTGTAGGCTGTGACTGCAAGTAGACTTTTCAGCCCTTTCAGCTTTATTTCTTTATTGCAGCCATTACATCCACCACTGAAAATTTAAACTAAATCAAATTGGCTGCATGCAATTGTTTTATAGCACCAAAAGTGACGGTGGGATTCTAATCAAAGGTACCGTTATATCATTAGACCTTCACACTTGTCAGGGTTTCAAGCCTCTAGCATTCAAAACTGGCTGCAGACCAGAGAAGCCCTAAGGGGGAAGAAGATGGCGGAACAAACTGAAATATACCTCCTTGCCCATATACGCAAAAACAAATGAACAGCACGGACAACGATATCCCTAGTAGTGACTGGAAGACAAAGAAGGAAAACACCATTTTTTCTTCAGCTACAGCCCACACTCTGACCATGAATGTGGCCCAAGAAGAGAAAGCAAAAGACCCCACAGCTAGCAAGGGCAGCCTATGCTTTCTACACTTTTAAAAGTGTAGAAAAAGAAGGAAATGGACTGGATCCCAAAGAGCTACTTTAGATATTTCTTACTAGGACATCCCAGTGCTTCAGGCCATAGTAGTAGTGTTTGAACCTGATTACATGAACTTGTTTCTGTGCTCTTGGTACATAGTATGACTCTCCTTCCTTGATGACTTAATTTCTGTGGTACAAATGATGAGAACATAACAGTATGAGTAACAATGATACTGTAAACGCTTTCTGATGTACCTATTTTTCTTTGTTACTCTGGTTCATGAAAAAGCTTCATGAAGATTCCTTGGAGAGAGGAACAAAGCAGTAACACATAGTACTGTCACACTGAAATAACCGTGATCTAAGCTTATGTTATCACCTGGAATGAATTGTTACCTGCATCTCAGTGCTCTTTAGAACTAGTCTAATTTGCAGCTGCAATGCAACCCAAAGTAAGAGAACAAATGTTACCTTGAGGAGGCCTCTGATTGCCTTCCCACTACAGGATGCAGTGCACACCCCATTGGCAGGGCTGCACTGACACTGGAAAATTGGATAGGATTGGGCCCCTAAACATTTACATTTCAGTTCCATTGCTTTTTGCAGGAACTTATGTCTAATCTCTGTCCATTATATTTGTCTAATAGTCATAATAACATGTTTATTGTCTCTCCAGAACATCCCCTTTTCTGTGGAGAATAAATGGCGATTACTGGCAATGATGGCAGTCTTCTTTGGCTCAGGATTTGCCTTGCCCTTCATTGTAGTAAGGCACCAACTTCTCAAGAAGTGAACATGGTACAAGAGGTAACTGCTGGATGTTATTTCTTAACTAAGACTTGGCAGCAATCCTAGCCACACTTTCCTGAGAGTAAGCCCCATTGAACAAAATAAGACTTGCTTCTGAGTAGAACTGGTTAGGATTGTGCCCTTTGACTCATATAAAACAACTCTAAAGTGCAATTTTGTACCAATGGGCAACTTGAGACTGTCAGAGAGCCAGAAGAGTAATTCTTCAGGTGTTTGTCTTGAAGCTTGAATAACTGATCAAGTTTGGAAATGTCATTTTAGTGAGTAGGCTCTATCCCTAAAATCTCTGTGTAATGCACATAGAATTTGTATTATGGGAATAAACAGGCTTTGGTCAAGATGCAGGCTGTGTTACTACTTAAGACCATGTTTAGGTTGTTAAGCCATTTCTGCCCAATGTTGCATATATGCAACAGGGATCAAATGTGTACACCTGTGTGCTGGGCAAAAATGGATTAATCTGAACTAAGCTGGATACTAAAATGAAATAAACTAGTGAAATTTATGAGATTTTTCAGCTATACAGCAGTATGATTTCCGGTGATGTGATGAAAGTGGAAATAAAAGTTCAGTTTAAAGTATTGTGTGTTACCTTTGATTTGCTATGTTGGCAATAGTTGGGTTTGCTACATGTGAATGCCTGTTAACAAAGTACAAATACAGGTTGAGAAAATGGATCAGATGATGCAGTAGACCTAGTAGCTTGAGCTAAGACCAAATGAATGGTCACATTCAGGATGATTCATAACTGACACCAAGGCAATGTCATAAAAATTACTCTGTTGCTGGAGTTTACAATTGGAATTGCATGCAAATCTTGCATTCCACACATGTTTATGATTGAGGCAGAGATCTTCTAGACCAGCCATTTTCAACCACTGTGCTGTCACACACTGGTGTACCGCGAATGGTCTGCAGGTGTGCTGCGGGAGTTTGGGGGAGGGTCATTTATTAGTAGGACCATTGGGGGATATGAGCCCAACACCAACAGTATGGTGTGCCTTGTCAATTGTAAAAAAAAAAAAAGATGGTGTGCCTTGACAATTTTAGTACCTTGTCAGTGTTCTGTGAGATGAAAAAGTTTGAAAATCACTGTTCTAGACTGTTACTATGTAAAGAATCAAACAGCAAAGTGAAAGTAAGGAGCTGAGCTACATTCCCCCCCCCCCAGATTTTACATATTATTTCTTATGGGCTATCATGAGGTTAATATATGTTTTTAAAGATATTATTAGTACAGAAACAGTATTATAATATAAAATGCACTTCTGCAACATTCTATCATGCGTACTATGACGCCATAGTACAAAGTAAGAGTAACACTTGGGTTTAAGTTAGCTAAAAGAATTTTGTGCTTTGGCAACTGAAGCTAGCATATCTTTACATCTTTTCATATTAGATAAATGCTTGCCATTGCGCCTGCTGAGACTAGCCAGAGTTTGAACATTAAAAATCCTGAGATGTAAGTACAGCATGAGAGATGCTGTCCTAAATTTTGGAAGTAGTAATAGCCAAATATTAAGTGTAAGTCTCTATGAAAAGAGTATGCTAAGATGAGTCAGTTCAAAAGCTTTTATATACCTGAATATGAGTGTTCAAAATGTATTGTGGTTTGATATAGGTTTGTCTATACATACACTGAGGGCCAAATTGTGTTGAACTTTCCAGCACTGGTGCAGCTACAGAGCAGCCCCAAGGTATGGGAACAAATGTTCCCATACCTTGAAGAGGCCTCTGTGACTGCCTCCCCACCACAGGATGCCCCATTGGCACAGCTGCACCAACACTGGAAAACTGGATAGGATTGGGCCCTCACAATCTTGTTTCACAATATTCATGTAAACACGAATGGGTGAGTCTGATATGTAAGTGCTATTGCTTCTGGGCTAGACTTCAGTAAACCGTCGGATAAAGTTGCATATTTAGAAGGCTGTATTCCAGAAAGGGCTCTTTGTCTGTGTTCCTGACACTTTTTTTTCTCTTTCTAGGGTAGCTTCCAGTTCCTGTCTGAGAACTTTATCTGTGGAAGAAAAGGTGCAACTTAAACTAACCACACTGGATGTGTTTGTAAATAAAAGCTAAATATGAAAATACAGTGTAGTGGACTTTAATTGTTTCTTGTAGTAGATTTTAAATTCTGTAGTAGTCTCTATAAGGCAGAATAATCAGCACATATAAAATGGAGATGAGACTTTGGTAGTTTTATTTATTCCACCTTGGAGAGTAATTAGCTGCATTGATGATTAATCTTGTTTGTAAGCATGCAATTTACAATTGATTTGCAACAGCTTGACACACACATGAGAGTTTGGACAACTGCAGATCAAGACTGGTTAATGTTAATTTGCTCAAGAGTGAAAAGGCTTGATGTGCTAAATATAATTCAGGAACTTGGGTGGAAACCTTAATTTTGTACATATTTATTCAAAACCTATTAAGGTAGAAACCATAATAGTGTTTTGTCTGTTATCTTTATATAACTGATATTTTACAGTAGAGAGGGCAGCAGGGGAAGAAGTTGGATGAGTTGATCCTGGTTTTTGTGTCCTATTGTTGTGAGTCATGGTAAGTGACGTGAAATGTGTTGATAACTCTGGTTCTTAGATACATGCATATTTTTATGTTGGTCAGCTTGGATTTGTGAACTTGCCTAAAGTGATGCTGCATGGGGAAGTGATTTATACACATACAGTAAACAAAAGGAAAGCATTTTGGGAACAACTGAAGTTGCAAGCAAATGCTAGAATCACCTTGAGCAGATTTAGCACCAACTACACTGGTGCCCCATGTTTATCTCCTTCACTTTCCTTCATCATTAAATTGCTGGCATTCTTATCGGGAATACTAAAATTTGTCACTTGGAAACTATTCTAGTGGAAGAATAATCCATATTTCATCCTTGACAGCTTGAGGTAGCCCAGTCGTACTGACAGGGGTCCTATAAAAGAGTACAGCGTCTCTGTCCATAGAGCTATACTGCTTTGCAGCATATGTCAAGCCTAGAGGAAGGCATCTGCAGGTGTCTCTCTAAGCGACATGAGTATATCCCTAGAGAATTTTGGAAAGCAGTATAATAGATGCTGTAGTAGAAAATATGTGTTATTGTTGGGATACTGTGATCACAGCAGCTGACATGAAATGACTGGGTTGGGGAGGAGCAATTGGGTTGGGGGACAGCAATTGTATTACTATCACATGGAATAAAAAATGCATAGTGTCCTATCTCTCACACTAATATACTGTGCTATCCTAAGCTTTTTCTTCTAATCAACTCTGACTGATTTGTTACATGATACTGATGAACCTGTTTTTGTAGATTACCAAAGCAGTCTCTTCAAAATAGGTGAAGGAGTCCTTGTTCAGAACTCCATCCTCTTCAGCAGTACTACTTATCAGAGTGGGCAGTTTTGAAACAGGTTTCCTCTCCTTAAAGCTGCTGAAGTTTCCTGGAGGTAACCTTGGTGCTTATGCAGATACACTCAAGTGCATCAAAAAGTAGTTCGGTTCAGGGTAGGTAGTGTGCTTTCTTAATCCAGATGTGACACATTGCTCTTGTCAAGGATGCATGTTTATTAACTGTGCTAAGAGCATCTGAAGAACAAGCGGTGTCTGGGAAAGATGTCAAAGTATATAAGCAGCAGTGATAAGAGAATGTCCTGAATAAAGAGTGGTAAGAAAAGAAAAAAGGAATGGGAATATAGTATATAAAATAGGATGGCTTCTAGCTTGAGCAGTTCAGCCCAGTGGTTCCCAAATTGGGGTGTCATGAGGCCCCAGCCTGAGAGCCCTAAGTCCTGCAACTTTAAGGGGCGGGGGGAGGCAGCAACGCGATTGCCAGGATGGCACCACTGTGGGTGCAGAGGGGGCTTTCCCTTGCAAGCCTTACCTGCTGCCAGGGTCCGGGCAGCCAGGGTCTCTGCAGTGCTTGGAAACATTGCAAAATGCAATTGAGACCCACTTCCAGGTTGCAAACATGAAACTGGAAACAGGTTGCAATCATGTTTTGCAGTTTTTCCAAGTTGCAAGGAGCCCTGCTGAGACCCCTGCAGGGCTCCCTGGACCCTGGCAGCAAGTAAGGCTTGCAAGGTAAAGCCCCCTCTGCACCCGCAGCTGTGCGATCCTGGCAATCGTGTCTCTGCCTCACCCCACCCCCACCAACGTATACAGAGTAGCCTGTTCCAAGTATAGATCTGTAAGATTCCCCCAAATTCAGTCAAATACCATGGGAGCATCAGGCCTAATATATTAAAAATAAAATATTGAAATGAATTGGGACCTATCTGAAATTGGGTCACGACCCACCTAATGGGTCCTCACCCACAGTTTGAGAAGCACTGCTATAGGCCATTGAGGCATGCAATTATTCTGCGGGAAATTATGTCCATGAGTTTCAACTCACATGGGATTCACAACCACATCTTCACTCCAATGGGGGGGGGTGGTTTGTGGAAAAAAACCATGCTAGTCTATCCTTCGCCACTGTCAATTATCCCTCAGCTGTCTGTATACCTGCAGCACTTGTATGCCGTAAGGGGCAAGAGTTCCTCCTGAGGGTTTGCCTTTCTGAGATCCCGAAAGCCCTCTCCTGTAGATGACCTAAGATGCCTTCTCACCTCCCCTGAGAACTCACCACACACAGATATTGGTCATGAGCTTTCCAACCTGGTGTTTGAAACCTACAAGGAAGATTCAAAACTCGTGGGTTAAGAAGTGAAAAGGTTACTTGGCTTATTATGTGGGTGCAGGAAGGTAACTCAAATGTGTGCTAAGTTGGGGAAAAAGATTTCTGTGTGTGTTCTAGTATGCTTGTTCAGGGACTGAGTTGAATTTACAAGGCATGAGTGTGTGTATGATTGATGATCTCTTGGGTAAAGCCATTCATGACCCACTTGGGTCACATCAATGTACATGCAGCATGCCCTTGTCATATGTGAACTGGTATTTTTGCTTCCAGCAGTGTTTAGAGCCAATTGCAAACCTTTACACTCAGCCAGGGGTCTGTTTGCTGACAACCCCTCCTGATTTAACTGCAGTGAGGGGAAAAGTCTAAATCCGTTATTTCTGAGCATTTTTCTTCTAATGGCACACTGACCTCTATAGTCTTCACCTCTTGTGATGTCAGTTCCAGCTTCCAGGAGACTCTTCCAGGTTCTGTGACTGAGTTTCTAGGACAACTGTCTGTATACTGAATTGTCTGTCGCTCTTCAATCAGTTGGGACAGACAGTTGCCCTAGAAACAGCCTGGAATAGTTTTTCAGCCATTTTCAAGCACACTGTTCCAACCTCTCACAGCACATTTGCAGACCTTTTGTGATACACGACAGCACACTGGTTGAAAATTGCTGGTCCAGACCAACGGTTGCCTTTTCTCATATCCCCATATATATGTTCTCATAAGTCTTCCTCTAGAGTTGGCAGGGCTTAGGAAATGTAGAGGCAAGTTGCTCTTGCGGCCAAAGGAACTTGGAAGCTTGCTTAACGAATGAATAAGGAAAAGGCTTATTGTAATAAAAAGGGTAAAAGGAAAGACACAATTACCTTCTGTACTTGAGATGAAAGGCAAAGTTCATAGGAAATTACAAAGTTTTTAACTACTGATCAAACTACCTACCATCATCCTGCTCCTGGTGTTAAGAGAAAGCTCTTGGGCATCAATCCTATTCAGACTAGACATCATCCTGGCTTGGTTGTCTTTTCACAAATTAGCTAGTAAGCTCTCTTGTTTGGGGAAGCGTCCCTGTCTGCTCTGAGGCTGGTTGGAAATCCAACCTCAAATTTCCATATCCCAGTCAGGTGCACTAACGACCAATTACCCTGTGTGAGTTAACTGCAGACAGTGATCCAGAAAGGTTTCAGTCTAAGCTGCTGTTTTACTGGCAATAATGGACAGGGCATCACACGTCTTCAGGAGCATGCAATATGTGAAACCTGAGCCAGAGCTCTTGCCACAATGGAAGAGGTGACAGGTTGAGGTCTAGCTCTACTTCAGTGTATCCAGATGGGCTGTCATTTAAGGAAAAATGGGGTGAGTCCATCAGGAAAGGGGTGCTTGCTCACAACAGCATATTGGTGACTCCCTGCACTTAAGGCACTTTTATTATATGCATGAAACAATCTTGAAAAATAAATTACTTGAAAAATCCAATTGGGGCTCAGTATATTCACAATGTGTAAGAATCCAAGCAAGCACTATGTCAGGGGTGTAAAACATAAGGCCTGTGGGCTGAATACAGCTTTTCTGGTCCACATTATAATTGGGTTCATTATAATTGCCACCCTTTCAGCAGTGCTTCTTCTGCTAAGGCTATGGGAGGGAGAGACAGAAGGAGGCCTCAGAAGGGATGCTAAGAGGGAAGAGATAGACCAAGGGGGGGAGAGAGAGGGAGACACTGCCAGTGCCATGTATCACTTTGCACTTCTCAACTGCTAAGTTGCAATGTGACACCTGCAGAAGTTGCACTGCTGAAGGGTGGTCTGCATGATAACTGGGCTCTCCCATATCTTGAAAACATGATCAAGGTTTGCATTTTTTCTCATCTGTCAGTTGTGGCTAACGAGTCCCTACTAAAGAGCAAAGTCCTTATTACTGGCCAGCTGCTTAATGATGATACTTCCGACCCTCAGCAGGTGTCAAATGCTATTTGGTCTGCTGAATGAAACAAGTGTGACACACCTGGCCTACATCATCAGTCCTTAATCTTTTTTGGGTCAAGAATCATTTGAGAATTTGATGAAAGATATGGACACCCCTCCCCAGAAAAAGAAAAATGCACAAAATTGTTTTGCACTTGGTTCATGGACTCCCCTGAATCCCATCTGGGGACACCAAGTTAAGAACCCTTGGTCTATATCAAGGGTCTCCAAACTTTTTGGCCAGAGGGCCACATCAAATATCTGGAGTGGTGTGGAGGGCCGGAAAAAAATTGAAATATAAAATTGAAATAAATAAATTAGAGATGGAACACAGATGAGTGAATAAATGAATGAAAGGGCTCATTTATTCAACCTCTCTTGGCCCTCAGAAGACCCTTCAGACAGAATCAGAGCACAGTTCTGGTCATGTTCAGTTGAGTGGGCCAGAGGCTTTCAGGGGACAAGAGGTTGGCCGTGGGTTTGCTGCGGGCCACATCTGGCCCCCGAGCCGGGGTTTGGAGACCCCTGGTCTATATCAACTGACTGGAAGTGACTGTCTAGGGCAATGGTTTTCAACTGCTGTGACACCGCGAGGCTGCCTCAGGTGTGCCGCAGAATCAGAGGAGGCAGGCAGCAGCTGAGTGCCCTCGTGTGGGAGAAGCGGCTGCTTTGAGCCTTCCACAGCAGGCAGCACAAGCAAGGGAGCAGCCAGGGAAGGGGCTGGTAGCACACATTAGCTGAAGAGTCCACTTGGAGCTTGCTCCTGCTACTGAGCAGGACTCAGGCTGCAACCTGATCCTCACTTTCCTGGGAGAAAGCCCCTTTGGCTACTATGGGGCTTACTTCTGAGTAGACATGCATAGGGTTGGCCAGGAAGGAGGTTGTTGTCTGCCTGCATGCTGATTGGCCAACAAGGGAAGCCTGGAGGAGCCAGGAGGTGGGAGCTGAGTGAGAAGAGGGAGCCAGAAGCAGGCAAGCAGGTACATAGCGAGTGAGTCTGCTGAGGCCCCCAACCTCAGGTTTCAGGGTCCCTGAAAGTCCCTTTTCCTTGCCAGTTTGCCTGCAACTCCCCAAAGCGACCCTCCCTGCACTTTGGGACTTTTAGAGGAAGGGGGCCACAATCCTTTTAGAGGATTAGCTTTAAAAGGATTTTAGAGCAATCCTTTTGGGGCTTTTAGAGGATCCTTTTGGGGCTTTTAGGGAAGCTCTAAAGGATTAAAGGATTAGCTCTAAAAGGATTTTAGAGCAATCCTTTTGGGGCTTTTAGAGGATGGGCCACAATCCCATCCACACTTTCCTGGGAGTAAGCCCCATTGACGATAATGGGGCTTACTTCTGAGCAGGCATGCATAGGATTGGGCTTTTGGGTGCACTCTTTTTTCTCAAATACACAAGCAGGCAATTGGCACTTCTCCCTCACCCCACCTCCTTCCCCAGGAATATTCTCCCCCCCAAATCTCACAATCACAGTTAGCAACTCTCTTACTGTCCCTCCCCTCACTTGTCAGCACCTTCCAAAGATACAGAATCACTGCCTCACATTCTCTTTCTCTCTCCCCCACCCCCAGTTTAATCCTGCACTTGTTTCAATCATGTCTCCTCACTGCCCCTCACCCACATCCTCCACTACGTGATCAACCTGCCCTGTCTTTACCAACACTTTCTGGCACTTTTGATAAGAATTTGAACATAGGATTTTTCCTCCTTTTCAGAAACCACATATACTTTCCTCTCCATGCTTGTCAATTTTTTTGTCATGTAATGATTTAATTGTATTAATTTTATTAATTCAAGATTAACTGTAATGTAGTAATTTAATGTAAGTAAAAAACTGGTAGTGTGCCTTGACAATTTTAGTGCCTTGTCAGTGTGCCGCAAACTGAAAAGGGTTGAAAATGACTAGTCTAGGGTTTCAGAGGGGTCTATTCCAACTCTACTTGAAGATGCCAAGGGCTGAACCTGGAACTTTCTGCATGCAATTCATGTGCTCTATCACTGAGCTGAAGGCCCTCTCCTAAAATACATTAATCCAGTTTGTATGTTACATTCAATGCAATGTACAATCTGTTGATTCAAATAATCAAACAATAAGTTTGTTGATTTGTATGCACGTATAGTTCTTCACATGTTATGCTGACCTTAATGCAGTACACACGGGGATGTCTATGCCTCCATGTTGACTTTTGACAAGGAAGCATGCACAGTCATTCATGTAAAAAAATGTATAGGCATTCATGCATACAACACATGAATAGTTCTTGAGTCATCCCCATTGCTGGGTTCAGACACAGGGACTGCAATTGGCTTCAACTTCTTGCTTTGTATAGCCTCAAGGGCCATAGACCACTCTTCATCTCTAAACCTCATCTGTTCTCAGCTGTTACAGTGCAGGTAATAGTGACTTGTCCTGCTGTTTTATCAGGGCTGTACATGTGATAAGTTTTGTTACCAGTCATGAACCTTCAGGAGAGGCCAACCTATATATCACAATAAATACAGCTCAAAATAAAACTGAATGAATGAAGGGGACCAGGCAAGGGTCCCTATACTGGTTGCCAGATTGGGGACAATTAATGATCTGCACAAGCCCCCAAAGCTAAACTAATCATTTCGGCCTCTGTGCGGCACAAGGGTAGAATTCCCCTGGTTTATTATTTGTATGACTAGCAATGGATGTTGATTCCGAGAAGCGCCTTAAATCATTCTGATGGAATTTGAGCGTAATACTTCAGGAAGGAATGACCTTTCCCCAGAACAGCTTTTCCCTGCTTATGGCTTCCCAAATATTGATAAAGTTATGTGGGAACAACATGAACTGCCAGATGCATCATGCTGAAATGATAGTTAATGCACACTGCAAGGTGGCTGCTTTACTCCCAGTGAATAAGCGATGTTGGTCGTAATTGTTTGTGCATTCCTGCAAATGCCAAGAAAATCAAACATCTGTCATGCCAGCTGAAGAAACACAACTCATTTACCATGCTTAGCACTCCACTCATCCCTGAAAAGGTCACTTGGACATGAACAAGCTATACATGGTTAACCAGCATTTAGTAAATGACACCATATCTCTCCCAAAGCATATAGATTGAATTGGTTACTCCGGAGAGATTAACATGCTTGGTCACCTTCAAGGGATGCATTTTGTTAATTTCTTTTTATTTGTCCTAAATGAGAAGGCCTACATTTTCTTTTTGGGCAACACCTCCTGACTTTCCAAAACCATTCGGTTTAAAACATTCTGAACATTTTCAGTTGTATCCTAAATTTAATTAATCATGCCTAAGAAGTTACTTTGTCCTGGCCTGGAACTTGTCCTAAATTATTAAACTTAGGATATAGCCGTTTGTAGTTTAAGGTTCAAGTATACAGACATACACAGACTGATCCTATGCAATTCTTTTTCAGAAGTCAGTCCCATGGGAAATGTTACTCTGACGTAATTCTGAAAGGAATTGGAACCCTATTATGCCATTAAAGGTTGTTGAAATTGGAACCCAAAAATTTTAAGCTGCTTAGACCATTTGAAAACTTCATATCCTATTTCACTGCCAGTATAAGTCAGAAAAGAATATATTAATTTTTAATGCAGAAAAACCCACTTCAAAAGCATATTTATTCAATTCCATGTTGTTGCAGAAAGGGACATATTTACATAACTCTGTTGCCAGGTACAGTAATTCAAATGAACACAGATTTCACTACAACCATGTATAGAACATCGCACAATCCAGCCAGCCATCTTATTTATTTATTTTTAAGTGAATATCCTGTTTGTAGTGCAAGCACTTTTTAGAGTGGCAATAAGAAAGCTTTGAAGTAAAATCATATTAAAGTCTGGTACCCGGAGCAGAAATAATGTGGTTTCCACATGGTGTCACAATTATTTAATCAGAATTTCCTGCCCTAGTTCTTGGTCTTCCCTGATCCCATTTGGTGGGATATATGACTACAGCTTTAAGTGAGCTTGCATGAGTGAGGTTGCAATCCAATACTTAACTTTAAGTTGCAGCTGTGTGGCAGCCCAGGCTTGGCCCTTCAAGAGGTGCAGGTTGGGGGATACAGAGCTGGGAGCAGACTAGGAGGCAGCAATAACTGAAAGTCTCTTCCTTGCCTTGTTGGAGAAATGACCATGTGGCGTGCTGCCCAGACCATGCCCAGCAGCCATCTCTGAAGGCAATGGTACTTGCATAAAAAGAAAAAAAAAAGCTTAAAAGCCCTTGGTTAACATCTTCCTAGCAGACAACCGCTACCCCCTGCACCCACTTAGCTATGCCACTGCCAGGGATGTGCAGTGAAGTGGAGGGGCAGGTGAGGCAGAACTGCCCCATCATAGTCAGTGGAAAAGCACTGCAGCCACTCCACCTGTTTACTCCCGAGGATGCTCTCCTTACACCCAAGAAAGTGGGAATAAGGAGAACCTCCTCAGGAGTGAGCAGCCAGGATAGCTGTGGTGCTTTTCCACAGATGATGGGGCAGCTCTGCCTCACCTGCCGCCCCCGCACCGCACATCCTTGGCACATACGCTCATGCAGGAGGTCCCAGTGCTTAGTCTCCAAATAAAAACCGAGACAGCATGAGATGAGAACCTTCCTGAGATACCGAAAAACTGTTTTCAGTTAGAATAAATGGTACTTGTAAAATACAAGGTTAAAACAGCAGTAACAGTGATGTAGCCTGTTCTTTGTTCATGCAGACTTGAGCCTGGCATCCCACTTGGAACAACTGTTATAAACACACTCACAGACATGCTTAATCTTAACTCACTTGAACAAATTACCCCACAATTTTCTGGCCACTAGGTAGCAATCTCAGGAACATATACAGTATTGGGCCACAATGGACCATGATTCAATAGCATAAGGCAACTTCTTAACATAAGAACAGCCCTACTGGATCCGGCCATAGGCCCATCTAGTCCAGCTTCCTGTATCTCACAGCGGCCCACCAAATGCCCCAGGGAGCACACCAGATAACAAGAGACCTCATCCTGGTGCCCTCCCTTGCATCTGGCATTCTGACATAACCCATTTCTAAAATCAGGAGGTTGCGCATACACATCATGGCTTGTACCCTGTAATGGATTTTTTCTCCAGAAACTTGTCCAATTCCCTTTTAAAGGCGTCCAGGCCAGTCGCCATCACCACATCCTGTGGCAAAGAGTTCCACAGACCAGCCAAACGCTGCGGTTATGAATACGTTTGAGTCTCCAGACCACTGTTGGCAAACGGATGGTTATGTTCTATCTTCTGTCATCCAGAAGCACAATTCCAACCGCCAAACTGCTTAGAGGAGCTGCTTGAAAGCCAAAGGCATGTATGGGACACGAATGCCACATAATGGCCATTTCCTCTTAATGCTAAATCTATGTATGGTCCATTTAGATGTCAGTCGGGCTGGCTGTTTTATAACTCAGTATTCCTGAACTGTTTTTACAAGAAATCCTTTGAGACGTTTCTGATATGCACATCCAGTGCAAGTGAGAATAGTAATTACACCTCACTGAGCAGAGCTCTTCTCATCCCCACAGGCTTCCAAAACACTTTGCATGCTGTGAATTTGATTCATTAGCTGCTCAGGCCAGTCAGTGCAATTTGAACGTTGCTTGGGACATTTTGGCACACTGGAAATGTGACAGGACATTATTACTATTATTATTATTATCAACAGTATTTATATACCGCTTTTCAACTAAAAGTTCACAAAGCGGTTTAAAGAGAAAAATCAAATAACTAAATGGCTCCCTGTCCCAAAAGGGCTCACAATCTAAAAAGATGCAAAAGAATACCAGCAGACAGCCACTAGAACAGACAGTGCTGGGGTGAGGTGGGCCAGTTACTCTCCCCCTGCTAAAAAAAAGGAGCACCCACTTGAAAAAGTGCCTCTTACCCAATTAGCAGGAGTACTTGTAGAGAGCGTTTATCCAGAATCACAGTGTGGATTCTGAGCCAACAGGTCCACTACTGATATGGTATTCTCCCTTAGACAACTGCAGGAGAAATGCAGGGAACAACGACAGCCACTCTTTATAGCCTTCATAGATCTCACGAAGGCTTTCGACCTGGTCAGCAGGGATGGCCTCTTCAAGATTCTCCCCAAGATTGGATGTCCACCCAGGCTCCTCTGCATCATCAGATCCTTCCACAAGGACATGAAGGGCACTGTTGTCTTTGATGGCTCCACATCAGACCCCTTTGACATCCGAAGTGGCGTGAAGCAGGGCTGTGTTCTTGCACCAACCTTGTTTGGGATCTTCTTCGCTGTCCTGCTGAAGCAGGCCTTTGGAACTACAACAGAAGGCATCTATCTCCGGACCAGATCAGATGGAAAGCTCTTCAACCTCTCCAGACTGAGAGCAAAGTCCAAGGTCCAGCTGAAATGTCTGCGTGACTTCCTCTTTGCCGACGATGCAGCTATCACTACCCACGCTGCCAAAGATCTCCAGCAGCTCATGGATCGTTTTAGCAAGGCCTGCCAAGATTTTGGACTGACAATCAGCCTGAAGAAAACACAGGTCATGGTTCAGGATGTGGACTCACCTCCCTGCATTACAATCTCTGCACATGAACTGGAGGTTGTCCATGACTTTGTGTACCTTGGCTCAACGATCTCCGACACTCTTTCTCTCGATACTGAGCTAAACAAACGCATCGGTAAAGCAGCTACCACGTTTTCCAGACTCACAAAGAGAGTCTGGTCCAACAAGAAGCTGACGGAACATACCAAGATCCAGTTCTACAGAGCTTGCATCCTGAGTACACTTCTGTACTGCAGCGAGTCATGGACTCTTCACTCACAACAGGAGAGGAAACTGAATGCTTTCCACATGCGCTGCCTCCGACGTATTCTCGGCATCACCTGGCAGGACAAAGTTCCAAACAACACAGTCCTGGAACTTGCTGGAATCCCTGGCATGTATGCACTACTGAAACAGAGACGCCTGCGTTGGCTCAGTCATGTCGTGAGAATGGATGATGGCCAGATCCCAAAGGATCTCCTCTATGGAGAACTCGTGCAAGGAAAGCGCCCTATAGGCAGACCACAGCTGCGATACAAGGACATCTGCAAGAGGGATCTGAAGGCCTTAGGAGTGGACCTCAACAAGTGGGAAACCCTGGCCTCTGAGCGGCCCGCTTGGAGGCAGGCTGTGCAGCATGGCCTTTCCCAGTTTGAAGAGACACTTGGCCAACAGTCTGAGGCTAAGAGGCAAAGAAGGAAGGCCCATAGCCAGGGAGACAGGCCAGGGACAGACTGCACTTGCTCCCAGTGTGGAAGGGATTGTCACTCCCGAATCGCCTTTTCAGCCACACTAGACGCTGTTCCAGAACCACCTTTCAGAGCGCGATACCATAGTCTTTCGAGACTGAAGTTTGCCAACTACTAATTCATCTACTACATCTTCTAGCAGGGACATTCATCTACTGAGTTCTGCACACTTTTGATGGTCCAGTGACAGGAAAAGAAAGATAATCTGGAAATAAAAGTCAGAGATAATGCCAATCTGGCTCCGGTCATGGAAGCATGTAGCAAATGGTGGCCCAGATGTGGAAGCATCCTGCCAGTTCAACAGTGTTTGGATGAACACCGTAGAACTAATTCAGATGATACTTTCAAGATCAAAATGGCCCTATGTGTAAAAGGATATGTGTACACCTGGTGTGCCTGCATCCTGGCCCCTTCTCTTGCTTGCCCCGTTTTTCTATCCCCCCTAATCACACAATGGAAGGGTAATCAAAATAACTCCTTTACATGTATTATTAAACCTACTTCTGTGAGTGTGCCTGTCATGTAATGCATGTGGCCATTTTGGACCTATCATCCAAACTGACCTCTAGTGTGGATGGAGACATGCATGCTGATGGGCAATGTCAATGCAATACACACAAAAAGCTGCTTACACCTGAAGATCTTCGATACAGACTGAGAGCACAATCCTAACTAACTGTCCCCAGGGCTGATGCAGCCACAATGCAGCCCATTTGTTCCCTTACCATAAGTCATTTCTGCCCAACGTTGCATATATGCAACAGGGATCAAATGTGTACACCTGTGGGCTGGGCAAAAATAAGTTAAGGAGGCCTCTGTGACTGCCCCCGCCACAGCAGAATGCAGTGTGCACTGCGCTGGCATGGCTGCATTGGCTCTGGAAAGGTGGTTAAGTTTGGGTTGTGAGAGCCTTTTAAAAAAATATTTTCCCCTGGAGGCCCAACTTTCCCACTTACAGATGGGCCCATAATTAGGAGTCAGTCTAGATCCCACTCCATCCCCACCCCAATACATAAGTTTGCAGGCACCAAACATACAGATATAGATCAACATAGAAGCGCCATGGCTATAGCTCACTGGCAACATCCCTGCCTCTTTTGCAGAAGGTACCAGGTTCAGTCCCCAGCATCTCCCATAGATATTTATTTATTAGATTTATATCCTGCCTTTCTCCCAGAAGGGCACCCAAGGCGGCTAACAGTCAAAACATTAAACTGCACAATATAAAATAAAATACAGATATGGGAAAGATTTCTCTGAAAGAGCTGCTGTCTATAGACAATAATGGGATCAATGGAGTAATTCAATATCCAGCAGCTCCATACATTCAAGTTTGCACAACTTGTAACTTACCACTCTAAACACATATTGTAGCCTATCAGGGGTGTAATAATCCTCCTACTCTTCACACTTTAACAAAAAAAAAAAAAGCAATCTCAGATAGGCAACAATAAGAGGAATTTGAGTACACTCTTGGTGGGTTGCCAAAATAGCTGATGGGATGCATTTGGCTTCATGACTCACACATTGTGCAGGACTAATACAGATTTTCTGTTTGCATCTCTCTCTCTCTCTCTCTTCCTTTTGAAAGGACCTGGTAATAGCTGCTTTTGCTTTGTTTTGTTTTCGTCATCTACCTTCAGTTTGCCTCGCAGTAGGGGAGTTAATTGGTTTAGTACACAGTTCTTTGCAGTGCTCACAATGAGATCAAATGAGCTAAGGAATAAAAAGCCAAACAGGCTTGAGATGGGGTGCAGGTGGCAACACAGAGCTGGAAACATCTCTTTGTGATTGCACACAATGAAACATTGAAATGAAATGTGCTGCCCTGATGCGGCAATATTGTGCATCCCGCTTCTTAAGAGGAAGACATAACCTACAATGCAACCTCAAAATCTTCGCTGATATTATTAGAAATCCCATGGCCGGGAAGGTGGCAGCTGCAGAAAGGTTTGCTACAGGCTTGGAGCCAAGACTTTGGCTGGTATGTTCCAGGGCACACAACCCTCCCCTCTGTTCCTAATTAGTGGACTGGGGCAAAATCCCTTCCTGCCATGCATTCTCTCTCCATCATTTATCTCTCTCCTCTACCTTCTCCCCACCTCTATTTCTCTCACTCTGAAGTCATTCTCCACACTCTTGAACTTGAGGGAAAACCATTTTTGGTGGGCTGCTTCCCAGAACATGGGTAGCCTTTGAGGCTTTAAGGTATCTATTTTCAACAAGTGTGTGATGGCACATTAGTGTGCTGTGATAGGTTTGTGGCTGTGCCAAAAAAAATTGGCTGAAAATCACTGAAAAACCCTTTCTGGTTCTGAGGCTCTGTTTCTAGGGCAACTGTCTGTAGTAACAGATCTGTTCCACTGGTTCAACTACAGATAGTTGCTCTCGGAACAGAGCCGCAGAATTCAGAAGAGTCTCCTGGAAGCCGGAAGTAACATCACAAGAGATAAAGAAGACCACAGAGATCAGTGTGCTATGGGAAGAAAAACACTGAAAGTTGTTGCTTTATGGGTATACTCAAAGACAGGCAGACTACCTGCCCATCTCCCAGATACTGCATCAACATTTTTATCTTCATCTGAGCGGGTGATGATGCAGGAGTCTGGAACTGTCAATGGATGAACAAGGCCTCCACTTTCCACCCTACCTGTTCCTGCACCTGCATAGAAGCACCTACCCCTTCTCAAGGCAACTGAGCCAGTGCCTCATATCTGACCACACTACAGTGTCTTCTTGTCTCCTGTACATCAGACTGCCAGGTCTGATCAACTGCTCCATCCTCAGCCACACACTCTTGAACTCTCTCAGGCCACCCCTTTCTTATCACCCATGTATGCCAGCCACCTCTGCCCATCTTTTTTATTCCCAGGCTGCTATTGGCAGTGAGGTTTTACTACCACAATTTACAGTCCAATCAAAACATTACATTCTAGCATCTTCTTGATCATGAAAAGATTCTTATAGTCATATCTAAAGCAGTATGGAATAGAATATTCTATGGACAGCCCCTGAAGATCATGCCTCATGTCCTATCACAGTTGCACATCAGTCTACTAAATGCCCGATCTTGTCTGATCTTGGAAGCTAAGCAGGGTCAGGCCTGGTTATTACTTGGATGGGAGACTGCCTGGGAATACTGGGTGCTGTAGGCTTATACCATAGTCTTTCGAGACTGAAGGTTGCCAATCATCATCATCACTAAAAGCGGCTTCAGCAATTTCCCACAAGTGCCAAAGAGGATGCGTGAATGACTCACACATTGTTTCCCCTTGCTCTCAGATATGGTCCAAAGCGATGTCTTCTGTGCCTCCCCTTTGAGAGAATGTGTACCTTTTAAATAAATATTTGAACTTACTGTAAACTTTTAATTTGCTTATTTAATTAATTGATTTGATTTGATTTTGTTGCATGAGGGGTGTTAAAAAAATTTTCCTGCTTGATGATGTCACTTCTGGCCATGACATCACTTCTATGTTAATGACATCACTTGCAGTGGGTCCTGACAAATTGTCACTCTAAAAAGTGGGTCCCAGTGCTAAAACAATTGAGAACCACTGGATTAGACTGATCACACACCTGCATCTTTTCAAAAGTTCAACATTAGTCTATCCAAACCTGTGAAATGCTGCCTCAAAAATGCAGCGATGAGGTCTTCCACATGAATGGAAAACTTATTTTCCAAGGGCACTAAAAGAAAGCAATCCACTAAAAAAAAAAAGGCTCTATTTCTAATCATGCATTTTCTTCATTCCATATTTTCAATAATATAAAGGGAGGAACAATTATTGCCTTCTTCCCTTTGATTTATTTGGCCTCATGCCTCCTTACCTAACTATTTAAAATAGACAACAAGGGTCATTTATGATGTGATTTAATAAGAGGCTTTTTACATTTATCCTGTTGGGAAACCTATAGTTTGCAAGCACCTGATGAAAGGTGCTTTTTGTTCCTGCTTTTTTAATTTTTGTTCCTGGGATTCTGGAAAGAGGCAATTTAAAGCTGCAGTGCACATGCTATTATTAAAGGACAATCTACTCAAAAAGAGCTTCAAAACCCAGGAGAGAAAATGCCGATCACAAGTCAAAATGAGGAAGGTCACGATTGCAAGCTGGACTGTGTCCTAACTTCCTGTGAAGATTACCATGAAAATTTTGCCTTGTTCTTATTTTCTTTCTTTCTCCCCACAGATTTTTCCCAGTTTCTCAAACTGGTAAACACCTGTTCCATTGCAGCAAAGCCTATGAGCATACAGAGAGACATAAATCTGGGACTAAATTGTGAATAAGCCAGAACAAGAGGCATCTAAAAGCTGGTATTGGGTACTTATCCATTCACAGGCTTTGTGAATACTTACAGATTAACAGTCCAATCATAACTAAATCCCTGTGCGGAAATGCAGCAGTGCCAGTGTGGCTTCCACAACTGGAGGCCTCCTCAGGGTAAAAGAACATTATATCCCTTTCCCAGGTAAGCCTCAGAAGCTCCTGAGTCAGCTTGAACCTGTGCCAGCTTGATTCAAGGCTGTTCATGACAGAGTAGCAAAGTTCTCTTTTCTCATGTGGGGTTTAAAGGAACCCATTCCCTTTAAACTTTAAACCTCTTGCAAGGACACATTCCTCTTGCAAGGGAATGTGTCCCTTTAAAGCATATATCCAATTGTCTTTCACTTTCAGCAAATGGAGAGCTGATCAATGTGGTGTGCTTCTAAGGCAGGCTGGAAGGAGGTGGTGGCAGACTTAAGGTGAAAGGCACCCCAGCCTACTGCTTCCTCACTCACCCTCCTCCCCATTTGCCACTGATGCGAACTACATCAGGTCACTTAATGGCTTGGCTGCCCATGAATGAACATGTGAAGGGAAAAAGAGGGGCTGACTGCATGCCCTGACAACCAGGGGCGCACTCAAAGCTGCCAACAGCCCTACACTTTGGACAAAGGATAGAGCACAAAGGCTGATATGCATATATGCATAAGCTTTTCACAAGTTCAGGTGAATGTGTGACCGTCAAGAGACAGATAGCAGACAACATCCAGCTCCCACTCTCTGCTTGGATTTCTACAGAGCAGGATGTATGAACAGTTCTCCTGGGTGTGTTATGCAAGAGGAGGACATAGAGGAAACCCTGCTTGTTCACAAAGTCTTCATTAGTTCTAGTTAGTCAGAGAGTTTTGAAAGGTGGTGTGGGAAATATTATGAGTTTGTGCAGTTCAGCAGAGATCCCATCACATTAGTCACTGTAATTAGGAGATTAGAGCTCCCATCTGGTGCATTGCTATTTTAATCAGTCAGTAGGTAAATGAGAAAGGACTGTCCTCTAGGATGGATACGGGATTGTGTTTTATTATACTGTTAAACCAACCCTAACTTATGATAGCAGGCTTACATACCCCTCCCCCCCAAATTAGCTTTCCAATATTAGATGATTTATGGGCATTAGTTTAACTTTAATAAAATAATAAAACATAATCCCAGTTTCTTTATAGGAAGGATTTTGGTTTTACTTCTACAAGAACCGGTTTCCTTCTGAACTCTGTTATTTCCCTCTGCACCTTGTTTTATTACTCTCTCCGGCTACGGCTACGTACAGTTCACTGAACCAGTAAGCCATTTGTGAACCATATGCCTTGAATTTTCGTTCTTTTCCAAGGCACATTTTGGCAAAATGGTTTACTTTTCTAAGGTATACTGCCCAAGGCCCCTAAATGGGCAAACAATTTATTGCTGCTAAGAGGGTCTCCAGAAAATATTGCACATAATTTATAGTCATAAGTGTTGTGAAAAAGTCTAGCACAATGTGGACACCTAGTCCAGTGCTGGTTGACATACTGATTGAAGAAGGAAAAGAGATGCACCCATGGCTAGTCAAAATGCTTCCCTGCTGATTCACATTCTTGAGCTTAGCTAAGATTCCCACAAATAAAGTTCAATACAGTGTTTCTCAACCAGTGGTTCAGGTAACTCCAGTGGTACTTGAGGTGGTGTCTGGTGGTACTTGCAGGACCCCTGGACCCCTGCTGCCCAGCAGAGAGACCAGGTACGTCACAACAAACAGTGGTACGAAGCTTGGCTTGGGGGGGCAGAGCTCCAAAGCATGCTTTCCTGAGCTTGAAAAAGCCCTCCCATCCGCCCTGAGCCTTTTACTGGTGTTTGTTGTATCACATCTGGCTTCCCAACCCAGAAGTGACTAGCTAGGATGTCATCGCTTCCAGTGGTACTTCAAATAGGTGGACCATGTGAAGTGGTACGGCAGACAAACGTTGAGAAGCAGTGGTTTAAAGTTATATTTTAACTTGTAGTTTTTGAGCGTC
This sequence comes from Tiliqua scincoides, assembly GCF_035046505.1. Lineage (NCBI taxonomy): Eukaryota > Metazoa > Chordata > Lepidosauria > Squamata > Scincidae > Tiliqua > Tiliqua scincoides. The sequence goes on from NC_089822.1 coordinate 36,973,389, forward strand.
AAGTTAAGAAACCATGGTAGTGCAGTATACATATCTTCCTGTGAGTTAAGTCTCACAAGATTCAATTGGCCTGATTTCAGAGTAAGCATGCCCTGCATTACAGGACATGGTTGCAGGAGCTTGGTTACTGTATGGCGTGTTGCAGAGACAATCTTACCTGTTAGTCTTTGTCTAAATTGCTCTCGGTTTCAAATCTCCTTCCATTTCTTGTCCTCTCTTTTAAATCTCTCTGCTTCCAATCCCTCTTTGTCTTTCACACTGTAGGTTATGAAGTGCAGCTCCAAATCTTCCTGTAATAAAGCTGAAAATGAACCTGAAAGTCCCCTCCAGCCCACCCACTAAGAAGTTCCATTTCATAGCATTGCACCTCTTGGAATCTGGACTTGCTTTCTTGAACCCATGAGTATGCTGGATTTAAACTTTTCTGGGGTTCTTTTATTCCCTTTGATTGTTCTTTTAAAAACAAAAACAAAACAAACAAAAAAAAACCCCTTGCAAACTTGTGGAGTTCTGTGATATCCAGAAACCTCCATGTTCTTTGTGGGTGGTCCTGTCCTGGCTATATTCCTAGCTGCATATGAGCAGGGACTTCTAAAATACATAGAACGCTATGTATTTCTCATTCATTGTTATGGACAACATCCATTGCCATATTCCTTTCCACCAGACAGCTTTCATTTATAGCTTATCACCAGCTAAATGCTTATATTTAAATTTACAGGCAAATTACAGTGCAAGCCACAGATTGACAGGCACATCTTCTATGGGTGTGTTAACATTATAGACATTGTCACCTTATCTCACTGAGTCATTGTATTAAATGTTCTTTGTGTAAAGCTACTGTGTGTGTTAGCTGTCTATAAGATTACATCTTTAACTTTGCGTCATTTTCCAGTGATATATTATGCTGCAGAATAAATTCACAATCTAAAGCTTGCCTTTCTAAGAGATAATGTTTTGCCAGATAATATATGCTTTGTAAATGCTGCTTTCAAAGAAGTTCAGAATACCATTTTGAAAGGCACTTTAAGAAAGAATGGAGGTAAGCAGGGCAAGATTATGCAGACAGTCTTCTTCACCAACACATATGTTTGTAGGTTAGAAAGGGCCGTTTTTCCAGGTACCCTGTCTTGCTGCATTGTGTGGGGCTTTCCTAGTGTCAGGACTTGTCAGCTGCTAGAGCAATGAATCAAAGGGGACCCCCATCCCACTGTAGACCTCAATAGATACTGTGGACAACAGGGGGAGTTGCCACATGGGCACCCAGTGACAGCAGTTCTAGAAGATAATCTAGTCTAGGACCCAACAAATCCAGTGACCAACTATACACTCTTTGCAACACAGCTGGACTCTCTCTACAGGTCAGAACCTCTGCAATCCTGGAAATGAACTGATTCCAAAGCAAACGTTAGATGGTTGAGGGTTTCCCTGGCTGCACAGATTCTCCCTTCCGCAAGGACTACATCTGAGGAACTGATAACTGATAACTCTTTCCCACAGGATGTGGTGATGGCGACTGGCCAGGACACCTTTAAAGGGGGATTGGACAAGTTTCTGGAGGAAAAATCCATTACGGGGTACAAGCCATGATGTGTATGCGCAACCTCCTGATTGTAGAAACGGGTTATGTCAGAATGCCAGATGCAAGGGAGGGCACCAGGATGAGGTCTCTTGTTATCTGGTGTGCTCCCTGGGGCATTTGGTGGGCCGCTGTGAGATACAGGAAGCTGGACTAGATGGGCCTATGGCCTGATCCAGTGGGGCTGTTCTTATGTTCTTATGATAACGTTTCGAATATCATGATCAATTATCATTGAAGCATTAGATACAGAACGATGGCAATGTCTGCCATAAGGATCCCCTGTAGCTGCCTGGCTGCCAGTGCAATACTATTCCTTTGATGCTCCTTGGTACGCTGTCTACACAGGGGCGGCCAAATTTTCAACTTTAGGGCTCCTGGACCTTTAACAACTGTGTAGAAGAGAGAATTGCAGCAGGTACAGCATGTCCTCTTACAGATGTCCTAGCTTTCTGTGCTCTACTGCCATTTTGTGGAGGAGAATATTGTTTTGAACTGTAAACGATAAAACTAAAAACTTATGCTAAATAACTTTACAATAGTGATGTCCCATTTCAGGCCTGCCAAGATTTTGGACTGACAATCAGCCTGAAGAAAACACAGGTCATGGTTCAGGATGTGGACTCACCTCCCTGCATTACAATCTCTGCGCATGAACCGGAGGTTGTCCATGACTTTGTGTATCTTGGCTCAACGATCTCCGACACTCTTTCTCTCGATACCGAGCTAAACAAGCGCATCGGTAAAGCAGCTACCACGTTTTCCAGACTCACAAAGAGAGTCTGGTCCAACAAGAAGCTGACAGAACATACCAAGATCCAGGTCTACAGAGTTTGCGTCCTGAGCACACTTCTGTACTGCAGCGAGTCATGGACTCTTCACTCACAACAGGAGAGGAAACTGAATGCTTTCCACATGCGCTGCCTCCGACGTATTCTCGGCATCACCTGGCAGGACAAAGTTCTAAACAACACAGTCCTGGAACGTGCTGGAATCCTTAGCATGTATGCACTACTGAAACAGAGATGCCTGGGTTGGCTCGGTCATGTCGTGAGAATGGATGATGGCCGGATCCCAAAGGATCTCCTCTATGGAGAACTCGTGCAAGGAAAGCGCCCTACAGATAGACCACAGCTGCGATACAAGGACATCTGCAAGAGGGATCTGAAGGCCTTAGGAGTGGACCTCAACAAGTGGGAAACCCTGGCCTCTGAGCGGCCCGCTTGGAGGCAGGCTGTGCAGCATGGCCTTTCCCAGTTTGAAGAGACACTTGGCCAACAGTCTGAGGCTAAGAGGCAAAGAAGGAAGGCCCAGGGAGACAGGCCAGGGACAGACTGCACTTGCTCCCAGTGTGGAAGGGATTGTCACTCCCGAATCGGCCTTTTCAGCCACACTAGACGCTGTTCCAGAACCACCTTTCAGAGCGCGATACCATAGTCTTTCGAGACTGAAGGTTGCCAACTAACTAACTATTTCAGTGCTTCCTTCCACCTCTGCATGAAATCATCAATTCTACCCATTTATCTGCTTTGAGACCAAATCAGAATAGTTCTAAAATTCCTCTAGTTTACTAAAATAACATCACAATTTCATTAATATTGTAAATTTTCTTATTTAGATGTTCATTCATAGTGCTGTGCTGGGGAATTCAATGGAATGACCTGGTTAATTTTTCCACCTCTCCTAGAAAGGATTTTATGTAGATCCTATATAGACTCATCAATCAATCCCTTCATGTAGGCATATGGGTGATAAAGGTATATTTTCTACCATTTATCTTTAATAAAAGCCATATATTTTTACCAAGGGGAAGAGTCCAAAAGCAGACAAGTTCATTTTCAGATTTTGAATGCAGCTATAAAAAAGTTATCTGTCTGCCCTAATTATGTCACTGCAAAGACCTAAAATTTACTTCCTCTGAATAAATGCCACTTAGAATTTAATTTCAAGTGTTCTGCATGGAGTACATTTGAAAATAAAGCTCCTCAAAGTTATTATTTCAGAAGTAATCCAGCCGTTCTGGAGACCTATATTAAGAAAGGTCTTGGCAAACAGGTAAAGGGATGCTCGTTAGTTAAAGTATCATGAGCACAGACATGAGTATCTGTGTGTGAAGGGTACTAAGTTTTGCAGATAACTTGGTCTTAGTAGTGATAATAATTTGATCAGATGCAAAAATTTCCGAGTTCTACAACAGAAGTGCTGGTGAGGCACTTCTGTTACCCCTGAAAAATGTCCCTATTACCCAGCTACTTATGGGTAATTGTTCCTTGACCTCTAGCAGCAATTAATGCCTTGAAACATTAATTAATGAAACATTGGACAAGTTTCTGGAGGAAAAATCCATTACGAGGTACGAGCCATGATGTGTATGTGCAACCTCCTGATTTTAGAAATGGGCTATGTCAGAATGCCAGATGCAAGGGAGGGCACCAGGATGAGGTCTCTTGTTATCTGGTGTGCTCCCTGGGCATTTGATGGGCTGCTGTGAGATACAGGAAGCTGGACTAGATGGGCCTATGGCCTGATCCAGTGGGGCTGTTCTTATGTTCTTATGTTAATGCCTCATTCATTAGTTGTGATTTAACCATTCCTATCCACTTCACTACAGATTTGGAAATCTGAATCATGTGCTGCCTTTCAGGTTTTCCTGAATGAAAGAGATCAAGCTTGAATGTCTGTACTGACAGCTTATATATTACAGGTACACGTCTTTTATATAGTTGGGAAACAACAGGACTATTTTCCTAAAGCTAATATTTTAGCTAGTTAAAGAGGTGAGGGCTCTTCCCCTGCATTAGTGGTTCTCAAACTGTGAGTTGTGGCTCCCCAGGGAGCTGTGGAAACCAGTCATGGGAGCTGTGGAATCCTGGCAAAGAACTTGCCACATTATTCAATGTATAGGATTGTAGCCCTAATGGGAGCCACGACCGATGACCCAGTAGGCCAAGGGAGCCGCCAGTCAAAAAGGTTTAGGGATCACTGCCCTACATCCTCAGGTTAACATGGAAAGATACTGGTCAGCAGAAATCATCTGTCGCTTGTCTCGGTCAAGAGAACGTCAATTAATCAAAAGTATTTGCTAATCAATGTTTTCTGTATTGATTGTTACCTGCAAGCTCACATATGCAATTTTAATATATAATCCGAAAGCTGACTTGTATAATTTTTGTAGTATTATGGAATTGAACTATCTGGAAGAAATGGCTTACCTCTGCTTCATTTTTCTACCCTCTGGATGAAATCCTTTGAACTAACCGACCAAGTTTATAGGTATCATCTGAAGTCATTACCTCTATACCTGCCTCTGTATGAACACTTCCATAAAGAGGGAAACTTTGGCTGTAAGTCAGAAAGCCTGAGGGACTATAGAAGAGGGCTCTCCAAACACCGGCCCACAGGCCAGATCCAGGGTTTGGGAAAAGCCCTCCCCCCATGAGCTGCGCTTACCGTTCTGCATCCCTGTGCTCAGATTAGATTGAAAAAAAGCACAGCACCGCGGCCGAACAGTAAGCACTTCTCAGGATGTCGAGGGCTTCTTTGGGACACAGCAGTTTCCAGCTTGGAGACCTCTTCTCTAGATCAAAGAAGAGACAGCCCAATCCTACCTAAATTCCAGCAAGGTGATGCAGTGGCACTAGTGCAGACTACACTGCATCTCGCAGGGGAGTTGTAGCTGCTGGAAGTAAGGGTGCATTTGTCCCCTTGCCCTGGGGTAAAACCCAGCAGCTGCAAGGATTCATTGCAGTCTGCATTGATAAGTCTGCATTGATCCATGCAGTTGGGTCAGGCCCAGTAAGGAGGTGGGATTCAGCATGTGATGCCACCACCAAACCCATCCCTTTTGGGCCTGATCCGCCCACCTGCCCCATCTTCTTGTTCTGCCCTCTCCTGTGTAGCAGTGCAATGCTACTTGGGAAGCAGCCCGAGACCCGAGAATCAGGGCCTGCTTGGCGTGGCGCAGAAGCCGGAGCGAAGAATGAGACGACAGACAGGTGTGGAAGATAGATGCAGAAGGAAGCCCCCCCCCCCCGGGATCCGCCTTCTCTGCCTTTTTATTCCCTCTCAAGCAATACATAGCAGGCTGGGGTTACTGTCGGTGAAAGATTACGCTAGCTCCTACTAGCTGGCAACAACATTCCTTAGATAAGGAACGCGTCTCCAAAACACTGTCTTCCCATCCTTCCATCCTGTTTACGGTACCAGGCAAGAACAGGGCTGCGGTTTCTACTAGGCTGTGGATCAAGGCTGCAGGCTCGGAGTTTGCTCTGGCCAAACAGGTGTGCCTGTGTGGTGCCAAATCCACTGAAAGCCTTATGTTACTATGCATTTTACTACACCCTGCCCCATCCAACCCCTCCCCCTGCTCCATTTCATCCCATGTTCTGGGCTTACCTGCTTGGGCAGGTCTCCATTGCTCAAGGCTTTAGCTTTCCCACTAGCATGCTGGCTCCCTGCACTGTTGCAAAGCACTTTGTATGTTGATATGATGCTGGCAGCAAAGGAGATCTGTTCTGTTCTAGCAGGATGTAGTCCATAAGTATACACTCACCATCCAGATATTGGAGTATTTACCCCAGAATTAACTGGAAGTTTACTGCATGGGGAGAATCTTGTTGTTCAAATCAATTCTTGGAAGCAGACTTATCCTGACTATTATTCCATCCCCAGAAGCTGGGAATGATTGTGCAGTGCAGGGTGATAGTTAAATAATTGATTCCTGCACTGAATATTCTTTTGAAAGTTTTGGCCTTCTATAATTTATCTTTCACTTAGCACCATCAGCATAAAGCTATCTGGACAGATAGAGTAGATAAAAAAGTAACCAAGTGACTTAGCCCCTACTGAAATAATATTTTGCAAATCACAAATCTGAAGTGTCTCCCTTCCATTGTGTTGCTTCAGGAAATACTTTTACTGAGGAAAGAAATCATTTACTTTTACTGAGGAAAGAAGTCTTTTAAAAGACTGGATTGTTTTTATTGTCTTCTAATAGGTTATCACTAAGCCTTGGTTGGTTATTAATTGTTTGAGTGGTTGTAAAGAATGCCACAGGTTAGAACAGCCTCACTGTAGGAGTCCCTAAGCCCCATCTTAAATATTTATTTATCAGCCTGATGAGTCCCATAGGCCGTTCCTGTAGTGAACTAGTAAAATCATACTGTCAGAGACTCCATAGTAGAGCAATCAGGAATCCATCTTGGGAGGGAAAAGCTGCATCTCTTCCCTAGCAGAAGAACAGCTGCTAATTAGGAATGTTCTCATGAGAAGACACCTGGTTATCAGGCTATGCCCAGGCTCCAAGGTCAAGTAGTGGGTATGCTAATTACAAATTGACTGCAAATGTGTGTTTCAGGAAGGAAATGGGCAAGTTGTTCTTGGGCAGGCCTTCTTTCACATAGGTACCAAGATTATACTTTGGTCTAAGCCCTTGATTGGCTACAGCCTCTGGACCGGTACCTGATGCAATCTGCCTGGCAGTTTTACATTAGCCTTCTAACTTTTTTGAGAGTCTGGAACCTCTGATTGGTTAGAAGTTTTCCCCATCATCATCATCATCATAAATACCACCAGTATTTATATACCACCTTTCTTGTCACTGGATATCTCCTCCAACTTTATTCAAGGTGGTTTACATAGGCAGCTTTACTCCATTCTCGTTGGGGTTTTTTACAATTAAAAGTTCTATCTTTCAAGAACACCTTCATTCCAGGCAGAGTCCTTCACAGTCTGGTCACTTTCTGGTTGCATTTGCAGCCCCCGCATAGCTGATGGCACTTCACTCCACTCATTGGGGGGGGGTCACCCTCGCTTCTCTCGCCAGCTGGGATGACGCAGCACTTTCTGCAGCTCTCGGATACTTCTGGCTGTTTCAAACTGCATTCCTAGCTGTTCTTTGGGCTTCATAGGCGGCAGCTCTACCACCAGCCAGACCTACTTGCCTCTGGGGGAGGACCTCCAGACCTCCTGCTACCTCCTTGAGCAGGTACATCTCAAGTATAAAAAGATGCTTCCTGGGTTATGTCTAGGTCAACATTATGCAATACGATAGCTGTCTGACCTCACCTGAGATAGCAATAAAAGAGTGCCTAGGAGTTGCAATATCTACAACAGCAAATGTGAGTCACCTTGTCTGGGCACCCTGCTGGATCAAACCCAAAGGAAATATGACATTTGTCAGGCAGACTAGCCATCTTGTTGCTAGATGTGTATGTAAGATGTGTAATGGAAGATCAGAAGATCATCAGGTGGATGATGTGGTGTTGACAGCGATTCCCTGTTTTGACAGCTGTTTGACAGCTCTGGGAAGGGCAGGGCTGGCTCCACAGCTGTAATCAATTAAGGCCAATGGAGACCTGGATGGACACTTGAGCTTCATTTGACCTTGATGGGACTTTGAATGGACATGGACTGAAGGGATGGCTCACCTGAGCCTAATTTGGAGCTAATGAGGTAGCTCACAGCTGAGCTGCATTTGGATCATGAGACATCCAAGGATAAAAGGCAGCTTTGGAAGGAGATAGAGCTACCCTGACCCAAGAGCGGGACGCTGACCCAGCCGGAAGCTGGACCCTGACCCAGGACCAAGAGCGGGACGCTGACCCAGTCGGAAACCGGATGCTGACCCAGAGGGAAACCCGGATGGACCCACACTGGGAGAAGGGGACTGCCAGAACCCTGCTGGGGGACACAGAAGAGAGGGCTGCCAGAACCTTGCTGGAGGAGACACTGTGCTGGAGAGAACACTGCTGGAGAGGAGGAACTCTACTACAGAAGATTGGACTGGGAATACTGGACTGGGAAGACTGGATTGTGCTTTGGAGACTAGATTGGACTTCGACTGGAGCCTTCAGACCTCTACCCACTAAGTTAAGTGGAGTTTTGGGAAGGGAAAGCCTCTGGACAAGAGGACTTGCAGGGAGTGTCTGTGATTGTAGTAATAAAGTCTTGTTAATTGCTATAGATCAGAAGTTCTGTGTTTATTCCTTTGCACACCACAGCTGTGCTTCTTGGAAAAGGGGGGTGTTAATTAGCCAAAAAGCGGGCATTAGAAGAGAGTTGAGATATTTGGCAGAACAAGATGTGAGTATAGTGGTGTGAATATAAACAGTGTGCATGCAACATTACTGGTCAAAATCTTCCACTGTAAAATCAATTCTAAAGGACACCAGTAAATTCAATAGCAAGCAGTAACCATTGGAATATAGTAAGTTTGACTCAGAAGAGTTCTTAGGGGTTTGAATCACATTATCTTAACAAATGAATCTCTTGCCCCTCTCAGGATTAATCTGTCTTTTACTTTAAGTTCATTTATTTAAGAAATAGATTGTGCTGTTAAGGGATAACAAATGAGACTGGAGAACAATAAGAAGACTGGTTTACAATAGGATTCCACTCTAGATTGTGTTCTTTTAAACATGCATTAATGACTTCCTTCTAACTTATCTCTGTACAGCCTGCCTGACAAATCACTTGCAAACTATTTGTATTTAAAATCCATAGGGCCTTTTTTTTTTTTGCAAGTTTGAATGAAATAAACTTATTTGTTTCTTAGTACTTCATGTGCACTAGCTAGTACCTACCTATCAAAAAGCATGATGAACAATCTAAGTGCGCAATCCTAACCCCTTATGTCAATGCTTTCCAGCACTGGCATAGCGGTGCCAATGGGGTGTGTGCTGCATCCTGCAGTTGGGTGTCACTCACGGAGGCCTCCTCAAAGTAAGCGAATGTTTGTTTCTTTACCACAGAGCTGCATTGCCCTTGACTTTCTCACATTAGATATGAATTGTGCAGGAAAGTTTCTCACTTTCTGAATGTCTTATACTGGTACTCTGATTTATTGGAATCTAAAAAGGCTAGTAACTTTTAAAATTAAGTCTAAAACATGAAATTAAGTTGATATTTGTTTGCAAAAACCACCAAAGCGAGATCAGTGGGAATGACGACTGCATTTGCTGTTATGACTACTAACCTGCTAAACCTGCTGAAAGTTTGAGAGAACAGTTGAACCGTTTCTCTCATATCTCTGAGAGAAAGAGGCATGTCTGCTGCCCTGAGTCCTCTAGAACAGGGGTCTCCAAACCCCGGCCCAGGGGCCAAATGCGGCCCACGGCAAGACTCTATCCGGCCAGCAGCCATCCTCTGATCCCCCAAGAGCCTCTGGCCCAGTTGACCAAACACAACCAGAGTTGTGCTTGTGGGGTGGGGGAATGGGGGTCCATTTAAGCATGTGCTTTATTTCTTGGGCTGTGTTTATGCTTGGAGAAGTCCTGGGCATTTGATATTCCTTTATTCATTCATTCAAGTTTCATCTCTAATGTATTTATTTAAATTTAAATTTTATATTTAATTTTTTTTTCCAGCCCTTGACACTGTGCCAGTTATTTGATGCGGCCCTTTGGCCAAAAAGTTTAGAGACCCCTGCTCTAGAACAGTGGTTCTCACACTGATCTTTAACAGTGTGGCAGTGTAGCACCAGGACCCACTGTTTAAAATGAGAATCTGTCAGGATCCACCAGAAGTGTTGTCATGACCAGAAGTGACATCATCAAGCAGGAACATTTTTAGCAATCCTAGGCTGCAATCCCATCCACACTTAACCAGGAGTAAGTCACATTTACTATCATTGTTAAAAGAATATACATAACAGCTTGTTGAAAGTACAGATCTGTAACATTTCCCCAAATGCAGTCACATACCATGGTAGCATCAAGTCTAATATACACGTTGAGTCTCATCATTCATGAAGGTTCTGTTCCCAGAACCTATGTGGATGGCAAAAAACTCACTAAAGCAAACCAATTTAAAGAACAAAGTCCCTTTGCTCAAGTGATTTAAAAACAGCCTTACTGACCTTTTGAAATGCACACAGAAGCAATCAGTCTCTCCCCAGGCACTTAGGCTTTACTAGGAGGCAACAATCCCTCCCTTCACCAGGAGTCCCAGAGAGGGGGAAAGAATTGAGGAGGTGATAATTGTTGCTATTTAGCCTTCTTTCAGGGAGGAGTGAAGCCTGCAGAGAGAATGACTGATGGATTGTCAGCTGGCTGCCCTCTCTGGCATTATTAAACAACTGTTTTCCTTTAATTTAAAGGGCACTTCACATCAGCTTTGAGATAGAAAAATCTGTGGTTAATTAGGTTATATCTGTAATAACTTGCATGACAGTCTCTCTACAACTGTAAAAAGCAGTTTTTAAAACTGTGATGTTAAAGGGGTTCATTTTTTCCCCTTCTCCAGGGATCAGCACATTCCTTCTCATTTGCAGGGGCCATTCGTGTTGAGTCAAATCCATGTATAAAAAATCCGTGTATAACAAGGTTGGACCTGTATTAAAAATATTAACAGTATTTATATACCGCTTTTCAACTAAAAGTTCACAAAGCGGTTTACAGAGACAAATCAAATAACTAAATGGCTCCCTGTCCCAAAAGGGCTCACAATCTAAAAAGATGCAAATGAATACCAGCAGACAGTCACTAGAACAGACACTGCTGGGGTGAGGTGGGCCAGTTACTCTCCCCCTGCTAAAAAAAAGGAGCATCCACTTGAAAAAGTGCCTCTTACCCAATTAGCAGGGGTTAAAATATTGAAATGAATGGGGACCCACCTGAAATTGACTCACGACCCACCTAGTGGGTCCCGACCCACAGTTTGAGAAACACTGCTCTAGAAGAATGACAGGACTCTTTAAAAAAAAAAAAACCTCTCAAACAGCATTAATATAACTTGATGGTGTCTAATGAAGTTTTCTTTTTCTTTCTTCCTTCTCTAAATGGCAATTTTGTCAAGCAGTAAGGAAGGATACCTGAGCAACCATGCTTAAAAATAAGACCTGTAAGTGTTTACTGAGCCATTGAATTGTCTTGTTGCCTTGTTTCACAACAATCACAAAATCAAAACTCTTGCTTTTCTTTGAAAGGAAAAGAAGCATTTCCAGAACACTCCACCTTTCAAGGTCAGATCTACAATACTTGTAATATCTTTGAAAACCTTTCCTTCTTGCAACCCACACACACTCCCTAACAAGTCTGACATTTTAAAGTTCAACACCTTTGTGCTATTAACTTCACATTCAGAAATAATACATGCTTGGTAATATTCTGAGCAAAAGAGCCTGAACCTTTATCTATTCCCTTCTTATTTACCTCATTTATTCTGTAGAACTCAGCTGAAATTTGCTTTGAGAGCTCAGTGTCTGCGTGAGAGCATTATTTTACTATTTGAAAGAACATAAACTTTTACTAGTAACTCTACTTCTGCTAGCCTCAGTTGCATCTGGGTAATTGAAAGCCTATGTGCTGATCCGTGCTTTGGCTCATAAGTCCCTCTTACGCATACAGCTGCAGGCACTTTATGTTGTCTGTATTGATACGATAAAGCATGAAGCCAGCTGACAATTCTAGAAAGTTCTGTTGGAATGTGGCATTTGCTGGGGTATACAGCTTTGTTTAATTCCCATCTTAAGTATCAACCAAGTGTCATTCCGTCTGTGCATGAAGTCTGTGTGATAAAGAACATATTCTCATCCCCCTTCAACGGGAAAGATCCTTCCTCAATGAAGCTTCATGTCAGTGGCGTTGATCTTTGTATGAGGCCTCCATTCCTCCTTGGGACCTGGAATGCTGAAATAACAGTGTTCAAGCACAGTGCGTTGGGGGCCATGTAAATGTAAGAGACAGTATGGGCATTGAAGGCCAAAGAGGAAGGAGCCAAGAGAACAGGAGCCAAGAGGACCGTGACTGAGAGAGAGATGGGGAGGTGAAATGTGCTGAAATGGCATGAGGTGTGGTTACCAGAGCAGGAGGAGGGGACAAGATGAAACCTTGATGGCAGCAAGGAGTGAACAAAGGTAGAAAAAGAGCCCTAGGAATTAAAAAGGGGCAATGCCACTGTGGCCCAGCTATGGCTGGTAACCGGGTTGGGGCTACAATGATATAGCCCACCCTTTGCTGCCAGGTGCCCCCCCCCCAACTCCACAGCTAAGCCAGCAGGCCCCAGATGCCACTCCAGCCTTTACAGGCAACAAAGATCCATGTAAAGAGTCCTCTTGGAGAGCCACGGTGACTCCAGAGGGTGAGGTTACAAAGGCAAGAGCCTCAAAGAGTTGGATCTGAATTGGACCTTATTTAGACCCCACCTGACTGCACTGAACTAAGAATAAACCCAACCCTGAGCAACAGCCTTGCAGTTTGTCAGTCTGTTGAAGAGAGGCTTCCTAGCTAATTCAGAAATTTCCTCCCCACTCCCCAGTGATGTTGAACTTTCTTCCTCCAGGGGCAGAGAGCAGGAAGGATGCTACAGGGAGAAATTCTCATTGAATGAATAGGGACTTATTTCTGAGTAGACATACGGAGGTGACCTAAGACATCCTTCTTAAACACCATCCCTTTTTCACAGATTCTGTGTATATTCTGAGTGAGCCAGAAGACAGACTCAACATCTGCCTACCACTCTTATCCAATAGACCTTATCCATTCACCTCCTTTACACACCCTGGCAGTAGTTGAAGGTGCTGAGAATCAGTGGTAAATTGCCCACTTATAAGGGGTTTGGCTTATCTGTCCCAGCTGTGGATATCTTAGAACTATTCCACTGTATATGTTCTTTTGATTGCTTTGGTCCCAAGAACTGTACCCCCATTTCATATTATGTTAGCTATACCTGGAATGACTCAAACTCTTTGTTCCTGAGCCTTGAGGTGCTTTTCTTTGACAAAAGCCTGAGAATTCTTGTCCTTGAAGGAAGAATGTGAATAATGACAGTTCAAAACTGTATCAATGGACTCTGCCACCAACACATCAATTACCCACTGCAAGGATAACACCTTCAAGCCATGATATTGATCTTCACCATAATGAGATGAAAAAATGATGTGGGCGTTCAAGTAATTGTGTGACACAAGTATTAACTCCTGAAATGAATGGAAGTGATCCTGTTGGCTTAGTTAGGTACCATACTGGGACCATTAAAACCAGTGAACTCAGAGAAATAGATTAGATGAAACACCTGTTCAGAGTATATATATCTGAAACAAACTGCTGAAGAATGATGTATTGGGAGCTATTAAAGATCTCCGGTACCGGAAAAAAGTGACTCATAGATAAAAATGTGCTAAGAACAAAATCTTTAGATGCTTAAATACATCACCTTCTCTTAGTGATAAAATATGACCAGATCAATATCCCTGGACGTCAGCATATAATAAATGTTAGAAAGAATTATTGAACTGGTTTAAAGCAAAAAACACAAATCAACCCTTTTTAAGGTCTTTGGGTGACAAAGTTCTGAATGTGTAGTTAGTAGATCCAATGAGTCTTTGATGTAGTTGAATTTCCCTTGCATTTGTTCACTGGCTTTTCTCACAGGAGAGATGTGTTTTCAAAAACCAGACTATCTAAGAGCCTGTCAGACATAGGCCTGCCCAAACTATTTGCCCTCTCAATTTTTGCTGTGGATGGATCATGTGATCAGAACCAGGAGAGAGTGGGATTGGCGGCAGAGATGCATGCTCTATCCTATTCCCCTTCCCAGGCCAGATCTGCCAACACAAATCCATGTGGACTTGCGCCACTGATTTAGCAAGCGCAGGTCCGAGTAGACCCACTGCTGTGGCTGGGGCTTTCCCCAGGGCAAGGGGACAAATGTCCCCTTTCCTCGAAGACCACCAGACTGCAAAATTCCCCTGCAGTATACAGCTTAAGCTGCTCTGGCTCTGCTGCATCAGCATGGGTGAATTTCAATAGGACTGGAATGTTCCACATATTGTCTGACCTGGCCCTTTGTATTTGTGTGAGCAGGGACCATGGTAGGGCCTCAGGCTAAGTAAATGGTGCCATTGGACCCCTCCACATTGCTACAGAGTCACGTATGTTTGCAAATAAATGAATACAAATCTAGCTAAACTGACCTAGGGCCCAATCCTAAACAGTGTGCGCTGGCTCACTGCCAGCTCACACTGTCGCCAATGTGCCATAAAACACATTTGTGAGCCCTTAGCACTGGCCGAGCTGGCAGCGCTGGACCAGTTCCGGTGGATAGCTGGTACTCTGCTATTCTGTGGTTGCCTGAACCGCCAGGCGGCAGAAAGGTAGGTGGGGGCGTGGGGGAGGTGAGGAGGAGGAGGCGTTCCAGGGTGGGGGGAGGCAGGGAGGAGGCTTTCCAGGGGGAGGGAGTGGTGTGGGACCAGTGGAGCCCAGCTCCACTGGATCCTGAGCTCCATGTGGGGTCGCGCAGCCCGACACGGAACTGTTTAATTTTGTGGCAGCTCCAGAGCTGCCGCAGAATCAAGTAGTCCCATTGTGGGGCTACTTTCCTTACTTGGGGGAAGGGAATGAGGCACTGCTGGCAGCTGCCTGGTTTCACTCAGGATGCTGCAGCAGCCCAGCACACCAGTTCAGGATTGCGCTGCTAGTCTTTTGTTTGTCTGGCATGAGACCAGTCATTTAATAAAACTCTGCTGAATGTAATGTGGCCACCTTATTATTTAGGAGAGAACATAAGAACAGCCCCGCTGGATCAGGCCATAGGCCCATCTAGTCCAGCTTCCTGTATCTCACAGCAGCCCACCAAATGCCCCAGGGAGCACACCAGATAACAAGAGACCTCATCCTGGTGCCCTCCTTGCATCTGGCATTCTGACATAGCCCATTTCTAAAATCAGGAGGTTGCACATACACATCATGGCTTGTAACCCATAGAGGTGTACCCCGACACATGTTGCTCGCCCAGGGTGAATGCTAGAAAGGCGTGGAGCTCAGGCCAGATTTGTGTTTCACCTGACAAATCTGATGCTAAAAAAGTCACACTGAATTTTGTCTTGACTTCCACCAATAACCAATGTGTTCAGCAGCATTTCTAACTACAGTGCTGCTGCACCATCCCTGAAATACCGACAGAGCATCACATTTGATCTGGCACAAGAATTGGCATCCCATATTAATTGCTTATCCTTTTATACTTGCAGCATCAAGCTTGTTAAGTTTACTCAGAAGTAAGCCTCACTGGGTTCAGGGGGATTTACTCCAAGAAAAATGTATATATAGGATTGGAGCCTTAGCTGCCTACTACAACAGATCAATATAAGTGGTTGAGTAGCCAGGCATAATCTTACTGAGCTGTAGACAATGTTCAGCCATATTTGATATCTTGAAAGCATTTAATATTTGCTTCTTCAGTAAGCTGAGACTCATAACCAATCTCCATAGTGATGTAACACTGTTAGTGTGGATTTTATGGTTCCTTTGAAAACTGTATAATGCTTGCAAAGCAAAAGATCAGGAAAAAGCATGAATGATATCTCTGAAATAAATGTGTCTTATTAACTAAAGACATGCAGGAGCAGGATATTTTAATATCTTAAAAAGAAAGGAGTTCTTTTACTCTCTTATCTTAAACCAGTCATAGACCTTCCATGTTTTTGCACATGCACAAATCAGTGAAAAATGATAGTCTCTCCAGCTGATAACTTCTTGTGCTTTGAATTGGGGGGGGGGAGCCTTTCTCCATAGAAAAATGAGGGTTGAAGACACCAATCATGCCTATCATATACCCATAGACTGCTGGAGAAGTTTGATCAATACATTTTTTTTTATCACAAAAGTGCAACACAGATGTAGTATGAGGCTTGGGTTTAAAGCAGGGGTGTCAAACTTGTTTCATATAGTGGGCTAAACAGAATTCATGGTGCCTGCTGAGGGCAGGTAGTGACATTACAAAGCAGGAAGTGACATCATTATGCAGATGATGGCCAGAAATAAGCATTTTGTTCTTACAGAAACTCATTGCTGCAGTGACAGAAAAGAAAATGTGCAAATCTTGTTCATAATTTCAAGGTATGTGAGAGCCTAATTATCATGCTGGAAGAGCCCAATTAAAATGGAACCCAGAGATATTGCTTCCAGGTGGGCATATCCAGCCCGTGGGCCTTATGTTTGACACCCCTGGTTTAAAGGATCGTCCAGTGGCGTAGCTAATGATCATGTACCCTGCTAATTGGGTAAGAGGCACTTTTTTCAAGTGGGTGCTCCTTTTTTTAGCAGGGGGAGAGTAACTGGCCCACCTCACCCCAGCAGTGTCTTTTCTAGTGGCTATCTGCTGGTGTTCTTTTTGCATCTTTTTAGATTGTGAGCCCTTTTGGGACAGGGAGCCATTTAGTTATTTGATTTGTCTCTGTAAACCGCTTTGTGAACTTTTAGCTGAAAAGCGGTATATAAATACTGTTATTAATAATAATAATAATAATAATAATGTAGCCCGGTGCCAAGCTCAGAATGTTGCCCCAGAAGTGATGTCACAACCAGAAGTGATGTCACGCCCAGGCTTTTTAGAAAGTGAAAATTGGGAGGAAACCACCTCCTCCTCCCAGCAGCTTGCCACCTAATTGCTCTGCTGCCTCCCCCCACTCAGTGGCAAAGCTAAGGCATCTATCTGCTATCTGGGGTCAAAGATTTATACCCCCCCAGACAAAATCAAATTCCGTAAACAAATTAAAAGTGTGCCCCTGATAGGTTCAAGACACTGTGCTGGGGTGAAGAAGGACGGTTATTCTCTCCTTGCTAAATATAACAGGAGCACCACTTGAAAAAGTGCCTTTTCCCCTATCAGCAGGGGTAACTGTATTATGATACATGGAAATCAGAACCGATTCATATTAACACCTTATTGGTTTCATGTTGTATCATGATAACATGTCATTGCAACATGTCAATAACATGATAATATGTCACTGGCTCATAGAACAATCAGTCTCACAGGTTGGTTTTGAGTTAAGAAACTCCACTTTTTGTTCCATAAGGCAATTGTGTTTTCACTTTCTGGTTAATTAGCCATAACTTTTGATAAAATACAGATATTCCAGTGTAGTTTGTTTCATTGCATTCTGCATTAAATCACCTTTCCAATGATGTATAACATGATGGTATTATTCATACATACCAAGATTTTCACAATTTTGGTCATTAGTGTCAAGCTCAGCTTGTTGCCCCCCTAAAGCTTGATGCCTGGTGCAACTACTACCCCCTGCACTCCCCTAGCTATGCTACACTACTGGGATATTTGATTTGGTCAAGCCTCCTTGCTAACACACAGGTGTGAACTTTGCTATTTATTTTAACAGTTACTCCCACCTATATTCAATAACAGCAACATTTTGCCACTATTTTTTACACGTCTCTCTTTCACAAAACCCACATCTTAAAATCATGTTTGGTTTTGCTCCATCTGATTATGCTCTTTGCAGTTTTCTTGCACTTCAAGCTTCTAGTCAAGGAGCAAATGTCAGCCAAGAGATCTGAAATCTGTTCAACGCAAATGTGCAGTATGAGCACTGGCAAAGCCACAGTCTAACAAATTTTTATGACACAGTGGTTAGTTGCAATCCCTTCTTAATGCGAGAATAAATTCAGACTGCATTTGGTCTTATCCGATGCTAATCTTCAACTCCCACTGAGACTTCTGTCCCCAAAATGCCAGAATCTGCCTAGACAATATTTCATCTTCAGGATGTCATTCACATGCTTTGCAGTTTATACCTTGCTGTTTTCTTCCTGTTACCTTTACTGCTGACTCTGTCATGGAAGCAGCGCCTTTATTTTTGCTCAGACATTTTTATTGGCATATGAAGTGACAAACAACAGGTGATAAAAAAGGCAGTCCTATTGACAACTACGGTTTCAGAGACAAGTTGGCTTTTTGTTTAAATTTCTTTTTCCTTTTTTTTTTTTTTTAATGATGCAGTCCTGCACACATTTCCTGGGGGGGGGGGGGGGAGGTTGCCCAGTTGAACTCAGTGGGATTTAATTCTGAGTAAACATGCAGAATATTGGGCTGTTTGTTTCAGTATGTGAAGAGCAGATAGTATGTAGCAGTGGCTCCAGTCTACAGCTCTGTAGTTGCTGTAGTGTATGAATGGGGCTACAGAAGGTGCAGACTTTCCCATTCACTTCAGTGGAGAGTACTAATTCTCTGTATATTTTAATAGGGAGGGGGGTTAGCAGCTAGTTCACTTGAACTCACATTTTATTTATCGAGCCCAGAACTCCTCTCTCTCTGTCCCAAACCTAACTAAAATCTCTGTGCCAATACACCCACGCCAACAGGGCACATACTGTATCCTGGGGGAGGCAATTCAGGCCTCTTTCAGGTATGGGAACTTGCATTCTCTTTTATTAAGTTTGTCCCTTTTATTATGTTAGTTCCCTTTTGCTCCCTTTTTGTTAAGTTTGTTAATAGAAGTTTTGTTAACTTAGGGCCAAATCCAGTGCTGTGCACGCCAGCTTACTACTGGCGCAAACTTGCAATGACCACTGGGCCTGTGGTAAGGCCCACATTTGTGAGCCTTACTGTGGGTCCAGTGCTGGAGCTAGTCCAGCACAAGCCCGGCTAGCTCTGACACTGGGCCCCCGTTCCACCGCCCAGTGGCTCGGCCTAATACAAGACTCCTTGATTCTGCGCCAGCCAAAGAGTCGCTACAGAATTGAGTAGCTCCATTGTGAGGCTACATCCCTTACCCAGGGGAAGGGGACAAAAGTTCCCTTCCCCTGAGGTTCTGCCAGGGGCTGCCTGGCGTGTGTTGGATGCCACAGTAGCCAATTTGGTGCCACGGCAGCTTCGCATGTCGGCAGCTCAGGATTGGGCTGCTCATTGTTCTCTTACCATGGGACAAGACTCTGCTATCCCAATGGGTTTCCTCAGATCTGTTTCACCCATTTTTCTGGCACAAGTCTGAGGTGACTAAGGGATTGGGAAAGGGATAGGGAATAGGATTAGAATCTGGCCCATGTTGTTGCCACATCCCTCTCTTGTTCTGTCTCCTGAACCACCCCTGACCAGAAACTCCCCTATTCCTCTCCTGTTCTGCCCACCCTCTGCCATTCCCCACCCAACCACCAGCTTACCTTCTCTGTCAGAGGTGGCTGACAGTGGCAACAGGCCTCCAACATTGTCACTGTCTGTGGCGGCAGACTCAAAATGACTGCTGGTGGCATGCACAGTGCACCATTGTACGACCATTTTTGGCAGCAGAACTGTGTTCCGATATCATGAAGGGGAGCCTCCTAGCTAGGATTGGGCTGACAGACATGCAAAAACAACCAAATACTTTTAGCATTTACAGAATGTGTGTTTGAAACCGGAATAGCACCTCAGTCTTCATTTTGCCCTGAAGATTCCAAAAGAGAGTGATCTTCATAACTAGAGATTTATTTTCCTTGTCTGAAGTCCAGCACAACCTTCCTCACCAGTGCTCTGGCCAGGAGATGTCTGCAGTGGTATAGCTAGAGGGGGTGCTAAGCACTAAGTTTTGCAGGGAGCCTCACCACAGCATGTAAGCAGCCTCTCCTTCAGAGCCATTCCGGGAGGTGGGAGCAAAACAGAGGTTTTTGCCTCCTCTGCCCAGAATGGCTCCAAAGGGGAGGGGAAAGGACCGCTTGCATGCTGCAGTGAGGCTCCCTGCAAAACTTAGTGCTTTGCACCCCTTCTCGCTATGCCACTGGATGTTTGCAAAGCATTCTCCCACTCTTGCAGCTAATTTGTTGTCACTGGGTCCAACAAGTAAACAACACAAACCAGTGAAAATAGGTAAACAGCAAATAAATCTCCTGTAGAGGGAACTATTCACATCTGCAAGCCTGACAACATTTACGATATTGTAATGTTCACCTGCTTTCCATATTTTCATACTTTTTCAGGATACAAATGAGCTTTCTCAGGTGGCTATCACATTCCCAAGTGTAAAATATACAGCATTGTCAGAATGTGCTATCTGCACAGTCTTGTGATGCATAAATGGTAGTCTGGGTCTGAAATAGACAGTGTTGCAGTATTAGCATAACTTGTACAAAAACTGTTGTCAACAAAACACAACATGGGCTCTACTATCATAGGCACAGCTTGCCAGAGTAAGATGTGGCATAAAAAGGCCTATAAATTAATCTTGTGTCCACTTAGAAGCCAGAATGTGTCGCGGATACAGCTAAGAACAATAAATTTACATAAAACCTCAATACTTCATTTTAATGGATTTAATATTTTACATTAGCTCTACAGCGCTCGCTTCGCCCCAGCACCATCTACACTGGAGGCAAACAGTCAGCTTTCTTTATAATTTGAATTCAGGACAGTAAATGCAAGCATGACATTTTAATGGGAGCCTTGATCTCCTGGGTTGTTATCCAAACCCTTCTGCACTTAGCCAAAGTGTTACCAGACACATTAGTGGGGCTGAGATCACCCTTTTGTGTTACTCTTGCTTTTCTTTCCCTTTTTTGTTCTTAGAGGAAAAGATAAAGAGCAAAATCAAATTGAGGGGCACCATTTATTCAGCACTTGAAAACCACACCAGATTGTTTTTGGTTGTTGCATGGAGACACTAAGGGCCCAATCCTATCCAGTTTTCCTACACTAGTGCAGCACAATGCAGCCCAGAGGTAAAGGAGCAATTGTTCCCTTACTTTGAGGAGGACTCTGGGACTGCCTTCCCACCAAAGGATGCAGCACATGCCCCATGGGCACTGCTGCACTGACCCTGGAAAACTGGATATGATCGGGCCCTGAGGCTGCAATCCTAACCACACTTTCCTGAGAGTAAGCCCCATTGAACAAAATAGGACTTACTTTTGAGTAGACCTGGTTACAGTGGCGTCTCTAGGGGATGCAGGCTGCACCAGGTGACGCACCAACTACTCCCCCGCCCTTCAAAGGAGCCTCCTGTTCTAAAGTGCAGGCGGAGGCTTCTGAGGCAAGCCTCGCACCTGTGTGATGCTGCAGGAACCTCCTGCCTGAGATCGGAGGCTTTTGAGGCGCTGTACGCATGTGCGAGCCTCTTACATGCACACAGCACAATGCATAGCAACCTCCAGCTTGATCTCGGAGGGGCTTGCCCCTGCAAACGAAGGGCTGGAGGTTACTGGGATGCCACACTCTTGTGTCCTCCCCTCTTTCCTCCCAGCCCGGGAGCAGGTAAGGGGGGTTACTGCTGCTCCTCTATCCCCCTGTTTCCCACCTGCCCGCATTTGCTTTGCAAACAGGCAGCTGCTGTGTTTGCAAGAAGCGGGCTGTGTTTTTAAAGAGACAGCAGCCCTTCCAGCCCAATCCTCTGCATGTTTACTCAGAGGTAAGTCCCATGATAGTCAATGGGGCTTACTCCCAGGAAAGCGTGGATAGGATTGCAGCCTTAGAGCCCAGTCCTCTGCATGTCTGCTCAGGAGTAAGTCACATTAGGGTCAATGGCGCTTACTCCCAGGAAAGCGTGGAAGGGCTGCTGTCCCTTTAAAAACAAAGCCTGCTTCCTGCAGGCCCAGTGAGTTGCCTGTTTGGAAGGGAGGGTTCAGTTCTGCATTTGCCCCCTGTTGGGGGGGGGGGGGTTGGGACTATTTTTTTTCTGGGTGGCTAGACTGAGCCTGGGTGGCTGGATGCACCCCAACTGCAGGCTGCATTCAGAAGCCCAGAGAGAGGACAAGGAGAGTGATGATGGGGAGGTAAGGATTTCCTCCCCCCCCCAATGATCAGGGAGGGGGGCAAAAAAGTTTGTTGCCCAAAAAAAGGCAGCCACTGGGAATCTGAAATAATGCTCTGCAAAAGTAGAAGGGGAGGTGGAGATCCCCTGTCGCTCACCAACTGCAGGAAGGTGGGAGCAAAGGGCTGAGCTAGTTGTAGCCCTGATACTGTGTCTGGGATGGGAGACA
Organism: Tiliqua scincoides; assembly: GCF_035046505.1. Lineage (NCBI taxonomy): Eukaryota > Metazoa > Chordata > Lepidosauria > Squamata > Scincidae > Tiliqua > Tiliqua scincoides. The sequence continues at coordinate 36,995,655 of NC_089822.1, forward strand.
TTTGTGAAACCCTCAGCAAAATTGCCTCCTCTTTGGGCTTCTCCCCTTTCCCTTCCTCCCTCAGCCTGTATATTTTCAAGATTATCGCCTTCTCCAACATCTACACTTTAAAACTTCCTTCCCCCCTCCCGCTGTTCTTTCCCACCCCAAACAGACAGAACAGAGCAAACAAACAAACAAGGGGGGGGGAATATCTGTAGAGAGAGTTGCAAGAGAGTTAGAAGCTGGAGACAGAAACCGCCTTGGTGGATGACCTATGCCAGGGACTGGATAGGGGGAGTGCGTCCCTGCTGGACCTCTCAGCGGCTTTTGGTACCATCGACCACGGTATCCTACTGGGCCGATTGGCTGAGCTGGGAGTTGGAGGCTCTGTTTTGCGGTGGTTCCACTCCTACTTGGAGGATCGGTCCCAGATGGTGTTGCTGGGGGATGCTTGTTCAACACCCTGGCCCTTGAGGTACGGGGTGCCACAGGGTTCAGTCCTGTCCCCCATGCTATTTAATGTAGCAGTTCTGCGCTACTTGGGAAGCACCCAAGGCTTGGACCTTGTTGCCTGAGGGAGTGCAGAGAGCACTGAAGGGTTGAAAGTTAGAACTGAAGCAGCAGGGAGTCAGAGCAATGAAGAGATGGCAGACAGAAATTGCAGGACCGAGTGAAATCAAGAGAGAGTGTGTGCCGTCCAGCCAGCCCCTCAAGCTTTTATTTACTCTTAAACACATGAAACCATACTGATAAGCTGCTAGTTACAACTGGCTAAGACTCTAGCTAACCACAAAGCACATTGCTAGATAAAAAGCACGTCTCTACAACACTGTCTCCATCCTGCCTACGTAAGTACAAAGCAGTGAATCAAGGCTGTCTCAGAATGTGTTCTGAAAGCAAAAACACAGGTTTGCCTGCGGTGTGGCCAAGGTTCATTTAAGCCTTCGTGTCACTATGCATTTTCCCCACAATTTAATATCTACATGAAACCACTGGGAGAAGTCATCTGGGAATTTGGAGGGGGTGCTGTCAATATGTTGATGACACCCAGCTCTGTCTCTCCTTTCCTCCAGACTCCAGGGTGGCGGTTGAGGTCCTGGAGCACTGTCTGGAGGCAGTGAGGATCTGGATGGGGGCTAACAAGCTGGAATTAAATCCGGATAAGACAGAGGCTCTCCTGGTTCAGAAAACCTCGATGCAGGTGCTGGAGTATTGGCTTGCGCTGAATTGGATTGCGCTCCCCTGAAGGAGCAGATCCGCAGCTTGGGGGTTCACCTGGACTTGCAGCTGCTCCTGGATTCCCAGGTGGCGGCTGTGGCTAGGGGGGCCTTCGCTCCGCTTTGGCTGGTGCGCCAGCTGCAGCCGTACTTCGATCATGCAGACCTGGCCACGGTGATCCATGCCATGGTGACATCGAGGTTAGATTATTGTAACGCGCTCTTTGTGGGGCTGCCCTTGAAGACGGTTCGGAAACTGCAACTAGTGCAGAATGCGGCAGCCCATGTAGTTACTGGAGGTAGGCAGTTTGACTCTGTCTGTACACTTCTCCAGTGGCTGCATTGGCTGCCCATTCGTTTCCGGGCCCAATTCAAGGTGCTGGTTTTGACCTTTAAAGCCCTATACTGCTCTGGGCCAGGGTACCTTAGAGACCGCCTACTCCCGTACAATCCGGCTCATCTGCTTAGGTAATCAGAGAAGGCCTTTTTACAAGTGCCGCCGCCTAGGGAGGTATGTAGGGTGGCAGCAAGAAATAGGGCCTTCTCAGTAGTGGCACCAACACTATGGAATTCCCTTTCCCTTGACTTAAGAACTGTTCCCTCTCTTGAAACTTTTCAGTGAGGCCTGAAGAACCTTCTGTTTAGACAAGCCTTCTGAGTTCCTGGCCTTTTAAACATCTTTTTAACATCTGTTAATATCTTTTTTAAAACCTGGTTACAGGCCTGATCCTTTTATGATTTGCTGCTCTATGCTCTTTTACCTGATTACTTTTTATCTGACTACTGTTTTTACGATATGTTGTTAATATGCTTTTATCTGATTTTTATCTGTTTTATTTGTTGTTAATATGCTTTTATCTGTTTATCCGATTTATCTGTTTTTAAATTATGTTTAAAAATTTTTAAATCTGTTTTTAAATTATGGCAGGTGCTGCTTTTACATGTTGAGCTGCACCTTCCCAAATTCCTTCTTCTCTACCTGCTAACATTCCCTCGTCTCTACAGTGGTTAAAGGTAGAGGCACTCTGTCCTCCATTGTATCTCGTCACCTTGCCTGAACCATCCTACAGAGAAAGGGGATTTTAAATGTTTGCTGCCACCAAGATCCCTGTCTTTTTGTAGGAATGCTATTTGCACCCAATGGCAGTGCTGAAACCACTTTGCTTGGGTAAAGACCTGCACTGGGTTCCACATAGTGCCCCTGTCTGCCCCCGGCGGTCCATTGGGAACTACTGCTGCCACCAGTATTCAAGGTTTGGGATCAGCTCAACTGGGTGAATCCTCTAATGTACCCTCTGATGGTCAGCCGGTGCTTGACTGATCCCTTCCTGCTGGAAGGGAAGCTGTTACTTGTGTCAATGACACCATTTCTTCTGGAGAAATAACAGCCATGAGAGGAATCCAGATCAGGGCCACAACTGAGGTAGTGGGTTAAAGCTCTCCTCATAGTCCTGGGCCAAATCCCTCCTTCCCTGTTATGCCACTGTAGAGTTGGTATTTCAAACCAAACCAAAAGACAGAGCTTCACCGACATGTTTATTGTGACAAGTAGTTGGGTCCTGGCCCAAAATGAATGCATGTATTTTATTTTTCCATTTATTTCTTACTCTGTGCCAAAGGCCTCAAGGTGGCTTACATAAAATGTTTTAAAGCCACAAGTTAAAATGGAATAAAAGAACATGAAATACTACAAATGGGTGAGGCTGAAATCCTGTGCACACTTTCCTGAGAGCAAACCCCAATGAATATAGTGAGACTTACTCTGAATATCTATTCAGAGGCTTGTACTGTGGCAGTCTGATCCTAGCCATGTCAACTCAGAAGTAAGTTCTATTGAGTTCAATGGGGCTTACTCCTAGGAAAGTGTGCATAGGATTGCAGCCTGAGTGTCTGAGAACACTCCTTTAAAAACAGTCTTTTTAAAATGTGTGTTGTTGCTTTCATTTTGTTTTCCCCTTTTCTTTCGTGCTTTTATTATTTTGAACTCATTCTGCTGCCAAGAAAAGGTTTCAGTAATCCTGATATTGACTGTCCTCTTTGAAATGTGTTAACTACTATGATGTCCCCTTGAGCCTACACTGCATCTGTCTTTTAGAATGTTGTGGGACACTCCCCGTCTGCCAACATACCCGCCAGTAAGTAGTTCACATACTGGGAAATGAGTGGGCAGAATAAAGCACTTGAACCGAAGATAAACAGACATGAGACTCTCTGTTGAGCTGAAAAGGTCTCCAGATATGTGATTTGAGTTTTAATCCTTGTGAGGAATGTCAGTGATATCACTATAACAGGAAAGCACCACATTCCTAGTCAAAAAACAGGGGCTTGCTGTTTTTCTAGCAGCTTTAATCTACAGCTGTCATTTTTCATATCTCTGGCTGTGTTCAAAAAGACAAAATAGAACAGGAAGTCTCCATTTTCAGATCAGAGACTTTTGAGCATGGCATGTTAGATATACTTCAGTTGCAGTTGGAAGCAAGCAGTAATTTAAGTGAGCAAGAGGTCAGAGGACTGTCCCATCAAAACCTCTCTCTAGAGATCTTGTGCCCACTTTAGACTGATTAGCCTCCCTTCTCCCCACCACCCTACTACCAGAGTAGCTCATCAGTCCAGCAGAAAGCACCACTGAACCCCCACCACCAGGGTAGCTCATCAGTTCAGCAGAAAGCACCACTGGACCCCACCACCAGGGTAGCTCATCTGTTCAAACTGCAGAAGTCCTCCTTCGCCCAGCCCCAGTAAGCAGCTTCTTCAGCCACAGGAGTAACACCTTAGATCTCAGCAGCTCCTAGGCAAAGCAGGCACACACTAGTCAGTCCTCCCAACCTTTCTACTTCCACACCAACTTGGTCTTTCAGACACCATTTTTCTTTCCAAAGTGTACATTACCTCCACTTGGTTGCAGCTGTGAACCACTGCCACTCCCACTGCAATTCAAAGCTCTGGTATTAACTCCATACCTCCCAGACCTGTCAACACAAGGGCCCACTGCTGACACCACACACTATCTCCTTGAGGGAAATCTTCTGCATTTTCACTACAAGGACTGAAAACAAAATTAAATTATTACTATATAACCAAGAAGTTTCTCAATTACTTCTGAGCTGCTACTTGGCTAACTCATTAACAGCAGTTAGCATCAGCACCTGGAGGACCATGTCAACGTCCAAGATGCGTGTGGTTTGGAAACTGTTCATCAGACGATCTCAACAATTTAAGCAGTCAATATATTGAAACCTTGTGAAAACCAGCCCAGAAAATGAATAAGAAATGGACTTCTTTGTATATATTTAGCAACACTGAACTTGCCAGGGGGCATTCAGCGGAGAATTTCTTTCTCTCTTTTCCAATAATCACACAGACAGGTCACCAATTGAAACATTCATTGTAGCCTATATTTTAAAAAAATTGTTCTGTCATGTTGTGGCAAGTAGCATTCATTGGAGGGAGGGGAATGTGCTTGTTTAGCTCCTGTTCATTTGAAACTGTCAATGGATTGAACCCTTGATTACTAAGATCTGACACATCATAGACTTTAGAGCTACTTTACTTTGGGAAAGCTACCAATATCTAGCTTTGTGTGTCTCCTGGCTGCTGAATCTGTTGCACTGTGTTACACCCCTCAATTAGCAACAGTGTTCCCACTTGTGCCACGCCCTCAAAGGGGAGCGCCTGCTAAGGGGGTCCCCAGAGGGTGACTTGCTTCTCTCCCTCCCTTTAAAAAATGAGCACACAAAGAAGAAAAGAAATGAACTTTTCACCCATGGAAGTCATCGAGGTTCTGAACTCGTGTCTGAGGTCAGCAATGGATGGGATGATACTGAACATGTTTAACCCATTTCTGCCCAGCCCACAGGTGTACACATTTGATCCCTGTTGCGCAGATATGCAACGTTGGGCACAAATGGCTTAAAACAAACCTGGAGAAGACAGAGGTGCTGTTAGGGCACTGACAACCTGGGATCTGGATTGTCAGCTCATCCTTGATAGGGTAGCGGTCCCCTTGAAGATGCATTTTTGGGGTGTTCCTGGATCCAGACTTAACCTTAGATTGTTAAATGTCAGTAGTCATTAGGGTGTGGTTCACCAGCTGCATCCTTTCCTGGAGCAGAAGGACCTGACTAGCATTATCCATCCTCTGGCAACATCTAGGTTGGACTACTATAATGCATTCTATGTGAGCCTACCTCTGAAGACTGCCAAGAAACTTCATATCAGCGTGCAGCTTGGGGTTCTCCATGGATAAGTCAGCATCTGGACAGGTCATACTTTCAATTGGGAGCAGAGTCACATTTCCAACACTCTTGCCCATCACTGCAGAGGAAGTGGATTGACAGGCTGGCAGATGGAGAGCCAACCCAGCAGGCACCCTCATCAATCTACCACCCAAGACAGCCATCTCACAGCGAAATCGTATCCACACTTTCCTGGGAGTAAGTCCCATTGACTCTAATGAAACTTTTGTGTAGACATGTATAGGATTGGACTGTCAGTCAGCCTCATAGATGGGCCAACACTGCAGGGTTTTCTGTTGTTGGCAACCTTCAGTGTCAAAAGACTATGGTATCGCGCTCTGAAAGGTGGTTCTGGAACAGCGTCTAGTGTGGCTGAAAAGGCCGATTCGGGAGTGACAATCCCTTCCACACTGGGAGCAAGTGCAGTCTGTCCCTGGTCTGTCTCCCTGGCTATGGGCCTTCCTTCCTTGCCTCTTAGCCTCAGACTGTTGGCCAAGTGTCTCTTCAAACTGGGAAAGGCCATGCTGCACAGCCTGCCTCCAAGCGGGCTGCTCAGAGGCCAGGGTTTCCCACTTGTTGAGGTCCACTCCTAAGGCCTTCAGATCCCTCTTGCAGATGTCCTTGTATCGCAGCTGTGGTCTACCTGTAGGGCGCTTTCCTTGCATGAATTCTCCATAGAGGAGATCCTTTGGGATCCGGCCATCATCCATTCTCACGACATGACCGAGCCAACGCAGACAGTTTTCTGTACAATGTTGGCATAATGGCTCTTCAGCTAATAAGCATTAGCCATTGCTTGTTGTTGCCTGTTTTTACCCGGAAGTGTCTAGCATATTACAAAGTAGAACAGTAGGGAAAAAAAACTGTGTGCCAATAGCTAAAAGCCACTCAATTCTAACTCAAGGGCTTAGGCCAAATATAAAGCTTCTCAGAAGCTAAGTTGTCTCCACTCCTGGTTTAAGCTGATATGGTTTAATGTAGCATAAAAGAGAGGTAATCTTGTGTCAGTTCTTAGTTTATCTGCCTCACAGTCCTAAATAGAAATAAAATGGAACTGTTTCATTGTGTAGGATTCCCGTTGGAAGTCTTCTTAAGCCCTGTAAGTAACTTTAATAACTGCAAATCTTTCACAATACTCTCAGAAATGTCTGCTTGGTATTTTGGTATCCCTCAATGCCACTGTTCAATATGGCTCCATTATTAGATAAGGGAATACATTTCCATGCAACAACAAACAAGGCGTCGAACAGTACCGGGAACAGTAAAATGCTCACCATAAGCAAGTAACGTGACTGTTAAAAAAATAATAATAAGCGAAGGAATTTCCTTGCAATGTTTTTTATCACAATGGGAAGCATTTTTTCTTTTCTTCTCCCTCCTGTTCAAGGAACTGCTCTGCCTCTTTCGGTTGTTTCGTCCTGGCTCCTTGTGATAAGACTTGTATCAGACCAAAGCCCTTTTCAAGACTCCCCCATGGGACTCTCAAAGCAAAACTGAACGGAGTGGACTGCAGGGTTTTCTAAAGTGTCGCTTTGCCAAGCGGCTTTCTTTTCTCTTATCACCCTTTGATAGCCAGCTCCTAATTTTCTTTCCTGTCACAGTTACGTTAAACGAGACCTTCAAGAATTAAGCAGGAGAGGCAATGTGTTTCCAACAACCTTCGCTCAGACACCCAAATAGCCTCCCTGTTCCAAGGATTGGTCTAAAACAGCACCAGGATACCACAGGTCATATTCTGCCTTTCATAGATGTCTATAAGAAATGCACAAATGGTGTGGTTGCCAAGCAGAAGGTCAGCCAAAGAGGTTATCAATATATAGCTACAAATGGGGAAAATCAAACCATTGCAGGGACAATGGCTCTTTCTCAGTTTTTATATTTTATTTTTATCTATTTGGTTTTATCTATTCATACATTTTTACCTCACCTTTCCCCCATTGCTGTGGGAGGCCAAGGCGGCTTGCTGAAAATTATAAACAATTTTATAATTATAAAATTATTTATAAATAATTATAAAACCATCTAAACATAAGAAGCACACAGCAATACAGTGGCAAAAAGCCAGATGCAGAAGCACAAAAGTCACAAAAGCATCAGCAGTAGATAAAAATAGACAATATAGGAACATGCAAATGTAGTAGCACAGAATAAAAAGAGCAATACATTATACCAGAGTTTCTCAAACTGACCCACTAGGTGAGCCAATTTCAGGTGGGTCCCCATTCATTTCAATATTTTATTTTTAATACATTAGACTTGATGCTACCATGGTATGTGACTGCATATAGGGAAATGTTACAGACCTGTACTTTTAATAAGCTACTATCTATATTCTTTTAACAATGATAGTAAATGGGACTTACTCCTGGGTATGTGTGGATAGGATTGCAGCCTAGGATTGTTAAAAATTTCCCTTCATGATGATGTCACTTCTGGTCATGCCATCACTTCCGGTGGGCCCTGACAGATTCTAATTCTAAAAAGTGTGTCCCGATGTGAAATGTGTGAGAACCACTGCATTATACAATAAAAGGCAGCCATCAGTGTTGACAATAGTAGCAGTCATAACACATTTAATACCAAATACATGGTACAAAAAGTCCCCAACGTTACATATATGCTAATCTAAATAAAAAAGTTTAAAATCCCTTCAAGAATCAGTTCATTACTCATAAGGGAGGAAGTTCCATAACTGTGGTGCCACAGCTGAGAAGGCCTTACTTCTAACTCCCACCCCTTTAACTTCTGTTGGACATGACGCACATAAGAGGACCCTCTCTGATTATCTCAGATATCGTTGTACATGCATTCTTAGGGATAATGTATATCGTGATTCCAATGTACATGAAAGATTGTAAATATGGAAACCACAGATTCCAAGTTAACTGATGTAGAGCATAAGATGTGATCTTTTATTCCATGCATTCATTATAATTGTCTTTTGGGGGGGGGAACATATTTTTCAGAACTAATTGGAATAATAACTGTGGTGCTCTCCTCTTGCTTTTCCTTGTGAAGCTTTAGCAAATGTCAAGAGAGGTACATTTAAGCAAGATGCCCTGACAGTATAATTTTTTAATGACTTCTTATAGAGAGAGATGAGACTTTTGGGACAGGAGAGATTCTCCAGATAGTTTCAGTCATGATAACACACCAGTGCAATCGGATGTGCAGCATTTATTTGTATTCTTCATGCAAGAGATCTTGTTGTTGGCAACCTTCAGTCTCGGGAGACTATGGTATCGCGCTCTGAAAGGTGGTTTTGGAACATCCTCTAGTGTGGCTGAAAAGGCCAATTCAGGAGTGACAATCCCTTCCACAACGGGAGCAAGTGCAGTCTGACCCTGGTCTGTCTCCCTGGCTATGGGCCTTCCTTCTTTGCCTCTTAGCCTCAGACTGTTGGCCAAGTGTCTCTTCAAACTGGGAAAGGCCATGCTGCACAGCCTGCCTCCAAGCGGGCCACTCAGAGGCCAGGGTTTCCCACTTGTTGAGGTCCACCCCTAAGGCCTTCAGATCCCTCTTGCAGATGTCCTTGTATCGCAGCTGTGGTCTACCTGTAGGGCGCTTTCCTTGCACGAGTTCTCCATAGAGGAGATCCTTTGGGATCCGGCCATCATCCATTCTCACGACATGACCGAGCCAACGCAGGCGTCTCTGTTTCAGCAGTGCATACATGCTAAGGATTCCAGCACGTTCCAGGACTGTGTTGTTTGGAACTTTGTCCTGCCAGGTGATGCCGAGAATGCGTCAGAGGCAGCGCATGTGGAAAGCGTTCAGTTTCCTCTCCTGTTGTGAGCGAAGAGTCCATGACTCGCTGCAGTACAGAAGTGTACTCAGGACACAAGCTCTGTAGACCTGAATCTTGGTATGTTCCGTCAGCTTCTTGTTGGACCAGACTCTCTTTGTGAGTCTGGAAAACGTGGTAGCTGCTTTACTGATGCGTTTGTTTAGCTCAGTATCGAGAGAAAGAGTGTCGGAGATCGTTGAGCCAAGGTACACAAAGTCATGGACAACCTCCAGTTCATGTGCAGAGATTGTAATGCAGGGAGGTGAGTCCACATCCTGAACCATGACCTGTGTTTTCTTCAGGCTGATTGTTAGTCCAAAATCTTGGCAGGCCTTGCTAAAACGATCCATGAGCTGCTGGAGATCTTTGGCAGAGTGGGTAGTGACAGCTGCATCGTCGGCAAAGAGGAAGTCATGCAGACATTTCAGCTGGACTTTGGACTTTGCTCTCAGTCTGGAGAGGTTGAAGAGCTTTCCATCTGATTTGGTCCGGAGATAGATGCCTTCTGTTGCGGTTCCAAAGGCATGCTTCAGCAGGACAGCGAAGAAAATCCCAAACAAGGTTGGTGCAAGAACACAGCCCTGCTTCACACCGCTTCGGATGTCAAAGGGTGTCTCTTCAAAAAGCTCTGACCACTTGCTGTCGTGGGATCACAGAGCCCTCAAGCCTTAAACAATGAAAAGTAGACCGTGAGTGAAGTCCCTACACCAGTTGTAGTTTTCATCACAGCTCACCTACAAAACTATTGGACAGCCCAATCCTAACAAGCCCTAGTGCAGCATGGCCACTTGGTCTCCACTGCATCCAGTGCTTGTCAGGGGTAGGTTGGATGTCTCCTTAGGTTAAGGGGATATTTTTTCCCCTTACCTAGAGTAATGCCCCAGCCTGCTCAATGGGACTACTTGGATCTGCACCAGATATTTAGCTGGTGCAAATCCAAGCAGCCCCATATAGGGTTTCCAGGCCCGTGAGAGAGGATAAGAGACAACAGAGGAGGCCTCCACTGATCCCACCCCTCCCTGAGCCTGATCTGTCTCCCCCAACCCATTACACCTCTCCCTATGGAACAACCTCCCAGCACCCTCTCCCAGGCCCTCACCTCACCTGGTGGCTGATTGACATGATGCAGTGTTGGCCGGGCAGTGCAGGTCTTCCCACAGGTGGTGCCTACTAGTCCTGAAATAATGTTTTTTAAAGACAATTATAATGAACGTGTGCCTCACTAAAGGTAAAAGATCACGTCTTAATCTGCCAGCTCCAGGCTTTTGAGGAGCGGGGCTTCTGCAAGATGCCCTCAGAAGGACCCACTTTTCATCATCAATGATGTGAGGACATCACTGACCACTGGCTTGTTCTTGCTCTTTGTACCAGTACATACCACCTAACAAATGGAGAGGGCAAGATGAACAGAGGCTATTGATCCTTCTCTTCACTCCCGTCATTATTTGCTTGCTTGGCCAGGACAAACAAAAAAGACAACAGTGGCAAGGAGAAGGAGCAGTAATACCAGGGGGTTCCAGAATTCAGCAGTGGACTAATGCCAGAGTATGATGCCTGATAACATGGACTCCTGACACTAACCTTGTGCTGCATAATGACATACAGCCCAGTCCTAGCCAAACTTCCAGCACCAATGCAGCAACAGTGCAGCCCTGACAAACAAATGTTATCTTGAGGAGGCCTCCATGAGTGCCCCCATCATGAAAGAATGTAGTGTCGCCCTGTTAACACAGCTGCATTGGCGCTGAAATTGGGCTGATAGTGTTGTCATGCTGCCTGTAAGATCCCTAATCGGTTGGAATCATCACAGGAAGAAGCCCTTGTTTTAACAATGAACACAACTTGCAGAAATTCAACAAGAGGGGTTTGCATGACGTTACCATGGTCATGGTCATCTGTATCTATCATCAGTCAATTCCCAATCCTCACATACCCACTGTTCCACAGTAGCATCCTTCTCTTGAAGACCTGAGACACCGGCTAGGAGGAGGAGCCAACAGTGGACGAACAGACATGTCCCCAGGAGCTCCTGGGAGACTGTTTTCCTCCAAATACTGCAGGTCTGAAGAGGACCTGAAGATCTTTGTTAGGAGAGACAAGTTCTTCATTGGTGCAGGTATCTCGGAAACTGAAAGCCCGGGGGAGTGCTTTCTTCTCAGAGGAATCTTAACTGTTTGTGACAGTATTGGGGGAGGTGCAGTGATCTGCAGTCAAGCTGCTGGCTCTGTGCTGAGATGCCATATGGAGGGGGGGGAAGTGTGAAGTGTAAAGTTTAAGCTGGAAATTTAAGATAAGCAAGCGTTAATATTGTCCCCATCTCTGATTGACTGATTTGGCTAAAAGCCCTGGATATATTGGAGGCGTTAACGAGAGACTTTTTAAGGAGGTTGAAAGTGCTCTTTTTCTCTGTCGTGGAATAAATTGGTGGTGGATTATAATTACAACTATAACTTGGGTGTGAACTAAAATCCAGAATTATTCTTGGATATAATTGGATATAAATATAATTCTCAGTAGATTTGAAAGAGCTTTGTTTTCTCTGCACCAGAGAGAGTGAGACTGTTTTCTTTCGTTTTGTTTTTCTCTCCGTTAACTGCACTGGACTGTTATCTGCAAGAGGTATGTAAGGAATGCGGATGACAGAGTAGTAATGACATGGTGGAAGTGAGGAGAATATTATGTCGTGGACATCTAGTGGACTAGAGAGAAATTGCAAAATGGACTCTGTTCCAGAAATGTGGATACAGAAAATCTTGATTAATATGGAGAGATTCCTTGTAATGGAGCAACAACAGCTGAATTGGTCCTCGCAGATTCAGACCAGTCTGGAGACTCTTTCCCAACAGATAGATGTCTGTAAGGAACAATTGGAAGATGTGAAGAAACAAGCAGAAGATAAACAAGGGAGTGAAAAAGTGGAGAAGGAGGAAAATCAACAGGATGATCAGCAGGATGAAGAAGAGGCGCTGATGGAGATTAAGAAAGATAAGATGGACAGAGTAACAGGAGTGCACAAATCACAAAATTTCTTGGAACAAGAAGGAGAAAATATATCCCAGTTAACTGGAAGAATGAACACACTCTATATAAGAAAGTGTGGATTTATCAGATTCTGTTATAGAGATAAATTATTAAAGATATTACAGGAGAAAAAATGGGAAGTAAGAAAGAAAAAGAACCCTGAGGGGTAATCTGAAGGTTAAAGAAAATTGGAGGATTTATTCAGCTAATAACAATGGTCCAAATTTATTTGAAGAAAAAAAAAGAATACGTATGAAATTGATAAATATGAATTAGAATGTATTAAAAAAATATAGCTGGAAATGTAAACATGTGGAAGAATTGTTTTATATGTGGTTATTATGTCAAAGAAAAGAAAAGTGTAATTAGATTGGAGAATTAGACTGGAGTTGAAATAGCTGAGGTGATAATTTTGGTAATTAGATTATTTGTTTTAATATTAATGAGCAATTGAAGTTAGTTTACACTTGGTAGAAAGTGAATATTTAGAAAATCTAGTATAGGGCACTAAGGAAAATTTATTGTATATTATATAAATAAATGGATAAATCAGTAAGAGGTAGAAATAGATGAGTAAGTAGGTTAGGAGATATAGTATGATTAATTAGTAATGGTATATGGTATTTAGCACTCCTAAATGTATGTTATATGTTTGTATGTCTGTGTGCGTTAATTAAAAAAAAATTAATAAAAGACCTGTGACACCAGACTGTCTCCCTAACTTTTCACCAAGCTGCCTGAGCTTCAGAAGCATCAAGGTGGCTTTGCAAAAGGCAACTCCCTCCCCTCTTCTTCAACAAAAGTATTGCCATAGGCTGCCACCTAGGGCTGGATTGCACAATGACTGCCCTGTGAAGCCCGCTGTGCTCTTTTCATGACCTTTCCTCACTTTCTTTGTCTTTGTCATGCATTCTTTCTTTGTGGGCTCCACTGTCCTCATTCTTCAAACAGGTGACTCTCGGACACATCACCCAACTTCCAGCCTTCATTGCTCATTTCACAACAGCCAGGAAAATGTGCTGGGGATGATTTTGTCAGTGCTCCAATTTGCAGGCTTTTTTGTAAGCCTCCACCCTGTTGTTTTGCCTGCACAGACCAAAACTCCTTATCCTTGGTAAATACGAATTAGTCATTTATTATTTACTTTCTTTTGGGCATTTTGACAAGTAATTATATAAGATTCCATGTTGGGGAAGAAAGAAAAAGCTTCTCTGTAAACAAAATAAGATGAAGGAAACTAGCTGGATGGAGAAGCTTCTACTCCTCCCTTGAGTAGACCATATGTTTTAAAAGGTTGCAGTCCATGAACTGCTTAAGCCCATATATGTTCAGTTAAATGGGCTTAGTGCTACTGGATAAATAAAGTCTATGGATGGGTTGAAGAATTTGCACATCTCCTTGGTAGAAGAAGTTGCAAATAGTTGTTCAACCTGAGTCAGAGGTGGCTAGGGCCCACCGGGTCTAGTAGGGCAGAGAGCAAGGTGGCCAATGGGAAGCAGAGCCAGAACAAACTGTATTTATTGATCATCTCATCCTTCCTTTGAAGAGCTTCATCTAGTGTACACAGTCCCCCTCCCATTTTATCATCACAACAGCCCTGTGACGAAGGTTAGGCTGAGACACACAGTGGGCTTTATGGCAGAGCAGGGATTTGAACATGGACCTCTCTGGGTGAAGTCCAGTTCTCTATCTAGTACACATGCTTTGTAGAAAGTACATATCTCTTAAAAAAACCATAAAAGACTTTTCCTGCCATGAGGGTAGCCTTGCTACAAAAGTTGCACTTGGCTCTGAGAAGACTGATGGCACAATCCTCTTGTGCCTCTGTGTTGTGCTGAGGACAAGACAAGACTTGAGGTGGACTAAAAGAGGAGACTGACAGTCTGCCAACCTCTGCATTTGTGGCAAGCAACAGGAAGGAGGGAGGGGTGGAGGACATCCTGAACCTGGTCAAATCAAATGCCGGGCTGTGAAAAGCAATTTAGAACTGGGACTAGCTGTTCTGCTTTAATGGGGTCAAGGAAAAGTACTACTGTTTCATTTCTGCCATCATTTCGATGTGCAGAGCCTACCCATGGGTGTCCAAAGCCCCCATCTCCCATGTCTTCTCCAATCTCCTTCAGATGGATCTTGAATTACATCATCTCCTCACTTGCCCTCTTCCCATTCCTACCATTCCTTGGACAAGACCTTCAACAACATTGGTCATATCTAAACAGGTCAAAATTTCTATATGTAATGCTGTTAAACAGCATAATACAATATTGCAGTAGATATGCACACTGCATAAACCTTTCCTCTAGCTCTTGCACAGTGATCACAGAAGTCTTACTGCGAGTGTAACTCTGTGATATGATCTATTTTTAGCACCACCGTCACACATGTACAAAAACAAAATCTCTATGGAGTTGACTTTGTCACACAAAGATACTGAGATCTAAAAATATGTGCTTGCCAGTGGCACCTGATTTTTTTTGAGGGGGGGGGAAGGATTTATTAGTTACTCAGGGCCATTATTTCAAAAAATGGTCAGAAATATCTCCTACTCTAGCCTGATCATCATCACTGTCCATATTATCTTAAGAGTACATGATTTTCACTGGGGATTGGGGAGTGCTGGTCATCTGCTATTTTTGCATTCAGAATGACACAATAATAACTTCAGGAGGCTCTTCCAGTACTGGTTTAATTTCTTAGTCTTAAACATAACATCTAGAAATTTGCTAATCTTTCCAAGGAGAACATCTGAGATTCTCCAGGAGTCATTAGATTCTGTATGGCAAAATCTTCTGCTCAGAAGAAAACCAAATATTCCCCTTTTCTGAAATTTCCACCTAGTCCATTGGGTAAAGACAATAGAATCTGAAGGTCAAATGAGACATGCCTTCACAAATGTGCTATATAGCTGCATGCATATTTTGTCTTTGTTAAATATACATATGGATCAGGTGATTTGGATCAGGACCATAGCAGAATGAGGAAGCTTTAACTCTTTGTCCCTGCCACAGTTTCAGTCTAGGTCCTCTCTGCAGCTAATATTTGATCAGCTAATATTTGATCAGGGAGGAAAAACTCCCATGGGCACCTTTTTTCACCCTTAGTTTACAAAACACAAATAAGTAAGTCAAGGAAGCTAATCTGCAGTTCCAAAGTGGGCATAGCCCCCAAAGCTCTTCCCCTTGCTTCATCTCCTTGGTATAGGCATACCTCTGCTATCTACTTTAAAGTATCTACTTTCCCAGCGTCTCCTTCATGTCTTTTGCCATCTCCCAACATCAGCCAGCACTGAGATTGTTCCCAAGGCAATGTTTGGTACCGCTATCTATGGTCATACTTTCAAAGTGCTGTGCCATGGTCCTTTTCCTAACCTTTCCACACTGTAGTAAACAGAACAAATGCTGCAGAGATATATTCCCAATGAATTCATTTCATAGAGGGAGTTCTGTTGTGAGACCTCCCTAACTGTACTTAGACGTGTTTTGTGGGAGATAGATTTCTCTTTAGTCCACTGAAATCCTGTCGTTCCTAGTGCACCGTCCGTTTCCTAACTGACCAATTTAAAAGGACAGTTAGGAAGCTGATAGGGAGCTTTGTCGCCCGTGCCCTAGCTGCTGCTCTTTTATGAGAAAGTAACAACTCTACCATTCTATATGAAAGACACATTAATGGGGATTTTTTTTTTCCCTTACAGTGCATGACAGAAATGTTTCCTTGGTCAGGGGGAAAAAAAGAACAGCAAAGAAACACCTTAATCTGAGCATCAGTTTGTTGCACCAGCAATCTTACCATCTGAGACATTTGGGGCTAAAACTGAAAGAGTTTCTCAGCAATCCAGCTGGGTCTGGTTGAAAACAGCTTAAAGGAACAGCAGTGGTTTGAACCAACAGACTCTTGAAAACTCTTTCAACTTAGGATGTTATTGTTGACCCTCAGCACTTGCAGAACACCTTTTTTTTGTTCCTTGGGTTACACTGGCATCTAGTGGTGATGTGTCAAGTAGACTCAACCAATCAAATAAATATGAGAACACTGTCATGTTCAAGGGAGCATGTTCACCATTGCAAAAGCACTGTTTCCAAGACTTACAGACCGGACAGTACTGCTCTGTTTGGAACTGGTAAGGTTACTTCAGTCAGTAATGCATATCACTGCTCAAGAAGGCTATAGACAAACTGCATATGATTGAGGAGAACCATAAAAAAATAAGGCTGCAGTCCTAACTATATTTATGGGAAAAAATCTCATTGAAGTTAACAGGGTTTGCTTTTGAATATACATGGTTAGGATTTAATTGAAAATGCCTTGAAAACAGAGGAAGGTTTCAGATGTAAGGCAGAGCAGAAGTAAGACTGGCTCATCCTTTATCTCGCCACACATCTGGGCCAATGTGAACAATACTTACCCATTCAACTGGCCCCATGCATTTGTTGACAGCATGAGTACTCATGCCCTGGACCCTCTCTTTGACTATGCAGCACATATCTATGCACTTATGTAGCTTCCTAATACAGAGTCAGACCACTGGTCCATCTAGCTTAGTACTGTCTATACTGACTGCTGTAGTTTTCATGGTTTCAGATGAAGGTCTTTCCCTCCCTTGCATAGATATGTTAGCAAAGATTGCCTTCTCCAAGACACTGAACTAAATAGGGAGACAATTATTGTCCCTTTACTGCACTAGAGGCCTTGAGGTACAGGAGGTGGAACACCATGGTGCATGGATATTCCACATGTGCCATGCCATGCCTGAAGAGTTCTGGAAGCAATGGTTTTGAATTTGCCCTGAATTGTGACTATCCCATTCCTTTGAAACTAGTGATTTTCAATCAGTGTACAATGGCATGTTGGTGTGCCATGAATGGTCCACAGGTGTGACACATGAGGTTGGGGAGGGTCATTTATTCATAGGGCAATTGGGGATGTGAGCCCCCACCCCAGCAACAGCATGGTGTGCCTTGTCAATTGTCAAAAAACTGATGGTGTGCCTTGAACATCTGAGCACCTTGTCATTGTGCAGTGAAATGAAAAAGGTTGAAAATTTTTGTTCAAGGCACTGTCTAGAATTACTATCATGTGTATGTGAGGCAGCTCAGTGGATAACATATCGTGCTCACTGCAGAAATCACTAATTCAGCCATTTTCAACCACTGTGCCATGACACACTGGTGTGCCACAGGAATTTGGGGGAAGGTCATTAATTAATAGGGCCAATGGGAGATGTGAGCCCCCACTGCCAGCATGGTGTGCCTTTCCAATTGTCAAAAACCTGGTGGTGTGCCTTGACCATTTTATTGCCTTGTCAGTGTGCCATGAGATGAAAAAGGTTGGAAATCACTGCACTAATTGTAGAGGGAAATTCTCTCTGTGTAGGAAAGTTTTGATCTAAAGAGGAGAAGAGGACACTAATCTTTTAAAAGGCAGATATTTCCCTGAAAGCAGCACACTGATAACATCCTAATTGTGTAGTTTAGTGGAACTATCTGTCCCTATATCAATACATGGGCTCCAAAATGCATTCGGGAGTCTTCACCAGTCATGATTCATTACCCTTCTGTTCTCTTCTCCAGCTTCTTGTCATGCCACAGCAGGGCTCTCTCAGAATTAGGCCTGCTGGACAAGAAGGATGAACAGTGAGGTTGTGGGCCTGTGGCAAGAGAAGTACTGCTTATATTTGGTACTTATTTGAGAAGTTTAATATATAAAACGTCTTCTGATCAGGGATGGGCAGAGACTCGGATGACTTGGATTCAAGTCGCGAAAACAAACATTTTTTGCAACTCGTATGGACCCGAATCACACATGTCAAAGACGTGGGCAGTGACTCAGGATTTGGGGGTTTTACCCTAAAAAGAAAAGATTCAAAGAGACTCAAGTCAAGACTTGCTTTTGTGTGTGCTTGCAACTCTGTTTTGTGTGTGGTTGCTTGCTTTTTCCCCCCAGTACTTCTGGGCCTAATCCTATCCAATTTTCCAGTGCCGGTGCAGCCATGCCAGTGGGCATATGCTGCATCCTTTAGTGGGGAGGCAGTCACAAAGGAAAGGGAATGTTTGTTCCCTTACCTCAGGGCTACTTTGTGGCTGCACCAGTGCTCCTAAGTTGGATAGGATTGGGCCCTCTGTGACTCAACTTGTTTCTTGAACAGACTTGGGCTCTTTGGCTCAAAAAATGGCTCTGGATATGTTGCGATGGCTGCCGTTATGACTCATGGGTGATTTGAATCAATTCGACTCAAGTCTCAGCTCTGTGGTTTCAGCATATCCCTGCTTCTGATAGTCTTAGTAAGTCTGGAAGGAATTTTTCATCTAGAAAATCTACAGTGTCGAAGAAAATTGCCCTACCTTGTCCCACGCTGCCCTACATAGTGTGGGGCACCCTTGAATTTAACTCTAACATCCTTCGATTTCAGTAATATTTCCACAAAGAAGGGCTAGTGCTTGCCCACTTGGGCATTCTCCCTGTCCCCAAAATTGAGATTTCCATGTGCTTGTATTAATCACATGGAAAGCCTCTGCAGGGGGCCTCTCATGACCTGTAAATGATGCGCAGAGCACCATTTTCTGATAAGGATCATGGGCTTGCAATCAAGTCATGTGACCCATGGCAGGAAAAGAAACTATGATAACTTCCTGCTGAGACTCCTGCATCAATGATACACCCTCCTCTTTTCTTAAAGTAAGCATCCCCCCCCCCCCCGGCAAAGTAGGGGAAGACTGGCAGGGCATGGCCAAAGTATGTGCAAGCCCCAGTTCAAGTAAGGTCCCTCTGGAGGGGAAGCTGTGCCATCTCAAATTGTACCACCTGTTTGGCAAAGAGTCTCACACTTTTGACCACCTTCTTTCCAATATCCCCTCAATTCAAATAAGAACCTTTATGAAAATATGTCACTGGAAACAGTGTGTTACCAAAAAGTACTGTTTTGTTTAGGGGAATTAGTATATTACCCTTTTGGAAACTTCAGGATCGCAGGCTGGATAACAAAACAGCGTAATGCAGAGAAAATTCCTTGTTTAGCTTAAAGAGGAAACTGGGAGAAAGATAACTTTCAATCAATGATTATATTTTTATTACAAAACATATAGGTAAACATAATGCACATGGAGAATTGATAAGTATAGGTTTTTAGTACTTGTGTCTAGTGTACCTAGCTTTATGGTGGTTGCATGTGCCGTGTATTTGGTGCATCCGAGAAGGAACCAGAAAAGGATAGGTTGTAGGGAAGGATTTTAGGGGTCCCTGGTCTGCATAACCCTGTTGCTAACTAAGATGGGGGAGAATGGGAGAAATAGGTAGGATAGAAGGGAAAAAATTCCAGACGCAAGATATAGTTACCTGTCCTGGGAAGCAGTTGGGGGGAGAGGGTGGAAGAGTCCTATGGAGGACCTGTGCCTTGGGGGGCAGCCAGAGAGAGAGACCATGTGGCCAGAGCTTTCTCTTAAAGGGTTGTGGCTGACCTAGAATGACCCAGATGTGTCCTCCTGGATGCGCATGCTCACTACACACACAGTGGTACATGCATGCAAGAAAAGGATGACTGGGTATCAGCCATGACTGGCCTCCTGGGGGAGGGAGGCAGTTTGCATAAGGTGCTTAAGAGTGATAAAGCTACAACAATAGAACAATAGACTTCTTCCTCCGGAGGTGCATGCTTGTTTTGCATTACAGTGATTGGATCAGGAGGCATCCCTGCATTGCTAGAGGTTGTGCAAACTTGTGACTTCTACCGGGGCCTTGGAAAAGTGTACTGGGGGAAGGGTGTCCTGTATTCTGAGGTTTGACCTGCATGAGTTTTAGTCCATAATACATACAAAATCACAACTTGGAAGGGAAAAGGAGATTTTCACGTAACAAATGCACATAACTTTTTTTTTAGCAGCCCTGGAGGACCCAGTATGAATCAGGACTGTGCTGGAGGCAAAGGGTTAAAGTCCCCTTCATACACATACCACGTTCCTGATCCAGGTCAGACACGTCAAAGCGGCTGTTTACTAAAGAAAAGTCATGCATGTTATTCCCAATGATGCATTTAATGCCATGTATAGTTTGTCCTACAGTGAGTTTAGGATCTCAACCTTGGGCCTATTTACCCCACATGTGCACCCAGGGAGCACACAAATTCTTACCTAAGCCCTTCCCTCCTGTCCAGAGAAATTCAGGCATTTAATCACACTTATAGCCTAAACCTGAGCTGCCTGGAGCGTGGGCTGACCTGGTGCTGAAAATGGCTGCCACAGTATCCAATGCACAACCGGGCAGCTACTGGTGGCTCCTTGGGAGAAGGGACCCTTCCCCTTGGTAAGGAAAATAGCCCAGCAATGGGGCTACTCGATTCTGTGGCAACCCTTAGGTTGGGACAGAATCAAAGAGCTCCATGTTAGGCCACATGGCCTGACAAGAAGCTCAGGATCCAGTGAAACTGAGCTCCACTGGTCCCACCCTCTGCCCACCCTGCTCCCTCCCCCAGCCACACCTCCTCCCTGCTCTCCACCCAGCCCACCTCCCCTACCCTGGAACACCTATTCCCTGCCTCCCCCCACGCCTCACCTACCTCTCCGCCGCCCAGCAATTTGGGCGATCACTGAGCAGTGGAGAAATGGCTCTCCACCAGCACTGCAGCACATTTGTGACAGTGCGCATCTGCAGTGAGCTGGCGCACACTGCATAGGATTCGGCCCTCAATTCTTTATTCTTTGGGGGCATTTTTCTTTAAACTAGGTTTATCAGCTCAAATAGAGGGTGGTTTGGATGAAGAACGATAAGAGTCCTGGATGAAAAGGGTCAGGATGTGCGTACTCTCTGTGGATGTGCACATCTTTTACCATGTGGGGCACATCCATTTCGGCTTTTTATCCTCTTTCATATAGAAAGTAAGAACTTAGCAATAGTCACAGGCATCTCCCTAGTTTGGTCAGGTTGCTTATTAGTCCATAACTCAGAAAAAGGCTTTGCTGAGATAATGAGGTCTATGTCACACTAAATTTGGTCGTTTAATATGAGCTTCACTGGTAATTACTAAGAAACCTATTCTCCTTTTGAATGTACAGCAGCTTTACATTACTGTAAATTAAGTAAGTGAATTAATCTGAATTATGTAAAGGTGACCAAGGCTGCAAACTATGCATGCTTACCTGGGAATAACCCCACTGAACACAATGGGATGTACTTCTAAATAAACTTGCATAGAATTGAGTAGCATGACTGCAATCCTAAGCGCAGTTACTAAGTAACAAGACACTGAGCTCAGTGGGTCTCAGTGGGTCATGTTTGAGAAAACATGCATATGTTTGTGCTGCAGCACAAGTGAATAAAATCCTCTAGATCAGTGTTTCTCAAACTGTGAGTCGGGACCCACTAGGTGGGTCCCCATTCATTTCAATATTTTATTTTTAAAACATTAGACTTGATGCTACCATGGTATGTGACTGCATTTGGGGAAATGTGACAGATCTGTACTTTGAATAGGCTACTGTATTTATGCTTTTTACTCCTGGGTAAGCGTGGGTAGGATTACAGCCTAGGATTGTTAAAAATTTCCCTGCTTGATGATGTCACTTCTGGTCATGACATCACTTCCGGTGGGTTCCGACAGATTCTTATTCTAAAAAGTGGGTCCCAGTGCTAAATGTGTGAGAACCACTGCTCTAGATCCCCCAAATTACTTCTCCTTCCATTAAAAAGCCATTATAAAGCAGTAAAGGCTGCCAAGAACTTTGCCACTTCCATAAGTGTCAGCCTCTATTTCAGCACACAACATTCTTGCATGTCATGATGCACAAGGGAGGGGATGGAAATGTGGTTAATGCAGAATAGGGTTGCTTTGGCTCTAAGAGTTTAAGAACTGGTGAGATCTCACTGTATAATGTTTGATGCTCCTAGTAGTGTGGCTTGTAGCAATTGTTCAACTGGTGTCTTGTCAATGGGGATTGCACCTAGTGCACCAATGACAATAGGGGTGGTGATTGTTTTCTTTCCACAAAGGTTAAATTAAATAAATAAATAATTTGTCAACAAGAGTAATTTACAAAGCATGTAACACAGTGAAATGAAACTATAAATGGTTCAGTGTCCCCAAGGGACTCACAATATTTAAAAAAAAACAAACCCAAACTTTATTAATGCATTAAAAATCCAAGAAGCTGTGATCCACCAGTTCAAATACATTTTCTTTTATTGTGCCGAGAGGCAAATTTCTGCTTGCATAGCAAAAACTTGAAACACACCACTTCTTGAGAGCTTCCAGACTTGGAGCCAGTAGCAACATGAAGGAAGTATCCCCATCAAAGCACAAAAGAAAATCCCTGATGAGTTCACGCCATGTAGCCTCTATGCTTCCCTGTGACAGTGGTGGACCTCTCCAGCCCCACGCCCTGGGGCAAAGGTCTGCGATGGTGCTCCTGTGGGCTGTTGCCCCCCATGCACAAATCTGTCCCCCCCTCCACTCACCTGAGGCTCATGGAGCCTCACACAGCCCAAGGCTGCATCGGGAAAGCCTCTCTGAAGTTCCCCAACGCTATAAACTGTGCTTCTGGGAAACTGGAAGCATAGTTTCCAACCCCATCAGGAGCCTCAGAGAGGCTTCCACAGAGTCCTACAGTCTCAGACCTGAGGCATTTGACCCATATAACATAATGGGAGGTCCGCAACTGCCCTGCAAAATAGAATAAACCAGATCACAGATCCCTCATGTTCTTCATTTGTTAATTGGTCCCCATGCACTGGTCTCTCATTTGTCTACTCACTAGTGCTGTGTCAAGTACCTCAGAAAGTTTTAATTTATTGTACTCCCCCTGGAGCAAGGCCTGGTTTCCTTAAAAAGCACTAATTACACAGGCCTACAAAACTGAGGGTCAGAAAAACTTTTTTTTTCTTCAAAATTTATGGTGGTTTTATATGAATTGGTGGTACTGATTCCAAAAATGGCATCACTTTTTCTCTGTCATGTTTTGATTTGGAGATATGGCATAGCTAATGGTTCAAGCAGCTTCCTCTTTGTGAGGAAGCCATGACATAGGCTTCCTCATGAGGAAGCTGCTTGAAGTATTTGCTAACAAGGCTATGCAATATTTCCAAAACTAGACATGACAGGGCAAAACTGATGCCATTTTTAAAGATCACCCCAAATATACCCAGGGATAGGTCTTTAAGGGCCCAGTCCTATCCTACTTTCCAGCACTGGTGCAGCCGCAATGCAGCCTCAAGGTAAGGGAACAAATGTTCCCATACCTTGAGGAGGCCTCTATGACTGCCACCCCACCACAGGATGTAGTGCATGCTCCATTGGCACAGCTGCACCAGCATTGGAAAATTGGATAGAATTTGGCCCTAAGACAGCAAAATGTGTGTTGGCCTGTGGTATTCCATATGGTTTCATGATTGTTGTCAGGAAACAGGTTGACCTGTTTAAGGGTGAAGTCTGGAACTATGCAGCTGAGAAGACTTCTACTTTGAAATGAGGCACCTTGAACCACAGCTGGAAATCTTCAGTGCTGAGGCAGCTGTCTAGTGTCAGAACACTACACCAGTGGTGTATCTAGGTCATTTTACACCTGGGACCCACAAATTTTTGTCACCTCCCATATGACAAAATTAATTTGTCAGTGGATAAGGGTGCCCACCAGGATGGGGAGCAAAATTAGGTGCCAGTCAGAATGGAGCCCAGGTCTACCCAGAAGGTAGTTCTGGGCTCCAAGACCAGATGCCTAGAAGAGGTATTCCCGGAGGACAGTTGGAAGAGGCAGCTCTAAAGAGCTGCTGGCAGTCTACCCAGTAGGTAGAGTTGAGCTCCAAATTCAGATGGGAGCCTAGGTCTTCCTGCCTAGAAGAGGGCTCCAGAGGATGGTCAGATCTGGGCTCCAAGGCATTTTACATGTGCCTTTCTAAAAAGACTTCAACTGGGTTGCTGTGAGCTTATGAGTAGGCAAAAGTATCTGTCATTGCTTGATGACCCAATAGCATTTCATTAACCACAGAAATGAAAGTTAAAAACTAATTAAAACATATGTTGTTTACACCCCTCATCACTGATCCATCAGGTGTATAACGAGCTGGTGAGTTACATTCACAGGCACACTGCAATCTGGGCAAGACTAATGAAATCAGGGATGCACATATGGTTGCGTCTGGATTGAATATCACTGAAGTTTTTAACAAGGATAACAACATCACAGAAGTCCTAGACCAGTGCTGATTCAAAAGCACACCCTCATCTTTGCTGCCCAAATAACAGGTAGCAACAAAGGGAGAGTGGCATTTTTGTTGGGTAGGGACAAATATTTTGGGAGGGGTTGTATTTGGCAGCTGAGGGGTCCTTTTGATCTTTCTTATAGGCAGTTACAGAAGCTGCAGGCAGTTCTGTAACCTGTTCCAGCAGCCAGCTCCTACTGGCCATTGTCTTTTCCCCTAAAATTGCACCAGGGAATCATGATGAAATTGTTCTATCTTGACAGTACTATCCTAGACAGCCAGGATTTATTTGTGCATGTGTGTATGTGCTTAGAATCAGTAACATTCAAACGATAACAGAAAATCAATGGCTTTATAAGGTACTTCAGTGGTTTTTCTGCACTGAGAAAGATCTGTGGGACAAAACTGTCAATGGGGTTGAACACTGTTACATTGGGCTGTTAACGCAAATTTTCCTTTGGATTCTGTAATACCCAATTAAGTTCTTGGCTCCTTTCAGGACTTTAGTACTTCAGGACTTTAGAACTGGTGAAGTACAGAGGCTATGTGGCCAGCCTGCCTGTGAGGCAGCGGCGTCACTAGGATTTGCGTCACCCAGTGCGGGAGGCCTGCGCGTCACCCCATGTGGTGGGCGGGGCAATGCACCAGGTGGGCGTGGTGATGCGCCATTGCCTCGCCCCCACTGGTTTTTTGGCTGTACCTTTTGCTATAACACAGATATTTCAATGTGGTTTGTTTCATTGCATGCTGCATGCAATTACGCATTGATTGATATATAACATGATGGTCTTATTCCTCCAAACTCTGATTTTAGTGATTTTGAAAACTTGTAGAGTCTCACACACACACACACACATACCCCTGTCAACTTACTAACACCTGATTGCAGCAGTTCTCAAACGTTTCGCATTGGGACCCACTTTTTCGAATGACAATCTGTCCAGAACCCGTTGGAAGTGATGTCATCGCCAGAAGTGACATCATCAAGCAAATTAAAATAAATAATTATAAATAATTAAATTAAAATAAAATAATTACATAAGGGGGAGCCAGTCTTGTTCCACCAAGTGAATCTACTCTGAAGTAAGTCCTATTGTGGTCAATGGGGCTTACTCTCAAGAAAGTGTGGGTAGGATTGCAGCCTGTGAGCCCAAGCCTATGCATGTCTACTCTGAAGTAAGTCCCATAGTGGTCAATGGGGCTTACTGCAATAACAACCCCCCAAAAAGAATCCGTGAGATTTCCAGCCCTCCGAAGTGCCCAGTTCAAAGATCTTCTATTTCAGGCATATCAATACAAAGACCCACCTGGCTTTTCAAGTGCAAAATAGAAAACTTCCCCTTACCAGTTGAAGCCTCTTTTTTTGTCCTTTTTTTTTGGGGGGGGGGGGGGCTGCCTCTGGAACATTTGTTGCACTCCAGCTCCATCGGATCGGGACCATTCTGGTGTCCTCACATTCCCCTTTGCCTGGCCTGACCACCAGCCAAGGCTCTTCTGCCTACTCATGAGTAAACACGACCCTGAAGCTGCTTTGCTTTCCATAGAGCTCAATAGGGCAGCTGGGAGGCAGGGACCAGCTGTGTGTTTTTGGGGCGCTGCATTCATTGGATCAGGACTATTCTGGAGTTGTTGGATTCCTCTCAGCCTGCCCTTTCCGATGGACTATGGCAAGTGCGCCTACTCGCGAGTAAACACAAGATATGGATCACTTTCACTTTCCATAGGGATCCATGCATTTTTTCTTTTTGGTTTTTTGGCCATAACTTTTGGACGAAAGGAGCTATTTTAATTCTGTTTTTTTGCATTGCACTCCACTGGACATTCCACATCCAAAGGTGTATGGCATGCCAGGGTGGCCCCTAAAGCCGCAATGTTAGCACATCATCCCCAGGGCACGTCACGCCCAGCGCATCATGCAGTGCGGCCCGCACCCCCCGTACCCCCCTAGCAACGCCAGTGCACCTTATGGATATCTGAAAAGGTCAACTCTTCAAATTCAAGTGAGTCAACATGAGAATGAGCATACTGGCACAGAAACAATCACCCAGTTTGGAGAAGAGAGGGAGGAAATTAAGCGAAGTAACAAATGGTATTCTGTACAAATCAATCTTAAACCAGATAGAAGAATGCTTCATACATAAGATGGCAAAGGAAACAGAACCACTAAAATAAGACATATGATCATTAGTTTAATAACTTGGTGCATAGGAGGATTTGTATTTATGTTAAAATGAGCAGTGAAATCTTATCTGCAAGACAGAAACAAACGAAGAAACAAATGCGCAGCAAGAAACCTGGGAGAAGGTAGAAAGGCTGTCAAGCTCTTTTTAGAAATGCTGTTTGTGGTCTCTAGCCTTTAAAGAATTAAAACCAATTGATTTAGAGCTGGCATTCTGTGGAGAGGCTTGGTGTAAAATAATATAGATTTTTTCTGAATTATTCTGCAACTCAGTTTAAAAATGACATTATTCAGCATTTGAGAATGGGCCGTAGCTCAGTGGTAGAACACATGCTTTGCATACAGAAGCCTCCAGTTCAATGGTTGACTTCTCCAGTTAGGGCTGAGAAAAACACCTGTCTCAGGGCCCAATCCTGAACAGTGCATGCTGGCTCACTGCCAGTGTGTCGTGTTGCAAACATGCCGTAAAGCACATTTGCAAGCCCTTAGTGCTGGCCAAGTGCTAGAGCTAGCCCAGAGCGAGCTGACGGTGGGCTAGCACCACTAGATAGCCAGTTCTCCGCCAGTTTCTCACGAAAGCCAGTTTCTCACGAAAGTCCCCTTCCCCTGAGGAGCCACCAGTAGCTGCCCTGTTGTGCACAGGATTCCGCAGCAGTCGTTTTGGTACTACGGCAGTCCCAGCGCAATGGGAGTTCAGGATTGGGCTGTCCAACCTTAGAAAACTGCTGCCAATCATGTTAGACAATCCTGAATGTGTGGACCATTTATCTGACTCCAGAGTTAAGTACCTTCCCTTAAAAAAAACAAAAACCCTTCCTTGTATGGATGGGTGCCCAGCTCATACGTGAAATTATTCACATGATGGCAAACACATGCATTTCTCTTTTCTAGCATTATTTGAAATGTCATTTTGAAACATAATATTTTTCCTTGAGAAGTAGCCATCACTAGAGATGGCAATAAAACAGCTTATTCTTCACTCAGATAAATTACTTGAATTCAGAATTTAGTATATGGTAGTAAAAATGGTGGATTGAACCAGTTTTGCTTTTAACAGATGCTGATAACTGAAAATTCAGAGGGAACATAATATTTTTTTTTCTTTTACAGCCACCCACCAAACATTTCTCTGAGAAAAGCTCTCTCTCTCTCTCTCTCTCTCTCTCTCTCTCTCTCTCTCTCTCTCTCTCTCTCAAACTTTTTTCTCTCATACAAAGAAAACAAAAGACAGATAGACCCCTAAAATGCAGCAGTAACTAGTGTCAGTGGATGTGATCACCCTAAAATGAGAAGATTGATTCATAGTGAGTCAGCCTAGCAGGATATATTTGCAAAATATGTGATCAATTATATTTGATATTGTGATGATACATTCTGTTGTCTCTTTATTGCAGTAGTTTTTGACAGGTTCCAAAGTGACCCACGTGACATCCCAGATGATATTAAACACATTTTCCTGCAAGCCACGAGGCAATCAAACCACTCATGTGGTTTGACTGGACCCACTCAGAACAGAATGCCCAGGGATTTGCTAGGAGGGTGAATGTTTGAACTGCCCAGAGTTAACTTGACAAGTAGAGATTTACTTCCACAGAAAATAGCAAATAATACAACGGGCCACCAACTCATTAGACTTATAAATGTTGACACATCTTTGCAATGTCTTCTCATTCCTAGCTACTTTTCTTTAGGGCATTAACAGAGTTGTCTTCATTATGTACTCCTCATTAGACATATGGTTTATAATGTCTGCCATAGTTAGAAGTGTTCTTAAATGTTTTTATTTTTTTGCAATTTCATTTTTTCCCCAAGGAAAAAGTACAGAGAGTGGTGTTCTGCATTTTAATTCCAAGGGCACATTTTATAAATTATTGTTATGAATTATAATAGCTTTTATTATTATTATTATTATTATTATTATTATTATTATTATTATTATTATTATTATTATTATTATTATTATTATTATTATTATAAAGTATGCTACATTGGTGACATAGGTGGTATAGTGTCAGCAGATGTAGCCACAGTCATTATACAGTCAATTAGGTGTTAGAAAATGGTGTTTGTTTGTTGCAGATTTCAGGGGCTTTTGAAGAAACGAGAAGTGCAGAATGCAGCATTCTGTGTTTTTATTTCATTATCACCGAAAAATCACAACTCTAGCCATAGTACAAGCCAGATGAATTTATGTTTCAATGCACATACTGTTTTTAGGTATCCCTGTGATTAACTCGTATTGATTTCCACTTGTGCATGAAATTGCTTTAAGAGGGTAAGTGTAGCGAGTTGTGCATTAGGGCTTTGCAGTGATAACACCAATGAGGGAGCAATGATTCACAGGTTACATACGGAAGGAAAACATTCTACGTAATGTTAGTGGTGGTACATAATGAAAACTTATTCTTGTACAAGACAACAGTGACTAAATTCATTAACTGTAATTTAGAATACTCTTTTAGCACAGGACTGCCAATAGCAGCGTAAATATAGTTCTTACAAGCAATTTTGTTTTATTATAATAAGCAAATCATATCACTACTGCTCTGCTAATGCAAAAAAATAAATATGGAATGGAGGTTTATGGTTCAAAGATGTATTTCTCACATCTTGGCAATGGAGTAATGTTCTGATCACCAGATACAAGGCAGCAATACTGAGAGGGCATCTAGGCTGTCTTCCACAGGTGTTTAGCACAGACTTCTAAAAGCAAATCTGGACTGAAAGGATGTCTGCAAGGGGCAATCATCAACTGTTAGCATCGAAAAGGGCTTAAGGCAGATGCTCCGACCTAGCTAGTTTCAATATGAACATGGAGAGAGCCCTTCAAGCTCAACAGTTCCCATTTCAGCTCACCTTCTATTTAGGGCTTGCAGCTCCTGTGTTTCCTCATTCTCTCATTTCCTCAGCTTCCTCATTCTCTCATCTGGAACCACATTCCATGCACTTTGATCCCTTTTTCTTTTTAACACACGATTCAAGCCACTGTAGCTATCTCAAGTCTCTGACTTCCTCCACCTCAGTGACTTTGCTGGGGCGGGGGGGGGGTGGCCTGCACAGGGTGATGCTCCTAGGATGGTGACACCACTACTCACCAAAATTTTTAAAATCTTAGTATTTTCGAATAATACCATCATATCAATTAACGTGTAATTTCATGCAGAATGCAATGAAACAAACTGCATTGAAATATCTCTGTTCTACCAAAGGTTATAGCCAAAAAAAAAACAGCTGAGATGTGTGTGTGTTGCCCTGCCCACTTCATGAGAGAAGGTCCATCATAGGGGTGACATACTGGCCTCCCGCACTGGGTGACAAAAGCCCTAGTGACGTCACCACTCCACCTGCTCCCATATTGATTCCATCAGGGGCCATGTCTGCTCCCTTTGTTACTCCTCTCATGTCTGCTCAAATGTGTCCCTGAAAGCATAGCATTGGGGTAGAACCAGTTGGGGTGTAATGTGGGGAAAAGGCTGTGCTGGTGGAGATAAATCCAACTTTAGCTGCCCATTGTCTCTGCAGCTTACCTTTCCTTCTGAGGCAAGCAACAAAGCATGGTCCTGCCTGGAGCTATGGATTCTGAATGCTTGCCAAACCAAAGTGGTTCTAGGGAGGGCTCTGGACTTGAATATGAACAAAACTAAAACCCCAAACACCATTAGATCTGCCTCAATGGCTCTCACATCTTCCATCCAGTGTAGACAATTCATTATATCCCATTAAACTGTAAAAATGAAAAATCATTTGTTGACTAGGAGAATGCTGAAGCTGTGTTATAAACACTGAAGACAAAGGGAATCTTTGTTTAATTCCATTTTCTTTTCTAATCTTTAAAATTGCTTAGTGGTGAGAGATGATATACTCATAAGCCTGTTGTACATTAAAAAAAACAAAACCCTTTTTATATGTGTTTGGAATATGACTGTTCGAGAGGAATATAGCCAAATATTCTTCTCTTTCAAAATGAAAAATAATACAACCTTCTTTGGCATTACTCACAATCGCACAGGCATGGCTGCATAGCAGATGTGGCAGTGTGTTAACCTGGATAGTCATTCCAAATATACACAGTAAATAGTCAATTGCCTCAAAGCCTTTAAATATTAAAATTTGGATCAAGGCTCATTGAAACAAAGAATCATTGTTCCAGCTGTTTCAGAGCAATCCTGTCATCAGCATACACCTTCTGGCGAAGGACAGAGTCTCTCTTAAAACCCATTTTGCACCAGCAGAGTTCAGCATCACAATGCCACAGTGGAATTATGTTAGCATCACACCACTGTTGTGGCACACTAATGTCATTGCTATGTCTGTGTTTAACTGCTGATGCACCAAAGATGAGAAAAATTTCAGATATGGCAGGAGACCAGAGTGCTGTAGTCAAATTCCACTCCTTGCTCCAAGGTTGATATTGCCCTCAATGCTGGCCTAATATTACGTATGTCTGCAAAATAATAATTAAAAACAAACAGTACCACTGGAGGCAGCAAGAAGCTTCAGACAACATGCGCTCACTATCAGCCACATCAGAGGGCAGAATTCTGAGTAACTCCATACAACCATAGCACAGCACAAGTAGTGTTGGCAACCTTCAGTCTCGAAAGACTATGGTATCGCACTCTGAATGGTGGTTCTGGAACAGCGTCTGGTGTGGCTGAAAAGACTGATTTGGGAGTGACAATCCCTTCCACACCGGGAGCGTAGCATAAGTAGTATACTGTATAAAACACAGCCAGTAACCCAGATCTTGTATATCTACAGTGTTGGCCCTCCACCTGAGGGAGGCCCCCAAATGTCAAGAGCTGCAGAATATATGCCAGCTGCTGATCCCTCATCAATCCCTTCATATTTCCCTCCATCTTCAGTGGTAGTGCTTCATTTGTCATCATCCCCCCCTCCCACATACCTCTGTCCCTCTGCCCAGCCAGCCAGTCTTACTCCTGCCACTTGAAAAAGCAGCAAGGTGCAGACTGACAAAGGAAGCTGGGGAAGAAGTGGAGCAGTAACCGAGGGATGCGGCTGAAGTGTTTGCAGAGTGGTGACTGATGAAATTAGCCACCACAGTCAACAGGGAATTGGGGAGGCAAGGAGGAGAATAACAGCCCAATGCTATCTACTCTTTCCTGGGAGTAAACACCATTGACTCTAATGGCACTTACTTCTGCGTAGACATGCATAGGATTGGGCTGCCAGACACAGGGGTGATGGCAAGCTAATATGATTGGGGGGCTGCAATAGAAGTGGTTGCTGCCAGGTGGACCAGGCCTGTAGTTCTACAACATGGCATGGGATTATCTACAGAACTTGGAGCACACAGGTAGCAACTTGGTGATGGGACATGTTGCATAAATGCTTCCAAGGGATGAGGAAAGCCATGTTAGTTCGTTGCAGCAGAAACTGCAGTCCGCAAAAGCTTATGCTGCAATACACTGATTAGTCCTTAAGGCAGTGTTTCTCAAACTGTGGGTCAGGACCAACTAAGTGGGTCATGAACCAATTTCAGGTGGGTCATATAGCAACTAGCTAAGTCATTGAAAATGCAGAGCTGAAAATACAGGGTATAGAGCTGCTGGGCAGGGTAGACTCCAAGTGGGAGAGAGGCCTTGCCCTGCATAGGTGGGAAGATGGGAAGCTGGAAAGGCAGGAGGGCTGTGTGGTTGAAGAAGAATCCAAGTCTGTGTTCTGCTTTTATTTTCAAGCTGGAATGGTTGAAGTCTGAGCCAAGCTATTTTGTTGTGCAAAATAGCACAACAAGCACACTGTGTAATGGGACCTTTGGCTGATTGTGGCTTAGGTTTGAAGCCTAAATGAATGTTGTCACTTCTAGCCATGACATCACTTCCAGGTTAATGACATCATTTCCAATGGGTCCTGACAGATTGTCATTCTAAAAGTGCTAAAAAGTTTGAGAATCAAACCTTAAGGTACTAAAAGATTCTTTTCGTGTGTGTGCAAAGTTTATTTATTTATTGCAGATACAGGTAAGGAAAATGGGTTAAACTTAGGGCTGGGACTACATGAGGATATTGGCCATAGATTACAACATGTCTTAATCCAAAAAAGAACTCAACAAAGACTGAAAAAAATAGTCATTGATACAGAAATTATCATATTGTCATTATACTAATTAATGATTTAACTTAACAATCACTATTGTTTAACTAAAATTATTTATCCAGTCCCAAAAAGGCTTCAAATTTTGCACATACAATATTCTTGCTGCTATACTGATATATACAATAAAATGTTTCCTATATTGGTCTTCAATTTCTGATATCACATTTAGGAAGAATATTTCCGGTTTGAATGGTACTACACAATTCAATATCTCTTGTAACAATATATATCATTTTTCAATATTTCTTTACTTTCCACATATCTACCACATATAATAAAGAATTCCCTCATTCTCTTTGCATATCTAACAATTATTAGATGACCCAGGGTACATTTTTGCTACTTCCTCTGGAATTAAATATCATCTATAAAACAATTTATATAAATTCTCTTTAGAAGATACCGCTTTAATTATCTTAAAACCACTTTAATTATGTTAATATTTGTGTTCCAACTTTGTTTTCATTTACATCTGCTTTTATCTGACATAATTAATGGAATACTCCTCACTTTGAGGAGAATTCAATCCATTAATATCTACAAAAAAAAAAAAATTTCCACTTGTTATTCAGCCATTTTCACTTCCTGTTTTAGGATTTTCTTTGTCTTGTTGATATTTTCCTTCTTGCTCCTCCCACTGCTCCTTCCAGTCCTTCTTCTTCCTCTTAACTCTCTTATATTTCTTGATCCCCCTCTTTTCTTCTTCCGTTTTCTCCATTTTATTCTTTTTGAATTTAATCCAAAGATTCTTCTTCTTCTTCTTCTTGAAAGGACATGCTCTCTTTCTCTGAGAGTTCCCTCTTTTTTCTTCCTGAAAATTCTGAGTTCTAATAATAAATGCTGCTTTTTCCATCTCCTGTCTCATTACAAAAATCTCCAATTCTTTAGTTTCATCTGACATTTGGTCCATTCTTTTTTCCATCCCCTCCATACTTTTCTTTGTTTGTCTGTTTGTCAGGGAGGAGTTTATTTGCCTCATTTGTTCAGATAGTTTTCCAACCTCTTGCTTCAGTTCATTTCTGAATTCTCGCAACATATCCATTAATGAGGTCTGGCTTTTGCTAACATCCTTTAAATTTTTTGATGTCATTCTTATCAGTATCAAATCAAGCCGATACAACTCTGGTTTTAATTGTTCAAGCCTGAGTCAAGCCTTTTGTGGCAAAAAGAAAAGTGAAAGTTGTTCCATCCTTTAAAGATTAATTGTTAATTTCTTTTCCAGGCATACCATTCCAACAGGATGATCCTTTATCTTCTCTTATTTACTTTTCTTTCAATCATCCTTGTTACAAAAAAGAAAAAAAAAACTGCTCCAGCAGGGACTTCTTTAAATCCACATTCGCTCTTTTTCCCCTCTGGGTGGCTGCAAGCTAATGTAAATAATCTTAAAGTTGTCTTTCCCTCCTTCCAACCTCTTGATTGCAATTCTTTTTATAGCCTTTTAATGAACTGTCTTACTCACAGTTAAAGGCTTTGTTTGCTTTCATGTTTTATTGAGGCAGTGGGGGGAAGTCCTCAGCTGTCCGAATCGTCTCCAAAGATGGCGTCCAGGATATGATGTGATTCAGCACAGAGCAATTGGGGAAAATATCTCTGAAACTGCCGTCTCAAGAGACTGCCCCTTTCAAGCTCTCAGCCTTCATTCCTTCTTGGCAACAAAGAGTACCTCATTGTTGAGGTCCTTGGAAAACACATCCATTTAGCAGTTCCCCCCCAGCCCTCCAAGGTGCCCTGCTATTATTATTATTATTATTAACAGTATTTATATACCGCTTTTCAACTAAAAGTTCACAAAGCCGTTTACAGAGAAAAATCAAATAATTAAATGGCTCCCTGTCCCAAAAGGGCTCACAATCTAAAAAGATGCAAAAAAAATACCAGCAGACAGCCACCAGAACAGACACTGCTGGGGTGAGATGGGCCACTGCTACTTCACTGAGTGTTAACTCCGCCCCCTCAAGGTACTAAAAGATTCTTATCTTTGCATAAAGGGAGATGTTTGCACAAAGAGAAATAGCTCAGGCCTACAGTGCAGTAGGAAAGGTGCCACTGAGAATCTATTTCCTTGGCAAACAGCAAATGGAGGTGGGGGGGTGTCCCAGTCTGGATCATAGTCTTATCCTTTTTTTTTTTTTTTTTTTTTTACTTATCTCCAGTTTGCCTTTAGGCTACTCCCACACCATAGGATGCAGTGTACTCCTTTTTGACATGGTTGCATCAGCGCTGGTAGCAGGGGATAGAATTGTCTTGTCAGACCCCCTTTCTCAACAGATCTGTGAGTTAGGATAGTGTGGCAACTTAATTCCTATGGGAGCAGCAGCATTCCATAAGTTCTGGCACCAACTGTCATCAGTAAACTGGAACAAGAGGGGAGTGAGATATCAGCTGAGCTGGCCAACCAGACGTCATGACACATGCAGGCTGAAAAGACAAAGAAAAGAGTCATGCAGAGGATTTTTTTTTTTTTTAAAAAAGGTCAGATTTAACATTAAGTCTTCAAATTCTATTAAATAAACTTTTTTCAGTCCAGTATGAAGAAACAAACATTAGTTCTGCACAACTTGCCATGGGTCTCCAGAGTGAGCATCTGAACCAGCTGGCAAACTTACTTGCAACACACAGAAAAACTGTTTCTCTTGTACCTTTCAATGACACACTGTAGCAACTTCCAGTGCCTGCAATTGACAAGAATAATCCCTGCAGGCCTGACCTCTGCCCTGATCAATGCATTTGTTGATTGCATGGCCACAGCCCGCTGGCTTTGGTCTGAAAACACAAGCTCAATATATACGGAGACACCTTGGAATAACTTTCTTCACTCTTTTTTTAGCTGCCTTGTGGTTGCTAGTGCAAATCTCTCTTTGCTGCCCTATCAGGACGATTTTGAAAAGGCCTCTTTTATTAATTACCATTTCCATAACCAGTTCCAACTAGAGAAGGTTGAAAGTATTGTGATAGCTGCCATACTGCTGTTAAGAGGTTCTTTCATGCATCAGAAGCCTAAAGCCATTGCTCATCAGTATACCTGGTCCCTCATGTCAAAGAAGAAGTTGGCAAGATCCACATACGCAATTAGCATAATTCTCTTCTGAACAGCAGTGTCCCCATATTGTGCAAGATGTTGCTTCAGAAACCTGTTTATACCAGAAAGAGCTTCCAACCCTACACAGAGTTAATTTTTAGGAAAAGAGTGTAGGAAACCCAATCCTATCCAACTTTCCAGTACTGATGCAGCCACAATGCAGCCTTGAGGAAAGGGAACAAACATTCCCTTACCTGGAGGAGGCCTCCATGATTGCCCTCTCACTGCAGGATGCAGCACATGCCCCATTGGCACAGCTTCACTGGTGCTGGAAAATTGGATAGGACTTGGCCCTAATGTGACATAATGTGAGTTTCTTGCTTAACTGAGGAACATGACATGCAGACTGGCAGCCGACATGCTACACAGGGAGGAGACTAACCAAACATTAGCAGGAAGTAGGACAGTTCCTGCTTCTGTTCTGGCTTTGTCCCTCTACTGTGCAGGCTGCCTTCCTGCATGTCTCATTCCTCAGTTATACAGTAAACTCCTCCTCTGTTAAGCAAGAAAATTTGTGCTTGCACTGCTAGTAAAGAAACACAAAGGTAACGGGTGCAGGGGCCCTATAGAGAACTGCGTGTAATATATTGGCTTCTGGTCATCCACAGGAGTAAGTAGACTTGAGGAATCAGCCTCTTGTGTGTGTTTTTCCTCTTCTTTTGCTTCTAATATTGTGATTGCTTGCTTCTCTGGGTGCAATCCTAACCGACTTTCCAGCACTGACTTAGCCACAATGCAGCCCCCAAGGTAAGGCAGCAAACATGTCCTTAGCTTGAGGAGGCCCCCTTGACTACCTCCCCACTGCAGGATGCAGTGCACACCACATTGGCACAACTATGTCAGTGCTGGAAAGTTGGTTAGGATTGCACCCTCTGTCCATTATTTTAGCCACCTTTCAATTTGATTTGGTTTTAATCTGTTCTAATAAATTGGATTACTTTGATAACCCTGAGTGGGTTTTTTTCTGTGTTGTGAAGGAACTGGGCACTCCTTACCCCAATCTAACCATTTTCCTTTTGGCTTGAATTAGCAGTACCCCAAATGGGGGAGCCCATGGTCAGTGATCCCTGGGGTGGGTACAGGACTGTAACACTGTGGATTAGTGAAACCATGGATATCAGAACCATGAATGGGGAGGATGCCTGTAGTTACTAGTCATGGGCACCAGGCACAGAAATTCTTGAGTAGTGTCTGGAATACAGCTGGGGAAAACTCATCAATGGACTTTCTCTTGTGACTTGAGGGGCCATGATTTCTCCTTCTTGATCCTAAGTGGGTGCTGCTTTTGTTTTGCACCTTACCAAGGATGTAATAGTCATGCAAAAAAAAAAAAAAAAAAAAAAAAGCTGTTAATAAAATGAAGCTGCCTTCTACTGAGTCAGGCCACTGATCTATTTAAGGCTACAGGCCAGTATACACCTAGTTCCAATGAACTCAGTGGGCCTTACTTCTGAGACATACCTAGTATTGTATTCAGCCACTAGCATTATCTGTACTGGCTGCCAGTGGCCCTCCAGGGTTTCAGTTGGGAGTCCTTCCCAGCCCTATCTGTAAATGGTGAGGATTGAACCAGAGGCCTTCTGCATGTAAAGGAGGTGCTTTGGCATGTAGCAACAGCCCTACAAGGATGCAGATTAGAATACCTTCTGCATCCCATTCAAAGCAATATTGATCAAGTGCAGGGGTCTCTAAACCCCAGCCTGGGGGCCAGATGCGGCCCGCAGCGAGCCTCTATCCGGCCCGTGGCCAGCCTCTTGTCCCCTGAAAGCCTCTGGCCCACTCGACTGAACATGACCAGAGCTGTGCTGTGATTGCAGCTGGAGGGTGTTCAGAGGGCCGGAGAGGCTGAGTGAATGAGCCCACTCATTCCTTTATTCATTCATCTAAGTTCCAACTCCAATTTATTTATTTAAATTTTATATTTAATTTTTTTCTGGCCCTCAGCACTGCACCAGATATTTCATGTGACCCTCTGGCCAAAAGGTTTGGAGACCCCTTACTTGAGTGCACATTCAAACACACTTCTGATTTATTGTCCAGCAGCACATACTATGTACATAGAAGCCTGTTTAAACCTGAATATGTTTACACATGCATATCTCCCACAGCCAAGCTAGGGCGTCAGTAGAATTCCCTCTTTAAACTAGGCACACTTCCATGATCTTTACTAATAACTACTATGGCACAAATGGTAGAGCATAAAGACTGCATGCATGCCCTCTTTGAACTGTTGAACCGTAAACCAGTTTGCTGTCATCTATGTGAATTATATATCAAAGCAACCTCAGAGCCACAATTACAAAAAGGCTGAAATGTACATTTTAAAAGAAGTAAATACCTCTTTGTCTATTGTATTTTGATTGCATATATGCGTTTTCAAAAGCAACGCAATTACTCTCTAATTGCTAGCTATTACAGAACCATGGGGCTGAAGTATGAGTGAATTAAGCCTCTAAAAATTTTGTTTGAGGTTGTCTGGCACTACAGCAACAGAATCCTTAAAATCAAAGCAATATACACTGCAGCTGGGTCAATTTCCTTTTTCTCCATCAGAGTTCAGACCAGATTTCACAGATGGTGAAGTAAACATCTGCTATCCCATCGGCAGCGACATGCCGAAGTTGCTTAAGCTCTGACAGAGTCTGATTGAGCAGACACAGAGGTGGTGATCAAACTCATCTGTTTGCCTTTTTTGCTGCAACACACTGTGAAAAACTTGTCAATACCCCCCAAAGGAGATGCAATACAGGGGAAGACTTGACATGAGGTATACAAACACAGCAAAATAGTCAGAAGAGTCAAGTGTTTTAAGTGAACATGTTCTTTATGAGGAGTTGTTTCCTATCTAGCCTCTAATGAGCTAAAAGGGGATATCCTTTCCGCACCTCACAACAATTCTGTGAGATCACTTAGGGCCCAATCCTATCCAATTTTCCAGGGCCGGGGCAGTTGTGCCAATGGGAAATGCTCTGCATCTTGTGGTGTGGAAGCAGTCACAGAGGCCTTCTTAAGGTATGGAAACATTTGTTCCCTTATCTTGGGGCTGCATTGCAGCTGCATCAGTGCTGGAAAGTTGGATAGGATTAAGCCCTTAGGCTGCAAAACAGGGACTAACCCAAGGTTTCCTAGCCCTTAACTAAAAAATTTAAGGAGCTCAAAACCCATTGTATTCAGTGAGGCTTTCTCCCAGGAAAGAGTAGCTAGGATTGCAGCCTCATTCAGTGTGTTTGTCTTCCTACCCACCCAGTCTCCAAACCTAGAAGTCCAAGATCCCTCACCCCTACTTGATACTTCAAATCTTTTCCTTCTTCACCCACTTACCTACTGGCTCTTTGTGGCAGATGTAGCAATGGGAGATCTCTACCTCATTCCAGCACAAAGACCTGTGGAAACAGGTGTGGCAGTGGGAGGAGGGAGAGACTTCCACCTACTGCCTCTGCCATTGGAGTTGGCACCCAGGTAAGCACTAATGGAAAGGGATTTAAGCAAGTGGGGTGGAAAAAGAAAGCTGATTTTGAATGAGAGAGAGAGAGACACCCAGGACTCAAAGGTTTATTGGTGATTGGATGGAACTCTGTGTGTTCCTGGTGATTGGAGGTCTGATAGGTTCAGGGTGACCAGATACAATGGAAGGTCTTCCTGCAACACAACAATGTCATCAAATCACCTCCACCTATTTTCAGGTGCCATGCTTCATGCTATGTGCCAGCAGTCCTGGACCCACTGCTCGTCCGTATGGGAGCAATGCAGCGTGGGAATGAAGCCCACCCTGGGGCCTAGCAAAAAATTATTTGAATTGATCCCGCAGCTCCTAAGACTGGCCCTGTCTGGAGGAAAATTATCAGAATTGCATACCTAGTGGGCTGTGATAGTTCTTTGGAGACTCAGGTTGCATAGGTATGATAGTTTATGTAACTGTCACCTCAATATGCAGGTGGGGCGTGGCTTCCTCAAAGTTCCTCAGGTCAAAATTTCCCATTTAGTTTAAACAAATTTCCTATTAGCTAATATCCTGGGAAATTATGTCATAGTGATTTTTTTCAGGTAAGTATCCTTCTCATGGCTCAGTTCTGTACAGGATGACAATGTGTACATGCCTGAATGCTGGAATTGGCTCTGCATTCAATTCTGATGAGCGGTTTCTAATTCTTTCTGCTTTTTTACTATCAGGAATATCTACTTAGCAATTTTCAAATGGGAACTGGTAATTATATTGTTAACCATCTTTCCATAGCCTCATTATAACTAGAATGAGCTACTTTCTCCTCTCATCTGATCAACAGCCACTAGCTATTTGTCTTGCTTCTTATAAACTCCTCCTCTGGCAACCATCTTATTTTCCTTTCCAAAGCATCATAGCCAAAATGGTGGCATTTCTGGATTCTTGCCGAACTCTTCTGCCATAGTAATTATTCATCACTTTTTTCCTTGCTCTTATTTGACTTCAGCTTCTTCTTGATTGCCTCTTGGGCCAATGAACTTGGTTTTCGTATTTAAAAAAAAACCATTTTAGATTGCCATTATTTCATTCCTTCCTTCCCACATTTTGAATGGCTAGACTTTCCACTAAAAGCTCAAGGCAATGTACAGACACTAAGAAAATGCATTTAAAAAAATCAATATTAGCAACCAAGTAAAAGAGCCACAAAGTAAAAAAAAAAAAAAAAAGCAATAGAGCCATAATGCTGCTTACAAAGAAAAGAGATGGTGGTTTGCTCACAGGGTTGACTTTAGGTTGATGTCCTCACCACTTTGGGGAGGCACCCCAGGGCAGTGAGCCGATCGGCCACTGCTATATCTGGGATCTCTTCATCTTAGAGGGCTGGGTGGGCCAGCAGAGTGTTCCTGCATTTGGCATGCCTGCCCACTCATCATTGCATCACCACCAACCATTTGAGCACAGCACCACAAGTGCTTTTCTTGCCATGGCAACTGTACGATAAGTGGGAGCTATGGGAGGATGGAACCTGTGGAAATGACCAGCATTGGGCCCCACTGCTGCTGGGGCCAGCTGTGTTTGCTCATGTTTAGCAGGGGGAAAGCAACTGTTCCTCTTCATTCTAGGGTTGTTGTTGTTTGGTCTTCTCAGTGGCAGTCTGTTGGTTGTCTCACTTTTGCCTTTTTTAAGATAGTGAACCCTTGGAGACAAGCAACCTCATTCCTTTAGTTATACAAACCATTTTGTGAACTTTTTTTTTTTAAAAAAAAATGAGAAGTAGCATACAAATATTTTAAATTATTATCATCAGCAGCAGTTGAGGATCAAAACCAGAGCACAAACCTGAGATCTGAAAGTTTTCCAATACAAAAGGGTATTCATTCTGTGTATGAAAATATGATGGGTTGAAGCCTGGTGGGTCTTGCCAGGAAAGGAGTTAAGGAGAAAGGAGGGCTAGAACAGACAAAAAAAAAGTCTTTACCCAGTGTGTAATTAACATGTGGAACTCCTTGCCACAGGATGAGGTGATGACACCAGGCTTAGATGTCTTTAAACGGGGATTGAACAGATTTATGGAGGAAAATCCATCACAAGTCACAAGCCACGATGGGTATACACATCATCCTGGTTTTAGAAGTAGGCTATTCTGAATGCCAGATGCAAGGGTGGCAATAGGTTACGGATATTCTGTTGTCTTCAGTGCCCCCTGAGGCATCTGGTGGACCAGTGTGACGTACAGAAGCTGGACTAGATGGGCTATTTGCCTGATTCAGCAAAGTTCTTCTTATGAATTCCTCTCGAGGGGTTTCAGTGCTATAAGACACAAGGCACTGCCTCATGCACTTGAGGATCCAACCACCTAAAGGAGCCAGACCTGAAGGAGATCCTCATCTCCTACTCTCAATGTATGGGAATAGTAGAAA
The DNA here is from genome assembly GCF_035046505.1 of Tiliqua scincoides. Lineage (NCBI taxonomy): Eukaryota > Metazoa > Chordata > Lepidosauria > Squamata > Scincidae > Tiliqua > Tiliqua scincoides. The sequence goes on from NC_089822.1 coordinate 37,037,317, forward strand.
AAGGCATTTTAAAGATGTGCTTTTTTAGATTTGCTTTAACGCAAGTCTGAGACTAAAATCTTGCATCAATTACAAAGTGCTCAGTGCTCCACACATCACCGGACCTTGATTTTCTGCATCCATTCAGAACCTGGTTTACCAGGGCAAAGGTTTGCACACAAAGAATACCAGCCCTTGCCAATCAGTCTTCTTAACCAAGGGCACAACATCACAAACAGCTTATGTTCCTTTCCAGCTTCTGAATGAAGGCAGTTCTATAGAGAGATCAGAACATATCCAAAGGGAAAGCCAGGAATAAGTCTGAAGCCAGCTGGCATCATCAAAAATCACTGGGACATTCACAATTGGCAACCTGCATCCAGGCAATTACAGTAGCTCATTCCAGCTGAGAACTATTTAATTACTGTAAGAGCATATGAGACGGTTATCATGCTTTCAAGTTGCAGTATGATTTTGTCATCTTGATCATTCCAGTTGACCATGTAAAATTCTGTCCTTTTTCCAAACAGCAGGGACAAAAGCTAGCAGAGTAGATGGAACACATTTGGAGCCCAGCCTTTGGTTTTTAACCTGTTTGATGCTAAGCTGAAAATGAGCATAGAGTTAAATGGACAGAGATGTGGCTATGAGCTGTGAATGTTCAAGGAAAGTGGAAGAGCATCTGCTTTCCAGCAGGACGTCCCAGCATCTCCAGACAAGGCCGAGAGAAAATTCCCACCTGAAACCCTGGAGAGCTGCTGGCAGTGGACATCATTGGCCTAATGGATCAAGTTGTCACTTACAAGAGCACCCTCCTGGCTCTTTCCAAGAGTAAGCACATGAGTGGAGACAATGAGTGAAGCATGCTGGAGGAAGAACAGAACCAGCTGTGATGAAGTCAGAGAAAGGTCATGGCAAAAAGGGAAGCAGGTTTGCTGCAGCTGTGTGGAGAACTGGGCTTAATTAACGTTATTAATTTCATACCAAGGAGTTTTGTATGAGAATTCTCATCCATACATTCTAGAGTCCCCATATGCACATTGCGCTTCGCAGCCCCAACTGGTTTGCAAGGCCTATCCTCTTCTTGAGTTAGAATTCCACCCCTGAACCTCACTCTGTGGATTTTTCTCTTTTTAAATAGCAGGTTCCCAAGCCACATCACAAATCCTGTCTCCTCAGCACTGACTTATGGGCAGGATGTGATGCTCAGTTGGCTGTGCTCCCATGGAAGTCTGTGGTTCTGTTGATCCGAGTCTTTCGCTCCCTTTTCCCAGCAACAGTGTCCAAATGTCTGTGCTTCATGTTAGCCAGCCAAAGGCAATATACCTGCATGCTTTCTGTGAAAGCTGGATACTATGTATCTGATCACCTTTGGACAAATAACAGTGAAAATTGTATGTGTGTTACTCAGAACAATTTTGCTGAATTGAGCTTATTCTCAGGTAAGCATGTTTAGAATTGCAGTCTTACAGCACACGTGCAATCCTATACTTGTCCCACTGTATTCAGTGGGGTTTATTCTCATGTAATTGTGTTTAGGATTGAAGCTTTAGTTTTTCATTTCTTTTCCCTGAGGTGGTTGTAACAGACATTAAAGTTCTTTAAAATTTAAAATGTATGCATGCAATAAAGTTAGGCATGTCATCAGAAATTTGTTTAGCTCTAAAGTCTGTTTTTAAAATATAGCTCTTGTTTGATGTCAAGGCAGGGTCATTTATAGATTGACACTTCTTGTTCTAAACGCAACTGTACTTAAGAAGGGAACAATTATTTCCTAAAGTCCCAGATGTTTGCTTTTTGGAAAGATTTCTTCATTGTGAATTTATTTTAGTCGCCCTTTGAAGTGGTCAATTTGTGTATTAAGCATTTTTATATACAGGAAGCATTTAAACACTCGCTCTGCAGATGTGTCTTGTTTTAAAAGTGCAGCACCGTGGACAGTCATAACAATAAAAATGGTTTCTAACCTGACAACATAACATGCTAATTGCAAGCTTTATAAAATAATTCAATACATATATTGGGCTCTGAGTTTGCTAACACACAGCCCAGTCCTATGCATGTCTACTCAGAGGTAAGTTCCGTTTGAGTCAATGGGGCTTACTCCCAGAAAAGAGTGGATAGGATTGGACTGACAGTCACTTCTAATATTGGACTCTAGTTAATTTCTAGAAATTGCAAGAACAGATGCGAGAAAGAATGCCTCCAAGCCACAAATCCTTGCACTCACAGTATGATTCTAATCATCTTCATATGATGATGGTAGTGATAAATCAGCTCCCGAGAGTCATTTAGTATCACAGTGTACTTTTTATTGAAAATGCATCCTGGAGTCCCACAGAGATCATCCCAAATTGGAATAACCTATACAGAATATTTGAAATGGGATTTTCTTGTCCAAATTGATCAAAGAAGACAAGGTGGGAGCATCTCAAAAGATTCTCATTCCTCAAATTATAGACTGAATTAGAAATATGAGGTGTCACCAAAGCCAGCAGTTCCATGCCCACTTTCCCTCTGCTGCCACAGAGCAACATTAGTATAATCTACCTCCTGACCCAATATTACTGTGCTGAGAATTTCCCAACCAAAAGCGGCTAGTTGTGGATTTTGGGGCAGGAACATGAGTGAACATACAGTACTTCCTTATGTTGAGTAAAACTACTGGTCCATCTAGGTCAGTACTGTCTATGTTGACTTACAGCATTTCTCCAGGGTTTCAGGGATTCTTCCCAGCCAAGGGAAGATGCCAGGGACCTTCTGCATGCAAAGCACATGCTCAACCTATGACCCCACCCCCAGTGACCTTCCAGCTAGTTCTAGATTTGGAAACAGGGCTCAGGCAAGATGTCCTCCATGTGGGGCCCACTCTCTAAGCAGGTTCTCATGTAGGGCAAGAGTATCACTGGGTACCTGACAATTCTGATCCCTAACAGCTGCTCTGGAGGAAGTGCATACTTAGTAAAGTCAGTACAAGATGAATTACAAGATGAGTACTACTTCTTACAGAGAGGAAGGGAAGACTCAACACGCAACCCCACCTTCATTGCTTATAATGTGTAATTCTATTCAGAGAGAATTTTGTTGCACTTCTGATTAATTCTGGAGAATATTTGGGCTATTCCAGCAGTTCCCAGCTTTTGGTTGGGCGCTATCCTATTAAGGATCGCATCATCCCTCCTCGAGAACCTGCTAGGCTGGCATAAGGATATGAGACAAACCGCTGGCACAGAATCCAGACCTGTAGAGGATAACTTTGCATTGGTCAAGGCAGGCCAGTGCGGGACGTGGAGAGGGTGGCTGGAGGGCAGAATGGAGGCAGAGAGAGAATGTTGCTAGGAGGAGGTGCAGTCTAGGAGGCAGATTGGACTTGAGAGGGGAGGGTGGGATTGGTCACAGAAGTCCTAACCTACACTTCTGATCAGCCTTACACAGGCTGCTGAGATTTGTGCATGTGAAATTACCAGCACAGATCCAAGTAGCCCAATAGGGCGGGCTGGCATGTTGCTCAGGGTAAGGCGGGAAATACTCCAAGTTGCTATACAGTGGAAACCTAACTTACACTGGATACAGCACAGGCCACTTGGTCTGCCTATTCCATCGCCAGTTAGGATTTGGCTGTAAAAGGATTCAAGTGTTCAGCCTGTTACTGAACATGCTGAAGTGTTTAGCATGAGTATTATTCATGCTAAAAAGGCATGAGAAAACTGGCCTACCACAGGACAAGAAAATGCACTAGTTCCTGTTTTAAGGTATGTCTGGATTCTCCGAGATGTTCTCAAGTTATGCCTGATCACTGTTATGCCTGTTTTTTTATCTTTTTTAGGAAGTACAAATACTTCCTATTTTTATGGCGTATAATTATGCTGATCTTTACCTCTGAAAATTGTCTTTGCTGCAAATTGTTTACATGAAGCCTGAGAAATTCGTCCCAAGATGTTATAACCATACTCCACATACTTCAAGGAAAAATAAATGATCCACACCTGCATCCTTAGGTGTTGCTTTCTCATTAACATACTCTCTTGCCTATCCTAAGCTCTCGACAAGCAAGCGATTAGCATACAGGAGGAGACCTCTGACTAATTCATATGCTTTGCTGTTGGAATTCCCATGTCCTCGTCTATAATTACAGTAGTCCAATTAGGAGCCTGAGCCATGCACACTCGTGTATTCCAATTTGTACATGTTGGATCAGTCGACTTCAGCATCTATTCTAGTCGAATGGATAGAAATGGGTTGGTTTTTGAGCATGCTGCATTAGAAGTCTTCCAACAAGGCCTGAAGACCTTCCTGTTTCAAAAAGCCTTCGGAACGCAGCAGGGTATTTTTAAGGGTATGCCTGCTGGTTGCAGAATGATGCTTGGTAGCTTTTATTTAATGTTTTGACCCATGGTTTTTTATAGTTGCTGCTTGCTATGGGTTGGCTTTTTAAAGATTGTTATATATGTATTTTATACTTTTATGCATTTTATAATTTATATATTTTAAAGCATTGTAAGCCACCTTGGGTGGCCCCAGGAAGAAAGGTAGAATACAAATTGAATAAATAAAAATAAATAAATAAATGGAAGGCTACAGCACCAGCACTGAAGAGCATCTGTGTGTCACCCTCCTCTAAGGTCTTACATTTGGGCTCCTTACCCTGGTATAATCTCATTTGCAAGCACACATCTTCCTGTCTGGTAAATGAATGGCCCAAGCTTATCCAACACCATGCGGCCATGCCAATGGAGCGCACAGTGCATGCAATAGTGGGGGAGCAATGAGATGACCAGCAAGAGATAAGTAAAAGATGTTTTTACTTACTTCCTGATAATCTCTCTGATTACCAATAGCTCTTCTTAGACCCACTGCACCCTGGCCTTTCTAGTTAATTCCCCCAATATGGTTCTACTTCTGGGCCATAAAAACCCAGACCCAGGACTGTGTGTTTGAACATGAAGTGGTATATATGTGTATGTGAGCAGCATTGGAAACACATGAAACCAACAGAGAATGTGATTACTAGTAATGATGGTTTATCTACCTATGCTCCCCATTTGCAAGCAAATTTACGGTAGCTGTGACCAATGTTTGCATTGGGTAGGCTTGCTTTTGAGAACTCAGCTTTCCAGGGAAAGGGGGTAGCCACTCACAGAGAGTTCAGCTTGCTTCCTCCATTAGTTAGCCTAAGGGATGTGGTGTTTCATCAGCGTTGAGCCATTGTAGCCTGGCGGGTTGGCTTTTATACTGATCATATTAACCTACATTGTGTACTCCTCATGAGAATAGCCCAGTGTTTCCCAACCTGGGGGGTCATGACCCCTCCAAGGAAGGTGTTTGTTTTTGTGACATTACCCCCTTAGGGAGGGTAGTGACCTAACTGGGGACCTGTAGGTGCTGTTAGTATGGCACTTCCGGGTTCTCGCCACTGCTGCTGCTGCTGCTGCCGCCAAATGCATATAAATAAAAAAGGGTTTTTTTACTTACCTGTGTTCAGCAGTGGCGAGGACCCAGGAGTGCTGTACTAATGTGAGCCAGTTTTTTCTTCACTTTTTTAGCATGAATAACACTCAAAATATGCTGAATGCTTTGAGTCCCCTTTATAGCCCAATCCTGTGCTGGAACAAACAAACAAAGTGGCCTGTGCTGTATCTAGTGCAAGGTAGGTGCTGGCTTGATGTCAACTTGGGGTAAGGGGATATTTCCCCCTTACTTCAAGCAACATCCCAGCCAGCCCTATGGAGCTACTCAGAACTGCGCCAGGGATTTCAGGGGCGCAAATCCAAGCAGCCTGTGTAAGGCTGATTGAGCCAGAGGTGGAGGGTAGGATTTGGCCCGCGCTTCTGCAGCTGATCCCACCCCCACCCCCCAGGCCCGATCTGCCTCCTGGATGGCACACCCTCCTAGAAACACTCTCCACATCCATTCTGCCCTTCTGCTACCCTCTCCACCTCCTACACCAGCCTGCCTCAACCAATGCAAACTTACCCCCTCCAGCTCTGGATTCTGCACCAGCATGCTGGTGCATGTCCTTATACTGGCCTATCTGGCTCTTGAGGAGGGATGAACATGCTTTATGGCATGTTCAGGACACTCTAGGTGTGTCCCTTGACCTTTGCCCATTGAGCACATGGTGTGGATTGCGCTCTTATTGTCCCTTCATCTAACCCTATGTGGGGTGACTGTCTTTAATTACTGCCTAGTTGTACATTTAGGCTGTAATCCTAACCACACTTTCCTGAGAGTAAGCCCCATTAAACCCCTTTAAAACCCCTATTAAAATAGGACTTACTTCTGAGTAGACCTGGTTAGGATTGCGCCCTTATATATTTAAAAGATAATTTGGCATCATATGAGAAAAAGCTATTCCTTTTTTAAAACAGAAAATGGCTTCCAAGACTCACTCACTCACTCAGGGCACAATCCTAACCCCTTATGTCAGTGCTATCCAGCACTGGCATAGTAGTGCCAATGGGACATGTGCTGCATCCTGCAGTTAGGTGTTACTCACAGAGGCTTCCCCAAAGTAAGGGAATGTTTGTTCCCTTACCTTGGAGCTGTGTTGCCCTTATGTCAGTGCTGGAAAGCACTGACATAAGGGGTTAGGATTGCGCTCTCACTTACTCAAAACTCGAAACCTACTGCTCCAAAATCTGCTTGTCCCTGAGTTTCACATGATATCCCTTAGGGCAGTGACTTTGGTTTTAAAATCACTGCTTGATGTAAATTCTAAATTAACAGGAGATTAAGGCAAACCCAAATCTTATTAACCTTGTTGGATGCAATGGGAACATAATATTAACAATTCCCTTTGTTTTAGTGCTGCTTTTCCCCCTCCAAATGGATTTTGAACTATGGAAAGGAACTAGACAAGATGTAAACTAGCAGCAATCAGAACAGGATTGTGGATATTATATTATAGTATTATATAATATATAATAAGTAAGTATTACTTATTAAGTATAAGTATAATTAAGTATATAAAGCACTAATCATTCACAGAGCCAATTGTCAAAAACCCCTTAGTTTTCAGATATTTAAACAGAGAGAGAGACCAGCAGCAATGGGAATGTTATAATTGAGTCTGTAGTGCCTAACTGATGGTCTTGGAGGGAACAAATGTTAAAATCCACATTTTACATTTCTTTCCTGGAGAAAGACCAGTCCTAAGACTTGTACCACTGTTATGCTCCAGCTAGCATTCATTCAGCAGTTAAGATTAATACTCTGCATTGAGAGTGAAGTCCTTCACCACCTCCACATCTCTGCATCCTCTTTGAGCGGCGAAAATTGATTTGAACTACTGGATAGCACCCAAAATTTCAGTCAGAGTGGCTGTCGGTAATTTGTACTTGTCAAGTCAAGCATGCAGCAGGAGAGAAGGAGCTACAGGCAGTCTGCAGTCCTGAGGATTAAATTTTGTTCTTGAAAGTTCCCTTCATGTCCTGGCCATCGCAATGCAATTTCAGGGCCTCTTAAGAACCGAATTTAAGTGGAATGCTTAGTGGCCTGGACCTATTGGTTTATTGATGGGCTGCTTCATCTCAGCATCAATCATACTTTTAGTGGGGGGGGGGGGGGGAAAAGATAATGCAATCTCAGGATACATTGAAAATATAAGATTGGTTCCCACAGAGCCTGGGTGCACGGAAGGGTTATGGCAGCAAGTCTTCGGCACACTTTGAAGTAGCAGGTGAGTGAGTTTTGAGGAAGTTGGAAGAGTGCTGTTTACCTTTTCAGCTTAGGCAAATGTTGAATACAGTAAACTGCAGGCTTTGAAGCAATATGAGAATGCTGGAAACACTCACACACCCGTATGCTTCACATACTGGTTGTATGGAAGTCATTCTCAGACTCTTGCCACATCAAAACCTCCAGAAATTGTGCCTATGCTGAACCCCCAAGAAGACAGAATTAGCAGCATAGTATTTCAGTCAGCCCCCATGGAAAGTTTAGGGTCAAGTGTAGCTCAGTGGAACTGCACATACTTGGTGTGTACAAGTCATGTAGAGACAATCTTTGTTGTCTCTAGGAAGGGCAGGGAAAAAACCACCCTGTGTCTAAACCCCTAGAGTGGAGTGGACAGCAGGGCCTAGGAGAGGGGGGTAAAGGGGGTAATTTGTACCCAGGTCCAGGGTCAGAAAGGGGGCCCAGGAGCCAAAGGAGGGGGCCCAGAAATTTTCTGGGATCTTACATTTTCCAGTCTCACCCAGACTCCCTGCCCACATGGGATGCACATGGCGGCAAGTACTGCCAGAAGCTATATGCACCAGGCCCAGGAATGTATACATTCCTTAACAGTGTCACATCTGAGTGGAAGCTGGCCTGCTCCAAGAGCTCTTTGGCTTGTGGATCTGCTTGCCATGAAGAAATGGATGGAAGCTGTGGGGCTGCAGCTATTACAGAAGGCTGCTCCCCATTGCCCCCCCATCTGTTTCACCCGTCTTTGGGAAGGGGCTCCAAAGAAACTTTGTACGCCCTGATAGGACTCCTCTTGGAGGCCCTGGTGGACAGTATTGATCTATATGGACTAGCGGCCTCATTATGTCTAAAGTGGCTTCATGAGGCAACCAGAATTATCGGGCAGGGGCATGGAGACACTCCATACGAAGGTGGGCTGCTCTGTGTAGGAGGCGCTGTAGCGGAGTGGCTGGCCATCTACTTTGCCTGTACAAAGTCCCAAGTTAAATCCACGGCATCTCTCCATCTTAGATAAGAAGAAAGAGGAAAAGCTTCTATCTGTCAGAACCAACAATACTGGACTGGAGTTCAGACAGTATAAGGCAGGTTCATATAAGCAGCCCAGGCAGAAGTAAACCACACTGAGTTCAATTGAACATTAAGTATGTTTAGGGATATAGCCTTATAATCATTTTATGGCTTCTGCATGGAGCAGCTACTACAGAACCCTTGGGTGAAGTGGAGGCAGGATTAGCCTGTCTGTGAGACAAAGGCTGCAATACTATACACTTTCCTGAGAGTAAGTCCAATTGAATACAATGGAACTTACTTTTGCGTAGACATGCATAGGATTGCATTGAGAACAAAGTAGGGAAAACTGAGGAGGAATATGCGATTATTTCAGTTACGTGTACTTTGTTATGACAGAGCATCAAGGGTAAAGGTTGGACTGAAGTTTTCATGGACAAGGTGGGCTTTTAACAAGACTTCAAGGAAATAAGAGTGATGGCAGGGCAGATGCAGTCTGGTAGGTAGTTACCTGCAGAAGAGGCAAGAATGAAGGAAGAGTTGTCTCAGGGAGCTGGAGACATTTGGATAGCTGAGGGCTGTGGAGCCGGAGAAGTGAAGGTCAGAGGCTGGGTCTTTTCAGGATAGAAAAGCAGCAAGAAAAGAGAGTGGTGCGTACAAGTGCTTTGGTAGATTTTGAGGTAAACATGAGGGTTTATGCAAGATGTGGGTCTAAACAGGAGGACAGTCCAGGGACATAAACAGTGGTAACATCTCAGTACAGTGATGAGAGGTAAATTATATTTGCAGCAGAGTGCTAGAAAGAGGCAAGGAGACTGGGATGAGGTAATAGATAGCAAGGAAAATCAGCAGGAGTTCAAACAGCCAGGCAACCCAAACCTATCCCCCGCCAGACTGCACAGTGCAACGGTGCCAAGGAAGTGTACACTGCATGCAATGGTGAGGGCTTGACCAGATGGCCCAGGAAGCTGCCTGTCCCCCAATTAGTCTCCTTGAATCTATGCAAGCTATTTAGCTGGTGTAAGTCTGGGGAGTCTCAATTGGGCAAGGAAAAGGGAGATAGGATCTCCCTCAGCTGCTGCTGAGATCCTCCCCTCCTGCCCCCAGTTCAGTTCAGCCTAGTCCCTGCACTAATCCTCCTGTAAGCCATCCCAACTGTCAATTACCTGCTCCAGCAGGGCATCTCAGAACCCTTAATTTGCACACAAACACACAGGCCATTTGCGTTAATGGCTCTGAAACAGGTCAGTGGCATGACTTTTGTGCCACCAGAACTGGGTTTATAACGGGATCACAAAATCCATGCCATAGGCCTGGAAAGAATTCAGCATTGACTTATCTCTCTAATAGCCCAATCTGAGGCTCTCCCCCCCCCCCCACCAAGGCAGCCACACCAAAATGCTTCACACTGTATTCCATGGGGCAGGACAGTCCCAGAGGTCTCCTTTGGTAAGGGAACATTTGTTCTCTTAGCCAGTGGTAAGCCTCTGCAGCACAGAAGGTTTTACTTGAAAGCACTGGTGCAGATCTGTGTAGACCAAGGCTGTGGGATCGAGCCCAGGCAAGGGGTTTGAGTTTGGTAACTGCGGCTGCCACCAAACCAGCCCCCTTCCTGGATGTGATCTGCCTTCTTCCCCGCCCCTGTTGCTACCTGTCCTCCTCTACCACTGTTCTGCTCTCTACTTGTCCCATTCTGCCTCCCTCACAGATTTACCTGGGTCAGTGGACCAAATCAGTGCTATTACTATGCATGAGGCCTCTGTGGCCTCGCTTCGGCAGCGAACAGGTTTGCCTGTTGCTGGAGACCTTTCTGCGATTGCCATAAAGCAGTCACCACTAGCAGAATGCTGGTTCTGCCAGTGTTCGTGCCAAATAGGATTGGGCTGTCAGGCTGCAACCCTACACTTACCTGAGAGTAAGTTCCATTTAACACAGCGGGACTTACTTCTGTGTAAACATGAATAGGACTGGGCTGTTACACTGAGTAAATCCTGTGACTAGCCATGCAGATCCATTGCTTGCTTAACTTCATCTGTGAAGGAGCTAGGAAAAGCCACCTTAGTTCATCAGCATTATCTTAATTCTTTTTAAATGAAAAACAAAGTTATAGAGAAATACATTTCAGTTCACCTGCAAGGAAATACTGACATTTATATCTGCTCTTCAGGTACCAAAGAAAAAGGTCAAGTTTATTCCTTCTTGAACTCAAAGGTTACACTGCGAAAGCTAATTAATACTTCAAAGAAGTATTTGGACATAGATGCTTCTCCAAAGGTACAAAACATCCTGGATAATGACCAGAATTCTGTTTTTTTTAGGCTTCTTTATGTTTTACCCAGAAGCATCAAAGAAACCCAGAATGAGCAATCAAGGCTTTAAAAACTAGAGATAATCACAGATAATTGCAGATGCAGGGTAATAAAGGGTAATGATAGTATCTCGCACTTGTATGGAGCTTTCCTTGGAATTATTTCAACTTGCATCAAATACGGTTAGAAATATTGTTTCTAAAAGCATAGAATACTGACATTACAGCCTATCGGGCAGTCTGTGGACATAACAAGATAGATTGAAGGAGTTTGGGTGGATATAGACAACCATTTTACTACACATCTGTAGATGATCTATGGCAGCGGTTCTCAAACATTTTAGCAACGGGACTCACTTTTTAGAATGACAATCTGTCGGGACTCACCAGAAGTGATGTCATTAACTTGGAAGTGATGGCTGGAAGTGATATCACAATTACCCAAACATCCCAAAGGCTGCAAACTTAACCAGGAGTAAGCCCCATTGACTGTAATTGTGAAAAGCATATAGACAGTGGCATGTTAAAAGTACAGATCTGTAACATTGCTCCAAATGCAATCACATACCATGGTAGCATCAAATCTATTAAAAATTAAATTACACATTGAAATGAATGGGGGACCCACCTGAAATTGGCTCATGACCCACCTAGTGGGTCCCGACGTACAGTTTGAGAAACACTGATCTATGGTAACATTCCCGCACAGCAGTAAGATAGGTCTATACTTAGGTTTTCCTCCCCAGTATACAAAATGTGCGGAGGAGAAGTTGAACTGCATCTACTGGCCACAACTCCAGGATCTGTGCATTCATCAAGTGTGCACAAGTTCCTATGTGTCATGAAACATTTGTTCCCTTGCTCTGGGGCAAACCTCTGCTGCCCCAATGGGTCTCCTCAGATCTGTGCTGGCCATTTTGTTGGCATAGGTCCAAGGAGAGTAAAGGGAAATGTATGGACTAGGTTACCGGCCCAGGTTCCTGCAGCCAGTATCCACCCTTCCCTCCCCTGTTGTACACACATATTCCTGTACGCTGGATGTATAGAGGGTGAGTGTTCAATGGTCATGCCCTCAGGCAACTGCTTTTCCAGCATGTGTAATGGACCATATTCACACATAGCTATATGCATATGGTGCTCTTCTTCATGGTTGGGAACCCTGGGCAATCAGGGTTTCCAGATCACATGGACAAGTCCTGCATATATACAGTTTCCTTACTTTGAGGAGACCTCCACCACTGCTCCCAGCAGTGTGCAGCACACATCCTGTTGCTGTGGCTGCATTAGTGGGGGGGGGGGATGTAAGTCAGGGTTGGATAGTGAATAACTATGAAACAGGAAGTTTGACTCCTTGGTTCATAGCTTGCCTCCCTTTATGCCTAGGTGGCTCTAGGCAAGTCCATGTTCTCTCAACCTTAGTCTCTCCTTCTGATATATGGGGATAATAACGCTGACCAACATGGCAGGGTTGTTGTAATAATGACGAAGACAATATGCATGAAACACTGTGAGCACTGGAAAATGTTGCTGTTTCGCTTTGCCAGCTTGTCGCACAGCCATGTCAGTAGCATTAACATCCATCCAAGTTTCTGTCTTAATGATATGTAGAATGCCCCTGCCCCCCCACATAACAAGTGATGTTGTACAACATTATCATACTCATTAACCCAGCATCTTTCATCTTGTAAGCATCACCACTTCAAGAGTTAATCCTCCATGCTAATTTTATTTACTTAATATTAAATGTATTCATGAAAACCACAGACATTTTGCAGAACTTGATTAAAAGAACCGCAAAGAAAATCCATGACAGATGTCACTGATTACTTCTGTCAAGCCACAGTCTTGGCCTGTTTGCTAAGTGTAAAGGAATATGGAGTATGATCAATCAGGACTATTTTTTCAGTGGGATTTGCTCAGGGAAACTCCCAGGTGGCCTCCACTCTGTATAGAATGGAATACACCAGATAAGTGGTTCTCAAACTATGTGGCTGGAACCCACCGGTGTGTCATGACCCAATTTTTGGTGGTTCGTGAAACTGGTAGGGCAGATTAGACTATATGCATCAAGGGTTTAACAACCTGCTACTTGGGGGGAAGCCTTGTTATTGATAAAACAGGCAGCAGCCTGTAGGGCCTCTAAAAAGTTTGAGAAATATGGCACTAGACACTGTAAAATGAAGAGAAGCCAAGCAAGGAGTAAGTACCACCAGCTCCTCAAGAGACCACCAAAACAGATATAACAGCCAGATATAACTCAGCTAAAACAGGCTTTTCCCCACCTTTCAAGGCACATAAGTTATAAACTAATGTGCCTTGAAAGAAAGATGGAAAAGGAGCTCCATACATTGCTCCATACTTCCACTCTTGCTGAGACATTATTCAAAATGGGAGAATGTGTATCAAGTAGCCATTCTGGACCCTCAAAGATGGTGCCATCTTCAAAAAGAAAGTGCTGCCTTAAGAGAAATCAGACTGCATACTCTAGAAAACAGGCAATACCCTGGAGCCTTTTCTTCAGGAGTAAACCAGGAGCAGTGTCAATGGTAGTATTCTTCAGTAAGGCTGCAATTCTAGCCACACTTACCTGGGAGCAGTGGTGTAGCTAAGGAGGTGCAGGGGGTAGCAGTTACACCGGGCATCAAGCTTTAGGGGGGCAACAAGCTGAGCTTGACACTAGTGACCAAAATTGTGAAAATCTTGGTATGTATGAATAATACCATCATGTTATATATCATTGGAAAGGTAATTTAATGCAGATTGCAATGAAACAAACAGCACTGGAATATCTGTATTCTATCAAAAGTTATGGTCAATTAACCAGAAAATGAAAACACAACTGTCTTGTGGAACAAAAAGTGGATTTGCCTTACTGCAAACTGACCTAAGAGACTGATTGTTCTGAATGTCAATGAGATGTTATTATGATACCGAATGGGACCAATAACTTTTTATTTATTTCCTTAATTAAATTTGATTTTATCATGCGGGAAAGGCGGGCTACAAAATGTTCTTTGACCTCGGGTAGCAGATAGATGCCTAAGCTATGCCACTGACTGGGGGGAGGCAGCAGAGCAAGTGGGTGGTGAGCTGCTGGGGGGGAGGAGGTGGGTTCCTCCCAATTTTCACTTTTTTAAAAATCCAGGCATGATGTCACTTCCGGTTGTGACATCGCTTCCGGGGCAACATTTTGAGCTTGGCACCGGGCTACATGGTTATTAGCTACGCTACTGCCTGGGAGTAAGCCCCATTGACAACAATGGGATTTACTTCTGAGTAGACATGATAGGATTGGTAATGCAAAGGGCTGGGGCAGGATGAGAGTCTCAAAAGATAAAAGGGGAAGAAGGAGTTGGAACCAAGGGTGCACCCATCAAACTGAAAGAATATGGGAGAGAAGGGGGAGCAAAGAGGTTAGTGGGAAGATTGATAAGAAGCTAGAATATTGGGAGGGAAGGCCTAAACACCTTCTATGCTGAATACTTCCCCTTCCCAACAAATTTGCCAGGCATGTCTACATTTCATAATGATTTCCTTATACAATCATAATCCCTTTGTCTTCATACACGAGGAAAATGTGTGTACTAATTTTACAACTGATTTTCCCATGCAAAGGGGGCCATATGCACACACACAAGTAATTATTTTTAAAAGGCATTTATAGTCAAAAGGGCTGCAATCCAGACAACAAGATGGAAATTATTGAGCTAATGACCTGAGGTTTTTTTTATTGCAACCTCATTGTTTAAGCACCCATGATGTTTTCCCCACCATACTGAGAATTAGGATGCATAGTTTATTGTTTCAAATTATATACAAGATGTTATAAATCCCTCATCCACCACCAACCTTTCATGCCAAGGAAGTGTTCCAAGAAGCATGTTGTGGATGCTCATGAATTTTCAGTGCCAGCCATCCAGGAGGTTTTTAATTACCAATTTAAAATTGTGTAATGTTAAATGATGTCGGAAATCTATAAGGTTTATATTTGTTATCATTGGTGTTCATTCAAGATTCTTTTTGTTTGTGTGTGCTTTTGCTTTCAGTTAAGGGTGTCACTAAAGGTTACTAAGCCCATTTATAGTGACCAGGGTCCAAGGATCTTCTGGTATGGCCAAGGACTTCAGCATGTCCAGTGAAATGTCTGTCTGTCTGTCTGTCTGTCTGTCTGTCTGTCTGTCTGTCTTTTCATTGAATACCAGTCCCATTCCACAAACAACTGTGGTTTGTGAACTTCCTAAACTTTTGGTGATGTTTGTTGTTGTTGTTGTTGTTTTCCTGCTGAAAAGCAATATATAAATATTGGAAATAACCACATGGGACCCTCCACTCAGTTTCAAAAGTGGATTTCCATTGAGCATGGATTTCCATTGGCTGCTGTTAAAAAAAGAAAAGAAAAAGAAGCCCACCATCCGACCAAAAAAGTCACCTTGGGTATGTGGAACTAATTACACAGTTCTTTGAATTTTTGTCTTCCAAACAAGCAAGACTTTGAAGTAAATTTAACAAAGAGGGAGCCAAAGATTTCTGCAGGGGGGAGGGTCCACTGCACTACATGGGTACAACTGTATGCATATAGGGCACTTTGTTTGAGTAATCCAGAAGAACACTATTTTTATGGGATTCCATATTGCTGGAGGAGAGCTCTATGTATATACAGAGTGCATGCATATGCATTATTATATGTGCATAGGCTCCCTGTAGACATTCAATGGGTGCCTCTTGTTCCGAACCTTGGCAAGTACCGGGGAGAGCCTTAACTCAATCAAGATCCCTCTTCTGAATAGCTCCTGCCCTTTTAGTCTCTGAACCCACTCTTGCTTGGCAGCTCTCTTGTTAAGTCAGTGCTTTTCATTGTTTTTCTTCCCACATAATACTGACCTCTATGGTCTTTCCCTCTTGTTATGTTGCTTCCAGGAGAGTGTTCTGGGTCCTGTAGCTCTGTTTCTTGGGCAACTATAGTAATGAATTTTCTGTCCCTCTTCTTTCACAGCTCCAAATTGTCTGTTCCTCTTCCTCCCAACCTTCCAGAGAAAAAGGGAGTAAGAGTCTGAATGTAACTGAAATAGGCACATAGTTTGTTGAGATTAGTTACAATAATAGGTAGAGAGGAAAAGTCATGTAAAAAAAAAACCACAGTAACACTAGCAAAAACCAAGTAGCAAAATTGATGCAACTCTGCAAGCTAGAGGAAGGGGGAAGCGCAGTGCCTCTGTGGAGGACTTAGCAAGAGGACACTCTTCCTGTGATCACTACTCCACACATGCAGAGTGCTTGATACCCTAAGATTTCAAGGGTTTTTATGCCCTACAGACACTGACTAGAGCAAATAGGAGAAGGATACAGGACATCTATGGATGGGTACAGAGAAACAGGAAGGCTTAATCAAGCCATGGAGAAGGTGCTTGGACTTGTTTGCTTTGCAGGAAAAAGAAGTGTGGGATTACATTGATTCTCTAACAAATAGCCCACTAATTCAAACTCGCAGTGGGTAGTTTACTCCTGGCCAACAAGCACTCTTGACCTGTACTGCAAGCCTTTGAAAAGATGGTTAAAGGACCAGGCAGAAGGATGTTGTGAAGTGTTCGCAGGTGTGCCGTGGGAGTGTGAAGCACAGCAGTTAAAAATCACTGAAAAAAACTCCTGGGTTCTGCAGCTTCATTTGCATCGAGTTCATCTTTCCTGTGTGTGACACTTTTCATTCACCAAGACTGAATTTCATTTTGCTGCTATCTGCCTAGCTGCCCATTTTATTGAGATCATTTTGAATTTTCGGCAGTCCTGGTTTTCCACATTTATTAGATATCCCCAGGCCATCCCATTCAATGAGTTTGTAATGTTCATGATGGTTCCAGAATCTTCAGCTGCTAGTTTCTTCACTCTTGATGTCCCAACCTCTTAAATCATGTTGCAGTCTATTTGGGAGGTAAGAACAGGGAAAGGGGAGGATGAAGAACGAGTAGGAAAGAAACACTTTAGCCCCAGCATAGTTATGATGTCATAAGTCATCAAAAGGAAGGCACTCACATTTCAGGGCAAGCCACAGATTTTTCATTTGATTCAGGAAAGAAGTAACCTCTGTATCAGACTGGGTTGCTAAGAGTGTAAAGGAACACTTTCACACAATGTTTACAGTGTTGTGGAAGAGTTGATACCTGCCAAGCACTTCAATGAAATATAAAGCAATCAAGAAGGCATAATTATTCTACCACAGGTAACTACACAAAGAGAACCTTTTGGTGAGTGACTTTGCAAATGAATATACATATTGATTTGGTGTCGGAATTCAATTGTTGAGACAGCCGAGAAGTTGCAGATACAATTAATATTTGCTATCCACCCACCCCATAGACTCTTCTTTGACAGATTGTGTCAAAAACAAAGCAAGAGGGACTCCAACACATGTACTTCAGCAATTGCAAAAGTGAGGGAAGAGATCACCGGAAGGAGTTTTGATTTCAAAATTGTCCATTCACGTTTGGAAGACTTCCTGTTTGTTATTCCAACCCCTGGAGCTCCTCTATATTCATTAGAGCAGCTGCATGTGAAGTCGAATGGAGAAATTGAATTTATTCAGAGTGATTAAGAGTAACCTTTTCTTTATTTACTTGTTTATTTGAAAAATTTATAACCCGATTTTCCATAGGCTCAAAGCTGCATACAATATAATAAAACAACTTTAGCAGCCTATTCCTACCAAAATCCCTACACACTTATGCAGCTGGACCAACAGGGAGTGTGCTGCATCCCATGGAAGAGTTTTGACCTGTGAAAACCTCCTCAAAGTAAAGGAACATTTGCTCCCTTGCCCTGGGTTAAGCCCTCGCAGCCCCACTGGGTAAACTCAAATCTGCATCAGCTATTTTGTTAGTGCAGGTCCAAAAGAACCCAGGAAGGGAGATAGGATATCAGTGGTTCTGTTGCTCCCATACCACCCCATTCCTGGCCTTTATTCTCCCCCTTCCCATCCCAGTTTCAGCCTCAGTTTCAGCCTACCCTCCACCTTCCACCTGCTCCCCCCACCCCAAGTTGACTTAGGGCCCAATCCTATTCAACTTTCCAGCACCGGTGCAACCGAAAGGCAGCCCTGAGGTAAGGGAACAAATGTTCCCATACCTTGAGGAGGCCTCTGTGACTGCCTCCCCACCACAGGATGAAGCGCATGTTCTACTGGAATGGCTACATGGGTCCTAGAAAATTGGATACGATTAGGCCCTTACTTGTGCGGTGGCTCATTGGAAGTTCACTGGTGCGCAGACCTGGCTGCACTGGCAGTCAGGCCACACTGTATGGCATGTCACCATTTGTGTCAGCCATAAAGCGGGCCGGGCAGCCGGAATGCAAGTTCTGGTGGCGAAGTGGCCCAAAAAGGATTAGGCCAGAAATGACTAAAAGCAATACATAAAAATAAATACAATAAGATAAAAACCAACTAACAACACAACATAGAAGCACATAAAAAAATCTAAAGACAGTAAAATGAAACAATCAAAGCAGCACAAAATAACAAAACCTATAAACAATGATTAAAGAAAGGGGTCAGCAATGGAGTCATCCCGCCTCAAAAGCAAAATGAAATAAATTTTTTTTAAGCCTTGCTGTAAACCACAGATAGAAAGGGTTTTCATTTCACAGATGTGGTGCCACAACAGAAAAGGCCCTGCACCTTGTCACCAACCCCTTGCTTTGGGGGCTACAGCATCCTAAGCAGGGCTCTTCCTGTTGGTTAGAAATTTACATTTCCCTTCCTTTGAAGCAAGGACCAGTGAAAATTATTCTGCTGATGATTGTGAAACTGTTCTGCTGATGACTGGGAATCTGGGCTTCAGGAAATGCCAACGAATCACATGTTTATCCGTGAAAAAACGGGCTAGCTGAACTTAGAGAGAGGCAGAGAGTTTAGCTGGAATTAGCCAAAACTAGGCTCCAGACTTGGCAGGAAGCTGATCTGAGATTTTCACGTATGGAAGTATATTTTCCTCCAACTGTGCTTTCCAGGCTTTGTGAAGAAAGCTATTGTTACAAACAGCACAGCCTCCAGTGCACTTTCATTTAAAAAGTATGAAAACCTGTTGCATTGCTCCTGGAGCTGTTTACCACTCAGAGAAATGGGGAGCATGTAACATGATTTAATTTAAAGGTACAGTAGCATGTCATAGCCAGTGGCGTCACTGGTATTCGAGTCACCCAGTGCAGGAGGCCTGCGCGTCACCCCATGTGGTGGGCGGGACAACGCCCCAGGTGGGCGTGGTGATGTACCATTGCCCCGCCCCCACCAGTTTTTTGGCTGTACCTTTTGTTATAACACAGATATTTCAACGTGGTTTGTTTCATTGCATTCTGCATGAAATTATGCATTGATTGATATATAACATGATGGTTTTATTCCTCCAAACTCTGACTTTAGTGATTTTGAAAACTTGTAGAGTCTCACACACACACACACACACACACCAGTGTCAACACTCAGACCAACTTTTTAGAATGACAATCTGTCTAGGACCCATTGGAAGTGATGTCATGGCCAGAAGTGACATCATCAAGCAAATTAAAATACAGTGATGCCTCGCAAGACGAATGCCTCGCACAATGAAAAACTCGCAAGACAAATTTTTCTATGGCCGTGCTTCGCAAGATGAATTTTTTTTGCATTTTTTTTTCAGGTTTGTTTGCAGTTTGCAGTGATGCCTTGCAAGACGACATTTCGCAATACGAAACGATTCGTGGAACGAATTAATTTCATCTTGCGAGGCACCACTGTAATTATAAAAAATTAAATTAAAATAAAATAATTACATAAAGGGGAGCCAGTCCTGTTCCACCAAGTGAATCTACTCTGAAGTAAGTCCTATTGTGGTCAATGCGGCTTACTCTCAGAAAAGTGTGGGTAGGATTGCAACCTGTGAGCCCAATCCTATGCATGTCTACTCTGAAGTAAGTTTCATAGTGGTCAATGGGGCTTACTCTGTAGTCTCCCTGCAATAACAACCCCCCAAAAAGAATCAGTGAGATTTCCAGCCCTCCCCAATGCCCAGTTTAAAGTTCTTCTGTTTCAAGCATATCAAGATAAAGACCCACCTGGCTTTGCAAGTGCAAAATAGAAAACTTCCCCTTATCAGTTCAAGCCCCTTTTTGGTCCTTTTTAGTGGGGGGGGGGGAGGCTGCCTCCTGGATCTGCTGTCGCACTCCAGCTCCATGGATCGGGACCATTCCAGTGTCCTCACATTCCCCTTTGCCTGGCCTGACCACCAGCCAAGGCACATCTGCCTACTCGTGAGTAAACGCAAAGTGAGGCTGCTTTACTTTCCATAGAGCTCCACAGACTTGCAGCTGGGAGGGAGGACCTCCTTCTCTGTGTTTTTGGGGGCTGCATTCATTGGATCAGGACCATTCCGACATCCTTGGCAGTGGCGTCACTAGGGTTCACGTCACCCGGTGCGGGATGCCAGCATGTCACCCCCCATGCAGTGGGTGGGGCAACTCCCCAGGTGGTGGGTGTGGTGATGTACCATCACTCTGCCCTTACTAGTTTTTTGGCTGTACCTTTTGATAGAACAAGGATAGAGTACATTCTGCATGACATTACGCATTGATTGATATATAACATGATGGTATTATTCCTCCAAACTGTGATTTTAGTGATTTTGGTCACTAGTGGTGTCACCCCCCCCCCCGAGGGTGTCAACTTACTAACACCTTATTGCAGCACTTTTCAAACTTTTATCACTGGAAACCACTTTTTAGAATGACAATCTGTCCAAGACCCAAGAAGTGATGTCATGACATCATCACACAAATTAAAATAAGTATAATTAAAGTAAAAGAAATAATTAAATAAGCAGAAGCCAGCCCTGGTCCACCAAGTGAATTTCCTCTGTAGCCTGCCTGAAATAACACCCCCCTCCAAAACCAGTAAGGTTTTCAGTCCTACCCAGTGCCCAGTTCAATTTAAGAACTTCTGTTTAAACCAGATCACTGTCAGGATCCACCTCACTTTGCAAGTGTCAAAAAGGTTCACTTTTTCAGCTGAAGACTCTGTTTTGATCCTTTTTAGTGGCTGGAGGAGAGGCTGCCTACTGGAGCATTTGTTTAGCTCCAGATGCATAGGATCAGGACCATTCTGGTAGCCTTGCACACTCCTTCACCTGATCTTCCACACCAGCCAAGGCACATTTGCTTACTCGTGAGTAAATGCAATCGTGAGGCTTAGTTTTGCTTTCCATAGGACTCAATACATTTGTTTGCTTGGAGGGAGGGACTTCCTTCTTAGGTGTTTTTGGGGGCTGCATTCATTGGAACAGGACCATTCTGGTATTGTTGGGTTCCTCTCAGCCTGCCCTTTCCAACGGACTATGGCAATTATGCCTACTTGCAAGTAAACGCGCACTACGGCTCACTTTCACTTTCCATAGGGCTACATGCATTTTTTCCTTCTGGTTTTTTGGCCATAATGTTTGAACGAAAGGAGCAATTTCAATTATGTTTTTGCATTGCACTCCGCTGGCCAATCTGCATCCAGAATATATGGCATATGGTGTATGGTGTACAAATGTATGGTGCATGGCATGACACGGTAGCTCCTAACACCGCAAAGTTAGAGCGTCACCCCCCCCCCAGCACATCACCCTGTGCAGCCCGCACCTCCCAGACTCCCTAGCGACACCAGTGCTCATAGCTGTTCAGGCTTCTTGCTGATTCGCAAGTGTTATGCAACTGAGAAAATCCAGACAAACTTTTCAGCAACATGGCAGCAATACATATGATCATGGGAGTGTAAATCATTGTGGCCCTGACTGTGGAAATTGCTGCACATGTTCATACGTACGTTGTCAATTCCCAAGAACCTTTTCCTTCAAGCAAAGAGAGGCCCAAAAACCCCTGGAAGATGGCCAGCTATGAAAATTATAGCCAGCTGTAACAGAGATTAGGATTCACCGTAATCACCATCATCAACTTTTGTGAACTTTTAGTTGAAAAGCGGTATATAAATACTGTTGATTGTTGATTGATCAACAAGCAGGCATTGAAAAGGTGCTTCCTTTTAGTCCACATTTCTTTTAGTTCACAATCACACATTGCTTCTCAAATGTGTGTTTTCTTAGAAAGATGGAGCAGTTCCTTTTTTTGGTGAAAGGCATGTCAGCTGACCTCGTTCAATGTTAGTTTCTTTTTAAAAGCGAACACTCACATTAGTTGTACAAATCTCAGTTGAAAGTTTCTTGTTTACTGTTCTGGGATTTGAATTGGACCTCTAATGGTCTAACTCAGGTATATGTTCTGCAGTAGCATAAGGAATAGTTTTCAGTCAAACAGACTGTGCTAGACAGGAAATGTGGCTGTTGTAAAATAACCTTTTGATATCTTTTCTGCAACATGCAGAAAATGCAGTCTTTTTCTGCAGTGCAGCATGTGACAGGTCACCTTGAGCTTAGGTGTCAGCTCACCTTGAGCTGTGGTGTGTCACAATTGGCTGCAGAAATAAGTTGGAACAGCCAGTCCTCTGATGTGCTTGGGGTGATGGAAGAGGAGGAGGGAGAGGCAGGCTTTGGGGATCTCTTGATTTCAATGGGATTTTTTCCTTGTTTTTAATTATACTATTTATTTTGCATTCGTAAAGATATGCTATTATTGGGGGAGGTGCTGATTGTCTCCACTCTTGCTCATTCCTCCCCATTTGTGTCCCTTGAGTTGCTGGTGTCATGCTGGCATAGGAATTACACTAGGCCAGGGGTGCCCAACCTGCAGCCTGGGGGCCACTTGCAGCCATCAGGGACTCTGAACCTGACCCACGGGGATCCCCCAGTCTCCAATGAGCTTCTGGCCCTCCGGAGACTTGCTGGAGCCCATGCTGGCCTGATGCAACTGCTCTCAGCGTGAGGGTGACTGTTTGACCTCTTGCATGAGCTGTGGGACAAGGGCTCCCTCCACTGCTTGCTGTTTCATGTGTGTGATGCAGTAGTGGCAGTGAAGGAAAGGCTGGCCTTGCTTTGTGCAAGGCCTTTTATAGGCCTTGAGGTATTGCAAGACCTTTATTCAGTCACATAAGCTCCATCTCTAATATATTCATTTATGTAAATTTATTCAGATTTGAAATATAAATTCTTTTTTTTCCTGGCCCCTGACACAGTGTGAGAGGGATGATGTGGCCCTCCTGCCAAAAAGTTTGGATATCCTTGCACTAGGCTAATATGATGCTGATGCAACATTGGTATAGCACTGGGATAAATTTACAATCCCAACATATACTTGGGCTCCACTGGCATAAAGGACTTAGGAGAAATCCTATCTGTGCTTTCTAAATAATTTTATAGCCCCGTATGGCTCAGTATTACACTGAAGGAACCATACTTTCTTGTAGCATATATAGTCAGAGAAGAAATTCACATTGATTGTACATGATTGTTAATTTAATTCAGAGTTTCTTACCTTCAGCTAATTATACTTTATAGCATAAATCCTGCATCTTGCAATTGGAATTTGTGTGTTCTTTTTCAAGCATTTGATAATTTATCTTTTGATAGGTGATAGATGCTTCATGACATTTGTTCCCCTTAATTAGGCTATTTAAAGGGCTGTAATGAGAACTGCTGGCTGGGAGAAGAAATCTTTTTGGCTGCAGAAGAATTAATTATCCTTTGATTATTGTTTTAACTTTCCAACACTTGGAATCTAAAGATGTATATAGCAATTATTCCTTTCATCTCTATGGACTGAACCCTGCCTCATTTTAACTGTTATATCACACTGCGAAACCAATAGCGCAGGTTAAACGATAAGGCCGGAAGGGGGAAAATAAAAACAAAGAACAAACCACATGGCAGCGCAGAGGAAGTTTTATCACTCGCGCACGGTAGAAATGCATTGAGCCCCTGCCTGTGGGACTATTTGCGACCAGACCACAACAAAGCAGAATGGAGGCCTTACCTCTATTATGCTGCTGTGCTGAAACCAGCCTAAGGAAGGCTGCGGATAAAGTGTTTCCAAAGAGTTTAAAAAAAAAAATAACAAGAAAGGTTTACAGAGAGAAATACAGCAACTGGAAGAAATTTAGCAGCTTTTAAGTGTAGCGGGAGGCTCTCCTCCCCTGAGCCTAAAGTTGCCAACTCTGATTGAAGCTATTCATGGAGACGTTTCTCATGTGTGTTCCCCCACTCTCAACTTGAGGCAGTATTCCCCTACACGAGGATGCTGATTCCTAGAAACTCAAGGTCAGTCCTGAAGGCTTGGCAATCAGATGTAGGTCCCTTGGTGCTGCAGGAGAGGCAAGGCTAGGCTAAGACCTCCCGAGGCGGCATGCCAAATGCTGCCCCCTTTACCAGGTGATGTGCCAGCCCCTGCTCCTCTCCAATGTTCTAGCACGGCACTCTCCTCCCTTCCACATTTCCTCTCTGCCCCCTTACTTTTCCAATCCAGGAAGAAGGAGGAGGAAAGAAACACCTTATTGTACATATTGTTACAGCGGCAAGAATATTGTTTGTGCAAAAATGGAAATCTATAGATGTGCCAGCTAAAGAAGATTTAATAGATAAAATTTATGAAGTAGCAGAAATGGAAGTTTTAACAGAAAGAATGAAAGAGAGAGATTTAGAGAGAGTAAGAAAATATTGGAAGTTTTTTTATGATTGGGTAGATAAATTTAGTTAGATAAAATTGAGTGTTTCGTAAAAGTCAATTTTTTATATTGATAAATATGCGAGCCTTTGTACTGATGATTATTGTGTTTTTTCTGTGTTGATGATGTATGTTGGAATCTGGGGCCAAACCTTATGTGTAACCTGTGTTGTACCCTACCCAAAGTTAAACCTATTTCCTTTCCTGTATCTGTAATGAATAAATAAAATATATTAAAAAAAAAAAAAAGGAGGAGGAGGAGCAGTGGAGATAAGTAGGAAACCCCCACTACCACCACCACCAATCTGCTGCCTGACGTGACCATGTCAGTTGGCCTCATGGCTGGATGGCCCAAAGTAGAGGGCTGACCCTAACACAAAGTAAAGTGTAGCAAACCACTGCAGGCAGCAGACTGTGGGCCACTTCTTGGGAGTGGCCTATCCAGCATGCCTTCTATGATTGGCCTACAGATGAAGGAAGATGGAATGACACCATTCAGCATCTCTCCCTCCCCCCCACCCCAAAAAAAAGGAAGGGAGGGAGATTCAACAGATGGAAGAAACTGGGGTGTGATTTTTCTTTTAAGCAACATCTGATAACATGTTTGTTTTGCAAAGCCTTTCTTGCTTATGTTTGACTACATTAATTACTGACTATGGCATTGTTGTTTGCTCTTTCCAGGTCATTGCAATTTTCTTCTGTATATTTTTTTGTATATTTTATTAATTTTTATGGATTGTATTTTTCATTATGTTGTTAGTGCCTCAGGTCTCTCTCTCTCTCTCTCTCTCTCTCTCTCTCTCTCTCTGGAGAGATGCAGAAAATAATTAAAAATAAATGACATTTAATGGAAAGGAAGATAAAAGGAGCGAGAAGAGAGAGGGCATCATTTGGTGCTCTGCTTCAGGCAGCAAAGTAGCATGGGCCAGCGCCATGGTAGCAGCAATGATGGGAGAGCCAGAGAGTGGGGAAGAGGCTCCTTGGAACACTGGGAAGGTGGATCAGGACCACGGCATAGGGGGAGGGAGAGTTTAACCCTTTCCTTGGCACAACTTTCCCACTAAAAATCTCCCCACCAACACTGATGTTTGTCCCCAAGTCTTCTGTTAGCAGCTTCAAGGCACACTGCAGCATAGAATGAAGCATCCTTCCCGCTACATCAACCACATTGTGGTCCCAATCTGGATTCCCCCTGCCCCCAGCTGCTTCAGTTAAAAAAATGCATTCAAAATCTCAAGCATGAGATTTACAGCCCAATCCTATAGAGGAGTGTTTCTCAACGTTTGTCCCTTGACCAATTCTTGTGGTCCATCAAGTGGAAGCACCACTGGAAGTAACTGGTGATTATGCCATTTCTAGATACTTCTGGATTGAGTGGCCAAATGCAATGTGACAAACACTAATAAGAGGCTCAGGGTGGATGGAAGGGCTTTTTTGTGCATGCAAAAAGTGCACACTGGAGCTCTGCCCTCCGAGCTGAGCCTCCTACTGCTGCTTGTCATGTTGCACTGCTGGTCTCACTTCCACGCAGCAGGGTTCTGGGGGTCCTAAGCATACCACCAGACACCACCTAACCACTGGCTGAGAAACATTGCTATAGAGGACCTATGGCAGTGGATTTTGCAATCAGCTGCCATAAGTCTTCTAATGGTGGTGCAACTGTTGCACCACCATCATACACAGTGGAGCTACCAAAAGAAGCAGTCAGTGTCTCCATGCACCTGCCACACATGGACCTAGCCTGACTGAAGCAGATCAGATGCTAGCAAGGGCAGGTCCTGGGCAGTTTGGGGCAGGAAGCGTGGAGGTGCAGGGGGCAGTTCGGGGGCTGGTGAATCCCTGCAGCTGCAGCGACGTGAACTGGGTTGCTACCCCCAGTTTTCTAAAATAGCTGGCATGGGTTTAAGGAGACCAATTAGCAACCAGATGGCTTTAAAAAAATTCTACTTACCTCTTCCAGGTCATCTGGTTGTCCTTTTCCTCACCATTGCATGCAGCTTGTGCTCTGTCAGCTCAGCCACGTGACAGAAGATGGTGGTGGGTTTGGAGTGGGCTCACAAAGAAACATTTAGAATCATGCTTAGTTTGATTCTTAAGCAAGAACATACCTTGCTCACCAGTTTCAGAGGACCTTAACAATCATATTGTTACTTGGTAATGTTATTTTAGAAGACTGCCCACATTTCACCCACCCATTTCTATAAGCAGAAGGGAAAGGGGTGCAACAGTTATCTTTCCAGGAATACTACGTTCCAGGCATTAAGCTCTATCTTGACAAGACCTGGCAGGTGATGAATCACTTGGGGAACTGTTTGTTATATGTTTTCCTCCAAATTCTCACCTTGCTCTACTTCTGTACTTATGAGTAAGGGCTTGTTCAATAATAATTTATGGCCTAGAAAAGGCTACCAGCTCCTTGAGGCAATGGAGGTGGCTGACGTTTGGGTGTTGTTTTTTAAATAACCCACACACCTAGCAATGTTGGCCTTCAACTTGCAGGCTCTAATACTCCTCCAAAACACACCCCACAGGATTAGCAACTAATATTTCTCTGTAACGGAGGAAGCACATTTGGAATATGTGTGTGGGGAAGGGGAATACCACAAGAGGATTTTTTTTTCCAATGACTTCTTATAGACTTGCAATTTGTTTTGGTTCAGTGGTCAGGGACGCAGTAGCATAGCTAGAGGGGAGCAAAATGGTAAGTACTGGAGGTGCCTCAGTGTGCCCGCTTGCCGTCAGAGCCATTCCAGGCAGCGACGGCAATGCACTGGAGATACCATTTGGTTCGTCATGCCAACTGCCTATTGTCATCGCTGTCTGGACTGGCTCTGACAATGAGTGGGAGGGGTCACTTATACAGCACATTGCAGTGCCTGTAGTACTTACCATTTTGTGCCCCCTATCTATTCTACTGCAAAGACTAGTGTACCTCAGGCAGTGCCTTTCCCCATGTGAATATGCTCAAGAACTTTGCCCAGCTCTGACAGCCCTTCTCTTTGACCTCGCCACTGAAGAGGAGTGACTGTCAAGGACAAGAGAGAGGGTGTTTTTGGCTGTGGCCCCTAAATTACAGAATCACCTCTTAAGAGAAATACAGTCTGGTCTATTCCGTGCTTTCTTTTGAGCACACATTCAAGACTGTTTTATTTCAGGGAGCATTTAATTGGTTTTATCCTGTTATCGTTACTACTGTGCTTGCCTGTTTTTCGACGAAGCAGCCACGCTGAGTCAGACCCCTGGGTCATCTATCTCATGACTGTCTCTATTGGTTGGGAGCAGCTCTCCAAGGTTTCAAACAGGGGGCCTTTCCCAGCAATACCTGGGAATATCAGGGATTGAACCTTCTGCATATGAAGCAGGTACTGAGCTGTGGGCTCAGCTTGTTGCTTGCTGTGCTTTAATTCAAATAGTCACCTCCTATTTGATTGCTCTGTAGGTGTGACTTTAAGGTTGGAAGTGGTTTTGAACATCATTTTACTTTTCCTTCCTCCTTCTTCAAAGTTTCCATGAATGGCAATGCTTCTCTCAGCTTCTGAACATTTGAGAGCTCTGTGGCTTGTTATTGTACTGCTTAATTATTAAAAATTTTCAGAAATGAGCACAGGGAAAAAAAGAGGTTATCAAAAAAACTGTAGAATGAAAGAAAGTCATATGCAACCTTACCCATTGTTTTCTTGCTCCATTAAATCCTAAACATGCAATGCACCATTTTTGCACACTGGGAAAAAACCCTGTACTGGGTCTCACTCTTCCACTGATGCATTCCACACTCCCATGGCCTCTAAAACCGTATGTTCAGGAGTTGGCCCAAGAAAGTGGGTCCTGGGAGGCCCATGAGACTTTGGATAATGCCTGATCTAATAGACCATTGAGGCTACCTATGGCCATACATAACAAATAAGGCGACTGGTGGCTACCTTGAATGTTTTAATTTTGTTTTCTTGATGGATTGTTTATGCCAATAAAGGTGGAATGAATGAATGAATAACAAATAAGGACAGATATTACACACACACACACACACACACACACACACACACACACACATTATCCATTCCAAATAGCAATGTGCTTTTTCCCACTGAGTGACAACCCCTAAATTATGTCTCCAAGGCAGGTGTTCACGTAATTTGCATAATTTAGTGCCCAATCCTATCCAACTTTCCAGTGCCGATGCAGCTGTGCCAACAGGGCACACACTACATCCTGTGGGTGGGTAGGGCAGTCACAGAGGCCTCCTCAATGTAAAGAAACATTTGTTCCCTTACCTCAGGGCTGCATTGCAGCTGCATCAGTGCTGGAAAGTTGGATAGGATTGGGCCCTTATTCTGTTTGCTAGATTTGTCTTTCTTTAGTGTAGAATGCAGACACCTACTAGTTCAGATTCTCTCTTTGTGCTGAAAAGAGGCAGTACACTTAATAGTGCAGCAGTTTAATCTTGTCAAATATGAAGTGCTAGATCAGCCGTTTTCAACCACTGTGCTGTGGAACATTGGTGTGCCATGAGTGTGCCACAGGAATTTGGAAGATCATTTATTAGTAGGGCCTGTGGGGGATATGATCCCCCTCCCGCAGCATGTTGTACCTTGTCAATTGTCAAAAACCTGATGGTGTGCCTTGACAATTTTAGTGCCTTATCAGTGTGCTGTGAGATTTTTTTAAAAAGGTTGAAAATTACTGTGCTATATACTGGACTTGATTTGATCTTCCATGCCCCCAAATATTAAGAGTGAATGCTGATCTATTTCCTTTCAAACGTACATGCCCTGTCTTTGACTTCCATTTTTAATTCCACATGCTATGGGCTTTCTCACCAGCCATAGCTGTACCAACATACACCCAACTACAGCCACACCTGCTTCCATCTTCAAGGCTTCCTGCTGAAGGATTTTAAGCAGTGCAAACAGTGTTGAATACAAAAAGTGCTGTAAATGTAGACAAACTTTTGCTCTTGGATGGTAGTTTCACAGTTATTCTTGGCAGTGAAAGGGGTTCATGGATGTAGTTTTCCACATCCCCAAAAGTCCACATTGTTAACTGGTGTGAAAAACAAGCCGTTAACTAGTATTAGAAAATGTGCACTGAGCTTTTTAATGTGCTTGTGTTTGTCTTTTCTTGCACAATTTGGGACATACTTTGTGATGTCTCAGCTGGTTTGGAGTAGCCAAGTGTGTTGCCAATTACGCAGTGTGCTCTTTCTCTTTTCAGATTCTGTGACTGGAATGTGACTCCACCCTTGCCTCAATTCTTTGGCGATGGTGCTTCTTGCAACATGTGCCAGCACTGAGTAAGCTGGTTCCACAGATGAATCTTCTCCTGCCAATTCCTCCAGTCATCCTATCATGCCAATAATACATACCTAGTAGGCTGAACTTACTGGATATTATCCAGAGAACTGTAGGCACATTTAAGGCCACTGAAATCCACACAACTTCTCTCTTATTATACACGCACTTCCTCTATTTGTCTTTTGGTGCTGAAAACTCCACAGAGCACTGGTCAGGTTGGCCCCATTGTTGGCACTGACTTAAAAGCCACCCACAAATGCAGGCTTTCTCTATCCTTTGCCTAATCAGGGGACATTAACAGCTTGCATGTTTCCAGTTTGGAGCTAGTAAAATAACATCAAATGACTAACTGGATGGAACAATTGCAAAGGACTACAGAAGGCCAGAGTTAGAAACGCAGATTAAAATTCCAGAGAAAAACTCCAACCAAAGCATTGCATGTGAGTGTAGCTTATGCATTCAGTTCATCACACACATCTTGCCAGAGATCATCACTTCTGCAAAGG
Organism: Tiliqua scincoides; assembly: GCF_035046505.1. Lineage (NCBI taxonomy): Eukaryota > Metazoa > Chordata > Lepidosauria > Squamata > Scincidae > Tiliqua > Tiliqua scincoides. The sequence goes on from NC_089822.1 coordinate 37,067,706, forward strand.
TGCAGTCTCTCAGCTTTACACCAAGTTGTATTCTTTGACGTTCAGTATCCTCTCCATGATCAACAGACCAAGTTCACAGTGATTTGTTTATGGCTCTCCTGTGCCTGCAGAATATCCATTCACTTACAACCCAATCCTAGGTATGTCTACTCAAAAGTAAGTCCCATTGACTTCAGTGGGATCTACTTCAGGTAAGAGTGTATAGGATTGCAGTCTTAAGCACACATACAGAGAGAGGGAGCGGTCCAGGGTTAAAATAGTAATCTAGTCAGTGTGCATAGTGTGGAGAATCAGTGCAATAGGGTGGGATAAAGTGCTTCACTTGGACAAGAGATGCCTACATTCTAATCTTCACTTGGACATGAGGATAACTTGTTTAACCTAGTCATAATACCTCAACTCAACCTACCTCCTATGATTGATGTGAAAATAAAATGGGATAATCCCAGAGGTGTTTCCTGAACTGTTTGAAAAAGCCCAAGATGTGATAAATAAATGTGACAGGTATCTCTGAGTATCTCTCATCAACAGAGATACAAATCATTATATATTTGGTCCCTTAGCTGTTACAGTCTGTTCCACCTTTTAGAGGACTTTGTACTTTCACATCTCTAGTCCATGACAAAGTGATCTGGATGGGTTGCAGAGCAAGAAGCAAAATAGCATGATGGGGAAGAGTACTGGGCCTGAATCATGTGATCATTTTTTTGCTCATTGAAGTACTGCATTTTGTACTTACTGAGTTGGTCTATCTAATGCTGTAATTAATACATACTCAAGTCCTCATTCAATCCACTTCTTTTGAAGTAGGCCTGCCTCACCCTATCTTTCTGCCTTTATTTCCTGCCACATCATAACCTGTGACTTTCTTCTATCAATATCACTCCCAGTTTGTTCCTGAACAACTCTGCCAGTTCTCCCTTGCTGTTTCCATACCATAATTCTCCCTGCCTCCCCCAAAGTGAAATGCAACTGTGCAACCTTATTATTTTGCTTCAAATCCCTCAACTCACCTTCCACTGTGAAGCCTATTGCTTAACTTCTTATCCCCCATGCCCAAATAAGAGGAAACTTAAATTGATATATGTGTTTTATAGTACTTGCTACTCTTTTCCTTTCTTCCCTTTTTCCCTGTCCCCCCACAGTCAACAGTTAGATTACAAGGTCCACAGGTCATGGAACACTCATTTCTGCTAAGGTCACTCTGTAAGGCTTTCTGATAGAGTGGTAGGCAGGCAGGCAGGATGACTGACTGATTTTATCCTTGATATTTTTTCCCCCCAAATTGATGCCATGCTGGAAATTGATGCCATGGTTAAATTCCTGTTAAAATTTCCAGAACTGTGCAATTGCTGCTGATTCCTGGAAACTCCAGGCCATTCCAGGAGTGGTGCTATGTTGTACCATGAACCTATGAAGAGACAATCACAAAACTGGGTCCACTTTTTGAAACCTACTAGACAGATCAGTTGATGTTGATTTAAATATGAAAAGAATAGAGCTTGAGATTGAGCCTTGCTTTGTGACAGACATAGAATAGACCCAACTCAGCAGCTTCCCCCCAAATTGAAAACTAAATACAGGTGGAGCCTCTTCATCTGCAGGGATTCCCAGACCCCCTGTGGATAACAAAATCCACAGTTTTCAGAGCCCACCTTCACTCCAAATGTACCAGGAGCCTTGCTCTGGTCACATCCAGAGCCATTCTGAGCTTCCTGAGTTCTGATAGCATGCAGTCTCTTTGAGGTTCAGGAAACCTCCCAGGCACAAGCAGAACAAGATTCTGGACATGTCTGAGAGGTCTGCAGGGGAGACAATCCGAGGGTTCAGCATTCACAGTGGGGTATATACGTGGATGCCAAATCCACCAATAAAGAGACCCCGCCTGCATACAGTGTAATGCAGCACCCTGAATGGCAGGTGTACTTACAGAACCATCTTGCTTCTTGGGGATCTACAGCACGTCAGGTCAGAATGCCAGAAGTACCCTAAAATGCTAGAATTAGATTTGATGCAATGCATTCTGAAGCAGGCTTGCAGCCTGTTCAGTCTCTGAAGCCTGCCTTGATTCCTTGTCAAACATCACCACCTGGTGGCTTAGTAATGGAAGCGGTCATACGGGTAACAGGAAATGAGAATTGCTTTTGGCACATGTAAAAGCCATTAAACACAGTTTGCTCCCAAGCTATTAAGTAAATAAATGGGTTGGAATGGAGGTGTTTATTGGCCTACATCAAAACTATTTTTTTTTGCCTAGTTCTTCAGAAGCTTAAACCAAGACAATTAACTTTTCCACCTTGATGTGTACATTTATCATTCAGACACATGGTGTATTAAAATGTTCCTCAAACTCATATCAAGAGGATTAGGGGGAAACCTTTCAGAATGTTAAATGAGCAATATACAGTCAGGGCTATAGAATGCAATGCTGTAGTTCAAAACACTTTGCTTCTGGAAAAAAAAAATTATTTGGAAATCATTCATAGAGCTGCAGAGAAAGAAAAAAACCAGGACCCCAAGGGCATGAAACAGAGACACCCACTCTATAACATTTTATGTATTTTTTAAAAAAGCAAACCATATAAATACATTAAATCCAGACAAGTATGTTTTGTAGCGCAGCCATAGACAAATAAACAGTTTTATAAAATGTAAGCAATAGAGAATATTCCACTAACAGGAATAACAAATTGCATGCACCACTGACATATTTTGGCAAGAGTCCAAATGTCAGTCCAAATGGGCCAAGGAACCCAAGGTAAACTCCTTCTGCTTCTGCCTTCCGTACAGCCTAATGAAGGGAAATGCAGGATAGAAATAATTTAAACAAACCAATATAGGTGAACAACTGTCCAAGGATGAGTTTTCCGAGCCCAAGAGCTGTTCATCATCTGCAGTATCCTGTCAAGGGATTTAATGCAAATGTGTCTATGAAGTAGAAGATGCAGTGAAATAGTTTATGAGTCTGGACCCAGACTCATAAAACGATGGAGTGTTCCTCTGGATTGCTTTTCCTTTGGTTATGAGGCTCATGTGGCTGAGCTTAGATCAACAGGACACAACCAAAATGCTACTATTGGAGTACAGTGACACCACAGGAGGCAATTTTATTTAGACATTTTATGCTTTGTTCTGATTGCTAACTACTTGTAGGATTTGGACACTGGTGAATTGGTCATTGGAATAAAGGACAGGAAGGGGCCATGGGACTAATGGAATCAGCGGTGTAGTCAAGGGAGAATGGCAGGAAGCAGAGCTCCAGAATTTCTCCTAACACAGGAGTGGTGCCATTTGAACTGCCTTTGAAATGTTTTTCCAAAGGACCTGAGCTGAGAACAAACGCAAACGAGCTAAACAAACGCATCGGTAAAGCAGCTATCACGTTTTCCAGACTCACAAAGAGAGTCTGGTCCAACAAGAAGCTGACGGAACATACCAAGATCCAGGTCTACAGAGCTTGCGTCCTGAGTACACTTCTGTACTGCAGCGAGTCATGGACTCTTCACTCACAACAGGAGAGGAAACTGAATGCTTTCCACATGCGCTGCCTCCGACGTATTCTCGGCATCACCTGGCAGGACAAAGTTTCAAACAACACAGTCCTGGAACGTGCTGGAATCCCTAGCATGTATGCACTACTGAAACAGAGACGCCTGCATTGGCTCGGTCATGTTGTGAGAATGGATGATGGCCGGATCCCAAAGGATCTCCTCTATGGAGAACTCGTGCAAGGAAAGCGCCCTACAGGTAGACCACAGCTGCGATACAAGGACATCTGCAAGAGGGATCTGAAGGCCTTAGGAATGGACCTCAACAAGTGGGAAACCCTGGCCTCTGAGCGGCCCGCTTGGAGGCAGGCTGTGCAACATGGCCTTTCCCAGTTTGAAGAGACACTTGGCCAACAGTCTGAGGCTAAGAGGCAAAGAAGGAAGGCCCATAGCCAGGGAGACAGGCCAGGGACAGACTGCACTTGCTCCCAGTGTGGAAGGGATTGTCACTCCCGAATCGGCCTTTTCAGCCACACTAGACGCTGTTCCAGAACCACCTTTCAGAGCGCGATACCATAGTCTTTCGAGACTGAAGGTTGCCAACTGAGCTGAGAAGAAGTGTCAGTCTCAGCAGGAGGCAAACTGAGAAATTTTTCAAGGGTTATATGTGAATGATTAGTAGGTCATAGTCTTTCCCAAGGGCTGCCTGAGCAACACAGTGTATAGCTGTTACATTAGCGCTGCAATCCGAGTAACATTTTCCTGGGGTAAGTTTCACCGAATACAATAAGACTTACTTCTGAGTAAACATGCATAGAATTGTGTTGTAAGACTATAATTTTATGCAAATTTACTCAGCAGTAAGTCCTACTGAACACAGTGTAATATACCTCTATAAGAGACACTTATCATGTCACGTAAGTAAGCATTAACCCCATAATACAGCTTGAGGAGCTGAGGCTTGTCTGAGGCCACCCAGTGAGTTCATGATAAAGGTTGGTTTGGTTCATTGCTCAGTTGCACAGTGACTACACTGCAGACTGTACTAGTGAGCTAATATCAATTTATACAGGATATATTTTTGTAGACATTGGAAGCTGCCATGGGGTGATCAATCTGGAAAGGCAGGATGTCAATCAATCAGCCAACCCAAATACATAAAAAGAGCATGCTTCCTTTACAATGTTAGGTTAGATGAACTGTACTGTGACCCAGCAATATGACAATGCTTATGGTCTGAGACCTCACAGCAGAGTGAGATAGGTTCAACCACATCCACCTCTCACTTCTGAGAGACAGATCATCTTGGTCCTTCTCTTCCTCTGGTTGCATCAGAAAACGGAAATTGAGCTATGAGCCGTTCATGTTCCTTAGAAGGTTGTGATTCTGAGAGTATACAATGGAGCAAAATGTGTTTAACCACATCCACCTCTCATGTCTGTCAGTTCCTTCCTCAGACCTCATCAGCGAACAGAAAGTAAAGTGTGAGATTTCCAGGGACCTCTTGACCTATGTAGTGAGTTACTCAACACTCTTAATGCACAGAGCTCAGCATGAAACTCAGTGGAACTTGCATATGATTGTGCTGTTAGGTAATTATAAAAGTGACCACAGTCATATATTACTCTTTCCCATAACAATAATGAAGAAGCCAAATAGTACACTAATTGTAGAAGAACAGGTGAGAGAAGAGGTTCCCAAACTGTGTGTCACGATGCCTTTGGGGGTACAGAGAAGCTGCACACTTCAGAAGGCTTCCTACAGCCTTCTGCAGGTCAGACCATGTTACCTCTGGGGCCCTGAATCTGTGGGGCCGGCTGACCTGGACCCTCCAGGGAGTGACCCTCCAGAGGCCACTGAGGGCTTCTCTGGCCCTCATAATGCCTTTTAAAGTTGTGGATTTTGTTTCTGAACCCTGCAAAGGCCACGGGAGAACGCACGCAGCCTCTGCGGACTCAAAAGAGTCTCTGGAGCTGTGCTGTGCTCCCTTCGCCTCCTGAGGGCCCAGTTCAGCTGGCCCTAAGGGTTTGGGGACCTGTAAGTAACACAGGCCAACCCACAGAAGTCTGTCAAAAGCCTTCTGAAGTGCGAGGAAGCCACATGCGACCTTCCCGTGCTTCAGAAGCCTAGGGAGTGACTGCCAACAATGTAATCGCCGGTCACTTCTGGGATCCGTGCTCTGCCTGAGCAGTACTAAAGTACCTTTAAGTACTAAAGGGAGTTGCTGTTCCCAAACATTTGGGAACTTCTGGGTAAGGGGATTATTATTATTATACCACTTTTCAACAAAGGTTCACAAAGCAGTTTACAGAGAAAAATCAAATAACTAATGGCTCCCTGTCCCAAAAGGGCTCACAATCTAAAAGATGCAAAACACCAGCAGACAGCCACTAAAAAGACATTGCTGGGGTGAGGAGAGCAAGATACTCTCCCCCTGCTAAATAAAAGAGGAGCACCCACTTGAAGTAGTACCTCTTACACAATTAGGTTATGAATAATGAAATCTACATACTTCACCCCGGACTCCGTTTAACCATATCATGGCCACATACGTAGCATGAATGAGACATGAATTCATGTCCTGCTCAGAAACTGGTAGTGGGGAAGCAGTGGAGGCAGCCATGCCTCAGTAAGCACTATGGAACTGCACAACTACTGATTGGTTAGCTGCCCTTCCTCATGCCAGCAGCCCATGGTGGACTTTCAACCCAACCCTATGCATGTCTATTCAGAAGTAATGGGACTTACTCCTGTGTAAGTGTGCATAGGATTGCAGCCTTAATCATTATGCAGCTGAACAGTGCTGACTGATGCATAGTCCCCTGCCTCCACCAGCACCTCCTGATGTTTCTGGGAAGTTTGGAAATTCCCCTCTTCCTCTGACAAAAACATAATGAGATTCCTGCTGGATGAGACCAGAGGACAATCTCATCCAGCTTCCTGGTTCCCAGAGCGATGAAGAGGGATTAAAGGTTGTTGCTTCTTTGCAACTGGTATTCAGACACACTGCCTTTGACTCTGGAGGTTTCATGGAACAGTGGCATAGTTGAGCTGGGGCAGAGGGAGTGCACTCCCCCCACAGTAGAGTGTTGGTTTTCCACCTTCTCCACTGGGGGAGGGGGTGACAGCACTCACCAGAGATGCAGGGCAAATGCAGCAAAATGGGCCCAGCCACCCACACTGGTCTGTATATGACTCCAAAACAAGCTGTTTCTGGGGCCAGGGCTACAAATGTGCAGAGGAGGTAGTGACTGTCCAGGTGTGGGGCTGACATGATGACACAGGGTGCTGTCAGTGTATCACCTGGTCACCAGGTACCCATCTGTTCTGCCAAATCCCCAGTCCAAGCTCTGCCTGGAGAATTATGCCCACTTTTTGCTAATTAGCACCCCTTTTTCCTCAAAAAAAATGACCCTGCAGTACTGCTGGACCCCACCTCCAGGGTAGCTTGCCTGTTCAACCTGCAGAGGTCCTCTCTCCTGCCAGCAGCCTCCCACCACTACAGCAGCCCCTTGGTCCTCAGCAGGTCTTGGGCACAGCAGCCACACACCAAACTCCAGTGTCTCCAGCAGTCTCCAAAGTTCATTCACCAATCAGTCCAGCAGCAGTCCCAGCCATCCATTAGCCATCAATTCCTTAGTCCATTAATGCAGTCTCCCCTTCCTCAAGCTTTCCTCCTTCTGCTGCCCACAAACCCTTCCTGCCTCAGGTGCTCCTTATATCCCTGAGGGCCCTATGGCCTTCAAGGGGCTGCAGCTGTGCAGCACACTTTGCTGGATGCCCAGGCCTTACCCTTAAAGGGGCCACTGCTGACACCACAGCCTACCTCCTCACCAGATCTTCCACTATTCCACTACACCATCCCCTCAGCTATGCTACTGCCATGGAGCCATCACTAGTCGCCACTGCTAGATTTGACCTTCATGAACTTGTCTAATGGAATTCCCCCTTCTGCAACAAGAAATGGTTCCTTCTAGCAACTGTTTCACCAGCTTTCACCACAGTCTAATTAAATTTATATTCAGAAAGATGAATACTGAATATTGAATATTGAAAGAGATAAGAAGGGTTAGATTTGCTTTGCTGATAGCTCTCAAAAAACCCAGTACTTGGACTGGATAAGATATTGCCCAAAGCAATTTAAGGCAGTGCTTCCTAAACTTTAAAGCCTACTGGGACCCACTTTTTTAAAACAGCAATCTATCGCAACCCACTAGACCAGGGGTGTCCAAACTTTCTGGCAGGAGGGCCACATCATCTCTTTGACATTGTGTTGGGGGCCAGGAAAAAAAAGAATTAATTTTCATTTGAAATTTGAATAAATTAACATAAGTAAATATATTAGAGATGGGACTTATATGAATGAATGAAGGTATTGCAATAGTTCAAGTCCTATAAAAAGCCTTGCACAAAGCAAGGTCAGCCTTTTCTTCACTGCCGCTGCTGCTTCGCAGATGTGAAACAACAAGCGATGGAGGGAGCCCTCAGCCTGCAGCTCACGCGAGAGGTCGAACAGTCACCCTCATGCTGAGAGCAGTCACATCGGGCCAGCACAGGCTCCAGGAAGTCTCTGGACAGCCAAAGGTTCATTGGAGACTGGGGGCTCCCTGCAGGTGAGATTGGGGGTCTCTGAGGGTCGCAATGGCCGCCATCCTGGGGTTTGCACCCCCCTGCACTAGACCAAAAAAAGATCTAGAAAGAAATATTTTTAGTATTAATACTAATAGTAATAAATAATTAATAATAATCAGGGTCCTGTGCTCCTGAGACTTCTAGAGACATTACTTATAGTGCGTGTGTGTAGACATTTGCTAGACTCTCCCTAGAAATGGAATTCAAGGAGTGTTCCCCCAGACCTTTACAGTCATTCCAGGATACCCAGAAGATGGAACTGGAGAACAAGATGTGCAATCAGGGACTTTCAGACCGTACAAAAGCCTGAAACTGGATTCACATGTGATCTACAGCACACAAATTACAAGAGAAAATCAGAAAATGTGACATTTTAATTTGGAGGTATGAAGATTGCATCATACCATCACAGGTTAGCATTCCAGCCAACAATTTTCTTCTGCAAACTGGGCGAGGATGCTTGTAAAGTGGTTTTTTAATGTTCCAAAAACTTTTCCCAACCCATCCAAAATTGGCTTGTGACCCACTGGTGGGTCCCGACTCCAACTTTGGGAAACACTGCTCTAAGGTCAAACTACATGTAACACTATAAGCATCACTGTCTTTCTTGTTCTTTTCTTTTTAAGCAGCAGCTGTGCAGGATACAGATTGGGACTGTGAGATGAAGGGAGGGTAGGGTTGCCAACCTTCTAGGACTGGTCTGGATTCCCCAGGAATTAGCATCAGTCTCCAGGATGCTGCTCAAAGTGATTTTAGAGTTTCCCTGGCTAAATGGCATTACATATTGGGGATAAAAACCAGAGTTTGCAAATCTAAGGGTGATGGTGGTGGACAATTTCCCCTGCACCAATTGCCACTCCCTTCCTGGGGCAAAGAGCACATTGGAGAGGGGGATTTTCATCAATCGTTAAACTATTCTGTCCTAATCCAATCCAAATAGGGCCCTGTAGCAACTATTAAGGATTTGGATTAGGGTCAGGATTTATTAGGTACCACTCCTTCCTGGGCCAATCTGCCCTCCTACCCAGCCCATCACCAACCTGTTCTGCCCATCCTCTGCCCTGTTCCACCTCCTTACCACTCCCTGCACAGCTTTACCTAAGGCAGCAGCTGTCTGGCATCTGTTGCTGGCATTTGCAACAGTCGCAAAGTGCTATACTTTGTAGAATATGCATTCCACCAGCATTGCATGTAGTTAGGATTGAATGTTTATTTGGTACCTGGGTACAGTTGTTCACATGCAGGTACAATCCAGGTCCAGCAAAATGCTTGAACAGCAGGCCAAAAAGTGGTGGTGAGTAATATTGTTACTCACAATGTTAAGTATGCAGGATTCACTTCCGCTATTGGCAATCTTAATTTACTTCGATGGCTTGTTATACAACTTCCACGTTTTGATCCAGTTCAAGTCACTATAGGATAAAACTGCTGCTGCTGCTAGTTCAGGCATGGCTCAGAAGAATAGTGTAAACAGAACTCCGTGTACACCAAAATGAGTTAATAAAGAAGGGTTCTTCGTTTCACTTCTTTCATCAGCATAAGTTCCCATTGTTCCAGTGTGTACATGTGTTTTAAAACTAGATGGTAATTTTAATAACTGTTATATTTTTATTAATTCCCATAATCCATTATTCTACAATAATGTTAAAATAAGCTGTAACTAGGCCAACCGTTATAGTTTTATCTCAGTGCAATATTTTGAATTAATGAGAAATATGCTTTAATGAAACTCTTGTAATTTGTGCGTTTCTTTTTTAATTTCCAGCCTGCACTGGTCTTCAAATCAATACCACAATCAAAGTGCTGATAGACATGACAGCAGAATGATGTCAATGATGGCGGGAATCACATCATGTCCAGAGCAACTCTAGTTTTATCAGATCTTGGTCAGCCTGCTTTCAGAATTCAGGATGAATCTGCCTGTGAATCAGTCCCAGCCTGACTGCTGTCCAAGTTGGTTATCTATAAATAGCACAAATTGTCAGCAGAGTTCTTTTTAACCTGCTGAAACAGCTTTTCCTGTGGGTTGGTGGAAGAATGTATGATTTAGCAGCCTTCTTCCTCTTGCTTTACATCAGTCAGTCTTCCTAAATGTCAGAAAATGGCAAACTAATTTATGGTAGAAATAATGGGGGGGGGGGAATGTATGGATGCAACTGCCCTGGTAAAATAGCATTAATACTGATGTTAGATTACCCCACCAGGGCATGGACTTCATTCTAAAATGAAATTCTGTTTTTCTCTCTTACTCCCAGAGCCTAGAATTACCGTATTTTTCGCTCCATAAGACGCACCTGACCATAAAACGCACCTAGTTTTTAGAGGAGGAAAACAAGGAAAAAATATTCTGAACCAAATAGTGTAATAAAATATTTAATAAACTATAACAGAATAAAATTTCAACCATGTAAAGTGAACAGCAGTCAACAGTGGCATTAAGAACCATTATCACTGTCATTAACAAATGGAGAGACTTAAAGGTTTGTGTACTCTAGTTTTCTGCAAACCCCAAGAACTCATCATCGCTAGAGTCAGAATTTATGAAGCTCACAAAAGCAGGTGCACACAAATAGGGAATCACATTATCTTTCTGCTACAATGATGTTCTGCCAAATTCCAATCCACTGGGCCTCGTGCCAGCTTAAGGCTGATCAGTCCCCCTTGTGCAACTCACCAGTGCAGCAAGCAAAAGTGAGTCCAGTTCCAGTCCACAGATGCCAAGTAAATCAGTCCCATCAATCAGAGTTACCAAATCAGAGTCCAGAGCCAATAAGCCAAATTACAGTCCAAGGTCAGATTCCAGGTAGGTCAGTCAAATCCAACAGGGTATCCAAGTCCAGTCACAATCCACAGTCAGATTCCAAATTCAATAAACCCAGTCAGTCTCCTCTCCTGCCTCCAACCTGCATTCCTTCAAAACCCACAAACCCTTTCTGCCTCTGGTACTCCTTATATCCCTGAGGGCCCTATTGCCTTCAAGTGGCTGCAGCTGTGCAGCACACTCTGCTGGATGCCCAGGCCTTACCCTTAAAGGGGCCACTGCTGACACCACATCTACCTCCTCACCAGATCTTCCTGGATTCCAATACAAGGGGGGGGGGGAAGCAGATCTCCATACATACCAGTGCAAAAGCAGGGGAAAGGTGTAGGGAAGGGAAGATCTCTGTATAGACATCACAGCAAGACCATTGCAAAACCCCTTGCACACAGAACCAACAGATGGAAGTGGGGGGGGGCGCAGATCTCCATACATACCAGTGCAAAAGCAGGGGAAAGGTGTGGGGGAGGGAAGATCTCTGTATAGACATCACAGCAAGACCAGTGCAAAGCCCCTTGGCTCCCTAGGCTCCCTCCCTGGGCTCACAAGCCTGCCAGGGGCTCACTCCTAGGGATGCTTGGACGGGAGAGAAGCCTGCGATTGACTCATTTCACCTGGAGATTGACTGGTAGCTCTCAATCGACATAATGAGCACCCCTGCTCTAGGGGCTTGCTCAGCAAGACTGCCACCCCACCCACGCTTTCCTGGGAGTGAGCCCCAGTTACTCTGAGACTTACTTCTGAGTAGACAGGAGGGCTTGCTCAGCAAGACTGCCATCCCACCCACACTTTCCTGGGAAGGCGAGCAGAGCAGAGCGGGCAGGGGGCGGGGCCGGGGCCGGGGCCAGGGGGCGGAGGTTTGTTTTTTTTGTTTGTTTTTTGCAGTATTCGCTCCATAAGATGCACACACTTTTCCCCCCACTTTTTTGGGGGGGAAAAGTGCGTCTTATGGAGTGAAAAATACGGTAACACTTGTTTAAGAGTCAATCACATGCACATTTAACTTGAGAGTGAAACTCAGTGAGAATTATTGCAGACTATGGGCCCAGTCCTATCCAATTTTCTAGTGGCAATGCAGCTGTGATGCAGTCCCAAGGTAAAGGAACAAACATTCCCTTACCTTGAGGAGGCCTCTGAGACTGTCCCCCCACCACAGTATGCAGCACACATCCCGTGGGCACAGCGACATAAGCACTAGAAAGTTGGATAGGATTGAGCCCGAAGGCTACAATCCTATACAGAGTTGTATGGGAATAAGCCACTTACTTCTGTGTGGTCATGCAAAGGATTGTACTGTTCACCTGCATGGTATCAGGCTGCAACTGTGTTTTTTAAGGAAGACTATACATTGTAATCAGCTTAAGCTATATCTGCCCAATGTTGCGTGTATGTGTACCCCTGTGGGCTGGACAGAAATGGGTTAATTGAGAGATTAATCAAATAAGACTGAATATTCCATGCTAGTTTATACTGTATTATTGTTATATAAATGACATTATTCCATTCTATATTGATAATTTATTTCACGAAATAACATAATTTATTATACAGCCCCAATATGTGATGATGGTCAGTTCCTTAGGGGGCTTCTAAAGAACTAGGGAATTGCACAGTGGGGCAGGTTTATCGCTTATTATTGACCACACTGGCTAAGTGGAACCTCCAGATTTAGAGGTAGTGAATAGTAATTTCTGGGGGCACCAATGATGGAGGGTGAATGTCTTCATGTCCTCCTGGTGGGCTTCCCAAAGCATGATGATCCTATTGGAAATAGGATGTCGTACTAGATGAATTTTTCTTTGGCAGCTCTTTGAGGCGCCACCAGAGCTGCATGCTCTGGGCAGCTCAGGATTGGGCTGTGAAATGGCTCCAATGGCAAGTGGGAGGGGTTGCTTACATAGCATGCTGTGGCCCCTGCAGTACTTACTGCACCCCCTCCCTCTGGCTATGCATCTGCTGACACTGGGCCTCTTCAGCCTAGAAAAGAGGCGCCTGAGGGGGGACATGATTGAGACATACAAAATTACGCAGGGGATGGACAGAGTGGATAGGGAGATGCTCTTTACACTCTCACATAATACCAGAACCAGGGGACATCCACTCAAATTGAGTGTTGGGCAGGTTAGGACAGATAAAAGAAAATATTTCTTTACTCAGCATGTGATTGGTCTGTGGAACTCCTTGCCACAGGATGTGGTGACGGCATCTGGCCTGGATGCCTTTAAAAGGGGATTGGACAGGTTTCTGGAGGAAAAATCCATTACGGGTTACAAACCATGATGTGTATGTGCAACCTCCTGATTTTAGAAATGGGCTATGTCAGAATGCCAGATGCAGGGGAGGGCACCAGGATGCAGGTCTCTTGTTATCAGGTGTGCTCCCTGGGGCATTTGGTGGGCCGCTGTGAGATACAGGAAGCTGGACTAGATGGGCTTATGGCCTGATCCACTGGGGCTGTTCTTATGCTCTTATGCATATTTAATTTTGTTTGTTTACAAATTTGTAGCCTGCTTTATCTCCCAAGTGGGCATTCAAAGCAGCATATAACACCACTGTGTCAACACCTCAGTGACTCCCAATTTGTTTCTAGGCTAGAGCTGCCAGTTTGTCAGAAATGACCATTTCTCTGTTTTCAGTATTTTCTCAGATGAAATCTCAGGTTATATTTTGGTTGTCACTGACCTTTACTACTACAACCTTTGCTACTAGAGCTGATGTAATATCTACCCCATTTTCAAGGACTGTGAGATCATGTGAGATCACTAAGTCCCAGCTCAGAAACCTCTGCATATTTTATACATCTCACCAGGCAACCCTAGTCCAAGCCCAGTTCAAACAGTACTTTTTTTCTCTCTTTAAAGCTAAATGGTTTGGAGCAAGGTTATCATACAGCCCTTCCCTCATATAGACCTATCATAGAAATGGGCTATGTCAGAATGCCAGATGCAAGGGAGGGCACCAGAATGAGGTATCTTGTTGTCTGGTGTGCTCCCTGGGGCATTTGGTGGGCCACTGTGAGATACAGGAAGCTGGACTAGATGGGCCTATGGCCTGATCCAGTGGGGCTCTTCTTATGTTCTTATTGATCTTATTCAGTCTTTCCAGGAATATTGTAAATAGAATGGCAGAGATAGAGCTCTTCTGTGCTCCCCTCACTTTGCAACTATGCTGTCACACCACTCAAAGCCTGGGGCATTTGGTGGGCCGCTGTGAGATACAGGAAGCTGGACTAGATGGGCCTATGGCCTGATCCAGTGGGGCTCTTCTTATGTTCTTATGACACGGGTTAGGAGATGGGAGAGGGAGAGATTCCATTCACTAGTGCTTTTCAAAACCCTGTCTCTATCCAGTTTACAACAAGAGTTACAACTAAATGAAATTCTAAGGTGGACCTCAACTATTAAGTTTTTAAAAGTAAAAGATTTTAGGAACATCTCCTGCACAAACCCCATTGACATGAATAGGAACTGTACAACTGCACATCTGTGATGTTGCAGGACTCCCATTATTTTAAACATGGCTTGTGCAGGAGACATTCCCAGTGAATTGTACCAACTAACTGCTAGATAAATGAGATCAGGAGATGTAATCCACATCCCATTGCAATCAGCTGCAAAGCTCCCATTGATTGTAATAGATTTGGATTGCACACAATAAGGCTTGGCTCTCTCCTACTGTTCTACCTGTAGAGAATAATCGAAAACTGCAAATAGAAATAAATTGCATGGAATCCAGGATGGTTTCTAAGTACTTTCAAAATAACCATAAAGGCAGCACCTGCCACATTCACTCAACAGTGATTGTCAGATACCAGGATATGGGATTTGCTTAAAATTATATCTAAGTAATACGCTATTGAATGTGTCAGTTGTTTGCCTCCATTTCTATCTTTCAAACCAATTTATAGAACATATTTCTCTTCAAGAACAGAGGGGTGCTTTAAAAAAAGTGTAATGTTTATACATGCCTACATGCATATGCTAAAAAATCAAATTGGTTGATATATTAATTAATATGCTCATTTATTGAGATTTCTAGTACACCCACTAATTAGAAGGAATTTTGTTGCTTCCGTTTTGCTATCTTCTGTTCTTCATTGAGGTTTTATTGACCTGCTGTTTGTTGTTGTTTTGTTTTATTATTTAATTTTTTTTCATTATTGTGTTTTGATTTTGTTTTTATTACTAATCGATATTGTCAACCAGATTGTGAATTGCCTTGGGCTTTCATTGTGGAGAGGGAAAGTGGGAGAATAAATGAGAAGGTCTAGACTAGTGGTTCCCAATCTTCATTTGGGACACTATCCCCTTAAGGAGAGTAGCGACCCAATGGGGGACCCATACATGCTGTTACTACAGCACCTCCAGGTTTCACTACTGCCAGTGCCACCATCAAATGCATATACCCCCATTTTATTTATATATATTCAGTGGTGGCAGCAAAACCTACTAACAGCACCTATAGGTCCCCAGTCAGGTTGCTAGCCAGCCTCCTTAAGGAGGTAGCGTCCCAAACAAAGGTTGAGAATGCCTTCCCTGGGGGGTCACAACCCCCAGGTTGGGAAACTCTGGTCTAGACAAAGCTACAAGAAGCAAATTTTTAAAAACGAATAAGGGATTAAAGGCCCAATCCTATTTGAATGCCATGCTGATGTTGCATGGAATCCGGCTCAATGTCCATCTTATCTTATGGCCATTTAGGCAATGCCATGCTGGTGCAGTTCTCCCGGTAATGCTGGTGTGGTCCTTCCAGGAACACTGGTGCAGCCCCTCCCAGCACTACTGACAGCACCCATTGAAATCCAGATAGAGCCCGTCACCCATGTAGCTGTGTGCTGACATCAGTAAATCACTGGCACAATGGCACAACACCTGTAGTGTCATTGGTGATGCATCCATGCATCATCTGTGTGATGTCTAAGGAGCAAACCACTGCATCCATTGAGCTGTAACACCACCAGCCACAGAAACACTAACAGGGTGAATGAAGCAGGTGCAGGTGAAGGGCCCAGTGAACAGCCAATGCAGAGGAGACACCCCACTGCCAACTACTGGGGATGTCTAGATCCCCCTACCCATTTTTCATGGACTGTCAGTCTTATGACATCACCAGGTCTCTCCTAGTGACATCACCAGGCCAAGCCTCAGAATTCTCAGATTTTTAGATGCATTTGACCTAGCAACCCTAACCATGAATTGGATTCTGCAGGATCTTGCATATATGAAGCAATTCTTTATGTACAACATTCCTAGCATGTACAAAAGAAAAATACTGAACTGGGAGGGGGGGGAGGAATCAACATTATTTTCATATTTATTTCAAATTTCATTGTGTTTTCTATGGTCTTTTTAGAAATGGATTTGTAACCCACAAGTCTATGTGCTAGAAATAAAGGAGTAAGAAATATAATAAAGGAGAACTGTCAGGTATATCACATTTACTTGTCATATTGGTTTTTTCCTAACCATGGAATTCCCTGTTTGTACAGACAGATAACAGCTTCTGAATCTTGATAGGGGGAATAAGCCTTTAGATGAGTGGTGCTTAACATTCTCAAAATATCTACACTAAGAAAAGAGGCCATGGAAAATTGTCCCCATTTTTCTTTAAGTTCATGGCCATTTTCCTTTCTCTAGGATAGTGTATAAAACCTCTAGCAACAAAATGACATCATTTCTTGTATCACCATTCAAGACATGGCAATAGTAAGACCCTTTCGTGATGGTTACTATAACAACTCAGAAGGAAATTGTAATGCGTAACTCTTTCTGCTGAATTCAGTGAAAATTCAAAATGGAAAAAAGGATGAATATGCATTTATTAACAAGAAAGACACAAAGTACACTCCGTTGAAAGGCAAGACAGGGTACCATGTACCAATCTGCACCTCCTGCTTATGACTGATGTAGACATAGAGGAAGTGGGCTAATGCCTTAATCCTATCCTCAACCACTTGCACTGATGCTGCTGCACTATGGAGGCATTTGCGGCATCCTACAGGGGAGCAGTCAGGAGGCCTCCTTGAAGTATGGGAACTTTTGTTCCCTTACCTCCAAGTAAACCCCCTTTGCCCTATGGGTCTACTCAGATATGAGCAGCCCTTTAGCTGGTCTCCTTTAGCTGAGGAGACCTAAGGGCAAGGCCGGTAGGGAACACAGGATATTGGTGGCACTGTGCAACCAATAACCTCCCCTGTGCCCACCCTGGCATACTCCCAGTGGCTCTTCTTCATCTCCTGTCTGTTCCCCAGCACTCCTAAACTCTGAGTCAACTTTTTGCCAGGCAGATGGGACTACACAGAGAGGAAAGGATTGACATTCTGAACATGGCACCCCACCAGTTTGATAGCTCATTAGGTATTCTGAATGCATGGAATGCCCCATGAGTTCTTGAGGAGCAGTGTTCTGTTCCCACAGGGGAACACTGTTCCTACACAGATACTCATCAGAATGCTCTGAATGGCACAGCTGTTTCAGGGCCTGTGTGAGGTGAGCAAACGGTTTTGTAAGGTTCAGAGTCATATGCCTAAGGAGAAGCAGAAACAACAACAGGACACTCACGGGGATCTGTGAGTACAAGGAGCTACTTTGTAGTTCAGTGGAGAAGGGTACTTCCTGAATCAGGAAAGGGAATGTTGGAGTGCACCTGTGAAAACAGAATGGGTCAAGAAATGAGAATATCTGTTCATGCTGGTCAAGGTCACAACATTCGGAAGAGTTTGCCACTTTTCAACAAAAAGTAGTTCAAAAGCAGTTGTTCACAAGACAATTGATAGACTTTGGGGTTTAAAATGCACAATATATATTGGCAGAAATTACACATTGAATGTTTTTTTAAAAATTTATCTGATAAACTAACACCCCCGATTCTATCCTTTTTCCTTGCCACTATATGCCAAGACAGACTGCACTGCATGCCTTGGAAGGGGATAAGGAAAATATTTTCCATTACCCTTCACAAGCCCTTTGATCACCAATAGGTCTCCTTGGGCCTGTGTAAGCTCTTTAGCTGGCGCAAGTCCAAGGAGATAAAAAGGGTGTGTCAGCCCACTCTGGAAGGAATAACATCCACTGCAAGTCACTAGCATTGGGTACCACTCCCGTCCACCTCCAACATGCCCCTGGCCCTCTCTGATGTGTTCAATTAATGTTTTTATACATAGTTGTTGAAAGGTTCTCATAAATAAAGGGAATTACACTGAGAGAGAGAGAGAGAGAGAGAGAGAGAGAGAGAGAGAGTATCAGAGGGGAAAAAAGCATATTTGGAAATTAGAAGAATCAACTTTGCCAAACTGTAAGTGATGCTCTGGAAGACATGAATTCAAGTTCCTGCTCAGTCATGAAGCTTGCTGGGTGATTTTGGGGCCAATCCTAACCCTTATGTCAGTGCTTTCCAGCTTTCCAGCACTGACAGAAGGGCAATGCAGCTCTGAGGTAAAAGAACAAACATTCCCTTACTTTGAGAAGGCCTCCGTGAGTGACACCCAATTACAGGATGAAGTACCTGCCCCATTGGCACCGCTATGCCAGTGCTTTCCAGCACTGACATAAGGGGTTAGGATTGCGCCCTTTTGGTCATTCACTGTTTCTCAGTCTCATCCACCTTACAGAGTTATTGTGGGGATAAAACAGGAAGGAGCCATGAACTCCGTAGAAGAAAGGCAGTATATACCTATGAAAAATAAACATCTGCACCCCAGCTGCTACAGTACAGAGGCATCGGCAAACATGAAAAGCCATAAATGTTCATAAAGTTAAACATGACAAACAGAACAAATAGGAAGTGACAGCTATATTTTTTGTTCACAGCTCATTCATCTCTTCCACGTGAAACCAAAAGCTTCAAATTTTGCTGGTTTCTTTGCCAATAATCATGTTTACACCCATGCCTTGTTGTATCAATACCAAGAATTACAAGTATGGTTTGTGACAGGCTAAGGAAATAGATGGTGGCATGGGATTCAATGGCAAGAACATACTCTAATCTTTGAGCAGCCTTCAGTTGCTTTTTGGTTACATTATAAAATTAAAATATACTGTAAAATATGTATTTCTTTTTTTTTTTTAATGAACTGATGTACAGCTGTTCATTTAGCTTCATAGCTTTTCAAGGCACCAGCAGCTAGACTTGTGTTGCTGCACTAGCACTAGACAAGGCACTTGCACTAGACAAGGCACTTGTACTAGACAAGTGTTCAAAATGAAACTTGTCCTAGACAAGGCACTTGCACTAGACAAGTGTTCAAAATGAAAAGGCCTATTGTAGGAATTCAACATCGAAAGAAGAACTGGGGAAATAAATTTTGGTCACTAAGATTGCACAATTCCTCTTCATAAAACTCTGTGGCTGAAAAGGAATTTGAACTCAAGACTTTCTAGGTCTAATTCAGTTTTCTGTCCATGTTATCACATGACCTCCAAACTGAAATGGGACTTTTGTGTTGCCAGTGCAGATTCTGGAGACTATCCATAGGCAATAGGTAGGTAGATAGGATAATGGTTTTAGGTCCTGGGTTTTGGGCAGCCCAATCGTGTCCTCCACTAGCTCATTGCTTGCAGTGCTGCCAACGGAGTGTGTGCTGCATCCTATAGTGGGGTGTGTGTGTGTGTGTGTATGTGTGACCAGACAGCCCAGGAGAGATAAGTAAAAATTGTACCTCTCCGTAGGTTGCCAGGTCACCTATGGGAGCCATCCAAGGAGCCACCAGTGTTGTGTTGTTCTGGGAAAAAGGGAATAGGATCTTGGCATGTGCTGCTAATGCCAATGTCCACTTCCACTCTCAAACCATCCCCCTACACTGCACTGAGAGTCCTGGCTGCTCCAGGGCATAAAAATGCTGCACCCTGACCAGAAGTAATTGTGATGCCATCATCATGTCATCACAATTATTTCTAGTATTAGTGTGCCAATCTGAAGACCACTCTCCTCTTCCCCCAGGAGAAGAATGGGGCAGCCCTTAGATCAGTGCAGTTCAGAACCGTGCAGATAGTGGCTACAATCTCACAGCCACTATTGGTGTGATACCACGATGATCTGACTGCTTCTCCCTTCTTCCCCCCTTTTTTTTAAGGTGAAGAAGAGGTGGCCCTCAGATCAGTGCAGTTCCTTTTTAAAAAGGGAGAAAGAAGGGGGAGGCACAGATTCACTTTTTTTCCAAAGCAAAGCAAGCAGGCAGCGCCATCAGCTTGTTTCACTTTTTTAGAAAAGGTGGCAGGGAGTGGACCCCCTGCCACGCATGGCACCCATTGACCCTCCCCAGGTACACCAGTACTGCCTTGCCTGCTCCCCAGCCTGTTCCACCCTTGATCCTTCCCTGCCACCATCTTCCCTCTCTAGCAGAGCATCTGGGAGCTGCTATCATGCGAGCAGGGCCTGTGGCCATTTGTGCCAGCAGCCCAAAGTGCACAACAGCAGCATAGCTTTTGTGCTGCTGGACAAGGACTCATGGTGGCCAATTACGAGATCCGCCCCCAAAGCTTCGGATAGGATTCGTGTGTTATTCAACTATATACAGGTGGCTGGTAAATAAGGATGTATATCCTTGTCATGTGACAAAGATTATAGCCATTTTTTGATGATAGCTCTAGATACTTTATTTTTTATTTAAATGTTTCACTCAGGACAAGTAAGTTTTATTTTGTTCCAAAATGAACTTTCAGCTTCCCTTCTCCTGCCCTTGTTCAAGCAATGATTTCTGCACTTCTCGTGGTGTGCTGTGACTTATTAGAACTGACATGCAATTTCATTCGTTTCTGCAATCCCTCTGTATCAATCTGCTATAAAGAGCAAGAAGTGGAGATACTCAAAGCGGGGCTATGAATGTCAGCTTGCAGAAGGCTCCTGAAATGCATTTTCTCTCATCTCGGTCTTTACCTTGACCTGTGCTGTCCAAATCATGGTCGCTGCTTTCCTGTCATCGAGAAGCAGGCTTGCTGTAAAATTAGAAGTGTCATTTTATTTCAGGATTCTGTTCCTAAAACTGCTTTGTAGGGCCAGTCTTTAATCTCAATTCTCATTTATGTCAATGAGGGATTGGCTGGAGGGATGACCTCACCGGACCACTGAAGCCACTTGAGATTCTACCAGCAGATCTTCAGCTTTCACTGTGGGACAAATGTAAAACCAAAGGGAAGTGTGCTGTGTCTACAGGAGATTGTGTTGTGTTGGTGTATCTTTTTTTTTTTTCTTTTCTCAAATGAGGTATAGATGAACTTGCTGGATAAATGGATATTGCAAAACAGCTCATATACAGTATTTTATAAATATATTTATTCAGCAAATAAAATGCCTGCATGATATCTTTATGGATTTTTATTTTGGCTTTTTGCTATGTTGGCAAGAAAGGAAGTATAAAACTGTTTTAAAATAATAATAACAATAAAATATAAAATATTAGAGTACTATCTCCTATAGCATTGTGGATATTGCCCCTGTAACCAGGGTGCTGTGTGAAACAATAGTATAGGACAGTGGTTCCCAAACTTTTTAGCCCCAGGACTCACTTTTTAAAACAACATTCCATCGGGACCCACCTAGGTTTACAAGACTTTTAAAAAATGAGATCTCGAAAGAAATAATTTTGTTTGTTTATAAATAGTAATAACCAGAAAAAAAGACCCTCAGGGCTCAATCCTAGCCAACTTTTGAGCTCTGGTGTAGCCACAGTGCAGCCCTGTGGCAAGGCAACACATGTTCCCAAACCTTGAGAAGGCCCCAGTGACTGCCTCTCCACCACAGGATGCGGCACACACCCCACTGGCACAACTACACCAGCACTGGAAAACTGGATAGGATTGGGCCCTCAGACATTTATCTCTCTACATTTACACATGCTTGCATACCCCTGAAGCTGAGCTCTTTGCAGGGTAATTAGCAGCTACAGTATCTGATTTTTGAATATCCTCAGGGCTTAAGGCAATTAGTTATCTGATCTTTCCATCACCCTTTGGTGACCCAGCAAAAATCAAGTCACGACCCACCAGTGGGTCCCCATCCACAGTTTGGGAACCACTGGAATGGAAGGTAATTATAGTGTTGTTCTACCATAGATATGTTTACCGTACTGTATTCACCAGTGCATTAAGTTGGAGTCTGCTGTGTTTTTGACCCCTGCTACCATCACTCCTCCTACATGGTACTAGTGGAAGATGATGAGAAGAGCTACTGCCAGGAGGATGAGCAGATTTGTGACTTTGGAAACTACAGGCTTCTTGTTGAAGAAAGCATCTAGGGTAAATCACCTTACCCATTGTTTCTTCACTCAAGGCAATTCCATGATGGCAAGCAATTGGCCCCATGAAAGCTAGAATACACTGTTGGCACAGTGTTGGCACAGAATTACTTAGAATGCACAGTTTCTGTTCTGTTTCTGCACAATGCAGGCAGCTGTTTTGGTCTGCACTGACCTCTTAGTTGGTTTTATAGATTCCAACATTTTTTTTTGTTTATAAAACTGTAAAAATTGTACCCAGGATGGGCAACCCAGTCTCAGCTGCCCTTATGCTGCTGGAATTAGTGTTTTGGTGGTATAAAGCAGTTTATGGTAGTTGAAATGTGACCCACCATCAGGAGTGGCCGGCCACTGCGGCGAAGGCCTACTAGTGGATCCATTGCATCCCTTGATGCTGAAAAGTTAGTGCAGGAGGTGAGAGGGAGGTGGGGGGAATAGGAAGAGGAAGGGGAAGGAATGAGGTGGAGTTGGGGGTGGAACAAAGGCTGGAAGGGGCAGCAGTGGTGGCAGCAGCAACACCAATATCCTATCCCCCTTCTAGGCCCCAATCAGCCTTCCTGGCGCTACTTGGACTTGTACCAGTGATATAGCTGGTACAGGTCTGAGTAGAACCATTCCTTTACTGGAGCCTTACTTCTGGATAAGGGAACAAATGTTCTCTTATCTAGAGGAGACTCTGCCACTACATGATGCATTGCATGCTCCAGTGGCATAGAGTGGCTGCATCAGTGGGGAGAAGGATAGGATTGGGGCCATAAAACAAAACAGTGTCATAGGAAGCAGTGTTATAGGAAACATTAGTACTATGTTTATTGAAAATTGTCCCTCATACCATCTTGACAATGTAAATCTGGCAAGATTTCTTGAAAATAAACAGCTGGCCATCTTTTCACAACTTGACAGAAGAAGAAGAAGAAGACCATTCACATGTGTTTGTGGTTGATGTACCCTAACTTTGGTATAGTCTGTGCTCCATTCTTTGGTTACTGAACATGCTTAAATTATCATGCATATCACCAACCTGCCAAGAGGTGGCTAGATCCATTTCCCAGCATGCAATTGATGAAAGGCCTGCATTGCTGTGAGGATCTGAGTTTATGCTGAAGCAATCAGTGAGGTCTGGTCTACTGCCTGAAATGGGTTGAATCCTCTGCTGTGTGCATAACTGATGTGTGCCTGCAGCAGCTCTGACTACTGAGCTCCAAGCTCCCTGCATGCCAGGCTCCTGCACACCAGCCAGGATATCAGAATTTCTAAATCAAATGTTGGCAACCCTACTAAGAAAATTATGATGGTCCCTAAGAATATGAGAAGAGCCTCAGTGGATCAGGCCAAAGACCCATCTAGTCCCGCATCCTGTATCCCAAAGTGGCCACCTGATGCCTCAGAGCACACAAGGCAACGATACCTGCATACTGTTGCAACTTCCTTGCATCTGGCATACAGAGGTAGCCTGCTTCTAAAGCCCACTTCACAACCATGTCAAGTGAAATAATAAGTCCCCCAATTTTTGCTTCTGAGTATCGAATGCTTCTTCCTCAAGTCATTTCAATATTTGATTTTTTTTTCTCCCCTCAGATCCTTGGAGATTTATTTACCAGGAAAGGTCATGGAAAATTACAAAGCACATTTCCATAGTGCAGGAACCCAGAACCTTTCACCTAGAAACACACTTCAACAGGAAGCACATGGACTTATTCAGTCCACTTTCTATGCACTGCACCATGTCAGTAATAGTATAGCCAAAGCTCACTGAACCACTTCCTTTCCCCTATAACAAGAAAAGTACATAACATAAACAAAATGTCTTTATTGGCTCCAAACACGTTTAACCATTCATCTGTTTGAAAAGTCTTGTCTCAGTACATTTCCTGTTGAAATAAGTACATATTAAAATACTGGCTGAGATGAAACAGTGCCTCTAATTGTCCACGTGTTTGTAATTTGTAAAAGGTTTTTGTGATTGTTTCTGCTTCCCCACCTTGGGGGTCCCAAACCCACACTAGCAACAGTATTTGTATGACCCTAAATGGTCATTCATGATGGATGTCTTGCCATATGAAATCTACTGGGCTTTCTCAACCAGTCTGTAACTCAGCAACAAGCTTGTCCACTGGGTTCCAGGCTTACATAAGAACATAAGAACAGACCCACTGGATCAGGCCATAGGCCCATCTAGTCCAGCTTCCTGTATCTCACAGCGGCCCACCAAATGCCCCAGGGAGCACACCAGATAACAAGAGACCTCATCCTGGTGCTCTCCCCTACATCTGGCATTCTGACTTAACCCATTCCTAAAATCAGGAGGTTGCGCATACACATCATGGCTTGTACCCCATAATGGATTTTTCCTCCAGAAACTCGTCCAATCCCCTTTTAAAGGCGTCTAGGCTAGAAGCCAGCACATCCTGTGGCAAGGAGTTCCACAGACCGACCACGCGCTGAGTAAAGAAATATTTTCTTTTGTCTGTCCTAACCCGCCCAACACTCAATTTTAGTGGATGTCCCCTGGTTCTGGTATTATGTGAGAGTGTAAAGAGCATCTCCCTATCCACTCTGTCCATCCCCTGCATAATTTTGTATGTCTCAATCATGTCCCCCCTCAAGCGTCTCTTTTCTAGGCTGAAGAGTCCCAAACGCCGTAGCCTTTCCTCATAAGGAAGGTGCCCCAGCCCCGTAATCATCTTAGTCGCTCTCTTTTGCACCTTTTCCATTTCCACTATGTCTTTTTTGAGATGCGGCGACCAGAACTGGACACAATACTCCAGGTGTGGCCTTACCATCGATTTGTACAACGGCATTATAATACTAACCGTTTTGTTCTCAATACCCTTCCTAATGATCCCAAGCATAGAATTGGCCTTCTTCACTGCCGCCGCACATTGGGTCGACACTTTCATCGACCTGTCCACCACCACCCCAAGATCTCTCTCCTGGTCTGTCACAGATAGCTCAGAACCCATCAGCCTATATCTAAAGTTTTGATTTTTTGCCCCAATGTGCATGACTTTACACTTACTGACATTGAAGCGCATCTGCCATTTTGCTGCCCATTCTGCCAGTCTGGAGAGATCCTTCTGGAGCTCCTCACAATCACTTCTGGTCTTTACCACTCGGAAAAGTTTGGTGTCATCTGCAAACTTAGCCACTTCACTGCTCAACCCTGTCTCCAGGTCATTTATGAAGAGGTTGAAAAGCACCGGTCCCAGGACAGATCCTTGGGGCACACCGCTTTTCACCTCTCTCCATTGTGAAAATTGCCCATTGACACCCACTCTCTGCTTCCTGGCCTCCAACCAGTTCTCAATCCACGAGAGGACCTGTCCTCTAATTCCCTGACTGTGGAGTTTTTTCAGTAGCCTTTGGTGAGGGACCGTGTCAAACGCCTTCTGAAAGTCCAGATATATAATGTCCATGGGTTCTCCCGCATCCACATGCCTGTTGACCTTTTCAAAGAATTCTATAAGGTTTGTGAGGCAAGACTTACTCTTACAGAAGCCATGCTGACTCTCCCTCAGCAAGGCTTAGGAGGTTGCTCTAGGTTTATCAGTGACCCTGATGATTCTGAATCTAAGTTCTTGTGCTATGTAAGTGAAGCAGTTGATCAGCCCAAGATTGAGGGGATTACTGAATGACGCATCACTCCTCTGGAATGACTAAGGCCTTCATAATGGTCAAGAGGAAATCTGTGATTCCCAGTGGCTAGAGGTGGTGTTAGGACTGCAGATCTGAAAGAACCTGTGCAGACAAAATCTCAATGACATTCATCCCTTCTTCATATTGATGCGCTATGATGAATGGTGATGGTGATGAACCACTTCTTTCTGATGTCCTGCTTCTGCTGCCTGTCTGGCCACCTCAATCTTCAAGAACATCAATTCACGCAGCTAATTTCCTTGATAGAGAAGATCCCATTGTACTGAGGAACTCTATGTGTAGCTTGATGCACACTTCCACTGTTTCTTGGCATTCATCCTTTGATGCAGCACGTGGACACTAAGGCCACAATCCTAACCAACTTTCCAGCACTGACATAAGGACTATGCAACTCTGAGGTTAAGGAACAAACATTCACTAACTTTGAGGAGGCTTCCATGATTGCCCCCCAACTGCAGGATGTAGCACACGCCCCACTGGCACAGCTATGCCAGTGCTGGAAAGTGAGTTAGGATTGCACCCTAAAGGAGAGAAAGGAAAACAAGAATGAGGGATGAGGAAAAATATAGCAAAACTGAGTACATAGACATAAAAGTTCAGAAAAGTAGAAAACATATCTGAAAAACAAATGCGCAGGATCAACAGAGCTGGAGAAATGGTTAAAACAAATTTTTTCAAAAAGGTAAATTCAAAATCTAGGGAAAGTTGCAAAAAGCAAAAACTTGGGGTTTTACCACCACCACTACCAAAAATGAAGGCCAAACTACGTATAGTCATGCTAAATGCACCATTATGTTGTTACAGCTTAGGGTGTACTTGTGTGTAGGAGTCACATGTGTAGGAGTCACAATTCAGATTGACACTGCAGTACAGAAGTGAGGGATATTTTATTCTTTATTCTTCATGCTGCATTCTCAGTGAAAAACACCACTCTGAAGATGCAACTTAACCCTTAAAATGCCATGGTAGTTAAAAAAATTGTTATGCAGGATCGACAGAGACACTGAAACTAAAACGTAAGTTTAAGGCTTTATTTGTGAGGAATGGAAACTGAACCAAAATGATAACACCCTCGTTCGAAATTCCCTGATTGAGTGAGGACCTGAGGCAGGCACTAGGCAGGCAGGAGGCAGCAGGACTTGAGGCAAAGGCTGGCTGGTTGCTCCCTGGCTCTCAGTGGCTCTCTCAGGGGCTCCTTGCTGCAGCTCTCTCTCCTCATTCCTCCTTTGGCTTGGTCTCCATTCCTCCTTTGGCAAACTCTCAGGTTTCAGCTCCGCTCTGCAGCTCCTTCTCTCCCAGCTTGCCTGGCGATCTTTCTTCCTCTGCAGAGCTTGCTCTCCAAGGCTCCTCACAGCAGCTCTTCCTTGGAGGTCTATCAAGCTCTCCCTTGTGCAGCCCCTTTTATAGGCCTCTGTACTCAGCAGCCTCTATCTTCCCTCCACTGGTACTGCAGCCTCCTCCCCTGCAGCAGTTTTCCCTCAGGTCCTCCTCAGACTGAACCCAAGTTTTACACATAACAGGGAGAAAGAGAGCGAGAACCACTACTGCAGATTAATGGTGCAGGAAAAAAATATAACTTGCCACATCACACCTAAACCAACTCCTTTTGAGCTTTAGTCCTCTTCCGCAGAGATGTAACTAGGGTAGGGCCTGAGGGGCACCTGCTCCAGACACTACCCCAAAGGAGGGCTCATGACTGCCCCCAGGCTCCACCCTAGTTACAGAGGAGGTGCTGGCAGCTTTGTGCTGGAGGCTTTGTGCCTCCTTGAAGGGGAGCCACCATAGGAGAAAGAACAGGGAGTGCATAGCCACTGAAGCAAGTGCCCCCTTCTCTGGGGAGAACCTGGAAGTGACATCATGTGACATCATGACATCACGTGTCACTGTCCCGGGTGCCAGGACAGTGCATTATGCCTCTGCTCTTACCACACTAGGAAGGCAGCAGAAAAATTCTTCAGCTTCTACTCTTCCTGTGAACAAAACCACTCTTGTGACTTTACATGAAACTCCCAAGGGAAAAGGCCTGTACATTACTGAGTACTTTTGTTTTTACACTTAAATAATGTGCATCCTCAACAAGTGCTATTGATAACACCAAGTCATGCTTGGGAAACAGGACCACTCTAGGAATTATCCAGTACTATAAGCTGCATTGAGCATTTGGAAAGGTGAGGTATAAATGTTTTAAATACACTGTAGTGCCAAAAACACTACAAAAATATGTGGAGCTCTATGGAAATTGTAGTGTGAAAAAAGATAACTATGGGCGCAGTCCTAACCCACTTTCCAGCACTGACATAAGGGCAATGCAACTCCTAGGTAAGGAAACAAACATTCCCTTACCTTGAGGAGACCTCTGTCAGTGCCCCCCAACTGCAGGATGCAACACACATCCCATTGGCACAGCTATGCCAGTGCGTTAGGATTTGGGCCTAAGAATCCTGAGTAAGCTCTACCACCATTTAACAGAAAAATCAACATTTAAGTAAAAGGACTGGACCCTGCAATGGGGCAATCTTTGCACTGAAAATCCAGAATGACAAAAATTTGGCTTGGAACAAATACAAACCACAGTTGCATCTATGCAACACTCCAAAAATATAAAGGCTTTTCAAAGATGGTTCACCACTTCCCTTTTGCAAAGATGCAGATCTACTTTGCTTATGCGATAAAGAAGCCAAGTGTCTTCTGTTCAACAGAAAATACATGGAAGGTTCTAGCTTAGTTTGCCACAGACTGAAGAATGTAAGCATTTTCTTGCTAGACCAAATGAAAGAGACCAGTTCTCAGTCTCCGGCAGTGTATTCTGCAGATTAAACTATCCCATTCTGTTTAGCTCCAGCATCTGAAAAGCAAATGGTCTATTGCCCAGTACCTGGAAGTTCCTTTAAGCTATCACAGTTAATAACAATTGATAGAGCTAGCCTCCATGACTTTCAGCGCAATTCTCCACAGTGTGCAGGCTGGAGCAGCATGTGCTGCACCAGTGCTAGCCATAGAGAAAATGCCATAAAGCGCTTTGTGACTGCATCACAATTGTTGGCTGCTATGCATTCTAGTTGTTGGCTCAGCCTGCACCAGCTTGCATAAGCCAACAGAAGGAGCAGCATGCACTGTGGAAGGTGAATTCCATGCTGAACAGAATGGAGGTGGAACAGGGTGGCGGGAGGGGGAGGTCAGGGAGCGGGTTAACAGGGCAGTGGGAGGGCAGCGACTGGGGTTGGGGTGGGCAGATTGGGCCTAGGTGGTGGCAGGATCAGCAGCAGCCATGCATGCTGAATTCTATCCCCCTTTCTGGGCCTGATCCACCAGCATGGATCCACTCTAACTTGCACCAGCTATTTAGTTGACACAGGTCTGAGTAGAAGTTAATTGTGGCAGTGCAGCTTTTCTCATGGCAAAGGGACAAATGTCCCCTTACCTCGAGGAGATCTCCAGCCTTCCAACTTCCCCCATAGGAAGCAATGTGGCCCATGCTGACCCTGCAACATCAACGGGGGGGGGGGGAGAGATTGGATAGAACTGGTCTGCCCAACTAATCCTTTGACATACCCATGTAAAGTAGAAGTTATCACTTCATCTTGCAGTAATGAATTCCATAAGTGAAATGTGTGAAGAAGTGTCTGAAGTCTGAAGAAATCCTTCGTTTCATTTATTCTAACTTACAGTCAAGTGTCATTGGATAATTCCAGGTTCACAAAGTTTGGAAGAATTTCTCCATTCATTCTCTCCACATTTCTCACCTCCTTATTGCAGGAATGGGCAAAACCAGCATGGCTTGATTTGAATCGAGTCCCCATGACCTGATTTGAAAACGAGTTCTAATGGACTTTCTGAGTCAACCAGAGTGTTTTGGCTACTCTGAAAGACTTGAGTCACGAGTCTTTCCCTTTAAAAAACCAGACATGACTCAACAGAAAAAAACAGAGCTGCTACCAGTGTGTGTGTGTGTGTGTGTGTGTGTGTGAGAGAGAGAGAGAGAGAGAGAGAGAGAGAGAGAGAGAGAGTTCTCTTTAGCCACTCCCCTAATGTCCCCGGCCATCTTTAAACAAGGCAGGAGGGGGTGGGACAGACTGCATGAGAGTGGGGACAGAAGTGGCAAGAGGGAGGATGGTTATGCGCAACAGCTGGGAGGCTTACCAGTATGACCCAATCTTTTGCAGCTCTGCTCAGAAGTAGTTCCATTTGTGCAAATTGTTTAATGAGGTTTCCTCCTTCCAAGTAACAACAGAGCCCACAGGAGCCATGCAGTTGGAAAGTGTGATTGCTATGAACCGCCTCCCCCCCCCCCAGCTTCCCTGCCTCCTCCATCTCACTGGAATTCTGCAGCCAATTCTAAGGCAAGAACCCTCTTGGGCTCCTCCTTCTGTCCTACCTCATCCAAAGAAAAAAATCAGACCATCCAATGATCATCAGTTCTTTCAGAGACGGTAAAGAGAGCCAGTTCCCACCTTCCCCACCATCTCCTGCTCAATGCAAAAGCAAAACATTAACCGTTCCCTGCCTCCTGATTGGGACTTGCCTGCTGCTAGCCTGGTCTGATGCTCACTCAGCCCCACAAGGTCTTTCAGCCTGCAAAAAAGGTAAGCAAGTACACCCAGTCACAGACAGACTCAAGTCTGCATGCATGGGGATCAAGTGCTGAGTCAGTGGCCTCAGACTCAAGTTAGCACCCAAGTCATTGACGCAGGTGACTCAAGTCTTCATGAATCAGTGAAAAACACATGGCTTTGCAACTCGGACTCGAGTCACCTGACTTGAGTTCCCATCCCTGCCCGACTGGAGGATACAATGGCAGCATCAAAGAAAACGTGGCTCGGACAGATTGAGGAAGACCTTAGGAACGAGTGTTTGACCACTGACAAGGTGAAAAATATTGTCACAATCACAAAGAGAGGAAGTGTGTCATGAACGACACACAAATCCCAGTGGCACCTACAGCAGCATATTGGCTGAGGGACAGCCTGCTCTCCAAGCGCCAGCTAAGGACTAAAGAAGACATCTCTCATACTCACAACCCTCTACTATCCCCCCCATAAGCGTCGGTTTTCTAAACAAAAAAAGCCATAACCTCTTTTGCCTCCCTTTATTAGAAGGATGCTTCAACTCCATTTTAGTTGCCCCTCCAGCACCCTATAAAATCCCGGGTGAGAGGAAGCAATCAGAACAATATACGAGATTTAACATGTGGGTCCACCATCGAGTTCTACAATGATATGATGACTTGTCATGTTATTTTCAATCTCTTCCTAAGATTCCTGATGCTGTGTTTGTTGCAGCACTCTAGGATGACATTAGCAGTGAATGTTTTCCTCTGAGACCAAACCTCTTTCCAGAGCGGTTACATTCTAGTTAAACCCCATCATTTTAGATTTCTCTAAATGTGGTTCTCTTTGCACTTACTGCCATTTTATTGCCAAATCACCCAGGGGAGAGAAATCCCTTTAGAGCTTTTCACAAGTCTCCTATGTATGTTAGCATTCTGAATAATAAGACCATCTGCTTGAGAGTGATATTCCAGCATGAAATCATCAGATGCTTATGCATGTTTATTGGGAGAGGGGAGAAGGTCTTCATCTTTTGTTCAAGGTTATTTTTAGCTCCACACTTTTTCTTTTCCTTTACATTTATTTATGATAATAACTTTTCAATTTTCCCTTTGAGGAAGCATGCTGTCAAGGATTTTAAGCATACAAAAACTACAGGGGCTTCTCGAACATTTATTTTGCATTACAGGGCATAAAGTCCTGATTCAAGGGAATGTAAGGCTGAACCAACGGGACATCCTCATTGAATTTAAAGGAATTAAGTCCTAATCCAGATGGAATGGGGGCAGGGGAGGGCAGAACAAGGTACAGAAGGGGCAGAGGAAGATGAAATGGGGAGGTGACAGGGTGGTTGATGGGCTAATAGGGTCTGAGAAGGGCACGGGCCACCAAATACTCTTGTAATCAATAATCTCCAAAAGAGGAGGGGGGATGACAGTCAGATTGCAAAGCTGCTGCTGCTGCCACCTCCTCCTCCTCCAACACCCAGAAGTCACATGATGATGTCATGATGTCATCTCCACCCTGAGTGCTGCTCCTTCTAGTCATGCTGCTGCCCCCAGTAAAGGAACAAATGTTCCCATTTGCAACCTCTGCAACTTCTTTCCTCCCAGATGCCGTGGAAGCCAGTGGTGTAGTGAGGCCAGTACAGCCAGGGCAGCCTGCTCCAGGTGGGGTGATCTGGGGAGTGGCACCATCATTATCCAAGTCTTTGGGTCAGAGCAGTGAGCAGAAATTTGTGCTCTGATGGTCCCTGCCACCCGCCCTCACTTCCAATTGGCCCCAAATATGGCCATTTCTGAAGCAATTGGTGATAATGTGATGATTCAATGATGTCATCACCACTCTATCCTTCCTGTGCATAATTTTGTAAGTCTCAATCATGTCCCCCCTCAGGCACCTCTTTTCTAAGCTGAAGAGGCCCAGACACTGTAGGCTTTCCTCATAAGGAAAGTGCCCCTGTTGCAGTGACCCTTGGGGGAGCAACCAAGCCCCCAGGCTAGGTTGCTGAATAAGTGCAGGAAAGAATCAAGGAGCCAAGGAAGAGACGAGAGACAGACTTTTAGATTCAAAGCAGAGAGAGAGAAAAGCTGATTCTACTAGCCTCCTCCTGCGTTTTTATTGTACTTGCAACATTGACAGCTACATTCAGTTCTCAGATAAAGCCACATTAGAATCTCATACAGGGGTGAGAACAATGGGTGCTTCTTCACAGAGTGCTGTATCAGCTATTGTCACACTTCAGCCTGGAAACTAGCATTCCTTGTCGGTTTGCCAATAACAAGGGGGGTTTGCCCGCAATTGCCATACCAAGGCTTTCTGTGTGCTTCTGCTTAAGCACTTGAAAATACCACATTGTCCCCCTTTTTATTTTTATTTTTAATTTTGAGATAGCATTTGGCATTGTGGGGTCATTTGACACCATGCAAAATGGACATTGGGATTTCACCATGAATTACATTTACATTATAAGATCATGAGCTATGCAAACATTGGGAAAATTTAAAAACTTGGTTACATACTATGCACTCCCTTAAGGGGGGTGCTAAATGACTATCTTTTAACACAATTATAAAAAGCAAAAACAAACATAAGAACAACAACATTGAACTTTTTATTAGGGGTTCTTGGTTCACTGGATGTCTTCAGGAAACTTTAGTGCCACGCATCTTCACGCACTGTGCTGACACTTAAAACATTTCTGTGAAAATAAACAGAATAGCAGAATCTTGCTGCTAAGTTATTAATGAAGCTTGCCCTTTTACTCTGGGTCTGGCAATTATCTGTAAAAGCACATGGGGGTAAAAGCACATTATATTTAAGCATTGAGAGAGTGTTAGAGTTAGAAGTGAGAGTGAGTGAAGTTACATCAACATCTTAAGGGATTTATGTCTAAGCATTGAGTATGTGTGTGAGATTCAGAAGTGAGAAGAAGAGAAAAGCTTGTATGTGTGTTATTACAATGTGGGGTTCTCTCTTTGAAACACATACATTTTTTACTGGAAACAATTCTGTTTCATCTTACACATATAATTCACATACTCTCTGCAGTCAGCAAATGGCATTGCACTTTTAATCACAATGACTTCATTTTTCATAACCATTGTATGACTTACTCTGGCCTTTGAAATGCAACATAACTGTTGCTAAACTGCTATCTTTTGCACTCTCTGTGAGAATCTGAACTTTGAACTGGAAATAACCTTGTGTAAACCTTTCTGATATAATTAAACCACTACAACTAATTTAAAATATTACTATCTGCTAGTCACTTATATATGAAAACAAAAGGGCCTTAAGGGCTTGATTAGAACTATAGGATTCTGATGGAACAGGATAGAATCAGTCAAAGCTATGGGAACAGGGAGACTTTTTAAAAGCCTGAATAGCTTTGTTATTACCTTTACATAAACATCTTAATAAAAAGAGGTGTAGCTCTGACTAATGACAGAATAAGGTTTAGTTTGACTTTAAAGCTGTAATAACTGCTGCTGGTGGACAAAATGGCTGATGGTTGCCGTTCTGAAAGGTGTGTGGAATGAGAGACACTGAAAAGTTAGGGAACTACTACAAACTAAACTGAAAGGGAGGGGTGAGTTTAGCTTGTTAGTAGCAGTTTGAGGATCAGAACTGGAGCCAAGGTGTTTAAAGCTCTCTTGTACAATTTGCTCTTGTTATAAAGTGTGGTTTTTTTTTCTGACCTTCCCTTTGGTATGTAACTACCCCCCTGGTTGGAAACCCATCAGTGAACACTGTGATTGCTTTAGGGATGGGAGTTGGGCGTCTGACTGCTGCAAGGCTGCTGCAAGGAGACTAGCTTTGTGACTGTGGGTGCCTATATTCTGGCAAGTTCTAATTATGTCTGCCAGAGTTAAGTTCCGGACTGCTGATAAGGGTTGAAGTGCCTTTTTGCAGTCCTCATTGGCATTGTCTATAGCAAGTTTCATTAACAGCTCTTCTGCTGCTTCATTATTGTCCACTTGCTTGCCAATGGCTTCCTGGAGGCAGTTCACAAAATCCACGTAGGATTCTGCCGCCCCCTGCCTAATTGTTGCAAAAGACTTTCCAGGCAGCCCTGTTACAGGGACTTTATGTAAAGCCCGTAGTGCACAATTGGCTGTTTCACTTAAATACTGGTCCCCTAGTTGTACCTGCATGTCTGTAGTGCTGAATTGGCCTTCTCCTGCTAGCTGTTCCCAAATTACGTTGTTTTGTAGATTTTGTGCGCGCAGGCGTGCAGCGTGGATTTCACAAGTTTGGCGAAACTCATTAAGCCACACTGCATTTTGTGCAGGAGTTAAAACCATGCGCATGAGAGATTTCCAATCATAAGGAACTAGACGGTATGCATTGGCAATTCCTTCTAGCAACCCTCTGGAATAGGTGCTTGTGATGCCAAAATCCTTGAGTGCAACCCTTACCTCTTTCAGTGCTGAATAAGGAAGAGTTTGCCACACTCTAGTAACCTGTCCTTGTGCATCGTGACCCTGCACCACAGGACAGAGCAAGGATAGCTCGAGGGATTCTTCTGCTGTTAAATTCTCTGACTTCATGGCCTGGCGAGCCATGGCTTCCATGAAGGAGGGTTGTCTAATGTTTGGTGGTTCTTTTTGCTCTAACAGAGCTGGTGCAGAAGGGGGAGGAGGAAAAATACAAGGGCTTTTAGAAGGAGCATTGTTACTCTCCTGCCCTGGTGGCTCTGACTTTGGAGTGCAGCTTTTGACAGCATTTAAACAAAGATGCCATAAATGAAGAACTTGAATAGAAGCCCGGGGTGCTTTATGTAAAGTTTCTCCTATACGTTCCCAATCGTGTACCCTAAAAGTGCCTGCCTCCGGATACCATGGGCATTGTTCTCCAATTATGCACACTAAGTCTGTGACCTCCTGCGAGGAAACAGAATGCTGTGCTTTTCGGAGGAGGAACCGTAAGTCATTGCGATGATGCTCTTGCTCAGCCGAAAGGCTGGAACCCATACTCACCTGGGATCCCGAAGGATGATTGACGCGTCTGTAACCTGTGCAAGGCGAGGTGAGCGGGCTGTAGTCTGCGTGGCCCCTGTTTCAGGGTCAGATGAAGCAATGACTGGGAAGCAACCCGAAACAGGCTACTTGATATAGAAAAGAGCAAAGAAGCTTGTTTCCTATACTTAGCTGGCCCCACGTCTGGGCGCCTGGTATAGCTACAATAGCGTTGAGAAGCAACTTGACTTCAGAGACAGGATGCTTATAAGAACAGATGCAGTGAAAAGTCAGAGAGGCAGAATAAACCCGAATGTAGCAACGCAAGGCTGCCTGGGAGACACACAAGACTGTATCTTGTTGCCTGAGGGAGAGTGCTAAAGCAGAAGCACTCTGAGGGTTTGAAAACTGGAGCAACAGAAAGTCAAAGCAATGAATGGGAGGTAGCCAGAGGACAAGCAGCCTGTCTACTGTACCTGATTGTTGCAGAGGGTCCCTGTTCTAGGATTAGAGGTTCCTGTTCTGAGACTAGAAGTCCCTGTTCTAGGATTAGATGTCCCTGTTCGGGCGCCAGATGTTGCAGTGACCCTTGGGGGAGCAACCAAGCCCCCAGGCTAGGTTGCTGAATAAGTGCAGGAAAGAATCAAGGAGCCAAGGAAGAGACGAGAGACAGACTTTTAGATTCAAAGCAGAGAGAGAGAAAAGCTGATTCTACTAGCCTCCTCCTGCGTTTTTATTGTACTTGCAACATTGACAGCTACATTCAGTTCTCAGATAAAGCCACATTAGAATCTCATACAGGGGTGAGAACAATGGGTGCTTCTTCACAGAGTGCTGTATCAGCTATTGTCACACTTCAGCCTGGAAACTAGCATTCCTTGTCGGTTTGCCAATAACAAGGGGGGTTTGCCCGCAATTGCCATACCAAGGCTTTCTGTGTGCTTCTGCTTAAGCACTTGAAAATACCACATGCCCCAGCCCAGTAATCATCTTAGGGCACAATCCTAACCCATTTTCCAGCTCTGACATAAGGACAATACAGCTGCAAGGTAAGAGAACAAACACGGCCTTACCTTGAGGAGGCTTCCATGATTGCCCCCCAACTGCAAGATGCAGTATATGCCCCACAGGCACAGCTATGCCAGTGCTGGAAAGTTGGTTAGGATTGTGTCTTAGTCATTCTCTTTTGCACCTTTTCCATTTCCACTATGTCCTTTTTGAGATGTGGTGACCAGGACACAATACTCCAGGTGAGGCCTTACCATCGATTTGTACAATGGCATTATAATATTAGCTGTTTTGTTCTCAGTACCTTTTCTAATGATTGGGTCGACACATTCATCGAGCTGTCCACCACCACCCCAGGATCTCTCTCCTGAACTGTCTCAGACAGCTCAGAACCCATTAGCCTATATGTGAAGTTTTGACTTTTTGCCCCAATGTGCGTGACTTTACACTTACTTACATTGAAACGCATCTGCCATTTTGCTGCCCATTCTGCCAGTCTGGACAGATCCTTCTGGAGCTCCTCACAATCACTTCTGGTCTTCACCACTCAGAAATGTTTGGTGTTGTCTGCAAACTTAGCCATCTCACTGCTCAACCCTGTCTCCAGGTCATTTATGAAGAGATTGAAGAGCACCGGTCCCAGGACAGATCCTTGGGGCACACCGCTTTTCACCTCTCTCCATTGTGAAAGTTGCCCATTGACACCCACTCTCTGTTTCCTGGTCTTCAATCAGTTCTCAATCCATGAGAGGACCTGCCCTCAATTCCCTGACTGTGGAGTCTTTTCAGTAGCCTTTGGTGAGGGACCGTGTCAAACGCCTTCTGAAAGTCCAGATATATAATGTCCATGGGTTCTCCTGCACCCACATGCCTGTTGGCCTTTTCAAATAATTCTTATATTCTTATGCACCACCAACCTACTTCTGGGTGCTCCAGTTCATGCCTGTGTGCCAGGTGCCATCGACCCCAGGCCTGCTGCTCCAGCAGCACTTGCAACTCAACATCTTGAGTGTGTGTGTGTGTGTGGGGGGGGGTGACATTGTGTAGAAGGGGTGACACCCACCCTGGGTGAACCCAGTGCACTGGCAATACCACTGGTACTAGCCATTTTAGTGTCACTGAATTGGTGGTGGTGGTAATAGGATTGGGTTGTTTGTCCCAGACAAGGAATCTTTCATCTCAAATTACACAGTCCGTGTAGGAGCATTCACACCATCTGGCCACACATATAGTGCAGGGCAATCTAAGGTCTAAGGTCAACCTGGCTGTCCTGGTGAACCTGGGCAAGAACAAAAGTTGGCAGTATCATTATAAGAAACTTCAGCTGAGATTGTTCAGATCAAAGGTATAACTGAGGATATCACAGTTCAGAACTGTGGGAAAAAACACAGAATGGGGAAAACAACTTTTAAACAAGGCAAGGAATTTTGCTCCAATCTGGAGCAATCTGGAGCAATCTGGAACCCCAGATTTATGTAGTGCTTATGTACATATAGGCAAGAAAAAGAGAGGTGGCCATTTCAGACATTATTCTTTGAAACTCTTAACCTTTCTGCACATCTTTAGATTGCCATTATTGTCTACTGCCTGCACTTCTCAGAAAATACAAAATATTTGCACCTTGAAGCTGAATGTTATCACTCAATCTAGCAGCAACGATCACATTATTTTCGCCACTTTAAGTCCTGGCAGAACCAAATAAGCTATTTTCTCTCTCTCTCCTGCTGTGAAGGCTGAAGCTACTAAAAGTTCCTAAACAGCCTCAGAGTTATCTGTACTATGGTTAGATTTGAAGTGTTCATTTCTCCTAAAGACAGCATTTTAACAGTGCGATAGGATGAGCTTCCTGCATGCAAAAACGCTTTAGAGACACACATTTCCTTTCAAATGATTGCAGTTTGTTGCAGGAAGCAGAAGTGAGGCTATGAATATTTAAATGCATGGGAGAATATTCTGAAACTTGAAAACTGAATGTTTCTACATCCACTTGCTGGCTCACTTTGGTGCTTCAAAGCAAATAATTGAAGAATGTTGATTTGCCTCATTAACCTTCATGGGAGCTAAGCAGCCTTACTGACATGGTTGCAGCCAAAGTCTTAAATGGTAGCAAAACCACTTTTTGGAATGCCTGAATCTGCATTTTAATTGTTCATTTATTAAAGCATAAACCACAGGATGTTGCATAAACCACAAAAGAGCTGCATCCCCCTGTATAGAATGAACCATCCTTGATATTTTTTAAAAGTAAAAGTAGAACATATGCTAGAGGTGAGGAACTGCCTAAAGTCTCCAGATCACTGGGTTCCCAAACAGATTGCTTTGCTTGTTAACCAGAGTTAACTCAGCTTATTTTTTAAATAAGAATATTTTTATAGATGTGAGGCCTCCCTGTGGGGGGAGGGAAGGGCCCACCCAGCCTTTCCAAGGGGGACACCCTGGTGGAGGCCTCAGACAAGTTCACCAGAAGAAAGGGGGCTTGTGTCATGCAGCTTCCCCTCTTTGGGTTGGCAGCATTTGCCAGAGTCAGGCGCAGGGGCTGCTATCAGCAGACCCTCCTGCCTGCTCTTCTAACTCCCAACTGCCTTGTCATCCCTGGCCTCCAGGTTTATGTAGGGCAGACCCCTCCCCTTTGGGCCCCCCCTTCCCTCACAGGGATGGTACAAAAAGGGCGAGTCTCTGGGACTGCCCTCTCCTGGGATTACCACAACTCCTCCCCTTCCTCTCTCTGTTTCCGTCCCACCTCCTCTCACCTGGAGCTGCCAGGATTGTTCCTGAGATGTCTGGGGAGGCTCACTGCCTCTGCTCTGGTCTCTACCTTTGGGGGGTGGGCTGGCCCTGCCCACCTGGGTCCTGTAGCTCTGCAGTTGGGAGGTCCAGCTGTGGACTCCTGATGTCATAGCCAGGTGCCCTGCCTGGCAAGGCAGGTCCCGGCTGGTGAGGGAGGGGCAGCTGCCCAGCAGCCAAATGGCCTGTGTCCTGTCTCCCCCCTTCCTCCTCCAAGGCGGAGAGAGAAGCAGGGGGGGGTTCAGCACGCAGTGTTCCTCTGCTGCGCTTTGCCGCCCACAGGAGTGCCCAGGCAGCGTATGGGGAGGTGGCCCCATGTTCCACCAGCTTCCTCCCTGATCCTCTGGCCGAGAAGTCTTCACCCTGGGTAAGTTGGGGACTTGTGGGAGGAGGGGAACCCTGACAATAAGATTTTTAAAATTTTGTAAGATTTTTGTAAGAATTAATAAGAGGGCAGCAAGCTTGAATGGAGTGGTCAGCTTGATGGGTCAACTGAAGGTGTTACCTAATAGATGCATGTCTCTTTGTCAACGACTGTGAAGGCACACAACTTGCCACGTCTTAGAGGACTGGTTCTAGCTCAGTTAATGATGTACGAGAGCCATCTGGTTCTCCCTGAAAATTAATTGCATTTTGT
This sequence comes from Tiliqua scincoides, assembly GCF_035046505.1. Taxonomy (NCBI): domain Eukaryota; kingdom Metazoa; phylum Chordata; class Lepidosauria; order Squamata; family Scincidae; genus Tiliqua; species Tiliqua scincoides. The sequence continues at coordinate 37,107,468 of NC_089822.1, forward strand.
GTGTGTGTGTGTTTATGTTTGTGTGTGCACATGTGTGCTCTAGTCAAATGCTTGAGGGTTTTCATCCTTCCCTACCAGTTCTCCCCCACCTTCCTCCCTTCAGAAAGATACACTTTGGACAATGGCAAGTGGGTAACAAGTGACAGAGGGCTCAGTGAAATGAGACAGACCTCACTGGGCATCTTTTGGAGTGTAAATGAGGCTCAGAGAGCATGTTCAGCTAGAAATCATCATGGGTCTTGAAGTCTCATAATCCCTTGCTGGAACTGGCACGCTGTATCATTTGCAGTCAAATTGTGATGCTGCAGGGCTGCTTGAGTGTCAGTGGAAACAAGGAAGCTGGGAAACAAAGTGGAAATCAAGAAGACCGCTTTGGAAATCTTACCCTAGTTTATGCAAAATCACTTACTATTATTACTAATGGGTTGGATTGGTGGGAATGAACAAGTTCTTGATTTTCAACAAGGGGGCAGACCTCAAAATTGCTTCTTGTCTGAGGAAGTTATACCATTTGGGAAGATTTTTAAGCACAACAGACCACTCCAAATCAATGCACCTTTCCAGTATCTTACATAAATCACCATCCTTTTTTTTTTTTGGCACATTTCCATTCCAATTAAGTCTACAAGTGGTGATTTAAGGCCAAAATGCTCCTACTTCTAGTCCTTGAGAGGTGGAGTTATTGTAAATCAATGTCAGTGTACTCCACTGTCCACGTCTCTTCTTAATGCTTCACTGAACAATATTAAAAAATAAAAAAAATAAGAATCAAGAGCTGTTGGAGAGCTGACAGGAATTATGCACAGCATTGTTGTTGTTCAGTGAATTCTAACCAGGCCTGTATTCCTGCATCTTAGGATGTAGAAATTCTCATCTCATGTCTACAGTGCAGAAAAGTCTTTCCACTGATGCAATAATTACAGAGCACAACATTTAAAATCTCCTTATTGTGGGGCTATCCTATAAAAGTCAGCAAGGAAGGAGACTTCAAGGAAGGGTATTTCAAGGCACTAGGGCCACAACAGAAAGCATCTTTCTTCTCATGGAGACCAACCTGGCATTCAAATGAGTAGGAATTCAAAGGAAGGCCTCCCTTGCAGATCTTACCTGCTGAGTGATGGTATGTATGTTTGGGGGTGGGGGTGGGGATGTCTCATTTATTTTGCATATCTTTACTGGCAGGAAGAGACCTTCTCTGAGATAATCAAGAACCATGCAATACCTTTTAAAAAAAAAGAAAAAAAAAAAGGTCAAAACTAGCACTTGGAACTGATTCCAAAAAAGAACTGGCAGCCAGTGCAGATATTTCAAAACAGGTGATATATAAGTACAAGAAGAAAACCAGAAAAATATATTGTGGTATTGAACAAATCCCCCAAATGAGTACATAAGAACAGCCCCACTGGATCAGGCCACAGGCCCATCTAGTCCAGCTTTCTGTATCTCACAGCAACCCACCAAATGCCCCAGAGAGCACACCTGATAACAAGAGACCTGCATCCTGGTGCCCTCCCTTACATCTGACATAGCCCATTTCTAAAATCAGGAGGTTGCACATACACATCATGGCTTGTAACCTGTAATGGATTTTTCCTCCATAAATTTGTCCAATTCCCTTTTAAAGACGCCTCTTTTCTAGGCTGAAGAGGCCCAAACGCCGTAGCCTTTCCTCATAAGAAAGGTGCCCCAGCCCAGTAATCATCTTAGTCACTCTCTTTTGCACCTTTTCCATTTCCACTATGCCTTTTTTGAGATGCGACAACCAGAATTGGATACAATACTCCAGGTGTGGTCTTACCATTGATATTGTACAAATGTGGTGTGGCCTTACAATTGATATTGTACAAATGATATTTGTACAATATCATTATAATATTAGCCTTTCTCAATACCTTTTCTAATGATCCCAAGCATAGAATTGGCCTTCTTCACTGCCACCGCACATTGGGTTCACACTTTATCGAGCTGTCTACCACCACCCCAAGATCTCTCTCCTGATCTGTCATAGACAGCTCAGAACCCATTAGCCTATATGTGACATTTTGATTTTTTGCCCCAATATGCATGACTTTACGCTTACATGATTTGTTTGCTTTTATTAACTGGATACCAAGGACAAAACTGCTGTGTTCCTTATTATTCTGTCTGTTTTTCCTTCATTTTCAGCCTATCTGACTTCCCAGACTACCAACCACCAATGCAGCACCACTACCAGAGCACACACTGCATTCCATAGGGGAGGGGCAGTCCTGGAAGGCTCTTACCCAGGGGTAAGCCTACACTGCCTCACTCAGTCTACCTGGACCTGCCCCAGTGATTTTGCTCTGCGTGGTTCTAGAGCATCTTTTGCAATGCTGTAAAGTGTGCTCTGCCAGCAGAATGCTAGTTCCAATGACAGCCTACCCCTTATAGGATTGGGCCATAAACTTAAGTATATGTTACTTAACAGAACACATGTATTGTAAACTTCTTGGGGCAGGGGCCTCTGTTTTTGTTGTTTCTCTGTAAAGTATCTATCAAGCGCATTGACGTATGTGTGAAAGGTGAAATGACAAACCAATCAAATGATGAACCAATACTGTAGATATCATCATATATGAGGGATGAAGAATAGAGGAATAGTTGAAAATATAATGCAGCATGTCAGTCGTGTGAAATAGAACGGCCATCACTTTTATTTTTAGAAGGAGAGAGAGGAAACTGAAGGAAATATGTTGTATTCCTGCAAGGGCGAGAGTCTCTCTCTCTCTCTCTCTCTCTCTCCCTCTGGCATACAGGCATTTCTGTTACTTTTTTAAAACCAAGGTCAGCCCGGTAAAGATTCAATTTGCTTCATATTTAATTTTGGATTTCCTCTAATCCACCCACCCAGTGCCACAGCAGTTCCTCTGTGAGTTACCCAGATATAATAATTAGTTAATTGTCCATAAAAGTGTCGCCTCACATCCCAAACTGTGGCCTTTTAATAACGAGGCCTTTTAATAATGTGGCCATTGTCTCACTACTAGAATATGAAGCTCCAAGATATGCAGGATCTCAAAAACATATTTTTAATACACTTTCGCCAGGCTCTCTCCATGTCTTTGGTTGCCATGTGGAGGCAGAGAAACTCCCAGTGTGATGATGCTGCATCACATGGCAGGTACTCCTGGGCTTTATGAAAAGGAGGGACAGAATTTGTCCCTCCAGAGGGAGGAACCAGGGTAGGAGGGGTGTGGAACCAGCAGGGCTCTGCTCCGCTGGATCCTGAACTCTGTGTCGAGCCAGAAGGCCCGACACTGTTTCTGAAGTCTGTGCCTGCAAAATAGCTGGTGCAGATTTGAGAAGCCAAACTGCAGGGCTTGGGGCTTTCCCTGGGGGAAAGGGACATAAGTCCCCTTCCCCCGAGGAGCTCTCTGGCGGCTGCTGTGGGGCTGCAGGATACAATGGTAGCCACTTTGGCACCGCTACACCCAGCGGCAGTGCTGCCTTTACAGTTGGGCTCTAAGAGTACAATCCTAACTGTGCAGCTGCTGTGCTGGCCAAAGTGTTCCAAGCATGCCATAAGGCATGTCACTGTTCAGTGGTGTCGCTAGGGGGGTGCATGGGGTGCGGGCCACACCGGGTGACTGGCATGGGGGTTGACGTGCATTGGGGGGTGACATGCTAAAATTGCGGTGATTAGGAGTAACCCCATCATATTTTGTACCCTTGGATGCAGGATTTCCAGCTGAATGCAATTCAAAAAACTAGAGTGAAATATCTCCTTTCTATCAAAAGTTATGGCCAAAAAACTGGAGAACAAAAAATGCATGGATCCCTATGGAAAGTGAAAGTGAGTCGTATCGCGCGTTTACTTGTGAGTAGGCGAACTTGCCTTAGTCCATCAGAAAGGGCAGGCTGAGTTTTCTCTGTAAACCGCTTTGTGAACTTTTAGTTGAAAAGCGGTATATAAATACTGTTAATAATAATAATAATAATAATAATAACAACACCAGAATGATCCTGATCCAATGAATGCAGCCCCCAAAAACACCTGAGAAGGAAGTCCCTCTCCCCAAGCAGACAAATGTATTGAGTCCTATGGAAAGCGAAACTAAGCCTCACGATTGCGTTTACTCACGAGTAAGCAAATGTGTCTTGGCTGGTGTGGAAGATCAGGTGAAGGAGAGTGCAAGGCTACCAGAATGGTCCTGATCCTATGCACCTGGAGCTAAACAAGTGCTTCAGAAGGCAGCCTCCCCCCCCCCCCACTAAAAAGGATCAAAACAGAGGCTTCAGCTGATAAGGTGAACCTTTATGACACTTGCAAAGTGAGGTGGATCCTGACAGTGATCTGGTTTAAACAGAAGTTCTTAAATTGAACTGGGCACTGGGTAGGGCTGAAAACCTTACTGGTTTTGGAGGGGGGGGTGTTATTGCAGGCAGACTACAGAGGAAATTCACTTGGTGGACAAGGGCTGGCTTCTGCTTATTTAATTATTTGTTTTACTTTAATTATTTATACTTATTTATTATAATTTGTGTGATGATGTCACTTCCACGATGACATCACTTCTGTGGGTATTGGACAGATTGTCATTCTAAAAAGTGGGTTCCAGTGCTAAAAGTTTGAGAAGTGCTGCAATAAGGTATTAGTAAGTTGACACCCGGGGGGTGTGTATGACACCACTAGTGACTAAAATCACAGTTTGGAGGAATAATACCATCATGTTATATATCAATCAATGCGTAATTTCATGCAGAATGTACTCTATCCTCGTTCTATCAAAAGGTACAGCCAAAAAACTAGTGAGGGTGGAGTCATGGTACATCACCACACACACCACCTCGGGTGTTGCCCCGCCCACTGCATGGGGGGTGACATGCTGGCATCCCGCACCGGGTGACGTGAACCCTAGTGACGCCACTGTCACTGTTACAGTATGTGCCCCATAAAGTAAGGCAATTTGGTAGCTGGATAAGGCAGGCCTACCAGACTGCTGTTGTGTGTAAGCAAAAGTAAGCATACCTGTCAGACAATGGGGCAAGGGCCAATCAGGGCAAAGTGCTGAGTCATTGCACAGAACAAGGAGAGATGGGAAAAGCTGATGCAATCCCCACCCAGGATGATGCAATGACATTCCTCAGTGATGAGGTCATGGTGTTTCCCATTGGCTGACAGGACTATAAATGTCCAACAAGCACATTCCACTGGTGTGGGTTGTAGGAGTGAGTTACTGCACAAATCTCTGCTGGACTGACACCTGATTTACTGACTACTTGGACAGTTTGCTGGACTGCCTCTGCTTGCTGATTTCTGGAACTGCCTTCTACTTGTAAATACTGCCTGTAAATAGACTTTGGTGCTGGGACTTCCCTGAGTCTTGCCTCCTTTTTTTGGCATTCTCCCCTGTGCTCTGAGCACCACACACTGCAGCTGCAGGTTTACACTTCTGCTATCTCTCTGTTTTGCCCATTATCTCTAACAGTGCCACATGAGTAAGCAGTGCTGGCAGAGTGGACTGCACCATCCTGCCAGCAATGCGTTTGGAGCTATCAGCACAAGCAGGTAAGGCACCAAGCAGTGCAAGAGCATGGGAGGGTGTGGGGAGACAGGGAGCAGGGAGGAAGTGTTTCTGGGTGGGGGGCATGGAATGGGAGCAGATCTGGCTCAAGAGGGCAGGATCAGCGAAAGCCTACTCTGCCAGATCCTAACCCGTTCCCCAGGCCTGACAGCACTACACAGGGTCACTTGGACTTTACCAGCTGGCAGAAGATCTGAGTAGCTCTATAGGGCTTGTTGGGGTGTTATTCAGGTAAGGGGAAAATATCTCCTTATGCTGAGGAGATCTCCAGCCAGCTCTCGGCTAGTGCTGGATACAATTCAGGCCAGGCAGCTTGGCTGCACCAGTACTAGTTAGGATTTGGCTGCCAAGCTGCAAATAAACATGCACAGTCCTTGTGCCATTTATACTTATTTGGGGAAATTTATATGCCATTTATACTTATTTGGGGGAAAAAATAATAATAAACCCATTTGTTTCAAAACTATTGCAATCCACCCTGAGAGTTTGGGATCAAAAGAGTTAGATCTTTAGATGAAGTTTCAAAGTAGAAATAAATGGCAGGAGATAAGAACACATTCAGAGGAAGAAATGTAAAGTAGATCTTTTGTTGTTACAGTCTTAATGGGGTTTGGTTATTGGAGGGGGTTGTCATGACAAACGCCTGCACTTTAAAATTTACCACTATCCCACTGCATGTACATTCACTATGAAATACTAACTTTATGAATGAATATTTGTCAGCGAGCAACACCAGTGCTGAGTGTACCATCTAGATGCAATGAGATGAACAGTACTGGTAATTAAAAATAACAGTAGTTCCAACGAATCTCTAAAAATCTCTAGCTCCAGATTCTTCAGCTGGGGGCACAACAGTCTGGATGTCATTTTCCATAATTCTTATGAGGATAAGGCTCTCCACCTCCCCATTCATCCCCTTTTAAGTTGCAATCACTGTTTTAAAACGCTTAAGGGGATAAACTTGAGGAGACCGGCATCATGTGTAGGAGGACTGGGTGAGCCCCACTTTTAAGCCACTGTTTAATTCATGACTTTGCTATTACTCTTGTCAACTTACATTTGCTCAGAACAACCTGTATCATTAATAATAGAAACATCTCTGCCCTTAATGTGCTTCATTTTTATGCAGCAGAGTTCTTGTGGTTTACATCCTCTGATGTCATTTACACTGTTTACATATCGCAGGCACAGAAGAAGAATGTCACAAATATAGAATGAGAGTCCATGAAAGACATACCTGACTTTTCGCTTTGTACCCTCCAAGCAATATTTGATTAGAGCGTCCTTCTCCACGGCCATAATCCTGGACACACATTCTTGGGAGAAAACCCCATTGAACCCAATGGAGCTTGCATCTTGGTAGGCATGCCTAGGACTGCACTGTGGCTACCTCTTCACTTCTCATAACTATCATTCTTATATGTATGGTTCACACTGTATGCTCCTCAAAACTGAGACTTTACAGAGGCCTGGAAAAAGACCATCACAGACTGAAAGTCTGGGAGTTTTTCATACCAATCATTTATTTACGAATATTTATATACTGCTTTTAAACAAAAACAAGTTTACAAAGCAGTTCACTTCGGAAAGTAAGTGAAAAGATGGTTCCCTGTCTCAATCCTGGCTTAAGATCTTTCATTGCACTTTCACAGTTCCATCATTTACTATTTATTCATTCATACTAAAAAAATGTCTAGCTTGTTGTTTCCCCTCCTATTAGTGAGGTGCTCAAGGTGGCTGACAACATTAAAAACAAATACCAGAAGCAAAAAAACAAAACACAAAGATAAAAATACACAGCAGCATAAAACAGCATATAAAAGTAGATAAAAGATATCCCTGGCAAAACAGAACTGCACCAGAAATCAAGGGGGAAAGAAGACCAACTGAAATTTTAAAAGTTTTCAGCCAGCACAAAAACTGCAGTAGTGCTGACTTCACCTACCGGGGGAGGGAGTTCCATAGTCTGGAGACCACCATTGAGAAGGCCCTTTTATGTATCACTACCAGCTGTATTTCAATTAGCAGAGGAACACACAAAAGGACTCTCTCTGATTATCTCAGGGAACTGACAGTATTGTGTGTGGAGGAGGTAATCCTTCGGATCATGCAATGATTCTTTCATTGCACTAGGCAAAAAACAGCACATTACAATTTTTAACTGACTCACAAAAACTTATTGTAAATGGTCATTAATATTCCCATTTTACAGATGAGGTAACTTCCTACTGTCATGCTCTGAGTCTATGACCTAACCTACAAGAATTGGAAACAAGGTATCCCAGGTCCAACTACAAGTGCTGGCCTAGGGGCAAAGCTCTGATCTGGGCACCTCATGGTGCTCTCCATCCCATCCCTCGGGCTGTGTTGCGGTTAGTCAGGTCAGGTGATTCTATTGCTGAGCTTGGGTCATTGGTCCACACAGTCATAACTAGGGCAGAGCCTGAGGGGCACCCGCTCCAGGCACTCTGCCAAGGGGGCACATGACTGCCCCAGACTCCTCCCTGGTTACGAAGGAGGAGGGCTGGGCACTTGATGCAGCTGCATTGCACACTCTTTTCCTTCATCTCTGGACGCTCCAGCAACAATGCAGTGACAACAAGTTCTGCCCTTTGATGAACGCCCAGAGGGAGTAGCACTCGTTGTGGCCAAACCACTGTCTGGGGAGAGCATGTATGTAACTGCCCAAGGCAGTCACTTCCAGGCTCTCTTTGGCCAGTGGGGCACTAATTGCGGCCACATTGTGTGCCCTTTTTCTTCTTCAGGGGAAGCTCCAAGCCTCCAGTGGAGGAGAAACTGGACATGCAGTTGGCCACAGCAAGCACCTCTCCTCCAGGGAGAGCCTGGAGGAGGGGCATGCATTGCAGCCACATCCCAGGCTCCATCCTAGGGAGATCCCAGAAGTGTCATCACGACATCATGCAACGTTGTGACATCACCATCCTGAGGGAAGTCCATTATGGCTCTGTTAGCCCATAACTGATCTGGTCAACTTCTGGAAACCACCTCTGCCATTTTCACTATTCTATCCAAGGTTCAAGAGTAAGGGCATGAGTGCACACAACAAGGCTTCCAAGCTTCTTTCTGAAGGTAGCTCTTGCTCAGTGCCTGACAAGCCATCCCCGAAGCTTGCCAGAGGAACTTGAAATGTGTAAGGAGTAGATGAATTCAGAAAACAAAAATAGGAATGCTTTAATGAGTACACACAGAAGTACAGTATATTTGAAGAGTGGCCATATTTCCTGATAAATGCATCTGATGTTCTGTTGCCTTTTGGAGCAATTGTACCAAAATGATTGCTCAAAACTCAAATAGCTTTATTAATTATTTGGACAATAAATACTAACCTTTGTAACTACTGTCTTTTTTCTTTCTAGTGCTGCTGCAAAATTAGGCCTTTCCTTGTCTAATTTTGCTTCTTTTAGCTACACGTTATTGGTGTAAGCATAAGGCATTATTTGAACAAATCGATACTCTTTTGGACTGCCACAATTGTATTAATTGCAGCTGCTGTACAGACCTGGATAGGTCCAAAAACACCATACAACAATGGTTCGCAATCTTTTTACTGTGGCAACTCACTTTGTTGACTATGTCAACTTAATCACACCCCAGAATGCTTTGCAGTTTCCAGATAGTGCTGGCGTATAACCCGTTTCATTGGCTGTGTCACGACTCAGAATGCCTTGCTGCTTCTGGGTAGCACCAGTGAGGGACCCACCAAAAATCAGGTTATCACTCACTGGTGGGTCATGACCCACAGTTTGAGAACTGCTGCCATACAGCATAAGTGGACAGCTGGCCAGATAGGGCCCAGTTACTCCATGATTGTAGTTCCACCAATACCAATTACCAATCTTTAAGCAAAGGATTCCAGTGGTCATCACCTTTTCAAAAGTGAGGACCCACTTCAAATCCCAATGCGTAACATGGGGCTCATCTTCACGAGTCTAGCACATGAGAGACGTGGCAAATGAGTGACCAAAATTTCTTTTCTTTTTCCTCCCAGTGGCACCCAACCAGCATGCTGTTCTGTTCTGTGCTGTTCTGCCCCTCTTTCTTTCCAGGCCAATTGGAAGGGCAGAGTGGCATGGCAACAGTATAAGCTCAATTTTGAAAAGTGGAAGGAGAGAAAGAGGAAGCGAAACAAGGTAAAGCAAAGATCAAGGGGAATACCACAGTAGGGAAGAGCCAGAGGATGGGTGGTAAATTGAGGGGGGCTGCTGAAAATTGAGCAGCTTGGCCAAAGCAATGCTCTACCGCCAAAGTCACTGGAGGCCTTACCCAGGAACCCTAGCCCTGGTTACTATTACCAGTCCTGGTAACAGCTATTCAAACTGTTTAGCCCCTAGGCCTCAAGACAAAATGGGAGCAGCACACTGCCACAACTCACCTGAGGTTGGTTTGCTACCCACTTCTGGGTCCCAACTCACCTGTTGAAGACCTCTTCCTTTGAGTTCCTTAAAGCACTGCTGACAGTAAGAAACAATCACAAAATGCACCTATTCAGTTAATGCTAAAGCTCTTTGAAAGAAACTATGGGGAGGGTGTAACTAGTGATGTGTTAATGGCTCTGGAGAAGGTTTAAATAGCTGTGCTTCAGGGGAGAAGTGAGACAAGTCACAGTGTTATTTTCCCCATATAATTACTGTGGCCTCAGGACTCCTACCAGTATTAATCTGGGTGGGATTTTTTGTTTGTTTCCTGAGAGCCAAAGTGCCTCAAGAATTTGCATCTGGGCCTGCAATCTAGGTCAGTGTTCCTGAACCCAGGTTACTGAAGGTCTCTCTGGTATAAAGTTCAGATTGACTATAATTGTGCTTATATTTGATAGAAAGCTTATGCACTAGGCATCTTGCGTTATGACTCATCAGCCAATTTATGCACTGATGTGGCCTCCATAGCAAAAACCAAAAGAACAGTTCTCATCCTTGGTGTTATACAGAACTTTTATTCCTTTCATGAGGGCTGTTGAAGGAGAATGTAACACCAGTGCACTCTGTGATGAGTAAATGAGTAAGAAGGAAAAGCCCAAACTGGAAATCAATGTCTTTCCACTATTCCCGGAATTCATATTTTTTATTGGCAAAAAAGCACTGAATATTTGAAATGAGTATGTAGTTAAATATTTAAAATATTGACTACTATCCCAGAGGACTCAAAAGTGCCAGCTCATTGAAAGCACTTACTCTAAACCAGACTGAAATAATGGATAGGAATCTGTAGTATGACAATAGGTTTTTATTGGCCTTTCTCCATTGTTTTGAAAAGAAATGAAAATGAACATAAATATTTGAACTGGGGATGAATGAGGAAGAATATAAAATTCCCTCACCGCACCACAGAAGCTGTAAGAGTTAATGGCTGATTTACAAGCCCATTGCTTTCCATTACGGAAGGAGTTTGGACAGTCACCCTATGGTAGATACCCATGTACAACCCCCTCTTGTGAATTTCAGTGGGCTTTTCTTATCTTCTTTGATTATCCATGAATGCTAAACCCATGGCTGGAGGATCTCAGAGGACCTGCCGGCTTCTGGTCACATCTGGGAGGTGTTCTGAGGCACAGGAGGCTGCACATGCAGAAGTCAGTGACCAAAATGTTTACTGGACTGGGGCACCTTCAATATGAGGAAAGGCTACAGCACTTGGGGCTCTTCAGTCTAGAACAGGGGTGTCCAAACTTTTTGGCAGGAGGGCCACATCATCTCCCTGACACTGTATTGGGGGCTGGTAAAAAAAATTAATTTACATTTCAAATGTGAATAAATTTACATAAATGAATATATTAGAGATTGAACTTTTATGAATGAATGAAGGTCTTGTGATAGCTCAAGGCTTATAAAAGGCCTTGCACAAAGCAAGTCTGGCCTTTCCTTCGCTGCCATTGCTCCATCACACATGTGAAACAGCAAGCAGTGGAGAGAGTCCTTATCCCACAGTTCATGAAAGAGGTCGAACAGTCACCCTCAAGCTGAGAGCAGTTGTGTCAGGCCAGTATGGGCTCCAGGAAGTCTCTGGAGGGACAGAGGCTCATTGGAGACTGGGGGCTCCCCATGGGCCAGACTAGGAGTCCCTGAGGGTCACAAGTGGCCCCCAGGCCAGGGTTCACGTACCCCTGGTTTAGAAAAAAAGATGCCCGAGGGGGGACATGATTGCGGTGCATAAAATTATGCAGGGGATGCATAGAAGGATATTATTTTCCCTCTCACACAACACCAGAACTAGAGGACATCCACTAAGCTTGAGTGTCGGGACTGTTAGAACAGCAAAAGAATTTTTTTTTTTTTACCCAGCGTGTAATTAGTCTGTGGAATACATATGATGATATGGTGATGGCAACTGGCCTAGATGTCTTTAAAGGGAGATTGACAGATTTCTAGAATAAAAGTCCATCACAGGTTACAAGCCATGATGGATATGTGCAACCTCCTGGTTTTAGAAGTAGGCTACCTCAGAATGCCAGGTGCAAGGAAGTGGCAATAGGATGCAGGTATCTTGTTCTCTTGTGTGTTCCCTGAGGCATCTGGTGGGCCACTGTGAGATGCAGAAAGTTGGACTAGATGGGTCTCTGGTCTGATCCAGCAGGGCTCTTCTTATGTTTTTATGTTACATAAGAACATAAGAACAGCCCCACTGGATCAGGCCATAGGCCCATCTAGTCCAGCTTCCTATATCTCACAGCGGCCCACCAAATGCCCCAGGGAGCACACCAGATAACAAGAGACCTCATCCTGGTGCCCTCCTCTACATCTGGCATTCTGACTTAACCCATTTCTAAAATCAGGAGGTTGCGCATACACATCATGGCTTGTACCCCATAATGGATTTTTCCTCCAGAAACTCGTCCAATCCCCTTTTAAAGGCGTCCAGGCCAATCGCCATCACCACATCCTGTGGCAAAGAGTTCCACAGACCGACCACACGCTGAGTAAAGAAATATTTTCTTTTGTCTGTTCTAACTCTCCCAACACTCAATTTTAGTGGATGTCCCCTGGTTCTGGTGTTATGTGAGAGTGTAAAGAGCATCTCCCTATCCACTCTGTCCATCCCCTGCATAATTTTGTATGTCTCAATCATGTCCCCCCTCAGGCGCCTCTTTTCTAGGCTGAAGAGGCCCAAACGCTGTAGCCTTTCCTCATAAGGAAGGTGCCCCAGCCCCGTAATCATCTTAGTCGCTCTCCTCTGCACCTTCTCCATTTCCACTATGTCTTTTTTGAGATGCGGCGACCAGAACTGGACACAATACTCCAGGTGTGGCCTTACCATAGATTTGTACAACGGCATTATAATACTAGCCGTTTTGTTCTCAATACCCTTCCTAATGATCCCAAGCATAGAATTGGCCTTCTTCACTGCCGCCGCACATTGGGTCGACACAATGTTAATACTTGTGATGTTGATAACACTTCTTAGGGCCCAATCCTATCCAGATTTCCAGCACCAATGCAGCTGTGCCAACAGGGTATGCACTGCGTCATGTGGTGAGGGCAGTCAGCGAGGCCTCCTCAAGGTAAGGGAATGTTTGTTTCCTTACCTCAGGGCTGCATTGGTGCTGGAAAGTTGGATAGGGTTGGGCTCTTAGACTAGAAATGAAAGTAGATTCAAAAATATCTTCAACAAGATTTAGCTCATAATCCTTTCTTATTTTAAGATGCCTATAACCTGCCCCAGCAGGCAAAGATGGTAAACAGTAGTTCATGTAGGTTATACAAAAAATGAGTCTAAACAGATTTTTGACTTTGGGCTCACTACAAGGCTTCTTTGGGAGTGTCAAAGCAAGATCGGTGCTTTGCGGTGCACCGCAAAGATGAGCGGTGCGTGGCCTGCACCGCTATAGGAATGTGGTTTGGCAATCCACTGCTTGGTGATAATGTCACTACTGGGCACTCTGAAGGGTTGTGGTGATAGGTTCTCAGCCTCTGTTGGACTGGGCTGGTCTGCAGGCAGAGCTTGGGGGAGAAGCGCAGGCATAAAGGGAGACTGCAGGAGCCAGAGGGGGGAAGTGTGAAGAAGGCAATGCTCTGAGCAGAAGAAGGAGCAATGAGTATGTGAAGGGAGTTGGAAAGGAAGGAGAGCAAGACTGAAAGAAAGGTGATGACAGGGGCAAAGCAGTAGAGGAGAGCGAGGGATGGTATGGAGAAAGGAATGTGAAGAGTGAGAGAGAGGCAGGAAGGAGAGTACAAGAAGTGGAGCAGGAACGAAGGAAGGTGGGAGGGGCAGAGTACAGAGCATGATGAAAGAAAAGCAGACTAATAGAGCAGAGGGTAGGGGAACAGAAAAGAGATCAACCCATGTGAGCAGTGGCAGCAGTGTATGACAAGATCCAATCCCACTTTCCTGCTCCAGGCCTGCCCCAGAGGTCTCCTTATGCCAGCAGAGCTGGCGTAAGTTCAAGGAGAACCACTGGGAGCCAAGTGGCCTATGGAGAAGTAAACAAAAGAGCTTTCTACTTACCTCTCCCAGGCTGTCTGGGTTACCACCACCACCACAGCATACAGTACATGCTGCATCGGCAATGCTGCATGCTCTGGGCTGGTGGGATAAGATTGGGCCGTTAGTTGATTAAGAAGGACAGGGTGTCAAAAATCTCCATATTTTCAGTTGCTTTATCTAGTGTATGTGATGGGGGGTAGGTATCAGATCTTCCTTTTTTTGAAAGAAAATAGGACACCACTCACTCACTCGCATGCATGCATGCATGCATGCATGAAACACAACCCCAGAAACACAAAACCACTTTTTGAATGGAATGTTTTTGACACATGTTGACAATTCTCAGGCTGAATCAATTTTACTATTCATTCCACCTTCCAGGAGAAACAAAAGATTGTGTGAATCTCTTGCGTGAATTTTATTGTGCCCTTCAAAAAAGATGTTAGAATATGAAATGTCTTCTCTTTTAACAGTATTAACAACAGTATTAACAACAGTATTTATATACTGCTTTTCAACTAAAAGTTCACAAAGTGGTTTACAGAGAAAAATCAAATAACTAAATGGCTCCCTGTCCCCAAAGGGCTCACAATCTAAAAAGATGCAAAAGAATACCAGCAGGCAGCCACTAGAACAGACACTGCTGGGGTGAGGTGGGCCAGTTACTCTCCCCCTGCTGAAAAAAGGAGCACCCACTTGAAAAAGTGCCTCTTACCCAATTAGTAGGGGTTATTTCATTTATGTGTTTTTCTCCCTTCATCCCATGAGTTGCAGTGAAATTTAAAACTGTGCAAGTGTCAAGAGCTATATGCCCATGCTCAAAACCCACATATGACACTGCCAATTGTCACCTCATTGCGTTAAAGGGACAGTGAGCGACACAGTCTGGGAATGAAATGCCCAAGGCTCCTTTCATTTTCATTTCCTTGAACAGAGAATTCATATGACTGATGCCATCCTCATGATTACTGTGCCTGGATGGTGGGGGTGGGGAGATTAGATGGCTATTTTATGAGAAGTGACATGATCTGTCAGCTAAAAACCCAGGATTGAATATAAAGATATCTCTAAGAATTTTTTCAATAATTAATATCTATCTCCTTACATATATGAAAAGGGAAGCATTTTTGCCCTGATCCAATGAACAGCGGCAAAGCACAAACTCCATATCCCACCTAAAACTGCCTTCACAGTATTTACCACCTAAATACTACCTTCAAATGTTAATACTCTTCACAGACATCTGTGAGGGTTTACCCTTCACAATATTTTTTCTGTGTCTGATGAAATAGGTTGGTTCATTTAAAACCTCATTGTTTTTGTCCAGTGGTTGCTTTACTCAAGTAGGACAAGCTTCCTCTCGAGGAAGGTTCTTCCTTTGGAAGAAGGAACTTTTGAATGCAATCCAATGCCAGGGAACATTCCAACCCTAGACAAATCAACTGAAGAATTGTCATGACTTCAATGGGATGTGGAGGGTATTCTTAGGTCCCAACCCAGGGATCTGTAATAGCACTCTACAGATAAAGGAATTTTCCACCTGTTCCTTCTAACAGAGCAGAATGAGTGAGATGGGGTTATGGATGCAGTAGCAGCCCACAGTCACAGTTGCATTTACAAATATCTGGACCTTGGAGACTTCCTACTCAGTTGTCAGCCACATGTGTGTGCAGTGGAAAAAGCATGTGGACAAACCTGTTTCCATTTGTGGGTGTCTCAAAAGGGTCAGATATTCACAGTGTTGGTGGAAGCATTCAAACAGAAACAAAACATCCTCTTTCTATTGTTTGCTTTTAAAAAATACAAAGCTGAGTTTATCTGGTGACCTCACACCCATGTGACTTTCTGAGTCAATCTTGTCTGGATGATTACCAAAACCAGTCGGATATTAAAACTAATTATTCTGGACATTAAAATTCAATTTATGTGTAAAACCCAGGTGAAAGACAATGTTGGAGGGCAAAACAGTTACAGTACCTAGCAGTAAACAATGGCTCACACTGCACTGCCTCACTGTGACTGGGTGGACTGGAATCGATTGGGAAAATGGTAATCTTTGCTGCCATCACCCAACACTAGGAAGCCAAGACAAAGTCTTAGGAAAGTCTCTCTCCCAGATTAACAGAAAGCCCCAAAATGCAGGAGGTCCACTTTAAAACTAGCCAGTAGTAGAATGTGATGATCTGTAATCATCAATGATCATAATGTGATGTGATGAAGAGATGTGGCCCAATGGAGTGATACCAGTTGGGAGAACAATAAAAACACAAAAAGGGTATTGAAACAATGGAGGGGGAAATGTGACAGAGGAAAAACAAGACAGTGAGCAACTAAGAAGAGGGAAAGAGCAGGAACAGTTGACAATGGCTGGCAAGGAGGTTAGAATACATGAAAATAAATGTAAATCCTGATGCAAAAATCTGGGTACTCTTACTATTCTAAGGGCCCAGTTTTATCCAACTTTCCAGCCACAATGCAGCTGTGCCAATGGAGCATGTGTTGCATCCTGCAGTGGGAGAGGGGGCAGTCACAGAGGCCTCCTAAAGGTAAGGAAACATTTGTTCCCTTATGTTGGGGCTGTATTGATACTGGAAAGTTGGTTAAGATTGAGCTCTAATTATTCTCATGGTTCCAGGATCCTGATCCTAACACACAGGCAGCACAATGAGCAGGGAGCATCAGATGCTTCCAATAACAAAGCAAGACATGGGGCAAGGGAGGCTTGCTTGTGCTTTATATGGCATGTGGGCATTAACTCTGCTTTACCTTTGATATTTTGGAGTCACCTGAGCTCTAGAATCTTGGAAATGCTGGGTACTTCATGGTTCTAATAAACTGGTTCAAAGACAAGTTCTTTGTTTACAAGTCAGTTGGGGAAGAAGATGTTCAACAAAAGCAAGAAAGAGACAATGGCTACTGCATCAGGATGACTCAGCCACCTTTCTAGGTTGCTGAGGCACCACAGAAGCCTCTTAAGGAGTGAAAAGGTCCAAAACAGATCCTTCTGTAAAGGGACAAGGGGCTGGACCATTTTGTCCCATAGAGCTCGCAGACGTCTGCAGTCTGCTGCACACCCCACAACTTACAATATAGTAAATGGAGACTATTGGACACCAAGAAATGGAGCGGAATTCTCTATTCCAGCTCAGCTTTATTGACACTGGATCTTGCTCAAGCTTCTGCTGCTGGCATTCGTCTTTCAACTATAAATGTAGTGAACAAAGATTATTCTGATACCACATTTGTAGTTTTAATAGGATGCATGAAATATTTAAGCAGCTGTGTTTCTAATTGCAAGAGAGTTTACCATTTGCAGGGGTATTTTCGTGAAACAGAATTCTGAAAATGAACAAAAGTGTCTAACAGGCACCAGAAAGCAAAATCTAAGTGTGTTTGGGAGTTGCAATTTAAATGTCAGATGTAATTAACATTATTTTTAAATGTGTGACAGTTGATGGTTATTAAAAGAATGTGCAGCCTGTCTGAGGTGCCAATAAATTAGGCACCATCTGAATATCTTCTGTGTCTAATCAACAGGAATGTTGGATGATACACATTCTTGGCAACAGTTTCACAACTCCAAATTCCTATGAGATCTTGCACAAGTGATAACGGCTGAAAAAAAGAAGACAAGACAAATGAAGTGGTAGATTCTGGAACTGTCTCAGTGGAACCCCTACAAGAGCAAAGATTTTTGAGCAGAGTCAATATTGATTCCTCAGAGACTCCAGGCCAGTCCTGAGAGTTGGCCACCCTACTTGACATGTGCAAAAACCTGATTTCCTGACTGATACAAAAAGTTGAATACATTTATGAAAAAGCTTTATGAAACTGCAGGATGCAGCACATATCATGTTGGCACCGCTATGCCAGTGCTGGAAAGTGGGTTAGGATCTGGGCCTCAGTTGTATAACTTGAAATCAGAAAGTTATCCTTCACTCGCCTACCCCTTGCCCCTCCCTGCAATCTTGCACAGGGACTCCCACCAAAACTATAGACAAGATGTTGCATGCTGCTCTCAATAACTTTTCCTTAGAATGACTAGGTGGGATTGTTTCACTTCCACTCAAGGAATGGCTAATCACCTAACTGGAATCAGGAAATGATTTGGAAGATATGGAATCTATTTTGGCTTTGGATGGATGAATTGTGACTACAGTTGCTGTCCAATTCCACATAAAGTGAAATCTGAGCCAGATTTAGAGATTATGTTCTTGAGGATTAAGGATGGCATAGGAAGGATGAATTCCTAATAAATTCTGACAAATTCTCCTCTGCATTATCACTGAATGCAGATTGAGAACCTGATCCAAACCTGGTCTGCTGTGCGCTGGTCTCCTGTGCACTGCCTGGGAAATGGCAGTCACAAAAAAGTCGTAAGACATTTTGTGGCAGCCAGAACAAGAGAGGCACCAGCGTGGAAGCCAGTGAAGGCAGCAGGCACAGGGCCTCCACGCCATCAGTGGTAAGTATGCCACTGAGCAGAGTGGGGCGTTCCAGGGCAGGGGACGATGGGGGATGACAGAGAGGGGGTGAAACAGGACAGGAGAGGAAGGGGAGGAGGGCTGTTTAGGCTTCAGAAAGTGTGAGGACAGCAAAGGAGGCCTCTGTTAGATTCTATCTCCCTGAAGGCCTGAAGCCCTACATGGGACTATTTGGTTCTGCGCTAGCAACTGAGCTAGTGCAGATCCGAGTAGACCCATTGTGGCTGCTGGGGTTCAACACGAGGTAAGGGAACAAATGTTCCCTTTCCTTGAGAAGACCTCTGGCTGCCTCCCTTATCTCACAGGATACAGCAGTGGCTGCTGTACTGCAGCACAGGCAACTCCATTAGGACTGGGCTTTCAGACATTCAAAACAAGGCCTCTCATTAAATAAGGGCAACTCTCTCTACTTTATGCAGCAATTGCTGGATGCATACCAGTAAACATCACTAGTTTTCTCCAGCAAATCATGGAAGATAGAAGGTGAGAGGTAGGGTATAGCAAGACCATGACAAGACACTCTTATGTGGCTACAAAAGGAAAAAGCACTGAAAACCAAGTTAGAGCCATCTTGAGTGGATGCGGGATGTGCAGGCATGTGGATGTGGGAGAACCCGTAGACATATATCTGGACTTTCAGAAGGCGTTTGACATGGTCCCTCACCAAAGGCTACTGAAAAAACTCCACAGTCATGGAATTAGAGGACAGGTCCTCTCATGGATTGAGATCCTGGGGCATTTGGTGGGCCGCTGTGAGATACAGGAAGCTGGACTAGATGGGCCTATGGCCTGATCCAGTGGGGCTGTTCTTATGTTCTTATGTTCTAACTGGTTGAAGACCAGGAAACAGAGTGGAAGGGGATTGGACAAGTTTCTGGAGGAAAAAACAATTACGGGTTACAAGCCATGGTGTGTATGTACAACCTCCTGATTTTAGAAATGGGCTATGTCAGATACCAGATGCAAGGGAGGACACCAGAATGAGTTATCTGGGGTGCTCCCTGGGGCATTTGGTGGGCCGCTGTGAGATACAGGAAGCTGGACTAGATGGGCTTACGGCCTGATCCAGTGGGGCTGTTCTTATGTTCTTGAGTAAGTCTGAGAAAAGTGATATAGAAATGATCATAATGAATAAATAATCTAAAATATTATTCTGCATTCAAATGTTGTCAGTTTTGGAACATTAAAAATGTGTTATGGTTCAAAATCCTCATTTACTTTATTTTAAATTTGCACTTCTGTCTAGAAACTATTGCGCTGAGCAAAACAGTATCAGGAGTCCAATGAAAAGAAAAAGCCATTTTGAATAATGACAAATGTTGCTTTTAGATACCCAAAATGCTCAGCCTATCTGTCAAATACAATTACAAATGCATGCATATAAATGTACATGATGATGGAAAGGAGGAGCTTTTTCCAAAAAGTATAATAAATGTCCCCACATGTCCCTTTATTTTCTGTTAATTGCTGTGATTTGACTCTCTCACAGATTTTTTCCCCCTTTAGGAAACATACACCATCTGCCTGGTTAGTCTGTTTTCTTGGTATCCTGCCCGTTTAAGCCTTCCCAGTTTCTGTCTATTTTAAGTAAAACACTCATTAAGGACAGTCACAGCTGCCACGCAGTGATATTTGAAAGGAAGCATTCTCCTTTTGCCTGTGTGCTGAGATAATAAGAATATCACCTTTGTGCCTGATAGATTCCGCAGAGAAGTGTAATTATCTACTGTCATCTATGTCATACTGCATCCTTCTGAAGGTAAGTCAACACCAGTACCTGAGAGATCTTTGCAAGCTGCAATGATGTGAAATGAAAAATGGTATGGCAGAATTATTCAAGATTGTACACTGTATGTTATTTGGTTAAAAGCAAGCAGATGAAGAAGTCCTCTTATTTCCCCCCCCCCCCAACTGGGATCCCCAAAGGTGCTCTGGGCACACTCAAATGAATTTCTGCATTTTTTTTAGAGCACCCACACCCCACTGACCATACCCCAAACTCCTTTTGAAATGGCTCTTTTTCAAAAGCAGGGGGCTTCTGTTAGAGAAACACAAGGCGACAGGAATTACATACGGTTTTTTGGATCCTGGCCAGTGTGTGATATTGTGCATCCAATGAAGCACACACTGTATTAGTACTCATGCTCAGGAAGTCGTCTGATAAGTTTCACTTTTTCAAACGATGGTATTACATACTACTCTCTCTTTTGCATGTTAGTTATACTTTTAGTAATACATTCTCTCTTGCTTCTTGCTAGGCTCTGCTTATAATGTCCACATTACAGATTTAGAAGGCCTTGACATATTGTCTTTTATAATAGCTTCTCATGAAGAATTCATTTCTTGCTATACTGTATTTTTACCCTACCTGAATAGACTATTCAGTCACTGTACGTTATATATTGGAAACCATGTGACAACAGTTAGTTTGGATCTCCAGAGAACTGTAAATGGACCATAACTTAGCTGGAACATAATTAATATCTCACAAGTGTTTGGTGCTTTAAAAATTTAATGGCACCATGGGGGCATGATTAAATGTAATGGTATGTGCATTAATATTTTACACAAAACTAAAGGAAGAAAAGAAAAATAAGCCTAAAGGCAAAGAATGCATCTTTGTAAATCAGAGTGATTATATTGTTAAAGATCAAGGCATGGCTTAACAGGCAACTCAAACATACTTTACACATTCCAAAGGCAAATCTTGGAGGAGACTGGCCAAACAAGCTTTTTGCAAAAGAAAAAAAAAATCTTTTCGGGAAAATGAGTTGGAGATGCAGCTTGAAAATTTTTAATTTATATTAAAACTGGCAGATTTCCAAAGGTTTCATAGGGTTATGGAGAAAGCCAACATGGATATTCAAGAGTGAGGCATATGGAGCATTAGATGGCAACATCATTGGCTATGCTGCTTTCTGTATGGCACTTTCTGAGAAGAGCTGGTGTTTCATCACTGAGTTGGGGGGGGGGGGACACCATGGTTGCAGACCAGGTATCTAAGAGCAACTTAAACAGATTTCCTCTCACTATGTCCCTCTATAGAATCCCTAACAGCCCAACTCCCACTGCATGCTGCATGATATTGGGGGAGACAAGGGACAACCAGAAGGCAAATGTAAGTTTCCTTTACCTCCAGGTATGCCTTCAGGCCTCCTATGGCACTCATCCGATCCACACCAACTATGGAGCTGAAGTATGTCCAAGGAGTGCCAGAGGCATTCAATGGAGGGGTTATGGGGATAGGTTTGGGTGTACTTGATTGCCACCAGATCCACCCCTTCCTTCCCCTGACATGCCCTGAGTTTCTCCCCTGAAAGACCCCATTACTCCCCCTACCCGACCATAGCCCACCCCTGCTGATAACTTACAGGCACTGGTGAGCCGTTCAGTCAAGTTTGGTGCATGCACGGTGCTGCTGGCCCTCTCTGCCAGGGGCTCCATCCATTTGCAAAAGGCTCATAGGACTGGACCGCCTGTTGTCTTTTAGACTCTATGGAGTCTGAAGGAAGAGGTGGACGGAAGAAGTGCTGCAGCTCTAGCAAAATGTCTTGACAGACGACAATGTAAGCAAAATACCTGAAAGTGCACACAAACATCTAAATTTTGCATTTGCTACAATTCTGAAAATGAAGGTTTGCTAAGCTAAGTGTGTGTGTATGTGTGAAAGAGAGAGGGGGGATTAAATATCCCCCCAAACCCCCATGGTTAGCTACCTTCTTCACCCTTGTATAGCGGAATTTCATGCTTCTCTGGGGGTTTATCATAGAGAGTTGCCCTTGTGGTCACCACACTGAACTCACAATTGTGGATCTGTAAAGCATATTCTACGTATACCAGTTCTCACTGACTATAGGCACCAGATAAATTTGCAGTTAGCTGTCCCATACATTTTATTCTGCTGAATCCTCCCTCCTGCAAAATCCACTATTGCCCTTGTCAGTTGAGAACTGCTTCATGAGCTAAGTGGGGCACCAACTAATCTAATTTGACATATGTCATAAAATGTAACACTCTTTAGGTCAGACAACAGCCATCACACCATTATAAAATTGTGTTATTGCATTCAAGTTCTTCAGTAAACCTGCATTTTCTTTTAGTGCCACTGCCTGCACATGTGAACATTGTCCCTTGCTTTCCTTTGTACTGATGCAACAGTCCTATACTCAGAATAAATTATTCAAAGTCACAATTTGCCCCTCAAAATTCTATTACAACATACAAAGTTGCAAAGACTTGCATATCAGTCAGTACAGCTACAAGCACTTGGCATGTTTGCCTGCAGCTCTGATGATACAGAATAGCATACACATGTCAATTTACAAATACACACAGCAAGACTTGGTTGTGTACAAGTCTAATCCCTACTCAACATTTTGTAAGTATACAACAATGGCTATTGGTCAGACAGGAGTCAGCAATTCCTGAAAATTCAGGTCTTGCTCACTTCAGGATTCTCTGCCAGCTGCTCTTGTCTTTGGAGAAAGTGAACTTGACCATGGTCATGCAGGTCAGCTGGACACTGTACATGCTCTGTGAGGGGCTGCCTTAGAGATTGCCTTTGGGAACCTTTAGAAGCTGCCTTGGGAACTTCAGCTAATACTATATGCTACTGTTAAAATGTAGATGGGAGCCAGTTTTTAGGAACATTATGCTCTGTTATACAAACCTCACTGGCTCATTTCTAAATACAAGAGCCCTAAACTGCTGGGGACCAGGAAATCCAAAGAACTTTCTGTTCCCAAATAGATCTGCTCATTAGGAGCACAATCCTATGCTTGTCTACTCAGAAGTAAGTCCCAAGGTCTTCGATGGGGCTTACTCCCAGGAAAGTGTGCATAGGATGGCAGCCTGAGCCAGAGAGAGCAATTTGTGCCTCTCATCACCTTCAGAGGTTAGGTTAATGGTGATGTGTGGGAGGGCAAGTCTTCATTATGGCCCAAGATGTGTCATTTCCTGTCTCCTGGCTCACAAGTCTACCTGCCTTCCAATATTTATTGAAGACTTTGTTATATTGATAAGACCATGATTAGTTTTGATTTTTTTGTCTGTGGATTGTTTTGCTTCATTTTTCTGCGGCCATGTATTTATTTTTTATTTATATCAGATTATAGTTTGACACATTTTTCTCATCTTTATATATTTAAGCCACCTTGAGATTTTTTTTAAATGCAAAGATGTGTTAGAAATTTCCTCAACAAATAAGTAACTTGTCTTCCTCAGTGACATAACATGAAAACTAAACACGAAATAAATCTGACTACAGCAAATCATCTCTTGGCACAGAGGGCAAGAGATAATGTACTAGATCAGCGTTTCTCAACATTTGTCCCCTGCCATACCACTTTGTATGGTCCACCTACTGAAAGTAACATTGGAAGAAACTGGTGATGATGTCATTGCCAGTTACTTCCAGGTTGGGAGGCCAAACACACTGCAGTAATCACTGACAAGAATTTCAGGGTATATGGGAGGGCTTTTTTGAGCACACAAAAAAGTGCACACTGGTGCATTGAATACTGAGCCAAGCCTCCTACAGCTGCTTGTTGTATTGCATTGCTGGTCTTGCTGCCAGGCTGCAGGGCTCTGGATCCTATGAGTACCTCTGGTTGAGAAACACTGTACTAGACTCTAGAACGCTTCAGAATTTGATTTCCTTTCACAAGTCTTCAGTTTTCTTAATTTATGGCCAGCTCATTGTTTTTAATCGTTAAAAAAGCATTATTTGATCACTTACCTAAAGCTTCATAAGCTGTAAGCTTCATGTCTCAATTTTCTGAGCTTTACACTATACATTTGAATGCATTTAGTTTGTACCCTGATTCCTCCTGATTACTGAGAACTGCTGTTTTCAGGATAATTCTGTGCTAGGTTCAGAAGTCCCACATACAGCACAATCCTAATGAAATTGTCCTGCACCAATGCAGTGGCGCTTAGGTTGCATCTTGTGGGGAAAACTGCTCTGTGACTGCCCCAAAACCACATGGCTGCATCAGCCCTGCAAAGTTGTATAGGATTGGGCCCTTAGGTAAGCCCCTTGGCTGGGCTTGAACCTGTCACCTGTGGTACCTAGGTTGTGCCCCTGTTCAGTGAGCTATTACCAACCTGCTGTACCTGTTTTCTGCAGAGTCTTCCTTTGTGACTTGTTCCAATTGGCAAAAGAGTTCCTTCGAGCTGTGGGACTCAAATGTTTGCCCTAGAACAGCATTTCTCAAATTGTGGGTTGGGACCCACTCAGTGGGTCACGAGCCACTTTCAGGTGGGTCCCTATTCATTTCAATATTTTGTTTTTAACACATTAGACTTGATGCTACCATGGTATGTGACTGCATTTGGGAAAATGATACAGACCTGTACTTTTAACAAGCTACTATGTATATGCTTTTAATAATGATAGTAAATGGGACTTAATCCTGGATAGGATTGCAGCCTAAGATTGTTAAAAATTTTCCTGCTTGATGTTGTCACTTCTGGTTATGACATCACTTCTGGTGGGTCCTGATAGATTCTCATTCTAAAAAGTGGGTCCCTGTGCTAAATGTTGTACAAATCAATGGTAAGGCCACACCTGGAGTATTGTGTCCAGTTCTGGTAGCCACATCTCAAAAAAGACATAGTGGAAATGGAAAAGGTACAAAAGAGAGCGACTAAGATGATTACGGGGCTGGGGCACCTTCCTTATGAGGAAAGGCTACAGCGTTTGGGCCTCTTCAGCCTAGAAAAGAGGCGCCTGAGGGGGGACATGATTGAGACATACAAAATTATGCAGGGGATGGACAGAGTGGATAGGGAGATGCTCTTTACACTCTCACATAACACCAGAACCAGGGGACATCCACTAAAATTGAGTGTTGGGAGAGTTAGGACAGACAAAAGAAAATATTTCTTTACTCAGCGTGTGGTTGGTCTGTGGAACTCTTTGCCACAGGATGTGGTGATGGCGATTGGCCTGGACGCCTTTAAAAGGGGATTGGACAAGTTTCTGGAGGAAAAGTCCATTACGGGGTACAAGCCATGATGTGTATGCGCAACCTCCTGATTTTAGAAATGGGTTATGTCAGAATGCCAGATGCAAGGGAGGGCACCAGGATGCAGGTCTCTTGTTATCTGGTGTGCTCCTTGGGGCATTTGGTGGGCCGCTGTGAGATACAGGAAGCTGGACTAGATGGGCCTATGGCCTGATCCAGTGGGGCTGTTCTTATGTTCTAATGTGTGGAACCACTGCCCTAGAGAGACTGGAGTGTTTTATTTCACACAGCTGTCAAAAAGGTATTTCTTCCAGTGTGTCTGTATGAGTGGCATAAAGGTACTTGAACCCTAGGTATTGGTATTCTTAACCTAGCAGTTTTCTGCCTTTGCTACCTATAGCACAGTATATCCAGTAGGGGATGGGGGAGGGCTGTGGCATCCTTGGGTCATGTGCCATGGCTGGCAGTGGTGACTGCCACAGTGGCATTCATTCCTAGGGGCTGTGGGGGGAGGGCTTTCTTTCTTAGCTACTCCTGTCTGGCTAACCAGAGCTAGGAACTACTCCAAATGCCACTCCCTGCACTTTTCAAAGAACCCCTTTGATGAGCAAATTTGGTTGCAATCCTATCCACAATTACCTGGAAGTAGGTCCCATTTAAGTTTTGGGACTTACGTCTGAGTAGATACACATAAGAGGGCACTGTAAAGCCTAAAACTTTTATTACAACATCCTGGTGGTCCTAAGCTTATTTTGCGGGAGGAGGAGGGAGTCACAATCCTATGCTTGTCTACTCAGCAGTAAGTCCCATTATAGTCAATGGCGCTTACTCCCATGTAAGTGTGGACAGGACTGTAGCCTGAGAGCCCAATCCTATCCATGTCTACTCAGAAGTCAGCCCCATTAGAGTCAGTGGAGCTTGCTCTCAAGAGCCCAATCCTAGGCATGTCTAGGCAGAAATGAGTGGGACCTATTCGCAGGAAAGTGGGGACAGGATGCAGCCTTTCAGCCCAATCCTATGCTGTCTGCTCAGAAGTCAGTCCCATTAGTGAATGGGAATTGCTCCCAGGAACGTCCGCGTAGGACTGCAGCCTGAGAGCCCAATCCTATGCCTGTCTACTCAGAAGTCAGTCCCATTAGAGTCAATGGGGCTTACGCCCAGGTAAGTGCAGACAGGATGGCAGCCCGAGAGCCCCATCTATGCCTGTCTACCCAGAAGTCAGTTCCATTAGAGTCAATGGGGCTTCCTCCCAGGGAAACGTGGACGGGACTGTAGCCCAGTCACCTCCCCTCTCGCAGGGGGGACGGAGCGCGCCAACTTGACACCGCCCTCGGTGGCGGTGGGAGGCGGGCAGGCGATTGCTGGACGGAGCGCATGCGCGCTTCCGGCAGGAGGCGGCGAGCGGCAGCCCAGGAGCCGGAGGCGCTGCCGCCCCTCAGAGCCGGCCTGAGCCCGGCAGCGGGACGAGCCTCGCCTCGCCTGGCGCCCATTGTTCCTCCCTGCCGGCGCTGAGCGAAGCCCTCCGTGCCTCGGCCGCCTCCTCCCGGCGGGCGGCCCCAGCAGGGGCGGGGAAGGGGCGGTGCAGCCAGCCAGCCGGGGCAGAATGATGGCGGCGGCCGAAGCTGGAGGCGAGGAGGGCGGCTCGGGAGCGGCCGGGGAGCCGGGGGGCCACTGCCCTCCCTGTGCCCGCAGCGGCGCCAAGCCCTGCGCCGCCGCGCTCCTGGGCAGCTCCGCGGCCGCCTCGCCCGCCGCCGGCTCCAGGCCCGTCCCCGCGGAAACCTCCAAGGCCCCGGAGGACGGCGGCGCCCCCTCCTCGGCCGGGGGCTTCCCCCCGCTGCCGCCGCCCCCGCAGCCTCCGCTCCCCGCCGGGGGGCTCAGCACGGTGGACGAGGGCGACTCGCTCGACGGGCCCGAGTACGAGGAGGAGGAGGTGGCCATCCCGCTGAACGCGCCCCCCACCAACCAGTGAGTACCGCCGGGGGGCTCCCCCCGCGCCCTGCCCGCTAGACGGCGACTCCCGAAACTTTCCTGGCGCCCCTCGCTCCCCTGGAAGCGGCAGCCTCGGCTCCTTCGCCCGCAGACCTTCCCACACTCACCTGGGAGTAAGGCCCAGGGACTGTAATGGACTTGCTTCTGAGGAGGCGGGCATAGGTTTGGGCTCTGAGGCTGCAATCCTCTCCACACTTACCTGGGAGTAAGGCCCATTGGCTGTAATGGAACTTCTGAGCAGACATGCATAGGATTGGGCTGCTCTTGTGTTCAATGGGGGTTGTTCCAAGAAAAGTGTGTGCAGAATTGTAGCCTCAGAGCTACAATCCTATGGCTGTCCACACCGAAGTCCCATTAGAGTCAGTGGAGTCAGCTTACTCCCATTAGAGTCAGCTTACTCACCGGATTGCAACCTCAGTCAGCTGCCTGCTTGTCTGGAGAACCTGTATTGAAAGTTTCCTTTAAAAAAGAAAAGAGCTAAACATTAAAAAAGAAATATGCTTCTTCCCAAATCTGGAGGCATTTCATTCATATCCACTGAAAGCCTTCCCAAGTGGGTGTTTCCCCAAAGCTTGGCTATTCCCCACACTTTGTAATTACCACTTTCTTAAATTAAGTAGTCTTGTTTTTTCCAGATTCAGGACTGTTCTACCAGATTCCCAATCCAAGTCTCACTTAGGGAATTTATGCCCACTGTAAGCTAATTAGCTCCCCTTTTGTCCCCCCCAACAATGGCCCCAGTTCTCTACAGCAGCACTGCTAGACTCCACCACCAGGGTAGCTTGCCTGTTTAAACTACAGGGACCCAGTTCCTAAGGCAGCAGTCCTTCCAGGTATAGCAGCACTCCTCAGCTCTCCACAGCCTGTTCAAGTAGTCCATTAGTCAGTGAGCCAGATAATCACTTTGCCAGAAGGTCAGTCCACAAGGCAGAGCCGTAAGTCAACATTCCAGTAGGTCCCTTAGCCACAAAGTCAGTCAGAGTATCCAGGCCAAAGTCAATAAGCCGAGTCACAGTCCAATGTCAGATTCCAGGGAAGTCAGTGTATCCAAGTCAATAAGCCTCCTCTCCAACCTGCCCTCCTTCTACAACCCACTTCCTGCCTCAGGTGCTCCTTATATCCCTAGGGACCTCATTGCCTCTAGTGGCTGCAGCTGTGCAGCACACCCTTTCCTGAAAGGCCAGGCCTTAACTCTTAGGGGCCACTGCAGACACCCACATGCTACCTCCTCGCCAGATCTTCTGCGGTTCCAACACAAGGACCCACTTTTCTTTTTTTAATAATAATTTTCAAACACAAAAAAATCAACAGATGCAAACTCTAAAAGTTAAAAATAAAAATGTAAATAGAAACAGGTATTGAAAGTTGTGTGGCAAGTGCAGAGTTCTAAATCTGTTTCTTTGTTCTATGGAATTGTATCACATAGTAGGTATCATATCTTAAGTAATCTGTTAGTAATCGTAAAATACATTTTTAAGGACAGAAAGAAAAGAAAAGGTTATGTGTGTATCAGTTATCTACAAATTGAATTCATAATTCATGTGACCCATTTTCCCCTTTGCGCGGGAAGTTCATGAATGGTTTCCAGTTGTCCATAAAAGTCTTTACTGACTTCTCTTTAAGGAAAATCGTAAGTTTATCCATTTCAGCAAAGTCCAATATCTTTACCCACCAATCTTCATCTGAAGGTGTCTCTGAAATCTTCTAGTACAGTGTTTCTCAAACTGTGGGTTGGGACCCACTAGGTGGGTCGTGATCCAATTTCAGGTGGGTCCCCATTCATTTCTGTTTTTTATTTTTAATATGTTAGACTTGATGCTACCATGGTATGTGACTGCATTTGGGGAAATATTACAGACCTGTACTTTTAACAAGCTACTAGGTATATTCTTTTAACAATGACAGTAAATGGGCTTACTCCTGGTAAGTGTGGGTAGGATTGCAGCCTAGGATTGTTAAAAATGTTGCTGCTTGATGATGTCACTTCTGGTCATGACATCACTTCTGGTGGGTCCTGACAGATTCTC
This sequence comes from Tiliqua scincoides, assembly GCF_035046505.1. Taxonomy (NCBI): domain Eukaryota; kingdom Metazoa; phylum Chordata; class Lepidosauria; order Squamata; family Scincidae; genus Tiliqua; species Tiliqua scincoides. The sequence continues at coordinate 37,136,918 of NC_089822.1, forward strand.
ATTCTAAAAAGTGGGTCCCGGTGCTAAATGTGCGAGAACCACTGTTCTAGTACTTAGCATACAATGTTCTTGGGGTTTCATCTTTCATCCCAAACTGTGTTACAGGTCCCACTTCCATTTTGTGTTGAATCATAAATGCCACCTTTCCTAATCTTTTTTTAAATACTGCTTTGAAAAATATAGGAACCTTGTCCTCCTTGGCATCTGATATCATGCTCAGAGAAATTTTGCAGGTTCAGCTTATCATGCAAAGCATGAAAAAGCTGCAGCTGCCAAAATGTCGTCATCTGCACCAACTGTTAGAGATAAAGCAACTCTGTCTTACATTGTATCTGATCTCTCTCTCTCTCTTTATTCAAATTGTTTTTTGTTTTTTTTTTCAAAAAAGAAAGTAATAGTAGAGGCACTGGTGTGACCCACAGTAAGTCTGGTTGAAATCTGCTTATCTTCTTGAACTACAAGTTGAAGGCCATTGTGGTAGCCTTTCCTAATGTATTACTCTCAAATCAAAGGTCTAATCTTTTACAAATAAATATTCATGTTTTATTCTTTTTCTCTCAAAAGTTGGGAATTGCAGTGACACACCTCAAGAGATTCCAAAGATAGTCACTCAAAATAAATTGACTTGAATCAGCTACCTTTGGATCCTTCAGAAGTATTCACTTCTGCCCAAATGGTCTAAAATCATGCCAGTATGTACCTATAGTTGAAGTGGGAATTTTTTTAATGTAGGTTTATCATATTTCTATCTCACCTTTCCCCCCCCCCCCCGGGGTATTACTGTACATGTGTATGTGAGAATAAGTTCCATTCAATATAGGAGGACTTAATTCTGAATAAATATGCAGAAGATCAGGCTGCACATATGATATCAAGGCATGTAAGTTTCTTTGTACAGTAGTATATAGTGCAATAGATCCAGGTTGAAGAACATAATACCTTTAACTTTTCTTGATGCTGGCGTAATCGTTTTCTCCAGAAATGTGTATGTGTAAAAAAAATGTAACGTTGGTGTGCAAAAATCATACAGATTTTTTAGGAAGTAGCCATTAGCTAGAGCAAATACAAATCTGTTCATGCATCTTTCCGGCAAAAGCCATGGTGTGTTTTCTTTTTTTTTTTTTGTATATCCTATTTTATACTGCTTCATGTTGTATCCAAAATGACTTTGGATACAAACGTTGGAGATTAGTGCAGGTCTATATAGCTGATTGTATTATGTATAGAAAGTCAATTACTGTAAACCTGCTAATTGCATTTTTTAAAAGTTCTCTTTTTATATGTTCTTTGTTATGAAGGATGGACAAAAGCTATTTTGATTAGTAAAAGTCACTTCTATTGGCATTCTGCTATGATCTGCTTGTGTTAGTCTTGGCATACTATATGTGAGGCCAGTGGATTGGGTGTGTACATCCCACTATGTTCTTGTAAGTTGTTCATGTGTGCTTTTGGTATAAGCCAGTGTTTTTCAACCTGTGGGTCGGAACCCCAAAAGGATCACAAAGCCTTATTTGGGGGGTTGCAGCAACCTTTCAGAGTCTGTGCAGGAAAGGCCTTACATCCAATCCAATAATGGTGCTGCCTTATCAAAATTGAATTCTTTCTATAATTCTACACAGCCTTTTCTCACTGTCTTGCCCCATAGCTCATAAGGCTGCTATCTCACAGGGTTATTGCAAAGACCCAAGAGATAGGACGAAATGGGGCAGGTGGGGTAGGAGATGGGTGAATCAGATCCCAGGAGGGGTCAGGATTGGTGGTGGGTCCCAAATCTCATACTTTATATATTTACTGGGATTGTAGCTCAAAAAAGGTTGAAGATCCCTGGGATAGCTATTCAGATTTAAATGCCTAAAAAACTTTGTAGGTGTGGTGGTAGAACTGGACACAGTCAACCTCAAGGCCACTGTTACTGTACCCTGAGTTATATGGGCTAAGAACAATCTCCACTTTTATTAAAAGAAGGTTCATCCGTATTGTCGTCTATATTTTCAGTATCGGATGTCCTTTAAACCTTCACAGAGGAACAGTGAACATGATTATAAGCAACCCTAAGTTTGAAAGATTTATTAGAATGGCTGCTGAAAATGTTCATGGATGACTTTTGTTGTAGTATTGTAGTATGAACTGTGGAATTCATTGCAAGTAACTTTTGGTAGAGAACAGTATATACCTACTATCATTTCTGTCTAATTTGCTTACTAAGTTCTAACAAGGTAGCTAAGATTTCTCTGGAAATAAGGTACAGGCTTCTACCGTGCTAGGGTTTAAGAATCTCTTTCTAGTAAATGCATACATTCGTTTCTTGTTTTAATGAATGAGTGGTATGTTACATTTATACAGGTATAAATACAGGCCCCTGTATTCGTGGGGGTTCTATCTTGAAACCTCCCCCCCCCCCCGCAATTAAGAGAAACTGTGGAAAAGGGTGAACGCCTCCCCCCACCCTCCGGAGCTGAGGGAAGCTCTGCTCTCTTTGCCTCTCTGACCCCAGCAGAGATAATGGATGGACATCTGTGGCCTCTGCCAGGCTCATACTGAGCCGGACAGTGAAAATAGTCACTTCTGGTTTCTCTGTGAAACTGGATAAGGCTGTGGAGGACCTTGAAGTAATAGATAAGGAATTGGTGGTGAATGCAACAGAAGCTAGGAATATGCTGTGTGTATATGCACCAAGTTTTTATAAAAATGTCAGTATAAGGTTGCAATTTTCAACCTTTTTCATCTCATGGCACACTGATATGGTGCTGAAATTGTCAAGGTACACAATCAGTTTTTTCACCTTTGACAAGGCACACCATGCTGCTGATAGGGGGCTCAAATCCCCCAATTGCCCTACTAATAAATGATCATCCCCAAACTTCCGTGGCACACCTGCAGGCCATCCACAGCACACTAGTGTGCCACGGCATAGTGGTTGAAACTCACTGGTATAAGGTCTACTGTGTACTGGAAGAATGCTTGTTGTCTCAGTCACAAGTACTGTGCCTCTTTCAACCTCAATAGTTTTTAATTTTATCTTAGTTATGTAGAAAAAAGTAGTACCTATACAGTAGTTAGATGCAAAATATGGAGACAGAAAATCAATAGTAAGGTTTGTTTTTCTGTTGAATGCTGACTGCTGCCAGTACAGATAAAATGTACACTGCTGACTAAGTATAAAGTTAGGTTAACAAATTTCATTTATTCTTTACTGGAGTGTCAAACTTGTTTCATACATTGGGCTGAACAGTATTAATGCACCTGCTAAGGGCCAGAAGTGTCATTAAGCAGGTGATGACCAAAAATAAGCATTTGTTCTCATTTAGGAACTCGATTGCAAATAATAGAAGAGAAAATATGCAAATTTTGATCATATTTTCAAGATATGGGAGAGTGCAATTATCTTGTGGGTTGCCATTTCAGCAGCACTTCTTCTGCCGAGATGTCATTTCGCAGCTCCACACCTGAGAGCTACTCTGGAAAGTGCCGCCTTAGTAGAAGTGGTACTTCTGCAAGGGCGGTCTGCTTGATAATTGGGCTCTGCCAGTGCCTCAGTAGCATCTCCCTTCTAGCCCCATTGGTCTATCCCTTACCTCGCCTTCTGTGGGCCTCCTTTCCAGTGCCTTGGCCTGCCGCTGAAAGTGCGGCCTGTATGGTGATTGTGCCCTTGCAGCATCACCCTTTCAGCAGCACCATTTCTACCCACATGTCACTTTGCAGTTCAGCAGCTGATGGTGGTGCTGGGAGAGCCTTATTCCCATATTAATTCATGCCTCCCACTTGGAGCTGTTCTTTGGAACTTTCTGTTCCAGTTATCTTGAAACACTGAATTGCACTAACAGGCTATAGTCCTAGGTACACTTTTATGTGGAAATAAGCGTCACTGATTGTGTTGGGACCACTGAGTTAAGTAGAGAATTGGGAGTGTGGTGGCCAGCTCAATGTGCAGTCTTAGGTTGCAGTGTTAGATTAGTTCAAGGCAGGGGTCTCCAAATTCCAACCTGGGGGCCAGATCTGACCCACAACAAGCCTCTATCTGACCCGTGACAAGCCTCTGGGCCTCTGCAAGCCTCTGGCCTGTTCAACTGAATGTGACCAGAGCTGTGCTCCAATTGCATCTGGAGGGTGTTCTGAGGGCCGGGGAGGCCATGTGCCTCCCCTTAGAATGCCTTCTGAAGGCTTAAAAACACTACTTCCTGGTTTTCCTGAAAAACCAGAAGTGACTTTTTGGGCTGTCTGAAGACCTTGGACTTTCTGAGGCTTTCTAATGCATTTGTTTAAATTTTATATTTAAAATTTATTTATTTTTCTGGCCCTTGGCCCTCTGGCTTAAAAGTTTAAGGAGTTGCTGGTTTTTTTTGTGATACCAAGAAACATAGGAAGATTTGAGGACTCAACAAGGAAAAACCCAACTGGCCTGTTGTAACTTAGATGTTTGGTATTCTGATTTTCTAGCTGCTGTGGAATAAGCCACTTTTATGACAGTGTACATTGCTTCTTACCTCTGCTGCTTGCCAGTAAGATCGTCATAGTTATGGAGTACCTGCCCTTGGGCAAAATGAGACAGTTGCTTGGGGTAACTCCTGAAATATTCCTGAACAAAAACTTTATACCTGGGAGTCAAATTAATAGTGGTTCTCTGTCTTTCTGGACTGTGTAAGAGATAGTAATGCAATATACGTAATATTCTTAAATGAAACACATGAGATTGCATCCAGCGAAGTCTGTGTGAAGGTTCTTACAAGGAAACTTGTTTTCTTTCTCTGCAGTAATTTTTCATGCAAGGTGTCTCCACTCAGTTCCTGTTAATCCCCCCCCCCCCCACACACACCATTCTACCTGTTTGAGGATCTTCTCATTCTTGGGAGAGGCTTTTGGGATGTACAGGCAGCTGCTGTGCTGACGAGGGAGGATAATGTCCCCTGCAGGAATATTAGCACACTCGGGCTTTTTAGAATTCAACCCACAGTTTCAATTATTTTCGAAGTAGTTATTGTTTGGGGCATTTCATATAAATTTCTTTCTCTGAGTTTTGTATGTAAAATCAATATGCTTGGGTCAGATGTTAGGATGAACCATAAATTTGTCTATCAGGTGTGAGCTGCCCTGCACTTGCACGTTCTTCCTTCTTTTCATGTCTGCTGTCTGTTTGGCTGGTTGCAAATCATAGTTAGCTGTCTTTGGATGTAACAAACTATGGCTTGTGACAAGCCAGGAAGCTGGGTAGTTTGGCTGTTGCAGAGCCTGTGTGCTCCTGTTTCTTCCATGATTTTCTGGAAGTATTTCTAGTCTGGTATTTCTTCCGAGAGTGGTGGAATCGATATGCATGAAGGGAAGAAGGATGTAAGCTGAGGCTTGAACCCAACATTCAAGCATTTTGTGATTTAGGTCCAAATTGGGCACATCTCTAATGGATTTATAAATTGATGCCATTGGGAGTGAAACTGTGGTAAATGGTTGATTATTCTGGTGAAACTTGCAGGTTGCATCTGGCCTATGGCCTACCAGGTAACCATCCATACCTTGGAGAGAAGGTTATTTTACGTAAAGAATCAACATACTTTGTCCTTATACTCAGTATCTGTTAACCCCAGTGTGCATTACTTTACACTTACTTACATAGAAATGCATCTACCATTTTTGCTACCCATTCTCCCAATTTAGAGAGATACTTTTGGAGCTCTTCGCAATCCTTCCTGGTCTTCACCACTCAGAAAAGTTTAGTGTTGTCCGCAAACCTTTTCACTTCACTTTGTCTCCAGGTCATTTATGGACAGGTTGAAAAGCTTTGGTCCCATGACCAGTTCTTGGGGCACACCGCTTTTCACCACTCTCCATTGTGAGAATTACCCATTGACACCCACCCTCTGCTTCCTGGACCTCAACCAGTTCCTAATACAGGAGAGGACCTGCCCTCTAATTCCCTGACTGTGGAGTTTTCTCAGCAGCCTTTGATGAGGGACTGTGTCAAACGCCTTCTCAAAGTCCAGATATATAATATACACAGGTTCTCCCACATCTACATGCCTGTTGACCTTTTCAAAAATTCTAAAAGGTTTATGAGGCAAGACTTGTATACACAAGTACTCAAGACTTGTCCCCAAATCAGGGAAAAAGTTAGTAATGTGTAGGAGTCCCCCTGCACAAAGAATGCCACTTGTCATAACTATTCATTTACAGTTATAAACAGAAGTTAAGTTACTTGCCACTTCTTCCTGAAGCATACAAAGTGTAAATGCAACCTATGTGCCAGACTTTCATTTTCCTGTTTTCTTTAAGAAAGAAAACAGAAAACCTCATATCCCCCCCCAGCTCTTCCTTGCAGTAGCTCCAGCTAATGTAGAATGGGTTTAATGTTTTTCTATGGAAGCTCCAATAAGTTACTCACAAATAAACAATCATCACTAGTAATTCATTATGTTAGGCTCTATATCGGCTCCTCAAATATAATAGGCAGAGCGGAATGTCTAGAGTATCTCATCTATGATGAGGGGAGTATAATATAGCACAGACAATTAAGATAGGTAGGACAGCTTTTCTCTGTGGGTCGCAAGCTAATTTCAGGTGGGCCATGTAGCTCCTAGTTCAGACACCATTAAAAACACAGCTGAAAATACAGGATATGGAGCTGTAGGCAGGGTGGGCTCCCAGTGGGAAAGAGGTATGGTGCTTTGCCCTGAACAGATGGGAAGATGGTGGGAGGGCTGCATGATGTAGTAAGGCCACACCTGGAGTATTGTGTCCCGTCCTGGTCTCCACATCTCAAAAAGGATATAGTGGAAATGGAAAAGGTGCAGAAGAGAGCAGCCAAAATGTTTACTGGGTTGGGGCACCACCCTTATGAGGAAAGGCTATAGCGTTTGGGGCTCTTCAGTCTAGAAAAGAGTTGCCTGAGGGGGAACATGATTGAGACATACAAAATTATGCAGGGGATGGATTTAGAGAGACGCTCTTTTCCCGCTCACATAACACCAGAACTAGGGGACATCCACTAAAATTGAGTGTTGGGAGAGTTAGGACAGTCAAAATAAAATATTTCTTTATCCAGTGTTTAATTTGTGGAATTCCTTGCCACAGGAAATAGTGATGGCATATTGCCTAGATGCCTTTAAGAGCATATTGGACAAATTTCTGGAGAAAAGGTTCATCGTATGTTACAAGTCGTCATAGGTCTGTGCAAGCTCCTGGTTTTAGAGGTAGACTACCTCAGATTGCCAGATGCAGGGCAGGCACCAGGATGCAGGTTGTGTTTTGTTGTCTTATGTGCTCCCTAAAGCATTTGGTGGGGCACTGTGAGATACAGGAAACTGGACTAGATGGGCCTTTGGCCTGATCCAGCAGGGCTTTTCTTTATGTTCTTATGATCCAAGTCTGTGTTCTGCTTTGACTTCTGAGCTGGATTGTTTGAATTCTGAGCTATGCAAAATAATACCATGAATGCACTGTGCAATGGGACCTTTGGCTGATCACGACTTAGGTTTGAAGCTAAATTGTTGACATCATTTCCAGCCGTGATATCATTTCCAGGTTAATGACATCACTTCCAGTGGGTCCCAGCAGATTGTCATTCTAAAAAGTGGATACCAGTGCTAAAATGTTTGAGAACCACTGAGGTGGACTTTTTAAATCTCTGTGAAATTGCCATGCCCTTGCCTAGTATCATAGGCTAACATTTGCAGAGGGCCACTGGAAAAGGCTATTTTCATTTAGAAGATCGGTATACTACTTTTCAACATAGTTCTCAAAGTGGCTTATGCAGAAAAGAATTGAGAAAATTCTGCAAAGGATGTGCTGAAATGGAGATTGTTGCTACCCCCCTGTTGAATAGTAGAGCTGTCATCTTCATGGTTAGCAGGCATTCACATCTACATTTGCAAACATGGAATTATGTGATGTCGTGGGGAAAGGATTTCTATTGAACATGTACAGGGAAATGCTTGCTGGAACACTGCTTGCGTTGTTTTAGGTGGCCAGTGTTTCGGAAAGCATCAGAAGAAATGGTTTGGTAGTGAGGGAAAACATATCACATAGTTTCTGCATTAATAGCAAGCTTGCTATTTAAGTGATGGTAAAGCTTTTGACTGGGCAGTGAGTTTTCAGTGAGAATGTTTGCTTGTGGTGATACAGCAGGAGTTGCAGAGATGATGATGATGATGATGATGATGATTATTATTATTATTATTATTATTATTATTATTATTATTAACAGTATTTATATACCGCTTTTCAACAAAATGTTCACAAAGCAGTTTACAGAGAAAAATCAAATAACTAATGGCTCCCTGTCCCAAAAGGGCTCACAATCTAAAATGATGCAAAAGAACACCAGCAGGCAGCCACTAGAAAAGACGCTACTGGGGTGAGGAGGGCCAGTTACTCTCCCCCTGCTAAATAAAAGAGGAGCACCCACTTGAAAAAGTGCCTCTTACTCAGTTAGCCGGGATTTGCAAAGATCGACCTGATAAGAGAAAGAGAACAAGAATTCCAGTGGCTTCTTTAAAACATTTTTGCTGTTTTAGTGTAGTAAGTAATAGTGTAGTAAGCAAGCTACTTAAATTTACCTTACGCTTTAAATTTGCCTTTGATAACAAATACCAGCAGTCTTGAGTTGTCTATGGCACTTCCAGTCTGTCCTTCCTCCAAAGGTCTCCTAGAGAATTTCATGGCTGTCTGGTGATTTGAACCTGTTCCTTCCTCCTTCAAATCTATTCCAACCACTACACCAACTCTGACTTTTCTCAAGTCTTTAGACTACACTTAGAATACACAACACTTTACATTTTTAATCTGTTTATTTGCTAGTTAATCAGAAAGAGAATTGGTCACTCACACTGAGCTGAAAGTGTTTAGCCCTACTCCTAAATCAGGGCTCAGCAGATCTTTGGATTTAGGAGCTAGATGAATTTTTCAGCTTTCAGGGTTTTGTTGTAAGGTTGACCAAAAAGAATTTCACGTGCCACCTATGTATGGTATAAGTTAGGTTTGTATGTGTAAACAGATACCAAGAAGCATATTTCCATTTCTTATGGTGTTTGGAAACACATGACAAAAAGATGTAAAGGCTTGTTTCAGAAGTAAAATTACATCAAGAAACATTAAAAAAAGTTAAAATTGATGATACTAAGGCTGCAAGCCCCGATATACTTATCTGGCAGTAAGTTCCATTGGGTACTCACTGCTGAGAAGATTTGTGCTATAAAGCAAGTGCTTTCCTCATTCTTCCACCTCTCTCCTTTCTGGGTTAGTGTGGGAACTGCTGCTGCAAAGGTGCAGAGAGAGTGGTGCACACACCTAGAGACGCCTTTGGAAGGAGGGGAGCATGTGCATTTGTTCTGTTTGACTTGCTGTGAGACATTTGCTCTCCAGTTCCCTCTTTTCTTCAGGTCTCCTCCTTCCTACCAGGATGGTGAAGGAGGAGTTTTCACCAGAAGGAGAATGGAACACACAAGCATGCTCTCCTCACTGGACTTTCTAGGTGTGTTTTTTCACTTCTTCCTCTTCTCTCTGCTGCTGTCTCCCTCTCCAGGCCACATTGAGGCTGACAATGAGGGGACCCAATTGCTTTTGCAGCTGCTGCGGCAGCATCTACCTGCTTTACTACAGTGGTGATTTCTTGGCCTCAAAGCCATTCCCTGGCGCCACAAGGCTATTTTGAATTGCTTTAGCAAGCTGGTGCCCAGAATTTGTTGAACCCTGATCTAAGTTAGATCAGGAGCATTCCACCTGTGTAGACTTTTTATGTGAGCAGAACGCTCCTTCCAGCTGTAGAGAGAACTTCTGACAGTGGAGCATCACCTTTAAAAGGGCTGGATGCCACCCTATGTTAGGCACTGATTACATTGCATGGTGGTTGAAGAAAAGTGTGAGAAGGAGGGAGCTTATGAACCTATATCATATTCTGACCTCTTAATTGTTAAACATTATGTCTGCAGAGACCTTTAGGAATAGTTTAATCCTTAGCTTGGAGAGTACAGCAGTTAAAGTGCATTAAGGAGTGTATTGAGATTCTGTTTAGGGAACATGATTTTAATCACAAGATGGAAGTTCCCTGCATTTATTCTGGCAATAAGAATGTAAAAAATGATAAAATTGCTTCTTGCCAACAGCTCATGTATTGGAGGTCTTTTGGGGTTTGTCTTTGTTTGAAGGTACAGCCCCTTAGTATACAATTATGAGTCTATATTATGAGTAATGTAATCTTATTCAATTTAGTAGGACTTATTTAAAAAGATAAATTGTTAGTCTTTCGTCAAAAACCTCAGGTGGTACATGTAGATTATTGTTCCACCTGTTTAGATGCTACTTCTCTACCCCCTGCCCCCAGTATATTATGGTGAGATTTCATGTAGGTTTTGACCTTTTACCTGTGTGTGGAAGGAAAACATGGTTTTTGCCTGATGTCATTGCTATCCACTATGCATGGTGAAGGAGTGTGCAAGCAATCTTTCATTGCACTACAGTTTGAGGATGGGGGATAAGAGTAGAATCAAAGGATGTTTTCAGAACTCCTGATTTTTAATAAATACTAACCACTGCTGGTTCTTATACTTTTGTAAAATACATTAATATTTGCTGTTAGAACAAATAGGTCTTAAATAAGCATATGGTTTGCTTTAATGAGTTATACTTTTGAAATTTCTGTTTAATTGCCCAAAAATGTCATCTAGGTTTGAGAAGTGGAAAGAACAATCTGCATGGCATAAAGTAGTAAATTTATTTCATGGTCCAGTTTATATTTCTTTGGAAACATGTCCCACTACTACTTCCAAGCAGTTGTTCAGGTTTATGGTGTAAAGATAACACTACAATTCTTAATTTATAAATTTTTTGCCTAGTACTATTTTCTAGTGCAACAATAAAGTTTTGCTGGATCAGCAGTGAAATTGCCTCTTTTTCCTCTGTCTGAAGGAAAATAAAGAACTGTACTTACAACAGGAGTTTTGAAGTATGGCATTTCAGTGTATCCTGTTTTCTAGAGAAGGGTATTATCTTCAGGAGTTTCCTGAGGATATTTGCTAGAATGGTTTACAGTCATGTTTGCAAAGTCTGACCTACTTGATGGTCTATCCCATTTTCCAATCAATTTTTAACCAAAATTATGTGAATGTACTAAGAAACATAATTAATGCTAAAAAAAAATTCAAATATCTAGACCTTCATTTCTTTCTGGTTCACAGTAATACAACAAGATATCGAATGGAAGTGTGTTTGTCATTTATTTTGTTTAAAAACTCTTGACTTTAAGAAGCAGAAGAACATCCTGAAACAGGTTTTTTTTTTGTCAGAAACTTAAAGTTCAGGAAAAGTAGTACTGATGGAACAGTAATGCATTATTGAATTTACTGTCTCAGTCAGCATGAATAGAGTAGCATCTTTCAACAAAAAATGTATCAATAAGAGCTTCTTGCATAAAAAATCAGTAGCCTGATCAAGCACAGGTGATTTGCTTGCGGTGACATATTTCTGCAACTGGGTTTGTTGTTGTTCACCTTGGGACTTACATCTGATTAGCTGAAGTTAACACGTGTCTTTGTGCTTTGTTTTCCAGATGGTATCATGGAAAGCTTGACAGAACAATTGCAGAAGAACGCCTTCGACAAGCAGGAAAACCTGGAAGTTACCTTATTCGAGAGAGTGATCGAAGACCTGGATCATTTGTGCTTTCATTCCTTAGTAAAACAAATGTTGTTAATCACTTTAGGTGAGTTTTGATGTGTTATAAAAAGTTATTTGTGACTGTATAGATACTACTTTGAAAATGTGTTGTTTGAAGCTTAACAGGTCTCTACAGTATATGAAAGTTGGAATTGGGGGATTCTCTTCTTTATCCTGCATAGTGCATTATAGGGAGCTCTGTAGCATTGTAAAGCTGCACTACTTTGGACAAAAGCAACAGTGGGATTAATAGTGATAAGGAAAAGCTGTGAGTGCCACAGTTGCGATAGGAAGAGGTTCGTGGCCAGCAGTGTACACTATACTTCACCCTGTGCTTTTCGGACTTCTGTTTCTACTTCCAGGAAACAGATTCTACATCAGCTGTAAATGAGGAATTTCCAGCATTTCTAGTGCATGTAGGGCACTGGCTATGTCCATGGTATCACGGTATCTCCCTGCATGAACTGAGACTGTGACCTGGATCATACCCGTATTCTTAATGATGTTAATCATATTCTTAGTGATAATGATACCCAGCTATTCAAATGAGATTGCAGGGGTTGGTTGTCCATCCTTAGCAAGAACTGCTTTCTTGAGGATGTGCTGCAGCCTGTCCTCATTTTTGATAGACTAGCAGCCATTTGAGCACCTCTTGGCTTCTGCAGCCATTCTTTTCACCTCTCTGTAGTGTGGGGAAAGGATGGTTATGGAGCCATGCAGCAAGATGCCTGAGAAGCAGCTAGCTTCTGTGTAGTGTGGTGGCTCTGTATGGGGTCTTTGTAGTGAAATAGAACTAGCCTTAACTTGGAAGTACAAAAGAGTCAGACAGGGTTGCTGCTGTTAGGAGATTAGCAGCTATTTGGGTTCTGGCTGCATGCTCAGCTGCTGCCATTTCCCTGTTTTGAATGCAACTTTGTTTAACCCAGTCTTTATTCTGGTGGTAAGGCTCAGAATTGTTTCTTTACACCTTTGAGAAAGAGAGAGGGCCTAGTGTTCAGTGTTCTAGTCTTAAAGAGCCAGTATCTCTTTAAAACTAGAGGAAAGAAAAGGACCTCCTCTTGTTGCCTGCGCCAAATTATTTACTTGCCACTTGGACCAGGAGAGTGGGTTTTTTTCCCACCACTTCCCTGCATTTGCACACTATAAAGGTTCGTAGGATTTCAAGGAACACAGCTAGAAAACAACTTTATTGCTTAATTGCTTTCTGAGAGTAGTTTATCTATGCACTAGGTGAATAAGCAATTAGCAAATTGTTGTTAGGCTCAGCTCATCAAATCTTATTGAATTGTTCAGCATGTATGTTCATGAATTGTTGTCAAGTTTGGGGATGGAGCTGAATGTCCAATTTTTCTGTGGTTTTTTAAAACATGCATTATAGACTTATTTGTACAGTAACTGCTGTATTCTTCTATATGAATATGTCTACAGCTACAGAGATGCTTCTGGGAAAGCATAGATCCTGTTAGATATATACTTTAAAAGTTTCCAAAGCTCATGTGCCTTAGGTACAGCAAATACTACCCTGGTACCCACAAATGAGCTCTTTAAATTTATGCACTAATATTAGGGTTTTTCTACTAATGTTGGTAATTATCTTTTCTAACAGGATTATTGCGATGTGTGGTGACTATTACATTGGTGGACGACGGTTTTCTTCACTTTCCGACCTAATAGGTTATTATAGCCATGTGTCTTGTTTGCTTAAGGGGGAAAAATTGTTGTTTCCTGTGGCACCTCCAGAGGTATGCAATTTTTTAAAACAGATTTGTCAGTCTTTGAATTAGAATGGTCCTTATAACAATACTTATTCTCACATGGATATGCATAATAATTTGATACTGTTGTTGAATACAGTCATGGAAGTGTTGGTGTTCAATGACAGAAGTGATTACATTTATGTAAAAATCCAAGGTTTAGTGAGAAATAGGTACCATGATATATATTTTAATAGTTGCAGAAGTGAAATTAGCTACCAGATTCAAAAATTTCTGAAAAAAATTAGTTTGTCTCCCTTCTTCCATGGATGATGGCAGGAAGCAAGGCAGGAAAGCTTCCATCCTACTAGGTCCCAAGCAGCTTGGGGGGAATCAGCTCTGCCCCCCTAACATTCCCTGTGACAGAAGACAGTTTGTAGAGAAGAGAACTGTATCCTTCAAAATCTAAAGTTGCAACTCATGTAGTTCGCCTTCTGTTTCTTTCCTGATGAGAAATGATGAAATAACCTAAAGGCCAACTCTCATTCTGCATGATCAGAGAGGAAGCCTTATGGTGCCCAGAGTCCCTGTGCTTTGGTTCTTACCTCCTTTGAGCCCATGAATTCCAGATGGAAATGTAGGAACCAAAATAGAAGTCAATGGCAGAGCTCACAGATATCAGCAATTCAATCTTCAGAATTCTCTTAGACAGTTCTGTAGTACAGTCAGACCCCAGTATCCATGGTGGTTCCATTCCGGAACTTCCTGCAGATACCGGGGTCCCGGTTTAAATGCCCTTTAAATACAAAACATGCAAAAATTGGGTTTCCTTTGCATGGCAAAACAGCACTGTTTCCAAGCCTCTTGAGGCTAAAAATAGCTCTAAAGACCCACTTCTGGGTCTCCCAGCATTGTATAGTACAGAGCTATAGTACATTCATCCTCTAGAGGGGGCTGAATGTAATATGAAGTAATGGAATGAAACATTCAGCCCTATCTAGAGGATTAATATGGTATCGCTCTATACTAGACAATGCTGGGAGATCTGGAAGTGGGTCTTTAGAGCTATTTTTTTTAGCCCTGAGAGGCTTGGAAACTGTGCAGGCTTTCCATGCAAAGGTAGGAAACCTGATTTTTGCATGCGTTGTTTGTATTTAAAGGGCATTTGAACTGGGACCTTTGTGTCCATGATGAGTTGAATCCTCAGATGCCAGGGTCGGACGTGTGTTCCATTTTGAGCAAAAGAGGCAATGATAGAAATAGGCAAACAAGGTTAAGTAAATGCAATACAGTGTGCATTTACCCTTCATGGGGCAAAACAATTTGGCCATAAGGGTAGCCCTTCTGTTAGTGACCAGTTAATTCGCACAAAACTAATTCCTGCTAGTGTTGAACTCAAATAATGACAATATTTCATCTGTTTGAGTTACAGCAGACTTAATCCAGAAAGCTGCTTAGTCTGTCCAAACCTCAAAACAATATCCACTTTTTCTTTTATTACCTTGAATGAGAGACTTCTTTCTAATCCTGTTGCATGTTCTGTACTTTTGATAGCTTAGTAAACAATTAATTTTTGTTAATTTTGACAAAATTGAGATTTTATGTTACTACAGTGGTCAGCAACTGGAAGTGCTTTTGTTTGACTATAAAACATTCACTGAATATTTGAGATCTTATGTATTGATTCTTCTGTGTGCTGTTATGTGAAAGTCATATTATTAGCACAGCAGTCCAAATTTGTACTATTGCATTATAGCAAGACATCTTTTTTTTAATAGCCAGTAGAGGACCGCAGGAGAGTCCGAGCCATTCTGCCATATACTAAAGTGCCAGAAACGGATGAAATAAGGTATAGTTTTTAAGAATTATCAATACTGCATATGGTGAAATGGATGCAACATTTAGCCACCTTTTTGTCCGTGTTAAAAAAAACACAATGAGTTATAGTGTAACTCCTGCGGTTAGAAGGAATGCCATGCAAATGCCATGCAGAGGTACCCAACCTCTTGTTGACCATAGTACCCTGAACCCCTCTAGAGAGGGCCATTGATTCTTGGGAGCTGGATGTGGGGAACTACTGGGGGAATTCTGCAAATAAAGTACAAATATCTTCTGAGTGGGTTACTCAGAACTACGGCTTTTGCCTTGGGGAAGAGGTGACAGGAAGTTTAGTTGTGAAAACCTCTGCCCATGAGAGCTCAGATATTACCCACTATGATGTAAAGCCATTTCAACAATTTCAAAGAATTTTTTTAGAATCTTGGCAGCATTAATCCATTTTTGCCTGGCCCACAGGTATACACGTTTGGTCGCTGTTGCGTATATGCAACACTGGGTAGAAATGGCTTAAGGCAATTGTAGCTTATTGGGGCGCAATGGCTAAGCTTTCCTATGCAATGGTTACTATACTTGTTCCACTTGGTGTTTAAATATAATTCTTGCTGGAAGTAGACTTTGTCCATTTGTTTTATTATTAAAATGCTAAGCATGGGCCTGGTGCTGGTTAGACAGAAAAATGTATTAATCATAAACTGGTACTAGCAGCCATGGCAAAAGAATATAGCCAGGTCTGCTGCATTTTTGAAGGATATGATGCTTTCTAGGCTATAGGAAAAGACATGATACAAGTTTGTGAAATTAAGCATGAATTGAAAGAGTGAGAGAACATTTCCTTCCTTTGTCCAGTAATAGGCATCCAGTAAAGTTGTTTGCTGGTGGGTTTAGCAAAACAAAAGCAAGAATTTCACAGAGTGTATGTATAGTTACAGAGTTGCAAGATGAGGGATAGCCACTAGTTTATACAGATTTTAAAACAACAAATTAATGAAACATAGGGTATATGTGGTATAAACCTTTGTGGACTAGAACCTACTACATCAGATGTATGATATTATCCTTAGCTGGGGGAGTGTGTGCATGGCAGATGTCAGGGATTCAGCCTTGTTGGGCAGCAGCAAAAACCTAACTGCTTCCTGAGACCACCTTTGTGGCAGTAGCCTTTGTGTCCTGGTGCCAATATCCCTGCTAACTGGAGAAAGAGGCATCTTTTAAGTGGTGTTCTCTTACACGTATTTAGCAGGGCCACTGTCCATCTTTTCCAGTGGCTGATTCCGGTGTCTCTTCTGCATCTCTTTTTAGACCAGGGGTGTCAAACTCATTTCATACAGCGGGCTGAACAACATTCATTATGCCTGCTGAGGGCCGTAAGTTATGTCATTAGGCGGGAAGTGATGTCATTAAACAGGTCAAAACCAGAAATAAGCACTCTTCTTGTGTAGGAACGCATTAGCTGCAAATGACAGAAGAGACAAATCTTCATCATATTTCAGATGAGGATGACAGAAGAGACAAATCTTCATCATATTTCATGATATGGGAGAGCCCAATTATCATGTGGGCCGTCCTTTCAGCAGTGCCACCTCAGCACTACTCAGCAGCTGAGAGCCCGAGGGCCAGATAGAAAACTTCTGTGGGCCGCATCTGGTTCCTGGGCCTTATGTTTGACACCCCTGTTTTAGACTGTGAGCCCTTAGGGGGCAGGAAACCATTTAGTGTTTTATTTTGCTGTGTAAACCACTTTGTGAACTTTTTTTGTTGAAAAGTGGCATATATGTGAATCTTAAGAGGATTCAGAGAGGTCAATTTACCAAGAGCTTCCTACAACCTCGAGTTGGCTGTGTATGTGATATAATTTATTTATGTACATGGAATATAGGTAAATGCTTTGTATTGAGCCAGACAGTTTGCATTGCATTGTTGACACTGACTTGTAGTGCATCTCCAGGGTTTCAAAGAAGAACTTTTATCTCCCCTGCTTGGAGATTATGGGAAATAAAGCTGGGACCATCTCATGTGCAATAGGTGCTCTGCTGCTGAGCTGTATCCCCTCCTTTTTTGAGGTACTGAGAAAAATAGTTTGTAAGAGAGCCCAAAAAACCTCAAAGAGGGTAGCAGTAAGCTTGTTATACATTCTTGTTGAATATGAATGCATACAATGTAAACTACGTTTGGCTCTGCAAAGAAATGTGACAGCAAACCAAAGAAGGCAGTACCATAAAACAGCAGCAACCAAATCCAAAGGATTCAGGAAACATTTTATTAAGATAAATCAAATAACAGTCCGAACACATTTTGTATTTGGGTTTTTTACAGCTAATAAGAAGGTATGGGCCCAATCCTACCCAACTTTCCAGCAGTGGTGGGGCTGCAACGTAGCCCCAAGTTAAAGGAACAAATGTTCCTTTACCTCATGGAGACTTCCACAACTACCCTCCCACCATAGGATGCAGGTACACTCCATTGGCATGGCTTCATCAGGGCTGGAATATTGGATATGATTTGGCCCTAAGTGGGGTGTGAACCAATATAAGATCTAATGACAGATCTGGCAAAAGTGCCCCGAAGCATCCCTGTGCTTGTACTCAGTTTGATGTCAGAAACTTAACTGATTGGAGAAGTGGAACTCATCTGGCCACTCCATCTCACCCCTCTGCCTAGACCAGAGGTGGGGAACTTTATTTGTGTTGGAAGGCTGCATTGTTAGCTGTAATCTAATAAGGCAGCATCCTGAAAACTTAGATACACTTCAAAACGTATTATTCTGTATAAATCTAACTGTATTCAAAAAAATAACTGTTGATTGTAAAGTTAACTAATCTTTTAATGATTTTGTTGTAACTGCTTCTCAAAGGCTGATAGTAGACTGGAGTCTCACAGGGACTCTCCCTGACCCCCCTGCCAACCAGAGTTGTGCAATAGTGGCACAGGTCAGGCGGGAAAGTTAACATACCATAGATACTTGCCTATAAGGCGAGAAATGTTTATCAGAAAATCAAGGCTGGATCACCTCCTCGTCCTATCTGAGAGTCAGGGCAGTTCAGGGTTGTTGTAGCAGCCAGGAGAAGAGCAACAAGGCTTGAATTCTGTATTTAAAAAAAGAAAAAAAAACACCTTTGCTCCGGCTGGCCATGCCTTTCTTCTCTCTCTTCCAGACTTCACAACTAGCCAGCATGTCATTCAGGTAGGCAGACTGCAGCTGGATCTTAAAAGCCTGCCATCTACAAACACAGTACTGTGCAACTGCAGTTGGAAAAAATTCCTCTCACTTGCATTCTCCCTCCCTCCCTCTGGGCTGTTCCATTACACAGAAGGGGGTGAATGGCACACAGTACTGTATAAGCACCTTGTTAATATCTTCAAAAACAGTGGTGCAGTTTAGATTATGTTCCCCCTTTCAATCACGCTCCAGGGTAGCCAGGCTCCAGGGTAAGCTGCAGCTCTTCCTCACAAGCACTGTTCCCTAAGTTTTATCCCCCTGATTTATCTGAGAGTCATGGAACATTCCATGATTTTTGTCTGAGAACCTGCCCTCGTCTTATGTGTAAGATTGCCTTATAGGCGAGTATCTACAGTACATTCTAGAATCGCATTAGAATGAAATCATGAGTGTAGAACGTTCTAAATAACTCATATGACTTATTAATGTTTTAATTGTGACCATCAGTCAGGGTTTCTTTTACTCTGTGGCATTTTAAATATGGTCATTTTAAGATTAAAATAATAAAAGATGAAGAAAACCATATTAATAAAAATAAAAGACTCGATCTGCCCCATCACTGCCCTCCCCCACTCCTCTCCTCCTCCACCCTTCCCACCTCTGCACTGCTTGGAGCAACTCTTACCTACTCCAGCTTACATTTCCTCTGGATCTGGAGCCATTGGGACAGTGCAGGCCTTTGCCACTGGAGTGGCTAAGTGCTACGTTATCACAGCATGCCTTACGGCATGTTTGTGAAAGCTTAGGATGGCACAGTGGTGCACCCGCACAGCTCCAGATTAGGGTTGTATTGATTGATTAGGGTCTAACTGATTTCATGTGGCTGCTACTGCTTATATTTCATGGCCATTAGGGCCCACTGTTCCATGAATTTTCTTCCTGTCCACTTATGTTTTGTATCATGCATTTGAAATTTGGCTGTCGTCCACAAAAGCTCATGCCACAACTAAAGGTTGTCTTCTGAGGTGCCTTAGGACAGATATCTAACTTGCTTTTGTTAGGAACAAATTCTGAATTTGGCAGTCTGCCATTTTATCTTGCCTGATATATTCTTATTTTCAGTTTTACTGATGCTTATTGATAGAAGAATCTAAAATGCTTGTGTTCCTTGTTTCTGTTCTTACGAATGTCTTTTTTAAGAAAGTTCTCATATCCTAGAGTGTATAATTTGAACTTGTTAGATATAACAATAAAAAAAACACTACAATTTGCTGTTTCAGATGAACGTTTTTAGAAATGCCAAATTAGCCCTCAGTATTATTAATGACCTTTTCCTTTGTGCTCCTCTGAGAGACATAGTAAAGCAGTAGACAAAAGAGCCTCCCATTATAGAACCACCTCTTCATTTTACTGTACTTCCTTGCTTTTTCCTGTAGTTTTAGAAATGTAATTGTCTTTTCTAGAATAGGGGGAGAATGAGCCCTCAAACGATCCTTCAGAGGTTTTTGAGCCAATTAACAATTTTTGTTTTTAGGAGTTCATTTCTGGTTTGGGCTGAAGGCAACTGAGAGATTCTGGTTCAGTGGAAAGAGCCTGTCTGAAGCTGTTTGAATTAGGCAGTTTGAGTCCCTTGTTAAGTGTGTGATGATGTGTTCTTGTGGTTCCACTAAAGATTTTTAAAAAGTGCATTTGACTTCTAGGGATGTATAATATGCATAATCAGATTAATGTGAGACAAATATAAGTTACCTTGCTAAATTGTTGGTTTACTAAGAATATGTTTTCATAATCACCTATAGCTTCCTTAAAGGAGACATGTTCATTGTTCACAATGAATTAGAAGATGGATGGATGTGGGTAACAAATCTACGTACAGATGAACAGGGCCTTATAGTTGAAGACCTGGTGGCAGAAGTGGTAAGTTACTTTAAGCAAATAGTATTTGATGATAATTAGCGTATAAAATAGGAATCTGACTTCTCCAAGTATGGAACAAATGCAGTTGAAATTCCAGTTATGTGTTAGCCCTGTATCTTGGAAATGAGATTACTGTATATAACTTCTGATAAAATTATTTGTTTCCTGTTGTAATTTATTAGGTTATAAACACTAATGTTTAAAGCTAACCTTCTAAACTGAACTGTGTAGTTTACCAGAGACAGTAACAGTCAGGCTGTGTGTAACACCAAACCATAGTTTGGCATGACATGCATTGATTTGGATTTGCATGCTCCCTTTACCTTGATTGCTTCTTATCCAGTGACAAACCATGTTTTGCCATTATATCTAAATGGGAAGCTATGGTTTGTGTCTGCCCTTCAAACCAGAATTGCAAACTGCAGTTGCAGTAAGCAAATCACTGTTTGTTGGTCTGAATGTAAACCATGACTTTCCACGAACCCAGGAAGTAACTAAGCAGAATACATGATGAAAGGGAAGTGTGCACAAGCAGGATTTGCTTTCATAGCACCAAACTATGGTTTGGCATTGCTTGTGAGCTAAGTTCATGAATTATATCTGTGTAATCAAAGCAGTGACTACTGTTTAAATTGTTTCTGGTATGATTTTTGTAAAGTAATATTGTTGCAGCTGTGAGAGGAGAACTGAAAATTTGATGTTAGTTTATATGCCATAGGCAAGCAATCTTAAAACTCTTATTAAGGGCACTCATCAGTGGCATTTGGGGTATAAGAAAAAAAGGATCCTTGTGTAGACGAAAGTTCCAGAGTGAAGTAGTTTTCTAGAGCTGCTATAAAAATGGAGGCAGAAACAGAGGGCCTGTTCTGGGTGATAACAAATTGAGTTTGTTATCCCAGTATCTTATCAGTTTTAAATTGAAAAATTTTCACCCGAGTTTTATTTTCCAGCACAGGTGCACTTCTGTGCATCATAGAATTTGGTATGCTGTTAGTGAGTATAGAAAAATTGGGTTATACTCTTGTCTTGCTATCTGTGATGACTCAGACTTGTTCTTTATTTCTATTTAAATTGTATGGTTTGTTTTCTGGGGCATACCTAAAATTATTTCTGAGTGTGGGTCATATCCAACGCTTCCCTGCCTTCAGAGTAAGGAGTCCTTGTTTTGGAGGAAAGGAAACTGGATGATACTCACTGTCTTTAATCTGAGATCTCAAATGGTTCACGTTTCAGAATATTTAATGTTTAATAAAATGTTCTGTAAACTTTTGGAAGTGAATCGATTGCTTGTGTGGCTTTGTTATGTTACTAAAGCATGTGGAATGTTTTCTTTAGGGACGAGAAGAAGATCCACATGAAGGAAAAATGTAAGTGTTTTGGAGATAAATGGAAGGATGTTTTGTGAAATAGACCTATACTTTGTGTCTGAAGAAGTGTGTTTTTTTAAGAATTATTTAGTTCTCAATATGTAAAGGACAGAACCAGTTTACTAGACATGCAGAAGATTGACAGAAAGGGCCTTCAACCTTGAACTTCTGAGCTGTTCCTTGTCTCATCCTTGGCCAGGGCTTTAAGCTTGGTGCATTCTATGCATGCATTGTCTGTCTCTTCCTATTTGAGATGGCTCAGATGTAGCTTCCTGTTGCTCCAGTGAAAGTGGCTGTGTGGCTGTAATTAACACAATGCTGAGGTGACTGTCCTGGTGCAGTATCTGTTGCTAGTTGTTTCCTGTCTCCCAGGGCTAATGTTACCTCACCTGGAACAGGTTGACCAGATGGGCTGTCCTGCGTTTGCTAGTGATCCTGGACAGTGATATACATAGGAAGTAAGCCACTGTGACTTGTTGTAAAAGGAGAGTGCTACTTTAGATTGCAAATGGGATGATTGTTTTCAAGACTCTGGAAGTACTGTTCTGAACTGAACTGGTGAGTCTTATCTAGATTGCTTTGCTTAGTTCTGGCCACAGAAATAAACAAATTTGAAGGAACTTATAATAACAATAAGGCTGATAAAAGGTCTAGGGCAGGGGTAGTGAATCTTTTGAGAGTATGTGCTCAAATTGGCAATATTTTTCTTAAAAAATTATCTTGTGTGCCCATGGTAATTTTGAGCAGCAGGTTATTATTATTTGTATGTTACACACTTTTTTATGGAGAAAAAAAGGCTTGAAAGTATTCTTAAAGAAGCCAGTAACTCTTCTTAATTCTTTTAAATGGATGTATTTGGTACATATTATGAAACATGAAAAAGCAAAGGAAAACATAAGCATATTTTACTTTCAGTGAGACTTTTGCCGCTGCACCAACCATGACAGATATTTTATATCAGGCTTGTATTTCTTTTGAAAACTAGACATGTAGCACTAGTTTCATCAGTAAGTCGATTCCTATCATTAGACTAGGCCAGGGGTCGGCAACCTTAAACACTCAAAGAGCCATTTGGACCCGTTTTCCGGAGAAAAGAAAACCTCGGGAGCCACAAAAGCCTCTTGACATCTAAAATGAAGATAACACTGCATATATAGGTTTTTTTTACCTTTATGCTATGTATAAAAAAACTATAGTGTGTTAAAATCAATGGGATTTCACTTGACTCCAAAGTGGAGTCAGGGGAGGGGAAAAAAATCCGACAGATGCTGCTTTGCTCTGAATCGAAGCAATGGGAAGACTTATGCAAGCTTACTCAGAAGTAAGCGCCTCTCTGATTTCCATGGGGCTTCCTCCTTAGTCAGTGTGTGTAGTATTAGGATCACATCCTCCACTCTCAGACTTCTTTTGGGAAGTCTGCCCTGTCGGTTTCAGAGGGACTGACTTCCATGCTTAGGCAAACTGACCAGGAGAGAAATCGCACAAAGGCCAGAGGGGCTGATTCCGGAGTCGGCTCCCAATCCTAAGCTTGCCTACTCAGAAGTAAGTCCCATTCAGTTCAATGGGGTTTACTCCCAGGAAAGTGTGCACTCCCTGCAGGCGCACTCCAGGGAGCTCCAGGGTCGGTCACCCCATCTCTTCTGCAGTGGGGGGGGGCAACATTAAGGCAAAGGGCATAACGAAGCCTGCCAGACTCAGAGGGATGGAGCTGAAGGATCCCCCTGCCTGCTTTGTGCAGGGGAACGGCGCCAGGGTGAGAAGAGCCCAGCCTGGGCGGTCAGAGGAGGCTTCGGAATGCAGCTTATCTGCCTCAGAAATGCCTTTGTATTTTTACATAGTAATTAGTTTAGCAAAGGGGGTGACAGAGAGGTGCTCAGTCACCCTCTTTGCTACTTTCACCCACTTTCACCCGCCCTTCCCCGCTGAGCCCATGCGCCACCAGCTCTTCCTGCCCGGCCACAGGGGTCCCTGCAAAGCGCCCCCCGCGCCTGCCACCAGTGGCCCTGTCCCGCGGTTCAGCCCCCTGCCGCTGCAGGGAGAAGGAAGGAAGGGCGCAGGGAAGAGGTGCCTGGCTGCCCCCCGCGCCTGCTTGCAGTGGGGCACCTGCGGGCGCCTGCTTGCAGTGGGGCGCGGAGAGCAGATGCGGGAGAACGCCACTGCCCCTTCCTTTGATGCCCTTCCCCGCTGAGCCCATGCACAGCCGCGCCAGCACTGCCAGCTCTCCCTGCCCGGCCACAGGGGTCCCTGCAAAGCGCCCCCCATGCCCGCCACCAGCGGCCCTGTCCCGCAGCGCCTGCTCGCAGTGGGGCGCAGAGAGCAGGTGCAGGAGAGCGCCGCTGCCCCTGCCTGCCGAAGGAGCTGTTGTGAGCGAGGGCGGCGCCCCGACCCCGCACTCACCAGCAGCCAGCGCCCGGAGCACATCGCTGGGCGGCTGCTGCGGGGAAGGTGCCCCACTTCTAGCCCCCACTTGGGAGCCGCAGCAGACCACTGAAAGAGCTGCATGCGGCTCTAAAAACACAGGTTGCAGACCCCAGGACTAGGCACTGTTCATCACTAAAAACAATGACTTGCATGAATGTCAATAAAAATGCAGTTGTTAATACTGCTGTTGCAAGATTTTTCAGATTAGTTTTAGACTCTCGTTTTCTGTTATTAATCTTGTCCTTAACCTAGTCAGTGTGCTTAGGGCTGTAGCCTGAAAGGCAGTTGAGCCCTGTCTCATACTGGAGCTGTATCGTAAAATGAACATTTGCATCCACAGAAGATAAAGACTGCAAACCAATGCATACTACCCAGGTGTACAGCCCACTGAACACAGTTGGCTTACTTCAGAGTAAATATGCTGTGAAAGAAAAAATTGGCGACAAGGTGGGTAGGAGCCCAATTCCATTGGTGAGAAGCAGCACCCCCTCACACTAGTCTGAAAATCTTTCCTGAAGAACATAAGAACAGCCCCACTGGATCAGGCCATAGGCCCATCTAGTCCAGCTTCCTGTATCTCACAGCAGCCCACCAAATGCCCCAGGGAGCACACCAGATAACAAGAGACCTCATCCTGGTGTCCTCCCTTGCATCTGGCATTCTGACATAACCCATTTCTAAAATTAGGAGGTTGCGCATACACATCATGGCTTGTACCCCATAATGGATTTTTCCTCCAGAAACTTGTCCAATCAAGTGACATTCTTGAAGGCACAAGTGACATTCCCTGAATGTTCACCAAGAGGCCTCCCGCTGTGCCAGTAGCCACTCTTTTCCCAGTCATCCTCCCTATTCTCTTCTAGCATCTTTCAGATGTTCCTTGCTTTGACGTGTGTATTTCTGAAGGCTGCTCATACCATTCCCTTCACGGAGAGCTTGTTGCACCCATCCTGCCTGCTTCCAGCTCTTCACAAAGCCTCTGGCTATTTGCTGTTCTCCTTTCCCTACATTGTTCATCAAGTAGGGAGGAAGCAGCAACCACCATCAAGTGATGGCTGAGTGACAGGGAAGTACCAACACACGCCTTATGCACACTGGCAATAGCCCCTCCTTTGGTAGCTGCTTCTTTAGGTTATATGATCCTCATTGTCCCTCTAACAGAGGACCCACTGGCCATTTTTCTTTGTTGAAGGATGGTGGGGCCTCACTTTCTGCCCACAGCTGGCTTTTTTGGTGCTCCTTCTGCTGCTCAGTGGCACACTGCCCAAAGCCCCAGCCTCCATAGTCTTTCTAGACAATGAGCCTGGCTTCTTCTCACTGTCTTCCCTGCTGTTTTAAGGAGTCTGTATTGCTTAGAAGGTAATGGAGCCTGAGCTTACCAGGTTTCCATGCATGTTAAGCACCCTCTCAATAGTGCCTGTTTGTAGAGTATACTTACCCAGAAATCTTCCCAAAACTACTTATCCCAGCAGCAGATAAAGAATCAAGGAGTGGCACTGCATGTCCACAATGCTTTCATGTGCCACCTTCAGCACACGTGCCTTAGGATCACCACCCCTGATCTAGGGAATACAAGAATGGGGTATGTTCTTCTAGATCAGGGGTGCCCAAACCCCGGCTCAGAGACCACTTGTGGCCCACAGGGACTCCCAATCCAGCCCACGGAGCCCACAATCTCCAATGAGCCTGGCTCTCCAGAGACTTGCTGGAGCCAGAGCTGGCCCGACACAACTGCTCTCAGTGTGAGGGCAACTGTTCAACCTCTCGCGTGAGCTGTGGAATGAGGGCTCCCTCCATTGCTTGCTGTTTCATGTCTGTGATGCTGCAGCAGTAGTGAAGGAAAGGCCAGCCTTGTTTGTGCAAGGTCTTTTATAGGCCTTGAGCTATTGCAAGACTTTCATTCATTCTTATAAGTTCCATCTCTAATATATTCATTTTTGTAAATTTATTCAAATTTTAAACGTAAATTAATTCCTTTATTCCTGGCTCCCGACACAGTGTCTCAGAGATGATGTGGCCCTCCTGCCAAAAAGTTTGGACACCCCTGTTCTAGATAAGAGCATTGAAGTTATGTGATGGTCAGGTGAAGGGACCCCTGTACCCAACACTCCTTCCTCTTAATTCATCCCTATTCTGGAATAAAGTAATGGTAATTGCTGCTACCATCTCAACTAAAAACAAGCAGAAAGCAGCCTTGTTCTCAGGATTGGAGCCCCTGGAGAGGGCAGTGGATAGACGGGCTGGGGTCTTGAGCATTCACCACCTCCAAGAGTGCCATTCCATATGACTGTTTCAGGTAGCTTCATGGCAAGGCTGCCAAGCAGGAAACGAAACAGAAACCTGACACAACTTCTTCAGCTTAGTTCTTGACCTTACTCTGCACTATGGACCCTGTCTGCCATGATCCCTCTCTCCTCAGAAAGTAGGCACTATGCTTAACCTTCTGTACTTGTTATTTGATTTGGCTTCCTTGGTCAAACTGTTAATGTAGGCATCCTTACCTGTCTGCAGACTGGGCAGGAGTAGCTGTCCTGGGCTCATGCTGGCTCTAGTAGGAGGTGGTGTGCTAAACTGATGCCTTCTACAGTGTAGGAGATTAAACCCTAAGCAGTTGAGCAGTTGTGGCAATCCTGAAGTATTTAATAGCCCAGTTTGAGCCAAAGAAGAGGAAAATCTGGGGATTTTTGCCATTGGATATCTGTGGTTTGAAATACTTCCTGAACAGTTTAGCAATACAGCAAGCTGATGTTTTCAAGCATGCCTCCACAATAATCAATGTATCATTGAATCTCTAATTGAGGTGCTTTAATATTGCCTCTCTCTAAAGAGTTATTGAGAATTGTGTGGTGTCATCTAAACAAAGTAAAATGTGCTTCTAATATTTCTAATTTATCCTATTTTTCAAGATGGTTCCATGGGAAGATCTCCAAACAAGAAGCTTATACCTTGTTGATGACAGGTACTTGTATTGTGTTCTATTGTAATATAAAAAGTACATGTTGCATATTACTGCATGACATGATTGGAAACCTTTTTTATTTTTATGACAATGCGATAATTGCATAAAGACAAATGCAAACAAAGCCATTTATTTTAGTATTTGCATAGACAATGTGCTGTAAGGATGTGTTCTTAGGTTTTATTTTTTAGTTACAGTATCCTTCAGGTCATGGAAGGGTCATTTTCAATACAACAAATCATGCAACTTGTGTTTTTAGGATAGATTCTTATAATGGCTTTGGAGCAGCCATTTTCAACCACTGTGCCATGGCACACTGGTGTGCCGCAAGTGGTCCACAGGTGTGCCACAGGAATTTGGGGGCAGGTCATTTATTAATAGGGCCAATGGGAGATGTGAATCCCCACCAGCAGCATGGTGTGCCTTGTCAATTGTCAAAAACCTCGTGGTGTGCCTTGACCATTTTAGTGCCTTTTCAGTGTGCCATGAGATATAAAAGGTTGAAAATCACTGCTTTGGAGTTATAGGAAAAACTTTAGGAAACTGAACGTTGTGATAGCAACTGACACTGTTCTTTTATGTCTTGGGGATGTTGAATTTTTTTGCAAGTGACTGCATTTCCCAGTATGCATGACAAATTACAGATAAGTTAAATAACTCTGTTAGATGAAATTGTTGTTGATGAGCTAAAT
This sequence comes from Tiliqua scincoides, assembly GCF_035046505.1. Taxonomy (NCBI): domain Eukaryota; kingdom Metazoa; phylum Chordata; class Lepidosauria; order Squamata; family Scincidae; genus Tiliqua; species Tiliqua scincoides. Next base: position 37,164,601 of record NC_089822.1, read on the forward strand.
GTTTTTGTTTTGTTTTTGTGTTAGTTGGTCAGGTGTCAAGTTTTCTTGTGAGACCCTCTGATAATACACCTGGAGATTACTCTCTCTACTTTCGAACCAGTGAAAATATACAACGTTTTAAGATATGTCCGACGCCTAACAACCAGTTTATGATGGGGGGCAGGTACTATAACAGGTAAGCTGTAAACAGGCTAAAATATTTTACAAATTGTGTGCTACTGTATGTTCTACTACATGTTATTGATTTGATACAAATGTTTCTTCTGACTTTTTCCTTTTATATTACAAACCTTGGATTACATATGGTTCTTAATCACATTTTCAAGGGATCTTGTGTTCGACAAGTATGGAGCAAACGAAATAGGAATAGCGTGTTCGTGTGTTTTTGTGTGTCTATGTATAAAAATAAATCAATATTAGGGTATATGTTAGTTCTGAGATCTTTAGGGATTAACTTATAAATAACACTTATCCATTGTAAGCGCAGATATACTAGGAAAAAGTAACCATTGGATTGTCTTATTGGATAACTTATGTACTACCTGGTTATTAATCTTAGGAGGGAGAGTTTTTTTGCGCTGATATGTCTATATTTACATCTTATTGTCAAGTTCTAAAATCTAAGAGCTTAATGTATTAACCACCTCTTAGTAGTGATGAGTTTAGTCCCTTTCCAAAGGAGATGGGTATTGCCTCATGCAGAGATGATGGAATTTGCCAAACCTGATCGTGCAGAACCAGGGAGTTCTTATCCATCCCAACCGAGAATTTCTGTCGCTTCCAGCTTGGCTTCTGAGTGGTTAGAGATCCTGCAGCTGGTGTGACTGAGAAAGTATCAAGTTCTCCTAGCTGAGAAGTTCATTGGACTGTCATAGGACTTCAAGTGGAAGATGGTATGAGGCTAAACAATTGGATCCTTTTGCATTCCCCACATACGAGCTACTTGAGTTCCTTCTTCATTAAATCTGTCTGGCCTCCAGACATCCTCATTGAAAATCCAGCTAGCAGCAGTTTCAGCCTTTCTGAAGGTAAACCATCTTTTCCCCGTTGTCTAGTATTCTAGTTTGTTAGGGGTATGATAGAAGCCTCCCATTTTAAAAACTTTCACATGATTCTAAAGTTTTTGTTCCTGATTCAGTAAAAGAAATCCCATTTCCATGAAATTGGATTTGTTTAACAACATATCGACAGAAGGCTTAAAAAGTACTTAAGCTGGAGCCATCTTAAATTATGCTGTATAGATTTTTAGGAATATTCAAATTAATAAGTCTGAAGGGGTTCTTATTGGGATTGACAATTCAAACATTACTTTATTGCCTGTTAAAAGATAGTGTCTTGTTAGGTGTTGAAGTTGGAAACATTGTGTTTGATTTTTCCATCTTTCAAGTAAGACACCCTTTGTTTTTAGTCATTTTTGGTAGAATCAACTTTTGGTGTGTGTGCATGTGTGTGGTTTTCTTTTTTAAATGTATAACCTGTCTTTTTGACCATTGGAGGTGGTGGGGGAAGACTTGGGGCAGTTCAAAGTATAAAGTACAGTTGGACTGTTTCAGGATTTTCTTCCATTTTGCTTATCACTGATAAGTGTTCTTGTAAGTAGGGCAAATTTACATAATAGGTTCTGTAGGATAAAACCAGTGCCCCAAATGAACATAATATATTAATGCTTCCACCATGAGGTATGCAAGAGTGTCTTCAGTATAGTGACTTGTGTCATGTGTTGTATTTCTCTTGGAAGAAACTACGTCAAAAAGGCTGACTTGGTTACAAGAGAACAGTGCCTTGGAGTTCTAGTGAAGTATGTTCTCTTTGTTTGGTGGTGAAGATGGTGGAATGCCAAATAGGAGGAAATTATTTAATAAACTGTTTTGATATGAATAGGGACATTTGACTTTGAGATACAACTTGCAAGAATTACAAGTGTTAAATAAATGAGCCTAAAGTATAAATTGAGGAAGATCTCTCTTCCAGTGGTGAAATAATATTGTAATAATTCAGCTTTTATTATAGGATATATTGCAATTGCTATGAAATATCCATATAGATTTATTTGATTAGCATTGGCATATACTCACATTACAAATGGATACATCTAAAGTTGAAGGCCAGGCTCTAATTTGGCTTTGAGCTTAAATTTCTGGAGCAGTTCTTTTATACACCATACAGTAAACTGCTTTTGAAACAGGTAGGAGTTTAAAAAGGAGTTTGTGGGGAGGCATGGAAATCTTTTTTGAAAATACTGTTGGATTCCAAATGTAATAATTTCTACATACCATTTTTAAAAAAATAAAGATTAGTTTCTTGTTAACTTCTTGATTTGATTTTCACTTGATTCAAATGAGAAAGGAACAATTTCATTCAACATCTGGTTACGTTTTTTAGAGTAATCATTTTGTCAGCTTTGAAGTCATCAATCTATGGTAGATCCAAACATGCACACAGTATTTAGCTAATGGTAGAGCCAATCATTTTCAAATTTTCCTGATAGCAGCATATTCTTGTTTACAAGTAGGAGGTCTTTGTTATTCCAGTGAATTCCCTATGAAAGACTAGAAGTACCTTTCTGAGCTGTGTTGGAAAAGAAACATCATATTAGTTCAAATACCCAAGATTCTTAACATTCTAGCAGTCATGCCTTGAATTACTGCAAACTCTCCATCTCAGAAAGTGTATAGTAAATTATTTGGGAACTAGTCAGGATCTCTAGGTTGTGCATAAAGTTTTAAAACATATCACAATACATTAGAATAATTAAAGAAGATGAGCTTATATACAGTGTAATCCTCACTGGATAGAACAGTACATTTACTTTATTTACAATTAAAAAAACCATTTAAATTCCTCACATTTATTTGTCCACCATCTTACAGATTATATAAATTGTGAGAATTATGATTCTTCCAGCCTTTGTTTTTCCATGTTCATCAATGTTCCTGTTGTTGGAAGTATCTTGGAGATATTTTTTTCTATCTTCACACTTTCTTATTTTTCTGCTTCAGAGATGTCTATAATCTTGATGGTCTGGCAAAGTGGTGTTGACAAGCATACTTAAAAATAAATTTTCCATTCCATTAGAAATGGAAGTAGCTGTAGGTGCTGTTCTGTTTTTAACATGGATATTCATTGACATATCTATTTATGCTGCTGCTTTGTCTGGGGGTTTTATGTGCTGTGGCTTATTTGGTTACACTATGTACTGATGTTTTGCCTATTTTAGTGTTTTTATTTGCTTTTTTGTGGTATTTGTGTTCTGCCAAAATAATATTCTTCCTATTGTATCTGGGTAACAAATTTTGAGAAAGGTGTAACTTGACCTATAAGACTCATAGTACATGCTTTGTTGATCAAACCATACTTCTGTTTCACACGCATTTCATACTGAATTGTGTTGTTTCACTTCTGTTACATGGGTTACATTTTTAGATTAGTTCTTAAAATGCAAAGAGCTGAATTTAACTTTGCTCACCAACTTTATTCAGGTGTGTAGAAATATACCTGTGTGGAATGTCAGGTTTTTCAGTCAAGTTCCTACTCTGTGGTGTTCAAAATATGATTTAAACTTGAACCATGTGATAATTGGAATGCATGTTTTTCAGTGAAGTAGCTTTACTGAGAGTACTTACGTTCACATGATAGTTTATTGATTTCAGAGTCTAGTCTGCATAATCTGTGTTAGAAATTTTTTCTGTTTTGCAGTCTTGCTTTCCTGTAAATAAATTGACTTATGTGCTAAAGTGCCATAATTCTTCCCTAGTTAAAAAGAAACTTGCTAATTGCTAATTTACAATTTTCTGCCTGTTTTGAATATTGGTAAACTTGATGTTGTTGCCTCTTGTAAATATTTGCATGAATTCAGAATTCATAGTACTGAATTTTGATACATTGAATAGTACTGAATAGTACTGAATTTTGATACATTGGGACAAATGGTTTTTGAATTTGATGGTTTTTGCAAAAATGTGTTTGGTTTACATTTTCATCCTAAATGCACATTTTTCAAAACAAATCTCAATTGCATTTTTCAACTGAACATATTTCCAAATAACCCTTTGTTAGTAAGGATTGTCATATCATGTTAAGTAGTACTAATTTTTTAAAAACTTCCTGTTCTTGTTCTGTTTTTGTGTTTTGTTTAACAGTATTGCTGATATCATTGAGCACTATAGAAAAGAACAAATTGTTGAAGGATACTATCTTAAAGATCCTGTTCCAATGCAGGTAAGCAATAAAGATGATTTTACTTTTTAGACTACTTGTGCCCTAATCCTATCCCTGCCGGTCCATAGCATTCAGCCGAGCCAACAGAGCGCATGTTGCATACTTAGGTGGGAGAGCAATAAGATGGCCAGAGAGAGGTATGTAAAAACATCTTTTACTTACCTCTTGGCAGGCCATACAGTCACGGGTCTCCTTGGACCCAGCCAGCTATTTTGCTGGCATAAGTCCAAGAAGAGGAAGCGGTTAGGTCTGGGCCAAGAAAGAGGAATAGGATCCAGTGTGCATCACTGCTGCTGCTGATAATCCTCTCCCTTTCACCTTCAAACCGCTCCCCTGGTTCAGCCTTCTCCCTACCACCAACTGCCCCCTCTGCCACCTTACCAGCACTGGTGGAGAGTCCAGGCAATTCTGGCATGCCCATGTAGCCTCTTGCGCCATGAGCATCATAGTGTACAGTGGCAGTGCAATGTTTTGCACTGTTGTAAAGTCACTTAGGGCAGCAGATCACTAGGTCCTCTGCCATAACTGGTCTAAAAGATTTGGCTATTTAAAATATTTTTTGTAACTGATTTGATAACTTTTACTTGGTTCCATCCCATTCTGATCTCTTATTATTTTGTTCCTCTTTCATTTTATTGGCTTTGAGGAGAGTAGGGGGAGAAAAGAAATGAAAAGTTATATTTGCTGAGTTAAAGGGGAAAATATAGAGAGACACTTACTGCACTGTAGATCTGTCAGTTTATCCTGAGTCTAGTTGATATGTGTAATAATTACAGATTATCTTACCATAACACGAAATATTTAAAGAACTACCATAGGCTTTGGGAAAATGTTCTGTACCTTTGTAGTGACATAGTTAAATTGTACAATTCTTACTGTTCAGATTTGAAAATTGATGGCTCTGTGTTTCCAGGATCAAGGACAAGTACTTAATGACACAGTGGATGGAAAAGAAATTTACAATACAATTCGACGAAAAACAAAGGACGCATTTTATAAAAATATTGTTAAAAAAGGATACCTTCTTAAAAAAAGTAAGTATGGCTTGCAGCTGCATGGACTATCTCACAACTTGCATAGGCTCTGCTATCCATAAGATGCTATGGCAAGGAGATCCAGTGGCAATGGGCAAATCTAGATTCTCTCTTTGTCTCTTCCATAGTCCTTTTGTCTTTTGTTCTACCCCTGTTTCTAAAGCTGAAGTTTTACATTTCACACTCAGAACCGCCACTGTATACCAAGTTCCAGGAAGACACAGGCATTCCCCAGCCTAAACTATGAGGGATCTCTGAGACTTAAACCTCTTGGTTGGCTTTACCTATGATCGGATTTTGAAACTGACTAAATGCTTGTATTATGGAATGCTTATATATAGTTCATATTAATTTTTTTGAATGCTAAAAGTTCATTTAATGTCTTTCTAAATTAAACAGGAGCAGAATAGATATCAAAATACTTATTATTGTGTTTAGTATTATTCAAACTAATTTTTCTTGTATTCATTTGTGTTGGGGTTCATCAAACAAAGTAAATTTTATTTCAAAACCTGAAGAATCAGAATGCTAGGAATATGAAATATTCACTCCATTCATAATTGAATATTTTTGTTTATTTACAGGTAAAGGAAAGCGGTGGAAGAACTTGTACTTTATTTTAGAGGGAAATGATGCCCAGCTTATTTATTTTGAAAGTGAAAAGCGAGCCACTAAACCCAAAGGACTGATAGATCTTAGTGTGTGTTCTGTCTATGGCGTTCATGATAGTCTGTTTGGCAGGTAAGACAATAGCTACTATTTCACAATCTGAAAAGTGTCATCTGTATAACACACCTTTCATATATAGTCGGTTCTTGTTCTCCGCTAGGGTTAGGTTCCTGGAAAGCCTAATGGATACCAAATTAGTGGATACTGAATCATTGAACCTCTGGGAAAAATGCGGTTAGGTTCTAGGGACCCTTTTCACTATACATTCTTTGAACTTTATGAACCTGAATTTTAACTTGAAGTCTGTGTGACTGGATGATAGTGAGGGCTCATCAACATCTCCAACATCTTATTTTTTCTCCTCCATGCTGGATATCCCTCAGTGTGTTGAAGGTTGTGGTGATAATCATTTCTCCGTGCAGGATATCCTTCAACTAGTTGAAAGTTGCTGGTCCAACAACGAAATCTTAAGAATTCAGCAGTGGGGAGGGCATTGCTTCACCCTTCCTCCTTCTCCTCCACCTGTCTCTTGGCTCCTTTTCTGGGCTTGCCCCGGCCCCAGATCAGTCCTCAGGTAGCCTTACAGAGGCCTAGCATCATCGGCCTCTCATCATCACCAGGATTGTGGAGGTTCAGCTGGAATTTCCAAGATGGTGCCCAAGATGGTGGGGCAAGTCTAGAAGTGGACACAAATGTGTCTGACAATTGTCCATGAGCCAATGTATTTTTGCCAGGATGCCAAAACCCCTCTCTTGTTGGCCATATACTGTATAGGCAGTATATTTCCTCTCCCCCCTGCATGGCGCTGGCACTGCCTTCTGCTAGTGAAGAGACCACCGTCTCTCCTCCTTCTCTTCCCACTTGCCTACTCATAGCTGCACTGAGCCTCACCCCCACCCCAAGTGCACTGGCACAATATTTGTGGATAACAAGAACAGAGGCACAGATAACGAGAGGTAGATGGCGATTTTGCCCATCACAGATAAGTGAATTTGTAGATAAAGAAAATGACTGCATGTGTGCGTGCTTGCATGCACAGATGGAAGTAATATTGGTTTATCCTTTTGAATAGGCTTTTTTCAAGACATTTCTGTCATTCTTTGCAGAGTTGTGTTTCTTACAAACATTTGTATGTGTAGTGTAGTGCCTATCACTTGCAGGTTAACAGAGATGCGATTTGCTGCTTTTATAAGGAACGTTAAGGGTTTATGCATGAAAAACTCTCTTGACTTAGGAAAGAATAAATGTGACAACCTGCCTTTCCCGGGCTCTAATTCTCAGTTGGGCCAAGCAGGCTGGTTCCTGCTCCCTGTATCTGAACATCTCAACATTCTGTGATTTCTGGGGACCACTGTGCACTCAATCTGCATCTGATTGGTGTCTTGGAGTATCTTTTTTTCTTAAGTGTACAGACTTAGCTACTTCTGTGTACTTAAGGAGTCTCGTAAAACCACTACTTTGTGGATAATGGTTTAACATACCTATTTCACATAAGTTCATCAATACACTGGTTAAAACTGAAATCATTTTTCTCTCAGTAAGCAAATGTGCTCCATCAGTGTTGCAAGTTATAAGAGAAATGTATTTTGCTGACTTCTTAAAAATATGTTTTAAGTGGTCTGTTCTTCAAGAATAGATTACTTACGGTTCAGCAACCCAGGATACTGAAAATAGCAATTGCAAAATTTGAGTTAGAATGTGTTTGAATGTTTTTAAAGCAATCTCCTTTTTGCTTTTGTATTAAGATTATTTCTTTGAAATATTTATTGAAACAATAAGATGAAGTGGAATGCTATCAGTGATTTTATGTTCTCTGAAACTTGAAAGTATTGTGCTGTGCATCTAATTGGCTTTCTTTCGGTCAGCATATTGTGGCCATTCATAGCAATGATATGCATATTGAGATTAATGTGAGCTGAATGGAGAATATGCATAAAGATTGGCTACTGTGTATTTGCACAAAGAATGTGGACATTGGAAGGATGAATAATAATAAATAATAATAATAATAAAACTTTATTTTTATCCCGCCCTTCTCCCTAACGGGACCCAGGGCGGCTATGAATATGAGATTGTGTACAAGGGGATCCCTGTATCCGCGGATTCACTTATTCATAGATTGGGTCTGTGCCCCCCCCCCCACATATTGCCTCTGGAGCTGAGGGGAGCTCCACTGGCCTCCAGAGGGTCCTCTGAGCCCAGCAGAGGCCACTGACATCTGTCCATGACCTGTCCAGCCCAGATTGAGCTCGACAATGGAAAAAAGTAACTTCTGGTTTATCTGTAAACAAACTTGGAAATAGTGTTCTAAAACAGAGGAATAATATTCAGAATTCATTATTCAAGTGAACTGAATGACTGAATATTCAAGTCATTATTCAGAATTTGTATACAACAGCTGAATAGTCACAATCCCTTCTCAATGCTGTTCATTTTTGTATATCTCCCAATCATGGTTAGCCTTTATATCACATTGGTCATTCAAATTTGTTATCTAAAAAGAAAAAACAGAGATCCTTGATGTAAGTATACACATCCTGCAAGTAGACTAGTTGAATTACCTTAGTAAATGTCAATTTACAAAAGCTGTGCTGGGAAACAATTTATTTTAGTACACAAAATATCCCAGTCCTATGCATGTTTACTAGGAAGTTCTACATTACTTCTGTAGTGCTCACTCCCAAATAACTGTGCCTAGGCTTTCAGGTAGCAAACATTGATGACAAATGTAAGGTTGGATCCTAAAGTTATTTTCCTCCTGTGGAAGGGAACCTTTGAATCCAACCAGTGTGAATTTGGATGATGACCCAATGTATGTCATAAGATTGGGTGGCACTGTTGCCATTCTGTTAATAGTATTTTGTTGTGTTTTTTTTTCCCTTTAAATAGGCCAAACTGTTTTCAGATAGTAGTTCAGCACTTTAGTGAAGAGCATTACATCTTTTACTTTGCAGGAGAAACTCCAGAACAAGCACAGGTAAGATTCTTTTTCTTTAACCTGCAAAGACATCAATAGTTATTCTCCTAAAGAAAATGAGTGTAATATACAGGTCGGCCCTCATCCATTGATTCAGTACCTGCGAATTTAATAATCCATGGGTTCTGAACTCTCAGAGAAGTATCATTCATAGGTTTTTAAGGGGAAGTTGATTCAGTTATCTGTGGATTTCGACATTTGCAGGGATTCAAGGAACAAAACTCCCGCAGATACCAAGGGCCAACCTGTACTGTACAGTTTTCCAATTGATATGTAGTATAATGACATATTCTTGCACCAGACACAAGGACTTAGATCCTAACTTTAGTGAACAGACTTCAAATTAAAGAATAGAACTTTAATGCCCCCCAAATAATCCAGTTTCTAGAGCAGTGGTTCTCACACATTTAGCACCAGGACCCACTTTTTAGAATGTGAATCTGTCAGGACCCACCGGAAGTGATGTCATGACCGGAAGTGACATCATGGAGCAGGAACATATTTAACAATCCTAGGCTGCAATCCTACCCACACTTACCCAGGAGTAAGTCCCATTGACTAGCATTGTTAAAAGAATATACATAGTAACTTGTTAAAAGTACAGGTCTGTAACATTTCCCCAAATGCAGTCTCATCACATGGCAGCAAAAAGTCTAATATATTAAAAACAAAATATTGAAATGAATGGGGACCCACCTGAAATGGGCTCGCGATGCACCTAGTGGGCCCTGACCCACAGTTTGAGAAACACTGTTCTAGAGGGATGCTGCAGAATGTCATATGTCATGGGTGCTGCATTAGGAAAGGACAATTTGCAAAAATTGTCACACTTCCCATCTTCCCTGCCCATATAGATGTGCTTTCTGCTTATACATTGGCACTTTGGATATACAGTACATCTATATGTGCTATGTGGATTCTTCATATATAATTAATTGCTTAAGGGTGCAAACCTATCCTGCAGTGGAACAGGCAAGCCAGGAGGCTTCACTGTATCCAGCGCAGGATTGTGGCCAGAAGCGGCTTAGCCAAAGGCAAGGGGAAACTTTTCCCCTTACTCCTGGGTAAGGCCTGCTGGCCCATATGGGTCTCTTCGGACTTGCACTACCTCTGGAGGTGGCCCAAATCTGAGGAGAGTGAAGCGGCTTCAAGCTGCTCTATTCTCCCCGGGAAAGGGGTTGGGATCTGGCATAATTGCCGGATCCCAGCCCCTCCTCACTCTCCCTGCCCGCCTGCCCCTGGAGCCACCAACTGCCTGCCCTCCCCCCACCCAGTAACGCCTCCCTCACGCCTACCAAGACTCGGTGGGGAAGCCGCCACGGAGGCTGGATTTGACCTCCGTGTGTCGGTGCATCTCCTTGCGCTGATGTGGCTTCCTTGTAAGGAGGTGCAAACGTGCTTTACGGCATATTTGTCACCCTCCCGGGCCAACGAAAGGGACTTGTGTCGGCCCAAGGCGCAGTTAGGATTGTGCTCGTAAGTTATGTGTATGCTTGGATTTCTCTTGCCCAGCAAGACCCTAGCCATCACCATACTGTGATCGGGTCTTGCAGACAGGACAATCTCACGGAGAAGTCTGAGCATCCTCAGAAAGGTACTGGTCTTTGTGGTACCATGTAGTGTGACCTAAATCTACATCATATGATAGGTTTGCTGCCCATTCATTTCACAGAAACTACATGAGAGCTATCTGATTGGAGATAATACATTTAACCAAGGATGCTTTTATGCAATATTTTTTGAATGTGATGATGTCAGAAAACTTTACCAAACATTCAGAGATGTGAAAGACCATGTAATATCTGTAGTACGAACTACCGTATCTGCATGCGCTCTCTCTCTCTCTCTCCCCCCTCCCCGAACAGAGTAGTGTTTCAAATAGAAATGATAAGAGTGTGGGGATTTTTGATTTCACATGTCTGAACAAGAGGGCTAATAAGGATTTGAAAGTAGATGGTGAAGTCTGTCTTGGAAGATGCATAGGAACATGCATGTTTAAATTTTTAGAGAGAAAACTTTACATGAACTCCACCTATTGGCAATTCTTTTATTACTAATATCCAATTTTTCTGTAAAAAGTTATACCCAAAGTGCCTTGGTAGCATAAAACCAAAAATTGGTGAAAATATGAACATTAAATTCCTTTATTTTGACTTAGTCTGTGCCAAATAAATCAGATTCTACCTTCTCCCCAGTCTTGAGTCTTGTAATGACTCAATGATATGTTCCTAATGATAATATTTCTGTCCTCCAAAAAGGATGATTGTTTCCTGAACAAAATCATTTGCACATTCATGCCAATTGACACTTTAGCATAGCGATTGTCAACCTTTGTCATCTCACAGCACACTGACTAGGCACAAAAATTCATCATTTTTTGGACGATTCACACCATGTTGCTGGTGGGGGGGCTCATATCCCCCAATGTCCCTACTAATAAATGAGCCTCTCTAAAACTCTTGTGGCACACCTGTGAACCATTCGCAGCACACCAATATGCTGTGGCTCACTGAAAATTGCTGCTTTAGCAGATCTTATCACCAGGATCCAAAGGCTGTGTATGCCCTGGGGCTTTTGTAGCTCTTCTTTCTGCTGCTGCTCTTCTTGCTTCCCTCCCCTTAAGCACCGGTGGTATTGGCACCCTGTCTTGTCCCTGTGTGTGTAGTAATTTGGATTCTGACAATTAATTCAGTTTCCCATGTTACTGTGGGCATAAAGACTTAAATATAAGCTTCTGTGCTCATTCAGGGAAATTGTTGCAGCATTCACAGAGGTAACTTGGGATATATATCTTAGTACACCCAAACCCCCCCCCTCTCTCTCTCTGTGTGTGTGTGTGTGTGTGTGTGTAAGGTTGTTAAAGAGTTTTTTCCACTCATCAATTCAATACTTGCTTGTTGATTCTAATGGCTTCAGAGATTTATGAATAAGGAAACAGTGGGAGAAGATTATTCCAAAGTACCTGAGTACATCACATCTTTTATGTGATATTCTGTCAGTCTGATTGGTGTTTATTTCACTTGGGCATTATTTGGAAATGTTACTTTGAATTTGGTACTTTCTAAGAGCTAAATTGAAAGAAAAAGCATAGTGCAGATAAGAACTCAGTCTGCTGCTTTTAAATAATCACAAAGACAGCAACTCACACGTTTTTACAGATTTTATATTGACTCTGCCCCAGAGGGATGTGGTTTTAGTCTGACACCAGTGCAAGGTCAACAATTACTTTCATCCACTCCATTCCTTCCCCAGTTCCAGCCTCAGAAGGGCTTTCTAAAGTGCACATAAATCTAATCATTTACTTTCTCTCCTTTTTTATATACCTTTTGGTGTCAAGCCATACTCAGTGCATGAGCTGCCACTACCTTCCACCTGTGAGTTCCTTTTCCTCTGGCTGAGCTGATTGGGCTTAAATGCACATGGTGGACAGAAATGGCAGCTTCTTATGTGCTGAGTAGTTTCTAAAATTGAGAGGTGCTGTATTTGTCATTGTTATACACAGGGTATCTCAGGAAAATATAGTATACTAAATTCAACATTATAGTGTATGTACAATTCACACATATTGCATATGGTATACACAGAAGCAGTTGCTTTATCCAAATAATTAAATAATTAGTTAACCCATTTCTGCCCAGTTCACAGGTGTACAAATTTGATCTCTGTTGCGTATATGCAACTTTGGGCAGAAACGGCTTAATGAATTAGGCCAAGTGCATGACATGCTCCCCATTGGTATCTATACATCGCTGACATAATTGACTAAGGAATCTGTAGATATCCAGTAATGTGTGCTCGGACGGTTCCACACATCTCTTCAGTTGCTTCCCTTACATTTTCAAGTGTTGCAGATTTTCTGTAATGTCCTATGTATGAATTAGAGCTCATTAAAATGCTTGTGCATTTTTTTCTTTATGAGACACCCTGTATATACAGCAGTTGTTTGCTGGGAACAGTTTTTAGTTTCCAAAGAACTAAGAAGCTAAGAGCATGACAGAAGGAGCAGAGAGAACAATTGGCAGGAGGAGCTAGTGTTACTAAGCCAGTGTTGTGTATCACATGCTGTTTTCTATCTTCCAGCCCTGGTCAGAGCAAATCCTATTATATACTACAGGGACAAAAATCCCTGCTAACCATGGATTGCTAATAGAGTCAATTTTTCTACACTAGAATAATGAGGACCCCCTGTATTGACCTATATAAATACTGAAAACTGTATTACTGTAGTAGATAATTGCCTTCTGAGGAAAAAAAGCAAGCCAGGGCTCAAAACTTCCATTTAAATCAAGCAAGCCTCCTTCTCTTTAGGAGACTCTTCTGCAGCGTCCTTCCATTTTGCAAATCTTTGACAGAGGTCTGGTTTTTTAAACACCAGGATGTAATCTTCGTTTCCATTTGAAAGAAAGTCTAAGGCTACAATTCAGTGCACCCTTACTTAAGAATAACACCCATGAAAAGCAGTGGTGTCTACTTCTGAGTAAATAGGATTGCAGCAAGGTGTAGCTGCACTTGCTCTTGCTCACTCCTTGTTGCTTATCTCTCCAGTGTGGATTGAATTGCACACTCTCAGTTATGTGTTATATGTAGTGCCTCTGGCTTAATACTTCAGGCACGTTAAAGAAGGATTTGATTAATGGTTCTGCTGGTATGTAGTTTTCAGTGCACTTACTCTGGTAGTGTTTACAGAAAGGTTGTGAGGACCAGAATTTTAAAAGTCAATAAATAAAAATGTATCTTACGATCTACAATCTTTTACTATATTCTTAATAGTTTAAAGACTGTGAAGTTCTTAGACAAAAATTACTGGTAGGTTTTTTCAGGATCTGGCCTCAGATAAAATCAGACAAAACTAGTCAGACACCCCCCTAAGTTTAACCCCCGACTTATCCGATGGTCATAGAAAATTCCATGATTTTTGGCTCAAAACCTGCCCTTGACTTATCTGTGAGACCAGCTTTTATTCGAGTATGTACAGTGACTTGTTTGGGAGCAAAGTAATCATTTTGGAATATTTGATTCCGTCTATGCATTTTAAACGAGAAGGGTACATGGGCCTGAGGTGGGGTGGGGAAAGAATCTGCGAGGTAGGCAGAGAAGAATAGCCAGAAACTTGGAAACAAAATAATGGATGTATTTGAAGCTTTTCTCAAATTTTGCTCCTAGAAGCCCAGGGCCTCCATGAGCATACCATAAGTGGCCACCTTCTGCCTGGTTTGCTCTTTTGTTCCTCTAACCCAGGGGTGCCCAAACCCCGGCCCGGGGGCCACTTGTGGCCCTCAAGGCCTCTCAATGCGGCCCTCAGGGAGCCCCCAGTCTCCAATGAGCCGCTGGCCCTCCGGAGATTTGTTGAAGCCCACACTGGCCCAACGCAACTTCTCTCAGTGTGAGGGCGACTGTTTGACCTCTTGTGTGAGCTGTGGGATGAGAGCTCCCTCCACTGCTTGCTCTTTCACATCTGTGACACAGCAGCGGCAGCTAAGGAAAGGTCAGCCTTGCTTTTTGCAAGGCCTCTTATAGGCATTGAGCTATTGCAAGACCTTGATTCCTGGCTCTCGTTGCCTTCCTATTCCTGCTCTTTGCCAATATTCAGCCTTGGACTTTGTGCTGCACTATTCCACACATGCACTAGTACTCAGGCTCTCCAAGACTTCTTTTAGGAGAGTAAAGGGCTTTGGAGACCTAACTGTTTGAGAACCACTCGGTTAGACATAGTTAGAGTAACTTCAATATGAATATCAAACCTTATTGATCAAAGATGCTTGTATTTTGTAGGACTGGATGAAAGCTTTGCAAACATTCTGCAATTTACGAAAAACTAGTCCAGGGACATCAAATAAACGTCTACGCCAGGTAAAATTACAATGTAACACAAAAATGGTTTATGTTGTATTTTTAATGCATCTTATGCAATTCAGAGGCACCAATTCCAATGATGATCTTAGTTTTTTTTGGATCATCAAAATCTTTTTGGTTATCTTAAATTTCTGTCTTTATCCTATTGCCTAATTCTTTATAATACAGTCATATTAATAAACTGCATAGTGTTAATTGTGGCTAATCTATTTATGCTATACCAAAAATAGTTGCATTTTGAAATTTTTGCACCAAAATTAATGAAGAAACATTCAGATGAACACAAAATTGTTCAAATTTTGTTGCACAGTTATGCATTCGTTGAAATGGGGGGGGGGAAGATTTGAAAAAATTATTCCACAGCTATGCCAGTCAGTAAGTACGATTCTTAGCAGAATCACAATCAAATGTTCTAGCACAAATGTGTAAAATCAAGGTATAAAGACAGAAGAAACGGAAGGTGTAGTTATAATTAAGATGCACATTAAGTGGATACCACACAGTGGGTCTATTTAATGTTGTCTTGAAAATGATTAGATTGGATATTATTTTTATGAAGATAATGAACATGAAAATAAAAAATAAAATACTACAGAATAAAGAGAATGAGAAAATACAGGGTGGCCCTCATTATTCATGGGGGTTCTGATCATGGAACTTCCGTGGATACAGAATCTACAGTTGTTTGAATTGTCACATTTGGGGGCCCTCAAAGTCTCTGAATCCTTTCTGGTCTGGAGGCCCTTTTGAGGACCCAAAACCACAACTTCCAGTTTTTGGCAGAAGCATAGTTCTGATTAGGTCTGGAAGGCTACAGTTGGCCCACCTCATGCATTAGAAACCCTTGGATACTCAAATCCTTGAGTACTAAACCCGCAGATACCGGGGGGGACGGGGACGGGCGGGTTGCATATTAAAAAGAAAAGTGAATTGCACTAACAGATAAATAATTGGAAATGACTTCGTAAACACTTGACAACTGAACCTTGTTTAGAATGGTAAGATTTTTAAAAATACTAAATAGATAATGATTTCAGTGGAACCCAGAGAGACAGATTATAACTTTTTAAAATGAAATAGAACTATAGCTATTTATATGAACCAATGACTTCATTATAGACCTAGTAGTACTTGAGGTGGTAAACCTGTGTCTGGGATATAGCTCTGTAAGTGTAGATTCATGTAATTGAATGTTTTTCTCTCCCCCCTGTCTCCCACTTAGGCATCATAGGCTCACCACTGGCCTCAGTACAGCTTGGCTGGCTTCCTTGCAAGGCCTACTGGGACACTCCTGAGTGGCACAGCTGCTGAAGAGTTCTGTTTGGGCTTGGGGTCTTTGTTGCAAAAAAAAAAAAAAAAAAAAAGCTTTTAAAAATCTGTTTGTATCATCTCTTTAGGTCAGCAGTCTTATATTGCATGTTGAAGAAGCCCATACACTTCCAGCAAAGCATTTTACTAATCCTTACTGTAATATCTACCTGAATAGTGTACAGGTAGCAAAAACACATGTACGAGAAGGACAGAACCCTGTGTGGTCAGAAGAATTTGTGTTTGAGTAAGTTTTGTGCTGTTCAAATTATTACATTTTAAACTTAATAGAAACTGTTTTAGGGATAATGCATCTATTTTTGTAGTGTGTGTGTGAGAATTATTTTGTCTCAGGTGTGCCACAGTACAGTTTTTAGTAGCAAATAACTGCCTGCTGATTGTGGCTCTAAATCAGTGGTCTCCAAATTAGGGACAGATGTGCACCAGGAAAGGTTTCCCTGGCGCGAACAGTGCTTGCTGTTCCTCAGGGGAGCCTCGTGGTTGCGGCCTCCCTCTTCCCCTAACTGAGCCCCAGATTTCCGCTTCCAGAGTCTTTTGATCCAGCAGCCATGGCACCCGGATTTCTGGGCACATGCAACAAGCCGGGGTGCAGTTCAGGAGAAACCGGTGCCACAACTATAAGGCTCCTCTGTAGAACAGTAAGCGCTGTTCATACGGAGGAGGGGTTAGGCAGGGTGGTGCTGGATCCAACGCATGTGCTGGTGTTTGGAGAACCCTACTCTAAATCAAGAACCTAAATTTGTTAGTATTTATTTTAATCTTGTAATGCTTTAATTTAGAATGGCAATGTAGAAATATAACGGGAATCAATATTGTCTGTTTTTTCTAGTGATCTTTCATCTGATATCAATAGATTTGAAATAAGTCTTAGTAACAAAACAAAGAAGAGTAAAGATCCAGATATATGTAAGTGATTTTTTTTGTTATTTCTGAAAGGAAGATGTCACAAAAGTAGCATGTTTTTGTTTTTCAGATTCATCAAACTAGTCACAGTATGCATTTTTGAAGTGTTCAGGGGCATGTTTTCAGTAAATATTTTATCATGAGAGAAGGTATGATAGCACTCTTCAAATACCTGAAGGGTTGTCATATGGGAGAAATTCGTTCTCGACTACCTCTGAAAGTAGAACTAGATTCAGTGAGTACAAACTGCAAGAGAAGAGATTCTGGTTGGACGTCAGAAAGAAATTCTGATGGTAAGGGTTGTTTGGCAGTGGAACAGGTTACCGAGGGAGGTGGTGGGTTCTCCATCACTGAAGATCTTCAAGCAGGTGCTGGATAGGCACCTGTTGGAGATGCTGTAGGAGGATTTCCTGCTACCAGCAGGGAGTTGGATTGGATGACCTTGTAGAACACTTCAAATCTTATGATTCTGTTTCCTGGAAGTTCTCTGGTCTTTGACATCAGTTTTCATACAAATATGAGAGGTCTGTGTACTGCATTATCCACTGTGCTCCTTTTAATGTGCATGAGCCATCCTTTTTTTAAAACAATATATACATTGCTTCTTCCAAAGAACCACTTTGGATACACAGATGCACACATGTACCCATTGTTCATATAGCATGAAAAATGCCCCTCCTATACTCTGTTTTTCCCAAGCGTGAAAATTGCCAGGTTCATTGTTTATGGAATAAAATTCCTTTCAGTGTTTTGCTCTTAGGAAGACAGACTTTTTTGTGTCATCAGTCATTTTTCTTACGATTTGAGTTGTGTATGGTTTTTGGCCATTTCCCTTTTATTTTTTTCCCATCTTTTAGACAGATGGTTGAATTGCTTGCTGAAAGTCACACAACTGTGAAATGTTGTTAATTAGAATTGGATCTTGTGCATATTCTTCCACAATATTTTCCACATTGCCTCTTGTGTTCTGCCTATATTGAATAACCATTCTTAAATAATTAGTTCGACACATTATACAATTTAGCAAAAGTTGTTAAATTTAACATTTTATCCTGACTTTAAGATGTATTTTAACTTTTGTTTAAGCATGGAGTGTGGATAGAAGGAAATGAAAGTTTACTGTGATAGTATTACTTGTTTCAACTACAAGCAGCTCTCAATTTACTTGAGGATTAGGTTCCTGCAAATTCCATGTATATCAAAAATGTGTAAACAAAATCTAACTTTCCCCTTATAAAACAATGAGATTGGCATGGGTTAAGGCAGGGGTGGTCAGCCTGCGGCACATGTGCCACTAGTGGCACGTGGACACTTCCTAAGTGGCACAGACAAAGTCACCATATATTTTTGGAAAACACTGAAATAATAACGAAGCACCAGTTTGTTTGTGGTTCCTTACACAACACGCCCCTCAAGTTTCTAATTCTTCAATGGGCATTCTTAGGGTGGCCACAGCTACTTTGCTTGATTTGCTCTGGTTGGAAAAATTGGAGAAAGTCATGAAAAGAATGATGGACAGGACAGAGAGCCAACAGGACAGATGCTAGTGAGCTGCATTCCACTAACTGGTGGGTCACTCACTTACCTGAAAAGGCTGGTATTGGTGAAGTGCTGGAGAAGTGGGGGATGATCTGTAGAAGACCAAGCAGGGTAGCACAGAGATGGCCAATGAGATAAGCAAAGCCCAGGTGGGCCAACCAGGCGGAAATATCATCTTCAAGAAAATCATCTGCAAAGTGATTTTGGCTAAGATAACCTTTTAGTTTGAGAAGGTGGACAAACAGAGGCGCTCTGGGCAGGACAGAAGGGCAATGGACACAATTTATATGGACTTTGGAACAAGACTTTTTCGACCAGACTAAAGGTCCATGCAGGTCACCTTTCTGGCCTTGTCAGCAGTCAGTCAGGTGTCTTTGGAAAACCCCAAATTGGCAACATCACTTCCATGTTTCTTGCTATGTACGTGCCCTTGAACTCAGAGGCTTTGTTCAGCTATTGTGGTAATTGCTACAAGTGACATTAAGGTGTAATGGCACGTTCAAGATTCTCTACATTTAGACATGCTTTGGGTTGGTTTCATTCATTCATTCATTCATTCATTCATTCATTTACCTTTATTGTCATATGAGACATACAGACAAAAAAGTAGCAATAAATAGTACAAAAAGTTACATGAGCATTACACCCATTTTAACACTAGAGGTCAGAAGGTCAAAGAATAAAATTTTTATAATTGACAGAGGAATTATCATAAGTTTGTATTATCTATGTTAATAGCTCTTACAACACTGGACTTACATTTATACAAACTGATTAAATGGCGGGAGAGCTCTGCGGGGCTGTATTACCAGTTTTATAAAGGTTGCTAATTGGGTAATAAGCGATTCATCAATTCCATTCAGCAAATGTTGTAGAATAAATTTATCAGAATGTCCTGGAAATTTTGAGAGAATCGGGTCTAAGTGGAATAAACCAATATCCTTATATAGATTGCAATACAATAATATGTGGGTCAGGCACTCTACTGTCTTGCAGTTATATGGGCAAAGTCGTGCTTCGTCCGGGACGCACTGTCCAATTGCACTGAATCTTCCAATTAAGACGTTAGAGGGGAGCGTGTACCACCTTGCTAGGGTGAGGGCACGTCGATCCTGTGGATTCTTAAGGAAAGTAAAATAGCTAGCCATTCTCAGCACAGTTGGTAATATACCAATGTATAAAGGAGAACAGGTTTTTTGTGCTGCATCATGTAATATTTTGTTGCTCAATATCTAGCAGTCTTCCTTTGAGGAGCACCCCTGGATTAGGGGAACAGTCTGAACACTCACATTGATAAAGGATGATTGTGGAAGCAGGCTACTGGGATTTTTTTTTAACTCTATTATTTGTGGGCGTGTCAGATCTCTGCAAAAGGCCAGGCTACTTTGTCTGGCTACTTAGCAACCCTACCACCATGCCCCAGCTCCAAATCCTCCCCCCCAGCTGCCAGTGATGTGCCCAAGCAAACACATGTAGTACAGCGACCAGCAAACTTTACCTAATGCATGCTTGAAGCCTACTGAGTTCTAGAAGAACAGGATATTTTAAAAAAGCTTATGGATTTCTGTGTCTTTTGTTTCATTGGTATACCAAAATTATGAAGTTACAGTTTTCTTTTTCTCCCCTTCTCCAGCGCTAAACTTACTGCAAAGTTTCTGAGCAAATTACTTTCCAAGCTGAACCCCCGCCCCAAACTGTTGTTGTCTTCTTCTAGTCTCCAGCAGCAACTTTTCTTAGCCTAGCTGGCTCTCAAGAAAGGGACACCAGTTGTAGGAGGCGGCCACTGCCTTTCTCACAAAGTAACCAAGAATCTTTGCAGTTGCTCCTCTGCTCCTTGCTCCTGCTAAGCCAGCAGCAGAAGTTCTTTTGATGGCAACTTTATGCCTTCCATTCCCCTTCCCCCATCTCAGCTGGGTTGGGACAGAAACTGCTGCTCAACAGGCCAAATGAAGTCTCATAACTGGTGATCCCAAACTGTCTTAACTTCTGAGCTTTCCCCCAATGAGACTGGTTAAGACCTTTCTGAGAAGGCAGGATATTCAACAAAGACCGTGAGCTCCCAAGCCACAGTTGTCCTTGGGTGTTCACATTGATACCTGTGGGTAACACAAATACTGTTTATTGAAGCGATGATCCAACTTCTGCCAGTGACAGGTGATTTCAGCACAACTCTCTTGGATGTTTTGCCCAGGCAAGCATGCGCTATTGGAAAACGAGCCACGGAAATGGCACTTCTGGTTTCATTAGCAAATTGTGCTATTTCAAGAATGGGCAAATTAAGACAGTGCAAGTCAAGAGCTACTAGCATTAGTGAATTCTTATCAAGTGGATAGAGAGTGTAGATGTGTGCTCGTTTTGTTGCAATTCTGTGAGAAAATTAACTTGGACCTGAACCGTTTTCTTTCAAGTGTTTATGCGTTGCCAGCTAAGCCGACTACAGAAAGGACAGGCAACAGACGAATGGTTTCAGCTCAGTTCACACATACCTCTGAAAGGTATTGAACCAGGCTCTTTGCGTGTCCGAGCACGGTATTCAATGGAGAAAATAATGCCAGAAGAGGAGTACAATGAATTTAAAGAGGTATTGAATTATTTTATTAGCATCTTCACAGTGATTTAAAATAAATATTAACACTTGAAGGAATTGCCCATCAGCACTTTGTATGATATCTGGTCTTTCAAGGCATCCGTGCTCCCACTAATTTCAATATGATGTGTTCATGAGATTGTAAAGGTGGATTTGTCATTCAATTAATTTTATGTTTTTTACAAAAACACTCTTTAAAGATATTTCAGGAAACAGTGGGTTGAGTCATGCGTATTTGTAAGTCGTGGCCAAGGCCCAAACCAAATGTGCAGCTTTTCTGTGGGGAAAACCATGAGACATATTGTGAGTTTTGTGTCACATGGAATTTGTGACCACATGTTCACTTCAGTCCAGGACTTTTTTTGATGCGAAAGCTGTGCTAGTTTCCTCCTCCAGTGCTTCCAGTAATCCTTCAGCAGCCTTTTGGTGTTTGCCTGTAACCCAGCAGCTCTTGCCATCTGTGACAGGGTAGGAGCTTCCCTTGGAAGTTTGCCCTCCCAAGAGAGTAAATGTCCTGCACTTGACAGAGCAGCAGTATTAACATGTTTTCTCTCTGTACCAGCATGCCCAGGGCTGACCCGCTTGCCAGGAGCAAGCTGCTAGCCATTCCTTGAAGCTTCCAAGCAAGTAGGGATAGGGTTGTGTCCCAAAGCAGGCACCTTCCATCCCCTCACACCAACGCTCAGATGGCAAACAAAGCTACTTCAGTGTCATCTTCCCCTACCTAACTCTTATTTGCATGCTTCCACTAAGTAACTTGAGCTGCAGTTCTGTACATATTTTCCTGGAAGTAAGTTCTGTTGAACACAGTGAGACTTCCTTCTGAGTAGGCATATATTGAATGGTCATTATAGGATTGACTCATTAATGAAAGTCATCCTTCCTTTGCTGGAATAGGGGGAGGAGATAAGAGGAGAGGGAAAGCGAATGGAGCGAAAGGGGGAGCAGGAAAGGTGCCTGGCCTGCCATCATACTTCCTTGGGAGTAAGCCCTATTGAATATAATTAGACTTACTTTTGAGTAGGCATACATGGGATAATATAAGCAGATGGCTCTTCCCCTACCAGTGGGAAGAGGGCTGAAATGCTGTTGGCTTGCCCCTCCTTTTCTCCCCCACCCCAGATCACCCCACAAGCAAGGGTGTGATGGCTGCTCTTTAAAGCCAAAAACAAGGAGAGCAGAAGCTGTGGCAAAGAGCCTTTTCTGGTAGCCAGTCTAGGATCCTGTCTCACCTACCAAACTCACCAATATTGAGAACCATGTGGATTTTGCAACTGCATGTTCTATAAGCATGGAAGAATCCAAACTGGTATGTTGGGAGCACGATAAGTGGAAAAGAGAAACTTGGATATTCTGTGGCATAGAACTGATGGGAACCCACACTTGCATCCTAATCTGTTCTTGTTTTGTGGAAAATGCTCATTACCTTATAGATTTCTGCACGTGTGGTTTGGGCCGGAGTCTCATTGTTTTTAGAAGGGCTTAGCCGTGACAAACGTCCTTAGTCATGACTATACAGTGCAGTTGCTCTTTAATTTTTGGCAAGTCCTTGGAGCCCTTATGGAATGCTTTGTCAATTTAAGACTAACTATGACTCTTCTTCAGTTGGTACTACAGAAAGAGCTGCATGTGGTCTATGCCTTATCCCATGTATGTGGACAGGATCGAACCCTGCTGGCTAGCATTTTACTGAAGATTTTTCTCCATGAAAAACTGGAGGCATTATTGTTGCGGACGCTAAATGACAGGGAAATAAGCGTGGAAGGTACAGTATGAACTCATTTATTTACGTAGATTACAGAAAGTAATTTTCTAGACTATTCTGCATTTCTGTTTCTGCCCCTTTACGTTCCTAAAAAAGTTTACGTTCCCCCCCCATTATCCATACTTGCATTTAAAAAATAATTATGCAAGCAACTGCAATAAGATTTGCATACCAGTTTATAAATATGTCTTTTGTTCAGATGAAGCTACAACCTTATTCCGTGCCACCACACTGGCAAGTACACTTATGGAGCAGTATATGAAAGCTACAGCCACACGTTTTGTTCACCATGCTCTGAAGGACTCTATTTTAAAGATAATGGAAAGCAAGCAGTCTTGCGAGGTGAGAAATGATATCCAAGTATGTCATGAACAATATCATCTTGATGAAGAAAAGGCAGAATGTTGTTGGGTATATCTGGTGCTTCCTTTAAAGCAGTGCTTCTTAAGCTATCTAAAGTGGCAGCCTGGCAATTTTATTTTCACATAGGCATGTAGCATGTCAGTTCTCTCCTTCTGACCAGTCTTGTCTAATTCTGTCTTCAGTTCACCCTTTCTGTAAGTTTTCTTCTCTTGCTCTTGCTTGTTCTCCACTGCGCTTACCTCTTATTTTCCTTCATCTTGTGCCTTGCTGCCTCAGAGCCTCTTACTAGACTTGGCTTGCCAAAACTGGGAGGCAACACCTAGGTCCCACAGCAAGCTTCAGGAAGATTTCATGGCTCCTTTCTCTCCAGATGCCCTCAGCCCATTGGAGAAATCGGAAACCACAGGAGCTGAGCCACGGACTGGCAGCTGAGAGCTCATGAACCAGCACCAGTCCATGGACCACACTTGGAGAAGCACTGCTCTAAAGGACTACAGCATTTTAGCCAGAGCATTGCTAGTTGGTACATTAGGCTTGTTTAGTCAGCTTTATGACAAAGAAAGGCTTTAAATCTGGGATTCCTCTTCCAAACCCAACACCTTAGTTGCTGAACTTAGTCTGATTCTGAACCAAATGCTTATGAAATTGTTATAGAGGGAGTGGAGCATATTCTTAATCAGTAGTCTGCTAAAAAAGATTTCACTGAAATTGTGAAAGAGGCATCAAGCTGTTTCAGGTCTTGCTAGACCTGGTAGACTTCCCAGGTTTCATTCTAGAGGATTTCAATAGGCCAGGCTGTGTAATAACATAAAAACCTCTTGGGTTGTGCAACCATGAGCTGATTGCAGCACATGTGCTGGGCAGGAGGTCTGGTCTAGAGGGTAGAGCCTCCGTTAGGCCAAAGATAACATCAGAAGGTCGCCAGTTCGAGGACACCGGCAGCTCCCTGAACGGCTGAGAATGGCGAAACCTTGAAGCAGCTGACAAAGCCTAGCTGAGTGATTCCACCTGCTCTTGGTGTGAGCAAGAAGTGTCTTGGCTGCCCTCCATGTGAGAGATGGAGCTGCTTGTCAGCCTGTGTGGGAGAACTGGAGGCCAGAAGTGAGACCAAACCAGGAAGATACATTCTGATATGTTGTTGGTTCTTGTAAGAGAGAACCTCTATGATAGTAAAAATCCCCTTGAGGGATTTAGAAATGCCTGCTTATGTAAACCACCTTGAATAAAGTCAGAGGAGTAATCCAATGACCAGAAAGGCAGTACATAAATACCTTGTTGTTGTTGTTGTTGTTGTTGTTGTTATTGCTGAAACTAGGAGTCCAGTGTGCTGCTAATCACTCTAACCTTAACAGAAATGTGTTTTACTTTGAAGAAATATGACTGATTATATTTTGAACATACTAGTTTTTCATTTTAGCTACTAATACATGTAATTTCTTTTTCAGTTAAATCCTTCAAAATTAGAAAAAAATGAAGATGTGAATACTAATTTAGCACATTTGCTGAGCATCCTTTCAGAACTGGTGGAGAAAATATTCATGGCTGCAGAAATATTGCCTCCGTAAGTTCATAAATAGGTGTTCAGAAGCTGTTCAGAATATTCTGCTTGTTTCTCGTTCAGTCATAGTAGTCTGTCTGTTATTCATCTTTTGCTCCGATAAATTGCTTCAGATAGAATTTTATTGTTCAGCTAAATCCATTGAGGTATTTTGCACACAGTTAAAAGCATATATCAACAGAACAGTAATAAAATAAACTCACCTGTGTAAAATCAACCCACTCTGTCACCTTTGCAGTTGAACAGGTTAAAATCTACAAAAGCTCTCCTAATCCTAGCAGTTTGTATAGCAGATTTGTGCAACCCTAAAAACAATATGTCTTTCTCCCACTGAATAAAAAAAACACCAGTATTTGATGAAATGCCTTCCCCTTCCTTACAGCCTGTCAAGGACGGGGCTTAACAATTCCCTTCCAGAGGGAATTGTTTGTACTGGGGAATGTAACGTGGTAGGTCTCTAACTGTCCATAGAAGTTTTTTTTTAAGAATGTGTGACATGATTACAGCCACTTCACATAGGCACTGTTAACTGAAGGTAAATAAATACTTGCTTTCCACTAGCTACTATATGTGTAGTTGCATAAGCATTACACTCCATGGGGGAGAAATCAAATCTAAGTGAATTGAAAGTTCCATTTTTTGTTAGACCATGCATAGATTAAGTACCTCTTTGATTAACTTTTGTTTTCATAATTATAAAAAGGGGTGAATAACTAAATTAGCTTATGTATCTCTCATAAGGTGTTTTTGGGAGTCTCAGTTACTGGTGACACAGAAAATCAGTCCTTGTAACAATTGAATTGAACACCTATTCCTTTGCCTGTCTTACTTGATTTTGAGATTGCACTATGCCATCATGTTATCTCAACTTGGGCTGCTCTTAGATTAAATTTTGCCCAGGGAAACCTGAGGCAGCATGTTATCGGTTTAAAGGGTGATTGACTTCTGTTTCTTGGAGAAAAGCATCTTTGTGTAGTGGCTTGCCTTTAGCTTCTTCCTGTGCATCCCTTTCTATGCAGCTATATTGCAAGCAAATAGGAACTCCTCCACTCAATAAGAGATCGGAATCCCTTGGTTCTCCATTGTTTCTTAGGTGGGGCAGTCTTAATGTGAGAAGGCAGCTCTTCTTGGTTGTAGGCAAGATGAGCTTACAGATAACCTAAGAGGAGCAGCTTCTCCGCAGACTGGTCTGATTAGCAGCTGATTGAGCCTCATTGCCGCTCCTTACTGAGTTCAGTGGCATTTCATTAAGTTTGGGATGTTTCCCTTTTCTCTTTCCTTCCTGACTCCATCTTAGTTAAAGAATGGGCCAGAGGATAGCTTGGCTCAGAAAGAACAGTTCCCACACCTAGTGTGAGGAAACCTCTAAGCAGCATACACTGCTATGTGGTGACAGGATCAGAATAAAATATTATGGAGTGAGTTAGTCCTGGCATAGTTAATTCCCAAAGAAACACAATGCATAGTATCTCTGGGAAGTGTGCCAAACTGCACACTTACAATGCCATTCCTTCGATGATGACATGTTCCTTGATTTCTAGAGACCTGGATGTGAATGTTAGGGCAGCTGGGAGTTTTGACTTGCAGAGTGAATTGCAGGCTGCCATTTACTCACAAGGAGGAGGAGAAAGGGGATCCTAAGGTCATGTAAAATCTCCTGATCTGAGGTCCCACAACTGCTGAATGAAGCACTGGTCCTCTCTGCTGCTGGGTGGGAGTGGTTCCAGTAGCCAGCCCTCTAGCCTTTCCTTTTCCCAACCTGGTATTGCAAAGAAGTGTTTGATTCTGATACTGTTGAGGACAAACATTTTGAGACCTCTGCCCCGTTTCTCATGCATTTTTAATCTCACAATGCTGAGAACTTCATCTTCCTTCAGAAAGAGGAGTCAGAATAAATCTCCTTCCTTGTTGACCTAGTGATTAAGTGCATTGTGACAGAATTTGTGAATTTGTTTTTGAAATTTCTACGGCTTTCTGTTAAGAAAGTCACCAAAGCAACTTTCAGCCAGTAATTTAAATTGTGATCACCAGGGGGGGGGGGGGAACTGATTTTGGAAATAGTTGGTTTAAAATCAACATTTTCATTTATCATTTGTTCTTTCCTAAATAAAAGTGGATACTAATCTGCTGCTGTAACTATAAAAACATTGATTTAATGTTACTTCATTTTTACAGCCTGCCCTTTTATCACATCTGTCACACTTTCCTTGATTGCTCCACAAGGGATTTCAGTCAAAATATTCCCAGTTAGGGTCTATTTTATGACCTTCAACCATGACAGTTTTTTGTAGATACATGTTGGTTGGAATTAACACAGAAAGGTGCTTCTTTCCAGTGTTCATTCTATTTTTTTGTCTTCCCGTCTACTGTGTTACAATGTCTTTGCTCCATCTCTACCCAAAAGAAATTACTTGGCAGATCTGTGTTCTTTATGAGATATATATCTTATGACCTTATAAGGTAGTCTCATAAATGCTCCTAACTAGAATATGACTTTGAGCCAGTTGCCAAGATCGGTTGCTTGGTGAATGACTCCTGTGGTAACTTGCCACTCCTGGCTCTCATAATATAATACAGTATAGTTACAGGAACTATTGTGTTGTGTGATGATTGACAAAGATATAACTTCACAGGTTTCTCTTTACAAACACAGGTTTCTATAAGTTCATAAAAAGGTCATAAGTTCATTTTTAAGATACAATGTTTGCATTAAGGTTGAATTTCATTTTAAACTCCATTATTTTAAAAGGACTTTTATTATAATCCGTACTTTTAAAAAATCTAGTTTTCTATTTCTTTTTTTATTTTTCAGTTGATAATTTTTATCTGCCTAGCTTTTGGTTATTGTGTTGCCAGATGAAACACGACTTGTTTGCAAAGCTCTAAGCTTTACTCTCACCTTTGGCATGTTTATGTAGTCAAATATATTCAAAATTTGTCTTTTCTTGACAGTCCTTTGTGACTGAAGCTCTTTTTAACCCAATTGCATTTTAATTCTAATGGTGTGATGTGGGAGGTGGGATATGAAACCAAAACTTCTTTTAGCCTGTGATGTCATATTTGTCTAAACAGAAGAGGAGGCCTTTCCTTGAACTACTGAGGTTTCTAATTTTGGTTTTTTGACAGGACACTGAGGTATATTTATGGTTGTTTACAAAAATCTGTTCAGAACAAGTGGCCAGCCAACACAACCATGAGAACAAGAGTGGTTAGGTAAGGGGTGTGTGTGGGGGGTGGGGAGAGAGATAATGGGTTGTTTCAACATAATGCTAAACCATGGTTAGCAAATGTGCAGGCACAATCCTCAGCTTTCTATATTCTTATGCTCTTTCCCTTTGCTCCCATGTAAGGTTTAGAACTTACCGTTTTGGCTTGTGGCAACTCATAGCTTGCGATTTCATCTAAAACTGGTAAATTATGGTTTGTGCAAACCATGCTTTACTGAGTTGGAGGCTTCTAATCTCTGAGTATGAAGGAGTGCATGACCCTGAGGCTTTTACTCAGTCTTGTAATGCTACACCATGGCTCAGTGTTATGCAGTAATTGTGTTCAGTTATATTGGAACTTTCAGCTGGTGAATCTGTTTTTAAAACAGATTTACCCAATTCACAACTAAATACTTTATTCTTAATTTCTTCATCATTCATAATGAACAAATTAAGCACAGATGCCTGGCAGATGATGCGATGGCTGCTTTTTTAGTAATGTTTTTTAAAACATAGATGATTTTAAATGGTTTTTATTGCTACTGCTATTTGGCTTTTATTGTCTATTTTATAGTTTTATTTGTATTTTATAGTTTTACATATAATTTTTTTATGTATTTTAATTGTTAACTGCCTTGGGTGCCCTCCAGGAAGAAAGAAGGAGGATAGATTGAATAAGTAAACAATGAATATTTTTTCTTAATCACAAAAGATTGTGGATGAGTATATGTGACCAGTGGTCACTTACTGCTGAGTTCTTTAAACTACCTGATTATACTGAGTAGATATAGTTGACTGTCTTTCTACCTATTTGAACCTAATGTATGGGAAAATCCTTACCCTGACAGGGTAATGGCAATAACAAAGTTACTCTGGCTTGGCTTGTATTCATCATTGGCTTTTTATATCATTCTGTCAAGTGGTAAATAGAATTTTACAGCACATTTGGTGCAGGTGGTATAGTAAAATGTTAATCTGTAGATTAATCTTGGTATAGAAAATTAGATATTGTGAGCTTTCGCTATCATACAGAGATAGTCATATGACCAGTATGGAGGTTTTTTTTGAAATAATGGTCTAAACAAGTATTTTCAAGAACGCTTTTGTTATATTTCAGATATATTGCTTTCAGTGTAATGTACTTCTAGATCAGAAACTCATTAAAGACTTCTTTTCTTCCCTCTGTTCCCAGTGGTTTTGTTTTCCTTCGGTTGATTTGCCCTGCCATTTTGAATCCAAGGATGTTTAACATCATCTCAGGTAAGTACTTTAGATAGTGGGGAGGGGAAGTAATGGCCAGTAAGGCCAGGATCAGTGGCAGCAGCTCTACTGATATCCTATCCCCCTTCCAACTTTGATCCAGCTGCCTGGGTCCTCTTGGACTTGTGCCAGCAAAATAGCTGGTGCAGGTTTGAGTAGACCTAGCAGGGCAGCAAAGACTTACCCAGGGCAAGGGAACAATGTCGCTTTTCCTCAAGGAGGCCACAGCTCAAAACTCCCCCATGGGATGCAGTGCACACCACATTGGTGTGGCTGCATCAGTTCTGGGGGAGTTGCCCTGGATTGGGCTGCCTGACATTCTTTTTGCTGTAGCTAAGTTCTCCAGGAGGAGGGAGAAGCTGCCACAAGTTCACACACTGCTCCATCTGCATGTTTGCTGTTTGTTGTCTTCCCTTCTCCTACAGGGAAGGGAAGTGTTCTGGTTGGGGATTCTACTTCAGTCAGCTGTGTATAGACTGTGGGAGGGGGTGGCTTAAGAGGGGAGGGAGGAAGCAATTTGGCTGCTTACATCTGTCCCAAGTTGGCTTGCCAGTCAATGTAGTTAAGGCATGTTACATTGTAATCTTGGTTGGTCTATCTCAGATTCTCCTTCTCCTACTGCTGCAAGAACACTGACGCTGGTCGCCAAGTCTGTGCAGAATTTAGCAAATCTAGTTGAGTTTGGAGCTAAGGTAAATATAAATATTTAAACAGAACAAGTGAAATATTTTCCACATGTGTTATGAGTTGTGACTAATTTACGCTCTCAGTAAGGGGACGTGTGTAATGAAGCCTCCCTCTGCATGTAGTAATCTCTGAAAGGGGGCTAGGGATCATAACTCAGTAGTAGAACATATGCCTTGCGTGCAGAAAGTCCCAAATGAATCCCTGTCAAACTTAAAATAAAAAAATTAAATAGCTGGGTAGTGATAAGCTTTTGCCTAATTGTGGGCTTTCCAGGGTGTAGGCTAAAGTAAATACTACTGGGCTGAGTGGATGAATAGTCTTAACAGCATAAGACAGTTTCATATATTCCACGTAGAAGAGGCATCCTCCCACTGGTGGTTAGTACAGAAAATGGTAACTGGACTCTGCTTGAGCCCTCTCTTTACTCCAGGGAAGGAGAATAAGAATATAGTTTTTTCTCTCCACTTTAATTTGAGCTTTTTGCTAGAACTTAGATGAGAACATACGTTTACTACAAGGGACTGGCCCAAGATCATGTGAAGCAACCGTTTTTGAACATTAAGTAAAGTATCATTTACTTGCTCTTAACCATAAGCAGCCTTTTATTACTCCATACAAAACCAGTTTCCAGGCTATTAGCAGCTATTACAAATACAAATACAGTCCAGCCTGTTTATACACGGATTTTTTATACACGGATTTGACTCAACACGAATGACCACTGCAGATGAGAAGGAATGTGCTGATACCTGGAGAAGGGAAAAATGCACCCCTTTAAAATCAGTTTAAAAAACTGAACAGTCCTTTAACAATAGCCTCATTAATGAGGGGGGGGGGGGCAGCTGGCTGACAATCCATCAATCCTTCTCTCTCCAGCGAACCCCTCCCTTCCCCCTGAGCATGTGAAAGAAAGGTGATCATTTTGCACCGGTGAAGGGGGGGCTGAGTGAAGCGCCTTTCTAAGCTCTTGGAGGAGATCTTATTGATGATTGTCGTCTTAATGACTCTTATCTTGCATCACAAAGGTCAGCAAGGCTGTTTTTAAATCACCAGAGCAAAGAAACTTTGTTTTTTTAAATTGATTTGCTATAGTTTGTTTTTTGCCATCCACGTGAGTGCTTGGAACGGAACCCATGTGAATAATGAGGCTCAACCTGTAATTTTTGTTTTTTGCTGTGTTGGCATTTTTGGAGAAAGAAAGAACGAGATTTAGGAAACTGCTCCTTTTAGTTCCATCTCATTCATAGGCCTGAATAATCAGAGGCTTCAATACTCTTGCAGATAAGGCCCACATACAAGTTTGCCATCCTTTATATATCTGTTAGTTATTGATGGAACATCAACAGCATAAAATAGAACCAGTTCTTCCAGGCTGCAAATTCAGTATCCACAGGGGGTCCAGGAATGGATCCCCCACAAATACGAAGAGCCCACTGCCCACTATTGTTGCACAGCATGCAACAGACTAGTTGCTTGTGTATCCTTGTATTATATCAGGGTACATGTGCCTTTTTATCCCTATACATAACAAAGAAGTTTGGGCTTCAGGTTGTTGCTAGTATTGGAAGTGGTACCAAATTGGAAGCTTGTATGTTATTGTTCTTGTGCACTAAGTCCAAATTTTCTGTGCTTTGTGCTTAGGCAAAAGTGCAGGAAGCAGTAGTACCTCTTGAGTTGTAGCCTGCGTGCTTTGTCATTTGAA
Organism: Tiliqua scincoides; assembly: GCF_035046505.1. Taxonomy (NCBI): domain Eukaryota; kingdom Metazoa; phylum Chordata; class Lepidosauria; order Squamata; family Scincidae; genus Tiliqua; species Tiliqua scincoides. The sequence continues at coordinate 37,196,251 of NC_089822.1, forward strand.
AACCCTGTGATTTTCTTGAATAGGAATGCATGCTGCCATGCAGGATCTCTGGGTGGTGTATATGAGACCTTAATCAAACTGTTTGCCTGTATGCTCTTAAAATAGGAAACTTATTAATTTGCATAAATATACTTTCATATACATAAATGTGGACTTTCTCACTGTATAAGCAGCTCTAGCGCTTCCTGTACAGAATCCGGAAACCTTCACATACTTCATTAGACATCTATAGGATGACTAAGCTAATATCAACTCATTATTTTAATTTTAGGAGCCTTACATGGAAGGTGTAAATCCTTTTATTAAGAGTAACAAACACCGGATGATTATGTTTTTAGATGAACTTGGGGTAAGAATTATTTCTACTGCCTATCTTTTGTCTGTGTCTTCATAAATTACTAAAATTGTGAAAGAGGCCTTTAACTGTATCCAGGACATATTGATGATGGTGGTCAGAATTTTGGTGCATGTATCTGATGCATGTAACCTAAATGGTGCATGTAACCTAAATGATAGGTTTAGGTGTTCCTAAACCGATCATTAGGTTGTAGGCATTGTTTTTGGTTATTTCTTTTTATGGTAGTACTTTATGCTGATATTGTCTTATGGAAGTATATTGTTGTATGTTTACTGTAAAACTACAGGTAGGTAGGAGAGGAGGTGTAGTAATGCAGAGTACAGGAGTGGACCTGGTTGTCACTTGCTCTCTTGGCCCAACCCTTTCCATTTGCCATCAACTCCTAACTGCTGCAGCAAGACCAGAAGAGGGATTTTTTAAATTAAATTTTACAGGTATTTATATACCGCCTTTCTTGGTTGTCAGATTTCTCCTCAGACTTTAATCCAAGGCGGTTTACATAGGCAGGCTATTCTAAACCCCCGTAGGGATTTTTACAATTGAATAGTTCTAGTCTTTCATAGAACTCCTCATTCCAGCTGGATTCCTTCCCGGTCTGGCCTCTCTCTGGGATGGGAACCTTGCTTTCAGGAGATGCGGGACTGAGAATGTAATAGCTTCTCTAACTCAGAAAGGATAATAGCTTCTCTAACTCAGAAAGTGGGATAATCGCCACTTTCTTTGCCTTCTGGGAGAAATAGGGGATATCTAGTGATCAAGGAACAAGTAATAGGATTGTGCATATGTACATTTGCAAGTGGAAAAGGACTTGCCTACCTTCTCAGCAACGTGTGGAATACTTCTGCCAAATCATCTGATGGTCTCCATTCAAATGTTTTTTATCTACTGTATTTTTAATTATGTTGTATACCACTTTGAACACTGGAAAAGTGGTAAATTTTTTTAAATAAGGAAGGTATTCAGCCTAGTGTGCTGAGCAGCTAGCTCAGCCCTTTTCCACTTTCAGAAAATATGCCCATTCGGCTGAGTGGGAGACTAGCTGCTTGGGAGGGTTGTCATGGTAATTGCACTCAAGCTCTGGAATGCCTGCCCTAAGCGGGCTAATTTTGTTCCCCCTGGGCTTTCTGCCACTAGTAGGTTTCATGCATTAAAAATTGGTCACTGTGATGTCTTTGTTGGGGCGTGTGGGGGTAAATAGAATGCCAGATGCAGGCAAGTGGTGGCAAGATGAAAGTATCTTGTGGTCTTGTTTACCCTGAGGCATCTGGTGGGTTGCTGGTGGGATACAGGAAGCTGGACTAGATGGGCCCTGGGCCTGATCCAGCAGGGCTCTTCTTATATTCTTATGGCTTGTGAGAGTAAAATTGAGGCATAATTTCCTTTGTATTGTGAAAGATGATTCTTAATAGCTTTTATCATTCTTGTTCAAGAATATCCCTGAACTTCCAGACACTACAGAGCCTTCTAGAACTGACTTGTCCCGTGATCTAGCAGCCCTGCATGAAATTTGTGTGGCACATTCAGATGAGCTTCGAACACTTAGTAATGAACGAGGGGCAATGCAGGTAAGAGCAAGTTTTCCTTTTAAGTATGTAGTTCTCAGGGTTAAGTACTAACTGCTATCCTTTTAAACTGCATCTAAATGCATACAGTGATGATGCAAAGAAGGCAGAACCAGAAGAGCTATTGCGAAGTAGTGTACTAAAAAAAGTATTCTTCATGTGTTTCAAATATCATTCTGCCTCAAGCAATTACGTGGATGGAGGGGGGAGAGAGAGAGATGCAGCTGTTATGTTGCCTGATCTACTTCCTTAAATGTTTATGTAATAAATTGCTTAGTTACTTAATGGTGCAGAATGAAATGTATTTTGGTGATTTACTTTAAAATAACAATGTACCCTTTTTCCTCCAACAGCATGTGTTAAAAAAGCTGCTGGCTATTACAGAACTGCTTCAACAAAAGCAAAATCAGTATTCAGTGTCTAACAATATCAGGTAGCAGTTTTCTACATAGATCCAGCATGTCCTACCTGATGTCTTTCACCAATCACTTAATACTTGCTCTTGCCAAAAATAGCATACACATTTCACTTTCTCAGTGATGTGTGAACTATGCAAAAAACAAAGATCCTGTTGGTGACTGTGACCATACCAGCAGCTTTAAGCTATCTGTGCAGGACACTTGCACTTTCTTCCACTTGGAATTAATTTTCACAACCTCTGAGCCTTGGTGTACAGATCACCTTTCACAAAGAAAATGCTGTGACTGTCTCTTGAACTTTAAAGTTATTTCAACATCTTCAGTTGCCAAAGTCTTGCTGTCTTTTGGAAAAAAAACAAATGCATATAATAGACTTGCCAAGGAAATCTTTTGACAGCAAAGTATAACTGGATTGAAAACACATTTACTGTAATTTGACTTGTTTCAACTGTTAGGACTGCTTGATCATTAATTTGTATTTACAGCTTCCAGAGTTTGATAGGAAATCTTTTGCTGTACACTTTTTATACCATGCTACTTTTCTTGTTTAGCATTGTGCTGAAAGAAATATGCAGACTGGGTTTTGTCAGCTTTGTGTTCTTAATGTGCCACTGATTTTGTTTTGAATAATTTTTCCATCAAAGATTGTATATCCAGGTAAATCACAATGCTTTTTGTAAAATGTTTACAACAGTAAATAATTTGAATCCAGTAAATTTATTATTGTATCAGACATGCATGCATTCATTAAACCATTTTATAGCATAATGTGGATTTGTTTTTTCTACATAAATAACCAGCTTTTCTTTTTTAACAAAGCTGTGATCTGTAACAAAAACGGGGGTAGTGGTGGAAGAGTGGTTTTACTTATGAGTTCTCATTTAAGCAGCAATCTAGAATAGATTGTACGAGGGTTTCTCAAGCTGGGTCACAACCTTTGTGGGTGGGTTGCAAAGCTGCAACTGACAAGCTAATAGCAAACAAGCAAAATGCATTGAGCCCTATGGAAAGTGAAACTGAGCAATACTGCACATTTGCTCACATGTAGATGACTGTGCTTTGGTCCATTGTAATGGACAGGCTGAGAAGAATCCAATGCCACTATATGGTCGGAATCCGATGAACGCAGCTCCCAAAAAACACCTAAGAAGGAAATCCTTTCCTTCAAGCTGTTGAATGTGTTGAGCTCTATGGAAAGTGAAAACAAGCCACACAGTTGTGCTTACTCACAAGTAAGTAAATGTGCCTTGACTTGTGTGGAAGGTCAGGCAAAGGGGAGTGCAAGGCTACCAGAATGGTCCTTTTCCTATGCACATGGAGCTCAACCAGTGCTCCAGAAGGCAGCTCCCCCATAGTGCAGTAAAAAGAGGCTTGAGCTAGTAAGACTTGAAACTTTTTTAGTCTTGTAAAAGTTGGGGCCTGGTGATGTGGTAATTTTAAAAAGTGGGCTCCAGTGCAAAAAAGTTTTGAACCACTGCTTGATTGGAAAGTGTTGTTGTCTCTTAGACTCTTCACCCCCCACCCAATAGTGAAGCCTCATTTTCTTTCCTTATTGCTCTGGGGTTTTAATGCTGTTTAGAGGGAAGCTTTAAATCTCAGCCCAGCTCAGCCAAAAAGCATGTTGGATTTAAATTTAGTTTGTCCCAAATCACATTGAACTGGTTTAGAGATAAGAACTTAAATTGAACTGGCACGAGGTAGGGCTGGAAAATCTTACTGATGGAAAGGGGGGGTTTTTGCGGGCGGGCAGGCAGGCTAATGAAAGAATTCACTTGGTGGAACAGGGCTTGCTTCCCCATCTCATCTCCCCTTATTTATGTATTTTACTTAAATTGAATAATTAGAAATTATAGCCTGCCTATCTAGGGAAAATGGCACAATTCAGTGTTTGCCATGAGCAACTTCAGTGCTTGTTGCATTTTCAGGAAAGCATTTCCTGCTTGATGAGGTCACTTCTGGTGGGTGCTGGACAGGTTATCCTAAAAAGTGGTTTCAGTGCTGAAAGTTTGTGAACCACTGGATTATTCAGCCACTTGGCAAAAAAGAGCAATAGGTAGAAGGCTGGACTGAAAAGCAGTACCTCGCATTTCTGTTCAAATAGAAGTAGCTAAATCATAGATTATGATCTAAGAATGAGTTCTGTACCACTGTCTCTCAGAAAGCAACAGCAGTAAAAGAGAAAAGAAGACAGACAAGTTGACTATATTGCTGGCTACCATATCCTCCTGCCTCTCAAGTCTGATTATGGCCAGATGAGTCTCAGCACAGCATTAATATGGAAACCTGAGCCTAGTCCAGACAATTCTCAGTAATGCCAAATCCACTGTCTTGTTCAGGAAATTTTGACAGCTGTTTTCAGGGTGGGTCCTGGATTTAAAAGTTTGAGAAGCAGTGCCCCATGGGATACAAGGAAGTTGAGCCAGAGTGAAATGGAACTATCTGGACTCCTCATTTGTCTGCCTTGACCAACACATCTAAACATGTTCTCACCAGCCTTAGCAGTTGATCTCGCAGGACCACTCCTCCCAGTAACCTAATTCAGTTTTTAAAGCCCCTTTTAAAGGAAAGCTTAAACATCTAGGTGCTAATCTGCCATCAGTTGCCTGTCTGCAAGGGAGGCTGGTCCAATCCCCTAACCAAACTCCTTTATTCTTAGATTCATGCAGTTACTGGGGTCTTGCTACATAGCTGGATACTGTTTAAACAAAACAGTACTTGTGAGTAACAGCTCCACATTATACCAAACCTCTTCCCTGAAGCTTCTGGCACTACTCCAGCTACTTTACTACAACTAAGCCTACAAATATATATGAGAAATTATACTGTTGTCTCATTTACCTTACCCCTATTCTCACCCCTTGTCTATTTCTAGACGGTGAGCCCCTTGGGGAAAGGAGTCTGTTGCAAGTTGCATGAACACTGTGCTTATATTTAAAAAATCATTTGGAATCTGCTCCACTCTACTGGCATAGTGAGGGATCCATAGTTAGCAATGTGATCATCTTATCTTAACAGTGGAGAAAAGAAGCTTGTCATGGATGTTGCAAGACATTAATGGCTATGTATGAATGTTTGGATTAATGTGTCCAAAATCATTTGGTAAATTGAATGAAATACCATCACTGATTTTTAAAAAACCTGTTCCTTTAAGTCAGGGGTGTCCAAAGTTTTTGGCAGGAGGGCCACATCATCTCTCTGACATTGTGTGTGTGTGTGGGGATTAATTTACATTTAAAATTTGAATAAATTTACATAAATGAATATATTAGAGATGGAACTTTATATGAATGACTGAAGGTCTTGCAATAGCTCAAGGCCTATAAAAGGCTTGGCACAAAGCAAGGCTGGCCTTTCCTTTGCTGCTGCTGCTGCATCACAGGCGTGAAACTGCAAGCAGTGGCAGGAACCCTCATCCCACAGCTCACGCAAGAGGTCAAACAGTTGCCCTCACGCTAAGAGCAGCTGTGTCGGGCCAGTGCGGGCTCCAACAAATCTCTGGAGGGCCAGAGGCTCATTGGAGACTGGGGTCTCCCTGAGGGCCGCATTGAGAGTCCTCGAGGGCTGCAAGTGGCCCCAGGGCCGGGGTTTGGGCACCCCTGCTTTAAGTTATAGCAAGTGAACAAGATCAAAATACTTGACACTGTGTACCTCCTGAGTTTTACATAAACGAGTTGTAAGACAAATACAGAAAACACTTATCCTAAATTTAACATGTGTATAAATCTGGTTATTTATCATAAATGCTGCTAGTGCTAGTTAAGCACAAGAAGCTACACAGGACACCAAAGCTCATGGGCCCAGAACATCTACTCAGTGTACACACACAATCCCGAAACTGCATGGGGTGACACTAAGATCTTTCTAAAAATTTACCCGGACTGTTGAACCTAATTTGCAAGTTAAGAAGTAGCTATTTGCCTTCTCACAATACCACTTCTAGAAGACAATGCCACATACTATCAGTGTATGGCATACTTAAAGTTCACATTCCAAAGTGTACTTCACGTGTTTTTGAGAAGATTCCAAGTAGCTACTGTGTTCAAGATGTTAAACTATAGCTATGTTCATATCTTGTTTTGGGCATGAAGGTGACATCCAAGGCAAGATTGTTATTCATTTAGAATCAAAATCAGTGGTAATCTTCCAAAACACTGCCCACTATAGCTATGCCATTTAAGTAGAATCACTTAGTCTAGTCACTTTGTAAAGTTATTTATTACATTAACAATATATGTAAAGGAGGGTGCTGTGCAACACATTCAAGCTCTAAACTTCATAGTGTCAAATTCCAAACTAAGTAGATTCCTGGTCAATCTATGAAATCATCATCTGTCCATTCATCCTAAATAGAGGAAAAAAAGGACAACAGTCATATAGGGCTGACAAAACAGATCTAACCCATACACAATTGTCTACATATTCAAATAGCATATTTGCTTTTGCTGCATAAACATGTTCTTCAGTAAACATCGAAGCACCAAGTCACCAGGAAAAGGAAAGGATTAGTAAACTATTTCTTGCTCTAATTGTTGCTCTAAACAAGATATACAGTTTAGAAACTTATTTTTTAACAGTTCTATACATGTAATTGTTTACAGGTGTGCACCACTTAAAGACAGGGATACATTCTCAGATCTCCACTGTTATACAATTAGGTCGTTAAGTCAATATTCATCCCAATCTAGTGCATTTATTATGTAAACCAGGGGTGCCCAAACCCCGGCCTGGGGGCCACTTGTGGCCCTCGGGCAGCCCCCAGTCTCCAATGAGCCTCTGGCCCTCCAGAGACTTGCTGGAGCCCATGCTGGCGCGATGCAACTGCTCTCAGCATGAGGTTGACTGTTCAACCTTTCACCTGAGCTGTGGGACAAGGGCTCCCTCCACTACTTGCTGTTTCACATCTTGTGATGCAGCAGTTGCAGATAAGGAAAGGCTGGCCTTGCTTTGTGCAAGACCTTTTATAGACCTTGAGCTACTGCAAGATCTTCATTCATTCATATAAGTTCCATCTCTAATAAATTCATTTATGTAAATTTATTCAAATTTTAAATGTAAATTAATCCCCCCCCCCCACACACACACAATGTCAGAGAGATGATGTGGCCCTCCTGCCAAAATGTTTGGACACTCCTGGTGTAAATGGACATTCCCTGCCAGACATTAGCTGATTGCACAGGCTACTGGAGATAGATTGCCTCTTTGCATTAAGAGCCTCTTTGTCGTGCTTTGATCATCATATATATGGTCCATTAAGCAGGACGTGCCTGTACATGCAAACAGAACTATTAACCATTTCAGTCAAGGAATGACTAGAATCCAAAAAATGGAACTTCAATGGACAAAATACATGGAGAAATGCCAGAAGGTAGGTGAAGAGCACATGTTTTGCATGCAGATGATCTCTAGTTCAACGCCTGCAGCTTTCTAAAAGATAAAGTAGCAGGGGCAGGAAAGACCTCCACTTGAGACATTGGAAATTTGCTGCCAGTTGAAGCACACAATTCTGGACTCATCAGTAGAAAGAATCACTGTAAGACTTCCTACTGTAATCACTTCCTATTCTCCAGTGGTGTCATGGCAAGGTCAGTCCTACAAATGGAGAGCTCCTCCTTTCAGGCAGGCAGGTCAGTTGAGGGGCAGGGGCTCCCATATTCCCTGGCCTGTGGAAAAGCCTCAAAAGGCCCCTCTCCACTGTCATACATAGTTCATGATGAGCAGTTCCCCGGAACGGAAGATGTTGTCCATCCACCTCAACACACAGATATCACCTGTTGGCACTGGAAAACATAGGCCTACAGTGAGCAGGGCTCACTGAGGTAAGGATAGAGCCGCTGAGAGATATCTCCTCACCCTTAAGGACGACCCTATTGTCCCCTTTCTTTTTGCAGTGACTTGGGCGAGGGGGGGGTGGCAGATTGATTCTGCCATGGCATCACTGCGAAGGTGAGTTCACAGGTAGGCTGAAACCCTGTTTTCATACAGTAAAACACTTTGTCCTCAGCGCTTGAAATGAGTGAATTAGCAGCATCATTTCACTATTTTGAGTAGTCCATATTTTGCTTTCCTTTCAGTCCTTCAATATTTGACACATCATCTATTGTATGGATGCATGTAATAAATGCAAAAAGTACAAATAAACATCCTACTGAATTTATATTAAACAAGCCACTAATAAAATTTCAGCTTCATTCTCTGAATGAGATAACAAATGAGCTTTAATACTTAAGCACAAAATGAAGCTCATTGAGGCTCTGAATTAAAGGCAGAAACTAAATATGAATGGAGGATTTGCTACACTAAATAGAACCATTCCAGTTCAGTATATTTAGTTGCTTGTCATACAAGAATGTGATGCCACCATTCAAATAAACTTCCTTAAAAATACAAAACATGCCTCAGCTCAATCCTACATGTAATTCTACCAGCCATGATGGAAGCAGAGCCTCCAACAGGATAAAACTAACCCCTGACCCTTTGCCTAATCAGAAGGTCAGGGCTGGTTAAGTAAAACATGTTTGCACTGATCTCTATGGCTCCTGTGAGCCAAAGAAGTCCAACAGGCTGCTATGTAAGCAGTCTGGAAAATGATGCTGCTCCTTATCCTGCAATACGTGACAGTATCGTGTAGATGCTGTGGGGTGGGGGGGGGAAGAGTACTAGTGCAGCAAAGACCACTTTTCAATTTCAGTGTCAATGTTCTGGCTGTTGTGACGTACTTGATTATAAGATTTGGCCAGGAGTAAAAAGGGGAAAAAAGGAGGGCTGCGAAATTATTTAAGTCAAAAATTCCAAACACATTTACTGTCAATTGAAAATGCGCTCCCACTTAACTGGACAGGTATTTTGTTTTTAATTTTTTTTTAGAATTGCTACACTTCTGAAAACCAGCAATGGCAAGCACACTCTTAGAAGAGGCATTCCTTCTTCCAAGAGGATAGTCAAAACATAAAAACGATGCTTTTAAAATTTAGAACTGTTTTAATATGCAAATTAACCAACTAAAATCCCATGTGATTAATGAATTAAAATTTGTTCTTAAGGCGCTAGTCCTAAAAGAAGAGTATAAAAATCTACTAACCTCATCCATTTTGGATCTTTTTGTAATGCATCCGTCATCTTCATAACCCTTCCTCTTCTTTCTAATACCCATAACACAAAATAGTTAGACATAATCTTAGCACCCAATTGTTTGACTCCATTCTATATTTAGTACTGTTGGCACAGAATTCAATTAAGTAACAAGAGTTTCACTGGCATTTGGAGTGAATGGACTTTTCAACCACAACACCAGAGGCCATTTATAGCTATTGATAAATACACTGTTTATACAGGAGGCTTTTCGGGTGCACACAACACTTGTCCTGTTTCAGAGTAAAGTTACTGACTAGGAGCAGACTCTGACTTCAAGCCTCTGATGAATTAGTACAGTGGTTCCTACACAATTAGCACTGGGACCCACTTTTTAGAATGAGAATCTGTCAGGACCCACCAGAAGTGATGTCATGACCAGATGTGACATCAAGCAGGAACATTTTTAACAATCCTAGGCTGCAATCCTACCCACACTTACCCAGGAGTAAGTCCCATTTACTGTCATTGTTAAAAGAATATACATAGTAACTTGTTACACGTACAGGCGTATAACATTTCCCCAAATGCAGTCACATCCCATGGTAGCATCAAGTCTCATCTATTAGAAATAAAATATTGAAATGAATAGGGACCTACCTGAAATTGGCTCATGACCTACCTAGTGGGTCCTGACCCACATTTTGAGAAACACTGAATTAGTAAAAGACCAGACCATAATACTTTGCACAGCATTTCCAAGAGACTATTTGAAAGGCTACTGAGATATTCATAGGTTCTCATACACCAGCCACAAATTATATTATGCAAGTGACTAGACAGTTTTCATGCAACTTGAAATATATACTTACACATTTGTATTAAGTGCAAGTTCTGAGCTGTGACATTTCTCTAACTTTTGCTTTAGAACAGCAATGGCTTCTGGGTGTGGTGGCTCATATTTCTTCACCAGATTCTTCATACCTATATTGGAGCATAATATAATAATGTTAATTTTAATTCCAACCTCTAAACCCCTATGGGAAATGTTAGTTACCAAAGATACAGCAGATTCAAGAAGAGAACTTGAGTAATACAGGTACCCTAGTCTCAGACCCAACCTCAAACTCAAGCCCTTTCAGTGGATTACATATGACATAGCATTTAAATTCCAGTTTTGAGTCTGCAGACCTGACCCAAAGTTTGGGAAGTTTATGATACACCAGACTGAATGCTCATCCGAATCAGACCCAATCTGAAGAATGGAAAACAACTTCAAGAGGCAGTTGTTATTTTTTTAAAATGAATTAAGGAGGCTGAAAGCAGAGTAATGCCTTATCTAGAGTTATCACACAGAGAATTAGACTTGCAAAGATGGCAGTGCCTCTCTTAACATAGCTCTGCAACCTTATCAGCAAAATGATCTGCTCATAATGCACAACATGCTGCTGTCAGAGTAACAGTGAGAAGAGACAATTCTGGCCTAGCAAAGAGAGCCCTTCCCTTAAGTCAGTTGCAAGCATGGGGTGGGCAAACATGCTCCATCATTGTCTTTCACTTTATCCATCAAAAATCTACACACTACAGCATGTAGACCACAGAACAGTGCAGATATTTAGAAAGCTTTCTATCAGATTAAAAGTCAGTCACTGTGTCAAAGTAAGTGTTAAGGCAAATGAAAAAGCTCCACATTTCTTTCAAATGCTTCCATAGTCTTGGTTTACACTTGCCACATAAGACTCTTACCCCTTTGACAGAAGCCAAAATTACATGCGTAAAACTCTTAGCTGTCATCTTACATCAGAGGATTTATTCTCCGTTGTGTCAAGACATAGTGTAAGCACAAAGTGAAAAACTACACTGAATTGGTAGTTCATGTTAGGATTTTAGATTTCTTTGAGGTTAATGGATAATGGAGAGTTAGCAGCACTGTCCCAGGGAAACTGTCAGAAATTCAGGCACATTTGACATATCAAGCCTTCAAAATATAAACCACTGAAATGATCAGAAGTCATTCTCTTCATAGGTTCAGATAATGCTGACCTGAAAACAGGGTAGAGTGTCATAAGTGTTTGTGCACATTTTTGCTCCTTCTAGAGAATGCCCACACATACACCATTTAGGGTGATTCCCTAGGGCAGGGGTGTCCAAACATTTTGGCATGAGGGCCACATCATCTCTGACACTGTGTTGGGGCAGGGGAAAAAAAGAATTTACATTTAATTTGAATAAATTTACATAAATGAATTTATTAGAGATGGAATTTATATGAATGAATGAAGGTCTTGCAGTAGCTCAAGGCCTATAAAAGGTCTTGCACAAAGCAAGGCCAGTCTTTCCTTCTCTGCCACTGCTACATCACAGATGTGAAATAGCAAGTAGTGCAGGGAGCCCTTGTCCCACAGGTCAGATGAGAAGTCATACAGTTGTCCTCATGCTGAGAGCAGTTGCATCGGGCTAGCATGGGCTCCAGCAAGTTTCTGGAGGACCAGAGGTTCATTGGAGACTGAGGGCTCCCCAAGGCCCTGATTAGGAGCCCCTGATGGCCACAAGTGGCCCCTGGGCCAGGGTTTGGGCATCCCTGCCCTAGGATAAAAGGCCATTTGCAAGAGAGTCAATGTTCTCTCACCCCAATCCAATCACATGGACTTAACCAACCTGGGTAGAATACAGATGGGGATGAATGGCCCCTGAAACCGATGATACTTAATTATAAGCATCTAGAGCTGAACTGGGGCAAAGCCATGCTATACAGAACTGGCAGGCAATGAAACTGCTGACCTAAAGACAGAATTGGTACAGTTATCTGGGCAACAGGGATGCATTCCCCCTCTAACTCATAGCAATGACAATGAGAGGCTTGGTTTGCCCTCAGTGAAATAACACAGCCAAATCCAATTGGTTGCATGGTGCTGTGAAGGAGCCTCATGAGAGTTCAGCATGCTAGTGACAGGTATTCACACAAAATGAAAACATTCAGCAAAATGCTTGCTGCATCTTTTTGCAGACTGTCATACCTTGAGGCAGTTTCAGTTTTTTCTCCAATGGAAAAACTAGTGGTCTACAGGTTGATGATGAGATTGAATGAAGAACCACAAGTGCGTATGAACCTTTCTTGAGTTAGACAACTACTGACCTGAACCACCTGGATTCCCCACTTGGCCCCACCACTCTGCTCTTTTTGTGTTGTATACTGAATGGGATTTTCATGGGAGGGGAGAGGTCCATGGATGGCTCTTGCTGACAAGGGATGAACTTGTCAGTTCCTTCTCACCATCTCTTAAATTTCCATAAATTGGAAGCACACAGTACAAACCATCTCAACACAAAAATTCTTATTTTTCAGACTAAGAGAGCGTAAAAATATTCCAGTTGTGATATCGTTGCACTAAGACATCCTGCTGCACTCTTGTCATGTTATGCCTATATAGAGAAATGGGGGAAGAAGAGACAGGACACCCACTCAGGATTCTTTTATCATCAGCTTGGTACATGTTTGCTTCAACATACGTCCTACTGATCGTTTAGAAACATCAAGTACCGCAGCTGTGGAAAAAACCTGCAGTCTTTCAAATGGCTATCAAGTCTTCTTTTTTTTTTTAAGTCTCTTCCCTTTTGTAATATGCAGCATACTTTAAAATAAATCAGTATACACAACCTCCTCAACACCTTTACTTACATTTCATTCCATCCAGTAACTGGGAGAGGGAAGCTTTGTTCTCTTTCAACATTAGACTTTCTGACAAGTAACTGTCAAAAGATTGTGAAAATGAGATCCCAATACCACTGTTTGGATGCAAAGAGAAGCGAACAGCAGCTATGAAGAACATTTAAATTAACATACAATCCATAAAGGGAATCATGTTTTAGCTAATGTTTCACAGTAGGCGATGGAAAGGATTTTTTCCCCAGCAGCATCTTAAAAGGTTTCACACTCTCTAAAAAAGTAACCTTACAAGATAAAAACCAATTGTCAAAAAATGTGAAGGTTAAGCTAATAATGACTGAACTCTCTGATACTTCTTACTTTAAAAAAATGTTTACCCCTCGGGGAATCAAGCATAACCTTCCCAAAGCAGAACAATGACATTTACATACAATCATTATCTGAAACATTAACTCCTTTTGACACTGTAAAGCAGAGATTAAAAAGTCTGCAAAACAATCTTTTACAGATGGCTAAGATATGATAAAATGAAGGAACAGACATTTTAGTATTTGCAAGAGTCCCTACACCCAGTTATTCCTAAATACTACTAATTGTATCATATATGTTCAGAATATTATCTACCTTTCCATACTAATTCCTGTCCTAGATGCACTAGACAAGATGGCTGTGAGAGCTATTTGAGAAGGTGTGTATAGAAGACAGGCATCAGTCAAAGCTACCCGATTAAGAAAGTCGTCTGCTGTTTTCCTCAGTATCTCGGGATTCTCAAGCGATGGATAACGAGTCTAGAAAATAAACATCCAGATGTTAGTGTTTTAGCTTCATATGCTGGAATGTCTTCCATAATTCCTGTATTCAGAAAAACATTCATATGAATATTGTATTTTTGTTTAGAAAAGCAAGCCAAATGCCATCTTATTTTCATGGAGACAGATCAATCAAATAAAGATGATTTGTCTACAACCCAATTCACACTGGTATTGTAGTTTTATGAACTGATGTGAAATAGGTGCACAAAAGCTACTGAACTGAAACCACCAACCACAGATGTTTTTCCTCCCTATACAGCATTTATTACAGCAGTAAATCAAAAGATATGAAACTCAATCTTATGCCAAGCAGCAGTTCTCAAACTGTGTGTCTGTGGCAATTTTTGGTGGTTTACAAAACTGACAGGGTGGATTAGACTATGTGCATCAGGTTAAACAACCTGATATTTGGGGAGGACACTGCTGCCCAATCACCATTACAGACTGCCAATCTCAAGCCAATCACAGAAGTTTGACAGATAAAGCAAAACTCTTTTTAGGTGGGTTCCAATGCTAAAAATTTTGGGAACCATAAGTTTAAAGCATGGTAAGTACATTCACCTGACTGTCTGCTACATACAAAGCTTAGGACCATCAACTTGAGGGTCAGAGTTTCTACAACACACATCTGCAACAGCTTCGTTCCTTCCTTCATACCATCCACCACCTTTCCTTCATTCATCCTCTTCACAAATAAAGATAGTGCTGGAAATAGGGTTTTGTGAAATCGGTATGTCCATTTGGGCAATTGCTTAATTGTTCAAAATAATTAAGCAAGCCCCAAAAAGTGCTTTGTCACTTGCCATCACCTGGCAACTTTTACTGTATACTGAACACTATTAAGTCAAAAAGTAGATCTAAAAGCTTATAAAATTCAAGCAAATTTTAGATAGTAACACTAACTCACTAGAGCAGCCTTCTAGTATCATAGTATGATATTTGACCACCACCACCACCCCCCCAAATTAGCCCAGAAACTGGTATTTTATCATGGTATAATCTTGTCTACATCATTCTTATTTCCACACTTTTACCACAGTGTTTGCAACTTATGGTGCATTTTTAAAATAAAAATATAAATTACCTTCATGTCAATTAAGAAGCCTTCAAATGGTCTATACGGGTTATGCACTACAAGGTGGAAGTTCAGTTGCTGAATAAGTAGCAATTCATATTCTAGGATCTGTTCCAGAGCCTTTTCCTGTCCTAGTGGGCTTTCGCGAAGGTTACCAACAAACTGTGCACTGGACACATTGAATTCATCTACTTTACATGCCAAAAATGCACATGTTAACCTTAAAAACAAAATAAAAAGACATAATTGGTTCTGTAGAAGGCAGCTTGTACAAGAATACACACTTTTTTTTTAAAGACCAGAAGCATTCCAAATACACTAACCTAAATCTTAAATGGAAAGAGAGGAAAAACTTGCCCTTCTAATTCAAAGCTCAGTCCTGAAACTTTAGGTTCCGGTAGCTTTCAAAACACACAAATTATGACAGCATCAGCAAACATTTAAAGTCCAAAGAACATCAGTTACTCACATAATTATGCGAGGATGATATTCCATCACTGAGTTATTGAGGTAAAAACGTTTGAAGTACATACAGGCAGTTCCCTGAAAGGAAACTAAAGTCAGAAAGTTCATTTCTGAATGATAGCAAAGCAAACATATGCCATAGGCATCCAGAGTGTATAAAAGTACAGCAAAAGCAGGACATTTGGGTAATTCTATGGAGAACTAAGTAATGTCTAGCCTAACCATAGATGTGCATACTCAGAAGTCATTCCCATTAGATTGGATCCAAACTTTGTCTTCTGTGAGTGGGGGCTTTCACTTGCACAGGCGAGGGAGAAGGATGCAATTTTTGAAGATTCCCCCATTCCTTCTCCAGCCCCGTGTCACAAGCTACCTTGTTCCATGGGTCCCCAAGCTCCCTGGTGCAGATTTTCAGGGATGGAATGCAAAACAGTCAAAAGTCATGCCCCTCTTGCACAAGCAGGAGACTGCATTCATGCAAGACAGGGTTTAGATTCAACCCACCAAGTTCAATGCAGCTTACTCCCAAGTAAGGGCTGCAGCGACAACAGAAATAGTTGCACGAGGGCCATGCAATTGGAGCATGTAACTCCAATTTTACTGTCTTTGTTCAACCAATGTGGACCTATTCCATACCAAGTCACCTGTCTCATGTGTTTTATAGGAAGATACCTGGGCAATACTCCTTCCATTGATGGAGGAAGCTTCTGACGGCAGAAGCACTAGTCAGGTGCCACCCAAAGGGTATTTTTTTAGGGGGAAGAGTGCCATAGATATCATGTCAAAAGTATTTTGATGGTCTTTGATATTAATACTTGTGATATGTGAAAGATGTCTGAACAAACATTTACCCATAGGCATTTATATTTTGATAAAATGATTTTAGTTGTTAATTACATATTTGTAAAGCAAATTTCTGGTGGGGTGTGTGTTTATTTTACCTGTATGTCAGCCATGCTACCTGCCCTCAAATCCTTTCCCCCTTCTCTTATCTGCATACATGTAGGGACAGGCAAGTAAAGGGAACTCCACAAATACTCAGAGTTTTCTTTATAATTACATAACAAATTCCAGGACTTTGTCCCAAAGAGTCTGGGCATAAATTAAGCCCAGAGAGAGATGCAAGCTGTGTGTAGAACAAGGGATATAAATTGTAAAACAAACTTTTTTGCTGAAGATGGTCTAGAAGGGAGGAGAAGGGTAATAATGGAGTGGATTTTGTTGAAGGGGAAAATGGAGTGGATTCTTCTGGTATAAGCAATGTAATGTGTTTAAACTGCACAGAACACCAGTAAAGAAAAAATAAAATAAAAGATGAGAAGTTGTGCAGCTCAGACTTTGAGGGGGCAAGGCCTACTGCCCTGGAACTCTTGTCCTTGCCCATGTGTTGCATCTGGCAGCTGCCACTCATTTTTGAAAGAGGCACTCCAAACATGCTCAAAAATACTCTTATCCTGTGTGGTGAAATCAGGAAAAGATAATGATCAGCTAGTGAAACTGAAATTCTTAAATTTCACACCTAAAGGATTCTGTACGTGTCTCAAATGGCAGAGCAAAGTTAGAAAAGAGTAGGGGTAAACATTGCTGTGCTTTAATAATTTTCTAACAGGAACAGAAAAATGCCCAACTATTGCTCTCCCCAACACAGAAGCAAGAGATATAAGCAACTCACCACTACAGATTTGGGCATTGCTGGCTTGAATACAGAGCAGAAATCCAACAACCGTTTTTCATAATATTTACAAATTGTCAATTCTTCAAATGGCTCAAGAAGAAATGAGTCTGTCTGCTTAACCTTTTAGAAGAAGAGATATTACAACTGTCATCAAAACCACTCACTATGCACAGATTAGAATTCCAAAGTGAAGCCATTTAAAATATTCATGTAGAAACAGGATCTGTGAACACACAAACAGATTTAAGGAGCCCTTGGATAAAACATACAGTATTCAGCTATCAAAGTAGGCAAAGCACCACACAAAAAGAACACTATAATGAATATTTAAAATAATTTGTTTCACATCCTGTTTCTTATATATCTATGTAAAAGAGTTTCTTTTTAATTACTGGCAACAAAGAAGCTCACAAATCAATACAAATATACAAGAAATGTACCAAGAGAAGTAACTTCTTCTCAATAGGTGGAGGTGTTTGTTTCCTGTAAGCAAGATAGTATTACAGCCGAAATGCTGCTGAACACAATGGGCTTACTTCCAAGTAAAATAAATAACACTGTTTTCAAATACCTCCATCAATTGGCAATCTTAGCTTTTGACCTTGGAAGAACATTATCCCTCAATACTGGAAAAAAAACTGCTCCTGTGATTGTTTTCCATACAACATTGGTTTTTGCATCATAGGTCAAAACCTACAACTTGTCACACACTTGTAGATCAGTTGTAATCAAAAGTGATTACACCAGTGGCATGACTACTGTTTCTATGTGCAAAAGGGGGCACTTTTTAAAAAGTGGTGCTCCTCTAGTACAACTGTCCCTCTTCACCTCAGCACAATGTCTTTCTAGTGGCTGGTGTTTCCTCTGCATCTTTTTAGATTGTTAGCCCTTTGGGGAGATGCTAGAGGAGCCACTAGCTTAGCTTGCTAGAGGAGCCACTTGGTTGAAAAGTAGTGTATAAACATTCTTTAACAAAAATAATAAAAAGGAGGGGGAGAGAAGGGGGAAGCAGACAGGGTGATCTTCAAACAAAGGTGTCTTCAAAAACGCAAGACAAACAAAGCAGACAAAGGTGTCTTCAAAAATGCAAGATGAGCCAGGCTGCAACAAACCAAGGTCCACCATGGTCAGCATCCTACTTTGGATGGGACACATCTGCAGGGCTACAGCTGATGCAGAAGGATGTTTTGGTGCACATGGGACACTTGCCATTCTAGTGTGAGCCTAAATATGATGATGCTAATTTGCCAATTTTCTGCAGTGATTTTTTTATATATTTAAAAGATTTTAGGGAGACTTGGGAGTAGGTTGGTTTCCTATATTACTATATCTAGCTGCTGTAGACCTGGGCTCTGCACTGGGAAGCCCAGCAGACCAGAGCTCCAGAGACTATTTAAAAAGAGAAAGGAGTGTGTATAGTGTTCCATTATACTGTATCTAGCTGATGATGCCATGGAGGCAGGTAGACCTGGGCTCTGCAATGGGAAGCATGGTGGACCTGGGCCCCAAAGACTATTCAAGCTGTCACACTCTCCCACACCCCGTACTGCACGCTGTATTGCATGCCCACCTCATCACCCCCTGCTCTTTCACCCCTCCCCGATCAGCCCCTGCTCTTTTACCCTTCCCCCATTACCGCTCCTTCTCCACCCCTCCCCCCTGATCACCCCCCTGCTTTCTCGCCCCTCCCCCAAAGAAACGGAAGCCCCGATAAGCTTCCCCTCAGAGGCCCTGGGGGCCCTCGCAGCCGCCCCCAGCACCGCCCCGCAGGCCTCGGGCGGCCCGGGCGTCCGCATTGTCGCGAGCCCGCCGCACCTTCCCGTCGGCCACCGCTTTGCAGCGACACTTGCGATTGGCGTCGGCGCGGCGCCTGCTCAGCTCCTCCTCGGTGCGGAAGGTCCAGTGCCGCCTCTGCGTGCTGCTGTGGAACATGCCGGCGCCGCGGGCACCCCGGAGCAGCGGCCGGCCCTCCGACGCCACCCCCGCGCAGCGACAAGCGCCGCTCAGGAACTCTCCGGCATGCGCCTGCGCGGCATCGTCTCCGGCGGCCGGAGGCGCCCCGCCTCCCAAGAGGCACAAGAGCGCCGCAATCACTTCCGGCTAGGGAACGCAGCACCGCGCGCGGAACTGACACGCGGCCGCGCCTGCGCCGTGAAGCCTTTGCAGAGGTGCAGGGAAAGCCTTTCGGCAGGGACGTCACTCATCACTCTTCCGCCCGTCTCACGGAAGGCGTCTGGGCGCGCGGAGCAGCGGCAGGCCTGCTCTCTGCAGAGCGTTCTCCAGTCACTCAGGAGCGGCCCGCAGGCTTCAGTCTCCACAAGCGGGGCCGCATCGCGCATGTCTGGGGTGGCCGGATGCAGGGGGTCAAGAGCTTTTCCCTGGCTGAAGGCGCAGGCACTCTGGCTCGCAGGCGCAGTCCTGCTCTGTTCAGACCTCCCCATCCCATCAGCTAGTTAGTTGAGCACAATCCCAGCCAGGTCTACTCAGAAGTAAGTCCCACTTTGTTCAACGGGCTTACTCTCAGGCAAGTGTGGGCAGCATTGCAGCCTTAGGGCCCAGTCCTATCCAATGTTCCGGTGCTGGTGCAGTCGTGCCACTGGGGTGTGCTCTGCATCCTGTGCTGGAGGGACAGTCACTGGGGCCTCCTCAAGGCATGGGAACGCTTGTTCCCTTCTCATGGGGTTGCATTGCAGCTACACCAGAGCTGGGAAGTTGGATAGGGCTGGCCTCTTACAGCCCAAGCCTATCCACACTTTCCTGGGAGTAAGTCCCATTGACTCTAATGGGTTTTCTGAGTAGACATGCTGAGTAGATTGGGCTCTTAGGGCACAATCCTAACAGGGTCTACTCAGAAGTAAGTCCTATTTTGTTCAACAGGGCTTACTCTCAGGAAAGTGTGGTTAGGATTGCAGCCACTGGCTGGCTGTATAGTCACTCTGTCACTTTGTATAGTCACTTTGCATCTGGTCACCCTAGATATATGTGATATAATCCCACTTGTGGAGACTAAAATATGTAGGTAATTAATACTTCAGCCTTTGTATAGAAGGGGGAATTTTGGCAGGTGCAGCTCAGCAGGGGAGTGTTTAAAAAGCTGCACGTGCTCAAATTCCCTCTTCTATACAGTGGTTAAAGGCATCTGCCTGCCAGACTATCTGTCTGTCTGGCTGTCAGACTGTCTCTCAGGCTGTCAAGACAGCCTATCCACCCAGGCACAGGCATGCTGTCCCTCCCTTTGTATCTGGTAGCCCTAGTTCAACATGCAACCTGAAGTGTTTCTCCAGTGGCACAGAGACTGTGACTCCTTGAGCTTGATGGGGGGGTGTAATAAGCACACTGGGAATTGTAGTTCAATGACACAGACCTATTAGCGTTGCCATCGCCCCTCCCCCAGAAACCCTTACAGACAGCGCCTGAACCTCCTCCAGCAATTGCAACGCCGCTGCCTTGGCCGTGCTGTGTACGGGCGGGCAGTGGCTTGTTCTGTCACATCCTATAGTATAGATGAGGTCTGTGCAGCACATCATGCATTTGCAGGAGAAGGCGGAGCGGAAGCCAGTTCGATTTGAAGCAGAAGTGCCCCTGAAAGTGTGCAGAGGTGCGCGAGCGACTCTAGGGATGCAGGCAACCCGAGGCACATTTGTTTCGGAGGAAGCCTATTGGAGTCAGTGGGGCTTGCTTCTGAGAAAGCAAGAAGCTGGGCTTCCAGAGGGCAAGCGGTGTAAGGACACAATCCAATGCATGTAGTCAATGGGGCTTACTCCCAGTGAAGTGCGCCTGCAATTCTAGCCAAACTTACAAGGGAGGATGCTGCATTGACTGGAATGGGACTTATTTCTGAGCAGGCATGCGTGTCTACTCAGAAGTAAGCCCCATTACAGTCAATTGAGCTTACTTCCTGGAAAGTGTAGATAGGATTGCAGCTTAAATCTCTTGCAGGCAGAAAACAACGAAGAAGCTTGTAAACAAAAAAATAACAGTGCAGAATAGGCCGGGACATACTAAAGAAAGGGGAACAACAACACAACAGAGTCTGGTGGTACCTTAAAGCCTGTATTTCAGCCTACGAGGCAGTAGCCTTTTGCTACCGCCTCTGAATGTGAAGGCGCTGGAGAGGGAGGATCCGGAGAACATCCCCAGCTATGATCCCCAATAGAATCCCTTCCTCCTCCTTCCCCGGCAAGGCGCGCCTGGAGAGTCTCTCGCAGTTCTCACGGTGCGCGCAAGCCTCGTCTCCAGCATCGCCCGGGTGGTTCCCCTTTGTGAAGGCGGCAGGAGTGCTGCAGATCCTGCCTGCTCTCAGTCGCAGTCCTGGATTCAGTGCATTCCCTTTGCCTTGCACACACCGAGAACGCATTGCCCAGAAGCCTTCTGTCCTCATGGTCAGGTTGGAAGGAGGAGGAGGGATGGCACTGTGCTCATAGCTGTACTTACAGTGGACAGATATTATTTTTAAGAGCCATTTTTACCCTGCCTTTCTGCCTCTGGGGGGACCCTCAGGGTGGCTTACTACAAAATACACTGTCATTAATCAAGCATCAGAGAGAACATACACATAATCAAGCATCAGAGAGAACACACACAGAAGAATGCAATTTCTTACCTTGCTCCTTCCCATACAATCCTTTTTTTGACAAAACATGAAATATGGGGTCATGTTGGGAGTTGCCAGGGTGTCTCACACTTCCTATTGTATGTAAAGGGTCTGTAAGGAAGGAGCCAGGTGAGTGGATAGGGATTTATTTATTTAGCATATGGCATGGACTTATATATCAGTTAGACTAGATCAAATGTCAATGTCCAGTTCATGCAGCCATTCAAGGACAGAGTTACCTTCATGGAAAAAGTCAGACCATGGGCCAGTATATGCCCTCAGTTTGCAGCCAGACACAATGTGGTACATGGGAGAACCCGCAGTCACACTGAGGGGTAGATACTGGCCCCCATTTAAATACTGAGCCATGACTCAGTGGATAGGGAAAAGGATTATTACTGCCTGCATGGCTGTTTTGTTGGGGGAGGGGGGTACAGGCAGCAATGATTCATTCCCTACCCACCCACCTTCCTCACACAGTTGTTTTAAACAAATCAGGAAGTACACTTCCTGGGAGTAGGAAAGCACATTATCTACTTCCTGCTCACATTTAGCAAGTGGGAATGCAATGCAACTCCATTCATGGTGGGCTGGGAATAGATAGCAGGAGACTCGGGATGAAGGGTACCCTGAATCTGTCACTCCCCGAATAACTTGCTGCTCAATGCAAGCTGCATTGTCCACTTCATGAATGGGCTGGCCCTGAACTGGAGGGCCAAACATGAAATAGGCCTCAACATGAAAGGAATTCCATAGGCTGGGGAGTGCAACTGAAAAAGTCCTGTCACATGGAGAAGAAGAAACATGGAGTACGGCAAACTGGGTGCACAAATTCATGTGGGGAAAGACAATCCCTCAAATACTTTGCCTCCAGCCATTAAGGGCTTTAAAGATTATAACCAACATCTTGAACTGAGCTCAGGAACACTAGGGCCACCAATAGGAATGGTACAAAATGGGAACCATATGCTCTCAAGCACAGGCCTCAACTAGAACCCGTATATATGTGTTCTATACTAGCCACAGCTTCCAAATGCTCTTCACAGGTTGCCTCACACAAAGTGTGTTATAGCAGTTCAGTTTAGCTGTGTAACTAGGATATGTGTTACACTGGTCAGGTTTGTATTCCTTAGAAATGGATACAGTTGGCACAGCAACCAAACATTTGCAAAGCAATCTCTGACAATGGCCACCACCAAGTCTTCCAGGAGTAAGGCCAGATTCAATTCACCAAACTGTGAACCTGATAGTTCAGAAGTACTTCCTGTATAGAAAAGTCTGTACATTCAGATCTGAGCTTGCTCTCCTATTGTTTATCATCCATCTCTGACTTAGGGCATAATTGTAACCAGGTCTGCTCAGAAGTAAGTCCTATTTTGTTCAGTGGTGCTTACTCTCAGGAAAGTGTGGTTAGGATTGCAGCCTTAGTTATTGATTTAGAACTTCCACTGCCTCCCCAGGATCAGATGAAAAGGAGATGTGGAGTTGGGTGTTATTAGTATACGGATATATACTGATGACTCTTCAGCCCAAATCTTTGGGCAACTCTTCTCAACAGTTTCACGTTGTTAAACAGTATAAGAGATTAGATGGACCCCTGACGGACCCCATAGACCAGAGGTCAAGGTGTTGAACAGCCATCTTCCAAACATCTTCTCTGAGAGAGCAGAGAAGTGCAGCCCCCACATGATGCACATCTGATAATCTGTGCTGTCATCTCCCTAGGCAGAGGTTTTAGTACTGGGGTGACTGGCTGCAAAATGTAGTCTGTATGCTATCATGGGTGAGTGGGCAGGGTATGAGGATGGCATGAGCTGCCATTTTCTGCTGTTTTCCTCTTCCCTATAGTTTCTTATGGGATTACTCCTACCTACACCTACTCTGGCATTGGAGCAGCATTTTTCTGACATTGGGAGTGTGAGAGTTGCTTGAAGAGGAGTTAGGACAGTGAGCTGTGACTAGCAGCTCCCTTGACCTACTGGGCCATTGTCCACAGCTCCCTATAAGGGTTACAATCCCTACATTGTATAGAGCAGCTAGTTTTTCTGCAAAGATTCAGCAGCTGCCCTGGCTGGTTTCTACAGCTCCCCTGGATTGCCACAGCTCACAGTTTTGGAACTACTGAGTTACAATATCATACAATTCTTACCCAGCCAGTGTAGAGGGCATCATTATTCTGCCTCTTCCTCTGTTACAGCCATATGGAAACGGTTACAGAAAGGCACAGTTCTTGGAAGGATGGAGTCAAACAGCAATTGGTTTCTTCCAGGCCAATGGAGTGGGACCTTGCTGTCCTACCTCTCCCTCTGTTCCTGGTGGAAATGGCCAATATGATGAGCCATAGAACATCATCAGGATCTAAAAGTAGCCTTGTAATACCATGGCAGAAATTACAAACTTATCAAGGGTGTTGTAAAAACCAATCATGATTTGCTTCTTATTTTTAGAAGCACCAGCAGAATTTATTTTAAAAATGGTGTCAAACCATTAAAGGAAAAAATAATAATAATACAAATAAATAAAATTTCAGTGTAATGGTACAGCTTTAATGTATGAATCAGAAAAAATGCACCAGTGGAAATTAAACTGGAAACTGAAATGTGCTAGTTAATTATGAATGGCTGAATTGCTTGTTGTGCAAATTGTCCACAGGCAGGAGAATTAGAAATGCAGTGTTAATTTTACAAGTATTGTAATCTCATTTTCATAACTAGCTGTAAAAGTTATTAATCAATTGCTCTGGCCAATCATGTGTAAAAGTTCTTAGTCTATGAAGATGTTTTATTTTGTCATTAAGCATTACATGTGCTAGAAGATTTGGCCAGAATTATGAGAAGAGTGGAACAGCAAAGCAAACTTGGGAAGATAATGAAAATTACCCAATTACTTATTCCTTGAAAATGTGCTACCTGAGTTATTTCCATATCTGACAGAAAATAAGAATTTTGCTCAGCTATTTCCTCAAAAATGCACAGGGATTTCTGATTTAGTGCTTTCCTATCAAAGCAGATGTACAGAAGACGTTCTTTCCTTGCACCACAAAAAATACAGTGTGATGATGGAGAACTCTACACCCTACACCACTGATTTTCAAAGTGCCGCAAATGGTCTTCAGCTGTACTTTGGGAGTATGGGGGAAGGTCATAGTAGGACCATGTGAGGGGATGTGAGCCCCTGGCTGGCAGTATGGTGTGCCTTGTCAATTGTCAAAAAATGGACCATATGCCTTGACAATTTTAGCGCCTTCTCAGTGTGCCATGAGATGAAAAAGGCTGAAAATTACTACCCTACACCAACATTAAGATAGCACAGGATCAAAACGACAATTGCAGCCCTTAAACAGGCAGCCCAATCGCTGACACAGAGGGACTGCATGGCCTCTGATATATCCAACACAACTTTTGAAGCATGCTAGAGGTCCTTCCCTGATCCACCCTCTCCTCGCACAGAAATGTCACCTCCCCATCTCCAATCCAACCTCCTGCTGCCCCTCTCCCACCTGGAGTGTCTCTCACCTCCACTGGTGGCCATCTGTCTGGATGCACCATCAGCAAGGTGGTGCAGGCCTCCCCGCCAGTGCTGCTTACTCTCCAGATGCACACGTATGCCTTTTGGCATATTTTTGACACTCTCCACTGGTGCATGGATGGTTGCCCCAGTAGATCCTCAGGTCTGGATTGTGGTTTGATTAGATTACAGTCAGTTCAGAGGATCCTTACCCCATCTGACTCACCCCACATGAATGCTCACATCATGTGCATACCTTGGCCCCTCTCTTTGCTTGTTCTGATTTTCTAATTGTATGGGGGAATGATTTGTCTGAACCACTCCCTTACACAAGCTGCTAAACCTATTTTTAAAGCAGATTTAGCAGCATGTCTAGGAGGGCAGTTTGTGTGAACCGAACCCCCCTCGTGCAGTTAGGAAAATTTGTGGGGGAAGTGAAGGGAGAGGACAGGACATGCATGCAGAGTGAAGCACACATGTCAGCAAACATGAGGGGTCAGTTGAAAGAGGTAAGGATGATCTGAACTGGCCCTGATCAATTTGTCTAAGAAGGCATCCTTGATTAATTGGACAATGTATTTTTTTTAATAAAGGGTATTGTACATATATTTAGTATATATAGTTATGAACCACCTTTATAGTTATAGTTATATATATATAACCAGAACCACCTTTCAGAGCGCGATACCATAGTCTTTCGAGACTGAAGGTTGCCAATACAAGTTATGAAAACTGTAAATGGCAGGCATCATCTTAGGAGGATTCCCCCTTCATTCTGACACAGGAGGATATGCCTCTTCTGAAATAGCTCCTACCTTGACATATATATGCAGCACCTAAAAGCAACTATTCTTCCCTTTTAAAATTATTTTTAGTCAGATGCAAATCTATGCAGATTTAATTGGCTAAATAATCACTTACACCAATTAAAACTCATTCAATTAATCAACTAAGGTTTATTTAATCAGCAACAGCCTTAATCAAAATACATTGTACTATCTCCATATCTGTGTAACTCCACACTTGAAACAAGTCAAAATTCTATGGCAACTCAAATGCTGCACCGAATAAATTGTGCAACTTGGGTCAGATGATGACATTTTTATAAACTTGTTTCTTTTGTATAATTTATTCTGCCTCTGTGAAGGGAGAGGAGTGAGGTAACAAAGGCCCATCTTCCACATGGGAATAATATTCTGCCTCACTTTCTCCCTACTACTGAAGCTTCAGGGATGAAAACTGAGATTCTTATTAGCGAGGTTCTCGCTTCTACATCTCTACATTTTACTTCTAATGCCAAATTGTCTTCCTACTGACCTCACTCCCCAACCTTTACAGGTTCAATCAGGTGGTAGTCTGAAAGTGGGTGGGTGTGTGTGCATGTACAATTCTCCAAGGACTTTAGAACCCCAACCGTGCAAGGATTTGGTATATACCCGGGGCGGCCAAACTTACTTAAGGTAAAAGCCACACATAAAACTTCACATGTTTGAGTTCTGTAAGAGAGATGTTGGAGAGTGGCAATATTTAAGAAGCATATAAATTCTTAAATATATTTACTTACCAGAAACATTAAACTTATGTTTTCATCCAGTGGACTCTCAGTTTATATTCAGTAAAGAATGATAAAGCTTGGGAATTTCTTATTACCTTTTATATTAATTGCTGTGCAAAAAGAAGCTCAGCAAACATACTTCCGAGAGTCGCACATTGTATGTCAAAGGGCAGCATGTGGCTCGTGAGCAATGGTTTGGCTACCCCTTGTATATGCAAAGCAGTGGCACACAATTTTTTTTTAAATATGTGAGGGAGATGAATGAATGAATGAATGATTCTTATAGTTTGACTCTCTTAAAAAAAACAATAGAGGGAGAAGTGCATTTGAAGCACGGAGGAAAAGGTTTACATTTGTGGACTATGCTGAGGACAGGATAGAAAGCAGAATTGAGTCCCAGGCTGTCAGTTATGAAACCATACTCAAGGCCAATATGTGTGCTGCTGAACCACATGTTACACTGGGGGCTTTGCTAAGGTTGCCAACCGTCCAGGATTGGCCTAGAGTCCACAGGACTCAACATCAATGGGTGGCCAGTGGCATAGCTAGGGTGGGGCTGGAGGTACATGCTCCATGGTGGAATGTTGGTTTACCTGCCATTTCCACTGGGGGGGGGGGTGACAGTGCCCACCATAGTCATGTGGCAAAAGCCACAAAATTGGCCCTCCCACTTGCCCCTGGCTGTGTAAGTCTCCAAAAGGAGCCATTTTCAGAGGCAAGGGCCTTGTGTGCGCTGGGGAGGAGGGTGACTTTGTAGGCTTGGTGGTGTGCCACACTGTTTTGTGATGTCACTTAGCCCTGGGTGCCACTGGGGCCTGGCAACGCAACTTCAGGTGACTACCGAAAGCAATTTCAAAGATTTTGACAGGGTCTCCTTGGCTTAAAGACAGTGTGTCATGCTGAAGGGGAGAAAATCCAGTAATAGCTTCAGTCAGAGAACAGCTGTAAGCCTTGCAGTTGCCTTAGAGAGTATGTTGCACGTCCACCCCAGCATGTACTTTGCTCCACATGTGGCTTGCCCCCTTAGTGCTTTGCATGAGGCAGCAAGGACTTTGTGACAAGCAATATTATCCTTTTTCAAAGTAAAGTTTGCACTTTAATTTTCTGCCACTGGCTTGGAAGTATTCCCTTAGTATATATTAGGAACGAGCAAATTGCCCCATTTTTCAGATTTGGAATAAAAAGACTTCAGCGAGAGCCAGAATTGGCTGTCTTAACAATAACGGTTTCCCCAGTCCTCCTTCTGAAGAACCTTGCTCTCCTGAAAACAGTTCTGTTCATCCCCCCCCCCACCGCCTTCATTACAATGAGATTCACGTGTAACCGGGCCGTCACTAGTGCTGTTGTTGTTGCCATGGTTATGTCCTCAACTTGTTTTCTCAACAGGGATCTCCCTCTGCCCGCTTGCCTGCCTAATGCATAAGTACGCATAAGATGGGTTTTGTTCAAGAGATTGTACAGGAAGAAGGGAAATGGCATGAAGGGAGATATTGTTAAGTGCTCCTCACTACCCTCAGTGGTGAAAAGTCCACAGGCAGTGCTCTACACCGTTTTGTTTCCTTTGAATGAGAGAGAGAGAGCACTGAATATTTATGGAGTCTTTTGTAATCTGTTTGTTTTTTACAGATGCTCAAGCAAGCCTGTTGGAAGAAAACAGACTCCTATGGTCAGCATCTCCTGCATCAGAAACCCAGACAACAACCATGAGGAATGAATCCCCATAGCCCCACAGGCTGATTCTAATCCAAGGTAAAAATGATTAGCTCTGCCTACCGTTGTCTCAAGCGTTCTCTCTCCCTTTCCCAGTTCTGATGGGTGCCACATTCCCAGTGCGGACCCTTAAGGATGTTTAACACCCTTCCTTTATGTCCTTGAACACCCATCAGGTTTGTCAGGCAAAATCACAAGGCAGTCCTGTTCATACTAATCAAGGTAGCCAAACTTACAGCACTATTATGTGGTTTCTTCCCATCCCTTGTCTGTAGACTATACGGAATGAAAAGGATAGGTGGTGATTTGAGCTTCTCAGTTTAAATATTTACTTCCGTTGTTCCTATTACCACAACATTTGCACCAAGTACCGAGTCATAATCATTTTAGGTGAACTGGTCACCTAACCTTACATGCAGCCAAAAAATTGGTATTCCACAGACATAGAACTTAAAACTCCTGCTATGTACTTGTTGCATGAAATTGGCTTTATCCCTTTTTCCCTACAGATTCTTCATTTGTAGGATAGAAAAAAAAAAATCAGGTTCTCAATTGTCTTTGTAATCTGCACTGAAATATATGGATCCGTGTGCTGTATGAGATCCTAGAATTATTGAAACTGTAGTGAACCCCATGCAAGGAATGAGTTCCTCAACCAAATCTTAAGCATTTGTCTCCTGATCAACTTGAGCAATTTGATGTCAATGTTGAGTGCATAAAATTGCAGAGTCCAATTTCAGTGAGAATCAAGCATGTGTAATTGTGTGCTGGATTACAGCCTGTGACTTGTTAAATGTGACTGGTTTGGTTTTGTGATTCAAGACTGTTGATGTTTTTATAGATGGTTTACCTGACAACTGCAATTGTATTCTAAAAATATTTTGGCCCCAATTGAAATAAACTACGTAGATGAGACGTTGAAGATCTCCCATCACTTAAAAACCAGCCATGTGTGGTGGTGAGGTCACATCAAGACAACGGTGCTGGAGAAGCTTAACGCTTTACCCCCATGCCATATTCCCAATGTAAATCAGCCCCTCCAGCTGCCATTTCCCCCACAAAGAAAACAAACATATACTAGTATGTTTTTCCTAAGGAGTCAAATGGTAGCTTTAGGGGGATGCACGGGGGAAAGCCTCTCTCCCATTTGCTGCAATTCTGATGCAACTTGGGGAAGTGTGCACAACAAGGATGATTTTTAAAGAAATTTAGATTCAATCACAGATCTCCAAATTGCATATAATTTCCTATAATTTTATTCTCAGGTTGGCTCCTAATTGAGGAAGCAGCACAAGTTATTTGGGGAATATTTTAAACAATCTAGATCAGGTGTTCTTAACCTGGATCAATGGACAGGCTTCAGGAACACATTTGTGTGTCTGTGTGCGAGCTTATGTGCATTTTTTTTTTTTTGGGGGGGGGGGGTCCAAAGTTTCATCAGATTCCCAAAGAGGTCTGTGATCCAAAAAAGATTATGAACCACTGATCTTGATATTGTCTGTTATTAGCTTGAGTTAAGGATGGAATCTTCCTTTAGTCTAAAGATTTAGAATATAGGACCTTATGAACAATTCTTTCCTACACCTTGCTTATTTATCTAGATTTTGTGCCTACTTTGTTCCGAGGATTGATGAATAATTCTATGTTTTCATTCCAATTTTTCCCTCACTGAGAGAGAGATTTACAGCCCAATCCAACAGAAATCCCCACGAGGTGATGCAGTGGTGCCGGAGCACGCTACACTGCATCTCATGGAGGATTTTTAGCTGCTGGAGGTCTCCACAGGCAAGGGTTCATGTGTCCCTTGCTCCAGGACAAGACTCAGCAGCCGCAATGGGTCAATGCATTATTTGTAAGGGAACAAGCATTTCCCTATCCAGAAGAGAACTCAGAATCTGCTCACCTTCACAGGATGTTTCACAAGCCATTTTGGCACAACTGCATCAGTGGGGTGGGGGGAAGGATAGGATTGGGCTGTTGGTTTATTAGCCGTCATCTAGCCCATTGCAGACTGCAGGCACTTGCTTGAGACATCCACTGCTGCACCTGAACTGAATAAAAAGGAGAAACAAAGTTTGATTGTCATCAGCTTACAATTGACATTTCATTCCAAATCTTCAGGCAACCTTTCCCAGTGACTTTATGAAGATATAAAAGAGACTAGAGGACAAGACAGAACCTTGTCAAGCATAAACGGTGCAGGACTGAGCAGAAGTGCACCACCTTATTAAATGAACCTGCCAACTTAAAGTGGAACCACTGAAGCATTTTCCACCTGCCCTGACTCCTAAGCTAGACAGATGGTTCAGAAGGATACCATGCTCAGTGATATCCAAAGTCACCTACTTGTATCTTTCTCCCTTTCTTTTAGCTCTTTACTCCTTTTTTCCCCCTTGGATAAGGATGGGTGGAAGTTCTAACAGTGAGTGACTGGACTAATATATGGTGGATTCCTAACCTTGAGCCCAATCCTATACTTACTGGCTGTCAACACATCTGGCGCTCTGTTGGCACTCACTGCCATAAAGCAGTCAACACTAGTCACAAAAGGCGCTCTGACAGTGCACTCCTTAGGGTGCTGCAGGGAGTGTCAGTGGGAAGGCCTGCACCTTCCTGCCCATGCCTCCACATCTCCTGTTCCCCAGAGCAGGTAAGTCAGCAGGAGAGACAGAAGAGGTGAAAGGGGGCAGGGATGGGCGGATTAGGCCTGGGAGGGGGGCAGCATTGGCAGCGGGGCCTAGGAGAGGGGGGTAAAGGGGGTAATTTGTACCCGGGCCCAGGGTTCAAAAGAGGGCCCAGGAGCCAAAGAAGGCGGCCCAGAAATTTCCTGGGATCTCGTATTTTCTTATCTCTCGTGGACTTGCTGCCTGCATGGGATGCTGGGTGCACAGCTGCTGCTACCGAAAGCCGTATCTGCTGGGCCAAGGACTGCATACATGACACTCCTTAACACAGTGTCAGAACAGGGAGGAAGCTGACCTGCTACAGTAGCTCTTTGGCTTGTGAATCTTCTTGCCATAAAGGAGTGTGTAAGAGCTGTGAGGCTACAGTTGTTGCAGAAGTGTTTTGGTACACACAGCACACTTTCCATTCTAGTGTGAGCCTAAATATGATGATGCTAATTTTCTACATGATTTTCTATATTTAAAAGATTTTAGAGAGGAGTGTGTTTAATTTTCTGTATTACTGTATCTAGCTGCCGATGCCACATCGGTGGGTAGACCTGGACTCCAAAGACTTTTCCAGCTGTCTCCACCCACCCTGTTTTGCCCCTCCCTGCCCCCATTCTGCTCGCCTGTCACTACCCTCCCCCACTCATTTTCACCCCTCCCCTTTGGAAAGAAACTTTGTACCCCCTGATAAAATTCCTCTCAGAGGCCCTGATTGGCTGTGCTGCTGTCACCAATATCCAACCCCCCCTTCCCTGATCCAATTTTGCAGCACACCAGCTATTCAGATAGTGCAGGTTTAAGTAGACATACCCCCCCACCGGTACTGCAGTGGCTTACTTCCAGGTAAAGCAACATTTGTTCCCTTACCCAGAGGAGACCAATGCAATTGCCCCCCCCAGTTGCAGCAGACCATTTTGGCACTGTTGTATCTGTAGGGGTGGGGGAAATTGATAGGATTGGGCTGTTATAGTGCAACTCTACATGTCTATTCAATAGTAAGCTCTAGTGAATTTAATTGGACTTATTCCCAAGACAGTGTATATAGGATTGCAGCCTCAGACAAGAACTGAAGGGGGTTGGGGGAAAGGGATGTTGTCACTGTTGAACCTATTGTTGATTATTTTGCTTTGTTATTTTTTGTAACAAAAAAGAAGACTACAATGATTCAAGAGGACTGACAGAGTCACACTCTCTGCTTCTCTCCTAATGGAGATCATTTACCATTATCAAGGCAGCCAAGGCATCCTTCCATCCTAAAATCAAACCAGAAGCCAGACTGAAATAGATCCAGATAATCAGTGTCCTTGATGAATGTTTAATGTTGACCTCATTAAGCATCCTGCCCATAAAGGGAATTATTGTTACCTGTGGATAGTTGGCAACATCCTTTTGACCCATGAATGGTTTTTTCAGGAATGGGCACAACTACCTTCTTCAAAGGACTATCCATATTTTCTACCATGAATGACCTAATAATGAATAAGAGATACACTTCCCACTCCCTGAGAGACAGGTATGCCTTTGTGATATGAAAGCCACATGAAGACACAGATTGTTACCCTTGAGCTTATATGATCATTTTTGCAAGAAACAGTAAATAAAGAGAGCTTCATCTGTTTTCATCTAAATTTGTTTGAGTCTCAGAGTCACCAGAAGATATTTTTTTGTGTAAACAGGAATAGAGGAAAAGAAATATTTGGTGACTTGTCATTGTTGAAATTGATGAAAAGATCTACCTTTAAAAAAAAAGAATTATATGTACTGATGTTCTTCCAATGACAGCAGGATCTGAGGCCACTAAGTATATCACCAATTATCAATGTCTGAAAAAAAATGTATGCCATCTGAAAACCACTGACCTATGCAGTTTGTTTAGTTAGCAAGACAGAAAGCATTACAATTTCTGTAATTGGTTCTGATGAGTTTTTGAATATTTTGCTGACTAATATGTTTGTCTTCAGTTTTTGCATGAATTACTTTCAATGGTATTTTCTTTCAGGGCAAGAAGTAAATGAGGCTTTGCATCTCATTGCTGGCAGTTTAAACAATATACTACAATTAATATCAATAAATTTGAAAAAAGGTATACAGTGGCACCAACTGTATATACTTCCTAAATTTTGTCACTTATTTAGTTATTGGCATTGTCATAGAAATGATCTGAGTTAAATTTAAGACAGTTTGCTGAACCGTGAAAGCACACCTTGTGGGTTCTTAAAAGTCTGATATATAATGGAGATGGGGGCACAAGAATGGTGTTTTGTGCTTGTGATAGCCCAAACAGAGGAAACAAAAAATAAGATGAAAACAGAAAAGGGACAAGGCAGAGAACATCTTTGCTATACAGCTGAACTGTCCATCTTGTTCTTGAACTATATGCAGTTTTCATCCTTTTTACTGTATTTTGGTATTAAAACTGCATCTGGTATTCAATAGGAATTCATTAGTTTGGAATTAGGGAAAGTTGCCCATTGTTTCAAGTCTGGGCACCCTCCCAGATCCATCTCCTTTCATTATGCTATCTTGTGAATATAGTTATTCTGGGGAGTGTAAGCACAGCTTGACTTAAGTCATGAGTCTGCCCACTTGCTCAACTCAAAAACAAGTCCCAACGGGCAGACTTTCTGAGTCTCCCAGAGTGTTTTGGCGACTCTAAAAGCCTTGAGTCCTGAGTCTTTTCTGTTAAAAAAGGGCAGGAGGTCTGGTCTAGAGGGTAGAGCCTCCGTCTGCCTGAAGATAACATCCACAAGGTCGCCAGTTCGAGGCCACCGGCACCGTGCGACCTTGGAGCAGCTGACAAGCTGAAGCCAAGCAATTCCATCTGCTCTGAGCGTGGGAGGATGGAGGCCAGAATGTGAAGCCAGATCGGATTGAAACACCTTGAATGTAGTAGTTCTTGAAAGAAAGAACCTTCTTTGAAATTGTAAAAATCCCTATTTAAATAGGGATTTAGATAAAGCCTGCCTATGTAAACCGCCTTGAATAAAGTCTTGAATAAAGACCAAGAAAGGCGGTATATAAATACCTGTTATTATTATTATTATTAAAAAGTCAGCCGTGGCTCTGCAGAAAATAAACGGAGCTGCTGCTGGGGTGTGTGTGTGTGTAGGAATTCTCTTTAAACACTTCCCTGATGTCCCCATGCATCCTATCAGTAAACAAAAGTCTACAGGGAGGAAGGGAGGATGCATCCCAGCTTGGCCAGGGGAGAGGTGACAGGGGACAGTATGAGCAAGCAAGGGGACAGAAACTACAGCAGGCAGATGGAATGTGTCGCTCAGCTGCAGCATCTGAGAAGCTAGGTTATGATCCACCCGCTTCTGCAACTAGTTACTCCTGCAACCCAATACCCTTAACCCCTCTGCCAAATTAACCATTTTCTTCCACCCCCAACCCCTGTCTCTGTCTCCTGACTGAATATAGAGTTGCTGGTTGCTGCTGCTTGAGCAGATCCAAATGCCTGGCATGAGATTTTTCGGGCAACATGGAAGTGGCACAACATCAGAATTCACAAGCAGCGCCCCCAAGCCATGTCGGGGCAGCTTGAGTCATCCAAATCCATGGCAAATCCAGTCAGACTCGAAGGTTTGCCTGAGTCCTTGACATGCATGACATGAGTCCACACAAGTCAGCGAAAAACACTTGCTTTTGCAACTCTGAGTCTCTTCACTTGATTTCCCATCCCTGTTGAAAGGGGAGGGCTGGCTGAAAAATAAGGGATCCAGTATGCACATTTACCACAGAGATTCTCCTCTCCAGCCTTATCCCCTCTCCTTCCCCTTCTCCATCACAAAATGCCCCTGAACCTCCTCCTCCCTTCTGCCACCGACTTACCAGTGCCCGCAGAGCTTCCCAGAGCCACTAATGCATAGCTGCATCTCTCACCATTTGCTGCAGCAGCAGCAGCAGCCCAGAAGCATCCAACAGCAGCCCAACTTTTGCATCGCCATAAAAGACCTTGTGCTGCAGGAATGCTGTATATTTCTCGTAGGTTCTGGGAGTGCAAGGCCCCGACAGAATTGGAACCTAAGGGTGCAGTCCTAACCAATATTCCATCACTGACCTAGCTGCAATGCAGGCCCAAGGTAAGGTAACAAACATGCTCTTTCCTCGAGGAGGCCCCCCTTGACTAACTCACACTGCAAAATGCAGTGCATGCCGCATTTGCACAGCCATGTCAATGCAGGAAAGTTGGTTAGGATTGTGCTCTAAGTCTTATTCAACTCAATGAGACGGATTTTTGAGTAAACATGCATGGACGTGCTATAGATGCCCAGTAAACATCTCTGTGAGCCCAGTTCTATTCATTCCCTGATGAACCCCCGCCAAGGCAGCTGCGCCAAATAGGTATGCACTGTATCCAGCAGGTCGGGGGCAGGGGGCGGTGAGGAATCAGGCAGCTTTGGAGGGAAAGGGGAATTATGTCCCCTTAGCCTCTCTACAAGCTTCTTGCTCTTCAGTGGGTCTCATCAGACCTGTGCCAGCTCTTTAGTCTTTAGCTGGCACATGTCCAAGGAGAAGAAAGTGGTGCAGAGGCTGTTAAAAGAGTGGATAGGTAACAGCATCATGTCATGTCATTGTGGCATTTCTATGCACCTAACTAGCATTCATCCAGTGACTGAAAAGAAAATGTTTCATCCCTATTTTCTTGTCCATACAGAATAGCTAAGAATAAGTGTTTGTGTATTACACTTCACAGGGGGCCATTGAACTATGTTTACATCTCTCTCAACATTCATTTAATCCAAGATTTTGATTTATCATGTTTTCTCCATTTTGGCAGTCATGTAGCATGCTACTTGGCCAGCTGTCGACAAATGTGACATGATGGAACCTGAGCTGTGTGTAATGATACCAGATGTTAGGCTGTTGAAACATCTGGTAGTACATTCAGAGACTCCTGTTCTGCAGTATCAAAACAGTTTTTTTCATGTTCACTCTACATGGAAAGGATGTCATAAAGGTGAGTGATATTTAAGGAACAGCAGAAAGTCAATTTACAAATTATGTTTACATGATATCAGCTTCCAAGAACCTTAATTCTTCCTAAATCACATTTGCAGAACTTTAGAAACTTGTTGAA
This sequence comes from Tiliqua scincoides, assembly GCF_035046505.1. NCBI lineage: Eukaryota > Metazoa > Chordata > Lepidosauria > Squamata > Scincidae > Tiliqua > Tiliqua scincoides. The sequence continues at coordinate 37,232,473 of NC_089822.1, forward strand.
AACAGTGGCTGCTTGTCTCCATGTTAACTGCAGTGGGATAATCTATCCACTGTTTTCGACTGCAGTGTACTCTCTTCTGGTTTTCAATATATAATCCCACATAATGGTACAGAAGCAAAGTTATTTAAACTTCAAATGTGAAAAAGCTTACTGGGTGCTCCTCCCCCACTAATTGCTGCCTGAGGTGACTAGTTACTGGCCCTGGGTAAACCCCCCCTTTTCTGTTCCTCTCAGTTTCTGTGACCAAACATAAGACTCTCTCTCTCTCTCTCTCTCTCTCCAAACTACTAACCATTTGCCCGTAGTTATGCCAATTAGAAATTTGGAAGGATTTTGAACCAATTGGAAGTAGTCACCACCTGTCACCTAAACCAGTGGTTCTCACACATTTAGCACCGGGGCCCACTTTTTAGAATGAGAATCTGTCAGGACCCAATGGAAGTGATGTCATGAAGCAGGAAAATTTTTAACAATCCTAGGCTGTAATCCTGCTCACACTTCCCAGGTGTAAGTCCCATGGACTATCATTGTTAAAAGAATATATATAGTAGCTTGTTAAAAGTACAGGTCTGTAACATTTCCCCAAATGCAGTCACATACCATAGTAGCATCAAGTTTAATATATTAAAAATAAACTATTGAAATGAAAAGGGACCCACCTGAAATTGGCTCACAACCCACCTAGTGGGTCCTGATTCACAGTTTCAGAAACACTGACCTAATCAGAATTGCAGATTTATGATGCCTTCTGGACCATCTAGCTCAGGGGTGTCAAACATAAGGCCCGGGGACCAAATGCGGCCTGTGGAAGCTTTTTATCTGCCCCTCAGGCTCTCAGCTGCTGAGCAGTGCTGAGGCGTCACTGCTAAATGTCTGATGTCAAAACTGGAATGTCTGGTGACAAGGGAAAACATTGACATAGTGGGCACAACGGAAACCTGGTGGAATGCGGAGAATCAGTGGGATACCGCAATCCCAGGCTATAAACTCTACAGGAGGTACAGGGAGGAGTGTGTTGGAGGTAGGGTGGCCATTTATGTTAAGGAAGGGATAGAATTCAGCAAAGTAGGGATTGAAGGTGGGTCCGACTCCATAGAATCTCTATGGGTTAAATTACCAGGCCTGAGGAGTGATGTAATACTGGGGGCGTACTATCGTCCTCCAAACCAGAAACCAGAAGGGGACCTTGAAATGAGGAAACAGATCAGGGAGGTGTCAAGGAGGGACAGGGTTGTAATCATGGGGGACTTCAATTATCCTCATATTGACTGGGTCAATTTGTGTTCTGGTCACGAAAAGGAGACCAGATTCCTTGACATGCTAAATGACTGTGCCTTAGGGCAGCTAGTCATGGAGCCCACCAGAGGACAGGTGACTCTTGATTTAATATTGTGCGGTACTCAGAACCTGGTTAGAGATGATGTAAATGTTACTGAGTCACTGGGGAACAGTGATCATGCTGCGATCCGTTTTGACATGCACGTCGGGGGAAGAATATCAGGCAAATCTCTCACAAAAAGCCTTGACGTCCGACGAGCGGATTTCCCTCAAATGAGGAGGCTGGTTAGAAGGAGGTTGAAAGGGAAGGTAAAAAGAGTCCAGTCTCTACAGAGTGCATGGAGGTTGCTCAAATCAACAGTAATAGAGGCCCAGCGGAATTGTATACCGCAAAGCAAGAAGGGCTCGACTAAGTCCAGGAGGGTGCCTGCATGGCTAACCAGCCAAGTTAGAGAGGCCATAAAGGGTAAGGAAGCTTTCTTCTATAAATGGAAGTCTTGCCCTAATGCGGAGAATAAAAAGGAACATAAACTGTGGCAAAAGAAATGTAAAAAGGTGATACAGGAGGCCAAGAGAGACTATGAGGAATACATGGCCAGCAGCATTAAGGGGAATAATAAAAGCTTCTTCAAATATGTTAGAAGCAGGAAACACGCCAGAGAAGCGGTTGGCCCTCTGGATGATGAAGGAGAGAAAGGGGAAATAAAAGGAAACTTAGAGATGGCAGAGAAATTGAATGAGTTCTTTGCATCTGTCATCATGGCAGAAGACCTCAGGCAGATACTGCTGCCCAAATGGCCCCTCCTGACCAAGGAATTAAGTCAGATAGAGGTTAAAAGAGAAGATGTTTCAGACCTCATTGATAAATTAAAGATCAATAAGTCACCGGGCCCTGATGGCATCCACCCAAGAGTTATTAAGGAATTGAGGAATGAAGTTGCTGATCTCTTGACTAAAATATGCAACTTGTCCCTCAAAACGGCCAGTCAGCCTAACATCTATACCAGGTAAGATGGTGGAATGCCTCATCAAAGATAGAATCTCAAAACACATAGACAAACAAGCCTTGCTGAGGAAGAATCAGCATGGCTTCTGTAAGGGTAAGTCTTGCCTCACAAAACTTTTAGAATTCTTTGAAAAGGTCAACAGGCATGTGGATGCGGGAGAACCCGTGGACATTATATATCTGGACTTTCAGAAGGCGTTTGACACGGTCCCTCACCAAAGGCTACTGAAAAAACTCCACAGTCAGGGAATTAGAGGGCAGGTCCTCTCATGGATTGAGAACTGGTTGAAGACCAGGAAACAGAGAGTGGGTGTCAGTGGGCAATTTTCACAATGGAGAGAGGTGAAAAGTGGTATGCCTCAAGGAGCTGTCCTGGGACCGGTGCTTTTCAACCTCTTCATAAATGACCTGGAGACAGGGTTGAGCAGTGAGGTTGCAAAGTTTGCAGATGACACCAAACTTTTCCGAGTGGTGAAGACCAGAAGTGATTGTAAGGCGCTCCAGAAGGATCTTTCTAAACTGCCAGAATGGGCAGCAAAATGGCAGATGCATTTCAATGTCAGTAAGTGTAAAGTCATGCACATTGGGGCAAAAAATCAAAACTTCACATATAGGCTAATGCGTTCTGAGCTGTCTGTGACAGATCAGGAGAGAGATCTTGGGGTGGTGGTGGACAGGACGATGAAAGTGTTGACCCAACGTGTGGCAGTGGAAAAGAAGGCCAATTCTATGCTGGGATAGTTAGAAAAGGTATTGAGAACAAAACAGCTAATATTATAATGCCGTTGTACAAATCGATGGTAAGGCCACACCTGGAGTATTATGTTCAGTTCTGGTCGCCACATCTCAAAAAGGATATATATGGAAAAGGTGCAAAAGAGAGCAACTAAGATGATTACTGGGCTGGGGCACCTTCCTTATGAGGAAAGACTATGGCGTTTGGGCCTCTTTAGCCTAGAAAAGAGACGCCTGAGGGGGGACATGATTGAGACATACAAAATTATGCATGGGAAGGATATAACACCAGAACCAGGGGACATCCACTAAAATTGAGCGTTGGGAGAGTTAGGACAGACAAAAGAAAATTTCTTTACTCAGTGTGTGGTTGGTCTGTGGAACTCCTTTTCACAGGATGTGGTGACGGCATCTGGCCTGGATGCCTTTAAAAGGGGATTGGACAAGTTTCTGGAGGAAAAATCCATTACGGGTTACAAGCCATGATGTGTATGTGCAACCTCCTGATTTTAGGAATGGGCTATGTCAGATGCAAGGGAGGGCACCAGGATGCAGGTCTCTTGATACCTGGTGTGCTCCCTGGGGTATTTGTTGGGCTGCTGTGAGATACAGGAAGCTGGACTAGATGGGCCTATGGCCTGATCCAGTGGTGCTGTTCTTATGTTCTAAAAGGGCAGCCCCCATGAAAATTGGGCTCTCCCATATCTTGAAATATGATAAAGATGTGCATGTTTTCTGTCATTTGAAGTTAATGAATTCCTAAATGAGAAAAAGTGCTAATTTTGGGTTATGAGTTGTTTAATGACATCACTTCCTGCCTAATGACATCACTTCCGGCCCTCAGCAGAATACCATTTGGCCCTCGGTATGAAACCAGTTTGACACCCCTGATCTAGATAGTCCTAGCACACTCAAACCTCTACAATCCTGTCATCTTGCAGTAGTCAGTGGCAGGGTTGGCCCATCCATGAGATAATGAAATTTCTGCCTCAGGTTACAGATTGGTAGAGGATCGCCCATCTCTGCCCACGTACTTGCTTCTGTAGCTCCTCCATCTTCTTCTTATGTGCAGATCAAAATACAAACAGCAGTTGGATTGCTTTCAGTATGGGACAGTCTTTACACTCTCACATAACGCTAGAACCAGGGGACTGATGCTGACTGAAAATGTGAGAAAATATATATAATTTGTTAGTGGACTGAAAGGCAGAGAGGGAGTCTGGGAAATATATTTCTATTAGTAAAAATAAAATTATTATCTAAATCTGGGTTTCTGAGCTGGATTCAAAGAACTGCGAGCAGAAGGAAAATAGCAGTAGACGCATGCATTCGTTTTTGGAACAAATGGACATTGACTGATTGATTTAAAAATATTCCACATTTCTTGACCAGGTAGAAAAGCTCAGAGAGGTTTACAAAATTACAAACGGCCTATACTCATATTCATTTCCACTTGTTCCAGAATGAATGCAACACTGAATGGAAGCCCAATTCATTATTGGAAGCCCAATCGTTGCCATTTGGTTTTTTTTAAAATTTTAAAATTAAGTTGAACAGTGTTTTTTTCTTGTAACATGTAGATCCCAGCTGGAACTTCACTGAATAGCCACCTCCTCGTGGTGCCCAGGTTTTATCTTTGATGTCCTGTGATATCATTGCATTATGAGGTATATAGGTTTAAACAAACAAACAAACAAACAAACAAACAAACAAACAAATACATAAATAAATAAAACCTGCTACAAGGAGGTGGCTGCATTGTGGAATTCCATCCTGGAGTTACTTATCCCATGTAAGAAACACTATTTTAGTTTCAAAACAACAACAAAAATGAAGGGAAAAACCAAAACACATGAAAATTAGAATAAAATTTTAAAAAAATTGAAGTGGTTAAAAAATGAATAAAAGTTACAATTAAAATGGAAGCAATAAAAACCATTTCTTTTTGTGCATCCCAAAACAGCAACTAGTGCTTTTCTACAAAGTTCTTCTGTAAAGACATTGCTCAGGCAGTGCTATAGCAGAGAGGCTCTATAGCAACTTCCGCTTCTGCTTCTGCAAGAGGTTGTAGAAACTCTTCTGCAAGTCGAAGATTACTGCTTAGAGGCCACCCCTGAGCTCACTACACAGCCCTCTGCTGGCACTGAGTGTTGCAAACATGCCATTAAGCATGCCCATGACACTCAGTACCAGGTCAGCACTGGCTCAGCGCCAGTCTGTGCTAAGTCAGCGCCAGCCCACTGCATGCCTCCCGGAGCAAGGGATGTGCTCAAGATTAGTTGGGGGCAGGGCCAAGGAGAGGGGGGGTAAAGGGGGTAATTTGTACCTGGGCCCAGGGTCAGGAAGGGGGCCCAGGAGCCAAAGGAGGGGGCCCAGAAATTTCCTGGGATCTGACATTCTCCATCTCACTGCCCATGCAGGATGTTGGGGGCAATACTGTGGGCACTGGCCACGACTACTGCCATACACACCAGGCCCAGGATTGCATACGTTCCTTAACAGTGTCACATCTGACCCCTGCTAACTGGTTAAGAGGCACTTTTTCAAGTGGGTGCTCCTCTTTTATTTAGCAGGGGGAGAGTAACTGGCCCACCTCACCCCAGCACTGTCTGTTCTAGTGGCAGTCTGCTGGTGTTGCATCTTTTTAGATTGTGAGCCCTTTTGGGACAGGGAGCCATTAGATATTTGATATTTGATTTTCTCTGTAAACCGCTTTGTGAACTTTTTTTTGAAAAGCGGTATATAAATACTGTTGTTGTTGTTGTTGTTGTTGTTGTTGTTGACAAGAAACGGACCTGCTACAGTAGCTTTTTGGTTTGTAGATTTGCTAACCATGAAGGAGTGTATAGGAGCTCAGCGACACAGCTGCAGGACTGTAGCTACTGCAGAAGTCAGTTTTGGTGTACACAGGACACTTTCCATTCTAATGTGAGCATAAATACAATGATACTCCTCTCCTGCAATGGTTTTCTATATATGAAAGATTTTAGAGAGACTTAGGAGTACATCTGGTTTTCCGTATTACTGTATCTACCTGCCAACACCAGGCAGGCAGGTAGACCTGAGCACTACATTGGGAAAACTGTTATTTTGGGAAAACTGGGTACATTGGGAACTACATTGGGAAAACCGGTACATTGGGAAAACTGGCATTGGACTCCAAAGACTATTCCGGCTGGTGCCACTTTCCCCCTACCTGTTTTGCCCCCATTACCACCCCCCATTCTGTCTCACCCCTCTTTGGGAAGGGGCCCAAAATAAACTCTGTACCCCCTGATAAAATTCCTCTTCGAGGCCCTGGTTGGGAGGGAGGCATTCCATGGCTGGGGAAGGGCAGGGCAAGACAGGGCAGCTGGAGAGGGGCGGGAAGGGTAGGAGAGGGGCGGGACAGGCTCCATCAGATCCAGAACCCTGCATCAGGCCTCCCGGCCTGACATGGAGCCTCTCAACTCAGTGCTGGAAAAATAGCTGGTGCAGACATGTAGCCCCATTGTGGAGCTTGGGCCTTTCCCTGGGGAAGGGGACGAGTGTACTCCAAGGAGATGTCAGCAGCTACCAGGTGTGCATAGGATGCAGCAGCAGCCATTTTGGTGCCACTGCAGCTCTGGGTGCTGGGCAGCTCAGGGTTGGGCTGTTGGTTTCATTTTTCCTCCCACAAGAATCTAGCACAGAGATTTTCAACCTTTTTCATCTCATGGCACACTGACAAGTGACTAAAATTGTGAAGGCACACCATCGGTTTTTTGACAATTGACAAGGCACACCATGCTGCTGGTGGGGGAGGGGGGGTCTCACATCCCTTAATAGCCCTACTAATAAATGACCCCCCTCTAAACTCCTGTGGCACACCTGCAGAGGGCCTCCGGCTTGTGGATCATTCGTGGCACACCAGTGTGCCGTGGCACTGGTTGAAAATTGCTGCTCTAGCATGAGGAGTCAGACCATCTATGAATGGAAGACATTGCTTAAGAAACATTTGGACCCAACCCATTCTTTGCTTCATCAGGATTATTCTGTCTGCATACTGAGATGTTAAAACTGATCATTTAATAAAAATACATATATATTTTTTTAAAAAATATGAAATAAATTAAAAGAACAGCTTTAAAACAGTACAATAAATACTTCACAGCTGCAACACTGTCTTTGATCTATAAGTGGCAGTATTTATTTGTTGTATCTGGTGGAGTTTTTTTCTGCCTGATATTTGTGAAATCCTATGTGTCAGAGTTTCATTTTCAATCATACTGTATGCAAATAAGCTGTAGCTCCATGCAAGGGAGAACCACAGCTTGCAAAATAATTGCCAACATTTTTCAGCAATTCCATTCTTACACATGGAACAGTCTTTTGAAAAATTACATCTATAAATAAATCCTTGCAATTGCTCGAAAGATATTCTACAACTGCATTCCCCCCACCCCCCTTATGTGGAAATATGTTAGCAACAAATTAAAATGGAAAAATGTTGCTATTTTATACAGTATGCTCCAATACATGTAAGATGGCGTGATCAAAATTTGAAAACTTATTTTTGTTAACCAGCTGTGTTGCTGAATATATGGAGTTCCTTTATATGGAATCAGACCATTGGTTCCATCATTCCATCATTCCACTGTAAGAATGCATTGTCTTCTCCATTTGGCAGGAGCTCTCCAGGGGTTCAGGTAGGGGGTCTTTCCAGTCCCTCTACCTGAGATCTCTTAATTAGAGAAATTGGAGATTGAACCTAGACTTTGAGTGAATATGCAAAGTGTGTGGCTCACATGCATATCTTTGCAGGAGGCAATAAAGATTCCTAGCAGGCATAAATGAGTATAAGAGCCAAATAACACAGGAGGGTTAGGGCGCAATCCTAATTTGTGCTGGAACAGGCAAGCCAGGAGGCTTGCGCTGTATCCAGCGCAGGATTGTGGCCAGCAGTGGCTTAGCCAGAGGCAAGGGAAAACTTTTCCCCTTACCCCTGGGTAAGGGCTGCTGGCACCTATGGGTCTCCTCGGACTTGCGCCACTTCCTGAGGTGGCACAAGTCAGAGGGGAGCGGAGCAGCTTAAGGCTGCTCCGTTCTCCCTGGGGATGGGAGTTGGGATCCGGCATAACTGCCAGATCCCAGCCCCACCTCCCGCTTCCCGTCCGCACCCGGGGCCGCCCATCACCCTCCCTCCCTCCTTCTCCCCGCCCCGCCCACACCTACCTTTCATCCTTGTGTCGGTTCATCTGAGCCAACGCAAGGAGCTGGGTGGGAAGCTGGTGCGGAGGCTTCCATTAGCCTCCGTAGGCCTGCGCTGGCCTGGCTTCCTCCCAAGGAAGCACAAATGTGCTTTACGGCACATTTGTGGCCCTCCCAGGCCAGCCCAAGGGACTTGGGCCAGCATAGGGCACACTTAGGATTGTGCCCTAAATACTTAATTGGCCTTGATGTACTTGCTTAGCATTCCCTTTTTCTACAGGGAGCTCAAAATTGGTTTAGGATTGTGACATGGAGGGAGAGGCCTTTAGCTCTTGGTCCCCGTTGCACTCCCAAACAACACCGAAGGTTGCATTTGCCCCAGAAGGAAAGCTCCCATTCATATCAGTGGGAACTTTCCTTATGGAGCAAATAGCAGCCATATAAGGAGATCTGAATCAGGACTATGGCGGTAGCCCCTCCTCCCATGCTACAGTCCAGATCAAGCACTCCGAGACTGTTGTTAGATAAAGAAAAATGAAGACTGTACACTTTTAGGGGGGAGTGATCTCATTGAATTCGTACTGAATTACTTATGAACAGACGTACATAGGCTTGCATTGTAAATACACTGCGGGCAAATGACACATCTAATATCGCATGTAGTTTGGCCCTAAGTTATGAGACACCAAGAAGTCCCAATGCAGTTTCAGCAGTAGTAGCACAGCCGGGGTGGGGGGGGGAGGTGCACAGAAAGTATAGCAGGTGCCACAATTCCTTGCATAAGCAGCTCCTCCCAGTTAGCGTCCGAGCCTTTTGGGGCACTGACAGCTCGTGCACATTGCCATTCCTGCCCCAAATGGTTCTGATGGTGACTGGGAAGACCCACTTACATAGGCAGTTGCTGTGCCTACTGTATTGACTGTGCCACCGCCCCCTCTGGCTACGCTTCTGTTCATCAGCACTTCCTATTTCCAATTAAATGTGATCATTTGGATATTAACCAATGCCCCAAATTAGTCATTGCCCCATTCAGACTCAGGGGAAGAAAGACCACCCTATTATTGCCATTGTCCAGGTGTGTCATTTTGATTTCAAAGGGGGGGAAAAGTGAGGGCTGTGCCTGTTTTTTTGGACTCTCTGTGAAATTCAGCGATCACGGTGAATCTAACAACCTTGGGCCAACATACAGATCGGAAGCTGCTTGGGATACAGATATCCAGTGAGTTGGAAAATATTTTTAATTTACTGAGTTTATACAGTGAATGTAGTGCTCAAACAATGGCCACAATTTCCACTTTGGAGCATAAAATATCTTAGATTTACGCTAGCAAAGCTGAAGTCACATAATGTATGATTTTATATGCTTGCTGCCAAGGCCTTTAGTTTATAAAAAGAATCAAGACTATTTTAAAACAATGCAAATTTATCTATTAGATTTAGGAATATTAAGTTCAAAAGATATGGGACCAAAAGCTCCAGTGGACTTGAGGTCAAACTCACTCAGAGCTGGGAAAATTCCGTTTGACGGAAGTGCAACAAAATTCTACAAAAGTCTGGCCACGGCAGTCTCTTGTTTGGATTAGTTTTTACTAGTTACAATTTTGCATAATTTTAGTCTGAATATATATTTTCAATAAAACATGCTACTGTACTCCTTTTAAACTATTCTAACCCTAGCGTAAAAGCAAGATAGAAAAATCTTGGAAAAACAACTAAACAAGCAAACACAAATAAGTGCATTTTGGGAAGCGAAGGTGATATCATTCATTAATGTATCATAGAGAATCCAGAAACACAGAATCACTAATGCTAGACTTACAGCAAATGAAGAGAGAGAGAGAGAGAGAGAGAGAGAGAGAGAGAGAGAGAGAGAGAGAGAGAGAGCTCTTATTTCCTAGTGTCACATCACGATCCATGCACAAGAAAGGCCTTTTGCAAAATAATAATGCTCTGTGTGTGTTACTAATGCAGCAGAGGACTGCATTGTCGGCCAGGAGGTGTCAAGCTCATGCAAACGTCGCACTCAAGTCTTTCTTCTCCTCCCCTTTCTCCTACTTCACATGCTCACTGAAAAGAAAAAAAGAGAATGAGAAAGAATCCTCCCCGACCTTCCTTTGTGTCCTGTTACTTTTATCCAAATCACTTCAGTTGAAAAGGGGCGTCTGGGGCTTGAATGACACCTTGTCTGGTGCTTGTGCCCGAAGAGAAATGGACCTCTCCCTTACACCTTCACCTGCCCCATTGCTGCCCCACAGCTCTAGGTCCTTTGTTTACTTGATCAAGTTTGGGAACTGTGGCTGAAGGCAATCACGTCTCTGAGATTGGCAGGCATTTAGCAAAAATAGTAACACTGTTGCCTGCACATCTTTCCGTCTTTCTCATTTGTAAAGCTTAACACACCTCTCAAAGAAAGGGTGAAACATACTGAAATATAGGACCATAAATTTAATTTCTTTTTGGGATGTCACCTCTGGCATATGGGTGGTATTTTTTTTTAAGGAAGTAGGTTAAGGCTGGGATCTTTGTTAACATATATAGTTTGAGAGGATATTTTCCCCCCATCATTATTTCACCTACTAATACTGCTTTACCATACACTTCCGCCTTTGTTAATTTACATAAACATGCATAGGCAATGAATAATGCATAAGACTCACTTGAAATGCAGGGTTTCCAGCTTCCACAGTGCAGTAGTATACACAACAATTTGATTGGCTCGGCTCTGTTTTCATTACTGGCAATTTCTGGTAACACAAAGGAGGTGGGGGAAAAAAGCTGACAAGAATGGACAGTATTTATTTTGTGAGAAATATTTGTTGCCTTTTCAAGGCAATTGTGTTGCCAAGTTTTTGCCTTGTGATTGTTGTTCCTCATTTTTTTTCTCCCTTGAAAGAATGCATTAAAAGGTCTGCGACTGCTCTTTTGTACGTTCAGTCAGTCAGATCTGTGTTTTTTTTTTAAAGGCTTGCTACTGGATTTGTTCCCCATTTGCATAAACGTGAGCACAAGCTATAAATAAATAAAGAACCATCAGATTTCTTATGGCATCTCAATTAAACTGCAAAGCAAAGAGGCGATCCTAGGAAGCACTGGAAGAAATGACAAGTCATCTCAACTTTGGGAAGATAGAAAGTTTGGGGGGCAAGTTTCAAAATATTTCCTCCTAAAGAATCCTTAATATTTTTTATTTTTTATTTTTGGCAAATGCATTCTGATAGTCTTGTTATTATTTTAGCACATTGGTAGTTCATGTGAGACAAAGTGACCATGTCTAAACTTGGGGGCACACTGGGCATTTAATCAAAGCAAAAGCAAATAAGATCAGAGCAAAAGTACACATTGGTCCTGGCTTTCTTAACTCATCAAGCTTAACTTTAGCATGACTCATCAAGCTAAAAGCAAGTCTGACCATCACAAGTACAATAAACCTGTTTTTGTTATCTGCCTGGGAATACAAAAACAGGAGTGTTATCAACCCCCTGACACTGTTCTGTGGTGCAATGTATTGCACAAATTGGATGCTCCATGCAAAAAGACTTCCCTTCATCTATTGTCTCCTTTATGTCAATGTCAAGACTGTAAGTCCCTTGGGGCAGGGACTTGCTGTCTCTTCCTTAAATAAATAGCTGGCTGTTATTATTTATGAGATCTTTCTGCCTCATTATAGAGAGGGACAAAGCTAGCACAAACTTAGCCTATGTGTTTGCCTAGTTCTATGTATGGAATGCCTAGCTTGCACTATGCCTTAAGTGTTTGTTAAGGAGGAACGTCCATCTCTATGGAACAAAGATCCTTAGCCAGTTGAATGTATGAATCATCCATTAGAATCCCTTTTGGAGACAACCAACCGCTATCTTGTTTGGTCAAGTGTTGGGTTGTGGGGGAAGGTAAGACTAATCTCCAATCTAAATTGTCCTCTTGTAAAACATTGTAATATTTTTACAGTACAATATTTGGGCTTTTCGAGGTTGCTAGCTTCCCCTAAGCCTCTGTGGAGATGATGACTTATACATCTAATTTATTGTCTAGGCTCCAGTATCACTTGTACATTAACCTCTGCACAGTCCAGTCTTCAATCCAGAACACAATCTGCTTATCGCAATGAGAAAGAAGGAAACAGGAAGGTGTCCGTATGTCAAATCATTCAAGACGATTCATACAGAGGAACCATGCCTAGAGCGACAGAGGAGGGTGAAAGGAAAAGACTCCACCCCACCACCCACCCATCCTTTGCTATTTTGCATCCCAGTATTAACAGAGTATAACAGAGAGAAGATGCCCTTGATTGACCAAATTAACAGAAGCAATTTTAGGATGAAGAATGCCTTGTTGAACTAGAACTAGAAGAAAGAATGGAAGAAAAAGTGAGCTTTAAAACGGAGGGACTATGGTGATTGCATTGCAGATTGCATGCCCCCTGCAACAGCCCTCTTCCATCCGGCATGTTAAGAGTGGGTCAAATAAAGGCAAGCAGCCATGGAGAGATGTTGATGTGCAGTGGAAATGCAGCAAGCAGAGAAAGGGTTACGCGCTCCTGCTTCTGACCCTGCCTCTTCTTGGCTCTACGACCCCTTACCACCAGCAATAGATATTGTTTTCTTAAAGCTGGAAGCTGCATTTTTACTCTGAAAAAGCGGCCTAGAAATAAGCCTATGGCCTGCCCTGGCCTATGTCTGCTGTGGAGGGCATGAGCAATGGTAGAGTTAAAGCTCTGCTCATGCATTCCTACCATGTGGTTCCTGGCCAGATTGAGGTCTTCCCCCCACTGACACTCACGTTCTTTAGACAGCAATAAACCAGGCAGGTTCTAATCTTGCCTTGAGTCAATGACATTTCTAGTATACAAAGTGGGCTTTTTATTCCGAAATTCCGGCGTCATTCAGGTGGGAATAAGAATCGTTCTGCATACAGGGAAAGAGTGAAAGTTCAGAATGTCACTGTGCGTTTTTACCTGACAGCTATAATTGTGTTAGAAAAAGCTCATCAGGAGACCTGCCTTCTTGATCAGCATTCCCACACACCCATGCGCATTTCCCAAATCTTATTCTGCATGTGCTGAGGAGCATTGGCCGGAAACCCTTGCTTAATCTCCTCATTACTTAGCTTGCACTTGTTGGGACCAGGCCTGAGATAATTTATTCACATGATGTGCCTCCACAGCTTTCCTCACGCTCATTTGTGAATTTGGAGTTGCGTTGTCTTTCTTCTGAGACCCCGCCTACTGTGACCAGGGCTGGTTCTAATCATATGGTAAACCAGAGAACAGCGGCAGCTTTTTCTTCATCGACCGTGTGTTATTACAGAGCCTGTTCGCTTTCTGAAAGCATCCACGTTGCCAGCCACTGCCTTAAGAAAAGGAGGCTTATTACAAAGAGGCGAGAGCAGATTTTACATATTTTAAAAACAGCAAGTGATCTGTGGCAAAAGAGAAAATCAGGAGGGAGTCTCTCTCTCTCTCTCTCTCTCTCTCTCTCTCTCTCTCTCTCTCTCTGCTTTAAAGAAGTTTTACAGTTGCTTTTGGCCACTGAAAATCTTCGCAGATAAATCTGACACTGTGGAGTCTCCAGAGATAGATTAGGAAGGAGCATGGAGTGGGATTAAGATGGGGTGAGCTTGTCACCTGCTGTGATGCTGCAGGTCGTGGCCAATCTACTGCTGGAATTTCAACAGAGAAACAAACTCTTCTTGATCCTGAGAGAGCAAGAGGCGGTGGGGGGGGGGAAGGCAAACCTGGAGTTCTCCATCAGAGTGCTCCCCTGCCCTGGATGCCCTACGTGGGAGATGGCACAGTGTTGAACAAGGCCCTAGAAAATGTCAGTATCATCTAGTTAATGAATCACTAATTTGTTTGCCATTTTCACTGTTATGAGGAAAAAGAAACTGCTGATGTTTTCTGGCTCCTTCTCCTCAGCAAAAGTGGAAATGCATTGATTACGAAGGCCTTTAATAGCATCACCCAAGCAGAAAGCTTAAAGATTGTATGTTAAATCACGGTTCTGTATTGGCTGCCACTGTGCCTTTCCAATATTTATATCTTATTTCTCCATCCTTTGTACAGGAATTGGAGGGGGAATATATTTTGTTTTCATTTTATCTTTTTGTTGCAGGTGTCCGGAACACACGCAAGCTGCCCTTCTCCTTTGCCAAGCGAGCCCATGCAAGGAGATCTCCGCCTGCTGTTGTGGGGGTGCCAAGGAGTTGAAAGTTTGATGATTATTATTATTCAAAGCTATTACTTTGCCTTCCAGTTCAGGAGCTTCCTTGCTGAGGCACGACTTATCTTTTCCCATATTGGAAGTAGCCGACATTTAAAGCATTTTGGATGTTTAAAATGTTTCAAACACTGCACACTTCGCCCGGAAATCAGCACAAGTTAGTGGCTTACTGCAGTACTTTCAGTTCAGCTCTTATTCAGGGCCAAACTACACAACATTGAACGCTAAAAGTGTCGTCATGCATTCTTATTTTTAAAAATCTGCAAGGAGATTCAGGTTGGGATCACAGCATGGGGGAGGATGCACAAAGATTTCCCTCATAACATTTTCCTGGTGAAAATTTTCTCTCCACCCTATTGCTGTTAGCCAGGGAAGTTACTGCTGGTGCCCAATTCCCTCCAAAGACAAGTAGCATTTTTAGAAGGGGTGGCGATCCGGAGAAGGATTTTTGTTGGGATTGTAGCATAATCAGAAACAGTGAAAAACCCATCTCATCCTACTCTAGTCCCAATCTGGATTGGGTTTCCCTCAAGTCTGCTTTTTAAAAAAACAACAGACACATGAGGCTACTTTTAGCATCGCAAAGCATTTGCTTCCAATAAAGAGGGCTGTTTACATGTGTGCTATACCCAGGTCCAAAATGTCTGCACTTGGCTACAGCTTTCTGTACTGGGATGCATGTTTTCAAGTGAATGACTATACCTGGGTTCATTTTACATAAGACCATAAGAACATAAGAACAGCCCCACTGGATCAGGCCATAGGCCCATCTAGTCCAGCTTCCTGTATCTCACAGCGGCCCACCAAATGCCCCAGGGAGCACACCAGATAACAAGAGACCTCATCCTGGTGCCCTCCCTTGCATCTGGCATTCTGACATAACCCATTTCTACAATCAGGAGGTTGCGCATACACATCATGGCTTGTACACCGTAATGGTCTTCTCCTCCAGAAACTTGTCCAATCCCCTTTTAAAGGCGTCCAGGCTAGACGCCAGATGCCATTTTTACAGATGTAAATCTATATACATTGTATACCAGCACTAAATGAAACGTTTTATCAGCATAATAATGATAATAATAACTCTGTATTTATATACCGCATTTCTGGTCATCGGATTACTCCTCTGACTCTATTCAAGGCGTTTTACATAGGCAGGCATTTTTACAATCATAAAGGTTCTCTCTTTCAAGAACCAACAACATTTCAGAATGGATCTTCCTGGTTTGGTCTCACTTCTGGTCTCCAGTTCTCCCACGCAGGCTGACAAGCAGCTCCATCTCTCACATGGAGGGCAGCCAAGATGCTTCTTGCTCACACCAAGAGCAGGTGGAATCACTTTGTCAGCTGCTTCGAGGTCTTGCCATTCTCAGCCATTCAGGGAGCTGCTGGTGTCCTCGAACTAGCGACCTTCTGATGTTTTCTTCGGGCTAACGGAGGCTCTACCCTCTAGTCCAGACCTCCTGCCTACCTCCTGCCCACCACCAGCATCACCTAGATGGGTAGCCCAATCCTACCTAACCCTCCCCTCTGCCAGTGCAGCCACACCAATGGAGCACACATCGTATCCTGTGTGTGTGTGGGGGGGGGGGAGTCCTAGAGGCCTTCCTGAGGCTTCACTTGAGGCTCCACTTTCCTAATAGGTTTACTTGGATCAGCTGTTTTGCTGGTGCAACTCCAAGCAGACGTAGAGATGTTGATTGAGTTGGAGAAGGCGGATACATCACAAAGATCAGCAAGGCTGTTTTTAAATCGCCTAGCAAAGGAACATTGTTTTTTAAATGGATTTTCTTTAATGTGATTTTTGCCATCCACATGAGTTCTGGGAACGGAACCCTGAGACTCAACCTGCATTTCAACAAACAGTTTCCAATGTGGTTTACATAACAAAGGTCCCAATCCTACCAACCAGCAGTGCCAAAATGAGTACTACATCCAGCAGTGGTGCGGGGGGGGGGGCAACCCGAGGGCACACGGGAGGTAAGTAAAAAACATTTATACTTATCTCCACAAAAACTGTGGGGTTGCCTATGGGTCTCTTTGGATATACATCATCTCTTTTGGTGGCATATGTCTGAAGAGAGAAATGGGGCAGAGAGGTTTGAAATGGAAGGGATAACATCTGGTGTGGTGCAATTATTACTGAATCCACCTCCTACCCACCCGTTTCCTTCCCCATCCCCACCCAGTTATGCCCCTAGTCCTCCCGCCCGCTTCCTGCCCACCTCCCTCCCCCACCATTGGCCTACTGAGCCTGGCAGGCAAGGCATGGTCCAGCAGTGAAGCTGCAGCATTGCTGCCTTTTGTGGCAGCACTCTCTGAATGGCTGCCGACAGAGTGGCGCACACACCATCAGCAACCATTTTACGACAGCGGAAGATGCTTCCATTGTCATAAACTCTGCATCCCAACAGCCCAATCTGAAAATAAATGAAAAAAAAATGTCAGTGTTGCTGCATTATATCTTGTATGTTACATCTGCCAAGTTTGCTGTTGGTAGTGCATGGGGTCCTTTACATTACGGCAATGCTGGAGGCTGCAAACATCGTGGGATCAGAGGATTGCCCTCCCAAACTACCATAAACAGATCTGTTAATTTTGCCACAGGGACTGTAATCCAAACTTTTAAGCCAATGTTTTAAGATGTATCAGACTTCCTTCGGAAGTTCTCAGAGTAATTTTGACATGTTACTGATGCTCTATCGACTTTCTTACATCCCTCTTAACATACTCCTCAAATAAGAGCAAGTCAGTTTAACTACATTTCACAGCCAATCAATGGATCGGTATTGTGATCATTGTGAATCTCAGGCACCTCCTTGACAAAGATTCTGACTCTCTTGATAGACTCTGAGCAATACAGACTAGGAACTGACATGGAATTATGGACAAATTTTTAATCCAAACATTAAAAAAAAATCAAAATAAAGATTTTTGTACTTGCAAATTTGAAGATTTACAGTTGGGGGGGGGGAAAAACTCTCTTGTGAAAGGAATGTAGGGTAATGCAAATCAGATGAAGTGGTGTGATAATTAAATTCTCAGGTGATCAAACAATTTTCCTGTCACTTGTGAAAACATCTTAAATGAGAACTGGATGTTGCTTCCAGGGGCAGCATTTTTTGCTTTCAATAAATCTCCTTGTCCCACCCCATGAATCCCAGTCCTTGATTCCAACTACTTCTCCTGAGTATTTCATGTCTTATTTTCTGGTGTTTTCATTTACTATTCTTCTACTAACAGCCCAGTCCTCCCCCACCAGTCCAGACCATGCAGCGTTGCATGTTATTGGGGGAGGGGGAAACCAGATGGTCCTGGAGAAGTAAGTAAAAAAGATTTTTACTTTTTTTGTTTAACTCCAATGGCCTCCAATGAGGTTCTTCAGACCTATGCCAACTATTGCTGGCATAAGTCTGAGGAGACTCCTGGGGGGCGGGTCTGGGTTGGGAAGGGGGGGATAGGATCCTGGTTGGTGCTGCTGCCACCAGGCTCCTCCCCACCTTGCTCTGGTCAGCTCCCTCTCCAAACCACCCATGATCCTCCCCCAAACCATCCCCATGAATGACCTTTGACAGCAGTTCAGTGACCTGCTGCTGCTGGTATGGGGATTCTCAACTCCCATTCTATTGGTCATGAGCCACACCAGTCTGAGTGGCTTGTGTGCCAGTGAGCCTGGCCTTATGCTGGCAGAATTGCGAGATCCATCAGCATAAGGCCTTGAAAGGATTGGGCTGTTTAGTAGTTAAGGCAGAATGTCTAAAGGCTGCTTCCATTGTCCATTGCTGTACACAGATGGATATTGGCATAGGAAAAAGACATACATGTCACTGTATACTGGGGTATCCATCCTGTGTAAAGATCATAAACATGCCAATTTTTCTGCGAGTACACTCATTGAGAGTCTGCCATTGACAGCTGCTTCTGTACAAATGATTGGTTGCCTTGGGAATGTAAGTAGAAAGGTGATTTTAAAATATTTAACATAAATAAATGAATTTATAGTGTTGCAGGTTGAGCAAGGATAAAAGGCGGACACCGGGAGGTCAAGGAAAACAAGCTTTTATTCTTAGCCGGCTGCTGGTCACAGAGGAATAGCTTCCAAAGTCTGTGACACCTGATTTCTCGGGGCTGTGGGTTGATATACAGAACAAATCTTCATTGTAAAGCATCAGTCACATTTCTGATTGGCAAAATGCAAATTGCAAAGCATTGGATACATTCTTGATTGGCAAACAGCATATCACGTGAGGCTTTGTCCCTGCCTACATCTTCCACTATTCAACATGCTGTACCTTATATGCCATTTTAAAATATGTGAGATATTTCTAAACTGCAAAAAGTCCCATCTCTCCTTCCCTGCATTGGCTAATAGCACGCTTGCAAAAGTCCCTGTTCTCCTCCGACCGCCTGCCCCATTGCGGTTAAGCTAGCAGTTTCCTGTTTTCTTTTTAACTGCAAAAGTTCTGCAGAATAACTTCTTGCGGTCAAAGCTTGTGTCTGCAACACACAGACACAGGGGTATTTTCAAGCATTCAGCTGAACCAAACAACCAAGTACAAGGGCCTACTTTAGCCAAGCACTCTGTACATGCTCAGAACAGGCTCAAATAACTCTGATCATGTACAAAATCCCAGAAATTTCCACTAGGCTCTTTCCACAATAGCTTATATACCCAATAACAGATCTCCATGCTCCTCACAAGGGATAGGGTGCAGAGAAGCACCTACACCTTCATAAGGAACACTTTCTGTCTGAGCCCAAACTGAGCATGGACAACAACACTAAGAGTGGTATTTATCTCTGTTGAAGATCTCTGGAGTTTATTTCAAATATATAAAGTTTCCCTAGATTATTACAATAAGCAGTCGCATAAAATTAACTGAGGCACGCTGCATCATTTATTCTGCTTTTCTGAACTAAAACAACACATTTAAAAAAAAATGCAGAGTTCCAGACTACAGAATTTTGGTTTTTTACTTCCATTGCATCAAAGTCTTTATTAGTCTTGAATGTTTGTCACTGCGTACCGTAAGATGGTGTGTACTTTAGTAATAAAGTAAATGCTTTACATCCTCGGAGGTCCCAAGTTGGTTCAATTCCTGGAATCTCTGTTTAAAAGGATATGAAGTAGCAGGGATGGAAAATAATTTTGCCCATGTTCTGAGAATGCCACTGTCTGCCAAGAATGGGCTATGACGTCTGAGTCACTATAAGTCAGCTTGTGCTCTTAGAATCCGTGTGTGTGAGTGCTTGGTGAACTCTGGTAAAAAATATATAGGAGGCATCCAGCCAAGACAGCCAACAGCAAACCAAGTCCATCTTACTGAAAACTCATTGGAGTGGTTTATGTACTACTCCAAGGCCAATCTTGAGAAAGTGGCTTGTAGACTGTAGCTGAAATATGATAGGAAAGACTACAAAAGAAAAAAAAAGTCTATTAATCACACTAGGATTCACAAGGGGGAAGGAGAAAGCAGAAAGGGAGAAACAAGTATTTTTTTAATCAACAAGTAGCAGATCACATCTTAGAAAAGGCAACCAGCCAATGATGTTCCATCTTCATTGCTAACACAGTTACTTTAGCAATTGGCACTCTGGTTGGAATTGTTTCAGATCCTCGACACACCCAGGCTTGGTAGTGGTCATACGACCTGTGGCTGGTTGGTGGTACTGGTCCCACTCTCATCCTTAGGGGGATAGGAGAATCCTGGAGAAAACATCAACCTAGATAACATTCAGCACAAAAGTTGTATTAACAGGGGGGAGAAACACTCTCAACCAAGTTGTATTTCATTTTTAAAATACTCATGGCTCTACTAAATAAGCAAGAAAGAATAAAATAATATACAGTATTTTGTGTATATGGATGACCAACAGCCCTATCCAGGCCAGCATGCATGGTGCAGGGTTGCTGATGCAGCATCTGTTGCACCTTGTGTGCCAATCAGGGACCGAGTCAACTGGGGGAAGTAAGAAATGAAAAACCTTACCCACCTTCCTGGTTGCCTGATAATCTCTAATGGGACTCCTCAGCTCTACACCAACTCTGTAGTTGGTGTAGCTCTGAGGAGTCTGCCTGGGTTGTGTCTGGGCAGGTTCTGGAATTTGGGATAAGAACATAATAATATAATAATAATAGGTATTTATATACCGCCTTTCTTGGTCTTTATTCAAGACTTTATTCAAGGCGGTTTACATAGGCAGGCTTTATTTAAATCCCTTATTAAATAGGGATTTTTACAATTTGAAAGAAGGTTCTTTCTTTCAAGAACCACTACATTCAGGTGTTTCATTCCGATCTGGCTTCACATTCTGGCCTCCATCCTCCCACGCTCAGAGCAGATGGAATAGCTTGGCTTTCAGCTTGTCAGCTGCTTCAAGGTCGCACGGTGCTGGTGGCCTCGAACTGGTGACCTTGTGGATGTTATCTTCAGGCAGACAGAGGCTCTACCCTCTAGACCAGACCTCCTGCCCTCCATAAGACCAGACCTCCATAAGAAGTGCCCTGCTAGATCATAAGAACATAAGAACAGCCCCACTGGATCAGGCCATAGGCCCATCTAGTCCAGCTTCCTGTATCTCACAGCAGCCCACCAAATACCCCAGGGAGCACACCAGATAACAGAGACCTCATCCTGGTGCCCTCCCTTGCATCTGGCCTTCTGACATAGCGCATTTCTAAAATCAGGCCAAAGATCAGGCCAAAGGCCCATCTAGTCCAGCTTCCTGTATCTCACAGTGGCTCACCAAGTGTTTCAGGGAGCACACAAGACAAAACACAACCTGTGTCCTGGTGCCCTCCCCTGCAGATATGGTGGATTCCAGTGCCACCATGATGTACTCTGCCCTGTCGTGACCCATCCCTGATCCTGTACCAGCTGAAATCCACTGCCAGCCAATCCGTACCACACTGCTGGTGGAGCACAGCTTCCTAGCCCTTGCACCAGTGGCAGGGCTACACAAGCCAGTAGAGGGCCTGCCACAGTGGCAGACCTCATGGTATGCAGAGGTAACCACAAGGGTAGGATTGGGACAACAGAAGTATTTGTTGGATTTCCAGCTAGTCTTGACAACCTTGTAACAACCACACACATTTTCAGGAAAGAAATGCAAATGTTCTTGGAAAATGGGTAACCCTTGGAAAATGGGTAACAATGAAAATCTTAGGTGTAATAGAGGAAAATGATAGAAAATAAATGAAAAGTGTTTATTAACCTGCCACATGAGATGAGAGGGGAAAAAATAAGATAGGCTAAGGGATAGAAATATTTTATATAGTTGGACAGGTGAGGAAGATAATCGTGGAATAAGAACGGCTGTTAACAGGAAATATAGATAAGAAATATAAGTAATTACAATTTGTGACTTTATTACTGCTATACTTTAAGGAATGTAATTCTATTTGTTTTTGATTTTTTGTTTTGTTTTATGTATAAATAAATAAAAATAAATTTTTGAAAAACGTGTAACACTCTACATAAGGAATACTTGGTAAACACAAACACATTACCTGCACTTGATACTAATTCCACCTACAAGTATCTGGGGATCAGTCAGAATAACCCGAAAGCCCAGTCAAGTTCAAAATCCTCTTACTGGTGTCCCTATAGACAGAGATGCCTTAAAGTACTGAAAACTAAGCTTACAGCTAAGAGTAAAATAAATGCAATTAACACCTGCAAAGTTCTGACTCTGACTAATTCCATGAACATAATTAAGTGGTCTGATGCTGATTTGAATAAGCATAAGAGATTAACCCTCACTCATGATGAAGCTTAGGATGCATCACCCTAATGCCTCAGTGGAAAGACTCTGCAAAATGTATACACTCTATATACACTCTTCACAAATCAGGTATCAAAAATGTGAAACTGAGGGAATCTGGTTCTCCAATCAGTGGTCAAGGTTGATCAACATCACTTATGTCAACCACAGTGATGGACCATTACAGACAGACAACGAAATAAGGAATTGAAATATGGTAATCCAATTCCTGGCATGGGAACTACTGCAGAAGAAATATGCATGTAGCTTGGTCAGAGGAGTGGCTAAAAGCAGGCTAACCAACAGCAGAAATTGAAGTTTATCACTGCTACTTGAGAACTAAAATAGCTACTGATGATTATCAAAAATATATAACAAAGACCACTTCGACACACACTGTTAAAAATGCAAAGGCAAATCAGAAACAATAGGATATATAATAGCTGACTGCCCTGTGGAATCCAGTAGAGACTATTTTGCCAGACCCAGTCAGGTTGCAAAAACTGTTCATCACCAATTGCATACACAGTGCTAACTCATCAGTTCAGAACAGCCCTGTTGCTATAGCCCTGACCCAGTCCTTAATGGGCTACATCTGGTATTGGGATGCAACAGAGAAAGCAATAGATTGCCACAGACTAAATATAATTATGATGAACAAAAACATTACATCTGCCATGATAATAGCTGTTGTAATCTCTCTGCTGAATATATTAGGGAAAAACACACCCTAAGAAATACATACACAATACATATCATAGCCTAGCCTTGAGGGGGAAAAAGCCTTTCTGGAAAGACAATTCACACACTGCCCTCCTTAATACCAGCTTTGGGGAGTTGTTCCAATTACCGTAGATACTCACGTATAGTATGTGAAATGTTTGCCAAGTCATCAAGCTCCAATTCTTACTTCGCCTGATCTCCAGGACAATCAGAGGGCAGAGCCTTTCCACTCTGAACAGTTTCCTTTCTCAAGGGCAGGCAGGCGCCAAGTTTCTCAAGCAGCAGGCAGGCACCAGGCAGGCAGGGCAGAGATCCTTTCTACGGCAACTGGGAAATTCCAGCCAAAGTTCACCTTTCAGACTCCTGCAGCCTGGTTCTGGTTCTGTTTGGCAAATGCTTGCTGTTTTTGGAAACACCAGCATGGGACCCTCCTTCCTAGGCCACAGTTCAGTGCACCATGACTTCAGAATAACACCCATGGAAAGCAGTGGGTCTACTTCTGAGTAAAAAAGGCTGCAAATATATGCAGCTGCATCTCTCTGCTGTGAATTGAATGGCATACTCCCAGTTATGTGTTATGGGTTGTATGTTGTATGTAGAGCTTCTGACTTAACACACCAGACACCTTAAAGGTGGATTTGATTCATGGTTCAACCTTTTTCACTGGCATATCCCTTGGCAGCCCATTTCCATAAACTGTATCCTTCATATTAGCAAAATGTTTGCAATTAATAATACAAGCCCTCATCTCCTCTCTACGAAAGCCCAGACCATGTATTTATCACAGTGTTTTCTCTTTTTATCTGTTTGAGGAACAGAAGACTCTGCCTTTGCACTGTTTTGCACCAGAAATGTGCTGAGAAATTCTGGCTGATTGATCACTTTCCATATTATGTTTCTGCTTTTTAATGTGCTGGTTTTCAATCACTGGTTCATACATGAATTGTTGACCAAAAACTAGCTATTGGTGGGGCTTTCACAGCCAACTAGCTACCTCCCTTCCTGCCTTGCTGGTCCTTGCAAGGCATTCTGGAGCATGGTCTGCCCTTTTCTGCCCTTATTCCATTCTTTTTCAAGTACCCCTAAAGGTCCTGTTGAGTGTCCCTGGGAGTAAATGAATACCAGGTTGGGAACCACTGGTATGTTGTTTACAGTGCACTTACTCTGATAGTGTTTACAAAAAGGTGGTGAAGATCAGAATTTTAAAAAGAATAAAAATGTATCTTATGATCTTTTACTGTGTTTTTAATAAATTAGAGACTACAGTTCTTAGGTAACAATTAGTGGTAGCTTATTTTTCAGGATCTGGCCTCAGACAAAACTATAGTCAGACACTCCCCTAAGTTTAACCCCCGACTTATCCGAGGGTCATAGAAAATTCCATGATTGTTGGCTCAAAACCTGCCCTTGACTTATCTGTGGGGTTGATTTATGGGTGAGTATCTGTGGTACTTGGAAGCCAAAAGACTACATGTGCCACCATTCCTATTAAATACTATGGAAAAAGCTGTCATTCTCCAGACTTGGCATATAACCAGGCCATTTCTAAAGGATGACTTACTCCTTCCAGAAAGCAATTTGGGCTTTTGTATCCCTGGAGTCCCTGAGGCAGTTCATGGCTGAAAACAGTCACGTTCTGGCAATCTATGGTAAGGCCACACCTGGAGTATTGTGTCCAGTTCTGGTCGCCGCATCTCAAAAAAGATATAGTGGAAATGGAAAAGGTGCAAAAGAGAGCGACTGAGATGATTACGGGGCTGGGGCACTTTCCTTATGAGGAAAGGCTACGGCGTTTGGGCCTCTTCAGCCTAGAAAAGAGACGCTTGAGGGGGGACATGATTGAGACATACAAAATTATGCAGGGAATGGACAGAGTGGATAGGGAGATGCTCTTTACACTCTCACATAATACCAGAACCAGGGGACATCTACTAAAATTGAGTGTTGGGCGGGTTAGGACAGACAAAAGAAAATATTTCTTTACTCAGCGTGTGGTCGGTCTGTGGAACTCCTTGCCACAGGATGTGGTGCTGGTGTCTAGCCTAGATGCCTTTAAAAGGGGATTGGACAAGTTTCTGGAGGAAAAATCCATTATGGGGTACAAGCCATGATGTGTATGCGCAACCTCCTGATTTTAGAAATGGGTTATGCCAGATGCAGGGGAGGGCACCAGGATGAGGTCTCTTGTTATCTGGTGTGCTCCCTGGGGCATTTGGTGGGCCGCTGTGAGATACAGGAAGCTGGACTAGATGGGCCTATGGCCTGATCCAGTGGGGCTGTTCTTATGTTCTTATGTAACTTCTGCGACGCCACTGGAACCAACTGTATTGGCTTCTGCATTTCCATTGGACCATTTCAGCAACATGGAGAGGGGGGATTTGCTGCATGGGTAACAGACTACTTTACCATACCTACTTTATCCAGGCTTCGTGCACTGGAGAAGACACTCTGTTCCAGAACCACCATTCAGAGCGTGATACCATAGTCTTCCGAGGCTGAAGGATGCCAACAAAATCCCTGCCTTGGTAAGTACCGGAACACCTGAAAAGTTAAAAGATACTGATGAGAACAATAGCTATGATTATTATTTAGTACCCACAATGGCGCTAAATATCACCAGCAGGTATCATTTATGGTAATAAATAAAAAGAGCCAGGGCTTCTGCCCTGAGTAGTTTATAATCTGATATACTGATGAGCTGACCCTCGGTGGCAGAGAGGAGTTGCTGTCAAGTGGAGTGTGGGAGGCAAAGGGCCAGAGAGAGCCCAGACTGGGAAGGAACTCAGCTGGAACAAGGTGTTCTATGAAAGACTAGAACTATTCAATTGTAAAAATCCCTACGGGGGTTTAGAACAGCCTGCCTATGTAAACCACCTTGGATTAAAGTCTGAGGAGAAATCTGATGACCAAAGAAAGGTGGTATATAAATATCTGCATAAATAAATAAATAACCTAAGAGTGCAATACTGAAATGGAGATGGTCCAGCACATGTCCCTTGCATTGACCCAGGAGTGTTACACAAAGCGCATTTGTGCCTCCTTTAGAGTCGGCTGAGCTCATGGAGGTTGAATTCAAGCGACCAGAGAAGTAAGTAAATTTTTTCTTTGCTCCCCACTCCTGGTTGGATTGGTCCCCTGCCGCTGCACTAGCAGTCTTGCATCTTATAAGCCAGCAGGGCATAGGACAGAACCATACATGATCCAGCTTTATTCAGATACAAAACCCTTCATGCACCCAGTGGAGAATGGGATTCTCTATTTTACTGTTATAAATCTCATTCTTGGTGGTATATGCAATGAGTTGGGGGAGGGCTGGTGTACATGCTCAAGACAAAGGGGAAGGAAACTGTTTGGAGAGAGAGGTCCGGTGATAGGATGCTCTTACTTTCTGCACAGTCTAAGTCCTGCCCTCACTGTATGCTTAAAAGACTTGGTTATGTAAAAGAATACTACAGTTTGGAAACATTAAGGATGGCTCCATATCACCTATAGCAAATGATACTGTATTTTATATATACATTGTTCAGCAATACTTATTATCTCATCTGAATCAAAATTTTCCTCTGGTGAAGATTCCATTACCTTCGTTTGGCATATAAAATGTTATATTATCCTCACAATGTTATATGGCATATTCAAGTGATTGTGATTTGCTTACGGACCTCCGTCATCCTCATGGCTTTGAGTTCATTTTGTTTCTCATCCAGACAGTAACATTTTAGTCGTTGTGATGATAAGATGATGATGTTTCTAATCCATCTTCCTCCCTTTGGGGAACTCAAAGCATCTTACAATATCAATTAAAAAGCATTGTTCCTGCAAAAAACGAAATATGAAATAGCAGCAATTAAAACAAGTTCAGATGGACCCATACAAAAGTAAATCAAACTCAGAAATAGTTGAACAGAAGAAGCCTATTCAACCTCCAGCAAAATATTGAGAGGCAGCCACATAGTACAATATAGGAACTCCAGGTTTTGGAGGCCACCATAATGGAAGTCCTCTTGTGCATCACTCTCACGGAACTTCAGGAGGTGGTGTGAAGCACAAATGTGCCTGCTTCCACATCTTAATGGAGAGACAGATGCATTTGCAGGAAAGTGGTCCTGGTAAATTGGCTCCAAGCAGTGTAGGTTTTTAACATGAATAACCAGCATTTTGAATTCTACCTGGATTCCTACCTGGGTCCCACCTTACCCAGCTGGCAATCCATGCAGCTGAAACAGCAAAGGCAATACAGGTTGAGCCTCATTATTCACATTGATTCCATTCCCAGAACTCATGTGGATGGCAAAAAACGCAGTAAAGCAAATCCATTTAAAAAACAAAGTTCCCTTGCTCCGGTGATTTAAAAACAGCCTTGCTGACCTTTGTGATGTAAGATGAGAAGACAATCCATCAGTCAGTCCTCCTCCAAGTGCTTAGAAAGGCGCTTCACTCAGTCCCTCCCTTCACCAATGCAAAGTAATCACCTTTCTTTCACGTACTCAGGAGGAAGGGAGGGGTTGCCTGAAGAGAGAAGGACTGATGGATTGTCAGCCAGCCACTCTCTCTCTCTCTCTCTCTCTCTCATTAAGGAGGCTATTGTTAAAGGACTGTTCAGTTTTTTAAAACTGATTTTAAAGGGATGCATTTTTCCCCTTTTCCAGGGATCAGCACATTCCTTCTCATTTGCAGTGGCCATTTGTGTGGAGTCAAATTCGTGTATAAAAAACCGTTTATAACAAGGCTGGACCTGTATATGATCAAATTGTATGACACTGATCAGCACTCTAGCCGCTGCTTTTTGTACCAGCAGAAGTTTCTGATGGCCCGTTAACGGCACCCCACATAGCTTGTGTGGTAGTAATCCAAGTGCATACTATATGATACTAACTTTTTACAAGTGTTGAAAATACAGCCCCAAAGCAGTTGTGTACCTACCATAGACTTCCCTGGGGCAGATGCCCCAGGCGCCGGCTGCTAGGACCCTGCAGAAGCCTCTCTGAGGCTCCCGACGGGGGGGGGGGGCGGCGGAAACTGTGCTTCTGGTTTCCAGGAGGCACAGTTTAAAGCATCAGGGAACCTCACAGAGATTTTCCCAATGCAACTGGAGGTCGTGCAAGGCTCCATGAGCCTCTGGTGAGTAGGGGGGGGTGGATTTCTGTGGGACGACCAGCAATAGCCCATGGGGTTACGCCACTGCGGAGCTTTGCCCCAGGTGCAGGGCTGCGGCGGTCTGCAACTGCCCCAAAGGAAAGGCTGAGTTGGAGTTGTTTTCCAAGAAGATTTCTTACTGCTCACTTTCAAAAACAAGGTCTGAAATTTCTTCCTTTTCATGGTCAGTTGTAATTCACAAAGCAAATGGGCCTGATCCATCAAGCACAAGCTGTACAGGCCCCAAGGAGCTGAATGAAGACTCCTCAGTGGCTTGCTTGGTGGAGCACGTTCATACTCTCTTCCCATATGCACCTATACAGGTGTCCCCTGACTCAGCCTTCCTGAGAAAACCAGAAATGAAGCCAATGATCCTATTGAAAAACACCAGCAGCCTGTTAACAGAGGAATAATATTACCAGGATGTGTAAATCTACACTTCAAAATTCATTATTAACTTTAATCAGACTTACTCAGGCTCATGACTCTAATGACTCTGGTGACCTTTAAAAAAATGTCAGGCATGTTTGCCAGGTAGATTTTCTGTATTTGAAACATATGCAATTATCATAAAAGTTATGAAGATGGTAGATATTCCTTTTCAGATTCTGGTCTAGAGAAGATTGCTCTTTTAGGTCCTTATCTTCAGGAACAATAGCATGAGCCTTGCTCATTGATTCCTGTCCCACCCCCCACCCCCGGTGTCTCGTCTCCCCCCCGGCAGCTGTGTTCAATACAGTTCTGAGTTTTAACAAGAATTCTGAAGAGCTGATTATGCAAGGGTTTTCATCAACAGATTCCATGTATCATGGAGATTTGAGAATTGCGATCCTTCTGCTGACCTATACCTGATTCAAACTATGACCTGAAGACCTTCTCTAAAAACTTATACACCAGATTTCTGAACAATCAGCAGTCAGACTGCTGATAGCAAATTATGGGAGTAGCAATTATGGGAGAAGTCAGTCCAGATCAGGACCACAGCATGCAGGGAAGGTGGTCCTATCAAACATTTCCTCTCCCAAAAGCTATTTGCCATGAGAGGAAACTCACCACTTGTGTCAATTGCAGCTTCTCTTTTACACCAAAGAGCAGGATGTGAGGAGGAGCAATTTTCATCAGGGCCATGGCACAGGGGAAAAGCTTAAACCCCCCTCCCCACATCAGTCGCAATTTACTTCACATCTGCCTTGTCTACTGTTAAAAACATTTTTACAACAGATGCCAAAGTGATTGATCTTGTGAAGATTATCTAGGTTTAAAAGTCTCTATGGTTGGAAGTACTATCCTTGGAAGTACCATCTCTATCCTTGGAAGTACTGACATCAGCTGTGTTTGTGTTTTGGCTAGAAAATAGCTGGAAGTGAAGTTGCTAGCATGCCTCTTACATGCTGGAAGTATGATTCAGAAACAAAAAAAGCACACAGAAACTACAAAGAAAATGACATCAAATTCAAAAGTATATGGGGTCTTTTCCAGGAATGGGAACTCAAGTCATGTGACTCGAATCCGAGTTGTGAAAATCAGTGTTTTTCACTGACTTGTGTACACTCGAGCTGTGTGCATAGAAGACTCAGAAAAGCACTCTTGAGTCAAGGGCTCCCGACTCGGCACTCAGTCCCCACGAATGCAGACTTGAGTCTGTGTCCGGGAGTGCTTGCTTACTTTTTTTGTGGAGTGAAAAACCTCGTGGGGCCATTTGAATAATGCCGCCAGACCATGCTGGTGGCAGGGAAGTTCCAGCCAGGAGGCAGCGAAGGGTTAATGTTTGCTTTTGCATTGGGCTCTCTCTTGCTTTGGGAGTGGGTTCTCTTGCCCATCTGTAAAGGAACCAATGATCACTGGATGAAGGATGGGCGGTCTGGTTTTTTTCTTTGGATGAGGGAGGGCAGGAGGAGGCTGTCAAGGGGGTTCTTGCCTTAGGATTTGGCTGGAGAAGCCCAGGGAAAAAGGAGACAGGGAAGCAGCAGGAGAGGTTCATAGCAATCAGACTTTCCAGTCACATGGCTGCTGTGAGCTCCATTGTTACTTGGGGGGAGGAAGCACTATTGAATGACTGGCTGCAGTGGGACTACTTCTGAGTAGAGCTGCAAAGGATTGGATTCTGGTAACCCTCACAGCTATTGCCCATGACCCTCCTCCCTCTTGCCACTTCTGTTCCCCCTATTTCACAATCCATCCCACCCCTCCCACCTTGTTGACAGATGGGATGGGGCAGTAGGGGAGTAGTTAAAGACCACTCTGACGCACACCCCCAGCAGCAGCCCTGTTTTCTCCCAACGACTAGCTTTTTAAAGGGACCAACTCAAGACCAGAGAGTTTTCGAGTCGTGAAAACGCTCCAGGTGACTCAGAAAGTGCCCCCGTTATAACTTGTTTTTGACTCAATTCATGGGGGACGGAGACTGTACTGTTTAAACTGAAAAAGTCATGTGGCAACAATCCCTCTAAACTGGCATGTCTGCACTGGCGTCGCTAAGGAGGGTGCGGGGGGGTGCGGGCCGCACCGGGTGATGCGCTGGGGGTGACACGCCCTGGGGAGGACGTGCTACCTTCGCAGCGTTAGGAGATACTGCATCATGCCATACACCGTTGGATGCAGAATGGCCAGTGGAGTGCAGTGCAAAAAACAGAATTGCAATAGCTCCTTTCGTTCAAAACTTATGGCCAAAAAACTGGAATGAAAAAGTGCATGGAGCCCTATGGAAAGTGAAAGTGAGCCGTAGCGCGCGTTTACTCGCGAGTAGGCGTACTTGCCATGGTCCTTCTGAAAGGGCAGGCTGAGAGGAATCCAACGACACCAGAATGGTCCCAATCCAATGAATGTAGCTCTCAGAAAACACCCGAGAAGCCCCCCTCCCAGCTGCGAGTCTGAGCCCAAAACGAAGCCACGTGGTCGCGTTTACTCGCAAGTAGGTGGACTTGCCTTAGTCAAGGCAGGCTGAAAGGACTCCAAAGAGGTCAGAATGGTCCTGATCCAATGAACGCAGCCCCCCAAAACACAGAGAAGGAGGTCCCCTCTCCCAGCTGCAAGTCTATGGAGCCCTATGAAAAGTGAAGCAGCCTCATGTCACGTTTACTTGCGAGTAGGCAGACGTACCTTGGCTGGTGGTCAGGCCAAGCAAAGAGGAATGTGAGGAAACCAGAATGGTCCCAATCCGATGGAGCTGGAGTGCAACAAATGTCCAGAGGCAGCCTCCCCCCACCCCTAAAAAGAACAAAAAAGAGGCTTGAACTGGTAAGGGGAAGTTTTCTATTTTGCACTTGCAAAGCAGGAGGGTCTATCTTCATATGCCTGAAATAGAAAAACTTTAAACTGGGCACTGGGAGGGCTGGAAATCTCACTGATTCTTTTTTGGGAGGTTGTTATTACAGGCAGACTACAGAGTAAGCTCCATTGACCACTGTGGGACTTACCTCAGAGTAGACATGCATAGGATTGGGCTCACAGGCTGCAATCCCACCCACACTTTCCTGAGAGTAAGCCCCATTGATCACAATAGGACACTTTAGAGTAGATTCACTTGGTGGAACAGGACTGGCTCCCCCTTATTTAATTATTTTTTAATTTTAATTTAATTATTTATAATTATTTATTTTAATTCGATTCAGCACCTACCCTGCACATGCTCAATCTTGTCTGATCTTGGAAGCTAAGCAGGGTCAGGTCTGGTTAGTACTTGGATGGGAGACCCCTTGGGAATACCAGGTGCTGTAGGCTTATACCATAGTCTTTCAAGACTGAAGGTTGCCAACCATGTATTTTAATTTGCTTGATGATGTCACTTCTGGCCATGACATCACTTCCAATGGGTCCTGGACAGATTGTCATTTTAAAAAGTGGGTCCCAGTGCTAAAAGTTTGAGAACTGCTGCAATAAGGTGTTAGTAAGTTGACACGGGGGGCGTGTGACTCTACATGTTTTCAAAATAACTAAAATCAGAGTTTGGAGGAATAAAACCATCATGTTATATATCAATCAATGCGTAATTTCATGCAGAATGCAACGAAACAAACCACATTGAAATATCTGCGTTATAACAAAAGGTACAGCCGAAAACCGGTGGGCGCGGCAATGGTACAGCACCACGCCCAACTGGGGCGTTGCCCCGCCAACTACATGGGGTGATGCGCAGGCCTCCCACACCGAGTGACTCGAATCCTAGTGACGCCACTGCATTGCGTCTGCTAACATATTTGAAATGGGTGTAACATTTAGGCTGGGACTTTGTCTTCATTCAGAATTAAGTGGTAGAATCTCCAGGTAGTAGAAAAGATGATAACAGTTCCAACTGCTGGTGGCGCATACCAGTTTTTGAAAGTGGCTCCACAGAAAAACAAACAACAGCAAAACTCCCTCCAAGCAGGTGTTATGGAGAAACTTTCTGGCCCAACCTGCACCTTATTTTTGCAAAGAGTTCCTTTTAACATAGGGGTGCAGATGTGCCAAACTGCTTTCCATATCTTCAACGGCCTGTTTTTTTAGGGACATTGTAACTCTATGGACCTTGGATGAGGTGTGTGAACCTCCAAGGACGCCACTAGTGAAGCTGGAGAATCATTTCACGGGACAAGATATATATATATATTTTCCATTGAAAAGCATGCAAAGGGTTGCCTGCTCTGCTATGATGATATTTTGAGCACCCTTGGGTACTATTCATTGAAGCCCTTTGGTGGAATTCCCATGGGTCCCAATGGGATGCAGGCATTACTCATAATGACTGGGCGAAACCTTTTCTCTCCCTTTGCAAAGCCCTTACCCCTTTCCCCTGCGTTATTAAAGCTGGTGACCTGCTGAAATCATAATAATGCCAAGGGAGATTAATTGTGATCAAGCTCCATACATGGGAAAGAGGATGGGGGAAAGGAAGGATTTAGGGAAGACAGCTTATAGAAATAAAAGCATAAAATAATATTTTCAGTTCAAGCTGGGCTTGCTGGCTTCAGAACAGGCAGCTTATCCCAGAAGTTATTAAAACTATAGCTCTCCTGAGGAGTGGCTGAGGTAGCACTGCAGAAGCAGTGTAAATTGGCTCCAGCAACTTGTCATTCCAACAGTGACACCAGGAATCTTGCTTTAAGAATATGCCATCAAGGATAATCTGTGCCACCTACTGCATGAGGGGCCATAGGTGCATACTTTGGGAATAATTCGTAGGTTATAAAATTGGCAAACATTTCTACTCTGCAGAGTCAATATTTCTTTATGCTCGGCGCTTAGTAAAATTTGCAGTATGATCAGGATGCAATTACTTTGGTATGTATTTTAGAGGCATTTATTTATCTCTCATCACTTTTGGATCAGAGTTTCTGATATGGATCTAGGTGTGCTCATAAAGACAAAGGGGGAGAAAGCTGAGGAGCAAATACATGGATTCTGTTTCTCTTGCACTTTCCTACCGCCATGGACCTGATGACTTAATGTGATTCACAGAAATCAAGGGAAGCCTGTGGAAAAGCATGGTTTGAAAAGAGTGAGGGAAGCTGAACTCAGATTCTGCCGGATTTCCAGGAGGATTGAAGCAAAAAGATATTCCCAACCTCGTCCCTGGGAAGAGAAGGAATGTCAGGGGCTACAAGAATGAGTGCAGACTTCCCTGAGTGATATCAATGGCAGCTGCTGGGAGTTCTCCTAGTCTCATGTCCTGACATATTTTTCTTCGTTTAGAGCAGTGTTTCTTAACCTTTGTCCCTTGATGTAACACTTCTCATGGTCTATCTTACCTTATGACCAATACTGGTGGCATCAACCCATAGCCCTGCACCTTCCGCCACATGGGAACTCCCGGGGAACAGGGAAGGCAGGGAACTTTTGCACTCTCCCTTGCTGGCAGTTAACTAACTGATTGTCTGCAGCACTGCCAACATCAGCAGGTGAGAGGGAGCCTGCCTGAGACAGAAGCTGAAATTGGCTTGGCATTGGAGGTGGAGCTTTAGGAGGAGGATCAGCTTTGCATATAGCAGCTCAATGGTGGTACACATGCCACTGATTGAGAAACACTGTCTTAGAGTGTTGCTCGTCATTTTCTGCAAATGTATAAACTTGAGATTTTAACTGAGCACCAAATACAGTGTGAACACTCGTCAGAGGCGACCCATAGCAGAGTGGGAGGATTATAGAGGTATAAGGGAATTCAAATCCCCTTTTGCCTCTGAAGCCTCCTGATCCACCATCACCTCCCCAGTTGGATACAGTGCACCTGATTTGGACAAAGTTACACTGGTGGGGGGGGGAAGGTTAGGACTGAGCTCTAAGTCAAATTAATCTGGCACTGGAAGTGCTTCTTTCCCTTGCAGACAGGTTTAGGCCTCTGGTTACACCACACTTCCCCATGGCTGAGATGGTGAATCAGCTTCCCGCTCATTTCATTCACTGCACGGGAAAGGTGACAGGAGGTTCCTGACGGCAAGACCAGGTTGCACAGACATTTAACCCACAGGTGTACACACAGGTGTACACATCTGATCCCTGTTGCATATATGCAATGGGCAGAAATGGCTTAACAACACACACTGAAAGCAGAAGTTGTGGAACATCAGAAAATGGAAATTTGGGTGGCAAAATTTTGAACAATGGGAACTTGTCTAATACTGCAATAATAGTTTCTTCAATGTGTCACCGTATGAAATGAATAGCCATATAAGCTCTGCATAGCAGGACACACATACAAAAGATAATTTGAAAGGAAAGGGTATAGGGTTCAGGTCTAGCGGACGTTAATAAAATACTGCAGTTCCATTTGACAGTGCACTCCCCATCACAAATGAGTTCTATGTGAGTACAGCAATGTTTTAGTCATCTGTTGAGAAAAGTCAAGATTGGTTATCTATAAAAAGTACCTGGTGGTGCAACATCCCAAGAGCATTAAAAATGCACCCTTTCCTTCCTGGGATAGGAAAAGATAAATTTATTATTCTAATTTGTTGTTAAAAAAACTCGACTTCTCCAACCATCAGTCAAGGTTCACCTGTGTTAGCCTGCAGCCTGGAATGTAGATCTCGAGTTTCATGCCGCTATTCTACTGGGAAGGATGAGCAAGAGCAATTATAGGCAACCCAGATATCTCCGCTGGCCACTTTGTATTCCTGACTCAGCATGCTGAAATGTGCTGAGGCTGTTTCCTTTGGAAGCTGGTTTGTTCTGACAAGCAATGCAGTTTCTTAGCCCATAAGATGAAAATACACTCTGATTCACACTTACCCAAACTCAGAGGTGAACATGAGAGCCCTGCTGGACTCGGCATCAGATACATTAAGAACCCTGGTCGAAATTCAGCTGAGTCCACCAAATGCCATAACTGAGCTGAAGAAATCATTAAGAGCCAAGCTGACTAAGAATGATACAATCAGTGTCTCTCAGGGCGCAATTCTAATTTGCACTGGAAGCAGGCAGGCCAGTAGGTCTGCACCGCATCCAGAGCAAGTATGGGGCCAAAAGCAGCACAGCCCGAGGAAAGGGGAAGCCTTTCCCCTTAACCATGATGAGGTGGCTCAGATCCAAGCAGCCCAGAGTCGAATCCTGGTCCTCCCTCCCTCCCCCAGGAATGCCTGCTGCCCGGCCTCCCCCCACTCCAAAATGCCTTCTTCCTGCCTCTTCCACACCTCCCTGAGCCCTGCATCGGCCAAACTCGGCACGGAGAGGCTGGTGCATGTCCATGCGCCAGCCTATCTCCTCGGAAAGTGGCGCAAAAGTGCTTTATGGCACTTTTGCAAAACTTTCGGGCTGGTGCAAGGGACTTGCGTCAGCCCAAGTAATGTTTAGGATTACGTCCTTAGTGTAACATCTCTGGGTGCGACACATGTTTTGGGGTCCTAAGCACAGTGGACGCAGTATAGTTGGTACTCCTCAACTGGAAGCACCTTTCGTGGTCCAGTGTAGCCTCACTGGCCATTGGGCAGACAGGGAACCTGTGGGGAAGGAGAGAGGAATTTAGCCCATGAACCTCACTTCTCTATGCACTCTGGGGTACCTACGTAGTTTGTGTAGATGCACTGCCACCAGAAAGGGAGTTGTTCCCCAAACCAGGCTAAAACTGAAGTAACCTTTCTCACCCCACCTCTGTCTGAGCAAGCCCATCCGACTGGGGCTTCGTTAACATGGAAGGCAGTGACTGGTGAAATAATCCAGGGAGCCAAGAGATCCAACCCCTCAGTAGCCATGCTTGCCCTGGGTACACTAGCCCTGAGAGGCCATCAGGGATGAGGGAAGATGTCTCTTGGCTCTGAACTGAAAGACTGGACAAGTAACATAAGCATAGCAAGCACATGTGATAAGAGCAAGACTGACAGCAAAATCCTAACATGTCTTCTCAGAAGTAAGGCCCATTTAATTAAATGGAACTTACTTCCAGATGAGTGTGTATAGGATTGTAGCCTGAGTGATGTGGCCCTGGAAGCTGAATGTTCGGGAGTATGTGGTCTAGACCAGGGGTGCCCAACCCCAGCCCTGGGGCCACTTGTGGCCCTTGAGGTCTCTCAATGCAGCCCTCAGGGAGTCTCCAGTCTCCGATGAGCCTCTGGACCTCTGGAGATTCTTTGGAGCCCAGACTGGCCCGATGCAACTGCTCTCAGCGTGAGGGTGACTGTTTGACCTCTCATGTGAGCTGTGGGACGAGGGGTCCCTCCACTGCTTGTTGTTTCACATCTGTGATGCAGTAGCGGCAGCAAAGGAAAGGCCAGCCTTGCTTTGTGCAAGGACTTTTATAGGCCTTGAGCTATTGCAAGACCTTCATTCATTCATATAAGTTCATCTTTAATATATTCATTTATGTAAATTTATTCAAATTTTAAATGTAAATTAGTTCTTTTTTTTCCCCT
The DNA here is from genome assembly GCF_035046505.1 of Tiliqua scincoides. NCBI lineage: Eukaryota > Metazoa > Chordata > Lepidosauria > Squamata > Scincidae > Tiliqua > Tiliqua scincoides. Next base: position 37,269,318 of record NC_089822.1, read on the forward strand.
GGCCCCTGACACAGTGTCAGAGGGAAGATGTGGCCCTCCTGCCAAAGAACTTTGGACACCCCTGGTCTAGACAATGGTCTAGACAATGGTCCCTGGCTCCAGGGCCTAGGAGAGGGAGGTAAAGGGGATAATTTGTACCTGGGCCCAGGGTCAGAAAAGGGGCCCAGGAGTAAAAAGTGGGGGCCCAGAAAGTTCCTGGGATCTTACATTTTCCTATCTCACCTGAACTTGCTTCCTGTATATGATGCTAGGGGTACAACTATGGGCATGCAGTGGCAACTGCCGCTGCAAGTCATGTACACCAGGCCCAGGAATGCATCCATGACCCTCCTTAACACAGTGTCAAATCTGGGAGGAAACTGACCTGCTACAGTAGCTCTTTAGCTTGTGGATCTGATAACCATGAAGGAGTGTAGAGGATACCACAGATGCAGCTGCAGGGCTACAGCTGCTGCAGAAGTTCATTTTGGTGCACATGGCATACTGTCCATTCTAGTGTGAGCCTAACTATGATGATGTTAATTTTCTGCAATGGATTTTCTATATTTCAAAGATTTTAGAGAGACTTAGGAATGTGTTTGGTTTTCCATATTACTTTATCTAGCTTCCAATGCCGCATGGTCATGGAGACCTGTGCTCCATATCAAGAAGCCTGGTAGACCTGGGCTCCATAGACTATTCTGGCTGCCACACCCCCCACTCTATTTTGCCCCCCCATTCTGTCTGCCCCATTGTCCCCTCCCCCTTTGGGAAGGGGCCCAAAAGAAACTTTGTACCACCTGATAAAATTCCTCTCAGAGGCTCTGCCTGGCTCTGTTTCTATTGGAAAGTCAACAGAAGCAAATCCAAAGACTGGGCCGATGCAAGTCCCTTGCATTGGCCCAACATCATCGCGAAGTGCAATAAAGCACTTTCATGCTGACGTAAGGGGAGATAGGCCTGCACGTAGAGGTACGCTGGCCTCTCCATGCTGATGTGGGCCCCGGAGAAAGGAGGGTTGTGTTGGCAGAGCTCAGCTGGCGCAGGGGCCTGGGAGGTGTGGGGAGAGCAGGGAGGAGGCAGTGGGTGAGCGAGGGTGAGCAGTGGGTGTTCCCAGGGGCAGGCAGGTGGGAAGCAGGAGGCAGGTCAGGATCCAGCACTTATGCTGGATCCTAATCCTGTCCCTGGGCAGCCCGGGGCAATCCTGGGCTGCTTGGATTTGCACCACCACTTGGTGCAGATCCAAGTAGCCCCATTGGCAGCAACTGTTACCCTGCACATGCCCAATCTTGTCTGATCTTGGAAGCTAAGCAGGGTCAGGCCTGGTTAGTACTTGGATGGGAGACCGCCTGGGAATACCGGGTGCTGTAGGCTTATACCATAGTCTTTCGAGACTGAAGGTTGCCAACCAAGTAGCCCCATTGGGACTGCAGTGGCTCTCTCCGGGGTAAGGGGGAAAGTTTCCCCTCCCCCTGGCTGAGCCTCTAGCTGCCTGAAACTTGCACTGGATACAGCGCAGGCCCACTTCCCATTGTTATTACATGTTTCCTCTCTGGTATCTCTGTCAGTCACAAGGAAACAGGTTTCTCACCATTCGTCCAGCATGGTAAATTTGTTCTTAGGACAACAGTGTTTCCTAAATGCCCTGAAAAGATGAAAAGTATTAGATCACATTTGTTTTTGTTTTTGTTATTATTTGTCACCAAGATGGTCGGCTTGCCTAGGAAATCTTTATAAATCGTTGAAAAGCAAGTTTATTCCAACCTTGGCTTTAAGTTATAGCCTGACAAAGCAATACAAACCAAGTTCTTGGATCTTAAAAATAAATGTTAGCTGTGCCACAATGAATGGAGCATCGCATTTCATGTGTTTTTATTTTTGTGCTCTTTACGGGTCTTGTGCTGCACCACTATTGATTTCCTGATGGCACCATAGAATTTTAATGGTCCCTATTTCAGGCACAATTTGTTTTGTGCTGAAGTGTCAGCCCTATTTTAATGGGTCTAAAGCCATGCAACTACTCAGGTGCAAAACAGCTTAGGGGGCGAAATCTAAGTGAGTGGAAATTGCTTTGACAGACAATCACTTACATGGACGTATGCACTAATTCTGGTAAATATAAATTTTGGTTTTTAAAAGAATAAATATACCACTTGTGTGACCACCGCTTTGGTGCCTATCAAAATATCAGGACCTAAGTCAGATCTTATAATAGCAAAACATGCAAACTACCATGTAGGTGATCCGTTGGGGATTTATGGGCGTCTGAGACATATGTACAAGTTATCAAATTAAAGCACAGGGCAAGTAAAATCACAATACAATACGAATGTTGCCTAAGAGACAACACCTGAGACAGCAGCCTTTTAATCTTCCTGACCATACACTGCATCACAGTTTGGCTAGGCTGAGCACTGGCCAAGGGCCTACACCAGTCAGGGAACTCACCTGGCTGAGTCACCATAGGCCAGAGGCCTCCTGTTCTATTTGACCTTCATTTCCCTAAGTTCTGCAGTGACTTTGGTCTCTAGTAGGCAGGAGGTAGAGGATGAGCCCCACTTGTCACCCTTCATAGCTCGAGAGGATGGTGTTTACTGCAGGGGCAACTGGGGGTCTCATGCCTCTGTCACTTCTAGCACAGACCGCTCCGGCTGCCCGAGAGCTCACTTTGACCACCCTGGTGGCCCAGGAGTACAGTTAGTTGGCTACAAGGGTAGTGGTGGTCATGCTGGCTGAGGGTCTTACATAGAGGTCCCCTCTGCTGCTATACGCCTGTGGGCCTGAGGTCACCCAGCCATTGCCTAGCAACATGACTGCCTTTTGGAGCCACATTGGACAGCTGCACGTAGAGAGTGGCCAGCTGCTGCTGCAGGCCGCTAATGTGGCTTGTGATGTCTGGGTCTAGCTTGTGGAGGCTCACATCATGGTCGTGCGGGCCATTGCTGCCTTAGAGCATCATCAGGAGGACAGGGACAGTATGGAGAAGCAAGAGCAGTCGGTGTTGGATGATCTGCTGTGGCAGGTCATCCTGGCTGGGGTCTCAGCTCAGGATGTCGGGCAGGAAGCCTGCTGTGGGCATGCACACCAGTGTGGGCCCACGCCTAGCATGCCAGCACCATGCCACCATGCTGTTGTCTTCATCCCTGGGCACATGGCCAGGGGCCATTTGATAGGGTGCCCCTATATCTTTCTTTGCCTCTACTATTTCCCTGCCCCTCCCCTCTCTCCTCCACTTCCCCCCCATGAATCCTGTGTACAGCCTTACCATGGCATAGGGGTGGCAATGCTTATGAAAAGTGGCTTGGCAATGGGCTGGATTGTGCCCAGGCATGGCATATGCTGGGGTGTTTATGCCATTTGTGGCCACTCTGTGGTTGTCGGTAGGCTGACCTGCAACATGCAGCTCATGCACAGGGTGCCCTGTGGATGGGTCTGTGTGGGCACAGTGGTATCTACTGGGCAGCAGTGTGAGTGGTCACTGCTCTGGCTACCAAGCATGGCAGGTTGGGCATGGTGGCCATGGGCCTTGGCCGCAAATCACCTTCCCTGGTCTCTTCAGTTGGTCTTACGCTCTTAGGGTTGGGTTGGTCCTGTGCAGGTTTCCTCAGGGGTGGACATTGTTGCATCCTATAGGGCTTGCTCTCAGGTAGTTGTGTCTGGGATCATGGCCTCTGACACCTCTAGTGCAGCTTGGCTGTGAACCTTCTTCCATGGGGATGGGGCTGATGCCTGGGGATGGGTTTGATAGGTGGCTTTGCAGTTTAGTGGGCAGATCTTGGACCACATCTGTGAAAGGTCATTTGATCATTGGGGTAACCATTCTGTATGTGTTGTTCCATCATCATGGCATCTTTGCAGCATTGCTGGTCACCGAGTGACCTCTGGGCATGCAAGGTTTGGTCACCAGACAACATAATGCTGATGCCATGGTTGCTGGTGGCGTCGAAACAGCATTGTTGTTGCTGGGGTCATCAGCCTTGTTGCTGGGCTGGTTGTGCTGGAAGGAAGTGGCTCAGGCTCTGCTCTCTTCCTTGCTTCCCTGGCTGGATATGACAAATGTCACACCAGTATCAGTGAGACTACAATGCAACATCCAGTTAGGATTTGACTTTAACATACCTCTTTATAGTTTTTATTCAGATGGTTCAATTTTTATGCATCTATAGTAAAACAATTGCAACCCAGTCCAATGGGATGAAATGAGTGAGCTCTTGAAATGAATTACAGCCCAATCTCAGCACCTGTGGGGGTTCCATTCCTGGAACGCTGTGGATGCCGAAACCCATGGATAAACGAATCTGTGGGTTGGGAACTTACCTGACCTCTGAACACACATTTTAGTAGCATCCGGAGACTTTCTGAGGCCTGGAGAGGTCACACATGGCCAACCCTCAGAAAGGCCCCTGAAGGTGTCAGAGAGGCAGCTCTGGTTTTGGGGACTGTTCTGATCCCTGGAGAGGCTGCACAACAGACTTGATCGAAATGTGCTTTTGGTTGCATCTGGAGGTCAGATTGGTATGTGGGTTTGGAAACTATAAGACAAATTTGTAGGTTCCAAATCTGTGGATAAAAAAGGACCAACCCGTATAACAAGTTTGAAAGCAGAAATAAGTTACAAGAGAAGAAAGTGCTCTCATGAAGAAACAACATTGTTTTTCAACCTCAACCGGGTACAGCTTCCTGGGATGTCATGATGAGCTCCTACACTTCAGCATTAATCTAGACTCCCCTGGAAGTAGGAGCCTAAAGGAAGAAGGGGACAAAACCATAATGAGCTCTCTCTTATTTCAAATCTGCTTTTATTCCCCTATTTTATATGAGTGAGAAGGAATGGAATAGAATGCTTTTTTCGTGGCAATGCACGTTGTACTGAAATCTACATAACTCACTTTATCAAGTGCACCAATTGACTTGCAATTGTACAAGTAATGAGAGGGTTAAAATATTTGCATAGAAGAATTCCCCCTCTCCTAACAGCACTTGGACTGAGTGATGTTGGCACTTCTGTGAGATTAACAGTACCATGCTTCAGTGCTTATGCATGATAAAACTCTGACAGTACAGTAACAGAATAGGTGAACCAAAAATTGGACAGATCTAATGGCAGCCTCCCTAAACGCTGGCAACAGTGCCTGGAAAGTTTCCTGTGGTGCTTTAAAACCATGGCCCTCAGGTAATTTGTACACCAAGACACTTGAAATTACATGTTTGGGACCACAATCTCTGCAACTAATTTAATTTTCTTCAGGGCCACCCTGGTCTAGTGCAGAATAAAATATGAAGGTTGAGTTTGAAATGTGAATAATGCTGATTTGTCACAGAGCAAGCCCAAAGCACATTATTGCTTTTGACTGCAATACAGATGCATCTCTTCCTCTGCCTGCGGACAGTTTAGCTGGTTCTCTTCTGCCAGCAAGCAAGCAGAACTATATTGCAGGCTCTCTTCCTTCTCATGGGAACTTCTGGTTATGCTAAACAATTTGGCCCTTGTCTACCCTTCACCTATGGCTATAACTGTACACCACCTATTATCTTAGTACAGGTGGGGCCTTGGTATCCATGAGGGATCCATCCTTGGACCCCTCGCTGATACTGAAAATCGTGGATAATCAAATATCCCCCCAGGCCTCAGAATGCCTAATATGGCAAAAAGTCTTGTTTTTTGACATATTTTTTGAGGAGAAGTGGCATTTTTTCACCTCTCTGGGCCATTCTGAAGTCCACAGAAGCAGCAGGCAGACATGCGCTGCCTCTGCAGGCTTCAGAAAGGCATAGTTTCGGTCCCCTTCGGAGGGCTCAGGTTGAGCTGAGTCTGGCTCAAGGTGGGTCTGGGGGACCCGCGTTGAGCCTGACCCTTGGATGAAAAATCTGTGGATAAACAGGTTCCACCTGTACCAGTAAAAAACATGAGAGAGTAAGGGAGCCAGGAAGAATTTTCAGGCCTCATTCATCAGTGTTTCCTTGCTGAGCACTTCACCTGGGAGAGAACAGAGAGGTAGTCCCTGCCTCACAACAAACTTGATAGCAAGAGCAGTTCAACATTGGAACAGATTGCTGAGGGACTGGGCCAGCCTTGGCAGCTATGGGGCCCAATGCAAATCCCTGGGGCCTCACAGCTTTTTGCACTTTAGCTTGTGTAAGTCCAATGAGACCCCTGGGGGATGGTCTGGGCCAGGAATGCAGGATATGATCTGGTGTGCAGTGCTGCCATTGAGATATGAGCTCATACTCCAGCTGTGTGCACCAGTGGCCCTAAAGCAAATCATAGCAGTGCACCATTATGACACTGCAGCGGCATTTATAGCAGTGGACTGGGAGTTCTGCCACCATAAATGTCTTATAGAATTGGGCTGTTAGGCTCCAATCCTATCTCATGATCTGTCAGCGTAAAACTGGTGTCGATCTGTCATTCTGTTGCCGGTAAGCCCTGTGCTGGTAGTAGCAGGCTGCAGAATCTCCACTGGAGCAGACAGGTCAGCAGCAGAGGTGGCTCAGGACAGGAGGGGTGCCAACTGCACATTCCTGATCTAATTCAGTTTCTTGGGCTGGACCTGCCTCCAGAAGCTCTTCAGACGTATGCCAGCTAAAGAACTGGCATAGGTCTGAGGATACCTATTGGGGACCAGGAGGCCTACGGGTTGGTAAGTAAAAAATGTCTGTATTTACCTCTACTGGGCTGACTTGTCCCTGCCTGGCCCAGAGGATGCAATATAGGCTGCGTCTCTCTCTCTCTCTCTCTCTCTCTCTCTCTCTCTCTCTCGTGAAGCAAAAAATATTCTGGAAATGCATTTTCTTCTAGTTGCAGAGACTGAGGGTCTTGTTCTTTAACAATAAAATGAGATATATGACATTAGCGTATTTGCTTATAGAAAATATTTTAAAACATTCCGCAAACTGTTAAGCACATGTAACACTCAAAGAACAAGAGACGGTCATAATAACATGAGTAGCTGTGGTTTATACTCTACCTTTCATCATTATAGAAGAATATTGTCTTCAGGGAATAGATGTGAATAGCCTATTTATTACATTTTAAAGTGGGCTAAAACAATTCAAGGTAATTATCCTTGCAATTTTATTTGCCCCTCTTTTGACACTTGTGCTACATCTGAACATTACCATTTTTCCCTTCCACAGCCTGGTTATTTACTGGACCTCTCAAACACAAGCAATAAAGTAAAATCCGAGTGGAGGAGACCTTCAAATTGCTATTACTCGGTGACTCAAAAACTCTCATTAAAAAGGAAGAAATAACTGCACAATAGTATTTAATCTCGTCCTCAAAGGACTTTAAATACAGAACTCAAAGGTGCCCGATATAAAGGGGGCGGGAACGCTAGGAATGGGTGGATTTCTTTTAACTTCTGAAAGCCAAGAAGACCCAAATCTCAATATGTGCATTGAATGTTTGCTGCAACTCTATTGCAATTGTCGTGCCATGCTGATGCCATATCATTCATGTGCTAAAGCTGCAGTGAGTGTGCATTTTGTTAACTGTGGAGGATCTCTCTGCTCTGCTTAGGGTAGTGACTATGGGGAAGGCAGTGGCTCACTGGTAGAGCTTTGCATACAGAAGGGCTCAGATTTCAATCCCTGGTATCTTCAAGTAAGCCCGGAAAATCCTCTGCAGCCTTGGAAAGTCACTGCCAGTCAGTGTCTTCAATACTGAGCTAGATGGACCAATTGTCTGACTCACAGCCCGAACCAAACCTTGTGCTGGCACAGACCGTAAAGCGTATTTGTGCCAACTCAGAAGCAGGCTTCACAGCACAAGAATGTGTGCTGGCCTGACACTGCCATATCCCATCCCTGCGCTAGCTGAGCAAGACAGGTTTGCACCAGGTGGCACAGGCTGTGGGACAGGCTGGCAGGAGGGCTTCCCGGGTGGGGAGGGGGCATTTTGGGATGGGGGAAGGCAGAACAGGAGGTGGATTTGGCCAGGAAGGGGTGGGATCAGCAGTGGCAGTGCATACCATATCTTAACCCCCACTCCTGGGCTGGGCAGTCTTACCATGTGGCCTTACCCTAAGGTGACTTCCAGCCGGCTCCTAACCTGCGCTGGATACAGCATAGGCCATTTGGCCTGGTTGTACCAGTGTCGGTTAGGATTGTGCCCTCAATATAAGAAGCTTCCAATTTTCAAGTTACTAATCTTTGAAGAATTGGTATCTCTAGCCCAAGTCACTTGTTCTTACTCATGCATTCAATGAACAAGCGACAGGGTAACAGGATTGTGCCTTCTAAACCGCCCCTCCAACATCTGCGTGCCTACTGGCCACACATAACAATGCATTTAGGGGAGTGCAAAGGAGGCCCCACACATTCATGTGAAATATGTGGATGCTGTGGAAGGGTGTGATCGGAAGGTATGATCCCATTTATGTATTAAATCAACACATGACAGGGCACCAGTGAACAGAGCCATGGTCCTTATCCTCTGCTCTCTTGTTCAACGTACAACCATGTTTACTGGTGTGCCACTACGATTCTGGACTTTTTCCATCATATATTTATGGCTGTTGAAATTCTGGCCCAGACACCAAAAGATCATTGAAAATTTTGGCAGGAGACAGATGTTAATTTTGAAGAGTATAAAAAATGGTGTACTGCAGCCATCTGGCTCACACTCACATTTGCTCCACTGTAATCTCTGGTCAAACAGGTTTACAAGGTGCTACAAAAACTTGCAAAGTTTTTTTTTGGCCAAAGTCAACAGTGGGACAGAAAAACTAGGTGTACCCAACACACTTATGAGCAACGACAACTCTGGGCCAGTAGTGTAACTATGGGGGGTAGGCAAAATGGTAAGTACTGCAGGCACCACAGCGCATCATGTAAGCTCCCCCTCCAGCGTGCCATCGGAGCTATTCTGAGTGCCAGGGGCCTCTAGATGTCTGTTGGCACAAAAAAGTGTGTGCAGGGGGTGGGAGGGAGGTGGGGGTGGGTAAATGGGGTAGTGATGTAGTGGGAGGAGGGCAGATCAGGTCCAGGAGGGGGCAGGTTCGGTGGCAGCAGCATCCACCAAATCCTTTCCAGTGTCAATCCCCGGACCTGGGTCTACACGGATTTGCACCAGCTATAGAGCTGGTACAGATCTGAGTGGATCTCATGGTCCAGCACGGGCTTCCCCTGGGGCAAGGGAACACATGCTCCTTTACCCTGAGGAGGCCTCTGGAGGCTGAAACTCTCTCATGGGATGCCACTGCATTGTCATATATGGAGTTAGGATTGGGTGTTACTTTGCATAAATGCTGCCCACAGGTGCTTATGGCCAAATCACACTTATTTGTTCTCCAGAGGCAGGCGACAAAGAACAATATGCTTGTTTAACTTTGTTCAACTTTGTACTGCAAAGCCCCTAGTTAGAGAGACAGCATTTCAGAGGTCTTTACAACCACCCAAAGGAGTTACAAGATTTTCCAGACAATGGTCAGAGATAGTCTTTGTAAACAAGATACAGATGAACTGTGCTTGTTACATGGGGAAGTAAAAACACATTTTGCTCCAAGGGGTAATTTAAATTTCCTTTAAAAAAAATCTTTCCTTTTTCCAGCAATTTGATATCTGGGGAAAAAAAAATGCGTTTACAATTCTCCAACTTTTTCATGTGCCTGGGGTTTCATTGTGCTGTCATCAAAAGAGTATTAATTGGTAAGCATTAGACAGCCAATTGCTGTTTTCTAAGGCCTTTTAAAATAATAATTGCTAGCCTTTGAATATTTTATACTATCTGTATTTATAGAAATTTATTCCTATTGAAATAACATTGTGTGATATATTAACTATACCATTATGTCAAGATGCTGGGGAAATCAAAATCTTAAGGCATACTAGAAGGTTTGTTCTTCAACACCCACACATGCTCCTATGCCTCCTTCTTGAATATGGAACAAACAGTTCTTCATAAAAGGTTCTTCTCTTCTAGACCACAGATTATTGCTTGAGCTCTTATTCCATTCTTGAGCTTCTCAAATATTATATTTTATGTTTTTATTAAGATTCAAAGCAACAAGGTATTGTACTAAATACCTTTTAAATTTCCCTATACAAACACTTGCAATTTAATAAATAATACAACTTCAGAAAAGGAGATGAGGTGAATGGTTGGTTGGCAACCTTCAGTCTCGAAAGACTATGGTATAAACCTACAGCACCGGGTATTCCCAGGCGGTTTCCCATCCAAGTACTAACCAGGCCTGACCCTGCTTAGCTTCTGAGATCAGACAAGATCAAGCACGTGCAGGGTAACAGTAAAATCAAAAATATTTTAACTACAGACACCTGTCAGTTCCACCTCTGCTGGATTCTGCTTTAGATACTGAGTTTTTGCTTTACTAGACATGTTTACCAGAACAATGTCAGGATCGTCCAGAGGCATGTTTTTGGAATTTTGCAAGACCTAAAAAATAAAATGCTAAATCAACTTCTTTTCAGTTTTTTTAAGATTTAGATTGTGCAATTGCACAATTTTGGAACTGCATAATTAAAATAGTAATCATTTAAAAATACTTAAAAAAAAACCAAACAAACCCAGAATAATTGTTGTTGGATTTCATCTATGTCTTTATTTCCTTTAAAAATGTTTTCTTACAGGAGCACAAACGAGGAGGGATTTGTTTATTTATTTATTTAGTTTAAAAATGCTTATTAGTAGGACTCATATGCATTACTGGCATTTGAAATTCTTAATTCCTGCTGGAATTAAAATAGAGTAGCTGGCAGAATGAAAAGTAATGGAATGAAACTGAGGGAATAAAGTCATCCTCAGTGCTAACTGCAACAAATATATTTTAGGAAGTTTTCTTTTTTTAAGGTCAGAATACATTGAATGAACTGAATCTCAAAAGGCAAAGCCACTGAAAAAAGTAAGAAAATGGGGTAAAGATGTCCTTTTTGTTAAAAACAATAACTCATAAGAAGATAAGGACAGCCCTGCTGGATCAGGACAAAGGCCCATCTAGTCCAGCTTCCTGTAGTATCTCACAGTGGCCAACCAGATGCCTCAGGGAGTAAAGACGTGAGCAGTTCACAAGTTGCCAAGTCACCCGAAATCACACGGTTTTGCAACTCTAATCTGAGTCATTGACTCGAGTTTCCAACCCTGCAAATAACAAAGGCAACCTAATTCAAACTAACTCCCCATACAGTGATGCTGTGGCACCAGTGTGGCTTCTGCTGCATCCCATAGGGGAGTTTTGGCCTCCAGAGGCCTCCTCGAGGTAAGGGAACATTTGTTCCTTTGCCCCAAGGAAAGCCGCTGCTGGCCCAGCAGGTGTATTTGGACCCGCACCAGCGATATCACTGGCGCACGTCTGCATGGGCCATGAAGAAGGATTGGGCCCAGGAAGTGAGTGAGGATTCGGTGGGTGCCACTGCCACTGAACCTACCCTCTTCCTGGGCCTGATCTGCTCTCCTCCCTGCCCCCATTGCCACTCCATTCCAACCTCCCACTGCCCTGTTCCTCACATCCCCACCTCCCTCCCCACTCTACGTGCTCTTACCTGTGCCATGGGTATCTGCTGCTGCTTGGAGCCAGCCACTCGTGGCTGGAAGGAGCAGCCAGCTTGCGTACTCTGGCATGTAGTGTTTTGTGACTGCCAGAAAGTGTGTTCCCGGACACTTATTCCAGTGACACAACATGAAAGTAGGATTAGGCCATGAGTAACATCCATAGTTTCCTCTTTCTTTGGAGAAAGACTTCTTTCTCCAAAGCAAGAGTCCATTTCTCCAAGGCAAATAACTCTGGATGCTACCTAAAAAATCGAGGAAAATAAAGCAAAAATGAAGAAGGGTGCAATCCTAACCCCTTATGTCAGTGCTTTCTAGCACAGGCATAGTGGTGCCAATGGGACACGTGCTGCATCACTCACTCACTCAGGGCGCAATCCTAACCCCTCATGTCAGTGCTTTCCAGCACTGGCATAGCAGTGCCAATGGGACACGTGCTGCATCCTGCAGCTGGGGGGCAGTCACGGAGGCCTCCTCAAAGTAAGGGAATGTTTGTTCCCTTACCTAACAGCTGCACTGTTAGGATTGTGCCTGAAGAAACATATGAGGGAGTGATGGAACTGCTGCATTTGCAAATTAATAATCTTGAACTGAATCTGGAAGAGATGAAATAACTACAGAGCAAAAAGCAGCAAAGGAATGACTTAATGGAATTGTCAGTCATAAAAAAAGAGAGCAGAAGAGTGAAAGACAGAAAGTCATGAGACAGGATAACAGCTAACTAAATTAAGAAGGAAAAATCTACAAAATTTCAAAAGCAAAAGAATTACAATAAACCATAACACTAAAAGCAACAACAAAGAATGAACTAAAGAATAAGCAATGTTAACTGAAGAAAGGAACAAATTTTGGAATGATGGAGAAGCAAAAAGTGAAAGACCTTAGCAGTGGAAGAAATGTAAGATGGAAAAGAACAGGTAAAAGTCACTTGAAAAAGCAGCAAGTGAACATGGAGATGTGAGAACTAAGGGCCCAGTCCTATCCAATTTTCCAGTGCCGGTGCAGCTGTGCTTATGTGGTATGCACTGCATCCTGTGGTGGAGATGCAGTCTCAGAGGCCTCTTCAAGGTATGGGAACATTTGTTCCCTTACCTCGGGGCTGCATTGCGGTTGGACCGGTTTTGGAAAGTTGGAGAGGAGTGGGCCTTTAATCAAAAATATGGCAAGCCACAAAAGAAGCAGGGAAAGGAAATCATGAAAAATCAAGGTGTCAAGGAAAGCCTAAACCTCAAGAATAGCTGAATCAGACATTTGGATCAGGTGTCAATGTGCAAATTAGAATTACCAACTAGTAAAACAGGGGGAAAAATTGCCAAAAAACAGATGCTAGTCATCCTTCAAAATTGGGAAGAAAAAAAAAAAAAGAACCAGGAGGGTGGGAAATAACTGTCAGATAAATATTATTTGCAGGAGAAAATAATCACACTGTATGGAATTCAAAAGTAGGAGGAGAAGAAGAAGCAATAATAACACAAGAAAAACAGCATTTTGGTGAAAGAACACAATCATCTCCTGTCAGACAGGAAAAGTGTGAAAATAATAAAGAACAGAACAATTATTCAGCAAGAGTAACAGTGTCAGAAGCAAAGATCCAAATCTTAGTCATTGCAAAACAAGCAAAATGAGAAGAAATACATAAATCATGAGTAACAGAAACTTTGTTCACCACGGAACAGTTCAATAATGCACATGAAACAAAAACATTGGCAGAAGAAGCAGAAACCAAATGAGATACAGAACCAGAATAAGAAGCAGCACCCATGGAAAATCAAACAGTTCAGAAAAGTCCACCACATATGATAATCAGTAATAATCATCAATTATTTTAGCTGCACATGCAGAGGGGTGGTTTGGATGATCTGGCCCCATACGATTACCAGAGTATATGGGAAGGGAAGGGAAAGTAGCTAGGCTGTGCACACAGCAAAAGCACAAATAATACCTGTAATCACATGAGACTGGTTTGGTGGTAAATGCGCCATTTGATCCAGCCCTATGTACCATGTTGTGGCATCCTTTAAAGAGGAAGTTGAGAGGTAAATGTCCCCAAATTGAAAAACACCACCAATTCAATGGATTCAGAAAACCGATATTCTCCTTCACTGGATGTAATTTTGTACAGGAATAACAATGTTCGTTTCCGCACCTGTGGCTGATGTGCAACTTCCAGCTTGGGGAATGAGAAAGTGGGATCACACAGTATGACACCCTGTGTAACATGCCAATTTTTAATCTTGGTTCAGCTACACATTTTCCTGGAGGGACACTCTAAGGAATGGGTAGAAGGTTGTGGGTCCTCCCACCATATGATAATTGCTAGTAAAACCTCTCCATCATGCATGTGTCTTGGTTGGCAGTTGAGGGACCAGCTGGTAGTCCATGCTATGCCAAACCAGTTTCCTAACTCACACGCAAAGTTACTAACAGATACTGATTCTTAACTCATACACAGAGGAAACAAAAGGATCAAAAATAAAACAGCAGTACATCCCCCTCCCAGTGTATTATTCTTGCAAAGTCACTAGAGGAAAACATCCAAACCACCCCAAAATGTGTGATTTAAATACCACTTTAAAGTAGCATTGAGGGTTGATTCAGGGCCTGATCCTAATGGACCTGCACTGGCACTCAGTGTCACAAATGTGCCATATGGTACACCTGTGACACTTACCGCCGGGCCACTGCCAGGCAGAGGAAGGACAAATGCCGTCCAGAGTTCTAGGCGAGTGCTGGGTGGCGGAGTGGTAAGTCTCAGCTTGGGGGGAGATGTATCGGAGCTGGGGGCAGGAGAAATGTGGGGCAGGGGAAGGGAGTGGGGTGGAATGGAGCGGAAATGCCAGCAAACCCTGCCGCCATATCCTAACCCCCCCCCCCCAGCCCAGGTGACCCGACACTGGTCTCCTTGAATCTGCACCCACTCATTTGCTCCTGAGCAGTAGACATGCTTATCCTGAATAAGCATGGATTGGTTAGGGTGAAGAATGGCTTCACCCATTCTTCCTGAATTCTGTCTCTGACATGCTCATGCTAAGCACACAGTCACCCGTTACATGGCGTGATATTTACATTCTTGTTTCTGCCACAGATGGTTTTTTTTTTTTTTCCCCCCCCAAAATTTACAAAACATTTGTTAATGCAGGCAACAACCTTTGTGATACTGGATAGTTTTTTAAAAGAAGTGCTCATGGTGGGGGGGGGGGCAGGGGCAGAAAAACCTTCAACAATACAGTCTCCTTTTGAGAGCATGCATGCTATTGCCCATGGGCGTCCTTCGCCACAGGCTGTATACGTAATCAAAGTGAACGCTTAAATTGCTGTTAAACCAGAAATTAGGAGGAAAAATGGAATTCTGTGTGCTTTTCCACGTCTGGCATTTACTGCAGAAATTAAAATAGACGCGAGATGATGGAGACGGAAAACAATGTTGCCATGCATTTTCTACTTTGCCATTCCTTGTGTTACAATTGCCTAATTGTTCATAAGCTGCACAAAAGAAATGCCTTTTATTATTTTTTTTCCAGGCACTTAGAGATGACTTAAGTGTCACTTAGTCAATTGAGGGAACAAAGAAGTCAATTTATGGATCAGGTTTTTCTTTTTTTTCCCTTTTTCTTTCAAATAATTTACTTTATTGGTTTAGTGGTTCTTGAAAGGTGAGGGATTGACAGGACTATAGTGAAGAAATATTTCACACAATCAGGTCGTACATACACATCTTTGCAAAAACTGGGGTTGCAACAGTCAGACTTTGTCAACCTCATTATGTTATTTAAAATTAAAACTGTCCTAGGAAAAATGCAGATGCCTTCTCGGTGTAATCTTACACTAGTAGTCAGAAACAATAATTTATCAAATCCAAAGTTATATTGTGTTTTATTCTTAGGGGTGGGGGTTGTTGGGTGATGGGAGAAGAATGGAAGGGGCTGTATAGTTCAAGGTATAAAGGAAAACAGATTTTAGATTCAATTCCGTAATCAATGAATTTGAGTGACTGAGCTTGGGCTGCACAGAACCATCCAGGTGAGCCCAAGTGAACCAAACAAAATGTGAAGGATGCATAAACATGACATTAATGGGAGTAAACAGGGACAAATCCTAACAAAACTCTCCTGATTCAGCCACATCAGTGGGGTGCACATTGCATCCCATGGCAGGGGGCATGGGAGATCTCATTACCCTGGGAGATTTTGGAGATCTCATTACCCTGGGGCAAGTCTCCACTTCCCAAATGGATCTCTTTGGATCTGCACCAGCCATTATGCTGGCACAGAACAGAGAAACGTAAGAGACAGGAAAGAGGAGAAAGAATGGCAGGGATGGGAATTCAAGTCAGGTGACTCAAGTTCAAGTCACAAAAATTCATCTTCTTTGATGACTCCTTTATACCCAAGTCACCCATGTCGATGACTCAGGCATTGACTAGAGTCTGAGACCACTGACTCGGTTCTTGATCCACATGCGTACCAACTCGAGGCTGACTGTGTTTGGGTGCGCTTGTTTACTTTTGACCTTGTGGGGTCATCCTTCAGCCTGGTTGAGCAGCAGGGAAGGGGTAATGCTTTGCTTTTGCATCAAGTAGGAGGGGAGGGGTGGGAGAAGGCTCTCCTTTCCGTCTCTAAAGGAACCGATGATCATTAGACAAAGACTGGGAAATCTGATTTGTTTCTTTGGATGAGACAGGACAGAAGGAGGAGCCCAAGGGGGTTCTTGCCTTAGGATTGGCTGGAGAAGCTCAGGGAGGGGGAGGAGGCAGGGAAGCGGGGAGGCAGTTCATAGCGATCACACTTTCCAACGGCATGGCTCCTTTTGACTCGATTGTTATTTGGAAGGAGGAAGCTTCATTGAATAAGGGCGCAATCCAAACCTGTGCTGGAGCAGGCAAGCTAGGAGGCTTGTGCTGCATCCATCGCAGGTTCTCTGGGTGCAGCGGCTCAGCCACAGGCAAGGGGAAGCTCTTCACAGGCAAGGAGAAGCTCTTCACAGGCATGTGTAAGGGCTGCGCGCCCCTATAGGTGAACCCCTATAGGTCTCCTCGGACCCTCCCGCCCCCTCTCCACACACCCCCAAGCCTGCCTTTGCCGCTTGCGTCAGCGCAAGAGTGCCGACACAAGCAGTGGTGCAGGAGCCGTCGCAGAGGCTTCTGGCTGTCTCCATGCATCTAACACACATCGGGGAACAGTGATCATGCTGTGATCCGTTTCAACATGCATGTCGGGGGAAGAATACTGGGCAAATCGCTCACAAAAACCCTTGACTTCCGACGAGCGAACTTCCCTCAAATGAGGAGGCTGGTTAGAAGGAGGTTGAAAGGGAAGGTAAAAAGAGTCCAAACTCTCCAGAGTGCATGGAGGCTGCTTCATGGAGTGCATGGAGTGCTGCCTCTAACAACAGTAATAGAGGCCCAGCAGAAGTGTATACCACAAAGGAAGAAGGGCTCGACTAAGTCCAGGAGGGTGCCCGCATGGCTAACCAGCCAGGTTAGAGAGGCCGTAAAGGGCAAGGAAGCTTCCTTCTGTAAATGGAAGTCTTGCCCTAATGAGGAGAATTAAAAGGAACATAAACTGTGGCAAAAGAAATGTAAGAAGGTGATACGGGAGGCCAAGCGAGGCTATGAGAAATGCATGGCCAGCAACATTAAGGGGAATAATAAAAGCTTCTTCAAATATGTTAGAAGCAGGAAACCCACCAGAGAAGCGGTTGGCCCTCTGGATGGTGAGGGAAGGAAAGGGGAGATAAAAGGAGACTTAGAGATGGCAGAGAAATTAAATGAGTTCTTTGCATCTGTCTTCACAGCAGAAGACCTCAGGCAGATACCGCTGCCCAAACGGCCCCTCCTGACCAAGGAATTAAGTCAGATAGAGGTTGAAAGAGAAGATGTTTCAGACCTCATAGATAAATTAAAGATCAATAAGTCACCGGGCCCTGATGGCATCCACCCAAGAGTTATTAAGGAATTGAAGAATGAAGTTGCTGATCTCTTCACTAAGATATGCAACTTGTCCCTGAAAATGGCCACAGTGCCAGAGGATAGCAAATGTCATACCAATCTTTAAAAAGGGAAAGAGGGGGGACCCGGGAAACCATAGGCCAGTCAGCCTAACATCCATACCGGGTAAGATGGTGGAATGCCTCATCAAAGATAGAATCTCAAAACACATAAACAAACAGGCCTTGCTGAGGGAGAATCAGCATGGCTTCTGTAAGGGTAAGTCTTGCCTCACAAACCTTTTAGAATTATTTGAAAAGGTCAACAGGCACGTGGATGTGGGAGAACCCATGGACATTATATATCTGGACTTTCAGAAGGTGTTTGTCACGGTCCCTCACCAAAGGCTACTGAAAAAACTCCACAGTCAGGGAATTAGAGGACAGGTCCTCTTGTGGATTGAGAACTGGTTGGAGGCCAGGAAGCAGAGAGTGGGAGTCAATGGGCAATTTTCACAATGGAGAGAACTGAACAGTGGTGTACCCCAAGGATCTGTCCTGGGACCGGTGCTTTTCAACCTCTTCATAAATGACCTGGAGACAGGGTTGAGCAGTGAGGTGGCTAAGTTTGCAGATGACACCAAACTTTTCCGAGTGGTGAAGACCAGAAGTGATTGTGAGGAGCTCCAGAAGGATCTCTCCAGACTGGCAGAATGAGCAGCAAATAGGCAGATGCATTTCAATGTAAGTAAGTGTAAAGTCATGCACATTGGGGCAAAAAATCAAAACTTCACATATAGGCTGATGGGTTCTGAGCCGTCTGTGACAGATCAGGAGAGAGATCTTGGGGTGGAGGTGGACAGGTTGATGAAAGTTTCAACCCAATGTGCTGCGGCAGTAAAGAAGGCCAATTCTATGCTTGGGATCATTAGAAAAGGTATTGAGAACAAAACAGCTAATATTATAATGGCATTGTACAAATCTATGGTAAGGTCACACCTGGAGTACTGCATCCAGTTCTGGTCACCACATCTCAAAAAGGACATAATGGAAATGGAAAAGGTGCAAAAGAGAGCAACTAAGATGATTGCTAGACTGGGGCACCTTCCTTATGAGGAAAGGCTACGGCGTTTGCGCCTCTTCAGCCTAGAAAAGAGGCGCCTGAGGGGGGACATGACTGAGAAATACAAATCATGCATGGGAAAGATAAAGTGGATAGAGAGATGCTCTTTCCACTCTCACATAACACCAGAACCAGAGGACATCCACTAAAATTGAGTGTTGGGAGGGTTAGGACAGACAAAAGAAAATATTTCTTTACTCAGCGTGTGGTCGGTCTGTGGAACTCCTTGCCGCAGGATGTGGTGACGGCATCTGGCCTGGATGCCTTTAAAAGGGGATTGGACAAGTTTCTGGAGGAAAAATCCATTATGGGTTACAAGCCATGATGCGTATGTGCAACCTCCTGATTTTAGAAATGGGCTATTTTAGAAATGGGCTATGTCAGAATGCAAATGCAAGGGAGGGCACCAGGATGCAGGTCTCTTGTTATCTGGTGTGCTCCCTGGGGCATTTGGTGGGCCATTGGGGCTGTTCTTATGTTCTTACACACACACAACCCAGCAGCAGCTCTGTTTTTTCCCATGGAGCTGCTGCTGGCTTTTTAAAGGGAAAGACTCGGGACTCAAGTCTTTTCAAGTTACCAAAATGCTCTGGGCGTCTCAAAAGTTGATTAAGACTTGTTTTCGAGTTGAGTCAAGGGGGTTGGAGACTCGTGACTAGACTCGAGTCAAGTCATGCTGGACTTGCCCATCCCTTGAGAATGGGCTAGGACCCTGGCACACACCAGTGCTGCAAGAATTCTTCCCAATTCCGCCTCCCTTCCTCCCTCTCCCCACCCTGGCATTCTCCTTTCCTCCTCTCCCTGCCCCATTTTCCTACCACACAACCCTGTATACCTGCATTCCCGCAGGCAGCTGGTAGCAATGGTAGGTTACTGTTCCTGCCGCTGTTTGCAGTGGGCGTTCCAAGATGGCTGCCGCTAGTGTGCCATGCACACCACTGTATGGCTACCTGTGACAGAGAAACCTCTGTTACACTGTCGTAAATGTTAATTTGGATTGGGATGTTAATTCTATGTTGGATTGTTTCCATTCGTTGCCGCCACCATTAACTGATTGAAGAAACATCAGCTGACAGAGTGTGGACACCAACCTGCTTTACAATAGTTACCCTCTTTTTCTATCTCCACTCTCTGAGAACTAGCAAGGCATCTTGAAAGGCAGGGCATGTGAGGAGAGAGAGTTTGTGCCTGTAGCAAAGATTTATGTGGGTAGAAATGGGCTCTACTTTCAGACAGGGCCGGCCTTAAGCTGATTTGCTTGATTTGCCTGATTTGCCAGGCACTTTGAGGGGCCCTGTGCCAGTGCAATGAGCAGATTGCCCACTGCTGCAGCCGGGATGTCATTTTGGAGGCTGGCGGGGTGAATGGACCATCTGTGTTTTGGATCTACCTACCTGCCCCTGTATTCAATTGGTCCAAAATGGGCCTTCTGGAAGCCATTGGTGGTGACATAATGACGTCATTGCCAACCATTTCTGATTGCTGCACTTTGTGCAAGGCAGCACCAGCACTTGTCTCACCATGGTTGCAGTTGCCGAGGCTGTATGGTGAGTGGGGTGCCATGGGGAGGCTGGGAGGCCCCCATCTGAATGCTCTGCATTGGTCCTGCTACTTCTGGGACCAGCACTGCATAGAGATGCACTGCACTCGCTGGAATCCCCATCTGTGAGGACAAGGCTACCTAGTGTTAGGGAGGGCAGATTTTAACTTCATTAGAATAATGACTCCAAGGCAACATGTCACTGTTCACTAAAAGAGTGAATGACGACCATGCACTTACTTGGAAGTAAAGGCTTATACGGTACTTTAGGGCACAATTGGAATGGATTCTGTATCCACCTGATGCTTGCAGCCCCTGCAGAGCAAGTCTACAATACTCTCTTTATTTCTGTTCTTCATCTGAATACGAGATCTATCCAGTATTTCGTCTCTTGTTTACATTAAATTATCAAAGAAAGTTAGGAGCTTGCTTTTCTACAGAGAGGTGGTATGGAACTAATCTCTACTGTTCACAGGCATTTTAATTCTTTTATGTCCATGAAACCATCTTCAGAGCCCACGATGCACATCTCTCTTTGATCTGCATGGACTATTGCATATGCAAAGGCAAAAATAAGCTGCTCCCACAGATATGAATGTGGAAGTACATGTGAAGTGATCTTAAGAGGAGCTGTGGACATTACGCAGAAGCACCGTCAGCTACCTATAGCACATTTTCTGCTCCAAATTGCCTTCTTGCCCTAGCTGATTCCCCATCTTGTGGGGCTCCAAGTAGACCAAGATCAGGCCTGGGAAACTGGGGAAAGGGTTAAGCACCCTCCCTATACCATGTCTCCACTCTGGATCTCTCACTAGGAATTGTATTTCCGCTGGAAAGAAAGCCATCCATCTTTTGGTACGCACATATCTGTGTAATGTGTAGCTAGACCCTAACTTTATGAAATATGATCAAATGCCAACAGATGGCAGTAGATGTAACTGAAGACTTAGCACTGGAAGAGCACATTTTCAAAATAATAAGCTAGCTTTTAGGTGATACACTGCTTTTGGTGATCGGTAGGGCTCATGCAACAATTCCTATGCAGCTACCAACATAAGATTTATCGCATTTGGCAAATACTGTATTTGGAAAATAGGGCTACCTATGCTATTTGTGTGCTCTTATTTGTGGTTAGGTATGCAGTAGTATAGCAATCAAATCTTAGTTTCTGAAGTCTCTCTAAGTTTTAGACAACAGAGATCAATTTTAATAATGGATTTTCCCCCTAATGGGGATCATCTAATGAAAATGTGAATTTTGTATTGACTGGAATAGAAAAGGTAAGGTTAAGTCACAAGCAATTATCTAGAAGGGCTAGAAGATTTCTGTCATCTTACATTTCTTGCCTATTAGGAAAGCAGCAGAACTGGTACCATGCAACATTCAGATTTGAAAATGTATCAAATATTATTAACATCATTGGCTGCTAACGAGAACATATGCAAATGTAGTTTGTCCTGGTAATGAAGCAGAATTTTTCAATGCCATATCGAAAACCCGCTTTGAATCTGAGGGGGATGGGTGGGGACAAAATAATGAAACACAATCAGTGCAAAAGACTAGACACACCACTGAAAACAAAGGTGCATCTGAAACAAAGCATTCGTTGCTTCCAAATTAAGAAAGTACAGCGCTAAATCTCATTCTTAACCGTCTCTACTGACACACCACTTTTCAGGATCATTTTGCTCATCAAGGCAGCATCACATGCAAGACTTAATATGGGGTGGCATTTGCCTATGGGTTTTGTTCCCAATGTATTACACTAGCAGTTCGTTGTAATTATTGTGATTTTATTTTTTGCTCCTACTTGATATGCTTAAGGACCCTGCTTACATAAATAGTTACAGAATAAATAATGCTGAACACACTACTGACAGTACCTCTTGGAATGATGATAATTATAGATTACTGTGTGGCAGGCAAATATCTGATAGGCCTAAAATGATATGATTAGGTAAAGCTATTTAAAACAGTAATTCACGTTAGACTTTTAATATTTTACTATACTACGCATTGCTATTCGCAAGCTATGGATTTCCAGATTTATTTGTTACCATTCTTTTATTCCCCCCCCCCCCACACAGTATTTGTGGGCTATGGCAACCAATCCCCTTGGGCTTTCTTTTGCCTTAATTTGCATAAACACAGGCATCATATGAATATTCAGTGAGTGGCTTTGCATTAAGTAAGTGCCCTTAATCAGCTTTTCAGTTCAGTTTTATTGGTTGCACCACAGTCAGTTATTTCACCCAGAAAATCTGAGGGCCCTACAAAGCTAAGCAGGTAAGGATTGTAATTCTTTTATGCATTTAATGAAAGAGTATTATCATTTGATTATATAGGTTCCAGGGAATGCTTAAAGATTGGTGGTTTTGCTTTTGGTTTTGTTTTTCATGTGCATGGTTTGGGGTTTTTGCCCCCCCCTTTTCTTACTATTATTAACTGATGGCGGTCAGGTGGGCTCACGCTTCTGAAATTTGCATAAACATCAACTCTCAATGAATAATTCATCAGGGTTATTTTAAACACTAGCTAGGCTTCTACTTTGGATGGCTCTATAGCACCGCAGTTTGATTGGCTGTATAGTGTTTTCATCACCAGTAGAATTCCTATAACATAAAAGCTCCTTTAAAAAAAAAAACAACTGGGTTGAATGTACAGTATTTGGGGGTTGGAAACATGTCTGTCTATTTTTCACTCCCCAAGCAAATTGTACAGGGCTTTCTGGCCAGCCATTAGTATGTCTCGTTTGTTTGTTTCCTTTTTAAACAGAAAATGCATTACCATGTTGGCAGTGGCTGCCATTTGTAGCCTTATCCTCTCTCTCTCTCTCTCTCTCTGGTTGCAATTGCTACTGCTTCGGTATTTGCCTGCAACTTGCATAAACATGAGCTACATGTAAATAAGACCCAATTGAATTCCAATGGCATGGATTACCCAACAATGTGCTCTTACATCCTGTACTGTATACTATACTTTACTGCTGGAATTCCCTGTGTGTTCCAATATGATCTTGGAAGAAACAAAATAAAAATAAAAAAGTAATTACTGAATTAGGGTTTTTGAATGACATTGAGAGACCGAAATGGCCATTTTAATGCTTTGAAGAAGAAATGGGATATATTATTAATGAAAATAAAAGTAAGGCATTGAGAAATTAGGGGACAATGTATTTGTTAGGAAGAAATACCATATCCTATTATTCTTTATAATCATTGGAGGTTCAGGGTCTTCTTTGTGTGCAAGTCAAAATTAATTAGCTCCAGAGTAGTGTGTGATAGAGCTGGGTTGTGTGCATTAACAGTTTTGATCCAGAAGGATCTCAAAACCAACTGATGATCATTCAGATCTAAAGCATGGCACTGTGGAAAATAAACAGCACCCACTGTTTGGAATATCACATTGGCAATGGTAAATGCAACCCACTTCACTGACCCATGAAAAAGAGCAAAGTAAAACAATGGATAGATTTCATGAATGTTGCGGGTAAGCGAAAGGTCTGGACAGTGGATTGAATCCAAAGGTAGATTCCCTGTATTTATGTGAGGGCTGAACAAGGCTGCATGCAATGCAAATGTACACATTACAATAACTTGGTGTGCCAGAGTAATGTGCTGCAGAAATGCAGATGTGTGCAGTTGTAATGTGTTCTTTTATCTTGGAATCTCTAATGAAGTGATGCTGAAACTGAATTAAAAAAGGGCTTTTCAGGCTTGATATCAACCATGTTCATGAGTCTAATGTAAAAAAAACAAAAAACCAGTCCCAAGGGAGGAAATCAATTTGATGTTGATTTTTTGATTATTGATTTACTTATCTGGGGTAACTCCTTCTTAATTACTCTTTCTTCATTGCAATGGAATAAAATACATATTGTCAAGTTGTCTGATGGAGGCTCCTTCATAACAGACATATTTTAAAACATTCCTTTAATTACTTGTTTGTCAGGGTTTTCCTTTCTTTCTCCCTCCCATTTTCTCATGTAATGTTAAGGGAAAGGGGAGAAATAAATAAAAACCCAAACATTAAAAAGTAGTATAAGGGAAATCCCTCTCAAGTTTAGACAAAATGTTACATTTCATGTCTCAAAATTAACATTAATTGAATCTATTTATTTCTTGCCAAGTATGTTTAATTAAATCTTTCAGGATTTAATAAGTTGCTCTACACACACACACACACACACACACACACACACACACACACAGATGCACACACAAAGTTTGGAATATCAATAAAAATAAACTATGGCAAAGACAGAATAATAAACATTGTAATATCTGGGCACCCTGCTTTTTGATAACAATTCAATTTTTTTTAAAAGAAAAAAAAAACACAAATTACTAAATTACTAATAGTTTATGGTTCCACTTGTAACATGTTCTCTCCACAGAATTTAGGGTACAATTTTAATAGGACCTGTAAAATATATCCTGATGAAATCAGACTAAATATAGATCTACCGCTCATCATTTTTGTATTTCTTTGTGGTTTCTGGTGGCTCTTGATCTGGATTTCTCTGGGACTTTGGTCTGACCAGTGGCTCATTTCTCTCAAAGGCCACAGCTGCAAATAAATGTGAAGGCGATTGAGCCTGACCTAGATGCCAACCACTTGAATAAACTTTATAGCTTCTCTACAGAAATGGAAGAGGGTGCATTTTCTCCCTTGTTTCCACTGAAAACTTAGTAAATCTATTGATAGTGGATGTATCTTCTGCAAATTCAATGGAGAATGGGGGAAACAGCTTTTGAGGCCTTTTGCACAGACTTGTAAATGCTGTAGCCACTTACATGGTCTACAGAAGTTACATCCAGGTGATCCCATAGAGGAGCTTCTGAAAATATAATATGAAAGTTGGCTCTCTCTCTCTCTCTCTCTCTCTCTCTCTAAGGCCAGGTCCCTCATATGACTAATAGGCATGCATAAGCAAATGGGTTAGTGGTACTGTGGCATACCATGTGATTCAAAGGGAAGTGTTCCACTGGATTTTAGTAGAATTTGAAAATGCTCAGAGGATGCAGGTACCATTTTATTTTCACAACTGAAAAAAAAAATCATTCCATAGTACAATTTTAAGTCTTAGGAAGCTTGCTACAAATTGGTGGTCCTGTGTATAATGCATGAAATATCTATTCATTAGAAAGATATGGTCTCACTGAGCACATATTTGGAGCCTTCCCACAGTGTTCATCCAAGTGGACATATGTCCAAGACTTTCCTATGCATGACTGTGAGCCAGAGAGTGATTTCTGTGAAGGAGCACCCCACTGTCTCAAAATCCAGGGAAGCAACACAGAATTTGCACATAAATAAGCTGTGATGATTCAGGTTTTCATAGTACTTTATGATCATTTCCCCCTCACAAACTATACGGGTAAGCAACATATACTTGAGATAGATTTTTATATTGTTATGAAAAAGAAGAAACATATCCAAAATACTTTGATTAATGTTTGTGGTAATGATTAATTTCTCATATCCTAAAATCATGAACATCTTTCAGTTTAAATAGGAAGCATGCACTAGGGATGTATCTACTTACATTTATTATGCATCCTATCCTGACATTTGGGATGGATAATAATTTAAAATAAATATCACATACATTAACACTTGCACACAAGTAGACAACTGCCTTCTTCTGGTGAAGATGGAGGAAGCAGGTGGATAAAACAGCCACTGGAGTGGCACGCAGCAGTTGAAGGGGGTTACTTCTCAAGTTCCTGTCCTTCTGACCTTTATAACACACTTATCAGAATATGTAGTCTTGCTCCTGAATGCTTGTGGCTAATGTTAGAAATCACAGTGGAGTCTAGAAGAGGAGACGCTATCTTGGGCTCAAGTCATTTTTAGGCCTTTTTAGGTTAAAACCAACATCTTTTAATCAGCAACATTTGGAAGTCACTGTGTCCCTTTTGTTCCTTTTTCCATTTGAAGTAAGCTTAATGGTTTTAAGCACCCTTGTTTTACAATCAATGAAAGGGTTTTTTGTTGCACAATATAATCACAGAAGGGAGGAGAAAAAAACAAAAGAAGAAGAATGCAATTAGCATTACTCTCTTGCCATTAATAAAGCCCTTTCTGTCATTTTTTTTAATGCAAAGAATCATAGGTGAATGAGTACCAGCCTTCATGTCTCTTGGAGAAAACTAACAAAAAGCAATTTTAAAACAACCATGTTTGGAACTGTCTACCTGAATTGGAATGACGGTGATGGTTCTTCAGGAATCAGACTTTATTCTGATTGATCTTGTAGTAGTTTTAAAAAGGGAGAACCAAGACAAAATAGCAGTAAAGAGACTATTTTCATTGATGATAGTCGCATGCTTCATCCCTAATCCCATTGGCTATTATAAATCTGAGTACAAAGCTTTCTCTATCTTTGTTCACAATACCTATAATCCACCCCCTTCCTCATATCCAAGCATATGGGGACTAGGTATGGGAGAGAAAGATCCACAGAGAATTCAAATTTCACAATGTGCAGTATTGTGACCAAACTCGATTGAGTTGTCCTTTCTGTATATGTAAAGATCAGCAATTTTCAACCAGTGTGCCACGGCACATTGGTGTGCCATGAATAGTCTGTAGGTGTGCCATGGGAGTTTGGGGAGGAGGGTCATTTATTAGTAGAGCTGTTGAGGGATGTGAACCCCTCCCCCACCAGTATGATGTACCTTGTCCATTGTCAAAAAGGATGGTGCGGCTTGAAAATTTTAGCACATTGTCAGTGTGCTGTGAGACGAAAAAGGTTGAAAATAGCTGGTACAGATCCTTCAGCACAGATCAATACAGAAGGCAGCTTGAATTTTCAGAATGAAAATGTTTTGTTCAGGTCAGATCTTTATGTATCTCAGGAAGTGGATTTCAAATGGCTTAGGTTAACATGATACAATGATTCTAGTTTAAAGATACTCAAGAAGAGAATCACATTGCTAGATGTGCAGAATATGTCAAGGGATGGCTACTTGTCAGACTGATCAGAGGATTGTGCCCTGGGAGAGAATGAGTAACAGAAACAACCCACTCCATAATTCATCTGTGACTCCTTCTGATGCATCTATTGTTCTCATGGTTAGGATGACCTTCTACAACGTTTTAATGTTAGCCACCAAAACAGATCACTCTACAGCTTGATGCCACTATTTGTAATTGCTTAGCCTGATGATAAACAATGGTTCCTGTTGACTAAAAACAAAATTAACAATAATTTCACGAGTTCAGGTAATCAAGAGAAAACTGCAGTTATGTGGATATTATGTATAAAAACACCTTTTGGGAAGGGACGAAGAGCACAATGGTTCATGTTTCTTTTTCAGTATGGGATTTCTTTACGTAGCATCCCAACAGCATCCCAAGTGAAGACTTCATGATTGAGACCCCAACAGCTTCTCACTTTCATTTATCACTGAATACTATCCCAAAGATGTTTCTACAGTTGTATCTATTTCCAAGGCAGCTGGGTCTTTTGTTTGCAGAGTATTCTTACTGACCCACAGCAAGTTAATTTACTGATGCAAACAAACAAAATGCCATGTCCTTGAAATACAATACTGCCCGCAATGTGTGAAGTTGTGAATTTCATTCTTTTGTTCCTCCCACTTAGGAAAAAAAAAGATTACTGACACGTAGCAAGCATTTTCAAACCATTAACACACCATTTTATTCTTTCATAATGCATTTGTAATCATTTAATTTTCTGCAAAATTTTCTCTATTTTCCTCTGACAGCATCAAAAATCTGAGTACTTCTGAAGACATTTTCCTGCAAACTGCTGATAATCAGGATTGGAAATGAAAATGCTGACAGATTATTAACAATGGAAAAATAGCTATAATGGGGTGGGGGACATTTTACCATAATGAATGAATTGTTAGCATATCCAGGGTTTCATAGCTGATCAGACTCATATAATTTCAGTTTCTCAAAATACCAACAGTTCAAATTATTATTGGAGCTTTCCTTCTCACAAGCAGAGCAGGTCTTATTAAAACATGTTTCAACTTAGTAGTGGCACAATTCTGGAAGAACAAAAGATATGTAGAAAGAACTGCTCCATTTAACAGACTGTTATACATACCGGATATGCTGGCTTTCTATCAAGGGAAAAGAGAAATGCATTAAAAACTTAAAACAGCATTGCAATTATTGGCTATTTATGTACATGGTAAAGGCTTTGTAAAACAGGATAAATGTTTGGGAGACCCTGTTTATTTAACGATAGTTTTCCATAAGGCATTTAAACTATATAATGATTTAAAAAAAATTCATGGTGACAGACTTTATGATATATTATTTACATTGTATTCCATCTTTTTAAAATGTGTTTTTCAGGCTTTGTCCTTTACATCCTCATAAGAACCTCATTTTTCTGATGAACAGTAAAGAGGCTAGAAGAGAATATAGTATGTTTCTCGGGTCATGAACTGAGATGTCACAAACTCTTGACTAGCAGTTTTTAACCTCTTTCATCTCATGGCACACTAACGAGGCACTAAAATTTTGGGGGAACACCATGCTGCTGTTGGGGGGCTCACCTCCCCAATGGCCCTAAATGACCCAATGGTGCGCACCGGCAGACTGTTCACAGCACACCTATGTGCCATGGCGCAGTGGTTGAAAAATCACTGCTTTAAACCTTTAAACCTACTCAGTCTGTTTCTGAGTAATTTTGATTCTAATGCAGTCTAATAGGACATAATCATGTTTTGTGAGTCTGAATGGTTGGGTTGTAGGGTAGTCCAGGATCCTACAGCAAACTTCCACTAGCTGTGAAGTGTTGGGTGTATCATTATAGTTCTTTTTCACCTCTGTCATTCCAGTACCTCTGGTGAAGACCGTACCCTACATTTCCATGCACATTTCAGGTATTATATACATGCTGTTAAAGACAGCACAGGCCACGGAGAAACTCTGTGCACTTGTTTCTGCAAGCACTGAAGTGTCTGATGAAAGAATCTAAGCAAACACTGTGAAGAAGACTAGGTAGGGTTCTCTTCCCTTGAGCCATACTGAAATCAGTCAGAAAACATAATATCGCCTCAGGATGATTTCTGTTTACAATTCTGCCCTTCCTTGGGAATCCGGGGAACAGCTGCATCTTTGGGAAAATGCACATGTGCAAACCACTGTGAAAACAGCACACTTCAGAGTGGTCTGTGATTTTGTCCTTGAATGAGATTTAGAAACTATTCATTGATACTTTTTTTTTTTGCTGTTGGCAGATGGCATTTCAGTTGTAGAATAAATATCATTGTTCAGATTTATTTTCTCCGAGCATTATTTGGACCAATGACTGGCATCAAAATGCAAACTTCTGCCAAATGCACTATGCAACAGACTTAGTACAGTGATTCCCAAATAGAATGATGAGCCTCCACTAGTGAGCTTTGGGAGCCATGTCTGTGGGTTACAGGCCTGCTAGCAGCACATGCTGAGGTAATGAAGCACTTAATGAAAACTGATTTGTGGTCAGAGCGTGGGATTGCTATGTAGATAGTATGTAGATGGTATCTATCGAATTGCTGAGTCATCAGAAAAAATTAGACCCGGCCAGCTTCTGCGCCTTTAATAGAAGCTTGACGTGCAGAAATAGGCAGGCGAAGCTTTTCTTGGCATAAAGATAAAATGATTGCCTGCTAATACCTGAACATCATGATGTGGTTAAAAGCATAGCTACAGAGACTGGTTGAAGAGCTGGCACCTCTAACTGTATCAAGAAATAATCACGCCTACAGCTATTATGATTACAAAAGGTGACTTTTTGCAGTGTCAGAAATACCTATGGCTGACTCAGCTCAGTGGACCATGCTCTCTAGAAGTGTATTTCTCACTGAAATATTTTAACATGGATTAGATTTCTTTCTGTGCCTACTTAACTATCACTGAACATAGAACTTGCATATGGAACAAGCCTGTTTCTCTGACAAAATGCAGATCTGACTGATGATACACATTTATCCAGAAATGTCCTACACTTCAATGTTCAAGAGCCCTTATTGTATTGATTTTCATGTGTACTTCTTCAACAAGTCCTGTACACACAAACACACACAATTTTTAAGGTTTATGTGCTCACAGAACATTTTGACCTACAGTAAAATACCCCTTATCCGCATATCTGAAATATGGACTGTACCGAAAATCACTTTAGTCCAAGACTTGTTTTCTATAGCACGAACACTAGAAGGTCTTATGCTCGTTTCCATGTACAGTGCAGGTACAGGCTGTAACTTCTGTTCTCTGCTCTGAGATGTGTACCTATGCAAACTCTGTTGAAAAATGTCAGAGGCCAGCAGACACCTGTATGGGTAACAGTGGAAAAAGCAAGAGGAAGTATTTCACATTCTATTTATTCAATTATTCCAAAATCCAGACACCTTCCTGGCCCAAACAGTCCAGAAAAGGGATACTCAACCTGTATTACTAACAAGAGAATTCCATGATGCCACTTTCACAACTGAAATATATAATTTTTTTTTATTTTCCACATCTGACAGCCCTGATATTTACATTATTTAAATCTAAATGTTTTTTTAAGTGTGTACTTTGAAATACAAACCATCATTTTCTAGTGCACGAGTGATTGGTGACTGATAGTGCACATCAAAGGCTATGCTGATTCTCAAGAACATGAAAACACACACCCTTCTGATTATTCAAATTAAACAGCCAAATTTTCAGAAAATTAAAAATGGCTGCTTCCAACATTTAATGGTGGCATAAGAGTGGAGTAGGAGGCAGAAAAACAGATGTCTTGCAAGGCCAAAATCCTCCCTAAATGCAGTCACAGGGAGAGAGAGAGAGAGAGAGAGAGAGAGAGAGAGAGAGAGAGAGAGTCTGATTTCAAATGGGAATAAGGCTAAAATCACAAAGAATGGAGAAAGTAAAGCAGAGCACCTCAAAGTGTTTGGTGTGTTGGAGTTTTACATAAATGCCATTATTTCCGGGATTTGTGCATAAAATTATCCTGCAATGCTTTCCGAAAGTACTCTGATGTGTCTTTATATGATTACAG
The DNA here is from genome assembly GCF_035046505.1 of Tiliqua scincoides. Taxonomy (NCBI): domain Eukaryota; kingdom Metazoa; phylum Chordata; class Lepidosauria; order Squamata; family Scincidae; genus Tiliqua; species Tiliqua scincoides. Next base: position 37,300,417 of record NC_089822.1, read on the forward strand.
ATGTATATTACATGATGGGGCATGAAATGAATAAATGTGGGGTCATTTAAATCGCATAATTAGCCATTCTCTTTGCAGCTGTTTAGATCTGTCTAATTTGTCAGACTGGGTATTCCCAGCCCCCCCTCCCCAGCTCAACAAATTGGGGGAGATGCCAATATGTAAAACCATTTCAATGTTTCTGTATATTTTATATGCACTTTGCCAACTTTTCACAGAACTCCAGAGGTACTCATCCTCTCAATCTTTTCCTTTCATTAGCAAAAACAGAATGTGCTTCTTCTGGCCTGCCTATTGGATAGTTCCATGGAACTATGAATTTAAGTGAGTGGTTTCTTTTAAATATATTTTAAAGGATTTATGCATTGTTTGTCTATCAATGAGTAAATGATTTTATACCTTGCTTTTCTGGTTTTTTAACACCCAAGGCAGTGTAAAACAGAAACGTAATCTTAAAAGAATTGTCTTAAAACAGGCAGATAAAAATAACAGAGCACAATCAAAAACAATCCAACAGGGAAGGTGTCAGATAAAATCAGTTAGTCATTAGGCAAACTGCCCATTGGAATAAAAATATCTTCACCAGCCAGTTGGAACCATCAGAGAGAAAGCCAAGAGGCTCTCTCAAGGGCAAGGAGTTTGGGAGGCCAGAACACAGCAAGCAAGGAGACCCTCTAGCAGGTTTCCTTACACTGTGCTTCAGATAAGGGTGGGACATGAAGAGAAGCTCACCTGCTTTTAGACATGCAATTCAGCATTAAAGACAATGGAAGACTACAATGAGCCAGAGGCCTATTGCTCATTTCAAGATTAGGATAAGATTACTCATCCCTTCCACAGCTGTTTGAGGGTAACCTTCTGCCAACACAAATGTCTGTGAGAAACCCAATTTCATACTTACTGTGGGACACAAAGTGAATCTATGCCTGCTCAATGGAGTTGCTTCAATGATCTTTCAAATAGCAGACCAAGGCCCTTTCCAAGTACCAAATAAATCTGCACAATCATAAAGAGCAACTGTATGCCAGGGATCAGGCGACTCAAGTCCGAGTCGTGAAAATCAGCGTTTACTTATTTCCATGCTTACTGTTTCCATGGTGTGAAAGACCTTGTGGGGAAATCCTTCAGATTGCTTGAGCAGCAGGGAAGTTCCAGCCAGGAGGTAGGGAAGGCTTAATGTATTGCTTTTGCAAGGAGGGGAGGCGGGAGCAGGCTCTCTTGCTGTCTCTCAGTGGAACTGATTACCATTGGACAAAGGGTGGGTGGTCTGATTTTTTTTTTATGAGGGAGGGCAGAAGGAGGAGCCCAGGGGGGTTCTTGCCTTAGAATTGGCTGAAGAAGCCCAGAGAGGGGGAGGAGGCAGGGAAGCGGAGAGGAAGGTTGTTCATGGCGATCACACTTTCCAACACATGGCTCCTCATGGCTCCATTGTTACTTGGGAGAAGGAAACCTCATTGAGTGACTGGTGCAAATGGAACTACTTCTGAGTAGAGTTGCAAAGGATCAGGTCATCCTAGTAAGCCTCGTGGCTGCTGCACATGACCCTCCTCCCTCTTACCACTTCTGTCCCCGCTTTCGTGCAGTCTGTCCCACTCCCTCCTGCCTTGTTTACAGATAGGATAGGGACAGCAGGGGAGTGTTTAAAGAAAACTCTCTCTCTCTCTCTCTCTCTCTCTCTCTCTCTCTCTCTCACACACACACACACACACCCTGTTTTTTTCCATGGCTGCTTTTTTCAAAGGGAACGACTCGAGACTCCGAGTCTTTTTGAGTTGTGAAAACGTTCCAGGTGACTCAGAAAGTGCCCCCATTATGACTCATTTTTGAGTCGAGTCGCAAGGCAGGGACTTGTGACTCAATTCGAGTCAAGCCATGCCTAACTTACCCATCTCTGCTATATGCATTCTTTAATTTTTCCCTCACATGTCTGATAAACACAAAAGGATCATGCCCATGTGTGTTTTTCAGAAAACAGAAGCAATTTATTTACATAGGTACCCTTCATAACTGATGTGTACTCTCTCCCTCTCCACCCACCCAGTCACCCACAGACACACACACACAAACCCTCTGACTGACATGGTCACCTCCAGCAGCTGGTGGGTGGGAATGCCTGCTTCTCTCTGCCCTTTGTCTCCACTGATCCTCCTCTTTCCACTCCCTGAACTTGAAAAGAAGACAGGGACAGAGCAGAAGTGTGGAGAAGAAGAGAGTTGTGGGCTAGTGTTGCAGGAGGCTAAAGCTGGGGGACAGCTTTAGGAGTGTTGCAGGAGGCTTCAGCTGGGCTAAAGTAAGGGGGACAGCATCTTCAGGTACTAGGAGGTCTTGGGCTATCATTGTATGTATGTATGTGAAACAGTCTTCAATTATTCAAGAGTCTGTTTTAGTTCATCTACTAGAGGTCATTACAAGAGTTTCAGGCATATCAATAACTTGTATGGCTCAATGCACCTCATTTCCATCATGCCTCTCACCTGTTTTCCACTGACCCCTACAACAACCAGTCCTTCCAGAATAATAGTCTTTTATAGTGTGAGGCAGTGGTTCTCACACATTTAGCATCGGGACCCACTTTTTAGAATGAGAATGTGTCAGGACCCACCGGAAGCGATGTAGTAACCAGAAGTGACATCATCAGCAGGAAAATTGTTAGCAATCCTAGGCTATAATCCTACCCAGATTTACCCAGGAGTACGGTAAGTCCAATTTACTATCATTGTTCAAAGAATATATATATAGTAGCTTGTTAAAAGTACAGGTCTGTAACATTTCCCCAAATGCAGTCACATACCATGGTAGCATCAAGTCTAATATATTAAAAATAAAATATTGAAATGAATGGAGACCCACCTGAAATTGGCTCACGACCCGCCTAGTGGGTCCTGACCCACGGTTTGAGAAACACTGGTGAGAGGGATACATTCCCTGAAAGTTGAGCATTATGTGAATCAGTGACATCATAGTATCTGTGGCAGGGGGCAGGCACTGACAGTCCTGGGCTACTCAGAATGCTCTGCTCCCTTTGGCTGCAATGGTTGTCAGTCACAACCAGAATGAAGAGTGGTATAACAAATCCATGATAAAGGAAACAGTGTTCTGGGAGATATTACTGTATGTGAACAATCTCAAGGGAGGCCAGTGTTCCACTTATGGAGGGAACGTTTGAGAGGACTTTAATTAAATCCATAAGCCCTGTGTCCTGCCTGACTGCCACCAACTGAGCTCCTCCCATTGGTCATTGCTAGGCATACACTCTAGCTCTGTTCCTGCAGTGTACTATACATATTATTGATATAAGGACACTGCAATATGGAAAAAGGTAAGAAAGTATTTAAAGAAAGATAGAAACTGTACATTTACAGCATAAAGCAAAGTTCCCATTTTACAAATCCATAGTTATGCAGTAATAGAGCATTCATGCCCCAAGGAGAGGCAGTGGAGTAGCTAAGCGGGTGTCGGAACTAAAATGCCCTTGGTACAACACCTTGAGGAGGTGCCAACTCGCACATGCAACGGTGAATCGGAGGCAAAAAAAAGTGGCCTTCTGAGGCTCAGGGAGGCCGTGTACAGCCTCCTTGGGCCTCAGAAGACCTCCTTGAGGCCTTATAAAGGCAATTCTGGTTTTCATGGGCCTTCTGAGGGCCCAGGGCAGCTGTGTGGATGGTGGCAATAAAAATCTTTGTGCCCCCGGGTGCCAGATGCCTTAGCTGCATGACTGAGGAGAGGTATCAACTGGTGGAGAAGGATGCTAGAACTCCACATTGAATAGTGTTCATTTCACTAATCAAACTTCCATTGACCAGTAAGCACTCTGCACCACCTGCCTCACACTGTGACCAAATAAAATTCACCTGCAGTATTACCTTTTTTCTGGACTAAGATCTATTAATTCCGGAAGGGAATTTTCATAAATTTCTTCAGTGCTTTCATGCCCCCTTCTGGATTTGCACAAAGCTAAGAAGCCAACTAGGCCAACATTTTTCATCTGCAGTAGATGTTTTGTTCCCCCTCTCCACCTTCCAGGGCTTTTAGTTCAAAAAGACACAATCCCTACTGAGTGTGAATTCCGATGACTATTTGAGTTGGAAATTCCACCCTCCTCTACACACACACACTTTTACTCATCTCCTGTGATGAAGCTGAAGATGCCCACCTTGGGGCCAGAGTTCTTAGGGACCTTCCAGTGTTCCAGATTGAAGTTATGTTTTAAAGTTTATGAGGCTGTTCCAAGAGTTTGCCCACAAAATGAACTTGCTGTAAATAATATATCAATTTTTTTTGTCAAAGTATATCAGAAGCAGCAAAGTGGGGGGGGGGTGCGGAGGCAAGTGAAGCAGACGGTGATGCAGCAATGACAACAAAAACTAGAGTATAATGATAAAGAGAATGCAAATGCCCACTGGAAAAAGAAATTGTCAATAGAGCTGGAAGCCATTCAGAACCACTGGGTTGGTGAATGGTGATCCCTTAACATTTCCACGTGCTTTTTGAAGTAGTATCATTCCATGCCAGAAGGCTTAATTGCAGCATTGTGTGTGGATAAGCTCACCTTTAAAAAAAAACACCAACCATTTGAAATAGGCTGGCAGCCTTGAACAGTGTCAGATTTGAAATAGGATGCCATACCTTTCCTGTGAGTTATCTCAATAGCATCAGAAATGTAGACATTCAGTGGGAGAGGTGCATATTGGAAAATTGACAGCTTTGTGGATGAGTTGAAAGCAGAAGCTGGATATATTAAAAATACCAGAGAGAGAGAGAGAGAGAGAGAGAGAGAGAGAGAGAGAGAGAGAGAGAGAGAGCCCAACGATTAAGGGTGTTGTCAATAGACTCTGACAGTAGGCTAGCACACAAAGCTAGAGTATTTCAAATACAGATGCTATCTTGCTGGAAGCATAAACAGAACACTCATCTCTAGGAAGTGTCTCATCAGTTTTGACCTACCTTACCTTGGTTGGTTGGAGACAATGAAATAAGGTGTTAATTTAATTTTTTAAAAAAGGACATTCATTTGACAGAAATGTCAGGAAGCCAAGCTGGAGTTAATAAATGGTAACCATTTATTTTTTTATGGTAATTTGTAATGGTAGTTTTGTTTCTTTTCCCAGGAGTCATTTAATCAGTCAGTGGTTTGGTTCTTTAATCTTAGGAAGGGAGTTTTCCATCCCTCAAGGCAGTTTATAGCAAAGGAGAATGTTAATGGCTTGATCCTAAAAAATGAAACAAAAAAACCCCACTAAAAACAAAAAAAAGAACCCAAAGTACACACTTTTGCACTGAATGGATCTCGTCGTCTCCTCAAAAAGAAAGTACCAACCACAAGGAAAAATCTCTTTAAGTGAGCTTCAGCTTTGGATGCTAATTACTTCCCACCTGTGAAGTGTACAATCCTGCCGCTGGCAGTGGCCAGGTAACACCGGTTGCCTCCAGGCATGCTCAGTGTCACCTTTCATAATCCATCTCGCCAATTGAGTAATGACATGGGATCCCGTTCCCAGCTCACCCCTGCAGGTAATCAGCTTCTTGCCTAATGCATTTGGTCTAAACTCCCTTGTAACATTCTCTTCACCCACATAAGAGCAAATGTTAAAAGCTTATAAAATTATATCCAGTCCTTTGAAAGTTCCACTGAACTATTTTTCAATGACCTCTTGCAGCCTGATGGTAACAAATTGCAAATTCCACAGTTTGACTTTAGTACATTGGACAGGATAGATTTTCTTTTTCAATTTACTCCCCCCCCCTTTGTCTCTCCCCCCCAAGAGAAGAAAACAAAAAGGCAGTTTTTTCATCTACATCCTAGATTTTTTTCTGATTTTTACCTGTCCCAGCAATACCTTTCTCATCCTTGTCAATCAGCCTTCTTCCATTGCAGGCAAAGTCAAAGCCATAATTAATCTTACAATTTTTCTATGAGTTTCCCATCCTGCTTAAGGTCAGAACTTTTTAGACTACATCTTAGAAGCCGTATGTTACAATGCCTCCTACCTAAGTCAAGATAGTTCAGCAACAATGGGCGGTAAGCACTCTCTGTGCCAATGGATAATGTTAACATACTAACATTTTTGCTTACAACTTCTTCATTTTTTTAAAAAAGTGATCATCCATAAAAGAGAAAACTTTGTAATTCAGAATGTCTTCTGTACCTGGTGCATTGCAAATCCTGTCACCCCTCTGCCCTACCCACTCCCTGACGATGGAGCACAAGATATAGACTACATTTGGTGGCCCATCACATCACACCAATGCCAGTATATAAGCCCCTGCCAGGGAGACTACAGTTCAAATAATATGATGCATGGTACAGGATCATACCTCTCTGTTTCTCAAAGGGGAACTGTGCTGATGGTAACCATAATGAAAAGGCATTTGGCACACACTTTGCACAACCTCTCACAACATGTATGGCAAAACATCAGAATTCTTATTTCAGGTAGCCTGCCAAAGGAGGACTCCACATGTAAATACCCAACTGGAACCTCTTCTTCACAACAGGGGAAGGAAGAACAATACACCTCACCCAGGTAAGCCACCACACTGATGCCGCATCTCTGTCTCATGTCTACCTCCCTACTGTTCTTTCTGGATTAACAAATACTGCTTTCCAGTTGATAGTGATGTTGACCATCCTTACCTTTTGCAACAGCTAAGAGCAGGGAGTGTCTGCTCCCTTTTGGTGAATTGATCCTCTGCAGAGTTCCACTGCAGCTCCCCCAGAGAGGAAAAGGTAATGTTCCAAGCTACTAGGGGCTCTAGCCTCCTAATAGGCCCCACTGCACCGAACTCTAGAAGGCACTACTCTTCATCACAAGCATTATGTATGTATCACAGTCTAGAGAACAAGTGTGACTGATGATGTTGTCAATTCCTTGTTACTCTTTCTTTATTTCTCCTTGCTCTCCACAGGCAGCTGTCTCACTGGTGAAGACACTGTACAGACTCTCAAGGGACACCTACATCCTGCCTGCCCTCAGTGGCCAGTGGGGACCAACTGATGCTCAGTGAAACTGCTGACTTACTGACTGAAGGAGTTCAGGCTGCTGTGGACTTTGCAAACTACTTGGTAGATAGTAAACCAACTGGTGTAGCCAGACCTCACTGGTACCTGTTACTTTGTGTTGGATAACTTGCAATGTCCCAACAACCCTGGCAGAGATAATTGGCAACCCCACTTGTGTGTTTCTCTTTCAGTAGCTACTCTGTCACTGACACAGTTCAATAAAACTTTGACTGAATCACGTGTTGTTCACTGATAGGAAATCCTTCTTCTTATCCTAGTTGTTTCTTATTCCACCTCAATTTAGGGTCAGACTCTGCAGGGAGAAGGGGCTCCTCTGCTCCCAGGGTTTGCAGCATTCACACTCCATGACTCCTTGGAGTCCATGCGGGGAGACGCTTCTCACAATACAATCCTAAATTGGATTTAAGCTGGTGCAGCCGTTCCTGTGCTGGTTTTCAATGCCACAAATGTGGCATAAAGCACATTTGCTGCTACTTGAGAGACGGCAATGGCAGCACAAAGGCCTGCCGACACAGGATCATTCCCGGTGCTGGCCAGCACAGATAAATTCATGCTGGGTGGCATGTGGAGGGGAGGGGGGAGGGGGAGGGTGATTTGGAGGCGGAGAAGCTGTGTTTTTTGGGCAGGGTAGGGAGGAACAGGGGAAAGATCAGGCCCGGTCAGGGTCAGGGGAGGCCTCTTCTGCCCTATCCTAATCCCTGGTCCCAGGCCAGGAGGCCTTACAGGTGCTTCCTGGTTTTGATCCAGCTAAATAGCTGGCTCAGATCTGAGAAGCCCCATAATGGTGCCTGGGGTTTTGGGTAATGGGAAAATTATCCCCTTATGCTGAGGTAACCTCCAGCTGCCTTCTAAGCTGCATAGGATGCAGTGCAGGACAGGCATCTAGAAAGGACACACCCTTGCAATATCCTTAATTTTTTTTTTTTTTGGGGGGGGGGGCATAAACTCAAGTGCCAAAAGAAGGAATTAAAAATATGTTGGGGGGAGGCAACAGCAAAACAAAAACAAGGTTACAAGCAATATGAAGATGCCTAGTTCAGAGCAGCATTTTAAAACTACTATAACTCAGCCATTCTTCATTGAGATTTTTTGAAATTTGGTCAGGCAATACCCTGCAAAAGCGAGATTCTCCATGCCATGTGTTGAATGGACAGGACAAAGTGGCTTTGATTTTATGACGACTAGGTTATGAAGTGCTTATAATGGCAGAATGCTGTTTCTTCACCTCCGGTGCCTGTATCAATAATGACGCCTCTCCATTTTTAGCTCCTCTCTTAAAAATAATAAAACTATAATCTAGAAAATAACTCCATTTAGCACCTCTTCACCATACCATATTTGAATTGTGACAAACGTGATATTTTAAACTCCTGTTATTCTTTTCTGATAAGTGATCTCAGGACTGTGCCTGTTTCTTTCATCTAAAATAATGCGTTGGCATTTATTTAGATAAATTCTGTTTTTAAGTTCCTCACAATAAGTTGCGCATCCTGTTATACAAGTGCAGCACAAGCTGAATCACTGTAATGTTTGCTATTATTACAGTGGTGTAGTCTAACATTTTGTCTGTGGGCCCCCAACGCCATTGCATTAACACCTATTGTGCTTTTAGTCTCTTGTTATTGCAAAGAAACTCAGCAATGAATAGAAAATACAATATGCTAACATTTTCATATCCTATTAATTCTAATTTTAGCTAAATGGTATTGCAGTTAAAGACATAACTAAAAAAAACTGTACATGGTGAAAAGAGCCATTTATAGCTACTGACCACAGTAAATAAACTGATGTCAAGGCAACCAACAGTTCCCCTTGAGGGACTCTGCAGGGTTAAATGCTGGTTGACATCTGTGATGGGTTTTGATTTGCAATCGATTGCACTTAGAGCAGATGACTTGCTGTGACCTGCAGTACAACTGTGAGGAAAAAGTATCCCATAATGTAAACTAATGCTCAAATTGCTCAAAGAAAATATTACCGTCTACGGCATGAGGAAGTTATTTCAGTATTAGCTCACTTGAGCAGGAAACGGATCATCTGCTTCCTTACTGTGCTTCTCTCATGGTTTTTGCAAGACCACAGCTGTGGAACTATTGGTTTTATTTACAGGGAGTGCATGAATGAGCTCCTTTTTTTGGTCCCTAAAAATAAAACTGGAAGTCCCCTCACTTCTGGGTTTGCAAAAACTGCACAAGGAGCTTGGTAAGGAGCAGGGATGTGCTGGAGTCGAGTCCCAAGTCTCCATTCCCCTTGAGCCACCCAAGAGTCATAATGGGGACTGTCATGACTTGTCCAGAGCCATTTTTTGAGTGATTTGTCTGAGTCTTTTTGGAAAGTGAGTCAAGCCCCAGAAACTGTGGGGAAAAAACCCAAGCAAGCAAGCACACACACAAAATAGAGTTGCAAACATACACAAAAGTTAATCTTGACTCGAGTCTATTTGAGTCTTTTCATTTTGGGGTAAAACCCCTGAGTCAGTGCCCAAGTTTTTGACACACGTGACTTGAATCCGAATGAGTCACAAAAAATGTATGTTTTCACAACTCAAGTCAGAGTCATCCAAGTCTTGGCCCGTCCCTGGTGAGGGGCTCCCCCCTGGCATGCCTTGGTAGAAGCTGCAGTGGTATTTGACAGCATTCCAGATCATGCTGCCTCTGGTTGAGTGTCTTATAGCCCAAACCTATACCCCGCTGGCAGAGAATATGCAGCACTGCCATCACAGCCTGCACCACGTACTATAGGCTGGCTTGGGACCAGACAGCCCAGGAGAGGCAAGTAAAGACATATTTTTAAAAACTTTCCTCCCCATTGACTGGCTGGTCCCAGTGGATCTTCTGGTCCCCACTGGATACTCTGGTTCCTAATGGATCTTCTGAGACGTACAACAGCTCCTTTGGTGGTGTAATCCTGAAGAGCCACTGGTGGCACATCTGGGCTGGGAAAGTGGAATCTGGTGGGCATGGCCGCCACTAAGAACCATCCTATCTTGCTCCCAAACTGCCTCAGCCCAAATCCCCCAATCCTCTCCTGATCCACCACCGCCACAAAATTACCAGCGACACTGTAAACCACTGTTGTCCATGCAGAGCCTCTGGGGCTTTGAGTTGGTGGCAGCTTTGCAGAGAGCCTGCTGCACTAGCAGCCTGTGGGATATAAAGGTGGATCATCAGTACTGGAAAGTTGGTTAGGATTTGGCTCTGGGATTGACAGCTTTTTTTACTGGCTCTGCAGATGAAGTTCTTCCAGACATAGAGATAAGTGGAAGAAAAGACTTCACTTTCTGAGCCAAGCTGTTTGTAAAAGGCAGAGGAGCAGGAGTAGGAAAATAATTGGCAATTCTACTTTAACTAAAGGATAATTATTTATGGGTGCACAGTACTGCTTGCTTGGAGACACTGTCAAAATAACTGCATATTTTTTGAATTCTTTGAATTGTTTCAGCTACCACTGTTCTAAAAACTATATATTTTTTAATTATTTACAAGCTATATTGTAGACACAGCTCCGAGAGTGTGTGTGGCTTCTCTATAAATACTTTTTAAAAATACTAATTTGTTACTGCCGCAATTGTAGAAATAGACTATCTCAAACCTGGTCATTCAGATCCTTATAAGAGGTTTTTTATTTAAAAAAATATTTAAACATGACTTTAAAAACCCTTGTTCTGCAATTAGAAAACCTTAACTGTAAGATCTGGTCAGTTCTTCATACTGCTAATTTGATATTTTGCATAGAAGTTTAGTAATTTATCTAATTGATTACAATGGCAAAACCTGAGGTTCCATATAACTGAACTTTTTGTTACAAAATCTTGTGTTCAGGAAACAAAAAGAAACACACTAAGGGTGCAATCCTAACCCCTTATGTCAGTGCTTTCCAGCACTGGCACAGCAGTGCCAATGGGACGTCTACTGCATCCTGAAGTTGGGTGTCACTCACGGAGACCTCCTCAAAGTAAGGGAATGTTTGTTCCCTTACCTCAGAGCTGCACTGCCCTTATGTCAGTGCTGACAGTGCTGGAAAGCACTGACATAAGGAGTTAGGATTGCGCCCTAAAATATGTTAGGTGTATGTGGATAAGGAGATAAGGATTTTGGAAAGCACAGGTGAACAGCTATATGTAGAGATTGTAAAAGACTGACCCTACTCATTGGGAAACTCCAGTGATGAGTTGGTTGAGATTTGAGCAGAGATTCTGATTTTTGATATTTTTTTCCCTATAGCATAATGACTATTAGCTTGCTTAATTAAAAAAAAAAAAGATGATGATGAATTTTGAATTAAGGAATATTGTTTTTACGCTGCTTGAAAAGATCCTAGAATGATATTAAATATAATTCCTATTTATTTTAAAATGTATATTCCATCTTTAACCCTTAAACTAGGATCATTGCATGCAAAGCACAATACCTCCTGGTTGTCTTATTTTTCTGAACAGTCCGCTGACCAAACCTGAGATCCAAAGTACAGGGAAATAAACTAAGGGCGCAATCCTGTCCTTCACTTGGGCTGGCGCAAGTGCCTTGTGCCAGCCCAGGAGGGTCGTAAACGTGCCATAAGGCACATTTGCGCCTCCTCAGGAGGAAACTGGGCCGGCTCTCAGAGAAGTGCCGGCCTGCAGAGGCCAACGTAAGCCTCCGCATTGGCTTCCTCTGCTTGGCTTGTGTTCGCCTGGCTGGGCCGATACAAAGAGGAAAGGTAGGCAGGGGTGGAGGCGGGAAGGACGCGTTCTTGGGTGGTGAAAGGGTGGGCGGCCTTGGGGGCAGGTGGGCGGGAGGTGGGCAGTTAACTGGCAGTTATGCAAGATCCCAACCCCCGTTCCCAGGGAGAATGGAGCAGCTTCAAGCCACTCCGCTCTCCTTAGACTAGCGCCACCTCAAGAGGTGGCGCGAGTCCAAGGAGACCCATAAGTCCAGCGGCCCTTAGCTGGAGGTAAGGGGAAATGTTTCCCCTTGCCTCTGGTTGAGCCACTTATGGCCCCTATCCTGCGCTGGAGAAGAAGAAGCCTCTTCTCTCGCAAAGAGAAGTGATGAAAACAACCTTTGGGATATCAGGAATGCCAGGATTGATGCATGGCTGGGTGGACCATAGACTCTTGAAAGACACAAGGAAGAAGATTTTCTTGATATGGGATTTGGTAGCATTTGCTAATATGCTATAAAACAATTCCATACAAACTGTAATACCTGGATTATTTCATAAAGCAAAGATGCGTTTTTTGCATGAATGCATCCTTACAAATTTGGGATATAATGAGGCAAAGGGAATTCTAATCCTACATTATTGTCATTTCCATTGTCCACACAAACTATAAAGACCATTTGTTCTATGCCAATCCACAATATAATGGCTGCTACAGCATTTCCTCCTTTGCTCCTCTCGATTCTTTCACATGGCTTTCAGGATTTTGAAAACTGCTACTTCTTGCACTTGTGAAAAGAGCAATATTTACTTTACATGTAGCTGTACTCAGAAATATTCCACCATGACAATAATGGAGATCAGAATGGGAATCTAAAACATAGCCCTTTCAGTTCAGGAACAAAGACAAAAGATCTTTCTATATACTTTGGAGGATTATTAGCTTATGAAAAGAGGAGACTTGTGTTGGTTGTGAATCAAAGGAAATCTTTGGAATATGTGATTATCTTTAATATACATGGTGTCACATCACATTTATCCCAGTCAAGCTGAGGCTTGTTTCAGAATGAATGGGGTGGATGGTGGACTTCTGGGATATTAGCAGTATTAGTATGTTTTTTAAAAACTGAATTTTGCACTAAATTGCAGAGCAATGAGAAATTCTTTAAAATTTTCTCTCTCTCTTTCTCTCTCTTACTCACAATACAGAAGTAATAGCTTTTCATTCTCAAATTAACCTAGTATCTAGATTGCTGTTATGGCCAAGAGTATTAATTTACAGAATCTGCCACTAAGAAATGAATGCTGTTCTGTATATTAAAAAAACTCTATACGTTTAATATTTATTTCCTTGGAGCTTTATTATTTATTTACTTATCCCAAGGGATAGGGTGGGTAACAGAATGCTAATTTTGTATTATCCTTTCCTTTTCTATTCCTGGACATCAAAAGCCAGTGTGAATAAAAACTTAGGAGAACATCGCTAGAAGATGTACATGCTTAGACTTTGGAGAGTCACTAGGAGAAGAGCATTCTGAGGAACAGCCATCAATAATCTGTCTGAGTGTTCCCTTGTGGAGTTGGTTCAGTGTATAGAAGGAATATTTAAGAGGGCATTCTTCAGTCTTAAAGGTCATGGTGACGGGCAACCCAATCCTGAACTTCCCAAGGCTGCAGCAATGCCAAAATGGCTATTGCTGCATCCTGACGGGCTGGGAGTAAGAGCTGATGCTTCCTTACCCTGTGTAAACCCCAGGCGGTCCTGATGGATCTGCGTTCACTATAGAACAAGCACAGATTTGGGGAGATCCATGTTGTGTCTCCTGGGCCTAGAGGGGGGTCAGGATATGGTGGCAGGGCCTGCCTCCATCTCTACCTCCCTCCTGCCCTACTCCCTCCCCCTTCTCCTGCCTGCCTACCACAGGATGCAGTGCATGCCCCATTGGCAGAGCTGCACCAGCACTGGAAAATTGGATAGGATTGGGCCTGATGTCATCACTAGTTACTTCTGGATTGTGAGGTCAGATGCAACACAACAAACACAGGTAAGAGGATCAGGATGGATAGGAGCCCTTTTTTTGAGCACAGTGCACAGTAGACCTCTACCGACCAAGCCACTGCTTGTCACATCGCATTGCTGGTCTCGTTGCCAGACAGCATGGGTCAAGGAGTCCCGTGCGTACCATCAGACACCACCTCAAGTGCCACTGGTGGTACCAGTACCACTGGTTGAGAAACATTGATTTAAATGTTAGGTGTATGCCCATACACAGAGTTATACTCCCCTCCATTTTTTAAAGAGAACTTGAATTGTACATATATTTAGCATTTATATGTTGACATTCAGACCACTGATTTTTACAAGTTTGACATCAAATGTATTCGATTCCTGCATTTTTCCAATATTGCGCCTGTATCTGTGGTGTGTGTGTCAGCAGGCTGGTCTGTATGCCAGCAAGGTTGTAATTGCACTACAGTACATGGAGATACACCAGCGTATCTCAAACATAGGATTGGGCCTTTAGGCTGCAATTCTGACACGCTGTCACGTGGAAGCCTATTACAACAGCACAAGTCACTTCTGCTGTCATAAAATGGCTGCCAATACACAGTGCTCCATTGGCGACCATTCTGAATGGCAGTGCCACAAGAGATGGCAGTGCCACAGCTCCATTAGCAGACCCCACCTTGCCCACTGACCCAGGTAAAGTAGTGGTGTGGGTGAGAGGGGGGTGGGGAGGGGACAGACTATGGTCAAAACTGGGAGGTGAGGGCAGAATGGTGGGTTGAGATGTGGCAGGAGGGGGTGGATCCAGGTGCAATGGGGCACGCCAGATTCTATTCCCTCTATTCTGAAGTTCCCCACTCCTTTCTTATCCTTGGACTAAAGAGCATCAATAGGTTTAGGGAGACCCATTGGTGAGCAGGAGGCTTATGGGGAGGTAATGGGAAATACGTTTCCCTTACCTTTCTGAAGCCTTCCGATCTATCCCCACCCCGTGCACTTTTTTGATGTGGCTGCAAGGGGCTGCAAGGGGAGGTACAGTATAGGGTTGGGACCAAAGTTTACTTTCCTGGAAGTAACCCACACAAAGCACAGTGGGAATTACCTTCTGAAAAAAGCATGCATAGAAGACTGTTGTAAGTAAACGAAAGCACAAAAGCATGACTGTCATTGCTTTCCTTTCACAATTATCTGATCCACATATCTGTTGAATGTTTTGGTTTCTATTTATTTAGTTGAGCATTGACCCTCCCACACATATTTTTTCTGAGCCAGATGGCTCAGTACTATTCTGGCCTTTTGCCACTGGAATGAACATTCCTGCAGCATAAGGTCCTTTACAGCTGTCGCAAAAGGTGACATACTAGTCTGTGTAGCCTGGCCACCACCGCAAGTGCTGAGTGGCCAGCTCCATGTGCCAGTGGCAGAGGAGCCCCTCCATCACTGGTAAATCAGCACAACGGATGAGTGGAAGAGGGCGAGGAGGGACGTGAGGAGGGTGCACTGAGGATGGAAAAGGGGTTATCAGCAGCAGTGGCACATTCTGATATTCTATTCCACTTCCTGGCTTCAGTCCTCCAACCCAGGTCCATGTGGACTTGTGCCAGTGACACAGCTGTGCAGGTCCAAGTAGATCCAGCAGGTTGGCACAGGCTTACCTTGGGGCAAGGAAACAAATGTTCCTTTACCTCGAGGAGGCTTCCAGAGGCCAAAACATCCCTGCAGGATACAGTGTAGGCCATGTTTTCACAGCTGCATTGCTGCATGGGGGTTGAGTTGGGTTGGGCTGAAAGGCAACTAGTAAAATTAAGACTAAATGTAACCAAATGGTTGGCAACCTTCAGTCTCGAAAGACTATGGTATAAGCCTACAGCACCCGGTATTCCCAGACGGTCTCCCATCCAAGAACTAACCAGGCCTGACCCTGCTTAGCTTCCAAGATCAGATGAGATCAGGCATCTGCTGGGTAACAGTTATAAATCCAAGGCCATGAATGAAGCAGTAGTGTCACAATAAACTCTAACAGAAAGAAAAGTAAAAAAAAAAGAACCAATACATTGGGGCAGGGGTGTCCAAACATTTTGGCAGGAGGGCCACATCATCTCTCTGACACTGTGTCAGGGACCGGGAAAGAAAGAATTTACAATTTAAAATTTGAATAAATTTACATAAATGAATATATTAGAGAGGGAACTTATACGAATGAATGAAACTCTTGGAATACCTCAAGGCGTATAAAAGGCCTTGCACAAAGCAAGGCCAGCCTTTCCTTCATTACCACTGTTGCATCCCAGACATGAAACAGCAAGTAGTGGACGGAGCCCTCAACCACAGTTCAGATGAGAGGTTGAACAGTTGTCCTCATGCTGAGAGCAGTTGCATTGGGCCAGCGTGGGCTCCAGAAATTCTCCGGAGGACCAGAGGCTCATTGGCGACTGGGGGCTCCCTGAGGGCCTGATTGGGAGCATCCAAGGGCCGCAAGTGGCCCCGGGCCGGGGTTTGTGCATGCCTGCATTGGGGGATGGGAGAAAATATACCTATCCCTTCTACACTTAGAGCAGCCATTTTCAACCAATGGTGTGCCGCGAATGGGCTGCAGGTGTGCCGCAGGAGTGTGGGAGAGGAACATTTATTAGTAGGGCCATCAGGGGATGTGAGCCCCCACCAACAGCATGGTGTGCCTTTGACAAGGCACTGACAAGGTACTAAAATTGTCAAGGCACACCATCAGTCTTTTGACATTTGACTGATGATGTACCTTGACAATTTTAGTACCTTGTCAGTGTGCCACAAGATAAAAAGGGTTGAAAGTCACTGACTTAGAGGGCTCCAAATTCTGTTTGAAAAAACAGTGTTTGTCATCCATCAAAATGTTAATTAACAATCAAAGGGTGGAAAATCTCTCTCCCAAGAGGAACTTCTAAAGCATCCATGCCACCACAGAAAACACCATATCATTAGAGTTTATGAAACCAAAACGGATCCTAGACAACTGCCTGAGAAGAACTGTAAATCTCTGCATGTGGGTGGGCAGGCGAGGATTGGGATGCGGAGCCAGATTCTTATGCTCTAGGCTGCTCTCAGATTTGAGCCACTTCTTCAGGTGGTGCAGATCCAAGTAGACCCACTGAGGCCACTGCAGCCCAACCCGGGGTAAGGGGAATTATTTCTCCTTGCCTTGGGCTAAGCCACAGCCAGCCCAAAACTTGTGCTGGATACAGTGTAGGCCTACTGGCCTGCCTGTTCCAGCACAAGTTAGGGTTGTGCTGTCCGTGGTTCCCACAACACTCAAGTGCTGTATGATTCTGGGTTCAGATGACTGCTATATCATCATGCAAAGAGGAGTATGCTTCCCCCCTCCTACCCACCAAGCATGTTGCCACTTCAAGAACATGTGGAACCAAATGTCTGAATCACACCTATCATGTTCACACAGACAATGTTGCACAACCGACTGAGCAAGCCTCATCTTGCCTTTTCGCACCATATCTCTAGTAGTCAAAAGTCAGTCTGCCTTAAAAACTCTTGCACATGTGAACCATCTGAACTACTAAGCAGTAAACATTATGCCTTCAGAGCCTTACCTGTATAGACTAAGCCATTATTAAATACTTCTCTGAAAAGCATCTAATTTTTCTATAAGGAATTAGGGCAAAGTTGGAGATGAAAAGAAAAGGTCTCCATGTAAATTGTGGTATCCTCTCGTGAACTGTCAGTTGGTCCAAGAAATGATAGTTATTTATTCATTCATTCATTCATTTAATATATTTTTGTCTTTTTTTCTGAGACACTGTATTCAAAGTAGCTAATAAAAAATATTGTAAAACTCTGTATAAAATTATTACTTTAGTGGCCCAATCCTATCATTCAGTAACAACAGCAGAACTTCCACTGTTGTAAACAGCCTGGTGCCGATGTAGATGGGTGCCACAACTGGACGTGTTGGAGCTGGCAGAAGAAATAGTCAGTGGCTCCCAGCACAACCCAACAGTTGACCTGTAGGCTGTAGGTTAAGGAGGTAAGTTGCTGGAGGGGCAGGTGGTGGGGTAGGTGGTGGTGGAGGGGCAAGTGGTGGAGGGGCAGTTGTGGGTGGGGAGGTTTGGAGTGGGAAGCAGGCTGGAAGTGTTGGAGCTTGGTGTCAAAAGCACATGCTGGATCCTATTCCCCCCTTGTCCAATCTGTCCCCTTCTTCTCCATGGACTGAACACCAGCTATATAACTGGCATTGGTTCATGGAAACCCATCTATTAATCAGATGGAGCATGAGTAATGATCACTAGAAGGTCTCTCTTACTAAAAGAGACGCCTGGTATTTTTTCTTTTGATATGAAAACCACCAGCAAATTCCACATGCCTCTTTAAGATGTCCGAGCATCAGGGCTTGTTTGTTTTTCATTGCCTGATGAGTAGTAGAGCAAACCTCCTGAGACACGCAACTCCAAGCTCATAAGATCATCTTGTGGAGAAATGATCCAGGTTGTCTGTTATTGTTCCTGAAAGCTCAAGACAGACTGAACCAGATTCTGAGTGGCATATTATATTTCCTTAGATTTTCCCTAAGAGAGCCAATCTAAATTAATCTCATGCACCTTTACCTGAAAACTGAGGTTCTGAGATCCAGAAGGAACATGGAATTTTCAAGTGTCAGGAAACTGCATGACATGTGCCATGCCAAATTAAATGCACATCCCCCCTGCCCCCTTTCTGAGGCTCCTTCGCCTTTCCTATTTGTTGTTACAAGAATTTTAAAGAGAAAAAAAACATTTTTCAAAACATGTTCTCACCATTTACAGCGAACAGCCTTTATGCCAGACTTCAGCTGTGGCATCAGTAGTAACCCTATGCATGTTTTGTATCTGTGTAAAAATGTGTGAGCAAGATGATTGGAGTGCACCAACTGGATGCATTACCCTGTGTCAGTGCACTCACTGGTCATACTCACTAAGCTGATGCATATATTGGCCACCTCAGTGCTTGTTTGAAGAAGGCAACATAGAGTGTTCTTCCAGCTCTCACCCTGTCCCTGTAAATGAAACTGGAAGTCCCACACTTCCAGGTTTCACGGCAGTGCGTGAGGAGCATGACAAGGAAGGAAATGATCACTAGAGTGAGCAGGAAGCAGATCAAAGTTGGCTGCAGGTTGGAGGGAGGCAGTGACAACAGACTTGGGGTTAAAGGCACCATGAATTCAGACCCCTCACAAATCCTCCACTGATGCAAGCCACTTCAGGATGAGCTGGCATTGAGGGAACCCAGTCTGGTTTAGAACCAAAATGTGGAAAGGGGGGAGACTTAAACTATTTGCCTCTACCACAATCCCTTCCCGACTTGGACACCCACCCACACCATGGCTGTTATTTGTCCCAGAAGGGAAGCTTTCATCAGAACCAATTGGAGCTTTCCTTCCAGAACAAATAGGAGCTGCAGGGGGCCTAATTTGGATTGAGACTAGAACAGGGGCAAAGGGTTAAAGTGCCTCTCCCCCACAGCCCAGTCTCAATCCAAATCATACTTCCCCACAGTTGCTATCAGTAATAATAACAAAGCACTGTTAATGTACCTGGTGCTTTATACAGAATGAGTGGCGAAGTCTCTGCCCCAAATGGCCTACACATAGAAAAAAGAGAAACAATAGAGGGAGGGAAATGGAGGTGGGGTTATCACCTCTATCCCTTTGTCTCTTTTGCTGTTTTACACATAGCCTCCTCCTCCTCCTTCCTTCCCTTTGCTAGCTAATTATTCTGAATGTATTTACATGATTTGCATAATTTATTCAGCGAATACATTTTTGGTGTTTTCGTAGTGGCAAATTTTGATACTCTTGGCACAGTTGTGAAAATGATCCTGTTAAGGTTTGAGTAGAATTGATTTGAAAAGAGACATCTGCTTCTATTAAATATTTCTCATCTTTCATCAACATTTCATTAGGAGCTTTTCCAAGCAGCTGTCATAGTCAGGCCTTTAAGATTTGGTCTTTTGATACTGTCCTAGCGAAGATAGAGAAACTGTGAAGATAAGAAAGTTGGGGTGATTGGATTGAATCATGACAGCAGAGACACTTTTTCAGAAACTGTTTTCGTTGCTATGCAATTTTCCCAGAAGAGCAGGAATATCATTTACACTTAAGACAAATTCATTTGAAAGAAGTGAATGACACAAGATGGAGCTGCTAATGACAGAGTCTAACTTCAATTAAGCAAACAACAAAAGCCCAGATATCACGGATGATTGAAAGACGCTTACCAAACTGAACAGATTTGTGCTGTTCCAGACAGAGCGTATTTTGTTTTGTTTTCATCTTTTTCATGTTCTCTTGTTGTCTGTTGATTTGGAATCTGCAATTCTTCAGTCACCTATCCTGGATTTGACTGTAGCAGTTCAGACTGTAGAACCGCACCACAAGAGGAGACATTGAGAATGCAATGCTGACTGCGCAATTTGTGATTATGGTGATCATGTCTAGTAACCCTATTCATATCTCAGTTAAGCCTGTGCTTGGTGAGTCAGTGAGACTTACTAGTTCTGGTGTGCTGTCACAAATTATGCTAAGGTTGCAGTCTTATGAGGGGTCAATTGGGGTGGGGGGACACAAGGGTGATTTTGCTTAAGCCAGTGTTTCTCTACTTGTACCACCCGTGGTACTTGAGGCGGTGCCTGATGGTACATGTGGGACCTCCAGACCCCACCACCTGTCATCAAGGCCAGCAACACAATGCAACAAGCAGTGGTAGGAGGCTTGGCTGGCAGGCAGAGCTCCAGAGTGTGCTTTTTGTGTGCTCAAAAAAGCCCTCCTATCTACCCTGAGCCTCTTACTGGTGCTCGTTGCGTTGCATCTGGCCTTCCAATCTGAAAGTATCTGACGGTGATATCATCACTAGTTACTTCTGGTGGTACTTCCAGTTGGTGGACTATTCAAAGCAGTACAGTAGGGAATAAATGCTGAGGAACAATGGCTTAAACCTCAAGTTCAGTGGGGGCCTCAGATTTAGACACTTGCTACAGTAAAAACTCCAGCGGTTAAGACCTCGGTGGTATCAAATTGGATATGCCAGACTATTAGAAAGCACTGTCATGCCCTTGACCAGGGGCGGATCCATGGGGGTTGCTATGGGTGCGTGGCCCCGCACAAAATGTTACAACAGTGTGGAAGGGCAACCTCCAGGTTGGGGAGCAAAGTTGGATACCATGGGAATGCCCACTGGGCAGGGCATTAGTGATGAGATTGTGCCCAACTGGGAGCCCCAGTCTACTTGCCTGGAAGAGGTGTCACCAGAGGGTAGAACTGTAATGGGAACCCAGGCCTACCTGGTAGATAGATCTGGGCCCCAAGTCTGGGTGGCAGCCCAGGTCTAACCACCCAGCAAACCTTGGCCACAGATGCCAAAGTTCAACTGGGAGCCCAGGTTTACCCACCTGGATGACCTGGGCTCTGGAGTTAGGGTAGTGCTCATGTGTTGTCATCCCCCAAACACTGGATCCATATCTGCCCTTGATAATCCTTGGGAAATTGAAGCAAATAAGATAGGTGATGTGGGAAAAGAAAAGTTTTATGTTTAGGGGCCTCAAAAGCTGAAAGTGGCCCAGGCCTCTTTGAACCTGTGAGAGGGCTTGATCCTATGCATACTTACCTAAAAGGATAAGATCCACTGAACTCAGTAGGAGTGACTTTGCATGAACTTCAATAGGATCACACAACTTATATATATATATATATATATATATATATATATATATATATATATATAAAGAAAAGCTTATCAGTTTAGTTAAAGCAACATTCAATTTGGAAAACAAACAATTTGTAATTTAAATAATGGAACCTCAAAATGTGACAATTTAATTTTGATTGTCTGGGGATCACATGTTTTCTTGATTCAGTAAACTATGCAATTTTAAAGCAGTGAATTATCACTCCTGATCTCATTTTTATTTTAATGTTTTTGCAAAAAGAAACATGGAATCTATGCTTGTCTTCCAGTGGAATAACCTCTCCTGCATTGGAAGACTGTGGAACTGGTATTTCTTGAAGTTCAAAAAATTATTGTTAACATGCATACTGCAAGTTTGGGTGATATGAGAAAATAGATCGAATTAAGGATGCAATCCTATATACACTTTCCTAGGAATAAGCCCCACTGAACACAGAGCATCCATAGGATAGCAGTATAAGTGGCCCATGTGAAAAGCAGGCAAATCTCTGAGCAACTGTAGGCTTTAGGGCAAGTCGGTTGTCTCTTAACCTATGTTTTTCCAGCTACAAAATGTGAATACCAACAGCCAACATTGCAGAATTGTTTTGACAGAAAACAAGATAAATGCCAGTAGCCACAAGATATGATCTACTTAAAAAAAAGAAAGAAAAGAATATCCTGATGTTATAGACACCTAGATATGGATGTGACCCAAAGCAGACCATATCTAGCAATGCACTCTTAGAATATGCACACATATTCTATTGCACATGGTTGCCTCTGTAGCAGCCTATATACATGGCTATGCACTATGTATTGACTCTCTAAGAACACTGACATGGCTTTCTGCTGTTTCTGCAGTTTTCTGGATTGAGGCAACAGTCTCTGAAGTACGAGTATTTTGCATATTATAACTGCTTTGTAAAATGACTGGGTGAGACAGCAGCATCACTCTAGTTACTTCTCAACTGGGTTGTGGATCAAACTGTTACTGGTAGCCAACTGGTCTGAAAGGTAACCTCCATAATCAGGAAGATGCACAACAGATTGACAACAGCCTGACACTGCTAATGAATGCATAGAATAAGCATCCTGTACTGTAATTGACCGTGCACTTTCAAGCATGGGCAGATCATTTAAGGAGCAAGAAGACATCATCAAAGCATCTGACCATTTGCCTCTTCAGTGCAATCTTCAGACTTAAAACTGACCCCGGCCATGTAAGACCCCTGGAAACACAATTCAGACTGGGCAACATAACTCTCTGATTCCCCTCCCATTCCTTCATTTAATTAGGCATTTCCTATGTATTTTGAAGCATGTACTGAGCCAGTGGCATAGCTAGAAGGGGTGCAAAGCACTAAATTTTACAGGGAGACTCACAGCAGCATACAAACCCCTCCCCCTCAGAGCCATTCTGGGCAGTGGGAGCAAATCAGAGACTTTCACTGGAATGGCTCCAAAGGGGAGGGGCTGCTTGCACACTGTGGTGAGAGGTGTGGTTCTTGCACACACTCCCTGCAAAACTTAGTACTTTGCACCCCCTTTAGCTACACCGCTGAAAGACTAGAAATTTAACTGGGCATGAAAAAGAAATTTAACTGGGCAGGAAAATGAGTTTCTGACCATGCTGCATTCTATGTTTAGCATGCCATTTTTCTTCACGTTGTGCACTAGGCTATTTCTCACTTAATCTTTAGGATCCAAATCAGGTTCAGAGTTCCCAGCTGTTACCTGCTCTGCTTGGTACAAAAAGCTATACAGTAATTGTAAATGTAAATGTATTCTTAGCAAAATATTTAATTGACCAGTCAATGATCTGTCTAGTATTTTGTTCAAATATGGGGGAGCAGACGATGGTAGCATGGTCAGATTCTCCTTTAAATCCAGGTAAGTGAGTGCAGACAGGGGTAACTGAAGTCATGAGAAAGTAGTCTGTCTTGTTAGTAGGTCACAAGTGAGCAATTCAGTCTAAGTGTTCTGCTTTCTGTGAATAGCTACAGGACAGCTGGAGTGTCTTTGATCTTCCACCCTTTGAGAATGCCCATCACGAGTATGGGTGAAATGTTAAGTATATGAGATTTTAACGGGCTGTGAGCCCAATCCTATCCAATTTTCCAGTGCTTGTTGTTGTGCCAGTGGGGTGTGAGCCGCATCCTGTAGTGGAGAGGCAGTCTCTGAAGCCTTCTTAAGGTATGGGAACATTTGTTCCCTTACCATGGGGCTGCAGTGTGGTTACACTGGAGCTGGACAGTTGGATAGGATTGGGCCCTGTGCTCTCAAAGCCAGGATAATTTTAATTTTAAAGATGGAACAGAAAATTAACAATGGGGAAAATGAACCCAGCATTGTAAGTGACATTGTCCTGTAGTTCAAAAATATTCTTTGTGAAAATGTGTCCATGCAAAAATCAGAGTCTTCTGACTTCCCATGAATCTCCTCTGCCTTTCTCTCTTCCCACCATCCACCCTGCTGCATGTCTTCCAAAAGTTTTCACATAGTTTGGTATGGGCAGTTATAAAAATGCAGCATTCCTTCAATTGTCATTGTTCAAAGGTGTTTATAAATTGCCTGTCAATAGGGAAAATGCTTTCGTCTAGATTTGCTTTGTTCGCTACTTTTATAGCAGTCAAACACCTCTCTCTTTCTCACATGTCTCTGTGAAGCAGGAAGCTGAGCACCTAAACTGTAATGATTGTCTGGGAGCCTTATGAATTTGTTGTGTGCTCTAAAATGTCCAGCAGGACACTCTACAGAAAAATAAAATGAATCGCCAAAAACTCATTCTTCTAGATCTGTACAGTGTATTGGCCTGGAACAGTTAGTTGATTAATAATCAACACACAGCCCACCGGCTATGCAAAATATTCCACTTCAGTGCTCCTCAACTACTTTGCATTCCTGTGTCTTGTTGCTTAGATTCCTATAGTTATTCATGTACAGTGTTGCCAGTTTGCCCCCAGATGATCCTCTTTCTCCAACTTTTTGCTTTTTCCTCAGACAAATGGGCAACAAAGGTTAACATCAGGCCCTTTGGGGGGCACTTCTGGAGTCACCATGGGTGAAGTCACCCTAGTTGACCCAATTGCAGACCACCTCTCCCCCAATTTTTTAGGGCTTGGCAATTCTGTGACATCACCAGGTGTGCCTCAGAAATCTCTGGGTTTTAGATGCAAGAGACTTGAGCCCTTTAGTTTCTTAGGCCATCAGTTCTTCATTGTGGACAGGATCCAGAGGAAGATACCTGCATACTCAGCACCTATGCCTTTCCCCAGCAGTTGACCTTTCACAATCAGATCCTGTCAAACCCCTGAATTGCTGTTTAAATTCTTCACATTTTCACTGTAATAAGCTCTTGAGCAGGTTAAAAAACTATGGGGGTTCTCCTGTGGCACCTTCTGAATACCTAATCCAAGGGGGGGGGTATACAAAATCTAGCTTCATATGCACATGTAGACTGCATCCCAGCCTTTATGTTCATAGATTCCAATTCTATAATCTCTCTTAATAAGCCCTTGGGTTAATCAGTAAATAGGAAAAGCAAAATAAACATTTCCCATGTAAGTGAGGTCTTGTGCCCTCTTCAGACCTCTGCATTTCATAGTTTGAAGCTAGAAGTATTTCTTTGGGGTATATGCATCCTCCGAGGAGATCTTACCTGTTTTCTTCTGTGCATCATTTCTTTTTTCCTTCTCTAGTCACCAATCATTGAATGTCTTGAGGGACACACAGAATCAACTACTGTTCAAAAAAGCTCTTCACAGGTGTTATTCTGATGAACTATTAATAAATGTACCTAAAATGAGGAATGTGATCCTTTAAAAAAAGGGGGGGGGAATGCACTGGGGCCATGTTCTCCAAGTTTGGGGTTGGGACACCAATGGGGTCATGAAGCATCATTTATGGGGTCAGGGCAACATATGGGAATGAAAAAAGGTGAAAACCACTGGACTAGAGCACCACCAAGTAAAGGGGGAAGCATCTGTTGTACCCCTTCAGGTATCAGGAAGTGGCGTTCCAGTCCTGCTGAGGTTCTTAGCAATTGTGTTGAAATAACTTTCACTAGTGCCAGGTTTCATGGTAACATTTTCTTCTTTCTCTAAATAGAATATTTAGTTACAGTGAATGGTGCTAGGGGGCGCATTACAGGGGTTGGGAGTGGGCAGTAATGGGGCAGGGGTGGGAGGATAGGATAGAAGCAGATCAACGGTGGCTCCCCAGTCTCATACTTAATTCATTCATTCATTCATTCATTCATTTGGGTTGTGGCATGAAAAGGATCAAAGACCACTGCACTGGAGCATGCAACCTAGGGTCATTTTTCAGCACATACTTGGCATATACAGGATTAAGTCCAGGTTCTGTCTTCAGTATGAGTAGCTAAGTATGGGCAGGAGGTCTGGTCTAGAGGGTAGAGCCTCCATCTGCCTGAAGATAACATCCACAAGGTCGCCAGTTCGAGGCCACCGGCACTGTGCGACCTTGAAGCAGCTGACAAGCTGAAGCTGAGCTATTCCATCTGCTCTGAGCGTGGGAGGATGGAGGCCTGGATGGAGGCCAGATCAGAATGAAACATCTGAATTGTTGTGGCTCTTGAAAGATAAAGCCTCCTTTCAATTGTAAAAATCCCTATGGGGATTTAAATAAGCCTGCCTATGTAAACCGCCTTGAATAAAGTCTTGAATAAAGACCAAGAAAGGCCGTATATAAATACCTGTATTATTATTATTATTATTATTATTATTATTATTATTATTATTATTATTATTATTATAAAAGGAGTAGGCCAGGGATGTCAAACTCGTTTCATACTGAGGGCCAAATGGCATTCATGATGCCTGCTGAGGGCTGGAAGTGATGTTGTTAGGCACAAAGTATTGTCATTAAACAGGTCATAACAAAAATAAGCATTTTTTCTCACTTAGGAATTCATTAGCTGCAAATGACAGAAGAGAAAATATGTAAATCTTTATCATACTTTAAGATATGGGAGAGCCCAATTTTTGTGTGGGCTGCCCTTTCAGCAGTAACACCTCAGCACTGCTCAGCAGCAGAGAGCTTGAGGGCCAGATAAAAAGCTTCTGTGGACCGCATCGAGCCCCCGAGCCTTATGTTTGACACCCCTGGAGTAGGCTATCTGAAACCCTGGGTAACCATTAATATTCAGAGTATTCATCTGGATAATAGTCATCTAGTCAGATTGCATATGCCTATTTTCCCCCCTCAAAGTACTATGTCTTTACAGATATCTATAAGCCAGCGGTTCCCAAACTTTTTAGCATCAGGACCCACCTAAAAAAAGTTTCACTTACTAGCCTCTATGGGTATAATGGTGATTGGGCAGCAGTGTAGCTAAGAACATAAGAACATAAGAACAGCCCCACTGGATCAGGCCATAGGCCCATCTAGTCCAGCTTCCTATATCTCACAGCGGCCCACCAAATGCCCCAGGGAGCACACCAGATAACAGGAGACCTCATTCTGGTGCCCTCCCTTGCATCTGGCATTCTGACATAACCCATTTCTAAAATCAGGAGGTTGCACATACACATCATGGCTTGTAACCCGTCTTTTCTTTTGTCTGTCCTAACTCTCCCAACACTCAATTTTAGTCGATGACCCCTGGTTCTGGTGTTATGTGAGAGTGTAAAGAGCATCTCTCTATCCACTTTATCCTTCCTGTGCATAATTTTGTATGTCTCAATCATGTCCCCCTCAGGCGCCTCTTTTCTAGGCTGAAGAGGCCCAAACGCTGTAGCCTTTCCTCATAAGGAAGGTGCCCCAGGCCAGCAATCATCTTAGTCGCTCTCTTTTGCACCTTTTCCATTTCCACTATGTCTTTTTTCAGATGCGGCAACCAGAACTGGACATAATACTCCAGGTGTGGCCTTACTATCAATTTGTACAACAGCATTATAATATTAGCCGTTTTGTTCTCAATACCTTTTCTAATGATCCCAAGCATAGAATGGGCACCCTGCAAAACAGTTGAGGCACCCTGCAAAACAGTGCTGTGCCCCCTAGCTGTGCTACTTCTATGGAAGCTTGTTGTTGTGATTGCACTGCATGTCATCGCTCAAACAAAAGCAATCTTTATCAAATGAAAAATGTCTGTAAAAGCTATTACAATATATAGGTACTAACAAGGAATGCAGAGCCAAAGGCTTCTGTAAATTTGGCACTGTTTCTTATCCTGACCAAGGAATTGCTTCTCTGATGTCTGTATCTTCCATTGTTTTTAAACTAGTTCAGATCTGAGCATGTAGTCTCTCTGCAGATAAGTCGCTTGAATGCCTGGATATTGGGACCAGCAATCCCAGTATTTCCCTCTACTTAAATGACTGCCTGAATAGGGTGAATGTGCTGAGTCATGAACATTTTTTTTCTGCAGCCATTTTCTACAGTCAGCAGTTTATTGCAAAGCTTAAAGCATCAGCTTATCCATGTAAATTCAGCACAAAACCCAGCAGCTTGAACTGAAAGAACTACCATGTTTTTTTTTTTATTGCAGGTGCAAAGAGCTGATAAATGGGATGTTCACACAATAATCTACCCTACAGTGATCATGGGTTAAGGATACATGTGTGTTTCTACAATGAGAAGCTCAAAAATTCACCAAACCACAGCAAAAATGGCTGCATTGGTTGTGTCAGTTGATTAGAAGGGGTAGCAAAGCAACAAAGATACCTGAAAAAATGAAGAACTGTATTGTGACAGGAGATCTGACAGGCTGGATCCTGCATTATCCACTTCATTTGCTAATTTAGATTTCTGTCCTACCCCAGTGAATCTTCCTTGCATTCACAGAGCAGTCTGTCTTCACAAGAATCTCAGCTTTCATTTTTTCTTGAAAAGTTAGGTTTCTAGACCTCATGGTGTGAAGAACTTAGGCATGCTGTCAGACCCAGTATAAAATGGCACAATTAAATCTGGATAGAATGTATCTCTGTGATGCAAAAGATACATTGCACCTTGTTTTTCCCCCCCTATAAAAAATATTATTGCCTGGGGTTAAGGTTAGGGTATTAACCACTAAACGCTTCATCAAGCTCTGATTATTAGCTACTGCTTGTACATGGTAAGAGCAACCAACCGCACACCACTCTTTGTGCTGCCTGCTAGTGCGCTGATGGTTCCGATGTAAAATCTTTCGATTATGTTCCACTCTCATTGGTTGCAATCTTTTCTTAGCATTTAGTGTCAGGGGCATGTATCACATACAATGATGGGCCTTGGTGTTTGATTTTTTTTTTTTTAGTGTCCCCTAATCTGAGCATTTGTTACATATCTGTGGACACTCCTGAAATTAGCAAAGGCTACTTCTTTTGAGCAGATGATTGTCTGCTTGAATAAGTGGAAGACCACATGTCTGATTCACTGTGAACTGATACACTGTGAATCTTTAAGAGAGAAACACCACAGGTCCCTCATTGCACATGAGGGTGCAATTTAAAAAAAAACACACACATATTCTTCTATGGCAGAATAGCTTGCAAAATCAAAACAAGGTGAGCATTACATATGATGAGGCTACACATACTAAACAGGATTCCAGTTCTTTCTGCTCTAATCTCTTATTATTTGTATATCTGATCTGTATCCTATCTAGGAAATGGAGATTACCTTGTGTGCGCGTGCATGCGTGAGTGTGATTGCAAGCATAAGTGTGTCCATGCTTGTTGGGCAGGACTGCAGGATGGAACAGAGAAGTAATTTGCAGTGAAGCCAGGGATTCTGTGTTAATTAAAAGGTATAGACAGTGCAGACTTAGAATGTATTTGTGCATTGTAATTTTTTTTCCAAAAGGGCAGTGATTATTAAGAACTCCCACAATATCTTGCACTCTATGCAACCCTTCATTCTCCACAACCCCAGAAAAGCAACCTAATGATCACATTTGCCATTTTGAATTTGTGGGATTTTCTACCTCCTCTTCTCACTGACAATAATAACAAAAAATATCCCAGAACAGATCAAATAGTAGGCTTTCAGTTCTCAAAATCAGTAGACTCTGGAGAGCCAATTAACCATGACTCTCATCTCTTGGCCTTAGTTTAATGTCTTTATTGCCCATTCAGATTTTTTTTTTTCTCCCTTGCACAACCCAGAGAGGTGGTGTAATCGGCCTAATTTTGGGACCTTAATCGTGCTAATGTAGTCCTTACAATTACGCGGCAGACCAGGTGGCAAGACGGCGTGGCTCTGCCTCGCCAAGGTGCAAAACAAATTCAGCGTTCAATCAACCTGAGAGAAAAAGGACAATTCTCATTTGCATAAACATGTATCCACGGAAACTGGAGGCACAGAGGTATAAGGAAAAGAGACCTATTTTACATGATGTGCATAGAATATTTGACAGTTTAGATTGGAGGCGTCATTGATGTGCGTAGGAATGGTACAGATGGTTGCCATGGTTATGGTTTTCCCTACTGGCAGTGCAAAGATTGGCAGGGATGGATGCAGGAGGAAAAAGAGACACGCAAATACATACACACGCCTAAACCACTGCAACTCTCTGGCAGGCTCTTTCTTTTCTTTTCTTGAAAAGCAATGTATCTTTTCTATGCTAATGACAGCTCATCTAGTATGCTGTGTAATCTAGCAACACTGATATTTCTATAATAAATCATTTATGTGTAATGTGTATTTATATACTGCATAAACATATATAAAGTATAATTTTATACATACATATTTTCATAAAGTGATGACATCCACCAGGATCATAAGTGAGCAGCAGATGCATAATATATAAGGAAACATGCTTATATTTAGTTTTAATTTGTTTCCCTGATTTGGCATATAACGGAAACATGCACACACCAATATGCTTTTTTTTATTTGCATATGTGTGCATAGAGAAAGAAACACACACACACACACACACACACACACACACACAGAGAGAGAGAGAGAGAGAGAGAGAGAGAGAGGCCAAATGAGCAGCAAACCTTAACTCATTTATGCTGGAGTAGTCCTGTTAGTTGATGAGATTGTGGGGGAGCAAAAAAAGTTGTGGATTGAGCTCTTAAAAACAAGGTAGAGATAATGCCATAGAATGCAAGCACCATTAAAGCAAATAACTTTCTAAGGTTAGTTTGCTCTCATACAGTAAAAACAAAACAAAATATCGTGCTCTATTGTTAGGGAAGATTATCTGGTTTTGGTCCAGAAGAAGGGTTTAACATATACTTTTTCTTCCAAAGGAATGAAGGAACCCATGCAGCTGTTTCCTTCATTAAAGTGAGCTTGGATTTAACATCCTCATTTACAGTCCTGTTAAAGTGTACATGAGATTCAAGCTCAGGCTTGGAAAATTCAGTGTTCATTTGTGATTGATATTTTTAAAAGCAAGTCAAAGCCAAAATTCCCCCAAGGCAATATGGGAGGTCCACATTCAGCTGGGCTTGTATGTGCATCCATGCTGTGATGTTAAACTTTGGGCCCAATCCTATCTAGTTTTCTAGTGTAGTCATGCCAGTGGAGATATGCTTCATGCTGCAGTGTGGTGGGGGAGGCAGTCATGGAGACCTCCTCAAGTGCAGGAAATGTTTATTCTCTTACCTTGGGGATGGATTGCGGCTGTATCAGTGCTGGAAAGCTGGATAGGACTGGACCCTGAGCCACACAGAATTTGCTGGATTTGTTTTTGATGCAAATGGAGAGTTCACAAGTAGTTATGTGTGTCTAGCTACACATGACCAGGGCTGGATAAGAACCATAAGACAATAACTGAATTCTACCAATCAGCACAATATGGAAGCACAATGTTTTTGCCTATTAAACAGCAATAGAGGCCAATCTTTTTGAATAAGACACCCTTGCACCTTTTCCAAGCCTTTCTATTTAACATGATCATTTTCTCTATTAGTGCAATGGCAGGGAGCTCACACAATGGTTCTGTGTGTGAAGAAGGAGATGCAGAGTTCTGTTTGGTAAATTCTTTTAGCTTCTAGAATAGATCCTGTATTAACCTCTCGCCATTCAATGGTTGGATTCGCTTATCTAAAAAACAGTGAGCACGTATACATACATGTATACATACATACATGTATACAAACATGTATTTTTGAAAGAGCAGTGACTGTAGTGGTATAGGATACTTTCCGTTTTGGGGAATAGCAAGAGATATATAAGACTCGTCTTGGGATGATGTTCCACTTGTTCCAATTTAGTGTTGTGGTAACCTTTGAATAATCCTGTAATTGCCCTTCCATTGATCTGGCTTCAATTTATGACATGGATGAAGCTCTCAGTCTATGCAATGGAAGTGGGCAAGACTATGCCTTTCACATATTGCAGAAGAACATTACTATGAAAAACACTGGTACATGGGACACATGGCCACGACCCCAGTACCATGTGGATGAAACCCCTGAGGCTTACAGAAGAGTCAACTTGTAAACTTGGTTGTGAGACAAATGGAAAAAAGATAGATGCCGTAATAAGCATCTGAGTGGATCAAGGCTGGGAAGGGTGTTAGGATACAGGTAGTGGAGCTGCCAATGTTACCACACCATCTTGACCTCGTTCCAACCTCCTTCCTGCCCCAATCCTTCCTCCTGCCTGCCCTGTTCTGCCCACCCCATGACTTCCTCCCACCCCCTGCACTGATTTGCCAGCTCTGGGGACCACTGCTACACCACCATGGCCGTTTGCTGCTTGAGGTGGGAGCCTGGCAGCACACAACGCGTTGCATTTTTCAATGTGTTGCTGGCAGTGCAAGGCCCTCAAAGGACTGGGCCATTTGAGAATAAAATAAACAACTTTTTCAAGATGCTAGTCTTGTCTACTGTGTCCTTCACACCACACACAAGTTACAAAGCATTTCTTAAACAAAAAATAAAGCAAGTCTTTTTTATTATTATTATTATCTTTACCCAATTTTGAACTCTGATCAAAATGGTGCATTAAATAGGAAGATTTTTCCCTTGTGTTTTCCCATCACCATTAAGTTTTCAAACTTTAAGCCCCCCTCCCCCGGGGGAGGGAATTCTTCTCTGGCTTTGTCCCATTCTCAGTCTTGCATAGGATTAAAAGACTAGAGTGGGGGGGGGGGAGAGGAAGGGGGAGTGTATGTATCTTTAAAAGCCAGTATTCTGTAACCAAATTCTTAATCCTGTAGGAACACAGCAGAGACATCCTCACTGTGTTGGTTAACCACTTCCAATATTTCAAGCTGTGAGTATAATTCTTCGCATTCAGAAAAGAAATTCTGCAAAAATCGACTTGTGGACAAGTATATGCTTGCCTGAACTGCAGCCAAACCTTGGCATATATTATCATGCAGGGTTCCTGGAATATTGTTCATTTTGAAGCCATCATAAATATGAAGTGACTTGTAGAAAATCAGGCATTGGATATTCATTTAAATATTGGGAGCAACCTTCTTGTTCCAGTTATACTGGTGAATTTACACAAGCTACTCAAACTTCAAAGTGTCTACTGGTATTATTCAGATGCCCCATTACACAGTTACTTATCATCTTGGAATAATTCACACCGGCATGTAGTCGTTTACACAAATGTGGAATGAGGGAGTCGGCTTTGGGCTTGTGAGCTCTTTCCCCAAGTTTAGGAGCTTGTTAACATATGAGCTGGCAGATGAGAGCTGGCAGAAGCTCTCAAAGACCTCAGGAAGACATCTTTCCTCACCCTGCTTGAAACTCTTTTCACTAGAAACGTTGGGATTGAAATGAGGCCACTGGCGTTGCTAGGGAGGTGCAGGGGGTGCAGACTGCACCAGGTGACATACTGTGGGGGGATGACGCGCTACGCATCCCCACCCCGTTCACGCTTACTAAGCACGCTACGCCACAGCCTCAAACCTGCAGCCAGGTTCCTACCCTTCCGAACTCGGCTGCAGTTAGATCTAACGTCGTGCATGTACACGAGCCTTGCACATGCGCATGACGCTAGAGCCACCTGCAGCCGAGTTTGGAGCTGCCTTCAAGCCCTTCTGAACTCGACTGCAGTTAGATCTAGCATCATGCGCATGCGCGACCCTGCATGACACTAGAGGCACCGCCCACTGCACAGAAGTGGGTGCACTGCACATCATGGGGGTGATGCGCTGGCCTCCCGCACTGGGTGACGCAAAGCCTAGTGACGCCACTGAATGAGGCCCCTATACATGCCTTCTGTAGGACTTGAATGTGCACCAGGGCCTACCCACATCAGAGTACAATTCTGAGCTCTTCAGCATACCACTAGTGCTGGGTGTCATAAACATGCCATAAAGCACATTTATGGTACCCTCTGTGCAGTGAGCGCCGGTGCTGACCTAGGGCGAGATGGACACCACCCAGAGAGCAAGGGCAGAGCTCAGGGTGGCAGTATGGCCTCTGGGAGTAGGGGGAGGCATTCTGGGGTGGACAGAGGGCTGGGGAGGGTGGGGTGGGGGGTGGAACCAGAGCGGGAGGGGACGGAACTGGCAGAGCCCTGTTCCGTCTTATCCTATCCTCTGTGTTGGGCTTTGCAATCCAACACGTAGGCTCTCAAGTTTGCTCGTGCAAAATAGTCAATGCAGATTTGAAAAGCCTCATCGTAGGGCGTGGGGATTTCCCCTGAGGAGAACTCCAGCAGCCCCGCGATGCAGTGGTAGCCATTTTGGTGCTGCTGCAGTGGTGGTAGACCACTACTGTTAGGATTGAGCTGCCCATAGCTACATGAGTAGGTCCTCCTCATGCTTCCATCTGCTGTGGACGCAGTGGCATCGCTGCCGTATTGTCATGAAATCATGAAACACTGTGATGTTATCATATGACATAATCATGTGATTTCCATGTTCTCCTGGACATGAAGGAGGAAGCACCTTTGGTTTCCCCTGTTCCCCTGTTCCTTCTCTCTTTGGAAGCTCTTGTTACATTTTGTTTTGGAGGTGGGTGGGAGATGGTGGGGTAAATCTGCATTCTTTTTTACTTTGCTTCATCAGAAAAATTAACTAGCGCTGCCAATAACTCAATTAACCCTTCTTTTGCCTTCAGGGTGTCAAAGGTTCCATGCCTCCTCACTGGTACTCATGGCACAATCATCACATTTTCTTCTTTTGGAATAAGTCTATTGCTTTCTTACCATACCTTGCTAACTTATACCATAAGTCAATCAAGAAAAGAATTGTCTATTCTTTTTCTTTCTCTTTCTTTACTGTAAAACTGTCGATATGTCTCCAAACAACCTTGTAAAAGGAGACACACTTTTATACAATAAACACATATTCGAAACTGTCATGGGAATGACCATTTATTTGGGTTCATGAATGCCTGTTTCATCCCAGCATAATTGGAAATTTATATAATTCAGATTTTGAAAATGTCAAATGTGTCACTTCATGACTGACACTGAACTGTGTCACCCGGGATGACTCAAGCTGCAAGCCTCAATATGAACTTCCCTTTATCCATTCCTCTAGATAGGACAATGCCCTTCACCATTCAAATTAAAGCTGAACTCTGTGTTAGTGCACCTAAACCACTATGCATCCATTTTTAATATTGTCGTGTAATTCAGCTTTGATGTTTCTAATATGTTTATCTCTATCTTTAATTTTACTTATAGATAATAGTAGGGCTGACTGATATGATTTACAGCTGAATTGGATGACTTTTTTAAAAACATAAAGATAAGCTAGAAAATCAATTTTTATAAAGTCTGCAACTTGCTGATTTGCAAGTGAACTCAATTTTCAGCCTTTTTGTTGAGTCCCACGTAGTTTAACTGATATCATCTGATGAAAACCTGATCTGGTTCTGTTCTGTCCTGTTCTGTTTTTAATATACACTATACTGTACTATGAAAGGATCACCAGTCTTGACATTTTTCAACCCATCCATCCTATAGACTAGTGTAATGCTTACACTTGTATAATGGCCTTCATAAAATAGGATTATCTATATAAATGCAGCACATCTCTAATTAGTATATAATACACTTGATTTGTTGGCATTTTGGTGTAGGGTTCCACAGTGTGATTCACAATGGATGAACTAGAGAAATTGTCAGTTATGATTCTCAGAAACTGTAGTTTTAAAACTGGAGAATGAGAAAGGAGGTACCATCTGTTGTTCAGAAGCAGATGCTGTCTCTGACTCCCGTTAAATTGTTATATATTTTCTTGTTTGGGTCAGGGCCCAATTCTATCCAATTTTCCAGCCCCGGTGCAACTACAATGCAGCCCCAAGGTAAGGGAACAAATGTTCCCATACCTTAAGGAGGCTTCTGGGACTGCCTCTCCACTACAGGATGCAGCTCACACCCCACTGGCACAACAACCAGCACTGGAAAATTGGATAGGACTGGGCCCTCAGAAAGCAGGATGCAGCCTTGGTCCATAAAGATTTGTGACATATAGACATCTCATAACTCTATTTAAAAGAGCACTGTTGGGTGGGAAACAATAGTTAGGTTGCATTCCAACCTAAGATAGGTTAGACCAGTGACTGGTCCACCATTTTTGTTATCTTGTTTGGTTTAAGGAGAGAAGAAAAAAGAAAGGGACCCTAATGGACCATTTCTATCCCCTACTAGTTCATAGCATACAGCTGCACCAATGGAGTATGTGCTGCATGCTGTGGTGGGAGGCATTCAGGTGACCAGCAAGAGGAAAGTAAAGTATCTTTTCCTTACCTCCTGGTAGGCCACCTGATTGCCAATGGGTCTCCTTGAACCCATGCCAGCTATTTTGCTGGCATGAGTCTGAGGACAGGATGGGACATATCTGGGCAGGGAAAGGGGGATATGACCCAGCATGTTGACTGCTGCCAAGATACTCTCCCCATCCTCCCTTGGAACCATAACCTCATTTGGTGAACTCCCCACCACAAACCACCCCACCACTTTGCCTCAACCAGCAGAGTGTCCAGGCAGTTCTGGGGCATACATGGAGCCTCTGGTTGTTTCCGCCAGCAGTTCTGTCACAAGCAATGGTGACACAACGTTTTCACCATTGCTAGGTTACTTATGATTGCAGACAATGAAATCCACTGTCCTAAAAAGCTTGTAGGATTGGGTCTTAAGGCTGCAATTCTATACACATTACCTAGAAATAAGCCCCACTGAATCTAGTGGGACTTACTTTTGAATAAGCATGCCTAGGATTGTGATTTAAGAGAGGCGGAAAAGAGGAGCACATAGAATGGAAAGGAGAAGGAGAGAGAAATTAAACAGAGAGAAAGAGGGATTTGTGCAGGAACACCACTGGGTTCCATGCTGTAGTTTGGCACTAAAGATGGATTCCATATTCTAAAAAATATTAAAGGCATAAGGTGCATTAAGTTGCACTGAATCTTTCATCATTTGGCAAGTGTGCCCTCAAATGTTGGTGAGAACTGAATGAGTGAGACAAATATGAATCAATGAGATAAATCAAAGGAAAGTTTGATTTTAGGTCATGCAAATGTCAAACTGTTGTTTGAGTGCTTTGGCTCAAAGGACATATGAAAATCTGAAAACTTGCTATGTTAGAGAGAATGCTAGTTTTAAAGGGCTCTAACCATATACATTTCTTATTTGTCATATGGGGCTGTATTGTACATGGGAGAGTGAGGTAGTAAGGTCTTTGTGTGAGGAACACAATAAGTCAAAAAAACTTGTCTGAGAACTAGATCCTACATCAGTTACTGAATGCTGACAGTGGTACACTTTGGCGACTATCCAACTCAGAGTTAATCTTGCTTAAGCCTATTGAAATCAATGTTGGCTTATGGCCAGTCATGTTTGGTCACAGGCTTCTAAATTCAATATAAGCAGAACTGAAATAGGAAAAAAAAGACCTTAAAATATTTTATAAAGACATAAGAGCTCTCAAGTCATATATATATATATATATATATATATATATATATATATATATATATATATACCAAAGTATTTAATCCACAAAATAATAACATAATTTACAACATTTTTTAAAAATTCAGATCAGTATCATGGCAACCTAACCTGTTTTTTTCTCGTCTTACAATGAGGGAGTTCTGTTGCATCTTAAAGACAAACAATATTATTGTGGCGTGTGCTTTCATGACCTAGAAACCAGTTGGTCAGATACAAGGTGTGATTGCCTTAAAGCCCAGTCCTAACAGTGCCAGTCCACTGCCGATGTTGTCACAAACATGCTGTAAGCCACATCTGCAGCCCTCAGTGCTGGTCCAGTGCCAGTGCTGGGCTAGCGCCAGTGGACTGCTGCTGTACCGCCACTCCAGGGTCGCCAGAACCACTGGGTAGCAGAAAGGTAGATGGGGATGTGGGGAGAGGCAGGGAGGAGCGTTCCGGGGCGGGGGGAGGCAGGGAAGGGTGGGAGAGGGTGAGGAGGCGGCATGCGGGGGGAGGGAGTGGGAAGGAAGGAGGTGGAACAGGAGGAGCTCTGCTCCGCTGCATCCAGAGCCTCCGTGTCTGGCCATGGGCCTGACACGGAGGCTCTTGATTCTACGGCAGCCCAAAGGTTGCTGAAGAATTGAGTAACCCCATTACAGGGTTACTTCCCTTACCTGGGGAAGGGGATGAGAATCCCCTTCCCCCTAGGGGTCATTCTGGCACTGTGGCAGTCCTGGCACAAAGGGCAGCTCAGGATTGGGCTTTCAGTCAGCAGATATATGTGCATTGGTACAGGGGGAAAAAGGCTGTAAACAGAGGCAAAAATCCGTGAAATGTGAGGGGTAACATTAGCTTCATAACCCAATAGTGTACTCCAGATATGCCAGCCTATGTTCACGTATGGCAGCGCAATGACAGTCCGACTGGAGAAGAAGTCCTCCCACCAGTGAATACTTCATTGATACCAGTGCATGCATAATTCAGAAGCTAGCATAAAACGCCGCCAAGGGAGAAGGAAAAGGGAGAGGAGATTGGGGTAGTAGTGTGGGAGGGACAAGGAGGAATCAATGTAAGCCACATCCTAACACCCCCTTTAGATGACGAACATGCCTCCCATGCCAGAAAAATGCTATGCCAATGACAGCTTTCATAGGAAGGAGAGAAAAATCATACGGAACAATGGTAAAGGGGGAAAGCAGAAAATCATACTTCTCCCCACTCCACCCACTTTTCTATGATGATACAGACTATATTTGGCAGCCAATCACAGCATATTAACTTGTTACGAACTTCCTCTTTTTCCAACACACGCAGCCTAAACTAACTCTGTTTTCGGCAGAGCTAGGTAGGACTTCACCCTGAAAGGGGACTATGTCATGCTGCACTCGTAGAAAAG
Organism: Tiliqua scincoides; assembly: GCF_035046505.1. Lineage (NCBI taxonomy): Eukaryota > Metazoa > Chordata > Lepidosauria > Squamata > Scincidae > Tiliqua > Tiliqua scincoides. The sequence goes on from NC_089822.1 coordinate 37,338,981, forward strand.
GGCAATTAAAGGGAAGGAAGGTTGTGGTGTGGCATCTGTGTGCCTCTTCTCCTCCAAGCTCTTGCAAATCAGGGTGCCCTAAGTCTTTCGAGACTGAAGGTTGCCAACCAGCCTGAGTATACAGGGGAGTCTCCATATCCACAGATTCCTTTTTCACGAATTCACTTATCCATAGATCTGCAGATGTGAGGTCTCCCATGCCCCTCCTGCGCACTCTCTGGAGGTTCCTCTGAACACCGCAGAGGCCACGCACATCTGCCCATGGCCTCTGTGGGCCTCAGAATGGTCATTTGTGCCAAAAAGGTTTTTTTCATAAGACCCAAAGTGACGTTTTATGCCTTTAAAATGCATTATGAGGTCTGGGAAAGCCCTCAGTGGCAGTGCACCTCCCTTTGCTTCCAGTGGGCAGGGGGCATCCCTGGTATCCATGATTTCAGGCATTCTTCGGGGGTTTCAGAACAGAACCCCTATGGATACCAGGGTACAGATACCAGCCTGTATGCAAACCTCCTGCTGCAGAATAAATTAAGGTTTCAAACTGCCCAGTGGTCAGGCCACCAGACAATTTTTTCAGATTCTTATGCCAAGAAGTCTCTCCCATCAATGACCGGAGCCTGGGTGCAGCAAACACCATGCCATGCCTTTTGTCCCTCAAGAACTTCTCCAATTAAGGTGTAATCAAGCCTTTGTGTGTTCCTGGAAGGACACCTCAAACCCAATCGGGTCCAGGAAGCCTAGGCTACATACCCAAAGAGAAGCTCCAGACTTCTTTGTTTACCCTGAAATGGTTGGCAACCTTCAGTCTCGAAAGACTATGGTATAAGCCTACAGCACCCGGTATTCCCAAGCGGTCTCCCTTCCAAGTACTAACAGGGCCTGACCCTGCTTAGCTTCCGAGATCAGACAAGATCAGGCACATGCAGGGTAACAGTTGCTGAAATGCTTTCGTTTCCTTTGTGCAAAGTCCTATAACTGACCCTGCTCTGAAAGCAGCATTTTGCAGTCTCTTTGCCATGTAAAGGTGTCCCCGCTGAACATTTTTTTTCATTTTGCCATTTGCCAAAGTACCCATCCTGCTTTGCATTTTGATGGTCTCTTTCTGTAGAGACTCCCTCCATTTTGGTAGTGCTCTCTTCCCAGCTGAAATCCTCCACAATTTTCACTTGGCAACATTCTTCTTCAGTCAGGAAGCATCTTGCTGAACCCTCATGCCCTGGTAGCTGCCCTCACCCCTAGAGGAGCTACCTTCCTGGCTCAAAGGAACACCTTCTTGCTGTATTTTTCTCCCCTGGAACATGGAATTGTTCAGACATGCTTTTGCTATTTAGACAGTAAACAAAACCTGCCTAGCAGAACAGGACTGGCAATCTCTCCCCCTTCTTTGATCCCTGTAACAGTTCCTCCAGGACTGCAAATGTCCCCCCACAGAAGAAAATGTTACCCCCTGGTCACATCCAGAGGCCTTCTGAGGGCCTGAAAATATCACTATGGATTTCTCCAAGAAACCAGAAGTGATGTTTTAAGGACCTCTGGATGTCTCAGAACACCTCTGGATGGGGAGGCAGTGGCCATGGGTGACCCTCAGGGTGGCACGGCTAGGGTCCACCACCCAGGAGCACGTGCACCTATGGTATGCAATTGGCTGCACCTGCCTCTCATGTCTCTACCACCTGCATCCTGACCCTTCAGGATTATGACAAGTGTGTCTGCTGTCCACCGCCACTGCTATACCACAAATCCCCTCCATTTCAAAAGCAGTCTGCAGTGAATCTGTTGTTTGAGAAACAAGCTCAGAATCTCCTTGGGCACACACAAGACCCTGCATAGGATTTTCACAACCTCTTCATGTTCTTCCATATACACATCTAACAAAAACCGCAGCAGGTTTCATTAACCACGTACTAGTGTACAGATGTTATTCAGGAGCAGAAAATATCACATGTCTTAACTGGTCAATCACCAGTAAATTGTAGCTAATTAGAACTATTAAGGTTTTAACAATGTGTCATCATTGTTTGCAGGGGGTGGTGGTTCTGAAATATCTCTAAAACATTGCATTGTGTAACAAAACCCAAACATACAATTGTACCTGCGCTCTGCACACACAACTAAAGGAAAGTACAGTGGGCTGTATTATTTAGATTGAAGAGATCTAAAAAGTTTAGTAATAAAGGAATGAGATTTCTCACCAGTGACTTATTCATTGTGAGAATGTCATTTATTTTAAATGGAGTTCATATGATCCTGCATGATATTTTCTGCAAAAAAGGAAAAAAGGATGGATAGATAGGCAAGCAGAGTGGTATTACATTATAACTGAAAATGTGCAAAAATCACAAGAAGACCCCACAGATAGCTTTTCCTTCAATGAAAGCACTAAAGTCCCCAAGGGCCAATCACAGAAAGCCATCAAGAAAGGATAAAGAGTCACTCTATTCTTCCTTTTTAATGCCGTTTTTATATGCATTATAATGCTTTGCTGTGTTAATTTTGTGTGTAACCGACCCTTGACAAGAGCCAAAATCCTTCAGAGTTACTGCACAAAAGGACCAAGTATAGAAAAAACATAAAATATTCCAGGGTTCTTCCCCCACCCAAGGGACTTCAGCTTAGGGTGCAATCCAAACGTACCATTGGGCTGGTGCAAATCCCCTACGCTGGCCTGGGATTGTTACAAATGTGCTGTAAGACACATTTGCGCTGACTTGTGAGTTGGGAAGGCCAGCGCAAAGATGTGTGCCAGTCTCCACGTGCTGCACAGGCCCCAGGCTCGATAAGTTTGCATCGGCCTTTCCAGGTCAGCATGGGGATCTGGAGGGGGCATGGGGAGGGCGGGGAGGAGGCAGGAAGTAGACATTTTGGGGCGGGGGCGGTGGGCAATGGCCAGGCCCATGGGCAGGTGAGCGGGGAGCAAGAGGCAGGACAGCTCTGGGCTGCTCAGGTTTGGACAAACTTTTCAGGTGGCAAAGATCTGAGAAGACCCATTGGGCATGCTGCAGGGGTAAGAGGAATACTGGGGGTAAGAGGAATTATTTCCCCTTTTCTCAGACTGAGCCACAGCCAGCGCAAAATTTGCACTGGATACAGAGCACGCTCGCTGACCTTCCTGTTCCAGCACAAGTTAGGATTGCACTGCCTCACATTTATGTCACCAAGAAAAAAAAATTCCAGGTGTTTCCATATCTGGAAAATGTTGTGTTTTCACAACTTTGGGAAACAGGGTTATCAGAAGTCCCATTGACTTGGATTGTAGCTGTCAAAGGATGTTGCTGTGACTGACTTTTGAACGTCAGAGTTGCAAAAAAGAAAATTTACAGCATATTCTTATGCTTATCTATCCAGAAGTAGGTCCCATTATAGGGACTTACTTCTTACTATCAGGAAAGCCTATACGTTTGCAGCCTTATTTACTAAAACATGTTTGTTATGGCCTTGTATGGTTGAAATCTTATTTCGCTCAGGTAAGTTGAGGTTTTCATACTCATGTCAGCCGAGCAGGCCAAGAGGTTGGGCCTGAGGTACCTCAAGAATTGGACAGCTCACCTTCAGCACAACTCACCATTTGCACTATGCCATTATGTTTGAGAAGCTGATGCTGAGGAATGCCAAGCACCTGTAGAACTTCAGGAAAGCTGTTTTCTTGTTCCTCTAAGGGCGCAATCCTAACCAACTTTCCAGCACTGGCATAGCTGTGCCAGTGGGGCATGTGCTGCATCCGGCAGCTGGGGGGCAGTCAGGGAGGCCTCCTCGTGGTAGGGCAAAGTTTGTTCCCTTGGAGTTGCCAGTCAGTGTCAGTGCTGGAAAACCGGTTAGGATTGTAGCCTAAGATGTCCAAGATGTTTGATGTTCAAGGGATCTGGCCAGAGACTCACTGGCAGCACCCTGCACTGTCCAAGGAGCTGATTTTGAGATAAGAAAACTTTTATTTTCTTATAAAAATCATAATCTGAAGCAGTCCTCATCTCAGCATTCCAAACAAATATCAATTTAAAACAAAACAAAACCCTTTTGTTAAGTATAGCAGAGCAGGGCCTCAGAGGAGATGGGACATAGTATGCGGGGGAGGCTGCAAAGAAAAGGGTTCACAAGTGGTATGTGGGGGCTTTATGGCTTTACGGCTGCTTTATGTCTGGTTTTTAGCAGCCTGCACTGGTGGAATGTGCGTTCTGCTGGTCAGCGCAAGTGTTCCATGGGATTGGGCCGTAAGTTACCACTTGTAAATGCTTCTGGATACACAGCAGTATTTAGTTGTAGCAGCAAAAGCAACAACAAATCTCATGGTACAATAAAGAAGAACAAATGTATTGTAGCATAGTGTACAGTCCATTGTGCCAATTCTATGAAATATTAAAAAGTTGTCTGTATTCATCCAATGTTGACTTTAGATGCGAAAGGCCCACATTCAAATCCTCCACTCATTTATAAATCTCAGTGGGTAGCCATGAGGCAGTCAATACTTCTCAACTTTAGGCCCAGATCCTAACCAACTTTCCAGCACTGGCATAGCTGTGCCAATGGGACATGTGCTGCATCCAGCAGTTGGGGGCAGTCATGGAGGCCTCCTCAAAGTGAGGGAGTGTTTGTTCCCTTTCCTCGGAGCTGCATTGCTCTTATGTCAGAGCTGGAAAGTAGGTTAGGATTTTGCCCTTACAGCGCAATCCTGAGCTGCCCGGAACTGCAGGATCTGGCAGCTCCACGGAGGGCTCCTGCTGGATCCAGCGCCTCCCGTGCTACCGCAGGAGGCTCCTTGGGAGAAGGGGACATTCATCCCCTTCCCCCAAGTAAGGGAAGCAGTCCCGTAATGGGGCTACTCACTTTAACGGCGACTGTTTGTTCACCACTAAAGTGAAGGTGCTCGTGTACGGTGCACAGCCCTACCCGAGTGCCTTGGATCCTGCGGTGTTCGACTCCACAGACCAGCCTCTCCCCCTCCCCCTGACACGCCTCACCCACGCCCCCGGCCACACCTCCCCCTCCCCGGAATGCCTCCCCCATGCCCCCAACCATGCCCCCATCTCCCGTTCCACAGCCCGGTGGTCACGGATACCACCAGGCTGCGGAATCTAGGCGCCCGCCGCGCGCTGGTTCAGCACTGGCCGGAGCCGAGCCAGCTCTGGCGGGAGCCCAGCAGTAAGCAGTAAGCCACAGTAAGCAGTAAGGCTGTGATCCGCGCTGCAGAGGCGTGGTGCGGACCACAGGATCGGGCTCTTATTGGCCTTACAAGTGTAAGAATGCAGTGAAATCACCCTGTGTATGCAGGGCTGACCGTGGTAGAATGACTAAAAATCTTTGCACAAGACAAAAACATACAAAACATATTTGGGTCCTGGGCCCACTTCCAGACTGATGGGCACCAGTAATTTGTACTAATTCTCCCCCTTGTTGGCATTGCATGTATGCTCGTAACAACATGTAGAACCCTCCCCCCCAGCACCTTTGAGAAAAAGCAGCATAAAATGTGAAAAATAATTTTTAAAAGGCATAGTGTGAAATTCTGACTAGCATTTCCACAGCCAGAAGCTCCCTTTGCAGACAAAGTTTCCTTGGGAATGGAAGAATCGTTCAGCTCACAAAATGAGTAGAATGCTCCTTCTACTCCCAAAAGAAGCTTCTATTTGTGGAGGAAGCTCCTGATGGTTGAATCACTCATCAAGATTCCACCTACAGTAGTCTAACTGTTCATGACTATCCAGATCAACTAATTCACTTACTAAGGGCCCAATCCTATGTGACGAGTGCTGGCCCAGCGCTGGCGTGCACTGTCACAAACATGCCATAAGGTGCCTGTGGCAGTCAGTGCCAGCCCAGCACTGGAGCAGGCTCAGTGCAAGCCTGCACTGGGCCAGCGCCAGTTAAAGGCCAGCCGGACGCCACCTGGCGCTCTGTGTGAGCGCTGGGCAGTAGAACGGTAAGTGAGGGTGGGGGGGAGGCATTCCATGGTGGGGGCAGAGTGAAAGGGAAGGCGGGGAGGGAGCAGGGCAGGAGCGAGGTGAGACTGTTGGAGCTGAGCTCTGCCAGATTTAAAGCACTGCATGGGGCTACTTTACCATGCACAGGCTAAATAGCCAGTGCAGAGTTGAGTAGCCCTATTGTGGGGCTTCTTATCTTACCCAGGGGAAGGGTCAAATGTCCCATTCCCCTAAAGAGATATTGGGAGCTGCCAGCGGCTAAAGGATGCAGTGGCAGCCACTTCAGTGCCCTGGGCTTCAGACAGCACCGGATTGGCAGTAAATAGGCTTAGTCATGGCATTAAACTAAATGGCATACCTATCTCTGCCAAGGGAAGGGTTATAAAGCAGAAGTCGTGATCGATACCCAGAGAAGAAGATTAATTTTTCCCAAACATGTTTCAGAGTCCACATTCTGAGTTCAAATTCCAACAAGGGGCAGTTTGTGTCTAGGAGGGAAAGTAATGGTATGTTGGGGGAGGAACTGGGTTGTGTGTTCGGGAAGGCCGGGATAGATCTTAATCCCCATTTTTTGGCCTGCCCCAACGCCTGGCTGGCCTTCGACTTGTGCTGGCCTTGGAGCTGGCATAGACCTGAGGAAACCATAGACCATCAGTCAGCCTACAGTCAAGAATATTTTTACTTACCTTCTACAGGCTGTCCAATCACCTTCCCCATTATAGCATGCTGCACACCTTCCATTGGCATGGTTGAATGCTATAACATGGTGGAGGATAGTACTGGGGCCCAAGTATTATTATATTGCAGCTGGGAAGCAAGGCTGAGAGAGAGAGAGAGAGAGAGAGAGAGAGAGAGAGAGAGAGAGAGAGAGAGAGCTGCTCGTTTAAGCAAAGTCATGAACCTAATGAGTTCATGGGGAAGTTGACCGGGGAAATCCTGAATTTGCTCATTCTCTTAACCACTAAGCTACACCAGCTCTTCTTGTGTCTTGATGATGCCAACATTTCAAATCGGTCTCCAGTACACTCGCTGATTATTATAGCGTTTGGCACTGATATCAGTCGTCAATGAGAGACCAATGCGTGAGGCAGTCCCTTGATGCATATAGCCCTCTTCTTTGCCTTTTGATCATGCCATTTCTACTCACCCGCTACACTAAGAGTTAGTATTTCTTATTACAGTTCTTCAGATTCCTGTACTTCTAATCACTCCCATTTTAAGCCAATGAGAAAAAGAAATGATTAGGTTCACAATGAAATCTACCCCTTTATAATTTGTAGATAATTGAGAGCAAAACATTAAAAATTGAGTGCTATTCAATAATTCATCGTTCCTCAAAAGTGAAATCCATCACCTAAATTCAAAGGCTTTACTCTTCTCTACTAACAGCAGCAATAGGCCTGGAGGAGCTCCAGGCCAAATTTACCAATAGCAGATGACAAATTATATTTTGCAGCTTCCAGTGTACTTGAAGTATTGCTGGGAGAGAGTCTTCCAGGGACAAGCTGAAAGTACTCATTCCCTCGGCTGCTTCAGAGATGCCTCAAAGGTCTGCTGTAGGCTACATTTAGACTATAATCCTAAACTGAGGGTTTAAACTACAGCTGCAGGCTTTAACTGATTAATCTGTATGATTAATTGATTAAAGCACTTCTGTGGAATTGAAATTATTCCACGATTAATTGGTTAGGCAGTTTTTGAACATGTATGAGTGTCATGTGTGAGTGCCTCAGTCTACACTCCATCTTTCTGTGGACAACAAATGGACAGGTAGGGTTGCAGAGAGGAAACTATGGGAGTGGTACTAGGCTTAGTTGCCCTGCCTATACTGCCCCCCAGACCTTACTTCCTCCCTCTTTTTCTTGTAAATTCCTACCACCAGAATAACCCTGTGCTGAAACATTTCATATGAGGTCTGTGCTGGCATCAGCTTGTAAATTGGACAAACATGGGAGAAGGCTCTTCAGATTTTAAATTCAATGCCCACTTCACCGGCATTCCTGGACTGGGGGGGGGGGCAATACACTAAGTTTCCTCAGGTGCCTGGCTGCTGGTATAAAGCAGCCCCCCTCCTCCCCTTCAGAGCCAGTTACAACTGCAAAAGCAAAAGCCTTTGTAGTCGCAACTGGCTCTGAAGGCGAAGAGGAAGGGCCACTTTATACCAGCGGCCAGGCACTTGAAGAAACTTGCTGTTTTGTCCCTCCCTCCACTTACTAATGACTGTGGGCCACTTTCCAGTGGCTCAGAGCACAATCCCATACTTGTCTATTCAGCTTGTCCCACATATGTGTAAGTCCCTCATAAATATCAATCTACACAAATAATTCCCATTCCTATGCATGCACCTTGGGTTAGAGACCATTGAAACATCTATTCCAATGCTATCAGACTGAGGTCCTTCTCATCACTATAAAGTTGAGATCCTTTTGTGATAGATGACATAAGGGTTTCGATATGGTACCATTTGCACAAAAGGCAAGTGCTCTATCACTGAGCTATCTCCAACTTGCTGTGTTCAATGACATGTGCCCATGTATAGCTGAGGATATTCCCTTCTTGCAGGCATATGGGATGTCAGTACTTGCAATGGGCTCTGGCCTATGAACGGTCAACATGTTTAAGGCTAGGGTGCAGCTATGTTTTGTATTTCGCTTTTCTCCTTGTGCTTTACAGTGATTTCTTGTGTAGGTCAAAATATAAAGTTAAATAAAGGTATTTATGTGGTTTTGATCTGGCATGTGCTTAAAATGAATCTGTGATGATTTTAAGTAAAGGTTGACTTTTGAAATCTGGAACCTTTTATGGCAACACATATGTTTTGCCTGCATAACTGAGCGAAAATCCTCAACCCCCCAGTATATTTCTTTATGTCACCTTTGTCAGTCAGGTTCAATGCTTGCATAATTTTGGAATGTATTTTCTGTGATGACAATGTTGGTGAAAGTTAATCTTGCTTAAATGCATGTGCTTTGATTTAACATGGTAGTCAACTGGATTGATGGTCTTTTTACTTTCCATTTTTTTTTTGTATTCATGTTAGCCCCCAACTAGTTGCAATGTTTTCAAACACAGTTTTAATTTACATTTCTTATACACGCATCTAATTCACGCATCATATTACTCATTAGATGGTAGTTCACAGTGTAAATAACACGGATACACTGTGTTTTATTTTCCTGTTTCCCTTGAATTCATTGTCCAAGCAGTTTATTTATGCTTCACCCTGTGTAAAAATAATTCCTAGGATTCTAATTCTGGAACAAATAATTAATGTAAATTCACTCTTTATATAAAATTTCGTAATATGCAATTTTAAGAAATGGTGGCGTCTATTCATACCCACCAATTAATTTCATTCAGAGAGTTTCTAGCATTCTTTCTTGATATTTACTAAGACAAAGGGGGGGATAAAAACGAAGGTGAAGAAGATCATACAGCAAGATATATTTTTCTATATGCAATCAAATATTCTTGAACATTTTGTTTCAATATTGGATGCTTCGCTGGTGACTACTTTTGTATCAGATAATCACAGCTTTGTGGCTGTATCTGCATATATGTGTGGGGGTGTGTGACAGAGAGAACATGGCTACTGACCATTTTCTATTTGTGGTCTGCAAGTGATTTTAGCATGCTTTATAGGGTTTTATTTTAGTAACGTTAAAATATTGTGATAGATGGCAGTTCGTCTCCATTAATTGCGTTAAAAGCAAAAAGGCCCATTCCTAAGAAAAATTCACAGCTTGTATAAATACAAATCTTTTTTTTCCCTTTTCAATATATGTACTAAGCCTCCGTTAGTCTAAACGATCATTCTGTCTGCAGTCACAGTCCTTGGTAAGCTGCCAAGCACAATAGGGCATTAATTAACATGTGCCAGGGATTCATCAACATGCACAGTGGTAGAGCGCAATTGCAAGCTCCCCCTCCTTCCTGCCCTTCTTCTCCTTTGTCCATGTAATTCATGAAAGATCCTCTCCAGTATGTAAATCACTTCTTGCTAAACACACAGCAATACAGTCTCCCTTTTATTTTCCAGAACTGTTGTCGGGTTTCTTAAACATCCAGGGAAGACATTGCTTCTCCTTCTTTCCTTCTACAGAAATATTTAAAATACATCTGCGGGCTCCTGGGTCCCAAAAAAAAGAAAAAAGAAAGCATTTATTTACTTGCTGTGCACTGCTCCATCCATAAATCACATAACAGAAAGCACTTTTGTAAGAAGGAAAAAAAAAAGTATTGGATTCATTTTCCTGAATGTTGAGCCATGGGAAATTGTGGAATTATTCTTCCCATTCGTTTCAGGTGACACTCTAAACCAACCCACTAACTTACAGAAACACAGGAAAAAAAATATCGTAAGACATATTGTATCAATGACCTACCAGTGACTAAGCAAATAAATCAAAGAAGTAAATTAAATTTCAATTAGTTGTTGGGTTGACCTCATTTCCTTTTATTGCTGAGGATTAGCCAACTCCCATTCTGTCTGCTAGGCTGCTATTAACGCTGTTCAGGGAACATTTCATCTGCATTTTAGTGAAATACTTTGGGATGTTGATGAAGTGATCAACATCAAACGAAACCATTACTTGATGGTTTCCCTTTTATTCTGGAAAACATTCTCCTGCTTCTGATACAAGGTATCATTTCTAATGCAAGACTATAAGCTGATTGACATGAGTTAACCTGGAGCATAGCTAACGTGCCACATAGATTTGTATTAATACATGGAATATCCTACTTTAGAGTAGAGGAATGGACTACCTTATTGTCGGGCCAGTACAGAAGGATTTCCTGAAATCCCCAGCAATCTCCTTTCATTATTAAGTTGTGAACTTCATGCTAAAGCAGTATGGAAGTTCCTTAGGCAGGCTGATGTCCTCAGAGGTGCAAACTGGGAATAAAGGAAAATGTAATCGGAAGTTTGGAATTCTATTGTGCCTCTGCCAGGTAAGTCCAATAGAATTAAGGCCGACTGACAACCTCATCCAAAGTACCTGGAGTCAAGCCAATAAGGTGCAGTCCCATTTATAGTTGAAATGGCTTGAAACTGGACCAAAATCACTACTATAGTACAAAGCTGTAGTACACCCCTGGCTTCTATCCCTGTACAACTCTCTGAACACCTGCATGGACATCTGATCAGGCTATAGGGAGAGGTCAATTTGTTGTCATTCAAAACCATATTTAGTCTTATAAAAAACCAAGAGAGTTTAACAACCCGATGCTATCCACCCTTTCCTGGGAGTAAGCCCCATTGACTCTAATGGGACTTAATTAGGAGTAGACATGCATAAGACTGGGCTCTCAGGCTACACTCCATTTCACACTTTCTTGGGAGTAAGCCCCATTGAATCTAATGGGACTTACTTAGGAGTAGACATGCATAAGTCATAAGGCTATAAGTATATTGCATAAGGCTATAAGTCAGCATATTTGCCATGCTTTAGGTTCCAGTATAAAAATGAAGATACACCTTTATTGGGTAAATCTCTAGAGAGCCACTATTATGCCATGACACTTAATCCATAACGGAATGTTTTGTCATGAAATGAGGGCAAAATGATTTCGAAACTTGAATCTGAACCACAAAACTGACTGGAGAAAAAAAATGCATGGCATTGCTAAAATCTTAAAATCTAGCAATTTAGGTCCCAATCCTATCCACTTTTAAAGCACTGATGCCGCAGTGTCAACAGGGCATGTGCTGCATTCTGTAGTGGTGGTGGGGCAATCACAGAGGCCTACTCAAGGTAAGGGAACATTTGTTCCTTTACCTCAGGGCTGCATTGTGGTTGCACCAGCTCTGGAAAGTTGGATAGAATTGGGCCTTAATGGCCACAACCCAGTGAACAATGTGTGCACTCAACTCCCATTTAAATCAATGAAACTTAAGGAAGCCTGTGTGCAGGACTGAAGCTGGTGTGTCTAGATCTTTTCCTGGCCTGGATTGCAGTAATCAAGCTGTGTTACACACTATCAGTAACTCTCCTACAGAATCTTTGGGACTGTTGCAATGTTTAAAATGGGCAACTTGCTATGATGTTAGGTACACAATAGTTACTATTTCCCAGCTGTATTAACTAAACTTTCAGAAAAGTGAATTGGAAGCCGCCAGGGGTGAGGTGCGGATTTTGCCAAAGTGGTTTACTGTGTTATACTTAACTAGAACAAGATGCTCTCCTGTCAACACTCATTTTCTTCTACTATTTATTTCAATTGTTCCCTGTACAAAGTCAGCATGTGCTTTCATTTTTACACACAGTGATATATGAAAAATAACTCCAGCCTTTTGTTTTCACTTAGAAAAGCAAATAGGCAAGTGTACAGCAACAATGCTTATTTTAAGGATGTTGTCTTGCTTATTTTGTTTTGTTTTTTTAAATAAAGATTCTGGGGGGAAAAATCATTCCTAGTGCAAGACAGTGGAAAGCCTCTACTTTCCACAGAGATGCTTTTAGAATAGAGTGCAATGCCAACATACTGGAGATGAGCTATATAAAATAATGCTGGCCCTGCCATTCCAGTAACGATCCATGGATGCCCTTTTCAAAAGCACCTAACAGCAGAATCCTATTCATGGCTATTAAGAAGTAAGCTCCATTGTGTTCAGTGGGATTTACTTCCAGGTAAGTATATGCAGAATTGAAGACTAAAGGATTGAACGAGCATGCGGTATTTGACTGGTGGAACCCAGAGTGACCTGCTAACTTCTGAGAGAAGGTGTGGACTTGGTGTAGACTCATAATCATAATCATTCTGGTCATGAATCAAGGGCTCTTTGCAAACCTATGTTGGTAGGACTTGTCTCGTTCTTTGAGGTAAAATGGGACATAATTGTGCAAGCTGTGAGAAAGAAGTTGTTTTTTTGGGGGGGGGGGAATAGGCTCTAGATCAGGGGTGTCAAACATAAGGCCCAGGGGCCAGATGCAGCCCCCAGAAACTTTTTATCCGGCCCTCAGGGTCTCAGCTGCTGAGTAGTGCTGAGGTGTTACTGCTGAAAAGCAACCGACATGAAATTGGGGACCCCCATATCTTAAAATATGATCAAGATTTGGTATTTTCTCTTCTGTCCTTTGCAGTTAATTAGTTTTTTTGTGAGAACAAAGTGCTGATATCTGGCCATCAGCTGCTTAATGATGTCACTTTCTGCTTAATGACATCACTTCCGGCCCTTAGCAGATGCCCTGAATGCTAACTTCGGCCTTCTGTATAAAACGAGTTTGACACCCCTGCTCTAGATCATAGTTATTAACCATATTAGTCATATGAAGCAGCCAGTGGGAGAAAAACATGTTGGGCTCTTCTTGAATAGTTGTTTTGGGGCCTATTATGCCAAAAAGTGAGGCAAAAATAGAAAAAAAAAATCAACTAAAGACACAGGGCTTCTGTTTTGCCCAAGTACTCTCTCAAAACTTTCCAGAGAAGTTAGGTCCACTTTTAAACTAATTAGCTCCCCCAGTTCTCCATCAACCAGCAGTCTCAGGCCGTCCTAGTTCCAGTTGTCTACAGTTGCCCTTTCGCCATTCCATCAGTTAGTCAGTCAGCTAGTCAAATCAGTCCATCAGACAGTCAGCAGGTCCATTGGTCAGTCAGTATGTCAGCTAGTCAATCCTCCTTCCTTCCTTCAACCTTCTGCCCATTCTACCCACAAACTCTCCCTGCTCCAGGTGTTGCTTAGATCTTGTAATGACCTGACTGCTTCTAGTGACTGCAGCTATGCAGCATACCCACTGCTAAAAACCTAGATTTTAACTCCCTTTCCCCCCAGAGCAAAGGGACACTGCAGACACCACATCCTATCTCCTTGCAATATCTAACACATTTCCACTGCGGCTTCCAATGTGAGACTTTCTGAAACTGTATAGGTCTAGGTATGACCTGCATGGATGGCCACCTGTGAACCCCCATATAAGCTGCCTTGAGTTCAGTGGTGGAAGAAAGATGGGATGCAAACACAACAAATGATTAATATCACTGCCGCTGCTCCCCCCCCCAAAAAAAATCCTGAGGGAAGCACACATATATTCTTCTAACCAGAAGGGCCTATGGCAATGGTTCTCAAACTGTGAACTGTGGCTCCCTAGGAATAATAATAATAATAATAATAATAATAATAATAACTTTATTTTTATCCCGCCTTTCTCCCCAAAGGGACTCAAGGCGGCTTACAACATATAAAAACATAATTTAAAAACAAATAAAAACATATTAACACATCATAAAAAACAGCAGTCAGAGTAAAAAAAAATAGGTAAAAAGAGCATAGAGCAGCAGCAAGTCATAAAAGAATCAGGCCTGTAAAAAATATTAAAAGATGTTAAAAAGATGTTAAAAGGCCGAGAACTCAGAAGGCCTGTTTAAACAGAAGGGTCTTCAGGCCTCGCCGAAAGGTCTCATATGAACATAAGAACATAAGAACAGCCCCACTGGATCAGGCCATAGGCCCATCTAGTCCAGCTTCCTGTATCTCACAGCGGCCCACCAAATGCCCCAGGGAGCACACCAGATAACAAGAGACCCCATCCTGGTGCCCTCCCTTGCATCTGGCATTCTGACATAACCCATTTCTAAAATCAGGAGGTTGCGCATACACATCATGGCTTGTACCCCATAATGGATTTTTCCTCCAGAAACTTGTCCAATCCCCTTTTAAAGGCATCTAGGCTAGACGCCATCACCACATCCTGTGGCAAGGAGTTCCACAGACCGACCACACGCTGAGTAAAGAAATATTTTCTTTTGTCTGTCCTAACCCACCCAACACTCAATTTTAGTGGATGTCCCCTGGTTCTGGTATTATGTGAGAGTGTAAAGAGCATCTCCCTATCCACTCTGTCCATCCCCTGCATAATTTTGTATGTCTCAATCATGTCCCCCCTCAGGCGTCTCTTTTCTAGGCTGAAGAGGCCCCAACGCCGTAGCCTTTCCTCATAAGGAAGGTGCCCCAGCCCCATAATCATCTTAGTCGCTCTCTTTTGCACCTTTTCCATTTCCACTATGTCTTTTTTGAGATGCGGCGACCAGAACTGGACACAATACTGCAGGTGTGGCCTTACCATAGATTTGTACAACGGCATTATAATACTAGCCGTTTTGTTCTCAATACCCTTCCTAATGATCCCAAGCATAGAATTGGCCTTCTTCACTGCCGCCGCACATTGGGTCGACACTTTCATCGACCTGTCCACCACCACCCCAAGATCTCTCTCCTGATCTGTCACAGACAGCTACGAACCCATCAGCCTATATGTGAAGTTTTGATTTTTTGCCCCAATGTGCATGACTTTACACTTACTGACATTGAAGCGCATCCGCCATTTTGCTGCCCATTCTGCCAGTCTGGAGAGATCCTTCTGGAGCTCCTCACAATCACTTCTGGTCTTCACCACTCGGAAAAGTTTGGTGTCGTCTGCAAACTTAGCCACTTCACTGCTCGACCCTGTCTCCAGGTCATTTATGAAGAGGTTGAAAAGCACCGGTCCCAGGACAGATCCTTGGGGCACACCGCTTTTCACCTCTCTCCATTGTGAAAATTGCCCATTGACACCCACTCTCTGCTTCCTGGTCTCCAACCAGTTCTCAATCCACAAGAGGACCTGTCCTCTAATTCCCTGACTGTGGAGTTTTTTCAGTAGTCTTTGGTGAGGGACCGTGTCAAACGCCTTCTGAAAGTCCAGATATATGATGTCCACGGGTTCTCCCGCATCCACATGCCTGTTGACCTTTTCAAAGAATTCTATAAGGTTTGTGAGGCAAGACTTACCCTTACAGAAGCCATGCTGACTCTCCCTCAGCAACAGAGGGAGAGAGTCTCAAGAGAGGGAGCCATTCTTAAGTCAGGGGGAAGGGAGTTCCATAGCGTTGGTGCCACTACTGAGAAGGCCCTATTTCTTGCAGCCGCCCCACGTACCTCCCTAGGCGGCGGCACTTGTAAAAAGGCCTTCTCTGAAGTCATGGAAACCAGCTGGAGGAGCCATGGAATCCTTCCAAAAACCCACCGTCCTATGCAGTGTACAGGATTGTAGCCCTAATGGGGAACTGCAGCCTGTTGCCCAATGGTCCAGGGAGCTGCTAGTTGAAAAAGTTTGGGAACCACTGAATGGGGTAGTGTGTATTTCTAATTCATCAGAATATATTCATTATAAATTCTTTATTTGTAGCAGGGAGGGGGATTTGAACTCAGCTTTCCCATGCCAAAATGGAGCAGCTACTGACCTGTGAATTGAAAAACTAGCTAAAGAAGCACTAATGCTCAAAAACATCTCCATTAGTATATGGTACTTGCAGCAAGAGCCCAGTTCCCTTGGGCCCTTCTGCAATCTGTGATTGCAGCATATAATCTTTGACAGGCAGATACAAATTAAAGAAGTAAATAAGACAGTAGCCCTATAACACTTTCCTGGGAGTAAACCCGGTTGAACACAGTGAGGCTTACTTCTGAGTAGACATACCTAGTACTGCGCTGAAATATCATTGGTTACCAGTTTTTCGTGCATGGTGCCTTTACCATTAACACAGCTCTAGGCACACTATGTTCTCAGTAAAAAGTCCCCATGAAGTCAATGGACTTTACATCCAACTGAATGTATGATTACATATGAGGAGGAGTACCCACAACTGTGTAGTCACAGGAACAGAGAGAATCGGGCATTCTGCTTTCATTGCAAGGCTATACTGCAATAAAACCACTTTGTTACTTGCCTTTTACTTTGTGCAGTTTTGTAATGTGGTGTTCTCAAAACATGGTTTATAGTATCCCAGCACAATATCAGATGCTCCAAAAGAATACCATGGCAGATTGCATTCTGCATTTTTCAGGGCAAACAAAACTATCACACAACCTTAACAATATCCAGGAGCAGACAAGCAATGAATCAGACCCCATTTAGGGAAGCAGATTGTCTATGCTGGCATTTGACTTTGGCCCTGTGACCCAAATATACAGTAGCAATGCAACAAATGTTTTCACGCCCATTTTCCCTGTGTGTTGGAGAGCAGCAATAATGCCTGTATTTTTATTTTTTTTTCTGAGAAGGGACTACGAAAAGCTTTTTGAGAAATTATCCTATATCTAGAGGAGATGATATATCAGGTGCAATCTGCAGTCTATTTAAAGCAGTAGCAAAATTCTCATGAAATGTGACTGGTTCTGGACTGCACTCAGTCTACATTTATGTAACAGAAGAACCGGTGCAAAGAGAGGCTTGCACCAATGTGGCTGTATTGGCATGCTACCCTTGGATTTCAAGCCCCATTTGATATGATTCTAAAGGGGTCCCATTATAGAAATAACCCCACAGAGTACTATGCTGTCCCATTGATAAGGCTGCAGGAACACATCCCTGTTTGGAAGCCAGGAATTTAGAGGGCTCTTATGGGGCCTTGAGAATGTCCATAGCGGTCCTCTCCTAATTAGATTCTATAACTTTTCCAAGTATCAGGTATATACCAGCAATTTTCATCCAGTGTGCAGTGAAAGGTCCGCAGGGATGCCTCGGGAGTTGGGGCAAAGTAGTTTATTAGTAGGGCCATTTGGGATGTGAGCCGCCTGCTGGCAACATGGTGTCAATTGTCAAAAAACTAATGGTGTGCTCTGAAAATTTTAGTGTCTTGTCAGCATGCTGTGAGATCAAAAAAGTTGAAAATTGCTGGTATATGCAATGGAAGCATTGGTTAGCATCTTTATTTGCCACCCAAAATAAGATCTCTTAATTCATATCTCAGGTTGTTTGTTTGTTTGTTTTTGGTTTGCATTACTGGGGACTGGATTGGAGTATTGGTGCTTGTGATTTTAGTGCCAAGACTAAAAGCACTCTCCAAGATGTGTTGGAACCCATATGTAAGGTGCTCCACACTTCTCCCTGATAGAACTGGAACATTGTCAACAACAGCCAAGTGTTGGGCAACAGCCAAGTGAATAACCAGGAGTCAGGAACAAAAATACTGTGGTTGTCCAGCCAAAAGTCTCATGTGCCCATTGTAGACATCCAAACGTGAGCCAATGGAAACATCACAGACCCGGGAACACACAGACCAGAAGTCTTGGAGTCTTACTACCCATGACAGCAGCACCTATCCAACAGTTTGCAGTTTCAGCATTTCCTGACACTGCCCTTTGCAACCTAATAGTAATGAAAGTTAAAAATGCAAAATATAACCATTTAGCCAGACTTCTAAATGGCCAAATATTTTGGGTTATCCATTTGGATGCATTGCATTCTTAAGTAGCTCTGGAGCAAAAATTGCGACCACAAAAAATTGCTTTTCCTTATCTAGTTAATAAAAATAACCTTGGGGAAAAGGTATAATGCAGGACCAGGAGCTACTGGTTTGTGAGTTATGACTTTGTACAAGCGTGTCATAAAAAGAGTAAAATAAGGATTAATACTCCCATTCCTCCCCCAAAAGAGGAAGGACAATGTTTCCTTCCAGTAACTGCAAAGCCTGACCAGTATGTCATGTTTGTTGTTCCCAGATCCAGAGAGGGATTGGCTATCTACAGAAATCAAAGGGGTGGGAATTCTAATAATGTTTTGAGTGGCGGTGTTCTTAAACACTTTTATTTTTTGCTGATTTAGTTTTTTTCCAAGGAAAAAGTGCAGAAAGCAGTGTTATGCATTTTTATTCCACTGGTGTATTTTTTATAAATTATAATTATAAATTATAATTGCTTTAGAAGTGTACTAGGTAGGTGATATAGGTGGTATAGTGTCAGCAGATGCAGCCACAGTCATTACCCATGCACCCTGCTTGTCCAGCACATTTATTTATTTTTATTTTTTCAGATTTTCCAGTTTATTTTTTCAGATTTTTTTTTAAAATAACAAAAAATGAGGAATGCAGAAAGCAGAGTTATGTGTCTTTATTTCTTTACCACTGAATAACTCACCTTGAGTTAGAAGATGGTTGTATGTGGACCAGGAATGGTCCAAGTGCTTGAGACACAATGTCACATACTGTGACCTGATGGCAACTCATCATCTGCTGCTACTGCTCCTACCATTCCCTGAACACTTCTTTTTTAAATTCAGACAGGGTGCCAATCTTCTAATACAGCAGTTCTCAAACTGTGGGTCACGACCCACCATTAGGATGTGATTCAATTTTTGGTGGGTCACGTGCCAGTGATGCCACAAAGCATTCTGGGACACGACATGAGCAACAAAGGGCGCAATCCCAACACCTTATGTCAGTGCTTTCCAGCACTGACATAAGGGCAATGCAGCTCTGAGGTAAGGGAACAAACATTCCCTTACTTCAAGGAGGCCTCTGTGAGCGACACCCAACTGCAGGATGCAGCACACGTCCCATTGGCCCCTTTATGCCGATGCTGGAAAGTACGAACATAAGGGGTTAGGACTGCGCCCAAAGTGGATCATGCACTGGTACTACACAGAGGCCAGAAGGCATTCTTTGGCACTATTCAGAAGTTGCATGGCATTCTGGGGTAGGATGCGGCTGCTGCAGCTGACAAAATGCATCGTGGTAGTACAAAGATTGAGAAGCACTGCTCTAGCATAAGCCTGGACTCTCCAGGAATCAGCATCAATCTCTAGGTGACTTCTTCAAACAATTCAGTTCTGAAGATTTTTACAGGCTTCGTTATATTACATCATGTCGGGGGGGGGGGGAAAATAATGAGCTTTAATCAGAGCTGGCAGTCTTAAATCTAAGGAGTGGACGATACTGGGAGGATACCCACACCAATCCTGAGACGAGCAATTCAGACAGTATGGCCCTGATGCAAAGGGATGTTCTGCCAACATGACTCATAGTCTATCCTCAAGGCCTTTAGGAAGGAGGCTGTTTTATACAGTATTGAGGGCCCAGTCCTGAACTCAGCCAGTGCTGGCACTGACCCCATGCATCCAGCAAGTAAGGGCCCAGTACCAGCAGGAAGAGGACACACCACCCCTGGGGGTAAGTGCAACTGCCAGGTGGTGGTGCAGCCTTGGGGGGGGGGGAGGACAGAATGAGGGCAGGGTGGGGGAAGGAACTGGGGCGGGAAGAGGGCAGGATTGGTGGAGCTCTACTCTGCTGAACTCTGTTTCGGGCTGGAAGGCCCAACATGGAGTCTCTCAAGTCTGCACCAGCGAAATAGCCAGCCCAGACTTGAGAAGTTCCACTGCAGGGCTTTCCCAAGGGAGGGGGCTGCTTCCCAGTGCCTGCTGGATACAGCGGTAGCCACTTTGGTGGACACTAGTGGGCACTGGGAAGCTCAGGATTGGACTGTGAGTTGACCTACCTAGCTGAGGACTGTCAACACCAGCCAGTTGTGGTTCTCCGGGGCTTCAGCAAGGAAGGTTTTTTGCCCTATCTGGAGATACCAGAAACTGACATTTGTACATCTAGCATGGCTCTGCCTCTGACCCAAGGCCCATCACATATAAAAAACACAATGAATTCTGACTTGTAGGAATAATTTTTCATCTATGAATTATCATCATGAGACATAGCAGGAGAGATTTGGACCCCTTAGCTATGTCAACACAAGCCATTGCAGCTAAAGCAAGCCTTTATGCTGCAGATATATTGGATTCTTTTTTTTTTTTTTTTTTTTACAGTGCATTTAAGCATACCAGCTAAAAATTGTCAACACTGTTGCGAACTGAAGAATTCTTTAATTAACTATCTGGAAAATGCGGGGGGGGGGGGGGGGAAGAAAAGCTTTAAATACAGTCCAGGTGGAATTGCATTGCCTGCTCTCCCCGTGGTCATAATGACCCGAAATGGAAAGGAAATTTTTCTGCGCTGGGATCATGTGGCTGTTTCAGCAGTAAAGGGCACACTGTTATAGAGAGCCAAAGTCCATTTGTGTGTTCTGCTGTATAATAATAATTGAGAATTACTTGAAAGAAAAACTGCCTGAGGTCTTGAGCTGGCAAAAGAGATGGAGTGGTCAGGAAATGAATATTAGTAGAGTGCAGGGTGTAGGAGGATGTGATTGCCAAGATAAGCCTGGTCCAGGGAGGTAGGACAGCCTGGAAAGCAAAATGTAAACAAATGTGAAGAAAAGGAGCAAAGAGTGGGGAGAGAGTGCAAAATAAATAACTAAAGAGACAAGGAAATATGGACAAAAAGGAAAACAGTAGCAAGAGGTACAGTTGCTTTTGTGACAGATTAATAATACTTAGCATTTCCATGGTTTATTTCTTGTTTTGGAAGTGCTTCACATACATTATCTCAGCAATCCTTGCAGCATCCTACCTGTGAAGGAGCAGAGTGCTAATATCCCTGGGTTACAGATAGGAAGCTGAGAGATTAATGGCTTGCTAAGTCTACCTGGTGAGTTCCTGGCTAAGGTGAGTCTAGAGGTTCCCTGAGACAAATGTTTCATTTTATGTTCTCGTTGTCACCAGAGGATCAGTCTACTCAGCATTCACTCTTCTTGTGTATGGATATCACATCTACATAAGAACATAAGAACAGCCCCACTGGATCAGGCCATAGGCCCATCTAGTCCAGCTTCCTGTATCTCACAGCAGCCCACCAAATGCCCCAGGGAGCACACCAGATAACAAGAGACCTCATCCTAGTGCCCTCCCTTGCATCTGGCATTCTGACATAACCCATTTCTAAAATCAGGAGGTTGCGCATACACATCATGGCTTGTACCCCATAATGGATTTTTCCTCCAGAAACTTGTCCAATCCCCTTTTAAAGGCATCTAGGCTAGACGCCATCACCACATCCTGTGGCAAGGAGTTCCACAGACCGACCACATGCTGAGTAAAGAAATATTTTCTTTTGTCTGTCCTAACTCGCCCAACACTCAATTTTAGTGGATGTCTCCTGGTTCTGGTATTATGTGAGAGTGTAAAGAGCATCTCCTTATCCACTCTGTCCATCCCCTGCATAATTTTGTATGTCTCAATCATGTCCCCCCTCAGGCGTCTCTTTTCTAGGCTGAAGAGGCCCCAACGCCGTAGCCTTTCCTCATAAGGAAGGTGCCCCAGCCCCATAATCATCTTAGTCGCTCTCTTTTGCACCTTTTCCATTTCCACTATGTCTTTTTTGAGATGTGGCGACCAGAACTGGACACAGTACTGCAGGTGTGGCCTTACCATAGATTTGTACAACGGCATTATAATACTAGCCATTTTGTTCTCAATACCCTTCCTAATGATCCCAAGCATAGAATTGGCCTTCTTCACTGCCGCAGCACATTGGGTCGACACTTTCATCGACCTGTCCACCACCACCCCAAGATCTCTCTAATCTAAGCCACTTTTCTTCTTTATGCATATAGGGACAAAGTAAAGGTGGCCACGTGGCTTCGTTTCAGGCCGAGACTTGCAGCTGGGAGGGAGGGAACTTCTTGGGTGTTTTTGGGGGGCTGCATTCATTGGATCGAGACCATTTAGGTGTTGTTGGATTCATCTCAGCCTGCCCTTTCCAACTGACTATGGCAAGTGCGCCTACTCGCGAGTAAACGCGCGATACAGCTTGGTTTAACTTTCCATAGGGCTCCATGCATTTTTTCTTTCTGGTTTTTTGGCCATAACTTTTGAAGGAAAGGAGCGATTTCAATTCTGTGTTTTGCATTTTACTCCGCTGGACATTCCGCATCCAATGATGTATGGCATGATGGGGTATCTCCTGAAGCCGCGAAGTTAGAGCATCCTCCCCCCAGGGCGTGTCACCCCACCTTGTGTCAGCCGGTGTGGCCTGCACCCCCCTAGCGATGCCAGGGTCACCACGCCATACAACACCCTTGACTATATGTATCAACATGTATTGTCAGGTGTTCTGTACACACCAGCAGAGCAGAAAAATCAGTTTTATGGATGCCCTGAATCATGTACTGTGATAAACCCTGAATCACTTACTGTGATACATGTAGATAAGCAGGTCATTAAGCACAGGTTAAAAAAGCAGTTTAAGGACAATGCTATGCATGTCTACACAGAAGTGAATCCCTTTTGATTCAGTAGGGCTTATTTCCAGGAAAGAGTGATTAAGCTTGCAACTTTAGCCATGGTATCCACAAGTAAGAAAAATCTGTCCTAACTTTGAGAACCTCATGGATCAGAAGCACCATTTCAAATTTCAGTAAATGGTTCAGGTCCAAAGCAAGTTGAATATGTTCAAGATGAAATGTCAAAAAGTTTTTTAAGATGATTTGTTGGGGTTACCTTACTTATAATAACTAGGATGAGATGTTCTTGAGATTACATCACAACATGTCAGCTGAACTGTGACCTGCCATTGGTTAAATGGGAAGTGCTGTTCTCAGCACATAAGGAAAGAAAAATTCATAGTGGTTCTATAAATGTTTTAATTTTTAAAAAGATTACCTGAAATCAGTGTTTTGTTCCACTGACAATCATATACATCATGGTGTATAAGACGCAGATGCAAACATTTTTGTAAAAGTGAAATTCTTTGCATGATACATACGAGTACATTTAGTTTGCACACAGATATCTCACTGATACATTCTTAACACACTTCCTATATGCACACACACATATAAAAAGTACATAGTGCCTGCGCCAGGTTGCTGTGGGCTCTGGGGTGAATCTCTGCATGGCCTTCACATAACACCAACTCCTAAACCCTTGGTACAGGTGTAGCAGTAACACCTAATGCATCATCCTGCCTCCACTGAGTTCAGTATCAGCTACCGGTGGCACTGGGGGTCCAGAAGTTGGTCTTACTGGGGTGGGGAGGTCCTCTCATGGGTATGGACCTTCAATCATCCATCTTCCCTGGCAAAATACTGGTGCCATTCTTGCCTTTACACAGTCTGTTCATACATGCTAAAGTCATCCCTGCATAGATCTCTCTCACTCACTCACTCACTCACTCACTCAGGGTGCAATCCTAACCCCTTATGTCAGTGCTTTCCAGCACTGGCATAGCAGTGCCAATGGGACATGTGCTGCATCCTGCAGCTGAGGGGCAGTCACGGAGGCCTCTTCAAAGTAAGGGAATGTTTGTTCCCTTGTCTCAGAGCTGCACTGCCCTTATGTCAGTGCTGGAAAGCACTGACATAAGGGGTTAGGATTGTGCCCTCACTCACTCACTCACTCACTCACTCACTCACTCACTCACTCACTCACTCACTCACACCACTTTCACACTCATACACAAATACACTAATACAGTACACATACCTCTGATTCAAACACATCATTTTTTTTTAAGATTCAGGTTTTCCAGCTCACAATTTAATAAGGCCCAACCCTCATGCTATATACCCTATAATAATAGGTATGACTGTAATCATTGGTACTTCAGTGTCCCTGGAGCACATAGTTTGTAGGGGCAATTAGACTATGCAATTGTAAGTGTTCAGTGAATGAACTGCCTCATAATCTTCAAATCTTCTCTTGCTTCATTTGGGAGTAGGATCACACTCGTGTAAGTATTCATATATGTATATGTTCATTGTACTGAGCGGAATAAGCCTTTCATCTGGATTAGGGCATCTAAATTGAAATTGAAATACAAACAATAATCAAAAAGAATATGACTAATGAATCAAGTGTGCCCCCATTTAGAAATACACAGTACATGTTTAAATAGGCAATGACATGAATGAATCAAACTGTGGATTCGGTGCCATTTCAAAGGTTTAGGTTCCCGAGCATGTAAGTGACAGGATAATTGGACCCTAGGACTTTGAGGCTAAAGAAGAATCCAGCTACAAGAATGATGGGAAATAAATACAGACAGTTTACTTTGAGTCTCTAATGACACCTTCTTTAGAAAAGTGCTGGCTTCCATGAATAAATGGATGTCCTCATACCCATAATGGAGTGGCAGGAGCAAATAATGGAGCAGCATAGCTAAAACCAACAAGACAAAGACATGCATTAGCATCAAAATGTTTAAAAAATAAAGAAATGATGGAAAATAGATTAATTCCAACAGTATAAGAAAATGAGCGAATGAGAGAGTGCAAGAACGCATGTGCACACATGTAAAAGAGAGACAGATAGAGAAAGGGGGTCCCTTAAATCAGGTATAATCGGATATTTAAAAGGAGTGTAAATAATGCAAGGAATCCAAGTTTCATCTATGCATTTGGAACAATGATTTGGTTCATTAACGTCTGGTAGAAAAAACCAAACCCTTATACCTGAGACCTCATCATTCTTTCACTTTTGTGCTCCACAACCATTTTTGAAAGGTCAATCAAAGTAATCTCAAAACCTCAGGAAAATAGTGGACATTCAGGAATCAAATGTAGTCACTAAGGCTTCTATAGCTGAAATTACCACCTAAAGAAAGAATCATTTTCGAGTTCTAAGGTCATATTCACAAAGTTTAGATCCTTTCCCGACATTTCACCCTAACTCTGTAGAGAAGTGGTTCTCAAACTCTCCAGGAGAAGCACTGGATACAAGTGGAAGGAAAAGAGCCACCCATGCTCTTCTGCAAGTGTTTCAGCAAGAGCCCACAAGCTGCTGTAATAGTTCTATCATCATATTTGCACCTTTGCTCATGCAAAAGGTTGTGTGATCTTTCCTCTGAGTGGAAAAATATCTTTGAAGTTTGTCTCACTATTCTCATACAGTTGTCTAGTAAGAGGTGCCATAAAGCCCTTCCATGGGCAGAAGACACCTGCAACATAGACCATTGCCATAGATTGGTCTATCTAGTATTGCCAACTCTGACTGGCAGTGACTCTCCAGAGTTTCAGACAAGAATTTTTTCTTTGCCAGGTTCCAGGATTGAGCATGAGACTTTCCTCATGCAAGTATTCACTTTACCACTGAACTCCATCCCCTCTGTAGAATGTGGAAGGGCACCTTTGGATCTAAACTACTAAGACTATGCAGTATTTTGTTTCAGTGGTTCACAACCAGTGTTTTTTCAATTGCACTCAGAAATGGACTGGGAGGGCACAATCCTAATCAACTTTGCTGCACTGGCATAGCTGTGCCAGTGGGGCATGTACTGCATCCTGCAGCTGGGGGGCAGTCATGGAGGCCTCCTCAAGGCAAGGCAATGTTTGTTCCCTTACTTAGGAGTTGTATTGCCCATATGTCAATGCTGGAAAATTGGTTAGGATTGCGGCCAGAGTCAGTTTAGCTGGTCCAAAACTGGCCCATGTGCCAGGTCTCTGTTAGTCATCAATAACTGCAATTAGATGCACACTTACCTAGGCATAAATCTCTCTAAAATCAATGGGTAATACTGCTGAGTAGACATATGCAGGGTTGTGCTGTCTGATGCTATATTTTGCACTGACTGTGGTTTCCAAACAGTCTTCAAAGGCAGCCCCAACTGCGGTAATCCAAATGAGACTTTACATAGACTGATGATGGTGATAATAGATCACTCTGAAATTGACCAATGTGACCAGTAAAAGAAAATGACAGGAAGGGAGCTAGAAAGAAATATTTAAATAAGGAAATAAAATAATACCTTTATTAAAATCATTCTTTGAGATGTAAGTTGCCAAGAGTAGTGGGTGGTGGTTCTGATTCTTATAGTAAGTTGTTTGTATCCTAGACCCTGCTGGTCACCTATTATTTGCATCTCTAAAACGTTGTGTGACCTGAATAAACATTTAGGTAGTTGAGATTACTCTTATTAGGGATCAAATCAGTATGGGGGCTGAAAGAAGGGTATTTTCCTCAGAAATATTTCCCATTTAAACTGGATGTTTACTAATGCAGAATTTCTCATTCTTGCTGTACAGACGACTGCAAATATCACAATAACTATAATTTGCCTAAAGCCTGTAAAATAGTCCAGAGCATGAAGTGAAATCAGCGTTAGGCTATGTTTGCATGTGACAAATTTCCAAATGTCAATACAATTTTAATCATAATTGAAAAGTTATTGCATCAAAGGTGAATCAACTATTCTGTTTCCAGGGTAGGTGGAGTAATATTTTAATTTCATATATTACTTATGGCCCAATCCTATTCAAGGCCTGCACTGGTAGAACATGCATTTTGCTAGCGTAAGCTGCAGCAAAAGCTCTGTAATGCACTTTGCATTGAATTGGTGTGATGGCAGGAAGGCCAAAGGCTTCCCATGCATGCTGGTGGAGGCCCACCAGAGCAGGTAAACCCCGCACAGAGGGCAGAATGGGGTGGGGGGAGGAAGAGCAGGTTGAAAGGAATGGGGGATGACAGAATGGGGAGGAGAGGTGGGCAGAGGTGGACAAGTCGGGCCCAGGAGAGGGTGGGTTCAAATCCCATTTAAATATCTATATCTGTATTCTATCAAAAGCTATGACCAAATAAACTGAAAAGGTAAACACAACTGCCGTATGTAACAAAATGTGGATTTTCTTAACTCAAAGCTAACCAATGGTTGTTCTGAGAGCCAATGAGGTGTTATGAACCAACAAGGTGTGGGTATGAGTCAGCTGTTATTTCCATGTATCAGAGCTAATAATAAAATTCTTATTTAGTTGTGTGAGTGTCATCAAGTTGGCCACTGTTTTTTTTGTTGAGTGACTTGTGCTATTATATATTTAAAAATTAATTAATTAATTAATTAATTAATTAAAGCAAATGGGTTAAATTAAAGTAAATTAATTAAGTAAATTAAAGTAATTTAATGGGGTGACATGAACTCTAGTGATGCCAGTGCATTTAGAGTGTGCATATGATATTGTAATTTATTCTGTATGGTCAGGTGTGGGAGGAGTGATCATGTGTGTGTGTGTGTGTGTGTGTGTGTGATGCAATTAGCTCTCGCACCAGATAACACAAAACCTGGCAGCACTTCTGCCTGTACGTATCAGAATGAAACAAACCATGTTAGTGAATTGGAGAAAACAGTTTCACTTTTGCAACAATGGTTCATTTGAGTAGTGGAATCTGTATATTATCCTCAGGGGTCTGGACAGTCTTAGGATCAAATGACATGTTATGTTAAGTATATCCTCAAAGCTGACATGCTTCCCCTTGGCTACTATTTTAATGTAATGTATAGTTGGGGCTGTGGGCCCAAATGGACCAATAACCAGAGATAGAGAGGCAGTTCTCAGATCAGTTCTCATGTAGACCAATTTAGGTTTTTCTACCCTGGCCTTTTCAGCATGAGAGATAAGCAAGGAATAGTTGGGTTGTCTGGTGTGTGCCACTCATAAATCCAATACAAAATAATTGATTCCTAATCAATCCACTGTGTTGATCAGTGCTCTTCAAGGGGCAAATCCTAAGAGCTCTAAACAGCCTTGCAGAAAAGTACAAAAGTACTATTGGCATGCCTGGTGGAAATATTAATGTTTCTGTCCACTTGGGACTGGAGTGATGCAATTGTCAAAGCCACCCCTCCCCCCCCCCCAGGAGAAGCAGGCAAGTAGCTAATTGCAGGGCATGTTCAAAATGTTCTTTTCAGACCCTGCACCTTCCACAAGTTGTATTCCACTGGGACAAATTTGCTCAAATATTTTCTAGATTCTGGTCAGTGACATAAAAAAACCCCACCTCCTCGGCAGCCTGCCATTCAACAAGAATATTTCGACAAAGAAAGAGATGTGGAAATGTAGGCATTCAAGTGAAAATTCAATCCTTCACAGTACAGAGCCTCTGCAAAGTCTTTTAAATGACCCTTTTTATCATGGTGCCATGTCTTTACCTTTCTGAATAGTGAGACCTGGTAAGAAAAATAGATGTATGTATACAAGTGGTTGAGTAATGTATTACTCAAGTGCAGTTTGTTCTTTTTGGCAAACTGACCTTATCAAAGGGAAGAAAGCTATACATTGTGTCAAGAAGAGCCTTACTGGAAAGTCTGAATTAGAAGCCAGGGAGATTTCGCTGTTATCTTGTTTCAAATTATGATGAGTGAGAAGCATCGTTTCCTCTTTTGAGAGGAGATGATGCTAAGGCAATGTCACTCCCTTCTTTCCTTTTTTTTAAAGAAATAAAAAAGCATAAATGCTACTATTGCTATAAAGTGCATGCATTTCTGATGCACACATACACAGAGTTGATTTTCATTGCATTCTTGATTTTTTTGGCAAATAATAAAAAAGAGTATATTGTTAAAAAGGGAATGTGCTGATCAGGTCACTGCTGCTTTCTAATACTGTAATTTGCAATGCTTAGTATTGTGCTCAAATAGGAAGACTTGAATCATCCTTAATAAAGTCTCAGTCTAATGATTTATCAAGTAAAGCAGTTTTGCCTTTTCTTTTTTTTTTACTTTTGAAGTGTTGCTTTTAACACCAAAAAATCATACCAAAAACTTACTCCACAGAGAAAGTTGGACTGACCTGAAGCTGACTAAGCACAAATCTGTGTAGCCGAGATACTCCCTTTTCTAATGCAGCACATTTTTGATATGCGTTCAACATGACATTTTCCACCTCTTGTTTTGAAGTGGTACAGTCTCAGGAGGACTGTTCAATGCACTTCTTTTTCGGAATACCGGCATCCCACAGTATCTGCAGATTTGATATCTGTGAATCAGGTTATCCATGGTATTCTGCACCCCCTAGACCCCCTATTACATTTGGGGTTATCGGCACCTTGCTTTCACAGGAATGCATATGGACAGACAAGCAGTCAGGAAGCCTGAACACTAGAGGGACAACTCAGAGAATATTAATAGGACCTGCCAGCAGATCTCCACTGATGGCTGTCAGTGCTGCACTGCCAGAGGTGTGTAGTTTTCTGGCTGCTACACCAGGAGATAGGATTGGACCATAAATTGCTGTAAATCCAAACACTGTAAATCCAAGCTATACCTCTGATAAAACTGCCCTAGTATAGCACTGTTTTGTTTCCGAGTTTTTCATCCCAGTCTGATTGACAGCCATTTTTGCTAGTGGGAGTAATGCATTGCATTCTGGGTAGGGCAGGTCCAATCAGCTCCCATTGCTTTCAATCATGTCTCCTTTAGTGCTGTTTCACATAGTGCTCAGTTTTGGTTGAATGGATTCTCCCATGTTGACAGAGGTGTTACTGTAGTATACATCATCTCTACTGGATTGAAATTGGGATGCTAGACAGGTTATATTACTGTTACTGAGACAATATATGGGAAGTGCTTTGAACATCCTAAAAATATGATATAGAACGGCTAAATATTTTTTTTATATTTGCTTTATATTTGTATAACCTCCTTTCCTCCATAGAGCTGTACCTGAACCATACACTCAGCTACAATGGGAGTGATCCCCATGCAGAAACCGGTATCCCCTTACAGATTTCCCCCATTGCACATCTTGTATATTCAACACCTGGCTTGTGCGCATGATGTATCCTGTGCAGCACTGAAGCTATAATTAGTGTTGTCAGCTCTGACAGTGCTGATCACCTGTTGGAGGTGGATTTAGTTCAGGCACTTTTTACTTCCAACATTTGAATAGTGCTACTGAGCGTATGTAAAAGCAGGATTCCTCTTGAGCAGCAGGGTGCCCTTATTGATATCTGAATCATAGCTATTAGTAAGTCATAATAGTACAATTTATTGTAAGCTGATCCATTGTGATCAATGAGACTTACTTCAAAGTAAATGCATTTAGGATCAGGGTTCTCAAACACTGACAATCCATGTTAAACTCAGTATTTCAGCCTAGAAGGTTGTAGATCAGGTTATAAATCAGCTTAAATTCAAGTGCTTAAAATTGACCGGATTGTGGATTAGCCTTTAGGACTTTAGCATTCAGTCGAGAGGCTTTTTATATAATCAATATAATGACATGCTTTAGTTTTTAACTGAGCAATCATTATTATTCAACTAGTAATAATCAGTTTTGCTTATTAATCTCCCTCAAATATTTGTTCCATTTGTAAGAAAAATGAATTTTTAGGGAAAAAATTCTTTTAAAGCTGAATTTGATTGTTACATATTCTACATGATGAATAACTGAAAATAGCTTCTCTGTGAAAATGTAACAAAAAGCAGTGCTGATGACTTGATATGCTAAATTTCATAGAAAAAAAATGCCATGACGATTCAGCAATTTTAGAGGATGCATCTGAGTTTCTAGTGACTCAGAATTGGGATACTAGAGGAGAACTTAGAAGACATTTTGCATGACATAGGAGAAAGTTCAATTTTGGTGTCAAATTTGGAATCAGATGAGAAAAGATCTCGCTGCCCCATGTGCCACTGAATGCAACTTCTTGAAATTTAGCTGTTACATCACCTCCAGCTTTAGACGAGGCAGGCCATAATTGCATGGACAAATAAATGGGATAGAGAGATGGGGAAATAAAGTTGCAATCCAAGTGGGAATGACAATTGGCCAACATCTCAAGTAGAGTGCCTCAGCTTGAATTTGCTGTTTATTCCATCATAGTCTATGAGAGGGGGGAAAAGAAAAGAGGGGAAACGATGGGTTTTTGAAATAAAATGCTTTTCTGTATACTCTGGAATGAAATTATCTCATTAATGTCCTGCACTTTGTGGAGGGTGAGGACAGCAAATGCAGAGGAGTTAGAGAGGAAGGGGCAATGCTGTATTATGCTTATATCCTGTCAACATCAATTTTAGGGTGCAATCCTAACCCCTTATGTCAATGCTTTCCAGCACTGGCATAGCAGTGCCAATGGGCCGTGTGGTGCACCTGCAGTTGGGGGTCACTCAAGGAGGCCTCCTCAAAGTAAGGGAATGTTTGTTCACTTACCTCAGAGCTGCATGGTCCTTATTTTAGTGCTGGAAAGCACTGGAAAGCACAGACATAAGGGGTTAGGATTGCACCCTTACACAAACACAGTAGAACAAATTAAGGTAGTGTTTTATTTGCTGCAGGTACAGATCCAAATGACTTTAGAGTGCTGAGTTGGCAGGCCTCTTGCTGTGTGCATTTTGTGAATGCTGAGAATTGAGGACGATTTCTTGCCTGTTTCCACTAGATGGCATGAAAGCACTGCTCTGGGATTTCTCTGCCATAGCACACACTGCAAACTATGTGTGTGCAATGGCTTTTTGAACAGTGTTTAGTCATGTATGATTCACCTGCTTTCTGAAAGAGCTTTCCATCGCATGCCTCCTTTAAAATAATACTGTACACACACGTTTTATGCGCATAAACATAGGGTTAAATCAGGATTAATAAAATGAATTAGGTAGACATTATTCTGGAGGACACATACACACTCATAAAAATAAAGTTATATATTTCACTATAACACACACAGCAGTGCCTATATTTTAGTCATTTTTAATGTTCAACCTGGTTCATTCCCATCATAGTTCAACTGAATTTCTTGAATTTAGAATGATTTTGTTCCCTGGATTTTCTATTTATGCTTCACTAGATGGTGGATAGGCTCTGAAGCAGGAAGTGTGCATGGTGTAACATTTGTCTGTGCTCTTTTAAGTGTACACATGTACAGTAGGGGGAGGGAGAATTTCATGTCAGCTATGGAATGGCTTCTGTAGAAATTGCAACTTTCCATAGCTGAGGGTGGTACTACTTGGCAAATGTGGCTTGTAAGATCATAGTGAATGGCTTCCGTTTTCCCAGAAGTGCTATAGGTTGTCCCTTTTAACAACTGTATGTTCATTAGTGTGAATTTCAGTAAGAAACCATAAGAAGTGTTCTCAACATATTCTATATTGGCCTAACTTGAAACACAGTATAGGCTGATGGAGACAAATCTATCCTTTCTACACCCTGGACAATGATATTGAGATTACAGAAAGGATTAATTTGACCTAGGGTAGGTTTATGTTCACCGTATACCTATCAGCTCTTTACCAGCACCAATCTTCCACTGTAGGAAAAAATTACCATATTCATACACATATTATCATTTCCCCCATCACAAAAATGTCCATTTAAAAGCTGTTTTGATCTTTTGGATAAGTGCCTTGATTTAAAATAATAGCAAAAAAAGTAAAATTAAGCCTCTATGCTCAGCAGTGCATGAATGACAAATCTGTTGTAGTTTGGAGTATATTTTAAGAAACTCCTTTTAAACCTCTTAAAGCAAATTTACATATGCTCAGAAAAGATATTACACCCTGGGAAAGTGAGCAGCATAATTTATTTCCCTATGCTACTGATATTGCTGTGTTTATACAGAGATCGCATAATAAATTTTACACTTTTTTGAACTGGTATCATCTGAATTCCTACAATCTGAGAGATTTTAAAAGTGCATTTCTATAGAAGGATTTTTGAGGTTTGCATGCAAACTCAGCTCCCGTTTATCCCACCCATTTGAAAGGATTTACTTTGGTTCATGTGAGAATGATGCAAATGTTAATGTCATCTCATTATGACATGAAATCACAAACTGGGCATGCTCAAAGTTTGTGATTTTTTTTTTAAATGAGCTTCTTCTGCATTTCAAGACACCCCCCCCCTCAAGAAAACAAAGCACTATAATAATGCCATAAAACTGGTCACACGGTGTGTGTGTGAATATTCAGTTTCACGTGCAGTTGTCTAAGGGCCCAATCCTAGTCTTTGCACTTCAGCTCACCCCCAGGACACACTGGCCTAGCCCTAGTGCCGGTGTTCCGCCAGTGCCAGCCCAGCACTGGCCAGCGCTGGGTTAGTGCTGGTGGAGCACTAGAGTTCCCCCACTCAGCGGTTGTGCAGAGTGGGGAGAGGCAGGGAGGAAGCATTCCAGGGCATGGGGAGGCAGCAGGAGGGTGTGGAGAGGGTGGGGAGGAGACATTCTGGGGGAAGGGAGTGGGGCGGGAGGGAGGCGGGACCGTGGAGCAAAGCTCCACCCAATCCTGAGCCTCCATGTCAGACTGGACACCAGACATGCACGTTCTTGATTCTGCGCCGACCTTTGGGTCGTCGTAGAATTGACTAACCCCATTGCGGGGCTACTTGGTTTACCTGGGGGAAGGGAACGAAATTCCCCTTCTCCTGAGGAAGAGGCAACGGCTGCCTGGAGCATGCAGGATGCAGTGGCATCCATTTTCGGCACCGCTATAACCCCGCGTGCCAGGCAGCTCAGGATTGGACTGTAAAACAACGATTCAATCCTCACTTGCCTGGGAGTAAGTCTCTTTGACAACAATGGGGCTTACTTCTGAGTAGACCTGCATAGGATTGGGCTCTAAGCCAGGCCAACGATTTGTCTAGCACAGTACCTGTATTGGCTATCAGGAACCTCAGTGAATGTCTTCATCGGAAATAAATTGACTTGGTATCAAAGCACTTTGGTAGACTGAGGATAAGCCACAGAGATCATTGGCAATTGAAGCCCCCATAGGAGAAATGAAGTCAGATGCCCCACCCTAGACATCCTCATCATCATTAACAGTATTTATATACCACTTTTTCTACAAAATGGTTTACAGACAAAACCAAGTAATTAAATTATAATTAAATGTCTTCTATACTGATAGTGACTAGAATTCCCTCTTCACCTAAATAATAGATATTCTAGGTACCACTGTCCTGTTTGGTTTTCCAAACTTCCTCTGTCATCCTCTTCCTTTTCTAATCCAGGAAGGATCTAATCCAGTAGAAGGAGAGCACCGAGGGTGAGAGAGTGGAGGAATGGGGCCTCCTAACATCTACTTGAGGCCACTTTCGCATGGATGGGCTGGCCCTGCTGCTGGCTAGATTTGTCATGGACAGCCCAATCCTATCTTGCGCTGGAGCAGGAAGGCTGAACTGGCCAGTGTTGTATCCAGTGCAGGTTAGGAAGCAGCTGGAGGGAAACTCAGGGTAAGGGGATATTTTTCCCCTTACCCCATGTTGAGCCCCAGCCAACCCTATGGGCTACTCAGATCTGTACTGGCGAATTCCCTGGCCAAGG
The DNA here is from genome assembly GCF_035046505.1 of Tiliqua scincoides. Taxonomy (NCBI): domain Eukaryota; kingdom Metazoa; phylum Chordata; class Lepidosauria; order Squamata; family Scincidae; genus Tiliqua; species Tiliqua scincoides. The sequence goes on from NC_089822.1 coordinate 37,373,557, forward strand.
TGTACTTTTTTAAAAGACTACATTTTTTTAAACTAATTTACTGCCCAATCCTAAGGGACAGCCCAATCCTGAGCTGCCTGGGGCACCATGAGGGCTGCCGCCGAATCCAGCGCCTCCCGTTCTACTGCAGGAGGTACCTCAGGAATAGGGGACATTCGTCCCCTTCCCTCGGGTAAGGGAGGCAGCCCCACAATGGGGCTACTCCCTTTAGCAGCGGCCAAATGGCCGCTAAAGTAAAGGCGCTCGTGTAAGGCACGCAGCCTCCATGAGCGCCTAGGATCCTGTGGAGCGGAGCTCCACGGATCCTCCTCCTGCCCACCCCAGGCACGCCTCTTGCACGCCCCCTCCCCGTGTCACGCTGGCCTCCCCGCCCCCTCCCTGCACCACGCTGGCCTTCCCACTCCCCAGAACACCCCCGCCCCCGCCCCATTCCCCATTCCACAGCCCGGCAGTCACAGGCACTGCCGAGCTGTGGAACGCAGGTGCCCTCTGGGTGGTGGTCCAGTGCCGGCTGGAGCTGAGCCACCTCCTGCAGAAGCCTGGTGGTGAGCCCCGCAAACATGGCTTACAGCACATTTGCGACTGTGGTCCATGCCGCAGAGGTGCAGTGCGGACCACAGGATTGGGCTCTTAGACCACCTAAGTTGGACCTGAAGCACCTTAGTTAATAGATTCAATCTATCCAACTTTCCAGCACTGATGCAGCTGCAATGCAGCCCCAAGATAAGGGAACAAATGTTCCCATACCTTAAGGAGGCCTCTGTGACTGCTGTCCCACCACAAGATGCAGTGCATGCCCCATTGGCACAGCTGCACCGGCACTGGAAAATTGGATAGGATTGGGCCCTCATTCCACAAAGCATTGTTGTTGGCATACTTATTTAGTAATTCAACAATGACCTACTACATGGCCTTTAATCTGCTGAGCATGGCCGGGGAAAGCATAGTTGCAAATCCATTTATTTCAGGATCAGGGCAGGAAGAGAGCAGATATTAGCAACAATGACTCTGCCAATATCTTCTGCTCCCTCTCAACCTCAGTACACCCCCTTGGCTCTATTCGGACCTCCTCCAGTCAAAGAGCTAATGGAGATCTGAGCAGACCCATAGGGGACTTCAAGGGAAGTGACATTTTATTTTACGTACCTCTCTGTCTTGATATGGTCCCTGCATGCCTGCAGGATGCAGTAGAGACCATGCCTGAGCCTCTGAGCTCTGTGGACAGGTGGTAGTTAGGATTGGGCTGTAAGAGTTTGTTTAGATGGGATGTAGGCATAGCTAACTTTGGTTGGATTCCTTTGTTCTATTATCACACTAATAAGAACTTGGGGCAGTTTACCCAGGTTTCCTAGGCAGTCTTCTGTTCAGGCAACTTGACTGTGTCCATTTACTTAGTAGGAATTAGGGTTGCTTCAGACATGTTTTTTTTTTTTTTTTCACTTACACATCTCCATATAGAAAAAAAACCCAAGTATTTATTTTATTTCTTCGGAAAAAATGTACTGTATATCCCACCTCTCCCACCTCATTCTCAGAGAAATTCTGCCTCATTCTCCAGGCAGCTAACAATATATTTTAAAATATAATGAAACATTAAAGACAAGCATTATGTACAAAGTATGCCCTCATATTTGGTGCATGCTGCTTTTCCTTTGCTGGAGATGCATAGCAACTGGTGTGCACAAGGGCTGCCCAATCTGTATAGTTGCAACGAAAGAAAGATTTCAACTTTATATATTTCCATAGATGAAGTTACCCTATATGTGTGTATCTGGGCACAAAGTTGCATTTTGGAGATGGAAGTCTTAGGAAATGTATTGCAAACTGCCTGATAATCTTCCAGGGATCACTTTATTTTCTTGTTATCATTATATTTTGGCTATACTCGTGGAGACATTACACTATACGAGTGAAAATTGTTCACAGGTTTTACATGTGTTAAACTAGATGTCACAGAAGTAGCTACATGTATTTAAGCATGGAACTGCCCTGATCACATAGAAAGAAGAGGCCAGGTCTGATTTGCAGTAAAAGTGGCAGATGGTGGGAAGCACTGAACTCTCCCATGGTTTACGTCCCTCCAGATTCTCAGCCTGGGCCCTTTTCACTTTAGCTGAACTCCAGTATCAGAAGTGACCTCAACTAGGTGAAAAATACATTGGGAGACAGGGGTACAAGGAGGTATGCAGGGCTCTGGGCAGTATTCAGAGTCCCTGCTCCATGTACCTTTATAGCTGTTCAAATTAGATCCCCATCTTCTCTTTCTATGGAACTGGGGCGGTTCCATGTTTCAGAGCTGCTGACATGTTGGCTAGCATGACTCTTCTGTACAACTTCACATCAGTCTCCTGCTTTTCTGACAAAGCAGGCAAGTATTTATGGCAACAGTGATTCATACATACTGGGAAAGGCTGAATCAGTTCAGGAAAGAGGCTTTGTAGTCTGTGATGCAGCTCACAACCATAAATTGAGATACTCTTAAAACAGGATATTGATTTGCAGGATTCGCTTGCAAAACGAGCTGTCAGAAGTATATTCATAGGCTATAACCCTGCTGAAATAGTCTTGATTAATTTTGCACACAAGTAGGCTGGTTCCTCTTTTCAGGGTGGCACTGATGTCAGTACATTTAATGCATATTTTTTTGAAAACAAAATCATTACTTATGCCTCAGGAACTGGACAGTGTGCATTGGAGCCAGTCAGAAGTACTGTCTCCTAATCTCTTGCAGAAGGAAGGGTGAGAAAACGTACTGTGGAATCTGCACCATGGTAGCACATATCGGTGGACTGAAGCATTGTGTAGTGCATGTCCATAAAGCAATGAGGGTTACAAAGCTGGCCTTTGATTAGACATGACTTGCTCAGTGCCATAATCTGCTCAAGAATTTGTCGCGCAAGCAGCTATTTAAAGCGATCTCTCTCTCTCTGTGAGAGAGCAAAAGTCACTGGTGTAACCCTAAAACTCTGCTTTACAATTTGAGAGGCAGTGTGGAAAGAGATGAGGAGCAATGCTGCTGGAGAGATACTGGGCACATGCACAGACACTTGGTGCATGGAGAAAGCCAGTCTGCATCGAAGTGAACCCTTATCGAACGTAGCAGTACAGACGGAAATATATTCCTGTGTTGTGCAAGCCCCCTTGGTTGGTATTCATTGGAAAGACGAGGTATATTGTGTATTTGTGCAAATAAATAAATAAGTAGTGATAATTGGGAATCAATTCTCTGTGGAGTTAAAATTATATCCAAAGTGTTTCCAAGTGATAAATGAATTATAGATCTGTCTATCGCACTTAAATGAATGGGAATCCCTTTGGAATTCTCACATGTAAAGATTCCAGGAACCATTGGATCAGGGAGATAAAGTCAAATCACATGTGTTAAGATGACATCACTTTCTATTTCAACCTTTGATAACATAATTGACATTGTGCAGATGTATATGTCAACTGATTCCATGGTGGCAGGGAGGACAACATTGTGTTCAAGATGAGTTGAGATATGAACATTCATCTGTAGTGGCTGGATTGCGGCAGCTTATGTGTGCATGATGAGTATGCACGTGTGAACCTGTACATGATCACTTCAGATCCTGTGACTTTGGCTGCCTCCTCATGCTGCGCATTTATTTAAGCAAATTGCCCACCACCCATCTCTCAAACAAAACCTACTGAGGTTTCCATGGCTTTACTCAAACGCTGAAAAATTACTTACTTGTTAGGAGAAATGTTTAAAGAAACGCACAAAACCAAGGCCATGTTTCCATGTTGCCCTTCTTTTGAAAATCGCATGAAACGGTTTCAGGAATAAAAAGTGTGGTTAGACTGGACAAATTCCTAAAATATATTTCAAACTTTAACAAACGCTTTGGGTAGGAAGCTACACTAAATGAACATTGTGGAGGAAAAGTAATAATGACAATAATAAAGCAAAGAAGAATTGTTCTGCCTTCCCACACAGTGCTGATGAAAGAAATGAAAACAAGTGAATGCCAAAAGAAATGCAGTTTACTCTCCATCCAAGACAATAGCAGCTCCAGAAACTGTGTTACTTTCTCGAAGGCCAATTGTATCAGCAAAAATGCTGCACAACATGAAGGAGGGTCTATTATCCTTCCTCCCATCTGCTTCTCTACACTGAATTAACAGTAAAATTTGACTAACAACAGCACTTGGTCCCTTACGCCTCGCTCTGAAGCTATCTGCCAATCATTTCCTCTTGAAGGGTACAGAATGTGACATGGACTCAAAGGCGGTGTTGGGATGAATGAAATTGAGACCATAGCATGTCTCCTTCCATCACGATGGCAGTGTATGGTGGAAGGCTGTTCTTTCAAAGACCAGCAAGCACCACTGGAGGCCACAATCCCAGGCACATTATTTCTAGTAGAATTCATTTCAAGAAGAATTCGCTTCATCACATTAGTCCTGTGCTGATTTTTTTTTTCTTCCTTCAATGTTTCTTTTGGGGGGGGGGGAATTAAAAAATGAACAATTTCAAAATAAAAACTATGGCCCTCATCCACAGATCCTTTCATACGTTGCTGTGTATAAAGATATCAGATGCAGACACTTTATTAATACATGGCTGGCAATGCCGCCTGTCACAGCTCCATCACCTGAGGAGGGGAAAAAGGGAGACTTGAATTCAATTTTCTACCTGCCCAAGCACTGTTGGAACTGACTACACTAACCATCCATGATGAACTCCACCAATCATCAGTGTGCAGACAGAGTCTATCAAGGCGCGTCATGTGCAGCCTTGGATGCAGAGGATTGTTAGGTTTTTTTGGGTTTTTTGAATCACCTCAGGGCTTGAGGCAATTAGTTATCTGATCTTTCCATCACCCATGTTTTCATTGGAGCTTCTGTGGGATCCAACAAAAATCGGGTCACGACCCAACAAGTGGGTCCTGATCTACAGTTTGAGAAAAGCTGACCTAGATCTTATAACTAAGTTAAACCAAGGATAGAAATGAATTTAGATTCTAAAGTTCCACTGATGTCAAGAGGATCTACTATTATGTTTTTTCTCCCTTATGGTCCCTTACGTATGGAACTTTCTTATTCAAGTGGCCTCTTTTCTGTCTTACAGCCCAATCCTAACCAACCTTCCAGTATTGAAGGCATCCTTGAGGTAAGGGAACAAACATTTCCTTAGCTTGTAAGTACCTCAGGGCCTCTGAGAGGAATTTTATTAGGGGCGTCATGAATATTAGGCCTAGGTTGGCAGTAGAAACCTGAACCACACTAATACAATGTAACTGAGAAGTTGCTAGCCATCCCTAGCTGCAAGAATGTGAGTAAATAAACAAAAAGATTGTTGTCTCTCCTTTGCTGGCCAGAAAGGACAGACAACAGGAATGACAACCTATTGGAATGTTTAACACCTTAGTAGACGGAGAGGCGCCTGATCAAGAGTGATGGAATGCAGCTATGGATCTCCAGTTGGGAGGGGTAAAGAACTATGAGGGGCTAGCAACCAGGTCAACTTTAAGAAGGTTCTCTCCTCAAAAGTTTCTGATTGGTCAATCTAAATAAGTATGAAGTCACTTCAGTACTATTAGCATGAGAAGTATAATAATGAGGCCCAAGGGGTATGTCCGGGGCCTTCTTGGACAGAGTTTTTGGGTGCAACATCCTGCATGCTTGTGAGCTCCAATTGTCCACCATGGGCACCTAGCCTCACAGGAAGCCTGGAGCTAAAAGATCTACAAGAGAAGCTGACCCAGGTGAGAGATAGGGATTATTAGAGATAGTCAGCTAGCTTTATTATTTTATTGCTGATATGTTTCCTAGTTGTTTATGCCTCTAGCATTTGCTGCCTTATGTAACCTTATGTACTTTATAAACTAAAATCTCTTTTACTAAGTTGTTTCATTGTCTGTTGGGGACAAAGGTTCAGAATCCTGCCTAGCTGTTCAGCAAGCTACCAAGTACTCATTGAGGTCTAGTAACTTGAGGACTGAAGCTTTAATTGGAGAAAGTGCTCAGTGCCTGCAAGGGATAGAATTAAGCCTACAGGGTCTCAATGTCCCTGGACTGAGACACTGGCACATAGAGGGTGGTGGCAGTACTACTAAGCAGAGGGGCCTTGAGGGTTTTAGGGTTCGAGAATCAAGAACTCTGAGCACCCCAAACCCCCCTAAGTTTGTGACAAGGGGGTACAAAGCTTCTTTTGGGGGCCATTCACAAACGGGGGGGACGGACAATGGAGTCAAGCAGAATGGAGGGCAAAATAGGGCAGGCAGAGGGTGCTGACAGCCAGAATTGTCTTTGTTGCCCAGGTCTACCAGGCTTCTTGATGCGGAGCTCAGGTCTACCCCACCATGTGGCATTGGCAGCTCAATATAGTAATATGGTAAACCAAACACACTCTCTTTAAAATCTTTGAAATATAGAAAATCATTGCAGAAAATTTGCATCTTTGTGTTTGGGCTAACACTAGAATGGACAGTGTGCTGCGTGCACCAAAATGAACATATGCAGCAGCTGTAGCCCAGCAGTGGTGTCGCTGAGCTCCTATACATTCCTTCATGGTTATCAGATCCACAAGCAACTGTAGCAGGCCAGTTCCTCCTAGATATGACACTGTGTTAAGGAGGGTCATGGATGCTTTCCTGGGCCTGGTGTGTATGGCTTGCAGCAGCAGTTGCCACTGCATGCCCACAGTTGTGCCCCCAGCATCATGCACAGGCAGTGAATTCAGGTGAGATAGGAAAATGTACGATCCCAGGAACTTTCGGGGCCCCCTCCTTTGGCTCCTGGGCCCCCTTTCTGACCCTGAGCCCAGGTACAAACCTTTACCCCCCTCTCCTAGGCCCTGAACTGCCTCCTACCTCAGGATGCAGTACTGACCCCATTGGCATGGCTGCATTGGCCTTGGAAAGCTGTTTAGGATTGGGCTGTAAGTTAGACCAAAAAGGGTTTTAGAACTGGTTAAAGAAATTACTAAAAACACATTTTCCCTTTCCTTTTTTTTTTTTAAATTCTCTCTCTCTCTCTCTCTCTCTCTCTCAATTGTGAACCTGTAAGGTTGTGATCTGTGTTGTTTCTGAATAAAAGTTCCTAGCACTTCTTAGGTGCTTTATAAATGATAAAGGATGATGAAGTGTTATATTTGGTTTGGGGTGCCAGTCCTAATAAAACACAAGTATTCTATCACAAAGAGTTTGTGGCTGGGAGTTCTACCCATTTAAACTACTTTGGGAGTTTGACAAGGGGTCTAGAAACTGGTTGGATAAATAAATTCTGGAACCATCATTTAATTGGACGATGGCATGGCTACCTGTTAACATGTTCAATATGTAATGAACCTTTTGTCCAAAATAAGGCAGAGGTAACCTTGCATCAACTATTATGACTTTACAAATCTGAAGCAAACCTAACTTTACAAACCTAAAAACCCTAAAGTTTACAAACCTAAAAATGGGTGCTGGCTTATCTGCATTTGAAATCCCTGCATTATCTCTATGGCATTTGTCCAAACACTCATTACTGAGTACAGCAGTGTAGGTCGTGCCCAAACTCCAAATCCTGCTCACCCGTTACATTGATGACACAGAATCTACACAGCGTTCTGTGTAGTACATACTGGAGTCTATCGAAGTTACTGTGCCTGACATTCTATAAACTACCAGCAGCTCTGGGTTGCTCAAGTGAGTGGTCAACTCCCATGAGCAGACACCCAAAATAATATGTGAACTATCTCTTAAGGTTGCACATTAAGATTCAATCATTTTCATTGCACGGAAGTGGGGAACATAACTGAGGCTCAATCCTATATACGCCATCAGTGATGGGGCTGGGCTCCAGCACTGGTGCTAGGTGTTGTAAATGTGCCATAAATTGTGTTTATGGCACCACGGGAGGAAGGAGCACCAGTGTGGGGTCAGTGCCAGTTGGCACTGGGCCCAGCACTGGGAGGAGGATGCTGCACATCCACCAGAGGAAGGTAAGGCTGCTGAGCGGTGGTGCAACCTTTTGGGGTAGAGGGAAGCATTCTGAGGCATGGGGAGGGTGGAATGGGGGAGGGGCTAGGGCAGGAGGGGAATGGGACTGGTGGAGGCCTCCTTTGCCAAATCCTATCCTCCGTGTCATGCTGAAAAGCCCAATGCAGATATTCTCAAGTCTGCACCAGCACGGACTTGAGAAACCCCATTGCGGGGCCTGGTGTTTCCTCAGGGGATGGGGACAAAAGTCCTCTGCCCCCGAGGAGACCTCCAGCAGCTTCCCCATGCCCACTGGGTACAGAGGTAGCCATTTTATGCTGCTGTTCCTCCGGGTTCCAGGAAGCACAGGACTGGGCTGTAAGTTGCTGCATCTGGATTAGATGGACAAATGATCTGATTCCGTATAAAGCAGCATCGTACATTTGTGTGGACATAATTCTAGGGCATTATCTGGACACACTCCTGAGAATTAAGACCAGTTTTTCTACACGCTCCAGAAGAGTAGTGAGCTACAGAAAGTATTCACTCCTTGCTATCTATATCAATACAGGTAGAAATGTCAGTACGTTCTACCCACCATTTTTCCCCAGCTTCTTCCATTTTACACATTGCACTGCAAGCAGCTCACACTTTGGATATTTTCAGCTCAGACAGCAGTAACAGCAAAGTTCTTGGATGATGGTCCCATGAAAACTATTGTGGAATAATCCAATAGTCCAGTGGTCTCAAACTTTGAGCACCAGGACTCACTTTTTAGAATGAGAATCTGTCAGGACCCACCAGAAGTGATGTCATGACTGGAAGTGACATCATCAATCAGGAAAATTTTTCACAATCCAAGGCTGCAATCCTACCCACACATACCCAGGAGTAAGTTCCATTTACTATCATTGTTAAAAGCATACACATAGTAGCCTATTAAAAGTACAGATCTGTCGCATTTCCACAAATGCAGTACTATGGCAGCATCAAGTCTAATATATTAAAAATAAAATATTGAAATGAATGGGGACCCACCTGGAATTGGCTCATGACCCACCTAATGGGTCCCAACCCACAGTTTGAGAAACACTGCAATAGTCATTTTACAGAGACAGGAGGAGGAATAGGTTTCTTAATTGATAGAGATACAGATAACAATGTCCTTTGCCTGCATTATGATATGCAATTCTTTGAGACACAAAAAACACAGAGTCAGAAAGGCTTTGAGTATTGTGCAAGAGAAGGTGGGCAAAGAATGCAAATAATTGCTTCAAATTATTGCAAACTCTCTTGTTACATATAAAGCATAGAAGGAGAAAGACCAGCTTGTGAATATAGCTGATGCAAAAGAAATTAAAGCTAAGTTGGCTGCAACCCCATACTGATGCTAAGAGTGTAAATATTTGCTCTGATTCAGATACGATTCATTTTTAGAAAGGCAATAAAATATTGCATTATCTTAGTGTTCTTGAAATGGGCATTTTAAGGAAACTTGATCAGCGTTATTATTATTTTTTGCAGTATTTGGAAAACTGCATTTCAGCTGTCTCTCCTACGTTAGGATGATATCAGTCTATAATTATAGTTCACATATACAGTAGTTGTGTATAGTTGTAAATGACTCCCCCACCCCGGCCCCCGCAAACCGGTATCCCATTACATCACTGCTTCACATGCATTCATTCTCTTCAATATTGTTGGCTGTTTCAGGTTAACTACCAAAATTATTTGCCTGAGAAGCAAGATTTAATTGTCTTACAACTACCTCTGTGAAATACAATAGGGAGAACAAGTACCCATTGATTATACTATTGGATAGAATAAGGGACTCTTATTCTTGCATTTCTCTTTCAATTTGTCATTGCGTTCTCTTTGAAAGAGACCAAATGGGTCCCAGCAGGTGAAAGCAAAGAAATGTGAAAAGGCCCCTTTGATGAATGACAATAACACAACTGCCCTCCCCCTCTCCTTGTGCCCCCTCCCCATTTTTGGAGATTATAAAACCTTATTAAATCATGCCCGGTTAGATATTGATTGAAGGGAAGCTAGCCTAAAACCAACAATAGCAGCATGGATCAGAAAAACAGTGCTTTCCTCAATGGACATTAAATCCAGCTAAGCTTTCCAGTGCATTTGGGTATGGGTACTTAAAAACAATAAAAACAACTCTTTACTGAACTTCACACCATATGATGGGAAACGTATACATTTATACCAGCATTGTCAGTTACAACACACCCGCACTCCTGTGAAAAGGACCACAAACTGTAATACTTAAGGCACACTGTGCACACGATGTTGTCAAGCTTTGAACCAAGAGTACATTGGAATAATGATAGCACCTGTTGCTGATTTCAAGATTACAAAAAAGCACTTTTAAAATACAATACATAAATAGTTCAAAGAACACAACTAGTTATGTTTGAAAGATACAGATGCAGTCTAATCCAAAGACAATGGGTCAATTGTGTTTCATGGCTATTTGTATTCTACATTTATGATCCTTCCTGCAAATTTCCACTTTATGACAATCAATTTGGTCTATCTTGAATATGTCAGCTTAGAAGAACACTTTATCATAACATGGTGTGTTAATTAGCTGTCAGTGGCAGATTTTTTGTTTTTCTTCTTTTTATCACAGTGCATTTCAAATTATAGCTGGAAGTAACATAATAAGGCAAAAAAAGGACCTGCTACACTGCACCAAAGTCAATATCAGTACTCTTGATTGACTCCAGTGTTTCTGGATTACATTCAAACTACACATCAGAGCTGTGAAGACCTTTTCTCATAGGCCTGCTTTTGCCTGCGTTTAGAACTTTGTGCCTGCTTTTTTTCTCCACTAGGTGATCTTGACTGTTCTCTGCCAGAAGTAGACCCTGGACCACAGTTTACAGTAAGAAAGAAAATACAATCCATTTCCAAATAGGCACTGTATAATGTGATAATAATAACCGACGGCTTGATTCAACAAAACTGTGCCAAAGTGATACTTCTCAAATTAACCATTAGTGCAGAATGAAATAATTGTCCAGATAATAATGATACCAATATTAATTCTGTTCTCGTATGTAAAGATAAGGACTTTTTGCTATTTATTATTAATAGACTGATTTGAAGGAACAGCACACACACTGAGAGGGAGGATATGGAAAGCCTTTTGTGCTGCTCATCAGCACAGTTATGAAAATTATGAAAAATTAAGCAATGTGGTCAGGCATCCAAAGCAAAATGTGTGCCACCCTTGCTAACAGCACAAATGTTTTGATGTCTGATGCTTAAAAAAAACCCTCAACTGCACTCTCGTCAATTAGCTAATTTATGAGATCCACACCAAAAAACGATACAAGGGCTTTGTTGCTGCTAACATGCTGCAGGTTTAAAATATTAGTATTAAAAAAAAATCTGACAGACAAAAATCCGGGAAAGAGTAGAAAATCATGCAGTGATAAAAGAAGTGTGATGAGACATGAAAGAGACGCATACAAAGTGGGATGCTTTTGAGGGGAAGGCATACAAAAGGAAAAAAAAATTATCTTTTCACCATACATTTACAGCAGTATTGATTTTTGATTGATCTATTTACTTTTGACTCTAATGGTTGCTTTGCCTCTGTTTATTTACCTTCCCCATGTGACATCTATCAATGTTCACCTTTGATTTGGTACAATGCCTGTTGCAATCTTCCTATCCAGCAATCCAAGGATGCATCCCTCTCTCGGTGGAGCATGTCTGGTTAATAAATATTTTGATTGCGATTTACTATTAAGTTTGAAACCATTTGTAATCTTATTGGGCTCTAACAATGGAAAGGCACGCATATCGCAGAGCAGCAGTATTCAACCGGGAGGATAGCAAGCACTCCTTGCTTAAACGGCGGTGATACTCTGTGGCACAGTTTCCTGAACAGATTTTATAAATACAACATGCCAGCTGCAGAGCTTTAATTTTTTTTAAATGCCACTCAGGATGAACTGGCTGAATTATAATGCTAATTGTATTTTCATTTGATTTGACTTTTCAAAGGAAACCACCATACGCATGCTAGTTTTATATTAAAAATTATCGGTGTGTGTTGCAGCCTCACGATTCCTATAAGACATTCGTCGGATTGCACAAAAATGTGCTAATTCATCTGTCTATTACTTTGCAAAATTTTGCCTGTCTCTGGCCTAAGGAAGCTAACTCAAATATATTGCAGGTAAAAGAAAATTCTCATTGACCGTTTGTTCCTCCCTGTCTAGAAATAGATTCTTACATAACTTTCATCCAAATTACATTATGTATGCTGAGAAATAGTTGTCAACTAATTGAGGATAAGCTATAATGAACTATTGTGCTTGCCCTTATTGCCTACCTTTTATCTACAGTGATTATAATTAGGACCAATATTTTTCTTTTCTAGGAAGCTTATGAACAATCATTTGCTTATGGTTATTTTATTGTTGTACTACATTTGACATTGTTCTCCAAATATAGAAAAGATCTCAATTTTATGCAGCATTTTTTAAAAAATCCTAAATGTGAATGAATCCTACATTTCATCCACGTTTAGCATTTTAAATTAGTTCCAGGATATTTAATAAAGGAATTGCTGCTTTGATGTGAAACATTTGTTTATGATTTTTTCAGCTTTCTCACACACACACATACACACACACTCAAAATCTGATTACAGATTGAAAAAGTATTTGTAACAGCTCAATAGAGTTTTTTGCCTATCATTTTTTTTTAAAAATGACTTACCAAGTTCCCTTATTGTATAGATATCCTAATATCAGTGAAACTTAACCAGCCAATTGAATTATTCCAGTGTTTGAATACAGCAGTGGACTCATGTTTCACTGTACACGAAATAAGAATACATCAATATAGTTATGCTTCCCCCCTCCCAAAGGATGTTCTAGCTCTCAATTCATCCAAGTAATCTGAAAAACTTTGATTCAAGTCCAATGGCACTAAATTTGGGTTTAGTCTTGGCCCTTCAGGGAGAAAGGTGGATTACAAATCCAATAAGTGAAATAAATTAATTTGATTCCCATTTTATGTGGCTGATGAAACTTGTTGCGTGTCTATGTTGTATCTTCTCATGAACAACTGTTATTAGGAGACCAATGAAGTTCTGTCATTGTGAACATGAGTGTACATTCATGAATCTCCCCATCAGACATTGGAAGACATGGAAAGCACAAGAAGCAAACTCATTAATCATATAGATTATGAATTGGCCCAAAGAATCTAATCACATGGCCATTTTGAATTGATGACATAAGGGTTAAGTGAATTGAATTTTTCATCTCTTTGTGAGGCTAACTGGTCAAGTTGTATCTATATTAAGGGGAGGAACTGTTGCCCAATGGAAGAGCACATGATTTACATGCATAATGTTCTGGGTTCATCCCTGGTATCTCCAGATAAGGCTGGGAGATTCCTCTCTGGAGTTCCACATTGATACTGCAAGTTAGTGTTGACAATACAAAACTAAAAGGACCAATGTTTTGATTCAGTATAAAACAACTATCTATGCAATTCCACTTTGCCAAATTATCATGAGATTGGCAAACAGGCTGAATAGTGGCATGATGAAAAATAAATACCTGAGTGCATAATAGTGCAATAACCCAACAATCTCACAAGGAATAAAACTTACATTTCATTTTTGATTCTACATTTTCCCATCCAAAGTCATATTAATTAGCTCCTAGATTTGATCTTAAAATGTTCATCCCTCCCTCTCTCCTTCTCTCCCTTCTTTGGGTGCTTTCCACTCCACACAAAGACATTGTGTGACATTGTAAATGTCACAAAGTAAAGTGTGACATTGCACCACTTTTTTTTTCCAAAATACTTCCAGTTTTCAACACCAAAGGCAGTTGCGTGCCTGCCATTGACTGCCCTGGGGCAAATGCCCCAGGTGCTGGCCACTGGGACCCCATGGAAGCCTCTCTGAGGCTCCCAATGGGGGCGGAAACTGTGCTTCTGGTTCGCTGGAAGCACAGTTTCTGGCGCCAGGGAATCTCACAGAGGTTTCCCCGTTGTAGGAGGACATCATGCGAGACTCCGTGAGCCTCTGGAGAGTGGGGGGGGGCAGATTTCTGCATGGGGAGAGCTGCGATAGCCTGCGGGGGGATGCCATCACAGAGCTTTGCCCCGGGCGCGGGGCTGCGGAGGTCCGCGGCTGACCAAAGGAACATCTGGGTTAAGTTCTTGCACTTCTCAGGATTACAGATCTGCATAACAAGGATCACCACACAGAGGGGAATACCCTCTTCAGAATGCCTGCATTGCTTCCTATTTCCAATTAATGTGAAGTTCAGGACGTAAGTTGGTCTAGTTCTTCCATTCATGTGGGCTGTTATTAATCATATAAACATACCTGCAGTAAAAACTATGGAAAAGTATAAATTAAGCTTAAGGTGTTTGTTCACTAGCTGGAACTCCAATGATAGAGCTTGGTTGGGATTTCTTCTTAAATAGGATATCCATGAAAGACTGCCAACACCTTGGTTTTATAGATTGGTTTTGATTATTCTTTCACTTCTGATTACATGTCCTTCAGTTATTACTTTTGTATTTAGCTCCAGATTAATTAGTTTCTACTAAGCACCAATTTGCACATGTGCATCAGAGGGAGATTATTTCTTAAAGGCCAATTAGCATCCCCTGTGAAAGAGCTTGGATAAAAAGGCTTTGCTCAAAGGTGCCACATACATGTGTGTGAGTGAAGATGGAAACTTTCTAACCACATTCCATGCACAGGTCTGAGAGAGAACCAGCACTGTTCCTTGGCAATTGTATTGAACCAAATGTATTGACTGTATGTTTGGCAGTCTTGATTCCCTGATCCTTCATGCTCAGAAATTCAGTTGTTTGTTCTTTCTCTCGATGCTCCAAGAATTCCTGCTCATTTCTTGTTTCTGATTTAGTGCAATGGAGTTTTATCTTCACCTTCTGCACAGCTCTTCACTAAGGCTGCAGGCAGTGTCCTCATATGACCTCAGATCAGAGAATTTGAGAAATCTACTTTCTCCTAGAAAGAAAAGCAGCAAGGAAACTACCTTCATGGGTTCACAGGATGCAGATATTAAGTTGTACAGTATGCTAAGAAAGTTAGTCACCACTAAACAGCATTACGGTCAATGACCCGAGGGGTAGCCCATTCCAGTGTGATTTCTCCTGTGCTTATTCAGCAGCACCAGCACAGGTTCACTTATCAAGTGAGGGAAAATTCACAAATTGGTGAGCAACTTGAGGTGAGGGGACATTTGTCCTCTTACCCCGGGGTAAACTTCAGCTGCCACAATGGGGCAACTAGGACCTGCGTCTGCTAAATCCCCAGCACAAGTCCAGATTGCTCCATGTTAGCAGATCAGGCCCTGGAAGGGAGAGGGGATTTGGTGTGCAGCTGTGCCATCAATCCTGCTCCCAGACCTAATATGCCCACCCCTACCCATCGCCACGCTCCTGTGTCCATTACACCCCCTCCCCACCCTCTACTCACCCTGTTCTGCCTCCAGAGCTGGCTTACCTGCTGGTTTACCGGCTTACCAGCTCCGGCACACCACTCCTTTCTCTCATGCCAGCCAGAATGCACAGGTCTTCCAGCTGGCACTGTAAAGAGGTGCACTGTTGCAAAATGCTTTACAGTATTTTTGCAGCAGCCTGTGCTGGTGGAGCACATACTCTGTTGGTGCAAGTAGGATTAGGATTGGGCCTTTAGTTTAATTTGTCTAATCTTATTCAGATGCTGTGCTGATGGCACACAGATACTGGCACAATATCCATCATATCCTAAGCCTGTCTTGGCAATGCCACATGAACAATGCACTGACATTAATGCAACAAGGGCTGCATGCCAATCCTCTCCTTGCAAAGCTACATCCCCCCCCCCCCCAGCATCCATGCAAACACTGACGAAATTCACAAATTGGAGAGCTCATTATCCATGGAGCAGTGTCCCGGCACCAGTGCATCATCAACATGATGTCAGCACATTATTGAAGCATCATTGCCATGACATCAGCATGTCATTGATGTGATGTTCATGGGTCATTGGTGTGCTGTCTGAGGAGCCAATCACCGAATCCAATCAGTGCCTATACTAGTGGCCACAGAAGTGTGACCAGGGTGAACCGAGAAAGGCACAGGGGCCAATGCTGACAGCCTCAAGAAATAAACAACACAACAACAGGCAGTACCTACAAACATAGGGAGGTAAAGGACACCACATGCACCACACACTCACAACAGGACACAATGAAGCTACAGCACCATCACCTGCTACAGGAATTACAATGGCAAAGGGGCAAAAGCAGATCAATGCTAGGAACCCCTGCATCCAGCATTTAAGTCCTGTTATCCTTTTCATATAACCAAACACATCCAAGGAATCTTTTTGAATGGATCAGAGCAAGGGTCAAAAGATAGCTCCCTTGGAAGAGGGCAGCCATGTGGAGCAAACATATATCCCTATGGCAAAGGATCGAGTTGTGTGGAAGGACAGCCACCAGCTGGAAGGAAACCTTTATGCCAGGGGAGGGCCTGGAATAAAGTCATAAGAAGAGTCTCAACTGCTGTTGAGGCAAAGCAGTTGAGGCAAAACTCAGGCAAAGCAGGGTCCTGGTAGCTCACGGGACAGCCTGGGAGCCAGGCAAGATTATTGTTGGCATCCTTCAGTCTCGGAAGACTATGGTATTGCGCTCTGAATGGTGGTTCTGGAACAGAGTGTCCTACAGAGCACAAAGCCTGGGTAGAGTAGATATGGAGGATAGACTGTTACCTATGCAGCAAATCCCCCCTCTCCACGTCACTGAAATGGTCCAATGGAAAGGCAGAGGCCAATACGGTTGGTTCCAGCAGCGTTGCAGGAGTTGCCAGAACGTGACTGTGTTCAGCCATGAACTGCCTCAGGGACTCCGGCTCCGGATTTTGCCTCGAGGTTGACTCCTGAAGCCTTTTCCATAACTGGATGTAGCCACAAGGCAGTGGAGGTTTGGCATCAGAGATTTCCTTCTCTCAGATGAGCTGTCTTCCCAGGCTAACGAGTCCCATCTACCCGGTGGCTGTTTAGTCGCCTCTTACGACAAGTACAGTCAAACTGAGGACCTATTCTTATCCCCCAGCCCCCAGGGGGCAGATAACAAGTAGTAAAAAGGTAAAAAGAGCATAGAGCAGCAAGTCATAAAAGAATCAGGCCTGTAAAAAATTAAAAGATGTTGAAAAGATGTTAAAAAGGCAGAGAACTCAGAAGGCTTGTTTAAACAGAAGGGTCTTCAGGCCTCGCCGAAAAGTCTCAAGAGAGGGAGCCATTCTGAAGTCAAGGGGAAGGGAATTCCATAGCATTGGTGCCACTACTGAGAAGGCCCTATTTCTAGCCACCGCCCCAAATACCTCCCTAGGCGGCGGCACTTGTAAAAAGGCCTTCTCTGATGACCTAAGAGGACGAGCCGGATTGTACAGATCTCTAAGATACCCTGGCCCAGAGCAGTATAGGGCTTTAAAGGTCAAAACCAGCATCTTGAATTGGGCCCAGAAACGAATAAGCAGCCAATGTAGCCGCTGGAGAAGTGGACTGACAGGGTCGAACCGCCTACTTCCAGTAACCACACGGGCCGCCGCATTCTGCACTAGTTGCAGTTTCCGAACCGTCTTCAGGGGCAACCCCATATAGAGCGCGTTACAATAATCTAACCTCAATGTCACTGTGGCATGGATCACGATCCAAGTACGGCCGCAGCTGGTGCACCAGCCAAAGCTGAGCGAAGGCCCCCCTAGCCACAACTGCCACCTGGGAATCCAGGAGCAGCTGCGAGTCCAGGTGGACCCCCAAGCTGCGGACTTGCTCCTTCAGGGAGAGTGCAGCCCCATACAGCGCAAGCCAATAGTCCAGCACCTCTATCAAGGATTTCTGAACCAGCAAAGGACTTTCACCAGCAAGGCACTTGGTTTTTACATGAAGTATCCATAGCAGGGACAAAAGAAAAAAGGAAGGTAGATCTAGAACCTACACCAGCTACTCTACAAAGCTGCTCTCTAGTTACCCAGACCCATCAGGAGACAAATAAAGAGCACATCTTCCAGCACTGAACAGGCTGCATCACTGGAAATAAGCACACGTGACTGGGAGGCTGTGGTATATAGACCTATCAGACTGACCTACATGGGTCAGTCATTTTGCTGTCATGTGACACAGGGTGCTTGGTGCAGCAACCCACCCAGTTACCCATACACACCCCACCTCTTGCTCTTTGCTTCATCACTGGCTCCTATCAGCATGGCTGTATGGGTGCTACCATTCCTGTCTCCCTGCCACTGCCATATACCATATATTGCTGACAAAGTAACATGTCATCGACTCAAAGTTTTTATTGGATGGTATCATTGATACAGCAGCATGTGAAATTGGTTACCAACCATCTCTTCCAAGCAGGGCTCTTGTGCCGTCCCTGTTGTCCCCATCCCCAACCCTACCCTGGACTTATCTTCTCAGTGGAGGAGGGGAGGCTTCCAACCGCCAGCACCAGTGGGAAGGCTCTGGTCTTCCTGCCAATGCACCTGAGCTTTGTGCTATTGCAATGTGCTTTAAAGAGCTTTTGTGACAGCTCATGTCAGCACACCATGCATTCCACCGGTGAAGGCCTTCAATAGGTTTCGGCCAAAATTTCACTGGAATGTAGGAATTGCAACCTTCTTAGGATACAACATATTAAAAATGCCTTCTTAGTTGATTTCCAGGGTTTGCTTAAAATGGGACATGAATTCATTTAGTTTAGTGCAGTGTTTCTTAGCATTTGTCTCCCACTGTACTACCTTTGCATGGTCCACCTATCCCTCTTCCCAGCCTGCCTTGTGTTACACTGGGCTTGCTATATCTGCGCCAGCAACATAGCTGGCACAGATTCAAGAAGCTCCATGGGGTGGCTGGGGCTTTACTTCAGGTATGAGGAAATATATTATCCAGAGGAGACCTCTAGCCTGTTCCTAAGCTGCATTGGATGCGGCACAGGCCATGTGGCCTAGCTGTGCCAGTGCAGTTTAGGACTGGGCTGTGAATGTGAAGTTAAACCCAGAAAAAACCAAGATAGGGTGGGTAAGGTGGAGCAAGAAAGAGAACCTGATTTCAATTTTTGCAACTTCTCTGTTACACTTCTGAGCTACACCATTACCTTAACACAATTTGTGCATTTAATTTTCTCTGTTAAAACTAAAATAAAGTTGATGATGCTTTTATAACACACATTTAATGTGAATGCTAAATTATACACTGTTACATTGAGTTAACATGTTTCACATTGATATATTTTTATTCACTTGCTAAAAGTCCCTCTGCCATGAATACTTGCGACAACGAGGCATTTATCCACTACTCTTGCATGCCGAAGAGATGGTTATTCTAGTCAAGAAACCCAATTTCCATACATTACAATTATTTGGGATTGTTACTAATGTATGATAATGTAAGGAAAGTGTGGGCTTTCTTCTTCAATTTCTTGGGAGGAGTTATTTTATATCATTAAGTTACAGTACTCTCACTTTGCACCAAATTCTCTAGATCAGTAAATTTATTGCTGGTTGATTATTCAAATAGAAAAGAACAGGGGGAAAATTATCCAGCCAGCTTTTCTGTTCCGCCAGAAGGAATATTTAACTCCAAAATGGTCATCACCATGGCATCAGGCTCCTATTTGAAATAACCTCAATGGCAAAACAATAAATTGTGCAGTCATTGGGTTTCCTCCAACCTTAGTATGGACCCCCCTTTTTGACCAAGGGTAACTCTTTCATTTGCCTGTAATGGTTCCAATATGACCCAGTGATACAGTGAAGAAACAGGCAAAACAAAAATAGTAGTCTACTTGTACAAGCTGTTTAGGTATCTTGAAACAATATTTTCAGGTTAACCATCAAACTGGAAGATCCTTTCTGGGTTTTTTTTTTTTTTTTTAACAAAGCAAGGACATAAGCCAAATGTTATGTTCAAGAGCAGCTCACATCATTCAAATGATGCTTGTGCATGATTGTTGCATGGTCAGTCTTGTGATAATGGAAGAGGTGTCAACGTGTAAGTCAATCAGAGCTCTTCTCCATGTGTGGCACTGGTTTCACCTCTGCCTTTACCATGGCAGGACGTGGAAGATATTTTTGTAGCAATTTCTGAAAAGAGGAATAGTGATCTGGATTTGTCCCATTTATTCCCCAGTGGTGATGCCAACCATGCAGTTTAGGCCAGGGCGATTTCAGTTTGACCTCTGCCTTTTCCCGCTGTGACATGACAAGAAGCCAACAATATCCCAACAACTTACCTGGCATTCCCCAGGATGTTGGAAAATCAGTGGAAATCTAGCCAAGGAAAAAGCACCAGCTGGACATGGCTTCAGCAAAGCTGGTTACACATTGTTTCTGTGCACACAATTTATAGACTGCAGTTTAGATAGCTGGGAACGTCTGCTGGGCTGGGTTTATCTTACGCCTTGAGCAGTCATCAGTGACGAGTGTGTGTGTGTGTTGTTTTCTGTCTTTCTCTGCAGAAAATTTCTTCATCTGTGAACAACAGGGGGTGTAGCAGAATTGCAGAACCAGTGACAGCCACATCATACTGACCTCAGCATTTCCAGGCTGTTCTTCCCAAGGTATCCTCCTTTGTGTTATTTTGTGCCCTCATATGTAAAAGTGTATGTTTACCTGTTCCATTAGACTCATTCTATATATTTCCCTTTCGTTTTGCCTTGTGCCATGTAGCTTTAGACAAAAGTAAAGTGATGCTTTGGGTCTCACCTTTCTTTTGTCACTCAGGGTCACTCTCATGGATGTCTCATTTGAGTCTTCACAGTCCCTAAAATTCCAGATAGCAGTTGAAACCATGAATGGAAACACAAACAAGAGATCCACTTGCACTGATTCCTGGATCAGGTCTGCGGTGTAGTAGAGCAGCTTTGTAAAATCTTTTAAAAAATTAGTTTTTTAAAAAATATTTTTAAAATATTTTTTTTAAGAGGGCTGTAGCTCACCTTAAATTCAAAGAACAAAATACGACATAATCTGTAATATAGCTAAAGATAATAACTATCAATAAATACATCATCTGTGACTTCATTGTTTTGGTTTGCAGTTTAACCTGCAGGCAGGCAGGCAGGCAGGCAGATTGTCTATCTGACAGGCAGGCAGGCAGGCTGGCAGGCAGATAGCTAGCTAGCTAGCTAGCTAGCCAGCTAGCTAGATATGTCTGTCTGTCTGGCAGATAGATAGATAGATAGATAGATAGATAGATAGATAGATAGATAGATAGATAGATAGATAGATAGATAGATAGATATAATGGGCTTTTCATGAAACTTTCTAAAAGTTGGGGGAATTGGTGAACTGATGAGGGTTGCCCCACAGACCATGTCTATCTGCTGCCCCCTTGGGGCCATAACCATTCAGCCCTCTAATCCTCTTCCTGCTCACTGAGACCAAATTGAAAGAGGATCAGGGCAGCAGTAGCCCCCTTCTGTCTCCTGTGCCCTGGAAGAAAAAGTGGGGAAACCCACCATAGTTGTCCCTCCCTCTGTATGCTGTATTAGAAAGCAGTCGTGTGGGCTGTGAGAAGTAGAGCTGCCTTCCCATGTGCTGATCTAGGTGCAGCTTGTTGCTCCATGTCAGTTCTGTTTGAAATGAACAGGAACAACAGATCATCTGCTCAGCTGCTCGTATGAAACAGGTTCAGTATAGTGGAAGGAATCTCCACGGAGAGTAGCACAAGTTGGCTCGGCTCCCTCTCCTCCAAAACGCTGAGGCCAAAACGTTGAAAAGAGGCTTGGCTCCCTCTCCTCTCCTCTCCTCTCCTTAGTCAACTGGCAGGGGGAGCGAGAGTGGGTGAGCATACACAAGAGATATTTGAGGGGGAGCAGCAATTTCAGTCAGCACATAGCCACTGACTGTGTCTATACACAGCCATGCAACAAGTGACAAGATGGTGTTGACTGGATTTTGCAAGGGATGCTGCACGAACACACCAGTTTAGCTTTCCAGTGCTTATACTGCAGCTCTGCTGTTGGGGACCAGTATCCACTCTTCTTATGTTTCTTTATATCAGATTTAATATCACTCTTGGGGGGGGAACACTGGGGGCCAGATGTACATTGTACAAGCAAATGGGCTGTGGTGGGAAAAAAAAAAAACAATTTTAGATGGGGATTTACACCTTGGGGAGTGGAATTGTGTACACCCTGCAGTATTCAGGGTATGCGTGCACACCTATTGCCCTACTTTCTTCTTGGGCTTCTCACCAAGAGAACCCAAACTCTGTATAGATATTCAAAGCCAAGGTTACTTTTGTGCAGGCAAGAGAGCACCTACCATAGAGACAGGTGGTTCCCTTGCACTGGCAAAGAACGAATGTACCAGTTCTTAACTGAGCCACTGCCTTACTGCAGGAGGTTACTTAATCATAAGCCATAACAACAGCACTACACAAAATGCTGACTCTTCTTTTGAGACTGTGAATGGAAATGACTCTAATGGCAGTACACAATACCATAAACACAATACCAAGTAGTCAGGCCCAACTCATCAACTTATTTCAACATTTTGGACAGGGGGAAGCAGAGATGGGCAAATCCAGTGTGGCTTGAGTCATGAGTCTCCCCCCCCCCTTTTACCTTGACTCAAAAACAAGTCTTAATGGGCAGACTTTCCAAGTTGCCCAAAGTATTTGGGGGATTCTAAATGAGTCCTGAGTCTTTCCTGTAAAAAAGACTCTTTCCTCTCTGCAGAAGCGCGCGTGGCCTCTGGGACATCAAGTGCATCGGGAATAAAGTGCCAGGTAAGGCACTGCAAGTTTAGCATCTGTGCGAGTTCAGCAGCAGGGCGATGAAGCCAGGGCCCCAGACACTGCCCTTCTCTTCCCTGGAGAAGAGGGCAGCAAACCAGTGTAGGGTTTTGTAAGTATTCCTAAATAAAAACAGCAACAACAAAAAAAGCTATGCAGTCAGACAGCCAGCAGCAGGGTGGGGGCTATCCAGTGTTTTGCATTGAGTGCAACATGTATGACTATATGCCTCTGGGGCATGTCATGGGTGTGTCCTCGGTGCAAGGAGCTCCAGGGACTCAGGGAACGCATCCGCTCCCTTGAAGCCTTGGTGGCCGACCTGGAGAAGCAGAGACAGGCAGAGAAAGACCGTGGGGAGACTTCCGGGGACGATCAGGCTTCGTCCCACCCTCAGGCGCGCAGCTCCTCAGTTGCCTGTGTGGGAAGTCTCAGGGCTAGGTGACGTCATCCTGGAGAGGAAGGAAACAATCCCCTAGGGGGGACCCCTTCTCCAGGGGATGGGCCCATATCCAAATGCACTCAGGATACTCCTTGGTGGGAGGGAGGTTGGGGGCTTCACTTGAACCAGAATGGAACCAGACTGCTGGCACATTAAAAAGGTGGCAGAGCAGCTTTTAAACTGATCCCTGGGGGAAGGCCGACAGGAGCTAAGGGGCATCCGGTTCGGGACTCCTCATCCCTATAGGATGAGGATGGGGAGGTTAGAGAACACCAAGGCAAAGGCAGAGTAGGAGAAGAAATTGGGAATGGTAGCATGATGGGATGTGATAGACTGTTTGGCACAATGAGAGGATACAGGGATAAAGGAGCTAATAAGCAGCCCATCCTGGGGCATTCCATGTACAGTGGTGCCTCGCAAGACGAAATTAATTCGTTCCGTGAGTCGTTTCGTTTTGCGAAATTTTCGTCTTGCGAAGTGCGATTTAAAACAAACCAAAAAAAAAAAAGGAAAAAAATTCGTCTTGCGAAGCACGGCCATAGAAAAATTCGTCTTGCGAGTCACCAAAAAAATCACAAAACGCTTTCGTCTTGCAAGTTTTTTGTTGCGCGAGGCATTCGTCTTGCGAGGAATCACTGTACAAATGCTTTTATGCAAATGTCCAAAGTCTCTGAGCAAAGATGGGAGAACTGGAATGTCTGGTGACTAGGGAAAACATTGACATAGTGGGCATTACAGAAACCTGGTGGAACCAGTGGGATACCACAATCCCGGGCTATAAACTTTGCAGGAAGGACATGGAGGGGTGTGTTGGAGGTGGGATGGCTGTTTATGTTAAGGAGGGGATAGGATCCAGCAGAAATTGAAGTAGAGATTGAAGGTGGGTCCGACTCCACCGTAGAATCTCTGTGGGTTAAATTACCAGGCCTGAGGAGCGATGTAATACTGGGGGCGTATTATCATCCTCCAGACTAGAAACTGGAAGGGGACCTTGAAATGAGGAAACAGATCAGGGAGGTGACAAGGAGGGACAGGGTTGTAATCATGGGGGACTTCAATTATCCTCATATTGACTGGGTCAATTTGTGTTCTGGTCACGAAAAGGAGACCGGATTCCTTGACATGCTAAATGACTGTGCCTTAGAGCAGCTAGTCATGGAGTCCACCAGAGGACAGGTGACTCTGGATTTAATATTGTGAGGACCTGGGTAGAGATGTCAATGTTACGGAGCCATTGGGGAACAGTGATCATGCTGTGATCCATTTTGACATGCATGTTGGGGGAAGAGCACCAGGCAAATCTCTCACAGAAACGCTTGACTTCCGACGGGCGGACTTCCCTCAAATGAGGAGGCTGGTTAGAAGGAGGTTGAAAGGGAAGGTAAAAAGAGTCCAATCTCTCCAGAGTGCATGGAGGCTGCTTAAAACAACAGTAATAGAGGCCCAGCGGAAGTGTATACCGCAAAGGAAGAAGGGCTCCACTAAGTCCAGGAGGGTGCCCGCATGGCTAACCAGCCAAGTTAGAGAGGCCATAAAGGGCAAGGAAACTTCCTTCCATAAATGGAAGTCTTGCCCTAATGAGGAGAATAAAAAAGAACATAAACTGTGGCAAAAGAAATGTAAGAAGGTGATACAGGAAGCCAAGAGAGAATATGAGGAACACATGGCCAGCAGCATTAAGGGGAATAATAAAAGCAAATATGTTAGAAGCAGGAAACCCGCCAGAGCAGCAGTTGGCCCTCTGGATGGTGAGGGAGGGAAAGGGGAGATAAAAGGAGACTTAGAGATGGCAGAGAAATTAAATGAGTTCTTTGCATCTGTCTTCATGGCAGAAGACCTCGGGCAGATACTGCTGCCTGAACGGCCCCTCCTGACTAAGGAATTAAGTCAGATAGAGGTTAAAAGAAAAGATGTTTCAGACCTAACTGATAAGTTAAAGATCAATAAGTCACCAGGCCCTGACGTCATCCACGCAAGAGTTATTAAGGAATTGAAGAATGAAGTTGCTGATCTCTTGACTAAAATACGCAACTTGTCCCTCAAAACAGCCACGGTGCCAGAAGATAGCAAATGTCACGCCTATCTTTAAAAAGGGAAAGAGGGGGGACCCGGGAAACTATAGGCCGGTCAGCCTAACATCTATACCGGGTGAGATGGTGGAATGCCTCATCAAAGATAGAATCTCAGGGCATCTGGCCTTAAGCAGTATAATTACCATTGTACTTTGTTCTGTAGGTGGTCCTTCTCCCAAAGGGTGTGATCCTGACCAACTTAAATCAATAGGATTTCTTCTAGTGGCTCACCTGGGGTTTGGATTGCAGCCTCAATGTTTTATCTTCCTTGACTTACCTGCTCTTCTTGAAGAACGGCATGACAGCTTTGCCCTGAGAGCGGTTTGCTGAATAATTTCTAGCTCATTATGATAGTCAGGCAAAGAAGGTAAGCAGCTCTCCAGTTACATCTTGCTGTATTTTTTTTTTTGTCATTAGCGGCATTTGATGCATTCAGGTCTTCCCCATGCACCCACATTTTTTTCTGTTGCAACAAGCCTCAGCTTTCAAACGCCTGGTGTTTTCTCTCTTCTGGCAGCTAAACACACAAACCTGCAAAAAAGGCCCTGCTAAATCCTCCTTGTGAACAAAAGTGACTCCTTTATAGGGCTGATGTCAAATATGTCCTGAGTTGTCTTGTGAAACCTCTTCATGAAGCAAAATGTTCAGCTACTCTTTTGCCACTTGACGTTTGAGGTTGCCCAAAATGACAAGGAAGGAATGGATCGCAGACTATCAGCCTTACAGGGCAGGAAGCATCTGAGTTATTTGAACCATTCATCAAAAACATGTCATTTGCATGCACATGCATTGGTACATGAATGAGAAAATTGTTCTTTTAACTACAAAGATTTCATGTTCGTTTAACTACTGCTCAGTGCATGCAGACCAATGGTGTAGTCAACTGGTGCATTTTGAAGTGTACCAGTAGCATGATGCCCCCATAAAATGTTCCATAAACAGATGTCAAAGAAGAATCCTGAGGGCAGTGGCATATCTACGGGAAATGGTGCCCAGAGAAAGCATGAAAACTGCGCCCCGTCCAAACAGAGAAGGAGAGATCATGGGGTGGGAAGCCAGGTCTGTTCATCCCACCAAGTGAATTTATTCAGCAGGCTACACAATGAAAGGGAGATTGGAGAGAAGCCAGCCCTGTTCCACCAGGTGAATTTATGCAAAAATCCACAAATGCTATACATCAGCACCCTGGAGAGTACTACAAAAATTGATTCCCTTTCCTATTAGTGTCACACATTTGCATCAACTCTGCCTCAGGTTTATGGAAACACCTTGAATTTTTTCTTCTTCAGGCATTTACTGGTATCTCTTTTTGGAGGTCCTCTGAAACTGGTGCAAAAATGCACCATTGGCTGTGGTGCAGAAATGTACCATCGCAAGAATATGGGTAAGTCCATGCCCAGCACCCAAGGCAGATTCCCCCACTTGCCACACCCTAGATACACCACTGCCTGAGGGACAGTTTTACAAGATACAACACACGGACAAGGAAAAGGCAAGTCCAGGCCTTCAAAACCTGTGGAAAATGAACACGGGAGTGATGGCAGCCAGTGGTCTATTGTCTTGTGTACTCCCTGGGGCATTTGGTGGGCCACTATGAGATACAGGAAACTGGACTAGATAGGCCTTTGCTCTGATCCAACGGGGCTCTTCTTACATTCTTATGTTTTTATGGTATAGTAGTAAATTTTAAAGTTCAGGAACACATCATGACCCCTCCTTTTTCTTCACACTTTTTTCTATTTTGAGCCTTGTTATATATCATTAAAAAATCTAGCTCATTTCATCCCAACATATTGGAATGCAACAGTGTATTGGGTTGCAATGGATTTAAAACAAGTGTAAAAATTTCTTAAGTAATTTAAAGATATCCCAAAGAAATATGAAATGTAAGAGTGCTAGCCTATCTATACTTACTTAGAAGGAACTCCCACGATTTTCAATAGGACTTACTTTAGTATTGCATAGTATTAGAATTTGCATAGTATTAGAACTTTAATGGAACATGAGCTACATGGAACATTAGCTCTTAAGCAGCCCTTGAGAAAGATAATGACTGAGATATTAACATATGCCCTTAGGCAACTTTCTCAGTTTGCCTCTTGATGAGCCTGGTTTTTCTTCCAAACTAAGCACACTGAAAACAGCTTTATATGGTCTGGGTGGCTGGGACTATTGGTGCTGGCCACTTGATCAAGGACACCGAGGGGGAGGCATCCAGGATGGAGACTGAGGGCCTTACTCAGGAGTATAAAGAGGAGCCCATACAGCCTTAGAGGTGGCCAGGGGAGAAGGTTAAACCACCCAGCCTCCTCCTCCTGCCCTCTACTTCCAGGGATCACAGGCAACTGCTCTCACAGAGCAGTGCTTACCTTTTACTCCTCATCAGCTGCTGGGGAATCCTTATTTACCAGCACCTTTGGTCACCTTGCCCCTTCCTGTCCTTGCCCTGGTGTATGTGTTGCTCACTTCACAGGCCCTGATCCTGAACATAAGAACATAAGAACATAAGAACATAAGAACAGCCCCACTGGATCAGGCCATAGGCCCATCTAGTCCAGCTTCCTGTATCTCACAGCGGCCCACCAAATGCCCCAGGGAGCACACCAGATAACAAGAGACCTCATCCTGGTGCTCTCCCCTACATCTGGCATTCTGACTTAACCCATTCCTAAAATCAGGAGGTTGCGCATACACATCGTGGCTTGTACCCCATAATGGATTTTTCCTCCAGAAACTCGTCCAATCCCCTTTTAAAGGCGTCTAGGCTAGACGCCAGCACCACATCCTGTGGCAAGGAGTTCCACAGACCGACCACGCGCTGAGTAAAGAAATATTTTCTTTTGTCTGTCCTAACCCGCCCAACACTCAATTTTAGTGGATGTCCCCTGGTTCTGGTATTATGTGAGAGTGTAAAGAGCATCTCCCTATCCACTCTGTCCATCCCCTGCATAATTTTGTATGTCTCAATCATGTCCCCCCTCAAGCGTCTCTTTTCTAGGCTGAAGAGGCCCAAACGCCGTAGCCTTTCCTCATAAGGAAGGTGCCCCAGCCCCGTAATCATCTTAGTCGCTCTCTTTTGCACCTTTTCCATTTCCACTATGTCTTTTTTGAGATGCGGCGACCAGAACTGGACACAATACTCCAGGTGTGGCCTTACCATCGATTTGTACAACGGCATTATAATACTAACCGTTTTGTTCTCAATACCCTTCCTAATGATCGTGGGAAGCCTGAAGGGAGCCTCCTGTCCCTGGCTCTGCTGGCAGGTCACTGAGGCTGTGGCTGCATGGTGCATTGTCAGCCTGTTATCTGTGGCAGGTGGGGAAAGTCTCCATTTAGTTGCTCATGTGAGCACCAAAGTGCAATGCACACAGGTCTCTGGGTACAGACATTTACAAATGCAATGGAGTCATTAAGGGCACAGTCTTCTCTTCTGCTTCTCAGTAACTTCTCTGTATGCCATTAGTCTATGCACAGGACAATTTCTCAGTGGGTTGCATGGTGTTTTAGAAGCACTTTATGTGAGTCATCCCTAACTGGAACCAGAACTGCAGTGTCTTTTATCATCAGAGAAATAGATAAACAGTCAGATAATCTATGTTATCAAAAGACTCTCCCCACTGGCCCTGTTCAAACAGCCCTTATACAGTTGCCATTACATTTTGTTTGTTTTAATAGGTGCAAGCAGAGAATTTCAACACAACACATAGATCCAAGGTGAATCACGGATCCATAAAACAGTAAGATCAGTAAGAAAAATAGAACCACAGAAGAATGCAAAGCAATTCACATTCCCTGTGTGCTGTAAATACAATTCATTTTCCTATCAATTTTTTTGGGGGGGAAAAAAAAATCTAGATGGCATAAATTATTTTTGTTCATTTTTATTTTAGTAAGTGGCACTCTAGAAAGCCTATTCAACTAAATGTTGCTGAATTCAACGTAAATAATTGAATAAAGAAAAGTGCTGGGGAAATGGCGTGGAAAAGATATCCCAACTCACTCTTTTTTTATTACTAATTTATTGATTCTTACTTTTTACAACTTACAATTACAACATGATAGAAGAAGGAAGAAAGTAGGGTATATGGTGATAGGAAAAGGGAGGGTTGTTCAGATTTGAATCATTTGATTGGGTAGCACAGTGGTACCTCATCTTTCCAGTGCTGCGACCCACCTCATAGTGGGTCATAGTGGGTCACCTTCATAGTGAGTTGTGACACTAGTGGCCAAAACAACTTATGGGTGCTTCCAGAGGCCTCTTCCTGGTTGCACTGGGCCAGCGACCCACAGTGTCCCAGAGACCCAGTGGCCAGTGTGGCCTGCACTGCATCCTGCAGGGAATTTTTGGCTGCTGGATGAATTTTTGGCTTACCTGGGGGTAAGCTCCATCAACTGCAATAGATTAACTTGGACCTGCAACAGTGATATTGCTGGCACAAGTCCATGTTGATCTGTGCAGGCGGATCAGGCCCAGGAAGGAGGCCATGCTTTGGTGCATGCTACCACTGCTGAACCCACCCCCACCACCCACAGTTTGAGAAACACTGCTTTATTTTATTTATTGGGGTTTTGCCATGAAAAAGGTTGAAGACCACTTATCTAAAGTGCCAGGTACTACCCACTTCTAAAACCAGGACTCTGAGGACCCAATCCTATCCAACTTTCCAGCACCAGTGCAGCTGCAACGCAGCTCCGAGGTAAGGGAACAAATGTTTCCATACCTTGAGGAGGTCTCTGTGACTGTCCCTCCTTGGGCACAGGATGGAGCTCACGCCCCATTGGCATGGCTGCACTGGAACTGGAATTTTGGATAGGATTGGGCTCTGAATAAGAAAGTCTGTCGGCTTTCTCCACCATGCCAATTCCACTGCTCCTGTGTTCATATTTAGCAAGTAGTTAATAGGAAGTAAGCGACTATTTCCTATTAATTTCTGCCCTAGATTTTAAAAATGCAATAGTTAATTCTTTCTGGCTTACTTTTTCCAATCAGTTACAGAAGCTTTGAACAATATAAGATTTCAAGTATGTCGTGGTGCCTAATGAATTACAGACCTCTTGATTAATGGCACTTGTTCAGCATCACATCAATGGAGTATGAAATGTAAAAGAACGGAGGGGGTTGTGGTGGTGGAAAAAATGGTGTTTCTGCCTGGTGTGTTTTCTCCTGTGAGACAGACCAGGCATCATCAAAGCTGATTTTTTTATTACCTTTTCTTCTGTTCGTCTGGCAGTGTGTGTGTGTGTTTTTTTTTTATTCTACAAGTGTGCATTTCTGTCTTGGGCTGGTGCTCGCTATCAGCATCTTTATCATTCAAGTGGCTTGCTGCAGATTCTGCTGAAGCGTCAGTACTGAGCACTGACTGTGCAATCAGTGAACCTCAATCCCCTAGACTGGCATGCAACATGGAAGGGGGAGAAGAGGAGGAGAATCCAGAAGCGAACAACATTGGTCAGAACCGTCATCAAACAACCAGGCAGCGGCGGCGTATCTATCATAAAGCCACTGGAGAATTGCCGCTGACTGAAGGCATACTTCACCCTGCCGCATCTGAGTTTATGTATTTTACCAGCCTTGTTTCATTGGAGTGAAGCGACAGAGTTTTATGGGGTCCCCCAATCTTCCCCCAGTCTGAAATAAAAAGGCCTTCTATGCCTTGACAATAGTTTTTGGACCAAACAGACAATTCTTGTATTTCTTGTATCACTTGTGGATCAAAGAGGGCACTTGGCAGTTTGATGAGAAAAAAGGTGGACAGTGGCAAGAGCGTGCTTCTCCTTTGTCGTGTCCTCGCAGAAGCCATTTGGCTCTGTCAATATTATGAACTGTCAGCTATCTCAGGCATGCATATATTGATACAAAGGGACAGAAGGGATAGAGCCACAGTTCAGGGAGGGGGTGTTGCTCAATGGCAGAGCACATGCCTTGCATGCAGGTCCCTGGCTCAGTCCCAACATCTCCAGGTAGGACAGAGAACAATTCTGTCGGAATCTCTGGAGAAGCAGCGCACACCAAAACCTAACCCCCTTCACAGGCTCGATTCATCTTCATGGGTCCATGCAGACTTGTGCCAGCCTTATCTCTGGCACAAGTCTCAGTAGACCCACTGGGCCAGCAGGGGCCTACTCTGGGGCAAGGGAACAAATGTTCCCTGAAGGCTGCAACAGTCACTACATTGGCACTGCTGCAGCGCCCTGTGGGGAGGTATGGTGAATTGGACTGCTTGTATTTGTGTGGGCCTAGATACCCCCAAAGGCAGGGCCTAGGAGAGGGGGGTAAAGGGGGTAATTTGCACCCAGGCCCAGAATCAAAAAGGAGCCAAAGGAGGGGACCCAGAAATTTCCTGGGATCTTACATTTTCCAATCCCACCCAGACTCACTGCCCATGTGGGATGATGGGGGGATTACCATGGGCACATAGCAGCGGCTTCTGTCACAAGTCATACACACCAGGCCCAGAAATGCATACGTTCCTTAACAGTGTCACATCTTGGAAGAAACGGACCTGTTACAGTAGCTCTTTGGCTTGTGGATCTGTTTACCTTGGAGGAGTGTAGAGGAGCTCAGCGACACAGATGCAGGACTGCAGCTGCTGCAGAAGTCAGTTTTACTGTACATGACACTTTCCATTCTAGTGTGAGTCTAATACAATGATACCAATCTCCTGCAATGATTTTCTATATTTGAAATCTTTTAGATAGACTTAGGGCACAATCCTAACCAGGTCTACTCAGAAATAAGTCCTATTTTGTTCAATGGGGCTTACTCTCAGGAAAGTGTGGTTAGGATTGCAGCCTTAGGAGTGTGCTTGGTTTTCTGTATTACTATATCTAGCTGCCAACGCCAGGCAGGCAGGTAGACCTGAGCTCCAAAGTCTATTCCAGCTGTTGCCACTTTCCTCCTGCCTGTTTCGTCCTCATTCTGTTCACCCCATTCTGTCCCCACTCTGTTTCACTCCCTCCCCCTTTGGAAAGGGCCCCAAGGAAACATTGTACCCCTGATAAAGTTCCTCTGAGATGCTGCCCAAAGGAAATGCCATGATGGGTGCTATCAAAGCTCACAGCTTCAACCTTCCAATCATGGCTGTAACTTGGTTTCCTGACCTGATCCAGAATGGGAACTCAAAGCTCCTCTGAGTGTGTGGTTCACCTTCCAGCAAGTAATCTGCATTCCTAAGGTTGATTCCACGGGCACATCTCTCTGACTGGATTGGGGTCAAATTTTCATTTTTGTGACACTGAATTGTCAGGACACTGAATATTCAAGCTGTTGCCAAGCCTTCCCATTTTGCCCTTCTTCCTGACATGGAGTGTCTTGAGAATAAATTTGGTCAAGAAGGACCAGGTTTGTGTGATCAGCCTACACACAAAAGCAGTGCCTGAAGGAAGATGCAGAAAGGAAAATCGAAAAGCCTTCTTGCTTCTGAGGCAGACAGTCTTGTTAAATCTTTACCCAGGCCCATATTAAGCACTGATGGTCCCTTGAATGCTTTGCTGAACAGCCTGAATGCATGTCTTATGCCCCAACCTGAAGTGTAGACTTAAGAGCTGCCTTAAACTAATCAAGATGCCTCTACAGAAGAGCTACAGCTCTTTATTTCTTGGCTGACATCCAAAATCTTCACCCAAAGTTCAGTACAATGCCCTGTTAAGCTCTGTAACTTGTTACTGCTTCAAATTAACCCCTTTGTTTCTTCCTGGAAAGATAGCCTCAGAGTCATTCTGTACTGAGCACTGGCTTGCAAGCCAGAGCATCTTTTGTTCTCCTTTGCATGACCAGGTATAACTGGTTCACCAGTGACTAGCCTTTGGCCCTTCCCAGCCTACATTCACTTGCACACCCACCTTTCAGCAAAACTTCTGTATACTCGTGTTGAGCATCAGGAACCCCCTGTGTGCCTCCATCCTCTTTTCATCTCCTTCCCTGAGTGGCTGCTTGGACTGGAGTCCAGGTGCCCATTCAGATCCCTGCATGATTTGCCTGGTGATAATTATGGGCTATGGGTAGCTTTAAAAGGGGATTAGAAAAATTCATGTAGGATAGGTCTATCAAAGACTATTAGATATGATAATGAAATGTCCAGAACCTGAGATGGTATGCCCCTGAAAACCAGTTTTGGGGGGCAAACAAGAAGGGAAGGTTGTGGCCTTCATACCCTGTGGTGGAATTCCCAGAAGCATCCGGATAGCCACTGCTGGACTAGCAAGACCCTTGGTTTGATTCCACTTTCTTTTACTGTATTTTGATCCAGCTTTTGTTATGTTCTTATGTTCAGTGTGGGAGCCAATTGCCAGCTATGGATTCTATTAAAGTTGTATTATTTAACAATCCATAATACTGTTTGACAAAAATGGATTACAGTTCTTGCTGCTGGTAAATGGTCTCCTTTTACACAGTGGAGGAGGATAGCAGATTGCACTTTAACAATAGCAACAACAATTTGCTTTAACAGATAAGAGAATAACAGACTTTATAAGGGCCAGCCTGTGCTAAAAATAAAATGCTTGTCAAGGAAACAAGCTGCAACAACCTGGTTGCCCCTTAAACAAGTTACAACAAGGTTTTATTTTGTAGTATAGATGGGACCTTGCTTGTATTGTATATCCTGGCTTAAAGGTCAAGGTACCATCTGCACAGCACAATGAGACTGTGTTGTAACTGGGTCCCTTGGCACTACTGCATTTGTAGTAAAGTAGAATCTTCAGTGTACTGAATGCTATAGATCACATTGCCTCCTTTCTCTTTCTTCATGCACACACACACACATATGTGCATTGCCCTGAGGATGTCTCTAGAGAAATGGATGTCTCCATTTATTGTAATAGGAAGAGCTTTGATTTAATGACAAAGTCATTGTCTGTCAAAATCAGGAGATCTGAGGAATCACAGTTATCTTTTCACAAGTAATCAAAAATGTGTTGGGGGGGAGGAAGAGAAGGGAGGAACCCAAGTTATTAATCTCATTAGACAATGGGAGGAGGGAAGCTATATTAACTGCAAATTTAGCTGGTATGTTGTTTTCAGCTTCCCTCTTTACAGGATCTGATGTTTTACTCTCTGCAAATACAGAAAAAATGCTTGCTTCATCAAAAATACAGATCAGATTAGGAAAGAAGAAGGAAACTGACCTTTACAATGGACATACTTTTTCAGCTTTCAAATACTGACTCAAGGCACTGAGCATGGAGGGAGTCTACTTTTCTAGTAACCTGAACGTAATGCCCAAACAGCCATCTTCAGATGTTTGTATCTGCAGTGATTCTCCATGTTATATGTAGGAACTATGACAGCAATCCCTGCCCCCACCGATGTCATGTTATTATTATTATTATTATTATTAACAGTATTTATATACTGCTTTTTAACTAAAAGTTCACAAAGCGGTTTACAGAGAAAAATCAAATAACTAAATGGCTCCCTGTCCCAAAAAGGGCTCACAATCTAAAAAGATGCAAAAGAATACCAGCAGACAGCCACTAGAACAGACACTGCTGGGGTGAGATGGGCCAGTTACTCTCCCCCTGCTAAAAAAAAAAAAGGAGCACGCACTTGAAAAAGTGCCTCTTACCCAATTAGCAGGGGTAATGCTAATTACCCCCAGGAGAAAAAATGTTCCCACTGACATAGCTAGAGGGGGGAGCGGAGCACTAAGTTTTGCAGGAAGCCTCTCTGCAGCATGCAAGTGGCCCCTCCCCCTCCCCTTGGGAGCCATTCACATCCATTTTATCCCCCCCCCCCAAATGGCTCCAAAGGGAAGGGAAGTAGCCACTTGCACTCTGCAGGGAAGCTCCCTACAAAACCTAGAGCCCATACTTCAGCTCTATCAATTGCAGAAGCTTCAAGTCTTCCATCAAGCCAGTTTGGGCACAAACTTGAACAGATGTGACAGAATTTTTTTTAAAAATGAATACTGCAGTGTCATAAATTGGATCGTCCTAATTTATTAAAATCTGCTCTGGACTTTAAAGGATTTTTTTTTTCTCCCTCTGGCCCTAATCACATCATCCCTTCCAAATTTAATTCCTTTAATGCTAAATGATGTTCCAGGCTTGTGTGAAAAAGAGCTTGCTGCCTTTGGTGCTTTACCTTTAGAGAAACCTCATGGATCTGCACAATATTCTGTTTTACTCAGGATTGCTAAAATATTACCAAAGTAGACAAAAATTGCTAGTAGCCCTGTTGGTCCTTTAGGGAAGAAATATCTGTAGGTGACTGCCTATATTAGGACCAACTACAATGTCAAAAAGAACTAAGCAAGCTTTTTAAGCTCATCAAGTACATCTTCATCAGGCTGAACCATATTAAGCAGAAAAATTATGAATGGGGAGGGAGAGAAAGCAATTTGCCCACTTCAGTCTTCATAGCAAACAGTGTGGTTTCAGGAAATGAGAAAAAGAGAAGAAGCATATAAGAAGGGAGGGGATGCACAAGCCCTAAGACATTCACAACTGCCAAACAATGAGCTGGTTGTCCCATTGGCCACATTCAGTAGGGTGTCCATGCTCAGCCAAGACAGTGATGGACCAAGGGCCCACCAGATCAGGCCAAGTCTTGATTCTTCAGTACCAGTGATAGTGCCCAATGCACTATTAGGGGGCATGTGGGGTGCCCAATGCAGAGCTTTGACTGAGAGGCAGTGGCATCACTAGGGTTCGTGTCACCTGGTACGGGATGCCAGCGCATCACCCCCCCATGCAGTGGGCGGGGCAACATCCCAGGTGGTGGGTGTGGTGCTGTACCATCACTCCACCTCCACTGGTTTTTGGCTGTACCTTTTGATAGAACAAAGACAGAATACATTCTGCATGAAATTACACATTGACTGATATATAAACATGAAGGTATTATTCTTCCAAATTATGATTTTAGTGATTTTGGTCACTAGTAGTGTCACACACCCCCAGGGTGTCAACTTACTAACATCTTATTGCAGTAGTTCTCAAACTTTTAGCAGTGGGACCCACTTTTTAGAATGACAATCTGTCCAAGACCCACCAGAAGTGATGTCATGGTGGAAGTGACATCATCAGACAAATTAAAATAAATAAGTATAAATATTAAAGTAAAACAAATAATTAAATAAGCAGAAGCCAGCCCTGGTCCACCAAGTGAATTTCCTCTGTAGCCTGCCTGAAATAACATTTCCCCCCCCCCTCCAAAATCAGTAAGTTTTTCAGCCTTACCCAGTGCCCAGTTCAATTTAAGAACTTCTGTTTAAACCAGATCATTGTCAGGATCCACCTGGCTTTGCAAGTCTCAAAAAGGTTTACCTTATCAGCTGAAGCCTCTTTTGATCCTTTTTAGTGGGGGCAAGGCTGCCTTCTGGAGCCCTTGTTTAACTCCAGGTGCATTGGATCATGACCATTCTGGTAGCCTTGCACTCTCCTTCACCTGATCTTCCACACCAGCCAAGGCACGTTTGCTTACTCATGAGTAAACGTGACCATGAGGCTTAGTTTCGCTTTCCATAGGGCTCAATACATTCATCTGCTTGGAGGGAGGGACTTCCTTCTCAGGTGTTTTTCGGGACTGCATTCATTGGATCAGGACCATTCTGGTGTCTTTGGATTCCTCTCAGTCTGTCCTTTCCAACAGACTAAGGCAAGTTTGCCTACTCACGAGTAAATGCACAATACAGCTCACTTTCACTTTCCATAGAGATCCATGCATTTTTTGTTCTCCAGTTTTTTGGCCATAACTTTTTATAGGAAGGAGATATTTCACTCTGGTTTTTTGCATTGCCTTCCGCTCAAAAGTCTGCTTCCAATGGTATATAATATCATGGGGTTACTCCTAACCACCATGATTTTAGCATGTCACCCCCCCTGTGCACATCACCCGATGCAGACCACACCTCCCGCCCCCCCTAGTGACGTCACTGCCAAGAGGCACTACCAACCTGACACCTGTGTGTGTGTGAGTCACAGCAAAGGAAACTGCCTGGTTCAGTCATAAGCCTATATGCAGTTGCAAACTGTGTTTGTAATTAAGTAATGTTTGTCATTTGTTAATGAAGAAACATTGCTCTCCATGTTATACATCCCACAGGTAACAGTGCATCAAGTGGAACTTTCCAGATCAAGCCCAGACTTACTAACCATAGCACCCAGTGTTTCTTTACTCTTCCTTGATATTCCATGATATTGTCATTATATGGCACTCAGAGGAGTTCAGAAACAAGAAGGACTTTTATTTTTCAGTCATGCAATGGAAAAAGTGGTGATGGTAGAGATCAAATTCAAATTACTCAAGCCTGTACTGACACAAACCTGTCCTTGGGAAGATCACTCGCTTTTCTCTTCAGATAGAAGTCTAGTTCTCAATGAGGCAGTAAATCTTCATCTGGGCTGTACAACTTCCGAGTGCAGGTGAGGTTCCATATGATTGAATGTAGCTTCGCATAAAACAAGGAGACTATAATGTGAGTGAGAAAACTAGGCTTCTCTTGATGGACTGATTTGCTATGTGAAGGTCATCATTTTGTATGTTGAAGCACCATAGTCAAAATGCAGGTATTGCACTGGATGAAACAGACAGGGAAACTTTAGAGACCTGGTGTAGTGATTAAGGATGGCCAGCCCAGTCCTAACTCAACATTTACAAGAGGGGAACACAGTACAACTGCCATAAATGGCCATACGGAGGTGCACATAGCATATCATTGGTGGCCATATTGGAACTGACACTGGAAACGGTGGTGGTGATGGAATAAGGTAGGTCAGTGTTTCTCAAACTGTGGGCTGGGACCCACAAGGTGGGTCACGAGCCAATGTCAGGTGGGTTCCCATCTTATTTTTGCTATTTTAGACTTGATGCTACCATGGGATTTGACTGCATTTAGGGAAATGTGACAGCTCTGTATTTTAGCAAGCTACTATGTGTATTCTTTTAACAATGGTAGTGAATGGGACTTACTCCTGGGTAGGATTGCAGCCTAGGATTGTTAAAAATTTCCCTGCTTGAGGATGTCACTTCTGGACATGACATCACTTCCGGTGGGTCCTGACAGATTCTCATTCTAAAAAGTGGGCCCTGGTGCTAAATGTGTGAGAACCACTGAGGTAGGTAAAAGAAATGTTTACTTACCTTTCCACCCCCACATGGTTTCTGGCTATCTCAGGATGCAGTTGAACCTAGGCTGGTGCCTCTGCACCCTGCAGGCATGCACTAGTTGGGATTGGGCCCTGAGTCATGAATCAGAACTTTCCTGGGAACATGTTATTGCATGTAGGAAACAGGACAAATCCTCATTTCATGTTTAATGCAAGGATTAAATTAGGTCATGCCCACAAACACCAATTCCTTTAAGTGGGTGCTAATCATGTGGAAACATTACTATTGGTGTGTGATGTTCATGGACAGGGCCCACTCCTCCTCCCCTAGGGGTGGAGCTTCTTCCCTGCTGCTGAGGGCCCTCTTTGACTTACCCCACTATGGAAGAAGACACAGAGGCTGGACTGGAGATCAGGACAGACAATTTACTCAAGTTAGGGATTTTACATTCATGAGGGGGGTCTTGTTACATCACCACAACTCCCCCCCCCCAACACAGTCTTTAGTAAGACCAGCAACATTGCCAAGGCACAGGTAAGTAGCAAGGTGCAGATGCCCTGGAGACACTGGGTTGTTGGCAGCCTCCTGGTGGGCTGATGCAGCTTCTGTTCTTGGGGTGTAGCAGTCCAGCCAGTGGGCAGAGTTGGGGGCCAGGTGCCCCAGGTCAGGGCCTCTCTAAACCCTTTCAGGCCAAGGAATGGCAGTGGGATGAGCCAGGCATTGCCCTTCTTCCTGTATCATTCCTCTTCCTCCTTATGAGCCCATCAGCCAACCCTACCCCTTCTGGCCATGTGACTGGCGTGGGATCACCTGGGATCTCAGGCCCTACTCCCAGGGAGGTCCCTTGCCCAAGGGCCAGATCCGGGCAGTAATTGCTCAGCTCCCCTGTTCCTGAGGAGTTCCCGAGGAGACCCCTACTCCCAAGGAGACCCCTGGCACCCAGGCCCAGCCCAGGTGACATGGTGTCATGGGATGCAGACCAGAGGCCATGAATGTGGATGGTACAGCTGCTGCCTGCAGCCATAAGAACATAAGAACAGCCCCACTGGATCAGGCCATAGGCCATCTAGTCCAGCTTCCTGTATCTCACAGCGGCCCACCAAATGCCCCAGGGAGCACACCAGATAACAGAGACCTCATCCTGGTGCCCTTGCATCTGGCATTCTGATAACCCATTTCTAAAATCAGGAGGTTGCGCGTACACATCATGGCTTGTACCCCATAATGGATTTTTCTTCCAGAAACTTGTCCAATCCCCTTTTAAAGGTGTCCAGGCCAGTCGCCATCACCACATCCTGTGGCAAAGAGTTCCACAGACCAACCACACGCTGAGTAAAGACATATTTTCTTTTGTCTGTTCTAACCCTCCCAACACTCAATTTTAGTGGATGTCCCCTGGTTCTGGTGTTATGTGAGAGTGTAAAGAGCATCTCCCTATCAACTCTGTCCATCCCCTGCATAATTTTGTATGTCTCAATCATGTCCCCCCTCAGGTGTCTCTTTTCTAGGCTGAAGAGGCCCAAATGCCGTAGCCTTTCCTCATAAGGAAGGTGCCCCAGCCCCGTAATCATCTTAGTCACTCTCTTTTGCACCTTTTCCATTTCCACTATGTCTTTTTTGAGATGCAGCGACCAGAACTGGACACAATACTCCAGGTGTGGCCTTCCTGAGGTCCATTCCTGAGGTGTGGCCCTTCCTGAGGTCCATTTTTCAGTGACTGTAGCTGCCAACCTGAAAACAGAACAGGAAATACTTCATACAGAGCTACCTGTTATGAGTGGGGTTTGGCATTATGGTTGCAAGTTTGGCATGGTGGCCAATTGTCTGCACTCCTATGCCAAGCTGTCTAGTGCAATTGGACTAGCAGCAACCTGCACAGAAATTTGCACAGTTGATGTCTAAATTGAGGTTATTTGTCGTGTTGCTCAACAACAAAAGTACCCCAACCACTGGAGATAGCACCTTACCTGACCCATTCTGGCTCCAGGTGCCTATCATTGCTGCAGTCTAGCACTGTTACAGCCTTTATGATATCTGTGAGACCAACTGTGAATGAGATTTTTTTTTCCCCGTCAGATTTTTTGACTGGGAAATTTCCCAGATTTCCCAGACTTTCCCACCCCCCCCCCCATGCTGCTTTACCCAGGGGAACTTAACAGTCTGTTCCTGAATACATTTATTGGAAAACAAGCTGCTTTGATTTACATTGAACTTAAAATTCAAGAAGGAAATTAGAATTTGGGTTGAGGACAAGCCTTGTACTAAGGTCTTTAAAAAACCTACTACCTGAAATCACACTCCCTACCCACAATGGTTTCTTCTTTGTTTATTAAAACTGCCCTTGACCAAGCACATTTTCAAGTGATGCTCCTCTTATATTTAGCAAAGGGAGTGTAACTGGCCCTCTTCACCTCAGCACAGTATCTTTTCTAGTTGGACAACTACACACAAAGGCTGCTCATCAATGACTTTGCATCAACCTGAAGGATGGTTTCAAGTGGAGTTCCGCAGGGTTCAGTCTTAGGCCTGGTTCTCTTTAACATTTTCATCAAGGACTTATGAAGGGATACAAGGGGGCTGCATCAATTTATTATTATTATTTTCAATTTTCGCACAGTCTTGTTGTTTTTGACTGGATTTTGTATATATCCACCTATCGAGTCCTTCCCAAGAGCCTAGGATAGGCAACTAGTTTTCTTTTTATATTGTTATGCTTTTGTTGTTGTTGTTGTTATCCAAATTACATGAAAGACAGTTGTAAACTGGTGTTGAGCAACTGATACACGTCTCAGCCTGAGACCTAAGTATCAACTAGGTATTGGCACAGTATGTATGATGTTCCTAAAAGCGCTGTTTTTTACACATATTATTATTATTATTGGGTTACCAAAGTGACTAAGAGCAATGCTGGGCTAAAGTACCAGTAATTAAGGTGCTATATTTATACCTGTCCTCTTACAAACCTTCTATTCAGTTCAAAGAAGCTCCTGCACACGGCTGTCCTGGCTGAAAGTGCTTTCAAGTCTTAACAGAAAGTGAACCTTAAATCTAAGTGTCATGTGGAATATACGAACACTGAACAAAATTGAAAGTAAACCCCTAAAGACAAACCCCTCATAAGTATTGGGAAAGGAGGTGAGCAATCACCAGAAGGACCCTTTTCCTATAGTAAAATCCACCACCTGGCTGGGTTGTTGCAATCCAATAACAGACACAGAAGCAGAGGCTGGTTAAGGTTTCAAAAGAAATCCTTTACTCACAGTGCCCAAGAGTGCATATCTTCTGAGTTGAAGTTCCTACTGCTTGTGAAACAGAGAACCTTAAAGCTGTTTTCTTTGTATGGATGTGTGGGGGAAGAGGCATTCTGCCATCTTCCTGTTTTGATGGTGTGGAAGAGGGGAAAGGGGTGTGAGAAACAGCAGGAAGGAAAGTGTTAAGGACCAGACCTCTTGCAAGAATCATAGAGGGCAGGAAAAGGGTCTCAGGTGTCTGGACAGTTACACTGCCTTCCATAGTCCTGCAGGAGGTGTTGCAATTTCAACAGTAGGACCTCACTATTGAAGTTTTTTTTTGGGGGGGGGCAACTTTTGTGGTGGCTTGCAAAGCAAGTTTTCCAGGGCAGTACAGATCTGGTGCTCAGAATTAGGGTGGGATCGTACAGGGTTTTCATTTTTGTAATGAAATCCTCGTCTTGAAATTAGCAAGTCATTGTTCTTCATTCTCCCTTGCCATTTAAGTAATTGAACCATCTTAAATGTTTCTAATAGGAGAAGTGGGTTACAAGGTATGTCATTAGACGTAAGAGCAATTTGTTCAGTTTTGTAAAGGTCCCTGAGGGATTTTTATGAGAGTACGTCCTCGTGGTATATATACAGAGTCAATGGACCATAGTCTGCTCTCTCTTTAAGTATCAAAGACTGCACTGTGCATTCAGAGCTTAGGTTCAAATCATAAGATAGGCATTTTACTCACTACATTTTTACCCTGCCTTTCCTCCTTGGAATTCCCCTCTCTCACTTAATCCTCATAATGACCCAGTGAGGGTTCAGTGACAAAGAATGACTGACCCAAGAACACCAAGTGAGAGTTATGGCTGAGGGAAGATTTATACCCAAATCTCCACGGTCCTGGTCTGACATCCTTACCACTACACCACAACTAGCTCATGTGTTCAGAGAATCATGCTCTGGGTGCATGCTAAACATGAACACAGGAGCTAAAACTGGCCAAGAATCCTGAGTTTACTGTATGTTTCAAGATGTGACTCCTTTTCATATGGTGCAGTGGTGACCAGGGAGTACCTGGTAGAATGCCTTACAGGTGCACGTCACGTAATGACAGGGACACGTTCTCTGATCCCTGTTGCTATGCGATTAGGTCATTAAGCAAACATTCAGCCCAAGCCAGTGCTTTTGTTGTATAAACAGACACTTCCTGCCAGATGCTCACTACTCAGGCTACTGGAAACCAATTGCTTTTTCTTTGTATTAAGAGCCTTCCTTTGTTGTGTAAACAGACGCTTGCTGCACAGGCTGTTGGACACCTGATTACCTCATTAAGATTTTTTGTTGTGCTTTGATCACCGTCGTATATGTGGTCCGTCGTTAGGCAGAAGGTTGTTAAATGATGCACACTTGAGTGTAGCATAACCTAATGGATAAGAATATCAGCTGGAAAATTTGATACAAATCTAACCTCAGTCTGAATGCACTGGGTGGCTTTAGGAAAGCTTCCACTCTCTCAGCCTACACTTCCTGTCTGAAGTGGATTATGTGAGTTATATAATACAGGCCTACCTCTAGCAGGTATATGTATTGGCAACCTTCAGTCTCGAAAGACTATGGTATCGCGCTCTGAAAGGTGGTTCTGGCACAGCGTCTAGTGTGGCTGAAAAGGCCAATCCGGGGTTGACAATCCCTTCCACACCGGGAGCAAGTGCAGTCTGTCCCTGGCCTGTCTCCCTGGCTATGGGCCTTCCTTCTTTGCCTCTTAGCCTCAGACTGTTGGCAAAGTGTCTCTTCAAACTGGGAAAAGCCAAGCTGCACAGCCTGCCTCCAAGCGGGCCGCTCAGAGGCAAGGGTTTCCCACTTGTTGAGGTCCACTCCTAAGGCCCTCAGATCCCTCTTGCAGATGTCCTTGTATCGCAGCTGTGGTCTACCTGTAGGGCGCTTTCCTTGCACGAGTTCTCCATAGAGGAGATCCTTTGGGATCCGCCCATCATCCATTCTCAGGACATGACCGAGCCAACGCAGGCGTCTCTAGCAGGATCCCTGAGCTAATGTATGAAAAACCTTTTGTGCTCTATAAATGCTATGTACTATTAATAATAACAATGCTAATAGTAATACCTAGGTTTTTATGATCCCTTCCTCCCAATAGGATGCAAGCAGCTCCTCATCTCAAACCCTTTTCATAGACAACTCTCAAGACTGCTTCACACATCACACATTCACACATTGCATCTCTTTTAGGTGTACATGTCAAACACTGTAAATGCCTACAATCAAAATGTGTGGGGCTGCCCAGAAATTATTTTATGTTTGACCTTTTGAGCAGTTCATGTCAAATGTTATTTCATAATGGTAGCAGAACAGCTTGTGATGTATTATCTGAGCTCAAAAAGTCCCAGCCTACCTAAACAAATAGCTGTGTGCTACCTACAGAACCTAACCCATGCTGTTTTGCTCCTCTCCTGTGACCTAGAAGGATTACCCTCCTAGAGGACATGGTCCCCCTCTTTTGTTTTCTCGACAGCACACTCTATCGCCCCTGCAGTAGCTGCACATTTTAGAGCCAACAGCAATAATTCACACCATAGGTGTGCACAAGGAGAGGCTGGGGCCTAGAGTAGGCACCATGACACAATACTAGTAGGCAATTAAAGAAGCTATTCCCTGCTAGGACTTAACAACTTTTCTGCAAGGCATACAAAGTAAATAAAGTTTAGCTCTGTTGAAAATTCCTTTGTTTTCATGAGTCCTAATGTTCTGTTCACAATAGTTGTCACCTTGTCAGGACCAATTTCAACCCAGAACTGGATGAGATGTCCCCTGCTCAGAGGAGAACCTTACT
Source organism: Tiliqua scincoides (assembly GCF_035046505.1). Taxonomy (NCBI): domain Eukaryota; kingdom Metazoa; phylum Chordata; class Lepidosauria; order Squamata; family Scincidae; genus Tiliqua; species Tiliqua scincoides. The sequence goes on from NC_089822.1 coordinate 37,417,937, forward strand.
GCTAGCCCCAGCACGCGCTTGGATGAGAGATCCAACAAATATGTTTCTTTACATGGTCCAAGTACCTTAGAGTGGCGTACATGAGATTATCCTCTCACAACACCTTTGTGAGGTAAGTTAGGTTGGGGCACAATGACTGGTCCATGGCTGAGCAGGGATTTGAGCCATTAGATATTTGATTTTCTCTGTAAACCGCTTTGTGAACTTTTTGTTGAAAAGCGGTATATAAATACTGTTGTTGTTGTTGTTGTTGTTGTTTTGTCCTGTCTCAGGTTCACACAGGCACGCAAAATGAATTATAAGAGGAATGGAGAGGCAGGTGAATTTGTTGGCTTACAGGGCCTCAGAGAGCTCTGAGGAAGCAACAGTCTGAAGGAGTCTGGGCCGAACTGAGTGCTTCTGTGTCTCCTGGCCCTTATTTTCTCTCACCACTGCAGAGAGAGAATCTCCAAAGGGTCAACCTCTGACTCTGGAGTTGAGTACTCTCACAGCCCAATTCTGATCTTCCTAGCACCCAGGGATGCGCTACTGCTGCATCCCATGAGGCTGCAAAGCATTTAGGGCTACTCAGGGTAAGGGAGCTTATGTTCCCTTACCCCATATAGCAACCAGGCAACCCAGTGAGTCTCGTCAGATCTGCACCTGCTGTTGAGCAGGCTCACATTAGAGGAGACCTGTGTTGGGTCTCCAGGGCCAGAAGAGTGGATGGGATACAGCGCCAGGGCCTGCTGCCATCTCCACCTCCTCCCTCCCTGCTCCCTCCCCACTACACCTTCCCCCCACCCCAGAACACCTCCACCCACACCTCCATTCACCTCTCCACCACCCAGCTGAACCAGCTTTGACAATGGACTGGCACAAGCCCATCAGGACTGGGCTCTCAGTTGCTTCTCATCTGATGCATTTCCCATGTGGGCAGGCAGATAATGGAGGGAGAGAACATCCTGGCATGTCAGAGTCTGACCCCTTGAGACTGGCTAGGGTGAAAACACCTCCCATAGGATGGGTTCAGGTTCCCAGGGCTTCTCACTGCCTGGCTCCCCTTCAGTGTCAGGGATTGGGTCCCACATCTATTCAGCAGGTACTAGCTCCTACCGCTCCAAGTCTGAGTCCTGGCTATCATTTGAGGTCAAGGTCTTGCCAGTCTCAGCACTCAACATACAAAGCTCATCCACTGAACCATCCAGAAATTCTGCTTTTCTCATCAAACTATCAAGATGATATGGATGTGAGGTCTGAATTCTATGTTCTTTTGTATTGTATTGGCAACCTTCAGTCTCGAAAGACTATGGTATCGCGCTCTGAAAGGTGGTTCTGGCACAGCGTCTAGTGTGGCTGAAAAGGCCAATCCGGGAGTGACAATCCCTTCCACACCAGGAGCAAGTGCAGTCTGTCCCTGGTCTGTCTCCCTGGCTATGGGCCTTCCTTCTTTGCCTCTTAGCCTCAGACTGTTGGCAAAGTGTCTCTTCAAACTGGGAAAGGCCATGCTGCACAGCCTGCCTCCAAGCGGGCCGCTCAGAGGCCAGGGTTTCCCACTTGTTGAGGTCCATCCCTAAGGCCTTCAGATCCCTCTTGCAGATGTCCTTGTATCGCAGCTGTGGTCTACCTGTAGGGCGCTTTCCTTGCACAAGTTCTCCATAGAGGAGATCCTTTGGGATCCGGCCATCATCCATTCTCACGACATGACCGAGCCAACGCAGGCGTTTCTGTTTCAGCAGTGAATACATGCTAGGGATTCCAGCATGTTCCAGGACTGTGTTGTTTGGAACTTTGTCCTGCCAGGTGATGCCAAGGATGCATCGGAGGCAGCGCATGTGGAAAGCGCTCAGTTTCCTCTCCTGTTGTGAGCAAAGAGTCCATGACTCGCTGCAGTACAGAAGTGTACTTAGGACGCAAGCTCTGTAGACCTGGATCTTGGTATGTTCCGTCAGCTTCTTGTTGGACCAGACTCTCTTTGTGAGTCTGGAAAACGTGGTAGCTGCTTTACCGATGCGCTTGTTTAGCTCGGTATCGAGAGAAAGAATGTCGGAGATCGTTGAGCCAAGGTACACAAAGTCATGGACAACCTCCAGTTCATGCTCAGAGATTGTAATGCAGGGAGGTGAGTCCACATCCTGAACCATGACCTGTGTTTTCTTCAGGCTGATTGTCAGTCCAAAATCTTGGCAGGTCTTGCTAAAACGATCCATGAGCTGCTGGAGATCTTTGGCAGAGTGGGTAGTGACAGCTGCATCGTCGGCAAAGAGGAAGTCACACAGACATTTCAGCTGGACTTTGGATTTTGCTCTCAGTCTGGAGAGGTTGAAGAACTTTCCGTCTGATCTGGTCCGGAGATAGATGCCTTCTGTTGCAGTTCCAAAGGCCTGCTTCAGCAGGACAGCGAAGAAAATCCCAAACAAGGTTGGTGCAAGAACACAGCCCTGCTTCACTCCGCTTCAGATGTCAAAAGGGTCTGATGTGGAGCCATCAAAGACAACAGTGCCCTTCATGTCCTTGTGGAAAGATCTGATGATGCTGAGGAGCCTGGGTGGACATCCGATCTTGGGGAGAATCTTGAAGAGGCCGTCTCTGCTGACCAGGTCGAAAGCCTTTGTGAGATCTATGTTCTTAACTTTTAATAAATATAATAATTTTTACATGGGATTTGAAATATGTCAGTTGTGTAGCTAAACCAAAGCCGGGGGGGGGGTCCATTGCCCCCCACGATGGAGTGGAAGTTTTCTGCCCTCTCCACTGGGAAAAAGGGGATGACAGCACTTAATGCTGGTTGCATGGCAATCACCATGATATTGGCCGTCCCACCCGCCCTTGTCTTGGTATGACTCCAAATGAAACCATTTCCTGGACTAGGGAGCACATGCATGCAGGAGGGGGTTACTGAGCAAGCACAGGAGTGGGTGACACAATGACAGAGGGCATTACTGTATTGACCCCCCAGTTATGCTACTGAAATGTGTGGCATGGTTTTGATCAATTACATGATTTTGATGTCATGTTTACACTTGTTTCTTTCTATAGAACTACTCTAACTGTTGGTCATTATTTGACATATATTCCATATATTATGGAATTGGAATATTTTTTGTCCTTGATTGACAGCTTCTGGGGTTGATCTGTATTTTGTTCAACACATTCTTGGAGTAATACAAATTAAGTAACAGGTTTGTTTTAGCTTTTAATTTGAACTTTTGTGTGCGTATATCTTGCAAAATTTTGGATCAAAAGATTGCTTCACCTGTGAGCTTCACAACTAATTAATCACAATTTAATCTATTTCTCATTTTAATAAGGACAGATAATGTATAATGTGGCATTATTGGTTTATTGAAAAGGCTCCATATCAGATTTTTCTCTAGTTTGAGAATTACTATTAGGCTGTTTTTCTTTGATACAGATTAATAAAACCTAAACGTTTATAGGCAAAGAATTGGCCAGTCTGCTCAGATCTGTGTGTGAAATTTAGACCATGCCTTTTAACATTCATTGCACCTTTAGTAGTAGTTACAAATGGCAGATTACCCTGTTGGGGTAAACTCTGGACCTCTGATCTCTGGACCCCCTTAGCGTACTGGTTCACATGCCCTCCCAGATTCCTATATCATGCTCCCATGGCATGGTTAGAAGGCATATGGTCAAGTTTTGACCCATGCCTAAATGGATAACTTTCAGGGAACCCCTTGTATATACCCCTTGAGATTCATGATGAAAGGGGATATAAGTGTATTAATTAAAAATGTATGGCATGCAAGGTTTGCTGTATGAACATGGAAAAATTAATATCAAAGTGTCTGTAGGACAAAAACAATAACAAATGTGACCACTGGCCTAAGATTGACCTGCTATGGGACATTTAGAATTTGAGCATACACCTAAAAGAGAGACACGATAAGCATCCTAAACAGAGTTCCATGAACCGGAATAGACAGGTTTTCATGACTTGGAGGGAAGTTTTGAATTTTTGAGAAATACCTTGGAGATTCAGATTGAACTCAAATGTATGTTGTACCCTGAAGGAAGAACTAACTCCTTCATTTGCACGTATTAATTTTAATTTCTTTAGCTGACTTCCAGATTGGTAGAATTAACTCCTTTCCAATTATGCCTGCCCTTAAAATAAAATGCCCTTGATCTTTGCTAATATTTGTAATGGAATCCAAATCCCCAAGGATAAAGATTTGAGGATTCTGAGGCATGTCTATTTTCACATTTGTATTTACCCTTCCTTACTATTCCATGGAATTATTTCATATATTACAGTTGTACCCAGAAGAACAAACCACTCCTTCCTGTCACAGCCCCCACCCTAACCATAGGCAGACAAATGCCACACGAGTCCTGAGAGACGTGTGAATATGGAGCAGAGTAGCTGATCAGGGGAAAAGTCAGAGGCATAATTAATAAAAAGGAGTTATGACTAAGGGCTACCACACTGGACTTGGCCACTGTGTGCACATTTCCTGTGGGCAATATTGCCTTGCTGCCAGATGTACCTCTATGATACCTCTGCTTGGAAATGCAGATTTGTTCCATTCACACTTTCCATTTTAGCAGTTAAAAGATTTTAGGTAATAGAACTGGGAAATCTCTTGACCTGGGACTCTGGAGTGCCACTACCTGTCAAAATAGACATTTCTGGGTGAGATAGACATATCAATACAGAGAGATGTATGCATATTTTTAGGTGTGCATGCATCCCACCTGTTATCTGCAAGAGATAGGTTCCAGCTGCCACCATGGATATCAAAAATGGCAGAGAGCAGCAAACTGTACAAAAAAAACAGTTCAAAAATCCCCCCCATCACGCAAATGACTTATCTACCTGTGATTTCTGCCCTCCTGTCACTGTCTCCAGTGTCATGCTGGCTCTTTGCTGTCTGGAAATGCTAACAGGAAGCGGGAAGCGCTCGCAGGAAGGGGGTTGGAGGGCTGAAAAGAACGTGATGATTATCATAGAGTTCATAGAGCTTAGCAGGTAGTGGGGTGGGGGTGTTTAACACTATCAAACATTATGTCAAATTGCCCACTGAGCATTCCATTTCCAACACCAGACGGTGTCCACTCCACATATCCTATTTAGTCCAAGAGGTGCCATGCACCATTTTCAAAGAAGAATAAGCATCCAAGCAACGAAGAGCAAAGTGGAAATTGGTTCTTTGAGAAATAAATCTGAGCCTGTAAGTTATCTGAAATAATGGCAGAAATGAATTTGTAAGACTCTTCACTCTGGTCTTAAATGGAAGGTTTTGGTTTTAATCTTGGAACTGTGTTTAATCTAACCTGTTCATTACAATGCTCCACTTGTGCGGATGGCCTTGTAGGATGTGTCCAATGAAAAGGCATGCAAGATCAAGGCTTGAAACGCAGGGTGACCTGTTGCTCGCTTCACACAGCTGAAACCATTGTCATTAATTCTCTGCCCTTTCACCTCTACAGAGGTGTCATATTCACTGGGGACTCAACTAATCAGTGGCACTTAGTAATATACACAAGACACTCTATCATGCCTGGCCATGTGACCACTTTTTCTTTCTGAGTATCAGCAGTCAGTGCATTGGCATGGATACAGATACAAATACAAATGAAAAAAGAAGTTGCAATCTAGAGCAGGGGTGCCCAAACCCTGGCCCTGGGAACACTTGCAGCCCTCGAGGCCTCTCAATGCGGCCCTCAGGGAGTCTCCAGTCTCCAATGAGCCTCTGGCCCTCCGGAGATTTGTTGGAGCCCATGCTGACCCGATGCAACTGCTCTCAGCATGAGGGTGACTGTTTGACCTCTTGCGTGAGTTGTGGGATGAGGGCTCCCTCCACTGCTTGCTGTTTCACGTCTGTGATGCAGTAGCGGCAGCAAAGGAAAGGCCAGACTTGCTTTGTGCAAGGCCTTTTATGGGCCTTGAGTTATTGCAAGACCTTCATTCATTCATATGTTCATCTTTAATATATTCATTTATGTAAACTTATGTAAATTTATTCAAATTTTAAATGTAAATTAATTCTTTTTTCCCCCCGGCCCCCAATACAGTGTCAGAGAGACAATGTGGCCCTCCTGCCAAAAACTTTGGACACCCCTGATCTAGAGGAAAACCTCTAGATTTTTTTTTTTTTGGGGGGGGGCTGATTTTAGCTGCATTTCTAATTCTAATCAATAGACTAATAATATTTGTCGGTTGCAGTTCAAATTTCTATGCATGTTCCAGGGATGGGTCAGTGCAGCGCTGCTTGACTCGAGTCAAATGACGAGTCTTTGCCCTCGCAACTTGACTCAGAAATAAGTCATAACAGACAGACTTTCCGAGTCACCCAGAGCATTTTTGCAACTCAGAAAGACTCGAGTCACTAGTCTTTTTGATACATGTGTCAGGTGCTGCTCAGTGGAAAAATAGAGCAGCTGCCAGGTTGCGCATGTGTTTTGTTCTCTTTAAACACTCCCCTGATGTCCCCATCCCATCTGTAAACAAAGTGGGAGGGAATGGAATGGACTGTATGAGAGCTTGGACGGAAGCAGTAAGAGGGAGGAGGGTCATGTGTAGCATCTGGGAGGCTTACCAGTATGACCAAATCCTTTACAGCTCTACTCAAAAGTAGTCCCATTGCAGCTGGTCATTCAGTGAGCCTGCTGGAGCTATGCCATGTCTCCTGGATGGCTCCACCTTGCTTTCATTCTTCAGAGAAAAAATCTTTGTCCAATGAATGCAGATGAATGCCTGGCTTCTGGATCAGTGCACTAGGTCTTTCAGGCTATACAGAAACAGCACAAGTCTCAAGTAGCACCCCAAGCCATGATGGGCAACTTGAATCGCCCAACTCCATGGTGGTTCCTGAGTCAGTAGCCCCAGGACTCGAGTGTTTGCCCAAATTATTGACATTCATGACTCAAGTTTGCACGAGTCAGCAAAAAACGCATGTGTCTTTTCCAAAATTCAGTATCTGGAGAACTGAGAAATGTGTAAATGTATAATTAGAAGCTTGCTCTTACTTTATAGCAACTCAGGGACTGCAACTCAGATAGAGACCCAGAGGCAAAAGTTGGGAGTATTCAGAGCCCAATCCTTAGCTCGTCACTGGCATGCAGCTGGTACAGACTATCACAAACGTGCCATAAGGCATGCTTGCTACACTCTATGTTAAGTCAGCACTGGCGCCAGCCCAGCATCAGCCACATGCTGCCCAGAGCAAAGGAAGTGCTGTGGCAGTGGTAAGGTTTGTCAGGGCAGGGGGAAGGCATTCTGGGGCAGGGAGAGCGCGAGTAGGGGGAGGAACCCGGGCAGGAGGGAAGTGAAACAGGCAGATCCAGAATTCCATGTCAGACTTCCATCCCGACACAGAATCTCTCAGTTCTGCACTGGCAAAATACCTGGTGCAGACTTGAGAAGCCCCATTGTTGAGCTTGGAGCTTTTCCTGGGGGAAGGAGACCTCCAGCTGCTTTCTGGCATCCACTGGATGCAGCAGTAGCCATTTTGGTGGTGCTGCTCCAGCTGGAGCAGGGAGGCTGAAGATTGGGCTGTTAGCCCTTTACTAGCTTTACTAGCTGCTAGCCCTTTAGTTTTATTTTCCCACCAAAATTGTGCACTCACGCATGGGCGTATACACACACAAAGTAGCTATTTACTCCTGACTGTGCCATTTGGAAGAATGGCACTTTCAGGGTTAAATTTGTCACTTGCAGGGGGCTTGATTTTTTTGCAGGAAAATAGTGCAGAGGTAAAGGGTGGCATACCCCCACACACAAACATTGCAGAGCCTGTTTGTGTTGTGTTTTCCACTTCTATGTTGTTACAAAATTGCAACATTGCAGACACTGGAACATTAATGTCATACCCGGCATCCCAAGATCATTAGAAAATCAAAAAGAGGGGCAATTTGTGCATTTTCTTTCATGTGAAAAGTATCAAATATAACTCAGAATTACTAAGGAACTTCCATATTATCCAGAGTTGACATTTAATACACACAAACTTCAAGCTGCTCTGATTACTAGAAAAAAAAACTCTGAAAATGGACTATCTGAACATTTAATTATCAGAATTAGAACTATCTCATCATGAAGGGCAATACTTCAGCACATAGTACATGGAACCCCATAAGAAGACCAGACTGTTAGGTTATGGGAGTTCTGTTGCCTCTTCGCACGCTTGAATCAGCCTCTAGATAACCTGTCAGGGAAGGTTTTGTTAAACAGGAAGAATATGTCACAAGCAACAGTATGTTTGAAGAACAAAGTATTCCACTGTCAGGTTTTAAATTGGTCAATTGGTTTCAGGGATAGTCGGTGCTTATATCTCTCAGCTGTCTGCTCCTGTTGATGTTGTTATTATTATCTGTAAAACACTTAACATTTCTAAGTACTGCATGGAAATGTTTAAAAAAAATGTTGGCATCCTTCAGTCTTGGAAGACTCTGGTATCGCACTCTGAATGGTGGTTCTGGAACAGAGTGTCCTCTCCAGTGTGCGAAGCCTGGGTAAAGTAGATATGGAGGATAGACTGTTTGCATGCAGCAAATCCCCCCTCTCCACGTCGCTGAAATGGTCCAATGGAAAGGCAGAAGCCAATACGGTTGGTTCGTTGGTTCCAGCTGCGTAGCAGGAGTTGCCAGAACATGACTGTGTCAGCCATGAACTGCCTCAGGGACTCCGGCTCCGGATTTTGCCTCGAGGTTGACTCCTGAAGCCTTTTCCATAACTGGATGTAGCCACAAGGCAGTGGAGGTTTGGCATCAGAGATTTCCTTCTCTCAGATGAGCTGCCTTCCCAGGCTGACAAGTCCCATCTACCTGGTGGCTGATTAGTCGCCTCTTAGGACAAGTACAGCCAAACTGAGGGCCTATTCTTATCCCCCAGCCCCCCCCCCCCCCGGGGTATAAAAAAAATAAATCTACAAAAACAATAGTGTTAAATATTCGTAGTCTTAGCAGCTGTGTGGGCCCCACAAAACAAGACACAGTGCAAGTGAGATACCTTTATTTGGCCCAACAAGTGTTTTAAAAGCAGTGGATACAAGCTTTCACATTATGCAAAAGATTTTCCCAGGCCTGAGCAGACCTCAATTTGCAGCTGAAAGGTAACAGAAAAACATTAAAAAAAAAATAGATGTTCTGAACAAACAAGCATGCAGGCATTATTAATTAGACTCCAAAAGGGCTATGCGGTTAAGCTCCACGTTACAAATATTAAGAGTTTCAAATGGGAACAGAAGGTAAGTAACTAAATTAAACCGCTGTTTGTGTCACCATAGCTAAAGTGGACCCACAGGCTCAGGCTGCCTGACTTCAGTGGGGCTAAATCAGCTTAAATACAAGTGATTCCATTGAACTAGGGTGTGAATGAGGCTGTGTGTTCCTTTGACACTCAGTTGGCACACAGCAGCTGCAAACATTTTCAATAGGGCTGGGAAGAATTGACCAAATGCATATTCATGAATGGAATTTTGGCATTACCCTGTACCTGATCAGATTGCGAATTCAAATTCATGCACCACCTTTAACAAGAGGCGCAACGTGAACTCGATGATGCAAGCGTGAACTTCGCCATTTGAGACCCACAGTTCCTCACCACTTCTGGATATCAGTTTTCATTTCCCCATTCAATATAATTACATTAACTGTTTATGTGTGGATCAGTGAATGACCATGTTGGGGCCTCACAATGGAACCCAAAGACACAATAACCATCACTCACCTTCATGCATAGATAAACATTTAGACCTTGGGTAGTTCAAAAGTAAAAATAAAAAAAAAATTATGCCTTCCAAGTCTGGATCCAGAATTTGTCTGTGAATGAATTTATTTTGTTGTTGTGTTTAACATGGCTGTGGCTTCTGGGAGCAGCATATGCTTTGCATGCAGAAAACCCTATGTTCAATATACAGCATCTGCTGGTAGAATAGAGAAAAATTCCTGCTAGAAAAAGTGGAGAGTCACTCCACACACTACACTGTTGACAATACTAAGCTAGATGGACCAGCAGTCTGAATCACAGCCCAATCCTAAGCCTCCCAGTGCCCACAGCTCCAGAGGTGCCAAAATGACAAACTCCAAGTCCAATGGGCACCGGGCTAGCACCAGGATCTCCTCAGGGTAATGAAGCATTTGCTTCCTTATCCCAGATATCACAGCTGTGGTGCCAGTGAGTCTCCTTGGATCTCCTCCCGCATTCAAGTGAGCACAGACACAAGGAGGCTCATGCTGGGCTGCACAGACTGGGAAGGAGGTTAGGATTTGGCAGCATGCCTGCCACCATCTCCATCTGCTCCTGGGCCCAATCCTCCACTTTCTTCGCCCCATTCTGCCCACTCCCCACCTTCCCCTGCCCTGAAAATAGCACCAGTCAATACTGCAGGAGCACCGGCCATCCATCCGCATAGGACTGAGGCACAGTGCCAACAACCCTTCCACTCTGGGTGCTGCAAATGTGCTGTAAAGCACATTTGTGACACCCAGTGCCAGGGCTGAGCAGCAGCACTGACATTTCAAGCCCTCAGAATTGATCTCTCAGTATGGCAGCTTCTTATCTTCCAGGCAGTGGCATTGCTAGGGAGGTGCGGGTGGTGTGGGCGGCATTAGGTGACGCGCAAGAGGGGGGTGACACGCACTGGGGGTGACATGCTAAAATTGTAGTGGTTAGGAGTAACCATATCGTGTTATATACTGTTGGATGCGGAGTTCCCAGCAGAATGCAATGAAAATATCTCCTTTCTATCATGTGTCATTGCTGCAAATACAGCATCAACAGAGACGGAATGCTGGTTAGTTCTGTCAGCAGAAGGTATCCATAGGATTGGGCCCTCTGTCATGGTGCCATGATGGCCTAGCTTGTTAAACTACAGATTTGCAACTCATAAGACACCAGGAACTGTGGCTCAACTTTGGCTGAAGCCATAGATTTAAGATGGTTTCACATTCTTACTGGTAAGCTAGAGTTAAACCAGTCTTTCCAGCTTCACATGAATCCTGGAGCCATGGTTTAACAATCCAGGCTATCTGGTGGTATGCAAGCTAAGGAAGATGGAGGATGGGGAATGGAGTGAACATATAGGCTCAAGCCATGTTACCAATCAATAAGCCATGGTCATCTGAACTAGCGCAATTTCTTTTGGACCATGGTCAGCTTGGAGTTTGTGGGTGTGTTCTTTGCTACATTTGAAACATGCTCTGAGTAATTGAAGGGGGTTGCAACCTTGTAATTGCTATTGTTACAGCTGACCAGGCCATTCCTTTGACAGACAGCTCATTTGTTCATGGCCCAAGATGATTGATTGATGTTTCCTTTATGGGAGCTAATTGTTAGATGATGGTTTCTTGGCATAGAGATCTCTCTGGTATATTTGGCATAGGAAAGCCATCCAGAGTTTGGGGAAGATGACATATCCAACTTTTCAAGCTAAAGAGAAGGGGGTCTCTCTCTCTCTCTCTCTCTCTCTCTCTCTCTCTCTCTCTCTCTCTCTCCAGAGACAGAGAGGTTGACGACACTGCCAGGGATGTAACATGGGAACATAGGATAGTGAATCGGCTGCCTTGTAAGATCACCTGAGGCAAGGCCCATGAGGGAGGGATGTTAAAAGGGGGTAATTTGTTCCTGGGCCCAGAATCAAAGAGGGGGCCCCGGAGCCAAAGAAGTGGGGCCAGAAATTTCCTGGGATCTTACATTTTCCCATCTCCCCCAGACTCGTTGCCCATGTGGGATGTTGGGCGTACTGCAGCAGCTACTGCTGAAAGCCATATGTGCTGTGCTAAGGAATGCATACATGACAGTCCTTAACATGGAATCAAATCTGGAAGGAAACTGGCCTACTGCAGTAGTTCTTTGGCTTGTGGATCCACTTACCATGAAGAAGTGTATAGGAGCTCTGAGACTGCTGCAGAAGGATGTTTTGGTGCATAAAGAACACTTTCCATTCTAGTGTGAGTCTAAATTCAATGATGCTAATTTTCTGCAATGATGTTCTATATTTGAAAGATTTTAGAGAGACACCATGCGGACAGGTAAACCTAAGCTCTGAAGACATTTCTGACTGTCACCACCCTCCCCCTCCTCTGTTTTGTTCCCTCACCTCTCCCTTTGGGAAAGGACACAAAAAAACTTTGTACCCCCTGATAAAATTTCTTTTGGAGGCCCTGACCTGGAGAGGGGCCATCACTCAATGACAGAAGTTCTTATGCAGAAGCTCCCAGGTTCAATCCCCAGTGTTTCCTAGTACAGTTTGGAAAGCCACCACCAGGCACTATAGGCCACACTGAGCTAAATGGCTGAAAGGTCCAGTAGCTTTCTATGTTCCTGCTGTTGTTGGCCTCCACTTAAGTTCTTTCTCTACATTTGTAGATAAAGCAAATATTACAAACATCCATAACTTTCTAGTGCTCTCTGCTCCTAAAAAAACCAACTCAAAGTAGCATTGCCCCTGGAACTTTTCACCACGTGGGGAAATGGGCAGAATGTAACACTACATTAGAAAGGGAAATAAAATGATTAGCACTACTTTCCTTCTGTTTAATGGGAGATCTGACACACACACACACACACACACACACACACACACACACACACACACACTTATATACATATATATATATAAAGTCATTTGGGAATGAATATAGAAGAGGCTATGTCAGGAATGAGAGAAAGATGATCATCTGGCTGAAAATAAAACACCTCAAGATAATGAAGCTAATAGCTAATGAAACAAATGACAGCAATAAGATATACATTGAATGACTGGTCAGCTCTCTCTCTCTGACAGAGACAATTTAATTACATTTCATTATGATAGCATCAGCACTTGCTAGGCTGTAGTTAGGAGGCTGTCAGTTTCATTTTAAGCCGTGGGTTTTTGGTATTTAAAATATTGGCCCATTTCAAAATACAAGAGGCTGGCACATTGTCTAAATTGACAGCCAGATGCAATTTCGTCTCTTTCCCAAGAAGGGGGGAGGGGAGTGGTATGGTATGAGGAGAGCAGGGAGGGCAAGCACTCTTTCAAACACTCAAGACAAATACAACTTCCAGACATTTTCATGTGCAGTGTCCCAGATTTAAAAGCATTATGGTTATTCCGCTACTCCCAACAAAATGTTTGTGTTGATTTTCTGAGAATTCTGTTTGCCTAATGCTTCACAGTTCAAACTCTAGTCTCAATGGCAGACCACAGACCTAGACAATTGCCACAGACCTAGACAATTTTAGTACTAATCGTGTCTGGAGGAGAGCATAGAACCAATGTGAAGATGAACTTGGTCCATTATACAAAAGTTATTTGAAGAATACGCCTCCTTCACCTTTTCTGTATGTCACGGACCTACATTTTATTTAGGTGAGAACAAGGCTTTGGATGTTGTTACTGCTCACTGTTACTGTTATATTGTTCCTAAAACAAAATTAAAATAGGAACAGAAGAAAATGCAGTGCTTAAATGCCAACACTAAAATCTTAACTCTGAATTTCAGGAAGAAACACCTGCCACATGCAGAACCCCAACTTGTCTAGTTCGTGTATTGTTGCTTCCTAAAAGTATGCATGCATCACTACTTCAGTGGCTGCATTCATGACTATAGAGAAACTCAACCAAAGTATTAACTATTCAGTTAACAAGTACGAAAATCACATGAAAATACTATTAGTACAAGTTTATCAGTGTGTGGTGGAGTAGCAATTGTTTCTCTACCAATGTTGGCTGGAACATCTGCTTTCCACTTGTGTAAAGCTTAAAGCTCACCTTTATTTTGATGTAACAAAATTAAAATAAAGAAATATCTTTACCTCTGATTAAAAGGAATATCAGAATAACACTTGGTATTGCTCAAATTGCCTTTGACAGCATGTTAACCCCATAACATATCATTTGTGGTACTAATCTGAGTGTCAAATCTATGAATTAGCCTATTAGGTTACTACATTTAAGATTCATTGTACAAATGTTTAATACTTGCCATTAGTTATTATTTTTTTAAAAAAATCAGCTGCAGTACAAACTGGTTTCTAGCAAACTCTGACTCCTGTATAATTTTCAGCCTGACTTTTCTTGCATTGATTACAGGATTAAATATATTTCAGAGAAGGCGGATTTTCAAAACAAGAGGTGTGGAGAACCTTGAAACTAAGATTCCAAGTGGAAAAAGTACAGTTTTTTGCTCAATGTCAGCAATGGAATAATTGCCATTTAATCATAGTGAAATAATCACCATGTCTTTATCTGGGGCCAATAGTAATATAACAGGAACACAGAAATTGACATCTTGAAAGAAAAACTCTTTTCAAGTAAATCTCCTTAACCAACACATCCACTGAAGGAAAAAATGAATATGCTTAAAATGATGGCAGTGGTACTAAGCTTTAATGACTGCCTTCTCTCTGACCCTAAACTGGGCCTCTGAAGGTGTGGCATTTAATACGGATACCAGGGACAATGTACCTTCTCACAATTAATAGAAAGTGCTGTTTTGTAATTAAAGGGTGAAGTGGGGCATGATGAACATATGGAAAAGGAGACCCTTAATAAGTGATAGAGCCTTCAAAAGAAATTGCTAATTAGTATGCATTTGATGTGTACTATACCAATTTTAAGACTTTGCCTTGAATAAATTGCTATGTTGGGTGTTCGAAGGAGTGGTGAGATTAGCATTTACAAAGGGGGCAATTTTCTGTCTTCTTGACTCTGCTAAATGGAGGAAATAACTTTCAAGACTGAAGCAGTAGTTAACCCATCAATCATTCTCACAGCTGGAAACTGGGGATCCCAAATGCTGAGATGAGTTAATCCGTCAGTTAATAAGTTCATAGTGGCACCATATGGCGCTGGTCCACTCCACATGAGGGCAGGGACAGGACTGTTTACAGAGGCATGCTACTTTTTCAGGTACCTGTAGTACAAACAGCTGAATACAGGAGCCTTTGTTCCAAAGGATGAATTTACTTTGCACAGTAAATTGACTGAACTGATCAGTCCAGAGCACGTAATTGTGGGCTAATTCTGTGGAATCATGACCTACCCATATGGGAGTGACAAAGGGATACTGACAGCAGTCAGGTTTCTTGTTCTGTCCCTAAGGCTATTTCTTCTGAACATGATAGGCATTGAAGAAAGCTGCCAGTAAGGGAATACCTATCCTGTATTTCTCACCAAGCCTGGCTTTAAATGATACTGGTAACAGAAAAGCCAGGAAGGCTGTTGTAAAGATACTGGGATCATTACTCAGAAAAACCAACAGGAGAAAGATCAGCCCTATCTTGTGAACTATTTTACATACTTGAATTTCCTTTTCTTGTCTTCCGATCAAGTGTTCTTTTTGTTCAGAAGACACTTCTTCTACAGTGTCTGAAGATGCAGCATCAACTCACAGATCTATAGTATTCAATTATAACTTCAGATTCCCCCAAAATCACTTTAATACACATTACCAAAGAAATCAGATTTATAACCAAATTGATTAACCATTTCACTTTCTGAGTCAGATTAATAAGTGAAAGTGCTTAATTTACTGTCACTGAAAGTGATTGTCCTACATCCCATAGTCCTCCAACATATCTGGTTTGTGGATACATCTGCCCTATTTTCAGCTGAAATTCCCAAGCATCAAACCAGTTCAGTGTCTTCGAAGTAGGGTGCAGGAAGGATACATGTACCTGGTCCCAGGGTCAAAAAGGGGCCTCCAGGAGCCAAATTGTGGTGCGGGAGGGGGGGTACATGTACCTGGGCCCAGGACCAAAAGGGGCCTCCAGGAGCCAAGTTCACATTTGAAGGGAGGAACCCAAAATATGCACTGCCTGATGAATTTCTTCTCAGTGGTTTTTATGGGGTGTCTCCTTGGACCCACGTTAAAGATATGCATGGTCAGTTCCTGTTGGGCCCTCGAGCTCTGCCAGCCTGAGAGCCTTGTGGAAAGATGTAGTGGAAGCTCAAGAATCACCTGATTCTTGAGCCATCACCACAGCCTGCCCCCACAAGCTGTCAAGTTGTGCGGACCCACTGTGGAAGAGGGGGTCGCTGGTGAATTGGCTGATTCACACACTGAAAGATATCTGAGAATCAGCTGATTCTGTAGCCAGTATCTGTATTTGTGGGGTCTCCATGATGTCTGCTTGGTGCTGTGCAGAAACAGGTGATGGCTTGAGAATCAACTAGTCTGAGGACTGAAAACAGTCCAAGAGCTGACCAATTCCTGAGCTATTGCCACCGCTTTTCCTGCACAATCCCCAGGCTTAACCAGTTAGGGACCCAGCAGGAAAAGGAACTGGCAGCTGCTCTCAGCTTGGTCAGCTCCTGACTTTAGAGTGGCTGATTTTCAAGCCAAGAGATGCCACTCTCAACTCCAGAGTTGACTGGCCCAAAGGTGAAGAGCTGGAGGGCAGGAATGGGGTGACCTCACTAGTCCACCACCAGCTCCCTGAAGCAGCTTCCTCATCCTGTCACATGTATGGGCCAGCCCTGCAAAGTACTGTGGTACATATGTTACTGTTACAGATATACATGCTCTTAAGTCATTGCTTCAACTGTGCATGATTGCTTCTATAGTTGTGGTTCATCATTCTACATTTGACTGTTTTTAATGAAACTGAGGTACTTTTCAAGGCCTAGAGAGCAGAAAGAAAAATATTTATTCATGATTTTGTAACATATGTTACAGTAAGAGAATTTACAAAATCTAACATACTGCAAATGTTGTTGCCTACAGACTTGTTTATGTCCTGTGTTCGACCAGAAAACTGGAGTCATCATGGTGGTATGTCATGTTGCCTTAAATATGCTTGACAAAATGATTGATATATTCTTAAACAGACACTGTCATGACAATAATTTGAGCGTAACACTATTCTTGTTTGCTACTCCTATGTAGAAATGAAAAATACTGACATAAGGCTATGCCTATTTTTGTACTTGTTACATTTATCATGGAATTGAAAAATCAGGACACGGCCTTATTTACTGAATAGATGTACTGAAATTGTTGGGATTTTTTTTTTCTTAACAGGTTTGGAATTAGGTCTTCTGTGGTTCAGGTTGCAATCCTAACCACACTTTCCTGAGAGTAAGTCCCATTGAACAAAATAGGACTTACTTCTGAGTAGACCTGGTTAGGCTTGTGCCCTAAAACTGTATGAATGTATGGTGGATTATTACATTTTTACACCACCCTTCCTCCAAAGAGCTCAGGATCATAGGCATAGTTCTCCCCAACCATTTTATTCTCACAACAACCATATGAAGGTTAAGTTGAGAGATTGTGACAGCTCCAAGGTCACCCGGTGAACTCCATGGCTGAATGGGAATTTCGGGCTTCTCTAGTAATACTCCAGTACTCTAACTGCTACTCCATACATGCAGACCAATCCAATACTGGGCTTACACTGATGGATCATGTAATCCATCAGTGTAATTCCATTTTCAGCAATGCAAAAGCTGTACTGCCATCATGTGCTTTGGAACTGCTGGTACAGATGGATGGAAGCCCTGATTGCACTCCAGTGGCTATCAGACACCGCTTTGGAGCCATTAAGGTGGCAGCAGGGGTGGTTTGTGAGAGGTTAAGAGACAGGAAGTGGGCCAAATCAGGGGTGGGAGAGAAAAGAAGGGATGGATCTTGGTGGCAGAAGTGTGTGCTAAGAACCTAGACCCCTTTTACCAGCACACATGGCCCCTGAGGCACCTCAGACTTATGCTAGCTAAATAGCACAGGTCCAAGGAGACCCATTGGAGGCCAGGTGGCTCAAGGAGGGGTAAGTAAAAAAAGATTTTTACTTATCTCTTCTGGGCCATCTGGTCACATACACCCTTCACCATAGCATACGACACATGCTCCATTTAGCAGCACTGTATTCTATGGGCCAGGGATGGGAAAACTCAGTGTGGCATGACTCGAGTTGTGTCACTGAGTCACCACCCCCTGCAACGAGTCATAATTGGAGGCACTTTCTGAGTCTCTGAGCAGTAGCATAGCTAGAGGGGGCAGGGCATTAAGTTTTGCAGGGAACCTCCCTGCAATATGCAAGCGGCCCCTCCCCTTGGGAGCCATTTGCCTCCATTTTGCCCTCCCCCAAATGGTTCCCAAGGGGAGGGGGAGGGGCTACTTGCACACTGCAGGGGAGGCTACCTGCAAAACTTAGTGCCCCACCCCCTTTAAAAAGCATGCTATGGGGCTGCTGCTGAGGGTGTGTGTGTGTTGGAGTTCTCTTTACTCACTCCCCTGCTGTCCCCACCCATCTGTAAACAGGGCAGGAGGGGTGGGAGGGAGTGCAAGAGAGCCAGGAGAGAAGCGGTAAGAGGGAGGAGGGTCACAAGCAGCAGCTGTGAAGCTTCCCAGGATGACCTGATCCTTTGCAGGCCTACACAGAAGTAGTACCACTGTAGCCAGACATTCGTAGAGGCTTCCCCCTCTCCACCAGCCACAGTGGAAAGTGTGATAGCTATGAACCCCCTCCTCCATTCCTGCCCCCTCACCTTCCTTGGGCTTCTGCAGCCAATCGTAAGGCAAGAATCCCCCCTTGTTACCAAAAAGGGCTGTTTTGTTTTTAGGGGAATTATTACAGTGCCCTCATTGGTACTGCAAGATCGCAGGCTGGATAACAAGACGGCAAATGCAGAGAGATTCCCTTTAGTTCAAAGAGGAGACTGAGAGAAAGATAACTTTCAATAAAAGATTATATTTTTATTACAAAGCACACAGGTAAACATAATGCACATGAAAAATGATGAGTCTTGGTCCTAGTACTTGCATCTGGTGTACCTAGCTTATGGTGGTTGCATGTAGAGTGTGTTTGGTGCATCTGAGAAGATTAGAAAAAGGGAAAGGATTTTAGGGAAGGATCTTAGGGAAGGATCTTAGGGGTCCCTGGTCTGCATAACCCAGTTGCTAACTAAAGATGGGGAGAGAAGGGGAGAAAAGGAGGGGAAAGAAAGAAGGGAAAGAGTTCCAGAATGCAAAATAGTTACCTGTCCTGAGGAGCAGATGGATGGGGGGGGGGGAGTGAGTCCTGGGAGGAGGACCTCTGCCTTGGAAGGGCACCCAGAGAGAGAACACATGGCCGGAGCCCTCTCTTAAAAGGGTTTTTGCTGTGACCGAAGTGGGCTGGGCGCTGAGCTGGGGGAAAGCTGCCGCCCACCAGGGTGTTTGGGGTCCAGATGTCCCTTATCAGCAAAATTCAATGTGTCTAAGGGCTGGCTTCCTACCTGGGGGACCTTACACAATAACCAGTAAATACGGCAGCTCAGGAAGGCAATTCAACTTTGCATAGAGTACTTAAGCAGTGATCGAGTTAAGACAATACAAAGAATAGGTGATCTTCCTCCAGAGGTGCATGCTGACTTGCTTTGCATACACAGTGATTGGATCAGGAGACACTTTTGCATATATCTCTTAAAACAATACAATGCATACATTGACCTACAGGGAAGTGGGGGTTGTGTAATCCATGTGCTTGTGGCTTGACCAGGGTTTTTGGAAATTGGGCCTGTGAGAAGTTTGGCCTATAACCAGATATAAAATCACAATTTAAAAGGAAAAAGGGGATTTTCACATAGCACCCTTGACTCCTTCTCCTGCTCTCCCTCAGCCAATGAAAATATCAGAATGTCCATCCTTTGTCCAATGATCATGCCTTCCTTCCTTCCTTCCTTCCTTCCTTCCTTCCTTCCTTCCTTCCTTCCTTCCTATCAGAGTTGGGAAAACAGAGCCCAGCCCTGCCTTCCCCCATTCATTGCAACATTAACCCTTTCCTGCCACTTGGCTGGAACCTCCCTGCTGCTTGCCCGTCGGGATCCTGGCCCCACGCAGTTTTCCACACAGCAAAAAAAGTAAGCAAGCACCCCCAGACACAGGCAGACTCAAGTCAACTTGCGTGGGGATGAGCATCAAGTCAGGGTTTTTCAGAGTTTTCCATGCACATGACTCATGAGTTGCCAAGTCACCCAAAATCATGTTTTTTCATGACTTGAGTCTGAGTCATTGACTCCAGTTCCCAATCCTGCTATGGGCTGGCCAGGAGTAGAACTGGGCTGAGTCTTTATATGGTTAGGAAAATGCACATGTGTGGCAGGCGTCCACATGCACAGACTCACACAGAAAGAGAAAAGTGGGTGGTTTGTTGCCTAAGTGCCCAAGTGCATGGTCCCAAGGTCCATAACGTTTTGCTGATGTTTTGTAGGGCTTCATCTGTCTGCTGTCTGTATCACAATCTTGGAACTCCTTATGTATACCACCCTAAATTCCCTGGAGGAAAGGTGGGATATAAATGTCATAATTAAATGTTTAAAAATTGTCACTTTTTTTTTCTGCAGATCTGAGTATCCAAGGAAGCTCATGCCATTCCAGGGGCTCCATGGAGTTGTCCAGGCTTCACAGTGCATAGCAACAAGTGACCTGTTAAATTATGACAAATCCTCTGGCTTGTGGCTTCAGACCTTTGACCCTGTGACATTAGGCTGTATCCAAGGAGCAATCTAGTGACAGGAATGCAATAAACAGCTTGTAATCTCTTGTTTTCAAAAGAAATGACACCAAAGCCAGCTGTTACACAGCTAGTCATTAACAGCTGAAAACATGTTAACTAAAATAAGGTCATTATGTTTTGGAATGGTTTTTCAATCCAACTATTAAAGGCCCTTCTTGGCATTTATCAAAGAAACATCAGCAAAACAAGAAAAGCAAAGAAAAAGAAAAAAGAAAAGGGGAAAACTATTCCACAATCTCCTGTTTCTTTTCCATTTAGCTTACATTAGTGAGGTGCTTGGCATATACATATTTATTCTTTAATTGTGATAGCTGGTACCATATTAATGGATTAGATACTGAAGGATCTGCAGAGACAGTGTGTTTGCTTCAACCATATGGATTTAACCTACACATACATTGTACTTGGGCAGCCCATCACATGTTATAATCCAGGAATTTGGGGAATGTTTGTCAGGACTATTTGGCTATGTGGAATTGTGCCTCTGGGGATTAGACTATATGGTTCTTCAGTTCTCATTTGTCTTCGGATTCAATGCTACAAAACTGTTTCAGTAATTTCTGATTTAAAAATATTAATTCTACAAGGTTCTATCTAATCTTTTTTTTTTCTTCTGACAAAAAAGGAGTTTTTTTTGTGGAGGAGACACTATACTAATTTTCTTCATGACCCAAAATAGAAAATTTTAAGCTGTTCCATGAAATATTTTACTTTACAATGAATATGACAATTTGGAACAGCTTTCTGGACAAGAAACCTTAGTGAGCTATAACTGGATATCAGGCCAATTGGTAAAATTCTCTCTGTCCCCAACATATACAACTGGGACCTTCTCCTCTGACTGTAACAATGATTAAAACATATGACTATATCCCTCAATCTCCTCCACTCTGTTGAGAAGATTTTGGGAGCTTTATTTCAAAATATGAAATTTAAAAAGAAAAAAGTACATTAAACCGTAAGCAGATTTTCAGACTCGCTGATAAGAAGTTTTTAGTCAGAAGACTTTAGTCTGTTCCAGATGTTTTGGAACATTAGGAAGGACCTAGGATGGAGATATATAATGTAGCTTTTAAAGTCTGTATTTCAAAAGGGAGGAGTCATTTACGGTCTTGGAATGTTAACTGAGTAAAAATCTGTATTAAAAGCAGTGTTAAAAAACCTGAAATCTCTTCATTGCATACTGCAAGAAACAAGCATGATCCTCTGTTGCTCCACAAGGATTTGTTTGGCAAACTGAAGAATATGTCCTAAGGACCACTGGTGTAGAATCTGACAGCTTTCAGAGTCTAGTCATCTTTGGCTGAGTCAGTTGTAAAGTGCTGCAACTAAATGACAGTTTACCAGCATGCAAAGCCATTAGAAAGGGACATCTGGCTGACTTGTGAATGTATTGAATGACAGATCTGATTTCATTTGCTGTTTATTTACATGCTTAAGCTTATCAGTCAAAGACTGCATGCACTGAATGCACTTTAAAATCTTGCTCTCCATATAGCATATAATAAAATGTAGAGAGCAGTTCAAATAACCAATACTGTGATACCTGCACAACAGCATTAAACAGAGAATTTCACCTGGTCAGTTAAAGTAGAAAGAATCTGAGCAGAAATTGACATATATCAATCAATCAATTTATTTATTTATTTATATCCCACCTTTCCACTCCAGAAAAGAGCACTCAAGGCGGCTCTTAATAAATTAATATGTAAAACTTCGATGCAAAACAAATTCTTTTTTATCCTTTCTTATGTATACCATCAGAATACTGTAGAAGTAAACAATTACTTCTCATGTATGCCAGAATAATTGTGACAAAAGTCAGAGTCAGCTTCAGAATTTGAACCTCTGAACCAGAGGTTCTCAAACTGGACCATCGAAACACCGCAGCCTGAGAGCCCTGGCCTCTGCCTCCTTAAGGGGTGGGAGAAGGGGGAAGGCAGTGACACAATCCTGGGAATCATGCCATTGTGGGGGACAGACTTTTTTAAAACACAACTTACTTTTATTCAGGGTCCAGGTGGTGCAGGGAGTCCCACAGACTGCTTTGCAGGGCTCACTTCTGGGTTGTGATAGCTATTTTCACTTTTTACAAGCAGTGGGGAGCCCTGCAGAATGCTGCATGGGACTCCCTACACCCCCTGAATTCTGGCAGAAGCTAAGACATGTTTTTAAAAAAGCCCCTCTGCTCCCGTAGTGATGCAATCCTGATGATCATGTTGCTGCCTTTTTACCCATGCCCCACGAAGACTTATCTTATGAGGTTTACTCCTGAGAAGTTTGAGAGCCCTGCTCTAAACCCTTTCTTTTTTATATAGTAATAATTTAGCGGTGTTTGAATCCTAACTTGCACTGGAGTAGGCAGGCCTGCACTGCATCCACCGCATGTTTGGGGCCAAAAGCAGTGTAACCTGAGGCAAGGGGGAAACTTTCCCGTTACCCCATGTCCCACTGCACTGGCCCTAATGGGTCTACTTGGATCTGCGCCACCCAATGAGGCGGTGCAGATCTGAGCAGAATGAAGTGGCCAGAGGCTGCTCCGCACTGCCCAGGAACGGGGTCAGGATCCGGCATAACCTCCAGATCCTGGCCCTGCCTCCCACTCCCCGCCCGCCCTCCCCCAGGAATACCTGCTGCCTGCCTTCCCCCCACCACGAAATGCCTCCTCCTCAACACCATGACTAAGGCCAATTCCAAACACCATGACTAAGGCCCACTTCCTAACCAACTTTCCAGCACTGGCATTGCTGTGCCAATGGGATGTGTGCTGCATCCTGCAGTTGGGTGGCACTCACGGAGCCCTCCTCAGAGTAAGGGAATGTTTGTTCCCTTACCTTGGAGTTGAATTGCCCTTATGTCAGTGCTTGAAAGTGGGCTGGGATTGTGTCCTAAGCAAGTTAGCCATGACTACCAGCTCAGTCCTCAGCTGCCCGGCACAGCGGGCTGCAGTGGTGCCGAAAATGGCTGCCGCTGCATCCAACATGCTCCAGGCAGCTGCCATCTCCTCCTCAGGAGGACTTTCGTCCCCTTCCCCTGGGTAAACTGAGTAGCCCTGCAATGGGGCTACTTGATTCTATGGTGACCCAAAGGTTGGCATAGATTGAAGAGCCTCCGTGTTGGGCGGCCAGATCTAGTGGAGAGTCCTGCCTCCCTCCTGCCCTGCTCCTTCCCCCTGGCATTCCTCCTCCCTGCCCCTACCTACCTCTCCCCTGCCCAGTGACTGCAGTGCTGGGTGGGACAGGGCAGCAACAAGGGCCTGAAAGATGGACCAGGGAGGGGTGGGTTAAGCAGCAGTGGTGTCTGCTGAATTGAATCCCCCTTCCTGGGGGGCATTTCACCTTTACAACTTCGCCTTTACAGTTCTATGTTGACATGTGCCAGTGATATTGCTGATGCAGATCAGAGTGGACCCACCTGGCTGGCAGGAGCCTAAGGATGCCTTCGGAGGCAAAAACCAGGGCCTCGGAGAGAAATTTTATCAAGAGGTACAATGTTTCTTTTGGGCCCCTTCCCAAAGGGGGAGGGAACAAAACCAGCATGAAGGCCAGGGGTGAGTGGAATGGGCAGGGAGGGGTGAATTGGGTCAGGGAAAGGTGGCAACCTCCCAAAAAATCTCTGGCACCTGTATCTGCCTGCCCAATAGACCTGCTTCCCAGTCAGCTCAGCTTCCATCTTTTTTCAATGAGGTCAACTGAGACCCCAGGAAATTTCTGTGTATCAAAACTTACTTCTGCAGCAGTTGTAGTCCCGCAGCTGTGCCCCTGAGCTTCCTATACACTCTTTCATGTTAAGCAGGTCCACAAACCTAAGAGCTACTATAGCCAGCCAGTTTCCTCCCAGATTTGACAGTGTGTTAAGGAGTGTCATGTATACATTTTTCAGTCCACTTCATATTGGATCTCAAAACACATAGACGAACAGGCCTTGCTGAGGGAGAATCAGCATGGCTTCTGTAAGGGTAAGTCTTGCCTCACAAACCTTATAGAATTCTTTGAAAAGGTCAACAGGCATGTGGATGCGGGAGAACCCGTGGACATTATATATCTGGACTTTCAGAAGGCGTTTGACACGGTCCCTCACCAAAGGCTACTGAAAAAACTCCACAGTCAGGGAATTAGAGGACAGGTCCTCTCCTGGATTGAGAACTGGTTGGAGGCCAGGAAGCAGAGAGTGGGTGTCAATGGGCAATTTTCACAATGGAGAGAGGTGAAAAGCGGTGTGCCCCAAGGATCTGTCCTGGGACCGGTGCTTTTCAACCTCTTCATAAATGACCTGGAGACAGGGTTGAGCAGTGAAGTGGCTAAGTTTGCAGATGACACCAAACTTTTCCGAGTGGTAAAGACCAGAAGTGATTGTGAGGAGCTCCAGAAGGATCTCTCCAGACTGGCAGAATGGGCAGCAAAATGGCAGATGCGCTTCAATGTCAGTAAGTGTAAAGTCATGCACATTGGGGCAAAAAATCAAAACTTTAGATATAGGCTGATGGGTTCTGAGCTGTCTGTGACAGATCAGGAGAGAGATCTTGGGGTGGTGGTGGACAGGTCGATGAAAGTGTCGACCCAATGTGCGGCAGCAGTGAAGAAGGCCAATTCTATGCTTGGGATCATTAGGAAGGGTATTGAGAACAAAACGGTTAGTATTATAATGCCGTTGTACAAATCGATGGTAAGGCCACACCTGGAGTATTGTGTCCAGTTCTGGTCGCCGCATCTCAAAAAAGACATAGTGGAAATGGAAAAGGTGCAAAAGAGAGCGACTAAGATGATTACGGGGCTGGGGCACCTTCCTTATGAGGAAAGGCTACGGCGTTTGGGCCTCTTCAGCCTAGAAAAGAGACGCCTGAGGGGGGACATGATTGAGACATACAAAATTATGCAGGGGATGGACAGAGTGGATAGGGAGATGCTCTTTACACTCTCACATAATACCAGAACCAGGGGACATCCACTAAAATTGATTGTTGGGCGGGTTAGGACAGACAAAAGAAAATATTTCTTTACTCAGCGCGTGGTCGGTCTGTGGAACTCCTTGCCACAGGATGTGGTGCTGGCGTCTAGCCTAGACGCCTTTAAAAGGGGATTGGACGAGTTTCTGGAGGAAAAATCCATTATGGGGTACAAGCCATGATGTGTATGCGCAACCTCCTGATTTTAGGAATGGGTTAAGTCAGAATGCCAGATGTAGGGGAGAGCACCAGGATGAGGTCTCTTGTTATCTGGTGTGCTCCCTGGGGCATTTGGTGGGCCGCTGTGAGATACAGGAAGCTGGACTAGATCGGCCTATGGCCTGATCCAGTGGGGCTGTTCTTATGTTCTTATGCTTGCATCCGCAGTTGTTGCCGCGCAGACTGTGGCAAGGTCCACAGCCTGCCTTGTGGGAGGCTGGGTCACAACTAACTTCCTGAGCTATGACCAACTAAATGAAGGGTAGCCAACCTTTCAACTTTAGGGCTCCGGGACCTTTAACAGTTGCGTAGAAGAGGAAATTTCAGCAGGTGCACTTTGTCATCTCAAAGAGACAAGCTGCAGCTGCTGAAATTCCCGCCTCTACACAACTGTTAAAGGTCTAGGAGCCCTAAAGTTGAAAGGTTGGCCACCCCTGAACGAAGGCTAGAACCCATAAAAATGCACAGAGTCTCAAAAATGTTTTTCACTTGAATTTATATTTATTAGGACCATGGTTCTCACAGATGTTTTTGTTTGCCTATTCACATTCTCTTAGCATTGGCACAGGCAAAACAGCATTTGTTTGCAGCATTTACAGCACAATCCTATGCATGTCTACTCAGAAGTTTCATTGTGTTCAATAGGGCATATGCCCAGGAAAGTGTATGTAAGATTGCAGCCTTAATTAACCATCTGCTTCCTTTCTCTCAAAATTTGATTTTTGTAAAAACTCTTGCAAAGCTGTCTTCAGTACTAAAATAAACTTGATTTGCTTGACATAAACACTTATTCCTGATTGATAAAAGATTAGTAGGTGGATCAAAAAAACTGTTTGTTGCATTTGCCTAACAAAGAAAAAGAAAGCAAATTTTTAGATACAGTTTTGTCAGGAACGTGAATGCCAGTTGCATAGAACTCACCTAATGTTTTGACAGCTCAGTGAAGACTCTTACAGTGTCTCTGTTATGGTAATATCTCCCATTAATTAATAGCTATTCTCTTCTCAAAGTTTTGATAGATCCATGGGAGTTGTTAACACAACACATGGATTCACAGTTGCCCAGGTACATGTTGTCTCTGTGTACACAGTTCTTAGGTATGAAATGTGGCCTAAAGAAGACAAAGAATTGAAAAAAAAACTCACAATATAAGTTTTTTTTCTTTTTTTCAGAGAAAAATACCACCCTGATTTCAGCACATTATTTTGTTTTAACTTTGTTGACATGTGTGCATGTGCAAATTGCTCCATTTATTTCAATGTAGTGGAAAAAACTGCACATCCCATTCCATGAATGTTTGTAGAGAAAGCTCTTGCAGCCTGAGAACATAACGTGTGCATCAGAACACCTGCATTGGAGAAAATCAGAGCTGGAATATGTTAGCATATGCATTTAAATGCAATACTAGTGCTAACTTGAGTTCCATACTTTCTAACTTCCTTCAGTACTGTTTCCACACTCCAATTTCTTGCAGATGTTACAACCACAGGTATTTCCAACTGCTTTTTTGTACACTTGTCCCATATTTCTGAATGCTATATATAAGAGACATATAGATTCCACCCCCCCCCATGATGGAAGACATAATCCTGCATTTTCTGCTGGGGGTCTATTCAGTGGTGGCATCCAAATTTGGCCAAGTTGGGCACTAGCCAAGGACCTGGCCTGGCTGGGCCAACCCTTGTAACCTCAGTACTGGTGGCAGTGAAAGAGTGGTGGGCTAGAACGTTGGACATGCTTTAGACCAGGTGTTCCCAAACTGAGGCGTCATGATACCCCAGCCAGGGAAGCCCTGCCTCTTTCTCCTTAAAGGGTGAGGATGGGGGAAGGCAGTGATGCAATCACCAGGATCACACCGTTACCAGGGACAGGGTGGGTGAACTTACCTAATGCAGCACCATCCTCTGAGGGGGATGCAAGGAGCCCAGTGGTTCGTAATTGCAAACCGAAAGTGCGTTGTGATTATTATTAGTTGGACTTTCAGAGGTACAGGGAGTCCTGTGGAGGGGTTTGTGGGGCCTCCTGCACCCCAGCCAGTGCTGTATAAGGTAAGTTCAACCCCCCCTTACCTGTGTCCAGCAGTGGCATGATCCTGATGATCACGTTGTTGCCTTCCCCTTAACCTACAAGCACTTACGTTGGTTTCCAAACTCCTTCTGAGTTTCTCCACATGTTAAAAACTTGGGCACTGACTTGGAACTTGAGGTTTTACCGTAACAATGAGAAGATTCAGATAGACTTGAGCCAAGACTCGCTTTTGTGTGTCCTCGCTTGCTTGTTTTTTTTCCCCCCACTTTGGCAACTCGACTTGTTTCTCGAAAAGTCTCTGACCTGAGTCAAAATGACTTGAAAAATGGCCCTCAATGAGTTGCAATGGCCGCTTTTATGATTCATGGGCAAATCAAGTTAAGGTGGGTAGAGACTTGGGACTTGACTAGAGACTCGATACCAAGCACATTCATGTTCTCTTCTTTGTCGTCGTCCCCCCAATCCAAGGAGAAAGAGGATAAGTGGAAATAGCAGCTGGTGCACCACAGGGAAAGGAAGGAGACATTTGGTGTGTTACCTTAGGTGCCAGGAGATCAGGTTGGCTGTGGCCCTTGTAATACTAGACCAGGCTATAGGTTTGTATATAAATTATTACAAAACACCAACAATCAGCAGTACTAACTCATCTAAGGGAAACTATATTTTCAAAGGCTGCCTTGAACTTTTGAGCATTCAGGATTGGATTTTGTGGCTATCCTCAGCCATCTCTATCAATAGAATTTTCCCTGAAAATCAGCATGAATGTATCTTAACTTGTTAGTAGTTCACGTGTCAAGAAGAGCAAGTCAGTGAACTGCCAAGCAGCCAAAAGAAAGAGCGTGCTGCCTGGGAGAGATAGGGATCACATTTAAATGCAGCAAGGAAAGGTCAGTAGGAAGTTTACCCTGTACCAAAGGGCCTGGTGTAAATGAAAGCGAGAGCCTTTATAACAATTTAAAGAAAAATCGGGTTAAAGAGACAACACTCCAAAGACAAAGCTTTGCACTTAAGACTCCTTGTTCATCTCTTTTTAAAAACTCCTACTGACAAATTATGTGAGCACAATCCATTCCTGGTGCTTTTTGTCATCCGAGTGTAAAGGTCAGTCACCTTTGACATGGCCATGAGCTGCTGAGTGAATAACACCACCAGAAAGAAAGAGAGGAAGCAAAGCACAATCTGAAAAAAAAGAAAGGAAGAAAAACAGCTTCAAAACTATATGGACTCCAGGGGCAAGATGTTTTGCAAGGGCCCCAGGGAGCTTAACAATTCCCTATATCTTGTCCAGACTTCAGACGTCAATTTCTGCTAGGGCATTGTATGGAAATGCTCACACAATCTACCTCCACAGCATTCATAAGAATATATATATTTTTATATAGCATTCCTTTTATATATATATAAAAGGAAATCCACTTGGATTTTCAGTTGCAATTTTAGAAACTTTCAACAGTTCTTTCCACCTTAAGCTGGGGCAGTTATACTCAGTTAGCAGAACCTCCATCTCATGCAGTGGTGGTAATCATGAAAGAGCATGAAGAAAGTTTGAGATTTGTCCATATAAGCTTAGCATGAGGTCCTGTGAGGCAGAGTGTAGGGCATGAAATAGCAAAGCTACAGGCCAAGTTTGAACAGGGAGCCAGAGATCAGTGGTAGGGCACAGTTTGCATGCAGAAGGTTCTGGGATCAATTCTCAGTGTTGATGATGCTGAGCTATGAAGCCCAAAGATCTGATTTGGTCTGAGGCATTTTCATATGAGAGGAGGGGCCCAAACTGGACCACATATTACCAGACAATCATAATGTGGCTTTTAATTTTTTGTTCATTTTGCTAAGTAGTGTGTCAGAGGGGACCTGAAATGGCACAAACCTGGAGGGAGGTAGGAGAGCTGTAGCTCTTTGTTCCTGCTGTGGTTCCAAACACAATCACAGCCTTTTACGCACTATTTTTATTGGGGAAAAGCAAAGAGCCCTTCCACTGAAAGCCAATGGAGAGGGGTGTTTTCAAGAAAAATGTGATTTTGCCTGAAATCTTGGTTAAACCGGCTTTAAAAATATTAGCAAAACTGCTTTTTAAATACTCCATTCACGACTGACCAACTTCACTACGTTCCACTAAATTAATCCGTTGAGAAACTGTAGGGTGTGTGGGGAGAGGAATAATACAAGCCCCAGTTCCTGAGGAAGTCAACATGACAAAGTAATGATAGCATTATCATTTTTAACCCTTCCCCCTGGCACTGAATGTCTGGAAATGATCATATTCCTAATATTAATAAATATTTCATTAGCGTCATTGTTCATATGTTCCAGTTAGTAATGACCACACTGACGAGTGAAAGTTCACTTCACAGATGCACATAATAGGCTTAACTCAGAATCCAAAGGCATTGTTACAGGTGACTCTATGGTAGACATAATTAATACATGCAGATCTGGGACAAACTAATGCATATAATTAGTGATGCCTATGCAGAAACAGCTGGTAAGATGGGATGGGAGCAAACGTGGATTCCTTATGGTATAAGCCCTGAATATACCATGTGACACATTTTATAAGGGATGTTATTCACAACTTTACACAAAGAAGACTGCATTCATGTTTTTGGCATATTTTCCCTGCTGTAACACCTGTTCCAATCCTTAGGAAAATAGCTTCATTGCGACAGGACTTTCTCAGGGATGCAGCCCAAGGGCATCGGTAGGAATCCCACATGCATTGGAGGACAGGACGTGCAAGGCTGTAATGCTTGAACGACAGTCTGTGTATTGCTGTTGACAGATTTGTAGATGAGTCTTTGGGGCTGTCCAGCTTGGGTAACCTGAAAAGAATTCAAAACATATACAAGAAATGAAGAGAGGGTGTGTGTATATGCAAGTACTTTCTTTGTTTTATTGCAGCATAGTCTAGTTTAGTACAGGATATAAAGGGTGCATGTGTGACCATCTTAAGACTGCAGTCTTTTACAGTTTGGTGCAGTAAAGCCTAACCTCTTGGTTAGATAGGCCTAGCTCTACAGAAAATTAAAGATGCAATCCTATGCACATTTACTTGGGAGTAAGCCCTACCATACATCGTGACACTTACTTCTGAGTACCAATGCATAGGGTTATACCCAAAGAAAGTGGTCCTGACTATGATAGTCCGAGCTAACTTGTCTCCATTGGTTTTAGTAGTGCTTAGTTAGGATTCACTGGATACAATCCATAGGCTACAAGGCTACCAAGGCCCAGGTCCCAGTATGGAAAGAGCAATACTGTGGGCCTGAATTATTGAACATGCATGGAATCAAATTCTTGGCTAGTTCTTCTCTGGTTGCCATCTCATGTTTATATATCTCTCTTTGGTTCCTAGGGCTGGTTGTTCCATGCTAAGGGCAGCTGTACTCTGGAAGTGTGGCTGGGGTTCTGTTACTGATGTGCTAATAAGTGTCTTTTCTAGTCATAATATTTAAAAATGTATTCACCCTCCTTTTGGAAACAAAGGTCTACTCCCAACTGACCACGACAGTCAGTGGTCTCTCGGCTGGCAGTTTGAGCAGGGTTATGGTAGGAAGAAAGACTGCAACAGATTTGATATCTAAAGGCGAGATTGCAGTCTGTGTGCCAGAATCAATATGCATTTCTGAGCCAAGACAGAAGAACTTTGGTAACAAGAGGTTCTGGAACTCTGGTAGACTGTTTTCCTTAACCTCAGAATTATTCTCCAGACTGGTGACATTTCTGTTCAGGACTCAAAATCAGATCCATGAGCCGAAGACAGATGGTAAATTTCTTGTGACTATTAATAATGCTATTGAAGAATGCCATCTGTTTCCTCCTGTGTAATTAGAAGAGAGGCGCACTTAGATGTTACAGCTGACAGAGCTTACCTTTCAGTGAAGCCCTTCACCAAGCTCATGGTGAAGCTCCTTGAGCCTTTGGGAGGCCCTTGAGTAATTCCTTCAAGAAAAACAGTGCCAGCATTGGTGCTTATTTCTCAAGTTAGCTCCATGCTGCAGACGGAAACGGTTCTGTTATGCCATAATTCAAAGCTGCGTGGAAATGTATGCAAACTTCTCAAAAAAGCATCCTCAGAGTGCGCAAAGTACTTCACAAGTATGATCTTGTTACAATCCTTACAACGACCCTGTAAGTTAAGTGAATATTATTATCCCTAAATTGCAGCTGGGGAGCTGAATCTGAGAGGAAAGGGTTTGCCTAAGCCTACATAAAGAGTTTGTGACGGAGGTGAGATTCAAACCAGGGAAGTCCTCATTCACCGCTCATTGTGATTTCATTCACTGTCACTTAATCACTTTGTTATACCAGCTTTCATTACCAGATGGATGAGAAAGGGTAACTGACTGTACTATAACATTCCAATTTAAACTCATATTTGAACTGGTGCAGGGCTCCTGTGCTGGCTCCCAAGTGTCACAAATGTGCTGTAAGGCACGTTTATGGTGACTTGGGAAATGGCTAGGCCAATGCAGAGGCTCACAACAGCTCACCAGGGCCAGCCCCTGCACCAGACAGATGGGGTAAATTTGTGCTGGGCGGTACAGGGGGTAGGAGAGGGTGGCAGGAGGCTGTTCCAGGTGTGGGGAGGGGGCATTTTGGGGTGGGCGAGGGCTGAACAGGAGGCTTATTAGGCCCAAGATGGAGGCAGGGTTAGAGGTGACAGTGCACACCGGATTCTAACCCACATTCCCAGGCCTCAGAACCCTACACAGGCTGCTTGGATTTGCTCCAGCTAAATAGCTGGCACCGATCCAAATAGCTCCATAGGGCAGGCTGGGGTGTTACATAGAGTAAGGTGAAAAATATTCCTTTACCCCAAGGTGACCTCCAGCTGCCTTCTAACTTATGCTGGATACAGTACAGGCCACTGTGGCCTGGCTGTACCGGCACCGGTTAGGCTTGTGCTCTAATTTGTTTGTTTCTGCATCTGTAGTAGCCTATTGGCAAACCAACTTAGCTATGGATAACTTAGGGTCCAATCCTAATCAACTTTCCAGTGCCAATGCAACCGCAGTGCAGCCCAGACGTAAGGGAACAAATGTTCCCTTTACTTGAGGAGGCCTCCTTGACTGCCCCTCCACAGCAGGATGCCATGCATACCCCATTGGAATGGCTGCATCAGTGCTGGGAAGTTGGATAGCATTGGGCCCTTAACTGAATAAGCTTGCAGCTATGTCACCTGCAACTTCCCACTTTGGGGGTGGACATTCTTTCCCCACCCCAACATCATGCAAAGCAAGGGTGGGTTAATACTGGCACCCAACCAGGTGCATTTGAGAGGAAAGGGTATGCCTTATTAGCTGTGTGGCCATGCACTTGCTCCTTCCCTCAGTGTGCCTTGGGTTTTTGCACACTGAGGGAAGTGTTCTCCGAGCCGTGGGCAATCTGAGACTAGCTAGTTGCCTTTTGAGCTGAACGGGAATTTTTTATTTTTCTTTCTTGGTGTTTTTTTTTTTTCCCCCTACCCCACACTGCCGACTACCCCACACTACTTCTTGGGTTTGGTTTCTTTCTTTAGCCAGGCAGGTCACAATTGGTAGGTATATTAGCCAAGGAGTGTGAGTAGCAATTTCATTATGCACCCTGAGGTAAGCAGGGTCAGAGAGGGAACTAGTTCCAATCCCTAGATGCTGCCTGACTCAGAGAGGCTGACTGGTAATCCCTCAGATTTGGACTGCATAGTCTACTTCAAATCCTTTCCAGATATCATAGATTCCCCTTCAGTAAGCATCTGAATAGTTCAGTTGAGGTCTTACTCATTCTCATACAATGACTGGTTGGCAACCTTCAGTCTCGAAAGACTATGGTATAAGCCTACAGCACCCGGTATTCCCAGGCGGTCTCCCATCCAAGTATTAACCAGGCCTGACCCTGCTTAGCTTCCGAGATCAGACGAGATCAGGCATGTGCAGGGCAACTGCATTGCAGTCATTTGACTTCATGTCTTGTGACTTCAGGCCTCTCAAGTCTACTGATATTACTTAGTCCAGTGATTCTCACACATTTAACACCGGGACCCACTTTTTAGAATGAGAATCTGTCAGGACCCACCAGAAGTGATGTCATGACCAGAAGTGACATAATCAAGCAGGAAATTTTTAACAATCCTAGGCTGCAATCCTACCCAGACTTACTCAGGAGTAAGTCCCATTTACTGTCATTGTTAAAAGAATATACATAGTAACTTGTTAAAAGTACAGGTCTGTAACATTTCCCCAAATGCAGTCACATACCATGGTAGCATCAAGTCTAATATATGAAAAATAAAATATTGAAATGAATAGGGACCCACCTGAAATTGGCTCGTGACCCATCTAATGGGTCCTGACCCACAGTTTGAGAAACACTGCCTTAGTCAAAATTTATATGCATACCTTCCACAACCTGCCAGAGCTATATTTTGGATTCTTATTTAATGGTAGGATATAAATTTTTTTTAAAGACAAATTATGGAAGGGATAAACATTTTGGATCATGTATTTCTCAGCCTTTCAGATACAGATACTGTATAAGTAGGGGTGCTTGAAGATGGTTTTTTCCGCAGGTTTCATGATTTGGAAAAAAAAAATGAAAAGGGCAGGAAGTGGTGTTATGTGTATAAAAATTCTGAGTTCAAATTTCAAATTCTCATTTTATTCTCATTTTTATTATTTTTATTTTTATTAATTTTAAACACTTTAAAGGTGTACTAGGTAGGTGATATAGGTAATACAGTGGCAGCAGATGCAGCCATATAATTATTTCTAACTGGAAAAGTAATCTATTTTAATTTCTGGATTAAACATCTTAAACACCAACAGGCAGTGTTTGGTGTTTTTATTCTGATATTTTAAACACAAAATGTGGTGTGTGTTTGTTTGTTTGTTTTAAACACCCCTATATATCAGATCCTAACAGCCCAATCCTATCTTGCACAGGCTTACTGCTAGGTATGCCAGCAAAATAAAGGCCTTGCCGTTGCAACTGCCCCTCTGCTGGTGACTACTGCAGCAGTGCAGTATCCATAAAGCCAACAGCAAGGTGCAGACCGACTTCTGGTAGGGTTCTGCTGGCAACAGGCAGGGAAGGGGCAAGGATCAAGGCAGTGTGCGATGAAGCAGCTTCCAGACCCCAAACCCTGTCCAGATCCCAAAGCCGTGCCCCCAGCGTTACACCAGCAACAGAGCTAGTATAGGTTTGACAAGTCCCATAAGCGCTCCATGCAGAGGCCAGGAAAGTAATGTCTTTTCCCCTTACCCCCTCACTCCTCTTGACCAGCCTCTTCCCCAAGATGGTGCATCTCCTCCACTTGACCAGTCTCTTTCCCAAGATGGTGCATCGTGGAGACTGTGCTGGTGGCCCTGCACCCTATGTGCCATCATGGGATAGGATTGAGCCTTTAGTGTTTGACAGTATCTTTTAAGGATCAAGAGCCTACTTCTCTGCAGTGCTGTTTGGTTGCCTTTTTCCCCCCACTGAACTTTGTATAATCTCCAAAGTGCATTTTTGAATTTTTTCACTCCCTGTCTACTTCAGCAGATGAATGGAAGCATGTGGCCACTGGAAGTGTTCTGTCCTCCAGGGATTAGGGAGAGATGGTTCATCATGGAAGTGGCTGGGTCTACTGACTGGAGCAGAGTGGAAGATGGTATGGTTTAATATAAATAGTTTCTAAGGGGATCAGTAAGGGAATTCTGTCAAAGTGGAGGCTCCTGAAGTGCTACGTAATTGCACATTAGTATGAATGCAGAGCTTGCAGTAAAGCAGTTAGTACAGATTTAGAAGATCTCATGGTTTAATATTTTAAAAATGGTTTTAAACATTTATGTCCATCTTCTAGCTATCAGCTCCATCTTCAGTCAAGTTGCAAACAGAGGTGTAGGGTCGTGTGTGTGTGTGTGTGTGTGTGTGTGTGTGTGTGTGTGTGTGTATGTTTTCCCCCTGAAACACAATCTCCTGACTGCTGCACAGCTACAGTATTTTGTCATCTAAGAACTATCTCATCTCAAGATTTCAAGAACATTTTACACCCATACAATAGGAAACTGAAACTACAATCCTGCTCTGCAGTTAATTTTATTCATTAGATATATGGATATAAATACCAATTCCCAAATTTTCTGTGCACTCAAAGTGCACTGTGGACAAGGCCAATTGTATGGGTCTTTTGAATGGAATTGGCACTCTCTCCCAGCAAGGTGCTGATTATAAGGTGATCAGTCTTGACCAGTGGTTGCATCGTCCAGGTGGATGGTCATTTCCTCATTTCAGAGGCTGTCCAGAGCTTCCAACCATTTTAGATACCATTGGTTCCATCCTCTAGTGGTAAGGAATTGTGTAATAATCATTTTATATCAGTGTTTGCCTGAGGCAAAAAGAATCAGATGCTTTAAAAAAAGATCTTTTCCTCTTTAATAATTAAATTTCTAAAAGCAATAAAGACTTTTCTACGTCAGATAAGGAATTGACAGTCCATTAAGTGCCTTTGGGTTCTCATTCCCTGGTCCCAAACCATAGAATCTGAACAAGACATAAAAGCCTGTCTGTTCTTTTATACTCCTAAATGAAAGATTATTATTCCTGTAGATTCTAGCACCTCTCTCTCTCTCTCTCTCTCTCTCTCTCTCTCTCTCTCTCTCTCTCTCTTTTCAGGTGTGAAATTCTTAACATTTCATAGTCTGACAAGTATATTTACTATGAATTTTGGTTGGTATTCAACCTAAAATAACCTTTTAAAAATCTTATTCCCCCCCCCATCCTAATCTTATAGATTGTATGTTGAATTTCCTATTTTACTGAACCAGGGTCAGTGACATTTGGCCCAAGATATCCCACTCCCTTTACCTGAGGTAGTGCATCACTTTCCCTCTTGTTGGAACTGTGCACATGCAAACATGTACCCCTACCTTTTCCCTCAGCATCAGTTTATAAGGAGTTTATAATGCTGGCCTGTAATGAGATTTCAAAGTATATAATCAAGTTCCTCTTCTGCCAAAATTCTGAGTAGCAGGACGAACATTTCAAAGTGAGTAAGATGACTGGGAATGTACAAATAAAACACCAACCTTTTTGTCATTTTCTATTAACCGTGTTCATGTCAGCCTCATGTTGTGTTAGTCATGGAATTCACTAATCTGATATGAAAATTGCTGAAATAATTGCACAGTCATGTCTTGTTAGGGAAATCAAATGCTAAATATCTATGATATTAATGCAACATGAGAGAAAATGGATAATACTATAGAAAGCTACCAGCATGTTATAGTGTCCGTCTGAGAAATGTGTATGCTAATTTAGTGCACTTTCTCTAAGTCAGTTTTATTCATTCTAGAAGAGAAAATGTTTCCTGCCAAGAGTGGTCAACAGAGAAGTTATATTTTTGTTTGAAAATAGACTTTGCTGAGGGATTTGGCTTCAACCCTGGACCTGAAAGTGAAAAATTGCTCAGTCCAGTGTGGTAACACTGAACCCACCTAGAGGCATAACTAGAAACCTCAGTGTCCAGGGCAGTGGTGTCATAATGTCACATGAAATTGTGATGTCACTTCTGGGTTCTTTCTAGGTGAGGAGGTGCAGGTGGTTTCACACCCTGTTCCTATTGCTGTGAAGTCTCCCCAAAGGGGAGTCTCCACAGGAGAAGGAATGGGGGGGGGGCAATGCCACCAGTGCCTCCTCCTCCAAGACTTGCGTGTTGTCCTTCCCCTGTGTAGTGCCTAGAGCAGGTGCCCCTCAGGTTCCATCCTAGTTACGCCTTTGAACCCAGCAACCATTGGTGAAAGTCTTGAACCAACTCTCCTTCCACATAGAAATGTCCCATACAGGCTGCAATTCTAATCTCACTTTCCTGGGAGTAAGTCCCATTGAACACAATAGGACTTACCTGTGAGTGGACCTGCTTAGGATTGTGCCCAAAGACTCATTGATAAACCCACCAAAATTGTAGTTTACAAAAACCTTAGCAACCAAGAAATCCAATAAGTGAATTTAACTTCTCTTCAATCCACTGAGTCTCAGATACCAGTCTGGGAGGATCCCCAAATTTCAGATTGACTTTTTGGTGGTGCTCAGGGCTGGAAGAAAAAAGGAGGACTCCTAAAGGCCTGGCATGCACCTGTGTTCAGTACATGTAGAGCTCCTTGGATCCTAGTTCAAAACGCTTGATTAACTTATGGTCTAATCCTAAACACTCATTACACCAGAGTGCTGCTGCTTGGCTGCTGCCAAAAATGGTAAGGACAGATCTGAGTGGCAATGGACCGGAGACAACTGCCACCACAAGTACACCACCGCACAGGGGGCAGGAAGGAAGAGGGGAGGAGTGGAACAGAGCAGGGGATGGGCAGAACAGGGAGGAGAGCAGAAGGGATGGAGCAGGAAGGGATGGAGCAGGAAGAAGGGCAGATTGGGGTCACTCCCTTCCCAGGCTTGATCTGCCTTCACAGGTCCATGTGGACGTGCACAGCAATATCACTGACACAGGTCCAAGCATACCCATTGAACTGTTGTGGGCTTACCCTGGGGCAAAGGGAATGTTCCTTTACCCTGAGGAGGCCTCTGGAGGATACAGCAGTGGTGGACTCCCCCAGCCTTCACCCAGGGCAAAGGTCCATGATGCTGATCCCCCGTAACATACTGCCCCCCCCCCGTGCACAAAGCCACCCCTCCACTCACCGCAATGTTACGGAGCCTCACACAACTCCAACCGCGGAAGCGTTCTGAGCTTCTTCCCTGGGGTTTTAAACTGTACTTCCCGGAAAGCCGGAAGTGTAGTTTCCGACTATGTCAGGAGTCTCAGAGAGGCTTCCCAGTGCGGTCCTAGAGGCACGCGGACCTAGCGCCCAGGGGGCTTTTACCCTGTTTGCAAAGTGCTGGGTCCACTGCTGCATCACTGCTCAGAGAGTTATGGAGGATTGGGTTGGTAGGTCCCATTAATTTCACTCCTTGGTTTTTTAGGATACAAGCAACTGTCCACTTGTTAGTACGCAGTTTTATGATTCATTTTTCAGTGCATTTCCTGAGTTTTCAGGAAAGTTCAGATTCATAAAAATCTAAATTAAATAAATAATGCACATGAATGGGGTGGCATTGGGGATCAGCCAGGTCTCGCATGAGCTGAGAGTCTACCTGGTAGGGCAAACCCTTGAATCCTAAATACTGTGGCTGCAGTAGTGTCCGATACAGATCAGATGAGGAGGGCGACATGGGGCACCAGTGCAAGGCTTTACGATGGGGCCTGAACAACCTAGTGCTGGCACTGCGCAGACAAATTGGCACTGGACAACACAATCCAGCCAAAAGGTAAGGACTTGCAACCCCCAAACCATACATCAATGGTATGTAACTCAGCATCAGGTGAATGTTTCCACCGGAATAATTGAAACTTGAAGTGCTTCATTCGGACACTATCGTGCCTAATGTTATTAAAGGGACCTATCTATGTTATTACATGGGTATAATCATTGGGAAAGTATGTGCCACAACATGAGCACAAGATAAAAAAGCAAACAAAAATTATATCTGAAAACAAAAGAAATTATTTATTTTGAAAAGTTTATTTACTTCTTTCTGTTTTAAGTCAAGAAATTCATTTTAAACCCTGATAGATTTTCTTTTGAAGATTACATTCAGTCTAAGAAGGTTAGATTCTAATATTTATTTTGCTGAAACATTTCACATACATAGGGAATCTTTCAAACATAACAGATGAAATTATCAAGAGGTTTACAATATGATTATGATGATTGCTTTGGAGGGCTTGGCTTAAGAAGTCTGGCACTGATACACATTATTTTGTGAAAAAATAAAGTTCTCAATTGGCTCTTAATGCCATCTGAAGAAGGAAACTGTTTAAAATTATCTGCCAGACTGAAATAATCTTAGCTGCAATTTGGAATATATTTCAGGCAGGGATGAACTGGCTGCCCTGGCTTTGGGGTAGTACAAGTATTTTAACACTTCTTACCTGAATGCCATTGTTGCAGATGAGGGCTTAACAGAAATTACACTTCCATTTTAAGCAGTCAGCACCCATTTTGTTAGCCTGGAACAATTCCTTAAAAAACATCCAATAGCTGTGTTCACAAACTGTGGGTCAGGATCAATTGGTGGGTTGTGATGTGATTGTTGGTGGATCATGAACCTGACAAGGTGGGAGCTGACTAGGAAAATGTATTGTGCCCTGTGGAAAGTGAAACTGAGCTGAACGTTCATGTTTACTTGGGAGTAGGAGACTGCCTCAGTTCACTTTGATGGCAGGCCAAGAGGAATGCAATACCACTAGAATGGTCCTGAATGGGGGTGAAACACAGCCCCACCCCCAAACACCCCAGTAGTCCACAATCCAAGCTGACAAGGAAAACGTATTGAGCCCTATGGAAACTGAAATAGACAAACACATGCACACTTACTCATGAGTAGGCAAACATGCTTTGGCTCCTATTGAAGGCCAGGTGAAGGGAAATGCAAAACCGCCAGAATGGTCCTGATCTAATGAAGATGGAGCTCAACAAATCAACCGGAAGTCCCACCCCCATGGTAAAAAAAGATAAAAATATAGCATGGAGCAGCTGGTAAGGTGAAACTTTTTTCAGTCTCTTAAAGCTGCGTGGCTCCTGATAGAGTGTCATTTTAAAAGGAGGGTCCCAGTGTTAAAAAGTTTGGGAACCACTGAGCTATATGATATTGCAGTAGCCTGACCCACACAAAGCATACTGGATATTTGTCCAGGGTGAGTACTGGTGTATAGGGTCTGAGGCACTGGATTCCCACCTTTCCCTTGCTTATCAGTGTGGGGTGTATTATGCTTGCTTCCCCTGTTGGGCTTATGAAGTAGAGGTTCTGCTTGGATGCTTCTGTGTGGAATGCTCCTGGGACCGAATACCTGCAATAAGAATTCTGAGAAGACAAATATTAGCAAACTATCTTGCCATACGTACTGTGAAGGACAAGAGTTGTTTGTATAAAATGCTCCCTCTATGCACCATTCATCATAGTTTCTATCACCAAAGCTTCCCTTTGAGAGATCAGGGAGATGTAATCCTGGGCTGAGCGTCTTATCACTTGAGCTGTAGTCTCCCTGGCAGAAGTTTATATATGGGGATTAGTGTGCTGTGATAGACCACCAAATGTCGTCTATATCCTATGCTCCATTGCAGGAAAGTGGGCAGAGTGGGGTTGCAAGAGGCACAATCTACTGAGTTACCCTCTTCCCCATTGTTCCCTCCTTCACAATCTCTGTCATTAGCATATTCCCAGCATTGGGACATGTCTGTCTTCTGAAGGGGAGTTAGGACAGCCATTTTCAACCACTGTGCTGTGGCACACTGGTGTGCTGCGAGTGGTCCACAGGTGTGCCACTGGAATTTGGGGGAAGGTCTTTTATTAACAGGGCCAATGGGAGATGTGAGCCCCCATTGGCAGCATGGTGTGCCTTGTCAATTTTCAAAAACCTGGTGGTGTGCCCTGACCATTTTAGTGCCTTGTCAGTGTGCCGTTAGATGTAAAAGGTTGAAAATCACTGAGTTAGGATATAACATGTCATATACCAACTCCTTCTTGCCCCTCTTGTGTTTAGCCCCAATCTCCTTCCTGTTTTAGCTTCTCTACTGGAAAACTTGCACTGGCTTCTCAGCTACAACAGCATAGTGGTTTTCCAGTGGTTTTTGCACAACTGCTAGTGCAGCAATTTCTAAACTGTGGGTCTGGGATCCAATTTTTGTTGGGTCATGAAACTGTCAGGGCAGATAAGGCTAAATGCATCAAGAGTTAAACAAGCTACTACTTGGGTGGTTGGGAGCACTGCTACCCAATCACCATAATAGTCACACCCCTTGACATTTATAAATCAGGCAGCAGCTTCTAGGAACCCTAAAAAGCTTGAGAGCTACTATACTAGTGCATGTGGATATACACTGATGTATCTTGAGGAAGCAAAGCAGAAACCTCTGGCTGGAGCAAATATTTTGGGCTTCTGGTGACAAGTTCAAAACCTATTGTTTTTGCCTTCTTTGAGTATCTACCAGAAAATTAGTGTGGTCTGATCTGACAATTAAGCCTAAGGCAAATGAAAATGGACTCCCTCACCACAGATTAATTTTTAAGCAGGGTTAAGTAGTTTAAGTGTCTTATACGCATTCTTATACGCAATGTGTTTCCAGTAGACACTTCAAAACTCATTTACAGACATCTAGTTCATCTTCAAGTCGTGCTGGTATAAGTGCCAGTTACTTCACACCAACACAAAGGCTTTTGGGACAGGGAAAGAGGAGTATATTTAATAAGGCCATTGTCACATGGATCATTTTTCCATGTCAGAGTAACATCATCAAATAGTTTTCCAAGATAACTACAGCTTCACTGCAAGGCTATTTATACTATCTATTCCACAGTACAGTAGTTGTCATGAAGATCAGATGCAGATGTTCAAAAATTGTACTTCATTGCCAAGGTAGTGATAGTTGTCCTTGTTTAAGTTAACCTAGAGCCCAATCCTAACATGCCATTGTGCCAATGGAACGTGCTTTCCAGTGGCACAGTAGCCTTTCCAGTGTCGCGAAATGTGGTGCACTTGGCAAGCACTGGTAGCCACATGACAACGGCCTTCTAGGATGGCCCAGCGCCAGTAAGGTAGTAGATGGAATGGAGCAGGGAGGGGGAGGAATTGGGTGAGGACCAGGACAGAGAAGTGGCATGTCAAGGATAGGAAGGGACCAGTTATTAGGTTCAGTTGCTCTGCAAATATCCTATATCTTTCCTGGTCTCAATCCACCTCCCTGGGTCCACTTGGGGTTGTGCTAACCAAAGAGCCGGTGTAGGTCCAAGTAGGCCAGATGGGGAAGGCTTACTCTGAGGAGCCTCTAGGACTGCCTCCTCTGCAGAAAACAGCATATATCCCATTGGCGCAGCTGCATTGGAGGGGGGATTTAGTTAGGATGGGGCGTTATACATGAATGAGAAGGCTTCAGAGATCATCATATGGTGCTGAGGTTCCAAGAACTGGTGATAATCATGACAGAGACAAAATGTACTCATTGTTCAGCCAAGATGCAGCCACTGATCAGGTGGGAGCAGGGAAGCTGCTCCTCCAACTTAACCATAACATTTGCCCAGGTTTTGCAATAGATTTTAAGCCCCCTTGAGACAAGGATCTGTATTTTTCACTCTATGTAAAGTTCCATGTAAATGGATGACGCCACATAAATAATAACTCCCATACCATTGCCTTTCACATTTCAGAGTGCAACCCCAAGTTATGCTAACATCTTTCTTGCCAGGTTTATTT
This sequence comes from Tiliqua scincoides, assembly GCF_035046505.1. NCBI lineage: Eukaryota > Metazoa > Chordata > Lepidosauria > Squamata > Scincidae > Tiliqua > Tiliqua scincoides. Next base: position 37,460,822 of record NC_089822.1, read on the forward strand.
CTCTTGTAATAACCCCTCCCCCATTAATAAAGCTATGGTCAATTCAAAACATGCTCTTGAGAGAAATGGAACACTTAGTGAGCTCATTTAACAGCCCAATTCCGAAGCTGGCTTTTCAGTCCAACATGGAGTTCAGGATACAATGGAGCAGAGCTCTGCCGGTCCTACCTTGCTCCCACCCAGTTCCTCCCCCCACCCTCATCCCACCCTCCCCCTGTCCCCCAGAGGCCGCACCACCACCCATCTGTTTCACTTACCCCTGGCGGCAGCACATCCTCCTCCTGCCGGCACCGGGCCTGGTGCCTGACTAGCGCCAGCCCAGCACCAGTGCTTCCTACTCTCCAGGTGCTTTAAATGTGCTTTACGGAACATTTATGGCACCCAGCACCGGATTAGCATTCCCACTCTCTAGGTGCCATAAATGTGCTTTAAGGCATGGGCAAAAAGAAAATAAGCAGTGTGAACCAATGAAGACAAGCTCAGCATTTCTGGAAAATATCATTTGTGCATTCAGTTAAGTGTTTAAACATCCCTCCTTGATTGTATTTTCTGGAAATCTGTCAATTTCAGAACCCCGGCATCTTTCTGCTTTAAAATTATTGAAATATATGCAGCCGATTTACTCAAAATTCTAAAATTCTGACCAATTCCCACACAAGAACAAGCACCATCTCCACTGCTTTCACACAGGATCTTGTTCAGAGAAAGGAAAATACAAGTGGCATATCTGAAATGTACCCAGTCATAGATTCGTTTACACATAAATCCTGGGACAAATTCAAAATAAAATTGCACTGTTTCAGTCGGGACTTCATGTTTTAGAGATACAACTTCTAAATCAGTAGCTTTGAAAGTACATTTCTCAGTTCTCAAAAAACAACCCCCAAAGCTACATCAACACTGCTCGTGATTCATGTTCATACCTTTGATTTTTGAAAAGTTTGCAGGATTTTTGTAAGGAAGAAAAAAAAATTGAGAGGTTATGAATATTGACACAGAAGACAGCTTTTGTTTACCCAAGTCTTGTTTACATAAAAGCTCTTCACAGGCTACCCCCCCCCCCCATCTACAGGTCCTAAACCAATGTCAGGGAGCTGTCTGTGTATTTTTTCCCACGTATTGCGCCACTATTCCGCTAACAATAGAGGCCCATTAACGTTTGGCCCTTCAAGTTAGTACTGCCCAAGCCTCAGTTTCAGGACGTCTGCCCGATATGTAAAATAATGGAATGAATGGATTCCTTGGAAACAACGATAACAAGACCTGGCTGAGCTAACTCGGACAGCATGTGGTAATTTTCCAGCCCGCTGACCCTGCAAAGAGAGCTCGAACACAATGCTTCGACTGCCGGGCAGGTTGGCCTGAATAGCTGCAAACAAGTGCAGAATATCTGATGATGTCATACATACAATTTGACAGATGGGACTGGATTTCTGTTTCTTTTTGTGTGTGTGTTTTTCTTTTTTTAACCCACTCAACTATTTCGTTTCACACTCGTTGAGCTCCATCCCATAATCATCCCGCCTTCAAACACACAGGAAAATAGCATGATCACATGGGAGATTCAAACAGCAAACTAATTGCGTCAATTATCGATGGGGGGGGGAGTTGGGGTGGACTGCTGGGAACACCTCTGTTTGGTCCCTTCAGCCTGCCTTGGGAATCTGTCTTGCCTGCTAAATCCTGCTCTGCTCTTTGAGAGGCAGAAAGGCCCATAGTGATTTCCTAGCCAAGCCATCAGGAGAACAGACTGTCACAGTTATTTGAGCTGATAACCAGAAGCACTTTTCGTGCCTGATACACAAAACAGACCACAAGGAGAACTAGGAAGGCAGGCTGTGGTTAGCATTTGCTTTCTTGCTTTCAGAATATTTGGAGAGGAAGGAATTGATGCTAGATATGTGGATTTGCTAAATATGCTGGTGCTCAAGCCTGCAAGTGTCACAGTGGATATGCATGCCTGCGATGCCCAAAGACAGAAATATAACATAACATGTATTGCTGCTGCTACAGTTCAGAGTACTTGGTCAGTTATAGTTGGCAACCTTCAGTCTCAAAAGACTATGGTATCGCGCTCTGAAAGGTGGTTCTGGAACAGCATCTAGTGTGGCTGAAAAGGCCAATTCGGGAGTGACAATCCCTTCCACACTGGGAGCAAGTGCAGTCTGTCCCTGGCCTGTCTCCCTGGCTATGGGCCTTCCTTCTTTGCCTCTTAGCCTCAGACTGTTGGCCAAGTGTCTCTTCAAACTGGGAAAGGCCATGTTGCACAGCCTGCCTCCAAGCCGGCCGCTCAGAGGCCAGGGTTTCCCACTTGTTGAGGTCCACTCCTAAGGCCTTCAGATCCCTCTTGCAGATGTCCTTGTATCGCAGCTGTGGTCTACCTGTAGGGCGCTTTCCTTGCACAAGTTCTCCATAGAGGAGATCCTTTGGGATCCGGCCATCATCCATTCTCACGACATGACCGAGCCAACGCAGGCGTCTCTGTTTCAGCAGTGCATACATGCTAGGGATTCCAGCACGTTCCAGGACTGTGTTGTTTGGAACTTTGTCCTGCCAGGTGATGCCGAGAATACGTTGGAGGCAGCGCATGTGGAAAGCATTCAATTTCCTCTCCTGTTGTGAGTGAAGAGTCCATGACTCGCTGCAGTACAGAAGTGTACTCAGGACGCAAGCTCTGTAGACCTGGATCTTGGTATGTTCCGTCAGCTTCTTGTTGGACCAGACTCTCTTTGTGAGTCTGGAAAACGTGGTAGCTGCTTTACCGATGCGTTTGTTTAGCTCGGTATCGAGAGAAAGAGAGTCGGAGATCGTTGAGCCAAGGTACACAAAGTCATGGACAACCTCCAGTTCATGCGCAGAGATTGCAATGCAGGGAGGTGAGTCCACATCCTGAACCATGACCTGTGTTTTCTTCAGGCTGATTGTCAGTCCAAAATCTTGGCAGCAACAAGACAGCAGACTGGTTTGAAGCCCACTCTGAGGAGTTGACACCAGTCATTGAGGAAAAGAGGAGAGCTCAAGCAGCATACAAGGCCTGTCCCAGTGAGCACAACCTGCAGGTCCTCCGAGGTGCTCGCAGCAAAGTCCAGCAGACTGCCAGGAGATGTGCTAATGACTACTGGCTCCAGCTCTGTTCCGAGATACAGATAGCAGCTGACACGGGCAACATCAAGGGGATGTATGATGGTATCAAGCAGGCCCTAGGTCCAACGCAGAAGAAATTTGCCCCTCTGAAGTCTGCAACAGGCGAGGTCATCCAGGATCGGGCGCAGCAGATGGAACGCTGGGTGCAGCACTACTCTGAGCTATATTCCAGAGAAAATGTAGTCACCGAAGAAGCACTGAACAACATTGAGTGCCTGCCTGTGCTGGAGGAGCTTGACAGTGAACCAATCCTAGCAGAACTTCACGTGGCCCTGGACTCCCTTGCCTTTGGCAAGGCACCTGGAAAAGACAGCATCCCTGCTGAAGTCCTAAAGTGCTGCAAAGAGATCATCATCACTGAGCTGCATGAAATCCTTTGTCTCTGCTGGAGAGAAGGTGGAGTACCTCAAGACATGAGGGATGCAAACATCATCACGCTGTACAAGAACAAAGGCGACAGGGGTGACTGCAACAACTACCATGGCATCTCTCTCCTTAGCGTTGTAGGAAAGTTGTTTGCCCGAGTTGTACTTGGTCAAGGTTTATAGTATATCAATCAATGGCAGACCTTCAGTTTGTCTTTTTTTGCTTGCCAGTCAGAGAATGTCAGATCTTATCAAGCCACTGCCCCCAGCACCGTAGCTAAAGTGGCTTCATAAGACTAGGCTGTAGAAATAGTTACCTATCTTCTCATTTAAACCCTGTTTAAATGAAGCTCACATTTGTTATTGAAAATGAGCAGCCACATGTACCACAACCCAATACAACTTAAGTACACTGTAGGCCCAATCCTACATCTAGCAATGGCACTGAGCCCCAGCGCCAGTGCTGGGTGCCATAATCATGCTGTAAAGCACATTCATGGCACTTGGAGAGTAGGGAATGCTGGCACTGGGTCCATGCCAGTCAGACACTGGGCCCAGTGCCGGCAGGAAGAGAGTGTGCTGCCGAGGGGGTAAGTGAGACCACTTGATGGCAGTGCAGCCTCTGGGGGAGGAACAAGAGGGGAACAAGGGTGGGACTGGGAAGGAGATGGTGGGACAAGTGGAGCCTTGCTCCGTGTCAGGCTGGAGGACCCAATGTATAAGCTTTCACATCAGAACCGGCAAAATAGCCAGCACAGATGCAAGGAGACCCATTGCCAGGGCCAGGCTTTCCTTAGGGGAAGGGGGAAAAAGTCCCCTTTCCCTGAGGAGACTCCCAGCAGCTTCTTGGTGCCCACTGGATACAGCAGTAGCCACTTTGGCACCACTGCTCCAGTGAGTGCCAAGAAGCATAGGTCTGGGCTGTTTAATCGGTGTTGCATGGTGGCCATTTATTTCGGTGACTGTTCAAAGGGCACACATTACAGAGATGGGAAGCAGCTGTTATGACTGCTTCTCTGCATGAACTAGCCCTTCTTATTTTGGATACAGAGCCAAGTTTCAAAAGGGTGTCCATAGCAGACTGTAATGTCACTGAGTTCTTGAAAATAAATGCAAGCCCCATCAATATTATGCAAAGCGCTTATGCTGAAATCATATCATTTGACTATGTAACACAGGCCTACAAAATTGAGGGTCAGAAAGGTTTTTCCCAAAAGTTATGCTGGTTTGATATGAATTTGGGGTGCCGATTCCAAAAATGGCATCCGTTTTGCCCTGTCACGTCTAGTTTTGGAGATATAGTATAGCCTCATTAGTGAATAGTTCAAGCAGCTTCCTCATGAGCAGCTTCATTTTTGGAATCGGCACCCCAAATATACCAAGGAATTGGTGTAATGTTTAAGGAAGCAAAATGTGTGTTGGCCTGTGTAATCAATTCAGTATTTAGAAACTTAGGGTTTTAAAAAGAAGCTTGGATTCTCAAAATAGTAACAAAACCCTCATCCACAAAGGGTTATTATGATGAGCCACTATTATGATCAACACACCTAAAACAGAACTCTGTGTGTGTAACATTTTGTACAATGCCTCCTTATCAGCTGGACAGAAAATGCTGGCTAATCATTCTGGAAGAAGTTAAGCAAATTGCCCATGTTTTGATTTTAACAAATTTCACGTGCTCCAGGTTGGTCTGATTTTTGCCCTTTGTAAATCTGATTTGTTACAATATGATCTTCCTTCTGTATTTAACAAAATAGTTGTTGGTTTAAACTTAGCACAAGTAGGGCGCAATCCTAACTTGCGCTGGAACAGGCAAGCCAGGAGGCTTGCGCTGTATCCAGCACAGGATTGTGTCCAGCAGCGGCTTAGCCAGAGGCAAGGGGAAACTTTTCCCCTTACCCCTGGGTGAGGACTGCTGGTGGCTATGCGTCTCCTTGGACTTGTGCCACCTCTTGAGGTAGCTCAAGTCCGACGAGAGCGGAGCGGCTTGAAGCCATTCCATTCTCCCCGGGGACAGGGGTTGAGATTCGGCATAACTGCCAGATCCCAGCCCTGCCTCCTGCTCCCCGCCCACCTGCCCCAGGGCCGCCCATAGCCCTCCCCCTGCCCAGGAACACCTCCCTCCCTCCTCCTCCCCGCCCCCCACCTACCCCAGCAAGGAGCTGGGGGGAAGCTGGCGCGGAGACTTCTGTCAGCCTCTGCAGGCTGGCGCTTCTGGGAGCACCAGCCTGGGTTCCTTCGGAGGAGGCGCAAATGTGCTTTACAGCATGTTTGTGACCGTCCCAGGTCATCTCAAGGGACTTGGGCCAGCATAGGGCGCAGTTGGATTGCGCCCAAAATCATATATAGGCAACTGGGGTATGGAAGCAGCAGAAGTTTCAATATCCTGAAGATACATTTCTTTATTGAGAGCCAGGATGGTGTAGTGGTTTGAGAGTCAGACTTATCACTCAGCCCTGAAGCTTCCTGGGTGACCTCGTGCCAGTCACAATCTCTCAGCCTTACCTACCTCGCAGGGTTGTTGTGAAGATGAAAGGTGGGAACAAACCATGAACACCACCCTGAGCTCCTCAGAGGAAGGAGTGGTATAAAAATGTGAAAAATAAATACAGTACTATCTTGCCATGGCTACTGTTAAAATTGCCAAAAAAATACTTATAGCCTTAAAAATTAGTGGTCAAGACTGCTTTCAGCCACAAAGGGTGTGGTTTCTTTTTTCTTTTTTTTAAATTTGTTTGGGGGGGGGTGGCTGAGGTGTCAAGTGCTATTGGGAGTGCACTGGTAACCTAGGCTGATCCTACTGATAAATAAATGAAGATTACGACAGCCTGACAGTTTCTCTGTATGAAACACATACACACAGAGTGGGTATCTTTGTCAGAATTATAAGATTAGCCTGACAACACTGATGTCAGCACAGGATAATGTGACTAGTGAGACAGGACTTTGAAATTTTATCCAATCCAGATTAAAGCTCCAGTATTCAAACATTTCTTTCTCATCTTCTTCTTCTTATGATCCCATTTTAAGCGGGTAACACTCAAGCCTTCTCGTTGGCTGGGGAGGGGAGTTGACATCTCTTCATTTAAGGACAGAATGGCAAAAAATAGATGAAATAAATACTTATTTTGTAGGTATGAAAACCATTTTGCTGGAACCCTGGGTCTCTGGAGAAGGTATAATCGTCAGAGATGGCTCACTTAAGGCTGTTAATGTATAACGAGTCTCCTGCTGTGTGTAACAAGGATGTAATTTTCATCTTGGGGTTCCTCTGACTAAACAGCTCAACTTAGCTCTTTGGTTTGTGACATCAGAGAAATCCTCAGTGAAATTATAGGCTTGGGAATACCCTACGGCTGCTTTTATTTCAACTAAAGATTTTTGGACAACTTACATATCACAAAAGAGGAAGTTAACAGTAAGCAGTAAAAATACTGTAATGTTTATTTAATGTACAAGATTTCTTACTCTGGGATATAAAATTAAAGGCAATCTCAAGACCAGAGTTTTTAAAAGAACAGTCCTGCAGGTTTTTGTTTTGTGTGCACAGCTGGTTCCGCTTTCTCCTCAGAATAGCATTCATTATGTGCTATCCATATAGTCTGCCTCAAACCAGCTGCAGAGTACAGTGACCCAGGAATGGGTCATAGACTGATTGTGATAGAATTCTCTCCTTTACTAGAGCAACATGTCGATAGTTGCAGGTCGCCAATTAAGGACACTATCTCCCCCCCCCCAGCCAACTTCTACTCAAGATCCACTGAAATAAATGGACCCTGTTCGAGGACTCCTTGTCACATTCCCCCTGGCAGTTAGTCCACCACTTCATGATGCTTACAGACTGTTCAATATATAATTTTCCAAACCTACGGACAATTATTAGAGACGGAACATGTACATATTCGTGGGAAGCTCTTTTTTCATAAGAAATTAATCCCAGTGGAAACCTGTAAATTTCACATGATGATGAATCACAAGCAATATATTTGCCACTTTTAATCAACTATCAGCACCATCCTACCTTGCGCTGAATAGGCAGACCAGGAGGCCTACGCTATTCCCAGCACAAGATTGAGGACAGAAGTGGCTCAGTTGGAAGCAAGTAGAAACTTTTCCCCTTATCCTTGCGTATGCCACCATGGCCCCAATGGGTTTCCTCTGACTTGCGCCACCTCCAGAGGTGGTGGCGCTGCTTGGGGAACGGGGTTGGGATCCAGCATAACTGCTGGGTCCCTGCCCCACCTTCCGCCCCCCAGGACTGACCTCTACCCACCCGGAACACCACCCTCCCGCCTCCTTCGTGCCTCCTCCCTGCCCTCCCAAGACCCAGACCCTGGCCTCGGCCAAGCTCAGCTGATGCAACCCTCCCTTCCCAAGTTAGTGTGGAGGCTGGATGCAGCCCCAGCCAACTCTTGAGGATGCACAAACATGTTTTACAGCACATTTGCAACCTTCCTGAGCTGGTGCAAGGGACTTGCTTTGGCCTAGGGCGCAGTCAGGATTGCGCCCTATATCTTCTGTTGGGATTGTAAAGGGCCAGCCCATCCATGAGGCCAAATGGTCACTTCATGCAGTGGATTGTTGGGATTGTCCAATTCTGTCTGCCTTCTTGCCTCCCCTGAGACTCTTCCTCCCACTCCCTGGATTGGAAAAGGAAGACGTGGACAGAGATGAAGGTGGAGGAGAGCAGTGGGCTAGACTAACTGTTCTCAAACTTACCGTGGTCATGGTGCCCTTAGTGTAGCAGGAATTATTTCATGGTGCCCAGTCTCAGTGGCACTGCACTGCAGGAGGATGAGATGGCCTTCAGCACTCCCTTGAGTTCACACAAAGATGGCCATGCCAGCTGATGCTCCCTTGAGTTAGCCATGGCACCCTGGGGTGCCATGGCACAGTTTGGGAACCACTAGGAAAAAAGGAAAATGATGTATGGGGTTGGGAACCCAAATCTCAAGACAATGTGAGTTTGTTTCATATAGAATCCCTTGTGCACTGTATGATGAGGTACCCGTAACCAGGGAGAGGCTGTAGCTCAGTGAAAGATTACATGCCCTACATACAGAAACTGTGGGCCATCTCTCTTTAAAGGTCATAAGAAGATCCCTGCTGAATCAAGTCCATCTAGTCCAGCTTCTAGTCCAGCTTCCTCTTCTGTTAGAGATTTTAGAGGTTAACCTAACTTCTCTCAGAGGAAGAACATTAGGAAAAAACATGACTCGTGTTTTCTGTTAAAAACAAGGTAGAAAATGTTAAGATGACCTGCAGAGAAAAACATGTGTGTCATAGCTTTCCCAAAAGGAACATTCCAGGGTGTTGTGAAATCAAAGTTGCAGGCCAGAACTTCCATACATGGCTCCCAGTGAGAGCTAGAACCATGCACTAGTATGCCAAATAAGGAGAGGGAAGTGACATGTATATCACATGGGTCACTTGTTGTCCATAGAGTACAAGTACTGGAGTTTTAGGTGTGGTTGGGGGAAGAAATCAAAGATCCACCATGGGGTAACTTAAAACCTGTATCCATCCAAATCTATTCTTAATCTGTAAATAGCATGTAAATAAATTTTCTATATGCTTATAAAGAAGTCTATGTCTGCTTAGCAATTTGACCCAGAGACCAAGTCCCAAAAATCTCTGTATCAGTTGGCTGACCCAGATGGGACTCTGGTTGTTCTCTGCTAAGCAGTTAAGAAAAAACAAGCAACTTAAATTGGAAAAGACATGGGATACAGGTTCTCCCTGTACATGATGATTTCTCCCCTGATTGCACATGATGTCTAATGGTGTGAGTGGTGCAAGCAGGTAAGTATGTGTTTAAGTGTTGTCTAAGTGTTTGTCTGTCTGGTCGACCAGAGTGGAGCTGCAGTGGAGCTGCAGTGGAGTTGCTGCAGTGGAGTTGCTGCATGAGGGTGTGGACCTCAAAGTAAGTACAGGGTACAGAAGTACAGTAATGTACAAGGTACCTACCACAAGGAAGAAAGAGTACAATAGGAGCAGGTGTCCTTGTCCTGGGTACCTTGTCCTTGGTACCTTAAGTAAACCTTGTTGGGTAAATAAGGGCCCTTGGGGACAAGTGTGTATATCCCCGGTAACTGTCTGAGTAAGACAGGTTCCAGTTCTGGGTGGCCAGAACTGCGGTGAAACAGGAAAAAAAAAAAAAACATTATCTGGACCCTTGTGTGTGGTAGACATACCTGTGGGAAAGTTAGTAAGCAATCTTTAATTAGTGCTCACTGTCCTTTTAGAGACAGAGAAAGAGTTTAAATTTGTAAATATTAGAGTGACTCAAGCAGTTTCTGTAGTTAAAAATTCGCTTTAGCAGCATAGCAACTTGGCAGTTCTCCTACAAATAGTCAGTGAATCTGCTTCCTGTCTAAGGCTGTGTTGTTTTAAGCTAAAGTGAGTTAATAGTTTTAACAGAGCTGTGTGCTTTTATGTGCTGGTTTAAAAAGAATATGGGCCAAAGTAAGAATTTAGGAGGAGCGAATACGAGGAAAGTTAAGAAAAAATTAAAAGGACACTGTGCCCATTGTTGATTCAACAATGAAATCTAACAGAAGTTAGTACCTGAAGTAGTAAGGCTGTCGTGGCATGAAGAGAAGAGAGGTAAGATTGTATTGTAAGTGCTTTCAGTGTTGGAAACCTCGGAATGGAGGGAAGTCTGAAGTAAGTATGAAATGTTTAATTCTTTTGCATGTACATTAGAGCTGTAAATTATAAGCATGTGTAATGTGGAATATGCTATTTATAAGTGCAGATGTGTATAGAGTGAGTAATGTGTTTAGATTGTTTGAAGTCCATGGACATGTGTGAAGTGTGAGAATGAGAGTGATAAAGTAAATATAATATATGCTATAGTATTATGAAGTGCTCTTTGTCAAAGTTCTTCCCTCACAGGAATTGCTAATTGTTATGCAAACGTTAGTAAGCGTCACTTCCAAAGTGACTGTGAACTTAAGTAATGAACTCATTATGATTTTGACTCTATGCTGCCTGTTTATTTCATGTTTCTGTGTTTCATGTTGTCTATCACATGTGTCTTATCTCCTATTGTCTAAATAGGGTATGTAAACTTCTTTAATTCCTCTAGTTGCAATTAGTGCTTCTAGTTGACTAGTGAAGTCAGCTAACGGCGGTGATTTTGTTTACAGTGGAGTGAAGTCACTCCAGTTTTCAGCCTGGCCAGGTGAGGGAAATCTGAGTTTCCCTAGTTTATACATGTTTTTAGGACTTTAAAAAGTCACTTTCTTTACAGTTTCCTTTACAGTTTCCTTAAAACTTTCCTGAGTTTTTTCAGTTTAAATGTAGAAAGAAAAAGTTTTCCTGCTTGTGCTCTTAGCAAGAGTTAAGCTAAGATTGTCTGTCTAGGTGTTCACCAGTTGTTTGGCAACTTCCCAGACTGGTTGCGTAAGCTCCCTGTTGCAGCTATTTTTAACTGTGATCTGCTCGGTTCGAGTAAGAATTTTTCCTTTCTGCGCAGTCATGTGTAAAAAAAAATTGAAAAGATTTTACTTGCAAGTAAAATAATGCGTGAAATGATTTTTTTAAAGGCTGCACCTCAAGTTGCTAGTCCACAAAGAGGATTTTAGTAGCTTGCTAAACAGCAAGGCAAGAGTCTGAACTTTTGTTCCCAATAAACAATGAACCAACATGGCAAAAAGATTTTTACTTGTTGAGTACCTGAGTTGCAAGAAGTTGTAAGAGCAGCAGTTGATGGAGTGTCTGAAACCCTTGAGGACAAAGTCTTCCCTCAGTAGGGCTAAAAGCAAGTTGCAAAGCTATCCCCTTGGTTTCCCCTTCCCATTGGAGGTCTACAGTTGCATTCCACTCTGGTAGGTTCCTGGCAGTTTACGGAAGTGCCACCTTGTCACCTTCTGTGAGTTGTAGGTTCCTTGCAGCTAGAAATGCAAGCCCTTCTGTGTTGTTAGGTTACTTTGGGTCAAGCTTTGCAATGCTGCTAAGTCTAAACCGTACATATTCATGACACCCTCCTCTGCTGACTGAACCTGAATGAATCTCATAGTTGTTTGCAGTGCTGCAATAAGATCTGTCTTGTTTTCACCCTAGAACGCAGACTGTTGTAGCCCCTGCCTGCTTTGCAAGTGGCTGTATCTCTTCTGGCTTTCCTACAACCGTGATCTTGGGTAGGAAGTGTCAGTGTTACTTAGCTATGTTGCTGGGTGGGTGATGGTGCTAGTTTCCTTTCTTCCTATGCTAGATACATCTTTGTACCTAGCCTAGTTACTGATAGGATTTAGAGCTGCAGTGTATGCCAGTGAGTCTGTATTCTGGGAGAGCCTGATGTGCAATTGCGCACCTCTCTGCAGTGAAGTATCTACATTTTGATGGGAGAAAAAATGCTAGTCCCCTAAAGTTGGTTGGCTTGGCTAGCTCAGCTGATGTTTCTCAGTCCCAACCTCTGCCCTGTTATTTCTGTGCCAGAACTGTCCCCTCATACCCCGGTCCTCAAACCTAGATTTTTCTACAGCGTCACTGTCATGGGCGCAGCAGCAGCCAGAGCTGTGGTAGCAGATTGCTAGCAAGTTCTTGTAGATGGCTTTTGCTGTAAAGCAAGGTGAAGCCAGCCACCAGCAGTGCAACTGATGCAATATTGTACAAGTGGGCTGTACAGTAATATGCCTGAGTGTGCAGAAACTTAGAATGACATAGGAATCCAAAATCTCACCAAGATCCCTGCAAAGAGCAGGATGGCCCCAAAGGTGACCCCACCAAAAGGAGGTTGAAGAGTCCCACCAGTAGATTCTGGACTGGGACCATCATCACACATGCCCAGCTGTCCAGAGACCCTTGTAGCTCCAAAGCCCTTTCTTAGCATAAGGAGGAAGTAGCAGCGAGGAGACCTCTGGAACGCCTTTGTGCTCTAGAGACCCTGAATCAATCCTTTCAGAGCGTGTGTCTAATTCCATGGCAGCTTCTTTTCTAGCTGCATTCCGAACCTGAGTTCTGTACCCAGTCCCCAAAGACAGTCCTATTTCCTTTCTTATCCCTTGAAATTTTTATCCCTTGATTTCTAGGTTGTGTTTCTGTTGTGTGTATCCTTGCTGAATCAGCCCCACATTTAGTCTTTGCCAGTTGCTCAGGTGCTGATTTCAGAAGGGGTAAATTAATTTGTGTGCATTTGAATGTGTAAAGCTAATGTTGCGAAAATGCAAGGCTCAAATAGTTTGTATGTTTAGTTACTACTATGGCAACCTTCAGTCTTGGAAGACTATGATATCTCATTCTGAAAGGTGGTTCTAGAACAGTGTCTAGTGTGACCAAGAAGCCAATTCGAGAGTGGCTGTCCCTTTCACACTAGGAGCAAGTGTAGTCTGTCCTTGGTCTGTCTCCCTGACTATAAGTCTTCCTTCTTTGTCTTTTTGCCTCAGTCTGTTGGCAAAGTGTCTCTTCAAACTGGGAAAGACCATGCTGGGTAGCCTGTCTCCAAGCGGGCCACTTGGAGGCCAGGGTTTCCCATGTATTAAGGTCTATTCCTAAAGTTTTAAATCCCTTTTGCAATTTCTGTCAAAAGTTACCTTTGTGTTGAAAGTGCACAACAGTATAAATATGTGTTAACAGTGTCTGTGTAAGCTAACTACAGGAAATTTTTTTTTAGAACACATTCAAATTGTGAATTGAAATAATAATTGGAAAGGTGATAATCTCTTGAAGAAAAAATTTCCTTGCTATGCTACTTTATTGTCATCTTAAAGTTCGAATTGTAACCCCTTCCAGTTCTCTTCTGGTACCGGGGTGGCCTATTCTATTAGTGTGCCACTGTGCTGTTATGTTGTTCATGATGCTGCCATCAGAAGGACGCTTCTGCTGGCAGTATAGAGTTGATTAAGTATAAAGTTAATTAAGTATTACATGAAGTAATTAATTTTGCTGTGTTTTGCCATTTAGCATATGTGTGTTTTCGTTTGTATTTTCTTTTATTTTCTACCATGTATAATAACATGCTTATCAAGTATATGTAAAAGAAAGTTGAAAAAAATTTGCAAATGCAGAAGCAAGGTAATTTGAGTAAATAATCCTTAAAATAATGAGGAAAAAAAAGAACCTCAACGTTCCAAGTTTTATGATCTAAGTTCTGTGCTGAAGTTCTAAGAAATAAGCCAAAAGTTTCTGGGAAGTTGACCAAGATTGTTCAAAGAAAAGAAAAATAAAATGAGGTCCTTTTCGTTTCAAAGTTTAAACTGAAGCCTGCAAAGCCATACAGAAACAAGTAAAATGTTTTCTGTCTTTTAATAATTTGTCAAATTTGTTGTTTTGTATACAAACTTGTTAATTTGTATAGAGCTTATTCTTTTCCAAGTAAACCAAGTGCTTATGTTTGAGGAAATAATCATAAAGCGTAAGAGCTATCCATTTGGAATGAACTACTACCTACACACAAAGAAAAAAATAAAATGGACTTTGTGACTTTGTTTGGAAAGAAGAATTACTAAAACAGTTAATGTCCTATGGAGCATTACTTTGAACTTTTCTAACAGACTATTTCAAAACATGGACTTTTCCAAATGATTTCTTAATAGACTCTTTCTTTAATGATTACAACTGTGTTTGTAGTCTGTTGTAATGTGATGTTTTGAAATGTTTTTTACTGTTCCAACATTTTTCACATTTCATATTTCATAATTGTTCATTATATTAATTTGTATTATGTTTTACAATGTTGTTATTTTCTTATTGATAGATGAATGTGTAAGAATTAAGCTGTATGTAGAATGCCTGAAGTGTAACCAAACTGTTATTGTTTAATTCTAATCGCTCAAAAGAGCAATGAGAGGAAATAAGCAAAGAAGACATAAACGTGGTTAACCTCTTGCACACCTATCACACCTAAGTTGAAAGAGGTAGTAAAATCCAAAGACACTGCAAGTGTGGGTAAATGTAGGTAAAGAAGGAGCTCTTAAGACGTGTTTCCCTATTTCCCAGAGAGAAGTGTTTTGCAAGACATTCCTTATTGGTTGAGTGTGAGTAAAGTAATTAAGGTCTAGCTGTAGTAAAACATAACTAGTATAACCTAAGTTTTAAAAAGTTAAGCTATACAAAGGTATGAGTTTCTTTTCATAAAGTCCTATAAGGTTTTTTCTAAAGTTAGTAAACACAGAGTATCTCTACAAAAGTTTCATATAGCTTTAGTTAAGTACACTATTCACAAATAAAGTGGTCTGTCCTTAGTATTATTTAAAGTTAAAAGAATGGATTTGCAAAGTCTAAAGTACTTCTTTTACAAAATATTATTCTTTTAAAGAGTTGTATAGTGTGCATTTGAGCATTGTGTCGGCCATAAGCTAGCTTCTAACTGAGGCACTGATCTAAGACAACTTATGTCTAAAGAGACTTAGGTTGGCTTAGATAACAAGGCCTTTGAAGTAAGTAGCCATGGATGCGCAGCATCAGGTGACACGGATGCTCGTTGCATGAGCAAAATCTGCATTGTGTAACAAATGTAGAAGTACTACTAAATTAAGTGTTAAAATTACATATTGATTCACTAAGGATATTGCACTTTATGCAAAAAAACATGTGTTTAAACACATATCTCAGTTACTGCTATCAATAGCAGCTTTGCATGTTACAAAAGACTTCCTAAAAGTTGCGTTGTATTCTTTAAGCTACACCACTGATATAGCAACTCTCTTTCTTGCTATAGTTTCTGTCATCATAACAGGTTCTCTTTCATAGTTAGTCTCCCAAGTATCAAGAATGTACCTTTCCAAGGCAATGCAAGACACTAGAGTTAGTAAGGCTTCAATGCCAAGGAGTTAAGGTGTACTTAAGAAAGTGTAGTTAAAACTCATTGTTTTAGTTAGATATACATACAGCTGCATACAAAGGCCTAGCAAAAGAGTTCAACCAAACACGTATGTCCCTAAATCAGTAGTATAAAAGTGTGACCAAGATAAACACCGAGATGTTTATTTTGGTCAAGAAAAAAACGAAGGATTGTTAGAGATTTTAGAGGTTAACCTAACTTCTCTCAGAGGAAGAACATTAGGAAAAAACATGACTCGTGTTTTCTGTTAAAAACAAGGTAGAAAATGTCAAGATGACCTGCAGAGAAAAACATGTGTGTCATAGCTTTCCCAAAAGGAACATTCCAGGGTGTTGTGAAATCAAAGTTGCAGGCCAGAACTTCCATACATGGCTCCCAGTGAGAGCTAGAACCATGCACTAGTATGCCAAATAAGGAGAGGGAAGTGACATGTATATCACATGGGTCACTTGTTGTCCATAGAGTACAAGTACTGGAGTTTTAGGTGTGGTTGGGGGAAGAAATCAAAGATCTACCATGGGGTAACTTAAAACCTGTATCCATCCAAATCTATTCTTAATCTGTAAATAGCATGTAAATAAATTTTCTATATGCTTATAAAGAAGTCTATGTCTGCTTAGCAATTTGACCCAGAGACCAAGTCCCAAAAATCTCTCTATCACTATATCTCGCATTGGCCACCAGATGCTGAAGTGGGCACACAAGACAAGAGACCTGCATTCTCTTGCCACTTCCTTGCATCTGGCATTCTGAGATAGCATACTTCTAAAACCAGGAGATTACACATAACCATTACAGCTTGTAACCAGCTTCTAAAACCAGAAGGTTACACATAACCATCACAGCTTGTAACCAGTGATGGACTTTTAGAAATCATGTGTGTGTCCAGATATATCACATATACGTATATATCTGGTATCCCTACAGGGATTTAGAATAGCCTGCCCATGTAAACCGCCTTGAATCTGACGACCAAGAAAGGCGGTATATAAATACATGTATTATTATTATTATTTTCTCCGTTCTAAGTCTTCCAACACTCAATTTTAGAGGTTTCATACCAAGCAAGATGGAACAACATTCTCACTTAGTAAAAGACAAGCCTCTGTTATACTGCAAATACAATACACTCTACTTCTTTGGCTACAATTAAACAGTACAATGACTGGACTCTTCCTAAATTGCCAGGTTTGAAAGGGTATATTATTGGCAACCTTCAGTCTCGAAAGACTATGGTATAATGCAGACTATGGTATAATGCAGGTTTGAAAGGGTGGCAGATCACTTTTATGCTGAATAATGTTTCAGGGCTGTAAACCTCTCATTGTCTAACTTCCATGAGTGGACCTAGATTTCTGTCTAGGCCAGAACCTTTTGCTTCCTGTAGCTGGATCTGCACATTTCCAATATCTAAAGAGTTAAATGTTCCCATACAACCTTATTTTAGAACCCACAAAAGTAAGAGAATGGAAGCTGAGCCAGCAAACAGCAGAGGCGTGATCATCATTGCACATTACAGATACCAGTGTGGGTTATTCATGCTGCTATTAGCTAGAAAGTTACAACACCTGAATAATTAAGTATATGATTGCACATTCAAATAACTTCATTTCTGTTTTAGATTAGAAGACATGCTAGTTTCAAGGTAGGAAATGGTGCGTGTGTGCGCCTGCTTCTTTTTCTCTCTCTTGCCATAATATCTGTTTATAAGTGTATGTTAGTAATCTTGCTCTCCTTCGTGAGATATTTTTTTTTAAAAGACATTTTTATCATTCTTTGGAGGAATGCTTCTGTTGCACTTATGTAACCTCCTGACAGGCACCGCTTCTGTGTAGGGGATTTGCTCTGAAAAACCACTGACAGCAAATAAAACTGTTCTCCTTCCAAAACGGCCAGGGTTTGCTTTGTGAGGAAAGGCCTAGAGAGACAGGCTGAGCATATGATCAGCTTTGGAAATCACCTTCTGTGGACGCAGCATAGACTGTAGCTTTTTGGAATGTGTTCATAAAAATAAAAAGTCACCACCAATAGGCTTTCAAAGGCCATCTTGGAATGGCTGAATTGATCCATATTACTTAAATTATTTACATCCCACCTTTCCCTACCCTCTGGACAGCTGATTTCTGATTAATATTATTTTGTCAGTGCACTCAACGGAGCTCCTTGAATGTGCCCCAGATGCCTTGAGGCCCCTTGACCTGGAGCCCAACCTCACCTTTCACCACAGGAAGATCAGAAATGTATTGACGATGCCATCTTGACAAGATACGTTGACTAAGCTGGAGACAGTCAGCCCATCTTTTGTTATACTAGCGACATGGGCAGAGCCAGCCATGATAACCTGAGAGGCAAGGGGGCCTTGAAAGGGAAGGAGACTCTGTCCCTCATTTCACTGCCAGTTCTTTCTCCCCAGCTGTAGGAAGAGGTGGGCTGTACTGCTGAAGGAGTATGGAAGGAAATAGCAGTTGCT
Organism: Tiliqua scincoides; assembly: GCF_035046505.1. Lineage (NCBI taxonomy): Eukaryota > Metazoa > Chordata > Lepidosauria > Squamata > Scincidae > Tiliqua > Tiliqua scincoides. Next base: position 37,478,586 of record NC_089822.1, read on the forward strand.
TCCCACATTCCTGAAGACAGGCCACTGCAACATGGAGCAATGAGAGTACAGTATAGCCTATTTAACATGTCCTCTCATCTCTCTTGAAACTAATAGAGAGTCTGCCTGATGAGACGACCCAAGTGAAACTGTGTGTTGCAGAGGCATGTCAGCCTCAAGACATAATGGATCAGGCCAACGCATGAAAATGAGCACCTGTCTGATGTTTTGGGGTTCAACAACTCTTTGGGGTTTCCTCCCAGCTCATTAGGCTAAAGGGTTGACCCTCTGTTGTGCCCTGAGCTGGTGCTTCTCAGTTTTTCAACAGAAAACAAACAGAACCAGAAAACGAACAATAAGATACTGCTTTGCTTAATAGCACTTCAGGAGAGTTCCCATCCAGCAGGATCTGTCAGCCAAGAGAAGTGTGGAGAACAGGAGGTGCAAACCTCTGTCCAGCTCATTGGCATAGCTAAGGGGGTAGCAATTGCACCAGGCAACAAGCTTGGGGGGGGGCAACAAGTTTAGCTTGTCACTAGTGGCCAAAATTGTGAAAACCTTGTTACGTGTGAAAAATACCATCATATCATTGGAAAGGTAATTTAATGCTGAATGCAATGAAACAAACTTTGCTGGAATATTTGTATTCTATCAAAAGTTATGGCAAATTAATCAGAAAACTTTTTTATTTTCTTAATAAATTAAGGGTGCAATCCTAACCGGCAGTTATGCCAGTATAGGTGGCCCTGGAGGGACGCAAACGTGCCATAAAGCATGTTTGCACCTCCTTAGTGGGAGCTGCATCTGCACATTCAAATATGCCAATGCGCGGACGGAGGCAGAAGCCTCCGCCGCGGCTCCTGTGCCGCCGCTTGTGTCGGCGCAAGCGTGCCGACATAAGCGGCAAAGGTAGGCGTGGGGGCATGGGGAGGGGGCAGGGAGGGCCTGGAGGCAGGTGTGCGGGGAGCCAGAGGCAGGGAGCAGAGGCTGAGACCTGGCGGTTATGCCGGATCCCAACCCCCATCCCCGGGGCAAGCGGAGCGGCTTCAAGCCGTTCCGCTCTCCTTGGACCTGCGCCACCTCCAGAGGTGGTGCAGGTCCAAGGAGACCCATAGGGGCACGCAGCCCTTACCCATGGGTAAGGGCTGCGTGCCCCTATGGGTCTCCTTACCCATAGGGTTTCCCATTGCCAGTGACTGAGCCGCTGCTCACTGCAATCCCACGTTGGATGCAGCGCAAGCCTCCTGGCTTGCCTGCTCCAGCGCAGGTTAAAATTGCACCCTAAATTTGATTTTGTCATGGGGGAGGGGCTACAAAATCTTCTTTGACCCCAGATAGCAGATATCTTAGCTATGCCACGGCCCCATTTTTCACTTTCTTAAAAGTCTGGGAAAGACATCACTTCTGGAAGTGACGTCACTTATGGGGCATCACTTTGCACTTGGCACCCGGCTACAGTTTTATTAGCTACGCCACTGGTCCAGCTAAACACACTGTGAAGAGGCAAGAATGTTGCAATTAATTCCAGCCCCATCTCTTCCTGTTTGTTAGGCTGAAGCGGTAGAGCTTCATCTGGCTTCTCAAGAGGTTACTGTGGTTGGCTAGTCTCCTTTTGCTGACATGTAACAGAGCACCTAGAACTGCTTCAAGTTTTGCTCAGGTTGCTAGAGTAGGATCAGCTGTTTCCTTGGGGGTAGAGTTTGCAGTGGAGTAGGTAATGGCATTTCCTCACAGCATTGTGCCTTTCCTTTTGGCTTTTTGTTGGTGCTATTGTTTCTTCCTTTGATTAAACAGGAAAAGCAAAGGTCCTGCTCTGTAGACGATCACCTGAAGAACGTAACTTTCTACATCAAAATAATCCAAGGAGTGCCCTAGAACTCTCTCCAATTTCTGATGCATCAAGTTAAGACATCCTTGTAACAGTGATCAGTTTTTCAAAATGTGGCTGTTGGTCTCAGTTCATAAGCGCCACACCCCCTTCTAAAGAGCTCATTGCCTCATTTCCCTCCCTTTATCCTCACAACAACTTTGTGAAGTAGGTTTAGGCTAAGAAACTGGCCCAAGGCTACCCACTAAGCCCACCAAGCAAGAGTTTGAAAACCATCACTCTAATCCAGCTATTCCCAAACTTAGCACGATCACGATGCCCTTCTTTCATGGAAGCCTCTTCTTATCAGCTCTCCCAAGCATCACCATTTTGAATCATGCAAGATCTCACGTGATCCAAGATGGTGGCACCGGGACAACTAGGAAGAAGAGGACACCAGGGACCTCCTGTGGTGTCCCTGTGAGTTCTCCACAGAGCCCTCAGGTGCCACAGTGCACAGTTTGGGACCACTGCTCTGACTCCTACACAATACTAACTCCACATTTACAGTACAAAATGGTAGTCTCCCCATCTACAGTCTGTTCTCCCATATTCAACTGCATAGGTAAACCCAGTCACTTCTAAGGAGAAAGTCAATAAAACTTTTTTTCCAGATTCATATTCCTTCACTGTAGGAGAAGAATTTTAGACTGACATTTTTGTCTTAGGAACAAAACTTTCTTTTTCCTATATTCCCCTTCTTGTTCCCAAATAGATTTGAATTCCATGCTGACCTCATAAATGCCCATGAAGCTCAACTCTATGGCCTCTCATATAACTCTTTACATGACTGTTTAATTTTCTATTTAGAACAAATTAACTGTTGCATGCTCTAATAAGCATAAAAAGGAAGCCAGATCCTGTCTGGAAGTTTGTGGAGGTTACTCAGAGGTTTTCCAGATTGATGGTTTCACTTGGTTGATGACCTTAAAATGAACTTTGACTAAACTTTGCTCTCTGTGTACTTGGCAGCCTGCATTTTGAAAGTCTTGGTTGTCTATATGTGGCATATTCAACTTGAGATTCCAGCCTTGTGGAGGTTGGAGCTTCATCATTTTAGCAAAAGTGCCAGCTTCATCGAGAGAATTTATGTGCATTTCAGAAATTACGTAATACCTTTTAGACTCACAATTAAAGACCATACCCAATCACTTGGTTTATGTTTTCTTCTGTCTTCTTCCCCTAAATTTGTATAGAAAATTATTATCAATATTCATTTTAGAAGTAAAGGGCTTAATGAATGGATTTGATATTGGTAAATGTCAAAAGTTTGTAAAATTGGTGTTTTGTTTTTGCAAGTAGTACAATTTTGGGGGTTACTTTTTGAGAATTTTATTTAGACTGAATTGAACCTATATCTATGTGAAATTCTGCAAATCTGAAAATTAGTAGGATGGCAATATGATCCAAGTATCAATCATTGCCATATTGCATTGCTATGTCAGGGTGTCAATCTCAAGTCTAAAAGTGCAAGACCTACATTTACTGGGGCAACATCCATGACAATGTGTGGCAACTTGGTCACCCACCCCCTCTCACATTTGCTCTTGAAGGTAGGTCCCATGTAGCAGATTAGGGTTTGAAACTGAAGACCACTGGTTAGATGAACAGTAAGTGCAGGCCTGATAGATCTTGTGCTAAAAGATTGGGCCCTAGCTCAAGCCAGCCAGTTCCTCATAAGATTACACTTCATGTCACTCTATCATGAACTCATGAAGCCTAACTCTCAATCAAGTGCTCCTTTTACTATTACAGGTTGAGCCTCATTATTTGCTTGGGTTCTGTTCCAAGCACTAATGTGGATGGCAGAAAATGCACTATAGCAAATCAATTTAAAAAACAAAGTTTCTTTGCTCCAGCCTTGCTGACCTTTGTGATGTAAGATAAGAGTCATTAAGAAGACCATCAATCAGTCATCCTCCAAGCCCTTAAAAAGGTGCTTCACTCAGCCCCTCCCTTCACCAATGCAAAGTGATCACCTTTCTTTCACATGCTCAGGGGCCTGGAGAGAGAAGGATTGATGAATTGTCAGCCAGCTGCCCACCCCTCTCATTAAGGAGGATATTGTTAAAGGACTGTTCAGTTTTTTGAACTGATTTTAAAGGGATGCATTTTTCTCCTTCTCCAGGGATCAGCCCATTCCTTCTCATTTGCAGGGGCCATTCATGTTGAGTTAAATCCGTGTATAAAAAATCCATGTATAACAAGGCTGGACCTGTATTGTAATTCCTGGATGATCATTTAAATACAATCAAGGGTTGTACATTTCATAGCACAGTCTGCACATACCCCAAAACACACTCATTATTTCGATGGATAAGGTCCTTCATATCAAACTAGATTCTCTACCAGTGGATTATTTTATTGTTAATTTGATGGTTTGGAATTATGAAACACAAATCTTAATGCAGATTAGGAGTAAAACATTGCCATTCTAATTGTCATTCTCATATTTGGAACTTTGTATTGGCAACCTTCAGTCTCAAAAGACTATGGTATCGCGCTCTGAAAGGTGGTTCTGGAACAGCGTCTAGTGTGGCTGAAAAGGCCAATCCGGGAGTGACAATCCCTTCCACAATGGGAGCAAGTGCAGTCTGTCCCTGGTCTGTCTCCCTGGCTATGGGCCTTCCTTCTTTGCCTCTTAGCCTCAGACTGTTGGCAAAGTGTCTCTTCAAACTGGGAAAGGCCATGCTGCACAGCCTGCCTCCAAGCGGGCCGCTCAGAGGCCAGGGTTTCCCACTTGTTGAGGTCCATCCCTAAGGCCTTCAGATCCCTCTTGCAGAAGTCCTTGTATCGCAGCTGTGGTCTACCTGTAGGGCGCTTTCCTTGCACGAGTTCTCCATAGAGGAGATCCTTTGGGATCCGGCCATCATCCATTCTCACGACATGACCGAGCCAATGCAGGCGTCTCTGTTTCAGCAGTGCATACATGCTAGGGATTCCAGCACATTCCAGGACTGTGTTGTTTGGAACTTTGTCCTGCCTGGTGATGCCGAGAATGCTTCGGAGGCAGCGCATGTGGAAAGCGTTCAGTTTCCTCTCCTGTTGTGAGCGGAGAGTCCATGACTCACTGCAGTACAGAAGTGTACTCAGGACGCAAGCTCTGTAGACCTGGATCTTGGTATGTTCCGTCAGCTTCTTGTTGGACCAGACTCTCTTTGTGAGTCTGGAAAATGTGGTAGCTGCTTTACCGATGCGTTTGTTTAGCTCAGTATCAAGAGTAAGAGTGTCGGAGATCGTTGAGCCAAAGTACACAAAGTCATGGACAACCTCCAGTTCATGCGCAGAGATTGTAATGCAGGGAGGTGAGTCCACATCCTGAACCATGACCTGTGTGTTCTTTAGGCTGATCGTCAGTCCAAAATCTTGGCAGGCCTTGCTAAAACGATCCATGACCTGCTGGAGATCTTTGGCAGAGTGGGTAGTGACAGCTGCATCGTCGGCAAAGAGGAAGTCACGAAGACATTTCATTTGGAACTGATACTAAAAATACTATGTTTTATTTTTTTTCAAACAAAGAGAGGATGTAGTTAAATATTTAGAGTGATCTGGCAAGATTGTTCTGATACTTGATGAAAGCTTGATCTGGAGATTCGGTTTGGCAATAATAGCATGTGTTTAAATTGGCAATTGAAGAATCCAGCATGTACTCATGGTACTGTATATAGACTGTTTCTCTCAAAGTTCCATCCAGCAATAGACATAATCAGTAGGTAACTCATAGGTAATATGACTCTCTAGGAACATCCTGATCAGAGGCACCCTTTCAGATTTGGTGAGGTGTAGCAAAGAAATTTCAGTGGAAATTTCTAACAAGGTTTGAAATATTGCTGTTGGGATCATTCAAGACTGAATTATCAAACAACGTTTGTAATGATGGTGATCATTTTTTTATACTTCAGTGTAAAGTTTAAACAAACCTTAGGCATACATATTGAGTGCATAAGCCCATTTCATTGCCTATAGCAATAATAACTAAGCTTATAGAATCAGTGAAATGATCATTTGTGTAGGTGCTCCTGAGCCATAATTATATGGGGTCTCAAAAGTGGGGAGCTGGGGAGCAGAGAGGGCACTGGCCCTCATGTCCTCCATAAATGGTGTCATGTATACGTAAGCTTTCATCTTGAAGATTGCAACATATGTTGAAGGATTCCTGGCTCAGCAGGAATGACCAAACAATCAATTTGAATTTCCCCTGTTCTTGAGTCAGTCTCACCTTGCTTAGTTGACTGAAATATTTTGATTGAGTATTTCAGCTGAAAGAACAAGCTGAAAAGGGCTCTCCATAATTAACTCTTACTATTTTATATATTTACATTAGTTGCTGTTCCTAGGACATTTTCCTGAAACTTAAAAAGCCCTCAACAACTCACAACACCCAGTTAGAGTCTTGGAATATGTAAACATAAAATATGTAATCTGCTTTTGGTTTGATCCATAATATCTTTTCCTTTTGAAATCAAGGCTGCATTAAAAAACTGACAATTTTAATGGCAGAAAGAGGCTTTCAAGAGCTTCTGTTCAAAAGACCCTGAATAATTCTCCAAGCTGTGAATATTTTACTACCTTGGTGATCAGGGCTGCAAAGAGAACTTCCCTTATTCTGTGTGATTTGGGGTGGAGAGAATTTCAGTGAAGGATGCAAATTGCATGGCAAAACCTACACAAGACAGTTCAGTCTGCATTCATTATGCAACTTCACCTTTGGAGAGACCTATGTTGTCAAACATAATGAGTTTTGCTCCTTGAAGAGTCGATACCATAGACAGCAAGCCCTTCTTGCACAACTGAAGGGGGAAAGGGTGCTGGTACCTTAGAGAATTTTGGAAGAAGGGTCTCACGCAGTGGTCAAATGCACACTTAAGGGCCAATCCTTAGCATCTTCCAGGTAGGGCTGGAAAAGACACCTGAGCTAGATAGTCTAATCGTCTGACTCTGTCAAAGGCAGCTTCTTAGATGTATATGTATATTCTTTCCCAGTGCTGTACTTAAACCTGATAACTAAAGGGATATGGGGCATCACACAAGTTCCTAGATAAGCTTCAAATAATCCTGCCTCTGTACCATATGAACCTCTGTGAACCAACCTTGAAAGTCCCAGAAACAGCCTAGAAACTTGCTTTCACAGCATATGCTCAGGCCTGAAAAGTGTGGTCATAAAGAGGATGTATGTAAATATGGACAAAGTTATTTCCATCCTGCAAAGGAACCATCATTTATCCCTACTCATCTTCAGTCAGGTATAGGAACCAGTGGCAATCTCTAGGGTATCACTGAGAAAGACCACATTCCCCTCTGGGAAATCTGGTGCTTTTTACCATCCTGAAATCATATCAAGACCACACATCCAATAGTGGCTGCCACCAGCAATGTGGGGCCAAGGTCATATTACTGCTTCTTCGCCCAGCAGGAAGTCTGTTGGTCAAAGGAGGGGGTTATTGCTTTGCTTCTCTCCCTCTCTCATCCACACAGTCATACACACACTTTCTGGGAAGTCCTGCTGAGCAAGGCACCAGAGCCAATTGCTTTTCGAGTTAAAGCACTCATAGCCCAATGCTATCCTGGGCTGACCCACAGCATGCTGTGATGCTGGTGCAGCATCTGCTTCACACTGTGGGCCAGTTGGGGACCAGGTAGCAATGGACTACTCTGCTGTGTCACAATTCCCAAAGGGCCTACTCAGATCTGTGCCAGCTCTTTGACTGGCATAAATCTGAGTGGGTACAGGGAGGCATGTTGAGGCCGGGCCAGCAGCATAGAATATCAGCAGAGCTACTGTCACTGATCTCTGCCCCCCCCCCCGGCTGCCCTCGACATACTCCCAATCCCCACCCTGGTCCTCTACTGGAATGCCTGAGAATACCCCACAACCAGCTTACCTACTCCAACAGGGGCTGGATGCTCCATTGGTTTTAGAAATGGGTTTTGTCAGAATGCCAGATGCAAGGGAGGGCACCAGGATGCAGGTCTCTTGTTATCTGGTGTGCTCCTTGGGGCATTTGGTGGGCCGCTGTGAGATACAGGAAGCTGAACTAGATGGGCCTATGGCCTGATCCAGTGGGGCTGTTCTTATGTTCTTATGGTGCACACCCAATGTTGCCAACCATTCACACACATAGCCCTGGCTCTCACACCATCACTATGACTGCCATGCCAACACCCCAGGCCTTGCAAATTCCATCAACGCAATGCCAGATAGGATTGGGCCATGTATAGGTTGGTTTTAACCAGAAGTTTTATTGGGGATAAAATGGAACAAGGGCATAACAGACAGGCAGGCAATCAAATCATATACTTGAGAGAAAGAGGCAAAGTTCAAAATAAAATAAAAACTGATCCCAATTAAGATTTCTCTGACTTAAAGAGCCCACTTACAATTCAGCATCCTCCTGGCCCCAGAGCAGAAGAACATACTGGAGGGTAACTCTTTCCTCATTACTAGGCAGCTTCATGGTTTTCATCTTGGCTTGTCTGGCATCTTTGAGCATCTCCTGCATATCTTGTTCTTCAAAGCAGCTCAGCAGCTCTCTTATGTCCTCTTTTAGGGAATCTAGCTCCCTCCCCAAAAGCTCTGATAGACTGGTCTACAAGTAACAAATGCTCAAATTCCCCACTCCCACGTCAGTGAAGAAACTAGACGAAGGACTAGGTCTAGACCAATAATGGGACCAAAGATGGGACTTCAAGTTACATTTGAAAGATGAAGGCCATGTTGTGTTACATGAACAGCCCTGATCAGAATGGAGAAAGACTGCTCCCCAGGTTAGCCTCAACGTACACAGGGTGCTCTCATTTAGGGAAGGAGTGTCCTCAGGGGAAAGGGAACACCAGATGCTCTAGCATTATTGAAGCAAGGCAGATTTGGACTTGGGCAGCCACTGGAAGCATACCACTGGAAGCCTCATATAAGTGAGCGTCTAGGCACACACAAAGATATAGACAGGGTGAAAGTATTTCTTCCTAGCTCTGAGCCCTGACACTCCTCTGTTTGAGAATAGCCTCTGCCCATTTGTGTTGTGTATGAATGAGTGAATATTCAAAAATATGACTTCCACCCTTGATCTTTCATCTGAAGTGGTGCAGTCCAGAATGTACCACTTCATTCATCATTTTTGCATCGGTCAGCACTTATTTGATAATTCAAAAGTGGTCCACACTTCTACAGTACTAGAAAGATTCTTGATGTTCATATATTATGGTGGCAAAAACAACCCTCCTATCTGAAATGAAATCCAACATAGGGCGCAATCCTAACCCCTTATGTCAGGGCAGTGCAGCTCTGAGGTAAGGGAACAAACATTCCCTTACTTTGAGGAGGCCTCTGTGAGTGCACCCAACTGCAGGATGCAGCACACATCCCATTGGCACTGCTATGCCAGTGCTGGAAAGCACTGACATAAGGGGTTAGGATTGCGCCCATAGTGACTGACAAATTGAAGATCATGTTCCCAAACAGTTCTCCTGTCCTCCTTCCATGTAGCTGTGGGATTGGGGTGGGGAGTGTCAATTCAGATTATAACTCTTTCTTGCCTTTGTGGCAGCAAATTACATGCCTCAAGCTTAACTTCAATTGCTCCCATCGTAATAGGATTCATTATTGCTTTGTTTGCAGAAGGGAAAAATTGTATATCATAAGTAATATACAGCTTGTAATTCTTAAAACAAAGGTGTAATTTATCCCTGGAAAGAATCAAAAAGAAGATTTTGGACCTTTCTTTCCCTGGTTCTGTGAATACCAAAAACACCCCCCCCCCCCCACTTTACCTGTGAAGATCAGTTTTCAGTCAGACAAGGAAGTTAATCACATAATCCTCAGGTTTTATCTAGAAACCTTTTGTGTCCCAATAGCATTGATTAGTAGCTCAAGCAGAAAAAATTTGGGGAACAAATTGACAGGTGGTACATTCTGCCTGTACACAACCATCTCCCTTTAGGGAAAATGATTCTCACAAACAACAGATGGGTGGTACAATCAAGGAAGGCCCATAACTAGAGCTGAACTATAATCAGAAGGGGGGGATTTTTTTGTTTTAGTTTAAGAGCAGTATGATAAACTAATCAATCCCATGGGGAAATGCCTGTGGAGGCATTGGTGGAAGAATTACAGCATGTCATTCAATCTAGGAGCCATTGTAAATGGGAACTTTCGTCTGCCAATAAGGCATATTAATTATCCAAGAGGAGGCAGCACAAATGTTCAGCAGTTAATTCAGAAAGTCCTTGCAAATGGGGCGCATTTCATTTTTTGAGGAAGGCACCCAAAAGCAAAAACAGCACATGACCTTCCAGACCAAATGACTGCACTGACGGGTGATAACTCTTCATATATATTTATAGATTCCAAAGGGATACAACGCAATGAGAGTCAAGGGGGAAAGGGGTGAGTTTTGTATTTGGGGGGACAAACATTTCATTTAGCATTTTGCTGACAGCATCATCATCCACAGTATGTCATTCTGCTGCCACCCAGACTTCTATTCACTGGTTTGTTTAAGCTCAAAGTGGGAAAGTAACTAACACAAATACATTCATTGTCCATGCTCTAATAGAATTAAGATGCAGAAAACACTCACTGCATTTCAATGAGATGTGATATACACTGTGTGTGTTGTATAGTTGTTCTCTTCCCCCCTCCCAGCAATTCCCAAGAATGGTAAAAGAGAAAGACTAGAATATTTAAGCTCATAAATACAAAGTACCCTGTGTTTAAAAACTGTTCAGATTTTGACACAAACGGACAAATGCCAGGAAAGACACAGTTGAAACTGGCAATTCGATCTTTACAGATTCTATTGTGGAGAGAGACAGAGTGGGAGAACTAAAACATCATATCACTGAGAGTTGTATACTCTACCCACCAGACTGAAGCAGCTATTGAGTCAATATTGTATAGGTTTCTCAAATGCATGGCATTCACCCAGTAGACAATGCACAGCCATTTTTTCCTTAAGACTGGGCAGATTATTTAAAAGGGCAATTTATAATGTCTTTGGTTTAAAACGTACATTGTTGTACAACTACCTCTGTGCAGATTTAGAGGAACATAAAATTTGTGCCAAATAGAGGGTGTCTAGAACAGAGAATGCCAGATTAAGCATAAAGGAAGGACACATCGGGAGGCAGGAAATAAAAATCAGACCGCTGTAGAGAAGGACAGAATGAAAGGGCCAAATAATAGAGGAATTCATGAAAAAAACAACTTAGAGCCACAAGCATTTGGCTTTACTGTTTCACCACACCTTCTGCCATGAAGCTACATTTGTGCGCATTTCACAAATGTGTATAATGCAGAATATGGCAGTGTTAAGATCTCAGTTTTTCAGTTTTAATAAAATCTATTCCTAGCTCGTATCATTACATATAAACACTTGCAGGGATAATCAAAGGATTTTCAGAGAAGGGGGAATGAAGTGGAAATGTCCAGTCAAACTATTTGCACAGCCAAAGATCTGATGCCCAATACATATGCCTAGTATATGTGGCTTCCTTCCACGAGTCATCTCACTCACTATATACTGCAGAGTATTTACTCTCGACACACTGAAGTCTGGATGAGCAGGTTGACTTGCAGGAGGCTGGTGGGTGGATGGGTCGGTCTTGGTGTATGATATTGGATAGGGCGTCCTTTGGATGGGTTCGTTTCAATCCTATGGCTTTATAACAAGAATTATAGTTTGCTTCTTCCAGAAGTCCCTGGAGCTGAGATGCCACCACCTGCTTGGTCACTTGGATCAAAAGGCTAGTTGGAAACTGGTCAGAAGTTATCCAAGTGCAAATTACCACCGCCTTTAGAGCTTTTTGCAATATCACCTTTCTAAGAGATGAATTTACTGTCTTTCCTCCCCCCCCCCCCATCCATTGAGCCACATATACCCCCAGGATGATCGTAATAGCCAAACTGGACAAGGATTGAGAAAATAAGCAGCAGGCCTCACAGTCCAGGAAATTCTGTCCACATCTTTAGGCCATATAAATGGGAAAGAATCCCAAATAACCGGCATTAGAAGACTCTTCCTAATTCACCTGTTGAATATAATCACACAACTCCACTGGGCAACATTCTGAAGACACAATGGTGGCAAAGAAGAAATTATGGTGGTAAAGAAGTGATAGTGGCTGCCATCGCTGCCACAGAGTAGGGCCACATAGTGCAGACAAAAAAAATCATTTTTTAAAAACTGCCTTATATTATGTTTTGCAGTTCTAGTGTTTCAGCTCAGCGTACAGTGGTAGTGCTCAAGGCAAATTTCATACTAAAGTAATATTTGGAAAGGGGACTGAAAATAAAACATAACAATGAATAATAATGCCTGTGTATGAGTCTATGATGCAGCTACACTTGGAATACTGTGTACGGTTTTAGTTTCCACATCTCAGAAAGGAGACTGTAGAGCTGGGAAAGGTGCAGAGAGAGCAACCATCATGATCAAGAGGTTGGCACATATTCCACATGAGGAAAGGAAAATGTACTGAGGGCTTTTTAGTTGAGAAGAAAGGTGACTAAGGGGAATCATGATAGAGGTTTAAAATTATACATACTGTAGTGAATGTGTATAGAGAGAAATTTTTTCTCTCTTTCTCATAACACTAGATCTCTGGGTCACACAATTAAATTGATTGGCAGCAAAAGCGGGACAGACAACAGAAAGCCCTTCTTCACACAACACATAATTAATGTCTGGAATTCTCTGCCATAAAATGCGGTGATGGCCACTGTCATAGACAGCTTTAAAGGGGGATGAGACAAGTGCATTGAGGAATGTTCTATCAGTGACTATGAGAAATCATAGCTGAGATGAACCTCCTAGTTCAGAGGCTGCAGGCCTCTAAGTGCCAAGGACTAGAAGATAAAGAGTAGGGAAGTCTGTTGCCTTGATGCCCTGCTTGTGGACTCTATCAAGCTGCCTCCTTAGGAACATGATGTTGACTAGATGGATCCCTTGGTCCAGTTTAATTCAGTTCTTCTTCCCATGCCTATTTGTTCTTTACCATAGACTTCACTTACAAGTTTCCAGACATCATTCAAGAGTTTCCATATACCAATTCAAGTCCTGCAAAAATGTAAATGTGGCTTAGAACACTTCAACAGCAGCCAAGCACCAAGAAAGTCCTGTTATAATTTTCATAGCAAACACGCAGGAAACATGTTTTCTACCAAATCCCAATGAGATTTCTAAGACACCCAGGGAGACCAGTTTCCTTACTAGCACCAACAATGGTACTATGCTAGATTAGGGCCCAGTGACAAGCTAGCTGACACAAGTGTTCCTTGTAATGTTTACAAGGGCTGCATGAACCCCACACAGCTCCGGAGCACTCAATCATGACATTGCCATCATCGCCGAGCTCCAGAGCACCATGATGGGTGCTACATGGAGCAATGAATCCAACTGTGCAGCTGCCTGGTCATGCAGCTTAGAGGGAAGACTGGCTGACACCATGAAGAGAAACTTCTACATTTCATCAAATTTCTAATTAGCTCTCTAGTTGGATTTAGAATTTTCTGTATAAAAGTACATTAACAAATCAGTTGGTTTTTCAAGCTTGATTTAAGTTCAAGCCATGAAAGTTCATGTGAAAATAACATCAGTAAAGGAGCACTAAATCATTTAAATAAATACATGTTGATAAACCATTTCCTTCTTCTTAATTCTGTGTTCAGCTGGACTCATACATCAGCCTTGAATGTCAGTGATGTCCATAATGAATGCATTCCACTGTTCTTTTTTGTAGATAAGGATTTAAACGTCACCTATAGACATGGTTCTTAAGGTGCTAAAGAAGGTGCTTTGGATTACTTATGAAAGGCAGAATGAATGAATGAATGAATGAATGAATGAATGAATGAATGAATGAAATGGCGTTGCTGGGAGGGTGTTGCTCCATTACATGACATCCCTTGCCACACAATTCCCCCCCACAAGACACCACACACACACACACACACACACACACACACACACACATGTTGAGGAGCAAGTCTGGGCCTGCTGATGTTTGGTGCGGAGGTGTGACTAGAAGTTAACACTACAATAAAAATTATTCAGGCTTAAAAGCCATGCTTATAAAAAACTTTCCATACTTTATTATTATTATTATTATTGTTGTTGTTGTTGTTGTTGTTGTTGTTGTTTTCAATAACCTTAATTGAAGAATAAAAAATGATAAGAACATAAGAACAGCCCCACTGGATCAGGCCACAGGCCCATCTAGTCCAGCTTCCTATATCTCACAGAGGCCCACCAAATGCGTCAGGGAACACACAAGACAGCAACAGACCTGCATCCTGGTGCCCAGCCTTGCATCTGGCATTCTGACATAGCCCATTTCTAAAATCAGGAGGTTGCACATACACATCATGGCTTGTAACCCATAATGGATTTTTCCTCCAGAAATTTGTCCAGTCCCCTTTTAAAGGCATCTAGGTCAGGCATCACACATCCTGTGGCAAGGAGTTCCACAGACCAACTACACGCTGAGTAAAGAAATATTTTCTTTTGTCTGTCCTAACTCTCCCAACATTCAATTTTAGTGGCTGTCCCCTGGTTCTGGTGTTATGTGAGATTATAAAGAGCATCCCTCTATCCACTCTATCCTTCCTGTGCAGAATTTTTGTATGTCTCAATCACATGCCCCCTCAAGCACCTCTTTTCTAGGCTGAAGAGGCCCAAATGCTGTAGTCTTTCCTCATAAGGAAGGTGTCCCAGCCCAGTAATCAGTTATAAAATCTTAACAAACTATACACGGAAAATAATGATTATAAATCAGGGAGAAATTGTGCCTTAAATGCTGAAACCATAATATAAAACAGAAATCAATTATAAACTTCTATAGATGAATATTTTTAATAAAGTTTTCCAGATTTCCTTCAATATATCTATGCAAAATTGTCTTCTATAGACAAGTCATTAAAATATAGAATTGCTCCTTGCATGGGCTTATCTGCTCCAGAGGGTGTCTGTCAGTGCGTGGGAGGCCGCTCTGACCCCACTTGCACCATGCATGGGCAGAGGCTGCTTTGTGACAACCATAAAGCAGCTTCTGCGGATGCAATGCTAGTAGGATTGGACTGTCAATGAATGAAGTTTCTCCAAAGAGGTTCAAGCAGAATACTCCTTGCAAACGTTGGAAAGAAGAAGTGTACACATGCATTGTTGGCAAATTATATTCACCATTTGCAGTGGACAACCTTCCTTGAGCACAGTTTTCTCATGAAAGGATTGGCTGTTAGGGGCTTTCGTCCATACAGTATACATGGGAGGAAAAAAGGAAGATGCGGTGGGGTGGATAGTTCCTTCCCTTATTTAAATTATTTGAGAAAACAGCCAGTGGTGAACGTGGTTAAAAATAAGTTTCCCCTTAATAAAATTGGATTGAGCTGGTATTATGAAAGGGATGTGTTCCACTGAAGAATAGGTAATAAGTTCATGTCAATGGCCATTCACATACCAGCCCATACAGTCCGCAACAAGAGTGCTATCCTTGACAGAAGGAATAAAATTTTGACACTAGCACGTAAATCTAAAATGTGTTTTTGAGGTTCGAAAACCTTATTCATTTTGAGCTACAACCCTGATCCATGTTGGCATTGGAAAGCATTCATGACTGCTGTCAAAGAATGAATGAAATTGATGTAGCTGAACTTGGTGTTGCTTCGGCATGGCCTATTACTGCAAAGCCTGGCTGTGGAGGTTACGGTTATTACCAATGGCCAGGTTTTTGATGCAAAACTAAAACTCAGGAATACAGAAGTAATTAAGGATCTTTGGAATGCATAAGCAAATGTCTCTTCAAAGGAGAAAACAGATCTAGATAAGCAACACTTTTACTGGAAAAAGGTTGTTATTTAATTATCAGGATTGGGGAGGGGGGCACAGTGTGCCAGATGCTCCCATTCTTGCAGCAAATCATCTGCTGTTTCCCAGAGTTGCTTCCCTCCACAATTCCCCCCATGGGACACTTCCATGACAAGTACTGTCGACTTAAAAAAAATAATCAAATTATTAATTTATAATAGTTGGAGATATGCAGCCAAGAAGCATAGAACAGTGTTCAGTTTAACATTTGGCACCTATTGGCCATTAAATGGTGGGCTGAAAAGGAGCACAGACATAGTAGAGATTTTGGTACAGAGAGAACAAAATGGCACATTATTGCTTCTGAAAATTAACAAAAAGTTCCAAGGTCAGTGATGTTTGTTTTGAGATTTAGGATGATTCCTAAATGCCTGGGCATTTGGTGGGCCACTGTAGATACAGGAAGCTGGACTAGAAGGGCCTATGGCCTGATCCAGCAGGGCTGTTCTTATGATTCTTTGGCTGTAATAATAAACAGCTGCCTGCTTTTTACTTGCTCACACATAAATTCAGATAACATACAAAAGCTGACAAATCAGCTTTCAAAAACAGAGAGGGCAGAAATACGGCTGAAAATTTTCACATCCATCTTCCAAAAATGTCCATACAAGTGTTTGGAATAGTCATTGCAAGCCATTAAAAAAAAAAAAAAAGCACCATGGCGTAACTGAATGTTGCAAGTTTAAAGCCAAATCCACACTAAGGATGAAGAAATAAACCAAACTTTTCAGATGAGAAAATTTGTGGGAAGGAAATGTTGGAAACTTATCTCCAATCACATTTTTATCACTTGATTTTGGAGCCCTCTGCTATAAAGTCAATCAGAAATACACGACAATGTTACAAAAGCACCACTGGTTGAAACCAAAGGTTCTTGTATCTCAGCATCCTGTTTCCTACAGTGACCACTCAGATGTCTCTGGAAAGCCAACCACAAGTCTGGCTTGAAGGCAATAGCCCTGCCCTGCCATTGTCCCTCAGCAACTGATATTCAAAAGCATACTGAGCCTGAAGGTTCCATATGGAACCTTATCATGACTAATTCAGTCCAGCCAAATTCCCCATGCTACTGTGAGATACAGGAAGCTGAACTAGTTGAGTTTTTGGCCTGATTCAGCGGGACTCTTCTTATGGTCTTATGTTAAGGAGAATGATGACCACTCTAGTCCACTACTCTCCTCTCCCTATTTTCTCTGCTACTCCTTTCCCCACTTGCTTTTCAAAGGGACAATTTTCAAATTCACGGAGAAGGAGGAAGAGCAGAAGTGGCAGAAGTGCTCCTGGATTAGGTGGGGGGGGGGGGGCATTGGGTGCACTGCATCAAGTCCCAGAAAATCTCAGTTGGCCCTGCAATCAGATAACCATTTCATGATGCAGCCTACTATAGTCCATTGACCTTGCTGTGGGATTTGCTAACAGGAGCAGAAAAAATTAAGAAAAAAAATCAAATCTGGACAGATTTGCTTAAAGAGTGAATGATTTCTACAGATTTGTGGAATTCAGGGGGGTTTTTTGGAACACAATTTGGGGTATTTGGAGAATTCTAGATTTTCTTTTGAAGTGCAGAATGTGCACACCCTTAGCTATTGCAATGATTGATGCTGATACTGTCCAGATTTAAGAAGTGCACACACAATATGTACTTTAATCCAGTGGTGTAGCTAGAGGAAGTGTAAAGCACTAAGTTCTGCTGGGAGCCTCACCTGCAGCATGCAAGCTGTCCCTCCCCTCTGGAACCATTCCGGGCACCACTCAGAATGGCTCTGAAGGGGGGAGCACTTGCAAGTGCAGTGAGGCTCCCAGCAAAACTTAGTGTTTTGCATACCCTCTAGCTACACCACTGGATTAAGGGCACAATCCTAACCAACTTTCCAGCACTGACATAGCAGTGTCATTGTGGTGTGCACAGCTTCCTGCAGCAGGAAGGCAGTCAAGGGGGCCTCACAAGTAAGGGCATCTTTGTTACCTTACCTTGGGGCTGCATTATGGCTAAGTCAGTGCTGGAAAGTTGGTTAGGATTACATAAGAACATAAGAACAGCCCCACTGGATCAGGCCATAGGCCCATCTAGTCCAGCTTCCTGTATCTCACAGCAGCCCACCAAATGCCCCAGGGAGCACACCAGATAACAAGAGACCTCATCCTGGTGCTCTCCCTTGCATCTGGCATTCTGACATAACCCATTTATAAAATCAGGAGGTTGCGCATACACATCATGGCTTGTACCCCGTAATGGATTTTTCCTCCAGAAATTTGTCCAATCCCCTTTTAAAGGTGTCTAGGCTAGATGCCAGCACCACATCCTGTGGCAAGGAGTTCCACAGACCAACCACATGCTGAGTAAAGAAATATTTTCTTTTGTCTGTCCTAACCCGCCCAACACTCAATTTTAGTGGATGTCCCCTGGTTCTGTTATTATGTGAGAATGTAAAGAGCATCTCCCTATCCACTCTGTCCATCCCCTGCATAATTTTGTATGTCTCAATCATGTCCCCCCTCAGGTGTCTCTTTTCTAGGCTGAAGAGGCCCAAACGCCGTAGCCTTTCCTCGTAAGAAAGGTTCCCCAGCCCCAGATTGTGCCCTTACGTACATATAAAATGATTCCCACCCCTCAAAAAAATGGTTTTCGTTCCCTGAGCTGTTTCATACCCCATCTGACCTCTTCTAGGTGTGACTTCCAGATTTATGAAGCTCTTGCTGGGAAAATTGTGTCTTGTACACTCATTGAAATCTTATGGCTGACATTTCTCTTGTTCCAGTGGAATATAGTTTTTTTGTAGGTCATGGTCGCACATGATGAGCCAGCCCGCCACACTCATACCCCATAGGGAGTGTCTAAAACAAGGTCTAAAACCATCAATTTGATCTGCTGTTTGGCCGGGAGCCTGTGAAGAAAGTGTTACAGGGTGGTTTTTACCGTTGTAAGGTCAACAGCTTCATACCTAGATAGTGAGAATTACAATAATCAAGATGAGGTCATAAATGCATAGATCAACATTGCTAAACCCTAACACAGCAGGAGAGAAACTGCCTTCTATCTGAAGCAGGAAATCTTCCATACTTTCATTTCTGCTCCCAGCAAGGACCAAACTGTGCAAAAGAGCTGGTGGTGTCTGCAATATCCAGGTGGGCATAGACAATTAAACTTCATACCAGAAAAATAAAAGTCATCCAAATGTGGGGACAAAGGACTCCAGATGAGGTTATTCTTCCTTCAATCAAGTAAGAGAGTTAAAAAAGCACACCCAGTACTCTTGAGGTGCTGGGTTCATCCATTTTCTTGCTTGATTTTTTAAAAAATGTTTCTTTTAAGAACAATCTTTTCTCTTAACAATCATGCACCAGGAAACAATTGTTTATAAAACTGTGTATGAACAGAAATTAAATTCATTTAATTTAATGAAATTAAGTTCATTTAAACTCAACTGTAACAGAATTAAATGGGGGTTTTTTATTCCAGTGATTAATTTAAAGTGCCCTGTCATCTCAAGGAAGAGGCATGGACAATCTACTCCTTTCCCTCTCTCCACAGTCATGTATGGTCATTAGTGGAAGGGGATGAGAAGTAGGTCACTAGAGATTGTATAAGTTGCTTTGTGCAAACCAGCCAATGGGGAGGGGGAGAGTAGGGAGGACACCAGGTTATTTAAAGCCCAATGTCTTGCCATCACAGCACAGGTCTTCTCAGTCACTTGACACTCATCCATTCAATTTGGGGCTGTATGAGATTAGCCAATAGACTCTTGGGCTGAGTAGGAATCCTTTTAAAACTAATTTAGCTGTGGGATAGGGGGTGGCAGGAGGTGACTAGCACTGTCAGGAGCTCCCCTCACAAGCAGAAACCTCCATTGTCAATAGAAGGAGAAATCCACCTGTTCAAGGAGAACTTCTGCCAGTGGAACACACCTTCCATTCACAGAAGAGGCTTCTGTTTGCTGAGGGAGCTCTGGCTGGCAGAAGATCTAGTTGGGATGTCACCCAGCATTTGTGTAGGTTTTTTGTCCCACTCTGTATTGCAATATTTTGTAGCATCTCAACCCTGGGTCAGGGGGCTGAAGTTATTTGGTCATAATAATGTAGTAGACCACAATTGTCAGGTTCAGTGTGGGTAACACATGGGGGAAGACAATGAAAGAATGTTGGTGGGAGGTATTTTTGGTGAAGGTAGTACATGAGCAAGAATCTCCTTGGGACCTGTCTGTCTCATCCATGCAAAGTGAATTGCTTTAGGGAGAGGTGATTCACATAATCACTTTTTCTTCACATAATTTGATGTGTGGGCCATGAAGTTCCAGGGGGAGCCATGGCAACTGCTCCTGGACTCACAGTGTGAGGGTAGGACATTTCGACTGGGTACTGACGTGGATGGAGATTATGGGCCCAAGTCTGTCACAAACATGCCGTAATGCATGTTTGCAGGCCCGAGCGCCATTGCTCCACCGGTGCTAGCCCAGTGCTGGATGGCACTGGGCTAGAGCCAATGGAGCATGAGAGCTCCACCACTCAGCAGTTGCATGGACCGCTGAGCAGCGAATAGGTAGGTGGGGGTGTGGGGGAGGCAGGGAGGAGGTGTTCCAGGGCAGGGGAAGTGGAGGGAGGTGGGGAACAGGCGTGCCAGGGGAGGGAGTGGAGTGGGAGGGAGGCAGGTCTGCTGGAATGAAACTCCACCAGATCCAGAGCATCTGTGTTGGGCTGGTCACCCAACACTGTGGCTCTGAATTCTATGCCAACCTTTGGGTCATCATAGAATCAAGTAGCTCCATTGCGGGGCAACTTGGCTTACCCAGGAGAAGGGGACAAAAGTTCCCTTCTCCCGAGGAGGAGGCAGCGGCTGCCTGGAGCATGCAGGATGTAGCGGCAGCCATTTTTGGCGCTGCTGCAGCCCTGCATGCCAAGCAACTCAAGATTGGGCTGTATAACTACCGTCTCATCCCAAGAAATGCCCACAACAGGACTGCAAGTCAGAGAGTAAACGAATGTATGATCTCATCATGTTGTGCATCACAGCAAAAGTGTAGCCTTTTTAAACCCAAACACTGTGTCTTGTTTCCTCATTCCTGTTCTTTACATAATATAAAGTTGCAAAAAGGCACTACAGGAAAAAGAACTCCTTGGAAAGCTTAGGTGGTTGTTGACCAAGTCAGTAATAACAGGCTACTTCTGAGTCAAGTACATTACTTGCACAGATGCCTTGTTAATTGCAGGAGATTGGGTCAAGCTGACCAGGCCAGAACTCAACCTGCTTTCTGTTGATAGTGTAGTCATCAGGCCTGTCTCTCTGCTTCTCTTATGGTTGACCTTCACACATTATCTGAGTTAAGGTAACATGGCCTTTGAGCTGATCCAGGGGAGCCAACATAATAGGCAGCAGCAGTGCAAGGTATCTGGGAAGCCCTGTGTGACTCACAGAAATGTGTGTGTTCTCTGCTTTAAAAAAGAAAAGTCACAGGAAGGCTTTAGAAGGAAGCAGAGGGAGTGTGTCCATATCCCACACTCCAGAACCATCCCCACCCTATATAGCAAGGAAATGCTCGGGTTCAGGGTTGGCAGCCAACTCCAAACTTGACTCTAAGAACATAAGAACAGCCCCACTGGATCAGGCCATAGGCCCATCTAGTCCAGCTTCCTTTATCTCACAGCAGCCCACCAAATGCCCCAGGGAGCACACCAGATAACAAGAGACCTCATCCTGGTGCCCTCCCTTGCATCTGGCATTCTGACATAACCCATTTCTAAAATCAGGAGGTTGCGCATACACATCATGGCTTGTACCCCGTAATGGATTTTTCCTCCAGAAACTTGTCCAATCCCCTTTTAAAGGCGTCCAGGCCAGATGCCGTCACCACATCTTGTGGCAAAGAGTTCCACAGACCAACCACACGCTGAGTAAAGAAATATTTTCTCTTGTCTGTTCTAACTCTCCCAACACTCCATTTTAGTGGATGTCTGCTGGTTCTGGTGTTATGTGAGAGTGTAAAGAGCATCTCCCTATCCACTCTGTCCATCCCCTGCATAATTTTGTATGTCTCAATCATGTCTCCTGTAACATTATATTACCTTCCCCTCACTGTCACCAACAATGTTCCTGGCAACAACATTGTTGCCTTACAAGTCCTGGTGGAGGACTTGGTAAGGAACTGTTCATATCATCTTCCCAACTGTCTGCATTATTTTGTTCAAACAAGCACCAGGGTGTCCAACTCCCAAAACGTCTTTCCTAAGCTAGATATGAAGAATAGGTCACCCACCTGTCAAGAGTAGACTTCCCTGCCTTCGCCTCCTTCTTCAGTGGCTGGCAATGAGACTGCCAATATAATATTGATTCACTAACCCTGGGGACATGGATATAAGTGGGTTCAGCACATGAGTCATTCAGGGCCTGCTTGTAGTAGTTACCCAGTTGCAGTCAACCACCTTGAACTTAGCACTGGGTCAACTTGGGCCTAAAAGTCAAACTGTCTTTAAGGTCAGAGCAGCCTAATCAGTGAAGGTCCCTATTCTAGAGAACAGCACTGCTGGAACAACACAACAGAAACTGTATAAAAATTGACATTGTGTTGTGGTTTTTTGCCAGAAATATATCTGAAGTCACAATAATGCACCAATACATGTTTCATTCCTCCGAAGCCTGTACATGTCTTTCCATATTCTTTTTTTTGCCAGCTTTCCAAGATACTCTGTCATATCAAAAGCAGCAGAAACATTAGTTAAGCATTTCATAGACCATCATATCTGTGTTAAATACCCCATTATGACACTACCATTGAAAAATGCTGTCATTAGCGGCTTTCATTTATCTGATTTATTCCTTAAATTTCCTCTCTCTTTTTTTCCAGTTGTGTGTATGCACGCGTGTGTATGTATCGATCTAAGCTTCAATGGAGACTATCTGTGCCACACAAAAGAAAGAAATATATGTTTTATGAACTTCTGCCCCCAAGGATTCTTGAAAATTCAGACTGTGATAGTCTAGTTCAAACCTACATCCCATTGCCTCAGCAACCGAAACCCTCCGGTGCATAGGTCAGTTGATTGTAGCTTTAACGAGAACACTCTCGCCATGGGTGGTCGAGGTTTTATTCCTATTTGTACTTTTGTGCGACTTTGATAACAAAAAAACCAGATGTTTCTTTTTCTTATCAGACGCTGCTTTCGATTTCAAAACTTGCCTGAAAGAGCCAGCATACAGGACCCCTGCTTTCTAAAACACTCAGAATTGTGCAAAGCCAAATGTATTCTTCTCTTCCTTTACAGAATGGCGTTGATTTCAGTACTAAGACTGCCCTTTGGCCATTTACCAGACAGACCGTACATTGTATTTTTGCTTTTCAGGCCCGTTGCCCTCCTAGGATCACCATAGCATGCTGTACCAGCAATAATATTTACCATCTTGCCAGACTGCCACTAGCAACAGGCTTAATGAAAAGGTTTTCTTGCTATTCAGCAGAAGCCCTGGTTATTTAGAGGTCATCCTGGGAGAGACATATTTATTGCACTTTTATTATCAACATTCTTAAACAGAAGCCTAAAAAATGGGCAAAGCTGAAAGGTGCACTTTTATTAGCACAAATAGGTGCAGTGAATTGTCACTGAGCTTAGAAACAGGACACACTAAGTTTACATTCTCAGTCATGTCTCATTGCATTACTGGAAGACACAAAGAGGCCACCAGACCTTTAAAGGGTCATGTGCCCTTAGCAAGAACTTTGAGGATCAGATTGCATTCATGGCACACAGCTTGTATTCCAAAAGTGCACCTGTTGACAGAGGTGACAATTCTCCTCTTTGTAGTGGTGCAGTTATATCAAGAGCAAATCCATATGCCTAACACACGACAACTGCTGAAGTTGGGTAGTGAAGTGGTTGTGCGACCAATAAGAACAAGAGTTTTCCTGTCAGGTAAATATAGCATGCGCTAAAGGCACATGTTACAGCACTCACTGATCAGTGCCTATATAGGAGACCACCTAGGAACCCAACTGAACACAACAGAAAGAAAGGTATAACTTTATAAAGAAAATAACTTGGACTTGATTTCAGTGGTTTTGGGGCTGTCAGGCAATAAACTTTAGCTTTGATAACTATCACATCATCTAGTGAGGAATCATTTGTGGCACCATAAAAACTAACACATTTATTTCAGCATAAGCATTTGTGGATTGCCGTCCACTCCACCAGATGCAAAACTTG
Organism: Tiliqua scincoides; assembly: GCF_035046505.1. Lineage (NCBI taxonomy): Eukaryota > Metazoa > Chordata > Lepidosauria > Squamata > Scincidae > Tiliqua > Tiliqua scincoides. Next base: position 37,502,481 of record NC_089822.1, read on the forward strand.
CGCAAAAATAAGTGCCAACCCACATGCAACATTTAAATGCATCACTGTGTAGTTAGGGACTTCCTTAGTTTACTTAGGAGCTGGGCAGGGCTGCCATTTGAATTGAGACCACAATGTGCGGATAAAGGACATTTAACCCTTTCCTCCCAAGCTGTTTTCCCACTGAAAATGGTAGCCCTGTGTGGCTATGATTACGCATCTACAAGTCCTCCTGTAGCAAAGTTAACAGAAAGAAGCCCTGTGCAGATGTGCTAAATCTAGAATGAAGAACATGTGGGAGGGGACAACAAGAGCAGGTCATGAAGTCCCACTTTTCCTGCTGACCATGAGTACATTTGTCTGTTCAAATGTCACCCCTGGGAAGAGATTCTTTTTTCAATAAAGAGAGTAGGGAGGTAAAGTTTCAGCAGATTTTACCAACAGCTAGGGCTTGACTGCATGTCCTTGCTTCCTCTCCAACCATGAATTCGTCACCTTCAGTTTGGTTCCCATTCATTTCAACACTGCTTGCAAAGAAATTCCTGATGGGTTGTGCCCTTGATTGATTCCTCATTGCAAATGGATGAAATTATATACCCCTTAAACCTGAAGAACGCAAAAGGCATAAAGAAATGGGGAGGGAATTTTAAGACTACACATTTTTGCATATGCTATTACTTGATTTGATTTTTTCCAAAAAGATTTGACATTTAAAATCTTGTGCACCTAGAGATAAACAATAAACAATGCCGCACCACTAAATAATGGCCTTTTTGAAAGGTAGAATTTAAGCCAGCTTTCTTCCATTTCCTTTTGTTTGACCGTGAACCTTAATTAATCTCTTGAGTGTCCTTCCACTATAGGAAAACTCTCTGTTGGCATAGAGAACTGAATGCAGCCTTGAGCCAAGGCTGCAAGCAATCCCCAGTTTACCATGGAGATGAGCGTATTTCCTGCCTTTGAGATCAGCTTTTTCCCATTTCTTTCTTCCAGTACTTCATTCAGAGCAAGGTGTGACTATATGCATCTATTTTTTTTTTTTATGTTTTTCAAAATCACAAAATTAATGTTTAAAATCAGGTCCACACATTACTGATTCAACCAGTTTCAGTTTACCAAAATGGGAAATGTGTTTTAAAATGTTGTTTCGAAATCATTTAGTTTGATCTTATTCTATTGGTTTCCGTAGTGCGACAGTGGGGTTGTTTGAGTAAGTATACCCTGCTTAGTATTCACCTAAATACAATCTTCATGGGAAGTTTGCATGCCCCTTCTTGACCTTCTACCCTACATCTACTCTAAAGTTCATCTTTCCCTTTTCTGATATTACCAACTGCTTGAATATCTTCTCTACCACTTTTGACCCACTTTGACTTTCAGCGTCAAAATCTCCTTGTTTGTAGAAAGCTAAGATGTCAGTTCGCCTCATGGTTGGGTCAGCCCTGCCTGTATGAGACCTAGAGGACTATTGCCAGACAGTGTATAGATCATACTGAGCTAGACAGTCTGATTCCGTATAAACCAACTTCATATACTCACATAGACTGTTTCTCATCCTCACTTTTCTGTGTGGTTAATAACATGTGAAAAGGGTAGAGATTGTTCCACAGATGGGTCCAGTGCAAGTTACCAAGCATTTCCCCTTGAGTGGTTCCACTTCTTTGGTCTCTATTCATACTGTAACCCAGCTATTTTCAACCACTGTGGCAGGGCACACTGGTGTGCCGTGGATGGTCTGCAAGTATGCCATGGGAGCTTGGGTGAGGATTATTTGTTAGTAGGGCTACTGGGGATGTGAGCTCCTGCTGTCAGTGTGGTGTATCTTGTCAATTGTCAAAAAACCAATGGAGTGCCTTGACAATTTTAGTGCCTTGTCAATGTGGCATGAGGTGGAAAAGGTTGAAAATTACTGCTGTAACCTATAATCAAGCTTATGCCGATGTCTATTCTGCGCTGCTCCATTCGGTTTTAAGCAGAAATAATCTAAGTGTTGCACAAGCACAGAGTTTTGAGGATCAAACCATTACAGCCCACCCCATCCATGTTCTTGAAAGTTAAGTCCCACTGATTTCAAGCGCTGGCATTAGTGTGCAGCCTTCCTTTCTTAGCCCCTTGGTGACTCTGTTCACGAAGCCAAATATTGTGTCTCTTTCTGACTTATTCTCCTCATTCCTGACACTCCCAGGGCATTGCTGATGTTCTTTGTCTGGAAGGGACAGAAGTTTCTGCTACCCATCAGCCAGCAAGGGCTAGCCTTTGCCCAGTGCGTATTATTAACATCAACCACAAACTCTTGATTTAGCTAACAGTTAGTCCTCCCCTCACATTGCAAGTATATTTTGAACTTGTACATTTGTCACAATGTGAAAATGTACCGCTGAGCATATTCTCCCAGTCCCAGCTTGCTACAGGCTGCAAGCCCCATGCAATACATATATACACACACATTCACACAAAAAAGAAAAGAAAAGAATGAAGAGTCTTTGAATCCCCACAAATGACATCACTGGCATTCAAGTTCTTCGAGCAGTGTGGCAAAAGCCAAGGAGGGTGCAATTATTGCTGAAATTAATGGAAGCAATTAACGGTGAATTTCACCTCGAAACATCTGCAAGGACGAGGCTGCATTGTTGGTAATGTGAATGTACCGAATGCTACCACTCTGCGGTACGTGCTGTGGTACGAAGTTGCTAGGTTACATACAGCATCAGGAATTCAGGGAACAATGTGCTCCTATCTCTTTTTTTTCCCTCCTCCTTTCAATTTTGAAAAATAAAATAAAATGGGTATTGACATAAAATACAGTGTGGCACCAAAGTAATTTTGCAGTGGAGAGATGAGAGGAAAGGGGTCTTTCATCTCAGTGACAGCAGTTTACTTCTTGTTGTGACTTACAGAGGGCAACTGCAGGACAGCACGCCGGGATATCAGGCTGAAGGAGGATGCTTGCTGAGTCTGGGCCCTGGCAACTGCTGCTCCAGTCAGGCTCTGCAAACAGCAGCATGGCTGCTGTTCAGAGTGATATCAACCGGTCCTGCCAAAGCCCCTGACAGTTCTAAGGATGTCTGAGCCTGGGATGGAAGGAGCCCAGCCTTTCATGCTGCAAAACAAATCTGACAGATCAGGAGGAGGATCTTGGGCTACTGGCACTGTGACTTGGGCTTTATTCTTCTTATTATCATCATTCTGCTCACAGATAAGGTTATAATTTACAGTCAGGCATTGTGCGGCCCCAATGATTGAAGTTACTTGGGCATGGATAACTATTTCAGTTGGTTTAATAATGGCTCTTCAGTGAAACACAGCATGGGGGGAAGCTTTCTCATAAGAGGGGCCTTTGATTCCTTCTTCAGTATGATAAACTGAAGTTCCAGAAATGGATTCCATAAAGACCGCAATCTAGCACAGCTTTGAATAGGTTTAGGGCTGCAGTCCCATGAGCATTTACTTGGGAGGCAGCCCCATGGAACTCAGTGGAATTTACTTTTTGAGTAAGCGTGCCTAAGATTCAGGGCCTCCTTATGTGGTAGTGCTCCAGTTACCACTTCCTCTGATCCTCCTCCTTGGATCAGAGTGGATCAGAGTGGCAAAGCAAGCATGGAGGCAAAAGGAGGGGTAGTCTAGACCATTGGAGACACTCTAGTCCACCACTCTCCTCTTCTCCAGTCCACACTCTCTTCCACATTTCCTCCTCATGCCCACCCTTTATTTTTCCACTTTTCAAATCCAGAAAAAGGAGATCCCTCAGGGAACAGGAGGAAGAGGCCAGGTGGCCTCTTGGTTCCACTCTTGGTGGAAGAGACCAGGTGCATCCCACCTTCCACCAATCTGCTGCTTGAGATGAATAACACAGTCAGCTTCATGGACAGGTCAGCTCTCATAAGATTGGGTTGCATATGTTGGATTATGGTCTATGTCTTTCTTCTAGTGCAGAGTTTGGTGCACTCAACCTCACTAGTGTTCCTGGGGATGGGGGGGGGGAGCGAGCAGTAAGTTTCTTCAGGCAAAGAGATACCTGTGTAAAGTGCCCCCTCCCCCTCAGCTTCCAAGCCAGTCATGGCTGCAATAGCAAAGCAGAGGCATTTCCTCTGCTCTGCTCTCATCTTCCAGAATGGCTCAGAAGCCGAAGGGGAGGGGATACTTTATATGGGTATCCCAGTGCCTGAAGAAACTTACTGCTTCTTCTCCCCCCCCCCACCCCCAGAAATGCCAGTGCTCAGTCTAGAATGAAATAAAAGAATGTTTTCTTTCAAATGTACAAAAACAAGGTCATCTCCGGCAAATTAGTATTTTATCCTAAAGGTCAATGTTATCATGACAGAGCCATTAGTTAAAAATGATATCTCTCAGTGAATTAGACACAGCAATGAATAAAGTACGCATAGGCTGTCTGGTGCAGAGGATGATTACACACAAACAAAGCTAGGGATGATCCAGTCAATCCTTTGCACACACTGTTAGGTATGTGCCCACCTTTCCTGCAAATGCAGTCCTCCACGAGAAGGGGGATTGGCAGTAGGTATTATCTGTAAATCAACACTCCTACCTGTATTAGGGTACCTCAGACATGTGTCCTTTTGTTCAGTATCAATGCCAGAAATGCAGGCAGCCCAAGTTGGACTTCTTCCCTCCCTTTGCCCCTCTCCCATTGGTTGAAATGGAAATTTCCCTGAGTGACTGAATTTTGCCTGGCTTTCTTATCTGACATGCAGGGTATGGCACAAACATTCAGACATCATGCAATTATGGAAAAAACAAAGCCGTTTAGGCAGATGGACTTAAATCTCAGAGGTTCTCCAACAGCCTTATGGTAACCCTGTTCTTTTCTTTTTCAGAAAGGATCCCTTTTGACAGACTGGAGGCATCTGCCCTTTTTGTACCCTCTGGTACAAAAACATTCAATAGACCAAGCCCATAAGAACAAGCTGTAGATAACCAGTGGCTCTGTGGTTGACTTAAACTGAAGGATCTCACCATGATACCCACCCCACCGCCATTAGCCATATCTCCATAGCTGCATCACCATTAAGACCAAAACCTTTGTGCCTTTAAGTGAAGTATTAGAAGACTACACCTAAGCGTAGCACACAAACCCACTGAAATCTTGAGCAAACCTAATTGTATTCAATTGGGGCCCACATGTTTAATTACAGTTATAATTTATAATACTGAAACTAGGCATTTTGAATCTCACTACCAAAGTGTGCAAGTCATCAATCTTCAAATAAGTTCTACAAAAGTGGCAAGATCTCTATTTTTCACCCCCTTCATTTGGGAGTGGGAGGGGGGTGGCAGTTTGTGCTAAAAGGCCATTGTATCTCAAAAAGAAAAACAAGGAACTGGAAGTTTTAATCAGGATTGAAACAGAATGCATTACTAAGAAGACCAAGCAGTAGGCAACATAATTCACATTCCTTAAGTTAACATTAGAGGTAATTCCGACTTTTAAGAAATGTTATTCACTGGGGATATCTGTTGACATTTTGCAAAGCAAACGGGAAGTATACTTAGATGAGTAAAACATTAAAATTAAAAACCAGCCTACTTTCTCCTTTCTTTGCAAGTACCTTCTCTAAATAGCACTAAGAACTTTACACAAGCCACAGGAAGAGACCTCTCCATTGAATTCCTAAGGGCAGCACAATATTCCATCAGCATAATATATAGAGCAGATATTGCTGACTCAGCAATAGTTCTAGAACTTATCTTGTTTCCTAATGCAGTACACAAGCACCAAGATGTCATTATTTCACCCTAAGAATATGGCACAAATGCTTACTGCTTTATCAGAACTATCCAATGCAACGTGCATGCATGTTGGCAACCTTCAGTCTCGAAAGACTATGGTATCGTGCTCTGAATGGTGGTTCTGGAACAGCATCTAGTGTGGCTGAAAAGGCCAATTCGGGAGTGACAATCCCTTCCACAACGGGAGCAAGTGCAGTCTGTTCCTGGTCTGTCTCCCTGGCTACGGGCCTTCCTTCTTTGCCTCTTTGCCTCAGACTGTTGGCAAAGTGTCTCTTCAAACTGGGAAAGGCCATGCTGCACAGCCTGCCTCCAAGCGGGCCGCTCAGAGGCCAGGGTTTCCCACCTATTGAGGTCCACTCCTAAGGCCTTCAGATCCCTCTTGCAGATGTCCTTGTATCGCAGCTGTGGTCTACCTGTAGGGCGCTTTCCTTGCACGAGTTCTCCATAGAGGAGATCCTTTGGGATCCAGCCATCATCCATTCTCACAACATGATCAACGTAGGCGTCTCTGTTTCAGCAGTGCATACATGCTAGGGATTCCAGCTCGTTCCAGGACTGTGTCGTTTGGAACTTTGTCCTGCCAGGTGATGCCGAGGATGCATCGGAGGCAGCGCATGTGGAAAGCAATGCAACAACAATAATAATAATGCACAGAGCCAAATAATGCACAGAGCCAAATAATGACAAGTTTCTGCCTTGGAAATCCCAATACTGTGGTCAGAATACATCATGAAAGTTAACTGCTTTTCAGATTTTATCATTCTGTCAGAAAAGCATTTTTTAATCATCAGAAAAGTATCTCTGCTCCTTTATTGTGAAGAAGTTCAAGAGAGGAAGGGAGGGAGGAAACAGGAAAATTTTGAGCCATTTCTTCCAACCATGGTAACTGAAGAAATTTTAAAGTGATTGCTGAAATATTCAAGATGTTGGATTTTATATTAGATACAGGTCCAGTCCAAAACCTCCTGACACCTGATGTGTCAAATGCACTCCCAAAAACAAGTTGGACGCTAATCCCTCATCCCACTTCCTGGATTTGAAAAGGAAAATGGGAAATAGTGAAGAAGAGAAAGCATAGAAAACAGCAGTATCCCACCACTGCCCCAGCATGCTCTGCTCCTACTCCATTCTAATGCTTGTGTTTCTAATGTTTAAAGAATCAGTGTGAGTGTGGAAGAAGATCTTCAAAAGATTAGATCCTGCATTTATTCCCAAGCATGTGCATCTCGCTATTGGTTCATCTAGGTCAGTATTGTTGACATAGACTGGCAACATCTCTCCAGGGTTTCAGACAGGGGCACTTGCCAGACCTACCTGAAGATGCCACAGTTGAACCCAGGACCCCCTGCATGAAAATCATGTGCTATTCCCCAGAGCTCCAGTACCTTTTTTTTTTTTTTTTTAACTTTACATTACCATAGTAAACTGTACTGCAAGCAAGAATTCCATGTGATCTTGAACCAGGGTACCTGCTTTTTCTACTACTGGAGAAAAAAAACCTTCCTCCAGGTTGATTTGCCCTGCAACCATTTCTTCTGTCTGGTTCTACAAGGAAGCCAACATGCAAAATCAGCTAAGTAAGAATATCTTGGTCATCAGTGCTCTTTACTGGGAGCACATTATAATTTTGATAATGTGTGGCTTGCTGAGGGTGGCAGATCGTAACTTGGGGTGAACAAGAAAGAACCTTCAGGTCACTGCCAAAGTTATAACTCATAATTGGTGTGACTTTTTCTTCTTCTCCCCCCCCCCCACTCCACTCTAGAACCTTAGTATAACATTCCAGCTTTTGAAGGAGCAGGGCAAGGCACAAACCTCTTGGCACCATTTAACCATGCGTGAGACCAGCAGGTTAAAGGGGAGGGTTGCCTTACACTTTTCAGTACATGCTTATGGTGAATTCTAATTGGCATCAGTGAACACAAAAGCAAAGGTTTGAGATATTCCAGATTAACATAGCTGCAAACAGCTATATATGTGACCTTACATATATAGCATAAGTAATGTGCACAGGGTCATGTTTGATGATTTTTTTAACACCTCATTCTAACTCAGTTCTGCTCAAATTCAGGTAGTTATGGATATTAGAAGTGCAATGTTCCCCTTCCATTTAAATTCCCTTTAAAGCTTTCAGGTAGACAACCAGGCAGGGTCATAAGTAGGGTAGAGCAACAGATTTAGGCTGCAATCCTAACTCCCTCACTTTTCTGGGAGAAAGTCCCACTGAACACAATAGGACTTACTTCTGAGTAGACCTAGTTAGGATTGTGCCCTTAGTTACTTACAGAGCAGGGGATTGAGAGGCATAGCAGAAGCTGAGTAAAGAGCTCACCTAGTAGCCTAGATAACCACCAAAACCCTTTTTATTACAGGTACCAGACAGAGTGGTAACAGGGGGGAACAGAGTGCCTATAGATTTAACATTATATAGAAGAGGGAATTAGGGCAGGTGCAGCTCAATATGGAAAGGTTTAAGCAGCTGCACCTGCCCATATTCCCTCTTCTATACAATGATAAAAGGTATAGGCACTCTGTTCCACTTTGTGTCTGGTAACCCCATTTTTATTCCAGTGCATAAGGCACTGTACAGCTGTAATTCTTTAAAGCATCTATTGTTGGCACCAAACAAAGACAATTCCATACCATGATAGGACCTCACTGTTCCCATTCTACAGATGTGGAAATGAGTTGAAGCTTAATAACTTGCCCAAAACTGTCAACTGGAAGAGGGAGGCATTTGATCTCATTGAACACCAGAATATCTGGGATGACTGGGATATCTGGGATGCAGGGTACAAGGGTACGACCTTGTGTGTGAAGGATTTGTCGCCCAGGTTGTGTGTTAAGCCATTTCTGCCCAATGTTACATATACACAACAGGGATAATGAGGGATACACCTGTGTGCTGGGTAGAAAATTGAAAAGCTGATCTCACAATAGGAAATACGAATCCACAAGGTGCATTTGCAAACCTGATCTCTGATCATCTGGTTATTGGAACAGGCATGGGGTGTGATGGGTTAAAAAAAGTGTAGAGAAAGTAAGGGAGAAGATGGGGGGGCAGGGTGGGCAGACATCCTCTTTTTCCAGGACATGATCTCTTTTTTAGCCTTGTGTCCTGGAAAAGGACTTAAATGTCCTCCTTTTCCCTGTGTGTGGGCCCCTGCAGGCAATGCATAGCCTTTTTGTAGTTAATTATATGTAACATAGTTGTACACGTAATAAGTAATATAGTGTTAACCACATGAAATCAATAGAGTGCGTTTAGCTTTTATATTGTCACACCCTACTTTTTTCTCAGACATCCTACATTTTGGGGTGCCTTGTCTTCTTTTGGGGTTATGACATCTGGTCACGGGGGGGGGGGATGACACACAGAAGTCAAAGCATCTTCCAAAACAATCTAGCTGTAGAGGCATCCCCAACCAGCAACAGCCCTTTGCCTTTTGCTCAACAGGCTTCAGACTTGACCTTCACCCTCCTGCTCCACAGAGCAGCAGCCCACAGTGCCCCTCCTTTTCAGAAAGCTTGTGGGAGTCCCTCATTTAGGGGAACAGGCTGGAGAAAATTGCTCCAGCAGCCAATCAGAGGTTCTGGAGCGCAGCGCATGGAGTGGGAATGAGAGGAAGGAGATATATGAACATATGCATGAGACAGAGAGACTGCCTGCATTGACCTGATGGAGAGGCAGCTCCAGACAGGAGGGAGGGGGCGAAGGGGCGTCCTAAGCCTATTTGCATACCCTCTGATGATTGGTCAGCAGGGAAGAGGGCGTGCTAAGAAGGATTCCCCCGCCCTCCCTTTTTCAGTCCTAATGGTTTGGAAAAGGGCGTTTCTCAGACCCAATGCAAACGTATCAAAAGCATGCAATGTTCGGCAGCACCGCTAGGGGGAGCGTTGCCCCAATTTTGCTGCCCATTCCCACGCCTCTGCCTCTCCGAAACAGTCATCCGCTCTGCAAATGTTAATAAAAACCACAATCCAGTGAAAGGCTTCCACGTCTGAAACCACCCCCTTTATGGGGGGAGGGGGGGAAAAGGATGTAGAGGGGGAGGGAGGGGAAAAGGCTCATAACCCATGATGAATAATTCTAGGTAGACGCAACCAGCAAAATAAGGAGTGTGCGTCAGTGTGTCAGAAAAATCTATCATTACAGTCACAAACACACAACACAACACAGGCTGCAGCTAGAGACGCATCGGACATGCGCACAGGCGCAGATGCAGGCAGAAGGAGACAGAACCACCTGAGATGTAGGGATACAACTAAAGCCTCTTTCCTTAAAGGCAAGTCCTAGCAGGGCACGTTAAAGGGGTGTTTAAAAGTCAGGGTGTTATATGGACTCGGGGTGGGCTAACCTTCAATTTTAGAGATCCTAGACCTTTAACAATTGTGCAGGAGTGAGAATTTCAGCAATTTCTGCTGAAATTCCCTCTTCTATACAATTGCTAAGGGTCCAGGATCCCTAAAGTTAAAAGTTTGCTCACCCCTGAGATGGACGTTAACCTGTAATCCTAAACTCTCCATTACTGACGTTTCTGGAGGCGAACACACTCTGGAGCATCTCAGGAGCTGCCCCATTGATTTCGGGAGAAAGTCACTGGACTGCAAACTGAGATCAGTTAACATTCGTCTGTCGGATCGATCCTGTGCATACTTACTCGGGAAGTTAGTCCCTCTGCGTTCAAAAGTAGCCTTACTCCCAAGTAAGTGAGCTTGAGAAAGCAGCTGACACTCCCAAAAAATAGGCACCATCCAGGCAGCCCTTCTAAATCCTATGGATGTCAGGGGGAGTACCAAGCACGTGCATCAGCCAGGGCGCAAGCCTATGCATGTCTACTCAGGAGTAAGTCCTATTGCGTTTAATGGGGCTTACTCTCAGGAACGTGATTTATTTTCTGATGGTATAAGTTTTTGCAAGCTTCATCTGATGCTCTTGTCACAAGAAACGAGCCACAGATTAAATCTCAGAGGAGGCTTTGAGCTGGGCTCGTTCTCAGTTGGTGTTCAGTTGGGAAGGGGGATTTTCTTGAAGTCAAGGGGCACACGCCCCGTTGAGCTTTATATTTTTAAGGGTTGCTTGTTTAACCTGTGGCTGAGACAAAGACAGGAATCCTGAGGGGAAAAGTTGATTTATTTTCTTATGCCATGAGATTTTGCAAGCTTCATCTGATGCTGATGTCACAGGAAACGAGCTACAATTTAAATCTCACAGGAGGATTTGTTTGTCCTGTTGATTTTCAAGGGTGAGAATAGACCCGGAAAGTTGTTTTAAAACAGGGGTGGCCAGCCTTTCAACTTTAGGGATCCTGGATCTTTAACAATTATATAGAAGAGCTAACTTCAGCAGGTGCAAATTTTCTCGGTGAGATGACAACTGGCAATGACAATTCGCTCTCCTACATAATTGTTAAGGGTCCAGGATCCCTCAAGATGAAAGTTTGCCCACCCCTGTTTCAAAGGAAAGCGAACAGGATTTAAAATCCCGTCCATCGCTAGATGCGATCCTAACTACGTACCCTTGAGGGTGAGCCCCACTGAGCTGAGTGGGGCTTCCTTCTGACTGTACACCCAACCAGCCTGTCCATCGGTTGAAAGCCAAAAGGCAGAGGTTTAGGATGTCTGGGTGAGGTTTTTGTGTTCTTTGGGGGAAAGCTTTGGGAATGATTAACTACACACACACACACACACACACACACACACACACACACACTAGAACTACATCTCTATGGAGAGTCTTGTTCAAATACTGAACTCCCCCCCCCCAAAAAAAAAAAAAAAAAAACACGTTTCCGAGCTGGACGAGTGGTGGACGCGAGGGAAGTCCTGAGTGACCCTGGACAGTACCGATCTCGGAGGTGTGAGGCTCAGGTTCTCCTTCTAATGCGGGTTTCGTTTCGTTTGCCTGCAACTAGCCTGCCAGAGGCATTATAAACCGGATTTATTCGTTCCTGGACCGATCTGTACAATAAGGGAGAATGGACTTAATACCTCTGCTCTTTAAAAAAAAAAAAAAAAAAGATTGTCTCATTATCACCAGAATTCTGGGTGGCCTCTTATTTAACCCATTTTTCAAAGGTGTACACACATTTTATCCCTGTTGCGTATACGCAAGGTTGGGCAGAAATGTTAATTCTTCTGCTTGCTCCTTCCTCACCGCGGACCCCCCCCCCCCACCTTCTTTTATCGCCCACTTGACCTGCTGCAGCGTCACACCTCCATTCCAACAAGCAAACTTTCTTAAAATTAACCCCCCATGGGACTGGACGAGGTGATTCGAATGGAAGTCGATTTGAAGCGATCCAAAATCCTTTTTACCTGGGAGAAAGTGTGACCGACTTAACTGGGACTTACTCCCGAGTAGGCGTGCTAAGGACTGGGGTGGCCGCCTTCTGATGTCCTGCAAAGGCAGGGCGGGTTCCCAGGAAAGTTCTTCCGTTGACATCCGTTGGATTTCTGGTCTAAGTAAATGTCTTTTGACTGCGAGGGAGAGAAAGTGGGGTACGGTTTCGAGCACTCATAAAGTCCTCGTAAGAAAGGCCACTCCAACCATAAAGGTTTTGGTTGCAGTGAGAAAGTGGCTTGTTTCCTGCTCTCCAGTGGAAATAAATGCCTCGCTTTGGCTTGATCATGCCCCCCATTTGGGGGATTATTTTTTTTATTATTGAAGCGATCACTCAGAATCGTTTTTGTCCAGGAAATGCAAAGGGGTTCGTACACTGAAAAGTACCTGCAATACCAGTTGTGTCACTTTCGGTCACCCAGTTTAAGAAACGCTCTACTGATCTCCGTGGGGCTTATTTAGGGACTCTTTCGCTTGAGGGGGAGCAATGAGATCCAGCCCGCGAGGCCATCAGAGTTTGCTTGCGTGTAAACGCAGCAGATCTAGCGCCTGATCCTAAACATGTTTATTTATTCCGAAGTCAACCCCACTGATTTCAATGCAGTTTTCTTCCACCCATCGCATTCCAATGAGCCCTCTGCTTTTAGCTCAGGGCAATCGGGTGAACGGGGCACTTATCTGGGCTGCCTTCCATTGAATACAGGGCAGGGAACTTAAATTTCTGCCCAACGTTGCATATACGCAACAGCCATCAAATGTGTACACCTGTGGGCCGGACAGAAATGGGTGAAAACAAGAAAAGATGCCCAAGATTGGGTAGCAAATTATGGGGGTGGGGAGGGCGCTTGGTGCATTTTCTTCAATGTGGCTCACCTCCCAGCAACTGTGGTTAGGAATGAGGTGGTGGGGAGAGAGACAAACTGGTCTGTTTTCAGTTTCCTTTTCCTGCTTGGCATCAACTTTTGTAGGAAACAGCCTACTTGGTCAGATGCAGGAACTTGGATATCTATGGGGGAAGTTGAGGACAAACACCTTACTCAGTGGCGTAGCTAGAGGGGGGTGCAAAGCACTAAGTTTTGCAGGCGCCTGAAGGCGCTGTGCAAGCAGCCTCTACCCTTCTGAGCTATTCCAGGCTGGGGGAGAAAAACGGGGGGATACGTTCTACTCGCCTCTCCTGGAATGACTCTGAAGGGGATGGGGAGGGACCGCTTGCAGGGCGCCTGCAAAGCCTAGTGCATTGCACCCCCCTAGCTACGCCACCTCCTTTTCTGAATCACTGAATCTGAATTTCTGAACGTTAGGAAAACAACTGGACTGGTGGAAATGTCTGCTTAATGATGGATCTTAATGGTTTTCTCGGCAGCTGATGACATCCGCAGTGACAATCGGCGGAGCTTTTGCTTGGGCTTTGCCCCCGCTTTGAGAATGGTTAATAATTGGGGGGTTGCCACTGGGGGGTTGCCTACTCCATGGTAAGCTTAGTGATTTATAACCCGCGTTACTGATATCGCGATCCTATGCAAACTTCTTTGGGACTAGATTCCAGAGTATTCAATGGGACTTGCCCCTAAGTAAAACTGCAGTCCTATAACTACGAAAGAGAAAGTTCCACTGAACTCGAGGGGCTTAGTTCCGAGTAGACATGCATAGGCGTGCACCGCTTGTATAAGATTGCAGCCTAACGCTGTCGTCCGAAATACGGTCCAGTTAAAAGAGGGCGCGTCCCCTTGAATTCCAAGAGGCTTCTGAGGAAGTGAACGGGATGTATGGACAGCGCTGACGTCCTGAACATCCATACTCGGGAGAGAGACCCCCTGAACCCCGAGGATCTGATTGTCGCTGCCGCTGGGCTTCCATTCAGCTGGTTCCAAGCCTCGCCCAGCTCTGCCTCTTTCCCAATACTTTCTTCTCCTAGACAGTGGCGTAGCTAGAGGGGGTGCAAAGCACGAAGTTTTGCAGGGAGCTTCAAGTGCCCCTCCTCCTCCCCTTCGGAGCCATTCCGGGAGGGGGGAGCAAAACAGAGGCATTCGCCTCCGAAGGGGCGGGGGAGGGGCCCTTTGCAGGCTGCGGGGAGGCTCCCTGCAAAACTTCGTGCTCTGCAACCCCTCTAGCTACGCCACTGCCCCCAGCGTCCTCTACTATGATCCAGCGCCCCATCTATTCTGTTACCCCCCCCCCAGACCATCAGACTGAGCCCGACGCCCCTCTCTGCCCTTTCAATGTGGGGAGCTCCCTTCGCAGACACCGCCAGCCCCCAAGGTTTGGCGACCTCCAGCCCCGCACTCCGTGCAGGCGCCGGGTTGCTGTCACTCGAAGGGGGTGCTGAACTTCGATGGCACGTTGTCGCCCTTGGCGGAGGTGGAAGCCGTCTGGGGCCGGGCCGGGCCGGGCCGGGAGAACCTTGAGAGCGAGTCAGCCTCTGGTGCATCAGCACTAGCAGCGGCTCTCCAGGTGTCAGCGAGAGCCCTGAAGATGTTGGAGGCAGGTACTGCCCCCCTCCACTGCGGAGCTCCCCTCTTCTTCCCCATTCCCCCACCCCCAACGCGTCTCTTTCATGGAAACGCGCTGAGATGTAATCGGGGAGGGGGGTGCTTGTTGGTTTTAATGCCCCCCTGCCCTGAAGATTGTCTGGGACGTTGCTCACCGCCCACTGCTGACTTCTCTGGTGCAGTAGAAGGGGAGAGGGGTGTGGGGAACGGACGAGCACAAAGGTGACTAGAGAGGTCGTTTTGAAACCCCCTCCCACGAAGATGGTCTCAGGTCCTCTTTCCACCCTTCTGAATACACCTCTTGGGGGGGGGAAGGGATGCAGTGAACTCTGGAGGTAGCCCCCCGCCCAGTGGCGTAGTTAGAGGGGGTGCAAAGCACTTAGTGGCGTAGCTAGAGGGGATACAGAGCACTACACTGGTTGGGAAGTGAGTCCTCTTGAACTCGACGGGATTTCCTGACCAGTGAGCGCGCCTAAGGTGGAGCTGGTGCAGAGATGGGGGTCTGGGAAGTTTCTTCTCCTGCCTGGGCTGCCTAGACGGAGCTCAGCAATCCGTCCAGTTCGTGGAAGAAAGCGCAGGGCTGAGACTGAGAGGATTTCTGCAGCCTCCCTCTCCAGAACCTCGTTAAGCCGAACGTGCCCGAAGATGAAGCGACTGCCAGTACTCAGTTCTCTGCACGTTCACTTCTAAGGAAGCCCCCCTGGGCTTTCTTCCTAGGAAGTGTGCCCAGGGTTGTAACCAGAGCTGCTGGAAGGGCTGGAAATCAAGTTCTTTGGCTCAACTCCCTTGTTAATCGCCTTTACATTACGGGCAGAGGGGAGTAGAAGTCGACTGGGGGCTGGGACAATTCCTCCGATTCGGGGAGCCCTCCAACCTCCAGCAATCCTCCACACATTTCTTAAGACTGTAACTCTTTCCTTGGGAGTCAGTCCCATTGAACTCAGTGCCAAGCCTGGCATGGGGCTTCCACCCCTAGGGATTGAGGAGGAAATCCCATTGATGTAGCTAGAGGGCACATTCACATGCATATTCACAAGCAAAAAATGCATATGAGTTCAGGATCATCAGAGACTCACCTGACAGCAGAGGCCATGTTGGTTCTAAGTAACGGGGCGGGAGGGATATGCTGTTAGGCTTTGGGTTAGACACTTCACTGCTGTTTTGGAGTGAGGATTGCTCTGAATGGGGAAATATAGATTTTTATTTAAAAAGTTTCATACTACAATAAATACAAAGGAAAGAAATCACATTTTACATTTTCAACTACAGTCACATTACATCAACTGTTTAACTAGAACACAGATACATCACGTTATAGGTGGATTCACCCCATCTAACCATTCCCACCTGTCTCTACCGGCTCTCAGCCTTTCGTAAACCGCGACGCGGTATACTTTTTCTCCTTTATTTCTTTGGCCCTTTGGATGCCCAGTGCAAAAATGACATAAAGATTTATCAGTCTTACCATAGACCACGGCACCTCCCACCTATCGTCTCCGTTGTCCCGCATTACTCGTCCTCTTTGCTCTGAATGGGGGCTTTTTTTTCCTTGCCAGAGAGTTCCTCTTCTTCAGTATAGCAGATTAATGTTCACCATGGACTTGCTGGCCCCAAATCCTCAGGCACTGCTGTAGGTCATGAAAGTGGAGCTAGAAGGAATTCTGTCCTAAAGACACAAGTGTTTGGTTCCCAGTGATTGAGGACTATTTGTAAAAGATAAACACTGGAGTCCTGTCCTGTCTACCTATCTATCATAGGCTTCTCCAAGGGGCAGATCCAACACAGTGTTTGTGTTGGGACAGCACAAGCACTACCAACTCCAGAGCCCAAGGTCAACCAGGCAGGTAGATCTGGGCTGCAGGTTGAACTCGGATGGCCTCCATGGCCAAGGTTTGCTGGGTGGGTAGACCTGGGCTCCAGTTCCAGCCAATCTCACAGGTACCCACCCAGTGGTTGCTCCCCTGGCACCTGATTTTGCTCCCCAGCCCAGCAGGTGCCCTTGCCTGCTGGCAAACAGTTTGGGGGGGGGGGCCTATGCACCCATGGCTTGGATCCTCCCCTGTCCCTAACAAAACTCAGGGGCTCTGACGCCAAAAACTTTGGCACTGACCCAGGTCCAAACAACAGGCACGACCCATGCACAGTCTGGCCAGTTTAATGCTGCAGTTTGAGGCACACTCCCCTTGTCCCGTTAAGCACCTTGGGGAACTTATGCTGAGTCAATTGAGCCAATCCTCAGGTCTGCATGAGAGACACTGATGGCTCCCCAAAAAGTTCAGCAGCAGGGACTGCATGGTTTCCCACTGAGGTCAGTGAGCATTGGGGGTGGGTTGTGGCCAATCCCCACGCCCCTCCCCCAAACTTTCCTTGAAGATGCCTCATTGCTTATTTACTTCAAAGCAATCCACCGATTTCACATTTGAATGACAGCTGACTGGGATGCTCTGCTCTTTTTCAAGATTATGTTCTGTATTTTAGCCAGGAGGTAATTTAATTCTGTTTTCTTACAGATTGTACTTGTATGTTTATGTACTACTTATGTAGGTATGCATACAGACCAAGGCTCCAGGTCATCTGCTTAAATACACTGAAGGTCCCAATCCTGCCCCTAGGAATACACTAATTGGGAGCAAAATGGAAGGACAAGAAGACAAGCTCTCAAGTTGCTTACTTGAAAGTGGCCTCTATAGAAAGCAGCAGTGCAACTTAGCAGGAAACACTGGTCAAGACACAGCCCTTAGCAGCAGCAGCAGCAGCAGCAAGCCTTTCCCCTTGCAACCTCTCACCACATTGCAAAAATATACAGTACAGGCTAGGGGGCCTGTCACTTGGCAAGAAGCGATAGTCTCTGCCTGTTCCCAGAGGGGGCCTATGGAAGAGGCAATTGACACATGAGGACATTCTTCATTTCCTAAAAAGGCTCCAAGTGAAAAAGAGATCCTTCCAGCCAACAGCATTAATAGTAGTAGTTAGATGCTTGTAATGGTTGCCTTGATTTCCCTCCTTGCTTTTCTTTAAAAACGGTATCAGATTCCCCTCCCCCCCCCTTTGTAAGTTAACTGATTTGCTCTGGGAAAATTATAGGTTGAAAGCTGAAAGTATCTGTTTCATATGCAAAGTCTCTTCATGCCAAGAAAACAGCATCCAAAATGTGCCAACACAGCAGGTTTGATGGGGGAGGAGCTGAGAGGAGGTGGATGCAAATTTCAAGCACAGGAGATTTTGAGCACTTATTAAAGGCGTCTCTCCTTCTCCGTACACAACAAACCTAAGTGGATCTGCATTCTGTGGGCTGGACTGTGGGCTCAGGGAGACCTATTCGAATTGCATTCAGAGGAATAAACTAGGTTGCAGGAAAAGTGACCAAGAGTCTTGTGCACCAAGACACCCTTAAAGACAAACCAATTTCCTTTGGTATGAGCTTTTGTGGACCTTTCCACTTAGCCAGATGCATCCCAGGTGGACTGGAGTCCTTGAAAGAGTAGGCTGCTGCCATGAATGTGTTTGTCCTTGTTGTTCCATTAGAACTGGAACCTGTTCAGCCAAAGAGATTACATTACACTCTATAAAGGGGTTGGATCACTGATGAAAGATCCTGCAAAGGAAACTATCCATATCAAGTGTCATCATAACAGATACGCAAAACACAGCTGTGGTTTTCTGGGTGGTATAATCCATTGCTTTATTTATATTTATCTATATATATGTACCTACTTTATCAATATACAGTATACACTTCAAAGTGACAAATCAACTTCCTCTGACAAGGACTGATCACATTAAATATCCTAAAACAAACTGTTCTGTTAAATACCCAACACAGTCACAGCACCATCAGGTCAGAATGCATCTAAGACTTGGAGGCTGAGTTGGGTATCTTCAGTTAACATTAAGTCTCAATGCATCTTCTGCTAATTGATTGATCTTCTGTTAACCTGATCCAGGCGTGTGAGCAGTGAAGTTTTACTGCAAGTAAGGCCAGCTACTCTGTCAGAGGTGTCAGGCCGGATTACCATCCCTGTATATTGTTGCCTGCATGGGACACAATCAGTAACTATTATCAGAACTGGCTTCTAGGAATTCTGTTGCTGTGCTGGTGTCTTTTTCACCTGCTATCATTAATGTGCTTTGGACACTGGTGTTCAATGACCAGGCAAAAGGGGGTCATGCTTGTGCAAGGTATGGTACAGCAGTCACTATCTCTTAGCTTAACCTACCCTTTATGCCATTAAAGGTTAACTACTACTACTTAACCTACCTCACAGGGTTGTTGTGAGGTCAAAAGGAAGGAACAGCCATGTATATCCCTTGAGCTTCTTGGAAGAATGGTGGTATACATATGTAGAAAATAGACTAAATAAATCTTAACTGAATCATAAGGTTGGGCTGCTTAGCTAAGTGAGGGCACAATCCTAACCAGGTCTAACGCAGAAGTAAGTCCTATTTTGTTCAATGAGGCTTACTCTCAGGAAAGTGTGGTTAGGATTGCAGCCTTAGTGGGTTAACTGGCTTGAATGGGATCCCAACCCTCTGATAACACATAAAACAAAAGTTTGACAGAAATTAAAAAGATATGCTGTCTCAGTCTATACAATACTATTGAGCAGCAAGACATAATGGGTCCAAAAGGATTTCTTTCCAAGCAAGTGCATCTAAGACTGCAGCCCTAAACTAGTATAAACAACTAGAACATTGCATCTCCTCTAACCTTGGGGGGGGGGGGGAATCAGAATGATGCATATTGAATTTGATTCCCTGGGATCCTTACCCCAAATGGAAGCCTGCTGGGTTATCAAGAGAAGGCTCCTAGATATTCAATGACAGAGTATGCTAAGTGCAGCAAACAAGACTTGTTCGCCATTGAATAACCAGATCTCATTTATGGCCAGTCAGCCTGCAAGGTACATATATCTCCTTGAATCTCTGCAGAAATGAAAGGCTTTCTCTTTGGCAAGATGCAATGTTCTGCCTTTGGCTTTAACCATCAATCAGAAGATATAAGGGAATCCCTTATAATGAAAGGTGTTGTGTGTGTGAGCTAAGAGAAGTCGAATCGCTAGCCCACATAATTTTGTATTGCCCACTGCATTCTGAAGCTCGTTTGAAATTTCTAGACCCGCTGTTGTATTTAAAGAAAAAGTACAATGGCCATGAGAACAAGATCCTAAAGTATATCTTGTCAGTTAATGCTCCAGACTCAGTAGAAAAGGTAGCTACTTTTTTGGAGTCAGTGTTGAAGAGTAGCACATCAAGATCTGGAACATATGGGGTTAGCTAATTACTATCATTTTGATTTGCATCTGTACTTGTGGCTGACACTGTATATCAGGGGTTGAGCCCTGGTCCGACCCCTGCCTTACCTGGCTGCAGGCCAGGGGCAGAACTGCCGGACCACAGAGCTGCCACCACCTCTCCAGCTGACCAGGCAAGATGCAGGGCAGCTGGGTGGGAAAGACTGCCCCCCCCCAGAGCTCACCTGACCAGAGCAGTGAGCAGGGCTGGGTCACCATTAACCACCAAAGAGGAGGGAAGCAGGCTTGGGTCAGGTCCCCTTTAAGCCTAGAGAGAGAGAAAGGGGAGGAGCCAAGGGGTGAATGGGGAGGATAAAATCAGGAAGCCTGTGATGACAGGCAGTCCTGGAGGGGGAAGGCAGGAGGCTGGAGCCCCTGCCTGAAGACCAAGGGCCTCAGGTCCTGCCTTCAGGGAGGAAGACAAGGGTGTCATGAATCCCCTCCCCCTGGCTTGGTCTGAGGCTTCCCCTGCAAGGAACACCAGGGAGGTAGACACCCCACCCAGGGGTCCCAAGAGACCATCCAGCCAAACCTTGGCACCCTGCTGGGTGAGCCCCAGAGACCCCCCTTTTGGGGCACCCCTCACACTGTAATTGTTGTTTGTTCTTGTTTGTCTGTTTTTGTTTATATATATAATATAAGTCAATAAAGGTTTCTAAGTAAGTAGAACATTGCATACCTCGGGATATAATTAAGTCTGATCATACTTGAAAAAAAGCATAATGAAATGAGCGGTCCTAAGTAGGAGCGATTTGCTAGGAACTGTAGGAAAATATATTCCAAAAGTGAAACTGTCCATGTGAGATGAACGATACAGAACACAATGGCCATTATAGTTCCTGATATCTCCAGGCAGGACTGGTAAGGGTCTCAGTGAAAAGTGCCAGGGATCTCAAACCAGGGGCTGTGGCTGATAGGCTCGGACACCCTACTCCAAGGCATAGTGCAAGAGAAAGACTGACCGAGCTAAGCCCTACTGCTTCACAGTCCAGAAGTGACATTCCAGCCTGTCAACTCAGGAAGAATCACATGGTTTGGATAGCTTGGAAGGTCTCTGCTATATAAGAGTTCCTCTGCACCTGGCTCACCAGTTTGAGCTTCTTGTCTCAATGAGATGTCAAAGAGACTCTGCCTTACCCTGCCCAACCCTTTTGCCATAATGCTTCAGAACCCAACTACTAGGCTGTCCCAGTCTGTTGCTCTCTTCCAACTCTTAATATTCAGTCTTTCTGCTTCAAATGGTCTTGGTTGGCAATGTTGAAACAGAAACTGACTTTAATCATTACCAGGCAATGTCTCCACTTTAATAAATATTGTTGTGTCTAAAACTCTTTTCATTTGACAGTCATATGGCTCATAAGATCATTGTGTAGGTTCAGGACATTGTGCCCTACCTGAAGCAAGTTAAAAAAGAATTCAAATTCAGACATGTGGAATATGAAACTTTGAAAAACTTTCATCTGCATTTCCAGTTTCAGCAAACCACTATAATTTCTTGGAAGTGAGTTCCACTGGATTGAATGGAACTTACTGTGCTGTATGTACATTTAGGACTGCAATCAAAAGCTGATGGACACTTGGGAGTAAGCTCCACCATCCAAGTGTGCATGCATGGGATTGGGTTACACATAAGTTTTCTGGATAGAAACTCAAATTTAGCAGAGCTCAAATTCAGCACTTTGCATCTGAAATCAAATCGGGATTCACAAACATTCACCTGCATTCATATCTGATAGATTTGGTAGTAGGCTATTAACAGGATAATAAGGGATTTAAATAAAGCCTGCCTATGTAAACCGCCTTGAATAAAGTCTTGAATAAAGACCAAGAAAGGCGGTATATAAATACCTGTTATAAAAAAAAAATTAAAAAAAAATTTGAATGATTTTTCTGCCACTTATGTCAAGAGATGCATCAAACACCTGGCCAGCTTGGTCTATGCTTTGTGTGGTGTGCCAGAATACTATAGTATTTACCTGTCTAATTCTTTTTTTTCTTTTTCAAATGAAAAATGAAAAAAAATTGTTTTTTAAAAAGTTACTTTGCTTTTTAAACTTTTTTTAAAAATCTGTAGGGGGAACCTGTTTCAGAATCATGGACCTGGAAGGACCAAAAAACTACCTAGTCAATTTAGTAAAATCAAAGCAGAATCCTTCCACTTGCTTGCCTCTTCCCTCAGACCAGTCTTGAAATCAGTTGTGCCACTAGCATAATAGCTAGTTACACAGGCATTAAAAAAAGGTAGCTTCAGATTATTCAACCACTTGAGGTCCCCATATGGGGAGAAAAGCAGGATAAAAATAAAGCAAATAAATAAATTCAAGTAATAAGCCAGGCACTATGCTACGAGGAAAGGCAGTGACTCTTTTAATCACTAGCAAACCAAACAAAGGGAGAGAACTGCCCCAGACTGCAAAGAAATCAGCACTGGAGCATCAACAAAACCAATTGGCTGAGTGTTTCTCGAAGCGGATAGGGACACAATTCAAGTGCAGGTATCCAAAAATGGTAGTGCACCCTAATGTTAAAGATGATGTGGGGTGAAAGTGAAGAGAAATAAGTTGTATGGGGGGGGGGGAAGAGAGAGAAAACCTGCTGAGCCAATTTGACCACTACAGAGGTTGGGCAATTGAGAAGCCACAACCTTCATGAACATATCCTGCTTTCATTTCCCTGTTTTGTAATCTGGTCTTGGAGAGGTTTGGCATGGCCTGTTTTTCTTCACACAGAGCACAGTTCTAAGCCTAAGTTTCACTGAGTGAAATGGTACTTCCTATCAGTGGTGTAGCTAATGATCGTGTAGCCTGGTACCAAGTTCAAAATGTTGCCCCGCAAGTGATGTCACAACCGGAAGTGACATCACGCTCAGGCTTTTTGTGAAAGTTGGCACCTCCTCCTCCCAGCAGCTCACTACCCACTTGCTCTGCTGCCTCCCCCCCAGTCAGTGGCATAGCTAAGGCATATATCTGCTACCTGGGGTCAAAGAAGATTTTGCAGCCTCCCCCCCCCCCCGCATGACAAAATCAAATCTAATTAAGTAAATAAATAAAAAGACATTGATTCCATGCTGTATTATAATAGCATCATATTGGCACTCAGAACAATCTGTCTCATATGTCAGTTTGGAGTTAAGTCAATCCACTTTTTGTTCCACAATGCAGTTGTGTTTTCATTTTCTGCTTAATTGGCCATAACTTTTGACAAAATACAGATATTCCAGTGTAGTTTGTTGCATTGCATTCTGCATTAAATTACCTTTCCTATGATATATAACATGATGGTATTATTCATATATACCAAGATTTTCACAATTTTGGTCACTAGAGTCAAGCTCAGCTTGTTGCCCCCCTAAAGCTTGATGCCCAGTGCAACTACTACCCCCTGCACCCTCTTAGCTACACCACTGCTTCCTGTCCAATAAGTCAATCTAAGGCTGCAGTCTTGACTTCTTCAGCATTTTACAACAGTTGTAAAGCTGTCCAGTTGTGTGCATGACTGCAACCATTGTGTGGCACTTTACTGAGCTGTGACACTGAACGGTACAGAAAAGACCTCAGGTATAAGGTGTCTTGTCTTTCCACAAACATAAGAGCATAAGAACAGCCCCACTGGATCAGGCCATTGGCCCATCTAGTCCAGCTTCCTGTATCTCACAGCGGCCCACCAAATGCCCCAGGGAGCATACTAGAAAACAAGAGACCTGCATCCTGGTGCCCTCCCTTGCATCTGGCATTCTGACATAGCCCATTTCTAAAATCAGGAGGTTGCACATACACATCATGGCTTGTAACCCATAATGGATTTTTCCTCCAGAAACTTGTCCAATTTCCTTTTAAAGGTATCCAGGCCAGATGCCATCACCACATCCTGCAGTAAAAAGTTCCACAGACTGACCACACGCTGAGTAAAGAAATATTTTCTTTTGTCTGTCCTAACTCTCCCAACACTCAATTTTAGTGGATGTCCCCTGGTTCTGGTGTTTATGTGAGAGTGTAAAGAGCATCTCTCTATCCACTTTATCCTTCCCATGCAGAATGTTGTATGTCTCGATCATGTCCCCCCTCAGACGCCTCTTTTCTAGGCTGAAGAGGCCCAAATGCCGTAGCCTTTCCTCATAAGGTGCCCGCAGCCCAGTTATCATCTTAGTCGCTCTCTTTTGCACCTTTCCCATTTCCACTATGACCTTTTTGAGATGTGTCGACCAGAACACAAAGGTGTCTGGATACTTACCACTGCCTTGCTACAAAGGTGGCACCCCAATGTTAGATCTCCCTAATAACTGAAAAGGTTGAATTCTTCTTTTCCCATTCAGTCAAAACTTTCTAATGGGTGGTTTTTACTCCTGGGCTTGTTAAAAAAAAATATTTAAGTAAATGTGTTTTTGGTTTTGGAATGCACTAGATTGCATAAATAGCAGGCATTTTCTGTAAAAGCTTTCCCTTCTCAACAAACACGTTTGTGACATGGAACAGTCACAAAATGATAAAGGCATCACTGAGAAAGTGCACTAAATATAACCCTGTTACTTAGTGTTACCTTTTCCTTTGGTTATGATGAACATTGTTCTTCCTAACCCTGGGACTTCGTACCCTAGTTTGGATGCACAAGAATGTCCCTCTACTGAATGGGGAGAGATCATTGGTTAGAAACAGAGCACAAGCTTTGCATGCATAAAGTCCTGATATCTGCATTACTGAATAATTCCTGGCATCACTAGGTACTGACCTCTCCCTAGGCTGCCTGGCTGTCAATGGATCTCTTTGCACCTATGCCAACTATTTAGCTGAGGAGCTTCAGGGCATAGGATATTGAGATGCTGCTGAGATCCATCACCTCCCGACCCTGGCTCCCCTCCAAGCTGCCATGATCAGGGTATCTGCTGCCATAGGCCCTGCACAGGAGAGGGCTGTGAAAGGCTGGTGCTTTTGCTACAACACACTAATAGACATCCCCCTCTGGAATCTGGCAGCTCACAAAAACAGCTGAGGATAGTGTGCCAATCACTTTCTGCCTCTGTGAACCAAGGATAAGAAGGGACGAATTCCATTTTAGAATCTGTAAATACATCATGTGGAGTATCATTGTCAATGAGTGGAAAATCATGGATAAATAGATTATACTAATATTTTTATTAAATATTTAATCATGGATAAATAGATTATACTAATATTATATTTACTAATATACTAATAATATATAGTATATATATTATAATATACTAATATACTAATAACATACCATGACTGCTATGGTAGTTGGGGGAAAAAAACAACAGGAGAGACTCTGAATCAAGGATGGACCACTCTGGCACCAAGTGGCATTCTAGTGTTTGGAAGAGAGCTGCGTTCAGTATTACAGTATATAATATTATAATATACTAATATACTAATATACTAATAACATACCATGACTGCTATGGTAGTTGGGGGAAAAAAACAACAGGAGAGACTCTGAATCAAGGATGGACCACTCTGGCACCAAGTGGCATTCTAGTGTTTGGAAGAGAGCTGCGTTCACCATTACCAATAATATTTCCTTGAAAACTCCTGAATTGTTTTCCTGACAGTTTTACAGCCTAATCCTTTCTCCCTGCACAGCAATGCAGTGGCACTAGTGCAGCTTCTGCTGCATCCCTTAGGGGAGTTTTGGCTGCCGGAGGTCTCCTTGTAATTATTATTATTATTATTAACAACAGTATTTATATACTGCTTTTCAACTAAAAGTTCACAAAGCGGTTTACAGAGAAAAATCAAATAACTAAATGGCTCCCCTAAATGGTAAGGGGACTCCCCTAAATGGCTCCTCTAAATGATAAGGGGACATCTGTCCCTTTGCCCTGGGGTAAGCCCTAGCAGGCACAGTGGGTCAACTTGGACCTGCACCAGCTCAATCACTGATGCCAGATTGCATCAATCTGTGAATGCAATCAGGATGTACCACTGCTGCGGAACCTTCCACCCTAGTCCTGATGTGCCTTCCTCCCTGTCCCGATCACCACCCTGTTCAAGCCTCTCCCCAATCCTCTCCAAGCCCCCACACTGGTTCACCTCCTCCAGAGATGTCCAGCATCCACTGGTGCACACAGCTGGATCATTTGTGGCAGTGGCTAGCCCTCATGCACTGGCTTAGTTGCATTTGTGATGGTTGTAAAGGAGATTATACCTGAAGAATGCACATTCTGTTGGCATATGCCTTCATTAGGATACGCCATCAGAGACTCAAACCTAAATATCTGATAAAATGTAGTTTGCATTTTCATTCAATTAAGGGACCAGGCTATACATTAACAGAAAGCCCTGAAAATGTAAACACATATAACAATTCATGCTTTTTGTTTTAAATATTGCTGACAAGAAAAAATGGCTACTGCACCTCCATTCACAAGAAAATAACTGCATGCCAGTTATTAACGGGCATTCCGATCCTGAGCTACCTGCAGCACTCAGGCTCAGCGGCTCCACAGAGGGCTCCCGCCGAATCCTGCGCCTCCCGCGCTACTGTGAGAGGCTCCTCGGGAGAAGAGGACGTTCGTCCCCTTCCCCCGAGTAAGGGAAGCAGCCCCGCAATGGGGCTACTCTCTTTAGCGCCAACCAAAAGGTTGGTACTAAAGTATAGGCACTAGTGTAGGGCGCGCAGCCCTCCATGAGCGCCCTGGATCCTGCAGAGCACAGCTCTGTGGATCTGCCTCTCTCCCTCCCCCCAAAACGCCTCCTACCCACCCCCTGGCATGCCTGCCCCCTTCCCAGAACGCCTCCCCCATGCCCCTGCCTCCCGTTCCACAGCCCAGCGGAACCCGGGCAACCACCACGTGCTAGCCCAGCTCCAGCCTTACGGCGCATTTGCGACTGTTGTCCACGGCATGGCTCCGTGCCGCGGACCACAGGATTGGGCTCTTAGATCTTGGGGTCTGAAACTCATTCTCATAGAACTCCATCCTATTTATAATGTCCTATATGTAGTGATTATCAATTGGCATCCTTCAGTCTAGGAAGACTATGGTATCGCGCTCTGAAAAGTGGATCTGGAAGAGCATCTAGAGTGGCTGAAAAGGCCAATTCGGGAGTGACAATCCCTTCCACACCGGGAGCAAGTGCAGTCTGTCCCTGGTCTGTCTCCCTGGCTATGGGCCTTCCTTCTTTGCCTCTTTGCCTCAGACTGTTGGCCAAGTGTCTCTTCAAACTGGGAAAGGCCATGCTGCACAGCCTGCCTCCAAGCGGGCCGCTCAGAGGCCAGGGTTTCCCACTTGTTGAGGTCCACTCCTAAGGCCTTCAGATCCCTCTTGCAGGTGTCCTTGTATCGCAGCTGTGGTCTACCTGTAGGGCGCTTTCCTTGCACGAATTCTCCATAGAGGAGATCCTTTGGGATCTGGCCATCGCCCATTCTCACGACATGATCAAGCCAACGCAGGCGTCTTTGTTTCAGCAGTGCAAATTTAGTGATTATACTCCATTTGTATCCTGCCTTTTCAATGTTTAGCAAAGCACCATACAAGAGGAAAGCAATACATCATACAAACAATAAGATACAACATGTAAAACAAAATTAAAATCTCTGCTAGATAAAACTGTAGCCAAAGGAATAAAACTGCAAATGTATCAATCTTGAAAGCCTGAATGAATAGGATGGACTTTACCTGGTACCGAAAAGATGGTAATGATGGTGTCAGGTGAACCCACTCTGGGAAGGAGCTTCAATATTTGAGGGCCGTCACCAAGAAAGACCTTTCTCCAGTCACTTCTGACAACAGGAGTACCCACAGAGAGGCCTCCAAAGAGTATTTTAAGTGTTGGGCAAGTGCGTAGGGGAGCAAGCGGTCCAATTCCCTAGCAAACTCATCCAAACACACCATTTTTATTGCACAACTAGAATGCTTTCCAGCTCCCAAAGCCTTTTGCTTCAATGGAAGGCACAACATGAAACTATACACTCAGAAAGTTGTCTCATCCATAAAGACAAACAGAGAAGAAGAAGCCAGTGTTCGAAAGGGCTCCATTGCAAATACAAAACTTTGGGTTAGGTTGCATATCTGCAGAATTAACCAGCAACCATTTCAGGATGACATCACGGTCAGGTTTCTTCTTTTGGCCAAAAACCAGAAGTCATGCTTTTTGGCCTTCTGAAGGCCTCAAAAGGTTTTCTGAGGGTCGGGGAGGCCATGCGTGGCTTCTCTAGCCCTCAGAAGGCCCTCCAGACCCAGCCAGAGCTCTAGTTGAGTTTGGAGGGCTTGGAGACCCAGAAATCAATCAGTTCCAGATTTTGGTATCTGCAGAGGTTCAGGGAACAGAACGGAGGGCAGATACTGAGGGATGCCTCATAAAAAAACAACAGCAAAAGGTTAAGCAAATCTCCAAATGCAAAAGACAATAATGGGCATTCAGCTTCCACTCAAATATAGGTGGGGGCAATCAATCTAATAACAGGAGCAAGGAGTCCACATGCAAGATGCCTCCATGGAGAAGATTGACTCCACTGTAGCCTTTAATCAAACCTCTGCTAGTGGTGGCATCCATAAGAGAACCTCTCCTGGATGGGGAGGTGATCCTTCAGGGCACAAGCCTAACCAAGTCTACTCAGAAGTAAGTACTATTTTGTTCAATGGGGCTTACTCTCAGGAAAGTGTGGTTAGGATTGCAGCCTCATACACCTTTGTCTCAAGCCGTTTACAGCTTTAAAGGTAACCAACACTTTAAATTGCATCCAGAAATGAGTCAGAGGCCAGTGTAATTGATGAAACACCAGAATGACCTGGTCAAACCACCTTGCACTGGCACAGCAGTATTTTGCACTAACTGGAGTTCCCAAATGGTTTTCAAAGGTGCCTGCATGTAAAGGATGCAACAGTAATCCAGTCTCAATGCAACTAGTGCTTAGATAACCACAGCTTCTGAGTTGGGCAAAAGTACTGCAGGATCAGCTTCTACTTGGACATTAAGGAACCATGCCATGTCCAAGAGCAGCACCCCAACCAGCATACCTTCAAGTGGAGTGCAACCCTATCCAAAGATGGTTGACATAGCCAGCAGACAAGCGTCCACAATAACAGCACCTTTGTCTTGTTTTAATTCCAACTGCCTTCATTCTGCCCATAACTGATTCCAGGCAGTGATTCAGAACTTTCACAGCCTCCTTCGTAATAGATGGAATGGAGACCTAAAGCTGGGCTCCATCTGCATATTGGTGACACCCAGTGGTGTAGCTAGCAGGGAGCGGAGGGGCGGTCTGCCCCGGGTACCACCCTTGGGGGGGTGACACCACAAATGCCTCAACATCACTAACATCGCTCATTGATAATTGATCAATTGATAACATTGATCACTAACATCAATGTGCGGCAGCAGTAAAGAAGGCCAATTCTATGCTTGGGATCATTAGAAAAGGTATTGAGAACAAAACAGCTAATATTATAATACCATTGTACAAATCGATGGTAAGGCCACACCTGGAGTATTGTGTCCAGTTCTGGTAGCCACATCTCAAAAAAGACATCGTGGAAATGGAAAAGGTGCAAAAGAAAGCAACTAAGATGATTACGGGGCTGGGGCACCTTCCTTATGAGGAAAGGCTACGGCGTTTGGGTCTCTTCAGCCTAGAAAAGAGGTGCCTGAGGGGGGACATGATTGAGACATACAAAATTATGCATGGGATGGACAGAGTGGATAGAGAGATGCTCTTTACACTCTCATATAACACCAGAACCAGGGGACATCCACTAAAATTGAGTGTTGGGAGAGTTAGAACAGACAAAAGAAAATATTTCTTTACTCAGCATGTGGTTGGTTTGTGGAACTCCTTGCCACAGGATGTGGTGTTGGCATGTGGCCTGGATGCCTTTAAAAGGGGATTGGACAAGTTTCTGGAGGAAAAATCCATTACGGGTTACAAGCCCATCATAGAAATGGGCTATGTCAGAATGCGAGATGCAAGGGAGGGCACCAGGATGAGGTCTCTTGTTATCTGGTGTGCTCCCTGGGGCATTTGGTGGGCCGCTGTGAGATACAGGAAGCTGAACTAGATGGGCCTATGGCCTGATCCAGTGGGGCTGTTCTTATGTTCTTATCGCAGAGGTTACAAGTAACTCCATCCTATTATATACTGTTGGATGCTGAATTTCCAGTGGAATGCAATGCAAAAACCCGGATTGAAATATCTCCTTTCCATCAATAGTTATGACCAAAAAACTAGAAACAAAAAAAATGCATGGAACCCTATGGAAAATGAAACTCAGCCATATCACACATTTATTCGTGAGTAGGAGAAGTTGCCATAGTTCGTCGGAAAGCGCAGGCTGGGAGGAATCCAATGACACCAGAATGGTTCCTATACAATGAAAGCAGCCCCCCAAAAACACCCAAGAATGAAGTCCATCCCTCCAAGCAGACGAATGTATAGAGCCCTATGGAAAGCGAAAGTAAGCCACATGGTCAGGTTTACTCGAGAGTGAGCAAACATGCTTTGGCAGGCAAAGGGGAATGCAAGGCTAGCTGCATAGTCCCCATCTGATGAAAGTGGAGCTGCTTAGAGGAAGGATGGTATAAAA
This sequence comes from Tiliqua scincoides, assembly GCF_035046505.1. NCBI lineage: Eukaryota > Metazoa > Chordata > Lepidosauria > Squamata > Scincidae > Tiliqua > Tiliqua scincoides. The sequence continues at coordinate 37,532,868 of NC_089822.1, forward strand.
TGTGAATTAATTATTAATTATTATTAATTGATTATTAATTATTAATAATCAATAAATTATGTCATATGGGGTCACAAAAATTTTTGGGCCCCGGGGTGTCAAATGACCTAGCTACGCCTCTGGTGACACCCAACCCCAACCCCCTTTAGGAACGCCCCTAGTGGTTTCATGTAGATGTTTCACAACTTGGGGGCCAAACTGATCCCTCTGAGATCCCATAAAGTTTAAATCAAATGCCACAGCTCTCCTAAGACCACCTTTTAGGCCCTGCCTTCCAGGAAGAATGAAAGCCACCACAAAACACTGGCCAACAGTTCCAGCCAGATTGTGCATTTCAGAAAGATACCCGGGTCAATTATATCAAAGGTCGAAGTCCAACAGAATCAACACTCCTCCATCCAGTTACTGGTATAGATCATCCACCAGGGTTACAGAGGCTGTTTTTGTCTCAAATGCCACCTGAAATCCAGACTGAAAAGGTTCCAGATAATTGGTTCTATCCAGAAAATCCTGAAATTTAGTAGCAGCCTTCAATATGGTGAGGTTCTAAATCTATGCAGATGTATGGTAAAAGAGCCAAAATTTTTAAAAAATTTAGGGTTGTTTGTGGTTGTTTTTAGATGTCAGCAGAAGGGGGTAAGGGATTGACAGTTGCTTGGGTTGGACAGGTAAGGCCTAAATGGCTATTGTGGAACTTCCATTTGCAGAGGCAGTGCTAGTGTTGGAAGGAGGGCTGTTGCCCAGGCCCTGTTTGTGGCCTGCCTGAAGGCATGCCATTGGGCACTGTGGCAAATAGGACGCTGAACTCTACAACCCTTTGGTCTGATACAATAAGGTCCTTGTATTCTTAAAAAAGGAGAAGGACACTATTAATTTAAAATTCCTTTGCATGGAAGGTCATGGTCAGACAAACAGGTTTTCTTTATGAATTTGAACTTTCAACCACTTCCAATCTCATTATTGGTTTGACTTTCACTCCTTGCTTAGAAGATGTTTGCTTGGAAGGAAGACTTTAAAACAATATTTATGCTGTTGACAAAGAAAACTTACGATGTTACCAGGAGAGGAGCTATGCACTAAAATTAAGGAACACCGATTTTTTTTTTTTACAAAATTTTTTGATATTCAAGTGATAGAAAGAAAAGATCAAATTTTCTAAAGAGCACCTAAAATAAGCAATCACTTTACACTTGCAAAGATCTTGAATGCAAGATGAGGTGATAAGTGATATTATACCTCGGCAGTACAGCTGGCTGCAAAGACAATGGATGGTAACTGGAGAGAAATGCATGCTTTCAAATGTTCCGGTTCACTTTTGGATAAACCTTGTCAAAAGCAATCATCCAAATGTCTTTGGAAAGATTTAAAACAAAAGCAAAGTACTTTGAATTCAAAATTTTAAAATCTCTTCCTCCTACATAGTGAGTGACCAATCAGGGCTGTCCTCTTAAAACTGCGGTAATTTCCAACATTCAGAGCCAGAAAGCTTTCAAATGCGCTCGTTCAAGATGCACATAAAATTAGTCTGTACAACAGCAACCATCAGCAAATGTAACCAATCGGTGCCAAACCCAGACTGACTGAGAATATGCCATCTGGCAAGCAGAGTTCTAATCAAGAGATCAATATGATGAATGTATTGAGTTCAGATCCCAGATCTCTGCAGAGTGGCAATGCTCACTAGATGGCCTTGAGCAAGCTATTATCACTTGGACTAACCTACCATGCAAGGTTGCTGTGAGGTTAAATGCTAAATTTTGAGAGATTGCATTCTTGTGGCTGGTGTGAGTGCGGAGGAATGTGTGTGCATGTGTGACGTTGGTACAGAGCATTCTTTATAAAATTTGTTCTGTCCTCTTCCAAAAATACCAGCTTGAAACACATTCAATGCTTCATTCTCTAATGAATACTTGATAGTGCATGTGGGTTTTTCCTGTTGTCGTTCCCTGTGATTTCTGACCCTTCTGTTTTTTTTGTGCACATGCCAGTAGCTTCAGTGCTACCTGAGGCAGTAGCAAAATGGAGCACTTTATAGAATGTGTAGCTCTTCAATCATTTTGAAGTGCTCTAAACTACTTCTTGCTCCAAACCATAGTCTTCCTATACTATTACAAACATATATAAAAAGCAAATCATCAAAATGACAGTAATCAACTCCATTTCAGGCATGAAATTGTTCTCTATTTGCTCACACATACACAACCCTTGTTGTTGTTCACCAGATACAAAAAGTGGCCAAAAGAACACATGCTCCCACATGTTCAAATCCATATTTATGTCATGCAATCATCAGAATTCAGAACATTTTTCAAAAAAAGATATGAACTCCAAATTCCATGTCTGTGTCTCCCATGAGCATCTGCTGTAAAGCTATCTGATGAGTAAGAGAAAAGATCTAGATGAGGTTTAAATAAGATCCTAGGAATTATCTTATGAACTTACAATGATACAATAGTACACAACACAACATAGCATAGTAGAAAGTTAAGCCAAAATATTTACTATAAGCAAATGACACCAGAATGAGAAGTGATGGATGTTCTTCAGGATCAAGTGAATGTGGATATAATTGACACCTATATGTATTTCATGTTCATATAACCAACCACTCTGCCTTCTGCTCCTGCTACAGTGATTTTATGCAGCAGTTCACATAACTCATTCAAAATATGGTCTACAACTTAAGAGCACCTTGTGACAGTACCACATTCATGTGCTGTGCAAATGAATGAGTAGAGGCAGGAGAATGACTAGATACAGACTTAAGTTGCTGTTGTGCATTGTCTGTGTGAATCACATGGGCATTGGATGTGCATCCACACCTTTCAAAGCGATCATACCAACATGCCCCAAGTAGACCAGTCCTACTACAGGGACAGTTCATATGAACCCAAAGCAGCCAGGCTGCATCAGAACATTTCTCCTGCATGGTCAGAGGCTTGCAAGTGTTGGAATGTTTGTATTGGTTTTTTATGTAGCTTATGTCCATGCTGTATCTCTCTAGAAGACAGCAATGATGGATGTATAGTACATTATTGAGCAGATTCATGGAAAACGTGATACCTGCATGACATCCCATGCCACATGGAAGCTATGTTCATACTTGTACTTGTCGTAAGAGGCGAATAAACTGCCACCGGGTAGATGGGACTCGATAGCCTGGGAAGGCAGCTCATCTGAGAGAAGGAAAACTCTGATCCCAAACCTCCACTGCCTTGTAGCTACATCCAGTTATGGAAAAGGCTTCAGGGGTCAACCTCGAGGCAAAATGTGGAGCCGGAGTCCCTGAAGCAGTTCATGGCTGTATACAGTCACGTTCTGGCAATTCCTGCGATGCTGCTGGAACCAACTGTATTGGCCTCTGTCTTTCCATTGGACCATTTCAGCGACGTGGAGAGGGGGGATTTGCTGCATGGGAAACAGCCTATCCTCCATATCTACTTTACCCAGGCTTCGCACACTGGAGAGGACACTCTGTTCCAGAACCACCATTCAGAGCGCGATACCATAGTCTTCCGAGACTGAAGGATGCCAACAACAATCATACAACAGTATGGTTGCTGAATGAAGTTGAGTTTATATATAAATAAATAACTTGCTCTAACTGGTGTAGGATACTGGTTCTTACAAACTTTCCTTGAAGCTGACTGCATTTTCTGTGAGATTCTGAGAATCACATTGCCTTTCTACAGTGACAGCACACATAGGCCCTAGGGCCTAGTAAATAAATGCTCAATTCAAAGGTTACTGTGTTTATTAAAAACCCAAAGTAGTCTTATTTACAAAAGGATGATAACAGTTTTTGATGACAGTAAGATTTGTGGTCAGAACATTCCCTTTCATTCAGATTTCCCTTCCTGTGCTATAAAACTGCCACACATTCAGATTGCCTGTTCTATAAAACTGCCACACAGTCCCTCCCTGAAGAGCTTCTGCCTCAAAGGTAGTCTATGATACCAAAAAAGGTTCCAAGAAAACAGCTGACCTGTAGGCCAGAATTGTATGCCCAAGGTCTTCCTCCTCCCAAATGCTCTCTGTTATAGCCAGTGCAAGTCATCAGATAAACTAGGTCAGCACAAATGAACAAGGTAAGCCATGCTGGAGATGAAATGGGCAAGGCAGCAATGAGCAAGATAGCTTGGAGGGCATATGCACAAGAGTTCAAATCTCTAGGGAACAGCTTCATGCAGTATTAATCAATTTTTAAATGTGCTTACTTCCCTCTTTTTTTTTTTGTAACTGAGTTGAGACTAAGTATTTCACACTAATTCTGTAACCATTTGTGCCATCAAAAGACACGGTAAACCTGTCACTTAAACTGCAAGCACTTCAATTAGAGTTTCTCTTCCCTTATTAAAGCTAATCAAAACTTTTTAAAAAAAAATTCCAGTGTTTCTGTCTTAGCACCCAAGCCTCTGGTGTGCTTGCGTATTGAAATAACTTTAGTGGGGCTCATGTGCTCGTAGAAGGGAACTCCTGAACTTCCAAAAATAGTTGGTAGAAAATACACAGTGGACACGTAACAGAACTGCAAAGGCAGTTCATAACTGCTTAAAAAAAGGTTTTCAAATATGTATATACACCACCACCACTAAATGCTGCATCTTCTCCTTAACAGGCTGTGAGTAGCAAAAAACACCATCCCTTCATCTTCTGCTGCCATGGCCCACATTCCTTCATGGTTCACACACCTGCTGTAGTAAAAAGAACTTCTCAAGGTGAGAGATGGTGATGGGACCATGGATGGAGGCAAGAGAGATCATGTTTGTATAATCGCTGCCCCTAGAGATGACCTGAAATCTTCACACCTGGGGCCTTAATAATAATACTTAGCATTTATGTAATGTCTGGAAGTTTTCAAAGCACTTCACAGTATTATTTTGCGGCAATTTTCACAACCCTATAAGTGCTGTCTCTGGGTATCAGAGGCTGACTGGGTGGGGCTTGCCTAAGGCAACCTTGTGAGTTTATGGCAGAGATGAGTTTAGTAGCGTGTCTGTTTTCGATCCCAGTGTGGGGTTGTTAAACAGTAGAATCTCTCTTCTACAAAGGATGTTTCTGGGGTGGTACAGAGAGGCATTAAAAGTGCTATGCTTTGGCAGGTATCTTTCAGCAGACTAATCAACAGCAGTGTGTGCATGCACATTCTTCAAAACTGCAGAACAGAAAACACAAAAAACTCACCCCTCTCAGCAGCATAGCTAGGGACCCCAGAGCCTGGAGCGATGATGTGACATCACACAACATCATGATCCCAGGTTCTCTTGGAAGAAGACGAGGTGGCAGCTTCTCAATCAGGTTGCTGCCCCCTTCCTTCTCCACTGGAGGCTCAATGAGAGCAGCCAGATTGAGTCACTGCTGAAACAGACTTGGGACCACATTCACACAATATTTCATGAAGTCAGGGCTATTTCACAGCCCTCCTATGATCAGATGGACATCCCTGGATTCAAGTCATTGCCCCCTCCATACAAATGGTCAAATGACCCTACAATGAACCATCTCAGATTGGGTAAGCTGATGATCTATATTCTATGCCAAAGCTCTCCAAACCCCAGCCTGCGGGCTGCACCTGGGGTTTGGAACAAGCCTCCCCCCATGAGCGGCGCTTACTGTTCTGCATCCCTGTGCCCAGATCAGCTTGAAGGAATGCAGCACCATGGCAGAACAGTAAGCACCACTCAGGACAGGGAGGGCTTTTTCACAACAAAGCAGTTTCCAGTTTGGAGACTGCTGTTCTATACAATCCTGCCAAATAGCATTTCACCACACATCAGGTGCAGATGTCTTGTAAAACAGTCACCTGTAACCACCATCTCATTGATATTCCCTCCTCTTCTCCTCCCAGTGTATACAGCCTGCTGCAATTTCTTACATTTTGCAAAGAAACAAAAGAGCAGCTTGAAACTGTTCATTTTAAGCAAATCTATGCAAGTGTACCTAATTTCCATGCTCTGCTACAATTACAAAATGTGGGTTTCCACTTTGAATTCCAGCCCCCTCCCTTCTCCAAAACTACTTTTATGTAAATGTTAAAAACTGAAAGAAACAAGGAAACACACACACACATACACCCCTTAACCACATTGCAGGGGGGGGGGGGGAACTGGTCTTCATTAACCTGGTAGATGTATCTCAACTGCATGAAAGATCCTTAAATAGAAAGAAAACAACCAGTTTTAATCATTTTTCTAATCTCTTTCTGAAATGTGTAGAAAGGAATTTGGGGGAAAAATGCAGCTGAAAAACCCAAACTACAACACCCTAACTTCCAAGCTGTAATACTTATCACACTATTCAAATGCTTTTTTTTTTTTTAAAGAGGAATTTTCTTTCTAGGGAAAAAAATTAGAAGAGCAGTAATAGTATGTTGTGCTTTTGTAACTTATGGTTACTAGTAATTTACGGTTCTATGGCTTCTCAGGTTAAAAACCTAGCAAAACCACTACACATTTTGATCATAGAGATGGCCACTAAATATATGAAGAAATTTCAGAGGTTCCATTAGATGTTATTCCTTCATGCCTACAACCTGCAAAGCCATCTCAAATCATGCACCCCTAGCCTGAGGCTTTTAAGCTCACCTAGTAATATGAACACACAACTGTCCACTTTAAGGAAATGGGTTCTCTACCCTGGGATCAGCACAGATTCCAAGACTGAGAAACTTAGAGAAATTCTAAACTTCTAAAATTCTAAACTTAGAGAAATTCTAACATTTGGTAATGGGTGTTCCCGTTTGCCTTCCAAAGACACTGGTGATGCTCCCCAAATGGCTTCAGAAATGCTTCAATTTTTTTATTTTCCATTTAATGCTCAGTCTCTGGGGTTCCATTCATACTGGGTACTTTATGTAAGCGTTGCTCAAGTTCAGTGGTCTCACTTCTGTTTTTAAGATGAAAACAGTACAGGAGAATACATAACATGGATTTTTCCCTCCCCTCCCCTCCTCATGCAGGAGAATCAAGTTCATTGAAATTGCTTTTCAATTAGATACCTCTGGTCAATTATTGCCAGGAAATACAAATTTGTCCCTTATAAATGGTTAAAGCTATGGGTTCATCCTGGGTTGAAGATCTGTATGAAGCCCTTTTAATGCAATACCTGGGCTGATCGAGAAATTTTTACCTTGGACCAGATGATTGATCAGGACCAGGAGTTTTTCTCCTTTACTTACATGATAATTTGTTACATATAATTTGCAATATTTATAATTACAACCAGTTACTCATGGCTAAATTTGGACTGGCTGCAATCTCTGCTTTCCAGACTCATTAATATTAGAAAAGTTTATCAAAACTAACACAAAAAGGAAACCTACAATATTTTTTATAGAAACATCTAATGTCACTGAATATGATCTTGATTCTTTTCGGGATTTGTGGAACAGAGTTGGAATGCCTATCTTATATGAGCCATGGAAAATAGCAATTGCAAATGTAATTAAGATACCTACGGATCTTAAATTAAGACTAATTCAGCAAAAAAATATATATCTTCCAAGTTTATTGGACTCCAACATGTCTTTTTAATAAGGGATTTACAAATGAAACCAACTGCTGGCCATGTGGTGAATCAGATGCAACACAGGAACATGCTCTAGTCTTGCACTTTTTTGGACTGAGGTTATCTGCCACATTTCTGCTAAATGTTACATATATGCAGCAAGGATCAAATGTGTACACCTGTGGGCTGGGCAGAAATGGGTTAATGTGGTATCAGATCAGTCATTACAGTTTGTGGATATATATATTCTTCAGAACTTCAATTCTTTTGACTATGTTATGGAAGCTACTAGATGGCCAAGGTCTCTGTGCCCTTACTGTTGCTATCAGCACAATCCTATCTTGTGCTGGAACAGGCAGGCCAGGAAACTCTTCCCTTTACCCCTGGGTAAGCCACTGCAGCCCTAATGGGTCTTCTTGGACTTGTGCCACCTCTGGAGGTGGCATAAGTCCAAGGAGAGTGGAGCGACTTGCAGCTGCTCCGTACTGCTCAAGAACAGGATGTAGGATCTGGCATAACTGCCAGGTCCCAGCCCCACCTTCTTCTCCCTGCCCGCCACCAGGACCACCAGGACCACCAGCCCTCACCTCCCCCTGCCCTGGAATGCTTCCCTCCTGCCTGCTCCCTGCCCACCCCAGAGCCTTGTGTTGGCTGAGCTCTGCCTTAGCAAGGCTCCCTGTCAGAGTCGGCACAGAGGCTGGATTCAGCCTCTGCAGGGCAGCACACATCCCTGCACTGGCCCAGCCAACTCTAGAGGAGTCGCAAACATGCTTTACGGCATGTTTGCAACTCTCCTGAGCCGGCGGCAGGGACTTGTGTCAGCCCAAGAGTGAACTAGGATTGTGCCCTAAAAGATTCACACTGAAAGGTTGGAAAAGTTAAAGCCCATCTACTATTTTGGAGTGGTTGGAGAAACTCTCAACTCTATATTTGAATCAGTTGTCTAGAGAAGACAATTTCATATGGATAAATTTATGGAAATCTGGAAACCTTTTTAAAAATATTCATTTATAGAATATCAGTGATTCCAGTTAGATATTATGGTTTCAACATTTAATACACTTCCTCTTTCCTGATTTTATTATTATAATATATATCTCCCCCTTATTTTGCATGTATAATGAAGATTTTATCGCTGTATCATTTTTTATTCATTAATAAAGTTAAAAAAAATTTTAAGAGTTCAATGAAATTGCAGTTATCTTGGAGTTCTTAGTCTTGTGTGCTACACGAAAAGTAGGCTAGTAAGTCCTGTTACCCTCTATGAAATAGAGGGTATCATATATCAAGAGGCTGTGGAAGTAAAAGTGGGCTTTTGTTACAGCAGGATAGTAGCAACTTTGCATCAGTAACATTCCAGTGAGGTCCAGGTCTAGGGAGGTACAGTCACATAAATACACTCTCTTCCCCCCCCCCCCACCAGCTCAGTCTCTCTGGAGAACTTACCTTCCTTGAATTCCTCCCCCACCCCGAAATAAATTTTAGATATACAATTCACCTTTTCTTCCCCCACTGAGTTATATGGAGAGCTCAGCAACACACCCTGAGGCAGCTTGATAGCTGCCTCCCCTGGTGCTTTAGAGAGACAAGTCCCTTTGTACAGGCTGCCTGCTGTTTTCATGGCTTTTTTTGAACTGAACTGAGGAAACTCTGCCTGCTGCCTCCCCAGCGATCACTGACACAGGCACTGCGCCTATTTTTCATCGGAAGCCAGCCAATGAAAGCAAGTTGGCTGCTGGTTGCCTCCCTGTGTATCATAATGTATGTCTGTGTACTGCTTAACTTGCTGATTGTACTGGAGAAGGAGCAGTGTGAAAAGGCAAGGTACTTTTCTGGTTCTAGTGAGGCTCTGCCTCCTCTGACTGCATGTCCCTGGTATGCATGCATGAAGTGCAAAATACTTTCTAGACAGCCCCTGCATAAAGAAAAGTATCTTTGAGAGCACTGCTACTCACTATAAGTATTACATGTGTTCTCACAGACTAGAAGACAATGCTCTTTAACCTCTGCATTTAGTATGGCAATAGTAAGGCTCATAAAAGTTAAAACTTTGGGAATTTTAAAAGGCACAAAGGATGAAGCCGCTATCAAACTGGTCTGTTTTGTAATGGAAACCCTCTTTAGATATTGACAATAATAGGGGTCCTTTCAAGATCCCCCCCCCCTTCCAAAAAAAGTAAATTATGGAGACACTGAACTATATAAACAGGACAACTCCCCTTTTATTTGCCTATGCTTCCTTTATGGGCCTGTTTTCCTATCTCCCCCCCCCCCAACCTCTCTCTTTATCTGGAATTACAATATAACTGACACCACCTTTTTTGTTAAAAAAAACACTCCAAGCTGTACTGAATCTCAAGATGTTGGTCAGAAGACTATTCTGAGCAAACCTGTGCAAAAACAATATTTTTTATTATTGGAACTATTTCCAATTTTTTGGCAGGCACTATATATTTTTCACAGTGCAGATATTTAGAAGAAATTTGAAACAGTCTCAATCAAAAAACTGTACAGGCATAACAGAATAAGCAGGCTTACAAAATCTATGAGTCCACAAAAAAGTCCACCACCACAACATAATTATTGATCTTTGGTTTAAATAAATTGCCTTATTTCTGATCTAGGCAACTTGATAAGAACAGAAAATGTAACAGTCCAATCCAGCGGCATGTACAAGTTACACAATCATGTTACAATGCACATAAAAACTACAACACTAAGCACCTACTATGGCCTAATTAATTGCAACACCATTGATATTCCTTCCAGCCATCTGAACTGATGTTTTGCAGAGGCAAAATTGTTGAAGCAACACTGCAGGTATTGCTGTTTATATTTAGTGTGGCTAGCACTTCACCAGTAACCACTTTTAGTAAAGACTGAAGAATCAAGTTCCTCCGAAAACATTTTGATGGATTATACAAAAAGCAGATTTTGAATCATGGTGTTTACTACATTGGCATCAAGACAGAAGAGCCCTCTTGATCTGCAGGTTTGGAACACATGAATTTGACTTGTCATGGGTTCCAAACCTGCAGCAGAGGGCCTCACTGTACCTTTAAAAAAAAGTTCCTTTCAGTTGTTTTAAAAAGCATGTTTCTTACCATTGCAGGGCTTCCGGCAGGCAGGCAGTCTCCTGCAAATAGAATGTCTATTTCTGGGTCGCACCAAGGTTTTTACTTCAGCCCTTGGTTGGCCCAGAATGCAATGCAGAAGTGTTTGATGACTTCCACATTGCATTCTATAGTGTGCTAAGGCCAAGGGAGGGGGTTCCGAACTCAGCATGATCCTGATATAGTTCTAATTGTCGGAGACTCCTGCCTATCAGCCATGGTAAGGAATATGCTTTTTAAAAACATGCTTTTTTTAAAAAAAGGGACCGCTTTTCTTTAAAGTGGATTTGAATATCCACTGTTCTTGGCATAAGCAATCAGAACCACCACAGATGCCAAGGGATCTGTACACAGATGCCAAGATGTACACAGAATGAGATATTACAATTTCGCTAGCACCTGCAGAGTACAGAGCACTTTATAAGCCTCATTATCCTTTCTCTTATCCTTTCTCACCATTATTAGTAAAGTGCTACCTGATGTGCAAAAATATAACAGATTAATATATTGCTTTCATTTACCAGCATAATATAGCAATAAACAATATGGTTTCTTTACACATGGTGTAAAAATTTGAGGGTTATAGAAAAGGTTCAGGACATTTGCCATTTCTTATAGACACTAGAGTATCTAAGAAATTACATTAGGCAAGGAGTTTTGAGCGCATTCAGCTTGTGGTTGTAAAAAAAGAATCTAGCCACAGAAATAACCACTCATCTAAGTCTGCAATCCTAAGTAGTCAGTTCCAAGAAGCACTGAAGTGCCAAGAGCTGTGTTTAAGAATGAAGTTTAAATGCTAAAAACTAGTCCATTATGTTTGCTACTACAGAGTATTTACCCAGGCCCACATTAGTTCTTACCTATGCATGAAAGGCATAATCTCACATTACTTTGAGATTTACACAAATGCACAAAGAGGCATGAACTACAATCTTCCCAACTTTAAAAAACAGCCATGTCTATTTTCTGTGTATCTTTTAGGAATCTTCATGTGTTTTGATGTCATCACCTTTATGGCTTTAAGGATTTTCACTTTTCCTTACTACACATATTAAGACCATCCCACTTTATCCATAACAACATTTTTGATATAAGGTCTGCGGGGGGGGGGGGGGTTAGAGACCCAGTCCCTTGTGGATTCAAGGTCTCCCTCCCATTTCATCCAATTCGTAGAACTTCTTTCCACTTTGAGCTCTGGCAACAGAGGACAGAATTGCTTTTGATATCCAGAAATAATTCCAGGAGGTTGGATCAAATTTTGGATTACTCCCCCTGCTGGAACAGAGGTCCAGAAGGGCTCCCTTTCTTGGGGGTGCTCCTATGAGCTTTGAGGGGAGTGCTGTTCAGGATCCTATGAGGACTCTGGAATAGGTACCCTCCTTCATGTGAGATGCACTTCCTGATGGGTAGCACATCCCCACACCTTTAAGGCATATACATTATACTGTAAAAAGGAGTATGTATCTGTTTTTGTGTTGTTTCTACTAATTACTGTGCATATGGATCCTAAAAAACAGAAGATGAATGAACTCATGGGAAAAGCAGAAAAGCAGATGAAATGTAAGCATTGCTCATAGTTTGCAACTAAGCCTGAGATTCTAAACCTCATTATGTGTTGCTTAGAACTTTAGTAACTTTTCATGGTTGACTTTAATACTTTATGAATGCTGTATAATGTTAGTGGTTGTTTATTTGACTTAGCACGTTACAACTTTTTCCTTATTAGTTTAGGCATTTAGGGTGATTTTTGAATGAACTTGGAATTGCTTTGGAATGTTAGAATTTTCTCCATTGCTATTAATGTAATTGTACTCATCTGCATTTTTACTATAAGGGCCATTTTCAGGAACAAATCAGGTATGGATAATGAGGGAAGAGAGCACTCTGAAGCACTGTAGACATATACATTTTAATAACCATTGTCTTGGCATATATTTATACTTAAAATGAAAGTGAAAATCAATAAACTATGATTTATTGAAACTATGAAGAAACAAATTGCTGTAGATAGGTCTACTTTGACACACAAAACAATTTTGCTCAATCAATGTTGTGCTAATAGGTTTGTGCTTCAGTCCAATCTTGAGCCATTAAGAAAATGATATCTGTGCAAATGCAGGAAACAAATTATTTCCAGGTGTTTTGAGCCATGAAAGCAACTTTCCATTGTTTAATATAGAAGAAGCTACACCAAAGTCCAGTTGTGCTTTTGACATGGTTAATCACAATGTATCAGCCCAGAAAGAGACTGGTTTTGAGAAAAGTTTGGATTCAGAGTTTCAAATATCTTTAGCTTAATTTGCATTTGTAAAAAGATTAAGTTATGCTCACACATTAAGTTCATTGTTACATAAAGTTCACTGTTACCAGGTTCCTACTTTGAAAAGTCCTCAGGGCCTTACTGTCTCCTTCTGAATAAATCACACAGTAAAGATATTTAAAATGCTCAAAATATTGGTTAAGGCAAATTTTCTGTAGGTTGTGATTTTATAAAGATGATAAAATTTTCACAGACCCTGGTTTCCAATGACATGTATTTTAAGCTCTCTCTACAATTTATAAGAACATCAAGCTAACTTGGTTTGTAAGTTCTGGCTACACTTAAAATCAGATATCCATGTAAAGTGATGAAACATGAGATTAATTCTGTATTTCACAGTGTTGTCACTTTGTTTCTAGCAGAGCTGCACAGCAAAAAAATTTGACACTACAAGCTTATCTCACCATAGTAGTTACAGTGATGGGGAAACAGTTGCACTTGCTGAATTTTCTGCTCACACATTTGTTAGGCTCCAAATGCTACCAATTCTAATTTCACCACAAAGCAGAGGACATAAGGTGTAATTTCCATGAAAAGTGTATGGTATTCCAGAATGATACATGCAGAAATCCAGGCAACTCCAAGAATCAAACCATTCCATAGGGGCTTATTCTTCCACTTCGTTCTACTTACATACCTTTTATCCCATGTTTATACACACACACCCCACTTTCAAGGCAGCACTAGATTACAGCCACTGCTCACAGTTTGATTTTTATACAGTATTTTCCCTGTACTGTATTAATTTTTTCCTTCCTTTAAGATCATTTGGCCTTGCTTCATATTCTCCAGATCACACATACCTTACTAGAAGTGGTGTAGAGCATGCAGTCGTCAAGTGACAAGAGAGCCAACAAAGAGCATTCCTCCAGAACTCTAGGTATATACCCATCAGTGTGTAGAAATACTGTGCAAGGCAGCTTTTCCCCACTCACTCCAATGGAAACAGAGGTCTACACACTCTCTCCCTCACCCCTGTCCTCTGCAACTGAAGTAACAGAGCCATCATGCAATGGACAGCTGTGTGGTAGAAAATACTGAATGATGATAAATGTTTACAATTGGTAAAGAAGCAAAATAACTTTTCACAAGTCAAATCAGAAACACAATAATCTTGATATTTTTTTAGTTTAGTCAGAGCTATTTTACAGAAGAGATAGTTGAGGATAGAAATAATTGTTGGAGGATGCCTGCATACTGAGGTCAAGTTTTTGAATTAGTGGTTTGAATCCAAAGGTGCTCTTATGTGAACAGAACATTACTCCCCCCCCCCCCACTAACACAGAGGGCTGCCCAAATTCTCATGAGTGGCTGGGCTGCACAGCTCCACAACTTAAGATTCACTTGCAAACCTTGGATTCAAGCTACTATATATTTGATGCCTTAAGAATTCCATGACACTCATCTACACTTAAAGGTATTTTCAACCAATTTAAACTACAATTACACTTTGGTTTTAAACTGGGGCAAATCTCTAGGACTGTAAACCAGATTTCAACACTGCTGCAGAACTGATGGATTCCAATTCTTTTTTTTTTAAATATATGAATATCATTGTTATTGTTCAAAATATACCAACAGACTTTGTCAGCTGTGTTAAGCCATTTCTGCCCAACACTGCATATGTGCAATGGATCAAATGTGTACACCTGTGGGCTGGGCAGAAATGGGTTAAAAATACAGCATACACAAAGACTGCAGCCAATTTCATGAGCAAATGTATTTCCTATACAAAGGGCACAAGTGCTATCCAGTACTGCTAAACCCAAGCAGAATTACTGGCAGTTTATTAGTCTGTCTTGGCACTTCATATAATAGGTTCCTTGTCTATGAGCGAAATATACTTGGAGTAATTCACAGAGCTATGTGTTGTAGCTAGTTAAATTTGCTGCATGTGGCTTCTTTGTTGCTATACTTCTAGAATTTGCAGTGTGTATGGTGTATGCAATGTTGGTAAAGACTGGATCACAGATTTTAAGTCCCCACTATTTTCCTCTAAAACAGTAATCTTAAATCTTTTCAGACATGGGACTTAAATCTTTGAAAAAATACTTCTTTGAATAAATACCATCCACCTCTTTTTAGAACTTATGTTTAAACATCCACAAAATGTTGGTGTTGCCACCGGTATGGTACATTCAGGCATGACTCCAAGATGATCTAGCAGATGAAACCCAAACTTTGTGTCAAACTTTAAAGCTCAATGAATATATAGGGGGATGGGCAGGCTCCACCTACTCATCTATAGATGCTCACTGAATGCCTGAACTGGGCTCCCAGACATACAGGAACAGGTTGTATAAGCAGAACCTGTTCAAGTTTCCAGTGAAAACATATAGATCAGGCAATGGAGTCTGTTGTCACAAAGCCATCTTGCCCTTCTTGTTGATTCAATGCATAGAAAAAGCAGCCTTGAACTTCTGACTCAAGTGCATGGATGCCAGCAATTAAAGTGATGATTCCGTAAATCTTGGTCAAGGCCCAAGTTGAAGTCACAACTCATCTAAAAATGAGAAGTGGGGTTGTGAATCCATGAATGGCCCAGGCCTAGTTATGGCAGAGAGAGAATGAATTGCAATATTCTGTCAGACTGACTGAAAAAACTGAAACAAACAAATGAAAACACTACATTATGAAACAGTAATTATGTAATTACTTGTACATAACTTGTAATTATGATTACAAGAGGCTGGGATCAAACAGGGATCAGCTATTTCCAACATGCCCCCTATGGGGGGGGGGGCATTAGGTTGGCCAGTGTTGGCCAACCAAATGCTCAGGATGGATCTTGAATTTTGCAAGTGAATTTTGCTCACACATGCAGATGTAAAAAAAAAAAGCTGATACATCTAATAAGGTTTTTTTAAGCCCCAAAATTTATGTTTTGTGTCAACAATGGAGGTAGTTGAGAGATTGAATTGTCATTTGAAAAATGATGCCCTACCACATAAAGAGTTTGCCCAGGTTTATTTAATACAAATCATGGAGATTTTCCACTTAAGAAGTTATATTTAGCATTACTAAGTTAGAGACAACTGCACTTAGTATTTTGCAAACAGCACTGAGGAATCTTTCTGGATATTCAGCTTCTATTCCTCAAGCAAATATAAGCAAAACTATTGGAAAGAGCCAATTTAAGAATAGCCAATGGTTCTAATTTTTCAGGTGAATATTCTGAACAAATATATGACATACACAGACAAACCATTAACTACCAAAGTTTCTTCTGGAGCTTTTACATCTGCATTAGCAAAATCCTTATTGCCCAATTCCTAAGTGCTAACACAGCAAACAATGAAGACAGGATGCAATGACTGTGGTGTCAGTGTGATACAATAATCTGTGATGTGGTCATGAACCAGTTCCACATACTGTACTTGTAGAAAGTCTGGACTGCTACTGCTCTGGCAGCAAACAGCATTGCAGCCAGACATGCTGAAATAAGAGATGAACATTACAAGCAACTATCAGGTAAGACAAGTGAAAAGCATAGGGTGTGGCCATTATCAGTGCCCTCAGCACCATCACAATCATGTTTATAGTTTAGGGTACACAGTTTAAAAAAATCTTTGCTCAGTCACCAAGCCAGACAACCCTTATGAACTTGCATAAGTCTTCATTCAAAACTTGCCTGCCATGCTGCATGCCACCTAAGGCTTCATATGGAAACATCAATGTTTTCATATATTAACTATACACATGTGCACACAATGAAATAAGTTGAGAAGATTTTGATCAGTGCCAGCAAGCTGCTCCGATCACTGCTGCGATATCAATGGAGTTTCTCCAGTACCAGAACAATAAACCCTAAATAATCTTTGTGGATAAACAGTAGCACCAGTATGGAAATCCAAGGATTCATATGGTCATTTATTATTTTTAAAAAGACTGTTAAGACTGAAACAATATATTTATAATATTACTCTTACAATATGAATTCTTTTAGGACTTTCTCACGCATTATATTATAGGGTACAAAGCCTCACTGAGGGGAAAGCCACAGGATTATATCACTTTGAAACTTTAATACATGAATGTGCAGGAGTGAGGTATAAGCAGCAAATTGTCACCCAATTTTAGAACATAGTACTTGCCATAGTATATTAAAGGATTAGTTTCAAGTCTGAGTGCTTAGAGAGAAATGATCTTAAAAAGCTGGTAACTACAAACTCCTGACATTCATATATTAAACCACCAAGTGACGTAATACTGCAACAGGATATCCTTTCTGTAACATGTCCTTCAGCACAAATACTTGTCAAGTCCATGCAATTTTATTTACAATAAACTCTATTCACACAGTTTTTTTTACTGTAATATACAGTATTTTTTGTCCTGTTGGATTAATTTGCCTTTCAGCAGAAAATTCATGCTTGTTCTTCCAACAGGATGACATCTCTGACTCCCTTGTATGGCTCAGTTGCAAGTTCATTTTCTAGGCAGTCATCATTAATATTACCCTAGTACCTTAACACCACTGAGACCAGCCAATCAATGGCTGAACAACAGAGTTTTTTAGGGCAGAACAAAGCTCATTAAAACAAAGGTACATGGATGTATTTCAAAGCAGTCCACCAACACCAACAATATCAATAATTCAGCAATTACCTATAATTTTAGGTAACATGCTACAAACTCACTTGTGATTTTCAACCTTATCCAACAACATTCACCCAAGAACCCAAAGAGAGAGTCTGAAGGAAAAACTGATATGCTTCTCTCATGTAATTTCTTCCAATTTTCTTCTGCCTCTTTGGGCACAAGGGCTTCCTATGTTCAAAATGTTTGCTTTGATAGGTCATGCCACTGTCAGGTACTGATGATAGAATAGTCCAAAAAGGCTTGTGGAAAAGAGGCAAGCAGCAATCCACCAGGTGAGAAAGGACAAGAGTCCTCTGAATAACAGTGGGGTGAAAATGTTCTTCAGGCTAGCCAGTGCCATTGATAGCTGTATTACAGTTACATTCATCTTTCCATCATTAGATAAAGATTCAGAGTTCACTGAACCGCGCAGTGAATTGTTCTCCATTGGCAAATCTGAAGTAGATTCTGGATAAATGCCCCAGGAGTAGTTCCCTATAGTAAAAAAAAAAAAAAATAGATGTTCATGTTCATTGACTCTCTTTGAAGGTTTATTGTCTTTCATTTCAGAATTACATGCTAGTAAACAAGGACACAACTAGTAAAAATAGCAGAATCTAGCTTCTAAAACAGGGGTCTCCAAACTATGGCCTGGGGACCGCTTCCGGCCCGCCACAACTTTTTTCCCCCAGAGAATTTGCATTTGTACTCATTATATATCATTTTTCAGTTTAAGCACAACATTGTTTCTTTATAATTGTCACATTTCTCTTCTGTTCTGAATCATATCATGCCAACTACAAAAACGATCCAACTTATTCATTCATTCAAATTTCATTCATTCACTTATAAAACTGATGTTTTTTAGCCTGTAAAGTGTGTAAAATATATGATGTGGCCCTTGTATTGAAAAGTTTGGATACCCCTGTTCTAGAATAAAGAAAAATAGCAGCGGCTTGAGATTCACAGTGAAGTTTTGCACAGTACAAATTAGCTGCCAAGAGAAACAAGCAATTTGCATTGCTTTTCATGCTCACTGCAACAGATGAAGGAACATGCATATCACCCCTGTAGCGAGATATGCAAGCTCCAGATGCAAGAGTTATTCTTGCTTACTGTTGCCACTTATTTGTAGCATGCACAGTCTCAGCTTGGAGAACAACACAGGATGGAGGCAGCATGTATTGGTTCAAAAGCCCAAAGGCAACTCAAATGTTGTGCATATATACTTTGAGAGACATGGAAAGAGAGAAATGATATTTCATCACTCTCTATATCTATTTCATCACATCTGAACAACTCATGCCTCATCAAAAGTTATCCTTCTTCCCAAAAAAGTCATGTCCAGAAGTTTGGAACTTAGTGTTTCTTCATAGTATTTCATGGTTTTGTGTAAACCAAACAATGCCTCAGCTGTTTATGTGCTGGTATAGGCAAGAACTGGCATAATTACTGGTTGTGTTAAGTATGCACATCTTGCCAGCCATGCTGGGATTTGGAACACACAGGAAGGGGACAGCTAAGCAGAAGCAGACGTGTGCAGAAATGCTTCTGAGCAATTGCGGCTCAAGAGCTTATATTTTCTGCAAATACTGAATAGCAACTGACAGAGCTTTAGAAAAAGAACATTAGTTAACATTAGCTAGCAGTTTCCTTTGTTTATTCAATCTTCTTACCTAAAGTTTTCAACAGCAGGGTCATGTGAAGCAGCATAACCAGAGGTGCCACATACTGAAGTGCAATTATACAAAGGTAATAAAACACTCTGGCCACCTGAAGTCAACAAAAACCTTGGATGATTCAGCGCACAAGACAATATAGTATGACTGACATCACCGAAGTTACCATAACCAGCAATTAAGCACAGTTGTTGATAAGAATCAAACAGCCCAATCCTATGAACAACTACTTTAAAAAAAAGGCTCTTCTTCCAGAACCAAAGTTCTTCCAAAAGAAGGCAACTGTGGGTGCTAACCAGTTTCTATTGCATTATCTTAAATGTGATTTTGTCCCAAATCCTAACCAACTTTCCAGCACTGGCATAGGTGTGCCAATGGGACGTGTGCTGCATCCTGCAGTTGGGGGGCACTCATGGAGGCTTCCTCAAAGTAAGCAAATGCTTGTTCCCTTACCTCGGAGTTGCATTGCCCTTAAGTTGGTGCTGGAAAGTGGGTTAGGATTGTGCCCTTTGTTGTGAAAGCCATTTCCTTACTCCAGTCCTATGGCTGCCCAAATTCCCTACTGCATATGTTTGTAATTTATGCATTTGCCTAGGTCAAGTAGCAATGTGCACTCAGAAATCAGAGAACGCAAAAGGTTTCTCATTTCACCTGGTGCTATAGAACTAGGCTATCCTGCAATCTCCCAACTTTTAGTTTTCAGTCATGTCAACTATTCAGTGGAACAAGCAGCATTTTTCATTCACATGCCATTGCTTCTTCTACCCACTGGGCAGCTGCTGTGATGGCAGCAGTGACAGCAGCAGCAAATACATCTCAGAAGTTACAAGCATAACTCGCTCAGGTCTCACTTCCTGAGGCTGAACTGTTGGACAGGATGGAGAGGGAGAAGCAGGTTTCCTCATTAGAAGGCTTCAGTTTAATTTGTTACACAGGTAGTTGCCCACTTTTGAACTACTTTCCTTTAAGATGTTTGAGAAAGATGTCATGAGATACTACATAGATAAAATGTTTAGGATATGGGGAATAAGCAACAAACTGCTTTAGAATTTGTTTTTCAAGCTGTATAGTTTAAAATGCTGTTCAATTGTTTTGAAAAGTTACATAGTCAGCCTAATGGCAGGTCTGGTTAGAAATACAAGTATTCACAGCAGTAATATCCTTGAGGACTGCTAAAGAAATGAATAAGAGAAATGAAATTGCCCAAATATCATTGCCAGAATATCTGACAAATGCAGCCAGAATAAGTTTCAAGTTCCCATTCCTCAAGTCACAATTTCATGTTTTCTAGAAAACATTTCCACTGCACATTTCTATTTGAGGACAGCATTATAGTCATGAACCTAAATATATCATCAGTTTGTTCATTTACATTTTGTTTCATTGAGGCTTACCATTTTTTGCAGTTCAACTGTACTTATTCTGCCAACCTCCTTTTTCATTTGATTCACACATTTCTGCGCTAAATTAAGATAGGCTTGAAGATGACTGCGCATCATGGCTAACCTCAAAGCACACAGGAGAATTATAATCCACAGCCTTACAGTATCAAATGTAGCTTCAGACATCCTATAGATTAAAAGAGGAGCTCAGTGATTTTCACAATGTCATCCTGTATCATACTAGCCGAGAATTCCTAATTTTGTTTTCTGAACAAGATTGCTGAGGTGCTGGAAAGGAGTTCTACCACAGAGCAAAAAGGTTTCAATAGGTGGATCACTCAAAACTTTAAGGGCATGTACACAGATGGTGGCAAAATTTGTTTGGTGGTGTGTAGTACCTGGGCCTCTGGTGCAATAGAAACCTAAATAAATGGCTTGTGAGCAGTGTCCTCTCTGTCCAGTTATCCTCCTGCCAATGTGAGGGACCAAATATGTTCAGTTCTATTAACACCCAGCAGAATGCAACAGAGGAGGATTGATACTGACTGTTTTTAAATTATGCATTGTACTGGTCAGGGTATTTGGTCTTTTTACTGCTTCAAGCTTCACATTATAGTTTGATTCTCACTGCTGCTTCACTTCTATTAAACGTCAAGCCATTACAAGTTATTCTGTGTAGTGCCCATGCTCAAATTATCCCATCCAACCCCAGCACTCCTTCTACATTTCCAGAGTGGCAAGGCTATACAATACAGATGTTCAAAAGCAGCTTACAAAGGTACATTCTCTTTCCCCAATGGTGGATTCATTATATAGTCCTTCGTAATGGGTTTTACCCACAGTAAGACCATAAGTAGGGGTGCCAGGAAGTTTATATGCAGCAGAGTTCTGAAATGTTGAAAGAGAAACAAAATCAATACATTATAACTCACAGAAAACATAATACCAGCACTATTTGAGCCTGTCTTCATCTGTGCTTTTTTTTTTTTTAAAGCAGAAGAGAGTTGCTCAGCTGCAAGAGTGGCTCCTTCGCCTAGCGCTCTTCCAGGCTTGCAGTCCTTAACCCTCGCTGATCCTTGTCTGGTTGGTTCCTAGTTCCCAGCCTGGGATCGATTCTCAAAGTGAAATCTCTCTTTTCAACCCCCTCTCTCTTCCACTCCCCCCTTTCGATCTCCAAGATCTCCAAACCTTCCTGTTTTCCTCCCCCTCCCCAAATAAAATGCTTCCTATTTTACCAGTCATCAGGACTCTTAAAGTTGCTTCATGCAGTTAGCAAAGAGGGAGGGGAGAGACAAGCACACACTTTACTTGGCCAGGAGCAGAAAAAGGGTACTGTTTTTAAAGTGATTTATTAATCTTGTTGTTTGACTGAAGAGGAAAGGCTGTATTTTTAAAGTGATGAATCTTGCTATTTGAAGGGAATACTTATCAGCCATTGATGAAGTGATTGTCAGCCCAATCCTATCCACACTTTCCTGGGAGTAAGCCCCATTGACTCTAATAGGACTTACTTCTGAGAAGCCATGCATAGGCTTGAGCTGTGCATCTCCTAGTATAGGAGACAAATCAGCTTCCTAACCAAGCCCTTATCAGCTCATATCACCTTATATTTTCATGGTCTATTTTTGTTTTCCCCACCAGCTGCTGGAAAAATTTAATTTCATTAAATTAATAAAGGGTTCAATCCTATCCAAGGAGAATGAGAGAAACGACTAGTTGGATTGGGGTCCACAGGGGTGAGTGTGTGTAATGCTGGTCAGACTGGTTGTTCACAAAGTTCATTTGATAAAACAATTCTACTGGTATGCTTACAAAGTTTAAAAAAATGAGTCCTCCTGGACCAGACAAAATCTACCTACTCCAGCATCCTGTCTCCAACAGTGATCAGCAGCTGATTATTTATAAAGCATGTATATTGATGTGTATTAATAATATATTTTTAAGATCTGCATTTAATTAATGATATTATTAAAATAATTAATATTAATATAGTTTATATATTTAACATTATATTATAATAAATATATTATAATATTATATTTCATATATTTAATATAGTTAATATTTCTGGCCACTTCCTGTTTAATGTCACTTCCAGCTCTCAGGAACATGATGGGGAGTCATGGCCAACAGCCACAGGGACCAAGGGAGCCACTGCCCGGAAAAGTCTGAGTACCACTGGGTTAAGCTGATGTTAAATCTGGATAAAACAGAAGTCCTCTTGGTTCAGAAATCCACAATGCAGGAGCTAGACTACCTGTTCTGAAATGGTAGCACTCCCTCTGCAGGCACAGGTTCACAGTTTTGGAGTAGTCCTCAATCTACAGCAGGTCCTGGATTGCCAGTTGTGGCTGTGGCCAAGGGAGCTTTCATCCAACTTCAGCAGGTGCACCAGCTGTTGTTACGTGAAAATCTCCTTTTCCCTTCCAAGTTGTGATTTTGTATGTATTATGGACTAAAACTCATGCAGGTCAAACCTCAGAATACAGGACACCCTTCCCCCCAGTACACTTTTCCAAGGCCCTGGTAGAAGTCACAAGTTTGCACAACCTCTAGCAGAAGGTTGTCTGCTGTCTAGCAAGGAGAAGTCACAAGTTTGCACAACCTCTAGCAATGCAGGGATGCCTCCTGATTCAATCACTATTATGCAAAACAAGAGGAAGAAGTCTATTGTTCTATTGTAGCTTTATTACTCTTAAGCTCCTTATGCAAACTGCCTCCCTCCCCCAGTCATGGCTGATACCCAGTCATTCTTTTTTTACATACTCCACGTGTACCATTGTGTGTATACTGAGCATGTGCACAGCTCTGGGATACATCCAGTCATTCTAGGTCAGCTTCCAGGTCAGCCAAGCCCCTTTTAAGAGAGAACTCCGCCACATGGCTCTCTCTCTGGCTGCCCCCCTCCAAGGCAAAGGTCCTGTCCTCCCCAACTGCTCCCCAGGACAGGTAACTATCCTGCGTTTCTGAAACTCTTTCCCTTCTTCCCCATCTATTCCTCCTTTCTTCCCCCATCTTTAATTAGCAAACTGGGTTTAGCAGATTAAGGGACCCCTAAAATCCTTCCCTACAACCTATCCATTTCTGATTCCTTCTCGAATGCACCAAATACATAGCACATGCAACCACCATAAAAGCTAGGTACAATTTTCAAGTACTAGAACCAAGAAATGTATTATGTTTACCTTTGTGTGTTTTGTAATAAAAATATAATCACTGATTGAAAGTTATCTTTCTCGCAGTCTGCTCCTTAAGCTAAACAAGGGATTTTCTCTGCATTACGCTGTATTGTTATCCAGCCTGTGATCCTGAGGTTTCCAAAAGGGTAAATAAATAATTCCCCTTAAAACATAACAGACCTTTTTGGTAACACTGTGGCCATAGCTGACAAGTGGTTTATATCTTAATTACATCTCATTTAGACTACTATAACACTCTACATGGGGCTGCCCCTGAAAATGGTCAAATGCCAGATGCAAGGGAGGGCATCAGGATGCAGATCTCTTGCTGTCTTGTATGCTCCCTGGTGCATTTGGTAGGCCACTCTGAGATACAGGAAACTGGACTAGATGGGCCTATGGTCTGATCCAGCAGGGCTGTTCTTACATTCTTATGGTCTGGAAACTGCAATTAGTGCAGGCTGCGGCAATCCATGTGGTTACTGATGTTCAGCAGTTTGATTCAATTGGAGTTGCACTGGTTATTTGTTTATTTCCAGGTCCAATTCAAGATGCTGGTTATGTCCTCTAACTCCCTTTATGGCTTAGGTCCAAGATACTTTATGGTCTGCCTTCTTCCATATATGCTGAATCATCTCCCTCACCCACCCTCAAGATCTTCAGAGAGGACCCTTCTGTATGTGCCATCCCTCTTAGAAGTCAGGGAGTGATGGCAAGAAGTAAGATCTTCTTCATGGTGGTGCTGCAGTTGTGGAACTTTCTCCCTTGTGACTTAAGAACTGTCCCCTCTCCTGAGGTGCTCTGGAAGTGAGTAAAAACTGTTTTGTTGGTGTTTGGGGGTTGTAATTAGGTGGGTTTATTATGACTGGATCTTTTATTGCTTTTACCATGGCTTATTGCCACCTTCTATGAATGTCATTTTTATTTAGCATCCTTTACTGTTGCTGTTATTGCTTATTGCCACCTTTTGTTATTTTATTGTTGCTCACTATATTTCTGCTTTTGATGGTTTATTGTTTACAGTTTTTATATATTATGATGGAAACTTGTATATTTTGTTAGCCACTTTCAACAGACCTAGTGTGGGGGGAAAGGCGGGATACAAATGCAATATATAAATAAAAAGGAAGGCTGACTGGCAATACTGGACTATGAAGAAATTCTGAATATCATCTTTGATTTTGCTCTCTCCAATAATCACAACTAAGATTTTTCTCAGTGGCCTAATATGCACTGGCTACACCTACATCTGCCCCAGGCTAACCCTACCACTGTCATCCAGGCATGAGTTGCCATAGGGCTTAATATTTGCAGGCTCTTTCATATTAGTTTCTAAAAGTGCTACTCCATCACAGGCACCTTGTTCAGCCTATAACAGAAAGACTGCCTACTGATCCAGGCAACAATAAGGCATTCTTATGCCTGGTAATAGTCACAATTTAGGGCTTCCATTACTGTCTTAAGACAATATGGACCATTGAGGGACCTGCAATAGCAAAAGTACAATATCAAATCTGCACCATCCAGATACCTTTGTTTCTCCTCACATCTATGCATCTGAAAACAGCTTTATTCTTCTAATGCCATGGTAACATTTTATTCCTCTTTCTAAAATTAGTACAATACTTTAAGATAGGTTTTTTAATCGTACTTGGCTTAATTGTACTTTCAAAATACACTACATTTTATAGGTAGTGTTCCAAACAATCAACTAGCCATTTCGTAGGAGAAGGGAGCAGTATAATGGTTCTTATTGGAAAACTGTGGTTTAATTTTCTACAAGGCGTGGCTTACTGGGTGACTTTTTCTGTGGTTAAACTCAAAGCATCCAGATGCATCTGAGCCAGTCGCAATCCAGGGAATGTCAGAAAAGCACCAATAAGTGAACAAAGTATAGCCAGAAAGAGCTTGAATGTTAACTTAGAAACAGGACCCCTAAAGAAAAAAAAGAGATAAAGAAAAGTCAGTTTTCATGAAATGAAGTAAATGGTTTACATTTTGTCCCTTGCCATATCCATTCCTCAAAATGGAGAAATTAAAAAAGACAATAAAAGTCACACGTCACTTCCAACTTCAAAGAAACAAACATTATTGAACTATATTTCAAAATGTGGAAATATTAATACAGGTCCAGTCTATTTATACACGAATTTTTTATACACAGATTTGACTCAACACAAATGGCCCCTGCAAATGAGAAGGAATGTGCTGATCCCTGGAGAAGGGGAAAAAATGCATCCCTTTTAAAAAACCGCTTTTTTACTGTTGCAGAGAGACAGTCATACAAGTGATTACAGGTATAACCTAAGTATCCACAGATTTTTCAATCTCAAATCTGATGAGAAGGGCCCTTTAAATTAAAGGAAAACAGTTGTTTGATGGCAGAGAGGGCAGCCAGCTGACAATCCATCAATCATTCTCTCTGCAAGCTTCACTCCTTCTTTCCCCCTGAGCATGTGAAAGAAGGCTAAATGGCAGATTATCACCTCCATTCTGTCCCCCTCATTGATTCCTAGTGAATCAATGAGGCTTCCTAGTGAACCTTCCTAGTGAAGGTTCCTAGTGAACCAAGTGAAGCTCCTGGAGACAAACCGATTGTCTCTGTGTGATTACAAAGGTCAGCAAGGCTGTTTTTAAATCACCAAACTTTGTTTTTTAAATTGATTTGCTATAGTTTTTTTGCCATCCACCTGAGTTCTTGGAACTGAACCCCTCCCGAATAATGAGTGTCAACCTCTAGCTACTCATACTGATGCCATTTTAGAGGTTAATTATACAAAAAAGTATTGCAGGGAAGCTTAGAACTGGCCAGAAAATAGTTTATATGAAGT